>NC_142114.1:20955000-23615000 GCF_056152115.1 Neolamprologus brichardi | reverse complement strand
TGTATTTTACTGGATGTATAAAAAATGTATTATTATTAAGCATTTTAAAACATTCATTCAAGTCTTTTATTATTTGTAGACAAAATATTGCTGTTTTTGCTGTTATGCAGTCAGTATCTGACTATTTTCAGTACACATTTTTATCCTGGTTGTTGGTTTAAAATTGAAAATTGCTGTCAAATTGTTATAACGTATTTCTAACAGTTTCTTCTAATCATTACAGATAAGCCCATTGACGGTAAATACTGTGTTTTCGATTCTCTCACAAATGAGGAAGAACATAAAAAATAAAATTATCTGGATAACAAGTTGACACCATCAAGTCAAGCTGACATTATTAAACACATCGAAGTCATGAAAGTTGAGGAAAACTGTGGAAAATATAAACTCCTGAAGAACAACTGTGAACATCTTGCAACTTATGTGCGTTATGGAAAAGCATTTGTAAAGCAGGTGTGTAACAATAATATTGTATTACTGTGTTTGCTCGTTACGTGGTTAAAAGATTTCAAACTGATAACCAGAAAGTAAATAACCCTCATTTTAACAATGCTTTTCCGTTTTTCTATTGCAGCCTGGAACCAAGGCAGGCTATTTGCTCAAACTGATTCCAGGAAAAACATTACATGATGCAGATGAAGCAATGAAACACATATCAGATGAAGAAGTCTTAAAAAAAATTAGAAGAACTTAACAAAAATTCAGAAGTTGAGGATCAGTGTAATAATGCTGTAATGCTTAAGAGTGTTTTAAGGACTCCCACACTTTTAACCTCTCTTACTTTTCTGTTTATTCTTTTACATGACATGAAGTCTTCATTGGAAATAAAACAATGAGCAAGATTCTGTTTTGATTGTGTCAAATTGAAGCGCTTCCATGCAGTTCTTATTTGTCTCATAAATGTGGACCCAGCACAGACTGTTACTTATATGCGGTCCTTTGCTCTTTCCCCCAATGCCATATAGTTCACTAAAAGCTGTGGACTAAAAGCTAAAATGTTATTTAAGGGGGGGTTAAATTGTGCATAAGTTTAAGCAGACCTGTTGCAATCATTTGTTTTTCTAGATACATATTTGCAGTCACTAAAGCTAGTTTACATATAAATGTTAAATGTTCAAATGAAATAACTCACAAGCTAATAATATAACAAACAGTGTAATTTACCTGACGCTTCACTGAATTAATAAGCACCTTTTTGTCCTTTAATTGCATGTCTTGCATGCATTTAAAGGACAGAAAAGATCTCTTTAAAAGGACAGAAACTTAAACCAAAGATAACAGAAGTAAACAGAAGCAAAGTATAAGTAAATTCATACATTTCTTTATTAATTCCATTAATGTTCACATGCCACTGACCAGCCTGCAGGTTTACATTGTTACTCTAGTGGTAAGAGCCCATGCAGATCTAAGAGTGACACTAATAAGCTCCAGTATACAGGCACTCAAATGACACTAGCACACACTGAGGTTACTTGTTCGTAAGTTTAACACTATGCATTACTTTGCAAAAGGTTTTTGGTAAAATGGAATGTTTCAGTGACATTTTGTACAATAATGTGTGTAAAAAAACATATGAAGAAAATGCCATTAATATAAGATTTTAAAATGTGGTGGGTGTCCCTCTGTTTCGTGCTGTCCTCTTCAAATGCTCATGGTGACCTGGATAAACTAAGGAGACAAAGATAATATGTTACTCTACAACTCGTACACAGTTCTCCAGCAATTATTTTCTTTACTACATCGCATTTTTATTAGGATGTGTAATAACTTTTATAATGTATCTAATTCTTTCAGTTTTCCAGGCAACTGTTTCTGTTTGGTTAAGGCGTGTTTGCAGCTTCCTGCTGCCACTGTAAGAAACAAGAAATCAATCAATTCATATTTGGTGTTAGTATCTTGCCCAAGAATATTTGGCATGCAGACTAGGTTAAGCCAGGAAACGAACCACCAACCCTCCGATCAGTAGATGACCTGCTCTACCACCTGAGCTACAGCTACTCCGTAGTCTTTAGGAGATTTTTTTTTCTGTAGCAAATAAAACACTGTTGCTTACAGGTTTTCTATATAACCTTAAAATGTGCCAAGATGTCTATGTATTTCTAAAACATACTAAATATAAAGACAAGCAGCATCACAAATCTGTAGAAAGGATGCCAAGACATCTCAGAAACAGGCACTGACATCCTGTTTTGGAACCATAATATGCAGAACAGTTCTGTGGTATCGACACACAGTACTGAGGTCCCATGTCCAGCCCAGCCCCTCGTACCAAACTAGGAGCTAAACCCATCTAGGGGCGATCATGGCTCAAGAGTTGGGAGTTCGCCTTGGAACCTCGGAAGGTTGTCGATTCAAGCCCCGGCTTGGACAGTCTCTGTTGTTGTGTCCTTGGGCAAGACACTTCACCCGTTGCCTACTGGTGGTGGTCAGAGGGCCCAGTGGTGCCAGTGTCCAGCAGCCTCGCCTCTGTCAGTGCGCCCCAGGGTGGCTGTGGCTACAATGTAGCTTGCCATCACCAGCGTGTGAATGTGTGGGTGACTGGATGTGTAAAGCGCTTTAGGGTCCTTAGGGACTAGTAAAGCGCTATACAAATACATGCCATTTACCATATCTATAGTGAAGAAATAGCTGATATGTTGCTAAAACAACACAGTAAGAAGTTATTAATAATTTCCATTCAAGAATGAAAGGCTGAGTGTATAACAAGTGTCAACAACAGTACAGTCAGGATTGTGGCAAGAGGGAATTCACATGGACTACTATTTCCAAGCACAGGGTGGCAGTGTTCATTTCCAACATACTTTAGTCTCACTTGTTCAACTTTAATACGACTTCCAACTCGAGTGTTTCGGCTGGCAAACTAAAGTTCTGTAATGTCATCAAAACACAGTTTTACATTGTTTGAAAAAAATAGTTATCAGATTTTTGTAATTATTTCAAGTGTTTTTAAGTAATCTGTCTGAATAAAAGCTGTATTATGGTAAAAAAAAAAAAAAAAAAAGCATATTTAGGTTTAATGAACATATTTACTATATCAGTGGTTCCCAAACTTTTTTTGCTGGGCCCCCCTTTGTTTTACAGAAAAATGTTCGCCCCCCCCTCACACACACGCACGCTAACACTAACGCACGCTAACACTAACGCAGGCTAACACATCCTCCAACCACGCACACCCATATTTTGCTCAATTGCGGTTTATTTCACACCTCAAACATTTAGTAAACAATTAAGCAAATACAAGTAATCTACAGGTAGTAAGAAAATAAACTACGAACTCTTTTACGCTACGTCCACACCTACACGGGTATTTTTGAAAACGCAGCCGTTTCGTCCACACAAACCGCGTTTTGAATCACCGAAAACTGAGATGTTTTAAAGCTCATTTTTTGCGTTTAGGTGTGGACGAGGAATACATAGTTCGTCATGCAACATTAAAGGTATTTTCCTTTTTTCACGTCAGCTGTGCACCACGTTATTGTTTACAGGAGATGAATTGCAGAATGGCAGATAGTCAGATTAACAGCATTTTGTCTCTATCTTCAGGTTTTACACGCTTACATATAAACACGCAGTTACTGTCCCTCTATTTAGAAAGGCAGAGGCGTCACGGTGTGATTATTTTACATGTAGTTGTTTTTTTCCTGTGTAATAATATTCAACATTGCTATCAATACATTTTTCAAAAAAAAAAAATGCCTCTCTGTGCAAAATGGGTTTAAAAACATAAACAGCTGTGGGATACTGTTTGTCCGGGATTTAGACAGGGGGAACAAATCGTGGCAGGATCAGCCTGATGTTATTTGTATCCCACTGTAACTTTCCTGTAAAAAGAGCTAACACCTCCAAAATGTCAGGAGTAGTTAGTCATTACAACAAGTGTTTGTGAACTAAAAATCAAGAATGTGGGATACTGTTTGTCCGTGATTTGGAGAGCCCAGCTGTGCTCCTGATGAAGGGAAAACCAATTCTGCAGGGGAGACCTACCTCGGCACTTGTGCAGGTGAAACCAAAGGGAAGATATGCTTCACCATATTTTCTAGTCTTTGGCTTAGAATGAAGTTGGTTTGGAAACATATTCAGTGATGCTTCATCTCCTGCTTTGCGTTTCTGTGAGCGCCCCATGCTAGCAGTGTCCAAGTGTTGTTTTTGGGGGTTTTTTTTTCCCTTTTCTTGCCGCGCCCCCCCCCCTGCAATGGCTCTGCGCCCCCCCTAGGGGGCGGGCCCCACACTTTGGGAAGGTCTGTACTATATAATGAACATCTATTTCCTTAAACACTGACCAAGGCCTTTATCTGAAATTAGTCTCAAGTCTCGGTGTAACTGTCCCTGAGACAGTTAAAATAAAGTTGGTTATTTCATGTTTCTGTGATAGGTTCATGCTTAATTTAGCTCATTTATTTATAAGATAAGATGATAAAAGTTTAACATTAATTAAAAAACATGTCTAAAATATGTGATTACAAAATATGGGTTCGTTTAATATGTAAAGTGCTGTAAAGTTTGTATGAGGTAAAGTTGTAATTGTCACATGACCAGAGTTTGGTTGAGAGCACAACCATGGCATCGTGGAGCTAGCATGGATACATGGCTACAGATGCATCTACAGCCTCAGCGTTAATGTTATTCTGCATGTGGTCCAAGAGGCGCACACGGTATGGTTTAATGTATATTGTTTGTATAATGTTGCATAAGTGTTCTACACTGGTAATGAGAGGACATTTTTGTTATATCCATTATTGTGCATTTTTTCTGTTCTGCTTGCACAAGACTGTTTATGGACACTGATATGAGAGACTGATAAGCTCAAACATTTATGTTGTAATCTTTGTGTTTCTTCAGTTTTCACGGTGTCTGAAGACAATAAGAGTGAGAGAGAGAGAGAAATAAATTTCCGAAGACATCAGTATGATGCGTGGCCATTCTTTGTTGGACCCCTGTAGTTACACTCGGAGTCTTCATTTCTAATTCTCTTTGTATAATTGGGTATAACAGTTCATGAGTCTTGTTTCCAACACAGGAGCTCTGTTTTTGTAAGAAGGCTTGTTTTTTGTCTGCCTTTCAAACTAACAGCATCACACTGTTAATACAAACTCTACACAAATTTCACATTAAATACCTTCCAGCGTTTAGTGACAAAATTATAAACTCAGTGTTTATTTTGACACAAGAAAACGTGGCATTAAAACGAACTCTTCAGACAAAGAAGAAACACCTCAGCTGTAAAAACTTACATCGTCATACTGAAATGAGGCGTTGCCAGTTTGGGTTGTGTCCCTCCTTCGAAATTGATCTGAAAAACAAAGACACATTAAAAAAAGCCACATAAGTTTTATTACACAATTTATTTCTTTTGCTTTTCTGTCATTGTGGGTATTCCTTTCTTTTATTGTTTTGCCAAAGCTGTATGACCATCTATAAAAACCTCATGAACGAACACAATTTTAAGTTGTTGTCTTAATGCGGTTTACAACTTAAATACACGTAAAAAAAAAAAAAAAAAATCAGGCAATATTCAAGGAGCCTAAGAAAGGTCCTCTGTCAAGAATATTTACTGCTAGTTTGTCCAGTTTAATGCATTTCTTGACCGACTCACCGGTGAGGGCGCGGAGCCTCACAGCACAGCTCACAAACTCATCAAAGGGGATTCTGCCGTTCAGACTGTAGCGCTTCATGATGCAGTTCATAGCCTGAGGGCTCAGACCGTAACCTGAATGGACACACACACATTATCTAATGGTCATAGCACTTAGTTAACATCTACTTTATTGCCACTCTAAAACCCATGTCAGTCTGTGCATGTATAGTCCATATACACAGAAATATGCAGGACAAAGTTCAAAGTCCTTTTCCTTTAGAGACCTTCTGGACAGTCTCTACTGTCCAGGGAAGGGTCAGTATGAACTTTTGTAGAATTTTGCACTAAAAAGATTTTAACTTTAGATAACATCCTTTTTGATTGATGATCATTTTAAGTTTCGAGAATGTTACGGCCCTCGAGCCGGGTCGGGCCGCTCTAAAGAGAGTCGAGAGTGTTTCTACTGTCATAACATGTTACGACCCGACTCCAGGCAGCCAATCGTCCGCAAGGTCTGGCACACTGTGATCTGCATAAAAGAAGGCTGGCACAGGACTCCGAGCAGCCAGTCATCCACAAGTCCTAGCACACTTAGATTTGCATAAACACAAAAGGGTAGCCTCACTCTCTCCAAGGCCCAGGGCCGTAACACCCCTCCCCTTAAAATACAAGACTACGTTTGTATATATGTATCAATATGTGACAGATAACAAAACAAGCCATACTCACAACCGGGAGAGGTCATCAACTGGTACTTTATCTGTACGTTTTTGTTTTTTGTTTTTTTAAATGCCAAATCTCTGAATTGTTTTATTGCAGCAGTGGGGCTCATCGCATGAGGAATTTATTGTGGCTAAACATCCGGGCAAGAAATACAAGAGGATTATGGACAGTGTACACTACAATGGGTAATGTGCCGGACCCCAAGTAAACATGGAAGTGCTGAAGAGCTAGCAACAGAGCCAATGTCTCCTTCTCAATGGTGGAGTGCATTGCTGGTGCTTTGCAGTGGCCTAGTGAGATCTGGCCCCTTTTATTACAGTGTAAACTGACTGGAAAAGCCCAAGAGGTGGTAGCTGTGCTTCCCTTAAAAGATAGTTTGGAGTATTCTTGTGTTAAATCAGCTGTGTTGCAAGCATATGAATTTGTTCCAGAAGCATACAGGCAGAAGTTTCGGATACAGAGGAAACTTCCCTCCCAAACGTATGTGGAGTTTGCCAGGGAAAAAGGTATCCTCTTTGACAAGTGGTGCTCTGCATCAAAAGCCAGTGATTATGATTCATTGCGTGAATTGACGTTGCTGGAAGACTTTAAAAAGTATCTTCCAGAGAGTATAGTGTTATACCTGAATGAGCAGAAAGTAACCACTTTAGCGACTGCAGGAGTTCTCGCAGACGAGTATGTGCTCACCCATAAGGCCTCTTTTCTGGTTAAAGAGAAGTCACAGTTTAGTGCTGCGCAGCAGGCTCGCACTGTTAAACCCTTAGGCTCTAAAGAGAGTCGAGAGTGTTTCTACTGTCATAAACCGGGACATGTCATTGGAGACTGTTTGGCCCTGAAACGCAAAACAGTGAATTCTCAGCAACTCAAAGGTGTTGCCTTTGTGAAAGCAGCGTTCCATCCTGAGGTGCTTGATTGTGGTGGTAAGGTGCCAGACCCTTGTTTTGATCCCTTTATCTTTGATGGTTTTGTATCGCTAACTGATAAATCCACAGATCTAAAATCGGTGCGCATACTGAGAGACACTGGAGGGTCTCAGACCTTAATCCTTTCTAGGGCTTTACCTTTCTCAGCAGACAGTGCATGCAGATTTAATGTTGTGGTGCGTTCACCAGGTCTATATCAAGTCAGAACTCGTTACGGAATTTCCCCCCGTCGCAGTATGCCCAACCTTCACAATAGAGGGGCCATGTTGTTGGTTGATTTAGAAAAACGTTGACATGCATTTTTACATCGAACAAGGATGCTCGATTCTATCCCTCATCACCGCTAAACTGACTTGTACATATACAGCACCTCTTTGGGATTGGTAAGAAAAGTGGGAATGATTCAAGCAAGCAAACCATGTTGCAGTGCTCCAGTGGACACCTGACTATTGTCAAAGTCATAACTTAATCTTTAATTTGCTCTTACCCATGGATTTGATGGCCTGCTGCAACTCCTGGCCCTCTATTGTCCCACTCTGGTCCCGGTCAAAGGATCCGAAGGTCGCCCTCCAGCCATTCAGAGCCTGCCACAGGTCCTTGAACTCATTAAAGCCCATAGTGCAGGACATATCCCTCTGAGATAGCAGAGTCAGTCAAGGACCCTTAATACATCACCCAAGTTACTGTGTCACTGTGTCACGTAGTGTTTTTCCATTAGCAACTGTCATCATATCAGTTAATCCACTAAACATGTCTTTTGGATGATTAGCTGAAGGATACGTCCAACATATTGATCATCAGTCTGCATGTCTCAAGGCTAAAGGCTGTGGAAAGAAACAAAGATCATAAAGATACAACTGATAACTATGTTTCGATTCATCTGGGCAAATATACAAATAACATTAACTGTGTAATAAGGAGATCACCGTTATTAACAGGTATGACAGACCGATACAAACACTGATTTTAATCTGTATACAAGGTGGTTTAAAGATTGAACAATAACAAACACTAACTGCTTCTCACATGTAACCACAGGTGTGAAGTCACGCAGAAAGAAATGTGAACGAAAGTTGACTAACTACAACACACCACGTTCTCTTACCCCAACACCTGCCTCCCCATGTTTCCTGTCTGCATCAACGGTCACATACAAAAAGACTTCAAAAGCAAAACTATTATGGGCTGTTCTGTGTTTTTAAACTATCTCACTGAATTCATTAACAGTGCAAAACAGTTCTCGAGGTCTCGAGACACTGAATACAATACCAGTGACACTGGTTAGCACTTAAACTGCTGCTTGCCGACAAGAGAGTTCCCCTTAATGCTAAATGATTTTTAGAGCAAAGGTTTTTATAACTATGACCAAAAGTCACACCGTAGTACTTTTTAACAAGAGGCACAGATATAATTTAGATATAAAATGAAATAACCAAAATCAGTATTGTGTTTGAGGTGCTTTTTAAATTCTAAACAGCCTTTGCTCTTACGTTGGTATGAGCCAGAGATGCCAGATTGTGTGAGACAGCGCTGCAGCTCATCTGCTGAGATCTGTCCATCCTGTCGGGGTTTATGAAAACACGACAAAGTGGGATACACAACATGGTTAAGTAACTAACAGCTACTTTACAAAGGTTTAAAGAAGCATGAATGGTCATTACATCAACAGTTCATCAGGTTCAAAATCAGTGAAGTGATTTGAGACTTTGACTTTTGTCTCTTACCTGACCAGCAACAGCTGAAAAATAACCATAGAGAGGATCTTGTTGCTGAAAGTTAGAATGAAAGAAATTAAAGTCAGCGAGATTTAGCTGATTCTTCATATTATTCTGTATTTGTAGATACACTTGAGTTCCATAGAACTCTATGTCCTGCTATGAAAATAACAAACTATACTTTATACAAGTTTTATTATAAAAAATAAAAATAAATCTCAATATAAATAAACATATTATTTTTTAATTTCTTAAATGCTTTTAATCATTTCACAATCCTGTTTGCCACTTAAAAGGCTTGAAATGATTCAGTGTATTTTCTAATTTGCGTGGCTGCTTTCTGAGGCCTCATTGAAGAGGCCTCACTGTCATTAACGGACACTGTAATCTAAATAACAGATGTATAGATAAATAAAACCTGCACAACACATCTGGATACAATCATTACAAGAGGCTGTCATAGGGTTTGAAGTCCAAATTTGTTATATAATTAGTATAATTATTAGCATAATTCTAACAGCTTTCGACTACACTGTGAACAAACTGCTATCTGCTCTGATGAGGTGTGGCAGCTTCAGATGTGCTATGGTTAGGATTTTAGAAACAATTATCAGGTTAGAAATATGATCCACTATGAGCTTATTAAATCCTATTTGATGCTACTTAAAGTAAAATGCGATAATATAAGAATCATGGGTATTTGGGTGATTAACACTGTTGCCTCACAACAAGAAGATCCTGAGTTTGACCCCACCACCTGGTGAGGGGCTTTCTGTGTGGGGTTTGCATGTTTTTTTTTCCCGATTTCCTCCCCACAACCCAGAGACATCCAGTTAGTGGGGTTACGTCAAATGGTTAATATAAATTGCTAATAGGTGTGAATGTGAGTGCAAATGGTTGTGTCTCTCTGTTAGCCCTGCGTCAGGCTGGCGACCTGTCCGGGTAGCCCGCCTCTCGCCTTTGGTACCTGGGATAGGCTCCAGCCCCCCGCGACCCTCATAAGGAGAAGCGAATAGATGGCTGTGTATTTGCAACACAAATACCTGTCTACATCATCTTATACTTTTAAGTAAAAACACCACTTTTGCTCGACTGCGGAATGCATCCTTTATACAGTCATTAGTTATAGTACGAATCTAAAACACACAAATACTGCTCGAGTTTCATTTTAAAGCCGAAATATTCTTTAAGATACTTTGAAACCAAATATATTGTCAAAATGTTTGCATGTTATTTCAAATGGAAACATTTATGTAAGGGATCTAAACACGGAATTTCTCTCAAAACGTCCAACTTCCGGACTGGTTGGAAAAGACGCCCATCCCGGGACGAAGGTCGGTTAATGGCTGTAAAACCGTTTCATCACAATTTAACGGGTTCTTACCATTCCTGGAAATCCACCGGGGCCAGCGCCGTATCCGGGAAAAGTCATCTTATTCCTGTTACAAAACGAAATAAACATAAGAATAGTAACGACTCAGAGCAAAACAAATCTAGCGACCGAGGGCGTGTCTGGTGATGTACGCAGGAAAACACCGAGAAGTGAGGTTATAAAGTGCCGTGAAGTACAATGAAGCACAGATTTAAATGCGAACTTACCTGATATAAAAAGTACGACCTCAGAGAAGAAACAGACAACTGTGAAGCCTCGGAGGGGCAAATGTCCACTTTCCCCAGTGCGAGCCACCACATTAAGTTCCGATTGGTAGGGAGAGGACATGTGACCTCTAATTGACCAATATGATCAAGAGGGCTGGCTGTAAAAGTTCTGCAGTAAATTAATGGATTAAAAAATGTACATCATAAATATCAGTTAATGCTTCAGTTTTAAAGTGGTTAACCACCACCTTCGAATTATTTCTAATCATAATTTTCCGGTAAAAGCCTTTAGTGACATTTTACTATCTATGAGCTGCTGTACAAAGCTTTTACGTACATACGTGTGATAACAAGATAATATTGCACATTTTATAATGCAAAGTGTCGTGATCTTCGTAATATTTCTGGTTATGTTGTTATTATTCTTTTTCTTCTTTTGTCTGTTTTTGAATATTGATTGCTGGGTTTTCGTTGTTATTCACACTTCTTGTTTTGCCAGTGGTTTTCTCTCTGTGACTGACTCCTATGTTCGCCTCTGTCTGCATCTCTTTGTATGTGTTAGTTTCATTCTGGCCCCTCATTCAGTTCACATATTGTTTCATTTTAAAGCTTAAATCGTCATTTGGTTTTCTTTGCTGTTTTTAATCCCATGTTTTGTTATTTCCCCACCCTCCCTAAGGGGTTTCTCGTTTCTCTTTTTTGTCTCCTCTGTCCTCTGGTCTCATGCTCATGACCCAGAATCAATCATTGAGGTCTGTTTACCAAAATCTCGATTCCTTAAAAGCATCTGGAGGACAGAGGAGTGGGAAGAGATATTAAATGAAAAAAAAAATAGAAATAAGGAATGAGAGAAATTAAGTTTAGTTTATCCCCCTGCCCTCCCAGTGTGCTTGCGTTCTTTGTTTTCTGATTTTATCTTTTAGCTTAGTTGACATGATTTGTTTTTGTCTGTTTGTTTTGCAGTACTTTGTTCATGAGATTGAAGTGTTTGCATCAGTAAGTATCCTCAAGACCAAAAAATGAATCAGGAGAAATGTATTGATAGAAAAAGTTGTCAATGGTTTATAAAGTATAAAGCTACCATAATAATGCCCTGGAGATTTTAAATTCCACTTTAAATTGCTTAAGACATACAGAATGATCTTTTTTTCTTTTTACTTATAGATAGATTTTCTGTGATAAATCCTTATAATCTTTCCTTATGTTGGCCCTTCCTTAAAGATAACCACTTAAGTAAAAATAAATTATCAGATGTTACTATTTAAAAAATGACTGGATTTGCCAAAAAGAAATAATTTTATTGCTGAAAGCTAGGTACAAAACTGAGAAGTTGATTTTATTTATTCATTTATTTATGTTTTGGCTATTGCAGTCACAGTGATTAAAATACAGGACTGATCCTTTAATGTAAGGCATTACATCAGAGGCAGAAACAAACAGTCCAATCAGCTTCTTCTCTCAAGTGGCTCATACAGTCATTTCCTCTGCTTCCACCTCCAGTCCAGAGAAAACCCAATCAGAGGCTCCATCGTTTGTTTAGGAGGCAGAAGGGAAATCTGTTTCACTGCTTTAACCACACACAACAGTGGACGGTGCTGAAGTTGGCGCTGGGATGCACAGACTTAGTCATGAATGCTGGAATTGGTCACCCAGACCTTCTCTGTGTCTTCATCCTCAGCACTCAGGGAGCCTTGTTTCTGTCATGGTGAGCCACCAAGAAGAAGAGGAGGCGGGTGAAGAAACAGGAGAACTTCCAGCTGTATGTTGCTATAATACAGGTAGGTCTGAGATGTCAGGTTTTTGCAGCTGTAAATGCAGCAGGACAGGTTAAAAAATGGGAAACATAACAAAAAGTAGGCACTAAAAATGCATAAAAAGCATATCTAATTATTAAATGACATCATACAGAACCTTACTCATTGAGAGCAAATCTACATGGAACGTTTGACAAACAACATTTTTTTAAAGAAAAAAAAGAAAATGCATGTGTGTTCAGTTGATCACAATGTCATTTAAAAAACTGAACGATATCACACATACTATCTGGCCTAGACTAATAAAAAGGATGTACTGTTGTATTTACTTATATTAACTGATAATAAAATAATAGAAATATCAATAAGAATCCAAGTCATCATTGTGCATAAAATGAAAGTGTAGGTTGATTTCCCAAGAGAAGAGCTAAACAAGTACACATGCTCAATTTTTTCTCTCCTTAGCTGCCACATTATGTAACAAAAGCCACATTTAAATCCAAGTATCTCTTATTGCTGAAGAATGAGTTTGCAAAGACTTACTGTTGGTAGCATGACTGCTTTCACCACTGGAGTAAATGGTATAAATTACAAATCTTAACAAATCTAATCCTATTTAATGTTGTTTTTTTGTTTGTGAAACCCCACACTGCTATTTCTGTATATTTGTTGTGTGTGTATGTGTGTGTGGGAATGTGTACCAGTATACTGCTGACTGCTGACCACGGTTTGAGTCCAAACCCAGCAGGTCTAATCAGCAGGTGGAGGAAACAGATGGTTCAGACATATGATTCAGCCATGACGTGTAACTCTAAGCCACCCTCTGCATTAATAAGCCATGTATATTTTGGTTGTTGTTTAGTGTAATGTATAGCTCGACCTCAGCCACTGATTGGTCAAGTTAACTTTGTATCTCACATATATTTCTTCAGGATGTGGTGACGTTATCAGTCAGTCTGCTGATGCTCAGTGGTCCATCTATGAGCCTCAGGTCCACTCAGGGATTCCCAACAGCACAGGGCTGTGTCAGCATGACGCGGGTGCTCCTTTGCAGCAAATAACAGTGGTTGAAGCTGAGCAAGGAGATGTATTCCAGCATTTCATGAGTTGTCAGTGCTGGGGAGGTCCAGGGATGGAAACCCAGAGATGTGCATGTGTTTATAGACAGAGGGAACAAGATGTTTTGGGTCACTGCTCATCAGGATCTCCATTTATCTACTGTGGAGGTGAGATTACACCTAGTTTCTAGGGTCTTTTCCTTAATGATATCCTTTCCCTTTACCTTAGCAATTGTGATATTCAATGTACTGAACTAAGATGTTCCATCGGAGTGTTTAAAGCTGAGATTGCTGTTGTCATTCAGCCAACGCACACATATATTTATGCAGGCATCCATTTGAGACATATCAAAATGTTCTTGTATTTGATTTAAGCAGTGAGGAGGAACGTGATCGTTGGAGTGGAGGTTGTAGAGGAGGTTGCAGTTGAAGACACTCTGGAAGTAATGTAAGTATTTAAGAATTATTATATCATATACCAAAATCATTACAGCAAATAAAGTAAATGTTTAAATATTATTTTGCACAACTAACACTTGTACACCTCATAACCTTTTTGTCTAACACATAAATACACTGCAGTTCGTACAAACATACTACATATGGTTGAAAAAGTTTGTTGCTTGTGTATCTCTTCCCAGAACAGAGGATATTTATGCAGACGATCTGCTGGATCCAGATACATCACAAGAAAACCAGCCGTATCCCACATGAAGCCGGAGTGCCTTTCAGTGTTTCTCAGTTTCACTGTACGCTCTGTAAATAAAATTTAATTCACAGTCAGGCGACAAATTTAAATGAAATGCAGTTGTATGTATTATGAAGACGCAGGGCTGAAAAGCTTACCTGGTGTTAACATGTCTCCAAAGCTTAGGGAGTCAATGCCACTCTTCTAAATGCCATAATTTGGTGTTATATGATGATAGTAAAAAATCCAATAGAAGATGTCCCATAGGTGTTGATTTGGGTTAAAATTTCATCACTTTTCACCACTCACATCATATGACCGAAGTAATTCTTATGTTTATCAAACTGTACAGTGACAGAGTGACAACTCACACCCAATTAAAGTCCTACAAAGCACTAACCTGTTACAACGATCACCAATGGGACAGAAATATTATATCATACCATAGAAATGAGCACTTGGAGAACAATTTTCCATCAGTGTGAATTGAGTATACTCAAGGGGACAAGAAGAATCAAACTATGCTGCACAGTTCTAAAATCCACTGCGTTATGACTGTATGGTTTAGAGTAATGTATTTATCAGATATGTTTGTATTCTACATGAGCCCTTGTCTTTGATACTTATGTATACAAATAAAAAATTTACAACTAATTTCTGAATTGCTATTATTTTTTATAATATAATATAATATAATATAATATAATATAATATAATATAATATAATATAATATAATATAATATAATATAAGCCCTGCGACAGACTGGCGACCTGTCCAGGGTGTACTCTGCTTCTTGCTCTATGACAGCTGGGATAGGCTCCAGCGCCCCCCCGCAACCCTGAAAAGGATAAGCGGAAGCGAATGGATGGATGGATGGATGGATGGATGGATAATATAATATAATATAATATAATATAATATAATATAATATAATATAATATAATATAATATAATATAATATAATATAATATAGCAACTATTGGACTTCAACTACCAGCATGCATCGCTATTGTTCTTCCGTCATCACTGCGCGCAGGATGTTCCGCTCTCCAGTACAGTGAACGATCCTTGTGATGATTTCAAGGGAAAATCTTTGTTCATTTTGATATAAAAACCCATCATGTCGGATTCATTACCGCCGCTAACTCTCCAGGACCGCATGGAGCGTCTTCAGGAGCTGACGGAATTTACTGAAAAGTGCAAAAAACAGATAAACGACATATTTGAAACGCTGGGATGGTCGCTAGACTACAAGAACTCCAACCAGGTAGCTAGCGTTTGTTTGGCTAATGTTAGCATTTATTGTTTAGTCAAAACAGCAGAAAACCTTCTCTGAATGTTTTGTTTTCCGTAGCAGCAATAGAGCAGCATCAGATTTAAGCGTTTAACTAAGTTTGAGTCCAGAGAGATTTGCTTAAGTGACTATAATGTAGTTTTTCTCTGCTACCTAAGCTAAGCTAAGTTTGGGGCGTTTTCAGTGAGTTTCTAATATTTTTTTCTGAAGGCACTCAAGCTTGGTGGTAGATTTGCTGGTTGCTCTCGCCTAATTGGCACTTTTATTTGCTGTAATGTGGTTCTATATTGCCCTTGTTAGTGGTCTACGTCTGATGTAATTAATATAACTATAATTAATATGTCATGCGTCTTCTAATAGTGTTTTTATGGTTGCATCTTATATTTACCGGATTTTTTAAATGCCGCTTTTCTTTTCCTGAGTTTTTTGTTATTTATTTTTTAATGTGCTCTTCTCAAAAGTTTCAACGAGGATGCTTTTGAAGCTACACTTTGGTTCAAATGTCTTTGTTTACATTAAATGGTACAAGTTTTCCTTCTTTTGATTACCACATATATATTTGTATCTTCTTGGCGATCATTTTCTGGTACTGAAGATTCAAAATAGTGACATCTCAAGTCATAATTCCCGCTCTGAGCAGCATTTGTCAATGACTGAAAGGAAAAACTCCCTTTGAACTTTACATTAGGAAGATTTCTTGAACAGCATTCAATAGAACTTGGCAAGGAAAGAAGGACATAGAAAAACAACGGCAAAAGTACGGAAGAGAGCAGACAAAAGTTAATGACATCTAAATCCAAAGGATTTGTCTTTTACAAATCCTTTTAGAATTAAATGTCTTTTACAAAGACATTTAATTCTCAGTTTGAATTAGACCTATTTTAACGAGTTTTGCTATGGGGTTAATTTGTGGTGCTAGTTGTTACATCATAGAAAAATATGCGTATTATTAGCTTTCATACATATTTACACAATACAGATTGTATTGAATTCTGGCCATGAGGTTGTTTAGTCCTTATAAAACAGTTTTAATAAACACTGCAGAAAAAAACCTTTCAGAAGGTAATTGTGTTACAGCAATGGTATGTTAATAATGCTTCTGTGTAATTCATACCTGATGTTAATTTAAATTCATTATTTGCTAATGTAATATGCTTGCATTCTCAGGAACCAATGGAGCAGTGTCCCTATGACCCTCACCACAGGGTCCCGGTCAGGACCATGGAGAAGCACAAAGCCTCGTGCAAGCTAAAAAAGATGGGCTACTCTGCCGAGGAGCAGGTAACACATGTAGTTACAGATTAATATGTTGGTGCTGGAATCTGCTGCTGTAGCCTGGCTGTACCAATTGCACCAGAGACAGCAGGGCAAAAGCAGTAAAGTAGACTACAAAAGCTTCTTGTTATTGTGCAGCCGACTACTGAAAACCTCATAACCTCCAGTGTTAATGTAAAGTTGTGTTTAATAATTGAAAGAGCTGTAAAGCTTATCACTACTTTACAGGCGGAGATGTACGACCCCTCCGTGAGCTATGAGAACACCAGCGTCAGAAGCTTTACAATGGGTAAGTCATCACAGAGGACTTTCTCTGGAAATTATCACCTTTCTTTAGTATAACCAAAGTTCACCCTAGTAAGATTAGATCTTTTCAGAAGACCACCTCTCTTCTTTGGAAATTTTGCAACTTGTGTTGTTAAAAGAAGGAAGAAATAATTCATTTTTTAAAAAAATTAAATAAAACAATCTCAACAAGAAACACTCAATTTTGTTTTCTTTGTTCTTTTTAAATGTACTTTAAAAAGTTTGTAGTGCAGTAAAAAAGATGTATACGGCTTTTGTTATGTGCCCTGTTGAAAGCCATTTTTATCTAGTTAATTATATAAATAATTTTGAATATTACTGTTTTGTTTTTTTTTCTTGGAAAAAGAACATATGTCGCCTTCATTTCATTGTTTACTAAATGTTCTTTGAACGTTAAGTAATGATGCTTTTGTCTTGGCGCGTAGTGAAACTCTTAAGAGATTTGTAGTAGAAAGGAAGGTAAGGATGGAATTTTTCGGTCAGGAATGTTTTAGTAATGTTTTTTCTGTTCTCATTCATCATGCAGACAAAACCACCCAGCATCAGGTGATCCTACAGGCGAGATCTGCTGCACCAATGATGAGGATGGAAGGAGTCTTCTGGCAAGGTAGCGGCTCATTTTATTCTGTGCATTCTTTTTCTAAGTACAACACACCAACGTACATTTACTAGAAGCAAAGGTACAAAGTTAACTCTGTCATCGCCAACTCATCATTGGCGATGATGAATTGGCGATTACTCAACCCCGCCACCAGACCTACATTCAGAATCCAGACCTGCTGTTAGATGTTGGAAAAAGAAAAAAGTTTGTTTTTTTTCCCCCTTTGACATGGTCAGATAGAATGGTTGGGATTAGGGTCATTCCTCTCCAGTGATAAACATGATTTTACAGGGTTATTCTTGAATATTCAGATGTTTAATTTTATACACCAAGAAAAATGCCATTAGTTTTAAAGTCCTCACTAAACTCATTGTAAATTCATTGTTCACTTTTTTTGGCTCTCACCCTCACCAAATAGTAACTAGTAATTAGTACTAGTAATTAGTAAAAGAGGAGCTTTTACAATTTCAATTTAGGATCGTCACGTCCTTTTCTAGTTTTGCTCCTAACATCCATGTGTTGTTTGTTCTGTTTGCAGCGATTGGGGTGAGTATTAGAGGAGATGGGCTCTAGAGAGGTCTGCCACTGGTTTCATGCCTCATATCCTTTACTGTCATATCCTTTCAAACCACAGGGGTTTGGGTGTGGGAAGGTTATCAGTCACATCTGCATCCTTGAACATACAAATACTTTTCCCTTTATGTGATGGGGAAAGTCCATACATGTAGACTCATCAGTCATATTTAGACTGAATGTTTAAAATACTTATGTAGTTTCTGCTTTCTGTCAAATCATCATCTAAAAGTATTGCAGTAGAAGGCCACAGTTCCTTACTGATGCTGAGTTATCATCAGAGCTTGGAAGCTGAACGGAAACGGAAACTAAACAGCAGCAAAACAAAAAGGGAAACCAGTCATTGCTGTTAGGTAATAACTAGGGACTAAACTTTAAAGTAACTTCTGTCTTTGTTCCTCACCCTAACATTAGAGCTAACAGGTGAATTTCCTCTTATTAGTGCAGCTACCAAAACAACCAATTACTGTTTATTCCTTGATTTTAACATAAAACTCATTGTTACAGCTGGGGGCAGCACAAACGATAAACCGATTTTTAGTTAAGTCCCCATATTTTCCCCTCAGTTATTGGTTCTGTTACTAGTTAGCTAACTAATGTAAGTCTATTGACTGCAGCCAACCGACCCAATGATGTCATGCTCTGTGCTGGCACAAGATGGCGCTAAACATAAAAAATCTTGAAGCACTTATTTCCTGTCAGTGTTAAATCTATGTCACTTTTTGAGAACAGGATCCATGGTGTAAATTCGCCTTTATGATTTTCTACTTTAACACTTAAAACCAAATTACTTTTATGTAGAATCCAATTTTGGCTGAATACAGAGCTACTTTGAGAAGTGATCTTAGGAATAATTAACCTTTTGACTTGCATTATGTGGACGTGTTTTGTAAGAGCAAACAGGTTATTGGTGACTCATCTGGGGTTAGAGTTGGGTTTCCCTTTGGCCACATGCAGAGAAAACTAGAAATTTAGAGAAACTAGAAAGATTGAATTTTTTGTTTTTCAGGATTCCAAACAAGCAAAACTTTAACTTATCCCAAACCTCTGACTCCGAGTGATCAGGTGGCTGTTTTGAGGTTGAAGTCCAGGATTCGTAATTAGATAAATGAACTAAAATCTTGTCTTTTAGTTTGTGTTTTCTCACTTAGCTTGTAAAACTTGTCTGATCCTTTATCAGGTCAGTACTCCGGTGAGCCGGTCGACGTGCCTCAGAACCACAAGCGAGCCGTGTGTGATCTCACTGTTGCCGACCGATTGGCTCTGTACAATCATGTGGTCGGCGTCATCAATGAACAGAAGGAAGCATCGTCCTCCAACGACGATCTCTACGTAGATTTGGTGTCCAAACTCCAAAAAGGTGAGATTTAACTCTAAGTTTAACTCTACACTTAGAGTTGCTGTAATTTTAGTGAAGGAAAACTTTTTTTGGGCTTTCTCTGGTGCAGTCCACATAAAAATTGTGTGTGTTTTTGTTCAGATGAAGAACAAAATGAACCAAAGACTAAACTGGAGCTGATGGCAGAAATGAGGGACTACAAGAGGCGGCGTCAGTCCTACAGAGCCAAAAATGTTCACATCACCAAGAAATCCTACACGGAGGTAAATGAGTTGATAAAGAACAATAAGTGTTGTCCTGATTCTAATCATTTACTTCATTTATATATAATCCATGATGAAGGTGAAATAACTTTTTTTTTAAATGATGAAGGGTGTTGTGAATCACAAGAACCGCTTTTCCCATCTTTAGTTGGAAATATCAAAAGTAACAGTACTTTAAAATGGTGAAAACGAAGGACAGCACAGTATAAATGACCAGTGGATTTGGTGAGCCGGATTTGGAAATCCAGTTACTCTTATTGTTGTTGTTCTTATTGAGCTCTTTCAACATAAAGTGTTCATGAAGCTGGACAGGCTTTTTTTTTCTTTTGTTAATTTATATAATTTGACTGCCACAAAGCAGCAAAAGAACAGACTGTCTGATAAATTGTTGAGTACTTCTTTTCCTCAGAAAACTCTCAGCCTCTGCTCCACTATCAGTTTTTCTGCTACATCACCCTACCCAACTCCAATGTGGACAGTTTCTCAAAATGCACAGAGACAAAACAGGCTTTATCTTGATGGACAAGAGGGCGAAGAATCCAGTTTAGATTCTACTGAGCAAGATGCTGGTCATCTGAATGTTGACTGACTGCCCAGATCTCAACAATACGTGTGTCTGTTTCACACAGGCAGAGAATTTTCGGTGGGAGCAGTATAGTTTTGAAAGACATGTTAGCTTATTCTGTTGAGCAGGGTAAACATTTATGGGAAGCAAAGCAAATTTTGTTTTATAAGTAGTTTTCTTGTCTTCCTTCTCTCACCATAACCGGTCGCGGCAGATGAGATCTTGTTTAATGAGGCATTAATAGACATGTTTATTGAAACTCTGGATTTTAACTGCTTTCAGTGTGTTTTTCAATATAATATCTGCACTGATTTTCCAGAGTCTTGGCTCTAATATATTCCCTTCACACTGTAGCAATAACAAGACTGGAAGAAATAAAACTAAACATTTTTGAACATTAAAAACTAAACTGAAATAAGAGAGTCAACTGGAAACTTTTTTTTAAAGTCAAAATGAAATAAAAATAGAAACTAATTAGAAAATGCTAAACTATGATAACTCTGACTGGAATACTAAATAAACTCTGCCTGGGAATCTCCAAACTGAAAATCTGATGCTAAGCTCAGCGTGTCGGTCCTCAGAGAGACCTGTCCTGTTTAAACCAAGGTTAGGAAACAGTAATGTGGTCTCTATGATCGCCCTGCAGGTGATCAGAGAGGTGATCAGCGTCCATTCTGAGGAACTTGCCAGACAGTGGAAAGAGGAGGAAGACGAAGAGGAGTCGATGAGAGTGGAACAGTCTTCCCACGGGTACACGAAGCACTCCTCATGATCATGTTTACGCTTCATTGACGATTAAGATATTGCATCAGAGGAGTTTATAGGTTAAAGACAATTTTTAAAAATTGTTTTGTTTTTCAGGCGGCAGGTGGATGAAAGACGCTCACCATCCTCAGAGTCTCACCACTCCCACAGTAAACGCCACCGCAGCCGGGAGCGAAGCCACGAAAGGGAGAGCAAGAAGAAGAAGAGTAGGAGGGACAGGTGAGAAAGGAGTTATCTAAGGGTTGTGGATGTTTATGGGAAGTTGTATCTTCTGTTCTAGCTCTTGTATACCACACACCAATTACAGAAACAACCACATGACATAATTTGCATCATCTTCACAGCTTAATGATTGAAAATATCTTGTTTTGTAACACCAAAATGTATTATGCATACTGCAGAGTTAACTTGGACTTTTTGGATCTTCACAGGGATTCCCATTCCCCAGATGACCACCACCACCACCACGATAAAAAGAAGAAAAAGAAGAAGAAGAAAAATGAGAGAGACAGGGAGAAGGAGAAGTGAGAGTGCTGAATCTGCAGTGACTGAAGTCGACTCTGAAGTCGCAGTGTTCACAAAGACGAGACTAAAAATAGGTTTACACACTGACGCATTTTGTAAAGATTTAAACGCAATAAAGTCTTTAAACCGAACATTCACTGGTTGAGTTTTATTTTGCTTCACTGACACCATTTTCAATCAGCACTTCAGCGTTTTACAACACAGCCACATCTTACCTCCCTCTGCATGATTGGCTGGGCTTTTTTTTTTTTTTCTGTTTTAACGATAACTTGGAATCTCAGACAGGAGTG
This sequence comes from Neolamprologus brichardi, assembly GCF_056152115.1. Taxonomy (NCBI): domain Eukaryota; kingdom Metazoa; phylum Chordata; class Actinopteri; order Cichliformes; family Cichlidae; genus Neolamprologus; species Neolamprologus brichardi. Next base: position 23,593,167 of record NC_142114.1, on the reverse strand, counting down.
TCTTAACTGTCCTACTTTCACCATAAGTTCAAAGGTTATTTTTTGGCCTTTAGTCTTTGCTGTTTGGGTGTGTTTACCTGGAAAGTCATTAAGAAAATGGAGTAAAGGGGGTTTGTGCAGTCTGTTTATAAAAAACAAAAAGCACTGCAAGTAAATGTAGGGTGATCATTTTACAGATATTTAAATTAATAGTCTGATAAAGAGTTCAGACTTTCAGGAAGAACATAAAAAGTAAATCTGACTGTTCACTGAAGAATAGTTGCAAAACTACGCACCTGTGATTCTTGTTCCTAGGTTGAAGAATGTAAAAATGACCAGTTTATACAACAAATTATTATTATTATCATTAATTGTCTCTATAGTCACACAATCTATTTGTGTTGGCATAAATGACAACATTGTTTGAAATTGCAACACAGCAAAACATTCGGTCTTTTGATTTAAGAAATCTTGTTCTGAGGGTAAAATGTGTTCCTCACTAAACTAATTTGAAAAAGTTTCACTGAAGCTTGAAAAATCATTAAATGATATAGTTTATTTTGAATGTATTTTTTATTTAGCTCATGAGAGGAAATACAAGGCATGATTATGGGTGCAAATTGTGGTCTAGATGATTACAATCCTCAAAACAGTTTTTTTAATCAGATGTTAAAACTGTTTTGTAACTCCAGACAGCAGCACATGGAAATGTGATATAGACATTAATGTGAAGACACAAAACCCCAAAATCTATTCAGCTTCCTTCTGTCCTGGTTTTTCTCTGCTCATGCTGGATTCTGGATCTGGTATTTCTCACCCTTTTGAGAAGCACAGATAGAGGACGAGAAGAACAAAAAAAGTCGAACAGGATCCCGTCCGTGCCTGGGAACCTGACGGATCCTGGAGAGACGAGAGTACAGGGGGAACCGTTGGGGTGATAATAGTGTAAGGGAAACTCCTCAGGGAACGTAAAATCGGGCTGTTTTTGTTCTCATCCATATCCCCAAAGAATCCTTTAGCAGGTCTGGTCTTGAGGGAATCACTGTGCAGCACCATGGGGGCCTCCTGTGATAAGGTAAGATTTGGCCCTGCACATTTTGAGGGAACTGTTAAATGTTGCTTATGGTAAAATAATCAGGGGAAGGTTTTAATTTGTCCTTAGTCCACTGGACAGTCTATAAAGTACCTCTCAGGCTGTTAGCAGGACCTTAAAATGTTGATATAGGCCTTAAAAATTTCAATATATAAGGTCTTAATTTCCATATTAAAAATGCAGATCTTCTCTTTTTGTTTGTGTTAAATCTGCAAAATCTGCAGACAGAATTTATCTAAAAAACTTTTTTGTTGTTGTTTACTGAAGTATAACTTGTGGTAATTTATTTTCATTTTTAAAGTCATTTTGGTGCAATACATCATAAACTAATTCTGTATTCAGCTGTTCAGTAAGTCATCTGTGTGGGAGTCATTTTGCTGAGCAGACACTTCTGATGAATATTTGTGGGTAATTTTTAGGTTCTGGGGAAGCTTTTTAATTCACAGAGCAGGCTGTGTTTAGATTCTTTGCTGACTTTGGATTTTTCTCTAGAATTCAAAAAAAGCCAAAGGGAAATTTATACATGGTGTAATGTTTGGCCATGTGACCAAATAGATTTTGCACACATTGGGAATGTTGGAGCAGCCTTTGTTTCTTTATAGCAATCCACAAATATGAACAAAAAAGTTAAATATGAAATGTGAGAGTATTCACTACCTCACAGCCCCAGAGGTCCAACGGGGCAGAGTTAATTGGGTTTGAATTTGCTTGTACGGTCTGTTACAGCTGTTCTCTTGGGTTGTTTAAATTCATGCACAAACTAGCCTCTAATAAAGGTTAACAAGGCAACATTTGTCTAGCAGAAATGTGGCAAATGTTCTTGTTAAATTATTGGATAATGAGCTCTTTTTGCTACTTTATTCAGGTCAATATTATATGAATCAATTGTTACTTGAATAAAGAAACAATATAAGAGTGAGGGATTCTTTAACACCAGAGAAGCTGAGCTCATTTGACCTTTTCAAGGTTTGAATCTTCCCAAAATTCTTTTTCAAGCACGTTTGATCTGAGGTTTCAGAAATCATTACAAAAATGTGGTTGTGGTCATTTTTATCCTCCTTTTATCCAGTTCAGTGACCTTGTGTTAAAATCTAATACACAGCCTTCCAGGTACAGAGCAGGTTTTTCCTGTGCTGGTCTGCAGCCTCACAGTGAGGCTTCAGGAATGTCAGATGAGTCTGAGAAGTGCTCAGCAGTCTTCCTCCTGACAAAGAAACCCCAGTCTGTTTAATTCTCAGGCAAACAGCAGCAACTCAAAACCTCAGCAACCTCATTGCAAATAAAGAGTCCTTTAAAGTGATTCTCCTTTGTTGGTGTAGCCCACCCAAACACTTCTCTGATCATATTTGATGCATCAAGTTCTGCTCTGAGGTCAGGAGGTTCATTAGTGAAAGCGGTTGCTTCACTTCTGATGTTTTTGATACTTGTCATTGGTTGTCCAACAAGTGGCAGTGTAAGATCTATGACTGTGAGTTAGAACTTAAAGTAAACTTTTAAATAAAAATAAAAAGACTTTAAATACAAGGAGTATTTTAAAATCACTTATGCAAAAAAAATGTTATGCCAGTGCAGCTCTGCTAAAACTGGTTAACTTGGTTATCAGTTTTAGTTAATAATCTTTCAGCAGAAATTTGAGCTGAAGCCAATGATGGTCCTTTTAGGAAGTACTTCAAAAAGAGCATTTCAGGAATGCAGCCTAGAGGTGAATGAATAAAAAACCACTGAGTCAGGAAAGGCTTTACAGATAACCTGCCTATTATTCATTCAATCAGACTGACCGTGTGGGTTAAATCAATATTTGCACATAGCGTTTACAGTGCTGGAAAAAATAACATGGAAATAAACAAAGACCATCAGAATTAAGGAGTTTTGTTTTTCTATTAAAATTTGTTTGGCTAATACAAAAACTGCCATAGGATTGTATTCTGTCAGTATCCTACCAGTAGTTTACTATGCTACCTCCAGAGGGCAGTATAACACCTGTCACTGGTCTAAGCAGAGACATAAAACCTGACAGTAATCAGTCACCTGAGCTGAGGCAACAAGACTGAAGACTGGAATTAGAGCTGAATTATGCTGAATTTCTGTTGATCAATATACTTAACACTCCCTTTAGGCTGTTTATGCAGCTCATGATTACTTTAAACTTTTTCTTTTTCTGAAATAAAATAAAGTTGGTTGGATCCTGGATAAAAGTTTACAATGTAAAAACACTTTACATGATGCACTGAGTAAATGGAAGAAAGAATCTGACTTATCAAGTCCCCTGGAACTAAAAAGCCCCCATAAAGCAGTCAAAAATACTCCCAGTGTAAAAAATTAGGTCAAACAAGTCAAAGTGGTGCAAAACTACATCAGCATGATTGCAATCTTTTTTTCTTTTTTTTTTTTTTTTTTACCTTGTTTGTTTACAGTTTCCCTTCACAGAGAAAGAAGCACTGCTGCAGTCCCTGTAGAATAATTTGTTTGTTTTTAGCCTGTGAAATATGATGAATCACGAGATGGATGAGCTACCTCACTGACAGCTAATTGATACCCTTTTTTGTGCATAACATTAAAAAAATACCAACAAGGGACTCAAGTCTAAAAACACAAGGTTCAGCATGGGCACTCTTCAAAGTAGAATAGTTGAATAGTTTGCAACAGTCTTTGTGTAGTTAGGGCTTGTCTACGATTTAAAATGGGGGCCTATCCCTCAAAGGATAGACCAATGAGCACCTGCAGTGACAGAAATGCAGAAGTCAAGCAGACGAGTGATTCTTGCAGTTGTCAGTGGAGGGATCCGGCGCTTTCTCTGTGAATTTCACATTCCCGTGGCAGAAGGCCAGGTGCTTGCTCAGATGTTGATTTACACATCTGTTGCTGCCACTGACGTCTCACGCGCCTACGTCATTGTCATCATACACTCTCACACACAAAATCACGGTTTAGTAACGCAGTAATGCAGTGTGCTTACGGGAAAGTAACAGTAATATAATTACTTTCTGTAGTAATCAGATTACAATAACGCGTTACTGCCCATCTCTGGTGGTCATTAAATGCACTTAACTGTTTGTGAATACAGGAGCCCCACCCACCTGTCGTTCAAATTCTTAGTGTGCAAGAAGCAGCCAATCAAAAGTTAGTTGGTTTAATTATTTAATTAAACCTAATTTAATTTAATTAATAGAGTCAAATGGAGGGATTTATTTAAATACAGCTGACAGCACTTGTAGTAGGAACAGTGGGTCAGAAAATAAACTCATCCAGCAGTGACATCTTAGTTTACAGTTTAATATTCATTCAGGTTGTGTGAAATGGTGAATTGTGTTGCATGAGTCTATCTGCTGTATTTGATGTGTCCCCTGCAGGCGTCGCTCCTCTCGGGGCTGCTTGTATTCATGCTGTGTGTCGCCTCTTCACACTGCCAGGAGGAATTTTCTGGATACCACTCAGGTCAGGGCTTCCTCATGCTGACACTGATTTAACTTTAACCTCAGGTGAAACAATAGCTGTTTAGTCTTGTTTTACTAAAGAACAACAGGTGACAGATAACACAATTATAGAATCCAGCTGAGGAATATTGTAAACTGGTTTCTTCTAGGTAACTAATCGACAGTTAATTATGATAAACACTGCTTAATTATTTTTAAAAAGTACCTTCACAACTCATTAGTAACTTTCTTGTTTAATATCGTAGTCAAGTAAAGGCTTATCTGGAGAAAAAAAGTAACAACTTTAAATGAAATGCATTGTTAGGCGAGCACAAAATTTATCACATATTCATTACAAACTCATATTTATTCAATTATTACCACAAATTATTGTTTGTTTCTTTGTTTTTTCAACAAAAAAAACCCCCTTCAGATTGTAACTTCATTTTATTCATAAACTTTAATGCACTGACTCAAATCACAGTTTTGCAAGAGAGGAGAGATGTTTTTGGAAGTTGTTGATCTGTATGTACAGTATGATGCAATTTTTATCCTCCCACATTTGCTGTAAGTTAAGGGCTCATCAGGGAATTGAACTCGGGTTCTTGCACACTCAAAACAGGAATCATACCCTTAAAACAACGAGTCAAATTTCCCCATGTGTCTCACACTGAGTTCTTACCTCATGTATTTTGCATGTCTATTCAGGTGAGGAACACACTTATGAAGAGTCTTCTGCAGTTGACCACTATGACAACTTAGCTGCTCCTCAGCCAGGTGAGATCAGTAACACAGTTAGTGTAAACTATACCAGAGGACACTCTCTGACTGTTTGAAGTCCTCGGGGCTCCAGACCAGGACTACTGACTGTAACAATGCACCACAAAGTCCAAACAAAACTAAATGTCTTAATATCTCCTTAGAATATCCACCAGAGCCGACTCATAGCTATGATGTGGACCAGATATTCGAGGAGGAGGATTATGACACTTATGGCCCAATCCCCACCCAAATCACCATGATCACTGAGGACACCTTTCCCTACATCACCACCACTGAGTCCCACTATGCCAAAGAGGACACTGAGATCGTGCAGGTGGGACAGCTGTGTGCTGGGAGTGTCAGGGGTAGCTCAACAACAATATTAAACTGCAGCAGGAAGAAATGTAGAGAGAGCTTTAAAAAACAAAAAGCCTCTATCAGTCTCTCTTTGTTCCAAGCCCCTCAACAATTTCATATTTGCTAAACATAAATAGGAACAGAGTTTTAGTTTCATATAGCATTCATAAAAACCTGACCTCTCTCTCGCATAAAAATCTTCCTATTAAAGGGCACTCAGCCCATTGTTAAGGGTCATTCAGTCCCTGTACAGCCAAGTGAAAGCTTGGTCTGCATTGTTGGCAATAAGTCGGATTTATTCCTTATGGGTTTTGGACTTTGGCAAGTAGCAGAAGGTTTGTACTTTGGTGGTTTCAGGATCTCATCTATGCTTTTTTGCAGATGATGTGGTTCTGTTGGCTCCCTCAGGTGGGAGCCTCCAGCATTAAGTGAGGTGATTGGCAGATGAATGTCCGCATTTCCAGGTCTGAGGTCATGGTTCTCAGCTAGAAACGGGTGGAGTGTCCACTTCAGGTCACAGGGAGGTGGCTGCCCCCTGGAGGCACTTAAGTATTATTACCGGCAGTCTTCTGTAATGGGCTAGATTTTCTACAAATTTTGTTTAGTGATGCTGAAAGCAAACTGCCTGCTAGAACTATCAGTCAGTAATTGCTCCAAAGTAAGGGCGCATCCACGATTTGAACCTACGAGAATCATAACCCTACACCATCAAGCCTCTCCTGCAACTTGTGGTTCTTCATGATGAAAATGACATACTTGTTCCAGAGCATAGCTAATCTGAAGCACTGCACAAGGCCAACAAGCGATTAAAAAAAAAAAAGATTGTTACGAATAATATAAAATTAGGATTATTGAATATTCCTCACCAATAATGAGATTTAAAATTATTTTAATGTGTCCATTTTAGTTTAAGTCAAGCAAATATGAGGTTGATTTGGTAACTGTTCTCTTATCGCACTGCAAAATTGTAGCAGCTTGATTTAAATTTCTTTAAAACAAGGAAAATGGAATCAGGAATGTCTACAAAACCATGTCTATGCGGGTGCATGGCATTGGGTGTAGTGAAGCTAAATTTGAAGGACACCATAGGTGTGATAATATTTGTTAATGTTGTGTTTTAGGTGCCATATGAGCCTGACACTGGCTCCTCAGAAGAGTCAGGGGGCGATGCAGAGCTTGGGCAGGTGAGGCCAACAGATTGTGACTGTGAGCCCGGAGAGCCTGGATTTGCTGGCTTCCCAGGACCAAAGGTACAGCCACATTGCATCACATCACTGCCTAAATGTAATCAATGGCCCCTTTGTTTCATTCTTACACTGCATGGCCTGATCCAAAACTAGGGTCAAATGTAGGTTTGTTCATGTTGTAGTTTTTGTTTTCCACAGTCTGATTCCTTTTCTCTTTCTCTCAGGGATCCAGAGGCCTGCAGGGTAAAACCGGTAAACCAGGGTCTCAAGGGAGAGAGGTAAAAGTCTTAAACATGAATAATGGATGTTTGTTTATGACAAGAATGCCTGATTAAAGTGATACTAAAGTAGCAGCTGCATATTCAAGTAGTTTAATTACTGGTTATTTATCCGTTTTGTGTTTTAGGGCTATAAAGGGACCAAAGGTGTTCAGGGAAGGAGAGGAGATACTGGACCAGTGGTGAGTAAATCATGCTACAGCAGTCACAGTTGATACTACCATGCAAAATAGCTTGTATTTACATTTGTAGCTCCCATAACACTGTGAAAGTAATGACAGCATTGGTGTTGTAACATAGAGTGAAAGTAAAAACTGAAGAAAAAATAAAATGAAACTGAAAATACTGAGTTTTAACGACCATAAAAGCCAGTCAGCTAAACAGAAAGTAAAAGAGGTATAAGCAGCAAAGGAAAGTTTGTTAAAAACCTGAAGCCAAACTGAAAGTGAAAGCTCTTCATTTAAAACTTAATTAAATTGAAAGTAATTCTGGTAATTTAAGTAATTAAAGACTAAAGCAGAAAAAAAAAATCTTGTTTATGACAGGAAAAGGGAAAAAAAAGTGTTTTGTGCTGTTTTAGTGTTATTTTACACAACAGACACCTCGAGGTGCCCCAACTAAAGTAGGATTAAGATATAATCAGTCATTTCAATAATTTCATTATTTTTATTTTTTAAATTGATTTCACCATATATCAAAAATTCACTGTTTATAAGTTTCAGCTGTTGCAATTTTTAAGACTATGAAACTGCTTTGTTGTGTGAGGAGAGTGAGTGTTGTGTATAAGCTTTGGAAATGCTTTTGCCCTTGTCTGTTGTAACCTTTGACCTCATCTTGCAGGGTGACCCTGGTCCTGAGGGAGATGAAGGAGCTTCTGGTTTTTCTGGAGCCACAGTGAGTTAACCAGTCCATCCTGAAGTGAAAGTTAACTGGCTACGTTTACATTTTATTGTGACTATTAAAAGATATAAGTGCAGAAAACCTTTTAAACTAATAACTGAATTTGTTTTTCACTAAAGAGTTAAGCTCTGTAAAGCTGCAGCTCCATCTGTGAGGATTTTTAAAACTTTCCTAAGCTTATTCATTGAATCTGTCAGGGAGAAACTGGACTTCCAGGAGAGCCAGGTGAGCCTGGAGATGTGGGTCTAAAGGTAAACACACACACACACACACACACACACACACACACACACACACACACTCTCTCTCTCTCTCTCTCTCTCTCTCTCTCTCTCTCTCTCTCTCTCTCTCTCTATCCCTCCCACCCCTCTCGCCTCATTGCTTACACTCAGTCATGTGGTTGGAGGGATGTTGATAGATGCATCATTGTTGAGTTAATGCACTGATTACAGTAAACATTTAGTATTTCCATAATGTCTGTGAATGTTTCATGCCGTTCTAACTTTTTTTTCATTTATTTATTTGATTAGCGTTCAAATCTCTCAGTGAATACAGAATAAAGATGCACGAGATAAGCACGAGATAAGGCTAATCAAAAAGGTATTGGCTGTAGCAAATGCTTATTATGCCAGCCCTTTTACCAAAAGATCCTTTAGGAAGCAGCTCATTACATAGGGCTCGAAGCAAAAGAGTAAAACAAAACAAACAAGCAAACAAAACAAGCTTTCATCTTAGATAAGTAAGTACATTAAATTAAATTTCATAATTATAATCCACTCAAAACAACTGAGAGTTTAAGTATTATTATTATTATTATTGCTCTTCTTCATTCTTGATTTATATATTTTTCTAATACTCTAGTTTTAAACATGTTTTTAAACAAGGAAAATGAACTACACCTTTTTAAGTCACTGTCACAACTATTCCATAAGTTAACTCCTCTAACAGAAACACATCTATGCTTTATGTTTGATCTTATCTTAGTTAAAAAAAAATCTGTTCCCCATAAGTCATTATTGACTCTCTCTGACTTCAAACAACTTCTGAGTACTGCAGCAAAGCAAGTTACTTTGTGCTTTATATGTTATCTGTGCCATTTTATATTCAACTAAATCATAAAATTTCAGGGTATTAAAATTAATAAACGAAATGTTAGTTAGTTCTATATAGTTTGATTGATTTATAATTCTTATAGCTCTTTTTTGTACCTTGAAAATAAGGAGAGTTCTGGTTTTATATGCATTACGACATATCTCTCGACAATAGGTCATATATGGAAGAACAATAAAGTGCGTATGATGAATTCCTGTTCAGGACATCCTTTATTTTGTAGAGAATAGCAACGGTTTTTGACATTTTTGTTTTCATGGTTTATATGAGACTTCCAGCTCAGCTTATCATCAATTATCACTCCAAGAAATCCATTTTTATATACTCTTTCAATTTCAGTTCCATTAACCCTGATTTTAGATACATTTTTCATTTGTCTAGTGCCAAAAATAATACATTTTGTTTTGTTTATATTTAACGATAACTTATTTATATCAAACCAGTTTTTTAATATATTTAACTCCCTTTCCACTGTAGTCAGAAGCTGTTCTAGGTTTTTACCTGAGCAATACAGAGTGGTATCATCAGCAAACAAAACACATTTTAACAGTTTGGAAACACTAGATATATCATTTATATATAATATGAATAATATGGGGCCCAGCACAGAGCCCTGAGGAACCCCACAAGTTACCTACAACTGATTAGATTTTACATTGTTGTTTTCGACATATTGATATCTATCATCCACGTAACTTTTCATCCACTTGTATGCTATCCCTCTTATACCATATATCTCTAGTTTATTCATTAATATACTATGATCGATTGTATCAAATGCCTTTTTTAAGTCTATAAAGAAACCAAAAGTATATTCCTTATTATCTATTGCAGTAGATATCCCTTCTACAAGTTCCATTACTGCCATCGAAGTGGACCTTTTCGTTTTAAAGCTGTATTGGTTATCACTCAATATATTTATCAAGTTTATTAACAAATAATTTTTCTGATGATTTTTGTGGGAGTAGTGATATTGGTCTGTATTTGGTAAACTGACATCTCTCCGTTTTTATTGATGGGAATAACTTTTGCTATTTTTGTTTTTGAGGGAAACACACCAGTTCGATAGGATAGATTACAAATGTATGTCAAAGGTTGCACTATATAATCTATAATACTTTTAACTAGTATCATGTCAATACCAAAACAATCAGTGGACTTTTTATTTTTAAGTGTTTTCACAATGTCAGGTATTTATCTACAAGTTACAGCATCTCTTCCCTTTGGAGCATTATTTTTTTCTGTGCATTATTTACAATATTTTTGTTTGTTTAAATGTCTTCTATGCTCCTGTCAATAAATAAGCAAAATATTTGCATAAAGATAGACAGACAATACCTAAGCAGCCTGCAATACCTGCAACAGATACATTTAGAGAACTATATGAAGTGTAATTATCAATTGCATCAACCCCATCAGTAAGTTTAAAATTCACTGAAGTGACATGTAATATAATAATAATTTAAAGAAAGCTCATTTGACCTGAAATTATGTGATTTTATGGTGAAAGAATTACAGTTCAGGGCTTCATAATATTACTTTGTGGTAGACGTCATAATTATTAGATCTATCTATTGCTATTTATATGATTTATTATAAATATATAATTAATTTAGAAATGTTATGGTTTTAAATTACAGATTTACATTGAGCCATTGTATTTTTATACTGTTTTGCATTTGTTTAGCCTAGCAGTTATTATGTGTTATTAGCAGCTCAAGTAGCCAATAATTAGCCAATAATTGCAGCGCCTCTTCTTGTTGACAGGGTGACATGGGATTGGAGGGACCCCGTGGAGGAGTCGGACCTCCTGGTGAGACTGTAAGGAACACAGCTACCTCTCAGCCTCTCTGTGGTGGAAAATTTTAAATCTAAGTTAAACTGTGTCCTTCAATAAGCTGAATAAGAACAGGTTTTTAGTGAAACATTGGCTTCAGCTCAACTAAATCAGACTAATTCTGATAAAAGTGAAAGTAAGGAAGTCGTGACTCCATGATGAGTCACACTATTTTTAAATTGGCAGATGTTATTTAGTCTACACTGAATCAATGGGTTTCCGTGTTGAAAAAAAAAAAAACAGTGCAAAAGCACAGAAAGTTTTAATAATTGGATTTCAACTGTTGTAGATGCTACGTAAGCATAGCAAGCAAATTATGCAGGCACATTTTTTTAAAAAAAAAAGATTAAATTAGATTAATTTAAGATATTTCTTTCTGACAAAACATGCACTGACACATTCAGGAAATGAAAGGCAGGAAATGAAACTGAAACCACCTCCCACTGCAGACTGAGACAACAGAGGTTGTGTCATTATCCTGGAAATCACCCAGAGTATCAACAAACAAATGACACATTTAAATAGCAGATTGGGGCTTTGGGGATTTTTCTGGCAGTTCCTGATAAACTTTGTGACCCCTAACTGCAGTTACACACACACACACACACACACACACACACACACACACACACACACACACACACACACACATTTATTCATGCACAAAAACAACCCATTCAATCCACACATGCTAAGAAAACAAACCATAGATGTTCAAAGTTATCTGTAATAATGAGAAATGGCACAGGAAAAGAATATCGAACACGCTGACTGAAATGTATGTAATACTTCGTAAAGAAGCCTTTGTTGGGGACAAGATGTCTCCTGCGTGGAGAAACTAGTCACAAGCATTACTCAGGTGTGATTTTGTCCCTTTCTTTTACATAGTTTTCAAATCCTGAATGTTCTGTGAGTTCCTTCTATGAATTCTGAGCTTTAGTTCTTTACATAGATTTTCCATTGGGTTCAGGTCAGGTCTGAGCCATTCTAGCAGCTTTATTTTCTCTCTCTGACACCAACTGAGTTTCCTTGCCTGTGTGTTTGGGATCACTGTCTTGCTGAAACGTTCCACCCTTGTTTCATCCTGGTATATGGTAGCAGATTTGAAACCATGAAATTCCCATCTCCAAACTTCAATGTTGCTCTGGTGTTTTAGGGTGATATGCAGTGCCTTTTGACTTCCAAACATTATGTGTATGAGATCCAAAGAGCCACTCCGTACTGGCTGAAGAATTGTAAAATATTATTACTACCATAGTTAAATAATATAGTTCCCTGCTCATGTAAGAAAGGAGTTATTAGCACTTTATCACAACCCATCTCACATGATGGCCAAGATGATTACTTCATCTGTTATGATGCTATGCTACCCGATCCATACGACGCACGCGAGAATCTTACTTCACTTCCTCTCTTTGCCAACATTGTGACAGTTAATGTATTTGAATGACACGGTTAGCGCCAAGTAAGCTCCTAGTATTTCTGGACATATTTCCTTTTCGACTGCCCGGGACATTTAAACAATGGATACCTCCATATACAAGCCTATTGGGTATAAAAATAAAAATTTGTAATAAGTCACGTGAAGATTCATCAGCCAAATTAAGTGTTTACTGACAATTGACAGTGATAGCGGACATCATCGTCACAATTCCAATCAATCCTCTCCACACAGACAAGCATAAACACACTCGACTATTACTAAATCAAATTTAACACGCATACACAACGAAACAGAAGAAGAAGAGAACATCTGCACATAGGCGGTACGATCGGGTAGACCGGATCTTTACGGTCTGACTTTTGAACATGTGAGTAAGGATTGGGGAGTCCTGATCCGTAACTTTTTTTTTTGGTCTACATTGTATTGAAATGTTTCATTATTGCAAACATTTTAACAGATACTTAATATTGTTAACATCTTAACAGATACGCTGACCCGTAGCTATAATAAAATGCTTCGAGCGGAAATAGATGTCTTTCGCACATGCGTGGTACGGATCGGGTTTCCGGTACGGATCGGGTAGTGACAATGGGCAATGAGTTTTTGCCTGCAAAAAAATCCTGCTCTTGTAAACACATATTTCTTTCAAACCTCTAGAGTCGTTCTTCATATTAGGCACAAAGTTTCACTTTGACTCAGGAAAGAACATAAATTTTGATGTTCAAATTAGGACAAAAAATAAATGAATAAGTGATGATGCAATTTTTAACGAATGGATGAGACAGCATTTTCCAGTTAATGTTTCAGTGCCATAATTCACCATAAATCACCACATTTTACTTTTGGCTAGACCCTGGATTGGGGAGATTAATATTATAGACATGGATGTAACCCTAGAACTTGATGAGCTGACGGAGCCACACAACTGGAAAAGGTGGTAATTAAGTTTTTTGGATATTTCAGGGTCGTCGTGGTGATGCTGGGCCTGCTGGAGGAAGAGGGACTAAAGGTACCAAGGTAAAAGAAAAAAAGAGTGATAACTATGTCCTCATGATAATTACACGACTGGAATACAACAACGCAGCTGTGTTTTATGTTCAGTAACATTTTGATGAGGCAAATGCTGAAATTATTTTATTAATATTTTTATTAGTATCAGCATTTATAAACTCAAATATTAGTGGTTCTTTTCAATTTTTATCTTTATTTATTTATTTGGCCAAGTCAATAGGCCCATAAAGACATGGAAATAAACTGATTTGTATTGTTTTGTTTTTTTCTTAATAAATTATTGAATAAAATACTGTTTTAAAAAGTAATAACAGTAACAATCAGTACTTGTTACTAAAGTGTATACAGTATGTATATGAATTTTTTATTTTAAGTTTCTGTATTTTATGAATTTATTTACACTGAATAATATAATAAAGTTTTTAACCATGTGTTTTGAATGCTCTGGTGTTTTATTCATTTTTGGCACTTTGGATGGATGTGTTTCTTCTTTTTAGGGCGCTCCTGGTGACAAAGGCAAACAAGGTCCTCAGGGAAGAGACGGACCAAAGGTATACAAGTATCACGTACTTAAATTCTTCAAAAAAGAAAATGTTTGGTGATTTCCCCTGGCACACAACTGTAGATGGTTTAAAATGTCTATGATCAAAAACTGACACAGTTTCTTTGCCTAAAAATAAATAATATTCTTTTTATTCTTCTGCATTATGTCTAGCTGTTTATTGCACAGTTTTTTGCTAACCAGCAGTGCCGGTTAAAGTCACAGCTGTCTTGGTGTCGATCTAAACATGTTTGTTCTTCGTCAACAGGGTCAAACAGGAGCACCTGGGTTTCCAGGTGATGTTGGCGAGAGAGGCTACACTGTAAGATACATCATTACTGGTCATGGAAACTACCTAAACATCTTAACATTTACTCTATGTGTCATCATTTGATTTGAATTTTAATCTCATTTGACTTCCATAACCTTTCCTTTCTTGGCAATTTTTTTAAATCAAAACAATTGATTCAAAAAATTGTATCAAAGGTTTTTAAGACATCTGATGATGCAGTTTCTCTGGTGTATTAATATATATCTGGGACTCTATGCATTAGTTATGTTATGCAATAGACAAGTTATGTTATGCAATAGACAAAATATCTTCAAATATCTCGGCATGCTTGTTTTTATCAGCATAAAAGTGTATTAATAACTTCTCTGTCTGTACAGTCTCAAATTTACTCAATCTGAGAAGCACAGTAGTTAGTTTTACCTCTATTAGCAAATGAGCAGGAGGAAATTTCATTAGCTGTGAGCTGTGAATTTGATTAAATCTACATGAAAGGCAGAACGTACAACATTTTTTTTCCTATGTTCTCCAAACACGCTTTTCAAACTGTCCCATTACACAGAACAGAGTCACAGATATAATTCCATAAACCTTTCCTGGGTTGAGGAGATTCACTGTTTCTCTTTTCTTCGGGTTTCCATTACAACAAATACTGACGCATACTATAGCGGTACACATGTGACTCTGTCAAGGGTTGCCTTGTGGTTTAATCTTCCTTTATTTAATTGTGTTCCATCTACGTAGCAACAGATGATATCACTCAGACTCCTCCTTTTAAAGTGACACAAGCTCCTAAGCTTCAGGCTCTAATACAAAGTGGCTTATTTAGTGTCTTCATTTCTAAAATTTCCCGAATTCACTGTTTTATATAATTTTCTTCTTCACGTCATATTTGAACTCATTTCTCTTTTTTCTTCTTTGATTTAAAAAATTCTGAGAACAATATTTCTTGTTTATCCTCCTCAGGGTTATCTTGGACAGCAAGGGCCAATCGGAAAGAGCGGTCCGAAGGTACACAAATAAACTGAGGCACTTTTATTCTGCTCAAATCTTTTTTTTCGTGCCCGAGTGTCTGTATTTAAGTGCACCCAGTCATCCTTTCAGTTTCCAGATTATGACCTTCATGATTCAGCCAGGGAAGAAACGTTTGCATTTTATGAGTCTGAGAGTCACTCTGGCTCCTGGCCACATTTCACAGGAATCTCACATAAATATTATTAGTGCCCAAAGGGTACATTTTTTTTTTCCAGTTTGGATATCTCATTTCTGCCCTTTAGCAAGACCACATCACAAACTAATGAATCAGCCATAAAAATAGCTGGTAAAACTCCCTACAAAAAAGCTAAAATAAAGAGAATGATGTAAATATTAAAGAATTTAGTATTAATGTAACACACAAACATATGCAGTGTTAGTTGACTCTAAGTACACACTTTATTAAGCTGAATAAATGACAAAAACACTTTTGTATAACAGTATATTTTATAGCAACACACAATAAAAAAACCAAAAAGAATAAAAACGGTTGAAGTTGAATTTTACTTAAATGTGCCAGCACAAGCACATGTATGTTTCCTTGCCTCCCCCCCCCCCCCCCCCCCAAAAAAAACCATTGTTTTTATTCATAATTTATTCATTTGTTTAACTTTATATTTTTCTCCTGTTTGCTGGCACCTCACCAGTGGTCCTACTGAGACTTCAGAGTAGTAGTCAGGAAAACTTCATGTTGACTGAAGGCTTTCAAAAGCCTCCTTCAGCAAAACCTTTTAAATAAATGATTAACAAGGTACAGAAACATTTTTATCGTATTAAAATTCAAATAAAAATTAAATTAACCACAACAAGAATAAAACAAGATGATTTGTAGGAGATCTTAATAACCTTTTTGCTCAGTTTTATCAGAAAATCAAAAAAACAAGATTTCTATCTTGATGCATGCTCAATCATCCAGGTAAGTAAATCTCCAAAAGTTGATTCTGTTCATCTGGATGTAACATTTTCAGTGGGAGAAACTTTTTGTCATTCATGCAGGTTTCCCCAATCTTATAAACAGTACATTTGTATAATGACTGAAACCAGCCCACTGAAGAAACAATGGGCTGGGAGGTCAGTTCCTTCATTGTGATTATGCAAATTCTCATGACCATTGATCAACAACCACTGATCAAAGCCCACTGATCAATGGCCATGAGTACCATTCACAGAGAGTTGGGGAATGGCTGCAATCACAGCATTGTACGATGGCGAAAGATGTACCCTTAGGCCCCCTCCTCGATTCAGAGATGGTCTTTCCCTTTTCACGTAAATGGCCTCCTTGACTCAAACCAGCATTCCTCCCTGTCCAGGATGGTGTTCGCTCTGTGTTGTAGCGTCCTGATGACACCCACTTTACACTCCAGTGGATGATGAGAGTCGAACCTTAAATACTGATCCGTATGCGTAGGTATATGGTACACATCAGCTTTTAGCTGCCCCCCATTACTGATGGAAATCTTACAGTCTAACAAGGCTAACCTGCCACTTTTCATATCCAGATGAACAGAATCAACTTTTGGAGATTTCTATCAATGGAAATCACTGACTGAAAAATGTGTATGTATATTAAAAATTCTATCATATTGAGAAAAGTGTGGAAATATATAAGAAAAGTTGGGAAAATATATAATAAAAGAAGAGGATGCACAGTTTCCAGTAACAAAATTCCAAATATTTAATGTGTGTCAGCTATTAACTAAGTGGATCATGTGACAAGTTGGCTTATTAGGCAACACCAAGCCAGAAAATGTGCTATATAAAGCAATTACACTAATTAACTAAAGAACACACACACACACGAGATGAAAGGATGAAGATACCTAAAAATCTGTTTAACGAGTAGAAATCAGGAGTATGCTTAGTTTAGCTTAGCATACAGACTGGAAATGGAGGGAAAGAACTTGTGTGGTTTAGACTAAAGACAACAAAACCACCTACTGGCCCTTACTAAATAAGAAACTCTTTGGCAACCCTTATTTTTCACAATATTTTTTATTGCAACAAACTAAACTTATGACAGACGATCATGTTTGTCAATCAGTCACAAGCGGAAAAAGATCATTTCTTCCTGTGCTTCATATGACCTTTGTAATCTAAATGTGACACTGAAAAACGGGAAATATATTTGATCTGATATAACGGATGATAAGCAGATTCAATAAATCAATGTAGATTCTCATTGGTGGCAGGCAAAATCCCCATAAGCTGTTTTTCTCTCAGTAGGAAAGAAAGTAATTTTCTTGTGAGTCATTTCTAGCTCTTATAACTTTAGGTCTCCCTGAAACTTTAAGTTCAGAGAGGAAAAAAAAATACCATATATTACACTTATTGCTATAGGGTTTTAAAAAAGTATATGTTTACCTTTTCTAACTGTCTATACGTAAGTGAGCTATAGAAGCCAAAAATAAAGTAGAAAAATGAAAAGTGTCAGTGATGTAATCAAAGTAAAGTAGAAACTGGAAGCACTGGATTAAATCACTGTATTAGCTGTTTTGGCAAGAGAATCGAAAACACAGAGTAGTTTCTGAACTTTCCCAAAGAGTTCTCTCTTACTTTGATCTCAGCCATCTGACTTTTTGTTGAATATTTTTACACTTACAGAGATGTTTACTGAAAAGTTTCTGTACAAAATCCTCACTGAAATACTGAGTCAAACGGGGAAATGCATGAACACTGGTGTCTAATAAGAGTGCCAGTAAACCAAAATGAGGCTAAGGTTCTTTGAAGAGCTGTAGTTGAAGGGTAGTATGTAAAAGTGAAAGTAAAGAGTTAAGTTAGTACAGGAGTTCTCTTAACTTGAATTGGTTCCCAGAAAATCTATTTAACCTGTTTAACCAGTTCATAAACATTTAACAGTGTGCTGGTGCCAAAGTTATTTATAATGTGTAGTGTAATGAACAACCCAAGTTTTTGTTTAACTAGTTTCACACACAGCAGCACGTCAGTGTGATTCACTGACAGGAACAAACAACTCAAAACTTCATTTTCAGTTTTCTCTTAGGATTTCCTGAAGCTGAAGCGGTTCCGATCATTATATGATTATCAATTGATTCATTGAGTCGTTAAAAAGTAGATTAGCTAGTTACATTTTCTGGAGTCCGTTATTCCTACCACTCCTTTTTATTTTACTTTTTTGCTGAGTCATTTTACCTAACCTAATCCTTGAATCCTAATCCTATCCTAAGATAAGGTGTAGAAGTAGATCAAAGATGCATCTTTTACTCTTTGGGAACATTTTTGTAGTGTTTTGGCTCACACATAGTTTCCTTGAAGTCTGTGTGTGAACAGAATGGGAATAAAACTGTGTTCAGACTGTTCAGATTCAATTAAGTTTGTTGCTCACAAAGTTTTTAAAAGCACATTATGTAATATTATTGCTGTTCATACACTTTGTGCTTTCAGTGATTTTTTTTATTGTGGTGATATGTGCATCTTCACCAGTAGTATTTCTTTGTTTTTCTTTTATGTTTCTTCTTATGTATAGTATAGTAGAAAAAGTGCTATACAAGAACCAGTCCATTTCACATTTATCATCCTTTCAATATGACTTTTGAGTTTTGTAGTTTTAGCAGTCATTAAAAATTGTAATTTTGGATGACGTTTTGCAATATATTCAAAAGATTTATAGACAATCTTTGCTTTTTGTCTGATTATATCCTTCTCTCCTTCGGTCTCTTTCAGGGGACTAAAGGTTACAGTGGCTTGCCAGGACGAGGTGGTGACCCTGGAGAAGATGTGAGTAGATTAGAAGAAAAAGAAAAACTGTGCACCTGTTTCTATGTCTACAACCATTGACTCCTACCTTTTGTTTCCACAGGGTCCTATAGGAGTCCCAGGGTTTATGGGAGAACCGGGGCCATTTGGTGCCAAGGTAACCACAGGCAGAACAAGGCTTTGTTGTAAACATCCAGTTCATGTTTCTAAGAAATTGCATGAACCTCAGTAGTCATTTCATTGGAGAACACAGAGCTACGACTTCAGAACATGTAATTCCTACATGAATAAAAACATTGCGCTCTAACTGCTCAAGTACCAAATAAGCAGAAATAATTTGGTTCAAATTGCTGAATTCCTACGATTTCTGCAAACTTCTCATTTTGTCTTTGCCCCACTGTTGGAAGTAGACATCATAGTTATAAGTGAGTCTTTACTTACAGGTATTTTCTGAGTCAGTGTCTCTTTGTTTTATACTAATTGCATAAATAGCAGAATTTTTTGTGAGTCATAAAAAGAGTCTGGACTATTCAGTGTTGTCTAACTTACAAAACATGTTGCAGGGTCTCTGATTATTCCTCAAAATGACTCATGTCATGATTCATTTTCCTAATAAAGTACTATGCAATTTCGTGAAAAACTAAATACATGTCAACAGATTTTAGAACTACCTTTAGCAGAAATAACCAGAATTAATGGTTTTCTGTATGACTAGAAGTCTCTCATATCATTGTGTTTATGTGCAGCATTCTTAAGGTCCACATCATTTCAGTCAGTTTCAAGTTCAGACTTTGACTGCACCATTGCAACACCTCAACTCTTTTCTTTTTCATTCATTGTGTTGTAGAGTTACTGCTGTGCTAGGCAGCATTGTCCTGTTTCATGATTGACATTTGACCAAGCTTTAGCTGCCAGACGGATGGTCTCACATGGTTGGGATTGAGGGTCGCAAATGCTAATGGGTTCAATCCGGTCTTTAAGTGATGACGTGATGAACCCTCCTTTTCGGGCCCAAACTACCCTGCGTTTATTAAGGCTGTTGTGTTTTTAACATGTTTTAATGCTTTGTATCTTATCCTATCTTATCCTATTCTTATCAACAAGCCCTTAAAAACTGTCAGTGATCACTGTTGGCCTCTCTCGGTTTTCTCGGCTATTTACTTTAAAGCTCAGTTTTTAAAACCTTACGTTGTAACTACAGCCCAGATCATAGAGCAATAAATTAATGATTAACCTCGCATTGTGGATGGATTATCTCAGTTTTTCTCCTGACTGAAGTTTGGTCCGTTTACATCATCCTGCCATGCAATTGCATTTGTCTCTAACAATCAGGATCCCTCACTATTGAGTGGAAAAAAGTTAGTGTTCATCCTCCAGCTTCACTGTGTTTATATTATGCTAACGTACCTGTGTCGCTAGTGTCGTAGCACATCATTATATACCAGCTAGCCCAACTTCAGCAACCCTACAAATGTCACTGCTGTTTAGTATTCTGTCTTCATTTATGTTGGACGTGATAGGAGAGGTGTACGTCTTAATTTTTTTTTCAGAAATCTCTAAGTCAGAACATGGTATATTTAGATGGAAACTAGCAAGCTAACTTCTAACTCCGTTGAATTTAATAAATTCTGTTTTCATGGATGCCTGGATGTTAAACTTAATTGTTACACCTGGTAAAGCAGCCACACGGATCATATTATTACAGATGAAAGAATTTAGACAGTTTTTCAACTCCCAGTGATGCCGCAGTGATGGTTTGACTTAGGGACCTGCGGCAGAGTTTGGGTACAGACACGGCTAATGACGTCAGACTTAAAGACCAGATAAACTGGTCCACAGGGCAAGTACTGTTGTGGGGATGGACTCTCTTGAGGTGGTTTCAGAGAGGCGGCTGTACAAGACAAGGACAATGCTGGACCAGCAACAAGAGAGACACGGAGATTACCCCAATGCACCACTGAACGACGCAGGAAATCATTCCTGCCTGTGCATCTCTGTACAACTCATCCATGTAAAGCACAAGTACACACTGCAATAGTTGTACACCCATTGTACATCCTCTACAAAAAACAAAACAAAGTACAGTGTGATAAGATGGACACCTAAATGTCAACCATATATGTTTAATTTGTGTAACATACTGGAATATTTATAATTAGGGCTATTTATATCTATTCGAGCCATTTTGTTGTATTTTATAACTTTCATATATGGTATTATTTATTTAGTTTAGTTATTGTTCTTATAAAATAATGTATTCTGATTCTGACTGTAGAATACTTTGGCATACACAGGAAATCATGTTCAACTCAATAATTTTGAAGTGCCCAGGCTCGAAAACAAGCTCAAATCATCACCCCTCTTTTTTTTCTAATTGAACTGTCGTCAACTTTGACAGTTTGCTGAGGACTTTAGGATCTCAGATGTAGCTTCTGGGTTTTTTGCAGTTTCTTTGAGCACTGCATGGTATTGTGTTAATGCACACCTAAATGCTCCAGAAAAAATGTATGCTTTTTATAAATGTTCACACTTGCTGATGATCAGCAAATCAAGTGGATTTGATTTGGATTTCCGTAGTTAACTCCTATGGAAGCAGTAAATGTGTACCTTTTTTCAAAGGACTGTAAAATTCCAGTGAAAACCTTCTTTTCTTGTCTTTTTTACTGTAATTCTGCAATACTTTGGCCTTAACAGCAACACACAGCTGTAGCATATACCCTGGACCACCAATGTTTCTTTCACCATATGACTCCTTTTGTAAAAGTCATTGAAAAAATAGATCCTAAAGCCACCTACTGTACCAGGAATTAGCCCCAAAGGTGGTTTCTATACACTGAATGGTGCTTAAATGTCAGGACAGGTTGTTGTCAGCATGATACTGAAATGTGAACTGTGGAAGTTACAGTCATGAAACTTTATAGGTTATTGTCATCCAGACACAAACTGGTCTCTAGTGTCTATTTTGTGTTTTCTTCCTTTAACCTGTTATTACCTGCTCTTCCTTGGCAGGGGAGTAAAGGCGATGGTGGCATCAGAGGACCTCGAGGCAGAGTGGGCGCTGGGGTGAGTGAGTGGCGTCAGAGTTATAATACAATGTGGGAAAGACAAATTGCAAAATTTAGACACCCATAACCACTTAAATGTCTTGAAACACCAATCATGAAAAACACATACATTTTCAATTGATCACACTTAGGAAAGCCCAGTCAATTAACTCAAAAACTCCACTTTCAGTTTTTCCTTTTTCTCCCACAGTCCATTTCCGTGTTTGGTTCTTTTCCTTATTTACAAACATACAACAATTCTTGTGACAATTCCCACAATAAATCACGCCCATTCCAGTTCTTCTTTTGTTCCCTTAAACTGGAGGATTTTCCCATGAGCAAAAGAGTTACTTTTGCACGTGTGTTTTTACTTACAGGCCAGTCCAGTCTTTCTAGTCCAGTGATCTCAGGTCCCTGCCTGTCACAAGTGGTTCTCAGACTTTTTCTGGAATGCCCTGCTGCAGGAGCTGAAATATAGTTTATTCCCAATGCCCCACAATTTTTATCAATCATTAAATGTAAGAAAGGATCCAAAATGCATGCTATATGGACAAAAAAGACCACCTCTGAATTCAGGTGTTTTTAGTCCCATTTCCACAAGGTGCACAAAATTTAGCACCAAGCCATGCAGTTTGTGGTACTGTAATGGTTAAAAAAAAAAAAAGCCATTTTGCGAAAATCTTACCTTCTTGATATTCAGTGATAAATTTTAAGTGTTGTTATTGCTTAAGAACGGCAGCAATTCAGACATGGAGTGGAAGATCACTGTTCAAGTTACAGAGCAGGGTTTCTGAATACTGAGGCACATTGTGCGATAAATTAAAGTAAGCGTTCCAAACCCCCTCTGGCTTAAACAGTAGCACAAAAACTGAGCATGGTACGGACTTCGATGGCCAAGCTGTTCCTCTATTATGCAGCTGCCCAGGTGCTTTTGTCCATGTAATGTTAGTGAAATACAACAGGTAAGAATTATAAGAACATTGGCAACATTTTCTTAAGAACAACTTCTTTTTTTTAGAATATCATGTTGCCAGTGCCAAAGTTTTCATTTTGCTTAACAGAGGTGATGACTTACGATACCAGCTGTCATTCACCTACAGTCCAGTCTCGAGATCCCTCCCCAGGTGTTTCAACCGCAACTCGCACCTTGTCTGGGTGACCTCAAGAGCTCAAACTATGATGGAGTTGGGCAACATCTTACAAAGATTTCACACTTTCACACAACTCAGTGACCGAATGACCCAATGCTTTATTCACTCCTTGACTCATGTGACATCTCACATGATTATTAATGTGTCAACAACCCTGAAGACCACTTCCAGTTCCCACTGGAGGTTAACACTGCATACTGTATTAATTCTAACCCGCTCCTGAATAATTTGGAATTAGTTCCCAATTGAAAAGATGGAGCATACCAACATGGCAGCACTGAATGTAAACAATAGTAAAACTGCAAACTTTTATTCTGTATTCCAACTCTTGTGTATTTTTCACTCATTAAATAGGTCCTATGCAGAGCAGTGATCAGGTTCTATCCACAAATGTGTTTTTTTAAGCATAAAGAATAAATATTGTGCTTTATTTCTAGTGATACCTGAATGGCTCTAGCTTGCTGACAGTCAAAACAAATTCTGTTTTTCTTGGAACGCTCTAACTCTGGAGTGATGTCACTCCTGACTTCCAAGATATCTGGAATCTGGAATGCAGCATAAATCCCTGGAACTTTAAAACAGCCTCTTGGATGAGAAGAGAAACATCTTCACAAACCTAAAAAAGTCCAGTTGGTTTCTTTTTAGGCACTCAAGACTACCATGTCCTGGATGACTAAGAACCTACACTCACAATCAGTAAACTAAATACATATAACCTTTCATCAAAAACAAAAGACAAATCTTCATAGCCAGTTTGTAAAAGTAGTTTTCCCAATAACAGAAACAAATTACTGAGAAAGTACCCTAGTTATGACCATCTGGGTTATGTGGTCTGAGAAGCCAAAAAGCCAAAGTTACACATGGGTTTAAATTGAGTAATAGGGACAGACCCTTTGGTTATCGCGACATCTGGTGCTTTGTTGTTATTCATTGTCTTACCACTCTTTGGCCAGTCCCATGTAAATGTCAAACTAATGTTGTGTGAAATATATGGTCTCTGTAGGCTTAGGGGAACTTTGGCAGTTGCATTTAGCTTTTATATGCCAGGGTTTTTTTCTTTTTAATTTTCTGGGAGATACCAAAGGGAAGTGAAACATATTGCTAGACATAAACAAGTTCATATCTGTTTTTATCCATGAAGATAATATGAATAATAGGGCTGCATTTTATTTAAGAAATAGAAATTGAAAGCAGAAAACATCAAACAGTTACAGATGAATGCGGTGAGATTATTTATAATCCTGGGGAATATCAAACCTAACAAATTAGTTACAAAAATATATTGAATCTGGGTACATTCAAGCTATTTACTGGATGCACAGAATAGATACTTAGCAGTGGACTGCTTTTTTATTATTATTTTTTTAATTCTTTCTCAGTTCAGCTGATCTAAGTTATGGAAACTGTCCATAGATCAGCGAATTGCAAGTCAGGGAAAATCCAGAAGTGGAAGTGAAGATAACGGTTTTCATTAAAACATAACACTGTACAACTTTAAGCAGCTGTTCTACTGAATAAGTAAAGAATTTTCCCAAAGCTCAAATCAGCAGATTATTTTGGCATGAATACAGTCAATGAAACCCATGTGACCTTAACAGTGAAACTATGAAAAGAGGATATCGCTAATAGTAAAAAAACAAATAACAAACACACTGTTAGTTT
The DNA here is from genome assembly GCF_056152115.1 of Neolamprologus brichardi. Classification (NCBI taxonomy): domain Eukaryota; kingdom Metazoa; phylum Chordata; class Actinopteri; order Cichliformes; family Cichlidae; genus Neolamprologus; species Neolamprologus brichardi. The sequence goes on along the minus strand of NC_142114.1, from coordinate 23,568,360 downwards.
GGATTATAGCTAATAGATCCAACAGGCAAACTTAATGTATTTTTATGTGTCTCTAATATACTTTAATCCAGAGTTACATATCTGGAACATCTGGAGAAGATGTTGACAGAGAGATGAGAAGCTCAGTAAACTGGTGACTGACCATACAGTGCTTTTACATTTTTTCATTACAATGGATTCTATCAGTTAAATCCTGAGTAATTATTTCAAAGTTGGTGTTCAGAGAACTTTTCAAAACCAAACATTGCTTTAAGCGCAGCATAACTGATATACATTTTGGCATATAAAAATGTAAGTGGTTGATGGATTTCCTTCAAATTCAGAGAAAACAACAAGTAACCCCAGCATAGACCCTTGTGGCACTCCACAAGATATTTATTCAGAGAAATGCAGATTTTTTCCCCCCATCACTTGTTTTAGTCTTGACATGAATGTGATTTCTAAATGACTGAGTCAGTTTCAGTAAGACTGTTGATTATTCTGATGAAAGACTTTTGACTGATTACTGTAATGTAAATAATATCGTTAAGTGACCAATTGTTTGATTTTCATACCTCATCATCGTCTATTCAAAGTTACCGTATAGGCAATAGCTTAAGATTTCTTTAGCTGTTTTTAATATAATTGTAAAAACAGCAGAAATGATAGATAAAATATTTGCACAGTGCAAGCCTATTTCATTTTCAGTTGCTGTTTTTTTTTATTTGTTCAACAGGGAGCCCAAGGAGAACAAGGAGATGCTGGAATACCAGGAAAACCAGGAGCAAAGGGCCTCCAAGGCCCAAAAGTGTGTGCACGCAATACTCTGTGTTCAACATCTTCAAGGATTTCTCTCTTCTATCTTTCAGTCTTTTAAGAAATATCAAACATTGCATTGTTTTTGCTGCACCAAAAACCTCCTTACACTTGATTTTTTCAGCAAATTACCACAGTTGCCAGTAGTTTGTTTTGAAGACACCAACCTGTCTGCAAACACTTGCCAACTACTCAAAAGAGCAGTAGTGAAGTTCCACCAAAAGTCAGCAAATAGTGAGTTTTTGCAGACAATTCTGTGTCTTCCACGCAGTCTCCTAGTGACCAAAACAATGGGTGGTTACCAGGCGGTTTTGCAGTCAGGATTACTGCATTAGCAACTTGTAATAAACTAATAAAAGCAGTTATAGTTTAAATATTAACTTAAGTATTGTGCTAATCATTCTATTTGTGTTAGTTTAGTGTTAAGTCATTCTTCCAAACGTCTTCCACACATTTTGATAATTTTCAGAACTGACCAACAGACCTTTAATATCTAGATATATTATTTAGTTGTGTGTTTAATTGATTTTTTTTAACAGGGGCCCAAAGGTGAGACGGGACCTGATGGGGAGAAGGTGAGTTCTTTAACTACACAGTCAAACTGCATTACAATAGTAAAATAAAATAAAGGTATAGCAACTGTAACTTGTGACCTTTTGTATGCCTAAAAGACCAGACACACTTTCACTTGTAAACAAAACATAACACATTAGCTACCAGAGAGTGCTGACTCAAAATTCAAATTTAAGGCTTTGAAGTCCATCATAAATTGTTGAAAACTCTGAGTCAGTGAAAAAAGACAAACAATCTTTTGTCAGTTGTATGGTCAGAATAAGTAGCTAGTAAAATACATTCCTATTTAGAATCACTTTCATGTGTCTGTGTGTGGGCGGAGGTGCGGTTTGAATAGCTAAGTTGGGGAGTTCCCTTGTCTGTGTTGACAGAGTTTTGTTGTGTTTGACATGAACTTTGTTGGGTATTATTTAGTGTCAAGGCTCAGGAGCTGCTAGTGTTTGTGTGTGTGTTAAGGCTTTCTTTTATCTCATGGGTGTAGCAGTTTCTCATTTATGTTGGAGTAGAATAAATGGAGGAAAAAACTACCATAGCAGTAAAACCACACGTCTTAATATTGTTGAGATCTAATTCAAAATGAAAGTTGGAAGGTTGTCGCTCCACTTGTAAATTTGGCTGAAAGTTAAAAATACTTTTCCTTTTCAACACATCTGCAAACTACTCAGTCCCCCACCAGATTAACACCCTCTTCCTATGAGGCAGCAACTATAGCACCACCATGATGTCCTCAGAGTAGAGCTGCTGCTCTACTCTGGCTCCTTTTGATGTGAAGGAATACCAGCTGTACTTTGAGTTCCTCTCGAATGGCCAAGCTCAGAACCCTCTGAGATGCTCACTCTGAGCATGAGCATAAACATGCTTCGGACAAAGTTGTGCTGCAGTCTTATTCTTTCAGTTACTACCCTGAGGTGGTGGCCCAGATGAGGGTGGAGATGTAGAATGAGCCATAAACTGAAAGCTTCACTTTCAACCCCAGCTCTCTCTTCACCACAACAGAACAGTGCAGTGTCTGTATTACAGCAGATGCCTCACCAATCAGTCTCCCAGTCTCTTGCTCTTTTCTTCCCTCACTCATGAAGCAGATACATAAACTCTTTGGGCAGCAACTTATCCTTAAACCCAGACAAATTTTACTCCACACTTTTCTTGTGGAGAACCATGGCCTCAGACTTGGAGATGATAATTCTCAATGTTTTATAGTCAGATGCAAACCACCCCAGTGCAAGCTGAAGGTTACCACCTGCAGAAAGCAGAGATGATATCCTGACACCACTGAACTGGGTCTCTGAAACATTTGTATTTTTAGAAAGCACTACTCAAAATAGAAAATAATGGTGTCACATCATTTGGAACAAATTGACTGAAGTCATAAAAAAATGGGAACAACAGGAAAAAGGTTATTCTGCAGGAGTCTGCGAGGACCCCTGTCAGTAGGATGTGGGTAAAGACATTGTTTCTGAAAATGTCTCCTGACCTGATTAAACGCAGAAGGGAATTACCCACCGTTGAGTGGTGTTTTGTTATTCCTGCTTGTCCTGTTAGTTCTGTTATCGGTGACTCAAGAAATAAAGCACCTGCTGCTGGTTATATTTTATATCCTCTGCCAATCATAACAACTTCCTCTTTCATCATATTTACTTTCCCCTGCAGGGTGCAGCAGGGAAGAAGGGCACGAAAGGCGAGAAAGGACAGAAGGTGATTTTATCTGTTTACAGTTAGATAAAGAAACATCTTCCTACAAACCGTACTCTCCATTTCATTTCCTCTTTCCACCCCCGCTGGGATTTATTCACTGGGTTTGTTCCTTTTTCGTTTTACCTTTCAGGGAAGCGTAGGAGACCGTGGAGACAGAGGACAGGTGCGAACGTGATTTACATTTCTTGTTTTTACTCTAACGTCATAGAAATACATGCACATGATGCAGCGTGAGTTTCTGAATCCATAAAAAAAACATTTCATGCCTTTCCTTATTATACTGATTCTAAGTTGTTATCGGTTTTAGTAGAACATCCTACATATATCTGGCAAAAATCTGAACACATTACTCCATATGTAAAAGAAATATATAAATAATTTAAAACCATGAACATTAAACAGGGCTAATCGGTCTTGATAGCCTTCAGAGTTTTAAGGTCATCCTAAAGGAGTTGGATGTCATTGAACTCAGGTCAGGCCAGTCATTTCTTTCCCACACTTACATCAGAAAACCCACTTTTTAGGGAACAGGCTTTATACACAAGGGTATTGTCATGTTAAAGCTGAAAAAGGCAAAGTTATACAGGGACTGGTGTGGAGTACTGCACCAATAAGCTTAGAAGGAGATAAAGTTAATACTGAGTACAACCGAGTTAAGTTTGTTGGTTCAGTCATCCACAACAGCCCCAGTTAGTCACATGGCCCTTTGGGAAAACTGACAGTCCAGCCCTGCTCCAGTATTGTCCGTTGCTTCAGTGCAGCATGAAGTTTGTTCTAAGCTATGAAACAACAACTTTTAGAATAAACAAACAAACAGGCATCCAGTGTAACATTGTTTCAAAAGACATTCTGATGCTGCAGCTCTATCACTTGTCTCAAAGCAGAGGTATCTACATTAGCATCTATTCTTCGTAGCTGCCAGAACTGTTTATGATTTCTCCATACTGACTGCCAGGTTAACAGCTGACAGTTGAGCCAAAGCTTATGTTATTATGATGGGATTTCAAGACAAAACATTCAAAAAATTTTTATCATCATCACACATTTTCAAAATCCCTTCACTTCACTTCCCCGTTGCCCATGCTGTAATCTGTGTAAACATATAATTTGCAAAAACTCAGACAACTAACTAAAAGTTAGTCATACTAATTTCGCTTTTTGGGGTATAAACAGTAATCTGTTGTAGTGTAAACGTACTCACATGCCTCTTTCTTCTTCATTTGAAACATCTTCTTTTGACAGCGTGGGCCTAAGGGAGCTGTTGGTCCCATTGGGGCTCCAGGCCCGGTTGGACCTCCTGGCATCCCAGGGGTCAGAGGACAACGTGGTCCAGCCGGGGACCCAGGTCTTAAGGGTCGAGCTGGACCTAAAGGAGTGCAAGGTCCATCTGTGAGTAACATCTGCATGGGGGAATGCATGGATTTTTGAATTAACCAAATTGAACATTGAAACAATATTCATTTGTAACCATTGTGAACACCAGTTCATCAGTGTTAATACTTGAAGGTTAATGTGAGAATTTGCTGTTTTTCACCACTAAACTGAAAAATCCCTGTTTTCAACTTAAGTTAAACTTGAAACACACTCAGTGTGTTCTAAATAATATCTACTGCCTTATTTAAAAGAGGAACTAAAAGTATCGCTGAAACTTATTTCCCTGACGTCATTTCCTTCCTGGTTCCATTATTTTCACTTCAGTTAGTCATTTTGAAAAGTCCAAATGTTATATGAAAATATTAATTGGCTTATATTATTTTAGCTTTTATACATCTCACAAACAGAAGGCTGATAATACCACAGAAAAAATTACTGTTGGAGAAATCACAATAACGTGTCTTCTTAAGAGCTGGGCCTCAGTCTACTGAGATCATTAATAATTAGAATGAATTCCCATTATTAATTAATGTGCACAATATTTTTGTGATTAACTTATCATTCATTTTGTATCTTAGACGTCAGAGAAACGTCCAACACCTCCAGTGATCAGCATCAGATGTCTGATTTTCTCTGAACCTGATCAGTTTATTATTTTGTTCACACTTAAAGAGTAAGATGATAGCTTCTTACTGTAACGCTGGAGTTTTGCAGCATTGATGCAGAGAATTTGAATTGTTTGTTGTCCTGCAGGGTCCTGGGCTTACTGATGAGCAGGTCTTGCAGCTCTGCAGAGGTGTTGTCACAGCTCAGATCTCTCAGTATGCGTCCTCCATCAGAGCCAAGTGCTCTCAGGGCTGTCCCATCAACAACCGGACACTTATCGGGCCCCCAGGAGCTCAAGGGCCACCAGGGCAACCAGGCAAAGCTGCAAGTCCCTCTTCAGTCTTTTTTATTATTTATTATTTATTTGTCATTTTAATAGCTGCTGTGAGATAAACTAGGGATGTGATGTAAACTCTTGAATGTCCTGCCCTTATACCTATTAGTACATTAATATAATTTCTGCCTTCATCTACCAGGGTAAAGTAGGAAAACCCGGAGCAAAAGGAGCCAGAGGTGTTCAAGGTGACAGAGGACTGGAGGGACAAAAGGGAACACCCGGCGACAGAGGCAAGAGTTTCCTACTCCCTTGACCGATTAAATACCTATGTTATTTTTTTACATTTATGCTTTTTATTGAAGGTTTTAGAGTTTAAGAACTTTGAAAGGTTAAGATGGACATATATGGGCACATAGTGGGGAAAAAGTTGGATAGCTAAAGAACAACGCTAGTGTAAATTAAACAATTTAAAATTATTTAGAATAGTATTCTTGCCATGGTTTTTACTCACAGTGTCAGTATTTCATCAAAAGGAAAAAAAAACATAGTTGTGCAGCTTTGTGAGTTGTATCTTTTATCTTTTTTAAAAGGTCGAAAGGGACCCAAAGGCGTTGTAGGAGATCCGGGTATAGGACTGCCAGGACTCGACGGACCACACGGACTCAGAGGTAGGACACTGGTCGCATCCACACTGTCAAACATTACTTCAGGACTGGGGTTTTTTTTGTTTTTTATCTTGAATTAGATTACAGTGAAAGATAACAGTGTATCTGTAATAAACAAGTAGTAAAGCCTGAATTTTTTAAAAATAAAAAACATACTAATTTATTTATTTAGTCCGTAGTTAGTTAAACTCAGTACTGTCTTGATATAGCGTAATGAATGTTTACACCATGTTTTCTTTTTTCAAATTTTGCTTTTTACAGGTTCACAAGGTAACCCGGCAGAACCAAAAGATGGCATGGAGGGTCCCCGTGGGCCTCGTGGCTTCCCTGGTCCCGTGGGTCCACCCGGCATGGTTGGATTTGCAGGTGTACCGGGATTTTGCGAGGCACGAGACTGCAGCATTTATGCACCAGTGATGCGCAAAGAGCAGGGTCTGGTGAAAGGGCCAGTGAGTTAAAAAATCTGAACCTAAACATCAGATATTATGGTGCTTATATGAATAACTTGGCGTTAACAATGAAATATTTTACATACAATATTGTGACAATAGTCTGTCAAAAGCTGTGATATAAATGTCAGTGGATAAAGTGTAGTGTCATGATGCACTTCAAGATTGTGCAGAAATCTCATGCCTCTAGTCAACATCTGATACCACACAGGGATTATATTTCATACGTGTTCAAACTCTGCAGCAGTTTTTACTGCTGTGTATGTTGTGATTTTAGAAAATGATAAATTATCCCAAGCTGATTCCTTATTTCTTCATTTTAGTTTTTTAATTTCTCTGGTACCCAAAGAATAAATAGATAAATCTATGTAAATATTTTGTAAAGACTCTAAAGTACATGTACTGCTCTCTGAAACAAATAAACAGATGTGTTCTTTAGTCAGTCTGAGTCTTCAGTTTTTCTGACTGGGTGCATTTTTATTTTATTTTACTTTTTGCAAAGTTTTTGCAGTCAATGACCCCAGAAATGACCTGGTTTCAATTTCCTGGATCTTCCACGACATTATAAACATCTTTTTTTCAGTGATTCAAATAAAAATGAAAAAGGAAAATAGCATATTACACTCTTATTATCAGGGTTTTTTCACTGGATTTCTTTCAAATATATGAAAAGTACACTTATGGTAATGTGTGGCTTAAAAATACACATTTACTATGTGACCTAAACAATGTTATAGTTTCAAACTAACAGTTCAACAAAAAAATGGCAGAATGAGTAGTACAGAACAATTTTGTGCACAACAAATTGTGCAACAAAACCCAACTTAAAAACTATGATTATCAGTGACATGGACTTTTTGTATAAAACTACATCTGTTACCTCTTCATTAAGAAAGCACTCAGCACACACAATAATTGTGTTTTTTTTTTTTATTTCATAGCTGTGCAATAATATTTTACTACCAGCATAGACAGCATCGATGCATTGATTAACATATGATAGCAGCAACACAAGAAGGAAAGCACATAAGTACCCTATACCCTACTGCATGAAATGACACATGACTGTAAAAATATGGAATTTTACATTCTAATGTTTGGTGCTTCGATAGAACGTATCACAACAGTGTGGTTAAAAAAACAAAACAAACAAACAAATCAAACAAACAAATAAATCCCTATTCGGCAGTAGGCTTTTCAAACACAGCAATGTTTTTTATTATTAATTCTATTTGGCTCAGTTTTTGTTTTTGATAGTTTCACATTTTTTTCCAGTCTCTGATGAAGTCTCTAATAAAAAAAAAAAATACTAAAAGTCCCCTACCTCACACACAGACACACAAACACACACAACAAACAAACAAAAGCACCACTTAATTGGCTGCATAGTTTTTAAATACTCAGCTGTTACGTTTGATATGTCCTTTTTGTATTTCAGCTTTTTAGTGCTTTTATTGGAGTGTTTCTATTATTAACTTAATGCCCAATTTTAATGAAATAATCATTTTCAAAGATAAGAGATAATCAGGAAGCAAAAAAGAGCATAATTGTTTGTTAATTAAAACAAATGTATTGATTTGATTTTATTTAATCAAAGGCTAATGATATGATTAAAAAACTGATAAAAAAAAATCACAATTAAAACATGTTGTATTGAAAGTACACGGACTGTCTTGATGATAAAAAATTAGAGAAAATCTAAAGTTTGTATGTTTTTTCATATTTTTTAATGCATTTTTTAATGGGCAGAAAGAGTTTAAAGGTAATGCCTTATATATAATGTAGTAGATGTGTAGGAAAATGTATTACATATTCATCTGCTCCAAATGAAAACACTTTTAATATTTAATTTTTTAATACTTTAGACTTTAAGTTGGTAATAAAATGTAAAATAGTTTCACTAGTTGGAGGGGAAGTGTCAAATATTTGTAAAACACATGAGAGGTCAATAAAATAAAACAAAAACGAAAATAATGTATTCCAGAAAGAAGACACATCTGGGTTTAATCTGGCTATTTTATGGCAACTGGCAAATGGTGCATCTGCCAAACATGGATAAAAGGCGCAGAGTGGACCTAACATTGGTCACAGCTAGTGTTGGGTCAGATGTAGCCTAATAAAACTGGTATCAAGCCCATATAAAAGTGGACGTGGCTGACTTGAGGTATTAAACTTACTCCACCAGTACCAGTACAGTACCATTAGTCAAGGCCAAAGTGCCTGTAGAGAAAACTGGAGATATGGGCCACATTTGGGCGAAACAGTTATTGTAGGGAGGAGAGAAATGGAGTGGAAAACACTGGTAAAGAAATACTGGCAGTTTATCTCATTTCCACTCCATCTATACAGAGAATGGCTTTGGTTCTGCTTTACTAGTTGTAGCTGTCATTTAAATGTAGAATGTAAAACCGTTACAGTTACTATTCAAATACATATTGTAAACATTCATAGCTGCCATTGCATTAAGAGTTCTGGAGGAAGAGCTGTACATGAGAACTGTCCGATCAGGGAATGTTACTCCTTCCACTGCTGGTTTTGTCCTTCAGCTATTTAACTATGTGCCATGTAACTGTATTTATGTCATCTTTTAATAAGATGAGCCACACATAAATTTGGCATTTTGCATCATAAGAATGGATTACAACATAAATAAAATTCAATAATCTATGAGTATTGTCTTGAATATTGACTGATTCTTTATTAAATCTCAACTAGAAAGAGTTTACTTTAGCCTGTCAAAAAAGCTGTAAATACCTTACTTTTAGTCACTTAAAATGAATAAAGATATATTTTTGTAAAAAAAAAAAGTCAATTTCCAATTATGAAATTAAAGTACTTAAAGCCTAATCTCAGTTCCCCAAGGCACCAATCACATAGTTTAAATAGCTTATTTTGTCATAACTTGAAATGTTTATATGGAGCATATTTATTCAAAAATACAATGGTTTAAAGAAAGTAGCTTATTTATTAGCAGCTCAGTTAATGTCAGTAAGTGGTTTCAAAACTGATGTTACCTGAATATTTGCTTTGTTACTTTGGATAGTGTCAGTGGTAATTGTTTTGACCAGTTTAGATTAGTTTAGTTAGTTTTGAGCAGTTTGTTTAGAGATGCTTGTAAATGTATGAAACACTAAAACAAGCTGTGTTCTGTGCTTGGTTTAGTCCTACAGTAGTAAAATACAGCTTTGAGGTCGCTGGTGCAATTCAAGTAAACCAAACAAACACAAGATGCTCTTTTCTGCTTCGACAATCTCTGACCTTCTTTCAAGTGCATCCAGAGTATTTTTTTAAATAAATAAATAATAAATTAGTCAGCACTTCACTGTATTTTTGTTTCCTGAGATTATAACAGTAAAGTGACAAGTGGGACCTGTTTATATTTTCAGTTTGTTATAATTAGTACCTGGATTTTTACCATCACTGATTTGTAAACATCAAATTGGCATGCATCACATTTTTAACCTCTTCCAGTCCTATGACACAACAGAAACCTTCTTCCCTTCATAATACACTAGTCACAATTTCTGAAAGGTTTCTGTGAGCAGCTTTGTTCGGTGAACTCTGGGAGTTGTATTTACCAAGTGTAGCAGCTAAGTACACCTCTGAACTGTAGTTTAGTGTGTTTCAAATAAATTGAATGTTTATCTTCATCAATAAATTTGTCATTTAAATAGCAGCAGGTCATGTCCATCCACATTCAGTGTCAATAAATAAATGGCAGTACCAAATTGTCTCCTTAATAAGATATTTTAAATATTTTGACACTATTTAACACTAAACTTAAACATTTTACCAAAAGGGGAAAGGAGACAAAAGTTAAAAATTGACTGGTGAGCATGATTATTTTGACTTGTGGAAGAAATTCATGAAATTTTTAAAGGGTCTTTCTTGGTAAATACACCCCTGAGAGAAACACAACTCGGATAAAAAATAAAAAATAAAAATTGTTGAGGTTATTATGTCTGATGCTCTCTAAATCACATTCATTTGGTCATTTAACAGTAAAGGATGGAAACTGCTGTGCCTGAAAAGTCATAAAGTGTTTCAGTGCTGTAAGAAAAATTTAGATATATTATATTTGAGCTTATAGTTGGAAAAGTATAAAATTACCTTCATGATAAACACTGTTTACAAGGCACTGCTTGGCAAGACAGCCATTAAATGTAAAGGTATGTGCAAACTGACTCAAGCTGACAGCAAGCAAAAGCATAGTTGTTCCCTTAGCAGAAATACCCTTGGTGTTTGCTATTAAAAAGCAGTTTTACAACGGTTGAAACAGACAAGTCAGGAGATCATATGAAGCAGATGGTCTCCTGAATAATCTTAACAATCCACCCTGCTGTCAGGAGGGCCAATCCAACGGCGCCTGCAGCACAAAAGAAAATTCGTAAGTAGGTCAGATTTTCACGCTCATAAAATCAGCAACTCTTCAAGTACATGCTAATATAGCATTCACTAGTTTTAATGTATGGATCCTTTATCTCTATTGCAGCCTGTCTTTTAATTTTAGATTGAAATATTTTTCAAGTTTTAGTTTGTTCATAACTTTGATAAAGTGATTGTGTTCATTGTGCTAATCAGCTAAGCATTTTCTTGTGTTTACCAGCAAACACTTTCTTCCTTATAACGGCTTTGTTTCCTGGGAGATGTGGACAGTTAGTAGCGTTGCACCCCTATTGTAGACTATGTAAGTGTATATTATGTTGAACACGTGATGGGTAAGTTTGGACAGTATTGTAACACTTAATTTATCATGTTATATTCCTTTTTCTCAGTAAAGATTGAGAAATTTTGTCTTCTAGATCTAAAAAAAAAAATCACAAGACAACTCATCTCTAACCTCTAACGCTATATAGGGTTCAATCAGAGATTCAAGTGTGTCCCAATAACACATTACACTGTGTGATGTGTGATGGATACTACGGTCTTCACACCAAACTGCAATAATGTGATCAGACTGAACTGTTTCTTATTGCTTCATGTGATATATGTTGTTCCTAAGACAGCGGCGCAGAAGCAGATCATATGACTCAGCAGACCAAGCTTTGTTTTCACTCACTTTTTAATTCTACCTTCACATCTTATATTACTGTTTTGTTAGGGTTATTTGCTATGCTAGATTTAGCCACCATAACTACTTGGTTATGTTTAGGAAAAGATGGTTTCGATTAAAAAAACAACAACAATTGAACATTTTATCAAACATGTTGTAAGAGTGACATGAGGCTCGTCTCTTAGTAATCAGTAATCCTGTTATAAAAGACTGTCAGAAATAAATCTGTTGGTGTATAAAATAGGACTCACTCTGACTAGGTGCTCCATTAGCAAAAGACCGGGGACACGGATGGCTCTGGTAGTAGAGAAAGTCTTCTTTAACCATTCCCAAATGCTATGAATAGATAAGTAACAAATTAGTAAATTTGCTTTATTGATTGAGTAAAGGTTAATTTACAAAATGTTTAGGGGGAGAAGGGGGGGGGGGGGTAATTTAATTAATTTAAATATAAGAAAATGGGTGACGTACATGCTGGCAAACCATGGTAAGGTTTACATCCATACATACATCCAAGGTCATCTGCCCACTTTCAATTTTCTTGCATGGAGCTACGCAACTAATCTTCCCTTTAGCAAAGTGGGCAATGTTCTGTAAAAACAACAACAACAAAAACATAAATAAATATAGACAGTATCCAAAATTGTGTATTCTTAGAGACCAGACAAAAATCTCATATTTAAACTCTGGATGAAATAATGTATCTGGCCAGGATGAGCAGAGCACTATGCATGTTTCAAAACATGCTGGAACAAGTTCTGTCTACATGTGATTGATTTAAGGGGAAAGAGCAGAAGAACAGGAGAAAGAAAAGAATAAATGTTGATAAAACTCTGAATGTGCACTGCAGATATGACAGCTATTCAATTCAGTTTTATAGGTGTGTTTTTATAGGTGATGGTATATAGCATAGCCATCACCTCAAGGCTCTTCACATGGAAGTAGGCTAAAAGCCATACAATTTGAGAGTAAAAACTCCAACATTCAGACAGGCATTTTTTTTTAAATATCTTTTTGTTTCTACTTTTGAGTTTTATGAAAATCACAGACAAAACAAACTGTGAGTAATCACACATAACTTTTTGGAACATCGTGAGATCTTTGTATGGACTTGCAGGGTCATTTTTACCTTGTCGTCAACACTCCAGGTGTTCTGACATCTCTGGTTAAATTGCAGTACTGGGCTGTGGCAGCAGGAGTAAGGAACCTGCTGCACCATCACCTTTGAGCTGACACTGACAGACACAGCAACTGGCAAATGTAAAGAAGAAGAGTTGTATCAAGCAAGAAATACATTAATCATTAGACATCATCCATGCAGTGATTGTTAATTTCTCTCTATGTAACGCACTATAAAACCATTGATCTCTAAAACATCCGTTTATTAAAATATATATACTGACAAAGTAATAAGCTTTAAAAACTCATATAAAATATAAATTTTGCACCTTTAGACTACTTGGAATCGAGTGCAGAACAACTTAGTTTAGTTGAGTTTAGTTTGTTTGGCTCTTTGTTTTGTTTCTGCTTCCACGTGTACTAGCAGTAGTAACAGAAACTGTGCCTCTAAAATGGGAATTTCCCATTACAAAATAATAGTCTCTCTGTCTCTCTTCGCTCATTACAAATTACCAGGGAAAGCACGGGGAATCCCGTGCCTCTTTCTCTTTCAGCGCACAGTATATCGATCATCAAGTCTATAAAGAACAACCCTACACAATGAAATTATCTTAAGTAACCTATTAGCTACTGTAGGTCACCAGTAACGCACCCTATAATAAAAGCGAGCAACCCTCCCAAGAAATACATTAAAACACATTCAAATTTCCATGTTATAATGTAGCCCTTTTCTCTGTGTATTCATTAAACAAACATACATCGTAAATCTACACAATTATGTCTTTAATCCGGCTCATACTAGACTTACTTTCATCTAATATTTTTTGACCCACTGAACCACAAACTCACTGCGACATTACGACTCAGCACTCTCCATATTATAAGACATAGTCGACACGTATAATCGCAGCTTAATACTCACTATATTAAGCTATAAATCAGTAAGTAATAGCTACTTACATAAACAGAATATCAAAGTTAGGTGGAAATTCATGGTGCTGCGTTGCGCTTGCCTCGGGAATAGAATGTATGAGGTGGAAGTGATCTGCTCCCGAGGTGAAGTAATTCCAGTAGTAATGTTGGAAAAGGAAAGAAGAAAAAACAAACACACACTGCTGGAGCGCGTTCGTGAATGCAGCCGAGTCGGTGCTCTACATATGGCTTATTTAGCGAGACAAAAATACACAACAGTCGCACTACAGATTAAAGATTACAGTTTAAATATTAGACTATGCTACAAACTCACTAAGAGACAGAGCTAAGCACGGCTCACTCGTGCTTCACAACTGATTGGGTAAAGGGCACATTTTGCTCCTCCTGTTAGTCGTTTCCTTTCTCTTTCTCTTTCTCTCTCTCCATCAGCTGTCCTTTACAATACAGCCCCCACCTTATCAGTCAGTCTTCCTAAAACATCTCAATATGTATAGAAAATTTATTATTATTATTATTATTATTATTATTATTATTATTATTATTATTATTATTATTATTATTATTTTATTATTATCGCTGTGTTGTATTTCAGTATCTGTCGAAGTGTCACCTACTGGTTACTTAATTTTTTGTGTTTTGTTTGAGTCATAAAGACATTTATACAACACAGTTCTGCGCAAAAGGAAAAGTTTGTGTGTGACCAGTCACGAGAATACAGGAAATACAGAATGCTTAAAATGTCCCGGTTTATAACTTCCGCCTTATTCATGTCACATGGCGACATGACTCGTTTTTCAAAACAAGATATGAGACTTAAAAAAGCTTCACTTTCGGTTAAAAGGGGCTGTCCCAGGATCGCGTATAAACGTATAACTCCTGCACTTGTGTCTGTCATTCTCAGAGCTGTTCATCCACTGTGATCATCATCATCATGAATTCTCTTGATTTGCTGAAGATGGCTGTAGTGTTGTCACTTGGTAAGTGTGTTTAAAACAGAACTAATCGGGAAATCACATGATAGTTTAAAAAGAAGATCTCGCTGCGTTTATTATGTCATACTGAGAAAATGTTTGAACCTTTGAAAATTTTTGCAACCAGAAATTTTCTGCTAGTATACTATAATTTCTTATTGTATTCCTCAGGCGTGTGCCTCGCTTTGGGTGCTGCCGTCAAGGAGGACATACCAGAAGTCGTAGCCCTTTCGGGTGAAGACGCTATCCTTCCCTGCAGAGCGAAATACAAGCCCGGTGTCGAGTACCTGGCAGTGAGATGGTACAAGGTAAAAACGCGTTTATCTTTGCTTACAAACTGCACATTAAGGGGGAAAAACATATGTCAATGTCTCCTTGTCAGATTGTTGGAAACTACTATCACTTTTTAATTTCTTTCTTCTTTGAAAGTCAAAGTATTTTTAGTAAACCATTTTAGTAAACAATGAATAGACTACGGCAATGAAAACACAAAGTACAGCAATGCGAGGTAGTGCCATTGTGAGTATGCTGTAGTAACAGGAGCAGTAGCAGTTAAAGAAGTATAAGTCTAATTAGGAATGTTAAAATAGGCTACTACTCAAAACATACTTTTCCTTCTATTTCTGCAGTAATAATAAAGGAGTAGGGGTAAAGTGAACAGCAGCAGTGAAAGGAACAGTAAACGTTTATTCAATCATTTTATTTCTCTTCTAAATACTATACTGTCATAAAGATTATTACTTGTCACAAGACACTCCTCAGCCTTTGTGTATAAAGGTTAGAATGATACTACAAACATGTGTGGTGATTATTTTAATCCTTGTTTTTATATTTTTATTTAGTCTAAAATAAAAAATGTTCAACAAAATGTGTGGCGTAAAGTAACTGTGGTTAATGGAGTAAAAGTTTAAAAAAAAAAGAAAAGAAGAAGTGCTATTTATAGTAGTGGCATATGTTTCCATTAACAGAAGTGATAATGACACTGACATCAGGCGTGTTTGGTTTGGCTGTCTAGTCTCAGATCCTGTTAGGTCATTCATCAGGCACATGACTCTAACACTGGACTGATGCTTTTTCAGGTTTCAGAGAGCCCATCGTCTGCTCGTAATGGCCTTTTGACCAGAGACCTCCCAGATGGTACGACGAGATGGTACGCTGGCGTGGAGAGAGATGTGGCGCTGGTCAACGAGACCCAGGACATCATCCTGGCCGACACAACGTGCAGTGACGCCGGCGTGTACATGTGTCACCTGGCAGCACCTGTGGGAGAGCAGAACCAGGACAGCTACGTTCGCCTGGTGCTGGCAGGTAAAAGTTTGTCCCAGTTGTCTCTGGGTTCTTTAGGTGCTCATGCATATTCAACAAACAGGCTTCCCAAACTTTCCCAAGTTCCCATAGGCATCCATGACTGAAATTTGACTCAGGGGGAACTTCCAAACATGAATCAACTGTTATATTTGGAGCATCAGCTTTACAAAACCATCACTCTTTGGCCCAAGGCATCGAGTGTGGGAATCATCTGTCAACCACATGATTTGGAAAACATCAAGAGCATTAGATTTCCATCAAAAGCTGGTTTAGAAGAAGCTTATTTTGGAAAAGCTTTTAAAGGCTTTTACGGTGGCTAATGCTGATGTTCAGCTTTTACTATTTTCTATATTTTAGCAAAGAAAGACAAAGAAAAGCTCATTGGTAAAGTCTGAGCAGATTTATTGGGATACCAAACAAGAGGGGATGTTTCCTTAGATATCTACAGCAAAGTGCACCTCGTGTTTTCTGATATGAAAGTTTGAAAAGTGCACAAAATCCAGCCACACAGGAGTTTCCTGTATGCAGAATAGCCTGACTAGGATCACAACCTGAGCTAGCACAGTGTGGTACAGTTCAAGTGAGTTCAAACTTGAGTAACTTTAATTTGTGTTTTCATTTTCAGATTGTCCAGCTGCTCCCACAGAAAGTCTGGAGAGAGATGATTATTTGATTCTTTTCGCCTCCGTAGTGATAATGATAGCACTTCTGCTGTCTTTCATAAGCTATGTAAGTAATGGAGGATAATTATATATAAACACACTAATATTTAAACCAATTTTCCACAAGAGATTTCTATTATGTGCATCCACTTAGAACCCAACTTACCTAATAATCATTTTGTTGTACTACCAAAAGATTGTAATGAGCATCTTTAAACATACTCAAACAATATGCATATGCTGGTCATTCTTAATCTAAATGTGTTTCTCACATCTCCACCACAGGTTTGTTTGACGAATGGATTGAGAGAAAGAAACAAACAACAACAGCAAGAAGAAACAACAAAAGAAGATTTTTTCCTGAACAAACCATTGGAACCAAAAGACTTGAAGTTGATCCAAAACCATCCACAAAGACTGTACTCTGTGTGTAAAGATGAGGACTAATGTTGGCCAATAGAATAAGTACACTCTGCCCTGACATGTGGAAACTGGTGGAAAATGGAAGATTATGCGACAACCTTTCAAAAATCATCAGAAAAGTCAGATATAGAGCTGGATCTCCACAGATGCCAAGATGCTGGAGAAACTGGTGACCTGGTTCAAAGAGCAGGCCCAGTAATCAGACGTAGGTTGGTCAGTCTGTGGGTTAAATATAAAAGAGCCACTGGTTAAGACAGAAAGACAGTGAATTTGCATGAGCAGTCAGTCAAAGATTCACATTTGTTTTGTAAAAACCGGAATTTTTCAGGTGATATGACTTTAATTGCGCCCCATAGCTAAAAGTTTTATTAAGAAAATGATGTTTTTCTGCAGGCAGACAAACACAAACATATAAAAACTGTACTGTCAAGTCAGGCAAACAGTGACCGTGCAGGATGGAGCCAAGAAGATGTGTCACACAAGATGTGTGAGTATCAGGAGTAAAAGGCACTGATGTTATTCATGAGACTGAAATGTCCCACCGTAGTAAGAGGATCTGTATTTTTATGTGTTTGTCAAGAATTCTAATGTTTACACAGAGGATGGATGCATTCCTACAAGTTTAAAGTGTCCACACTGAAAATTACTTTAAACTACCTGCTTTAAATGAGCCATGACAGAATCTAGAGTTCTGGATTCTGTTAATTGTTTTATGTTCTCATATTTTCTTGTTTTTTTTCTTTAAAGCAGACCTTTTAATAAGCTATTGTTATATAAGTGATTTTCTGGATTAAATCCATATTATTGACTTATTAATGTTGTAACTTGAAAAAAATATTTTGTTCAGAGACTTATTCTCAGGAAGTACCACATCTGTAAATTACCTTCAAGAACAACAACACCAAAACAAGGAGACCTTTGTCACTTGAAATGTTAAAAAATAAAGTGACCTTCTAAAGAAGAAGTGAAACATGATGACATATAGGAACACCCGTGATCTATTTGCATTTAGCGTGACATTTGTTTTGGGGAAAGTCCTAAGAGCGGGTCAGTGTAGTCTGGATTTATTTTTATCGGTCCACTTCTCTTTTTTTTATGTCCGCATTTAGGTCTTCGCCTGTTTGTGTCAACGTGTTTGGCAACAGACATAAAAGTTCTTTTGTTGCTGCTCCACAGCAACATGTATATTGCCTAAATCTTCAACAGAAAAAGAAGTTTGTGAAATCTACTTTCAGTCTGGGAACACTGATATTCTGCATTCAGTCAGCGTAACATGAGAAAATTATTGCTTTATTTTCTGTATCTCAATTAATGATTCATGGATACTTTTTTGATTCAATGATACACATAAGAAATGCATTGGTACTTCTTATGTGTATGTGCTTCTCCTAATGTTGTGTTGTTGATATTTTAAAAATGCATAAAAAAAACACTATATGGACACAGCTGCAGTACCAGTGATCTCCCAAATACTGCCTGTATATTAAATAAATACATTTTTGAGTTTGGATCTGTGTCTCTGCAGCTTTTTGGGGTCTGTTCATCAACTAAAGTGCAGCACATTAGTGTCTAATAATATATGACTGATCATGCATATATTTGGAAGTCAGAAATTACTCAGAAGCTTCTACCTCTCCTGGACAGACTCTGGGCATTCCTTGTTGCTTTCCAAACTCTCACATAAAATATAAGAGGTCATTAATAACTTGTGGGATCAGTTGTTCGATCTCCAGTTCCTTGAGTCTCCGTACTAAAGTGTTGTTGGGCAACATGCTTGGTTTGGGATTGGTGGATGGAGTTTGTAGTGTAAAAGTGTTCTTAGAGTAGAAAACCACTCTACCAGTCAGTGCCAGTAAATTTACTACAAACTGAAGTAGGTGATAATAGGAGTAGTTAGAAAAGCTAATTTATGAGTTATTACACTGACACTTCTAAGATGACAGCTGTTAAACTGCATCTTGGGCTTCATTGTTACCTGACAAACCTTACTAACTAGTAAGTGTAGTTAGACATGAGCTTGCTAAGAAATGAAGTGAAGAGCTGGGCAGCATGGCACTGCTTCCTCTCAACAGAACGATGCTGGAGTTGAACCACCTCTGTCAGCTTGTTCTGGGAAAATGCCAAGTGTTAGCTGGAACAGGCTCATGTGAACTGGATAAGCATTTAAAAAGGGGATAGATAGATAAATGGCTGCATTTGAAGTGAAGGGAGAGCTGACACAATGGTTAAGGAAGCTTTATATAGATGAATACATACAGTTCACTGTATATTATGGAATTAAGTTGCCGCTGGATGAATGCTAAGCTTCTAAATATATTTTATGTGTCATAATGGAAGCAGGGCAATCCCTCAACCTGAAGAGTATTGTATAAAGCTCTGTGAGTGTTCAGGGAGAGTAGTATTCTATTTTATTATTCTATTTTTTTTTTTTTTTTTATAAAACTGTGAAACTCCCTAAAGTCTTAATTGATTTCAGGGAACTTCGTGGAAAAGCGTTGCACCTGATGGGAAGGCACCTGAACTCGTAATACGGGAATACGACTTGGGTTTTCTTTAATGTTGAATGAGCAGGAAGTCAGACTTGTTCCTTGACCCTAAACAACTCAACTTCAAGGTTAACCAAGTTTCTTCCGCCGTCTTCACACTTCACCGTGTTTGAGTGGTTGGGACTTTTTCAAAGCAGCACTTCTTGTAAAACTCAGACCTCGCGTAGTTCTGCGGAACTGTACTTGTACTTTGTACAGTACAGTTCAGTAGAACTACGCTATGAACCAAAAGAACTCATTCTGTCGTTCGTATAAGACTAACGTAGACTATTAAAAACGTGCAACTTGAAGGTACAGCTCCATCTGGTTGTCGTGGCCGAGTGGTTAAGGCGATGGACTAGAAATCCATTGGGGTCTCCCCGCGCAGGTTCGAATCCTGCCGACAACGAAGCTTTTTGGCTTATTTTTTTTTTAAATGCAATTTGCAGTTCTACATTCTCCAGTTTTCAAAGAACTATTTTATTGTTCACAAATTAGCTTACATTAGTTTAAGCTAGGTGTGAATGTGCGAGTGAATGTGAGTGCGAATGGTTGTGTTGGCCCTGCGACAAACTGGCGACCTGTCCAGGGTGTACCCCGCCTCTCGCCCTATGACAGCGCCCTCAGCGACCCTGAAAGGGATAAGGGGAAGTGAATGGATGGATAGATAGTTTAAAAACGGTTGTTCTAATGTTATGAGCAACGAAAGAACAACTAACAGTACATCCTGTCACATTTTCAAAATAAAATAAGTAATAAAATAAGCGTTCTAATTAAACTTATTGAAACACAATATATTACAGAGCTACAAAACAGAACAAAATCATGACTGAGATTTATAAACATTTAAAAACAACACAGATGACCAAAGTGCTGTACAACTAAATGAAATAAAACACAGCAAGAAAAATACAAATAGCTCTAATAAATACAAATAGCTCTATTTATAAATATCCCATTATAAATAAACATCCCAATATATAATAGAAGTTGCGTGCCCATGTTGTCAAATGTAATTATTTGATAGTTACCTGTAAGATATCATTATACTTTAACCTGAAAAAAGGTTAGACATAGACCTTTGTTTCTTCTGTTCAAAGTGTGTGTTCCTGTATGGGTTTTTTTTGGGTCTCACTGCTATCTTGAGTATTTCTTTCTTCTACTGATTTTCATTCGCAATCTCTCTAGAGAACAATGACCCCACTTCTCCAGACCCTATTTTATCAGGTCCCTACTCTCATTATAGATAACACTGTTGTCTACAAACGTCATAGTCCAGGAGATTCATGCCTGACCTACATATGCCAGGTAGACACAAACATCTGCAAACCAGCAGAGGCTCTGGGGCAAATCCCTAATGTAATACCTAATGTCAAGTATAAATTAAAACCTTCTTTGAGCATGATTCAATTTAGACTTTTATTTTGAAGATACCGCAGCTCGCCTTCCGCCATGTTCCACTGTTGCTTAGCAACGACGAACGCTCTCATGGTTTCGGCCGCTAGCTTGTGCTGATTAGCTGGAGTGGGGGTACAGCATTCTGTCGGATGAACTCTTTACGATGGATGATGAAGATTTGGACGAGTTGCTGGATGAAGTCGAGAAAAAGTTTTGTCGCAACGTTTCAATCGCGTCCTCAGCGGCTCGCACCAACTCAAATGTGATTGGAAAAGACGAGAAAGACAAAGACGGACAGAAAAGGCACGGGTAAACAAAGCTAACTTGGCTAGCACATGTCAGGTATAAGTTAGCTGAGCATTACTTCAGCTTCCATGCATTGCTACTATTTAACTTAATAATCAGTTCAGTTTATATTCAATGGCTTCAGCGTTTTCAAATTATACTAGAAACTGCCGAAATATGCAGAATATGGGTTATTGTAGATACAGAGGTTTGCTCTTAAAAACAGTCATTAATATCTGTCACCAGCACCTGCTACAACCCCAAGACACTAACCCATGTATTTGTTTCTGATTTAGTGCCACAAAGCCTAAACGGTCAGTGAACAGTGTCACTGAGGATATTGACGCCCTGCTAGAGGAATTACAGGAGGAAGACTGCAGTCATTTCCCTCAGCCAAAGGTAAGATTGACTTGAACCCGCTCGGAATTCTGGAAAGAGAACTGTGAATTACAAGAAGGCACGGCATATAGGAAAGCTTGCCAAGTACACCTTAAAACATCTTTTAAGTCTTGCATATGATTGAGGGTCACACTGCTGTCATATACTTTAAGTTTTTAACTGATGCTGAGCTGGCACTGCTTGTATCTGAAATTGTTAGGAAGGCTTAATCTTGTGTTGTGGTCCCATAATCTTATTTTGCACTGCTGTATCATGTCTGAAGTGATGAAGTCATGAATGAAATGCACAGGTGTGCTTTCTTCTTTCTCAGGCTCGGGATCCTCATAAAATCTTACCAAGAGCTGGTGTTGGCCCTCAGGCTGGCATGCCCCAGAGATTTTATCAAGCCTTAGCAATAAGTATATTTATTCAACTAGTTTCACTTCACATGTTTGTTTTCATGTAGGACCACAGAGTAAGTTCAAAATGTCAAGATTAATTTATCTCAATATCTGCATTCAGGTTAAGCACTTACACAAAGGTAGTTATTACCTTCATAAGTCAACCCGGCATTTGTCAGCAGTGCCTGATAGGAATATGTGTGGTTTAGTGCTTTAGTCAGTAAGCCTTGAAAGGCCCTATATACATTCACCAGCCATTTCATTAGGTATACACCAGTTAAGTGGTTGTTAATGCAAATCCAATCTAAATAGCCAATCACACGGCATACAGTCAATGTATTTAAGCATGCTGATGGTCTAGACAAGCTCCTTAAGTTCAAGCAGAGAATCAGAAGAAAGATGATTTTAGTGATTTTTGAATGTGGCATAGTCATTGGTGACATGGTCTGGGTCTAGCTGGTCTACGTATATCATAAAACGCTGATCTGCTAGGATTTTCTTACACAACCATCTTTGCAGAGAATTTTCTGGAAAAGAGAAAATATCCAGAGAGCAGCAGTTTTCGGGGTCAAAATGCCTTGACCCAGAGAGGTAAGAGGATTAAGGCTGTGGGCTGAATGGAAGGCAACAGTTACTCAAAAAACCACTTGCGAGAGACCAGGAATGCAGATGAACATCTCTAAATGCACAAAACATCAAAGTTTGAAGCAGATGAGCTACAGCTGCAGAAGAGCACACCAGGTGCCACTCCTCTGTGGTCACTGCTTTTTAGAAAACTGATAGTTAGCAAAAAGTGATTTTTATACGTGTTGATTTGCAGCACAAGTTACCATCGCAGTGTATTCTTATAAGAAGTCAACCGCTTTTTAGGGTAAAACTTTAAGTTACTTTAATAGATCTCTAATGTTGCTTGAAAGTACGGTCCTCTGATTGTTCATGAGCCACAGTTTGAGAGCCACAGTCTTACAGTGCCCAATGAATGAAGCAGGGAGTAGCCTTAACTTGGATAATTGAGCTGATAGACAGGTATACTGAGGGGAAAAAACAGAAAATTATTGTTTGAAACTATTCTCAAAGGAGTTGCATTAGCTAATCATGATAATTTTGCATAAAGTGAGGGAAAATATATAATAAAAGTAGAGGATACACAGTTTCCAGTAACAAAATTCCAAATATTTAATGTGTGTCAGCTATTAACTAAATGGATGATGTGACAAGTTGACTTATTAGGCAAGAGCAAGCCAAAAAATGTGCTATATAAAACAATTACACTAATTAAATAAATTGCTGCCACAAAGAACCCCATAACACACACACACACACACACACACACACACACACACAGGAAATATCTGTTCCTAATACACTGTAGTTCCCTGCTATGCAATTTGTTACATTTTTTCCTCTGTTTTGCCTTTGTGCCTTAGAAATTGTTCAGTTCAGCATCAATTTAACAGAAAAGCTATGATCAACCAATTTGACCAATAAAAAGAAAGTTAGTGACCAGCAGGTAAACACAGCGGAGCATTTCAAGCTGGAGAACCAGATACTCAAAGGATTTCTTTTTTCAAGTGGGGGCAAAATCTATTAATTTAGGTACGGCTCAAATTCTTATGTTCAAAATTATTTTTCAGATCCTCCAAATAACACATGACTCAGCCGCTCTGGTCCTCTGACAGAGGGAAACTCGGTCACTCGGTCACAACACTAAAACTGGCTGTGACCAGCTATGTTTGGTACAAAGAGGATGCAGCACAGGCACCAGGAGCGGGTTCTAAGAAGAGGCAGGTGGAAGAATACAATTATGTGAAACACTTAAAGTGAAGTGCCGATATCTAGGTTCAGCTTCTGCCTTCACAGTCAGATATTATTATGATGTACCTGTCTCATCTTCAAGTCTTTACCTGCATTATGAATAACCAGTTAGAGCCATAAACATACACCTGGGTTTTCAAATGTGACTAAGTCAGTTTAAGAAAGAAATAACTCTTTTTTTTTTTTTTAACCTTTCATTTTAGGCTGAGCAGTTTCCTAAAGGGCCACATGTGGAAAAGAGGCTTCCATCTCAGTCGGGAGGGAGAAAGTAAGTCTTTTAGTTTATTCAAACTTTAAAAAAAAAAACAACAAAAACATGCAGGCATGCAATAATCACAGGATGCAAGGAAGTTAAACTGCATTTGTCTCGGAGTTAGTATTTCTACATGTGCCATAAGTTTGGATATTCACTAAATCAGTGTATGGAGGATAGTTAACCAAGATAAAAGTCAGTAACAAATTATGTGGAAGCGTATCAGTGGCCAGATAAAAGTCTTTATATTAAATATAAAAGTAACAACCAGGTTGTGTGTTTGTTCAGGCTGTGTATCCTGTTTATGCAGGATTTTGATTTTCTTGCTCTTTCTGTTTGTCTGGACACAATCTGCACTGTGTGTTCTGCATCCAGGTGCTGTCCTGTTTTTATTGGCGGGAGCTCTGTCGCAAATGGTGTCGGAACAGCCGCATCCAAGAGGTGTGAAAAAATAATTTCATACTGAGAGCGTCTGTCAGGTCTCGTCTGGTCCTGGTTTATAAAGATGTAGAACTCTAGGATCCACAACATACTTTTTATTAGTTTAAATAAATTATACCACGGTGCATTTTCAAATGATTATAGACCAATGAGTGATTACCTATAGTGTGTATTCATTGCCTATTGCAAATAATAACTGACTGTATACCAATAGATCATGTGACCAGCTGAGGTGTATATCCTGCGACTTTCGGGTGCTGATGTTTGATGACTGTGAGTGGGATTCAACCTGTGATTACCTGTTTCTCAGGTGAGTCTGCAGGCTCAATGCCATGTTTTTCTCATCTTGACAAGAAAATGCGTGATTAAAGAAGTTTTAAAGAGGAACACGAGTAACAGATTTAAATTGGTACCTCATGTATGGCGCTAGTGGTCACCTTTTGTGTTTTACATATGGTGTGTCTATGGGAATGTATTTAAGGTAGACACACGAACACCTCACCTGCTTCCAGTGTAGGCTTAGCCTCTACAGACTGTATATGCAGTTTAGTGTGCTCTGCTAGTACTTCTTAAAAACTTTGGTTTTTGGTCAGCCTATAACCTTCAAGTGATTGATCGGGATAATTTATGAGCCCAGCAGTGATTATTTTTAAATATTTGAACTTTATCTGCAACTTTTCATTGAAACTTTCATAGTTTTTTACAGGAATTATGATGACTTAGAATAGTAAGATGTGCAGCTGCATAAGGCTTGTTGCCAAAGTTGATGATGAAAATGTTTTGATTACTTTTTACATAATTCTAGTTTTCAGTCACGTTTAAGTCTATTAGAACATTTTAGAATATCTGTCACATATAAATGAAACACCAGAGGTGAGATAAACACGAGTAAAGCCATCAGAAAAAATATAATAAAATGACCCCACTCTGGCATTTTAGTCTCTAGAATAGCTTGGTCTCTTGAGACTCAAAGCCACTCACCACTCCTTTCATCAGTTTCAAATGTTTCCCAGCTGTGAACTTTTCAGATAAAACAGATTTTTTTTCTGCTTCATTTTTCCTCTTGAACACATAAAAACAAAATACAAAAACTTGCAAGGAAAACAATACATTTGAATCAAAATAACTATATTTGTCTATAAATTTGCCATACATATTTTTAAACCTGCTACTGGTTTTATCTTGTGACACCCCCCACCCCTCCCCCAACACACACACACACACACACACACACACACACACACACACACACACACACACACACACACACACACACACACACACACACACACACACACACTTATTGTCATCCTTATTGGGGATCCTAGGTTACCAACCAGTACCAGTGGGGCTGTACAGAAGTGAACTTCCACAGCATTTCATTGTTCTCACCACTTTTCGACTTATGTGGCATCAATTTGATGATCCATAACACACACACTGAGATCCCCTGTGTGAGTTTCAACTATATTCACTCCACCTTCCCCACAAAGCCAGGGAGCAGTGATAAAGTAGTCTGTTACACATAAGTGCAGATCAGTTGTTGTGGACTTTAGCTGTATGTTGTGTGCGTACTGAGTAGTGTGCCATGTTCTGACAGGTAACAGTGTGAAACTGAATGAGGCCAATTTATTGATGCAGCAGAGGGACCAAAAAAAAAACCTCTGAACATGACATCATCATCTGGAATGAGGCTTTACTGGCCAATCAAGTATGAGCAAACACATTTGTACCCAAATAACATGAAAGTCATGAAATCCTATTTTACAGTATTAAAAGCCTCTGTGCTGCCTTTTATTATTTTATAAGGAATTTCCTGGATGTTTATCTTAATACCAACATTGTTAAGTGTGAGACTCCAAATTATCCACAACTCTTACTCACACATAATGTCAGGAAGGCTGGAGATTTTGGGGATATTGAATGAATGTTCTAATTATTATAGTCTACTCATATTGTAAGTATGTAAGTGAATTATAAAAGTCTTTCATTGCTTGTGCTCTATTACAGAACCCTTTCAGTATCTCAGTGTTTCAGTCTTAGTGCATGGAATGGCTCATTGACCAAAACAGTGTTTTTCACTTGTTCCCATATTTGGGACAGTGGACTTGTTGGTGTCATTACCTTTACCATATAAAGCACCTTAAGGTGACCGTTTTTGAATTGGCACAATATAAAAATGAATCACAAGGCATAAAAATTGAATTTAAATGTTTATGTGTTTTAAGAAAATTAAATTATTATTTTTTCTCAAGATTTATTGGGTTTTTGTGCTTGACCAGATGGGGGCAGTATTGTTCTGTGGAGCTGCTTTTAAATGTATATGTTTTTGTTTTTTTTCCTTCTAGACGAGCTGAACTCTGAGTAAAGTAGAACAGGGCACATTGTAAAACATGTTCAGCCCTCATTAATCCACCCACAGTCCAGATAAGAGCAGTTACCTTTCCCAAATGGAAACAATTCAGCATCTGCAGATCTTTGTGACTAGAATATAAACAACCACACTAACCTACTCCCACACCCTTGTTAAGCCTATCCAGAAAACTATAAACTAAGCAGACTGCTGGTACAAGCTTACAGACTGAGTATCACAGTTATATAAATGTGACCATATTAGGTTTTCTTTCTGTAAACTTTCTCTTGACAGAATTCACATAATATCTTAGTTATCTGTGAGTCGTGCTACTTGTCAGACAAGCAGCAGTCTGTTTTTACTCTTGTTGCTTGTGTTTACAACCCAGTTCATAGATTTCTTTCTGTTGCTCAGAAAATATATGAAAACAAAGTTCATAAGGACATAAATAATTAGTAATATGTGATATTGTGAATGCAGTTTGAACTACACAAACAGGTTCATCCTCATGCTTTTATCTACTTATGATGATGTGAGAAATGAGCTTTCCATAATTTTAATACTAAAGCAGTAGAATACCATTCAGATAACACCACACAGGGGACCTTCATTAATGTTACAACAGGTAATGGTGTCATTTTGTCCGCACGTGCAGCTGCAGCAGGGACAAAGGTTGACTTCTGGTGACGCTGTCACTCGTTATTGCGGCGGTTCTTAGACTATGGCGGGTCACACTAATGGGCCACAGATAATCAGGTGAAAAGTATGAAGTGAGACTAAGGTGTCTGACCATTATTTAAGTAAAGTAAGTATTTGAGTAAAAGTTTGAGAGCTACTGTAAAGGCAAATAAATAAATAAATAAAGGAACTGAGGGTTTAACTGAACAGTGAGGCTGATTAACGTCTGTGTCAAATGTATGGAGAGCCTACAGTGTGGGTGATGTCGTTGCCAGCATTTGTACCTGCACATGGTGTGACTGCATTGTTCTATTTGCAGGTGACTTTCTCTTTTCAAGTTGATCGATTCTCTTCCATTTCAATAGCTGAAAATACGTAGGTGTAAATAAATTGATTGATAATACTTTATTCATCCCAAGGGAAATTGGGTTAAGGCTGATGGTGCTAAGACACTGATTCATGATTGAGTCTACATTTCTTTAAATATTATTGGAGATTGGATTGAAGTCAAATTTGTTAGTAGATTAGCTGATGGTGAAATTCTGGTCCAGTACCATTCTTAAAAAAATTGCCTTAATTCCTCAAAAACAGAATTTATTTGCATCAGTTGGCAATGTGATCTTAAAGCATTCCATCTGATCCTTTCCGAATAAGGAAAACTCAGTCTAGACATATTTTCACTTTGACAATGGAAACAAAATAACCTCATTAATGAAGAAAAATTGCTCCCCCATGTACCAGATGTCTATGGACATTATTTTGTGGATTAAGTCTCTTTTAAAAATAAATCTGAATTGAGTTGAAAAGAGAAAGGTTGTCATTTCAGGCCTTTACACTAACACGAATTCAACCTAATTTCAGCCATTCATCCATACCCCACTGAGCAATTTTCTGTTGATTATGGGTCTGAAAGGGCGTGTAAATGGTACAGAGCTGTCGAGATTAAAATCATGTTCATTGTGGTTCAGAGGTGAAAGTTTAGTAGATGTCTAGATCACACATAAAGTTACTTTCAGGTGCTCCTTATTCACAATGGGTCACCACAGCGGTTATCTCCACACGCTTAATCTGGCAGATTTCACCAGACTTCACAGACTTTCACCTGTTAGGCAAATATGTAACTACAGTTTTAAATCCAGTCTTTGTCCAAAGCAAAGCATGTTTCCCATGGGGTTATGCCTATACCGCATGGTGAGCTTATTTGCATGGAAGTCTGGGAAATCAAAACTTGTGGT
Source organism: Neolamprologus brichardi (assembly GCF_056152115.1). Taxonomy (NCBI): domain Eukaryota; kingdom Metazoa; phylum Chordata; class Actinopteri; order Cichliformes; family Cichlidae; genus Neolamprologus; species Neolamprologus brichardi. Next base: position 23,539,695 of record NC_142114.1, on the reverse strand, counting down.
CCCCACAATAGTAAGCATGGTGAGGCTGTGGTTAGATCTGCTGCCTTGTAGTCTTGAAGACTGCAGAGAAAATGTTTCCTTCAATTTTTTTATGTGATAAAAAGGCTTTTCAGCCTTTACTTTTTATGAAATTCTTAATCCTGTTTAGATGCCCATCAAAGTTGTCTTCTACATCTTTTCACCTAACTTCTGCTAAGTAGAAGGGAGATATTCTCAATCTCGTGACATAAAATATAAAGTTGTAATAGAGGAGCTGTTTGGTGCTTGGGTCTGTATAGTTTCCTTCTGAAAGACAACACAGATATGCATGTAGGATAGATCGATCGATAGGCAGGTGGGTAGGTGGTGATTTATGAGTAATATCGGAATTAATATATAAGTACATACACAAAAGATCTAATACATCTAAATGAGTTGTTGTTAGTGTGCGGGTAAAACACCAGAAATCTTCTGACTATGAAAGGTTTCCAGAGTATATAGAAACGGTGAAGCTGGCTCTGTGAAGCTTAAGACGGTCTTAAAGTGTTTTTCACTGGAAAGTGCAGGAAACCTTAACGTATGCGTCCAGAAGGCTTTTAGTGCTTGGGAAGACATTATGAGATGTTAAGAAGGCTGTAAATGTGTCAAGTTTTCACACCAGGATATACCTAAAGATATACATCCACACCAATGACATGTTAGCACTTAGCAATGTTTTTACGCCACAAGTGTGCAATTTACTTTTAGTGTGACTTTAGGTTCAGAGCACTTTGAAGCACTCAGGAGCACTCAGGATGATGAGTTTGCCCTTCATGTCATCACGTCAGTGTTATCCTCAAGCTTCAGTCCGTTAGGAGTAGAGCTTCGACCTTTCAGCTACAAAAGGTGAAGTTTAAAAAAAAAAAGAAGCATCACATTGGAGGCATGTACATATGCACTTCATAGCCTCTAAATGTAAATGTAGGGAAAACATATTCACATGCAAATTGACTTTTCTTTTTTACAGACCGGGTGACAGATTAAAATAAAAGTTATGCTATAATCTATTCAAACACATTTTACTGGAGGGTTAAGCTACCGAGCTGTAATTTAATTTCACACTTGATCTGTGTTGAACTAATTAAATTCATTGTTTTTGTCTGAATAGTACATTAAGTAGTTTACCCATAATTTGTTAATAAGGAATATCGTGTTTTCTGTCCTCAGTGGTCTGAGTAGGCTTTCCTAAACAGGCGTTTCCTTTCACACTAATTTGACATTTGGCTGGTCATGTGTAGCTTATGCATCCATTACTACCCACACGGTTGTTGTTTCTTGTTAATTAAGAGGCTTACACGAGGACATTAACAGTGATAGAAGTGCTCGTCTGCTGTGCCTATAATTTTAAAAGCAAAAGGGAGTGGCACAGTATGCAAATTTAGAATTGTTTGCATAATTTTCTACTCATAAATTATTATGGGGTGACCTGCATGACACCGATTTTATTTCAAGCATAAAGCAGAAGTTAAAAAAACATCAACCTCAAACAGCACAAAGCTAGAGGAAAATACGTGTTAAGCACACTTGAGCGTAATGTTAATGACTGTCTGTATTCATTTGTCACGCATAAGCATGCATTTTAATTTAGCGAAGATCAGGGTACTGTTATGGATGAATCTAGGTCAGTGGGTCAGGATTATTCATATTGGACTATTACTGGTGTAATCTTTAAATATGTTTGATTTTACGTTTTCATGTCTAAATCAAATGTTTCATATTTAATTACAGTGTTTAACGCAGTGCTGAACACATATATTCGACCGCCTGTCATAAAAACAAAGAAATACAAAAAATTCAGAAATCTGTCAAAAACTTGTTTAAACCTAAAAATGACATTTGCATTTATAAGCAAATAACAAACCAAATTCATGTTTTTCTACCCAAATTTGAGCCGGCACTTTGGACGTCTCAGAAATATATCAAGCCAGACATTTAACAACTAAAACTAACAAAGAACTGTAATTTAGCATCTTCATCAAAAAGTAATCATCCATGCATCCATCTATTCAAAAAAAATATGATAATGTGCTTTACTATTTTCTTTTCAGCTTTTTTTGGAAATTCGGAAACATGGAAAGGTTTGATTAAAGAGTTTGTGCGCACCGGTCATTGTTAATCACTGTATATTTAAAAGATAAAAAATAAGTCATTATATAGTTATTTCCGATGAATGACTTTGATTCCTTTATCTAGATCATTCAATTTCATCATTTAATATCTAAGGATGTTAAAATTCACATTTTTTCTCTCCTCATGCTAAAGCCAGGACTTTAACTCAGTGTTTCCTAAGTTGCAGAGTTTCAGTACTGACTGATGTAAAATCCGCAATGAAAAGACTTGCATTGAAATGAAAAGACCTACTTTAACCCAAACTGACACAGTATAGGTTGGTATTATTGTTTGTGTTTTTGGAAAGGTTACTATATGGATGATATTTGTCATGGAGGATAGATCATTGTAACAGTGTATACATGATCGAAAACAAAGAAGTAGAAGTGTACTTTAACTTCTATCTACTTTTAATTAATTACTGGAATGCTGCAGCCTTTCTGTTTATTGTCATCAATCATGTTCATTCTTTTAAGGAAATAATTTTCCATGTTTAGTGGCTGCTTCCAGGATGAGCAAAAGTCATGTCAGACTGGTTTCTTGAAACATAACAAAGAGCTCTGGTGATGCATTAAAACGGACGATTGTATCAACTCTGAAGAAATTATGTGATGGCGTTGTGTCAAACTCAAAGGATTGTTTCCAACATCCTGTGGAATCCATGACTGCACAAATTGAGGTTGTTTTGTGAGCAAACTGAGGTCCTGAGTGTACCCATCTACCAGTTACAGAGCAGCACTGACATCAGTTTAAAGTGGTGTTTGTGTCCAAAGAACATTATTTTTTAAATTACAAACTTCCGAAAAAAATTAACTGTCTCTAAAGCAGCTAGATTTTCCCCTTACTTCACCGTCTAGTCTCTAACTGTATCCATCTGCTGTTTGGTGAAGTCTGTCAGAGGCTGTGTGATGAAAACACTGTCTGAGCTGCTGGAAACACAGAAATGGAACCAGTCGGTCAGTGCGTTTCATATGATAAAGATTCCTTTATTGTCGCTATACTTTGGCATCATACAGTGAAATTGGAGCAGAGCTTACGTTTCAGCAGACTAGCATACTTACATTCTTACATGCTTTTCACTCATGCATAGTTGCGGTGTATGTTTTTTTTTGTTTTTTTTCCCTATAATTTCTGACATTAACAAAAATGTTTCTTAATCAGATGACTTTCTGTAAAATTGCAAAATTATCGCTTTGGTCATTCTACGTATCTGTCATGTAACAGATATAAAAATATACGCATCTGTTCATAGCTAAAAAGTTCCTTAAGGGCAAGAATCCTTTTTTTTCTCTCGCTTTCATCTGTGCATGTCAGATATTTTGTCCTTCCAGCAGATTGCTCTGCACACATTATTTAATTTATCTCTTATTGAGTTTGAAATGGAAAAGTTAGTACTGCGCAGTAGGATCACAGAGGAGCTGTCTGCAGGGCTGCAGCTGGAAGGGTAAGGTCTTATCCTTGTAACGATTAAAGTTCACTGTCTGTCTTTCTCTGCCGGCAGGAACAACATGCCGGAACGTCAGAAGCTCGGAACCAAGCTGAAGAAGAGGAGAGGCTTGCGGGCGTACGCCTGCCAGTGCAGCTGGATCTCCACGTTAGAGCCGACAGACCTCAGGGACCAACCTCAGCTCACATGGGTCTGTGGCAAACACCAAGACTGATTTTCCCTAACCCCTAACCCTCAGTGCTAGAAAGACTGTCATCTCATTGGACGGCCACTTTAGTGTTCAAGAAGTACAAAAAAAACTCCAAAATTTCTGAAAATGTAGGAGTTTTTTTTAAAATATTGTATAAATGGACTGATTCTTATATAGCGCTTTTCTACTTTCCCAGAGTACTCAAAGCGCTCTATACAACATGCCTCATTCACCCAATCACACCCATTCTCACAAGCACTTTATCTATACGTAGTGCTTTCTAAGTACATTCACACACATTCATACTCCGATGGATGCATCGGACAGCAAGTTGGGGTTAGTATCTTGCCCAAGGATACTTGACATGCAGACTGGAGGAGCCAGGGATCGAACCACCAACCTTCCGATCAGTAGGTGACCTGCTCTACCTCCTACAGCCACCCAGGACAACAGGACAAAACTGCAAACGTGAACACATTTCTTTCTCACTCTTAACTGAAGTCTTTCATTGAACTACCAAATAAACAAATTGGTATTCTCTCTGGCCAGACATGTGGCAGCACTTCTGCTATAATTTTGTTTGTATTTAACAAAATAAAAATGCAGACAAAGGTGTACACATTAGTTTTTGACTGCCAGTGAAAACTGTTTTCTTTACAAATAACTTTTGCTGAGCTAACACAGCCAATCCCTCAGCATGTTTGTGCTCTCTGCTCATATTACCGTCATATTAAATCATTTTTGGGCTTTTTAAAGAAATTGTTTTAACATTGCACTCAACAACAAACAAATCCTCCCTAAGAAAAAAGTAACTTCAAGGGCCAAATTGCATCATATCTCTTCACATCAATGTACGAGCCACAAGTAGGGGTGACATGGGCCGCAAGTGGCCCCCCAGGCCGTGAGTTCGAGACTCCTGCTCTACACAGAGGGGCCCAGACTAGATTAAAATCCAGGTCCTTCTTTTCTCCAAATGTGTAGCTGTAAAATGATTGAAATTATCAATAAAATGAAGATTTTGATTGATAATTGATCTATGAAATGTATATTTGTATTTGAAGAGTTTGTTAACTTCTAGTTTGATAGCTGGCATCAAAATTTGCACCCAAGCGCAGAGTTTCGCCGTTTTTAAAAACAGCAATGTCAACATAATAATGTTTCTTTTTTAAAAAAATGTCAGATGGCCCTAAAAGGCTTTGACTGCCAGAAGGCAGAGGAGTTCAAAATGAAAGTTCTGCAGTAAAAGGAGGAAAAACATCTGCAGCACAACAGAGCAAATGGCACTTGTGATGTAACGGCTGTATTTATTTTTTTGACCTGCTTGGTTGTTTGCTGTCCCAGTGAATTAGAAAATCTGAGATAAACTCTGTAGCTCTGTTGCTCAGCTGCTGCATTTTTTGGGGGGGTATTACTTATTGGAACATTTTCAGCAAACATCTTCTTCCTTTATTTCTCCCAATTTCTGAGTTGTGCTCATCTGAATGTAAACATGTTTAGCATTAACCTCTTTTCAGAGTTATCACAACTCATTTGAGTGTGTGGATATAAAATCCAGAGGAGATTGGGATATGAAGCAAAAACAATTACAAAGAATATTAGGCATCTGAAAATGATTTAGGGACTACCAAATGAAGCGCCGTGTCAAGGTAAATATTTACTTCCTGTCGACTCCTCTTTAGCTGCTAAATCCTCCACAGGCTGGGCTCACAAGCTTTTTTTTTCTTGCAGAGAGCTTCTGCTTGCAATCAAAGGCAACCGTAGGAGTTCTCAACAATGAGGCCAAAACCTGATATAAACTTGCTAAACCAGGTGATGCTGCAGATTCAGCTCATAATTCTCTGTGGTATAATTTCCAAAGTGACTTTATACATGTTGGATGTTAATATTTGATTCTGCTAGGCCACAACAGATCCTTGCATTTTAGTGTGTAATAATTATGACATTGTATCTGCTGTTAATCTTTACAGTTAATTAAATTATGGCATCGCTGTTTTTTCACCAGCAGTGAATTTTGCAAACTGTAAAGACAACAATTGTCACTTCCTCCTCTCAGCTGAGAGTAGCAGCATGTAAACTGACTTCAGAGCTGCTCTGTTGGACAAACAGTGTAATGGCACCATTTCCAAATCACCCCATGGGTCTTTTTATGCATTATGTTGTCCATAAAAAAACTGCAAAGAAAAAGAAAAGTTTGCATGTTGATAAATGTCTGGAAACATTTCCTGATGCCCGTTTGTCTTTCTGACGGCAGCATCTGGCTCCACACCAGTGTATTTGCTGTAATAAGCAAATGCATATTACAAGCTATTCAGTAATAGCAGTGTGTAAAAAGTGGGGTTAAGTATTAAAAACTTTTTAAATATTAAAAAAAATGCTGTGTGAATGTGTGTGCACTCAAAGCGCTTTGACTGGAAAAGTGGTAAAACTGTTAGCAAAGGTTATTTAAAATAACACCAATAATACTTGTGAGTACTATACAGATGACCAATTCAATATGAATATTAAAATGGCAAATGCATTGTCGGTCATACATTTCAATAGTAGAAGCCTGTATAAAAATTTTTCTAAAATTACAGAATGTTTAAGTAAGTTAAAAAAGTTTAATATAATTGCAATATCAGAAACATGGCTCGATAATGAGAAAGTTAGTGAAATGGGACTGGAAGGATACGAATTATTTACAATGAACAGGGTGAATAAAAAAGGAGGCGGTGTTGCCTTATATGTAGATAAAGTTTTGAAATGTAGTCTGATTGAATGTATGTCAAGCACCATAGATAACGTATTGGAATGTGTCACTATTGAAATCCATGTTGAAAAAGCTAACAATATAATTATAAGTTGCATCTATAGGACACCAGGTTCATGCCTTGAGACATTCAATGAAAAACTTGCTGCTATGTTTAGCAACCTAAATGATAAAAAAGTGCAAATAATTTGTGGTGATTTTAATATAGATTTGCTAAACCCAAATGGACATCAGAAAACAACAGATTTCATAAATACAATGTATAGTAACTCCCTTTTCCCTGTAATTATAAAACCAAGTAGAATAACAATTGATACAGCTACATTGATAGATAATATATTCACAAATAAAATTGACCATGAAATAGTAGGTGGACTTCTTATAACTGATATAAGCGATCATCTTCCTGTTTTTGCAATTTTTCAAAATTATTTTGGGATTAAAACTAAACAAAAGAATCAAATATTTGATATGATACGACTTAGAACAACAAGAGCCATTGCTGCCCTCCAGGTGGACTTAAAGGAACACAATTGGAATGAGGATTTTGCAAATGAAGATTCAAATAGTGCATATGATGCATTCTTATCAACTGTAATTTCACTATATGAAAAACATTGTCCTTTAATGAAAATCACTAGAAAGCATCACAGATCAAATAAGCCATGGATCACAAAGGGGATAGAAGATGCATGTAAAAAGAAAAATAATCTATATAAGAGATTAATAAAATAGAGGACAAAAGATGCTGAAATAAAGTACAAGTTATATAAAAATAGATTAGTAAATATTATAAGAACAAGTAAGAAAGAATATTACCACAAATTATTGGAGCAAAGTAGAAGTAACACACAAGAAACATGGAGGATATTAAATAGTATAATCAAAAAGGGCTCAAAAAATAAGAATTATCCAGATTATTTTAAAAAAGATAAAGATATTGTGCTTGATAAAACTAAAGACATTGCAAATGAATTTAATGATTTCTTTGTAAATGTTGGCTTTAATTTAGTAAAAGAAATTCCAGAGTCAAGAAATAATAACGACCTAAATAAACATATTACTCAGAATGTGTCCTCCATGTTTATTGGTGCTGTAACTCATAGAGAAATAATTAACATTGTGAAGACATTTAAAAATAAAAAGTCCACTGACTGTTTTGGTATTGACATGATATTAGTTAAAAGTATTATAGAATATATAGTGCAACCTTTCGCATACATTTGTAATCTGTCCTTTCAAACTGGTGTATTTCCCTCACAAATGAAAATAGCAAAAGTTATTCCAATCCATAAAAACGGAGAGAGAAGTCAGTTTACCAATTATAGGCCAATATCACTGCTCCCACAGTTCTCAAAAATTTTAGAAAAGTTATTTGTTAATAGACTTGATAAATATATTGAGAAGCATAATCTCCTAAGTGATAACCAATATGGCTTTAGAGTGAAAAGGTCCACTTCGATGGCAGTGATGGAACTTGTAGAAGGGATATCTAATGCTATAGATAATAAGGAATATACTGTTGGTGTTTTTATAGACTTAAAAAAGGCGTTTGATACGATTGATCATTCTATATTAATGAATAAACTAGAGAGATATGGCATAAGAGGGTTAGCATACAAGTGGATGAAAAGTTACCTGGATGACAGATATCAATATGTCGAATTCAATAATGTAAAATCTAAGCAGTTGAAGGTAACTTGTGGTGTTCCTCAGGGCTCTGTGCTGGGCCCTAAATTATTTATATTATACATAAATGACATATGTAGCATTTCCAAACTGTTAAAATGTGTATTGTTTGCTGATGATACCACTCTGTATTGCTCAGGTAAAAACCTAGAACAGCTTCTGACTACAGCGGAAAAGGAGTTAAATATATTAAAAAACTGGTTTGATGTAAATAAGTTATCATTAAATATAAAGAAAACAAAATTGATTATTTTTGGCACTAGACAAATGAAAAATGTATCTAAAATCAGGGTTAATGGAATTGAAATTGAAAGAGTGTACGAAAATAAATTTCTTGGAGTGATAATTGATGATAAGCTGAGTTGGAAGTCTCATATAAACCATGTGAAAACAAAAATGTCAAAAACCATTGCTATTCTCTATAAAACAAAGCATGTCCTGAACAAAAAATCATTATACACACTCTATTGTACTCTGTTGCTTCCATATATGACTTACTGTCTGGAGATATGGGGTAATGCATATAAAACGAACACTCTTCCTATTTTCAAGTTGCAAAAAAGAGCTATAAGAATTATAAACCAATCAAACTATATAGAACCAACTAACATTTTGTTTATTAATCTGAATACCCTGAAATTTTATGATTTAGTTGAATATAAAATGGCACAGATAATGTATAAAGCACAAAATAACTTGCTTTGCCCCAGTACTCAGAAGCTGTTCAAAGTCAGAGAGAGTCAATATGACTTAAGGGGAACAGATTTCTTTAAAAAAAACAAGATAAGGACAAATATAAAGCAGAGATGTGTTTCTGTTAGAGGAGTTAACCTGTGGAATAGTTATGACAGTGATTTAAAAAGGTGTAGTTCATTTTCCTTGTTTAAAAATATGTTTAAAAATAGAGTATTAGAAAAATATATATATCAAGAATGAAAAGAGCAAAAAAAACAAAAACAAAAAACAAAAAAACCTCTTGATTCTTTTGCTTTGATGTAGTTACTTACTAAGGTGGAAAGTTTTTTGTTTTTTTGTTTTTTTCTTGTTTGTTTGTTTGTTTGTTTTGTTTTTGCTTTGTTTTATTATTTGCTTCGAGCCCTGTGTACAGGAGCTGCATGCTAAAAGATCTTTTGTTAAAAGGGTTGGCGTAATAAGCAAATGCTTCAGCCAATACCTTTTGATTAGCCTTGTCTCATGCTTTCTTGCTTTGTGGTAGATCTTTGTTCTGTCTTCACTGAGATATTTGAATGCTAATCAATAAAAACATATCAAACAAACAAATCAAGAAAAGTAAGCCAGACAAACATGTAAGAATGAAGATATTCTTCATTCTATCTTTAATATCTGATTGTAATTAGTTTTGTATTGCATCAAACGTGTGTGTTGCTTAGATGTTTGCTTTTAACATGCTCTATTCTTTCACCTGCAACGTTGGTGGTGTTAAACCATGAGAGGGTAAGAAAGTTGATTTGCCCATTTTAACAATTGTCAATATTAAGACTTATTGGGTTTTTTTAAGTTTTAAATTTGTTCCTAAGGATCTGTATTTCTTGTGGATGTTCATCAAGAAAATACAAAATTGGTAGGTCAGTGATGATTTTGTGCATGTTGATCTTGAACGTAACCTGAGGGCTGCACTGCAAAGCAAGTGCAACATAGCCAAGCTCTCTTTACTTAAGCTGACTTGACAAAACCTAAAACCTTAGTGAAGATAAAGGGGTATCACAGTGGCGGTGGTTATCGCCTTTCTCCGTTAACCCAGGCATTAAAATGTGTAACGAACCTGAAACGTCTTACAGCAAATCGCAACACGGCTGTGACAAAAAAGAGAGAAACATTTATTCATTCTCAGCATCACAACAAAGCTTTAGAGCACGGCTTCATTTAGTCATTTTAGTCAAATGTGGCAAGACATGTTGATAAATACAGAACATATTTCCTGAGCAAACAATCTGTTCAGCACTTAAAGCATAGTGTAAATTAAATGATGAGCGAAGATATGACACCTCGAGACGGTTTTACACTGAAACTCTGATTTTAACCACTAAAAACAACTCAGTCCAACACAAATCATACCTGAACTATCTTTGCAACCCTGAAAACGCAGGGTCACACCTGAATTTGCTCCTAATAAGCTCCTAATCCTGCTTTATAGTGAAGACCTCAGATCAAAATGATCTAATAATAAAACACAAATTCAAATCCTTTAAAAAAATCATATACAATAAGTATTTCTGTATTTTGTGCATAATATTATCCACTTAATTGAGTGTTAGTCTAAAATGAAAACCATCTCCGTCTTACAGCAGAACTTTATTTAATGTCACGATGTGACATTAATGCTGTAACGTTTTCCACAGTACAGTTTTATATTATATAAATGACTAACTGAACTAAAGCAGCAAAGAGCCCTTCAAACAGTGTATTAGCCACCTCAGCTCGTCTCGTTACTGATGATTAAAGTTTCGAGGAGGCTGCGTTTCCTCCGTGTTTTGATGTTGTGACTTGAAAATCTGCAGTTTTCTGCACCGTCGAGCTTCAGTAGGCCTAATGGCTTTTGAAGTGACGACAGTCTGATGCGTCCGGGAGAATTTTTATGCAGCGCTTTAAAGTCGAGTCACAGTTTAATGAGATTAAGTCTTGCTGTTTAGCTGTAAACACAGATAAAGCCACATGGAGTCACATCAGTGGTGTAATTAGTGAGCAAATGGGAGCAAGGTGAGTTTTCCTGACATGCGCTGAGAGTTGCTAACACGGCCGATTAGAAATCTCATAAATCAATTACTGATGATTTAGATTGTTTGTTTGGGTTTTTTTAGATTTTGGTTCACAAAACCTGGCAGATGTGATGGTTTGAAGTAAACAGTAGATCATCGGGTTTATTTAAAAACTTTAAATTATAGTTCCCACTGCAAAAGTATAGGACATTATTCTTTATTCATCGAAACCCTAATCTTATCTCAGATTAAAACTTTAAATCTTGACCTATTTAGCAAATTCTTACTGCCAACAAATCCAGTAAAACAAAACATTGGTTTTTCAGCATTGTGCCTTTTGCTTCCCCCTAAGGAAGCCAGCTCATTAAAACACTAAAATAGCTACACTATAGATTACAGCCACAGCTTCTCTAAAAGAAAACAAATCGTGCATTTCTCGGGGAGGATGGTGTAGGTGAAAATGAGCCGAAGCTACTTTGTGTATGTTTTAGTAGTAATAAAGGTTGAGTGGGTACATTCAGTGTTGGTTTGGTTAAATGCAAGAACAATTTACAGTGTTCTGAAAAAGTTTTCTATGAAGTCCAATATACACAGAATGAAAGCTCAAATCAGCATGTACATATATATAAGGTGTTGAATAACACCATATATTATGGTGCCATTGTGCCGCACAGCAAATGTCAGGGTAGAGCGCATATCGGTGGTTATATAATACGAGTCATACATAAATAATCGTGGAGACTTTTGCAGAAAGATTTTGTGTTTTTCAGTAAACAGCTAGACCACATCACGTCTGCCACGGGTGGATGAGTGGTGGATAAATGTTCTTAAGTCTTCTCCAGCGCTCCATAATCACACATATTGTGTTTAATACCGGCAAAATCATTGCTGAGTTGTTCATAATGACAGTTTTTGCTTTCTTCCTTTAAGTGGGAAATAATGATTTGATCATGTCTCACACATGAGTCCTCCTGAGCAGCGTTGGGTAAGACAACGCCGCGTTACCCATTGCTACACCTGCGTCCATTGTTTTCTCTTGTATGTAAGTGTTCACACCAGCAGTGTATTGATGTGCATCATCTCATCAGGAGATGTCCTATTTCCAAGCATTAACATTCATGAGCGTGCGCTGCAGCTTTCAGCCCGTGTCGGGCACTTTGCTTTGCTGCCAGTGAATCATTTTTCCGAGCTGAGATGTCAGTGAAATAGCTGCTGTGATTGCAAAGTCATCAGACCAAATAAGAAGTGATCACAGCAAAAGCTTTCCACTCAAAAATACAACACTAATATTTTCAGAATTATTTTCTGCGGACTATTTTAAAAGGCTTCACTTTGGAGTGTAAAAAAGCTTCTTTGAGCGAATGAAGAGTGAAAGTTTACTGTGACTTGATGCAACACAGACGCAACCAAACCCTGTAATTTTTCAATCATGTAAAAAGCAAAGCAAGGACTGACGTGAAAACGTAGAAGGTTGTAAAGCTGCTGGATACTAAAAGACTGATAATGTACAACTGATTAGTCTGATGACTGTGATTAACTATCTTTACACGAGATCTTTGTTGTGGTTTATGCAATTAGAGCATGTTATGATCTTTCCACTCCTCAGAATAGCACTCTATCTGCCTCTTCATGCATCCAATCTGCAGTATGATCTGTTTCTTGTGAGTGAAACGATGGAACATCAGGTCCGTGGGCAGAAACAACTTGTTTGGTAGTTGAAGTTTTCACACAGTTAATTGCCAAAATGTTTCCAGTTGGTTGGTATCTTGTTTTTCCATCCACACTTTGAAAAGATCACTGCATGCACTCTGAGCACAGATGTTGTGGTCCTACATTATTGCACATAGTTGGGCATTGAGGAGCTGTGGATAGAATTTGTGCCTGATAAGAACATAAGACATGTGCTAGGCCATGAAATTGCAAAGTGTCTTAACTGACTGTGACACATTAGTTTGGGGCTCTGAATTTTGAAGCCTCAGCATTACTGTTTTGGCTGCCACCAGAAATGAGTGCAAAGTTATCAGCTAAGGTCAAATTGAAACACAACACAATTTGAAATTGGTTCGTGCTAAATTTTCTCAAAGTAGGTATTTCTTTCAGAGGAGGAGATCCAGAGGGGATTTGTTCTTCAGGGAGCTGGCTGACAAATGGTTGACGCACCAAGAAGAGTCTAACAGAAGAGATATGAGAGTAAGTTCACCCAGCAAAGCATGAACAAGACACTAAAATGTGCTAAACTGAAGCTGTACAAGTTGGTGAAGAGTGGGTGACTGAGACGGACCTTAAATACACAGGTGGGTAATGAGCCGAGCGAGTGCAAAAGCCAGAGCTCTAGTGCGAATCTGCAGGAAGAGCTCACGGGAGCAGTAAAACCCGCTGACTCACATCCCCACACAAACACTATCTTCTGGGAGAAAGAGAAAAATAAAAGTACAGAAAAAAATGAAGTAGGCCAACCAGTCGGCAACAAAAATAGCATTTGTCAGATTATTCCTTTTAAAAAAAGACTGCTGAAGACTTCCAATGTGATATATAACACGCAGCTCTCTGTGCTGGTATACCTGCCAGTCAAAAAAGCCACACGCTTACGCGTAAGCCTTAATAGTGTCCAGATGGATGGATTTAACCGAAAAAACACCCACTATATAGTTGTAGTGAGGGGAGAAACTAACCATAGATACCTGGCTGTAAACATGGTTTTTAATGCTGTTAACTTGGGATCGACTCAACCTTAAGCCATCATGCACTTGACTTGCAAACAAGAGCAATAAGACAGGATTGAGATACCTGCAACAGAGTCCTTCATGGTTTTACAAAGGCTTGTAGAAAGTAACAGAAAGGAGATTACTTTTATTTTGGAGTATTTCACAGTTCTTATATGGATCCCACCTCCACCAGACTAGAAAAGCTAAACAAGCTGGAAGAGTTCTTCACAAGCAAATCCCCCCTAAACTAAGGAATCACTGCATGTAAGATGGCATCAAATACAGAATACCATCTGGGAAGAGTTGGCTGGAAACTGAAAATGCCCCTTTTCTCATTCAAAACATTAAATCAAATAAGGACTTAAACCAATATCACAGAAGTAAATAAATAGTTTTATTTATTTGTGTAATGCATCATTCTTTTGTCAGAGGAACAATCACATCAGTAGACAACTGAAAAACACTCGTTCTTTGCTTTCTTACCCGCTGTCACTCAGTATTGCCAAAACTCTTTGTTTGTGAACGAATGTTGGTAAAGCAGTCTTCCTCACACCACAGTCTGTGAAGAAATTCTGCACACTGTTTATTGTCTTTGCTTATTGGCAGAAAGCATTAGGACCTGCTGGGATCCTTTTGACGCTCAGCCGGAGGCAGTTATCCGGCTCGTCTGATATATTGTCCAACAATTATCGTATCTGAGGAAAACCCAGGCTTTCCTGCTGCGAGTGTGAAACAACAACTTTGGGACAGAGGCCATTCACATCTCTGTGGTGTGATAGACTCAGCAGTGACAGCTAATGTGAAACAGGCTGCTCTTTGTTGAAAGCATGTGGCTGCTGGTTTTGTAATATGTTAAATGTGTTTAGCGATGTGTGACTGTTTTACTGACTCATGAAACTCAGTGTTCAGTCACCGCTGCTGAGTAAAATTCATAAGCTTAAAAAATGAAAAGAATCTCAGCAGGTGACGTCAGATATTCACCCAAGACTTTAAATTTGTTTCCCGCAGCTATTGTCCAATCAATACATTTTATCAGATGCCCTTTTAATGATTCCTGGAGTCAGGATTTACACAACCCCATCTCCAGTAGCCTTGGATGCCTTTCTTCTAAATAAACAATTGGATATGCAAAGGAGGATTCCTGAGTACTGCTCCACAAAATATCAACAGGGAGGTGCAAAAAGCCTTTAAAGCCACTCAGGCTGAAAATTGCCAATTAAACGAGGGAAGAAAGGAAGGCATGCAGCACATCAAAGAGATGTTGGCCAGAAAGTTCACAATGTGCAGCAGCCTGCGTGAATATGAACTGAAAACAGAAAAACAGCGAGATGGTATCATTGTACAAAGAGGAGTGTGATGCTGACCACATTGCTGGAGGTGGATGGAAAGGAAAAAGTTGCTGGACAACCAGCAGGAGGGCCAGTTCAGAGGCTGATAATCCATTTAGTGGTTGCCAGGAGGAGGTAAAAAGCGGCAGTGAAATACTTGACATGGAGACGTGGGCTTATTGTAAATGTTTGAAAAACACAAAACCTTGATCCAGCGAAATCTAGGACACCACAGAAGAGCCTGAGTGGGGGTGACAGAAAGAGAAAAGAAAAGAAATGCTCGCATAGAAACTAGAAACATGACCAGGATAAAGAAAGTCAGGAAAAGAAATAACCTAAAGGAAAGCAGCTGAGAAAGAAGAAAGAATGGAGGAAGGTCGAGAAACAACTGACAAAAGTCAAAGTAAGCAGTAAAAGAAGAAAAAGAAACAGGTGAAAAAACAAGAAAAAGAGGCAAAGAAGGCAAAAAGGGCAGGGGGAGAAAGGGAAGACAAAGAGTGGCATCTGGATTTGAAAGCATGTGATGTCTACAGAAAGCTGCTGATTCAGCTCAGGCTGAACAGGGGGTTTCTCTTCCTTTTCCTTTCTCCATTCTCCCAGCTTCATCTTCTTCATCTTCACCTCTGTATCTTTATTGCAATGCCAGCTCTGTCTTTCCTCACTTTCTGTCAGCAACATCTTGTTTGATAAAAAACACATTTTATCGTATCTAAAGCACTGACAGACTAATATTTTAGTGGCTTACTCAATGAGGATTCAGACATGATAACCTGAAATATTTGAAATAACTCTCACTGATTATTTTGTTAGAGCAAACAGTTCCTGCAGCTCTGTATGCAAGCACGCACGTCTTCACTGTCCTGTACAGACTCTGGTTTGGACTCCCTTGTTTCTCGAGGAGTGACGGGAGAAATGGAAGGTCGAAATGTGACTCCGATTCTCTGCTGTGAGACAGTCGGAGGAACAGAACGACAGCACTGCTGCTGAGGAGGAGGAGGAGGAGGAGAAATGGCAAACAACAGCCGGAGAGATGAAGCTTTGAGCATGGTGGGATTGATGAGGTTTCAGCTGCTGCCCTTGAGAAAATTGAGGACAAATATAAGCTGCACTCACTCATGAATATTTGATCATTTAACTAGAAATGCCCAGCATCCCAAACATAACATCTGCTTTTGGTTCGTTTTCCTTCTGGCAGCTTCATTTAATCACATTATCAAAATTAACTTTTGCTCTGTTGCTCTGATAAAGGGGGAAGTATTCCCTCAGTACACCACGCTTTATTTACAAAATCTGTTCATCGCTCTCAACTATTTTGCATTCGTTAGTCTGATAGAGACAACCGGAAGCACAGCTTAAAGGCTGAAGGAGGGTAAACATCCCAAAGGTTGTCTTGAAAATATTCTTCTGAGACTCTTGGTAATTTCCTGCGCTTCCTTGTTACGCACTGTTGGCATTTTTATGACTTCCAATTCTTTTATCTGTATGGTATTTTATAATAAAGGCAGCTACAACAGGGCGTCTGTTGATGACAGCTGCTTTGTACTGTTTGGAAGAAATGCTGGGTCTTCAGTTCATTAAGCATCTGTGGCCACCTGAAGGCAGCAAACCATAAATGTGCTGTCAGAGTGCCGTGATATGAGGCACGACCTTCCACTGCGTTTGTCTTCAAACACTCGTTTGGGCCTCCTTGAGATGACTGTTACCATACACGCGTTAGACCAGTGGCTCGAAATCCTTTTTGTTATGCTGGAGACTTTGAGTTTTGTTAATAAACAGAAAATGGGCTGATATATATTCACCCCTTTATTACTTAAGCAAAGAACTTTTTACTGCAAGCCGCATCAGCTCATCCTCACAGCACTTTATTCTGCAGCTTTAAGCTCCTCACGGACGCTTCAACACGCAGAATGCATGAGCTGGGGATCAAACCACCAACCTCATGATTGCGCCGTCCCCTGATTTAACCTCATCTCTCTATGCTCACCTTCTTCTCTCTTCTTTTGCCGCCCCACACAGAACCTGGTTCCTCCAAGTGCTTACCCACGGGAGATCAATTGTTGTGGTTTTCTCACTAACACTGTGGGTCTTTACCTCACAACATCAGCCACCTTGTTGTGAACTGGCACTATACAAATACAAACGATTTGCTAGGATGCAAAATTCAGAACTTACTGTAAGTTCATCTTCAAATATCTTAAATCAGTTTAACAAGCAAATATCAAGTGATTCTAATTTATTCCTGTGTGCTGTTTTATCTTTTAATTGTATGCATGTAGATGCCATCTGCTGTAAAGCCTGAAACCAATAAGGAGAGTCTTGATATTTAAGGATGCCTCTGGCTGCGTTGGCCTAAAATATCAAATTAAAAGTTAAAGAAGCTGTGCTGTGTTATAGCTGTGCCAGGGATACCAAGAGAATAAATTTGCAAATCATCCTGCAGTGACTTCTGTTCTTCAGGCTGTAGATAGAAAGCTGCATATGGAATCAAGCAAATTAGTGCTTTGAATATCAGCTCAGTTAGATATTTGTTTATTGCTTATTTTTGTCTGGGGATCGAGTACAAAAACAGCTCATATGGAGCCCATGCCAGCATCTGAACAGGGACTCAAACCAGCAACCTTTAGGCTACTAGTCAGCTGCACAGGCCTCTGTACTTGATTATCTGCTTCTTGCATCTGTTTGTTTAATGGATTAAGCTAGAACAGACCCTGCTGTTATTTTGTTTCTATCTAAACTTTAATGTTACTTTAGATTGAGGCTCGCTTCCTCCAGACCAGCAGGTGGCGGTGTAGTTTTCATGAAGATAAGAAGCAGTAGAATAAAAAGCAGAGGGAAATAAACAGGAAGTGGTGGACGAGCAGCAGCACCCATGCCTGCTGGAGCTGTTGGGAGAGATGGAAGATACAGAGTTTGAGGATATTTTAGATGACTGGTTTATCGAGTCACTGAAAACGTGAGTAAACTTTTTACTTTGTTTGAACCGTCAAATTTATATTTTTATTACTACTTGCTAACTAACATTACCAGCTTTGCAAAGCAAACTCTTAATTTTAGGCATTTTACCCTCCAGCAGCTTTAGATTGTTAATAAACACCGCGACAAAACATTATTTAAATATATTTATGTTTATATTTAATTTATTTAAATTCGGCTTACGGATATCTCATCTAAAATTTAAATAAGCTCCAAATTATCACCTTGTATTAGTTCATCTCCTACACTTAGCTTATTACTCGTGGTTTAAGAGGTGTTATATGTGTGATTCATTTTCAAAATAAATTTAGTGAATTCGAGTTTTATAATCTAGACGAATTATATGATATGATGTCTCGACTGTAGGAATCAAGTTGTAGGTAAAAAGAAAAATGTTCGCGTTGATTCTGTAGACAGAAAATATTAAATATCATAAATGGTGAATGGAGTCTGGTGTCGCGGTTAAAAGGCTTATATTTTAAACAATACGATAGTGTATCAGTTTATTGTCATTGTACATGTTCAACGACATGCTGGGTGCTCCACAAGGACTAAATAGTTAGACAACAGGAATAAATACCAAACAGCACTACATACAAAGAAGAAGGCGCACAGTAAAATGGACATTTGCAAGGAGACACCAAACAACTTGAAATAAACATCAGGAATGCAGCTGTAGGGCTGTTTTTGAAAGGTTTGCATATAAAACTAAGGCAGAGTGAATTTATATTTTTCTGAATTCCTTAAAAAAAACATTTTTAACTCATTATACTTCTTAAAATCTTATAGAGTGACTACAACAAACATAAGGTGGGCTCACCTTCACTTTTGACTGTAGCGCTCAAAATCAGGTCACGTCAAAATTAAGTTTCACTGTATTTTATGTTAAACTCTATACAGAAATTCACAAACCTTTTTCCTTCAGGTACAAAGACCTTCATGTGTATCAGCTTGAACATCCCACCCAGGTCCTCGAGTGGACGTCAGGGAAGAGTAAGTTGATCTAATAATTTAAAATATGATGATGTGGCTTGAAGAACATGGTTCTGATTTTGCTGTTATAGGAGACAGCTTTTCAGCTCTTTATTTATTAGCCAAATCATTTGTATTAATCTTTTTTTTTTTTGGTGTGTTTGTAGGCGTTTGTGTCGCAGGCTTTAGTCAGTCCAAAAATGAAATTTTAGAACTTCGCTTGCCGCTGAAACTTCTTGCTGATGAAAATAAGGTAAAAATCAGGACATTAGTCCAAACTTTGAGTTTATTTTTCTCTAGGAGGTGTTTCAGATGTTACTCTGAACTTTTCCTGTTTGCTGTTGTTTTCAGAGTCTCTGCGCAGAACGGGATTTTAAAGTTTCCCATGGTGGTTTCACAGATGGTCCGGTTCGCTGCCTCACACACATCCCTGGAACAAGGTGAGTTCAGACCAGTGCTGGATAAATTACCCTTATAAGTAACAGGTTACATTAAAGGTACGGCCAGTCATTTTTGAGGTTATTTAATAGAAACAACTTCCAACAGAGTGTTTTGCAGCTTGTGGAGACTGCCACGTTCCTCCCCTGTATTTGTAGTAGCAGCCACTAAGGACTTCACTTCTGACTAAAACTGTTTTATGCATGTGACAAAGGAAGAGGAGAAGAGACGTCATAGGCATTCCTACGGTGCAGTGGAGCGACACTAAAATTCGTACCTGCACCTTCATACTCAAGATATGTTTGATCACTTGACAAAAGGTCAACTTGACAAAAGAAATGAAAACGGGAAGGAAAGAGACAACACGACTTAATTTAAAATCATCCTCTTCCTCCTCACCTCAAGCCTCATCTCCTGAACTGAAGTCTGGGCTTTAACACAACAACAACAGCTGTTTATAAGTTAATATTACTGAAAATCTCTTTGAAGTGCATCTAACACCAGCTAACAGCGGGAAAAACAGCAGTGCAACCAACAGTTAAGTGTATCCTCAACTACTCTCCTCAGTTTAGCTGTCATCAATCAGAAGTGAGCTTCTCTTACTTATTGGCCTGTACTGGACTAAGAAGCATCCACATCCATTTCCTCTGGAGGAGACTGTAAAACTTTTAACTGGTGAATGTTTATCAGCCAGCATTGACAGCTGAGGTAAACAGTGGACTGACAGCCTTCCTAATAGAGGCAAAAACTCTTCTGCAGAGCCAGTCCAAACATGGCGTACAGTCTGTATCCAACGTTTTTGATCTCTCTGCTGACTAAAACATGTCTGTTCTACCTCAGCTACCATAGGTAGGATTATACACTTTTAACAACTATATAATTTGGAGGGTTAAGGAAACAACTCAGTTGACTACAGTCTACAATTTACTTCCATTATAAAGTAATCTGTGAGATTACAGCCTTATCTGCTGAGAAAATTAACTCCTTAACAATAATAAATACAACCCAAGCTCACAGCTGTATCCCAAGAAATCGGGGAGAGACAGAAACTTTGCAGATCCTTCAGGCTTTTATTCAGGAGCAGAAAAATGTAACATTTTAACAGTTGTTGATTACTTCTTTGAAAAGTACTTACCTGCTTATTTAAACCGCAAACAAGGCAGTAATTGGAGTACTGTTACTTTGTTTCATCAAACACTGGTTGGGGTTCAGGAAGAGAAACTTGCTTCACTCTTTCCAAGGTTCTCTAATCCATTTGATGCCTTTTCCTGCACCAAACTTTGGTTTCAAAGCTTCTTTTTGGGGATTAATGAATTAAAAGAGGTCTTCTTTAAAAAAGGCACACTGAAAAGCACCTAGCAAGGCTGGAGCATAGAAATTATTTTATTCAGGTACTCTTTATATTTTCTACAGTTCAGTTTATTATTATTGTTACCTATCACGTATTTAACATACTTTTACACATTAGCAGATTTATAAAAGTACACAAGGTCAGTCAAGAGCAATTCAGACTATTGATGAACTGTTCAAAGGTTTTAAGCCTAAGTGCTAAACGTACAATTCTTCAGTTGTCTAAAAATTATCATAATTGTATTAAACTTGTTTAGACTAAGAAATTACTTACGAAAACATTTAATAGATGAGCTGATAATGACAATAATTAACTTTAACAAATCATTGCACCAGAACAGGTGACATATCGTACATCACGGTGCGATGCACAGTGTGGAGGGTCTGTGTTTTGTAGTTGTTATAGGTGGTGTGAGTCAGTGCTTGCGTAGATCTTTAGATCTGATGGTTACCTGTAATTATTTTTATTTAATTTAATAACTGTACAGTACTCTCTGTTTATAGTAACCATTGTCCTTAATGTAAATATGTAAGAAAAATTGTGTATGTTTCTGTTCCGTGTCCTGTGTACTGTTTGTTTGTATATTTGTCTTTTTGGCTGCTGTTACAACCAAATTTCCCCTTGTGGTACAATTAAAGGATTATTCTAAATGTGAGGGGACGATATAATCAGTAGCTTCGTAGCCTTTTAATTTAACGTTCTGTTATTTCGGCAGGTGTGCTGTGACCAACGACGGGCTGAGCTCCGACCTGCAGGTGTGGGACCTTGGAGGAGAAGAGAGCGGTGAGTGTGATTTCCCTGAAGCTCTCCTGCAGGACTGCATGTTTAAAATGCATGTGACCGCACTCAGGGTCATTTCAAAGTACAAAAGTTAGGCACTTGCCTAAAAACTTTTATATAAGAGAAAAATAATGACAAAGAGAAATTTAGTAAGACAGGTCAGATAACCAACAATAAACCAGAACAAAGCATAAAAAACATGAAATTAAAACCAAGAAAAAGAATAGGAATCAGATAAAATTAAACTTAACAGCAGTCCAGTGAAATTAATTAAGACCAAGAACTAATTATGAATAAAAGCTCACTTAAAACCTACAGAGTAGAATTTACTATCAGTCAAAAACTTGCAAATCATCGCTGTGATTATTAACGGTGATTTTCTGTGATATGAATTTAAAGTGACATGATCTCAGTACAAAAAGCACCAGATTTTCTGGGCATTATGAGCTGAATGTATTCATCTAAATGCAAAAAGGTTCCCACTTATGATAATGTTTCACAGAGCGCAATAAAAAATATTCAAGGCCTTCTTAAATGCAACTCTTATCTACAGAAGCTGTTTTGAGACAACTCACTGAATGGATGAACCTTTTTTATTCAAGGTTAATGACTTAACTAGTAAAAATCACTGAATGAATTTTTTTTTTTTTGGGGGGGGGGGGGGGGGGGGGGGGTATTTTGCTGAAATTGAAGTTAAAATTGTTTCTGTTGTAGCCCAATGAAGACAAAATAGGAGGGACCCTAACCTGAGAGAAGAGTATTTGTATCAAATCGTGCACATTTCCTGTGTTGAATTGTTCACCAGTAATAATTGAGACCAATTCTTGGACATCAAAAAGGTGGTCAGACGTTGACTGCCCAATCACTGTTACAGGGTTCACATTGATTCCTGACACCTGATAATTCACGTGTCTGACTGTCTTAATTTAAATGAAAGTGGCGTTGAGACATAGACATCTCCACCAATTAATGCAAGTTTAAAAAAGATTTTTGATGTGATTAGAGCAGTCTTGTGGGGTTTCACTTCACGTGCGCTTTCAATTTCTGACCTTTAACCGTGTTTAATATGAGAGTTTGCTATTGTAATAGCATATATAGGAAGAAAATAAAGAAGGGAATAATAGGTCCCCTTTCCTGGTTTACAGCAAACAAGGTAAAGGGAATAATTATAAAATGTGGTGAGGCACTTCTCACAGTGTGACTGGTTTTCTTTTCCTTGTCATCCATGACAGATGTGATCAGGAGAACAGGAAGTATTAAAGGGAAAAGGAGTGCTTCAGAGAGAGGCAGCAGGATCGCAGCTCGACCCTCGTCAGCGCCACAAGTTCTTCACGGAGCTCAGATCAGCGACGTCCAGCTGACTGAACTCACGTCAGGAGAGACTCTCTATAAACTGGGTAACCCCACATTTACAGTTAGCAGTTTATGTTCACGCTCGCCTGTGAGCATGGAGACTATAAGATTGGTTTAGTTTGTGCCTTATTTAAGTAGAGGTGAAAACTTAAGTCGAAGTGGTGCTTTATGCAGTTTTGTGAGACTGTTCATGTCACTGTTGTGAGATGTTGAAATTTGAGAAATGTCATAAATGCTTAAAAAAATTGGAACAAAATTGGGAGATATAGTCTTGCTTTTTCTCAAGAAAATATAATCTAGATTCAGATTTCCTTCAGCATCCAGAGACTAATTGTGAATGGTGTGGAGGAAGATAAACACCAGCAGCAGCAGCGTGAAAGAATTAAAGTGACTTTGTGTGGTTTGTTTTATGCTCAAAATCTAACTGTATTCTTACTTTTGGTAAACTGGTTGTCTCTCCTACTAATACTATAGTAATTTCAATCATATTTCTAGTAAAGTTTTTATAATGAAAAGAAACTGTTCTTTACATATAGTTTTTCTTAAAACCGTGTAAGTATTGAGCGTGCAGTTGGACTGGGATACAATCACTGTTTGTGAAGCATCAAAGATTTATTGTCACATGAAGATGAAAAAAAACCTCCTTTTTTTCCATCTTTCATCTTCCTGAGGAGAGCGAAGACAAAAGCTTTCTGTGCAGCCAGGAGATGTTTTCCTGCTGTTTTTTTGTGCCCCGCCAAAGTCAGTTTGATCTAGTAAGAAAGGCTGAGCTGTGTTATGATGCAGTATTATGTAGGCCACCCACTGTAACCCCTAGGAAGATCTGTAACTTTCCATTTCTTTTCCCTGCTTTATTTTATTTATTTTTCCACACAAAAATAGTTTGCTGAAGCTCTGAGTGGAGGTGAGACTGTGGCTTTAAGGCCTGGAAGGACAGTTAATACAAGTAATGTGAGCAAACAATAATTAATGTTCCATGGTTCCCAAAAATTAAAAAAAAAATAGTTGGCATCAAAGTGCATCCATCCACCTGTCTGCTCCTGCAGTAGAGCATCAGATGTCCATCCCAGCTTTCGTAGGGCGATAGGCAGAATGCATGCTGGGCAGGTTGCCAGTCTATCACAGAAAGAGGACCTCTCATACTCATTCACATCTATGACCAATTTAGAATCACCAGTCACCCTAACATGTATGTCTTTGACTGTGGATGAAGCTGCAGTATGTGGAGAGGCAGAGAGAACATGCAAAGGCCAGTGGATTCAAACCCAGGACCTCGTCACTGTGAGGCTACAAGGCGTGGAAGGGTTCACAAAACAGAAATTCTTTTCATTGTTTAAATCTGTTTCCTTAAACTTGTGCCAAGTACATAAATAGTTATTCTCTGTCACATCTTAACTAAAGGAATATTTTTCTCTATGCTAAAATACAATGATTCTGGCATCTTTAAGACATGTCATGTATGATCAGAACATAAAGACTGAAATGACTGAAGTTTATACGCTACTGAGCGGGGCCGATTTTTTTTTTTTTTTTTTTTTTCCCCCCCCCCCCCATGAACCATTTGATCTATAGATGCTCCAAAGTAGTAACCGCTGCACGCTGCATATTATCAAATGTTAGCAGTTTCCTCACCACAGTCCTTTCTCTGCTTGTTTCTGATCATTATGCACAGCCAGTGCACCAAAACAAGGCCAACAAACGACCAGCCTGATGTTTTTGTTTCTGAGCACTTTGCCTGTAATTGTTGCAGCAGGAGGGCCATTAAATGCTCTTTCAGCTGGGGGTTTCCTCAGCTGTTCATTTTCAAAACACTGATGTTCTAGTCATAAAACCATCTCTGCAGCAGACTGCAGCATGTAATCTCTCTGTAATGTGTGTTTTGAGACATTTTGCGTTGTTTTGTCCCAACAGAGACCGACTCAGCAGATCCTCTGAGTTCCTTAAAGTTCGTGAGTGACACGGTTTTCCTCGCCGGCTGCTGTAACGGGAGTGTTTACATTGCCGATACTCGGACGTCTGCTCCTCCTCAGCTTTCACATTCACCATCTTCAGACGAGTCTGTCGTCTGGTGGACGGATGGTGCTGCAGGTCCACATTCGTCCAGCTGCAGGGTCATCAGAGTCTCCTCGTCTGGACAGGCGGTGGTTTCAGACTTGAGAAATCTGGGAGGGGCGGGGTGTCAGGCTCAACTAGACGTCCAAACACCAGGCCGCTGCAGCCAGGTCGATGTCAAAGTGTCGTGGGCTCCAACACTGGATGACTGTATCTCAGTGTCAGGTCAGTTTATACAAACAGGTTTTTTTTTTCAGATGTTGATGTTTTCTGTAAATGATCACGCTGAAAAACCCAGTTTTATCTGCACACTGATTAACTAAATAATACTGAGTAATCTGTCACACTTGCACAGATGTGTATTATATGATGTTTCTGTACTAATCTCTGGATCTGCAGAAACTTCAATCTTTAGAAAAACTACATTGGCTTAGCTCAGCTAAACAGTGATGAGCAGCATACTTGGCTCTGTTCAAACTAACACAAATTTAATTAGTGAGCTTTAGATTTGATAAGTACAAAAAATGACATAACTTACAATTTAATTTCTTGACATCCTATTAATTGGGGTGTTTTTCATTGCTGTGAGAAATCTCACCTTGGGCTGCTGAATCAGCTTCTCCTTTTCCTCCACCTTTCTTTTCTTTTTTTTTTTTTTTTTGTTCACCCCTCAGCTGTAAAAGGCTGATGGGGTATTGCTGTCATCCTAGCAGGCGGAGAGGCAACAACTCAATAGTGAAGCTACGTAATCATTCCAAATTCTGATAAACCTGTCTTTGTTATTATTATTATTGTTATTATTAGTAGTCGTATTATTATTATTATTGTTGTTACCTTTTATCTCAAAGATTTGAAAGAGTAGTTGTAAAACTGCTAACTAATCATTCTCAGAGGAATGGCTAATTTGAAGAGTCATAGTAGCACAGAAAGAGCTTCATTGAAGGTTACAAATGATCTTTTTATGGTCTCTGACAGTGGACTCATCTCTGTGCTTGCCCTGTTAGAAGCTGAGTGCAGCATTTGATAGTGTTGACCATAATATTTTGTTACAGCGATAGAGTTCCACAGAGTTCCGTGCTCGGACCAATTCTTGTTTTGCATTATACATGCTTCCTTTAGGCAGTGTCACTAGATGGTTTAGCACAGCGGTCTCCAACCTTTTTTGCGCTAAGGACCGGTTTATGCCCGACAATATTTTCACAGACCGGCCTTTAAGGTGTCACGGATAAATACAACAAAATAAAACTAGTACCGGTACCGAAAAAAAGATTTATTCATAACACACGTGAAAAGACCCAGGAAAACAGAGTTAACGATAAAAATGATAGCAAAATAACACTGAAAACCATACATTTTACACCTGAACCTCAACTCTCGCGGCCCGGTACCAAACAACTCATGGACCGGTACTGGTCCGAGGCCCGGGGGTTGGGGACCGCTGGTATAGCATACATTTTCACTTCTGTGCAGATGACACACAACGTTATAAACACACCAATTAGTGGTGCAGGATTGTCTTAAAGACATAAAGACCTGGATGACATCTAATTTTCTGCTCTTTAATTCAGAAAAAAACTGAGGTTATTGTAATATGGTATCTAACCTGATTCTTACTCTAGATTGCATTACCTTGGCCTGCAGTAACACTGTGAAGAAGCTTGGAGTTGTTTTTGACCAGGATATGTTCTTCAACACACATATTAAAAAAATAAATAGAACTGCTTTCTTCTATTTGCACAATATCTCTAAAATTAGAAATATTCTGTCGCAGAGCGATGTTATGAAACTAGTTACTTATTACTTCTAGGCTGGACTACTGTAATTTGTTATTATCAGGATGCCTGGGCTTACTTGTGGTTCCTAGTGTAGAATGGGAGGCAGAGCCTTCAGCTTTCAGGACCCTCTTCTGTGGAACCAGCTCAGTTTGGATTTACTTTTAAGAGAAGGAACGATATGAAGAACTCTGGTTAGAGTAGTGGTGCTGTGACAAAGACCTGGATAAGCAGCAGAAAATAGCTGTCTAATTGTTTTGTGGAATGAGTTTAATTTGGACCTCTGGCCAGATGTTAACATTATAAAGACCCAACAATAACCCTGTGAAGCTGTGATGTCAAATACTCATCTTAAAATTCAGCTGATGATGATATTCATTATGCGCTCTTCTTTTAGGGGGCTAAATAGAAGAGTGTCAAGTTTGAGGAACGGGCTTAGGGCAAAGATTTCAATTCAAATTTATCCAGTAATTACATCTTGCAGACTGAACTAACTTAAAACAAAAGATGAAGAAAACTCTAATTTCGTACTTTTTTTTTTTCCCTTTTTCTTTTGATGAACAGCTTTGGCTGATTTTTCTGCAAGTATTCGTAGAGAAGGAACCTTTTTGATGTTAAAGAAACCCTGTGACCTTTACTGTAATGCCACCTTCAGGACAAACTTGACATTTTCAGCCTCACTTGTGGGGAAAATGAATCACCGTAGCCTTTCAAGGCCACTAGTTGGCCTTTGCAATATTAAAAGTACTATAGTGATGGGTGTAAATAAACCAGGCGTGTACACTGGCTCGCGCAGAAAATAATAGGGGGGGGGGGGGGGGGTGTGTCACACTTCAAAGAACAGAAAATAACCAACATGTGTCACAATGTGTTGTGTAGGATAACATGGCCTTACCTCATTTAAGAAAGATGCTGCTTTGGCTGTTTTTCTATTTCTAGACTGTTGCTGCTAATGTAAACATTGTCTGATATGAGGAAGTTCAATTTCAATGAGATCTGCTTGTGAATTGCTCATTTAATGTTTGGATAAAGATTTTTAAAATTGTCTGTTAGGGTTCTCAGTCATCTAGGTCATCGTAGTCTAAGGAGCTTGGAAAGCGAAGCGTGTGGACTTCTTTAAGTTTTCTTGAAGACGTTTCACCTCTCATCCGAGAAGCTTCTTCAGTTCTAAGCGCAAATGGTGGAGAGTCCCAGATTTTAAGCCTTATGGGAGTGTCCGCAAGAGGGTAACGGACCCCCTATTGATCCTCTATCTAATCACACGAGCCAAGGTGTGAAAATGGGTGTGGGTCACAATCAGCCAAAATTTCGGGTGGACCCATAGTGATACCTTGGCCATGTGAAATCATGTGATTGGTGTCGTAAGCCACCGCCTCTGTTCAAAGATGGTCGCTCACAGTGGACATAAATGGCTTCTTTCACTCCTTTCAAACCATCTGTCTTCTCTGTCTAAAATGTGAAGATTGGCGTCCTCGAAAGAGTGACCTTTGTCCTTTAGATGCAGATGGACCGCCGAGTCTTGCCCGTGGAGGTGGCTCTTCTATGTTGTGCCATGCGTTTATGAAGTGGCTGTTTGGTCTGTGCAATGTCGAGTTCTGAGCTTTCCTCTCTGTACAGTGCAGCGAGGAAAACTCAGACCTCATTTGCATCACGTCACAGTGCAGCCCCCAGCATGACTCAGAATGGATTTACGGTTCTGTGTAGGTGCATGGAGGTGCATGTGCGTACAGTCTTCCATGTGCGTAGGTTAAATGCTGACTGGTTGAAATGATTTGAACAGTCATGTAAAAGAAGACACGGAGGAAGTGAAGTGTTTTACAAGCATGGCCTCTGAAATTACTAACAGAAAGATCCAAAGATTGAAAGGATGTACTGGCAGATTTAATTACTCATAAATTTCAATCAGGGTAGCGTTATTGAATTCTTCCAGCAGCAAAGCACCGTGAAATGTTTTCATCACTGAGCATCAACGAGAGAATAAGAAATCTGTCATCACTCTTTTGTAAAGGCTTCTGCTTGTGAAGGTCTTGTTTTCATACTTTTGAAGACGTTGCCACAGTGACCTCAGCTTTATAACAAATTAATTATGGACCTTTTTAGCATTTCTGACCCTGCATGAGAGCCAGTGACATGAATATTGGTTTACAGCTCTCTTTAAAAATACAAATTAAATCTGTGAATCTGACGTGCAGCACAGTCTTGCAGACTATATGATTACCAATAGAAAAACATTTCATTAGGTAAGCGACTGCAGTAGAGGCCTTCATTTGTGCGCTAATTGTAATTATCAACTCTGTTTATAGCAATCAGATGTAAGTATAGTAATTTGTCACAAAAAGGCAAAAAAACAAGATGATCAAGGGGCTTAAAGTCTACAGTCAACATGTGGGTGTCTGCAGAAATTAAAGTTGTGTTCACAGTTTGTTAACAGACTAATGCTACCATTTCAAAGTAAGTGGATAAGTTATCAGTTTCTTGACTTCATAGTTGTTGAATGATTTGAAATTTTAGCACAATATTATCCTAACGAATAGAAATGTGGGTCAAAAAGAAGCCTTTTAAAGTTTCTGCCTTCATCCTCATCAGGTTTCAGTGGCGTTGTTCAGATCTACAACACCCGTCTCTGGGGGGCGGAGCCGCAGGAGGCTCGACCGCTGTTTGAGCATCGCGGTCACGCAGTTTCATCACAGCAGACTGATGACAGTGTTCCCACCTTCGTCACCTCCCACATCTGGCACCCCGAGCGGCCGCGGACGCTTCTGTCTGCAGCCTCGGATGGCTCCGTCCACGTCTGGGACTGGGTGGACCCGGATCGACAGGCTGGGAGCCCAACACCATGAACAAAGTGAAGGATGGCCTGGGACGAGTAAGATGATAGAGCCATGTTATAAATTACTGAGGCACTGCTCCACAAACTGATGTGGATCAGTAAAAAGGATCGATCGCCTTTTTATGATCAAACTGGAATATGGTTAAAGAAACAATTTAGAAGGAAAACAAACTGATGGAAATGTGGAACAAACTGATCTTTGCCTTTAAATTACAGAAAAATTGCTGGAATGAATTCACAGCTGTTGGCGGTGACTGCTCTCATTTAGGAACAAATGAAAGCAGATGACTGTCGGGTTCGATTACACAACATATTTGTACTGCAGCTTTTATAAGGTGATAAATGTTTGTACCTTGGATGGCTGGGTCAGAACTATTATGTTTTCATTAACTGTGTTGATGCTATAAAAGTGGCATTTTGTTTACTTATCAGTGTAAACGTGACCAACAATCTGCTGTTTAGAGTCTGTCTTTTGGCCTTACTTTAACCCTGGTACTGAGCAGCAGGACCCCTGCTTTTATAAGCACTTAAAGCCCAGCACATGAGTACCACAGACCACCGATAGCTCTCGAGATGGACGACTAAAGCTTTCTCCATAGATGTCTAAACTGTTTCAAAGGTTGGCACTGACTCAGGACCACATCCAGATTTGGATTTGGATGGCTATTTTTAAACAACTTTTTCACTTAATTAGCTCTTGCAGATAAACTGTTTTTAAAGATCATGAAAAACTGTAAACCTCTTTCCTTTTTTTCAGTCCTCATTTTGGTTAGACAGTTTTACAGTCTGATTATTTCAGATTTTAGTGAACTGACACTTGAAACGCGAGGTGGAGACCATTTCCTCTGTTCAAGTTTCACTTCTGTCTTGCATTTTGTTTAGTCTCTCTAAATGACATTTATCTCAGCTACAACTTTCTGCATTTGCTGGAAAATACTGAGACTACATGGGGGGGAAAAAATAAATTTTGGAAAGTGCATCTCCCTTTTTATAAAGAGTTCCAAAATCTGAAAACATCTGTTGTGAGACGCCACATCTGCGATGCAGTGATGTAGCAATAACAGTGAGTGAACTGTTGAGCACAGATGAGGATCCTGAGGCCAGATTTTAGTTGAGTGAAGCAACTGCAGCTCAAGTCAGTAGAGTTTTTCAGAGTTATTCCTGACTCATGTTTGTTGTCATTTGCAGAAAAATCGCAATTTCCTGTTCAGAATCAAGGCCAACCTTTTTAATTAATGCATTTTGTTAAAATTATAATATCATTACAGCAGGACAAATGCTCTTTAAACCTTTACACAGGAGGCCTTTCAGTACTTAAGCTGGCATTAACCCTTTTAAACCAGTCAGCGGGCACGCTCCGTTTTGCGCAACTACTTTTAAATCCCGGTAGCACTGCAACCACGTGAGCTAGCACAATACTTTTTTTCTTTTTTTTTTTGCATATGAAACCGGAGGAGTTGTATTTACATCTTATGCCATCAGCTTGTCCTCGGTCACAGTTTCCTTCCACATATAGCTTTGCAAAAACTGCATAAAAAGCGCTTGCAGCAACAAAAACACAATATTCCAGAAACACGCTTTGCCGATCCGATCAGCTGTTCATAACACTTCCTACGACGTCAGCGCGAACCGTCGTGACCTGCCCGAAGCCAGAAGTGACGTCATTTTAGCGGAAATGTAGTTTTCTTTTACCAGCAGGGCCTCATGAGCCTATACTGGTGTTTTTAAAAGTTATGTTTGACTTTATGACTTTCTGTGTCGTTTCTGGGATGCTTAGGACTCATATTGCACTGCTGGAAATAGTTTATTTTGATCCATATGCTTTTTTTTTGCAAATTTGCATCATAATATTTATTTTTTAATTTTTCCTACTGTATATAAAAATTGGTGTATTTTAAAAATAAAACTATGAAGACACTCAAAATAAATTTCCTGTGATGGGAAACTATTTTGTGCAACTTTTTTGTATTTACAGTTTTGAGGGATAAGCCTCTTAAATTTCTCTAACTAGAAATATATGTTAAAAAAACAAAAACGATTTTCAATTTTTTTGTAGTTTATTGCACTTTTTTGCAATTTATGTAATTACTATGCACTTAATGCATACATATTATTAAAATTTAGGCTGTAATGGTTGTATTGATGTATATCAACTTGAAATGCTCCCAAAAATGGCACTACAACATGTAAAAATATAATATAAGCTCTTGTGGACTTGGTTCTATGGTAGGTCTTAAAGGGTTAAACTGAATATGAATGTGATGAAGGTAATATATAAAGACAGAAACAACTATTTGACTAGAAGTATCAGACAAATTGAGGTTACAGTTGCTGAACTATAAATTAGTTTCTAAATTTAGATGAATTCCCAAAACCTTTTTCGTCCTGACTGCTCTAAAACCCACAAACCTGCTGAGCTCTCATCATTTGTTCCCCACTGAACCGAGTCCACTGTCTTTGTCTCTTTGTACACAGAGTCAGTGGCCAAGGTGCCAAATTACAAAAGATCTGGACTGAGAATCAGTGGCAACAGGAAATTTTTGGTTCAAATGCTTATCAATATGTACAGAGGTGGTCAGGAGAGTAAGTGTCTGCAGCTATCTGTAAAACACAGTTAAGGCTCTGTCGTGACTTGGGTCTGCTTTTTAGCCACTGTAAAAATTGATGGAATTATAACACCAGAGTATAATGCAAATAAAATCAATTTTTTGGCATGAAAATGACCCCAAACACACTGCTAGATAGAGATAGAGGATAGAGAACACAGTGGATTCACGTCCTCAACATTATTGAAGCAGTGTGGGAAAAGAAAAAAAGGCAGCTAACATCTACAGAAGAGCTGGCCCAGGGAGATTCAGATACTATTCATTTCAAAAGCCTGCTGAGAGAAAATGCACAAATATTATTCCAGAACGTTGGAAAACTTTTTCTCTTGCAGCGTTACAAACAGATTAATGAGAAAACCTCAGAGTAATCAACATGCCCTGAGCTAATAGTCATGGGAGTCAGTCTCAGTCTTTTTTAAGAACTTCTGACTTTAGAAATTTGCCTAAAGATACCTTTTGATCATTAGATTATTTTTATGACTATAGATTATTTATCTAAGGCAACGATCCTAGAAAATGTCCCCCATCTGACTCCTCATGGAGCCACAATTCCCTGATGCTCTCCCACAGGCAATAAAATGATTTTTCCCTTTCCTTTTCCTTCTTTTCACCAGTGAACATCAAAGAAATGGATACAAAAGCAGGCAAAACTTAATTTCATACTTTACTGCCTTCTTTCTTGCCCGTTGAACGCATCATTAGACTCCCCTCGGACACTAACGTCACCAAATGATGAAAAATTGCAGCTCTGCCCCAAAGCGAACTCCAATTTCCTCCTAAACCTTCGTGCCTTCCATCAGTGCGCTACTCACCTCAGTCCCAGCTGAACAAAAATCCTGTTTTTAAAAACGCTACCACTCTTTCTTTTCAATCTTAAGCATTAGTCAAACTATTTTTTTTGTCCAGCTACTTTCTTTGCCCTTTGCAACAACTTCGAAACTCCCTCTTACCCAACAGATGGCTCATTCAAAGACAGCCGGCATCAAAATAAACCACGGAGCAGGCAGATGATTCATAAAGGATTCATCTCCACTTTGCTTTCTGCCTCCAAAGTTGTACCATACACTTGTCTCTTCTGGTATCTTAGTGCCCCTGCTAAAGGTTTCATTTCACGACTTTCTCTACTCGACAGCGTGTGAGAGTAAAGCGTTTGTCTCTCTGTAAGCGGCAGATCTCAGTGTCTCTGCTGCTTGACATACAAATTCCTGTTAATACTTTTTCCAGCAGCTCTCGAGCATATCGCAGTTTCATAACCCAGAGGCATGCTCTTTTTTTTCTTTTTTTAAACTTCTATCACTCCTGATAATAACAGCACTGCCCACCCGAGGCTTTGGAGTGTGACGACTCACAATTAACGCTGAGGCTGTGGGACTGATAGCAACAGGCTGAAGAGAAGCTGCAATTACATCTATTTGATATTGCTGGGACTTTTTTTTTTTTTTTTTAATTCTCCATTGATGTATCTACTATACTATATGTATATGACAGTCCTAATTTATCATTTGTCATTCATCAAGAAAAAAAAACAAATTCTTGTTCCAGCTTTTAAAATATGGTAATTGCTTCTGGATCAAGATGTCCTCTTGAGAGCTGGGATGTGCGATTGGTGTTTTTCTGACATTTGAAGCGAGTAATTCACTTATTTGTCACAAATATGGAATAGCTTTTTCAAAATCGAACTGACTCATTTCTTGCAGCCCTAAAATTATTCTCAAATGTCGCTTAAAGGATATGTCAGGAGATGTAAAGATTTCTCTTTAACAAACTCCAAATGCCTTATAAATATAAATATAGTTGTAGATGCCTTGGCCAAACTAAATCTCTTAAAATTACAGGTATAAACAGAATAACACATAACGAAAATTTTGTCAGAAGATTTGAGAAATGCAGCTCTGAAATTCTAAGTGAATGAATCTGCATTACAGCCATGTTCATCGTTTCCTAGGATACAATGGCTAAATAATGCTGCGCAGATTTCATTTCTTTCATGTTTAAAAAAACAAAAAAAACCAAAACGAATACATCGGGCAATAATAATATACTGAATAACACTGGTAGCAGCAGCTACTCTGATTCTATGGCTTAGTTAACCTGCGTGTGGTATTTATGCTGGCTATTCATCATATAGCTGTTCATTATATAGCACCAAACTATACAACAACAGCTGCCTCAGGGCACTAAAAAACCCTGAAAAATCAAACTATCCTCTTAGAGCAAGCACTTGGCAACAGTGGGAAGGAAAAACTCTGTTTAACTGGAAGAAACCTCCGGCAGAATCAGGCCCAGAGAGAGGCAGCTGTCTGCTGCACCCAGGTGACGGTGAAGCTAGGAAGACGGGACAAGACAAAAACAAAAACACAATTAAGTGCACAGTGGCGTTTAAACACACAGAGAGGGAACAAGAGTGCATCATGGGAAGCCCTCAGCAGCCTAAGCCTATTGCAGTGGAGCTAAGGGAGGATTCAGGGTCACCTGATCAAGCCCGAACTAGATGCTTTATCAAAAAGGACATTTTTATGGCTAACCTTAAAAGCAGAGCTACACACGGGGCCTGAAAGCTAAACGTTCTGCATCCAGTTGTACTTTTTCTATGTTGGTATATTTCATGTAAATCCATCCATTTTCTTACCTGCTTATCGAATTCAAGGTCACAGGTGGCTTGAGCCAATCCCACCTGAGAGAGGGTGAGAACACAGGTCTACGTTAGACAGGCTGCCCACTCATCACGGAGCTAACATGATCAACATCATCCAACCCTAGTTAACCTAACATGCATGTGTTTGGACTGTGTGTGAGAGCTCGATTGTCTAAAGTGATCCATGCAGCCATAGGTAGAACATGCAATTTGTAAAATGATGATAATAGTAATAATAAAATTATTATAATCCCAAATATTCCGAATGTAACGCTCCAGCTTGGTGACAAGTGTGATCAATGTTTGAGATTTCTGCTCAAAACATGGATGTCTACTATAAAAGCCCATTTACCCCAGACTCGTGTTTTTTCCAATAAAAACCCAAAAACAGCCAGCTGACACACAACAGATGCACACGCTTGGGACATGAAGTATTTCTTAAGTAAAGAGTGAATTTATTCCAGTCCAGCAGATGCTGAGGAGCTGTGGGGAGAAAGCTGGAGACTCAAAAATAACAGTGTGGAAGGGAGAAGAGCACAGACATAGGAAAATATAAATATATAAGAGTAGGAACAGACCAGCCGTACGACTGAGCACGCTCTGTTCAACCATTTAATTAAAGCTGACCATGTTTGTTTGGCGGCAGCCCACTGAAAGCTTCTCTTCATTACATCATCAGACAACTCAGTTTTTCTGAAAATACAGAGGGAATGACATGGTTAAAAAGGTACACAAAAGATTCAACAAGGTGTTGTAGGGATATTTCCTTCTAATGCTTCATATAGTTACATTTTCATTCAAGGCTTTCTCGGGAAAAACGTGTTTATTGAACCTTCTGACAAAAATATGAGTTTTAATTTGTATAATATTTGCTACAGCCAACGTTTTTCTAGATCACACTGATGTAGAAGCCTTGAAACCCCTTGAAAATTTGGTGTTACAGGATTAATAACAGATCACAGATTTTTTTTCCATTTACATACACTCGCCAGCCACTTTATTAGGTACATGTTGCTGAAGTAGGCTGCCTTAATTCTTCAACAAAGGTGTTGGAAACATTACTCAGAGATGTCGGTCCATATTGGAAAAAATAGCGCCACGCAGTTGCTGCGGATTTGTTAGCTGCACATCCATGATGTGTATCTCTCATTCCACTGCATCCCAAAAGTGCTCTAATGAGTACAATGAACTCATTGTCATGTTTAAGACACCAGTTTGAGATGATGTGAGCTTTGCGACATGGTGCACAAGATATGGTCATACAGTGGGGCAAAAAAGTATTTAGTCAGCCACCGATTGTGCAAGTTCCCCCACTTAAAATGATGACAGAGGTCAGTAATTTGCACCAGAGGTACACTTCAACTGTGAGAGACAGAATGTGAAAAAAAAATCCATGAATTCACATGGTAGGATTTGTAAAGAATTTATTCGTAAATCAGGGTGGAAAATAAGTATTTGGTCAATAACAAAAATACAACTCAATACTTTGTAACATAACCTTTGTTGGCAATAACAGAGGTCAAACGTTTACTATAGGTCTTTACCAGGTTTGCACACACAGTAGCTGGTATTTTGGCCCATTCCTCTATGCAGATCTTCTCAAGAGCAGTGATGTTTTGGGGCTGTCGCCGAGCAACACGGACTTTCAACTCCCGCCACAGATTTTCTATGGGGTTGAGGTCTGGAGACTGGCTAGGCCACTCCAGGACTTTCAAATGCTTCTTACGGAGCCACTCCTTTGTTGCCCGGGCGGTGTGTTTTGGATCATTGTCATGTTGGAAGACCCAGCCTCGTTTCATCTTCAAAGTTCTCACTGATGGAAGGAGGTTTTGGCTCAAAATCTCACGATACTTGGCCCCATTCATTCTGTCCTTAACACGGATCAGTCGTCCTGTCCCCTTGGCAGAAAAACAGCCCCATAGCATGATGTTTCCACCCCCATGCTTCACAGTAGGTATGGTGTTCTTGGAATGCAACTCAGTATTCTTCTTCCTCCAAACACGACGAGTTGAGTTTATACCAAAAAGTTCTACTTTGGTTTCATCTGACCACATGACATTCTCCCAATCCTCTGCTGTATCATCCATGTGCTCTCTGGCAAACTTCAGACGGGCCTGGACATGCACTGGCTTCAGCAGCGGAACACGTCTGGCACTGCGGGATTTGATTCCCTGCCGTTGTAGTGTGTTACTGATGGTGACCTTTGTTACTTTGGTCCCAGCTCTCTGCAGGTCATTCACCAGGTCCCCCCGTGTGGTTCTGGGATCTTTGCTCACCGTTCTCATGATCATTTTGACCCCACGGGATGAGATCTTGCGTGGAGCCCCAGATCGAGGGAGATTATCAGTGGTCTTGTATGTCTTCCATTTTCTGATGATTGCTCCCACAGTTGATTTTTTCACACCAAGCTGCTTGCCTATTGTAGATTCACTCTTCCCAGTCTGGTGCAGGTCTACAATTCTTTTCCTGGTGTCCTTCGAAAGCTCTTTGGTCTTGGCCATGGCGGAGTTTGGAGTCTGACTGGTTGAGGCTGTGGACAGGTGTCTTTTATACAGATGATGAGGTCAAACAGGTGCCATTCATACAGGTAACGAGTGGGGGACAGAAAAGCTTCTTACAGAAGATGTTACAGGTCTGTGAGAGCCAGGGATTTTCCTTGTTTGAGGTGACCAAATACTTATTTTCCACCCTGATTTACGAATAAATTCTTTACAAATCCTACCATGTGAATTCATGGATTTTTTTTTCACATTCTGTCTCTCACAGTTGAAGTGTACCTCTGGTGCAAATTACTGACCTCTGTCATCATTTTAAGTGGGGGAACTTGCACAATCGGTGGCTGACTAAATACTTTTTTGCCCCACTGTATCTTGTGTGCCTAATGGTCAACAGCAATACTCAGGCAGGCTGTGGTGGTTAAATACTGAATTTTGACCATTGCATCTGAATGTCGCAGCAGGAACTGAAACCTATGAGACCAGGCAATCTGCCACCATCCAGTTTTGCTAAGCTTGTAGATTCAGTTTCCTGTTCTTAGCTGAGAGAAGTGACACCCCAACTGATTGTTCTGCTGCTGTAGCCAAAGTGCTTCAGGGTTTGACATGTTGTGCTTTCAGAGGTGCTCTTCTGCATACCTGTTAGCTCAATACGCTCTGACATCAACAGAACTGCTGTTTACTGGGACCATTAATCCCAGAGATGGCTGTGTGGGGAAAAAATCCCAGCAGCTCAGCAGTTTTTGAAACAGCCTCACCATTTACAGAGTCACGTAAACATGTAGTAATGCTACAATCCATGGAGTTGCTGCATTGTGGCTAATTAGATAGTCACATAGCTGAACAGTTTGGAAATGGGTGTATAGCTACGTGGAAGTTTGGCTTCATTGGCTGCATAGTGAATTTTCACGCTCTTGTAGCTGGAGTCACCATTGTGAACCAATGATGTGGACTAGTCAGTTTTTCCAAAAGGTTACATACATTTATTATTGTCCTGATTTAATGAAGAGACAAAAACAATGTATGTAGGAAAAATTAACCTGTTTTCTGAGTGACCTTAAACTTAATTTGAAGTTTTTGTACCCTTCAGCCGTTGCTCTCTTGCACTGATCTGCTGACCGGGCTGCTGGAAACGAAGTGTCAGGGATGGGCCCTCAGTGTCCACCCACTCAGAAACTGCCACTAAGAAAACATCAAGATGAGGGGTGCTGTCACGGCCTTCATTTTGTCAATTACAATTTAGACAAAGAAAAATAGTGACCTCCCACACAGCCTCTTTTCCATAAATGGAACTAAGTTTACATTCACTGAGTTTACAAGCTCGTTGTTTCC
This sequence comes from Neolamprologus brichardi, assembly GCF_056152115.1. Classification (NCBI taxonomy): domain Eukaryota; kingdom Metazoa; phylum Chordata; class Actinopteri; order Cichliformes; family Cichlidae; genus Neolamprologus; species Neolamprologus brichardi. The sequence goes on along the minus strand of NC_142114.1, from coordinate 23,501,154 downwards.
ATGACTTCCTTGTTCTATACACCTGTTAGCCAGATGTGTTTCAGACAGTCTCTCTGAATGACAGTTTTGACTACATGGGTACCACAGAGTCTCTCTTTCAGTCAAAAGAAACCCCGGTTTCTATTAATGGCAAAAAAAAAAAAGTATAATGATAACTTCTGAAAGAAATTTTGACTCTTGACTCTGTGTTTGTATTTGTGAAGGCTAAACTATACAGGCAGATGGTGAGGAGGCTTTTGAAAGGACCCGGGAGACGGTAATTATACTGACTGACAGAAGAGTGTGCCGTGAGCCTGAACTCTCTCATGGCCCAATGACGCCACAGCCATTATAACATCTTCACCAAAAGATCCCAATGAGTCACGCCTATTCTCTGACACCGGAACATCGAGACGCCTGTGTGCGAAATCGAGCTTAAATAGAAATCTGCCTACATTTAAGAGGCCACTTATGTCCCTTGAGAATGACTGACAACTGGCAATTTAGATTTAATGGACCACAAAGCTGCTACCTACCTGTATTTATACCTCATATCACTGTTGAACATAATCTGAATGATTTCAGCTAGTTAGTTTATTCCCCTGACAAAGGCCCAGGAAAATAAACCAGCACAATTTAAACAATTTTAATCATTTTCCTGCAACAAGAATGTGTTTCGAGAGCTTTTCCTGTATACCAAAAGGAAGTGGTCTTTGTTTAGTCTTTGTTTCTTAAATTTCATTTTGAAAACACTCAGTTTAATTCTCATTGTTGAGTGGTTTTCATCATTGCATTGATACTAGAGGTTGTACATAAATGTCATCTATTAATCCTCATTTGAAGAAAAACAGTAATGTGAGCAAAATCCCATCTTAATTAAATCTGTAATTATCTCATTAAAGGATAAACAATTTACACCAAAGACAGTGTATACCCACTGCAATTAAAAAAATATTTATCCAAGTACGCCTGCGGCCAGCAGAGAACTCTACATTAAGTACAGGGGCCTTCACGGAAGTGCACAAATTTTGGACTGATACTTGACTGAACAGCATCTTCAATACACATGTTCTTTATAGCCTAGGACAGCTAATCAAAAGGCATCCAGAAAGACCAAAAAGTTGCAGGTGCAAAACAGGAAGTTCTCACAGGACTCTATTCTTGAGCTGTCGAAGAAATGGCCGGATATATGAATCTAGAATGCTTTTAGTTGACCACGAACTCCTCTGCATACCAAAGGCTACGATGTTCCAAGATCCTGTGGCTGCAACAACCCAAATCTTCACCCCTCTGGTACCATGCTTGTCAATTAGCATGAAGCATTTGTCTCGCTATATATGCTGTGTTTAGTTTTTGCATAATGATGAAACATCTGTCCAAAGCAGATCTCTAGTCAGACCAAGTCTTGTCTTTGCACCACTTCCAAGCACTTTGCAACTTGTTCTCTAATGTGCGCTTTTCGCTTATTTTTGTATACATTTCTCTTGTTTCGACATATCCCTCTTGATTGTGTACATTTCTCCTGTTTGCCATTTATTCCTGCTGTACAGTGACAATAAAGGGCTATTCTATCTTCTATTCTGTTATATCAATTTAGTGGTCTGCTATGTTATATTAGGGATTCCAACTTTTTTCCCAGCAATGCTTTCAAACAAGCTGTACTTGTTCAATCTTTATCTAATTGTATTATCATAAAAGTCTGAGCTCTTGGGATTTTTTTGCAGTTCCTCTGAGCATTGCATGGTCTGACTTTGGTCCATTTCTTAACAGACACCTGAACGAAACCAGCAAACAATGAAAACTTCTGGTTTTATAGAAGTGATCACACTTGCTGATCAAGTATACTTGCTTAGCAGGTTAGCTGATACTTATCTCTTAATTCCTACAGAAGCAATAAGAGTGTATTTAGTCTTTCAAAAGGCATTAAAGAGTCCTGTTAAAACCTTTTTTTCTCTCCTCCACCACAGGACTGTATAGCTCAGAAAGAAAGATAAAGGAGAACTACTTCAACGGTGCCACATGCTGCCAGCAAGTTTCTGTGACCGTGACAAGTTTTACTTTTTTTCTTTTCTTAACATGAAAGTCATGTTTAGTTAGTGTTATTTATAATACACTGGCAGAGATCAGTGTGCACTGCAGAATAAAAAGTGCACCGTGAACCAAAAAGTACTTCACATTCAGCTCCATATGATAATTTTTACAGAAAGGGAAGGTGAGGAGATGATTGAGATGATGGAACAGCAAAATATTTTGTTCAACTTTTAAACTAAATTTGATTAAAAGGGGGGTTGAGAGAGTTTTTTTTTTTTTTTTTTTTTTTAAAGAAACCATAGTTCAACCGCTCAGCCTTACCAGGACACAGAGAAAGCCTTTAACGCAGTCAAAACCATAACAAAAGAACATTTTCTGTGTTGGTGTGAATCCGGCCCGTCTGTGAATGAGCTCCTGATTGGACTGTTCTGCAGAGTGTGCCGCGGAGAGCTAAGCCGTGTGGGTAATAACTGGTTATCAAACAGCCATTATACTAGAAGTAATTTCAGCCCAGCGTCATCAAGCTTTAATATGAAAATGCTGCTTAAAGAAATCACAGCCAACCACCAGTAACGACTCATTATTCACCCATCAGCCTCACTGTTCTCCAACAAGGATGATCTCCATTTAGTTACATTTAAAATAACATTCACAACGATTTTTTTTTTCTTAAAAAACAAACAAACCCAAAAACGTTTGTTGGCAGGAGTGGGCGCCAATTTACATTCAAATTTTAGATGAATATTGTGTTTTATTCAATGGAGAGTTAAATATTACTTTAAATTCCAGTTTTCTATCCATATTGATTTTTCTTGGCGAGGTAAAAGCCTTTCAGTTTTGCTTCTCCACTTGACCTTTGCAAAGTTTCATACCTGTGGGCAACTCATACCTCAGAAAAAAACCAAATGAAATGCAATGACCTCAGTGTGGAGTACAGAAAAAGGACAATCTTAAAACTTTTAAACAAACGCAAATCAATAAAGTCATCAAATAGTTAAGATCTCCAATCTATTGATGCGTGCTTCTGAATATGAGATATTCTTCACTTCTCATATCTACTGCTTCCTCCAGCTGGCACCAATAAAGGGCCAGTACGTCTTTTTCAACCACATTTGCTAAACTGTCATCACGAATGTTAAGCAGGATGGTGCACACGATAACGTTAGGCGGAGCTTCCCAGAGGACTGGAGACTGCTACGGCTTAATATTGATGTTAATGGTTTCTAATGACAGGCCTGAATTTATTGGTTTAAAGTCTGAAGGACTTTCAAACTTAATGATAAATTAGCACTTGTTCTGGTTTTATATTACATCTATAAAAAACAGAAACTCTTTTATTTAACATTCAATTGTTATGAACTGAGCGTCTCTGGTGGGACATTGTGATGATCATTTAGTTAAAGTACCAATAAAGTTCAGCCATTAAAAAAAAAGAAAGAAAGAAAAGAAACACGCTCAGATGAGCTTAGAGCATTTCATTTCCAATTTTCATTCGAGCTGCAGTTCTGGTTTTCAATTTCAAAAACTGTGTCAATATTTAATAAAATCATTTCCAAGCCAATTTCATTTAAGGCCTCGCACTAGAGACATCTGTACAGCTCTGGGAACATGTCTACTCTAACAAAAGGTCTTATTTATAAAACTGATGATCAATATTGACTTGAGTAGAACCCATGTACAAGTTACTTAGAAAACCTTATTTTGAAATGGAAACGATCTTATCTCCTAGAAAAGTCATCTTCGCACTCTTGCAGTTTCCACTGCGAGACTGAAAACGTCTCCTGAGCTTCATGAACAATGTGAGAGGAATGATAAACTACATAGAAATGAGCAGAAAAAGGTCTGTCTTCCCATTTTTTATTCATAGACTCCACTAGAGTAGTACTGCATGACTTACAAGTCAAAATAATCCCTGTACAGCTCAAACGAGGACTCCGTTCCCCCAGTTTGTGAAATAAGTTGCTTAACAAACTTTCTTCTGATTGGCTGTCCCTGAGAAGAGCATGTGAGCGGGGCTTTTTTTGCTCAAAACTCAAGCTGTATGCCTGAGATGGCAGCAACTCAATGCATTTATGCATGTAGACATGGTCAAAGCATCAGTCAGATTGGGGTAAAAAAAGCGATTTAAATGACTGAGTGAGGCATGGTTGTTGGAGCTAGACTAGCTGGTCTGAGTATATTTAGAAACTGCTCACCTACTGGAATTTCCCCCCCATACAACCATCTCTACAGTTTTCTGGGAATGGACCAAAACGCAGAAAATATCCAGTTTTTCAAATGTGAGAGGAGAATGGTCAGACTGTTTTGAGTGGAGGAAAGAAAAAAAGGATTCATCCTGTTTAAAGGGGTTTTTCCTTCCCACTGTTGCCAAGGCCTCAAAGGGTTTTAGATTGTTGGAGTTTTCCATTTAACTTCGTAGACTCCTCACTCTGCAGTAGGTGTCTTGAGATGACTGTTGTTGTAAATTGGCGCTACATAAGTGAAACTGAAATCACCAGATTCATTTATTCATCATGTTTTGTATCAAGAGTTCAGGCTCCTGGTGTTTGTGTAGTGGTCTGGTGGACCCTTCACTATCACACTTTGAGCCCTTCAGTACCAGCCGAGTATGGTTTGAATACTACAGCCTACAACAGTATTATTACTATTATCTATATATAATAGAAAATAAGGAAAAGTAGGCCTCCTTAATACAAAACTTAATGAAGACTTTCACCATGAGGTGGCAGTATTTTACCAAAACGTATCCACCTCAACCAACATTGACTTCCTCGGTGTACTTGTTAAGTTTTCGTGTTGCCATCATGAAACTAATTCCTAAACTTCTGACTAATCTGATGTTTCTGTGTTCAAGATTTTAGAAAGTGTTTCATTTGTGCTTTTCTACTTATCAAAATAGGTCAGCTAATCTTTGCTGCTATTGTATTCATGTTGAGCTAACACTAGCTTCAGTAAGGTTGCTATGCCTCATGTTAGACTCATTGGATGCTATACTAAAAATGTACATTTAAACGTGCAAGAGGTGACTGGCAGAAAAATGAGTATTGGGGTGTGTGTGTGTCTGCGTGTGTGTGTCTGGGGTTGGGTCATAATTCATTATTTGTACATCAAGTTAGAGCTTGAGCTAAATAATTTGCTGCCTAGCTTCAATTACCTCGACCATCACCGTGATCTTGTCTTTCTGAATCTTTGCTTTACTGCTTTGGTCCCTAATTATGCATAAAACCTCATTTGTGCCGAGAAGGGAAACACAGGGAAACACAGATCACAGCTCTGTAAGATTTCTGGCCCAGTTTTTAATTTAATGCTCAGCATCTTTCCCAATAAACACAAGCATACTGTTTGGAAGGATTAATGTAGGAATATTTTTGTAAATGAGGTCTTTGAAGATTTAATAATTCCTCAGAGGTATTTAAATTAAATACTGTAATCATGCTGCTCATGCTGCCATTTTACCCAAAGCGTCAAATTCTCCCTTTGTGGCGCTTTGTTTAGTTAACAGTTACACAGATATTAAAGTGTAGCACCATTTTAATTCATTTGAGGAATAGTGAGGAAGCAAAAAGCAGGAAAAGCAGACAAAACTACAGTGTTTCAGCGATTATTGTCAAATAAGAGAAAAAGAAAAAAAACATCCTCAAAATGGCCATAAAAAACGAATCACACTATCACCATGGTCACCAAGTCAGTATGATGATTTCCTTCATCATCTCAAGCTGCGTCCATAAACAGGCAAGATACCTGCAAATTAATGCTCAGTAACAAACTAATCAAATGCAAGAATTTCCCCTCTCAAAACTGATGCACAGACTTATTGGATGGTATGGAATCACACATCAGACCATATCATTTATCTGACAATCCATTAAAAATGCTCCAGATGGCACAAACAGCATGAAAACAGTGTAGAGGTCCAGTTCAGTTACTCCAATTAGCAGAGGTGCAGCCAGCAGTGATTGGCTACAGTCCAGAAACCTGCCAATCAAAGCAGCCACACTGCTAACTCCACCGTCCAGGTGTATGAGTAAGAAAATATCAGCTCCCTATACAGTGGTTACGAAGGGGGGAAACTATCATTACAGGCCTAATATGCATTGGACCTGGCTTTTTTTATGCCCTAAGGTTGGCCATTTTAACCGGGAAGTCTCTGGGGATGGATTTGCTTTTGGAGTCAGCCTGGAGCAGCCACTGAGTGCAGTTTTTGGCTCTTTTGCTCCATTTTTCAGTTTTAGGAGTTTTCACTTGGTCAGATCAGACCCATCTCTGAAGCCTTCATTTTGATTTCAACAACATGCCTGTGAACTTATTCTGATCTTCCGCAGCTGTGATGCTATCACTGTACAAGATTTTTAAGGTGCTATAATGTCTCAGGATATCATCATCTACAATGACCCCTAAGAAAGGAAAACAAATTGGATATTTGCTGAAGAGGTGCAAAAAAGGAGGACAGATAATGATGAAGCAAATTTCCAGATGCATTATTTATTATAACCACTGTGTTCAAAAATGGTAAGGATGAGAAATGTGTCCATCCAGACTCCATCCAGTGTTAAGTGAATCGTTACTGGCAGAGCCCGCGGCCTCAGTCTGACCTGGAGTTATATCACCCAGCACCGGTGTAACACAGGATTGATATCTCTTTAAAAATAACCATCATGATTACTGCTATTACACTCCATTATCAGCTTACTAATAGCAACTCCTTGCTTTGATTACTTGTCACTCACAGGGACGCTGCAGACAGTGCAATCTTTAAGGCAGACCTAGGCTCAGTGTAAGGTGATCAACTCTCTCATGACTTTCGTCTGGAGAGAAATAAATATCACATCGTGAGGGATCATCCGAAGGTGCAGTGTTTGTCTCGTAGATGAGGTGAGAGGAAGAGAGAGAAACCAGACACTCGTGTCTGCCTTCAGTCTGATACTCATCCATCACCTCTTCTTTAAATAATCCAAACTCACACAATGTTAAATTTGTTCTTTCTCTTCAGAACTTTCAAAAATAGAAAGCACCTTTATGGCCTCATGCAGCTCTCCTGACTATTACAGGAGTTTGTAAAACAATATTTCTATTTTGCGGAAAGTTTCTACTCCACCACATCTCTGTAGTGCATCCCAGCTGTCCGAAAGTTTTAGATACTTCATGTACAAAGACATGCTTAAAAAAAACATAGTGTTGGTTATCATTGTATATATGGTACTGAAAATGGGCATTTTTAGGGTGCTAATGCACCTGCTACCATTTGATAGCTACAGCAACCAGGAAATATGGGCTACACACGGGCACAGCCGGGCCTACTGTATTTATATGATCACTTTTAAAAGATGGCTCTGAAGCAAGAAGGTGTTTTCTTCTTTAATACCTCGACTCCTTGGTCCTCATGCCAATCAATTTCTTTACCACCACTAGCTGTCCAGTTTCCTCCGATTCTTTAAGTTCACACAGCACATCATGATGCAATAAATTAGCCAATAATTGCCAATAAAGGCTTGTTTTCCTACTCATGCTATCAGAGTAATGAAATGATAAAAAAAATTACTGTTTGTATTAGGGATGTATAAATATTGGTAAGATATTAATGTTCCCTTTCTGTTCCTTATTCTATTTTATTTTAAATCAAAGTCTGGGCTCATATAGAGTTTAAAATGCTTTAGATGTGACTTGGAGAGTGTCAGGAAAAGAAGAAAGAAAAAAGTCACAACCAAAGATCTGAATAAATAATAGAGTGGACCACTTGGGCGGGGTTCTTGATTTTCATATAATTTGTATGTTAATGCTGTCATTTCAGAAACCTGTTTAGTCTCTGGACACTAAATAGTTAAAAAAAAAAAAAATCAGAATCCCATCACAAGTGCAGCTCATATGAAATCTTAGATAAATATCAAATATGCCCCTATAACCTACTTGTGCCATTTCTTTTATGCATGGTGGACATTCTAAAATCTTCCTGTGTCTGTATTTATGGTTTAAAACTCATTTTTAATGCAAAGCAGGAGTTCTGGCATCACAATTTTCCAGGACTTTATGCCACACTTGGATTGGTTTAGAAGAGAGACACTGCGTGAAACTGTAGCTGTCACTGAAAGCTACCAGCTGTTAATCTACACAGAGATCAATAGCAGGAAGGTAATAGGAGATAGTATTTAGATAACCTGGCTACAAACACATTGCAAAAAAAAAAAAAGAATCTGTGACAGCAGCAGGTTTGTTCATAGCCTGTCTGTGAACCACAATTCCCTACAAAACAATATATTACAGAAAATTACAATAAAATCTGTCTATAAGACAAAAATGTTTAACACACATGAAACGCGTAGTAGCCACTGACAAATTCAAAACATGAAACTGCCATTTAAAAAAAATGTTGCAATGGCACATAAAAAAAGAACAAATGACAGGTGGTATCAGCATAATGTGGCACTTAATAAAATGTTAAACCCCATCCTGTCCATTTGTAAACTTTTCTTCATCCACACAACACACAAAAAAGCCCCAACAGGTGGTAACACAAAACAGCCACCTTACCTTAGGCCAGGTTAATGCTGCTTTCACATGAGCAAGCTACTCCATGAAGGGGAATCCATGGCAGGTGTCATTTAACTGCAGTAATTCTTTACCTGGCGCCAGGCCTGGTGACGTAGAGCTTTGTTGAACAGGTGAGTGAACTGAGGCTTCTGCCAGCTCTGCTTTGCGATGTGACCTTAAAATCCACATTTTCAATGCTGCCGCTGTCGATTTCTGCATTTTATTGTGTTAAATCTGTCGTGTAGTATATCATATACTGTCTATAGTCAAACAGTCTACAGCCCCTTGTGGTGGCCCGTGTAAATGCAAGTGAAACGAACGTTGCATTCAATGCAGCACGTAAATTGGGGAACGAGTAGCAGAGCGTTTTTGAGGGCGTTAATCTTCTTTTTTTTTCACATCACAGTTTTTTAAAATGACTTTTAACTTGTAATGTTTAACTTGTAAACTTTCTTCAGAGGGTGAACTGCATGAAATGACTCAAGAAAAATGTGAAATTTCAAAAGTCTTTCACTTTTACCACATCAGTGTAATCTGCTTTTGTAAATTACAGATGCACGGCGGGCTCAGCGCTTTGATTCAGACAGCTGCAAAAGTGACAGTTGTTCAAACTTCTGCCTCAGAAAAAATAAGCAGTTTGGACAACCACTCTGACATGATCCATTAATAATGACTTGCTGCAGAGTGCTCTCCAGGTGCAAAGTACAGTCCAAAAATTATGCCCTCTTTCTCTGTAATTTTCACTCTTTGCAAAGGCATCCAATGGACCATAATGGACCCTTTGGCAGACAAGCTCTGGCACCCCTGCTGCTTGAGCATTAAATTCCTTTTGATCCTCAGTTCAATCATGTTTTAGATGAGATATGAATATGACCATGTTTGATTCTAAAAATATCTTGTGTCTCATCCTTGGCTCTACCTTTCACATAGTGCATGTCATTTCTATACAGAGGTCCAGGTGCCATTTAATATAATAATGTTGGTTCTGATAAAATAATTATTTTTTGCTACATTATATATCTTACAGTGCATAGTTTACATAAAAAAAATATGTTGGTGTAGTATTTTTGAGTATGCACATCAGTAAAAATCATTGTCATGGTGATTAAAGTTGGGCAGGTTCCTTTTTCAGAACCAGTCAGTGCATTTTCTGTCACCTTTTGCTGTTTCATTTTCATTTTTGTACGTAAAGTGTGTGCTTGATGCACAAACATGCTTTTCATGCAGGGCTTTGTGAAAATTTAAATACTGGAATACCTTCAATTTTGTTTAGTGCAGTTCTAGCAACACTGAGTTATTATAATTTTCACATTATGCACATTTTATTTTACTGTAGTGAGTATTTTATTCTAAAAAATCAACAACTAAATTATACTTAAATCTATTAAATGTGAATTATTTACTTTTTTATTTTCAAATAATGTAAATAGTATTACTTAAACACAGATAAGGTTTAGCATTTTTAAAAAACCTAAACTCTTAAGGGTATTTAATAGGATTTTAATCCAAAAAAGAGCATTATACTCATGAGTATACAAAAAACATATCTCCTCACAACAAGCCCCATCTTCTAAACTGAAATCAGGGGACTAATGCATGAAAACATGCATAAACATGCTCACTTATTCCTGATATTGTGGCAGTTGCATATTGTCAGCAGATTAAATGTGCGACCCTTTCTTTTTTTGGACAGCAGGGAAGAGAGTATAAATTAATATTATGGGAGTTAATGTTCGGCTCATGTGTCCTAAAAACAACACCTTTGATAAACAGTTTTTGACACACAAATATTATAGCCACTACAAAGAATGTTTCAGTAATGCTGGCTAACAGCAGCTAACAGAGGCTAACAGCAGCTAACAGTAGCAAAAACTGCAGCAATTAAAGACAGAAAACTTCAGAATATTCTCAACAACTCACCTCAGTATCACTGTCATCAAGCACATGTTACCATCACTGACTCATTGACTCGTATTGAACTCTTTTCTCAGTTTTACAGCCTCCTTCAGAGTAAAAAGAAAAGGACACCGACTCAGGTAAACACAGAGTGATAGCTTACACTCAATACAGATAAACATCAGCCAGAGTTGTGTATCCTACAGAAGCCACCATAGCTAGACTTATGCTCAAATTGGGAGGAGTAAGAAAACAGTACTCAGTTGATTGTAATCTGCAACCTACTCTCATCTAGTGATGATATTTTACACACTATTTTTGACTTTTTTCTGCTGATCAAACTTTTTCATATAGATAAAACATTTTTCTTTGAGTCGTCTCATCCTGAGCTTTACTTTTCAGCTGTGTGCCATCTTCATTAACATATTACACATCCAGCAGTGGCAGTGCTGAAAACGTCTGATACCTTTGACTGTATTTAATAAATATTAAACACCTGAACTCTTTGTTTTGGTACTTCTGAGATTTGCTTTGATAAAGAAGTTGTGTGTGTTTGACAGATATTTTAACATATCATAATTTATTCATTATTCCTTCACACACTTACATCTCCTATAGCATCATGGGATTAAAGACTTTTCTAACTGTATGAAGCCTGCAAACTACGTTCCTTTAAAATTTAACATAAAGCTGCTGATTGGCTCCTGCTGTGGCTTTAGTTTATATGAAGACTGTAAAACAGACAACCCTAATAAGAAAGCTTTGAAAATGATATTCTACATGTTCAATATTTGAAATATCATCAGTATATCCATGCCTTTTTTAATCATTTATCTAATATGGGTAACAGAGTGCTAGTGCCTATCACAGCTAATTTAGGAAGAGAGGTGAGGTACACCCTGGACAATCACAGTCACATCACTGGGCTAACACAGAGGGAGAAATAATCAGTCCCACACTAAAATAATATCAGATATATAAATTTTGGCCTGCGTCATAACAAGCTTAATTTCCCAAAATTATGCAATATGCTATTGGTGTAGTACTAAAGATAAAGAGTCACCATGAATTAATCAAAAACTACATTATATTGTCTGAGGACCATTAATCACCAAATATCAGGCAATCTAATGGGCACATTATGGACACAAGTTTCAGGATGCTGACATTCAGAATGATGACTCCAACTTTAGCTCCACACCCTAACCCTATGCTTTGGAGAAAAGCTATTATTCTGATAGCTCTGGGTAACAATTTGATATAACTTCATTGTGTTAAAATTAACTAATGTCCCCAACACATATTTAAACTGCTGCAGGTGATTGTGGTACTTTTTAAACTGTTTATATTCTGCACCTCAACAACATTTGCGAACCATCCTCAGAATGCTTCAATGAAAACATAATGTCTTAAGCCCACAATTGAAAAATGTCATCATAACTTGCAAGCACTGTGAGAAGGTTCCCTGCTGACTGTGTCTCCCCTGTCCTTTCCTTAGTAGAGACTAACACAAACACAACTTACACACCAGTGGTTGTTGTGGCTGAACCTAATCTCTACCAGATTATTAAATGTTGCACTAAACTCTGTCAGATTTCCTCGAATGACTGTGAAGGATTTGTAATTCTCTGGAGTTGTGCAGCATGACAGGTAATCCACATGGTAGTGTGTGTTTGCTGTGGATGTTTTATAGCTGAATTGAAAGTATTTTCAAGTTATGGTGGCTTTAATGAAAAGTGTGCATAAGCCACTGTTGCATGTATTAAAGTTTTCCTTTTCTTGCTGTACCTTTTTTGCACGTATCCTTGGCCACATCAGCCTGCTGCTTTATTGTTTTTCTATGTGCTTTTCTAACTACACTTTTTCTTCACAAGGGATGATGAGCCTGGTTTTCCCAGAGGTTTCACCGTCTTACTGTGAGTGTTTGCCTAAAGGGAATTGTTAGGTTTCTCTCTATAATATTGTTAGGTCTTTACAGTGTACAGGGAATTAAAAATGCCTGTTGTGAAATAGCATTGCATAAATAAAAATGAACTGAAACTAGCTGGCAAGACAACTCTTTAATTTACACTCAGAACAGCAATGGAAAACTGTGGAAAGCTACAGTTTTGGCTGAATAATCTGCTGACTGACTCCTGCCCCACTGTTTTCACATGATCCTTTCATAGTTTGTAAAGGCAGTCGACAGAAGCAGTGACAGCGATGGATGGCCTGTGAGGATAAATCAGATCAGTAATTTTAAATGCTTTATCTAACTGGAACCAAATTTGGACTAAGTGTACAAACTGAGGCCACAAATAAGAACTGTGCTATAATTAAACATTAAAAAACTAAAAGGTTTGCATACAAATCGCTAAAACTAAAGGACGGAAACATGTCAAGCATTGTTAGATCATTATAACTTATAAACAGCTTGTTGTTACTGTCACAATTTGTGAGAGGACTCCTGAAGTCAGGAATCTCGGCAAGTTACACTTAAAAGCCACTGCCAACTGTGATTTAGACATCGAACAATCAATCTTTACTTTTAAGCACAGGCCACCTCCAGGCTGAGAGATGAAGTCTATGCAAAGTGACAACAACTGCAGTTCCTCTATCGGCCACTAGTGGAAAGCCCCAAAAGGGGGTCGATCATAATAGGCTCCTATGTTAAAATGTCCAACTGTACAGCATTAAAAGGTTAAGCAAAAAGTCAAATGTGTTTTGACTTCTATGGATTACAACTCTGCCTGGGGTGATTACTTTTCACAGCTGGGTAATTGCATCAGGGGTGTGGACCGACAGGCATCCAAACAGACATCTGGAGTCAATCAGCTTCTGCTAGGCTTCATCCACGACCCTCAGTCATTAAACTGTATGATGTGTGTGCTGCTGGGAGCCTTTCAGTGCCATTTTTAATGTATTATCTGACTTATACTACAGCACACTGTATAGTAAACACCATCCAGGATTTGGTGAGTTAAAAACTAGCATTTTATTAGTCTGTCAGCTACTCAGCTGATTAAACTCTGCTGCACTGACACAATTTGTGAATGCAGCTTGTCAACCGAGGCAGTGGCCAAATATGGTGTCCAAAGCCAGTAGGTGACATCACAATGGATGTGACCATTTTTATGTTACCCATGCTTTTAAATTAGACTAAAAGTAACAAGAGTGTCCACACGTTACCCACAAGTTGCCGGTTTGTTTCCAGTACTGACCCACAGAAATATATTTATTTTTAGATTACTGCATGACATTTGTACTAAACACTAGTGTTATAACAAATGTTATAAGGTTATAAGGCATTTTACATACATATTGATGTAATATTTCTACAATATCTAGTGAATAATCTATAAATATTTCATTTGACTACGTTAAAGTATTATAGTGTAATTAAAATTTCATACCAACTTACTTAATATGTTGGTATAAGAGCTAATTAAAGGGGTTAACACAATGAAGCTACTTTGCGTGCTCCTTATACACAAGGTGTCGCCACGGTGACTCCAGATGTTTTGTTTGGCAGATTTTTTTTAACCCCTTCCTGACAAAACCACTAATGGAAAAAGCGTGTAAAAATTAATTAATACGACGAGTCATAGAATATGAGAAATGTGTCTTCAGCTCTTCTGACTTCTTTTGGGCATGTTTACTCTGCCCTTTAGTTTCCAGGAGTGTATAGGGTGTTTGATTTCTCTGTGCAGCTTTTGATCTTAATCAGGAACTCAGTTAACCACAGTACACTTAGTTCGAGCTGTTTACGTTTCTTTGGTTTTCCTGTTTGTCATGGCTGTGAAGATGAGCTTTTATTTCTTACTGCTGGGATTTTCATACCAAGTTTTCTTTAATAACTACATAACTGAAAAAAAAGACACACTCAACAGTAACACACTTTTAAAGATGAAATCAACCTCAGTTGCATTTGTTAGTGCAAAAATCACGTTTAATAATCATGAAATCTATTTTCACAAGATGACCCTCTTATTTTTTCCCAGAAAGAGGTCAAATAAAGACAACACAGGACAATATTTGAATTTTAACCGTTACATCATTTATATAAGAGATACTAAAGCAATTCTTAAAGAATTAGTATGAAGAAGATATGCCGGGTTACATTCTGATTTAAGCCCTTTTTAGAGAATTAAGATTACCCGCAAAACTAGGAAATAAAACCAACAATGAAATCAAACAGCAACAGAAAACATTTGTACAACAAAACCTAAATCACAAGAAGCAATGAGATCTTTTTCAGCTGTCCCAAGTCGGCTCCTAAGGAAAATGTATGAAGCTCAAGATCTGCAGCTCTTCTCCGATTCACTTGCGGATATTATCCCACACCTGAAAACATCACCACCCTCAACCAAGTGGTTCATACTGTGAGCGACATGAGCTGAACTGAGCAGCATTCAGTCACCACATGTTAGTTTACTGGCTGAATATAAAAATTATCGGCCCGTATTTTCAAAATAAAAGCATTCACTTTTCTCCTTTTTATATCTTTATAGCCTTAGTATTTTACCTCTGGACTCAAAGACTGTCTTTCTGTCATATTTTGCGCTTAAGTTTGGACATGTGTAGAGAGTGAGTCCACACTATCCTGATAGACCCATATGTGTCAGACTTACAGAAAATTGTCCAAAAAAAAAGTAGATTTTGAGCTTTAATTATCCCTGCAGCGTTGTGGCTGGCTCAGCTGTTCTTACAGCCACTGAAGGATGAAATGTGCTGGAAAAAGCCGAGAAAAATCATAATAATGAATCAATTTTCTGCACAGCTTCCAGCTGCAAATCCATGCTACTATCAAGATCAAATACTAGATGTTAGGTTTAGACTATTATTTACAGCCTCCAGTGACTTTTCCACTGCTTTGCCAGTTCACGACCTATAAACACAACATAAAGGTCACATGCTTGAGATAATTTTAGAGTTTTGAATACAAGCACATCGCCTGAATGCAGCAGAGTGATCAGCTTAAAAAAAAAAAGTCACAAGTAACACACATTATATTCACTCTTTCAGTTGAAGGTTTTATTTTTATTTTATTTATTTGTTATTAACATGCCCTTCCCTGCATTAGTTTCACTATTGGGCCATTTAAGAAAAAGAAAAAAAAAAAATCCTCTAAAAATCAAAACAATTACATGTGTGATTTGTTTACATGTGACATTTTCTTAATCAATGCTTGGAGAAGTAATCAGAACCCCTCAATCTACAATCAACGCAAACAGCGCCACCTGTCAGACATGTTGCTCACAGTGTGAACACGCAAACAGCTGGACACTGTAATTTACAGCACAAAAGTTCTGTCCAGATGGAAAAGTGGGGAAAAAAAATATAAAAGCCAGTTAAGTGTAACATTCTCAATCAGCCAAGATTTAGATGTTTTTATGTTCATGGTTCACTCTGCAGCAGGATCACACTGTACAGACAATCTTGTGGGGGGGAGTAATGACTCATCGGGTTTTTGTACGTCTGCATCAGACTGTGTCATTTCTCTTGGTCAATATGTTTGGGAGGTTGGGAGGTGGAAAAAAAATGATTCAATTTTAGTCAAACTGTGGAATGAGACATTTAAAACCAAGTACATATTGCAATCCTTAGTTTTGTACTGTATACTAGAAGTTTTACTACCAAGAAATCAGCGTTGTGACCCGTTTAAGTGCATATAACCCCCCCAAAAACACAGGAACTAGGTGTCTTTGAACCGGGCATTTAATATTTGCCGGCTGCTGTTGCCTTTCCTGAGGAGCAGGATCTCTTAAAACACACATGGCTGCATGGTGGCCATCAAAACGTTCCCATCTGTTTTTTAACTGTATTACAAAGCTGCAGATGCTGATGACATGTGACAGACAGGACGAAGAGGAGGGCTGAGCACAAAAAGACTTGAGACAGCGTCATTTCAGAAACTTATGAGAACTGTACAACAAAAACATTACAACCCAAAGAACCCAAATCTGTACAAATGTACAAAAATCAACAGGCTTAAAATAACATGAGGATTCATTTGAAAATGTCCAGTCGCTGTGGATCTGACAGTATATGGTAACAACCTGGATCAGAATCCATGTGCCGACTTTGTTGAGTGCAATCCACAGCAAACCTGAGGCCGGACTTTGTGCTTCTGGATTCGACAGTGACGTCATCGTCTCTCCGTGAGCACCACCGCCACAGTGAGTATAAAGGACAGCTGGTTAGTGATCATTAACATGGTCATTTCTCTTATCGCTATAACATTACCAGAAAGTTTAACCTATAAGATCATAACAAGAAAATGATCCCTTTCTTCTTCCTGTTCTGCTGGTTTACTGAGATGCTTAATGCTGTACTGTTACTGTATATCTGTGTAGAAAGAAAGTCACAATGAAGGAAATCATCTGTAGACACTCAGAGGTGTTGGACATAAAGGTAAAGGTTCAGCTTTTGTTAGAAGCAACGCAAACTTGTTTTCCAAATCCCGTTTGATCTCAGATAAAAGTAAAATCACTTCTGTGGTTTCGGTTTCTAGTCCTGACTGCAGTGTGCTCATGTACATCTTATCCCATGTCTTTTGTTTTAAACAAACACCTATGAGGAGTTTCATTCCAAATATCCTGATGCAGTTAGTGTGCTCTATTTAACGAGAAGAAAACTTCCAAAATACAAGTTCACACTTTCACCCGTCTGTGAAAATGAAGTCTCACGTGAGTGAGAGTCTGCTTGGTTGGAGCTGGGTGTCACAGGCTGTCCCCGTAGGAGGTGTTTTGACTTTTTCAGTCAGCCGATCAAACAGATGCACTTTAGTGAAATCAATGCAGCAGTCTACGCTGACTTTATGGTGACCTTTACACTCTGTAGCTCATTTAAAACAATAAAAAAAAGGTCTCATCCAAGCTGCTGATGTCCTGCTTTCACACTTCGACAGGTTCATACAATATGTTAAGATTACTCGTTCAGTCGAGTTGTCAATAGGCAAAATGCCTGGCATTCTAATGCATTCCTGGCAGATGACAT
Source organism: Neolamprologus brichardi (assembly GCF_056152115.1). Classification (NCBI taxonomy): domain Eukaryota; kingdom Metazoa; phylum Chordata; class Actinopteri; order Cichliformes; family Cichlidae; genus Neolamprologus; species Neolamprologus brichardi. Next base: position 23,483,745 of record NC_142114.1, on the reverse strand, counting down.
GGCTGTCATGCACTGCATGTCTTGTGTTTCTAATGTGACTGAGAAAACATTCCCGTCAATATTCCAGAGTTGCTAAATCTTTTCTTAAGAATACTGTAAACGCCCGTCAATGTGAAGCGTGATGCGTCAATCTGATAAAAATGTTGGATTTTCTAAGCAGACATGCAGTGACGCAGGGAAACAGGACAGACGAGAATCCTAACTCAGTCTTGGTTTAGATGCTACAAGTGCACTTTTACAAATAGTGACAATCCTGAGACCTCCAACAGCACAGAATGAGCCAGCAGAGTGCATACAGCAGAGAAGCAGACTGATGAGTATCTGAGTACAAGTTTGGGCCATAAATACCCAGAAATTAATGATCCTGCGGAGTTCAGAGTCAACTTTGAGTGCTGTTTATTTGAAAATGTTAGTCTGAGGAATGAAACTCTTCACAGGACTCACTGAGAACAGAAACTCACACTGAAACTGATAACATGAACGTCTGGTAAGCGAACTGAACCGGAGTTCTCTGCAGGCTGTAGAAGGTAGTCAATTCCCCAAAGGAGTTTTTTTTTTCAGTTCCTCGTTCAGTACCCAATCACATGACTTAATTCACACACACTGTGTCACATGATCTACAAGCTGTGGTTTCCATGGAGAAGTGATGGTACTGAAAAAGGAAGCAAGTACACAAGGAAGGAAGGAAGGAAGGAAAGAAAGATGGACAGACTGTTATGGTCGCTTGCGTTGGCAGAGTTCAAAAGAGGTGTGTTTGTTTTATGACACAGTATTTCCCTCTGACGTAAAAGAGCAGCACAGTAAAGGGCAAGTGACAGGAAGACAACATGCCGATTTCCTGATGTTCATTCCAGAAAACCTGCTAAGCTGCTGAGCAGGTAGGAATTTCACAACCTATGGTTCACACACAGTTGTGCAAGAAAAGAAAAACACACACCAGGCCCTAAAACTTCCTTATTACTGCATTTCATTTCATTTCATTCATTCAGTCATTCACTGGAGGCATTAGCTGAGTGTTAAACAATCGTATCGAAAAAAAAATCCAAACTACTGCTACCTCTTTGTGAGGTATTACATTAATCGGATCCGTTTGTATAACAAAAAGATAAAAATAACCTACAGCTAACAAAACCCAACCAGGTGCAAAAAACTTCAATTCTTTGTCTTTACCCACTCTAGCAACTTCATGTTTTACCAATTTTTGTCTTTTGTTATAATGTGACATTAAAGTTATAGCAGAGACTTAACAGCCCCACAAGAATATTTTGCAACTTGGTTTAGCAGATTTTATTTTTGCAGTCTGATAACACCATGACCTTATTTTAAAAGTTCAGTCCCAAAGGCCTTCTAATCTCACGTTACTCAAGACGCTATTTTGGCCATCTTGGCATTGTGTTGGACTTGGAGGTCATTACTCTGCTTGAGTTCTTGTTTCAGTGGATTCTAGCATCACTGTCCTGTACTCCATCTGACAACTGGAGATCTTCTGCTGCAAACCCTAGAACTACGGTTGCTAGAAGCTGTAATGCTTTTTGTGTCTCAAACTCTGAGCTCAACTGCAGAGCAGAACAGGGCCTTGCAGTTAAAGAGGATGAAAGACTCATTGGAGATGCAGGTGATTGTAACGCTCAATTACTTATGTATCACAGGGTACTTGCTGATTAAAATATTTCCAAAAGGGCCCTTTATGAAGGGTATTGTTTAGCATGGATGGACAATGGAGCAAAAATGGAATTAAAATATGTGGGAAATGCTGTATAATTACTCACAGGCGGGGTCAGTGCAACAGCTTTTTGGGAACAAATGAACATATCAGCCCAGCACTGCAAAGTAATGTGTGCTTTATTCAATCAATATTCAGAATCAGAGTATATTTGGCTGGCTAGTTATTTATTTCTGAAGGTAAACTTTAGATTGTTTGATCAGCAATGGGGTGTTTGATAGAAGTCTAACTAGATTTCCCAGCCATGGTCGGCTATGAAAGATTTTCACAAGGTCTAAAGCAACCTCTCAACTAGCGTTCAATCAGCCTCGTCTGGAACACAGGTCCACACAAGCCATCTGTTGAAAGATGTGTGTGTGTGTGTGTGTGTGTGAGAGAGAGAATGTTGATCACCAATACTTTCCATTCATCCTCTGGTTTTTAACACAATGTGGAAACAAGGCAATTAGTTAATTCCTCTAGTGAAAAATTGCCCACTAGCAGCTAAATGGAAAAGCCAGTGACTGCCCTTACAAGATTGGATGGCTGGTTTAAGTGACTTTCAAGTGTTTCTAGGAACAAATTGAACCGTTCCCATCTGATCCCTGGTCTATAATCGCCCTGGTCTTCACACAAAACCAAACAACATCCCTACCCTCTATAATGTGTTTCAGAGTCAACCTATCATGAAGTCGCTGTTTTTTGCAGTCTTGTTTTATTATCTACTAACCTTTCTGCTTGCTGAAGGCTAAGCTGAGTTTTCTACAAGGCACTATGTGAGGGTATAGAAGAAGGCAGAGTAAGCTTGGGGCCAGCCTCTAAGAAAACTCATACGTGGTTGTTAAAAGAGAAACAATCGCTCACCGTGAGACAAGCTTTAGTTGATTTGTCAAAAGCAGCTATAGTAGATTAGAAAAAGCTCTGGGTTTAGCACAATATATATTTATAAAAGGGAAACTTTTCATTTTGCTGGAGTCCAATTTACAAAAATAGTGCAGAATTCTGTTATAATAAAGTCCTGTTTGGTGAAATACCTGAAAGAAAACCAAAGACAGAGGCTACAGCCCAAACATTTGCTTTTCCCTGCAGAAATTACAAGCAGTTACCTTGTTTATGTCCATGGAGAGAGAGCACGGACAAAAATAAGAAAGAAAGACAAAAAGAAAGAAGACGAAATTAACTTAAGCTGAGTATAGAGCAGAGGGCAAGTCTCTCATTAGCACCTTTGTTTTCTGTAGTGACTAACTGAAGCTAATTAAGAGGGAAGGGAGAAGGGCTGTGATGAACAGTCAAAACTTTATCTCAAAGTGCTGCTGGTCACCCAGGCAGTTTCTCAAGTGACTGATTAATCACTGTGTTCAGGAAAGTATTTATCCCTGCTGGATTCACAGAAAAGGGTAAAACATTTTGGTTTGTAGATGAGACCAGAACTCCGAAGTGAATTAATGAATTAATCCAGAATTCCTCTCTTGGTGGATCATGATTCAATCACAAGGATGGAAAACAAAAAATGTAATCAGCAGAGTACTTCCTCCACGGCAGAGAGATGGACAGACCGTTGGGAGGATCGGACCTTCCTCAGTCACTGCTGTCGTCATCGTCGTCATCGTCCGAGAGGTTGTTGCTGTGGAACTTTGACCCCGGCCGAGTGATGGAGTCTGAGCGCGCCTGGTTTACCGATGTCAGCTGATCGTAGCAGTGCTCGCAGACACGAACTGGTTTGGACGACTGGCTAGGAAGGAGGTACTTCTTCTCTGAGCATGGCCCACAGACCACATATCCACATTTCCTGCAGTGGTGGCGGCGGCTGACTGGCGTGAACTTCACCTTCTTGCAGCGCATGCACACAGATGCCTCTGAGTCGGGCACCCATACAGCCGCGTGCTCTCCTGTAGGGGACTTGCCGCTCTTCTGCAGCAAGTCTCCGACACATTTCCCTATGTGGTTCATCCATTCGGACTTCTCGGTGGCAGTAGCAGCATACACAGCGAAAGACTTGGTGGGCGTCTTGATGAGCCAGCCATTGCGCAGATCGCCTTCATCTGGCACTGTGTCGATGGTGACGCTCTCCAGAGGGATGATGTGCTGCTTATTGTACTTCTTCTTCTGAATGACGATGTTACCATAAACCAGGATGTCGTTGAAGAGGAAGAACTGCCGTGCCTTTGGCTTCTTGCGGCAGAGTTTAGTGAGAACACCCTCACCAATCAGCACACGGCCTGGGATGGCCAGTGGCTGACCTGCAGCGCCGAAGCAGCTCTCAACCACCGCAATCCGCTTGGAGTTGGCCTCGCTGTTCGCAAGCCGGTCCACCATCTTCACCTCACCTGGAGGAAAACAAACAGAAGAAAGTTGAGAACAAACATTGGGGATTTTTTTGTTTTGTTTTTTTAAATCGAGCAACACAGCTAAATAAGCAATTCTGAAAGTTTCTAGTTTGAAAACGAGACCAGCAAGCCTTGACTAATTACATTTTTATCAACATCTTATTAAAATATAGCAGACTTGCAAGAAAAGTAATATTTTCAGGACTTATTTTTATGCCCATCTGAGTCACCGCAGAGCAAATAAAGCCATAAACTGATTATACTGATCCTGTTTACTGACAGCATAATACTGTAAATACAGAGGGGAGTAGAAACCATTAAAACAATCTCTCTCACCCTGTTCTTAAGTTATACTGGCATATCTGTGTTTGTAGTAGCGCATTTCCTGCCAGTGTCTGTATTTCTTTCTAATGAAGAACCACAGTGCAATGAATCACTGTTCCACTTTCCCTGGTAACTTCACTGATCTCATCTGTCACGTGTTGGTTTAGTGCCACATGATCTGATTTTACACTTAAGCTGTCTGTGCTTAAGACTGGCATCTATATTGTAAAATGTCACTTCGAATAGCAATGCGATAATCACATTGGCTGATAAACGTATAGTCTTTAGCACATGTTATATTTAATTGACAGTGACATTTGCCAAATACAAAAATCATATAAAATCCAATTTTCCATACTGCCAGACTCCCATGCCTTCATCTCGTACAGCAAGAGATAGCACCTCATCCATTAACAAATTAAACAGATTGATCAGTCACACTTCATCTGTCAGCAATAAATACTAAATATCCAATTTATTTGTTACGACTTCTGGTGATTGTGGCATAAAAAAATAATTAGCCACTAGGTGTAGCAAACAACCCACTGGACATTAACATTACAAAAATAAAGAAATAAATGAAAAAAAGAAAGAAAAGCTGGTAAGTCCCAAACTACAAACTGAAACAACACTGAATAACTGAATGTGCGGGCAATGTCTTCACATAAAATACATTTAGCCTACATAATATTATCCCACAATTCAAATGTAGGTAAAAACGAGCCATCTCTCCCGCAGGGTGACACATAAATAAATAGTTTACCCGATGTGCCCCTTTTTTGCCTCTTCTTTTTAACTCTTCAATTCCTGAACATGAACCAGCATTTTTGAACAATATTTTATCTCAGTTTTATTTTTTCTTGTGTGTCCTTTGTAAGTAAAGGTTACAGTCTGAATGGATCCATTCCTCAAGCTTTTAAGAGAGAATTCAATTGAGACTCAATACCAAACACCAGCAGGTCTCTCTTCTCTGATGTGACCCAGATAACAGCACAGCTTATGGGTCTCCCTTTGGCTGAAAGCCCAGCGAAAGAGGTCAAAGGTCACTGGTGATACAGACAAAGGGATGCTGGCACTCTCTAGGCGAGCCCTAGGGGTTGAGCGCAGAGTCGAGCCCTCAAAAAAGATAAGATGAAGTACACACTATAGTACAGACATGAAGCCATGCACAAGCAGCATGGATACTGTGAAACCAGAGAGATAAACTTCTGAAGTCTTATTTACTTAGACAAAGCCTGCTGAGATTCATTCATCTTACGATCTTGACTTGTGGATGCGGTTTCCTTTTTAATCCTTCCCACTGCTGTGAACACCCATACATGTATATTTTGTTTTGCTTTTTTTCCCCCCTTTTTCCGGTGCTTTCCAATCAGCCTTATTAAACCTGACTAACAAATTTAAACACAATTATTTGCTCCACCCTTCTGCTTATTATTACTATTTCTTTAATAATGTTTTGTTTTTAAACTGGAGATATTAGCAAGTTTCTCAGAGACTAATGATTCAGTGATGAAATGGTCAGTAATATTACATTAACATTCATACAAAACAAAAGTGTAAAAACACACCACATTTTTTAAAATTATTTTGGGCCTTTCTAGTTTTTTTGGGTAGATATAGCGAAGACTGACAAGAAAGTGGAACAAAAGAGAGACAGGAGAAGACATGCGGCGAAGGGGCTGCAGGTCGGACAGGAACCCGCTCTCAGACATGTGGCATATGGTCGCCTGCTCATCCCAATGAGCTAAACCGGCACCCAACTTCACCACATTTGAGGGTCTAGAACCAACATTTCTTAAAATATTCCTGAAATTTGATCATTTTTAAACACAGGCAAAGCTACACAATGTCCCTTCTAAACTTCCCAAACTTCATTATTTGAACGTTTCTGTGACTCTGCAACAAATAAGCTCCTAGACACTTGTTTGTTGGTAAGTGGGTGGACTGAACTTGAACAAACTGCATAACTAAACTAACTGTAACATATAGAAACCAAAGTTTAGGTGTGACTGCACTCTTGATTTCAGACTTTTTCAGACAAAGAAAAAAAAATACAAACAACCAAATAAAACCACAGTGCAAGAAACGATGCTAATTAGCCAGGAGATGCCAGTGCAGCTTGGGCCGGGCTCCCTAGTGATCTGCACACTAATAACCCTGAGTGAGGGAGTGAACTGCGACAGAAAAGCCTCGTAGAGGACAGAGGGGTTGCTGAAACGTCAACCCTGTTAGCGAGGGCTCATTTCCCACTGCCAAGGCAGCCCGGGGACCAACTCCCATCAGCAGACAGTTGAAGGCACAAAGAGCAAAAGGTTCTGGTGAGAGATAGCGGCATAAATACAGGCTGCAGGCTCCCAACCCAGTAATCAAAGTGAGACAGAGTGGGATGAAACAGACTGAAAAATGCACAGAAAATGCTACAAGAAGAAAGAGCTTTCTTTGCTCTGCAGTGATAAATGACAGCTTTCATGAGCAAAGACAGGAACACAGCCGGGAGCAAACAAAAGAACTCTGAAGGCATAATATGTCATGACGGTTTAATGGTATGGTCACTATAATGATTTAATATAGTGAGACATTTCAGTTTCAGTTATTTGTCATTTAAGTGAAATGTCATCTTGCAAACAGGTCAAGATTCTTCTAATGATTTTTCTCTTTTCTTTACCTTAAGCTCAAAATGCTATCATTTGTAAATGCTTCAATTTAAAAATAATTAAAACAAATATAATTATCCTTTAAAAAGTGGTTAAAGTACAGCAAAACAGTTATGTATGATCTCTGTGGGATTTCAAATAAATAAAATAAATGATCAATTACATCAAAAAACAAAAAACGTGTCATTTGTTTCAGGAATACAGTTAACAGATGGGTGCTTCTGCTGGCAGACACATTCTTTAATGTAGCTTAAGAAAGCCGACTTTAATATGCCAAAGGAAATAAAGAAAAATTCTGGAAACAGAAATGCTTTTGTGTAAATGTAATAATTTCATCAATTAAAATGTTTTATTGATGAAAGTAAAGTACCATTGTAATTTATTAAGTAGACGTTGGCGAAAGTTTATTTAAATCAATAAAAAAAACAAAACAAATAATACTGGGATTACTAGTGAAGAATAAAAAGTAAATGCAGTCCATTACATTCATTTGCCAATGTGGCTCATAAAAGAAATAAACGTCACAGCCAGAACCAATTATCCATCTCTGTTATGTTGGTATTTAGTGTCAGTTTCCCTTAAGGATAGATTGGGTTCGTCAGCCAGCTGGAGATTGGCGAACTGAACTCTTTGTGCCAGCGTTGCCCTCTGTGGAGCTCAACTTTACCAGCTGCTGATTCTCATTTGTGAAAATGAATACATATATCATCCATCTGTGCTCCCCTGGACAGAGAGAGGTAGACAAAACTGAGCCAGGTTGGAGCAAATTATTTAATGCATCAACCACCGTGACACCAGATTACAGCTGCCTGACCAAGGTGTGAATACTGCCAAGGTTACAGGTTTGAATATCCCTAGAGACCCTTACAGCAGTACATCCACAGAAATTTTGTTTTATGAGTTTGCATTTCCTATGTAAATTGCTGCTAATTATAGGGAAAACAGACGATAGGTCAGAGGTGGTAATTTTAGCACAGTTAGTTGTGATGTATATAAATGCAGTTGCTGATTTCCAGAAGACTCTGAAGAATACGAAGTTTTTTTCCCCCTCTCACCAACTCAACATCTTTGTTATCTTTAATTTTCATTTAATTATATTATGGACAATATATTTTATATTAGATCATTTTCCCTCTTACTTGGTAATAAAACAGTAATAGTTTGCAATGAAGTTGAAATAAAAGGGTAGTAACCACACTGAATGATGTAATTTACATGCAAATTAGAGCAATAACCCAGTTATAGCTTGTAACAATCTTGATTTTTATCTGAAATGAATATAATGTGGTATCAATTCGGATTAAGAATGTGAAAACAAATGTAACACCTATGATGAAAAAATGGCTTAGTAAGCTTTTAGTAACAATGTTAATATGTGACAAATGTTACATTTTGTACATTGGCCTTACCTAATTACATGTTATTTAAAGTGCTTTAATTGGTTATTACTTCTCTAGATCCCACATTACACCACTATTTCCATGTTATTACCAAGCTGTAATAAAAGTAACTTTTCCATAAAACCCAGAGGTGTTTTGCAAATTGTTTAATCATTTGCCCGCATGGTCTTTCATTAGCTTTGCCTAAAGACAATATATTTTATTTACTCCAAATTAGTGCAAATCACATACCATCTCAACTTTTCAAACAGGGCTGTTCATGGGTAGTTTTGGTTTCTTAGCTGGAGTCTGGTGTTTTGAATGTCAATGACGACTGGCTGTGCTACCTAGGGTTACGGGAACAGCAGTGGCTTTAGATAAGCCCAATGATTAATTCATTACGAGCCGCTGACCTCTCTCTCAGTTTACAAGAGGTGTTCATTTATTGCCAGCACCCAAAAACATTAAACCTCCATGAAAAAGCAATAAATAAATAAATATTAAAATTATAAATAATTAAAAAGTAGGGCACTTTGTTCTCTTTAAAAAGTGGGGAAGAACGACACGACAAGTAAGGCAGAGATTATGGTTGGTCACGGCTATTACCCTTTATAAGAGATGCAAGATGTTCTAACCCCAACAAAACCCGGAAAAGGAAAAAACAACATTAAAAAAAACCCACCGTATCTTCCTTTTTAAGTCCCATCTTATTGTGCTCAATACAAAAGAACTTGCCCGTTTTCCATCTTAAGTTCAGTTATTCTAAGCTTTATAAGGTGAAATCTGTGTGTGCTCTCAAACTGTGGTAAGTAGAGTTAAAATAAGTTGAATAAATATGATTCTTGTAGGAAAAATACACAAAGAAGACACTGCTGTTGATACTGTGCTTAGCGATATTTCACTAAGATTCATCTCCAATCCTTCATTACTCTGACAGTTGCTAAAGTTTTGGGAGTTGTGGTGTGAACTGTTTTGCTTTCTAAAGTGGGTCATCTAATAAAAATTTTGCAAACAAATAAGCAAAAATAAGGTTTTACTTTAGAGTTGCCAAGGTGATGCCAGTGTAAAACAATCTCACACTTAATTATAAATAACCACCTATGTTAAGTGTTTCTACTGCAGGCGGACCTCTTGGTTACAGTCATTATTACATGGCACTTGTTAACTTTGAACTTCAGAATTAGATGCAATTTCTCATTTAATATTTTCAAGCAGTGTAAAATGACCTTAAAAAGTCTTGAGATTTTCTTGAGTATAGCACGTACTCTCAAAATTACACAGATAATAGCATGAATATGCCAACTCGTGGGAATTGTCAGAGAAACTGCCTTTTCTGTAATTTGGTTGTGGTTTGCAAATAAGATGTTTGAGATATTTGTGAACAAGACTTGTCTGGAATATACGAAAAGATGACGTGGGGTGATTCAAGACTTTAGTATGACCAGCAATTAAACCACCAGTGGACACCGCACTGGGAAGTCTGGGAAGAAAGAAGCAGTGACAGCAATGAGTCAGACGCTAAAGGGAGAGAGTAAAGATGGTGAAAGCAGGCAGGGAAGAGAGAAAGAGCCATTCTGTAGACTGTAAACAGCAAACACGACACAAGGGCACCCATTTATCCAGAGGAGAGAATGTGAGGGTGGAGGCCATCAATGATGAGGCAGTGTCTTTGTTCTTGCCTTTTCCATTCTACATCTCTTTAAGCTGCTGCTCTTATTACAAATGATAAAGCATTAAAACATATTCTTTAGAACCGATCAGTACAAAGGTGTCTTCATTTTAAAAGCAGCAAATCTGATCTAAAAGCAAATGGTACAGACAGTGTTGTGACACTGAACGTAAAGAGAAGATTTATATTAACATTATATTTAATAAGACAGAAACTAAAAGTTCCCCACCCAATTTTCTCCTAACTAAAAGTTCCCCACCCAATTTTCTCCTTTGCAAAGTTTAAATTCTGTCCATGTACACGAGAAGTTCAACAGGTCTGACATGTTGGCCCATGTATCACCAGTAGGAAAACCACACAAACTTAGCATGCATACATTTAATTATGCATGATGATAAACTTCATCCAAAGTGAGACAAAAACCAAATCATTCCCAGTTTGAATAGATTTCAGATAGGGCTGTGCGATATGACAAAATATATCGATGATGATATGAAAACATCTATCGTTTCAAATTATACGCTATCCTTTGTTTCATGGTTTCGCAAAATACACTGTTTAGGCATCGGGGCACAGAGAATACCAGCATAGCCAGTGAAAATGAAGCAGGAACAGGTAGCTCCAAATAAAAGGACCAGTCAAAACAAATCAAGGACCTTATTCCTAAACGAGGGACTACCTCTGTCGCATGGACATGGTTTGGTTATGAAAAGTCTGACACAGCAGAAAACTGAAAACTACGCCGCAAACCTGTCCCCACCACAGACTCAAACACGACAAACCTCTTCTACCACCTACACAAGAATCAGGTGAAAGAGTATGGAGAGAGTTTACAGATGAGAAGCAAAAAAGACCTGTCAGGTGCTCAAAATAATCCTTAGACTCAAACTTTAGAACAGGCTTTTCCCAGCAGCACACCATGTAATAAATACCTCCAAAAGTTGATTCTGTTCATCTGGATGTAGCGTTTTCAGTGGGAGAAATGTTTTGTCACTCATCCAAGCTGACTGCAGGTTTCCCCAATCTTATAAACAGGATATTTGCATAATGACTGAAATCAGCCCACTGAAGGAACAATGGGCTGGGAGGTCAGTTCATGACCATTGATCAACAACCACTGATCAATGGCCATGAGTACCATTCACAGAGAGTTGGGGAATGGCTGCAATCACAGCATTGTATGATGGCGAAAGATGTACCCCTAAGGCCTCCTCCTCGATTCAGAGATGGTCTTTCCCTTTTCACGTTAATGGCCTCCTTGACTCCCCGCTCAAACCAGCATTCCTCCCTGCGTCTCTACTGCTCCGATACTCCTGACACATACAGAATCACTACAGGTTTTCGCTTAGGTAGCGGTTGTAATAAATAATCGCAAAGAAAATGGCGGCCGTTACAGCTTATATCTCATAATATATTGTTTAATGCATTGGTCAAAACAAGCTGAAAACACTTCACACAAGTCAAGATGCCGGAGATTCAAAGAATTTACAGAAAAAGCACTATTTTGTGATATACATCGTTATCGGGATGACAAATATCCTGTATCAGGATAGGAGATTTTGGTCATATCGCACAGCCCTACTCTCAGGACGATCAGAAGCACTGACTACCACTGTATCGCTAGACTGCTGCGGGGAATCTTTGTAGAGCCAACATAACCTCAGGCTACGTCTACACTAGCCCGGATAGATTTGAAGACAGCATTTTCGTCTGAAAACACTCCGCGTCCACACTAGCGTTTTCAGCTGTTTTCACAGAGTTGCGCGTCCACATTGAAATGGACGAAAACGCTTACGTTCCAGTACTACGCATGCGTGAAACGCAATAAGATTTGACCTGCCTCATTTCTGTCAGCAGCTTATTTACTTTCAGGCTCTTTGAAACGTCGTGGCAAAATGTTGAGGAAAAGCCCCGAGTTTTTTAAATGGACTAAAAATGAGGTGGAGTTATTGCTGCGAGTAACACAAAAGTACAAAGTTACAAAAGTGATTGAGAGTTAAAGAATTTGAAGAAAAGCTATCTGAAGCATGTACAAACTGATTAATCTTTAATAGGGCTGTCAAAATTGAGAGCAAAATAAACAACTGCTGTATAATGCCCTCCGCTATCTCAGTTAAATTGGTCACATGTCTGCATCATATGACTAACATGCATCATCATTTTAGTAAATCTCCGTTTTTGCTGTCCACACTGCAACCGTTTCCAAATGTATGCGTTTTTGAAAACGCTGCGTTTTCCTTCAGCAAAAACGCCATCTCAGTGTGAATGGGAGGCCAAAACGGAGAGAAAACACATTAGTGTGGACGTAGTCTCAGAAAGTTGCTGATGTCTTATGCTTGTGTGTAGTGCATTATGTGTGAAATTAACACTGGGTCATGTCCCAGTGTTTTACATGCAGTGCCATCCAATAGAAACAAATAAAATGCTGGGACTTTTTTCCATCCTTGGTCCCCCACTGATAACCAACGTTACAGAAATGTAGCTTAAATTGTGATATTAGTCTCAGTTTCTCGAATCTGAAAATTCATTGTACTACTCTTGTCTATTATGAAAAAAGTGCACAGAGGAGTTATTATTCCACTGTAAGAGATCATTTTTTTCCTTGTAGTTCCTGATGAAATACTAAACACATGTATTGCATTCAGATATACCCAGTCTGACTGAAAGCTAACAGGACAGCTCTTTGACCACGGTCTCCTTCACAGAGGTTTTATCTGCTTGTTGCTGACCTGAACGCAGCACCCTGCTGCTATGTGCCAACAACATCCTGTCATGTCATTACAAAGGATTACAGAGCTGCCGTGTGAGAATGAACACCAGATAAAGGGATTGGAGGCTAGTCTGCAGAAAGAGGTGATGTTTTGAAAACGGAACCAGTATTTGTGTCTGTAACCTGAAAACAACTTTTGGAACACCAGAATTTTACTGTGATTTTACACAACAAATGCCACATGACACTAGGTATTTGCTGCTTGCATGTAAAATGAACAAAAAAGTGCATGAATCACAAACAGCACTGCCATTATTTAATATTTATTAGAGTAGTGTGGTGGTTAACAAATTTGTTTTACATTTGAAAGACCCCTGATTTGATTCTGGGAGAAGACACAAACTTGTCCTCCAGGGGTTACAAGCTTGTGTACTCCCAATGCTTGTCTCAAGCCGGGGTAAATAGGAGGGCTCAGTCAGGAAATGGATCTGGCATAAAATCTGTGTGATTAAAAAAAAACAAACAAAAAAAACCCATCTGGATCCACTCATTGTGGTCCTTTGGGAAATAAGGGAGGAGCCGAAAGTACCTTCTTCACAGCATGACACACAATATAAAGCACTTTGAGGTGACTGTTGTTGTGATTTGGAGCTATATAAATAAAATTGAATTGAATTGACTAACTGGTAGACTTTGCTCGCTTAGTAAATCAACAGGAGTTCTTATCAATCTAGTATCAGGCTGAATTGCACTGTTTTTAAAAAGACAAACAAAAAAAACCCACAGTTATTGCTTTATGTCTTCCTGTAAGTTGACATAAATTATTTATTAATCTTTTACGACATGCATGACTACATTCCCCATCATTAACTGGAAAATGATTCATAGCTTCTCTAGACACAGGCTTGAATCCGGTTCAGTTAGGGGATCTTAAGCTATAAGCAAGTTTGGGAAACTTCTGAGAAATATATCTAGACAGGATATCATTATCGAGATCATGTAAATACACAGTAAAATTCTCCAGAGTTTACTAGTTCACATCAGCATTAAAAATAATATCAATAAACCTGCAGATTATTATCTTTTTTTTTTAATTTAGGCTACTTGGTCAGAAAGTTTTTATGGATAGGACTATAACTAACTAGGGCTGGGCCATATCATACCTTTCACGGTAATAACGGTATAATGTTGGGCAACGATAAGAATATGAAACATCCCGATAGAATGCGGGTAAAACGCGCATGCACAGTGCCTTTGTTTTCATAAGCACATGGCGGAAAAAGCATGACGGAGAATGAGAAGGGCGAAAGCGGATCGTTGAATGAAACAGATGAATGAGAATTGGTTTGTAAAAATGCTGCAACTTCAGTGGTGTGGAACTGGTTTGGCTTCCGTCCGTCAGATACACAACAAAGGACTACTTTTGGTAGAGCATGCTAGCGGGTCGTCGTTATTACCGTGTTCTTTTGAAAATAAGGCACATTTAAAATCAATCGTTTGATTTTTCCGAAAATCGACAGAGCCCCTTATAATCCCCTTTGCCTTATGTATGAATTCTGGTTGTGTTTACTGACCTCAAAACGATTTTATGTGGTACACGGCGCTCGAAAAGCTGTCAAAAGTTTTAGTATGACTTTGCTAAGCTACGAACCTGCACCGCTTGATGGATTGTCGGAGCATTACGGCTATCGTAGGCAGGAGCCTCGCGGAGTGATACGTACTGTGTCTCAACATAATATTACCGTATTGTGTGTGTATAACCTCTTTTTAAGTTTTGTGGATATTATACATGGTTATGCTGAGGATCTGTTGGCCAATTTCCACTGGAAATGCCTTTTGGTTAAACTGTCAGCAAGCAATTTGCATTTGCACTGTTAAATTTTTATATAACTTTAATGCAGATAAAAAAAAAAAAACAACTGCTTGTTTAAGTGAAAATACATTGATGTTTTGGGGGGGGGGGGGGGGGGGGTTTGCACTAATAAAGATGTGGAGTTGTAAAGTATTTTGTCTAGTGTCAATTATATCGTCATCGCAAATTTTCAAATGTATATCGTGATAAATATTTTTGGTCATATCGCCCTGCTTTATCTGTACTTCACTTTCAATATAAAATCTTCAGAGCCACTCTTCAATCCCACAGAAGGCGAAATATTTCTCTAAGAATTATGGAATAAATATCATTTAAACAACGTTTACCAGTTTTTCCTAGAGTGTTCCTTGAGTCTTTAGCTCATTGAAATTTAAAATTTAAAGTACTTTTCTATTCTCTCAATAAAGTCTTTGTCTGAAACAATACACTCTTTATAACAATATTCAGTAAAATCCAAATAAGGGACACTGTTTATTTCTAATGGGACAAAGACCACGTTGAGGAGAAAAAAGTCCTGCCTCTTGTACCTTAGCACTTGTGTAAATTAGTCTATTGTAAATTAGAGACAGCAGAAAGCGTGTCATCCTCACTCCTAATCCTGTTCTTTATCACATCAAATTTGTGAAAGAAAGTCTTGGCCAGTGTTTCCTCAAACCTACTGAGCTAACTAGAAACTAGGTCAGCCCTAACTCATCCTCCCAAGATTAATTACCACAGCTTTCCTTTTCAAAACACATCCTATATATTAACACACTGTGTATTTGAGTATGATAAAGAGCTGTAATGCTTATTCTTATCATTAACGTTAAAAAAAAAAAAAAAAAACAGGATGGGAACATTCACTATCATGACCTCTATGCCAATGCTAATTACTCAAGCAATCATCTACATTACCATAACGCATCCCACTGTGACAGTATCGATCTAACCTATCACAATAGCTGATGTTGTCACTATAGTAAACATAATTCTCACTTGCTGAATTACTGTTAAAAGAACTATATTGCACCTCCAAGAATAACTGCCTCATGTCATATCTAAGAGCAAATTCTCTCACTTCATGCAAATGATAGTGACACAGGGCTTCCCCTTAAGACTACCCAAACCAGAGAAGACTAATATTTCCATCCTACTCTAGTTCACTCGTGTGCAAGAACAGTGGAAACAGTCTACTGAAGTCATGACAACTGCCACCAGTCCTATAAACACTCTGTTCTTCAGAGGCCATCAAGTGGGGAAAAAAACCCCACTCTTTTCTAAATGAGATACGTCCAGGGTTAAAATCACACTAATAACAGGCCAAAAACTCTTGACAAATAACAGGTCGGCTACTCTAAGACATCGGTTTCTGCCAAACAGTCAACACTCTTTTACCCGTAAATGTCACACTAATAATCACCACCATTTTAATGGGCCCAATCATGATTTAAAGTTTCTCTTCCCAAGGAAAAAAATGCTCAAAAGAAGTTCCACGAGAACATTACACAAATATTTGTAGAACAAACTACAATAAAATTTCCCAGAGGCCACAAGCAATTATCACTAATTACATAATGAAGCTTAATAGTCTTCATCTTAGCCCCCAGAACTTAAAAAAGTGAGTCATCTAAACAGTCATTTCCCATTCTGACTTTAGCCGTCTTCAAACATTGATCAGCAGAGTGATTAAATCCCTTCCCAAATGAAACAGTTTCCCTTTTAGGGTCACTGAGAACAGCAGATATTTAACTTCCAGGAGCCACAAAGAAACTTTCAGAGTAAAAGTTAAAACTGAGATATCCTCCATAGTTTCCTTTTATAAAACTATGGTGTCACCAGTCCAATATCATTAAGTTGTTTATTGCTTTATTACTGCGCAGTAACCTCTTAGGAAATGTCCTAAATTACATTCACACATTCCTTCAGGGAGTCTTTTTTATTTACAAAAAAAGCAGATCCCAAAGCAACCCCTTTACTAAAAATTAAATAACATATGTGCTTCAATATTTATTTTGTTTGTTACACAAGCAACTTGGGGATTTTCTACATTCACTAGGGTCTTTATTATTTATTATGTTCAACTGCTTGTTAATGAAAATGTCTAAACAGCCAATCATATGATAGCAACTCATGACGAGCTGCTGACAGCAACGCATGAAGATGGTCCAGACAGCAAGCTGAAATTTAAACCCAGCATCAGAATAGTGAGCAGCAGTTCTCGCTGAAAATACCCTGTGTATGTCAGAGGTCACAGGAAAAGAGTCAGGTTGCCCTGAACTGAAAGGAGGGCAACAGTAACTTCAACAGGCGCTTGCTGCGAGGCATGCAGAAGAGCATCTCTGAATACACAACACATTATTATAACACAGTATTCTTGTTGACCATCCACAGCATCCACAGTGTACCCGTCTTCTAATGGCTGCTTCCAGCAGGATAACATTCTCAGACCAATTTTTATAACATAACATTAAGTTCACTGTCCTGAAATAGCCTCCATAGTCTCCAGATCCCAATTCAGTAGAGCACTTTTGCAATGTGTTGGAACGGGAGATGTGCAGCTGAAGAACAACTGTTTGATACTATCGTATCAATGTGACCAAAATCTCTGAGGTATGTTTATGTAACCTTGTTGAAACTATGCAATGAAGATTTCAGGTAGTTTTGACAGGAAAAGGGTGTCTATGCCAGTACTACTAGTACAATGATACTACTACTACTACTACTAATAATAATAATAATAATAATGTTATTTTCTGTCAAACGTTTTGTCTAAGTGACATTGGTGTCACTGAAAGAATACCACACGAAGATATAAAAAAAAGCACAAAAATCTAACACAGAAAATACTTAAAAGATTTGAAAAAAAAATCCTTTAAAAAAGAAATTACAGTTAAAAAAAAATCTAAGTTAAGATGTCAAACTCATTTAAGACCATCAATATAATATCAATATATTAGACATAAGTATCAGTCTTGTTGAGTACTGAAAGACTGAACACTGCAGATGTTTCAGTTACACAAAAGGGAAAAATAATCAGAAAAATATATAATGACATCAACTATTGACTGGATTTCACAATGGGTGCATCCCTATTAAGCTTGTTGACAGGGAATTACAAACATCGGAATTGGGCCACTTCAGTGAGTTCTAGTCTGGGATGCCAAAGTACATACTCTCTGGACATCTTATCACTATAAAAACATTACTACAGAGCAAGCACGGGGAAGTTTAGTGTGTAACGGAGTGGTAGTATCACTGTTTTGTTTTGCTGAGATCGTTGCTTTGCCTGGGAAAGCCTCAACACGGGAAGGAAATCGTTTCATCGCACCTCCCTTCAGTCATTACAGTCAGCAGCAATGTAAGTTTAATCTGTCACACATACAGGTTCAAACAGATTTCATGCACAACCAGACAATCTAGCAAGCTGTTGCGTCAAATACATGCTGAAATGTGCTGCGGATTCCCAACAAGAGCCACTGGCTAAAGTTTATCAAAAGGCTAGCACTCATAAAACTTTACATTGATTGTTTGTGTTCTTTCTTGCACTTAAGTCGTTAGAATAGAAAACCAGTGGTGCAGACCAAAACGTCACACTTTTAGAATCAAGTTTTTGTGACATGACAGAAATCATAAAGATGTTTTAAATTCCTGGACCACAGATAGGTACATTAGATAAAATGTAACTGGACAATCAAGCAAAACACTGTTTACTGTGAAGCATAGAGTAAAACTCAAAAACCCTCAGTAAACATACACATCACTTGAAATACACAGTAGGCATAGAATGCAAAGGAAGAGAGGGGCAAAAAGGCACCTAAAAGTTATCCCTGCCCATGTTTGCTTTAGATTTTGCGCAAGACTTAAGTCATCCACACCCATATACTGTGGAACATAGTCATCCTAGTCATTTAATTTCCACAGGTTATCCATAAAGACATTTTGTGAATATTTAAGTTTGTTTTTGTTTTTTAAATTTCACCTTTGATCATTTAAAGTCCATATTTTAAAAGGTCAAAATCTGTTGTTTAAAATATCAGTCTGTGAGATACCTTAATAGTCAACTATTCTACTAGTCACAGTTAATAGTCAATTATAACCAGCATATTTATTTCTTGGTAAGATATGGTTAGGCATTTGGTTTCCTGTTTTGTAACTGTGTTATGAACTTTTTATAACACGTAGGATAAACGTACGTGTTATAACGTAAACTAACTATAAAGAAGTTTTAAAAGGATAAAGAACCAGGTACTTAATATAATCCAATATCGTTTTACCCTCCTTTCATCCAATTCTATGCACTAATTACATGTGGATTGTTCTTTCTCATATGTGAACAAAGTGGACAATGTTTTTTTGCTCTCTGGCTAATTTAAGTGCTTAATAAACTGTTAACTTTTAACGTTTTTCCTGTCACTCACTGAATGTCCGAAGGCCAGCACGGCTCAACTGTTAGAGCTATGCCACATAATTAGTATTATCATGGGTTGGTAGCACTACAATAATTCAGTGCAACATTAGAAGCACAATGCAAACATGTAACTTTGGAGACTAAACAGAAGAAACTTTAATCAAACTTCATTTTCTTTGGGGTGGGGGTGGGGGGGCATACTGGTATATACACACTGTATACTGGTCTAAAACACACTTAGTGGCACAGTTTGAATATACGTTTCTAGTGTTGATGTGTTAAAAATGATACTGGCAGAACAGAGCTTTTGAGGAATGTGCTTTTAACAGTCCTCCATCTGTTCATCTCATTCCGTGGAACTCATATGTGCAGCAGATCAACCTTTGAGCTTTTCCAGTGTAAATAAACCCAACAGGTAGTAGCAAGTTGTGACCCAAGTGTTGGCTTGGCTGTACGGTTTCCATTTCTTTATGGTTCATTCAGGGTGTTTCTATATGCACCATGAAAAGAATTTGTTATATCTCTTCCCCCAAATCTCTCAGGCCCATTCACTCCCACTCTATCCAAATAACAGAGAAAACAACTGGAGGCTGCCAATTCAATCCGAAGGGTAAAGTAAAACCGGAAAGAAGCTACTACCACAGTCCTGGATATTATAATATAAACTTTTACAAATATCTGTGTTTTGTAATGGCTACAATTAAGAATGGTACTGTTCTTTTTAGTAGTATTAGCATTAAATACTAATACTACTAATACTAGTAAATAGTATTTATCTATTTGTTACTTAACAGCAAGTAATTATTTCATTTTCTAGTATCTACTGTGTACAACTGAACAACTATGCATAACAAAACACCAGTGGTGTTTGAATCACAAGTCTTATCACTATATCTACCTCTGATTTTAGTACCCTGAAAGTGAAACTAAACCCATCCTCCATCCTAAACACACACAGCCTACTCTACTGATTTTAGCTGTCACTAACTGTTCATGTTTGCAATACTGTCCATATCCAACTAACTTCTCTGTGCTAAAGTGAGGACAAGCAAAATTAATTTTTCATTTAATCTATTATTAAACTCAATTGGCTTCTCTCTAAATGTAAAAGAACCCACCCACCATTTTAATCACACTCTAGATCTTGTTCTAACCTATGGAATAGAAACTGAACATTTAACAGTATTTCTATTTCCCTCTTTTGTCTGATCATTTCCTAATAACATTTAAATTTACAATAATATATTATACAGCAGTGGGGAATAGATTCCATCACAGTAGATGTATTTATGAAAGTGCTATAACAAAGTTTAGGGATATAATTCATCCACTGTTATCCTCTTTTCTGCCTTGTGCCACCACAGAGCAGAGCAGCTACCTGAATGCTACATCCACAGAGGTCGATTATCTTGTTAATAATTTTACTTCTTTAATATGTATGACTCTAGATACTGTAGCTCCTTTGAAAAAAAAGCTTCAAATCAGAAGTACTTAACTCCCTCGTATAACTCTCAAATGCACACCTTAAAGGAGATAACTTGTAAGCTGGAAAGGAAATGGCGTCTCACTATTTTATAAGATCGTCATTTACGTGAAAAAAAGAGTTTGCTGCTTTAAAAAAAAGCCTTCTGTAAAGCTCAAACATCTACTATTTATCACTGATTGAAGAAAATAAGAAGAACCCTAAGTTTCTCTTCAGCACTGTAGCCAAACTGACAAAAGGCCAGAGCCCCAGTGAGCCAAAAATTCCTTTAACGTTAACTAACAATGACTTCATGAATTTCTTTACAAATAAAATTTTAATCAATAGAGAAAAAATTTACTCATAATCATCTCACAGATGTAACATTATGTACAGTTACCACTGATATTTATTTAGAGTTTTTTTCTACAATTGATCTTTCTGAGTAACTAGGGTAATTACTTCCTCCAAACCATCAGTGTCTCTTAGACTCCATTCCAACAAGACTGCTCAAAGAAGTCCTACCATTAATTAATGCTTCAATCTTAAATATGATCAGCCTATCTCAATTAAGCTGTGTACCACAGGCCTTCAAGCTGGCAGTAGTTAAACTGTTATTTAAAAAGCCATCACTGACCCAGCCATCTTAGCTAATTATTGGCCAATCTCAAAAAATCTTGAAAGTCTAGCTGTCAAACAGCTAACAGATCATCTGCAGAAAAATGGCTTATTTGAACATTTCTAGTCAGGTTTCAGAGCTCATCACAGTATAGAAACAGCTTTAGTGAAGGTCGCAAATAATTGCCTTATGGCCTCTGACAGTGGACTTACCTCTGTTACCTAGATCTCAGTGCAGCATTTGATACTGCTGACCATAATATTTCATTACAGCGATTACAGTATGCTGTAGGCATTAAAGATACTGCGGTGCAGTGGTTTGAATTGTATCTACCTAATAGACTCCAATTTGTTTATATAAATGAAGAGTCCTCTTCACACACTAAGGTTAATTATGGAGTTCCACAGGGTTCCCTCTTCTAGAGAACCAGCTTCAAATTTGGATTCAGGGGACAGACAGCCTCTCTACTTTTAAGATTAGGCTTAAAACTCTCCTTTTTGCTAGAGCATATAGTTAGGCCTGGATCAGGTTGCCCTGAATCCTCCCTTAGTTCTGCAGCAATAGGCCATGATCCTGGGGGATTCCCATAAAGCATTCCCTGTTTCTTTCTCAGTCACCTTTCTCAATCATGTGTCTATTCACCTCTCTGCATTTAATCATTACTTATTATTCATCTCTGGCTTTTTTCCACAGCATGTCTTTTGTCCTGTCTTCCTCCCCTCACCCCAACTGGTCACGGCAAATGGCCGCCCCTCCCTGAGCCTGGTTCTGCTGGAGGTTTCTTCCTGTTAAAAGGGAGTTTTTCCTTCCCACTGTCGCCAAAGCACTTGCTTATAGGGGGTCACATGATTATTGAGGTTTACTCTGTTTTCTTTGTACTATTGTAAGTAGTGCCTTGAGGAAACTTTTGTTGCGATTTGGTGCTGTATGAATAAAAATGAAAGAAATTGAATTGAATTAATGCCTCATAATTTACATCAAATATCTGGGTGGTTAACCAACTATATTTCAAGCCAGTTAACTATCCGATTTATTACAGTAATTTGAGGTACTCAAGTTCTTAATGTGTTTTATTAGCTGAAGGAACCCCTTAATTTCAGAGAGCTATGGAAACACCATAAAGTGTACTCATAGACAAATGTGCTACTTTAGCAGAAGATTAATATAGTCATCTTGTTTTTCTTGGAAAAACAAAGGTGTGAAAAAAGTTTCGATGTTAAGGCACCTCTAAAAAACATGAGTTTACTATTTTTTTTTAGTATGCAGCATATAAACAGACAAATATGTACATTGTGAAATTATTATTGTAAATCTAGCTGTCTTGAATGTCTTGAGTTGGGCTTTGGAGCTTTGTAGTAATCTATAGTGGCAGCTGCAGCTAAGACTCACAACAAAAATCACCACACAGGTTCAAGACATTGTTTCATGAGGAACTGCACCAGAAATCACAGCACAGTAATTGTCTTTGAAAGAAATTTACAAGGAGCAAAAGCTGTAATACTTTTTTCCTCCCACTGTGCACCACGCTTACTGTCACACTCTGAAGCCTCGCTGCTCACTCAACCAATGAACACAGCAGAGAATAAGAGCTGTCCCTATGCCAGGAAAAAAAGATATTGTTGTGAAGCACTTGGATACTGTACATGGTTTTTTTGTTTTGTTTTTTTTTTTTGGGGGGGGGGGGGGGTTTCTGTGCAAACAATGAAAGAATTTCTGGTATGACAGTATGAAATCTACCAGCAAGTTTGAGCCAGCAACAATGAGGTGAATTTGAAGTATAACTACTACTGTGACTGATGTCAGTTGGACACGAAGAGACGGTATATATTTACGTGTTTTTTTTTTTTTTAAATTAAAAATAAAACATGAATCCCCTAAACAGTAACCAGATATCTACACAACAAATGAATATCTGATAACATGCTGGATGACATCATGACAATGATACCCTATAGAATAGTTACCTAAGAAATGGAAATATTCAAATGATCAATTTGACAACTGAAAATTATCCCAACAACAAAATAATTTCTCTTACTAAATTTCTGATTATTTATTAATTATTTATTAATCTCTCTCTCTCGCTCTTAGGTCAAATACAAACTTGATGACAGATAACCAAAACAAACACACTGAGATGCACCAGTGATAAGATTTAAAAAAAAAAAACGTAAAAACAGTTAAGTAAGATTAATGGGTTAGTAAAATGCCAATCGCCCCTTTTAAGTGAGCGTTCACTTGAAGCACAGCGCCTGGGTTTCCGGAGAAACTAATCTTCATTGTGATACTCATTATTTCTGACTGTGATTGTAGGTTATGTCAAGCAGGTAAATACAAGAAAGCCTGGCTTTGTTTGACACCCCTGAGCATCTGTAGGAAGGAAAAATGATATTCTGAGAAATATAAAGATTATAACCATGTTACTTCATGTCACTGTACAGGCTGAGTATATTCAGTAGACTGTTTGCCTAACACTAAAAAGCTTTCCAGTGTAGGATAATAATACTTTAAATCTAACAAGAATAAGCACTGACATGAAATCTGAAATAAACTGGACATGGTTCATGAGCACAAATGACACAGACAAGCCAAATTAGAGTAACAAAAGTAAAACATGCTCTGCTGGGGCCATAAAAAAAAAACCCGAAGTGAAACTGTGACTTACTATGGAAGACCTTAAAGTGTTGAGTAATGGTGTAGCCTGATATGAAAATGAGAAGTACTAATGTTGAAAGTAGATGCTTACAGGACATGCTCTTCTTCTTAGTTTTGTACTGTTACTTTAGTCCCTTATTAGTCTCATAAAAAAGACGTTGTATGTGACTTATGCAAATATTTAATGCTTTTTATAATTGAAACGATATTCAAAGTACTGACCTGCATGATCAACAGGCTTGTTCAATGTCCAAAAAGAGAAAGACAGCATGATTTATTCAATTGTACAACACTTCTATTGAATTGTCACCTGTAAGTGCATTAAGTCTAATCTTCTGTATTCTAGAACAAGTTCAAATAAACTATTGAGTTGTAGCATTTTCCCCACACAGAGTATATTTTACAATTCACTTTTTCACCTGTCTGAAACAAGCTTGAGAGATTTACTATTGGACAATGCACTCAATTTAGCACAGGACTTTCAAGTCTAGTGTTTCCCCATGAGCAAACTGGTCAGATTACTCTTGGTGTGACAGTCTTTGATGATTCAGCTGTCTCCAGTTTTCTTTAATAATTTATACAATATAATAAATGCAGCATCAAGATAGCTTTCCTGTTAGCCAAATATAGCTTACTAATGTTGGGTTGCTAGTGATAATTTTAAAAATTGCTGAATGTTAGGACAACGTGACGGGTCAGTTGATCCTGGACCATCACTGTTATGATAATACAGAACACCACCAACACGGGGATATCACATTGCGCACTGCAATCCAGGCGGTGGAGCTGGAGAAAAGATGGGTGTGCCTCCACACATGCTTACATATGCACCTTCTTCCTCGCTTTCACCACAAAGACACTATTTTTGTGGGACACACTCTCGTAACAAATGTTACAAGAGGCCTATAAATAATTTAAAAACATGCACCACTAGAATAATTATGCATAGTTCTTATTACTATTGAATTCAGTGTCATCTACTAGTTGAAACAAGGTGCTACTAAGTACAAACATCTACTCTACAACAGGACTATTTTGAAAGTCCACTCACAATTAAGCTGCTCTGTTCAACCTTATATTAGCACACTCTAGCTAATGTTAGCTATACAGCAGAGAGAGACTAAAAGAAGTAGGATACACAGTGTCCATTCATTTTTTTAATGGCTTCATATCTTGCATCAATAGATAATGACTTGATAACAAACACAAATAGTTCTCAGATCACTGTAGAGCATCTTTGTTCAGTTTCACCCTCTTATGAATGTTATCTCTAAAATAACATCCATATCCTGAGTCACAACAATCCCTTAAACCAGGGGTGGGCAATTCCAGGCCCCGAGGGCCAGTGTCCTGTAGGTTTTAGATCTCCCCTTGGGTCAACACACCTGAATCACATGATTAGTTCATTACCAGGCCTCTGGAGAACTTCAGGACATGTTGAGGAGCTAATTTAGCCATTTAAATCAGCTGTTGGTTTAAGGACACATCTAAAACCTGCAGGGACACTGGCCCTTGGGGCCTGGAATTGCCCACCCCTGCCTTAAACTGGCTAAAGACTGCCTAGAGAGGCAGTTGGAGAGCCATAAAGTATAATGCCCTATTTTGTAGATTTCAAGGGTATCAATTTTGCTTCTTCCCCCTCTTTCATATATATATATATATATATATATATATATATATATATATATATATATATATATATATATATATATATATATATATATATATATATATATATATATATATATATATATATATATATATATATATTGTTTGATGCTCACATTAATAACCTAAGTCCACAATAATGAGTTCTGTGTATGCTTACATAATATCTATGACCCAAAAGCTCGTGTTTCACACAGTTGTGATGTCATGATTTAATGAGAGCAGATATATAGACAAACAGCTCTAGCGCTGAGCATAGAACCCCCTCCTCTAAAGAAAGTTTCACAGAATTTGGCCTATTCGTTTTTGCAGAATTTTGCAGTAGGACAAAAAGCCAAGGAGCTGTAATTAAAAAGCTTTGTTCTGTCTTGGCAGAGGAACTATTCCCAGCAACTTTTCAACTTATAGCATATTTGTTATTCGATTTCAACAAAACTCACATTTCACACAGTATACAAATCAAACTAAACCACTTACAAGAAGCAGTCTAACATATTACTAATATTAGGAACAAGTGTAACATGAAACAAGGCACAAATGCAGAGTCAGATTACAGAAGTCTAAAAAGCATGATTAATGTAAGCCCTCCTAAATATGCAATTAAACATCCTCCCTAACTAAAGAAAATTAGGGTTGTGCTGGTGATTGCCAACAGTCTGCCAGTCATGGCAATATTTAGGGTTTTTTTTTCTTCCCACTAATGCATAATAGCAATATTACATTCTTTAAATTCATATTAAATTTAACTTCCCTCACTATCTCGCTATATCACCATCCCTGCATATATCACACACAACAAGCGTGAGACTGTGCATACAGAAACCTCTGGACTCCTTGAAATGAACAGGGATGTGGCGAGCACCTACAATGGCCTAGCGTAAACAAAACCACACAGACAGTATTTTTGTCTCTTTTAATTTAAAGCTTGCTAATTTATCTCACTTCTTCATTTTTGTTTTTGTTTTAGTGGAATAAATAGAGAGACCATGGTGCAGAAAAGATGAGGTAGGTGCACCAATTTTACACATTAACAGCCTGAAAGACAAAACGTTATGATGAAATGTTAGGACTTAACAACATGCTGGCTGTGCACTTCTGTCTGCAAATCACATAAATGATGCACTTCCCTACTATCTTTGCACCATTTTGTCTGTGTGCTACAAAGTATACAGGAGGAAAGTGCTTAAAAATGTATATTTTTAAAACTGTGCTTTGCATGTGCAGATTTCTACAGATTCCAAAGGATACTCATCCTCACAAACAGTAAACGAAGCACTCACTGTTTAGATAATCTGTTTTTGTTTATCTGTGACCTCCTTGATGTGTCAGTCAGGAAATGACCCGCTGTCCTTATCTGCATCCATTTATAACTGACACGTTGGATTATGTGCAGGATATTGGATTACACGGAGCCAGATCTGACTACTTCCAAAGTGAGATGAGGGGTAAAGAAGTTCCTGGTTCCTCAGGTAGTTGAGTGTACTGTACATTGCCCAGGAGTTCTGGAAGAACTAGTTTGAACCACATTCAAACACAAAAAGGAAGAAGATATCTTGGCTGACTGATTTGCTACTAGCAAACTTAGAAGATCATCCAAAAGCTGCAGCGTTGGATAAATCCCAATAAATGGATGATTACCTCCTAAGAGGTGGGTTCTGCAATTTACCAGGTGCATTTTTGGGGAATAGAAACAGAAAGTCACAATTTCTCTTCCAGGGAGTCATTAATCAGGTCCCATTTTTCTCATTACATAAAGACTGATGGTAATTTCCCACCCAGCGTTCTACTTTCAGCCATCTAAGGAAGCAGTCAGTAACAGACTCCCAAAATCACATGACACTTCAGAAGCATGCCGGGTTCTTTTATTTCCCTAGTTTTGGTATTAAAGCTGAATAAGATGCCCAGTTTCAAAAGGTTAGGTACAAGTTAAGAATTTCTTGTATAGAGACTCTATTTAGAAGATTACTACTGGATTACTAGTTGATAATCTCCTCACTCTTATAGTGAAAGTGCTGCTTATAGATCAGTCCAGTATATTCCTGTCTTGTTCTTTCCCTACAGCTGGTCTTCTGTACAGGTTGCTTGTGTGATGCTCAAGATTCACCTGCTTGTGTCTCTTGTCCCATTGTCCAATAGATCCCAAATGCCTTAAATCTGTGTCATGGTAGGTACGTATTTTTATAATGTCTATGGTTTCAAGGGGGCTGCAGGTGGAGAAATACTTCATATTCTAAGCCTAAGGACTGTGATTCACTGGAGAGGCAGCTGACTATGAAAATTTAGGGTTAATTACTATTTTTAACCTATTTTTTGGACAAGCTCTTAAGGAACTTTTATATACTTGACACAATATAGTTGGTATTTTAAATATTTAGAAGGGAGAATGTTAAAAACTGTATTTTTGGGGCAGTGGGTGTCTAATTTTTATCCTAGAAATATAACCTAAATCTATGGAAATACAAAAATCTCTTCAAAGTGAAGATCTGTTGCTTTCTTCTACTTTACATCAGTCTACATTGTAGGCCCTTAGGCTTTTGGGTGCAATTTCGATAAAGCATGACAAGTGAAAATATACCTTGGGCTCATTTAATGTATGAAATACTACTGAACTTAAAAAAGAAGACTATATTAAATTATGAAAGGCCTGACACTCAGCTGTGGGTGACTTTTCAGTTTTATTATGAAAAAAAGATCTCACACATTTATCACCAATAATTAGGCAAAGAGGCAGTCAACTCTAGAACCGTGAAACACAGTTTTAAGCAAAAATGTAACTTTATCCAAATGCAACCATTAGACTACAAGACATGTCATGTTGGAACATAAGATAACTACCAACCTACGCAGCTATAGGGGTTAATGAAACGTCTGATTAAAAGAAAACACATTTTTATAACAGAATCTTCTCTCGCCCACAATTTCCTTTAACCTTTTGTTCCCACAGAGATACTCAGTCTATCAATGCAATACAGCAGAGTTTTTCCTATAGTAGAACAGGATTATTAGAGTGTGAGGGTGCTTTTTTGTTTAACCTTCGTCCTACAGAAATTCCAAAAGTGATCTCTACAAAAACGCTCCATATAGGTAAGTTTATTAAGCCCAGCTGTTCCTGTCACCGCAAAGTAGTTCAGAAAGCATCCTTATCAATATGTAAATCTCTTCCTGCTCTTTACACTCAGTCATAACAGATGATTGCTAACAGAATGTAGTTGTTTCCCCAGACCTATTTAGTTAGATTTAGAGAATCACTGTTTTATTTCAAGTTACAGTTGAACAATTGTAGCTAAATACTTTTTTTAATAAAAATGAATATATGTCCAAAAAAACAAAAATATTTTGTTAACCATGACATAGTACAATATTCAGAAGTCTTTACGTTACAAGAAATTCCTAGTGAGTACTTTGCTTAAGAGTTGAAAGATTTGTTAATTACTAAATTTAAACCACCAGCTGTTCCAGCATTATTTTTGTAAGTGTGGGAGACAAATGAGAAAAGGTGAAGACAGTGGGGTGGTTTAATACTACTTAATAATACTTTCTTTAAAAATTTAAACAATAGCCTTTGCCAAAGGTAAATGTAACCTGTTTGCTAACAGGGCGATGACAGCAACCGAAGTCAACACTGACAGCTATCTAGACACAATGTAGCACCCACAATGCAAGAGGGAACAAGGGGATACTCTTTACTCTTTTGTTCAAGTGTACATGTGGGAGTTTGATCAACTAGGCTAAAGGATTTTGAGAAGGCATTTGAATGCATGTCTCGGTGTGTCACGCACATCCCTTGGGTGCTTCAGAATTAAGAAGTACCAGGCGTGTTGTTACAGGCTAATCAGTCCATGCAGATGCAAAGTGAGAGCTTAGTCAGCATTGGCAGCTATAAGTCACATTCATTCCCAGTGGGTGTTGCACTCTGCCAGAGGTGCCCTTTGTCACAGATTGTGTTCATAACTTTTAAAGACAGAATTTCAGGTTCAGCCAAGAGGCGGAGGGTTTCACGCTTGGTAGTCTAAGAATCATGTCTCTGCTTTTTGCAGATGATCCTGTCAGATACATCAAGTGATTACCACTGTCTCACACTGGAGTGATTTGTCGAAGCACCAGTATTGCAGCCATATCCAAATCCGGAGTGCCCACCCCAACATGGGAGCAAGTTTCTGCCTCAAATGGAGGACTATTCCAACGCAGTTATGTTCACTAGTGAGAGGAGAATGGAGTGAGAGCTTGACAGACGCAGTGGTAGTGTTACAAACATTGTACCACTCAATTGTGATGAAAAGAGAGCTAAGTGTTAAGGCACAGCTGTCAACATCTGGGAAGTGATAGGAAGAATGAGTCTGTGGGTATAAACAGTGGAAATTAATTTCCTCCATAGGGTCTCTGGGCTCTCCCTTACAGGAGGGGTGAGGGGCCTACAACCACTGCTCCTCTATATCAAAAGGAGCCAGCTGAGGTTACTAGGATGCCTCCTATGTGTGGTGCTTTGGGAACATCTGACTGGGAGGTGACCCAAGGACAAGTCTAGTACATGCTGTAGAGATTATGTCATTCAGCTGGTTTGGGAACGTCTCCATGTCACACCAGAAGAGCTACGGGCAGTTGATGTGGATAGTGAGATCTGGTTATCTCTGCCGCCCCTCCGATTTGTACCCAGATAAGCAGCAGAAAGTGGATGTCATTTATTTAATTATTTTGTTTGAATTATTCTAATTATTTGGGGTGGCTTAAACTGTAAAGTGGACAAAGAAGAAAAACTTAAAACCACGAATTAGGGATTTTATAATTAAAAATAATACAAATCTTCTTCTAACTGAAAATTAATCAGTTGCAGGAGAGAACGCGAATACTGACCAGAGAAGACACGTGATCGTCCTCTAACCTTAAGTTCAAAGACTCCGTGTAGTGGAAGAAGAAGTCAAGTGAAAATAATGGGCAACCTGACTAAGGCAGAGGCAAGGCGTTGCAGACTTCCCATTTTGAGATAGACAGGTTTCACCAGCAATCAGATTCGCACATTCGCTTCCACAAAAGCTGTAATAACAGAGCCTGGACCTCTAACTGATTGTAGGTTACCTGCACAGTGAGGCAAAGGTGGGTGAAGTTAGTCCAAAGAAATATTAAACTTTACACTAGGTGGAAAAGTCAGTTTCTTTAACCACGCATCAGGCTAATATTACCCTACGCTGATAAATGGTCCTTTTTCAGCTTGTCCTGACCTGCTAAAAATAAATAAACCGCAATGACTTTTCCTCGCAGTCCTCAAAAAGCCACCACTGGTGAGGCAAACTGAAACCGTCACGCTCAGTTTATTCTTTCTTTACATTGAAACACTTTAAACACGATACGACTAAAAGTTTCTGTGACTTTTCAAGTTATTGCCCCGTAAGTTTTCCAAGCTGGTGTCAGTTGGCAGCGTTAGCCAGCTAGCTCCCAAGTTAGCTTCCCAAACAATGTTCACCTCTTACTGCTTGTGTCAAACAAAAATCAACTCCGCTTTTTCGACTTTAAGACTACAAAAAAAAACTTATCGATTTTAACTCCCTGTGTGGAACTCCGGGGAAAGAAAGATAGCTGCTCAACTGCGCTAAGCTACCGCCTGTTAGCATGAATGGGAAAAAGTAGAAGCAAACCACAGAGCAAGCCGTAGCTCCCCTTAGCAAAGAGTGACAGGACACCGACGGAGACAAGTTTAAAAACGTGGAAAACTACATACCCGACGGCAGCTCCTGTTGTCTGGCAACTTTTGCTGTTACTTGAAGCTCGGTTGTAATCCAAATAAGAGTGATTAAAGCAGTGCCTCCCCCACCGAAACTACCCACCGCGTCCGCAGACAGCTACAGCAGCTGGAAACTCCGCCGCTGCCCAGAAAATACAACAACAACATGGCAGCGCCGCGCCGCGTTCAGGGCGCGCTGGACAGCCGGTAAATACGAAACTAACGTGCGGTCTCTGACCTGCAAACATGTAAGAAACTTCAAACAAAGCTGAAATGTGAATGACATCTTTTATTCTGGCACAACTTTGATGCCAAAATTCCCATCATCATTAGCGGAATCCAGGTTTATAACTTCACATGCTTTGTCTCGTCCAGCAAACAACTGACAATTATTTAAATAATAAGTTTTTACACTTATATTACTTAGTAAAGTAACCCCCAAAACCACAGGGTGCAAGACAGGAATCAGTGAAACAATCGAACAAAACATGAACATGAAATGTAACTAAGAAAAGAGGTGAAATATGAATCAGGTTAAAGCAAGGATATAAAACTTCAATTCCCTTCAGTTCAATTCAATTTTATTTATACAGTGCCAAATCACAACAACAGTTGCCTCAAGACGCTTTATGTTGTAAGGTAGACCCTACAATTATACATACAGCACAAAAACGTTTGATTTAAATCCTTAAGTAAAGTAAGTAAAGTTTAGGTGATAACAGCTGTTAGACATACCTGATTAAACAAAAACACCAGAAAGTCCTTTCATCAGCTTACAGTGAAACCTAAAACTAACCTTTATAACTGGTTTTCAAGACTTGTTACACATACCAAATTTTAATTGATTTAAAATGTCATGCCAGATCAGAAATCATGCAAGATTTCTTAGTTGTGTTTGTTATTGTTGTGTTTGTTTTAGTGTCAAAGAACAACCTTGAAATCTTGCATTACTAACATTTACTCACTGGGATTAAGAATACTTCGAGGACCTCGAATACTTTGAATACTTCGAGCCACCACCACTGGCTCCGCCAGCACTATACAAAGGCAGGTGGAGCACCGCTTTCCCCTCCTGAGACGCCCGACGGTTTGCCAGAATCTCTTCGAGGCAGTCCAAAAGTCTTTTGCCATGGCCTCTCCGAACTCCCACACCCGAGTTTTTGGACACTTATGGACACTCTTGTGTTCGAACACGGTGTTTGTTATGGCCAATCTGTGATTTGCACAGAAGTTCAATAACAAACAACCACTCGGGTTCAGATCGGGGAGGCCGTTCTTCCCAATCACGCCTCTCCAGGTCTCGCTGTGGTTACCCACGTGAGCATTGAAGTCTCCCAGCAGGACAACAGAGTCTCCAGGTGGAGCACCTTCCAGCACCCCACCCAGGGACTCTAAGAAGGCTGGGTACTCTGAACTGCCACCCAGCGTATAAGCGCAGATGACAGTCAGGACTCGTTCCCCAACCCTAAAGCGCAGGGAACAAACCCTCTCATCCACCGGGAAAAACCCCAACATACCGGCAGCAAGCCGAGGGCCTCTCACCAGGGGCAACTCCAGACTGAGACAGAGTCCAGCCCCTCTCCAGGAGACTGGTTCCAGAGCCCAAGCCATGTGTAGAGGTGAGCCCAACTATATCTAGCTGGTACCTCTCAACCTCATGCACTAACTCAGGCTCCTTCCCCACCAGAGAGGTAACATTCCATGTCCCAATTGTGAGTCTTGGTAGCTGGGGATCAGTCCGCCAGGGCCTCCGCTCCTGGCCGCCGCCCAGCACACAATGCACCCAACCCCTATGGCGCCTCCTGCTGGTGGTGGGCCTGCGGGAGGATGGGCCCATGTCCCCTTTTTGGGCTGTGCCCGGCCACCAGACGCTCGCCCTCGGGCACCCTCCCCGGGCCTGGCTCCAGGGCAGGGCCCCGGTAACCCTATCCCAGGCAGGGTAAACTGTTCCCTTGATGTTTTCTTCATAAGGGTCTTCTGAATCGCTCTTTGTCTGGTCCCTCACCCAGGACCAATTTGCCATGGGAGACCCTACCAGGGGGCAAAAGCCCCCAGACAACATAGCCCCTGGGATCCCTGGGACACACAAACCCCTCCACCACGATAAGGTAGCGATTCACAGAGAGGAGTTGATTTGTTTATTCCCAATTGAAGTGAAAGCAGCATGAGCAGGGCCAAAAGTTGTGGTGTTGGGAGGAGACCTGCTTTTGTTCCAGAGCAGAAACCAGGACAGAACATGCTGCGGCTTACCGGGCAAAAATGCAGTGTCACCCAAACTAAAGTTAAAAAATAAAATCAGTGGGAAGTGTTTCCTTTAGTGAGAATAACGTTTTTAACAAGTTTCCTCTGGCATTATGTAATGTGTTAAAAAGGTTTTTGTTGCGCGAGGCAGTAGAGATGCCGTTGCTGCATGCCCTTAAGCAAGACAATAAAATTGCTGCAGCTGAAGCCCCACATCAGCCTGGCAGGGAGTCAGAATTCATCCAAAACTACTACTGTTTGGGTGTTCAAAGGTTTTCAATTTGAACCCCCCGGTTGCAGTAAACTTTTGCACTCCTTGTCTATAATTACTATTTTTTTCCATACTCTGTCACAGGTGTATCACATGGCCTTCTTCAGCATATCACTGTTGCTCAGTTGTTAATGACTTGTAAACATCTGGATCCTTTTAGGATAATTAAAAAGGAAGCATAAAAATTAAATTTGATCTTGAAAATTGTTATTTGTATGTCCAAACCCAATGACTACTTAGGTGCTTCCCCCAGAGCTTTTAGCTGTTTGCTCGTATGATATTTTAGGCTAACACAAGCTTAATGGTCTAAAATATCTCTGGAGAAAGCTGCTAAGCTCACATGTCAACTATTTATCACTGTCATCTTAAAATAAATTCATCAGTCATGGCGGAAAGCTGCAGGTGGAAAAGCAATGAGAAAGATGGGTAACAAAGTGTTAACTTAAATGTTTTGAACTTTAAGTTATACTAACTGAGTCTGAATTTATTTTACTAGCACTAATTAACTTGCAAAAAAAGATGAATTCTAATAAATAATTCCAAAGGTTATGCGTCTGAGTTTGTATTGCTGAGTGCAATGTTTACAAAGACTTGGACCTTTGGAGATTATTTTTCCCTACAAACAGACAAAATATGGATTGAATGAGCAAGTTCAGATCAGCAAGTGCAAAGCTGATTTTGGTTTTTATTCTAGTGGAGTTTGCATCAGTAAGATGGATTTTGTTGGGGCTGATGTTAGGAGGTGAAAGAAGGGAAAACAAGGAAGAAAAGTAAATGAAAATCAAAACAATCAATGAGGGGAAATACACTGAAGGAGAGATGAATGCTTCCCTGATGAAAATAATGGAGGTTATCTATGTTTTTAATAAAAAACCAGAAAATTATGAAAGTTATTTTAGTATTTGAAGAGCCAGAAAATGAAATGCTACGGACTGAGATTTGACCCCTGGTACTACACGGTGGCCAATCTGCTACAAGGCCATTTTGCATCACCCTAAGAAAAAATATAAAAGAGAAAAAAGCACAAACTTAAAAGCCAAATAAAAAATGGTAAAATAGTAATTGAGGTGCTGACTTGGCCTCCAAATTCCCCAGATCTTAATCCAATCAAGCATCTGTGGGATGTGCTGGACAAAAAAGTCCGATCCAAGGAGGCCCCACATCACAACTTACAGGACTTACAGGATCTGTTGCTAATATCTTGATGCCAGATACCACAGCACACCTTTGGGATTTTAGTGGAGTCCATGCCTTCAAGGGTCAGGGCCTGTTGTGGCAGCAAAAGCGGCGCCAACACAGTATTAGGCAGATGGTCATAATGTTGTGCCTGGTCAGTGTATAATGTATATTTATCCTAAATAATCTTTTTCCTAGTTTACATTAGAAGGCGTTAAGTGGAACAGGAAATTCACTGATCACAGTCACTTCTTGAGTCTATCTATAGAGCTCTGACTGAGGTGATTACAAACCTTTATAGATCGCGATGCTCAGTGAGGCACTAGAACAGACGAGATTAGTGAACAACAGTTACAGCAACGCTAATCACCCGTGACCTAACCGGGTTGTTCTCAGTTTGAATCATGTGACTGCTGAGTGAAAAAAAGAAATTCATTATCCAGTTAGGTTCACCTAACGAAATGAGCTTTCAAAGCTTTCATAACACCAGCTTTAAGATTACGTCCACTGTCATTCAACACTAGATTACCAGCCAGGTGAGGTGGCCCAGGGGTCGCAGACTTTAAGAAGCTTTTCCACTACTTAATTGTCCGTAACCTGGAGCTTCCAATTACCTCACCCTTATGAGAACTCGTAGGGCAAAGGTGGCCAGTTTAACTTGGCTTTTCTTCTCCATCTTATCATCAAAGGATTTAACTTTTCTCTTTGGGTGAAAGTGACACATCAACTTGTGTCACTTTTCCTTCCTTCCAGCTGATTGTTTAATGCCTCTCACCCTTCTCTGTAGGTAGTTTTCAATCTAAATGTGGCAAAAATGAAAGAAACTGTGAAACACTGCATATGCTTTAAAAAAAATGCCTGTGGCATGTACTTCTGTCCCGCAGCAGGCTTTTTTGGAATCTATTGAAACAAAAGTTTGATTATTCATGACCACCTACGCCTGTTGGATAGACGTTTGACCCCAGTTTCACCTGCAGGTAAATCGAATGAATAATGTAAATGTCCTTAAAGATTGTCTTTAATGGCTGCTGTTAGAGAGTGTCTGTGAACCCAATCTGATCATCACTGGGATCCTAATGATCCAAAGTTGGTCTGCTTTAGCTTAGCTTTAGCTTCACATAAGATTAATTATACTGTAATTAACTGTCCCCCTCATTCCCAGTCTCTCACAGTATTGTATTTGCTATACCATGTTGCATGCAGCTGTTTTTACATTTCATTTTAGATTGGTACATCTAAATGACATCTAGCTCTCCATAACTTTTAAATCAACTTTAATGACATTTCTCTGTATACCTAACTTTATTTTCATCTTAGGCCAGGGGTGTCCAACTCCAGGCCTCAAGGGCCAGTGTCCTGCAGGTTTTAAATGTGTCCTTGATCCAACACAGCTGATTTAAATGGCTAAATTACCTCATCAACAAGTCTTGAAGTTCTCCAGAGGCCTGGTAATGAACTAATCTGTTAAGATTCAATGCTCAAATGCGGGACTCCTGAATCAGCTGAATTCAAGGGTTTATTAACAGTTCACCAAGGTTTATATACAGAGAGTGCGGGGTAGTGCTATATACAGAAATGTGAGGGACAGGTTCCAGGGAAATCCAAGGGGGGAATCGCTCGCTCTCCAGCTCTCCACATACACGACGGCAGTGCACAGATTCACACGGGAAGGGTAATCCAGGGGGTCTGCAGATAAGAAGACAGGAATGAGAACGATATTCGTAGAAGACACTTGACTTATCTTGAGCTGAAGTTCGACTTTCACTGATGTGTGGCAGACAACGGTCTAGCGAAGACCAGCAGTCACCTCCTGGCTTAAATGCTGTTCACCTTGATGGGCATCAGGTGTGTTCTTTTCTGTGGGCGTGGGCCAAGGGCGTGAACCCACAATGAGTTCCGCCCCGGTGACAGAGAGGAGGAGAGAAAGAGCACAAGAGAGAAAAAGATAGAAAAGGCCGATCAGCGTCTCGCCGATCCCTCAGGCCGTGACATCATCATTTGATTCAAGTTTGTTGACCCAGGGTGATATCTAAAACCTGGAGCCTGGAGTTGGACACCTCTGTCTTAGGCTACTTTAGCTAAACAATTGCAGCATGGAAACTGTGGCTGTATCTGTGCTATTATATACTACTCTTCAGTATTATTCATGGGGAATTAACAGTTGCACATATTGCACGTTGGCTCATGTGCAAATTTTTCATAATATACTAGTAGTCTACTAATGTAACAGTCTGGACTGAGCATTTCTATAAACAGACATTTATTATTATCTTTTGCTGTTCAGGCTCAGAAGGAGATATCTGATTTCCCTTTTTGTCATTCAAACAGCACAATTGTTTAGGCTGACATATTTAATGCACAGCCTTTGTATGCTGCTTACTGGTGTGTAGCATGCTTTGTTGTGCACTGTACCACTGAAACTGCACAAAACGAGCTGCTATGCTATTTACAGGACTAAATAGTGAATCTGGCCAATTCAAACATAACCATAATTTCTTAATTTCAACACATTCTGCTGTAAGTGTTTCCCTCATTGCAACTGCCTGTATGTAAAATCATGTTTTCCTTCAATTTTGAGTAACAACAACACCAACATACTAAAGCAGTGCCCAGGTATGGATGTGCTCATACAAAAGTCTGATCACAAGCTCTTCTAAACTAATCTTTAAATGTGAGAAAATTGGGAATATTTTTGTGACAAAATTAGTTTCACTCACTTCACTTAACATGATTATTTGTATAATTTAACCAACTTTATCACTTCATCTTTTCATTAAATCACCCCAGAGTCTACGTGCATACCTTATTAGGTACACCTGTTTGGCTGCTCATCAATGCAATATCTAATCAGCCAATAATATGGCGGCAACTCAACACATCAGAATGAAGTGACTTAAGCGGAACAGGTGATTAAAAAGTTGATTTAAGTGAATAAATCCAAGTAGATGTGTGAGAATGATGTGGAAAAAAGGAGAAAATATCCAGTGAGCAGTAGTTCTTTGGGCAAATATGACTTTTTGAGTTCAGAAGTGAATCACCAGACTGCTGTGAGCTGCTAGGAAGGCAACACTAACTCACACTGTCGCAACGAAAATATAAAGAGCCTCTCTGAATACACAGCACATAAACCTACAGCAGCAGAAGACCACACTGGGTGCCACATCTGTCAGCCATGAACAGGAAATTGAAGCTATAATTTACACAACCTGACTACAATTGGACAACAGAAGATTGGAAAAACATGATTTGGATTGATGACTTTAAATTTTTGCAATGACGTTTGGCTATGACATGCAATGCAGCCCTTACCTGATAAAACTGTATGTGAGAACATGGATATGTGACTCACTAAGACAGGAAATTAGATAGGCTTGTTGTACCAGGTCCTTTGTAAAAAGTGTGTGTATTGTCTGATAGCACCTACGTGAGAATAAAGCAAGTAATTGAATTCACATTGGGTGAGTGGCCATCATGTGTCCTATCTTCTTCATGCTCTTCCCATGCAGCATCCTTACTGAAACCAAACAAACTATTTCCAGTAGTGAGAAGGGACAAGCCTGTCTCAACCTGATTTTCCAAACAATGACATTTAATCTCAGGTGTGAAGACAATTTGAGTGTGTAATCTTGTTTCTTGCAGTCACATAAGTTCAGTCCAGGTTTCAAGCCGACTGATATGTTAGACGAGAAAGAGGAAAATACAAAAAGAACCAGTTTCTTCAGAGTTTCTTCAGGGACAGCACCGAATGTCGACGTATTGTTGTGTGAAGGACGCTTTCACCACAAATGACACGCAGAGTAGACTGCAGGTGCTCTTAAATCAGCTACAGATATGTTTTGTTTTTATTTTTGTTTGTAATTTCACATTCTATTCAAACTGCAGATACAAACTACCTCAATTTCTCTGCATGTTTATCTTTTTTTTTTTTTTTTTTAATTGTTATTTGATATTTATTTGTGTAAAACCTTTCAGCAGCACGACCCTTTACAGGTATAAAATAAGCCATAACTGGCAGCTCTGAGGGCTTTGGTCAGTTTATGGGGTCAGTAAGGACAGCCAGCAGTAAGAGAGCCAGTAACAGGAACTGGTTGAAAATAAGTCAAAGAGGCTGGTGTGGTGAAGGGAGATATTCACTTCAATGAGAACACAGCAAAAAAACAAAAAACAACCCCCCCCCCCCCCCCCCCCCCAAAAAAAAAAAAAAAAAAAAACCATAAAAACAACAACAGGCACTTTAAAAATTTAGGGTGAGGAAATGAGAGATGGAACATCCAAAAGGATAAGAAAAGGTTTTTGTTTACTTAAAGCTCTCCAACCATCATCATGTTGCTCTGTGTAGGAATTTTATCTTGATAATGAACACAATAGAACTATCACAGTTGTTCCTTTGAGTTTCTTTCTTGGTTTGGTATCACTTTGACCGGGGATGTCAAACTCGTTTTACATCGTAGTCACATACAGGCCACTTTGATCTCACTTTGGGCCAGACCAGATATCTCAATAGAAGATAAAGTGCACTTTCAACAGCGTGTCTAAGTTTTTTCACGTGATAACGAAATGCTGTTGTAATAAATGAAAAAAATGACTCTTCTCAACCATACAATTTTTTTTCTGTCATTTAGTCATTTATCTATCAGTGTTTTGGTGTAGTATGGCTCGTCATGGGGAGCTTTTTTTTTCTTTTAAATTAAAAAAGCTGTAAAACTTATGCAAATAGAGTTAAAAGTCAAAAATTTATGCAGTCATTCACATTTTCCAAAGTTGATCCAGTGGGATGGATTAGAGTCTTTGCCAGGCCAGTTCTGTATCTTGGGTCTTGTGTTTGACACCCATGACTTTGGCTAATTCTGACTAATCATAAATTGTTAAAACCTTCCATTTGGAAAAGATCAGGAGTACTTAAAATGTTGTTTAAGTGTAGTTAAAAGATGAGATGAGCAATGTTTACATTCTTTGCCTCCCAAATTTGCTCCACTTCTGCATCATTTCTGTCATTTCTGCAAGTCTCTACATGTACTCGTCTTGTTTTCAGTTACTCGCTATAATTCAGAGGAGGCAGTAGACTTTTGATTATACCTTTTTGAGCTTTTGACACTGTTTGTCCAGTACAAGCTGAAAGACTGTAAATTATACTGACTGTTTTTTTCAATGTATATAGAAATAGTTTGAGTCCCCCATGATTTAGTTGCCATTTCTTCATGGTAATGGGAGGTAGGAGCAGGTCTTTTGAAAAACAAGAGGTGCAGAGAGCTGAGCCAGGATCTTATCTGTAGAAGCAGATTTAATTGGGGGCAGGATGGCCTGGTGATCTGAGAAGCATTTGCTATAGCACCAAGGTTACAGGTTCAACCACCGTGGCAGCTGATGTGTCTATCAGCGACTCTATGACCATGAGTAGGGCTATGATTTCATATCTGCTCACCCTAATATGGATGTCATGTCATCTAAATGCAAATTAAGTTTCAGTGAACTGGAAATGAACACAGCATGTCCTTAAATTAATGGATCAGCACAGCAGTTCTGTGTTTCAGAGAAAATTGTTCCTTTACTTTGTGACCCAGAGCCTCATTTGAGACATCTGACATCTCTGGTGATGGTAAGTGGAGCCTCGTTTACCGTGGTCACCGTAAAATGGGAATGAACTGCTGATTATCTGGTTCATGACTCTGAAAATGAAAACTTGAGTTCATTAGTTGGAGTGATATCTCGAAAGAACTGACAATTGGTTAGAAATTATGAAGAAATTTGTTTCTTATTTTTCACTACCGAAGAGCTCGAGGAGTCCATCAGCTTCTTTTCAACATTAACCTTCACACCTACACATAATATTTATCATTTCATATCAGTCATCTATATTTTTGCTATTCCCAAACATTTCAATTCTATTTTATCAGTTAGTGAAGTGAGTAAATAAAATATAGGCATTATGTCATATTTAACTATGCTGACTTGAAAGGCATGCAGCTGAAACGGTTGTCATGCCGATTCATTTTAAAATGTTTTTGTTCTTTGTTAGCTCAAAAATGAAGGTC
The DNA here is from genome assembly GCF_056152115.1 of Neolamprologus brichardi. Lineage (NCBI taxonomy): Eukaryota > Metazoa > Chordata > Actinopteri > Cichliformes > Cichlidae > Neolamprologus > Neolamprologus brichardi. The sequence continues at coordinate 23,442,880 of NC_142114.1, read as the reverse complement.
TGAGTCAAATAAATCCAATAAAGTCATCTTTCAGCTTTCCCCATTTCATTAAAGAACAGAAAAGAGATAATGGCACACTTTTCTTTTGGGGAAATATACAGAACATTAATAATTGTAACTTTTTTCAGGCTCACGAAGAAGAAGATTCTTTCCATTACAAAGATTTTATAGTTAATATCATAAAAATCATCTTTAGTTTGGATGTCTAATTAAACAAACCTCCAACTTCTCAGTCATGTTTTCTGAGATCAGTTACCTTTCTGCTTGTTGCAGTTTAATTGCATCTTCAGGAGTCAGATTAGTAAAGCATTCTGCAAACATATGAAACTAGCTGACAAGTTGATAACGCGACAATATGAGGATACGTGGACAAGGAAGAGCTTTTAACAACATTGAAGAGGAAGCAAAAGTGTGCTAACAAGTGTGAGGGTTCACTGCAATGTGACAGATCACTGGTTTTTTTTTCACTTCTTGCTTTGTGCTACACGTTCAACCCCCTTTGCTCCCTGCGACAGTTTCATAGCTCCTCAGCAAAATAAGCAGCAGCTTTGTCTATCGCTTACAACACACGGTGAGGCATGAAGTACGCACACATGCAGGCTAAAAATACCTTGTGGAAGCTGCAGTTGTCGACCTCATTGCTTCATCTTGGCCAAGATGACACTTTGCTCATTGTTTACCCAGATTTTATTTGCATACATATCACACATTATATTTGGAAATAGAATTTGAATCATGTAGGATTATTCAACCTTGGGAAGATAGACTAAGGACAATTTTTACCTCACTGAGGCCTTACTCAGTTGTAACCTTCCAGAGTATATTTAAGATTGGTAGGTGGCTTTGCTTTCTCTGTGGAATCTGTAGTTTCACCTGCTGAGAATCTTTACACTTGATGTTGCAGCTCCTGGCAGGAGGTGTCTGTGTGGAAGCAGCTCTCGGCTTCCTCTGTCATTTCTGGAAACAATCACTGTGTGATTACACTGACACACAGTCTGTTTCCATTAGTTCCTTGAACGTCACACAATCATGATGCCAGCTATCATACTCAAGTGCCATCTGAGAGTAAATGGGTAAGATTGATGTAATTCTATATTTTTGTCTTGATGAACAAATGCCTTAAAAAAAAGAGTCAAAACAAGTGCGTGTTAGTCCACACCACAATACTCCTGATTAAACTCCAAGAGCCATTTCTACTGATTCAGTTTAGTTTATCGCGATCCAGCTATTTTTCCTGGAGTCACAAACTTTACATTTTGACAGTGCACTATACACACCTATACAACAAAACACATATAGAAGCAACAAAGACATCTCTTTACAACACAAACTATGCCTCGCATCGGGGTAAGCACTGATAATATAACAGAAAATTTCATTACAGCAGACAAACAAAAATCCAGGTTCATGGTTCAACAATTTCAACTGTGAGCAGAAGTCAGACCAAAAGAATATTGTTTTAAATATTTTACAAACACAGTGTTACTGGTTTCTGTTGTTATCTGTATTGGTGGTAAACTCCATGTTTATAAAACTGTTCTTTTAATTGAATTGGTTGTTGCTTTGTTTAATAAAAAAATGTCCTCCTGTAGCCTGTCGGGTAGACTATTCACTGAAGTGCAAATTATTATACAAAACGGACTCGTTGTAATAATAATAATTCTAACAGATAAAGTAAAGAATGAAGTAATCAATATATAACAGTGAACCAATAAAGACATTTATGGTTTTGTTACAATTTTTTGTTACAAACTTGTTCTATACCCACAACAAAGAACAATTCCTGCTGCTCTGTTTTGTACCATTTAAAGACTCTTAATCTAATCCACTGTACCACCAGACCATACTATTGAGCAATATCGATGCCTGGATTAATCACCTAATCAATTCTGGTGTCAAAGATTGGCATTTTAACAACTTTTATTAATATGTTCTGTTTAGGATAGATGGCTGTCTAAGATTACACCCAGGAGCTTTGTCTCATTGATCTGATCAACAGGCATAGTTGATATAAATAAATAAGTATATATAACATATAAATAACTGTTTGTGGGACAGATACGTCATTACCATGAATACATATACTAACCTTTCATCTCATGTGGGGGTCAGTAGCCTTTAGCACCAAAAAAGCTATTTTGATTTATATATTGTTACTAAGTTTTGCTATTAGGCGAGAAATACAGGCATACAAAGTAACAGGAAAATTAAAAATTACTTCTAATTATCCAATTCAGGTAGAACTAAAATAACAAACCTTTTAAAAATCATTTATTATTACTAAGTAAACTGAACAATTCTTAACAAGTTGAGGAAAAGTTCATCCTACAGCAGCAAGGCATCTCTGCAGCTTTGGGAGCTTTTTCTCTCTATTTTTGTTTTTTTCCCCTTCGGCTTACAGTGCATCTGGAAAGTATTCACAGCGCTTCACTTGTTCCACATTTTCTCATGTTACAGCTTCATTCCTAGATTTATTTTTTCGCCGCAAAATTCTACACACAATACTCCACAGTGGAAAAGTAAAGTTTGCTTGGAATTATCGCATATTGATTAAAAACAAGAAACAGAAATATAGCAGGTACATAATTATAAGGTTCCACAGTTGACAGTCAGACCACAAACCAAGCCAAGAAATCAGAGGCATTGTCTGTAGACCTCTCAGACAGGATTTATAGGACTGTGTGCAGAATTCTGAGGTGAAACATGTAACATGGTAAAATGTGGAACAAATGAAGCGCTGTGAATACTTTCTGGATGCACTTGACTGTTAGTAAATAAAGTGGAACATAAAAAGCTTATCTTGGAAATTGGTGAAGCCTGAATCTCAGCTGAAAGAAATGTGAGTATTTGACAAATGTGATGTGGCATTCTGCAACCAGTCAGAAAAATAGATGCAGCTCTAAGCTTTAAACAAACTAAAAATTACACCAGTTATAGTCAGAGATTTTCAGATGGCAATTATCTGAAACTTGAGTTAAATCTTGAGATTAAGGACTGTATGACCCTTTACCTTTGCTCTCTTTATCTTACAGTAGACTGTTGGACAGGCCAACGGCAGCTCCTCCTCTTTGTGCTCTGCTTTTTTCTCTGTCACCGGAGATTAGAGCTGACTCAGTATCAACAGATCCACCATGCATCAGTGCAGCTGTCACTCACTCTTGTTTGAGTGATGGGCGGAAGGCCATGTGTACTGCTGACAGAGGAAAACGGGCATCTCTGGCTGTTTATGTGGCAGCTGAATTTTGCCGAATGTGATTCTTCACAAGAAAAAAACAAAACAAAACACTACATCTCATTATTACATTTGAAATATATTTCAATAAAGTTCACTGAAAAGAACATCTCACAGAGCACTGGCTGCATATGTGCAGAGTGAAAATGATCAAAAATGGACGGTTTGTGCAATTTTCTGAAGGCCAGGTGAACCAGTTATATCTACAACATAGAATAAACATGACAAAGGGGTTGGCTCAATGACACTCAAGCTCACCAAAGTGATTTTTAGCAGTTTCCAAGCACTGAAATCTAATAACGGCAATATTACCAGAATCTATCACCCAGCAGGAAATCAATTTCACATCATCAGCATAAAGAAATGTAAAAACTGCTCTCCAAATACTTTCGGTAGAGAAAAACTTTCAACCTCATGAAGGAAAAATGATGTGGAAGAAGACGCTTGATATAAACATATGGAAAAAGATTTGGCTCTGTCAGGAGGTTCCCTAAGTCCTCGTCATTTTCACTCAGTATTTCTGGTGTTTAACCTTTATAATGACCAAGTCAGGATCAAAGAGGCAGGTATCTGAGCAGAAGCTGCAGAGGAACCAGGTGAGATGGAAGGTTCAACGACCAAGGCTAAATCGCCTGTGGAAACTGTAGGAAAAGATAAACACTAATTAAACTAAGAGGAGAGGAGACAGAGTCAAGTATTTGATCTGACTGTAGGAGTGACCGCGTGGTTGGGCTCCATTCGCAAACTGTGTCTCGCCCTATAATCAAGCACACAACATTTAAAAATATAAGAAAGCCGATGCCAAGGAGGAGACAGAAACAGAACATGACACCACATGTCAGGATCAGTGGCTGGAGACCATACGGAGCAAAGGAGAGGAACCAAATGCGGACGCGTGGACACAAGGGCTAACTGAAGGTGAGCTGTTTGGATAGATAAATATAATACAAATGTGAGAAAAACAAATTAGTAAGTAAAAAAGAAACCTAAACTGGGGAACCTGTAACATAGGGATGAGTAAATAGATGCTCTAGGGATTGAGGAAAACTAAGACAATAAATACACTGAAGTGGAAACACATGGGATCACAGCAGGAACAAATTTGCACATAGCGACAGGGGAAGCAAAACTGAACACAGAAAAAAAAGGAAGCATCATGCACACCAAGACACACACAAGCTTCACACCAGGATGGTGGCGACAGAACACCGAGACATGACTGGGGTGAGAGAGAGGGTGAGAGACACTGGGAGAGGGAGAGCAAGGAACAGAGAGAGAGAGAGGCAGAAAGGGCAAGAGACAAAGAAAGTAAAAAAACATGGAAACAGGACAGACCTAACATGGAAGATGCCAAGGACAAAACATAAAGGTGAGTGTTAGAAAACAGGAAGAGAACACTAAAGAACAAAACACAGAGACAAGATGAAGGGAAACTAAAATAATGACCCTAAAGTAAGTAAACAAGAAAGCCCAACATAATCCTTCAACATCTGTTGGACAATGCTAAGGATTTTCTATGAGTCTGTTGTGGCCACTGCTGTCCTCTATGCTGTTGCATGCTGGATCAGCAGGTTGGGGGTTGCTGAGGCCAACGGACTTAATAGACTAGGCCAGTAATGTTGTGGGTATGGAGCTGGACTCTCTTAGGGTGGTGTTGGAGAGGTGGTGCTGGAACGACACAGGAAATCATTCCTGCCAGTGGCCTTCTCCCTGTACAACTCCTCCATCTAATACATTGTAAACACTGCAATAGTTGCATCCTTTTGCACATGCTCTTTTCTTACTCGTTAACGTTGCTGTCTATTTTCTTTATTGTTTTTTTTATAACCACATCTGCCAACCCTGGATAGTGATTATTTGGTGATTTGTATATATTGTGTTATTCCTTATATCTTAACATATTGTGTTGCTAATAGTCTAGTCTGTTTTTGTTTCACTTATGTTACTGTACCAGAGCAACCGTAACCCACATAATTTCCCTAGGGAGTAATAAAGTATTCTGATTCTGATTAACATCCAGAAATGTGCTCAGTTACAGTTTCTGTCTCCACCTTCAGGTTTTCCTGGCACCCACATCTCCACCAATCTCACTTGGACCCACAACACCAACACCCTGGAAAACAAGGTGCAGCAGTGGCTGCACTTCCTGCGTGTCCTGAGGAAGAATAACCTGGACCAAAAAGCAGCGCCTTTGCTCTTGTCACATCTCATTTAGATTATTTTAATTCTCCTCTCTATGGTTTACCTCATAAATCTCTCCATAAACTGCAGGAAGTTCAGAATTCAGCTGCTGATGTTATATCCAGAATCATATCCACTGAACGTATAACACGTAACAACTGAAAGTCCTGCTTCTCACTTTCAAAGCCCTTCATAAACTTGCTCCTCAGTATTTATCTGATCTTTTCCATACATACTCACTCTCACCCCGCTTCCCTTCTGTCTGTTCCATCTGCTCGCCTGACTACCATGGGACTCGGAGCCTTTACTTGTTCTGAGACTTTGGAATGCACTCCCATCAAAACCCATCTGTTCAGAACTGCATGCCCTTCATTATAACTTGGTCTTAGTCTATATTAGTTTTATAGTTGTGCTTTTATTTGTTTACCTTATGTTTTTATTTTGTTGTACTATTGCAAGGTGACCTGGAGGTTCTTTAGGACCCCTATAAATAAAATGTATCATTATTATTATTATTATTATTATTATCAGTAGTAGTAGTAGTAGTAGTATTCCTGCTGTCTTATGTATATTTTAGTCCTGCACAGTTCGCGTGGAGCACCCCAATTATTTTTGCACATGTATAATGACAATAAAGGTATATTCTATTGTATTCTACTAAACCCATTGTAAGAGATTGCTAATTCAAAACCAGTATTCTGCTCTTTTCCCCTCCATGTCCTGTCTGGCAGTGTAGCAATCAGAATTCTTGTCTGAAGGCCAAAAAATGCCAAACAGATTTACTTTCACAAGTGAAGCATTACAGCCTTTAATATAATTGTCCAACTGATAGTCAAATTTTATTAAAACTTTATTAGACATATAGACAAGACTGGGGGACAGAAAAGAAAAAAGAAAGAAAGTGAAGAGAGGCAGAGAAAATAGAGGTGAGAGAGAGAGATAAAATAAACCACCGGTGGAACCACAGAAACAACCAACATATGCATAAATAACAATGACAATGTTACTGAACATCACACAGTAATAATAACATGTCTAAAAATAATGCCTCTAAAAATAATACATATTTTAGAGGCAGCAGCAGCCCATGATAGTGTGTGTCTGTGAGTATCTGTGTGTACATATCTGTGAACACTTGTGTGCACGGGCGCTTGTGTTCATAAGGTTTCTCCATGCAAGTGTCTAATAGTGGGCGTGGGGAGCCACAGCCCCAGACCTCCAGGACCTGAAGCAGGCATGGAGGAGACCTGGGCCCCAGACATCCAACTCCCCCCAGAGCATGGGAGCCCCAGGAGGACCACCAAAGGGCCAACAGGAGCGAGCCAGTACACACCCGAGCACCAGCCCCGGACACCGAAAACCACCACTGCACTGGCAGTTGGGGGACCAGCAACAAGCAAGGAGTGTGGTGGGAGGAAATAGGCCCCACACCAGGAAGGAGCCTGAAATGTTCTAAGACAGAGGGAGAGTCTAAGACCCAGCCTGTTGCATAGACACAAACAGGCATGCACAGGCATAAGCATACTTTTTAAGGTATCAACTATGAACTGTGAACTATGAGACTAATCCAGAAACGAGAAACCTAATCTCTGAATTATTGTTAAATTCAAAAGTCCATGAACTGGTCCAAGGGGGGAAAGAAGGTGTGGTGGCGCCGGAGGGGGAGCGCAGAGTCAACGTTGCAGGTGGGTGAATCCAAAATGTACTGCTCCAGAAGCTGTGGCAGGGAGGCAGGCAGGTGGAGTGCAGCTGGAATTGAGCATAACCAGACTGTGTACTCTTAACATGTAACCAAACATGTACTCTTCTAAAGGTCAGATTTCTTATTGGTTAGATTCAACAAACACCATGAACTTCACGAAGCTCATGTGCTGGTAGAATTACTGGTAACAAATAACTTTGGCAATTAAGTGGTCCCACTTCATTTATAGAAACTAAAGGGTAACACCTAATGCATTTAAATGAAATAGTAGCAAAAACAGAAATATATGCAGTATGTTATTCATGACTCATCTTGTTTTTTCATAATGTCAACATCTCAGGAACTCTGAATTTCCACCTTATTTTTCCAAGTTGAGTGGACATTTATGAGAATTTCTTCAAGTTTTTCTGTTTAATCTGACACCACATGAATGCACGATAAAAGCATTATCTACCATTAAGACAGAGAATAAGAATGTTCCTTATAACAAATTGTTATCATCAGTTGCTTCAGGTGTAATGCCCAATTGTCTAAATAGGATCAAATTCCTGCAGCCCTCATGTGCTGGAAAGCTTGGAACTAGAAGACTGAAAGTGGATAAAATATCAATAATGACAGTATATTTATTTCTTTTTAAGTTCTTGTTTTCATTTTATTGCAGAAATCTTTCAACTTCACTTCTCTGATTGGTGATATTATGGAAATTCCAGAGTGTGCAGCTTTACTCCAGTTCCAGCAAGTCTAATCAACCACACAGTGTGGGTGTGTGGGACCTTTAATCTACAATTATGCATCATTTTTATGAACTGATAATATGTTTTATGTGCAGAATCAAAGTAACTATTATTTATATTCAGCAGATAAATAAATCCAAAATGTTTCCCTCTTGGATGTTTTATTTCCCTTTTGTTGGCTCCTGGCACATAGCTTACTACAGCGGCCATAGTTTATGTACTGCATATAAAAAGGGGGCATAGTTTCCTAAAGCTAAAGAGCCTTAAATATGCATCCAGTCTAATAGTGAATAGGAAGTGAATCGTCTGGCTGAAAAAAGGAGTACACATGGAAACAAGAAAGCAAAAGTACCTTGTGGCTTCCTTGTTTTATGGTCTCAGTAAACACTTTGCTAATTATTTTATGATCTCCGTCTCTGTTCATGCAGAAAGCTGCAGACTCACATTCAAGATGCAAGAAGGAGAAGTAAAGTAAAGCAAGCATTTAATGCTGAAGTCCAGAGATAAGAAAGGTACGAACTCCAGAGAATAACCATGACAATCTCAATCATGAATTTCTTTTTGATGCTAATTTCCTAAACTGTGGCTTTTGTCCCCAGTGTATGCTTCAGGGTGAGGTTACCTTATTGACAAGTGTGCAGCATCTCCATGTCTCTTGTCTAAATTCACTTTTTGCCCGTCAGCCTAGTTTCTGAACAACATAATGGTGATGGTCAAAAGAGGTCAGCTTTACGTTGGGACACTGATCACAAATAGGTGATGTCAAGGGGCCCAAGTCGATCTAATGTACAGTCCATGACTTTGGCAGCTGTCTGTCTCTAGACTGATTTTGTTAATACAAACAAGCGACTGCGATTAAACCTTACAGATGTATAAGAACTGGCTTCTATGATCCAGGTAACCCACACCCCACTTATCTTTAAGATTTCGGATCCATATGTACTTCCCAAAAAGAAGAACCATCTCTTATATAAACACAATATTCTGATGGACTCTGCTTAAGGTTGCTGTCATTGCATCTATCAATATAAAGTCTATTCTTTGTCATAAAACATCACATCGCTGCAAAAATTCAGACCCGAGTATGTTGAGACTCAGCTGTGTCTGCTGAAAAGATGCTTTAGCAGCAGCTGAGGAGGTTTCTCTCAAAACTCCACCTCCTTCAATTCACTTTGACATGCGAGTCCAAACATCACAGCACGCACATGCATGACTCAGATTGGCCGGCCAAGCCAGCGGGCCACGAAGCTCAGCTGCCTTCAAACTCACCCATCTGTCACCTCAAATCCACGGCATCAGCCCCCAGCCGAGCTTCATCAGCGCTCCAGAGATTGACCCAGCAGGAGTGGGGAGGGAAGGCCGAGCCCTGAGTAAGGGGAGCAATGATATAAAGGGAGAGGGAAGGGAGGGAGGGGGTGCTCATCTTTCCCCACAGACAAGAGAGCGCGTCACAGTGAATTAATCCAACCCTTGGTGGTGGCGTGCAGGCTGCCGGCTGCAGCCGTGGGATTGGACGCCCTTGTCTTGTTAGCTGCTGTGTCACCCTGCCCCTCCCCAACTCCACAACTCCACAGCAATGATCTCCATCTCTTTTTATACTGTATAATTCCCCTCCTGGCTTGCTCTCTTCTGCTGTTGTTCCGCCGCTGTGACTCCAGCTATTTGAACTCATGTGACAACAGAGAAATGCAGTTAATGAATCAGAAACCTAAGTGAACTCACTGGTTTTAATGTTTTAATGCTAAGTATACAACCTTTACCTTAACAAAAGAAAATAACTTCCCAGTTGGAAAAACGTACCTTTATATAGGAGGATGGTTAGCATATGTACATCACATATAGTGGGGAATATGTGTATTTGATCTCATACAACCCAGCCAGAATTAAATGTTATTGTCACAGTCACCAGACCACTCTGCCACAAAGTGCTTAAACCGTTCATCAATCTCACATCAATCTAGAAACAATCAGAGTGCTGTGCCATACCGGGTACAAAATATTAGCCATGCAAAGAAGTGTGGGCTTACTCCTGTCTTATTTGGCAAACAACTCTTACTGTGAACTCATGAATGTCCAGCTTCCCCTCGACCAGTTTTCACTCCGGAGGTTTGGGCCAGCTCATGCAATCCATCCGTTTTGAGTTGTGGTTCCTCAGCTCAGACAGTTTAATGTTTTGTTGGTGAGATTAAAAAAAAAAAGTCTTCCAAATAAACCAAAAGTGGGGAAAAAGCAAAGCCTGGAGGTGCTTGAGTAGCTTCTGCTTAATACATCATCTCACACCTTCCCATTTCACTTCAGTGACGGTAATGTAGTACATGTGGAGGCCTTCAGTCCCACTCTTTCACATCCAAATCATTGGGTGTGGTACCGGGAACCTATAAAACACACCTCTCCACCTTTTCACCACCAAAAAGCTGTCAAAGGACATCAGAGACAAAGCTTTCATGAAAGGAATGGGCTACAAGATCATAATCAAGAAGGTTGGTGACAACAGGAGTTCGTTAACGATCTGAAGGCAGTTGGGTCCAGAGTCGCCGAGACTCTGGACCCAACAACCCAACTGCCACTTGCAACAGGAATGAGTGGAGTCATGTTTGGGAGGTTATCTCTCTCCACCAGTCACACTCACATGTATGAGCAATTTAGCCTCACTGATTAACCTAACCCTGCTAACTGCATGTCTTTGGACTGTGGGAGGAAGCTGGAGTACCTGGAGAGAACCCACACAGATACAGGGAAAACACGCAAACTGCACACTCCTGGCCAGATGGTGGATTATACAAAAAAAAGGACATTTATAACATGCTGCCTGTGTTATAAATGTCCATTTAACATTTCATTGTCTGGCTTTCCATGTCCAAGTTACTCGACTTCCCACTTTGCTCTTCTCAGAGACTTGACTAACTAACAATACACCAATCACTGTTTGACGTTCCTTAAATTAGAAACAAAATCAAAGCACTGCAGGTATGATGGTCATACTTCACAGCACACAAGATTTCTTCACCAGATCCCCCACTCCTCCATCACTGGAGTATATTTACATGAAGGCAGTGAATGGAACCTGCAGTATCAGATTTTATTTTGCCAGATTTTGCACATTAAGATTAAACTGTCAAGCTTAGTTTCAGAAATGTGCTTTAAAACTTATTTGGAGTGGAGCAGGCCCTGTGAGTGTCTCTCTGTCTGTCTGACAGTGAATGATGTGGCTTAGGATAAATAATGAATATATTGCACAATTTGACAGCATATGACACACTGATCTAAAATCCTACATCAAACTTTCCACTGTCAGGCCTCAAGAATGAATCCTCTTTGACTGTAGTTAGGATACCTAATCCTTTCATCCAGATAACTCAAATTTTATCCAAATGTGAAACTAATATATTCGATTTTATTTGTCAAATTTTCAACATTCCCATTTGCTATATATAAAAGACAAAAAAAAAAAAGAAGAAGAATTAAACGACTCTATGTTTGAGGACAAAGGGATTCCCCTCTGCTGAGTGGCCTTTATTTCTGAGTGGTACAAAATCCCATAATCCCTCCCCCAGAGGGTGACAGCTGCTAAAACATGACGGCCTCTGGCTTTGCAGATGTATGTACAAGGTGTCCTTGAAGCATCAGTTACAGACAAATTGTAAGTGAGCAAAAGGTTCTCTCTGTAAACCAGAAAAGATCTGCATGCAAAGAGGGGTGACATCTGCTACTGAAAAATTGAAGGCAGACTGGTTTGATTTTTTAGATGTTGCTTACCTTTTGCTTTCAGTAACTTCTTTGTTAGGCACCAAAATTCAGGTAAAATTCAGTAAAATGAAGAGTCTGAGTGCAACTGTGGCCCTGTATAGCGTAAGCATAAGTTGAGTGTTGAAACATGACTATTAAGGATACCCAGTGCACTCCAAGGACACCTTGTACACACCTCTGAAATGCCTTTGAGAAACAATGTAACTGCCATGAACTCTTTACAATCATGTCCTAGAATTTTATTTAACAACTCCATGATGCTAGTTTCCTTTCCAGCTTTCTGTCACACCTGTATCCCATCAGCAAATGACTCACCCAGTACACACACAGCAATGCTTCCCTCTGTCCCCTGCTAGACTCTCTCGGCACTTTTGTCACAAGTGACATACATAGTTTGGTCTGACTTCATTCATTCATTCATCTTCATTACAATAGGATGGCATTTGAGCTGAAATTACACAAATTTGTCAGCCAACTATAGGAAAATATGTTTTATTCCCATTCAAGACAAAACCATATAAACTGCTGAATGAACAAACAAATCTGAAAAATTTGTCTTTTCTTATTATTGTTTTTGTTGTTATTTTTGAGCTGTTGAATAGAAGCAATACTTAGGTTGTTCTCTGATACTGAATATCCATCCAGCTGTGCCAATTTTATATATTTCGCTATCACTCTATTCAGTCTGGACTGTGTACCAAAGAGAGAAAAACACAAAACACCAGTTATGGTGTTTTAATTCTTATTAAAATTTAACTTTGACAAGTTTCCCGGCTCGGTCACACGGTTTTAGCCTTCGTTGTTGCCTTCGTTGTTACCTTCTTTGTTGCCTTCTTGGCTCATAAAGACAATGTTAATTAGAACTTGACACAATGAGGGAAATAGAAAAACTTTTGCATGTATTTAGTCCAGTGCTGTCAGCGTTAATCTCGTTAAAATGACGTTAACGCCATAACGCAGCAAATCTCCGTTAGAGAGTTAACGAGGATCGTACCGTGAGTGGGGCTGCACGACGTAAACGCATCAGCGCGGTCAGCTCGTGCAGCCCCAGCACAGGACGATCCGCGTTAACTCGCTAAAGGGAGATTTGCCCCGTTAATGCGGTTATGGTGTTAACATAAGTTTAACTAGATTCATGCTGACAGCACTAATTTAGTCACAAACAATGTTGTTGAAATTAAAGCCAAGACCTCATGATGCCACACATTAAACTCTTATTAGTCAACCTGAAGAAGACAAAACCTGAATGTTTGGGATATCAAATATAACATAAAACATTTTTTTTTTTTTAGAAATTTCTAACTGGCACCAGGTGGAGGACAACAGTTTAATAAACACCAACAGCTGCTCTGCCAGCTTGGCTAAAATGGCTGTTAATTCTGAGTCGGGTGCATTGTGGCTTCACCCTCTATGCTTTGTTTTGCTCTGGAACTGCATCAGTGAAAACAAATTAACCTTGGGTTGGTTTTGTCCTCTTCTTTTTTTAACTGATACCTGCGGTAGTGACATTTACAGCGTTCCATGCCCTCTCTTTGTCCTGAAACACTGAGATACACAGAGTGAGAAGAGAATGTGCTGCTCCAAGGACAAAATCCCAGTATGACATCCAAAGTGAGAGGGCATCACTTCAGCCTTGGAGAGTTCATTACTGTAAAAATGACTTCTTCTATTTGCCTGCTTCGCAGTTTGAGTTGAGACGAGCAGAAAAAAATAAGCTCCCCTTTCCGTGCTCTTTTTTTAGGGGTATTATATTGTGCAGAACTTCTGAACTGAACTGAATCAAACTGTCTCTGAGAAACATCTGGGATTTATCAAAGTCATGAAAGTCTAACATCTTTCTGCCTATTTTCATAAAAGATTCAAAAAAGGAATTTATCCAAATATGTGGCAAACAGATGAGATAATACTTGAAAGAGATGCTGTGACCTAGGGCTGCTCAATTAATCGAATTTTAATCACGATTATGATCTGGGCTTTCAACGATCATTAAAAATGACTGAGCCGATTATTAGCCCCTCCCTCATGCTTTACTCTCGCGCTGCTCCGTGTGGCAAATCGAGCGCACCTCTCTGCATTTCGAACACTAGTGATGTGCGGATCGATCCTGAAATATCGATTCCTCCGATACCAGTCATTTATGTTCTAGAATCGTTTCTCACATTAAAATATCGATATTTTAGTAATTTAGGGTAAATTGGTAGTTTATCATTAACAGGAACACAGTGGAAAGAAACTATAATATTCGGATTGTCTACATTCAAAGGAACTAATCTAATCTTTAATCTAATCTAATAACTTTATTCTCAGCCAAACCGATTTACTCCAAACCGAGGGTTGGCATGGTTGTGGCAACATCACTAACCTTGTCAAACACCTCAGAGTAAATCATATCACAGAATATGACGAGCGTATGTTGATGCAAACTGAAGAGGAGGAGAGGGACAGGTGCTGCTAGGGCGAGACAGACGTCTCTCACGGAGTCCTTTAGTGCTGCAGGCAGGCAACGTGTTCAAATAGCGCACAACTTCAGTTTTTTATTTCTATATGATAACTCTGCATTATTAAGTGATAAGAACAAGAAATCTGATGTCCTGTAATCATTATGATGCTATAATTTGAGATACAATAAATAAAATACGTTTTTGTACAAAGTATCGGTATCGGATCAGCATCGTCGATGCCACCCTGAATATTAGTTGGTATCAGATCGGAAAGGAAATCAGTGGTATCGCACATCACTATCTGGCAGCAACTTGCTGCCAGCAAGAGCGCTAGAGCCAGAGTAGGGGAGAGGCGAGCTGGAACAAACCATTTTGGGAGGGGGGGTTATCTATACTTTTGTTGTTAAAATGTTACGTCTCAAACAAGTACAGCACTATATGCTTTTTATATTTTTAGTAGTGTGTCACCCAAACAGCAAATATTGTCAAAAAAAAGTAAGAAATCTTTGGGGGTGCTTTGATTCATTTTGGGGGTGCTTAAGCACCCCCAAAAATGGGCTAAAATCGCCCCTGTTTTCAACCAGGATGTAAACATTTTTATTTCTGCTGTTAGGTTGTTATAATTGGACATTTTCACATGTTTTAAATGAGACAAAATGTTCACACTTCAAATGTTTTGTTAAATTCAATTGTTTATTTGATTGGTTGATCGTAGTTTTTCATGGGTAAGATGTTATAATACCCTGGTTCACTCAGTGACTACTCCGTCTCCTAAAAATCTTCATTAATTCAGTTCAATTCAGTCCAACAGTATTTACATACAAATGAATTGAATTGAACTGAACTAAAGAAAAAACCCAACAATCCCCTATGAGCAAGCAATTGGCGACAGTGGGGAGGAAAAACTACCTTTCAAAAGGTAGAAACCTCCGGCAGAACCAGGCTCAGGGAGGGGCGGCCATCTGCTGCGACCGGCTGGGGGGGGGGGGGGGGGGGGGGGGGGGGTGGAGCCGATGACAAAGTTATACACAACTAAATATTAAAGCAAATATGCTTTAAAATGGGTGTTTTGGCACTGGAAGTGACTGATAATATTTAGTTGTATATTACTGTGATTTTATAGGGGACGGGGTGAAAGTCACTTAAGTGAAAAGTCTCCAAAACCAGTTGTGGTCCTTTTTCTTTTTTGGTTTTTCTTTTGGCACTTGGTCATCTCGGGCCTCTGGACTTTCTGGTTTGGTAGCGCTGGCCTCCTCTTTTTCTGGCTGATTCTCCTGGAGTGTCTCGTTTTGGGCTGGAGAATTTTCAGGATTGGCAATGTTGGACTGGTCTTCTTGCTTTTTTATTGTCTCTTGCAGAGACAGCAAAAACTCCTGAAGTGTGATCTTTTCTTCCTCTGTTTGCCCGAGTTGGTTGCGGATTGTTGTGTTCTCCAGGTTTTGCTCCACGATTTCCTGGTGGGAAGCTTTGTTTTTCTCCAGCTCTTCTTTTAAATTTTGCACCTTCAAATCATTTTTTTCACAAAGAGCCTCACTGGTGCTCAGTTTGTCTTTCAGCTCAGCAAGCTCACAGTTGGCTCTTTGTTCCTGATCTTTGCGCTTTGCAACTTCCTCTTCAAGATTCTTTTGAGTTTTGAGGAGCTGCTCACGGAGTTGTTCGATCTCTTCTTGCTGTTTTTTGCACTGGACCTCCAACTCAGCTTCTCGGACAGTTTTTACGTCTATAGAGTCTGTGTGTGGAGCTTCTTCAGTTTGTGTTGAAGCGTCCACACTCAGCTCTGCAGCTGTGACAGCTGTGTTGCTGTCTTCAACAGGAGCCTCACTTACCTCAGGGGTGAAGTTCTCCTCAGGTGTCTTTCTACGAGCCTCTTCCAGCTGTTTTTGGAGCTCAAGGATGGTTTTTTGAGCGTTTTGTCTGCAGCACTGTAGCTGCAGACGAACCCAATCATTCTGAGTTTTAGCTGCAGCAGCTTTGTGGTTTGCAGCTGTCATTTTATAAAGATTGGTTTTGCACATGTGCTGAGCCTCCTGCAGGTGGAATCTCAGCGCACCCAGTTCATCAGTCTCATTGTATGGACGACTGCCATCATTTGGTGTTAAGTGAGGCTGTGGCTGAGGTGGCCCATCGTTGGTGTTATGGTCAGGATGGGGCTGATGTGGCACAGGCCCTCGTTTTGGCAAAAACCATGGATTTTGCCAGTGTTGCCCAGGCCCATTATTGGGCTTAAAGTGGGCATTGGGCTGATGTTGCACAGGCCCTTGTTTTGGCAAAAACTGTGGATTTTGCCAGTGTTGCCCAGGCCCATTATTGGGTTTAAAGTGGGCATTAGGCTGATGTTGCACAGGCCCTTGTTTTGGCAAAAACTGTGGATTTTGCCAGTGTTGCCCAGGCCCATTATTGGGTTTAAAGTGGGCATTAGGCTGATGTTGCACAGGCCCTTGTTTTGGCAAAAACTGTGGATTTTGCCAGTGTTGCCCTGGCCCATTATTGGGTTTAAAGTGGGCATTGGGCTGATGTTGCACAGGCCCTCGATTGGGTCCAGGGTTTCTGGCTCTGGGGTTTGGGTTTGCATTTTTCTGCATCTTCTTCTTGTTTGCACCCTTTGGTTTGGCAGCATCAGATAGAGTCCCCTCATTTGGTGCCTTGTTTTTCCCTCTTGGGTTTGGGTTTTGCTGCTTAGGGCTAACAGCGGCCGATGAGGTCCCTTCCTGGGGATCAAGGTTTTGCTGCATATGTTGCATTTTTCTTGCCTTTTGTCTTACAATGTCGAAGGATATGTTTTCTATTCGATCGGGGTTTGGGTTTGTGTTTTGTTACATACACTTAACGTGTCAAATCTTTGTCTAAAGGTTGGCTCGTGGTGTGTTCCTATACAGTTGCACAGTTCTGAGACATACTGAGAGCACGCTGGTGTCCTATTTAAGGACTTTTGAGAGAATGTTATTGTTCAATTTCCCTTTGATCCTTTGATCTGGAGTGTGATGTCAGGGAGTGCAAATGGAGTGTGATGTCATCCACTTAGAATGCAAAATGTGATGTCATCAACTTAGCAGAGAATCTTGTTTTTCTTTGAAATAGAATTCTACCAAACTTAAATAAAAGTACGGACAGGTGCTGCTAGGGCGAGACAGACGTCTCTCACGGAGTCCTTTAGTGCTGCAGTCAGGCAACGTGTTCAAATAGCGCACATCACTATCGAACACCCGTCACAACAATTAAGAGGACCCGAGGGAAGCTCGGAAAGCTCGGAAAGCTAAGCAGAAGTTATTTGGAGAGGAGAGTGACTGCCGTTGGTTGAAAAGAGAGGTAAAAAAAAAACTTCAGTGGTGTGGAAACATTATGGGTTCGCGGAGTCAGACGTGGATCAAGTAGATACAGTGTGTAAACTTTGCTACGGTGTAGTAGCTGCACCACAGAGCAACACTGCAAAGTTCACAAAACATAGATGTTTACATTTTTCATTTATTTCTTATATTGCAAACATTTGCACTGTTATCAGTATTTGCACACTATTTTATATTATTTTTTAAAGTCATTATTCAATACATTGTTATTGTTAACCCTTTAAAGCCGGTCAGAGCAGCACACTCTGTTTTGTGTAACTATTTTTAAATCTCTGTAGAACCAGAACTGCGTAAGCTAGCTCAATAATTTTTTTTGCATATGAAACCAGAGGAGTTGTACTTACATCTTATGCCATCAGCTTGTCCTAGGTCACGGTTTCCTTCCACATAAAGCTTTGCAAAAATTGCATAAAAAGCGCTTGCAGGAACAAAAACATAATATTCCAGAAACACCCTTTGCCGATTCGATCCGCTGTTTGTAAAACACTTCCCACATTGAAACAGACGTCAGCGAACCATGGAATGTCCGCCATTTCCTGGCCGAAACCGGAAGTGACGTCATTTTCGCGGAAAATGTAATTTTTTACTTGTAGGCCTTAAAAGCCTATACTGGTGTTTTTATAAGTCATGTTTGACTTTTCTGAATAGTTTCTGGGATGCTTAAAACTCGAATTGCACTGCTGGAAATAGTTTATTTTGATGCACATGCTGTTTTCTTTGCAAATTTGCATCATAGGATTGTTTTTTTGTTTTTCCTGCAGTATATAAAAATTGCTGTATCTCCAAAATAAAACTATGAAGACACTCAAAATAAATTTCCTGTTGTTGTAAACTATTTTTTGCAACTTTTTTGTATTTAAAGTTTTGAGGGATAAACCTCTTAAATTTCTCCAAGTAGAAATATATGTAAAAAAAACAAAAACGATTTTCAATTTTTTTGTTGCACTTTTTTTTGCAATTAATGTAGTTATTATGGACTTAATGCATACATATTATTAAAATATGGGCTATAACAGTTGTATTGATGTATAGCAACTTGAAATGCTCCCACAAATGGCACTACAACCTGTAAAAAAATTTTATAAGCTCTGGCGGACTTGGTTCTATAGTAGGTCTTAAAGGATTAAATAAATAATCGAGATCTCAATTTCAGTGAAAATAATCGTGATTATCATTTTTGCCATAATCGAGCAGCCCTACTGTGACCCATAAATCTGACACAGAAATGTACTGCTTTTTTGATTAAATTATATTTCAGTGCATTTTTTCTTGCATGAAATTAAAAGATTAGAAAATGAGACAAAGGAAGCTGACTGAAATGACTTTTAGTGTACTGTATCTGTGTATTTGAATATATGCAAATGTAAAGAAAGACTTTTTCTGATCAAAGTGATAAATGTTATTTTTATATAACATCAGGTACCGTTGTTTATAGACATAAATACTTTACCCTGCATGACCTCTTCTTTCACTTAGCCCAAGGCTGAATCCTCTGCTCCGTGCAGCTCACAGAATGCAGAATGATTTTCCTTTGTTTGCAAGATTTCTTAGTCAAACCCCACCCGAGACAAAAAAGGTGGGGAGTGGAGCCAGTATACAGACAGCAATGATGAGAGGAAATGTGTTTTTATTGATCTGTCAAGGGAAAATTGGACACCAGCAATACAAGCCTCCAAATAATATGAAGCCAATACACAATACTAAGAGTTATTGAAGAGGCGCTCTGAAGTATAATGATCATAATCCTCTCAGGACACCTGTGTTTAAATTACAGTTATGATCCATTTAGTTCTGTTGTGTTGGCACTCTCGTTACTGGGGTGATACCCTCAAAGGCACTGCTGCACTTATTCATAACCAATTAATTACTACCAGTCTGAACCTCTGCTGACAGTTTTGTACCCAAAATTGATCTATTTGACACTAAATGCACAAAACTGGATACCTATATCTATTTTATCATCCATTCCTTAAAGGCAGCTGGCATTTGTAGAGCATATTTCTAGTCTTGCTGCCCACTGAGAACTCTATCGATCTCACATCTGCACCAGTTAAAGCTAGTTTAGAAACACCAGTTATTATATCCTGCACGTTATTTTGGACTTTTTATCGTGGTCTGATAAAGAGAACATATCCAGTGAGCTGCAGAGGTCAGAGGAGAATAGCCAGACTGCTTACAGCAAACACAAAGCAATAGCAACTTATGTAACCATAACTAGTAAAGTGACTCAAAGAGAAACATATAGTACATCCTTGTACTCTGCGTCTGTAGAGACAGTAACGCACTTTTGCTGTGCCCGTTTTTCTTGAGAGTGCTTGATGTTCCACATGTAAATTATATTTTTTGTTTTCTTTTACCATCAGAAGTAACATGTGAGCACATTGAGCCAACATTTCAGTACAGATCAGGAAGACAACAAACATTTTTCAAACAGACAAGAGTTCAAGTCTTGTTTTGGCCATTTTTGAAGTTCCACTGTCATTCACATTTTAGGGCACAGAAAATGGTCAAGGTCATCAAGGTGAGCTGTGTGGCGGGCAGGCGTTGGACCCAAATGCAGAACTCAAACATAAAGGGATTGAAAAAAGGAGCAGCTTTGTTTGGCTGTAAACACTAGAACACTACAAACAAGAAAACAAAATCGAAACTGGGAGACATGAAAACAGGAATGACGGGAAAAACCACACCGCTACAAAGGACGATGCAACAACAAGCAGAGGGCAACAAAGGGCTTAAATACGCAGAAGGGTAATGAGGGAAATAGAAACACACGGGGAACACAGCTGAGAGAGATCGAACATAATGAGAAGGAAGGAAAAAAAATCTGAACACACTAAAGCTGTGTCCCAAAACGTAGACCGCATCCTTCGGAGGACCCGGCCTTCGCAGGACCCGGCCTTCGCAGTCTACGTGGGCCGGGTCCTTCGAAGACCGAGAAGTGCGAGGCTGTGAAATGGGACAGTCTAGCCTTCAGATTTGCATCACCGCTGTCTCGGTGGAATTTAATAAAGTCGGCTGTCTGCTCCTTGCTATCTAAAATATAACAGGACACTGGCATAAATTCTCAACCATCTCACACTTCTGTTTAATCAGTTTTCTGTTTGACGTTTATTCAGCTATGTGAAAATCCTAGAGGAACCCACCCGATGGATAAATACATTTTTATTTAATCTAATCTAATAACTTTGATCTCAGCCAAAACGATTTACTCCAGAACAAATAAAAAACAGAAAAAAGCCAAACAATAACATTTTTAAGTTATCCGAGTGACTTATATATCATGTTTAACTTGAGTAGCGAAAGACAGCGGGGTCTGAAAACGATGAAGCAGGGAGTCCGCTGCTCTCGCCGGCTCGAGTGACCATTGAAACCCCTGGCTAGCTATCGAGCGGATGGGTAACAGCTACTTTCTTGCCTAAAAAATGTTAAAAGTTTCTTTTGTGACTTAGAAAGATTAATAAGAGTAATGTTAAAACTTAGTAGTGGCCGCCATTGTTGGAAACTGGAATTGACTGGGCCGCACTATGAATTCTGGGATATGGTGGGCCACGAAGGACACACCTGACCCATCCTTCAAATTCGGAGAAATGAAGGATGCATTTGTCGGCCACATTTGAAGGAGTCGACAAATTGGGACAGCCTTCGTCGCCTGGCTGTGACGTAATCGGCTTTCAAATGCGGCCTCCGAAGGATGCAGCCTACGTTTTCGGAAAACAGGAAACATGACCGCACACTGAAGATGTGGGCTTGACGCTAGGACTGGGGAAGACACAGACATGGGCAAGACTAGACATGAAACTTGGAATTTGGGGAGGCACAGTAACAGAAACCTTAGAAATGACCAAATAAAACACAAAACCAGAACCATGAGTAACAATGAATCAGCTTTCACAAACAATCTATGCGATCACTTAGAAATTAATGACCATAAATATAGAAATAAAAATGCAGCATTGAAATGAAATGGCACTCATTTAAGTGTCACTGAGAAATTCTATATAAAGGAGAAATTCATCCCATCCAGTGTTATTTTATGCCTGGTTTTCAGATAAAAAATGGTTTTAAAATGTGATAAGTTTGAGTAAGTGGTAAGGTCACAGCAATAAAACTGGTGTTGCATTGATTCCTTCGCCTCACAAAGGAAAACATGCAGTGCATTTTTGGAAAAACAGGCAAAATTATGTTGCATTATTGCTTCACAGTTGGAGCTTGCAGTCCAGTTGAAGGATGTGAAAAGGCTTTGAAGGGGATTATTCTTTTCTTTCAGGAGACAATACAAAACATCACACCTGGGCAATGAGTTTGCCTGGAGACCTCAGAGTAACTGCACCTTCAGGGTGTTACCGTAAATACACAGTTTGCTCTTAGTCATCCAGACTGGCTACATAAAGCTTGTATAAGCCCTCTATCTTTGGTTGTTGTATTCCTGCTCTGCTGCTATTCAGTGCGATCTAGTCACTGAGGGACATTGGCGAAGGCTCGTCATTTCTCAGCTTTTTCACCCACTTCGTAGGGGGTAGTGTCATAATTACTTCTTTCTTTTCAACTTACAAAATGAAGCTTGGTGAGAAAATATTGACGCCCATAATTGCTTGTTTTCTTCTTAAAAGTGTTTTCGTCTCTCCAGCTGATTATCCAAGAGAAGAAGTTAGCTTATAGCATTGTTATTTTAGACTCCTTCTTGTGTCTTCTAATGGATTTTACAATTTATTCAAACGTACTGTTTTATTTGCTTATAATTTTCTATTATAGTACAAGTTTGTCTTACATCTGTTGAATGATTCCCAACCTTTTACTTTTCATATTACATAATATACCATCTTTCTAATTTTCTAACTTTGAAAAACTTTTGTAACACTCAAATCACTGAAGAAGATATCATCATAGCAATGAAGGAAGGTTTGAAGCTTGTGCTTGCACCACAAGATCTGCTCTAGGCATATTTTCATTGCTTTAGGAGTAAAGCTGTGCTACGAAACACTGAAAACACCTAACTTCTCACAGTTAGTATAAAGTTGTAACAACTTCGGTGAATTCAAAAGAGATTTCTGCATTTGCTTGGGGACAGCACGCCGGTAGATAGAGAAGCTTTGCTTCTCTATCTACCACAGTCTTTGAGATATGAATCTCAAAGACTGTGGAGGCAGTTGGATTTTACCGGAAAGTTTTAGGGCTTTGTTTGATGTTCAGCATCAAACAACTTATAAACATAGACTGTGACCTAATGTGTCCAACCACACTGAAACACAAAACACATGAAAGAATTCAGAAAAGACAGCTGTTATATAATGATATGATTTTTGACATACACGCACTGGCCAATTCAATAGGTATACCTTACGAAGTACCAGGTTGGATCACTGCTTGCCTTTACATCTCTGCTAACCGCTTAACACCTGATGTATCATATTTGGCATACATAATTTGGAGTTTTGGAGACGTGTTAATGTTCAAGAAACAACTTTGAGTTGATTGTGACATGGTGTGTTATCTTGCTGGAGAAAGGTGGGTACAGGGTCCAAGAAAATATCCCCAATATACCCTTGACCCTTGATAAAGGGGTGATGGATCCACATTTTCATCTAAATGAAGCAGCAGAAATAAAGAGTCAAGAAGAAGAAGTAATCATTACTAGTTTACTTTCACACATGTGAATCCTTCTGAGCCAGCGGAAAGATTATACACATGACAGCTTTGCAGAGCAGCGGAGTGAAATGGGCTTCATAAATCATTCCTTGGAATCAGTCACTTTCAGTTTAATTTACCTTAATTTAGCAAATTGTCTCTTCAGCTTCCTTCAATTTAACCACCTAAATTAAAGGGAAGCACCGCTAATTTAATGCAACGAGGGTCTATTTGCTGGTCACAGGAAAAGTTCAGGCTGTGAACACCATCTTTTTCTCTGAAACAAGTTTATTAGGGAAGTCTCGGAAAATAGCCTTGTGGTATCAGGCTTTGAAATTTAAACCCAAAAGCCTGTGTTATCAGCTGACTGTGGAGCGTTACCAGGCAGGGTGTGTGTAATGATAAGATGCCGCTAAAAGACCCAATGTTTTTGAATGGTAAGTGTCAAAAGCCTAGAAATCTTGAGCTCTTCCAGTTCAGTTATTATCTTCTTGTTGTCTGCTGAGCATGCTCAAAGCTTACAGAAGTGAAATTCTGTATTGCATTTTAAATTTTGAATTATCTTCAATCATAGTGTTAAGATAAAGTGTGTAAAATCTGAAAAATCAACTTTACAAATCTAAAGTATTTTCTTGTAACCAAGCTTTAAGTGCTGCCCATTTATTTTTCTTCTAAGCTTGAACACTTTAACATGCGACTCTTTATGGACTGAGCAATTGGGACTGAGCCACCAAGGCAGCCTCAAGTGGCCATTAGAGGAACTGCGGTTTCTGTTGGCTCCATTTTTTAGCCTCACAGCTGCCCCATGCTCTCTGTGTTTATCCTGAAATAAATGAGTCGGTATGTAAAGTGAAGCTGCTGAGAGCAAATTAGCATAACAATAATTTTTGTGCCTACAAATTTAATTCTTTACTGTAAAACCCCTTAGCAAAGCTAAAAATGTTGGCACTTTCCACTTAGACCTAATAAGCTCTCCATTTGGGAGCCGCTGTAATGAAATTCAAACTGACATTTCAGTCCAACACCAGTATTAATAAAACTGCTGTTATTTTAGTGTGCCTACTTGACTTTTAAATTAAGCGTCTAATAACCTGACAGAGCAGCGTTTCAGCTCTGGGTTTGATGAGACAGAGTGGATATGCACAGATTTTATCTGCTGTGAATTTGACCGAAATCCTCAGAGAGAAACGATCACGGGATGCATCAGATTCAATATTAAAGAAGCAACGTCTGGAAAACAAACACGCCATGTTTTTGTCAAATTGTGCTGTTCTCGTCTTTCAAGGGGAATGAAACTATTAAGGTTTTAATGTTATTTTTGATTGCTGAGCTCCGGCTGGTTTGATTGCACGTGTACCGTTTTCCTTGAATCTCTGTTTCCGCTGAGATGTATAAATGGCTGCTGCTCTACAGATAACAGCTTTCATGTCGAATTTGAGAAAACATGGGATGTTTTGGCCAACACGTCAAAATCGGTTCTATATGCAGTGTGGTGATGGGACAAAATAGATGGAGAAGAAATGCTGAAGTTGGACTAATTACTGTTGAAAAAAAAAACTTAATAAAAATTAGACTTTAGACAAAACATGACAAGAAACTAAAATAAAAACATGTAGGACATGTATTTAACTTTAGTCTGCAACAATTTGTTACTTTCAAAGAAATCACACTATAATACAAACTGCATGAAAACTATCCATCCGTCTTCTTTCACTTCTTCAATTTAGGGATGCAGGCAGGTTGGAGGCTATCCCACAAATCTGGGATAAATGTGACAAACAATTTAGTCACTTTGCTAAGTACACCTCGGTCGTACCAGGTTGGAGCCCCTTTCCCCTCCAGAACAGCCTTAATTCTTTGTGGCGCAGATTCAAGAAGGAAATAATTGCTGAAAGATTATGGTCCATACTGACATGATAGGATCACACAGTAGCTGCAGATTTGTCAGGTGCACATCCATGATATGAATCTCAAAGACTGTGGAGGCAGTTGGATAATTAGAGATTTGAGTGAATAAGCCATTGAACAGCTGTGCCTAAATAAGTGGCTGGTGAGTGTCCACGTGACTAATCAGACACACACAACAGGTGGAGCTGTTAGAAAGAACTTTAAACTCCTCTGAAATGTTTTTTAAGGAACTTGAACAAACTTGATGATAGCCAATCTTTATCGGGTTTCAGGGTCTTGAGGTAAAAGGAGCTGTGAAACAATCTTAGGTTTTTAATGCTGGATAAGAGGAGGAGAATCCATCAGTATTTTTGTTTATGTGGCCAGTGGTTCATTTTAAAGTGCATTTATATATGTTATTGTCCTGGCCATCAAAGCAAAGTTTGAAAAAAATCACATGTATATCTGAAAAACTTTCCTTTATGGCAGGTCTAATGAACTTGTTGGGCACTGTATATATACATTCCCAAGCAGTAAACAGTACTTAGTTATACATTTGTGTCACTAGAAAGTCTGTGTTCAGATCAAACACTGATTTTATTGTAATATTTTCAGATATACGACTGCTTTATTTAAGTTTAATGAAAACCTTTTTTTACTCTGTATCTTGTCTTGTGTCTTGGCAGCACAGTGGTGTAGTTGTTAGCTCTGCAGGCTCACAGCAAGAAGACTGTAGCTTGAAGTCTTCCTGGGGCCTTTGTTCTCACTAGTCTTAGTGGGTTTCCTACCACAGTCATGAGTGTGAGGTTAATTTGTGATTCTAAGTTGGCTGCAGGTGCTGATGTGTTATGTATAAAACCTTGAGTGGTCAGTGAGATTAGAAAAGTGCAAAACAATTTTAAATCTATGAATTTATAACAGTATAAATTATTGGGCAGCTGATTCTGTGCCTTAAAAAAATAAATCAAATACTTAAAGTACTCTTGTCCTGTCCGCTGTGTGATTAATTTCTGAAACTACAAATCGGGGACAACAAAGGAAAAAAGGCTTATTTGATTTTACCGCTGCTTCTCCACTGTAATTCCGTTTTGTTATCATCTGTTAATTCTTCACTTTGCACTGTTATCGCTGCACATTTTCATTAAGGACCAATGTGCAGGTCATTTCTTATGTGTCATATTAAAATATGTATAACGCATATATTTCATGTCACTGCCCGGCTGCAGAAACAAATGCTCCAAACTGTGAGGCAGCTGAAGCATCAGACTGAAGTCGCCTGCTGTGAACACTGGATTAAGGATTACCCACCGCACACAGACAAACACGGGATTATGTTTTTGTCTTGTTTTGCCCACCGCAGAACTGGAGCCCAACCTGCAGATAAATGATACTTTCACAACACACAGGAAGAGTTTTATGCACTTCAGAGGAGTCATAGTGTTTATAAAGCCTCCTAAAATTGGTGCTTTGAAGAATTAAAGAAATAAAGATATGCTGTCTAGCTTGAATGACAGGGTTTTACTACACTTATCTGATTATTGTGACAATTGTTGCAACAGCTCAAGGATCACCACAGCAAATCATCTGCCTCCATCTCAACCTAACCCTGATAACCTCCTTTTTCACACCAACCCTCTGCATGTCCTCCTACATGCATGAATCTTCTTTGTGATCTTCTTCTTTTCCTCCTGCCTGGCAGCTCCATCTTCAAAATCATGTCCAAACCATCTCAGCCTTGCCTTCGTAACTTTGTCTCCAAACGGCTCAACCCAAGCTGTCCTGCTGATCTGCTCATTTCTAATCTTGTCCCTGCTGCAAACTCCCCACCAAATTCTCAATATCTTCGACTCTGCCACCTCCAGTTCCAGCTTTGGATGGTTAAACTCATCTGCCTTCGCTACTTCTGCTCCTTGCATCTTCACCCTTCCACCTGCCTCCCTCTCATTCACACACATGCATTGTCTTTCTTGTACTGCTTTTCATTTCTCTTTTCTCCAGCGCATACCTCCGCCTCTCTTTCACCGTGTAACAAAATGAGATTAAAATCATGAGAGAAAAGTCCACAGTGAAATATTTCCATCTTCTAGTTGTTAATACCTAGTTAAATCATGCTAATGTGCTGAAAACATCATGTTTAGGTAATGATTGAACTGTAAATACATCCGAATAATGGAGTTTATTGTTCATGATCTGATTTTAATCATGTGATTTAGTCTTTTCGCTACTTTTTTCCCTTATTCATCCCCATTAAAAAATGTAGAATGGACCAATCCACGGTTTTGGAGAATTGTTACACTCCTATTGAAAAACAGTCTATCCTGATTTTTTTTAAAAAATGCTTCCATACCTTATGTGCCTCATGGTGCTTTAATCCACTGCCTACCATTCTTTACTTGTTTGTGTTCTCTCTATATATCACACACATAAAAAACACAATACGTTTTTTATTCAAACCAGACTGAATCCTGTTACCTCGCGGTTGAATCTTGTGCTTCAAAGCCGCTGCCTTATTGTTATGGGACATCAACATCTCGTAATTCAGTAGTTCCCAATGGGCACACTGGTATGGCTTGAGGCAATCAATGAATTGTTCATTTGCAGTATCAGTTTTTTGCATGCACTGTTGTAAAAGCTGCCATCTTCTGGCTTCAGCTTTTCCACAGACAACAGTTGAGAGGGGAATGCTAATGCTATCGTAGTGCCATGAAGCCAAAAAGCAATTAGAAAGCAAACAACTCTTCTGAGAGAGATGTGGCCAAATCCTCAAGAGCGGATCTGAGCCCGCAGGCAGCAATACTGGCTTGTTGGTGTGTGTAGAAGGTGATGGGTATATTACAACAGTAGCAACCGGAATCATCGAATTTATAAAACTTTATTAATCCCTGAGGAAATTATGTAGCCACAGTTGCTCCAAGACAGTAACAATAATTAACAAGTTAAAGTACCATTTAGATCAAACAATAAATTACAAATGAGCTCTACTATACAAACATCCCAGTATATTACACGGAATTGAATATAGATAAAGTTGAAATTGAGGTGCCCCTCTTGTCATATTAACATTGTTATTTTCTCTGTAGACAATGTGCAAATAGTAAGGCTCTGTAACTATTGCAATGTGGACTTGTACTTTAGATTTAGCAGTTATGCAGAGAGATATCCACAGGCTGTGGTGATAATCTCAGTATATCAATGAATGTGAATTCTGCAGAGGGCTTACCCTGCAGTGTGCTTTGAGTCTTTAGTATTCAGTTTCTGAGAAATTGTTCTGGTATATTATAAATAGGATTTTCTGATTTTCAATGGGACCCTCTGTACTGGTTCACTTTGCCTGTGAGGCTCAGCTTAAAAAAATAAATCTGGAAACATCTCATCTATACTAGAAATTCAACCCCAGATTATTTGAGCTGTACTGTCACTTTTAACACATAAAATACCCTGAAATTAGATTCTAATGAGAGAACCCTTCCTCAGGTATGGCTGCAGGATAAGGTGGTAAAGGAGGCTGTCCCTTTGCCATGCTATCAGAGGCTATGTATTTATGTTCCCAAATGTTCAATTTCCTGGCACCATGCACTGTTGTGGAAAGTACCCTATATTGCTTGACTGGTAATTCAGCCATGCAACTGTGAGCTGTCAGATAAAAGGATAAAAAAATATCATGAATATGATTTTCATAATTTAAACCTGCTGGAAGAGTCAGGTGAGACCTGATTTTCATACTGCTGCATTAATTCACAGATAAAGCAAGTGGTGAGGTTGGTTTTATTAAACAGGTGCAGAACTGTAATAATAATAATAATAATAATAATAATAATAATAATAATAATAATAATAATAATAGAAGAAGAAGAATGCTTTATGAAACTGAAGGGTTCTCTGTAAGTAATAAAAAATAGACAAGAAATCAGTCCCGATAAATGAACCACTTGGATACAGCAACAGGATTCACCACCCTCCTCATCCTCAGCACACACGCGTTCATGTGCAGCCAGCGTCATATTATAGGAGGTGGACTCTTCCATCATCATCATCATCATCCCCAGCCAATGGAGAAACCAGTGGAGGACACACTTAAGCAGTGTCTCCGGAGCAGTGCGGACCAGAGCGCAGCGCCCGGCACCACAAATCCAACTTCCCGCACACGTACTCTCGCACAACATCTGAACAACAGAAAGTGAGTTTTGTGATTCTCCTCGTGGACTCTTTCCCCTCATAATTTTCATGGAAAGGGCTGTGGGATGTTTTAAACAGCAGTCCGCTGTGGGGATAATCAGCTGGGAGATGCTTGTTTTTTACGGACTGCTTCCCACTGCGTCTTGAGAGGAATGTAAAGCTGAAAGTGAGTAGACTTGACTTGAACTGTAATATTTACAAACCTTGATTAGCTCGTTTATAAGAAGTGACACTATTATGTGTGGTAATATGTAGAAACGGGTCTTAGAGGTCTGCACTGTGATTTTAGAAGTGCGCTAAAAAAAAAAAAACAGCAGCAGAACAGTTTTGTTCATTCTTCTTAAACTGAGTTAAAAACTTTCATGTAAGTCCATCCAACCATCCATGTTCCGCATATTACATGTAAGTAATAAAAGCATTTCATTTGTTGAAGTGGAATCTTGTAAGGAGCACATACTCATGCAGGGCAGCGCTAATCTGTGCGTGCTGGAACAAACTTATTTATTTATAATTTTGTTATTTTCTCCTCCTTTCATTTTTTTTAAAAATGATTTTACCTAAACAATTATCGGCAGGATATTCGTGAGCTGTCTGCATGCCTGCGCTCAGAAGATGATGGCCACAGAGGGAAACAAAACCCTTCTGGGTAACGCATCTTACGCTGAAAGGCAACAAGAAGACAGGGACGCCTGTAGCTGCGCATTGGTTCTGTTTCTGAAGTTGAATGTCCAAGAAAACAGCGCGGAAGATTAGAAACGCTTTTTATTTTTCACTCAACTTTGATCTAACTTTGGATACGTTATGTCTCCACGGCGGTTTTTTTTTTTTTTTTTTTTTAATTTCTTAACTGTGCTCTCCGTGCGCATTGGGCTCCCATGATAACCATGTATGGATTTCCATGCAGGGATGGAGGTTTCAGCTGGTGCGTGTCTGAAAAGCGACTCGGTGGCCTTAAAAAGAAGAAAACTGTCTCGTTGTTTACATTTACATTTAATCGCCTAATTGATTTCTACTTTTTTACACAAAACGAAATCCTAGTAATGCATCTGTTTAGTTTATTCCAATGTAAAATGTTGGTGCTCCACGAGAAGGCTGTCCAGGAACCTGACAGACTGTAGATTAAAACAGGCTGTGAGCGTCAGCTGGGTTTTGTTTACTACTACAGTTGTTGTCCGGGCAGATTATTACGTCATCTATCCTCGTGCTGGAGTTAGTTGTAGGCCATCCCTCCTTCTATCTATCCATCCATCCATCCTTCTTTCCAGCCTAACCTCCCTCCCTCCAAACCATCCAGATGCCCCGCACGCGCGCGAGGGCGCAGAGCAGAGAAGAGCAGGGCGCATGCGCCAATTGTGCAGCCCACATCTGTTTATTGCATAAGACCACACACCACAGGGATACCTGAAGGCAAACTGTTCGACAAAGAGAGAAAATAATTGTTTGTTATCATTAAAAAATCTTTTATTTTGTGTGAGCTTTTTTCTTTTTTTCTTTTCTTTAATTAAATCACACTTCACCAAATATTTCTTTAAAATATTTATTAGGGATACCTGGATCGTATCTGTGTGTGTATGTGTGTGTATTTTAAATGCACATGGCCTTGTTTTGAGTCAAATCACATGTATATTGCCGGTCCTTTGGTGTATTCGTCTGTGTTTTCTTACTTTGCAATTGATAACTAGTCTGCCCTCTTCTGTTCATGTGGTGTTTATTTCTTATGTTATAGGGTATTGAGCTCTTAAGTCCACCATAAAGGTCTCTGTTTGAGCTGAGAGGTAGCTCTACAGGAGCAGGGGCAGGTGAGAGGAACAGGTTGGCGGGCAGATAAAGGCTCAAGTGGAGGTTGAAAATCACAAAGGCATAAAAGACAAAACTGTATATTTCTTTTGGGGACATTTTGCCACCGACTGACAAAACGAATGGGGGAGAGAGAGGAGGGGGGTGTAACATGCACCAAAGGTCTCCTGACAATGAATCAAATTGTGGACGCTGTGATCATGTAGCATGCACTATGGGGTGCCATGGATACCACTGGCCCTTGCATGTGCAGAACTAGTCTAATCTTCATGTCTTTTGAAAATCAGCCGATATTTTAGACAGAATCAGAAATAGTTCGCTGTTTATAGCTTTTGTGTCATTCCATGGGGGAAAGAATCAGTGGGCTGCAACGGTAAACCACGAGGGAATCATTGTGGTAGTCCATCCCATAGGAACAAATGCCAGTGATTTCAGCTTGAGGACTAGGCAGTGATTGAGCAAGGGCTTATTCTTTTTGGGGTGGGGTAAAGCAATATTTATTGTATGATTAATAACAGGACTGGTATTTATATTGAGTTTTTTAAACTTCTTTTAGAAGAGAATAGCACTTAAGGCACCGCTGGGATTTGAACCCAGGATTTCCTGTTTACTAGACAGGCGCTTTAACCAGCTAAGCCACGGCACCACTATGATGAGCAGGTGTCAGGTGATGGAGGGAGGAGTACAGCTTTAGGCCATGTGCGACAATGTGTGGCTGATGCTCTAAATACTACAAGACCCATAATCCTCCTCCAAGGTTCATTTAGTCATGGGGAACAAGCCAAGTAGACATGCAAATCAGATATTCTGCAAATAAATGAAAGGATACACTCATAATCCAGGCAAGTTCTTTGTACAAATTACGTCTACATTGGCTAATTCTACTTCACACAGTCAATGTCCTCTGGAAAGGTTCAGTGCTAACACAGTATGTGTGACACTGCGGTGTACTGGTCATGAAAAATATAACACATACGAAGCAAATTTTCAGTGCACGGCCCAAGTTTCAGGGAGTTACATCATATATTTGCCAGATGTAGTGAAACTTTGACATGAAAAAGTAAACCGAATGGAGCAATCATGATGTCTTCTTCAAGAAGTGAATATGTTTACATTTCCTTACTTTTGAAGATGTGGGACGGTGGTTAATTCCAAGAAGTTAAAGCACAACACTGCCCCACAAATAAGCTGCAGTTGTGTTGATTTAAATACAGTTTCTGTACTGCTATGTCCAAAGTGTTGCTGAATGCCATTCCTGGTTTTATTAGGCTGCTCCACTGTTGTTACTGTTGTTACTCTTTTATAAGGGCTTGGCTGAACAGGTTTCAGCTTTCTACTTCCTGCTGTTTAGTTACTTGAATCATTTGGTCTGTAAATATAACTACTTACCAACAAACAGATACTGTGGACACATTTTAGAGCCATGCTGAGTTGATATTTAGTCTCCAGATTTGTGTCTTTTTTTCTTCCCTGATTTCAGCACAAGCAGCTCACACCTAACACTATTTTTGTTATGTGTTCATTCTAGGTCATGATGTGAATGCCCAGCATCGTTTTATCCAATGATTGAGTCCAGCAAGCCGACCATGTTGGACAGAACTGAACAGGCACACTGCACTGTGTGCTGCTGCACTCTGGCCAACAAAATCCTCATGGTGCTCTTCATGGTGCTGCTGATCTTTGCCACCCTCTTTGGAAATTTGGTGACTCTTGCTGTGGTTCTGGGAACCAAACACTTCCACACACCGCAAGGATACCTGAAGGCATCCCTCGCCGTGGCTGATCTGGCAGTGGGAATATTTGTGGTCCCGCTTTCCGTTTACGCTGAGGTTTATCTCATGGTCACTGACTCGGCACCGGAGTGGACCTCGTACAACTCACAATCGGTGAGTTTTCACCCATGCAACATCATCGGCCCCATCTTTGCTGGGTGCACTTTGGTCTCCATTACGACTATTTTCCTTCTGACAATCGAGCGAAGCATCGCCGTGCTCAGGCCTTTGCACAAGGACTCTGTGATTACTCGTAAAAGGACCACGATCCTAATTGTCCTCTCCTGGGTGGGAAGTTTCTTCTTGGCTGTGTGTCCGATAGTTTTCAGCAGTGAAATTGCTTTGGAGTATAACTCCTGCAGTCGGATGTGTAACTACGCTCTGGGTACAATCGGCAAGTTCCCCAGCCAGGCCTGGAACATCCTCCTCCTCTTCCCCGCGTTTGACTTCACCCTCCTTGGTGGCACAGTGGTCATTAATATCATCTCTCTTTCCAGCATCAGGCAGCACTCAAGACGCAGGAAACACTTGGCTGAGAGTGAAAGCCAAAGCACGACCAAACCCACATTCTCAGACATTAAAGCAGCCAAAACCATCGGGACTCTAACTGTGGCTTTCACTGTATCGTTCACTCCAATCGCTGTCTTTGTGGTCGGGAACGTTTTGGGGAATAAATGGTGCAACTTTTCCTTTTTCGCTTTCTGGATTTTGGCTACCAACAGTTGCTGGAATGTCATTATTTACAGCGTGAGGGATCAGAAGTTCAGGCTGCGGGCACAGAAACTGCTGATGCCGTTTCATAGAAAAAACACCACCAAAACTTAAAATCGCCCAGGACCAAAGACTACTCGTACACGAGGAGGGCCGCGTCATTTAGATGGTTGTTTTTTGCACAAACTCTTTGTTCAAACACATTGTGAGCCTCTTAAGAGACATACCTGCATGTCTTGTGCATTGCTGTTGTGAAATTACAGTTTATTTTTACATCGATAAAAAAGCATGGAGCTTTTTCAGATCACAACTGTTTCTCTCTGTGGGCATTTGTCTTGTTTTGTGAAACATTTAAAAACTGAAGCCTGTTTCAGTTATTGGAATGATTGTTTGCTTGAGTGTAATTAATTAAAACCCGATGAAAACCGAAACAGTTTGTGCATGTTATCTTTGGATACCACAACATCAGAGTTGTTAGTAAGATTGATGATGTTGATTCCCAGTGAGATACTTCAACATTAAGTGATGAAGACTGAGAGTATACAGCAGGGGTCCCAATTTAGTTCATCCAAAGGCCCCACTGAGAATCACATCAAAGGCCAGACATGCAGTATTTAGTTTGTTGACATGCTTTACTAGAATCAAAAATAAATAGATCATATAGCCCTTCCTAACTTTTCTAGCCTATATGACATTTGGTCAACAAAGAAGACCTTTGATCATTTGAGATGGAGCTGAGCCTTCTGCTATGAAACCGACTGCTTCTGCAGCACTATTGCTCTGAGATTACTCTGCTATAATTTCATGCCTCTTTTTACTTCAGCAACTTAAAAAAGGCCACAGCCTCTTCCCTGTCTATGGCTCTCTATATTATCCGGTGTGTGGGTTCAAACATCAAAGTAACAAAGAAAATGCTCTTCTATAAAACAGAAATTGTTGCCATGGCAAAAGGATACCAAACACTTTTACATTTGGCAAAAACATGGACTACTCAGTGGTTCACCTCAAATAAGGCTGTCTGCCTTTTGCATCAGTGTTAGTTTTTCTTTGTTGTATTCTGAATTATGTGAAGCTACTGTGCACATTTTATTAAATATAAAATGAGCTTAAGTCAAAGGAAGAGACAGAGATCTCTGTTTTTTCCTGTTTTCCATACGCTGCTCAACTACAGGGATGCAGCTTTATTAGCATCACACCCCAAGCAGCACAGTGATCAGAGGTCATTAACTGGTACAGCAGTCTCAGTCATGGTGGCCATGCTAGCCACACTCAATACAGAACAAACAGCAATGAGGTTATAAATTAACAATAACAACAACAGATCAACACAACATAACTGGAATAGCTGTTATAACCTCTTAAGTTAACACATGAATGCCAGCATGAACAGTCCCACCAGTCTTTGGGTTAGTGGCTCCTCCCCTTGGACTGCTACAACATTAAATATCTCAAATGAAATAGAGGCTGGATACAAAACGTGATTCAAAACAGATACTACACTTTCACAAAAAATAAGAATATGCTATAAGCCACCATCAATATAAGGTAAGATACATTACGACACTGAGTCTCTTAATGGTGTCTAAGAGGTTACAAGACGTTCTATGACCTTTCCAGAGGTGAGTATTATTAAAGCTACACAAGCTTGTTTCCACCAATAAAAACTTTTTAGCCAACCAGACGTCAAAATGTAGACTTCCTAACTTAAACTTAGCAGGTGAAAATTTAATATAATGGTCCAGAATTTTGATTTATGAATAGCACTGTTTCTTTGTTTTTTCAGAGGCAGAAATAGGTTTCCATATAAAGCAGGGACTGCTTCATAGATGGAGGCTCAGATCCCAGAATGCCACACAGCAAAACTCCATGCTGTCATTATTTTAATGAAGCAACCCTGAAGTCAAAGCTCGATTAAGCTGTAGTAGTTTAATAGCAGACTTTGGACTGTGTGCAGCCATGTGGTCTTTGGGGAGAAAATATATATGTTTCTCTCTCTCTCACACACACACACACACACACACACACACACACACACACACACACACACACACACACACACACACACACATTTCCTCCTTTTATTTGTTATTCAAGCAGTTTTGCTGGATCACAACCCAACAAGATATAATAATAAACTTTTCATTCTCTGGGAACTGGACCAAAAATTTAAATATAATAAAAGGGATGGGGTGGCTGAAATCAGCAAGTGAAGCAAGTTTAAAAAAAAAAAAGAAATGAAAAAGCCTAAAGGTGCACCATTAACATTTAATAGATAGTGTCGGAGAGAGAAAAGGAATGACAGCGAGGTGAAGAGGTAACGAATTATATCGTTTTCCCCTCTGGTGAAACTAAGCATTGTTTCTAGTTGTTCTGGTTGTAAAACTGCAGACATAAGCAGAGGAATGAAAACGAGAAACACGTTTTTGCTTATTTATGCATATTTAGGAACAGCTGCATTAAAAACCTGGTTAACACAAATGTTCATTCAGAATCATCAACTAAGGAAACCGACCAGTAAAAAACAATAAAATCTTTATTTGTTAAAATCAGACTAAAATCGAAAGTCAAGTTTTTCTTTTAAATAGTTTGATTCAAACAGATATTCTTTGACTCTGTGATGCGTGCTTACTTTAAAAGCTTTTACCTCTAAACGGCCTCCATTGCACAGAAGGTGAAGTTGAAACATGAAAGAAAACAATTACCGCTGAGTCATAGTGTGGAGGAATAAAAAAACAAAAGTAAAAAGAAGGTCACAATAAAAAAAAAGAGAGAGAATAAAGAAAAGAGACGTTGGCATCACTGTCCTTGACTAACATTAATAAGGCTCATTGACTGGCGCTGAAGTGGTTTTGGAAAGAAAATGAGGAGGAGGAAGAAAGCTGAGGATACAAAGACGACTGAAACAGATGGAGGCAAAAGAAAGAAAGCCGTCATTGATCATCAGGTCAGCACAGCACTCCAGAAACATGTCACTGTTGGCCTGTTCCTTCAGACTCAGTCTCAGGTCTGGGGCCAAAAACAAAAACAATTTTTGTCATATTTTTGGACAAACCTGAGTAGAGCAGGCATTTCTTTATGGTCTCATTTACTCCTTGTCAACACTGTTGCTTGCTTTGGTGTTGTGCTGTTTTATCATCTGTCATCATCGCTTTGATGATGCTATTATTATTTTTGCAAAATGTAACTCACTGTGCATTTTCATAATCCTACCCTGATGTGTGCTGGGCTGTGCTGAAACATATAGCTCTCGACTTACCACCTGCACGTTTGCTCCTGCAACAAAGCAATCAGTTATCTCCCTGATTTTTTTTCTATGGCCTTTACTGTCACTTAGACCCTTTGATGTGTCACACTCTCATTATTCCCCTCAGTCCACAAACAGCTACCAGCTCGGGGTTTCATTTAATTAGAAAAAGAAAAAAAGATTAAAGAGCTTTCAGAGTGCGGCATTTACGTCTGTATGTAGGTGTACATTGTGCTGTACACAACGTCGCACAGCACACATTAATTACAGATGGATGTTATGACTAATGACTTTATTTGATCTTTGCATTTGTGTTTTGCTGTCACCCAACACACTATGTTTGTGGGTCCAGTACACAAATGATGTCTACTTGACTTTATCCTGACACAAACAAGTTTTAGGTTTAGGCAGAGCCGGATTTACTAATAAAAATAATAAATAATCTAAGCTTACAACACGCACACAGCTCTTGCCAGACAACAGTGAGCAGCCTAAACTAAATTAAACAGTCATGCTACTTAGTGTGGGGAGCTTAAAATAAACAAACCACTACGGTTCAGGCCCACCACGTTGCAGTCAGGAAACCACAGAACTTCCTGCAGCATTTCCACTGTCTAACACCAAAAGGGGAAAAGGAAAACCAAAGTTAGGCCATTTTAAAACATACAGTTCATATGTACAGTGCGAAATATACTTAACATAAGTGCTTTGTATAATTACTAAAAGAAACCATAATTTTTTTTTATCTTGTAATAGAAGACAAATTAAAACTATTTAAAATTGTGTACACTGAGCAGCATGTGTGCAGTAGCCTATCAGCCTGGGATACACGCAGGCAAAGCAGCAGTCTAACCTGGACATCTAAAAAGTCCATAATAGATCCCTCCTACTTTACCAAGTGCCTTTAAAGTACCTGTCCCAAGATAAGGTCTCCAATCTAAAAGGTCCAACAGGAAGAAGCGGCTAGGTCTGCTGTGAGCTTGAGATAAGAATGAAAAGTCCTTCTCATAAAGATTAAACACAACCCTCAGTGCCAAGCACCACATCGACCCAATACAAGACACTGTTTTCTGTGACATCTCTCTTCAACTAGAAAACCCAAGTTAGTCTGGAAAACCTCCAGACTAACTGACAGAATCCAATTATTTTTACCTGAGAGAAAAAAGACTAACAAACCCTTCTGGCACATCAGGCTCCACGTCTCACACGGGACAATCTCTGACATGGTGTATTTTGTGTCATTGAATTTTATCTCATATAAGATACCTGCATGCGAGGCTAATTTGAATAAATAATGGAATAAATAAGAAGCAAAAGTGAAAGAATCTTTTGTGTGAGATTTTGATTCCTTTTTTTTTTTTTTGTCAAGACTCCGAGTCAGTTAGCTCCTGTGAATCATGCTGACAGCGGGCGCTCACTGCAAATCATCTCCAGAGGTTGGAAACACCTGGGACCGCAGGTGGGTGAGGGATAGATGAGCCAAATCCCAGGGGAGAAACTTTCACGACAAGTAGAATATACTTTTCTTCAACACACCAGACTGTTATCACCTCGACGTGGGCAGTCTTGTTTTTCAGTTTCACCTGAATTTAGGGGGGAACTGGTATCTCATTCATACACAAAAAAAATTATTGATAAGATACCAGACTGATCCGAGCACCTGAAAATGAACCGAAACCAATGAAAATATGGTATTTTGATGAGGTGAATAGATTTGATGGAAAATGCAAAACAAAATAAGCTGGAGTATCAAATACTCTGGAAGAAACTTTTAGAGTAAATAAAGATGCTGGTAGTGGATAATACTTTTTGTGAACATCAACATGTAACTCCTGTGCAGTGTTGGGACTAACGCGTTATTAAGTAACGCGTTACAGTAACTACGTTATTATTGTGGTAACGAGCAACTAGTTATTATGCCAAAATCAGGAACGCGTTAGTCGTTACTGGGATTTAGATAGGGTCGTTACTCGTTACTTCGTGTGGTGGCTATCGCGGAGCTTCCACAGATTCTGTAACATTAGCAAGTGGTGGAGGCAGCAAGTGGATGAGGGAAAGGGGACGCAGAAGGAAAAGAGACCCGAGGCGGCCGCTGGTCCGAGTGTGAACTGAACTTCAGGTAAGAAGTTATGACCTGCAGTCTATCTGGGTCAGATATAAACCAAGTTTAGGTGGAGTTTATTTTCATTGTGCTGACTTTTTCCGTACTGCGTGCTAGCTAGCATGACGGAGTTTCTATACAGCTGGGTGGGTGCTATGATATTAATGATGTTGAACTTTATTTTGTTCATAAGTTATTAGAGTTGCCAACCATCCCGTCTGGTATTCAGAGAAAATATTACGCGTTTCTTATTGAGGTGAAAAGGAACAGTTTGTCCCGTAATTCAGCTACAATGAAAAAGACACAAAGCTGGAGTTATTCTGTGTCTTTGCTGCACAGCTGCCTCTTCTTCTTTCATTATCCCCCTCCCTCTCCCGTTTCTACTTCAATCATGAAAACTGATCAATGATCAGCTGATCGGCTCTCTTGTTTGTTTATCGCCCACTTTGCGCCAGAAAGAGGAAACCAGCGGATGTCGCGCTAAACAACAGCAGCACGTTTAAGCTTGATCAGCTGTTGTTAGAATTGATTTAATATTAATTTCTAGTATCAGCTGATGTTTGCTGGAGCCACAGCTGTAAAGCTGCTGGTCATGATGGTTTGGTTATCTGGTGAGAGGGAAACATGAAGATGAAACCAGGAGACGTCCTTACTGAATCATCAGAGCTGAGCGGGTGATGGAGAAACAGGTTTACCTTTTAGGTGACATGAATGAGTTGAAGGGAAGTTATGAACTGTTTCTGAGAGACAAATAACACCAGGATCCTTTTTAGGTAGTTGACAGCTGGTAACTGTGCAGGGGCGGGTCTAGCAAAGTTTTGCCAGGGGGCCAGGTAGGGCATTAACACGGAGAGGGGGGCACAAAGAAATACTTTTCTTTCTTATTCTCATTTAAAATGTCTCGCTTTTAAAAAATAATTATCTGAATCTTACAACAAACGATTGATAGATTGATGCATATATACCATCAGAACAGTGTACATCACTGTCACAACAGCGTTTGTTTTCATTCAAAGGCTTTATGATTTTTCCTATAATGGTGGGCCAGTCTCTAGTCAAAATGCCCGGGACGATTTTTTGTCCCCGTCCAGCCCTGTATGCAGCTCATCTGCAGTCTGGTGTTACCTACATCTTCCTATTCAGAAGGCAGAATTTCCGAGTGCACATGCACAGTACAGTAAGTTGAGTACAATCAAAGCATCACGACTGCAGTTTTTGTGTTGGATGTAAAAGGCACACATGACGCTGTGACGTAGAATCATGGCAGCGGTCAATGACGGTCCAGGCGTGGAATTTCTCTCGTGGAAATATGCACATTATCTTTTCCTTTCTATTGGTAGGTGGCACAGTGCACTTGTGGCAAGTAAGCAAGCTAGAAGACTGGCAAAGTTGTGGAAGCAACACATTAACAAGAGAAGTCTGAGTAAAACCAAAGTTACTTTCCCTAGTAACTAGTTACTTTGAAAGTAACGAGTAACTTGAAGTAACTGAGTTACTTTTGATAGAAGTAACTAGTAATGTAACTAAGTTACTATTTTAAAGTAACTTACCCAACACTGCTCCTGTGTGAACATTTTGATGAATGAAAAGTGGAAAAAATGCTGCCAGGCATCATGAATCTCGATGTGTTTTGAAACGAGTACAACAGGAGTAAAGCATCCAAGGCTGCATGTAGACATTACCAACCACTCCTGCAAGTGGAACCCTTTCACGTACTTGCTCCTGACTTCAGAGATAATCTGCATGTATTTTCCATCTTCTTTCTCCTTAGTCATTTTTAACACAATATGATCACACATTTAATTATTGTTCTTATTTCCGTCATAGCACTTTTGTGTTTCTCTAGTGGCAAAATCAAATGTCAGCCGTCTCAAAAACCACCCACCGCTTTCAAAGTCTGTCTGGAAGTCGCTTCACTTGACTTAGATAAAAATAAAAATTGCGCCAGTCTTGGTGTTACTTTCTGAGAGTTTCCCACCTAGAATTAATCAAAAAATGCTTAGAAACTTGATTTACATCTTAAATGTTTTTAATTTCAGCCCAAAGGGATTTTCACACTGTACTGTCAGTCATTCAGAAAGTAAATGTGTAGATAATTTATGTTTGGTTCAAACTCCATTCCTGCAGCTGCAGATTTCCCAGCGTTTGCAGTAGAAAACAGCAGGAGTGCCTTTGTTGGAGCTTTTCTGTCATAATTCAAGGCTACAGTCAGTGTGACTCACTGATGTTTTTCTTGAATGGCTTAATAACATATAGTATATAGTACTATGCAAAAGTCATCTATCATTTCTTTATATTTTGCTATTAAAATTGCCTGAACGCTCTTAGTCAGCTTTCTTTTAAGTTCTTTAAGTAGTCTTCAGAAATATTTCTCCAGGATTCTTGAAGGACATTCAAAGATTTTCTTTGCCTTTTGCTCTTTTCTCTCTCAAGATGATCCCACATTGCTTCAGTAATGTTAAAGTCCGGACTCTGGGAAGACCAATCCTTGACTGATTGTGTTTAATTGTGTGTTTTTTGTATACAGGTATGCTTTTACTTCACTGGCAGTGTCTTGGGGATCATTATCAGGCTAAAAAATAAAGGTGTTGCTAATCAGTTCCTTTCTAAACTGGATTGCATGGTGGATCAAAATCGGATGGCACTTTTCTGCATTCAATCAAACATCTACAATTTGGATTAATAAAACTTGTTGCTAATGAGTTTCAGTCCAGTTCTTGTGTAATTCGGCATACATCAGCCATTTCTCCCTATTTCCCTTCCTTAAGAATGGCTTCTTGACACCCACCCTTCCACTGAAACCATTTCTAATGAGGCTTCAGTGCAAAGTAGGCGGATGAACTGAAGCCAGATACAGCTCTCAGGCCCTGTGTCAGGCTCGTTTTATTTTTCCTTTTTCTTAAAGACATGACTTTAAGATATTTGCCATCCGCTGTTGATAGTTTTTAGGCCCGTCACTTTTATCCTCCACATGTCCAGTTCTATCAGTGTTTTTAAAGGACACTGCAGACCATACTGAGATATGCCAGGTTTTTGGCTAATGTGTCCATCAAATAGTGTTATCCTTTTTTTTTTTACTCTTTCCTTTTATCCTTTTTTTGTTGATACTGTTAACAAAATTGGATCAAAATATGAGTTTTTGCTACAGGCTGCTATTAACAATGTACCTTGAGATACAATTTAAAGTGCTTTGCTAAGTTGTCAGTTATAGGAAGACAACACTCATTTACTCCTTCAGTTTTTAATGCTTGACTGACTCGTAGGTCAGTCTTAAATAGCTTAACAAACTAAATACATTCCTTTGACATGTCTGGCCAAGTCTGGTTCCTTGGAAGCCAAATATGAAGAAATGAGAAGAAGCTCAAGACTTTTGCACATTATTTTATTTACTTTAATCTCTTCTTGCTAATTATGACATGTGGGTATTATAGACCAAGCCCAACTTAGTGTGCACATATATACATATATAATTATTGAGAACTGAGAACCTTCACAAACATATATAATTATTATAAACATGCAAATACTTGATTGTTTTTGCTCACAAAGAGATGTGGTGGTTGCTGCCTGGTCTGTCAACTGTAACTCCTCCTGGACTTTAGATTTAAATTTAACTTTCTTGGCACAGCAATGTAGGTTATCCATCCATATAATGCATGAACCCAAAATGTGAGCGGATGGGAGCTTTCTCTAAGAAAAGTACATCATGCTGAGGCCACAAAGGTTTCTGAGAAAGACCCCATGCAGAGAGCAATAACTGTACAGCAGGGGCTCTTTGTGTTTTATTGAACAGACTGCCGATGATGATGGATATGGCTGCTAAACACCAGTTCAGTAATCGTCACTTTGGACCCGTTTCACAAAAAAGAAATATAATGCTCCAACCTTCACAAATAATTTTGGCTTGCAAAGATCCGATAAATCTTTAAATCCTACAGAGCTGCAACACATTACAGTTCACACCTTTATTATCAGTCTCAAAAATCTACAGTAAGAAATTTTTACAGCCACAAGATGAATAATTAGCAGAAGAATAATGTTTGACAGAAGCTAGACTTTCCCAGTTTGCAGGTTTAAAAATAGGTTGTAAAACACTGGTGAGGACTTAATCAATAAACAATGCTCGGTGTCACAAACCTCCCATCACAAGGTAGCGTAAGCCTGTTTTCAGAAACATGAGGCATTTTTAATGGGTAATTTGTAATGGGTAAATGGCTATTAAAACATAATACAGCCAACACTGCCTTAACCCTTCATGACAGAGAGTCAACAAGGTGCTGGAGAAATTGGCATGCAGTTGACACACAGTTGCTGCTGATTTGTTGGCTGAACATCCATGATGTGAATCTCCCGTTCTGTCACATCCCAAAGGTGGCCTGTGGGATTTGAGATCTGGTTTCTGTGGAGGTCTATGTCGAGTACAGTGAGCTCATCGTTATGTTCAAGAAGCCGGTTTGAGATGATTTGAGCTCAGGAACATTCTGCGTTATCCTGCTGGAAACAATAATCAGATGATGGGCCCACTGTGGTTATAAAGGGATGGATATTGTGTCATAGTGGTACTGGTATTAAGGGGCTTAAAGTATGTTAGGTGAAGTCCTCCCACACCATTACCCCACTAACAGCAGCCTGAGCCACTGATACAAGGCACGAAGGATTGCTGCTTTTATGTTGTTTAAATCAAATTCTGCTGCTATCATCTGTATCATCTGAATAAGCAGAAATTGAGAGTCATCAGACTGGGAAACGTTCATGTCCAGTTCTGATGAATTGTAGCCTCAGTTTTCTGTTTTTAGTTGACAAA
Organism: Neolamprologus brichardi; assembly: GCF_056152115.1. Lineage (NCBI taxonomy): Eukaryota > Metazoa > Chordata > Actinopteri > Cichliformes > Cichlidae > Neolamprologus > Neolamprologus brichardi. The sequence goes on along the minus strand of NC_142114.1, from coordinate 23,399,382 downwards.
AGTAGCATCAGATGTGCTATAGCCCACCTGCTTCAAGGTTTGAGGTGTTGTGCATTCTGTTCTGCATACCTTGGTTGTAACAAGTGGATATTTGAGGTAGTGTTACTTTCCTATCAGTTTGAAACAGTGTAACCGTTCTTCTTTGACCCCAACAAGGCATTTATGTCCAGAGAACTGCCACTCACTGGATATTTGATGTTTTTCAGACCATTCTCTGTAAACCCAAGAGATGTTTGAATGGGAAAATCCCAGTAGATTAGCTGTTTCTGAAATAATTCGACCTGTTCGTCTAACACCAACAACCATGCCACATTCAAAATGACATTTTTTCCCCATTCCGTCTTGACCATGTCTACATTATGTGCTGTGAGGTAATTGGCTGGTCAGATATTTGCATTAACAAGCAGTTGAACGCGTACTTGATGTGAAATTACATATAGAAAAAATTTAAAACTGAAAGGACAGTCAGTTTTCATGTCAGAGGCATCGTTAATCAATGAAGCAATGACAGATGAAGTGTTAACCTTCATAATTCCATTATAATATCCTGCTAGCTGGGAGTCTTGGGTCTTGGCATTCATCTAGCTGTTACTTTAACTTGTACAATCCACGTCAACATTTTAACAGAAAAAGCACGCAGCCGTTACAATCATTCATAATGTATATTTAAATATTTTGATACAAAATTACAAATATGATATTTTGCTGTGCTACCACAGGCTAGCACCAAAAACATTACAACACTGAATTTCTGCAAGAGGTTTTATATACCGGTATCAACCCATGCCGATGTGCCACGAGTGAGTATACTCAGTGGCAAACCCTGAACTCTCTCTCTCCTTTTTAATTAAAAATGCATCAGAAAGTGGAAAAGTCGAGCAGAGCTACAGTCCACCTGCTGCCTGACTGCTGTAAAGTTAGGATGCATTAATGCCACTCTTATTTTTATGCATGTGTAATGACAGTTAATATCAGCGACTGCATACACAAAAAGGTAATATTGATGTAGATGGGTTATTTTCCACTGCCACTGTGACAACATTATGCTGCTTAAAAGCAAGAGTAATTGTGTGCAGTGCTTGAGTTGAACACAGGCTAATTTGCGAGCGCTAATCAAGCCACCAGACCCCCTAACACACAGACGAGGCCTATTTGGTCCCCTGCCAGTGATGACTCCCAATCTAATCAAATATCACTGTGTAGGAAAAGGCACAGTTCACAAAGGTACCACCCTGCAATAAACAAAACCCCAAGAATCAGATGCTAATGCCACATGTATACACCACAGGACTCCCCCAGAGAAGATCTATACATGCTCCGACATATAACAGCTCTTTTAGTGGCACGAGGGAGGGTTACAAAATATTAGACAGGGGGATTTAATGTTGTGGTATTGCTGTGTGGGATTGGTTTCTTAGTCTTGGGCAATTTCACAAGAGAATTACTGGCTCTATAAGTATTGAACAAGTGTTATTTAGAGCCCTGTGGCGTGCTTTGTGCCCCTGTACAATGACTTGTATTACTTCATTGAATTCTGTAATTGACTGTTAATTAGTTTGGTTAAGCTCAGTTTGTTCTCTGTGTCATCCTCAGCGATTCAAGACTCTTTTGAGGTTTCTGTTACAGCAGGGTTACACTCACACAGACCTCCACACTTTGCTTAAAGTAGATTTATTACCATGTTTCATCAGCGGGGCTTTGTTTTCATTCCCCTTGGAGCGAGAGGAGGGATGGGAAGCACACATTTTTCACCCTGAAGAAACAAAAGGATGGAAAAAAAGGCTATTTTTCTGCAACTGAGATGGAAGGGGAGAACAAACACTTCTATGAATCTCATGCAGCGTTTAATGACATCTTATGTGAATATGCTTGTTGTTGTTTTAGACAAATATTTTTATTTTTTTTTAATTTTTTTTTTAAACCTGTCCCGTTTGGCTCTTTTGCCATCAGAATTATTGTCTAAAGGCGAAGAAAGATGCCCAACGGATTTTCTTTCCCAAATTGACCATCCCAGCTTTGCCGTAATGGTCCATTTGATTCACCTTTTATTCTTTATTTTATTTTCACTTGCTGAATACGGGACAGACTTGACTGGGGGAAAGAAAAGGGAGAAAGAAAGAGGGAAAGAAAAACAGTTGAGAAGAGGGACGGGGGAGAAGGGCAAAAAACAAAAACCAACAGAATAAGCAGAAAAAAAAAAAAATACATGTATCGATCACCTGGATCACCTGTTGAGAAAGAAAAAAGAAAACAAGCAGAAGAAAACGAGAGTAATAGAATAAACAACATCACAATGATATATGGGAATATGACAGTAAATACTAAATATTAAACATTATTGTGCAGCACGTAAGATCGACAGCACAGTGTGCTTTGAGGTAGGAGCCAAAAAGGGTGTAGTTTGTGTGTGTGATCACCCGTGTGTACACCTGTGAGCATGGACGCGCTTGTTTTCTTAAAAGGTTCCTTCATGTAATGATCTGCTAGAGGGTGTGGGGGGCCACTGCCCCGTCCTCCAGGGCATGAAGCAGGTATGGAGGAAATCAAAACACCAGACATCCAGAGGCCCCCAGAACACAAGAGACCAAGGAAGACCAACAGAGGGGCAGCCGTGCCACTGTCCCAGAAAGAGCTGAGGAGAGTCCCAGATGAGAGGTAACCCAGCAGCCACGGAGCAGAAGCCAGGGGGGGTTGCAGTGACGTGCCCGTGAGCCCCGCCGGCAGCCAGCTGTGCCTGAGTGACCGAGCCCCAGGCCGAGAGGCCGGGGGCACCCCACCTCCGAAGTGGCCCAAGCGAGCCCCAGGCTCCAGGCCCCGATAAGCAGCCGCCAAGGAGTGAGCCGGTGTGCACCTGGACGCCCACCCCCGGACACAAAGAACCACCAACGCACCGATGTCTGAGGGAGTCCGCCCCCGGCAGGGGAAGTGGTGGGGGGAGATAGGCCTCTAAACCTTGGAGGGCCTGAGATGTCCTCAGAGAGATGGCGTCTGATACCCAACCTGACATATATACACAGACATACAGGCACACACAGATACAAACATCCATTCCCACCCTCATGCTCTCATATGCATTTACTCCACACTCAACCAACGTGGAGACAGACATAAAGAGACGCTGTACACACAATCACACTCCCTAAGCGTACTCTACGAACCGGGTCTAGGTACCCTTTCCCCTGGAGGGGGGAACCGCACCCAGACCCAGGTTGTGTTACCCTTTTCCCTGAGGTGGGGAGAAGCAGACCGCCCCGACTCCGCAGCAGCAGGGAGGCCCCACTCCCTAGACAAATATTTTTAACTCTGTTCCTCTAAAGCAGGTGTCGCCAATCCCAGTCCACGAGGGCCGGCGTCCCTGCAGGTTTTAGATGTGTCCTTGATCCATCACAGCTGATTTAAATGGATAAATTACCTTCTCAACCTTTCTTGAAGTTCTCCAGAGGCCTGGTAATGAACTAATCATGTGATTCAGGTGTGTTGACCCAGGGTGAGATCTAAAACCTGCAGGACACCGGCCCTCGTGGACTGAGATTGGGGACCCCTGCTCTAAAGTATCACAGTTAAATAGTAAGAAAGTCACCTTTGTGAACAACAATTTATTTATTTTTTGTTGAATTCGAATGTTGAGTTGTTTGAATAAAGAAAAGGAGGAGGGGAGATCGATTTGTGCGTCACTCTGAAAAAGTCATTCTGTTTTAAAGGGGTGAAAATAAGCTTTCATCATGGCTATTGTTTTGGTTGTTCTTTGCCGGTGGAGAGAAATATTTTTCCAGTGAAAATTGCTGTTTTAATTCACTTTTTTGTTCCCTGTAATTATTGTTTGTGCTTCATTTTTTAAAAGCAAATGTTAATTTTGTTAATGTTTCATTTATTTTATAAGGTTAAATAAGTTGTGTGAAATACACTTTTGTCATTAGCTAACATATCATTATGATATGCTTATCATAAGGGTGAGCTTATCACCCAGAAGGGTGATAAGCTCACAGCAATGCAGGTGGATGCTTCTCTTGGAAGACCAATGTGGACATTGTGGAGGACTATAAATATCTTGGAGTACACATAGACAATAAACTGGACTGGGTTAAAACCACCACTGCACTCTACAGGAAGGGCCAGAGTCGTCTCTATTTTCTGAGGCAGCTGAGGTCAGTGTCAGCTGTGTTCCCACCACCATCCACTGTGTGTATATATTGTCTCCGATCCCCTCATTGTAGCTAAGTTCTGTGGTGCTGTCTCACTTTTTGCCTTGCTGTCAGTGAGTCAGTTTATTTTATGTCTCTGGTTGATCTGGATCTTTTGCTGATGCTTTTTCTGGGATTAAAGCTGCGATTTTTATTTCAGTTCTGTGTTGCACAGTCCTGCATTTTTGGGTCCACAACTCCACCTGCAGCACACTTACACTGCAGCCATGATAACAAAGCCATTCTCTCCTTTGGTTCCCCTCCACTGCAAAACTCCATTTTGCTTGAAGTGTCATTTGGAGTCATGGCACCTGTCACAGGTGGTGTTTAAGTGGCAGGTTTATCAGGCAGGAAACTATGGTTTATTTTTCCATTTGTTTGTTTTCCATTCGTACCTTTCAGTTTTGCAATTGGTTTTGCTTTACTTCCACTCACTGGTAAGCTTAACTGTCTCTGCCTTTTTTACTTCACTTTTCACCCACACCACCTGTGACACAGTGCATGGCTGAAACATCCCTGCAACTCTGACGAAACAGAATATTTTCATGGTAGTGTGAACAGCCTGAACAGAGTAGTTGAAGTCATTAATAAAAAATGTATTGGGTGATAAAATGTGCATTAAGACTTGCTTATCATAACTTTGATATGTACTGATTTCAAAAAGTCTTGTGTGATGTTTGATTTGAGCTGGCAGGTCATGGTTTGTATTAAATATGAAATGAAGATTATTTCCAATCAATTTGCTCCACATTTCCATCTGCTTGCTGCATGTCTGGAGGGTTTCTTTCTTTGGAGGGGAATGAGCACGGCTGTTCAATAATCTAATCATACTGCCAGTCAATCAAACGAGTTTGTCTAATTGAGACCCGAGTGCCTCTCCTGTCAGCAGGAGCTCTGACTTTTTGCATCAGGCCATGTCAGTCTGAGGACCCAAAAGCAGAGCACTGGTTCAGATGCCAGTGCAGAAGAGAGCTGTTATTAAAAAAAGGGTTTTTTTTATAACAAGTTTGAAACTGAATCATAAGTGGGCTTAGGCTGACAGGAAATGGTGGCAGTCACGATAAGAAGCAGGCAGATGGGTGCTGTGAGCAACACAGGCTCTCCATGAGATGTCTGAGAGAGACACTGGAAAGCTGTGGTAACTCGAGTGGTGCAGAGTTGGCCTGCACCCTAGTTGGTTAGAAACAGCCCCAAAACACAGAGAAACCTTTTCTCTCCAACAGTCAGTAAATACTCCAAATATTGTTTTTTAGTATATGAGTTGAGTCCAGTATACTGTGAGTATTTCCCAGATTTGATCTGTATACAGTAGATCAATTAAATTCAACTCTACTACGGCTGTTTCATCTACAAAAAGATATAAAATTATTAAACAAATTATTAAATCTTAAAGCTTATATGTAACTAAGGCTTAGCTGGTGTCTCGAAACTAAAAATAAATATCTATTGTTATTGCTTTTATTTCAGTAGCTGTGCAATCATTGGATTCTTATATGTAGGAAAAAACAATCTCATATAATCACACATTTTGAAAAGCAGCAATATTTTCACTTTTGCTCCATCTATGCTGTTATACTAACAGGTACACTTTTGTCTTTGGTACTAAGTGGAAGACAAACGCCATAAAATTAGAAGCTTTTTTTATCATATAGAAAAGTAACCTTTCATTATTTCATCAGTTGCACTCCTCTTCCTCCTCAGTATCTGTATTTTCAGTCAGGAAGAGCTGATCGTCAGGGGAGATGAGGAAGCGGAGAAATTCCTCTTTGTCACTTTCCTCATTAAAGAAATCTACAGGGCTCTTCCTTGACATTACATAAATTTCTTGTGCAGTGGGGAAGAGCAACTTGCACCACCTTCCTTTCTTCTCCATCACGTTATGAGTAAAGGCTCCCACCTGTGCAACAGCCCTTTATGAACCGAGCCACTCGGGAGCCGGTATCTCTGCTTGGGCCAAATGATTGGATTGGAAATATAATCTTTATTCTTGGAACTGTTGATCTTGTTACCCCAGAGCACAAGAAACCGATGTAATGTAGAAGACCCCTCCTAGAAATGTTCTAGGTTTTTACTTCAGATTGAATTTTCTTATGAACATTTTTATTGAGTTTTGTTAGGAAAAAAATGTAACACCTTCTTAATGTTTTTTCTTTATTTTCATGGCTATTTACATTGTAGATTTTCACTGAAGACATCAAATGCTTCACGGTGGGTACCATGCATGTAGAGACCATCTATTCACCTTCTCTGCATAGCACAAAGATTCGGCAGGTCGAACCAAAGATCTCAAGTTTGGACTCATCAGACCAAAGCACAGATTTCCACTGGTCCAGTGTTCATTCCTTGTTTCCTGGCCCAAACAAATCTCTTCTGCTTGTTGCTTTTCCTTAGTAGTGGTTTCTTAGCAGCTATTTGACATAAAGGCCTGATTCGCTCAGTCTCCTCGGAATAGTTGATGTAGAGATGTGTCTGCTACTGGAGCTCTGTGTGGCATTTATCTGGGCTCTAATCTGAGGTGCTGTTAACTTGTTGTTTCTGAGGCTGGTAACTCGGATGAATTTATCCTCAGCAGCAGAGGTAACTCTTGGTCTTCCTTTCCTGCAACGGTCCTCATGTGAGGTAGTCTCATTGTAGTGCTCGATGTTTTTTGTGACTGCACTTGGGAACTAGGGATGGGTATCATTTAGGCTTTATCGGATGCCGGTGCCAAAGCGGTACTTTTGAAATGGTGCCGGTGCTTAAACAGTGCTCGAACCAGTGCTTAAAGAATGGAGAACACAAACTTTGTCCTAAAACCTCTCATGTTTAGCTGTTTTTTTGTAAAAAGATAACAATTTAGCCTTTTCTGCAGCTATAGGGCATGTATGGTATCACTCTTGGCTGGAAGCAGCGCTTAAACAATGGAAAAAACACAAACTTTGTCCAAAAACCTCTCATGTTTAGCTGTTTTCCACTTTTTCTTTGGTCATTTCAGCCTTTTTGGCCAGGGTGAAGGGAGTATCTGCCATCAAACAAGAAGACAGCCACATGTAACTACGACTGTGTTTGCTAGTTCACCTTACATGCATCAATTTAATAACGTGGTTAGCCTACTCAACGTAATTTACACACAAACAACATTAAGCTACTCATCCAGAGAAGAACGGCTGCTGCTGCCATCATCATCTGTCATCATTTCTGCTACACTGCCAGGGCTGGGGGCCAGGACTCTCCTCTTTGGGTTCTTAGGATATGTTGCTATCTCCGGGTCCGATAACAGGCACCACACCCACAGTAGATGTGCTCGGTGTGAGGTCTCGCAGCAAGCTATCAAATATGGTGCATTTCTTGGCTTTTAAAAAAATGCTATGCATCGCCAGGTGTTTCATCAGATTTGAGGCATTACCTCCTTTGCACAGTATCACAGTATCACTTGTTGCAGGCTGCTGAGTTTGCATCTTTTGCTGTGAAGTACAGCCAGACTTTTGACCGCTTAGCCTTGGGCATTTTTAATCTGTAGCGTATGTACCTGGCCCCCCCTACTATCCTCGGAAAGGTAAAATGATTGGCTAGAATCCAAAGTGTATGACAGCTCAGGGAAAAAAAGCACCAAAATAAGGCACCGAAATGTGCGCTGCTTTTCGGTCTGGTTACTACCGTTTATGTCAGAACCCGTGCCATTATGGCACCGGATACCGGTACCCATCCCTACTGGGGACACATTCAAAGTTTTTGCAGTTTTTCAAAATTGACTGATCTTCAGTTCTCAAAGTAATGATGAACTGTCATTTCTCTTTACTTAGCTGATTGGTTCTTGCATAATATGAATTCTGTGTACCAACCTGACTTCTGGACAACACAACTGATGGTCCCAACCCCATTAAGACAGCAGGAAATTGCACAAATCTGTATGTTGTGCATGTTGAACAGACCCTGAACACACAGAGCAAACCAAACTGGAGTAAACTCTGTGACATAAATCTTCATAGGAAGGAGTTAAAGAGAGACAAACTTCATTATCTGGATGTCAGCAAGATGGGTAATAGGCAAAAAATGGTGAAAAACCTATTATGTACATATCCATTTTGTAGGAACTGGAGTGTGACTGATAAATTCTGAAAAACATCCCTAGTTTGTCCACCACTTCTTTCTTCTTCAGGATCGGTTTAAGTACTTTCTGTTGCTGGTGGGGTTTTTTGTTTGTGTGTTTTTAACAAGAAGAAGAACTCATTTGCTCTCTTCCTTTGCTTTTCCTGATAATGTTAGCAGCAATGAGAGGGTGTCTGGTTCCAAATTGAGCTGCACTTAGAAGTAAGTGATGAAAAAAAAGCTTATTTACAATGTCTAGGAATTTAAGTGCAGGTTACATGTTTTGCTCAGAAATACTGGAAAAGGTCAGACATTCTCTTTCAGGCTTTAGTTTCCTTTTTTTTTTTTTTTTGGATTATAACAGATGATTGACGGTCTGCATGCTGTTGCCATAAATTGTTTGTCTGGTGGTGTGTGAAGCTGAGATCTTTGGTCTTTTTTTAGCATTTGCTCTTTACATAGAACAACAAAAGTTGTGAAATTGATTCACAAACACTGTGTTTATGCCACAGCTGTCTATGGACGAACCTTTTTTTCTTATATCATGATACATATACCCAAACATGCTTACCAAAACCTGGTAGCTAATCAGTTTTTAAAGTCAGGTATTATGTTAAATTTAAGGTGGTGTGCTTACTGAAGCATATACCTGACATTAAATGTGAAATATGATCACCGAGAAAATGTTTCCAATCTGCTCGCTGTCTGGGTTTAGACCTCTGGAGGGAATGTGCCAGGCTTTTCATTAATCCAATTAGACAGACAATCAATTTAATTAATCACTATAATTGAGACCTAAGTGTCTCTCAAGCCAACAGCAGCTGCAGCAGCAGGGTCATTTTTAATCTCAGAGTTTTAACTAAAAGTAAGTTGGTAATTAATCAAAGAAACACAAGCACATCAGAAGTAGTTTCAAGAAGTAACTTTGTGTATGTGTGTTTGTCCTTATTCTTCACTAGCTCTCACTGACAATGAAAAATGTAAGCCTCAGTTATGTTTGTCATTCAGAGACAACAGGATTAAGGGCAAATGGGGGGGCATGTTTGGTGTTTGGTGCATGAAAACTTTAACAAATCCAGAAACCTGAAATCTCTCCATACTACATCTTCCACATGTACCTAAGCAAAGTGAAAAATCTCCAGCTACAATCTGAGTAGTGAACTCAAAAGTTTTGTGTGTGCTTTATAGATAACGCTCTGAGTGATTTAAGCCTTAGCTGAAAAGTACTTTGGGTGCTCAACAAGTATAGAAAAGCAACATAAAAGCATGACTTTCATTCTGAGGACCAGGGAGCTTGTGATTTTGCAGACTCGCTATCATTAAAAATGTCTTGCCATGATCTTCTCCATGTTCATCCAACAATGTGACTGCATTCATTCAGACTTCATTGGAAGTGGTAGTGAAATGTTACAACTACGATATTACTTTTCACTTTCACAGAAAAGTAAATGGGCGACTAATTCAAACATGAGGCCAGTGTGTCAGTGTCCAGATTAATGGCAGGGTTGGATGCCTCAAATCATGTCCAAGGCTGTAAACTGACAGATGATTGTGCAGACTAATTTTAGATACATATTTCATACCATACTGTACGCTATGATCCTTTAATAAGAAATGGCAAAATAAGGGATTTTTGAAAGTTTCGGATGTGGCAAAAAGGATTTTGACTCTAAGGCTACGTCCACACGTACACGGGTATTTTTGAAAACGGAGATTTTCCATTTTCGTTTTAAAAAATAATCCCGTCTACACATAAAGGCAGAAATGAAGGAAAACGCTGCTAGGAACATGCCAAAGCAACAGGTGGCGATATATTCCTAACCGTGCAGAAATGTTGGCCAATCAGAAGTCTAGAAGCCTCTGTGGGAAAAAGTAAACAAAGATGGGGCATAGAAGCAGAACCGAGTCGTATGTGTGGAGGGACAGTAACTGTGTGTGTATATGTAAGCATTTAAACACTGCAGAGAGTACAATTAACAGTAACAGTATTGTAGAAATTCATTTCACCGAAACAATAACGTGGTGCACAGTGTGACGTCAAAAAAATGCGCACACCTTTGACGCTGCGTTTTCTGCGTTTTCTGCGTCTTCTGCGTTTTTTCTCGTCCACATGTAAATGCAAAAACTGAGTTTTCAAAAATATCCACCCTGGCCGGAGTTTTTAAAATCTCCGTTTTCAGTGACCGAAAACGCCGGTGTGTGGATGAAAGGTGCAAACTCATAGAAAAATCTGCGTTTTCAAAAATACCCGGGTACTGTGGACATAGCCTAACACATATTTGACGTCGGTTTTGTGTGTGTGTGTGTGTGTGTGTGTGTGTGTGTGTGTGTCATCTCTCCCAGCAGCAGAGTAATCAGCGCAGCAGGGAGCTCTGTTGAGGAGCATTACAGCAGCTTGTGTCGATATGGATTTAGTGTCACTGTGCTGAAGCTGCACCAACGTGTCTCTGCCCATTCACAGCTAACAGCAAGAACCAGATTTAACTGCTTCAACCTGCCTCTAACACAGCCAGATGTTCTGTTTTAAGAAATATCACAGAAACTGTTTTTGTTTTGTTTTTTCAAGTCAGTCATGTGTTAAATCAAATCCCAGGCTGTTGGTGAAAGGGTTTGCCAGTGTAAGCTGTTTCTTGCAAAAGCCTAATTTTCAGTTAGCCAGTTAGCTAAACTCAAATCAGCCATTTAGCAATTATTACAAACAAATATGAACTAATTTATACACTCAGCAGGTTTTTCACACAAAACTGGATTCACTAAATGCTCCTAAATGCATAAAATATCATTAAGGAATTTCAGTTGAACCTGATGAATGACATGGAATCTTAAATAAATGAAAGGAAATGGGACTATAATTCAACATTTTGAAGTGTTACTTTGTGAATAAAGCCTGCCCATGAACACACTTTGAGTTTGCACATAGAGCCGTCTAACTCATTTGGGTGACCTGAAAGAGCTATATTTAAGAAAAGCCTACTGTACAACGCAGCAGAATTCAAGAGATTTTAGTCAAAATGAGGACCTGAACTTTCTGTGGAGGTACCAGTGGAGAACGGGCAGATGTTGTCAGTGAGGAGCTGGCAGACTGAACAAAGAGCTGCAGTTTGCCATGGTTGTATTTTTTATTGTATAAGGAAAATAGGATGAGCAAACAATTCTAAAAACACAGAAATAAATATGGAAGCTGAATGTTTTTATCAATGTTGGTGACAGAACAATAAGACAAATACTGAATGGATGAAAAGTAGAGAAATACTTTGGGGGTTAATTAGTTAATGAGTGTCAAGTTTGCCCGTCAGGATCTGGTGGGAACTGGAGCTGTACCAAACCTCCAGCACTCCACATAACCTGAGACATATACAGTCATAAATGGAGAGAGAGAAAGTATTTTGAGAAAAACAGGATCTGCAACTGTTTCTATGCTGACTATAACTTTTTTTTTTATCTGTTTGTTCTCTACCAATTTACGGTAGAAGAAAATACTTGGCTCTTATTTTTCACCTGCTATACGACCTAATTTCTAACTCAGTTTGCTTCTAAAGCTGGACATTTTCCTAAAAGAAAACTTTTAAACTAAAGTCCACTGTAGGGCTGGGCCACGTGCATGCGCAGAGCCACATGGTGGAAAAAGCATGGCCGCGACAGAGAATGAGAAGGGCGAAAGCGCAGATTGTTGAATGAAACGGATGAACCAGAATTGGTTTGTAAAAATGGTGCAACTTCAGTGGTGTGGAACTGGTTTGGCTTTCGTCCGTCAGATACACAACAAAGAACTATTTTTGGTAGAGCATGCTAGCGGGCCGTCATTATTACTGTTATTACTGAACTGATTTTAAGTGGTACACGGCACTCGAAAATCTGTCAATAATGTTTTAGTACAACTTTGCTAAAATACGAACCCAAACCACTTGATGGATTGTCGGAGCATTCAGGAGTCAGGAGCCTCGCGGAGTGATACGTACTGTGCTTCAACATAATATTACTGTATTGTATGTGTATAACCTCTTTTTAAGTTTTGAGGATATTATACATGGTTATGCTGAGGATATGTCGGCCAATTTCCACTGGAAATGCCTTTTGGTTAAACTGGGTTAAACTCAGCAAGGAATTTGCATTTGCACTGTTAAATCTTTATATGGTTTTAATGCACATAAAAAACAGCTGCTTGATTAAGTGAAAATACATTGATGGGGGTTTTTTTGGCACTAAGTTGTGGAGTTGTAAAGTATTTTGTCTCACGTCAATTATATCGTCAGTTATATCGTTATCACGCCAGTTAATAAGCATTTAATTTGAATTAAATAGCTTTAACAACAGTGAAAACTAAATTCCTGATTTTTGCCTTTATTTGACTGAATGAATGAATCAAAACTGAAAACATGACAAGTATGTTAATGATGATTGTCACTGCCAGAATGGCCGATGTGTTTGAGGAGTATGGACCCAAATGCAGACACAAAAGGGGCAGGACTAAAGTTTAACAAAAAGCGGGCCATTTATTTTGGCTGTTAACTACCACAAAAACAAAAGCACGGCAAACAAAGGTGAAAAACTAAACAATAACCTAAACTGGGAAGAAACACAAGACATGGAAAAGATCTAATGATCACCACAAACCTAAACATGAGCAGTGTGTATGTGTAGTTTGGTGATGGAGTTTTTATTATGAATGAATGATGATTTTTTATGAATTATTGTCTATTTCTTTATGTTTAAGGACAACAGGTGGAAATTAGCCTTTGGCTATAATCTGGCATGTTTACATTCATGTAATTTTTCTTTTTACATTTATGTTCATTAACATGCACTGTCCTAAATAAATAAATAAATAAACATGAGAAAACTGAGATGAGAGAACCATGATATCCATGGACCATGAGGTGAGAATAAAAGATGACCTGACAATGAACAAAGGGAGACAGATGACTTAAATACACAGAAGGGGAATAAGGTAAGTGGAAACACCTGGGGAAACACAGCTGACACAAAAGAACATGACGCCACAGGGGAAGCAAAACTAAACACACCCAACATGGAAACAAAACTTTCAGAATAAAACAGGAAACATGGAGGGGCATGAACTGTGACATGCAAGCTTGACACAAGAGACAGAGAGAGGGACAGAGTAGAGAGACCCAAGGGGAACCTACATAGATGAAGAGATAGCACATGACAAACAGAAAAGACTTATAAAAATGGAGAAAAGGTGAAACATAAACTAGACTAAAACTCAGCTAAATCTTAACTAATAATAACAACACAAGAACTTCACATATTTCAAATATAACATCAAAAATACAAAATAAACTCAAAATGCTGGGTCACAGCCCCAGCCCCTGACAGATGATGGGTTTCAAGTGAAGATGTACCAGTGCTGAGACTCAATAGCAGTGGTAGTTGAACTAAAACAGTAATGCTGTGGAGCAAACAGCTGAATTGTAGGCTAAAGGTTCATATACTCTCTATAAGGTGATGGGAGCTGAAGACTGTTTGCACCTCTAATGATTTTTCTTTGCTATTTTGCAAAAAATCTGAGAAGAGAAAATCCAAAGAATTTTTTTAAACCCAGTTGTGCCCCTCAAGGACAAGTATGAGTCACTCTTGAATAGGGTCTGTTATAAATAAAACACATGCAGTCAGGGACTGCATGTGTTTTAGCTCTATAAAATGTTCAAAGAATCTGAGAGGCTGTGAAGGAAGCTCTTAATGGTTGTCTTGCTGTGTATCAAGAAGGAAAGAAAATAACCATATTCTAACTAAATGTTTTAAACTCAAGCTCACTGAGAACAGAAAGCAGAAAGCGTAGCGATAAATCACCTGCAAGGAAAGAAAGTATCCAGCAGTTTGCTACACAGCTGCAGTTCTTCATTCTTCAGGAGGTATAATCAGATCGGACTTATTTCTGACCCCACTGGGACCCTAATCACCATTCTGCAGAAGCCTCACCTGACCTATGAGGCATTTGCTACTCCCATACAGTCAAGCCCCAATTCATCCATCACAATAGTCCCTCCTTTAAAACAGTTTGCAAAATCTGTCAGTCTAAGAATAAGCAGACCTATGCAAAACAGAAGATGGTAAATGGCCTGTATTTGTATAGCGCTTTACTAGTTCCTAAGGACCTCAAAGCACTTTACACAACCAGTCATCCACACACTGGTGATGGCAAGCTACATTGTAGCCACAGCCACCCTGGGGCGCACTGACAGAGGCGAGGCTGCCAGACACTGGCGCCACCGGGCTCTCTGACTCTCCAAGCAAGGGCTCGAACCGACAACCTTCCGATTACAAGGCAAACTCCCAACTCTTGAGCCACGATCGCCCGTAGAGAATAACTGAATATTGAATGTATTTTTTTATAGAATCATAAGTGAATGTCAACAAAATATATAAAATGTATTTTATGGTAACTACAGTAACTTAAGGGCATGCTGGTTGAAAATGCAATCACTTAATTTTGCCTTCAAGTGAATTGACGATTGAAAAATATCATTGAAGAATTCCTTTACTTTCAGAAACTTGTGGGTCGCTTTTGTGGTCTGCTGTGCGTTATTGATTTGCAGGGTGAAGCACTGTCTGATCAATTGTGCAGCTTAGTTTGAGCAGAGAACATAGCTCTGTGCACCTCCAATTTCATCCAGCTACTTCTATCAGCAATCATATCATCAGTTACACCAGTGACCTGGTTCAATTGACAGCCATACAGTCCGTGGCTCAGTATCCCCCACATAATGTTTCATAGATGAAGAGGTGCTTCAGAGCATGAGCTGTTTTCTCTTCCCATCATTGTGGTTGATTAACATGTTAATCTTTGTTTCATTGGTCCAAAGACTTTCAGGCTCATTTAGAACCTGTCTTCCTGTTTTTGAGCATAACCAACAGTTTGTACTTTGTATTTACATTCATGAAGACGATTTCTGATATTACACTTTGACAATAACAGAGTTTGAAGAATGCAAAGTAAGTATACCCTTGTTTGTTTTTGCAGGATGTTTCACAATATAAAAATATCTAATTTATCACAACAGATCATAAAAAAGTCCAACGTGTGAATAAAAATGACGATATTACAGATAATCCTCTCCCCTTCTGTCTGTCTTACATCTTTCTCCATCTCTGAGTGAACTTATTTTGCACTCTCTTCTGTCCCTGTGAAATCCAGAAGCTAGACCTTTAGCTAGCAACGCAGTGTGTGACAAACTCCACACAAACAGTTTTTGTTGTTGTTGTTGATCTTTGTTTAGCTGATAGAAATGACCTGATAGCTGTGATAAAAATTTTAAATTACTTGATTTTTTTAAAACATATAACTTTTTGGGGGTAAATGTAAGAAGTAGAAATTACAGACATTTGTTTAAAAATGTAAGGAGTAAAAGTGAAAAGATGTTGGAAAAATACATATTCTTTACTAGAAGGCTGAACTAGAATTGCTATGCGACTGGGACGGTGAGGAACAGCAAAGGGTGACCAGTTATGTAAGTTTTGGGGGGTTTACTCCCTAAGGAAAAGAGAAGCAGAGATGTGGCTGACAGACTGAGGAAGGGCACAAAGAAAACCCCAGTTAAGCACAGTAAATCACTCAAAAGCTCGAGATAAGCCTGGCTACTACTACTACAGACTGGTGTAGTGATCTGGCAGGGAATGGGTGAATAAGCTGGTGTGTAAATAGGCAGACCTCCAAAGGGACCTCATGAACACAGGACAAGCTAGCTACAGATGCTCATTCACACAGAGAGCATAAAGAGGGAGAAGGTTGCAGGCTGGCACCAGCGGCATGGATAATTTTTGTTTGTGTGCATGTGAATACATTGTCATGCTGCATTGATAAACTGTTTTTTGAAGTTTATCAAAGAAAGTCACAACACCACAGACATGTAAGGGGCGGCCAGGCATGCAGGGCAAACACAAAATCAGAGGCTCTGCCCAGTTGTACTTGCAAGCGAGAGAGAGAATATAAAGAACTGAAGTCGAGACAGCAGGTTTTGCCTGTTTCTGGTATCACCAGCTTACTTTTTTTTAACCCATTCATATTCTCATCAATGTAGGATGGCATATTATGTCCACATTAAGAAAAAATATATATTATTGATCATTTTGAGAATAATGTGGAATTTTAAGAAAAAAGTTTAAATGTGGAGATTAGTTGTCTCAAGGGAAACTGCCTCGGCTGCTAAACCCTCTACAAAATGCCTGTAGATGAGTTAGTGAGATTGTATTTTAGAATCAGATTTTTTACTTACAAGGAAATGATTTGTCTTTTAGCACATAAGCAGTGTGGTGATAAGTATAAGGACAGTAAAAAGATGGTGCAGAAAGCTGCATCTGGTCAGAAGGAAAAAAAAGAAAAGACATAAAGATATCGATGATTATACCGTTGTGCAGTAAAGAGGCTGTATGTTGTATCACAAGACACAACAAGACACCTGCTTGCTTTGTTTCACTCATCTGCACAAGGAATTTTGTAGAGGGTATAATAGTTTTGTGTTGAAACAACTGAAATCTCCACATTTTTCTTGAAATTTCAACCTTATTCTCAAAATGATGAAACTTTTTTTTTCTTAATGTGGCCCTAAATCGCCTTCGTATTAATCAATTTCAGCAGCTGGATTGTGCCCTCAATGTTTCCCTGGAGCACCTGCATCAGGTATTTAGACTAGAAATCATTCACAGTTGTTTAAGCAGGGAGACATGAACAGTTTCAGATGGCTACACACTCACAAAAATGCATATGCTCCCAAAAACTGGAAAGTGGCTACAAAGGATGCGGTGCATACCGGGTTAATGTGATTCTTTGCTCTCATTTAGCAAGAAAATGAGAGGAAGCTATTTTTCTTGGGGGTTATTTCCAGTTTGGGATTCATACACATGATGTGCAATAATGCCTTGTTTTCTTCCTTTTCTCCCAGTAGAGCAATCATAATTCCCTGCAGTCCATAGAGCACCTTGACTTTTAGATGCAAGTGTCATTTAAATTTTCTGAAACAACTGAAGCGGCTATTTTCTCTAAGAGGACAGTTCCTGTTCAAACTTTTCTCCTTCTGTCCACTAAAAGGTAGCTGGTTCTTGAACGCTCACTCTAAGTTAAGCGCTAAAGTTCCAGATGGATTTCACCTAAATTGACAGTTGTATTCAAATTAATTATATTAGATGCAAAGAAGTGAAACTTCTTGGATGGAAATGTCCTAATTATATTCCATAAGAAACTGAATCAGATTTAACTTCAGCTTATTTGCAACTAAAGGTTAAAGTAAAATTCAGTAATAATGACATATGGCATCAAATGTTCCTTCTGTTTGAAAACGATTTAATTAACAAATGAAACTGTTTCAGCAGGGTTCAATATGAGGATAAAGGTTTTGTGCTTTTTTCCACACAGCCAAAGGCCCACAGTCTCTGGTGTCGGAGGCTTAGAAACACTGAAGAAAAAAATTGCAATAGCGATCCTTATCTGAAACAGAGCATTGATTCGGTGAGGACTGAGTGCGTGCGGCCTGTGAAAGACTCTGTTGGAAAGTGCAATCAGTATCACTTAAAAGCTAGAGATATTCAAAAAGAGTGTGATCTGAGAAGCAGAATGACTGAAACTTTGCTCTTTAATGTTCAGAAAATCATTGTCCTCTTGGATCGATTCCAGCAGCTCATCTGGGCCACCAGCTGCATCTCAGTGATGAATTTTCAAAGCTGCTTCTCTTTTGGATGATGACCTAATTATTCATTATTCTAATTTTTACTCCTTTTCTCTTACACAATCCTTGACCTGGTCTGGATAATATGTAAAAACAAAGTTGGTGCCAGAAGGAACAGGTGCACTTTTGCAGGAGGCGGCTCTGTGAATTCATTACGTGGCGTTTATTCACAAACGTTCTTTCCTGGTAGAGAATAAGAATCATACTTTAGCCACGTTCTACCTCCATTAAGCTTCTAGAAGATAAGAGGTGCGTAATGAGAATGAAGCAGTCTCAAGAACAATAAAAACTGTCCAGTGCAGTAAACATAAACTGACATGGCTCTCCAGTTCTCTAATTACAATACTCAAAAAAATTAAAGGACCACTTTCTAAAGACACTATAACATTACATTAGTGACATTTCTGGTCAGTTAAGGAAACAAGGTGGTTTTTAAGCTTTTTCAGCTTCTTTGGCGTTAATGACATCAACAACACATGCACTAGAGGGTCTACAATGAGACAACCCCCAAAACAGGAATGGTTTTACATGTGGAGGCCACTGATGGGATCCCAGATGGTTTGCTGTGTCTCCCAGCACATTCTAAAGAGCATGTCAGAGGAACAGGACAAGCATTGCTAAGAGCTATACGAAATGAGCTCCTGCAGGCCATTGGCATGAATTTCTCTGTCAAATAATAAAAAGCAGACTTCATGAGCATGGCTGAGGGCCCAATGTCCTCTAGTCGGCCCTGTATTCACTGCCCAGCACTGGTATTCTATGGCAAATTGGTATTTAACAGTCACAGTGGTATAGTGTCTCTTTAACACAACCCAAGTCGAGGGTTAATGTTGTCATCGGTATGCGCCACTGCCCTCTCTGTGATTGTGTGGACATGTGCTTGCACGCTAGTGCATGAGGCGGGACGGATTTCATGTTTTACCAGACAACGTTATGGGTTGTACGAACACTGCGCGCTATGTTTGTTAAGCTGCAGCCGTTCAACCGGGCTTATATGGTTGACAAAGAGAAGGTATATTAAAGAATTCCTATTTGCCAGTGTGAGTGTGTATTCTTTTGACTATCCTGCTAAGTGTTTTTGCCGCCTCCTCTCAACCACTAAACACAACCCGACGTTACAGAATACCAGAAATAGGCAGGTTCACCACTGGCACCCTGTGGTTTTCACAGATGACAACAGTTGTAAAAGGGTCTGGAGAAGCTATAATTTGGTGGTGAATCAGTGATGGTCTTTAGGTATTGGGATGCAGGCAGTTCAAAGGAACCTGATTTATGTGATCGTATTATTGTTGGGTCTACCTTGCAATATAAATCGCCTTGAGGCGGCTGTTGTTGTGATTTGGCGCTGTATAGATAAATTGAATTGAATGTTGTCAGGCATGCATATAAGCATGTGGGGGCCATACAAACCACTCAATGCCATTTTGAGTTGCTGCAATTAAATTTGGGAAAAACCTACTTTTTTTCCACTTTGATTAATTCAGAGCTGTGGGTTGATTTTTTTCATTTCCATCAAATAATGTGGCATAGTTTTCTCCTAATATTCTTTTTCTGAAATCATAAGTTTAAGATTGCCACTCAGCTGGGGATTCTCAGCCAGACTGGAGCTCATGGAGTATTTCACACCCTCTTCTCCAGTCGTAATTTTACAAAATGTGATTTTCAGTGAACACACTAGTCTGTCAGCCCAGTCAAGTTAATCATGAGGTTAGTTTCTTCTCCTGCAGCTCAACGTAAAATGTTGAGAAATGTGGAGAAAATATTTTTTGCCACAATTAATGAAGCAATTTAAACCCGATATGAAGACCTAACACCAGGGAAGACCAGAGAAACAGAACTAAATGTTGCTGTAATGTCAGTTATAGTAGTAGTATTTTGAGACAAATAAAAAGTATGCAGTATTAGCTTTTATTTACTAAGAAAACATTTAAATTGAAGAAAAGTTAAAAATATGACCTTTCATTTCTAATTAATATTATGGATATTTATTTGCTTCTGAAAGATTTTCAAGGACCACAGAGATTATTTCTCACTACAGAGATGTTGAATTGATTAAGACAAACTACAAGAAAATATCAGAACTTGATGGGGTTTTTTTTTTAATCCAAACCAGTGACTGCATAGGCATATATGAGAAAACTATCCTACTGAAACTTCACTCAGTGTAACACTATTTTTATTTTCTTTATGGATTTATGCTCTCAGTTGTTTCCCTTGTGGAAGGCAGCACACTTTTTGTTGTTTTGGATGATTATGCATCAGTTTCTGTATCTGAGCTGATAATGCTTTGTTGGGGTTTTTTGTTTTTCTCTGAGTTGCAACACCTATAATCTGAGTCTTTCTGATTTGCTCATTGTGTCTTCTGGCCAGGACTGTATATGTTTAGCACCTATCAATATGTATTTTACCCTTTTCTTATCTATTTGATTGTTTTAGGGTTTTTTTTGTTTTGTTTTCTTAATCCATAATAAATAAATAATAAATAATCTTTTTTGAATTTCAATTAAATTTCCAATTCAATTCAATTTTATTTATATAGCACCAAATCACAACAAAAGTCGCCTCAAGGCGCTTCATAGATACAGAGAAAAACCCAACAATCATATGACCCCCTATGAGCAAGCACTTTGGCGACAGTGGGAAGGAAAAACTCCCTTTTAACAGGAAGAAACCTCCGGCAGAACCAGGCTCAGGGAGGGGCGGGGCCATCTGCTGCGACCGGTTGGGGTGAGAGAAGGAAGACAGGATAAAAGACATGCTGTGGAAGAGAGACAGAGGTTAATAACAGATATGATTCAATGCAGAGAGGTCTGTTAATACATAGTGAGCGAGCACCACTTTAGTCACTGTGAGGTTTTTTTTTAGTGCTTAATAAATAAATTTAGACCTGGAACCTCTTCCAACTCTTATCTAGGGATAGATTCTAATTTTGGGTGCAAGAGGTCCCACATCCAAATCTTCATAAGATAAGACACCAAAGAGGGCTGATGTTAAGCAGACAGAAGACACAGCTGAGTTGCATTAGCTGGCAGTTCCTGCTGCCAGTCCCTTGTCAGAATAACTGGCTGGGACCGCCTTAAGACGGTGGCGGCTACGTCACAATTCTGACTCATGGCATTTTCATGTTTTTCTGTTGTTTAAAATTAGATATGAGTACAATCATTCATACGTGGAGAATTGAACTTCGTAGTTTGAAAATGCGGTGGGGTACATTAAGTTCTGTCTCACCCCCATCTTCTTGAGTCAAGCTGTTTTGTCTCTTCACGTCCAGAAGCACCATAAAAGCACCATAATGACAACCAGCAGATGCAGTCATTCAGTTGCCCAAGTTAGATTCAGCTAAGAATCAAAACAAAATAGATACGTGAGATGTTCACGGAGTGAGTGAGTTTCAGGATGTGACATTTCCGAGCTTTCATTGTGCTTGATTTAATTTGTTTTAAGTTTTTTGTTCCCTTTATTAAGAAGTCGGCTGCAGGTGTTAGTTGAAGTCTAATTTATGAGTCTCTCTGAAGGGTTTTATATGCATCAGGTAAATAAATGGAGATAAATGAGACGAGATGTCAAAGTGACAAAATGAAAGGAGAGATGGGTCTCCGTGGCAACAGATCAGACCCAATTTGTTGTTGGAGTTTGTGCCATCACCTCCTCAGAATCTGCTGTGTGTTTCTCCTCTATTTAGACATGTAGCTGCATTACTTTCATATCAAATCATGGAGATGTTTTATTCTGTTTTTGTCTAACAGATCCCGATTTATATCTTGTGTGTTATCAAGTGAGCATCAAGCCTGTTTAACAACTGTTTTAACATCCACTTTTTTTTATCAATATTTTTAGCAGCTTACTGGAGATAAATTGTTGAATAAAATTAGTTAATCTTTAATCATACTAAAACACAGCAGGGGATGACATGGTGAACAGCAGCTTCTGCAAAGTGTTTGCTTAGCATGTTAGAAACCTTTGCATGATACTGATTTTATATTTTTCATATTAGTGCTGCATCACATCAAACACTCGCAAGATGGATCAATTATGGCAACTATACTGACAACAAAAAAAATCTGTCACCTTTCTCACCTTACTAATCTTCTAACACAGCAAGCTTTGAAATATGGAGTCCATAATCAGGTGGTACAACACAGCACAGACTTTCTTTGCATTAGCTGGCTCAACAAAACCTAAAACACCAGCTGCAGATAACAGATATCACAACGGTGGTCATCAACTTTCACTGTTAAGTTGGCCTTTCTGCTTCAGCTTATGTCTGCTCTCTATGAAAAAGGATGTTTTGGTCATAGCACAAAATGATCCCTATGGGTGCCACCTACTCTAATTGGATACATGTCAGATGATGATGATTTTTAAAAAAAAAAAAGGTCATTAAATGGTTAATAAAAATCTATAAAGAACATCAATTATATAAGAGTAAAATACTAAAGTTAATAATTTAAGTTTATTATTTGATTTCTGATAATCCTGCACTATCAGTGGTGCTGTTTTGGATGTTTGTGTCTTTTAAATTTTCTTAATGAGTCAGAAACAATATAGATATATTTTGGTTATTTCCAGTTTTTACTTTGAAGGTTACTTTTTCTCATGTGTTTTTTGGTTTGATTTACCTCCCCTGCTCAGTGCTTTGTGTGTGCATGTGTATAATCCTGTGCTCCTTTTATAATTGTCACTTTTGGGTTGTTGGTTGGTCTACAGTTGGGAGAAAATGAATTGTTCTATACAGAATGAAACAACGTTTACAACATGAAATTGGTTCAGAATAAAACATCTGAAATATTTTTTTAAAAATCCTGGAGAATGCTCCACTTCTAGACAACATTTTCTGAAATAACCTTTTTGTTGTGTTTGAATAAAGTGAAGTAAAAATAAATGTGTTTTACTGTTTTCAGAAATGCAACAATATTTTGTTTTTAAGGGTTTTTTTTTTTCAATTAATCTACGAATCCTTCACAGCATCTTCCACTAGATAGATGATAAAATATTTTATATTTTTTCATATTTTTTTAAGACTTTCATTATAAAGACTGAAACTTTAAAATGGACACATTAAAGGTTACTTTTCCATAGAGTCATAAATTGATTAGAATCAAATATAACAAGATTTATACAGTATCTGCATCACAGAACTAATACATGCACATTCTTGTCATAATTTGCATTTTTTGCTTAAATCAGTGGTTTCATCAGTAATCAGTCAGGTTACAGCTTAACAACTTACACAATAAAAAGTATATTCCCCAAGCACATACTCTATATACATGTAGTACTAAAACATGGTTAAAGTATCGTGGGTATCTTTTATATAGTCGGACTTTTAAGGGTTGGAGAAATGCACAATAGTTGAAATTATAAGAAATAACAAATGTGTAAAACAACAACAATGTAAATTGTGGTTCTTGTCAATGTGCTTTTATACACCGTATTTGCACTGCTGTTACTTCTGTGGTTGTCAACTCAGTGTATGTAGCACATAAACCAGTATTAAACTTAATGTATAATGAACACTTGTTGGAACACCATGGTTTTTATGTGGAAATGTTGTGAATAATACAAAGAATGTGAAAATAATTGGGTGTGTCAGAGATGCTGCAGAATCAAAGGCATGTAGAAAGCAGCGCCTTATCTAACCAATTATTTTGATGCCTGTGTCAAAGTCTCTTTGCTAAACCCACTGAAATCCTTGCTCGGCTATCTGTTGAAGGTTTCAAGGAGTCCAATTAAAATTCTGCTTGGTAAGCTACTTATCAACAAGAACATAACATACCCAGAAAGCGGATTTAATTTGTCACAATTACGAATAATACGTTTAAGTCACAGAAGTAAAGAAAGACAGGACAGAAGAAAGAAAATGTTTTAAAATGGGCTGTAAGAATTTAGAACTATTCCTGGAATTGCATTAAATGTATCAGGAAATATGTTCAGGACAGTTTATTTTAAATTGTAAAAAAGGTTGCATTAAAACAAGATTTACTAAACAGGCCTGCAAAACCTTACTTTTACATAAGAGATTTATTTTGCCATCATTGATCATTTTATACATTTCACTATTACTAGAACTCACTCATTGAATCAGCTAGCTAAATGAAATGAATGATTTTAAAACTAAAAGGATTAAAACAAAACAAATTAATATCTATTTGAAAGATATATTACATTTCCCAGAACCTTGACACATTCACTTTAGTCACTATAATTTTACAGAATGAATTGGTAAGTCAGGAATGTTTAATTATTAAACTATATGAAGCACTTATCACAGACAATCAGTCGATTCAATTCAAATAAATTTTATTTACAAAAAAAGTTGTCTCAAGGTGTTAAATATTAGAAGGTAAAGACCTTATAATAAATTAGAAAACCAAGAAAATCCAAACATTTAGATGATCCCCTATGTGAGCAGGCGCTTTGGTGACAGTGGGAAGGAAAATTCCCTTTTAACAGGAATGCAACCTCGGGCAGAACAATCTGCCGTGAAAGAAAAAGTCTCAACAAAGAGGTTAAACAAAAACTGTTCGTAAGTCTTGATGCCACAGACTGAAAGGCTCTGTCCCACCTAGTCATTAATCTTGTACGAGGAACAATTAGAACATTTCGCTCACTAGAGCAAGAACAACCTGTATTCATGTTGTCTACAGGTCAGAGAAAATGAATTATTCTCTGCAGGATGAAGATAAAAAGTTTACAAAGTTACAAATTGGTTCGGAATTAAATATGTGAAATTGTTAAAAGAGAAAAAAATAATGTTGAATATGATTTATGAAATAACCTGTTTGTTGTATTTAAGTGTATGCTTTACTTTTTCTGAAATGTAAGAATACATTGTTTTTAAATAAGTTATTTAAATAAGTTTTACAACTAATCTGCCAATTAGAAACTTGCAGCATCATGTCATGGAGTTATAACACACTGCTTGACTTTTTTTTTTCTTCAGTGGCAGTAATAAGCGTCATCACTAAACCTTCCCTCTTCCAAGGTACTTTTGGTTGGGCAGAAGTGTGGTTTGTCATTAAGTGCATGGATGGATGAATTACTTTCAGACAATCTTCAGATTCTCTGATGGTTTTTTATCCAACCATCCATGTTCTTCTGCTTAATCAGGTCTGGGTCACAGCAGCAGCAGTCTAAGTTATGTATTTTACAAATAGTTACTATCACATGCATATTCATCACACAAAGAATTTCACAGGGGTTGTACAACAGCTTACTACTGGCACCCTTTAATATCCTTCCCTATGGCACTATTTTTAAAATGATCCACAGACATTACAAAATACAAGCCTTGTTGTTAAGTTGCCAAAAAGACACAGAAGACAATGTACTTACATGTAGTGGTGCAAATCTAAATGCTAATGTGTTGACCTGATAAACAACTGAAGAAAATACATTACCCTTTAGTTTATGGATGGGAATTATTCAAAAGGCAGCCACTGAACAAACTGATATAGTCTCAGGCAATCTTCAGATTTTTCTCTTCTCAGACTTTATGCTCTGCCTACAGACACATCACCGCTGCTGTAAAAGCTTTACGCACTCTGCTATGCTGCTACATTTTGTTTCTTTGTGCAGCCGTGTCAGTCATTAGTGACCACACTGCCTTTAATGTTTACTAATGCATTCTCTCATTGTCAACAACAACAAAAACACCAGTATGGCTCTGCAGAGAGGTAATATGGGAGGCTGAAGGTGGTGACTCATCAGGTGGAGGCAAAAGTGCGACCTTGAATGTTAGGTGTCCACAGTTCAGCCATTTGGTGGTCCCTGCATGGATGTGACAAATCAGCCTGGTAGCTGATGTGAGCCGAACAAAGAAAACATGATGCCAAATAATGGCGCACAACATCAAAAAGTAAAGGTAAAAGTCTTCCATCTGTTCTTGAGCATATCCACAGACTGCTGGCTCTCTTAACCTCCACAGATTGACCTACAAGTGATAGCCATGGGTTTTTCAGGTTGGTGTTTTTGATTTTATCAGAAAAGAAGCTACTTTCAGCTGCTCCCTTATTCACAACGGTTCAGCACAGCAGGTATCTCAGCATATTTGATTTGACAGATTTTTACACCAGATGGCCCTCCTGACACATTATTGTTATTCAAATGTGTAAACCACCACACTATGGAGCCAAGGGATTTTCAATTTGAATATTAATATAAAAACTCTTTAATCAAAAATCTACAAAGTTGCCAAATGTCATGCACAGAAAACAATGAACTGAACAATGAATATACTGACCTGCTCACAATGTTGACAGTTACAGAGTACTACAGAAACCCAGAAGTTAGCCCTGATTCCCTTACATAGGCCCTATATAAATGAGAACACACTCTGTTACGGATTAATGCTTGGGATTCTTACACAGCAAGATAACCTCTACAATTTATTGTAACTTTCATGATTTTTAAACCTAAATTCAATAGCCCAAATCGTAAAGGCTAATGTCTGTGAAGGTTCTCAGTCATCCAGGTCATCGTAGTCAAAGGAGCTTGCAAAGAAAAGCGTCTGGACTTCTTTAAGTTACTTGAAGACGTTTCACCTCTCATCCGAGAAGCTTCTTCAGTTCTAAGGTCAAATGGTGGAGAGTCCCAGATATAAACCTAGTGGGAGTGTCCCCCCACAGAGGGACAAAAGGACCCCCTGATGATCCTCTAATCGCCTGAGCCAAGGTGTGAAACTGGGTGTGGGTCCCAATCAGCCAGAGTTTCGGGTGAGTTCATTGTGAAACCTGGCCCCACCTTATCATGCGAATTCCTGAGGTCAGATGGCCCAGGGTGTGAGTGGGCGTTAAGGCGTCTGGGAAGAGATCTCAAAACTGGATTATAGATGGCAGAGAGTTGGTGTCGTAAACAACCGCCTCTGTTCAAAGATGGTCGCTCACAGTGGACATAGATGGCTTCTTTCACTCCTCTTTCAAACCATCTGTCCTCTCTGTCCAAAATGTGAACATTGGCATCCTCGAAAGAGTGTCCTTTATCCTTAAGATGCAGATGGACAGCTGAGTCTTGTCCTGTGGAGGTGGCTCTTCTGTGTTGTGCCATGCGCTTGTGAAGTGGCTGTTTGGTCTCTCCAATGTAGAGGTCTGGGCATTCCTCGCTGCACTGTACAGCAAACACCACATTGTTAAGTCTGTGTTTTGGCATTTTGTCTTTCGGGTGAACCAGTTTTTGTCTGAGCGTGTTGCTGGGTCTGAAATGCACCGGGATGTCATGCTTGGAGAAAACCCTCCTGAGTTTTTCTGATACACCGGCTACATAGGGGATGACAATGTTGTTGCGTCTGTCCTTCTTATCCTCCCTCACTGGTGTCCGATCTTCTTTTCTGTGCCTCTTTGCTGACTTTAAGAACACCCATTTAGGATAGCCGCACGTTTTGAGTGCTTCCTTTACATGTGTGTGTTCCTTCTTTTTTCCTTCAGGCTTAGAGGGAACATGTTCTGCCCGGTGGTGTAGGGTCCTAATTACTCCAAGTTTGTGTTCCAGAGGGTGATGGGAGTCAAAGAGGAGGTACTGGTCCGTGTGTGTGGGCTTCCGGTAAACTTCGATGTTGAGGTTGCCATTCTCTTCAATGTGCGAAGAGAATGGCAACCTCAACATCGAAGTAAAGGCTAATGTTAGGCCATACGTGCACTACATAAACTGCAGGACTTTACTTATACCACAGTTAAACTTACCGTGTTTGGTGAAATTATGTTGAATGTTTTTGAAAACCGTCTCCGTTAAACCCACCATGCAGATTTTTGAATTTGCATATTGCAAGTAATAACAACAGTAATTATCTTCTAATTTGATTACAGTAACACAGTAACACCCAATGCTGTTTACGATTAGTTAGCTACAGATGCCAATAATTAAGCATTCATTAAATCAGGTTAACACAATTTTAAGTCATATACTCTATCGGTTGGCTTTTTGTTCATAAAAAGCCTGGGGGGGGGGGGGGGGGGGGGGGGAGATGCTACTGTCACCAAATATTTGACTATGCGGACTAACTATTTGTTAGCTGTGTAGGTATACTTCTGACTAGTGATGTGACGTTCTGTATCGAGGCTTCGAAGCTTGTGTCGAGTAATGGAGGGGGCGAACTTTGCCGTGAGCTACGACAGCGATATAAACCCCTCAGACTTCATTCAAAAATGTAGGTGTTTGATGGAGAGTTGCGGTTAGTGAGAGTTTGGAGACAGTTGGGAGGTTTAGGAGAGTGAGGAGAGAAAGTCAGGAGAGAATGGAGCCAGCTAAGAAGAGGAGGATGTCCTCCCCTGTGTGGGAACATTTTGATTTTATTCCTCCCAACAAGGTATGTAAATTTCTACAGAAGATGTATTTTCATAATACTGATGGTGCAATACAATTTATGTTAAGCGGCTTTACTTTTGTACAAGGTGAAGTGTTTGCTATGTGCCAGGGAGCTGGGATATAACAACAACACCTCATCCATGCTTAGGCACTACAGAGCTTTGCATGAGAATAAGGGGAACACCGATTGTGGAGCAAGACCAGGTGAGCCATCAAATGCCATGATAATATAGCATGCAGTAATGTTACTAAATGATATAACAATATTATACAGCTGTAATAAGTTACGTGTGTGATATTTATATTTGTGCTTTGTTTTTGTTGTCTTTCCTCAGGTGAACAATCTCAAATAGATAAAAACCTGGTTAGCATGGTGATTGAGGACTCCCAGCCATTTAGCATTGTGGAGGACAAAGGATTTAAAAGATTTGTTAAATCATTAAATCCTAGCTAGGTTCTCCCCAGTAAAAGGTCATAAAAGCAGTGAAAACGTAGTTTTTACAGAATAAAATGTGAACAGGCAGTGTGTAGCTGTCCATACCTCAACGTTACAAAAGCACAACCACTGTCCACACCCCAACCACACCTCACCTCACAGTAAATGATCATTTCCATTTTAAGCATTTCCAAACGATCATTTTCCATACTGCCAATATAAATATACACAGTATACTACCATCACTACAATATACATGTTTTACACACTCCTTTTGTTGTTGACATTTACAGGCTGTGTGCAAAAGGCCACACTCTTCAAATTCATGCCAACTAATATTTTTACGTCCAGTAGATGTCCTACTAGAGCAAATGAAGCTTCAAGACGCTTTGTGCTGGGGTGAACCAATTGGATGAAAAGCTTCAGTGCTTCATGAAGCTTCATCTGCCCATCACTACTTCTGACTGTAGTAAAAGTGTTGGAGAAGACTTAAATACAGACTACAAGTACAACGCCGGAATAATAAAAGATGCATTTATAAATGACAAAGGAAGGCACTACTTACAAACAGGGCTGACAGGCTACTGGAGACAGCTGGGGAATGAGACACAGCTGAACATAATTAACACAGGTGAAAACAATTATGGCAGGACTGATAAACAAGTAACTAAGGCTACGTTCACACTGCAGGCGAAAGCGCATCAAATCCGATTTTTTTTTGACCCTATGCGACCCATATCCGATCATGGTCTGACAGTGTGAACGGCACAAATCCGATATTTTCAAATCCGATCTGGGTCACTTTCGTATGTGGTACTGAATCTGATACATATCCGATGTTTTAGAAAGCGACTGCTGTTTGAACGGTCATGTCGCATTAAATCAGTCTTTTACGTCACCGACACAAGACAGACGCCCGAGAAGCGCCCGAGAAGACATCGTGAACGCTTCCTGGCCATCCAGTGTAGATGTTAGTGAAACTGTTGGGAAGACAACGTGAACATTTTATTTGTATTGTTTCTGACAGAAATCTGCAACTATCCTTTGAAGCACCGCTCCTCTCTAAAACAGCAATAAGGATAATTATTAGGTTATTTACATTATTATGTAATTATTATGTTATTTACATTATTATGTAAATAACAAAATAACTTAAAGCAAAAATTGGGAAACGTAAAATTCAAAGTCTTTATATTAAGGGCCAGAAGTCAAACAATACTGTTTGCTCTGGGTCTAAACAGCGCGTTATGTGTGACGTCTTCTTTTGCGCATGCGGGCCGCTTTGAGCGTTCACACTAGAGCGCGTTTGCTGTCGCATTTTATTTGTAGTGTGAACAAGCAGACAAAAAAATTGGATTTGATCAAAAAATCGGAATTGAGCATTAAGACCTGCAGTGTGAACGTAGCCCACATAACAAAATTCTAAACACAAAGACAAGACCAACAATAGGTATGACTAACAAACAGGAACACGCTGAAACAGAAAGATAAGACTCACAGAGAAACACAGAGGAAACTAAAAGTACTACAAAGAATAAATTTTAAAAACAAAAATGTGAACAAAAACACAGGATAGTAAAACTAAAGCTCAACAATGGAATAACGGTAAGATAAAAGGAGCAAAAGATTAAAAGACTAACAGGAGGAAGCAAAAACTGAATCACAAAACATGAATCCAAAGCTGAAAAACATAATTAGATTCAGACAATATAAGGGGTTTTTCAGATTGTCTGTTTAAGTTATTTAGGAATTTGTGGAGCTTGGTTGGCTTACAAACTTTGTGGCTCTTTGACATTATTTGTTGATGGGCTTTTTTTTTTTTTTTTTTACCCTTTTAGCAATTTCTATTTTTCTAAAGCACCTGCTGAAAAATCTATACTTCATCAAACTTTCCCCCAGCGAGTGAGCACAGAGCTCTTTCCCTCTGTTCCTTTCAGTGAGTGGGCACCCAGATGGAGGCTGTGCACTGTTCAAGAGAAAAAAAAGAGAAATGTTTCTAAGATTGGACGCACTTTAATTTTTACCCATGAACTTAATGAATCGATCCAGAATCATGACTAGTTCACAAAATGCCTGTCAAATTCTGTATTTATAACTTGCTCTTAGACGGTGCTGAAGCTGTTGTTCATGTGGATATATTGGAACTTTGGGTCTATGGATACAAATAAATAGATTAAGGTTTCTGGATGTTTACATGTTGCCATGATGCTACAATTACTGCTCATGAGTTGATTGTTGGAGGTCTCTGCAAAGACAAAATTACAGATATTCATTGCTTCACCCTTACATCCAACACAACATTGCAGTATGCAGTACAATAACCATAATCTGTTATCGTAATCTGTTTATTTTTTTTAGAAAATAATTTATTTTACTATATATATTAAAATGTAGATTTATTCCTTACCAAAGCTAAACAACCCAGTAATATCACCGTAGTACTGCTGTATCACTAGTATTTGAACTGAAATATCCTGACAAACTGTAACATTTAATGTGCTGCATCAGCTTAAGAAATATGGAGCTCTTTTTTTGAACTCATCCCTTGAGGCAGGAGTAAAGGGAAGCTACAGAAGGCATGGCTTTTAGTACCATACCAAAAGTAATGCATCTAGATCATTTTAAATATTTACATTTATTAAATTTGCTTCAAAGTTTATGATTAATTTGAGTAGCATGCCTTGATACTACCGAGTTTGACCACCTTTTGCTAGCGCCACAAAGTTACTGCAAATTTGAGTCTACTTGGTAAAGATGACATGAAGGCTTGGATGGACTTGGGTGAGGCAGAGATGGAAAAGAGGCTGCAAGGTAGAGTAAAAGATGCACAGTGTGATTTAAAATATGCAGAGTGGATGCTGATTGGCTCGAAGAGGCTCAAAGAGGCTGACCAGAAAGATGACTGGACTAGAGCAATGATGTCATCTGCTGCTTTAGTGTTTGATGTGCTGTGCACTCAGAGATGCTCTTCAGCATGTCTCAGTTATATTGAGTCTGGTCATTGTCATCAGACATCAGACATCAACAATTCATTTCAGCCCAAAGAACTGCCATTCATCAGATATCTTCTCTTTTGTGGACCATTATCTGCAAATCCCAGAAGACACACAGTTTCTGAAATACTTAGACCAGCACATCTGGCACTAACATTCATGTCACGTCCAAATCATATTTCTTCCTCATTCTGATGCTTGATGCCTGAGTTGTGTAATGTTGATAAGACATTTGCCTTTAACTTATTTAACATCAGCCAAAGTGGCTGTTGAGTGTATCTTATTAATGTGACTACAAAGTGCAGTGTAACGTTCAGATATTTGCATGCACTTTGTTCTTATTATATCTACATGTTTTCCATTTATTGCTTCTCACTTTCTGTCTCGACCTCCTCATTCAAAAGAAAAAAGAACATACACGTCTGGAATTGTAAACATAAATCCATTTTACTTAGTTCAAATCAAACAGTTTAAAGGCTTTTTCTTGTCTATGTTGTTGTATTTGTTTTTTCATTTTTATTCTGTTCAAGGATAAAAGAATTGATTGTCTTCTTCTTTTGATCTGACAAGTCTTTACTTTACCTGATGTCCTCACTATTGCTTCTCAAAGCCACTGAATAGTTGCTGAACTGAAAATAACTGTACTATTTTTTTCTTTAATAGATTTTATACAGATGATATTCCTAACTTGGTTATTCTTACTTTTTTTTTTTGCTTTTTGCTTCATAACTTTTGCACTGTCCACTTCCTGCTGTGACAAAACAAATTTCCCATGTGTGGGACTAATAAAGGTTATCTTATCTTATCTTATTTTCACAGCATGGGCTGGAATGGGAAAAAAAATAACTCGGTCTTCGAACAACATTTTTGTGTTTTATGATAACCATGTTAGAGTAAGTAATACCATAGGGAAAGATAAAAAGAAATTACTTTGTATGACACACAATAAGATATAAAACAATCAGCTGCCATGTAGAATTGTTATGCTATTTTCATTCCCAGTCCAAACCATAACCAAAAGACAAAACATCTTCTTCATAAGTTTTAACACATAGGCTTTTTTCTTTAGTGGTGCACACACCTGCAACTGTTTAAATACTACTGATCTGAAACACTATTTTGTGAATCTTTATCTAGTCTATTTGCAAAGTGACTGCCCCATGTTCCATGCATGTAAAGATAACACCATAGCATTGTGCTATGTCACCACATCACTCCAAATCAGTAAAAACTGTATCGTCGTTCAGGAGTTTTTATTTCTGGAAAATCTGCCATTTTCTGCTTGACTAACTTTTATCTTTGGCATCTGTAGACTTCAGAGTTTGATATGTTTCATCTTATTTTTATTTCCTGCAGAGCTGATATATGTAACCTAATAGCTCCTGCAGGTTCTGCACAATTTTGAGAGAGGATGATTTCTTTATGCATAACCCAGCTGATTAGTGTCAAATAGAGCACAGCTGTTCCCTAGAGATAATGATAGGATGTTTAGTGCTATCAGTCCTTGCTGCCTTATTCCAACTCTGATCAGATGCAGATCCAACTTATTTTTTTTCTCCATTTTTCCCAAGCCTGTCAGATGTCAGTGCACTCATTTCGCTTACAAACCTTTTCTGCTGACTGAAGCAAATAATGGCTGTTCCTGCTCCCTTAAGATGCTCCTGCAGAGCAACTGTCACCTAAAGCAGTCAGCGCAGAGAAAAAGTAATAGAAGTTTCCAGTAATTACCTTCTTTTAAGTCCAGCAGATTCCCGGTCAACTTCAAAATCCATTCAACTGTGCTTTTTAGCTCCTTCTAGGCAGTAAATCTTATCATGAACTGATGAATGACATTTGAGATGCTGTTAATTACAAGTATCTTTCGAGTGCTAGCAGCCAATTAACAGATTTTTTCCAGATACTCTGTCCCAAAATGGTTAAGTTCAAGTACCAAACAGATGTTATACCCTCAATCTTTTTGAAGCATCATTTGCTCTCCTGAACCATCCCCCAAGACTTGCGTGTTTCTGAATTACAGCTCACATGTTTGCTGGCATATCAAAAGCTTCTTGATACATTTAAGCTCTTCCACTGCACTGCAGCACTTCTGAAGACAGTGAATAAAGTTGGCATGCCTTTGACATGTTCAACCTTTACTAAGAGCCATTCATGCATGTTTCTATATCTGCAGCTTTGAAATTTATTTCATTATCAAACTGCCCATACAGCAATTCCTCCTCTGTCATGAGCTACGTGTTGCCAGTCTACATACAGGTTTTTGTGGCTGCCCTCATGCGTATAGCAATAGTAAGATGAGACACTCTTCCTTCTCCTTGGTTTTGTCTCCCACACAGTGAAACGCTCAGATGGACGCTCTGTATGAAGGAGCATCTCTAGAAGTTGGACTTTGCATGTTGCAATTTCATTATCTGATTTTTGTCTATGCAACAGACTATAGAAATCATAATCAAACAAATAATTCAACATTGGCTGCAGCACCCAGGATTAAAATATTCTTCTTCTTCTTGGTGCTCCATCTTTCGAACCTAGTTTGTATGAATTAATGTGTTAACTTGTCTTTGTTGTTAGTTCATTCCCAGTGTCCAACAACCAATTACAGCTGACATTCACTTTTATTATTAGTATAAAGCTCGGTGCTGTCAGCCACAGTGCATGCAGAGACATTAAAGATTGATTAATCTGTTGTATTTTCTGAAAGACCGAATTGTTGCTTTTTGACCTCTTCAGCATTTGAATGAAAGTCTTTAAGAACAGTTTTGTTTTATGAAACTGACCGTAAGAAATTGGTTTTCTTGGGGCTGCAGTCACACTACAAAGACCTCATGGATAAATCTGAACAGAAGTCTCCCTTCTGTGTCTGTGGATTGGAAAATTAGTCCCACAAACATTGCCTCAAGCCGGAAAAAAAAACGTCACAGGTTGAGTTAAGCTTCAGCTGAACACACTGATCTGTTGTGATACGCTGTCCTGGTGGTAATGCAAATGTTTGTTATTTCAAGGAATTTCAGAGTTTGGTGTAAAAGTCTGATGTTTGGTTCTTTTAATCTATTTAAATTGTGTTGTTAAAATCCACCATGGTGGTGTACAAAAATTGTGTCTTTGTCAAAAACATTATGGAGGGAACTGTAAATTATTTAAATAGTCCCTACATCTGTCTTCACTTAAAGCTGATAAGCCAAACCATGAAGCTATGAGGAAGGGTTGTTGACACTAGCTTAAAAAGAGAGGTGACAATCAGTGAGCAGCAGCATCAGAACCAGAATACTTTATTAATCCCTGAGAAAATTATGTAATTGCCTAAACTAAATGAAATAATACAATATATCACCAAGTTCCAAAATATAGTAAAATATCTTTAATATGTACAAATAGTTATAAATACCCCAGTGTATAACACAAATTAAATATATATGGTTGAAAAGTAGCTATCATGCAGTGAAAAAGCGTTCGTGGAAAATGATAGAGAAGGTCAGAAAGAGCAGCACTGAGTCTTTATGGATCTAGAGAAAGCATATAATAGGGTGCTAAGAGGGAAACTATAAGAAGCCAAGAATGAGAAGTATGTGAGGGTGGTGCAGGTCAGGTATGAGGGCAGTGAGACAGTGGTAAGGTGTGTGGTTGGAGTGACACAGGAGATTACATCAGGATCGACTCTGAGCTCAGTCCTGTTTGCAGTGGTGATGGACAGGTTGATAGATGAGGTCAGGCAGTAGTCTCTGTAGACTATGAAGTTTGAGGATGACACTGTGAGTATGGAGCAGTTGGAAGAAAGCCTGGAGAGGTGGTAGTGAAGGTGGATGATTTTAAATACCAAGGGCCAGTGAGCACTAGACACTGTGCACAAAAGAAGTGAAGGAGCGAGAGTGTAGAGAAGGTGGAGCACGTGGAGATGAGAGCCAAGGGTGATTTGTGACAGTAGCATAGCAGCAAGAGTCAATGTGAAGCTTTAAAAAATGGTAGTGAGACCTTCCTGGAGGCCGAGCTGGAGATTTTCATTGGGAGTGATCAGAATGGACAAGATTAGAAATGAGGTTACATTTGACATGGTTTGGACACGAGGAGAGGACGGATAGTCGATATATTGGGGATGTAGAATATGTAGGAATGTTTAGCTGATTTAGAGTTGAGAAATGTGTTAACATAGAATCTAGAATTATTGTAGAGACACTGACACTGCCTTGGATATAAATGAAGGCTGGACTGTGTCATGAACTTAGGAGTAGATTGTAGGAAACCCTCCCCCAGCTGAACTGTGAAAGTAAGACAAAGAGGAGTTAATGCTGAGTGGAAATTCCCCAGAGGATACCTGGGTGGGGGTCTCAACATTTGTAACTGGATAACTGTGGTCTGGAAGGGAGATGGGTTTTTATGACCTCTAGGGAGTCACCTACACCCACAGTGTTTTAACTGTCACGTACACACATCCACACGCACACTCACTCACGTGCACTCACACATACATACAGGTACGCACATACATTCACTCACGTGCGCTCACATAGGCATACGGGTACGCACACACACAGGCATTCACGTGCTCGTGCATAGACACAGACACAGAGTTTGCAGCACACCGTGGGGGGAGGGGGGGGGGGGGGTTATGGTAGGGTCGCCCCTACAAAACTGTGTTTCACAGACAAAGGAGTGAAGATTTTGCAGAGGGACACACCGGCCTCGTCTTCCCTTCTAGAAGTGCATGCTTAAATGAAGATGAATAAAGATGAATAAAGGTTTTGTGAAATAACTACTGAGTTCTGGTGCCGTCTCTGGATGCCTCGACGAATAAAAGAACCGGGGTAAAACTGATTTTGCAACAAATATGGTGGTTCCAGGCAAGATGAAAAAGAGGAAGATCACAGAGAGGGTTCATGTATGTAAGGAATAACTGCAGAGGCTTGGTGTGTCAGAGTAAGATTCTAGGAAAAGGGTGAAATTTAGGCAGCAAATCTCTTTGGGGTGAATATAAATATTTATTCATGACCGTTCTTGTCTCTAAATATTGATTTTTCTTTTTTTTTCATAACAGAACTAATATTTATCTGCTTTTGGCATCACTAAAATTAGCACTGCAATTAAACACAACATTTGTTGTCTTGTTGCAGCAGTATGTAGGAGGGCTCTCTCTTTTAAAATCCCAACTTCTAGGAACAAATGTGGCCTTGGTGTGTGTCAGGGCTCTCGTGGTCTGATTCTCGTTGAGGTCTTCAGTCCCATAATGGAAAACACATGTAAATTAGAGCAGCATTTCAGTGACTCTAAAAAGGTTCACAATTATATTGAATGGAATTGTGAACACCCCGCCTCTCGCCCTATGACAGCTGGGATAGGCTCCAGCGCCCCCCGCGACCCTGAAAAGGATAAGCGGAAGCGAATGGATGGATGGAATTGTGAACAATGAGGCAGATATGAATTAATTAACGCTTTCTGTTCTCTTAGTGAAAAGTAGGTGCATCTGCTGATGAAAGCAGCGAGCTTCCCTCGGTCATAGTTAGTAATTACAGGTCTTGGTGCTGACAGTGACAGCTTAAGGCGGAAGAGATGAGACTTAATTATGGACTAACGAGACACGTGCCACGTCAAGGTGAGGGTAGGGTGAACAACCCTGCTCATCTTAAAAACCATTATCCAACATGAGACCATTTTGATTTGTTGCTCCTGTAGGATCTACTTGGCACACTTACAGTAAAGGTCATGCATTTATCTGTTTTGGCTTTTAGTAAAAGTCTTTTCAACCTCCTTTCTTATATACTTGCAGAGTAACACATTACATTTCTTTGCTTTTTTTTTTCCTTTTGAGGAGCTGAGTTTTATGCAAATGTGAAATTATAGAAAGCCTAAAAAACTATAGAAAATTGTCTTCAACCTCTTAGAGCTCCAATTATGTTGTATGTTGATGAATGTGAGAGGATGGTCAAGTTAGACTTCAGGTTTTCATTAACTCATTTGAACATCTGAACCCAGGTGAGTTTTTCTTTTAATCTTGATATAAAATTCTGTCCACGTGTTTCAATAATCCATGAATGTCCATGAGGTAATATTTAATTTTATGATCTTATAAATTCCTTTCAGGCACATACACAGTGGGTAGATACCGTGAAGTGCATTGAGCTCAAAAAGGCATAATTCTCATAATTATCAGATTTTGCATGAAATTAATTTTAATGGCATCTGAATCGCCTCTTTATGCTTATGAACGGCCTGTCCCTGCTGTCCTACAGCTGACAGTAATCGCACGTTCATAAACATGCTACACACAAGTCCCATCTTCTCTATGCCCATCTGCTCAGCCATCAAAAGCTAATTTACATAAACAAATCTCCAGATTGTGGTTCAGGTTGTGCTAAACTATGTTTACTGGTCAAAACCTATTTTGTGTGTTCTTTAAGTTAAATTAAATTATATTTATGTAGTCCCCAGTTCACAACAAAGTCAATTTATTCACTAAGATAAAGACACTACAATATTAGAAAGTGAACTCTTGGAACTTGGTAATGGTTTACACAGACTCTGACCAGTGCACAGCCTTGCATTTTCACCTTTCCACCTGACCCTCTGATTCCAACATGTGTTCTCCAAAGCATACCTCCACCTCTCCAGGCTCTCTTGCACCCACTCCCTACTTACACAGCAGGACAAAGTGTTGTCAGTGACCCTCATTGCCCAAAGAGACTATTACATTGTCAAATACAGAACTGTAAACCAAAATCAGCATCTTCCTGTGACCTTCTTTTGTTATGTAAATTATTCTAAAACTGAACTGCATGCACTTTGCTGTAAATAATAACTCATTAATGAAAAATATTTGAAGTAGTCTCTAGATGTATGTCTCCGTTCTTACTTATATTTTTTCACAATTTATAGCCACATTTTTGTTATTTTTGTCAGATTTTTAACTGGTCTAATCCGGTGCTTTTGTACATTATAATGACTTTATGTCTTACAACTTGCAAGTTTAATAAATAAATAAACAAACATGATTTTGCCGGTGCTAACATATCTGTAGTCTCTGTGTCAGGTTTGGCATAAAAAGGCCAAGCGTCTGAAACCACACACGTCATAGGTGGACCACATTAACATGCTAATAGCATTCCAAGCATTCAAGATAACTTTCATTTTTATTCATTTTGTGGCACTGTGGGGTCGCTCGATGCCCAGAGGTGAATTTCCCACGTGATTTCTTTTTATCATAAATGCACATCTCATGAAATATACAAAATGACACACAGAGCCACAAAAACAGCATCAGGATTGTGCAAGAAGATTTTAGTATTTAAATCTTTGCATTTGAGCTACGACCTGTCACATAATGTACTGTCCAGTGTTTTCTCCTTTTTTAAACAGGCCATGTTTTCTCACCACATAAACTGATTTTAATCAACCTGTTTCAAACATTTCAACACGTGCTCAGAGCAACTGCTCTGGAGTCAGAGAGGCTTAAAGGCTTGCTGATATCTGTGGACGTGAAGGAAGCAACCAAATCGATCCAGATGGTCTGGGAATTTGTGAAGTTCCTTTAGAAAACACAACGCTGCTTCTTCTGCAATAGTTAATGAAATATTGCAATATGCAGTCCTTGATGTAAAAAGAGCCCATGTAGCCCACATGTTCCTAGAATGGCCATCATAGTTTTTTTTTCAGGTTCAAATTGGATTTTTCCAGCCAAGATTTAGCTGAAGCAGTTTTAGCAAGTACAGTAAATTTAAATAAAATATGAGATACAAGAGGCTGCAAACAAATTGCTCGTTTCTTATCATTTTTTTCAGACTCGATTAGCTAAAGGGATGTTCTGCTGTAAAAAAAAATTTCATGTTTTTAACCAGATCTGACAAGCAGAACGTGCTCCTCTAAGAGCAAAAGTCCTTCAGAAATAATGAAATGGGCTTTCACTCCACATACACAATTTATGCATCAAAACGTTTCTTTAACTCCCTGTGGAGTTAAAGCTTTTGTGGCTTTCCTGAACCAACTGTATATAGAAAAATACCTTGAAAAAATGTAAATTTTTCTCTTTTTTTGCTTCTCCTAAAGGCAGTTTTGACAATCTGGAGATCTGGAATTACTTTGGACTTGAAATGTGAAAAAAAAGAAGCAAATAGTATTTTTATATAGGAGCTTCTAGGGTAGGGAAAGCTGTACATTCATCTTTCTTTTGGACAAGGAAGAACTGTGACTATAACTCTTTGAGCTTTTTTTTGCATCGTCATAAATATCTTATTTAAATAATTTTTATACTTTTAAAGAAAGTTAAAATTGCCTCTTTTTTGGTTAAAACAAATAAGTATCAGAATCGGCATCAGAATAATTATTTTATTTCCTCCTTCATCCTAAGACTTGAGAGAACGATTTAGTGAAAACAACTGATTCCCTTTTAAATCACTCTGTGATTAAAATTTGGATTTGGGTTGGGATCACCACCAATGACAAATTCATTACTGAGCGATTTAGCTACATCTTAACTTTTCCAGGTAAACAACAACATTCCTAGGACATCATTGGTTACTTAGAAATTCACTAATCACAGAGCAACTTTGTTCTAGCTGGGGTTGGTGTATGAACCACGTGCAGGATCTTAGAAACAGCAAAGATCTGATTTTTTAGGGTGTTTTAGTAAGTGAATGACCTCCATCCATCCAACCATTCGCTTCCGCTTATCCTTTCCAGGGTCGCAGGGTTGCATCTGAACTTATTGATGTATTTTTGCTCGAGAGAAATGACGAATATTTTTCCAGTAAAACTAAAAAAAAGGAAGTTTAGTAAATGGTTTTGCCATCGAAATGTAGGTAATGCACCTCCGCGTATCTCAGAATTGCAGCATTTATCGAACGACAAGAATAACAGGCAGGTCAGCTTCGTAGGAAATAGCTGAAACTCATTATATTTAAAGGCTCCAGCGGTATTCTATCCCACAGACACAACAGGCATGATGTGGGGGTTGTTTCAGTCTAGAGAAACTTGATTGGTTGCAATTTCCTAGATGTTTTTCCAGCCTCAGTGTGAAACTGAGCTGACGTGCTGCAGCTCTTTCTTTTCTCTTCGGGGCTGTTTGGTTTGATAACAGCTGCAGAACATTAGATTTATTTTAGGTAAGACACCTGCTGATACAGTGACTGTAACACACACAGACAGAGGAACCTGTCTGAGTACGCCGATGTATTGTGCCGTAGAAAACTTCAGACTGCTCTCCACAGGACTGTTCAGAGATAAAATGTTTCGGGTTTGAACGGCCTGCTTCCTACGTATGCATCTTCAGTCTCATTACCTTTTGAGTTTCTGTACTTATATGTGGCTCCATTCTTTGAGAGGCTCCATGGGCCTCCTGAAGCCAGGAACAAAACTATATGAAAGCTTTGAGTCATATTTTCCTCTCCTGCCTCAGCAATTCTGCATTTAAAGGTAGGAAAGCAGCCTAAAAACCCTTGTATCAAACAGTCTTCGAAATTACTGGCAATGACAAAAATAACAGGATTACAATTCAGACTGTCTCCCAAAAAAAATGCATAAAAGTTTTGCAGAATTTGCTACAGTTGCAAAAGCTTTCCCCAGCTTTTCTTGTATTCTTTATAAGGTTGTATTTTTGTAGTTTGTAGTGTACTCAAGACAGTGAGACAACGTGGGAAGCTGTGAACAGACCAGCCGTACAAAGTATCAACAGTATCCAAATGATGGATAAAGACACCTAAGTTAGTGACGTATAGCATAATGTGAGAAGACTCACAGTCTACTTACTTTTTGCCGGTAAAAGCAACAGGACTTTTTTGGCAGTAAACTTTCATCTAACTTAATAATGATCAAATAAAAAAAAAATGACAACAGGTGAAAGGTCGACGAGTGCTGTGTGAAGTCGGCTTAATGGGGTTTTTCTGCTACAATCTCACTACTGTGGTCCAATGTGTGTTCGGCTGACAGCTGCTTGGGATTTTATAAGTGGCCTATGACCAGAATACTCACTCTGCCCATATGAAACTCTGATGCTTTGACATTACAGCTGCCAAACAACAGCATTAAAACACGGATCTTTGAGCTAACAAAAGGATCTAATGTACTATAGGCTGGTATAAGAGTTTAGTGTGTGTCAAAGGTCCCTTTGCAGCAAGCTGAAATGACACAGTTGCAGAAGACTGAATGTATTTGTAGGTAAGGTACTGACAATAAGAAACATACAGTTGAAGTCAAAAGTTTTCATATGCTCACATGCTTCATGGACATGAATGTTATGGTAATTTCGGGCTTTTAATGATTTTTTGAAGTGTTCTTTTTCCATACTGGAATCATTATAAAACTTGTCTAATCATAAAGACAATTATTGGGTTAACAAATTTGAATTCTGATTTTCTCTAATCCACATAGGGTCAAAATTATAGCTTTGATATGTGTTTGCGATCACTGTCTTGGTGGGTGTCCCAACCATATAACTGTTGATTTCATTTGAAGTTGAAGAATTTGGAAATAGTCTTCCTTCTTCATTATTCCATCCAAGGCAGCAAACAGCCCCAGCGCATGATGTTACCACCACCACTGAACATTCTAACCAATTTCTGATCTGAGGGTGACAGTTTGGGTTTTCTTCAGACACCTTGGCAAAGTTGTGACTCATCTGAATAACTTGCACTTGTTTGAACAGATAAACTCTAAATCAGCAGTTGTTTAAAAATGGCTCAAAGAGACCTTCCCAAGTTGGTGAATCTAGTGAGAGCTGTCAAACAGATCCTTTTATGCTGCCAAAGATTGTGCACCCAAATCTTGCTTTTAGTATGCTGTACAATCATTTTGCCCTGGGAAAAGAACAGTTAAAAAAATTTAAAAAGATGTACTGTCAAAGAAGAAACTAGGACTGTTCTGGGGGGCCACAACAACAAGCTTAACTCAATTTTGCTCATATTATTTTTCTCTCTTCATAAGCCTATTGGTGTGGCCCTCCATAACAGTCCCAGTTTCCTATTTAAGCTCTTGAGAACATTAATTGTCCAACCCTGGTCTGGCAGACTTTTACTGAGAAACATCCACGTGTTAATG
This sequence comes from Neolamprologus brichardi, assembly GCF_056152115.1. Lineage (NCBI taxonomy): Eukaryota > Metazoa > Chordata > Actinopteri > Cichliformes > Cichlidae > Neolamprologus > Neolamprologus brichardi. The sequence goes on along the minus strand of NC_142114.1, from coordinate 23,356,709 downwards.
CAGTCAAGCAGGCATTACTTATAGCTTCAATTCATCAGTTACCCCAAGCTTTATACTGCAAGTTGAAGACCCCAGCTCCTATGAGAAAGCACTCGGCATTTGTAAGAGCAGAAGAGACAAGAGAATCATAGGGAAACAAGGACAAAAAAAAAAATATTGCAGAGTTTCTTTTTATTTATTTTTTTAATGTAACCGTCCCGAGGTCTGTCCCTCAGGCTCCTGTCAATTCCACATACAGTAGAAATCATATCGGTAGCACAGCTCACAACAGAATTAACACGTCTGCTACATGTATTGTGTTCCTGGGGAGGCATGATGTTGGTCACTAATGTTTGAGAGTACCTGCAGACAGTTATTTTCAAAGTGTTTTTCTTAAATATTCACCTAGAGGTTTGTTTCCAACCCACCTGACTGCTCCGGTTTTATCACCCACTATTTTCTCAGATCTCAGAAGCTGAAGCTTGAAGTCATACCTCAGCGTTTCATGTTTCAGTGAACATGTCCACAACAACAGCACAGTAGCAGCGTCGTATTCATCAAATAGACACCTTGAAATAACACTAAAAAGCTACAGAGATGTAAAAAAAAAATTATGTGTGACTAAAAATAGAAATAGATTTTAGTGTAGGAAGAGAGTTAATACAAACAATGTACAAGTCCAGCTCGGCAGAGGTGACTTCTAACATCCCACAGGTCTCAACTTGTAAGTTTGTGTTTATTACAGAAACGACGAGTGAAAAAACAACAACAATATGACCCAATTTGCAATTAGATTTTTCTGTAAGCCACGAGAAGACATCTGATCAAAGTTTTCATACATTGTGAATAAAACATTACACAAGCATTTTCTGATCAGCATGGCAGGACACCTCCAGTGAACTTGTGGATTAAACAAATATTTCAAAGATATAAGCTGTTGTGGGAGCCACAGACTTTGTCTGGTATGGTTTGTGGTTTTTTGGTGGTAGTGGTGAGATAAATCCCCTGCACTTCATTTCCTGCAGCAGTCCTTAAAAAGGCTGAAGGAAGAAGAGAAATGAAGTCAATAAGTCTTCTTCCAGGAGCGGATGTACAGCTGGATTGGGAGAAGGGGATTTCTGTTCTGTAGACTCTTGTGGAAAACATCAAAATCCACCCTCCTCACTCTGTGAAGATAGTCCTCCAACACCACCTGAAGCACACATCACAGGAGAGTTTGGTTTCAGCTTCAACAGGTTTGACCTAACAAGCTCCAGTGTAAACACCGACTCATCTTCCTACAGGTATTGTTCATATGGATATGACTCAGACCTTCATAACATGGTTTAGTTGTTGGCTTGGGTCCTTGAACAAGTTTTTAACTGCAATTGCGGTAGAAATAAGTAAACACATACACCACTGGCCATGTCTTTTTTTTTTGCCCCTCCATATCCTGTGAATCACTGAGCAAAATGGAGGTGAGTCAGAAACCTGAAAGTAGCCAAAAATTGACTATGGCCACAGACGTACACTACTGAGTCTTAAAAATGCTATTTTTATGGTTTTATATTTGGGTATGGAGGACAAAATTGCAGCTTGACTAAAGTAGGAAAACAAACAAAATGTCACCATATGATTTGAAAACCATCTGCATGACTACATCAGATAAGAGCATTTTAGCTCTCTTAGAAATCTGAGTGATCTAGGTCATAAAGAACTTTGCATTCATATTGCTATGGCATTTGTCCTCAGCTCTAAAAGGTACCCTCTCAACTGTAAGGTTTAAATAAACTACTCATGTGTTAATATAAAAGAACCTAAGCGGCGGTTTGTGCGTTTCATGTCCCTCAGACTTCACTAGGACTACTCTGTTTTTACCCTGCTGTTTCACATGACTCATCCGAGCCTGCGGTTCATTTAAATCAAATCGTCGGCGCGGTGAGAAAACGTGAGTGTCTGTGGCTTTCTTGTGCGGGCAAGAACACAGAGCTGGAAAAGTATCAAGCACATGCATATGGACAAATAATACAAGTCCACCGCAGAGTGAATATCATAATCTACACTCAGGAGAGCAGAGTGAGTTTTGCTGCAAACTGCAGAGTTGGAGAGCTTTTCAGCTCTGTGCTGTAGTAGATGCAGGTCAGTACATCAGCATCATTATCATCTAAAATCATTGTTTTAGAATCAGAAAACAGCTTCTGCATGCAGGTATAAACAGTCAGCTTAAAACAGCGTATTCCTTTTAGGAACCACTTGTGAGATAAAAGCAGTGCTGCATTTTTAGCTACTGGGAAGTATTGACTAACCCTTTGGTGAATTACATCACTTCAGTGTTGTAGAGTAAAAATTTCCAGGTACTCACACTTTAGTAATGCTGTTAATAAAATTTTAGAAACTTTTTTTTTTTGGTAATTCAGCTTTAGTCATATAATGATGCAATTTCATCTCCAAACAGATGAGCTGCAGTTTGCTTACACAGCACTTAGTGCAAGTTCTTTACATTTTCATCTGAATACATCTACTCTGAAAACACAAGATACATCCTGAGTTGGCAGATATTTGATGATGTATTGTTCAGATTTTACGCAGGTAGCAACATAATGACATCAATAATTAAAAACAGGTGTTGATTCCATAAGTTGTTAGTTTTTTGTAGGCAACAGTCTAACATATTTGGAGGACAATAAAGCAGATTGCTTTGATTGATCATATTGTGCTTCATTCTCATGGTACCAAACACTTATTACTTTAAATTCAGTACGCTAGAGTACTAGTGCATCTCAACTAACTCAACTGTGAAAAAAAAAATTATTTTTAAATAATTTAAGTCAAAAAGGTCAACTTTTACATCTTCTATATCCACAACACAAAAAGTGAAACACCTCAAGCTTTAAAAAAAAAAAAATTGGTTGAGGCTCCTTTATCACAAATTACTGCAGTGATGCGTCATGGAGGTGAACAACTTAAGTTATTATTGATCTGTTACTGAAGCCCAGCTTGACTTGATGATATCAGTTTCAGCCGTTTCTCATCTTCCTTAAATGTTCTATTGGGTTGATGTCAGGAGAGTTGGCTGGAACACTGAAGCACAGTAATCGCATGCTTAGCAAACCCTTTGGTAGTATTTTTGACTTTTCTGCTGGAAAAGGACTTTGCATCCTCATAAAGCTTTTCAGCAGACGAAAGCATGAAGTGGTCTAGAATCTCCTGGTAGATGGCTACTTTGGACCATTGAGCACGAGTCCAGTAGTTCTTCTCCTTAGCCCAGGTATGACACGTCTGTCTTCTCTCATTCAGGAGTGGGCTGATAATAGTTGTGGCTTCTTTCCTGAAGCATGGTGGCCCTCGATGCACCGACACCAGCCTCAGTCCATTTCTTGTAAAGCTGGTATTGACTTTTCTTGACAATCCTCTCAAGGATGAAGTGATCCATGTTGCTTGTGCACCCTGTTTCTGACAAAGTTTTACTTTCCAGTCGATTTTCCATTACCTTGCTTTCATACAGCGCTTGAGAAGCCAGCCTTTCCAGAACATTCTGTGACTCACCCTCGTTGTGAAAGATGCTGATGATTGTCATCTGGACAACTGTCAGGTCAGTGTCATCCCTGTGATTGTGGTTGTGTGTATTCACACTGTTTAAATAGTTCTAACAAAAAGGCTTGAAATTTTCACTTTACATGTCATAAATATAGAATTTGACAGTTTACTTTTTAAATTAAATATTAAAAATGAACTTTTTTAAGCTATTCATTTTTTGAGATAGACTACAAATAACAAGGATCAAAACCCTTCTTCACCTCTTTGAAAGCATACACACAGCAAAGGACTCAACACATAAACACATAACCCTTTAAAAAAAACAACAACAACAAAAACAAAAAAGCAGGCAGCTTAATCACAGCCTTTCTTGTGGACACTCAACTCTGACTACAACTTTTATCTGCATCATGAGAAAAATACTTTGTTGCATACTTGTCTGTTCTAAAAGTGAATTTCTAAACTACCATCTGTGATTAAAACCTTGCGGGACTTGAATCATTGGAATATTTGAATAACGCTGAATCTGTGATTCAAACATTGACCTGAAATTTTATCTATCAACTTCTGTGTCAAACTGACCCAGCTTTTATGCTGAAGATCACTGCTGGTGATAAGAGCTGCCTTTATAGCTACAAGTCACTGTCCAAATAGTGTTTTGATTAAGAGTCCACAGTGCCCAAGTCCAGAGGCAACAAATAAGGTCAGCAGTGCAACAATGAGCATGCTCATGTTTTTGTTTTTAACATTGTGTGCCATCAATTTTCCTCCTCGGCTCAAACTGCAAATGATGAGTAACATCCTGAGGCATCTTGAGAAAAGACATTCAGCTAAAATGAGTTTTTTGGCCATAAGCAATGATTGCTCACTACCAGGCCCAGTGGCCAGATGTAACCACCATTTGTTGTTTTCCCCAAATGACAGCCAATCTGAAGGGTTGTTTTCACTCTTCCCTGTATATGGTATACAATGATCAGGCATAACATTAGGACCACCTGCCTAATACTATGTTGGTTACCCTTCTGCTGCCAAAACATAGCCCCGACCTGGTGAGGCATGGACTCCTCTTCACCCCTGAAGGTGTGCTGTGGTATCTGGCACCTAAAGGTTAGCAGCAGATCCTTTAAGTCCTGTAAATTGTGAATAGCCTCCGTGGATCGCATTTGTTTGTCCATTATATCCCAGAGATGCTCGATTGGATTGAGATTTGGAGATCTGGGAGGCCAAGTACTAACACCCGAAACTCATAGTATTGCAGGATGCATTATCCTGCTGACAGAGGCCAAAGCCATCAGGGAATACAGTTTCTATGAAAGGGTTGGTGCTTTCAGTGACGGATGGGGGGTCAGCGTGGGCACCCTGACTGGTCTGCAGCTATGCAGCTCAACACGCAACAAACTGCGATGCAATTTGTAGTGTGACACCTTTCTATCAGAGCTAACATTTACTATTTATGCAATTTGAGCTACTGTAGCTCGTCTACTGGATCAGACCTGCTTTTGCTCCCTGCATGCATCAGTGAGACTGTCACTGGTTCACCACTCGTTCTTCCTTGGACCAGTTTTAGAAGATACTGATATGCACACTGGGAAGACCCCACAAGAGCCACAGTTTTCGTCTAGCCAGCACAATTTGGCCCTTGCCAAATCTTTACACTTACCCATATATTCCTGCTTCTAATACAACAATTTTCAGGACAAAATGTTCACTTGAAAGAGATGATCAGTGTAATTTACATCACCTGTCAGTAGTCATAATGTTGTATCTGCAGATCTGGTTTAACTGTGCAGTCACAGTTAAAATCAAGTTTTCCCAAACTCATCTTTGGGTACGGCAGCTCATTGGCACAGTGGGTTTACCGTTTATGTGTTTTTTTTTCTGCCACTGAATACATAAAATTTAACAGATTTTTAAAATATGCAAATTAAAAACTATTTAGGCTTTTCCAAAATTAAAAGTTGAGCTTCCAGAGATATCGCATGTAACAGCTGGAAAACTAGAGAGAGAGATATTTATGTGCCCTAATTTTAAATGTTTTCTTCTTTAAGCAGAACGCCATCACGCTTTTTTTTTATGATTTCTCGCAATTTACATCATGGCTGCACAGAATAATCAGTTCTGTGATCTCTCTGCGGATCCTCGTTTGTAAGAAGGCCTAAACTGCTATTGCGTCTTACAAAACCATGACTTGCATTCATTTTGAGTTAATACGCAAGACTTCTAAACATTTTTAAACCTCCATATGTGATCTGTCCTAAAAAGAGAAAAGTGGGAAATCAACTGGGAAATATAACGTAATCCAATGCAGAAGCTCAACTAAATACAACTTTATGTCCATAATTGAGGTCATGGTGCTGGAGGTGCACTGACTGAACTGCACTGCTGTTAGTATTCTGGATACTGGACACCTCATTAATATCCAAGAGAGGTGATGTGGATTTTCAATTTCATTATCTTATTTTAGCCCCCCAAAATAAATCTTACAGATATAGAGCCGTAATTTTCAAGCCTAAAGATAAGAAGTGATGAGGATAATATGTTTGGGCGCAACAGAAGCCTGAAAAATCGCTTTGCCTTGGCCTCAGTGGAAGTCTGTTTTTCTGGTAGTCTTTCTGAACAAAAAAGAGGAATCCACTAGAATAAATTGATGGGCTCACTTCTTAAAAGTTTTTCATAGGAGGTTAATTAAAGCTTTGAGTCATTTTAAGACTTTTTTTTTTGGGCATATTTGACATTCAGATCAATTTTTCTCCAAAATAAATATAGAGCGATTTTATACGAAGCAGTTCAGGAGGCATACAGAGAAATGTCAGCATCAAATTGTCAAAGAGCAAACCATGACCACATTATTTGACTTACAGTGGGGAGGAAGGCTGGAGTGGCAGCTGCTGGAACATTGTGGCTAAAGGATCGTGCCTGAAGGAGAGAGCACAATAAACAAAAATTAAATGGAGAGAGAAAAAATTATCTACACTCACCCACACCAAATATTTTAAAACGCGCCCACACCGGCCTTTTAGGGTTGCTTTTCTAAAGATCTTTCACCCACACAGAAACAACAGGAAACGGTTACATCTCGTGTTTGTCTGCAGTCACACAGCACATACCTGAAGCTGTGGGACGGACTGGTTACAGTGAAGAACTCAGGTCTTTTTTTTGTTCTCTCATGGACACAACTTACACATTTTTGTGCTTCTGTTGTTATACAAAGGAGCAAGTGAACATATTGACACACTGGCAGCTCATAAACTACACTTGCTGCACTGAGTCGTCAATTAAATCACTTTTTTATGAGCTAGATGACTTCTGCGATTTTCGCCCTGGTTATTGGCTTCTCTTTAATTTTCAAAAATAAATCCGACATATTTGACTTAGATGAATGAAGTTTGTGGTATACCACACCGTAACCAAGAATGACAGTAGAGACTCTTACAATGAGCAAAGATGAAACATGTATGCATTATTTTGGTGGTAATTTGTTTTTCATGGTTTCTTGGGAGAGTGGCTTGTCAGCTCCGACACCATATCGATGGTATGCAGTGTATCTTTTAAAAATTTGATACTGGACAAGTGGAAGTCAAAAGCGATGGCGACAAGTTCTATCTTATGCTTTGACGTGTCATCAATGTTCTTGCAGAGCAGCATGACTCCTACTGGGCGTTTAGGGAGGCTGAATACTTTTTCCACACTTAATCAAATATCCCTGAATTTTCAATCAATTTTTAAGTGGTTTGGTTAGACTTATTGCTCCATCTTGGGCTACCCAATTTTCATGCAGTTGATTCTTAACAGTAAAAATAAGCATATAAGAAACACTGGCTAACTTAAAAGCTGCAGGTCAAGCTTAAAAACATCTTAATACAGGAAAGTACCCGACACTTAGATCCAGCAAGGCTTAGAATACGGTGATGAAGTGTGAGACCTTACTAGCCAACTTACTTGTAACTCAAAGAAATAGTAATATGAAAAAATACAGAAGGTGTTTCACCATAACAAATGCACAGCATGTTTAAACCCAACCATTTTTTAAATTATTCCTTAATGTTAATTTTGAGATTATATAAAAATATTGACTTGTAAAGAGAATAGTTTGCTTTTTATCCTTTTAATGAATTAATTTTTGATTCAAGTTTGGTCTTATATTCAATTTAAAGTGGCATTAAAGAGATTTTAAAACCAAAAAACAATGTAGTTGTTCATCTGGCTCACAGTAAGTGTTCCTATCACTGGTGTTGCTACACAAGTACTGCAAATAAGAACTAAGACCCATTGAGAAGTCAGTCTTGAAAAGAAACACATCAAGGACAGATTAATCTTGTTTCAATGACCAACAGTGTAGGAAGAGTACCACCTCTTTTAGAAAGGTGTCTGTAGAAAATACAAATGTGACTTTAAGCACACTGTGAATAAAAAAAAATAAAAAAAACCATTAGGAGTCATCATTAAAATTTCCAGTTGTTTTAATCATTTTAAATATGCATTTATTTTAATTATAAAAAAAACAACAACACACAGACACACTTTCATATTTTTGTGGGGCATCTTATTGACATAATGCTTTCCCTAACTTATTGTAATCCTGACACTAAAACCACATTTTGACTCTTAAAAATGGGGGCATTTGATCCCCAAAAACATATGTAAACATACCACACACACAAAGAGTCATTACTTGCATAATTTGTGTAAACTGGCTCTTTGGTTAATGGGTATAGCCACAATAGGAAAATAAATAACATTACATCTATTCATGGCAGAGAAATCATTTACATTTTATTGTTTACACTTTAATATCACACGTCCTTTAACTGTTGGCGACACTCCTAACTGGTATAAAAAGGCTCAAATTAAAACAAGTAACTGCTGATGAATGTTTGGGAAGCCACTTAATGAAAAAGCCTCCTAAAGTACAAAAATCAATGAGGCATGTAAGTGGAGGTTAATAAGTCTCCCAACTAATTAGCTCCCAACTAATTAGAGCTACATTAGTTAGACAATACTCAAACTCAAGACATTTCCAGGGCATTTTCAATGTGCAAGACGCACATCACAGCATGTCAAGGCATTATGCGTCACTGGTGTTCATTTACGTTATAGCACAGCTTTTTGTTCATGCTGTTTTGAGTGGATTAAGAGGTGTTCAAGAGTGTTATAAAACACAGTAATGCGGAGGAGAATTTTACTTCATCTCGTCTCTGAAACGAGTCATAATTTCAATCAACAGGTGCTGCAGAGGCATTATGCAAAAATATACGTTGTGAGCTTGGCCAGCATACTGGACAACACTGACAAATTAGAGGAAGAGCAACACAACGACAGAGGTAAAGACCAACAAATTTTATGTTATTTTTGTTTGAAGTTAAACACAGTTTGGAGTTCAAACATAACCGTGCATATGTTGTGTGGAATTTGTTTGTGAAAGATCCAAATGTTTTTATTATGCAACTTAAAATACACTTTGTAACTGCGGAATATTAGAATATTTCTAAAAGCTACTGTGGTCAGCTGTTTTAAGCCCCAGTCACACACGGTTACAGACCCACGGACATTCAATGGGTTGCTAGGGGAAAAAAGTGTAATTTTATATACATGAATGTATATAAAATATACACTCATGGTTCCAGTTACTATGTGAAATTGGTCGCAAACTGATATATCCCGATCACATTGCTGTAGTTGCCTGTATTCTGCAGGGAAGATGCTAACTTGTAGTGAGCATCTTCCCTTAGCATCTTGCATGCAAACAACTGCCAACTACTTGCTAACTGGTACTGAAACTGTGTTGCGCTTTACTACTGCAATAGTTATGTATCAAAAAGCGCAACTTTTATTTTGAAAGGAGATATTCTCCATTTCCCGACTGCTTCGAACTTACTCGAGTTTCACAACTGCTTTCTCCATAGTTGGAAAATGTTTGCAGACAAGTTGGTGTCTTTCATGCAAACTATCAGCAACCTACTAGCAATCAAAGCATTCACGAGGTTGTTTTTGGTTTAAAGCCCTCTTTGTGACTGATTTCACCTCCAGCAACTACCTACCGACCCATCAGGAAATACAGTGGGGCAAAAAAGTATTTAGTCAGCCACCGATTGTGCAAGTTCCCCCACTTAAAATGATGACAGAGGTCAGTAATTTGCACCAGAGGTACACTTCAACTGTGAGAGACAGAATGTGAAAAAAAAAAATCCATGAATTCACATGGTAGGATTTGTAAAGAATTTATTCGTAAATCAGGGTGGAAAATAAGTATTTGGTCACCTCAAACAAGGAAAATCCCTGGCTCTCACAGACCTGTAACGTCTTCTGTAAGAAGCTTTTTTGTCCCCCACTTGTTACCTGTATGAATGGCACCTGTTTGACCTCATCATCTGTATAAAAGACACCTGTCCACAGCCTCAACCAGTCAGACTCCAAACTCCGCCATGGCCAAGACCAAAGAGCTTTCGAAGGACACCAGGAAAAGAATTGTAGACCTGCACCAGACTGGGAAGAGTGAATCTACAATAGGCAAGCAGCTTGGTGTGAAAAAATCAACTGTGGGAGCAATCATCAGAAAATGGAAGACATACAAGACCACTGATAATCTCCCTCGATCTGGGGCTCCACGCAAGATCTCATCCCGTGGGGTCAAAATGATCATGAGAACGGTGAGCAAAGATCCCAGAACCACACGGGGGGACCTGGTGAATGACCTGCAGAGAGCTGGGACCAAAGTAACAAAGGTCACCATCAGTAACACACTACAACGGCAGGGAATCAAATCCCGCAGTGCCAGACGTGTTCCGCTGCTGAAGCCAGTGCATGTCCAGGCCCGTCTGAAGTTTGCCAGAGAGCACATGGATGATACAGCAGAGGATTGGGAGAATGTCATGTGGTCAGATGAAACCAAAGTAGAAATTTTTGGTATAAACTCAACTCGTCGTGTTTGGAGGAAGAAGAATACTGAGTTGCATTCCAAGAACACCATACCTACTGTGAAGCATGGGGGTGGAAACATCATGCTATGGGGCTGTTTTTCTGCCAAGGGGACAGGACGACTGATCCGTGTTAAGGACAGAATGAATGGGGCCAAGTATCGTGAGATTTTGAGCCAAAACCTCCTTCCATCAGTGAGAACTTTGAAGATGAAACGAGGCTGGGTCTTCCAACATGACAATGATCCAAAACACACCGCCCGGGCAACAAAGGAGTGGCTCCATAAGAAGCATTTGAAAGTCCTGGAGTGGCCTAGCCAGTCTCCAGACCTCAACCCCATAGAAAATCTGTGGCGGGAGTTGAAAGTCCGTGTTGCTCGGCGACAGCCCCAAAACATCACTGCTCTTGAGAAGATCTGCATGGAGGAATGGGCCAAAATACCAGCTACTGTGTGTGCAAACCTGGTAAAGACCTATAGTAAACGTTTGACCTCTGTTATTGCCAACAAAGGTTATGTTACAAAGTATTGAGTTGTATTTTTGTTATTGACCAAATACTTATTTTCCACCCTGATTTACGAATAAATTCTTTACAAATCCTACCATGTGAATTCATGGATTTTTTTTTCACATTCTGTCTCTCACAGTTGAAGTGTACCTCTGGTGCAAATTACTGACCTCTGTCATCATTTTAAGTGGGGGAACTTGCACAATCGGTGGCTGACTAAATACTTTTTTGCCCCACTGTACATATTTTTCTAGTCACCAGAGATTCCTATGTATCTAATGCATTGGGAAATTAGGCCTCCTGTTTTTGTTTATTTTCGTGAACAGTTCCTGAAATTAACAATAAGTGCCAATGAGCTTTAAGCAAAAGCAAGGCAGTCACAGAGTGGCTGGATGATGAGAAATATTCAAATTCTGTTGTTCAGGTTTAAAACGCTTCCTCTATGGTACCATATTCTCAAATGAGCAACAACTAGCCCTCAAACTCCCACTCAAACTTCAAAAACCACACAAGGGTGCTTACTCATCTAATGTGCTCTCTTGCTCTCATCCCTTACCTCTCGGGAGAAAATGAAAATAGGTCATTTGCTATGCACTTTATGTTGTTTCATACACCTGCAGGCTTGTGGCACTTGTTTCAAATGGGATATGGTGCTGAGTGTTGAGTTAATTATTCTCAAAGCTTTTCTTTGATCTGTTGTCCCTTACTTTAGACAAAAGCCTGCACCAACTGAGTACATGTCGATGCATATGTAAATCCCAGAAGCCAAGTTTCATAAACTAGTGAATCATATATAAAAGTAGCACTAAAAAGAACATGTTTTTGCCATGTGAAACATCTATACAGGAATATGCCATGTGCATGTGCATGCAATGTAGACCTTATTGTGTAGGTGAAGTACATACATGTTGCAGGTGCACGTGAGCCTGACTGGCGATGTCATACACAACATCCCGAATGTTCTGCTCCCGGCTGCCGCGGATGAAATCCTCCTGAGAAGCTCCGTGCTGGAGAGACACACAATAACAAAAAACGGTGATGTTTGTGCATTCAGTTCACAGCTGTTGTTTCAATTTAACAACAAAAACCATCTCTGCAGTTCAGCTGTATTCATTGTAGCTCCACTTCCCACACGAGCCGAGTCTTCTCTTTAATATGTTGAAAAAGGTTTAAAAGCACCGAGTTGGCTCCTGGAGCTCTGGCAATAAGTGTGACATTGTGCTATGGGGTCATACCACCCCCACACTTGAATACTAAAAAATAAATAAAAATAAATAAATACACACACTGTAGCAGTGTTTACATTACAGTTTTTTTTAACTTGTCAATAGATAAAAATGCTCTGCTTTGCCTCTAGTAGCCCCTAGACATCTGCTGAACTGCAAAGGATGTTAATTTTATGTTTGGTTCCAGGTGCCTTGCTTCAGTGCGTAGTCTGCTCCCATACAGCACCAACAGTGTGCAACATTAGCGCCTCATCATTTCAAAGAGTCCAAAAAAACAAAGAGTCCAAAACCCATGTGTGACCATCTTTTTATATATAGTCTATGGTCACACGAAAACATGAATAGGATACTGAGTGCAGGCCATTTAATGACCATAGCTGTCTTTAAGAGCAGAGATTTTGTGGATGTTATACAGGAAGCATTTTGTTGCTCCTTGATATTCTTATATTGGAGCCTTAAGTAGCAAGAAAACGGTATTAAATGACATTTTCGTATAAATAAGTATACCCTGTTAAAAACCATGGCAATTTCCATGTTAGCACCATGTTATTACTGTGGAAAAATTTTGCACGATATAATAGTTTTTTGTTGAGAACCAGCTGCGCCTGGCAGAGGTCTCTTCCTGTTAAAAGGGGATTCGTCATTCCTGCCATTTACCAAGCACTTGCTCACAGAGGGGGTGCGATTATTTTTACCCTGGAAGATAAAGCACTTGAATTTTATTGAAATGAATTATTTACAATTCAGTGACAATATACTTTTTTTTAAATTAACATAATGTAAGCATCAAATCCTTTGCAATCCATTTAAAAGAGGTAAACACTTCAGTTATTGGTGTTTAGTGCAGTAACTAACGTCACACAAAATGCAGTTTGACACCCCAACCCCACCCCTTTAAAAAAAACAACAACAAAAAAAAAAAAAAAAAAAAAAAAAACAGGTCACTGGTAGAAAAAATAATAAAGTGTATATGCAGAAATGCATATCAGAACAACCAATTCAATCCCAGACTAATTCCTATTTTTCCATAAATGTATTACCCTGGATCCAGATAAGCATGATTTTCAGAATTCCTCCCACCTTTCCAGCGACACTAGCGACTGTGTATGAAACTCAACAAAAAAGTAGTGAACATAATCCACTGTTACAATCCCACATTTAATGTCTACTCGTATTCCTGTTGATGTTGAAAGTCTAGCAGGAATGTTGAGCCTATTCCAAAGTGGAAAACACATTCATGAGCTAAGATTGAGATTTTATTCAAGACTTTAATTCCCATGCAAGGGACTAAATTTTGTGCTTTTCCAGACCTGCAGACATGTCGCGTTTTAATAAGTTCTTTCAACTTGTTGGATGATGTGGTATTAATGCAACTCCCACTGGTGCGTTTGTATATGTGGCCACACATAATGATGTGACAGCAAGTCATGGCCACTAAGAAGAAGAGAGAAATCAATGGCTGGTGTCCATTATTGACATCCTGCAGTTTGCATGGATCATTAAAGCAGCAAAGCCTGTTCTATTTATTTCACATAAACTGAAAGCATTGATTCCTCTGCACCATGAGCACTTTTCCTCCAGCAGAATCTAAAATATAAAATCTTACATCCATGACCATTTGCAGGTTATCTTATAGCTGAGATATAAAAAGGAACAAAAGTGATATTTACAGCAGAATTTAGAAAAATTATTCCCTACAAACAGAATTACATTAACAAAGATTAATTCTCTTTGTCTGTAACATCTTTATATTGTTCTGTGATTATTTAATGAATATTTCATGACTCTTATGTTTGGTTGGTAACAATGATATATTCTTTTTGTACCTAAAAAAATATACTCAGGTGTTCAAGGGTTTTTGAATTGAAATAAATAAATAAAACTTCAAGAAAACTTGAGAAAGTGCTAAATGAGCTTTTGGGAGACACACAAAATAACTGTTTCTGTAAACATGATAGGCAACTGTTGGACGTCTGGTAGCCACTGGGACTTTGGAGAGAACAAAACAAACTATGAAAGTTTTGCTGTGTACCAACAAAATTACATTGAAATATGTCACAATAATTCAAAACAATGGGGAAAAAAAGCCCAGAAAGCCACGAAAAGCTTAAAAAAATTTTTTTTCCATATTTGCAAATCGACCGACAAAGAAAGAAAGAAATTGCCTTCAGACCACATGGTTGTGTGATTAAAAGTTTCAACTTTCAGCACATAGCATGTAATTTTTCTGAAACCGGACCTGTAAATCACAACTAGGTTGGACCTCCTTTGTCTTTAGAAGTTCCTTAATTCTTCACGGCACAGATTCCACAAGGTGCTGGAAACATTCCCCAGATATTCTGGTCCACATTGACATGACATCCACTATTTGAACCTCCTGACCACCACATCATACGCTGATCTACTGGATTGAGATCTGGTGACTCTGTGGGCCATCTGATTCATTGTCATGTCCAAGAAACAAGTTCCTGACTTTGCACATTACCCTGCTGTAAGCAGCAATCAAAAGATAAATCAGTTAGTATTAGTATTAAGGGACACGACCTGTAGCGATCAGCCTAAAGTATGGACACGAGGCAGGATGGATCTAAGCTTTTATGTTGTTTTACTAAAACATTTTGAACTTAACATCTGAATTGAACTCACACCAAACAACGATTTTAAAATCTCCTAAAACTGCCACTCATTAGGTATTTTCTCTTTTTCCAGACCTCTCTGTAAACCCTGGAGACTTTGTAGGAAACTCAGACCAGCCGATCTGGCACCAACAACCACACCCCGTTCAAAGTCATTTAAATCACCTTCCTTCCACTTCCTCCAGCAGGTATGGGTTGCCACTATGCAAATGGCTGAACAGATATTTGTGTTACCAAGCTACTCAACAGTACCTAATAATGTGACCAGTGAGAGTATATCTGTCTTCTCTCTATTTAAATCTTTATTGTTTTATTTAAAATCTGTTGTGGTGGTGTAGAAAAGAAAAAAAAAAAAAAACTTTCTTCAATAAATGATGGGCTTTCCCATATAATGTTGCATAATTACACAGTACAAAAACGTAACAATAACATTTATATTAACCATGAAACAATTTACAAGCTGGCTTGATTTGGAAAATGGAGACGTACTGTATCATTAGTTAAATTGTCATTTGTTGTAATCAGCATCTTTTTGAATCAAGACAGGTTTCTTTTTGGACACATCAGGAGATAAAAAAAAAACCAGACATTTGACGAAATCAGCTATCATAAGCTTTTATTAGCATATTCACCACATACAATGAATGACTGTTGGATTAATAGTAATTATTAAGTATTGTTAGCCCTATATATGATATTCTGGATTACTTTAAAATATTTGAGTAGTAGGAATCATAATTTAGCAAATGGATATCTTCATTGTTCGATATAACGATATATATCGGATGACGATATAAAAACGTCTATAGTTTCATTTTACGCTATCGTTTGTTTTGTGGTGTCGCAAAATAAACTGTTTACAGCTATATTTTTTCATCGTTTTGATGGTCACTGTAGTGGCTATATTAATTTCTTAAAGTTATCTCTTTCTCTTATATTTAATATAACCACTACTGACGGACAAGCGCCTGTTTTTATGTGTTGTGGTTTGCAACAACGACGGTAGCAACAACGACGGTAGCACCATCGCGTGTCCGCTTGTTTATGTTCCACATAAACCTTTCACAATAAAGCTCAAGATCCTGTTGAGACTTTTCAAAATCAACTGAATCACGTGAAAGAGCAGATTATTTACAGATGAGAATTAAAAAAGAGCCGTCAGGTGCTAAAAAATAAACCTTAGACTCAAACGTTAGAACAGGCTTTCCCCGCAGCACGCCGTGTAATAAATACTCACAAAGAAAACGGCGGCTGTTACAACTTATGTCTAAAAATGTATCGTTTCATGCATCGGTTAAAACACTCGACTCCAGCTACATGACGCGCATCTGGAAACACTTCCCGCAAGTCGAGCTGCCCGAGATTCACAGAATTGACAGAAAATGTTAAATATTTATCGTTATCGGGACGATAGAATTCTTATATCGGGATATGAGATTTTGGTCATATCGCACAGCCCTATGTGTTTACATCTCAGACAAGCAGATAGTAGGGACTAAACTGAGACTCTCAGCTCTAGGTCTGCTCTGGGGGGGAGTTGTGAAGGATGAGCTATTGCGGGAAAATAATGGAAAAAAGAAGAAAAGGAAGAAAAACAAGTGGAAGGTAATAATAAAAGTGACGTTGAATATGACAAATTATTTCCAGGAAAGATGATGAGGGGTTCCTGACCATCCAATTACCTCTAACCAGACTACCTGCAGTGTCTGCCTATTATCAGGTGTGTAATTTCTACCTTTTTCTCAGTCATTTTCAGAATTCAAGCATCAATGAAACACAAAGTCACACAACTTGTGTACCCACACTGCCCAGCTGTTACACCGTGTGAGTGAGAAAAGTCAGGTGACAAAATCCAGACGAAGCAATTTGGTCCTGTGTTTGGATTTGTTATTTTTGCACTCACAACATAATATTTATGAATGTAATGTCGGAACTTCGACAGAGGCAGACAGATATTGAGCAGAGTGAAGAATGACTGCAAACAACCTACAAAAGCTGTGCCGCAGCTTGTAGTTCAAGTGTTATTTATGGTGCCAAATGGAATAAGAGCACAAAGGTGATGATATCTCACTGCCAGCATAACTTCAATCAATATTTCATGTGCCTCATTTAACAAAAGGATGGAACAATCCAGACTGTTAAAGCTGTTGCTATTCTGAAAGTCCTTTGTGCCAATTTCAGAAAATGATAGAAGCTTATCATATGCCAGTTTTTTGCTGTATTTTTAAAGTGGACTGTTCGATGCACTCACACTCACTATGCTTCAAAAAACGAGAATGTCATTTAATACCATTTTCTTACTACTAAAGGCTCCAATATAAGAATATCAAGGAGCAACAAAAGGCTTCCTGTATAACATCCACAAAACCTCTGCTCTTAAAGAAAGCTATGGTCATTAAATGGCCTGCACTCAGTATCCTGTTCATGTTTGCATGTGACCATAGACTGTATATAAAAAGATTGACACACACTGGTTTTGGACTCTGTGACTTGAAATGATGAAGCGCTAACGTTGCATAATGTTGGTGCTGTTTGGAAGCAGACTATCCACTGAAGCAAGGCACCTGGAACCAAACATAAAATTAACATCCTTTGCAGTTCTGCAGAAGTCTAGGGGCTACTAGAGGCAAAGCAGAGCACTTATATATATTGGCAAGTAAAAAAAAAAATCCCACTAACAGCACTTTTCACATCCCAGTTTAGCAACTTTTACAACCCTATATCCTCTTTTAAATTACTTTCCACTCAATCAGTGCAAAACAATCACTCTGAATAATCTGTACTTCATTTAATTAAAACATCCACCACATAAGTAGCATAAAATAGGATAGATGATTACTGCATCCATTCTTTTTTGCTGCCCTTTATAAACATCAGGCTTTCTATGTGTTGTACCAATCACGGTGTTTCCTGCAGTGAGTGATGGTGATTGAAATTCTACAAAGGGCACTGAACAGCCTCCTGCAACTAAATCTGATTTAAGTTGACAAGTGTATAAAATACAATTGACATTTGTGCATACTATTAAATTTATTTCAATGAAACTAAATACACTGTGACCTCGTGCAACAAGTGAGTGGGATTTACCTTTAAATCTTGCAGATTTTGATGCACGTCACTCCCTGTCAGAGTGCAACAGAACTGAATGGAGCTCACAATGAAATAAACTGCAGGACGTCAGTCAGTGTTAATGAATAAAAGATGAGAGAAAACTCTCACTGTTCAGACTGTATATTCTAGTAATCCTGCATGTAAATAGTTCTTTTACAGACTCAGGCAATTCACAGCCTTTTACGGTTCAAGTAACAGTCACCCACACGCATAGTATTTTCATTTTGTACTTAACAAGGTGCTTTCGCCATCACATAAAGATGACACACATCAAGTTTTTATTTTTAATGGAGGATTTAACCCAAAGCCCAAAGGTACTGTGACATGCTGACTGGGGATCAAACCACCAATCTCACAATTTATGGACAATCTGAACCACAGCTCCTTAACCAACTGTGGGCTTGTTGGCCCAAATATTAAAAACAGTCCAAATTCTTTCAACCAATAAAATGATCCATGTAGTGCATAAAGTATCGGTTAAAGTACCAAGTATTAATCACTCCAGTTGTCTGTGAAAAAAAAAGGTTTTATGAGATCGAGGCGATTCAGAGGTTAACAGCAAATTAGCTACCTAGGTGACAGCTACAGATGACATGCCTACAGTCATGTGAAAAAAATATTTTTTTATATATTTTTTTCAGGAATCTCTGCAGTCGGGTAAGAAAAATTTAAGTACACCCACACAGCTTCCAAGGGAGTTAAGAGAGTAAGCGACAGGTGCTGCTAGTCACATGCACTTAACCCTCTCAAGGCAGGCGTTGCAGATTTGCAACAGCTAAACACTAACAACCTGATTACCCCACATACATATTTTATGAGTTTTTTTTACTCAGAAGTACCACTGCAGGACGTGGTTGTGCATTAGCAACTAAAACTTAATTTGAGCCTGAGAGGGTTAACTGATAATCAGCAAGAGTGAGCACCTGTGTAAAAGCCAGATGTTTGGGCAGTTTGCCAGATTGGCGCATTCACGTGTGTGTTAACACAATGCCAAGGAGAGGACGCCCCAGCAAATTCACTCCAAGGTCTGACTGCTCAGTGAAAGAAACTGCAAAAAACTCAAGAGCTACATCTCTGCAGGCCTGATGTGATACATCAGCACAAACATCCCATGCCAACTGTCAAGCACAGCAGTGGAGGTGTGATGATTTGGGTTTACTGCATTGTGCGTAGGGCTGGGCTATATCATACCGTTCACGGTAATACCATGTAATTTTGGGCAACGATAGGAAAATGAAATATCGCGATAGAATATGGGTAAAACGTGCATGCGCAGTGCCTTTGTTTACATACGCACATGGCGGCGACGCAGAATGAGAAGAGCAAAAGCGGATCGTTGATTGAAACGGATGAACCAGAATTGGTTTGTAAAAATGTTGCAACTTCAGTGGTGTGGAACTGGTTTAGCTTTCGTCCGTCAGATACACAACAAAGCACTATTTTTGGTAGAGCATGCTAGCAGGCCGTCGTTATTACCGTGTTGTTTGGAAAATACAGCACACTTAAAATTAATCCTTTGATTTTTCTGAAAATCGACAGAGCCCCTTATAATCCCGTGCGCCTTATGTATGAATTCTGGTTGTGTTTACTGACCTCGAAACGATTTTATGTACACGGCACTCGAAAATCTGTCAAATGTTTTAGTACGACTTTGCTAAGCTACGAAGCCGCACCGGTTGATGGATTGTCGGAGCATTACGGCTATCGTAGGCAGGAGCCTCGCGGCGTGATACGTACTGTGCTTCAACATAATATTACTGTATTGTATGTGTATAACCTCTTTTTAAGTTTTGTGGATATTATACATGGTTATGCTGAGGATCTGTCGGCCAATTTCCACTGGAAATGCCTTTTGGTTAAAATGTCAGCAAGGAATTTGTACGGTTACATTTTTATATAACTTTAATGGACATAAAAAAACAGCTGCTTGTTTAAGTGAAAATACATTGATGGGTTTTTTTGCATTAATAAAGTTGTGGAGTTGTAAAGTATTTTGTCTAGTGTCAATTATATCGTCAGTTATATCGTTATCACAAATTTGCAAATATATATTGTGATAAATATTTTTGGTCATATCGCCCTGCTCTAATTGTGCGTTGACTGAACTGCTGCTGTATACCAAAGAACTCTACCGTCAGACTGAAATGCTGTAACAGGACCTCAAAAGAGCTGTGAACAGAAATGTGCAAACCTCAATGAACTGAAATAATGCTGCAAACAAATTCCTCAACAATGATTTGAGATGCTGATAAAGTCATACAGAAAATGATACTACCAGTGGTGGCTTTACAAGTTGCTGAATTATGGGGTGATTACAGTTTTGGTTCTCATTTTCACAAGACTGTGACACCACAATTATAACTTTGGAGATGTTAAAGACTAAAACCTAATTACCATTGACATTTGGAGAGTTACTGCAGTTGGCTGACATAACAATGTGTCATCTTCTGGGTAGCTACAGAGTGTTTTTTAGACTAGTACATTAGCACAGTGAAGCTCTAGGATGAAGGTTAAATTTTCCTCCATAAATATACATAAGGATGCTCAGCAGGCAGAGATAAATGCCAGAGCTTGTGAAATTAGCCCATCCATAACACAAAAGATGTCATTAATATGCAGTTGTGTGGTTTGGATTACTTGCTGTGAAAAAGTTTTGATCCCAAACTTCATGCCGACCCTGCCAAAGAGTCATTGGAGAACAATGTGAGCCCATCAGCTGCAGCATACACTGTCAGTTTCTAACTAATCCAGGTGATTGGACCTGGAAACAGGGTTGTTACCTCATCTAACCTAATAATTTAACAAGCAAATAAATATGAAATATTTTTTAAAATAAAACGCAGCAAAAGAGAGCAGACCTCTTAGATCCAGTGGAACCTAGACATAGATAGTCAGAGCTTAAAAACCCTCTTTGGGGAAGAACAGCAGCTATTGTAACAGCAATTTGAACAAATTCGATACAATTACAGCCCATTAGACTTAGTTGAACAGAAACATCCCTGTGTTAATCAATAAACCCTGTTTATGTGGCATATTACAACCATGAAAACAAATCAGATGTTTTAAAGCCTGTGTAAGTGCAATGTGTGATTTAACTGCAAAGGTTCACATGAGGCTGTGGTGTTGTTCTAACAGTACTATAAATCCAGCTTAACCAGTGAGCTGTGCTGGAAAAGCATTTTCTGTTGCTCTTCAATATAATTTGCTATAACATAAAAGTTTTTGTCCTGCCTTTGTGCTCCATCCTTCCTATCCAGCAAAACCAAAAAAGAAGAGGTTACCAATTAAGTTTTAATATTATATTGTGGTAATTGATTAAATCTTAAGACTCATATATGAACTGAAATTTAATGAAATTCAATCAAGCAAATCTTTGTAAATAGAAACAAAAAAGAAAAGATTTATGGTAATTCAAAAGATGAATGTTGCATGAAAAAAAAAAAAATCAGATCCCCTTGTGAATTTTTGCAGTGATTTGATTGACTGTTTAAACAAGATTGGCTCTTCAGTCTACTTACCAGCCCTCTTTTCCCTCCTCAACTTGCTCCCCTTGTGCTTTTTTAAACATGAGTGATTGTTCGAGTATCGGGACAATTTATTCCATCACGCCTGTCTGCTGTGTCCAAGAAATTCAACTCCTGTTTGCTAATTGAGGGAACATTACATTATAACATTTTGTTAGTTCATTAGTGATGTGCAAGTCACCCTGCATGGATAATATGAGCTGAAGTGTGCATGTGTACATGTGCAGGGTATTACAGCACAGCACACCACCAGCGCCCTCTTAAGGCAGCAGAGGGAGATGACATGAGGTAGGTTTTGTCACAAGGCTTCGAAGATTTTAAGGGCAGCACCTGCATGCTACATTCAATAGTCCAAACGCATCTGCACAGTAAATACAGCCCAGCGCATCCTGGCTCCCTCTGCATCGCCGGATTGTTATTGTTCTGGGTGTGTGACAGATGGCTCAGCGTGTGGATGCAAATTGTTTAAGGTGTCATTTGTTTTTCTGCTGTGCCTGCAAATATGCAAACTAAGAGGGTTTTGCCATATTGTTGTTCTGTAATAATGCCTCACTGTTTTGTTTTCAGTTTATGGTGGACAAAAATTTCAACACTGTTCCAACAAGAACGTCACTGACAACACGTCAGAGTCGTGCCATGAGCCGGTCAAATGTTTGCCGGCATGTGTGGATTGCCTTATGTTACTTTTGTGAGGAAGATTCAGACTATGCTAAATATGAAGTAGCACTTAAAAGATCCTTCACTGAAAGTACTCTTAGGTTTCTGTTACAAGGCTAGAAATGCTTAAATTACACCCATGCCTTCTGAAAAAGCCTTGCAAAGTTTATATGCAATTCAGGCTTCAAGTTTTCACATCGCTCTAGTGTAAACTGGACCATGATTGGCTTCTAAACTGGATGTGATGTTAATAAAAATTCAAAAAAAATCCTGCTTGCATACACACAAAAAAACCTTTGATTTTCACGGGACTTGATTTAGTTGCCTGAGTAAGGCAACGTTAAGGTAAACACTAGGGTATGACTCTTGGGAAATGAATTTAACACAATAAATAAGAAATAAATAACAAAGGCACAATAATCTGCTGATGATGATGCCAAAAAAATCATCTGGCTCAAGTCCTGAATTTGTGACAGGACTTGTCATGGTCCTGTCACATCAACACCATGGTGAAAAAGGCCCGACCGTGTCTCTACCACCTCAGACGCTTGAGAGACTTCCAACTGCCCTCCAAGGTGCTCAGGAACTTTTACTCGTGCACCATAGAGAGCATCCTGACGGGAAACATCTTAACCTGGTTTGGGAACAGCACCATGCAGGACAGACGAGCTCTACAGAGGGTTGTGCGATCAGCTGAGCGCACCATCCGCTCCGAGCTCCCTGACCTGCACTCAATCTACAGCAGGCGGTGCTGGACCAAGGCCAGGAAGATCGTGAAGGACCTCAGCCATCCCAACAACGGACTGTTCTCTCTGTTGAGGTCAGGAAAGCGATTCCGCTCCCTGAAGACCAACACAGAGAGACTGAGCAGGAGCTTCTTCCCGCAGGCGATACGGTCTCTTAATCACACCACCACATAGTACTGACCCACACATACGGTTCTTACACACACACTGGACATTCTGGACTTTGTTTACACTAATTCGATTAGATGCGTGGTCATCTAATCGAATCACTTCATCACTAAATCACTTTAAGCATATTTGCACTGCACAAGACACTTACAAATGTGGATTGCACAACATTGGACATTATATTTCTTCATTTCCATTTAATACTTGTACAGCTGCTGTTATTGTGTATATATATATTTATATTTCTTCATACATTCTTATATATTTCTATACTGTGTATTGTGTATTTTGTTGTACAGTCATTTCATTTTTAACTTTAATTTTTATATTTTATTTTATTTTATTCCTTCCTAGTTAAATTGACCATTTTTAAATGTTATATTTATTTCCTATCTTATTCATAGCCTTTTCTTTTTTCTTTAGGTCACGAGCAGTTGTGTAAGCATTTCACTGCATATCATACTGTGTATGACTGTGTATGTGACAAATAAAATTTGAATTTGAATTTGTTGATTTCCTGGGTTTGATTTGGGTCAACAAAACCAGTTTATCAGACGTGTCACCTTCATTAAAGTCTCAACAGCTGCAGCTCAAACCTCACCCAAGTTTTGGTAAGATCGCTCGTTTGGGCCTGAAATCAAAGAAAAAGTTCAACTTACCAACATGCAGATGTCCATGGGCAGGTAGACTTTCCGTCGGCTGCTGTAATAAGGAGTCGCTCTCAGACATGTTATGATTCCCTGAGCTTTACCGACGTGACTCGCTGCGTGGTCCGCTTGGACATTTTTGACACCTGCAAAGAAAGACAGCCACACAGTTTGGCATCACCTACTATAATTCTTTTCGTAACACCAAAGTACACCAATTAAAGCATCTAAAACAGACTTTTCTCATTTTGAGGGGCCCAATCCTAACTATAGTCCTTTCATTTTGGATGTCTCCAATTCATAATCCAATCTGACACCTATAAATTTACTTCAGTGTTGATTAAATATGTATTTGGCACATTAGAGTAATAGCCACAGCCTTCTTCTAGCCTCCTGGCATATTTACTTACAATGTGACACAATTAGAGGGAGGGGTCTGCTGGTATTACAGAATAATGAATCCACCAGCACAAAACACCAGAAACAATATTTGGCAGGATACAGAATGCAGAAAGAAGACAAAATAAACAACAGACCATTTATTTTGACCTATATTTAAGTTTTTAAATGGCTTAAATGGTGAAAAGGAGAATTTGTGCTGGCTAAAATGAAACTTTGCTAAGAGGGTTAGAAGAGCTGGCTTAGGCCGGCACAGCTGTCAGAGCAGAGACAATCACTGGTGTGACCAGATAATTTCCCTTTTCACACTCTGTTAACTTTCACTCTCATATCCAGTGAAATGCTGCTGTGTAAAATCCGGCTCTGATTAAAGAAACCTGCAGCCACACGGGCACACTGAAGTGACAACACACAGGAGAGCTGAAAAAAGGAAACTACTGGATTTTGACTGGATTTGTTTCAGCAAACAATGACCCATAAAATATGGATGGATCTGCCCAGATAAAGGTCTTTAGGAGGGACTCAGGACACCCCTCAATTTATAATTACTGTTTGTCTTTTAGCTATCAACAGTTTCTTACCTAAACACTCCAGCAGGAGGTAAATCAAGGATGACTGTGTGTTCTCTGAATATGCCTCCAGCTCCTGAAGGTTCCTGTAGGCTCTGTCATCCAAGTCCTTTTCCTGGTAAAACAAAGTTTTAATAACAGAAATGTCACTTTTCCCATTTTTAATTACACTAAACGGCAGCTGGCAAGTTTAGTTTTTATTTCCATTAAAATAAGGCATTATTTAACCTCTACGGGCACAGGATGCAACCATCTGACAGGTCTTGTAGATAACCCACAAAGCGAAAATAATAAATGAAAAAAAGCAAAATATACACATGCAAAGACAAATTTATATTGTCACATTTAAGCAGTTATTCGTGTTCAGTTTCACTCATCAACAAATTCATTTATTATATCACAATTTAAACTTGCAGAAAATTGAATTTAATGATCATCTTAATTTTGTCTTACTCTCTCTGTTATGATCCTCAGCAGCCATCTCTTTGTCAGTTTATGTGTCCTCACTGCCTGAAAAACACCACACAGACTGTTAATTAGCTGAGATGCAACACTGATTCAGATTGGTGCCCCTCAGCTAATTGAAGCCGAGGGACAGAAACACAGAAATCCGACACACTGCATGGCACGTTTAAAACTGAAATAAGACATCCAACATCCTGACAGTGTTTCCCCTACATATTGCTAACATGAAGAAAAAACACCTTAAAATACTCTGTATTCTGTTGGCTAATATTTACCCTCCACAGCTCAGTGCTGACTGGTTGGTTCGGAGGCTCATCTCTGTAGATTTCTTCTATAGCCGTCTTCCAAAACTGCATTCGCATCAAACCAATGGTCTTTTGGGAAACAGAATCCTTCACCTTGTAGAGAAACAAATGAGCAAAACAAATGGTTGACGAGACAGTTTTAGAAGGACAAGGATCTGAAATTAGCCACTGTAAGGATTTCATTAAATTCCTTTCTTTTTTATTTTTAATTAAGAGGAAAGTCAGGATAGAGGATAGTCAGGAATAGTGGCGGTATAACAGTAGCAGCAGCGGCAGTGACGCAAGTAGTAGAAAAACAGCAGTATTATCAGTAATCATTCTGCATTCAGCCTGATTGTACCAATACCTGCCTGTGCCAGCTCCACATTAAAGGCCCTCAGAGCCAGAGCAGAGCGCCGTGCCTTCTCTGGGAGGAGGAGAGAGGACAGGAAACCATCATAGTCTCTGGACCTGAGGAGGAGAGAGAGAACGAGCTGATAGGAGTGCCGGGAAGCAGGAGATGAGATTTCATGTTTTATCCAAAAACATTTTCATACCCATATAACAAAATAGTCCCATTAACTTGGTACTTCTGTATAGCCTTTTTTGACAACACTGTAATTTGGCACAAGTTGGACAAGATAACTTCAAAAGCCACATTTTAAAACAAACACTTAAAAAAATTAATAAATAGGAGATTAAACAAACCAATTAACTTAAATATGTTCAAACAAAAATAAGTTCACATCAAACACAACCGAAAGAGCTTATTACCTCCAGTGAGTTTCTGACAGTTTTACTAAAAACTAAACAAAACTACCTGCAAATAGGGATCCCAGGGAACAGTTTGGGATCCCAAAATATTAGGAAGTCTTAGTTGTTAGGGATCCTTTAAAAAAAAAAAAAATTCAAGTGACCCACCCATATTCCTACAAAATAATAGTATTTTGAAATGATTTTTTTTCTAAAACATTTGATCTGCAAGTTCTCATATAAGAGCTCAAGCAGCCAATGTTAATGGGTGGAGAAAATAAGGGCACAATATGTCTTTTTTTCTAGCACCATTTAGAAATTGTAATATTAGAGATCAGCTTTATAACATAGAAAAAGTGAGCGCTGCAGATTTTGTTTAATCTTAGTGACGATCATATATATCCAACAAGGGGAGGTATGTGATCCTCGTAGCCTTTGTACAGCTGTTGTTTCCATTTTAGATCATTTTCTGAAGATGTCAGGATTTAAATAATGATCATATCAGTTCATAACAAAAATACAACTGGTAGTTTCTCATTGCAAGCATAAAAAGGCTTTGTTTTTTTACAGGCCTCATTGAACTGACCAGCAATGAAAACCAGAAAATCCAAGGAATCCAGTGCAGATCTAAGGAGAAGTGTTGATTTACACAGGTTGGGGAGGTCTCTTGGAGCCATTTCTAAACAACTGCAGATTCCAAGATCATTGGCTTAAAAAAATGTATGAAAGTACAAGTTATTTGGATTTGTCACCACTTGGCCAAGGTCTGGAAGAAGACCTAAACCAGGGGTCGCCAATCCCAGTCCCCGAGGGCCGGTGTCCCTGAAGGTTTTAGATCTCACCCTGGGTCAACAAACCTGAATCACATGATTAGTTCATTACCAGGCCTCTGAAGAACTTCAAGACATGTTGAGAAGGTAATTTATCTATTCAAATGGATCAAGGACACATCTAAAACCTGCAGGGACACCGGCCCTCGTGGACTGGGATTGGGGACCCCTGACCTAAACTGTCGCCCTCATATGAAAGGAAATTGCTTAACGATGTTCAAGAAACCCACTAACCACCAAGGCCCAACCCTGCCATCAGAATCAGAATCAGAAAGACTTTATTTATCCCCAAGGGGCAATTAAAATACAACAGAGCAGCAATACGTTGAAGATAAGGACAGGGCATAAACAGGCAATAAGAGTGAGATAATATGAATGAACTATAAACTGCTGGCGCATCAGCGTCACTGTCCACAGGAAAGAGAGCTCTATATCAACAAGGACTGAGAAGTGAGAGAGATTATCCCTAACACAAATCAAAACTCGTTTTGTAAGGATAAACGCCACTGAAAATTTATGGAATAAGTTTAAAAGTCACGAGCGTGTCAAGAAACCAACCATAATCTTTGCTTTTTTAAAGTAATTAAACCTGTATGCTGTATAGTCATTCTACCCTGGAAAGTAGAACAATTTAAAGAAATCATTAAAATGACATACAAATTATATTCATTTGAATAATTGGTGTATGTAAACTGTATGTGTGCGATATTTGAAAGAAGTCTTGCATAGAGATGTGTCCCCACAAAACTTAAAAACTTTAGATTGCTTCTATATTTTATTTTTCAATAACAGGACAAAGTTTCTTGCTATAAGTGACCGGATTATATCTGCTTTCTATAAACACAGATTACCTAATTAACCACTAACCCAGTTTGTGTTGCTAGCAGTCAGACCCACCTAACCAGATCCAGGCAGTACTTTTCAGTGTGTTGTGAGTCTCCCGTCGTGCTGGTTGATGTCCTCACACTCTGTATTTCGGCTGCTCGCTGGATACAAACACTATAAGGTGATATTTTCCTCTGAAGACCATAAACCAACCGGGCTTTGCTGCATAATAATCCATGTTTCACACTAACACCAGCCGCCATGTTCCCCTTTACCATGCACCCCGACCTTGTGTTACATCAAAATAGTTCCCCGACTACCTTGAACCAGCAGATTTATTTATTTATCAATAAAATAGCCAGCGTCCGTGTTGTTAATTAATTTCCCTAGTATATTTGAAATATAAAATATAAAAAAATACATCTGATTTGTTAATTAGGTATAAAAGTCCTAATTCAATTGAACTTATTGTGGTTACCGGTAACACCACCGGATATGGCATGACCCTGCTGCCAAAATAAGAGCCGGTATCCTATACTCACATTTACCACAAATAGTTTATGATTAAAATAAGGGGAGATTCTGTTTGTTTTTGAATGATTTACGAACATATTACAAAAAAGACATGAAATAACTTCCATATCTATTCTTCTGACAATGATGTGCAACATAGCAACCATTATTTTGAAATTTAGCAGGAAAAGAGGTTTGTCGTGTGTTTTCTGCTGGCTTTGATAAGGATGTGGGATCCACGGGAGGAGACAGGAGTTTGACAGGCTAATTTTCCTCTTCATATGGCAACAGAGTCGGTGAAATGTACGTGTGTCTGGCTGCTGTTGTGGCTCTGTGTCCGGCTGTCCCAGACCACAAATACCCGGTAAGGCGCTACTTCCTGGTTGAGCTAACCGTTATATAGAGTCAACTGCTAACTAACTGTTGTTAGCCAAGAATAAAGATTAAAAGAAACGTGTCTTCTTCATTTTCTTTTTCTGGTTAAAAAAATCACTTGAGGTAGGTGGCTGACGATATTTCGGGATGAAGTTGACTTAATGTACAGTGTTTAATTACCTACACGTCAGCATACAAACTTAGGTAAAGTCACTTGCCAGCTGTTGGGCAACAGTGTCCAATGTTTAAAGTCTTATCAGAAGAGTCCAGAGTTTACTATTCACTCTTGCGGCTATTCACTATTAACCGCAAATACAGTACGTAATTTAATGTGCTTATTTAAATACACCTAATAATAAATAATAACAGCATTAACAAACACGTGTAAGTCATTTGTGGTTGGCTCGATTGAATGTCTTCACACTAACTAACAGTGTTCTTTACACTTAACTTTTCCCGTGTTTCTGTGATTGCAACTGTACATAATATTTATTTAACCCAAACTTTTGGTCACAAGATCAGCCGTCATGTTTTTGGTTTCATTTAACACGGAAGTTGACGGCTGGAGAAAAATGTTGACGCAGTTGGATTTATTGGCCACAAGACGGCGCTGATGTATCATAAACTTGAAACTTAAATTGGATCAGTTTTGATATTTGACAGTAGCAAGTAAAGCCTAAATATCATTCTTTTAGCCAGAAACGTTATGACTTCTCCTAAAATTAACCAAAATACACAAATTACAATAATTTAAGGTTTTATACTATTGTACAGGTGCTACAAATTTTTGTACACAGAGGCTCACCACTCTTTGAATAAATGTGGGTCAGTTTGACCCATATCTATTCAGATGGTTTTTAGATCCAACAATCATGTATGTGTATTTTTTTTTATGGGACAGCAGTTACAGAGGTTGAGGGAAAAACCGGAAAAACAGGTACTGAGCTTTCTCTTGGTAGCCTAGCTTCTTTCCACTGTCTAAATGCATGTGTGTCTGAATAAGTAGGAATTCTGTACTTACAGGCACATGAAGTCTATGTATTAAAGTGTTATATAAATGTATAGTTAAAAGTGTGACTTGTTGTTAGAAGCTCTTTGAGGTCAGTTAGACTACAAAAGTACAATATAAATTCAAGTACATTACGAGTCCGTCAGCGCTGACAGGTGCAAAGCACAAGAACTCACAATGTAAGAAAATATACAAACAAAATATAAGCCAGTATTCTACACCTAATGAGATTAAACTAATTCAGAACAGCTGAGATTAAACACTCTCTGAAATGGAACCCCCTTTGCTTTGAATGCACATACTGATTTGCAATAAGCAAGTTTTATATTCTATATGTTAATATTTAATTAATATTAATAATTAATTAAGAGGTAAAGGACTGTGTTTAGTGGTTGCACTGGTTATATATTGGTTATACAATAAATCCTAGTAGTTCTAGACATTCCTAGCACAGCTCAACTGGTATTATGAATACACTGTTATTATTAAAGATATCTGCAATAAATAGTTAAATAATATTATTAGAGTTTCAGTTAAATACAGCAAAGGAACAGTACTAGTGGAGGTTACAAATTATTTTCCTATGCCTCGGACAGTGGACTCATCTCTATGCTTGCCCTGTTAGACTTGACTGCAGCATCCACTGACCACAATGTTTTACTGCAGAGATTAGAACATACTGCTGGTATTAAAAAGAAACTGCACTGGAATGGTTTGAAACATATCTATGTGCAGTACTATCCATGCATGCTTGTAATACTGCATACATAATCTTTGCTATGCAGTTGATACCCAGCTATATTTATCTGTGAAGCCAGATAACACATTTAAGCTACAGGCACGTCTTAAATATATAAACGCCTGGATGTCCTGTAATTTTCTTTTCCTAAATTCAGAGAGAACTGATGTAATTAACCAGATACTCACCTAGCAACACTGTGAGAAATCTTATTGCCAGGATATCTCCTTCAGTGCTCACATTAAACAAATGTGTAGGTCTTCCTTTTTCATGTAAGCAATACCTCTAAAATTAGAGACATCCTGTCTCAGTGTTAAGCTGAAAACTAGTTAATAGATTCTAGGTTGGACTAGCTTTTTTTCCTCTTCTCTTCCCCAAGTTGTCGTGGGGTTTTTCCTTTCCACAATCTCAAAGTGTTTGCTGATAGGTGGTCGCTTGAATGTTAGGGTTTTCTCCTAAATACTGCAGGATCTTTACCTTACAGTATAAAACAACTTGATGTTATTGTGCATTGACACTGTAAAACACACCTTAATGAAGAAACTAGAGGTAGATGTTAGGAGGTCCAAACAGGTGGTTTGAGAAAGAACATTTATGGCCCTTTTAGTGGAAAAAATACTGGCTACAGCAAAAGTTCTCAGTAGGGAGGGTTCATTTCAGCCAGGTTGGTTCACATGCAAACTCAAATGGTGGAAAAACTGCCAGCTGGCCAGTGACATCGTTTTTATTGGCTCTGGGCCATCAGGCTATTGGTTTCATTGAAACCTGAATAAAAAATATAGTTAAAAGGACCAAAATATTCTTACTGGGCAGTGGGCATACATACAAGTTATTTGTTTTGTATATATACTTCAGAATATAAGAATTCTAAGAAACCAAATTAAGGAGTAAGAGTTCAACATTCAAGTAATAATGGGATCTTTGAAGATTTAGAAGAAAAAAAAAACAGGCTGCGCATGGACTATTTTTGCATGACCCTGAGCAGAAACCACAAATCAGCACTTTTGAAAACACATTCCTTCATGTGATGAAACTGTGATTTGACCAGCTAAGGCTGTGATGAAATTTGCTCCATTAAAATATGTCCTCACATGATTTATTTGTTTAAAGATTAACACGCAAATGCGTTTTTTATTTCCACAGCGTCCCTAAGGGGAAGGGGTTTTTTGTAGCTCTTATTTTTGGAGATGTGGGAATGTTTTTCTTCCTCACAGAGAGCCAATGGGACACACTGAGCTACTAAAGGGTTTGTTGACATTGCATGTTGGTGCAGTGGATATCAGGATTTGTTATTTTTGTTGCTTTTATTTTTCTAGCGAAACTGCAGCATCTAATATTAGTCGAGGTGTCTGTTTTTAACACATATTTGTTGGCTACTAACTAATGATTACTAATGATTTCAATAATTGTATTTTTTTTATTATTATTGTTTTGGTTATAAAAGCATGGAGCCCCTTGTAATCTCAAAGAACCCATAGTAATATTCAATTTGCTGGCATTGATCAAAAAACTGTCCAGAATAATATGATACGTGATAGGTTGGCAGTATATGACAAAACAAAGCACCAGAGCTTTGTTGTGAGAAGCTGGAACTAGAAAATATTTGGCATTTCTGCACAAAAACGTACACAAAGATTCAGTTATGTCTTTATATCAATGAAGGGATTAACAGGTCCGTTCATTTATCTGTTTTTTTTCCCAGTAAAACCTTTTTCAGTCTCCAGACAGTCTTGAAAGAATTGTGATGGAACATTGTCCAACTATCTACTAAGTTCACTTGAGAAATGTTATTTCTACATTGGCCTTTGTGTAGAGACAGGGTGTTTCCTTTGTCTGTCTATAGGTAGAGTTCTAACATACAAACACTTGGGTGCAACTTGGAACCAAAGGCACACCCACACACACATAAAATGTTTTTGCATGCAACACCTGCCACAGGTGGCACTTTCTAATTGACTTTTGTCACTTTCAATTAAGACCAACAACTCTTCTCTCGTTGCAGAGAGTCTATGGACGATGACATCCTGCTGCCGTACACACAAGGCCACGGCCCCTCCCACTCTCATCGCTATGTCAGGGATTGTCAGCCCATCATTCATGGCAACACCACCTATGAGAGTTGGGCCTCCAGTAACCGCAGCGGGCAGCCGGTTGCTGAGGCCAAGTTGTTTGTGTCGAATATTCCGGGGAGCTCCAGAATTGTTTATGGTTAGTGATGACATCATAAGTTAAAGGAACAAAAAATAATATCAATCTCTGGTGTTTGATTTATTGATCCCTCCCCCTTCATCTCAAAGTGTTGGCAAGAATCCTTTATTATATATCACTGAAGATTCAATTTCACCTCATCCTGCTGCGGCTTTCTTACCAGGACACATGACAGTGGTCAACGACCCCCTGAGGACGGTGTCTGTGTTGGAGCCAGGGGGGCCAGGCGGCTGCGAAATGAGAGTCAGGGCAACAGTACGAGAGACGGCTGAAGCGGCTGAGTGCCTGTATGCGCAAAATGCTGGTTTCTTCAATACAGGAACAAAGGAGTGTCTGGGAAATGTGGTGAGCAACGGCAGGGTGGTGCGGGACAGTGGAGGACTGCAAAATGCCCAGTTTGGAATCAGAAAAGACGGCAGCCTAGTGTTTGGGTAAGAAATGCGGCTTGAAAATGTAAAACAGAGAAATCTATTACAGTGATTGTTGATTCACCATTAGATCATAGCCCCAAAGACAAAGGATGAGTTCATCCAAATACTCAAAGATATCTGCGTGACCAGACATGATCCGAGGTGAGGTAATGTTTTATATGCAGTTTTACAGACAGACAGTACGTTTTCTCCTCTGACAGGTGTGTCTCAAATACCGTTTCTGTCAGGCATCTGTGCTTTATATGGCCGACTGTTGGATATTTTCCTGAAAAGATAAAAATCCTAAAACAAAGGAAAAAGATGTTTGTGTCAATCCAATTTTATATATAGCACCAAATCACAGCAACACTCACCTCATGGTGCTGTATATTTAAAGGCATAGACACTACAATAATACAGAGAAAACCCCAACAATCAAACATCCTGGTATGAGCAAGCACTTGGGAACAGTGGGAATGAAGAACTCCCTTTTAACTGGAAGAAATGTCTGGCAGAACCAGGCTCAGGGAGGGGCAGCCATCTGCTGCAACCAGTTAGGGGGGGTGAAGGGAGCAAGACAGGACAGAAGACACGCTGTGAAGTTACCAATAATTGTAGAATTACTGCTAGATTGAGCTCTCAGATTACAATATTCAACGTACAAGCCAGCATTTATTTTTACAAGGTACAGCCCACTTTCACGGTTTGTATCATCAGTGTTTTCAAGCAGCCAGAAACCACACCGTGAATAAAAACAAACCTCTTTCCATTCCCTCTTTGTTCTTATCTGTACCTGACATCATGGTGTTAAAATATCTTCTCACCTCTGCCTCTGATACTGGCCTCTTTCAGGTTTTGTCCCAAGTAATGCACATTTGCAATACAGTGACTTCCTGTTTGCATAACTTATAACCTATGCTCTTTTTTTTAATGTGAAAAACAAAAGAAGATGAGCTCATGTCTGAATCACTCACTGATCTAACTAGTGTTTATCATTGTAGCATGTTAAATCAGTGGAAATACATTAAACTATTGTCAAGTTGTTGTAGAAAAAACTGCATATCTTTACATTAATGCTTTAAAGAGATTCACATTAAAATTGAACTAGAAGTTAAATAACACTCATATGTGAAGCCACCACATTTTCCTCGATGAACAAAAACAAACATCTGCTCATCGTCTATCTTTAAACCATGAAGTACTCGATGTAACTTGTTTGTTTGATAACTGAGGTCAGAAATGCACATGATGCAACATGATGTGGTTTGTGTTGTAGGTCACACTCCCAGGGAGCGAGTGGACCTCAGTAAAAAAATAACCTGCTCACAGTCCTGCTTGGGCCCTTTGTGCCGTTCATGACCTGTCAGTCGAGCTCATAATAAACCTACCTCTGATTTAAAATAGGACGCATTGCTTCGCCCACAAAATGACAGTTTTAGGTCCTAGTTTGAAGTGACTGTTAGGCTGTTTACACCTCCAGATAGAGCTGAGCTCAGTTTTTCTTTGTAGACACAGTGTCCAAAAGTTCAGTAGCCTTTGTCTACTAAACTAAATCAAGTACAGAGTCCAAACAGCTGTTTGCTGTTTGATATGACTAATAGGCTGTTAGATAACTGAAGTGTTGATGTCTGTGTGTGGGTTGTGTTGTTTTTTTTGTTTGTTTTTTTAAGAGATGCATCAAACAGCTACAGCGAGTACAAATGTGGGAACCACTGTGCTATGCTGTTTTAACGTTATCCCTCTAAGTTAACAGAAATGCTGTTAAAGTTAATAAAGCTGCCTGAACCTAAAGTGGTAAAAAAGAGGATTTGTTAGTAGTCGTAACACAAAAGTAAAAAAATATTCTTTGTTTTCTCTGGGGTGCATAAAAAACTGTGCAAATTGATGTCAGACATTTCAGCCTGGACTAAAGTAGAGGATTACCTACCAGCATTATTTATCACCACAGATATCAAATATAGAAACATGAAATTATAATATGTACTACAGTAGTATTATATTTATTTTATTATTTATATATTTTTTGAATTCCTTTCTCCCCTGTTACCGTTCAGGTATCTATCTCAGGATGACGTTTTGGATCAGTCCAATCCGTTTGTCCAATTAGTCAGCGGGGTGGTGTGGTTACTGAGAAACGGCGAAATTTACATCAATGAGAGCATTGAGGCCGAGTGCAACAAGACACAGGAAACAGGTAATGATGCAAATCCACATCCAGCTGTATTCATTTCTTTGACCACATGTATGTATAAAGGTTTTCAATCGTAAGATTTTAGGATTTGAGAAATAGAGATATTTATAAATCTTGTCACGGTATACTGATATTAATGGTGACTAGTTATTAACTGAAGTTAAGCAAATAAAAGTAAAGGTTGATTCTGACTGGTAGAATTTTTTTAAATGTTATATGGATATTGCAGTATTATCTGTAAAATTAAGTCTTATTCCACGATACTTGCATAGTGAAAATTTGATATTAGGACCGTCCTAACCCAGATTTTTGGTTACGTTAAACTGTTTCATGGCTCCAGCCTGTCAGTAACCCCCCCCCCCCCAAAAGAAAAAAAAAAAATTCTCAGGATTTCAGTTAAAAAAACAGAGTTCATCAAATTTATTTTAGATTACTCAATGCTTGTCCAGCATCATTTTCTCTGACCTTGGAATTGTCTGGGGCTTATTCGATCAGATTCAGTAACTAACTGCCTAGAGTACTTCAGTACTGGCATAACCCAGAGGCCTGTTCATAATGCCCACAATGTCTTTACATTTATAGACAGCTAATTCTTTTACATTGTCTGTGCTTACACTCTCTGTCTTCACTAAAATTAACAGCTGTTATCATGTGTGTAGACCCAGGTTTTCTAAATCTAGCTCTGAACTAACACAGGGGGGTGTGGCATGGCGCCAGATGATAAACATGACACGTCTAGAGTCATTTGTCTTACACAAAGAACAAACTAATCCTAAGCCACTATAGTCGTTATTAAAGTAATTTTTATTTTGTCTTATTTAGCCTTATCTATCAACCCATAAATTTTTTTCAAGGCTGAATTTATAACATGGAAAAATATAGAGCAGCGCAAGAGCCATGGTGCAGCCTTTCATGTGTTGCCCATTAACAGCCAGTACACTACTATATGTCTCTGTGTACCAGCTAGCTGGAATAAGTAGTAGTTCTCAGTATTGACTGATAGATATTAGTAATGACTAAATGTAATGGCCAAAAACCACATTACTCATCAATGTCATGCAGCTTGCCTTAATTTAGTTGTATATAGGGAACACTTACAGCAACCTTAAATTCGTGAAGTGTTGGAGCACCTGGCTCCCAGAAAAAAATTCAAAGGTCACGACCTTATTGTTTCAATAGCTGCTGCCTTGTTCCTGTAGCCAACAGTTGATCACAGTATTTAAAGCTTTACTGAACTGAACTGGCACCCTGGATTGACCCTTAAATCAAACCATACTGAAACAAAAAGTGATTTTAAACATTGTTTTGGAGCAAAGACACAACATTGAAATAATATTTTTATCAAATTTTATTGGTCATTCTAATAAAAGTAATTGCTTTTTCTTCATTCATTCAGTTAAATGTTTGGTCTTGTTACTGGGGATGTATGCTTAAGTGGAAACCCTATACAGGGGTGGGCAATTCCAGGCCCCGAGGGCCGGTGTCCTGCAGGTTTTAGATCTCACCTTGGGTCAACACACCTGAATCACAGGATTAGTTCGTTACCAGGCCTCTGGAGAACTTTAGGACATGTTGAGGAGCTAATTTAGCCGTTTAAATCAGCTGTGTTGGTTCAAGGACACATCTAAAACCTGCAGGGACACCGGCCCTTGAGGCCTGGAGTTGCCCACCCCTACCCTATGACATAAACTACACTGTAACTCAACACATTTCTGACTAATTTTCACTGCAGTTTTTGAATTTATCAGTGAGAGAATAACAATCAACATCTCACTATAAGGAATATTAATGTCAGCTTCAACATAAGGACTCACAAATGTCAGCAAATTCCTGAAAGGACATTGATGAAACTATCAGTATGGATGTGAGGGGTGTACAAAGAAATGGTAGAACTTGAGGGAAAAGTATGTTGGCCCCCAAAAACAACAAAGAGTAGGGACCCAGGAGGGAATAGGGAATATAAAACGCAGGGACATGACCACAAGGTAATTGACACATAATGCACCAAGCACAAACATAAATGCCAGCAGCAACGTTGGGGACTTACATATTACATTGTAGGCTCTACAAGCATTCACTGCAGAAGTTTAAATCAGCCATTAGCTTGAAATAGCAGCACTGAGGCATTATTGAGTCATGTCTTTGTAATGCATCATTTGGATGTAAAGGCATGGTTAGCAAAAGGTGTTAGACTTTAAATTCCCAAATGTGAGGTCAGCATAAAAAAGACAAAATATTGAGTTAATTAATCACAAAACTCCTAATCTGGAATAACTGGTTCATACTGGTGTGCACATTTCTGTAGATCCTGAGTTCTATGGTGGGATAAATCCAAGACAGTTTGATTTACGGTAACAGGTTTTATTGAACTGTTAATCGTACATCATAATTAAAAAAGCATGTTCTCATATTTTCACAGGGGGTTTCCACACTTTTGTGGATGTAGTTTCAGCGAGGACGGCAGTGGGCCACGATGCAGAGGGAAGGTTAATCCTGTTTCATTTTGATGGACAGACAACAGCACGAGGGTAAGAAAAGGAAAGGACATAAACAATGTTTACAATGCTGTTTTCTTTTTAAGAAATCTGAAGCAAGAAGTAGTGATGAAATTGAAACAATTTGTTTTAAAATTTACCACACAGTGAGTGGGAAGCTATCTACTCTCCAACCATTAGAAAAGAAACGGCAAACACGGGTGTAAATGTAAGAAAAGAGTCAATTTATCCTGTTAGCTTGAAGTGATTCACTGGTGTTTGAGTCAACACAGGATGTCCCAAGTGGGAATTTAATATCCAGGAACCGATTTCACACACAGTGAAGACAAAAACAACCTCCATGTACGTTGGAATGTCTCCTGTTTACTTCAGCTCATTGAAAGACTTGACATGACCATGAAAATGACATGTTGACTGTTTGCATATTTTCCACCTGCTGGTTTTCTAATGTTGAGACAACGCCAGTCTCTGTGATTCTTTTGGTCCTGGTAGAGATCACACTGAGATGTTTCCATGTTTTACACAATCCTTTTATTACCCATTATTCTTACAGATGCATCTGGAGATCAGCACACTGCATTCCTATGCAGTCCTATGCTAAAGGCTGATCTAAAGAACTCCACACAACAGTTACAGTTATAACCTCTGGTCTCCTCCCCCCTACAGTAAACACCCCCACAATGGAAATACACTAGTACAGTGGCCAAGAGTGCTGACACCCTGACCCCCATCTCCTTAGTGCCCATTTGCCCTTTGTCTGCCCCTCACCCTCAGTAACTCTTGTTTCATGCCCTGGGGGTGGGGGTTGATTGTCCTCCTGCCCTGTACCTCAGTTCTTTGTTCCCATCCCAGGCCTTTTTTCTATTTTGTATTCTTACACTCATTAACCGCAATATTATAATGTTGCAAGCAATCACAAACTATATTCTCTTTACCTTTGATGTACATTAAGAAATCTATTCTCAACACTAAAGATGTTTAAAACCTCGAAAAAAGTGAATCTTTAAAATTTGTTTTATACCAACACCAAACTTAATCCATGAGTGTTTATCTTTTGTTGATCTTGTGACACAAGCATCTACACAAGGACTTTGCCCAGATAAAATACAGCCTAACACTGGCAGCTTCCTTGTTGAGATCAGGAAATATCAGAGAATAAGCAAGACAAATTACCTAACGACCGTCTAACAAAGACATTTTGGCTGATCTGGGCTCAGTGAGCAGCCCTAAGACCCTCTCAAACTTTTCACAACAGGTACTGGTTTGGCTGTAAGGTATTGCAAACATTTTGCAGCAACATCCTACTGATCAGTTTTTATTTTCTGATTACTTTCTTTTTTTAAACCATAAAAACAATGAGAACAATGGAGGGAATTATTGTCACAACACCAGGGTACAGCACCGGGTTTTATAAATGTAGGCAAGGTTGCTGCATTGTTGTTTTGTTGTCAGTCAGTAAAACTTCACACTGTTAATGGCGAGGTTGAAGAGGTGAAGACTTCTGGCCGTCAAGGACAAAAGGTTCAGAAATAGCCAATCAGCTTTGAGCAGAAACAGCCAAGTTAGCACTGAGCAGCAGTTTCCAGAGCCTACAAAGGATTAGATCTGCTTTTGCCTCCCCCAGGAAACAAACAAAAGAAAGAAGACCCTCAGGGATGGCTCCTGAACTCATAGCGCACACAAACCCCCCAGAGGTATTTTGGTGGGAAAAGGCTTAAGAAGACACATCACGAATGTAAACACATGCTCAAGCGTAAACACACAAAACACACATGAACACACACAGCTTATTCGACCTGCTTGTTTTCTGTCTTGTAGGTTTGTTTTGACAACAAAACATCTGTTTTTTAGAAGCAGCAACAATAAAAATGAGTCCACAAACTCTGCAGAGAAATGATATTTTCACAAGATGCAAAAAAAAAAAAAAAAAAAAAGTTGTTTAAAAATATAGCTGTTAATTATAGATTAGTTTAATCAATAACAACATCTCAGGACAGCATTGAACAACAAGATGATGGACTAATGCAGGTCGAGGTCATTTGGAGGCTGAAAAATAAAAACAAGCTGACAGTGAATGTAGTAAACAGGGGTTCTGGTAAACAGAGATCCGATAACACTATCAGGCTTATATTAGCTCAACCCTCTTAGATACTCCACCAGTCAATTGCATTGATCTAATTTTCCCTCCACCTTTAGTGCTGTGACCCCACAGACCTGCACTGACTTCAGATATTCTATTGTTGTGTTTATGATCGGGGTTTCAAAAGCACAACAATCGGACATGTCTGAACGTGTCTGCTGCCCTCTGTATATCTCTGCTCAATATAGGGCCACCTCCCACTCAATAAAACATGAAAAAGTCAGGTTGAAGGAAGCTGTGACCTCAGAAACTGACCTCTAGTTTCCATGAACGACATGCTAGTTCTTTGAAATTCTTAACTAGTTCTAGTGGAGGTTGCCATAGATGATCAGCCAGTCAGACACTTAATCTATGATTATTTTCACAATTAATTAATCATTCTGAGTTCATTATGTGATGCATTGATTAGCATTGAATTGCGAGACATCTTAACTGTGAAGAACCACTTATCCACAGTACAGTGGCCATTTTTGGACTTTTCAGCCTAATCTCCACACGCGATTAGTGAAATAATCAGGCGTCTGTTTTAGAAATTTGGCCAGACAAACCTAAACATAAAGTAAAGTCCTTAAATGCCAACAACATGAAAATATTTGACTGCAGTGTTTTTGACTCATTGCCTTTTGAAGATTTTGTGTTTTGTATATACTTTATTTCTCATATTATAGTGCCATTGTCACCACGATGATGGTAAATCATACTGAGTAAATGAAAAACAATAAATTTTGGTATTTGTTCTTCTTGTATTAATTCTGACACAAGCAGGTCTGCATGCTCTCATGATCAAGAACATATTTCTCTTCAGGGACTAAAGAGATTATCTTTAGTTATCATTTATCATTTTTATCTTAATCTGCATAATCTTAATTATTTGCAGAGTTTAATGGTTGTTTCATTCCATTTAGATTAACAAAACAAAAGTTAAGCCAGACTACTGAGATGAGGTTTTGTCATCTATTGTCACAGTTTCAATTTTAAAGTTACGTCATCTACAGCATCCCACACCTTTCTTTTCTTCTCTAGCCTTGAATCCTTGAAAAGACTCACTCTTTTTAAGGTTGGCAGGCAGGTGACACATGAAAACCTGTGGCAAACTGTGACTCCACTAGAGTTGCTTGCATCATTCACAGTGGAAAATAATGGACTTTGGTGCAGGCCCCCAGGTCATCTTCTGTCTGTAGCAAACCATGATAGCTCCTCTCCTTTAAAGGACACTGTGTATTTAGGCCAGCTGTCTTCTGCATGACTGCCTCTCAAAAAAGATTTAAATGACAGAGGGGGGCTTCTGTGGACACACACACCCAGAGCTACCGTGTACCCGAGGTGACCATATTAAGTATATCCCCCTCCCCTTGTTGACATCATACAGAATCAAGATCAAAAACACTGTTTGCAAAAGACAAATTGGAGACTAAGCTTTTAGATAGCTTTTAGAAGTAATTTCTACTGTCTGAAATATATAATCTTTGACCAAAGATGTTTGAATGTTTGTATACAGTTATTTGAGATATTCTTGTAAATGGATATCTGTTTTGTTTTATTGTTTTTGTATGTGGGGATGAGTATGCAATGTACAGCAGCATATACCAAGGAATTTGTAGCCCAAGCTAATGCAACAC
Organism: Neolamprologus brichardi; assembly: GCF_056152115.1. Classification (NCBI taxonomy): domain Eukaryota; kingdom Metazoa; phylum Chordata; class Actinopteri; order Cichliformes; family Cichlidae; genus Neolamprologus; species Neolamprologus brichardi. The sequence continues at coordinate 23,315,253 of NC_142114.1, read as the reverse complement.
CCATGCATGTTTGTTTCCATACAATACACAAAGCTGAATCACTCATGCACAAGATTTTGTGAGAGAAACATGGTAGTTACATAATTACAAACACAGAACCAAAAAAATGTAGACAGACAGAACAGTAACAGATGCACCAGGCTGTTTGGCAGTCACTGATTCTGACACGCTGCCAGTATGACTAAAGTCCTCAACATGTCTATGAACACAATGTTTGTCTTCAGTTTTTTCAGTGCTGCTTTTTTTTTTTAACACAGTTTGAGTCTTTGGGAGATGGCTGATTTCCTGAAGGAGCATGGAGTGATCAATGCCATTAATCTGGATGGGGGCGGATCTGCCACCTATGTTAAAAATGGCGTTTTGGCCAGCTATCCATCTGATCATTGGTGAGTGAGTTGTCCCTTCACACTTGTGAAACTTTACACTTACTTTTTTATTCTCCAACATTTAATGTTAAAGTGTGGATATAGGTGTAGAAGATAAATAATAAATGGTTGATTTTTTTTAATAGACTTTTTTCTGTCCTTCCATGCTGTCAACACATCTCCTTCCCTCCCAGTATTCCAGATAACATGTGGCGCTGTGAGCGAAAGGTCTCCACCATCTTGTGTATCCATAAAAGACTATGCCAGCCAGCAAACTGCAGCGAGCACGGTGACTGTGTGGACGGACACTGTCTGTGTCATGATGGTTGGCAGGGTGCTGCTTGTGACTCTTTGGTGTGTCAGCCATTAGCTTGCCAACCCCATGGCATCTGTACTGCCAGTAAGTATGAAAGTGCTGGTAAAGATAAAGCAAAATAGCAGGATTACTTATAGTACTGTAATTCTAAACCTTTAGCCCTGTAAACATGTCATCAGTGATGTACTGAATTTGAGTTTTAAAGCTTTTAGTGCAGTTGCAGCTGGTTTAAGAGTAATCTTTGTCCAATGTCTGGGTATTAAGAGTACAGCCTTTAAATATTTCCAGTCATATTTGTCAGATAGGAGTTCCCCTGTGCATTTAGGACAGTATTCATTATGTGTGTCCCCACTTGGTTGAGGAATACCTAAGGGTTCTCTATTGGGATCCATTTTTTTTTAATATATGCTTCTCTTGGGGTCTATTTTTTAAAACAACAACATCTCCTTTCATTGCTTTTTAGAGGACCTACAGATAGGTGTACACATTACACCTATACTGACCTCTTTACACTGACTTGCAGTCCATTTCAGAATCCAGTTTAAAATTTGATTGGTTCTTTTTAAGAGTGTCAGTGATTTGGTGCCCCCTTACCTAACAGAACTTTTGAGACAGCAAAATCCTAGCTGAGCACTGAGGTCTTTGATATCATAGATCCAGACTTAAAATCAGAGGCGATATAGCCTTTTCAATGGTGGCTTCTAATCTTTGCAACAACAAACCTTTTCACATAAGAGCTGCCAAGTCTCTTAATCATTTAAAAACACTGTGAAAAACCTACTTTTTCTAGCTTTGGGTCTAGTTGAGGAGCCAAAAGTACTCTGGCTTTTATTATGCAAAATACTTAATTTCTTTGTTTTATTTGATTTGTGGTGTGTATATATATAATTGTTAATTTTGTGACTGTTATATATAGGGTATATTTTGCATAACTTGTACAGACCTTTGGTCAAATGAGGTTGCTTAAAATGTGCTATAAAAATACATTGAACTTGAATTGACTTAACGTAGGAGCATAGATTGTCTAGAAAAGATGTAGCCGCTATGATGTACGTGTTGTTCACCACATATGGACAAGAGGGTTGAGTGCTAAGTTACCAGCAAACACTAGTAAGCTTGGTTGGCAAGCTGCCACAATAAACAGTACTTTTGAAATCCGCAGACATGGATATCAGCTAAGTAGTGCAAAGTAACAGACTAATAAAATGTAGAATTTCAAAACTGAAGTCCAAACTTCACAAACATAATTAAAAAGTCAGATGACTCCAGTTAACAGATGTGAGTTCTAGCTGACAATGATTGTCAGCTCAATGTGTAAAGACATGCTCCAAACTCCAGAATCGGATACAAACTGCAGTTTGACTTGAGTGGTGGAAGCGTAGAGCAGCACAGTATTTACAGTTATATATCAAGCCTGCCTAGAGGGGATTATTATAAGTGAAAGATCAAACTTGTTTTCCCCACTGATTGTTGACTCATTGTTTGTCCTCTGTGATTCATGTCTTTCTGTCTGTTCCATCTGTGTTGCAGATGGCTGTGTCTGTGATGCTGGTTGGAGAGGAAAGAACTGCAGCCAAGGTAATCAAAAGCCTCATCTAGTCACACATACGCAAGAATGCAAACACATGTTTTTGTTCTTCTATACACATACGCAACCTCATTAACTTTCACCAACACCAGCCTCTAATGGTGAGTTATGGTTTGATTAAATATGGCATTTTACCCACCCGTGTGGGTCTGTTGGTCATCCCACTGCACCTTTACCGTTGTTTTTTTTTTCATTTGTGTTATATTTTGTTTAAATGTGTATGTATGTTCACACATTGTTTGATTGCTGTCCTGTGACACAAAAATAAAACACGCTCCTTACATGAAACGTCTCTGTTGTTTTGTTTTGTTTTTTTGTTTGCAGAGTGCCCCGCTGGTTTCTATGGTGACGGCTGCAATCAGACCTGCTCTTGTGTTAATGGCGGTTCCTGTGACCCCGTCCACGGACGCTGCACCTGCCCTCCAGGTTTCCATGGCAACTACTGTGAGCAAGGTAGAGCTATGCATGCTAAATGTCACTTCACCCAGACCTGTTGAAAGTCACTCGGAATTTTAGTGGAAATAAAAGGATTTTCTTTACTGTTGTGTTGAACTATTGCATGTATGTTCTGTCACATGTGTTGAACTGCAACTTGATTTCCATCCATTTTTATTTATGCTGTAGAAGGAAATCATTAACTAGACCTTTGCTGTGTTGGCTAGAATTCACACCACTTAATACAAGTTAGTATTATGTGTCACATGTGGATCACACTATGGTCTTCAAGGCATGGTCAGGTACGAAGGGGCCAAAAGTGTGCCAAGAAAATATTCCTCACACCACCACACCACCACCAGAGATAGAGATCATTGATATAATGCAAGATGGATTCATGCTTTCAATTGTAACCTTACCATCCAAATGTAACAGCAAAAACTAAAACTAATCAGACCAGGCAGCATTTGTCCAATCTTCTGTTGTCCAATTTTGGTGTGAAGGTGTAAATTGTAGACACAGTTTCCTCTCCTTGGGAGGAGTAATGGCACCCAGTGTGGTCTTCTGCTGCCGTAGCACATCTGCTTTAGAGTTCGACTTCTTGAACATTCAAACATGCTCTGCTGAAAACCTTGCTTGCAAAAAGTGGTGATTGGGGTTACTGTTTCCTTCATGTCAGCTCAAAGCACTCTGGCCATTCTCCTCTCATATCTGGCATCAAGTAGGCATTTTCAAAAGGAGAACCACTGCTAACTAGAGCAGGGCGATATGACCAAAAATATTTATCACGATATACATTTGAAAATTTGCGATAACGATATAACTGACAATATAATTGACACTAGACAAAATACTTTACAACTCCTCAACTTTATTAGTGCAAAAAAAAAAAAACCCATCACTTAAACAAGCAGCTGTTTTTTATGTGCATTAAAGTTATATAAAAATTTAACAGTGCAAATGCAAATTCCTTGCTGACAGTTTAACCAAAAGGCATTTCCAGTGGAAGTTGGCTGACATATCCTCAGCATAACCATGTATAATATCCACAAAACTTTAAAAAGAGGTTATACACACACAATACAGTAATATTATGTTGAAGCACAGTAGGTTTCACTCCGCGAGGCTCCTGCCTACGATAGCTGTAATGCTCCGACAATCCATCAAGCGGTGCAGCTCCGTAGCTTAGCAAAGTTGTACTAAAACATTTGACAGATTTTCGAGCGCCGTGTACATAAAATCATTTTGAGGTCAGTAAACACAACCAGAATTCATACATAAGGCCCACTGGATTATAAGGGGCTCTGTCGATTTTCAGAAAAATCAAAGGATTGATTTTAAGGGTGCCGTATTTTCCAAAAAACACGGTAATAACGACGGCCCGCTAGCACGCGCTACCAAAAATAGTGCTTTGTTTAGCTTTCTGACAGACGAAAGCCAAACCAGTTCCACACCACTGAAGTTGCAACATTTTTACAAACCAATTCTGGTTCATCCGTTTCATTCACGATCCGCTTTCGTCCTTCTCATTCTCCGCCATGTGAGTATGAAAACAAAGGCACTGCGCATGCGTGTTTTACCCATATTCTATCGCGATATTTCATTTTCTTATCGTTGCTCAACATTATACCGGTATTACCTTGAACAGTATGGTATGGCCCAGCCCTACTGCTAACTGGATATTTTCTCATATTCAGAACAGTCTCTGTAAAGCAGACAACCATATGTTTGTGTGGGGAAAATCCCAGCAGATCTGCTCTTTCTGAAATATGCAAATCCACCAGTGTGGCACCAAACTGCCTTTTTCCCTACTCTTATACTCAGTTTTATACTCAACTTCAGCAGCTTGTTGTGACCATGTCTACATGTCTAAATGGACTGAGAGGCTGCCATGTGATTGGCTGACTATATATCTGTATTAATGAGCAGTTGAACAGGTGTATCACAAAAAAAGTCTGAGTAAAGTCACTCAATAAACTTTTTGTTTTCATTCATGCTTTTATTTTGGCTGTAAAAATGAAACGGGTATTAAAACTTTTCAGAACTTATTTAAAAGATCCGACGATTAAACTTGATTGAACAGAAACAGAGAAAAACCAACTTGACGACCATTTCAGTCACAAAATGAACCATTTAGTTTGCTAAATTTGTTTGTTCTTTATTTAAATATTAAAAAATGTAAATTCACTTCATTTTTTTCTCTTTCTTTCAGTGTGTCCTCTGGGTTTCTACGGTCTGTCCTGTGCTCATGAGTGTCAATGTGAGGATCGGTGTCCATGTGACCCACAAACAGGAAGCTGCAACACCACACTGCCAGGAGGCACCAACTACACCTTACACACAGGTACAGACCAAGGTTATTAAAGTTAACCAAGGTAATTTTTTTTTTAAAGCTACATAAAGCCTGGAGTGGAAACAATTTTTTTTCCATACGTTTATTTAGATTTGAGATGTCTACACAACTGTGAGGCAATTTGATTTTAAAAGTGTTTCTATTGTGATATCTTCTACCTGAACTTTACCATCAGACTGAAAATAAAGTAAACTGAAAAGAACTGCTTGAAATAAAAAGAATTCACACAAAGTTGTTACAAAACTGCAATAACTCCTGTGCAGACCCATATATAGGCACACATACTGCTTGTACACACAGGGTCATATGGTGGTTGATGGTAGCGGTAAAGAGATGAACGAAAGCCTGTCCTTAAGCTCTCATCCAGCTGGTGATTAGCTGCAGGGGTTTTCACGTGAATGAACAGTTTGAATTTTTTTTCTATGCACAGCGCCTCTGTTCCTTCCTTTTCCCTCATCCCTAGCCTGTTCGTTACACCATAACTAATTATTAATTATGTTGCGAGTTGTGAAAGCAGGAACATTTATGGTTGTTTTTGTAGAGAATTTGAAGTGAAACAAGATGCAAATAACTCAGTTTCATCTCCTTTGCCTGCTTTCTTTTGGGCAAAATTCACAGCCAACATACAAGAGAGGAGAAAGATGAACTAAAGTATTATTTAATAGATGCCTTCTGACCGAATCACAGCAAGTAGCAACCTTTTAAAGCATGTGGTTCCACAGGGTTGGAGACCAAATCTTATGTTTAACATACTTTGCTGTTTCACTGTATCACATTTCAAAATGTGGTCATCTGTACTGTGTTTCAGTGCAACTGAAGTCCCACTGTGGTGTTTCTCATTTACATTTTTCTTTTTCTTTTCTTTTTTCCTGTTAAACAGCTGAGCAGATATTAAATACTGATTTGCCTGCTGCCCATAAGCACTACACATGTACACATTAACCAGCTGTCCCTACAACTGGTTACTTTGTTTCAAATAAATTTCCATTTGTTGATTCAGTCATTCTCTATCACATCTCCTTAAAGTAGGGTGAGATACTCACACAGTGAACATAGTGTAAGAAAGTGAGAGAATATGTGTGAGAAAAACAGTCAGTGTGAGAAGAGACACTAAAGTAATGTGACACTATGTAAATCAGCTTCAGTATGTGTGTGCCTGAGGAGAAAAGGCAGAGATGGTGTTTATCATTGTGTTGAAGTGTGCATATTCTCACATGAGCAAATGATTCAATATTTGCAGAGAGCAGATGTAGAAGCAGCTCTGTCTTTGTTGCCGTCTGTCTAAACAGAGGAGCACCGTGTCAGCTCATCTGGGAGGACTGGAAATGTTACTCACCTGCATGTCAGCTCTCAAAACTTTCCACTGTAACTCATACGGTTATGTCTTTCTGCTCTACAATCTGTTTTCACAATATTAGGTACATGTAGCCAAAACTAGTACAGTGAATATCCTCATAAAAGTTAGTAATGTTCAATCATTGTTTATTTGAAAGAGGCTTTAATTCCACTTTGCTCTCTACTTGTATTACATTATACCCTTTAATGTTATCATTATCATTGGTGTTGTTTTTTGTGGGGGGTTTTCAGCTTTCCTTTTTTTCCTTAAATCCTATCCTCTCAAGCACCGTTTTGAAAAATATTTCCATCCACACGAACACATTAAAACACAGTGTCAAGGGCTGTGAAGAGCAAACCATAGCAGCAACAGATGGTAATATGACCATAACTGTATAGAAATCCTGGCCAATCAGACGCCTGGGGCAGGAAGTTATTATATAAACAAAAGACGGCGCATAGAGGAAGAAGCGAGTCTTGCATTTGCATTTGTGCGCATGTGTCCACATGCTTAAAAAAAAATGCAGATAATATCGTTAACAGAAAAAGTATTTTGTCTACGTCCACCATTGCACAAAAGCAACACTTGTGAAAATAAGAGAAATTCCACAATTATCTGATGTTTTTACTGCTTCTGTTATGTTTCTAATAGAAACAACAAAAACAGAAAAAATTATCTCAGATACCGCTGTATCAGTTCAAACCACAAACCTACGATTCATATCTACCAAATGGCCTTCCTACCTTCCTAACTGCATGCTCTAACTATCCATCCCTCCAGTGTTTTCAGTCTCGTGACAACACATCTAAAGCTGTGTGCTACATGGGAGAACGTGAAGCTTTAAATACTGTCTTCACCTGATTCTGTTAACATTTTCCAAAGTTGACTTATGATATCAGTGTTAAAGACATAGTAAATTAATATTCAAATATGTCTCTCTAAGCAGTTTAACTCATTGGTCGATGCAATATTTTATCCAACAATAACTTAGGAGATGAGGTCTGTAGCAGGCATCGTGTGCACAAAGCCAACACAGAAACATAAACCTCTCCCCAGAGGTGCACAGGAGCGGGAGACTTAATTCAGAAATACTTTTTCTAAGAGTAACAAGTTGGCAAAATTTAGTGTGACTTGCATATAATTATCTTTGATTTCTTGCCTTTGTTTCTGATTACTGATTTACATGTCCAACTACATCAGTGATAGTCTGAATATCTATAACTGCGCTGGAAACCTGAGCTGCTAATAACTACTCCAGTATCCCTTTAATGGTGACAGCCTGTAGGTTAAATTTCATACAGAGCTGATATAAAAGTAGGCCATGCTGCTCTATTTGGAAAAACACCAATTTGAAATCCAAGGTTTGGCTGTGGAGATTTCAATTACTGGTGGAGCAGCCAGTGTAATTGTGGCTGAAGTCTGGGTTAGAAAATTACCTTTTCATGCAGGATGGGATTAAAAACACTGACCAGCCACGGTCAGTGTCCTCTGTCATTTACTTGTCTCTTGTTCTTTTTTCCTCACCTCACCATAGCTGGACACTGCCTGGCTAGAAAGATGTTTATATCTTGGAGGCGAGAAGAAGACGCTTACAGAGAGCGGCCTTATTTTACAGAGTAAGTGTCAAAGGTCACACAACATTAACCCACCCTCCCCTGTCACCTTTCACCCTGTTGTGCATCTTGAGGTCTTTTCAATAAATTGTCTTCCTTTTAAAAAATAAAGTGGTTACATTTTGCCATTTTGATACTATTTTTAGCATCGATTTCAGCTCTCGATGTAGTATTAATGTGTTAAATAAGAAGGAATATGAATGGGAATGAGGTTCAAGAATTCTTATTCACCCACACTGGCAGCACACAGAACCAAGAACTTTTAAAAAGCTGTTTGTGAAATCTAAAGCTTTGGCCATGTTCCATGTATATATGGTATTGCTATGTATTCAGAAAATACAGAAAATTACAGATCCTGTTAATAAGTGATCCAGTTTTTTCCTCTGCTCTAAATACTGTAGTTCAGTTTAATAATAATAGAAAACATCTGAAGCAGCCCAGACCCGCATTTGGCTTTTTCTCTCACACTCTCTCTTTTACATGTAAACAAGGCATGTAAAAGACACTCTGGGGGTGGGATGCATTCACTGGCCTCATTACCTTTCACATGGAAGTGAGGGATTGTTAGTTGTTGCTATGGTTTCTAATGTTTGGTCACTTATGTAGGAAAGGACATGTTTAAAAAGAACTAATCCCTTTAAACCTTATTTGTTAAAAAATTGGACACGTTCCAATTTGTTATATTCAGCAGTAGTCAAAGTGCATGTCAGCGTTGAAATCCCCTTCCCCCAGGGCATTCATTTCTTGTAACTTTCCAAAACCAACTCCCACTTCAGGCAGGGATCGATCAGCTGCGACAAAGTAGGTGGAGCTCTGTTATCTTTAACTGTTTCTGTCCCTTATCATCCAAACAAGCATGTGAAGGAGATACTGACTCAAGACCACGGTAACAATAATACCACCAACTTTTCAGTCTGGCAGTTAAACTGATTAGATATATGCAAATGTCATGCACAGTCTAATTGAATATTAACCAGTTTTTAACCTGCCTCTCACAAATAGTGTAAAAATCTGCCAATTCAAACATGCAGAGCTCCACATTATGATGACCTCTTTGTGAATAAGAAGGCAGCTGAAAGTAGCTTTTTAAAGCAAGTGAGCAGTCGTCCTGCACGCAGCTTCCTCCAGGTAACTGCCTCAGTACTGACAGAAAGTTTCTAGTGGTCAGAAGAAACCCTGAGCAGACTATCTCATGTTGTGTGCCACATGTGAGAAATGTCTCAGACTTCTTCTCACGGCTTGTTGCTTTTTCCTCTCACTACTTACTATCAGACAAGGAAAAGTATTTGTATTTGCACTTAACGTCTTTTTATGTTATTTTTCAGTTTTAAGGGAATAAAGGGACTGAGTTTACTTTCACAAAGGGTTTTTGCAAACCAGTGAGCAAAGCCACTGTAATAAAAGCAGACTGTTCATACAATGTATTAGTAGTGAGGCACTGCACCCTGTTAGCTTTAGTAGTTGATTGTCATGACAATTTATTTACATCCATTGCACATCTGCAGCCAGGTTACAACCAGGTTTCCACATAAGTTTAACTGCCCCCCCACCCCCTTCTTTTTTTAAAAGGACCGCTAGTGTTGAGAATAGATTCCTTAATGTACATCAACGTTAAAGAGAATATAGTTGTGATTGCTTGCAACATTATAATATTGTGGTAATGGGTGTAAGGATACAAAATAGAAAATAGGCCTGGGATGGGAACAAAGAACTGAGGTGCAGGGAAGAAGGACAATCAACCCCCACCCCCAGGGCATGAAGCAAGAGTTACTGAGGGTGAGGGGCAGACAAAGGGCAAACAGACACTACCTTAAAAGGAGGTGGGGGTCAGGGTGTCAGCACCTTTGGCCACTGTACTAGTGTATTTCCATTGTGGGGGTGTTTACTGTAGGGGGAGGAGACCAGAGGTTATAACTGTAACTGTTGTGTGGAGTTCTTTAGATCAGCCTTTAGCATAGGACTGCATAGGAATGCAGTGTGCTAATCTCCAGATGCATCTGTAAGAATAATGGGTAATAAAAGGATTGTGTAAAACATGGAAACATATCAGCGTGATCTCTACCAGGACCAAAAAAATCGGAGAGACCGGCGTTGTCTCAACACTAGCCAAGTATACAGGTGTCCACAGTCTTATAGGCTTTTTAATGTGTATATATAAGTTTGCATAACAAAGACTTCAGGCAAGGAAAATGTTGCTGTAGTGCGATTGAAGTAAAAATCCTATTTAAACAGAACTGACACACATAGTTCTTTTGTAAAATTCACTGGAGCTGAAATGGTTAGACATTTGTTTTTTGTTTTGATTGGTCACCAGACATTTAATGGGCACGCATTTTGTAATATACAATAGTTCCTAAAATGTTTGGACTCTTGGGTGAATAAAACAAGTAATAAAGATATAAGTAGGTGCTTCAGGAAATGATAAATGTATTACACTATATTCTACATATTCTACATAAACAGAAGGCTAACAAATTAGTTACGGAATTAGATACATTGGAAAAATACACTTTAACCCTAAAGCAGTTATTTTAGCAACTGATTTGGTTTTTACCAACACTTATAATCCAATTAGTAATTTTTAATGGCTCCTTTTTCTCTTTAGCATACCCATAACATTTTCTTTATATATAGTAAATGTTTTAAAATAGTCTAAATATAGTTTTCCCAACTGATGTCCATCAGCTACATTGTTTCCATTGTCACTTTGGGCATTTAATCTCCCTGCAGCAGTAAATCTTGCTACTGTAGGACTGTTAGCGGTTCACTATAAAATACTATAAAAGTGGAAAGTAACAGTAAAATCAAAACATTTGATGTAAAAAAACATGCACATATTTCCCACAACTTTATATTATCCCTGCCATACAAGTGGGTCAGTTCCTGTATGAAAAGGTGTTTAAAGTTGTAGGAGAAGGAGAAACTGCACAAGTACAACTACAGCTGTGGACATAATTGAACTCAGTCACTCAGTAAAATCCAGTTTTAAAATGAAAGCACACTGTAAGGAAACCTTGCTTGCTCTCATTACAGTGAGCCAGTGAGTGCTTTGTACTGATACATGTGGCTTCTGGATTCATCATTGAAATGATCTAACCTCCTCCACTCCTCAGGCGAACGTGGCTGATCATCACCCTCACCCTGGCTACTGTCCTCTCAGCCAGCCTGCTGGTTCACCTCGTACAGGCCTGCCGTGCCGTTTCAGTGGCATCTCACTTTCCCGAGCGCAAGGATTATTCGTACGTCCCTCTGAACAACATCAACGGAGTCACTTCATGTGCCAGAGGCAACACTGAGAGAGCTGAGAAAGAGGATTTTCAATTGGAGGACTCGGACTCTCAGGATGAAATTTGGTCTTCCTCACACTCAGGGCAGTCGTAGCTGTCAAGAGGACCAAGGATAGTGAGTGAAGACAGTTATTGCACAAAAAGACAACGCTGAACTCGGTAATCCTCTGCTTTATTTGCTCTTCTTATCAATGACAGGTTTCTATCAACACTCCTGATAAAATGAAACTGAAACTAAAGGACAAAGCACAGCAGCTTTATTGCAGTCTTTAACCCACATACATGCCTAAGGTTTTTGTTTACAGCTGTGGAACTTGATCAGCAATCTGAATGTCTCCATTCCAGCTAAACTCCAGCAAAACCACAACTTGAAAAGTTGTGGTTTTGTGAAGAACTTTAAACTCTTGTCAGGAATCTGTATTACAAGATCACATTAATGGGTTATTTCACTTAAATGTCAGTTAATTATCTTTCCACTTAGTATAAAACAGATATTTTTTCATAGCTGACTTTTTAGAATCAGATTTAATTTGAACGCATCAGCAGTATTTTTAAGATCAGTGAAGCTATGTAACCAAAGAACACCCAGACTGTTGAGCTTACTTTATGATACTGATTCCTGATAGGACGAACTTTTCCACGTGTTGTAATTTAATCAGATGAAGAAGACGAAGATGAAAACGTTTGATGTTCCAAGCAAAATGTGGTTCAATCAGACAATTTTTAAACAAGATGATAGAGTTTACTCAATTTGCACTGAGCTACATGTTTGAATTTCAAATATCTATGAGATAAATGTGAATAATCCCTTTGAATTTCTGTGTAGAAAAGTGCCAATTTTATATTAAATGTTATTAAGAAAATTATTACTATGTCATTTATAAGAATAATCACCCAGAGTGTATTTATGAGATGATTTATTTTTGTTTTAAGCAAAATAAAGTAAATATCACGTTTTGGTTGTTCAAAGTAGAAATCATTTACTTTTGTTTCTATGTTCACTTTCAACCTAACACAGTTGTCGGGGCCATTATACTCGCTGCTCTTGCACTCAAACAGCACCATCATGCAAAAGCAACGTCATCTGGTCGGTTTGTTAGCATTTAGCATAGTAGTGTGCTAATATTGTATGCTAACTGAAACACCACCATAAAGACTGACTGCTACAGTTGTCAGGAAAAATAAATTACTAAAAGAGTTGACCTTTTAGAAAATCTGGCTGCAAACACAGTGAGATGTGTTTTAAAGCTTCTGAGTAAGCTAGCAAAAAGATCTTGAGTTTTAACTTGTGCTGGTACTATAGCAACTGGTCTTTAGATTCTTCATTACCAGGCTTTAACAATAGTGTTTTGGCCACTGACTTGTTGGTTTTGTGGTGTCTGAACCAATCATATTTAGACAAGACGTTATGGTACTAAGTTGTAAGCAAGCAGGCTTGGTTAGCAAACTGTATCCATAAACTGTAATACATTGAAACAGAAATCCACTAATTACCGCTAATTAACAAACTTTACTAAACTAAAACTTCTCTCACGAAAACTGAAGTGCAAACTTTTTGGACAGCCTCTATCTCACAAGAGACCATATTATCCAATAGCAAGCATGAATTTATACAAAAGTACCAACAGTACTCAGTTCAGATCTAGTTCGATGATTTGATCCAGAGCTAAAAATGCTTTTAATGTTGTAAAATTGGGCATTTTAACATGAAAGTCTTCTGGAGCCAGCCTCAAGTGGCCATCAGAGGAACTGCAGTTTTCAGTTCACTGGAGTTTGCAGGCTCACTGGTATACGATAACATTTTTAGCATTAGCTTAAAAGTAAAATCATCTTGTTAGCATGCTAACACTATTGTATTAGTGTCCTGTGTTATATAAAGATTGTGTTTGCATGGAATTAGCTCTAGAAGTGACTTCAGTTGGCTGTTTGGGAAAAGTAAGTCTGACCACCAAAGTCAGTGGGATTCTGGGGATTCTGAGAAGAATCCACAGAACATTCATCAAGACGGTGAACCAACAGGAAAACAGGCTTAGCTTCTTCTGTTGCTAGATGTTTTGTGAAACTTATATTTCTTGATTTCTTCATTCTGCACTAACTGTCAAACAGCACAAAGAGAAGGCACTGGGTCATGTTGATGTTTTAATTAACTGTTTATGGAGTGATTTTATGCATTATGCTAACTGTTAAAGCCTATTTTGTAGACGCACTTGTCTTTTTTTTCCTCTCACTGACTGGCCTTGTCCTGTCTTTGTTTATTTGTTGTTCTATATCAGCATTGTGTTTCCATGAGGAAACTCTAGTGCTGCTACAAAGTGACAAAGTTTTAACTGTGCAGAGATAAACAGGCTGAACCTTCACCTGCAGGTGACTGGAGCATACAGTTGTCCTCGGACCTTAACCATGAGCTGCTCACTTGTCACTTTAAATAACTTTGTCCTACTTTCACTTTTACATTTTTTTTTAGTGATGATTTTTTTTTTAACTTGTTCTGAGTTTCCTATCTTCAGCTTTTTGTGTGTTGCTTGAATGCTTCACATTTTATTTGGCTTTATTTGAGAAAATAAGAGGGAATTGAGGACATTTGTATTTCTGCTCTGTAAGACAGTCTAAATGCTGGACTTAAGATTTTCTATTAATAAAATACATTTTTCACTCTTTATGGGAGAATCTATTATTTCTCTTCCTTCCCTGGGAAACATACTGTAGCTCCGGAAGGCATTTTCTTTCTCTAGCAGTCTAACAGTGACATGAGACTTTCATCATTTGCGGGCTCTGTATATATTTATGGATTCTTTATTTAATTGCCAAATTAATTATTTCCTAAGGCAGTTGCAAGAAACTTAAATGCAGTTCTAATTATGTTCAAAACTCACGGTCCAAAAGCATCCACAAAGCAATCAAAGGGCAGACCAGTTACAGGAGAAGGCAAAATATATAACTGGAGCTAATTCAGGCACAGTCCCCTTAACTTATGCAATCAAATGTAAACTGATTACAGAAGGAGTAGAAGGATAAAGCAGGACTAACAGGAAAGATAAAAATATTTGAACTAGTTATGTAGTTCACCATGGCGCTGTGGGGATCTGTGTATTATACCATCAGCTGAAGAATTGGGTCACCACTCATATGACATCTGGACACATAAAACATGCTACAAATACTCCACCACTTGCATTAGCTACTCTTACGTGATCTAACCCACACAAATTGCAGTCATCATGCCGTTAGACCAACACACTGTTGCATAATATACACTGAATAAAAGGTGATATTTGCAATAACAGAATGCTTTCTCCTTCAATGTTTACTGATTGCAACTGCAAAGTGAAGAACACCCTTTACACCTCAGTGTGGCAGTCACAAAGATGAAATAAAATCAACACAGTATACCAAAAAACAGAGGACACTAAGTCCTTTATACACTGCCACTCTGGTATGTGGACACCAGTGTTGTCAGTTTATTTACTTGCATGTTAACTTATGCAACCAGATCTTACAAATGTAGGCATCAAATTTACTGACAACTACACGTGTAAAATTAAAAAAATCATAGCTGTAAGTTAGTTTTGTAATAAATAAAAAATCCTTCAGACCTCTTTTTACTTTGAATACATGCGAGTGCACCGTTACATAAGAGTATGGACATTGCGTATGCTTACACTAACCTATCAACTTGATATTTGCCACACTTCTGTACAGGAAGTATGGGAAATGTAAGAGTGTGTTCAGTCTCATTCATCTTCAGAGAAAGAAAACCCATGCTTTTAAACTTAGTCATCCAAATAGTTTCTTCACTGTAAACCATCAGCTGTGGTTCTGTGAAATTAACAGGAAAAGCATTCAATAGAATATTAAGTCAGAAAAAAAATGTTTGTCTGCAGAAAGGAATGCTTTTGTTTGCTTTGCTGAGTTAGGCTAAAGGACAGCAGGCCATAGCTTCACGTTTAACAGAGAGACACGAGAGGCATCATACTGCTTTTGAATAAATACAGATATTTTCCCTAATGTCAGCAGGAACCAAAGTAACATCAATGTTTACAGTACCAGGACAAATTTAGCTGAACCAAGCAAGTTTATTGTTTCTGTTCCATGGATAAAAAGTTATGTGACTCTCTGTAGAGGACCTCCTGTCGGTCTCTCTGACAATGCTCTCCTGTTGATTTCTTTTATTTCAAGCATTCCTAGTTAACCTACAATGGGTATTAACACTGAGCAGCTGCTGACAGTCGCTCTGCAGAGCTCCACCATGTTTAGCAACCATGTTAGCACTGACCATCTGTGGAGAGAAACACAGAGTTTGTGACTCAGCAGTTTAGTTGGCTTCACTTCCGCGTTCATCTCAAAAGGTTCACAAGCAAACCAGCTGGAAAACAGGTTATGTAGATAGAAGACTCTCGCTTGTTAAGATTTTTGAAATTTCAGGCTTCCCAGCCAATCATAGCAGGAATACAGGGGTTTATACTGCACAAACTACCCTAACGTGGTATGTCACTGTTTTGCTACGAGAGGGTTCCACATGACATATTTAATTGTAACATATATTTTAAAAAAAAAGAAAACTGCTGTTTATTCATCAGTTATGTGGCATCATCACAAACTTCCTTCTGCATCATGATGAAAACAGTTGTGCAAAAAAGCCACACATCCTTATCTAAACATGAAATAAGAAAAAAATGTTTTATAATATAATTTTTGTCATAATCACAACTCAAGGTGTCAACATGATTCTTATTGATGAAAAACACAAATTTACAAATTTCACTCTTAAGAAGTCTCAGAGAGCAGCCATTTGGCTTTTCTACCTTTAAAACCCGCCTTCCAGCTATATCCTTAATCACCTGTGAACAGCTGCTTTTGTTATGTAAATAAGGTGGGGCCATGCTGAGCCACTTGGAGTGGTTAGTTTCCTGAGCCACAAGGAAACTTGTGTTTCAGTTTGCCATCTTAGGGAGAAATCAACACACATGGGTGTATTTCCTTTGTTGCTGAGATTTATTGATAAAAACAGTACACAAAAAACAAACAACCATTTGTACACATATTTACAAATAATAATAAAAAGTGAGTGAGTACATTTCAACATTTTCAGCAATCACTCACAATCCTGGCACTGCCATGGTATCTGTAGTCTGCATTTACCACATGTGTATCTGTAGCAGTGAACACATCGCACAGTGGCATGATTGTTCTTACATTTGTGTTTGACCTGACACATGGCTCTTTTTCCAGGGCTAGGTGTGGAGGGTTGTGTCCGAAGCAACTGTTCTTTTTTTGCCTTCTTCCCAGCTACATGAGAGTGAGCCAACTCTCTTGCAAGCTCCACCAGGAAGTCCACCCGTCTTTCCTGCGTCCCGGTGCATGCTTGATACAGCACATGTGCATTCAGTGCTGCCATGTCAATCATGTTATAGAACACGGCAACTGGCCAGCGCCGTGTTCCTCTGCGGACAGTGTACTGCCGCACCATCTGGTCCATCACATCCACGCCACACTTTGTGGTGTTGTAAAGGGTGACAGTGTTTGGCTTCTTTTTGGTGGTGTTTTCAGTCTGAACCACGCTGTGCATGCTGCTAAGAATATAGACTGTCTTCTTCCGTTTGGCCGCATACGCCGTCAGCGTGGCAGCAGAGGTTGAAAACACCTAAGAAATAAGATAAATTGTTATTTCCATAGCACTTTTACACACAATGAAACACAAACATAGAACCACAAAAGACCTGCAACATACCCGAGTGGTGAATTCATTGCAATCTGTGTGTCTAGTGGATTGAGGAATTTCCCGGCGAATCTTGTTGACTGTGCCGAGGATGGTGGTTTTCCGTCTAAGAAGTTTTTGGGCAAGTGAAAGCGATGTGAAGAAATTGTCCGTGGTAACATTTCTGCCCTTGTCTAGGAATGGTTCCATCAGCCTCATCACTACATTTTCAGACAGTCTCTCCTCACTGGGACGATTGGGGTCCTTGCCTAGATATGGGAAGACATTGCAAATGTACTTGGATTTTAGGTCGCAAGCCACCCAAAACTTGATCCCAAACTTGTCAGGTTTACTTGCAATATACTGCAGGAAACAGCACTGAGTCTTTGATGGGAAAAGCTGTTCATCAACGGTGATATGTAGACCAGGGTTGTAGCACGTGATGCAGTTGGTGACAAATGATCCCCACACACTGGAAATTGCAGCGAACTTATCAGTCTTTGCTCGATCACTGCGGGTGGACCTGTCATCAAAGCGTAGGTGTTGCATGATGTCTTGGAAGCGGTTTCGCGACATAGTTCCAATGATCTGTGGGTTTCCCAGGTTTGCTGACCAGCAGTCACGTAGTGATGGAACCCTAGTAACCCCCCGCAAGATGACAACTGCAATAAATGCCATTAGCTCAGGGAGGTCCATGAACCAATGAACATGCTCCATTTGCTTTGCATGTTGAATAGTCCATTCTTGAATGCTATGAAGCATGTCAAGAGTGATGAAACACAGGAAGCTCTGAAGGCGACTCGAGATTCTTTTCCTGGCCTTAGCCGTTGGCTCTCCATCTGCAGCGTACGCTTCTATTGGGGTGAAAGGGAGACAGGTCCCCACCTGTTCTTCACGCCACACTGTGCCATCTTTTGCTGTCTCAGTCTCCAAACAAGCTCTCTTTTTAGGTTGAGAAGCAGTCTCCTCATCTGCAGTGTGAACAAATTCAAATTGTGAGCAATGGGAAGGTCAAACGAAATCACAAATGCATGCATAGATACTAATTATAATTCCAGTATCTCCTCCTCTGTATCGGAATAATGTCTGAAATATCTTACTTACTACATCCACTTACTTGTTTGAAATGAAATAGGAAATGATATGAAATGAAATGTCTTCCTAAATAAAAAGATACAACTAGAGTTAGGGTTACTAGCTAACCCTAATCCTGCTCTGCTTTTTTAGTATTTTTCACTTACTTGTTTGAAATGAAATAATATAAAATGAAACCTAACCGGAAGACTGATCAGACAGCTCTGAGTCCGAATCCGGCTGAAATTCTAGGTCTTCTCCATCCGAGTCACAAGGGTTGACTTCACTCAGGATCATTTCCAAGGTCTGCTGAGTGGTGAGTCTTCTCTGCATTTTCTTTCCTTGGAGAGGAGGTTCGTACACCACAGAATTCGTCAGGGCAATGAAGGATTAGGCTAAATGCAGTGAGATTGTATCCACCTCAACAAAAAAGGAAGTTCACAGCTTTTAGCAGCTCCACCTCCTACACACACAAACAAAGAGGCAGTTGGCAGTTAGAAATCAGCAATCATTCACACATCCCCACTCCCCTAAAGAATTCTCAGGTAACGACCCAATTTACATATGAATTGATACTAAAAGAAGCCAAGTTAGCTTCCACTTGGCTGACAGAGGGTTAGAAAAGTCTGGGACTTCTAGTGTTTAATTAAAAGCTGCTGCAGAACAGTGAGGATGCAAATCGGATGCAAATTCTTTGTTGCCCAACCTCGGCTGCACAGTAGGAGGGTCGTCCATTAGCTAACTTCTAATCTCAAGGTGGGTGGGTCACTCCTCACCGCCTGCTGTTCACTTAGCAAAGCGTCATTGAGAAGAAACAATGGATCTTCCCACTGCATCCAATGGCTAGGCTGGTGCTGTGAATGCTACCCTGTCCTCATTGTATCCGTATGAATGGGTTAAAAAGGGATTAAATGTTTTTGTATAGAAACTCCATATCAATGCAACCAATTTACCTGGTAATTCTAGAGCAGTTAGTTTCAAAGGTACATTTATCCACATACTGTAGTGTAGGTCCTTATTTTAAGTATAGAAAGTTTGGACGTGGTGTCATTCTGGACTAATAGGAATTTTATTAATATTATCATTCAATTAAATGAGGAAATTTATAAGTCATTCAAAAGTGTCTGCATTCTTCTATAAAGTCATTTTAAAATGAAGCCAGAAAATGCTGCTTGGTCATTAGTGAGTAAATATATGTATAAAAGAGGATTTAAGTGTCCGCACCTCTACAACACAACAACTCATCAACACATTTACCTAATTTAAAAACTCACATGCATTTATGCCTTTTTTTTCTAGAAACCTGTTCAGTAATGTTTCTGAAGTATTTAAATGCTTCTTCCTTAACTTTTTTCAACATTTGAATAACCTTTAATGCTGTCTTGCAAAATATTAAACCATAGTGTCATTGTGTACAGTTGCATTGCTTTTTCACATGCAGTCAAACTCTTTTTCCCAAGCTGTGACTCATGTTCTGCCTGCAATTTCCTAAAACAGAAAGGAAACTGTCTGTGTTTTATAACTTCACCACTATTATTAACTCACTTTATGAGCAGCAGGACTGGAGCTGCAGCCAGCAGAAAAGGGGCATTAAGAGCCAATGGCCTGCTGGTTCTCAGCACCTTGTCCCGCCCCTCAGTCTGCTCAGCTCAGCTGATGCAACTCAAGAGGAGGATGTCACCTTTCAGCTTTTCAGATGTTTATATTAAAACAGCTTTCAAGCTTTCTATTCTGAAGAAACTATGGGAGGGACCTTTTCCTTTACTGCAAAGTTAACCATCTGCACAATGTGTTTCTGATACCAGTACATCAAACCCTTGTTGGAATTCTAAAGCAGCATTTTTCCACTGGGTGTGGATACATGTTTGTGTTTGTGGTCTTGCATGTAAAGGTTATAACGAGTTCGAGTGATACTCCGCCCCATCTATCAACAGCTCGAACGCTCAGGTCCTGTAGGCTTTTAATTTCTTTGCTGATAACAAGCAGCATTTTGAATTCATTGCTTATTCATGCATTCAGAGTGGACACATCTCAGACAATTACTGCAGTATAGTCCTCTCCTCTGTCTGTATACCCTACATGGCCAGAATCAGCTGATCCCTTAAATAGCAGGCCCAATAAAACACACAACAGCACTGACTAATGTACACAACACATTTAGAGAGTATAGCTAGCATCCCTCTAGAAGGATTTACTGTAGTCACTTACGATACATCATTTTCAGTGCATACTTTGAGCAATGTGTTTTTCATACAAGTTGTTTTGTGGACCCTCAAGTGGGTCAAATACCTTTGTACATTTGTGCAGCTTTTATGGGCATATACAAATCATAATAATGGAATATGAAATCAGATACAGCTATATTCACCCTTTTGTCACTGTGATCATTGTAAGATGCATTTAGTGTCTCTGATTACAGTCTTTAGAAATACAAAAGAGTTGCTAAAGAGTCTTGTTTGAGGGACAAATAATACATTTGTGTAATATCTGCAGAAAACTGTATCTATTCAAAATCTAAAGCCCTCCATTTTTAAACCACGGGAACTTAGAAATATTATGTTTGAAAGCTTTACTACTACATGTTTGTAAGATAAAGTATAAGTTGTCATTGATCGTCGTTAGTTGTGAAGCTGTGACCTCTTATGCCTCAGAGGTCAGTGTGCTACTCCCAGCCTGGCCCACATTCTTCTCTGCATCTGTACGTCATGAAGCTAAAGTGCATACTAACAGACAGACGGCTTGTCCCCATAGCAACAGTCAACATGGAGATTGTAGTGGAGATATCAAAGATAGGCACGGCTGTGGCACTGATTCAGTCTTTGAGCACTACGGTCACCCCGGTGTGTCGGCCAGAACACCACTTAAGGCCAAATTGTCCCAGAGTAGGAAAGAAGGAGGGAGCTTGAGGCTCCGTTTGAGGCCCTTTATTGTCACCACTCAATTTCTGGGGCTGTAAACACAGCGGGTGTACATAGGTGTGTGTGTGTGTGTGTGTGTGTGTGGTTTCCTACAAAGGAAATAAACAAGGGAAAATAACGATAAATAAAGAGAATAGACAAGTCAAAAACTCAAACATAAACATAATACAATATAGTGAACATAATCACATATAAAGATCAGAAAAATATAATACACTTCAAACTGCTCACACTATGCAACTAAACGGCATTAGTGCGAGGTTAAACAACCGTCAATATACAGGAACTACTTTCGGTAGTTGTACACAATAAAAGCGTCCGCCATTATAATCCGCTATAGTGCTCTTATTGTGAAGGGCAAGCGAGACCTATTTTATTAGTTCTCGTACCTAATTGTTGCTACAAACTCCGCTACGTCAAAGTAAACAATCACAAGTATCACATACAACATACAGAGAAGGTCTGATAACACAGGATTGACATTATGGACATACGAGCGACCGTACATGCGTCAACAAAGCTAAACCGGGGTAAGCTAACAACGTAAATTAGCATATGAAATGAGGGTGAACTCACGCGTTCCATGCGTGGCCTACCGCTCCAACTATGGACTACATTAGCTCCTAAATGGTAATATACTACAGTACTGACACAAACAAAGGCAAAATAGAACACAGGTCACTACTTACTTGTCATTTACGCACACATACATTCCCCAGGAATCAGTGCACCCTCTCCGGACCAACACTGCTCATCCGACATTAAACTGCCCACCTTACTAACCGGATGATGTCACTAGAAGGTGGGCTGGCCCAAACTGACAGAAGACTGAATATTAAATGAACTTTAAACTTATAAACTTAACTTTTAAACTTATAAACACCAGTAAAAGTATTCTATGAACTTTGGGGCCTTTTATACAGAGATGATACTGAAAACATGCTGAGAGGGCGCGTTTACTTCTTTGGGCGTTGCAGATGTAAAACAAGAACTGTTTTGATAAAGTGTTAAATTTGATTTAAGTTCACACTGTTTATAAAAGATGGATGTGGCCACAGTGACATTGCTTATTGGGTTGATGCTTTCGACCATTTGTGCCATCTTGACTGTTGAAAGCTTATGTCGCAAGCAAGGGGTGGATCTGACTGAGAACAACACTCATATGGTAGTGGCTTGTCAATCACAAAGTGGCCTGCTCTGTGACACATTCCCTGCTTATGACCATAATATACTAAATTAATATGATGCTGTATTGCGTGACACTTGAAACTAGCAACCTAGACCATAAACCAATCAGAAAAGTATTTATTGAGATCACTGATAAAGAAATGTTCTCCTAAATGTCTACACAACTAGTCTTCTTCTGCAACTTGTATAGAGTTTAAGTATTTCCTCGTAGTTTTAATTCTGAGACTGCACCTTTATTTACAGATAAGAGTTAGTTCTAGATTTATCAAGGAAAATAAAACACAATTACATATTTTGAAATTTATCAAGATCACAATGTCTCAAATGACACCATGTCTTTCATAAATTCCAAGTTGGATATATAATGTTCTAATGTTGGTTCTTTAGGATTATACCTTTGCTTATGCCACACATGAAAACGTTTAACATCTCCTTAGATACATTAATGACAAGTGACCAGTTAGATTTACTCAAGGTGTTTGTACATCACTTACTGTAAGAACTATTTTTCAATCATTTTATTGTTAATACGATTAAATAAAATACACAGTCGAAGAAAACATAAGAAGAAAAAAAGCACAAACAAAATCTTGCTCTACACTTGATGTTAGGATCGCTTAGGATCGGACTAAATTAACACACCTATCCTAAAAACACATTCTTTCTTACATGTACACATAAACTATGCATGCCCGTGCATGTACATATACATATGCATAAAAACTGCACATTAATATGAAAACATCCACACGCATGCTAAGAAAACACATTTTGCATTTAATTGTTGTTACACGTTACTTGTGTCATGTTAGCCAACATGAATTACAAATATGACATCACAGTTTAATCATTACTGAGTTCATTACAGTCTTTTTCCCATGGGTCTCTCAATAGTTTTACGAGTCCGGATGTTTTAGAAGTTTCTGTAAATACTTTGATACCCTTGCTCCACCTTAACACTCACCACTGCTGGAATCCCTGGAGTAAACTGAATTCTTTACAGTCACCTTTCAAAGTTGCAGCAAGTATCACTTTAGTATGAGGACAAACAGGTTCTGGTAGGTTCCTGTGATCACTGTGCAGCATATACGTTACTCAGTGTGTCTTGAATGACATCAGAACAAAGTCATTGACCTCTGCCGTCTGCTCGCCGAGGACAGAATTGTGCAACACAGACAGTGAACATTAGCTAGATTACATAAAGCCGCAGCAGAAGGACGGCGACTGTGCATTGTTGTGACGGATGAATGTGTAGTGTAACACACACAGTACTTATGTTAGCAAGCGGACATTTGGTTCATGACACTCCTGTTTACTTACGCATACCGGGGTTTGCGTCACTCCACAGGAATTCCTTAGTAAGTCTAACCTGCATCTAATCTTACCCTCATCTTATCATAACCTTAAACCAAGACCAAATCTTAGCCATTTAAGTTTTGAGATCTTTTTTGTTTGTCGCTGTAAAGAAGTCAGCTTCTGATTGTATGAAAATAGGTGTACATATGTCCCCACTGTGCACGTAATGCAAACGCACACACACACACACACACACACCCACAGGACTGAGAATATGCCTCATTAGTCCCGTAGTATTTGTTAATAAGAAACAGCTTAAGTGAACAAACTAGGTGTTCGTAAGCAGGGAACAAGCCTTAATTTAAAAGACACTGAGTACCTGAATTAGCTCATCATCCACACACCCACTCTCCTTGTGTCAGTTCATGTCTCACTACCTCTCAAGTGTTGAGGTTTAATTCAAAAAAGACTCAGGAACTTCCCAAACAAGCTTGTCATTACAGAAGAGTTCAGAGCATATTTTTTGGAACTGCTTTTAGAAAATTTGGTCCTCTGGTATGTGTTTTTGGGGTAGCAGGGCATCGAGAATGTGGTCAAGTCAACAGAGTGTGTGTGTTTTCGTGATAATGAAGGAACAAGTCACACAGAATAGCTTACTGATTAAGAGTTTCTACACAACAACAATAAAACTCTGTGGCACTGAGTTCTGTTGAAAACAGCAATAAGACTTAGAAATTAAAGAACGATAATGCTATTGTTTCAGTCAAGTCAAACATTGTAATGTATTTATTTAACAATCCTGTAACAGGTTGACATCACTACATTTGTTTTATCTGTCCTTTCAATACCAAGAATGCTTCTAGTTTTATGATGCAAGTTAGCATTATGGGAGGATGCAGCAGCTGTGATGTAACAGTGCAGAAAGAAAAATAAAACAGAGCAGTTGAGGACATCTTATCAGCGTTGTGTTGTCAGAGTGGTACAGGTGCGTCCTTGTGTTTTGGGAAATGGAAAAACATGGTAGGCTAACACGTCGGTCCTATGTTCTGCGTCCCTGTATGTTTTTTCGACATGGATGTTCCACTGGAATTTCTGTTCTGTTTGCTTGAACCAATCACATTTCTTCTGTGTGGATGGTGACGACTGTAGAAAAGTCAGGCATACTGCCAGGATTAGTGGCTCTGGACCAGAGAGTCCACTTAAAGTGAGTCCTAACAATTGTTATTGAAAAGTAACTCATCCGGAGAGCTACAATTTGACTATAAAGAGTTTAAAACTAACTAAAATTGCACAAAGATGCACAAAATGACCACAAGGACACACAGTGATCCCAACAGGGAGCAAAACAACCTCAGTGACCCATAAGCCACTGCCAAATGGCAAAAAATAATGACAAAAACTCAGAAAACAAGCTCAAACAGACATAAAGCACTCAAAGGGACGCACAAAGCCACACAAAAGATGAGTGAAATACAAAAAAAGATAGAAAACAGCTACAGGGAGAAGAAAAAGAAGAATGACAGGTAGACAAAGCAAGATTAGGGAAAACAAAATATACTCAAAACAAAGTGACAGCACAACCAGTGATCCCTTATGCATTTCACAAGTTGATTAAACTCCATGGTTTTAAAGAATTCTAAGTAGCCAGATGTGTTCAATAAAGTTAAAGAGTGTCATGTTGGGTTCTGAAATGTAGAAGAAATATGTGAAGAACAACAGTCTAAAATTACGTAAGAAGAGTAAATATACTCAGTAGCATTCCAACCCTGTAACATCTAAAAGTCAATGAGTCAACTTTGAAACTCAAACTTTCCACATTTGAAGGAAAAATAGAGAAAGCAGCTGGAGAGAGAACAAAAGAGAGAAACTTAAGCTAGTCAATATTACAAAAACCTCAAAAACAAAAGCATGAACATCAAGTGTAAATATTTAGTAAAAAGATTTGAAAATATAACATATGGATTGGAAGGAAAAGACTAAAAGGTGGAAATTTAATGGGACATTTCAAAGGGAAACATCTATTCATAAAGACTGCAGTGAGCCTTGTGCTGTATGTCAAGTTGCATACTTCAATATTTGCCATTTTGAGTGTTCCAAAGTACATTACTAATACCTGGGCTGTGTACTAATAATGGTAAAAACTATTAGTTAACGAGTTAACAATCCAATATGGCAGCATTGAAGGTAAACAGAAGTAAAGCTGTAAACTTTAAATCTGTGCTGCCACTGTTTTTTTTGACTCGCTAAATACGCTATGCATAGACCACTGATCAGGCTTTATCCATGAATGTCCTGCAGAGCAAAAAAAACAAGCATTGTGCTGTATTGCTAGTGATACACACATTTTTCTACTATGCTAAGAAGCAAAATGAATCCTGCTTTTCATTGCTTTTCTGACTTTACATCTGGAATGCACTCAACTCAAAAGTGACGTCATTCTGAGTTCTGATATCCGACTTCTGAGTTAAAGTCAACACTGGCTATGTGGAGGTACCACCGACCGGGAGGAATACATTTTCAGTTAATTAGGTGGCACTAATGCTATCAAGCTAGCTAACAGCGCCATGTGTTGTAGTCTTATTTGATATTTGTGCCAAACCACAGCCGACACAAGTCCAGTTCCTCTCACGGCCAGCTGAGGCTGGCTACAAGAATGAATCGATCTCCATAGAGTTACGTATTAAAATACTCAACGTAATACAATTAATAAGGATGTTTACAGCCTGCTACCTGCTTTCATTCCTTCATTACAGCTCACAGAGTAGCTGGTGAGTGTTTATAAAGAAGTCGCTGTATTTCATGCAAACTAAAGGTGACTGGGGCAATCTGCTGAAAATCAATGCAATCACAAGGAGGTTTTTGCCAAGCAGACGGTGATTTCTCAGTGTTTGTCAGATGGCTTTGGACATGTCTCTAGGCCTGTGACACTGGGCCTTATTCACTTAAGCTTACATTATCACCACAATTGTCAACATGCCCAAAATGGAGGAAAAGTTAATGCCATGTGGTTAGTGGTTACATGACTACGAAACCTTAATGGATACCATGAAGAGGGCTAAGTAAATCTTTTATATACAGTCCGTGGTTCATGCGTATTAAGTGTTTTTATTCCACATGTAAAATGTAAGTATTATGCGTGTTTGAAAGGAATGACAAGTATCTAAAGTACTACAATCATTGTACAAAGAAATACAGTCACCATCAAAATGCCTGTAATCATTTCTGATAAAAGGGAACATGTTGTGTTCCAATTCTGTTAAAAAACAAACACTGATCAAGCAGGAGTGAAGTATACATAGTGTACTATGTTGAAGTGTAGTAAAAGAAATATCACCTGCCTTTAAGAGGTTGAAGGTCAGCACACAATGCTCCTCATGTTGTGAACAAAGTTCTTTTAAAAGAGAATCATTCTCTTTTAGTCTTTCGTATTTGATGTGATTTCATTTGTGGTATTGTTTTCATCGTTATGTTTTTTAAATGTCCTGTTCTGAAAAGCCCTCGTGTCCCTATCGTTGGCATTTATGACCACCATGACAATTGATGTGAGCAATATCCCATAATGTACTAATATGAGGACATTTTTAAAAGCGAGTACTTTCCACTGATTATCTGTTTATAAAGCTACCTGCACTTGCTGGTGTCCACAATAGAAAATATTAGTTGACAGACCACTTTTGTCTTATCTACAATTGCATTATAGCATGTTATATAGTTAGACCTACATGTTTATGTTCACCTTATAGCATTTATGAGAAAAAAAGTTGTCTGTACTTTGAACACCATAACATCTTCATAAAACAACTTTATAGCTGGAGATAAAGAACAGAACATACTGGCGGTTCGAGATGCATAGAAGAATAACACAACTTCCTGGAGGCCTTTTGTCTGGCCTGATGGCCCTTCCTCCACAGTGTGGGTCGTGTGCAGGGCAATGGGAGGATGAGATTTTTAAAAAGGGGAAGGGGTGAAGGCTGGGTTTCCTACTTCCACCCTTCCGAAGGTAGATCCTATTAAGCCTGCTGCTGACCAAAAAAACTGATGTTATCTCCATCCTGTTAACATGATTTTGAATTTGGAGCCAAGTATGTGAGTCAGAAACTTATAAATAGTGAAAATTAGAAAGAGGTGCTGCATATTTGTCCTTCTTACTAAAGTCATGTTAATATAAACACTCACTCAAACTGATTCCCTGATACTTGATGTGGTGTCTTGGAAACTGCAGTGGATACCTATGACAGCTGTTCAGAAAGAGTGGTATTAATCCAGTTTTAAATACAGCACGAGTAAATTAGTTAAAAGTAAACTGTTAATAAAACCGTTATTAGAATGGTGACATTATGTTTATCGGGCTGCTGCTCTCTGTAAAAACGGGTCAGAGAATCAGTGGGAAAGTATTCAGTTTAAATGGAAAACAGTGCAGTGCAGGCCACACTGAAGAATTCCATTCATCTAAACGTGAAGACAAATCCAGCATACCATGTACTCTTGACATGTCTAAATCCAACAACTGTTCTGCAATAGTTGTTCATAGTATCTGTTATTACTGTTGGGACAACGCCGGTCTCTGCGATTCTTTTGGTCCTGGTAGAGATCACGCTGAGATGTTTCCATGTTTTACACAATCCTTTTATTACCCATTATTCTTACAGATGCATCTGGAGATCAGCACACTGCATTCCTATGCAGTCCTATGCTAAAGGATGATCTAAAGAACTCCACACAACAGTTACAGTTATAACCTCTGGTCTCCTCCCCCCTACAGTAAACACCCCCACAATAAACCCCCACTAGTACAGTGGCCAAGGGTGCTGACCCCCTGACCCCCATCTCCTTTTATGGTAGTGCCCATTCACCCTTTGTCTGCCCCTCACCCTCAGTAACTCTTGTTTCATGCCCTGGGGGTGGGGGTTGATTGTCCTGCCCTGCACCTCAGTTCTTTGTTCCCATCCCAGGCCTATTTTCTATTGTGTATCCTTACACCCATTACTACAATATTATAATGTTGCAAGCAATCACAACTATATTCTCTTTAACGTTGATGTACATTAAGGAATCTATTCTCAACATTACCAAGCCTAGAATAAAACATAGTGTGCAGTTTGAACATAAGAGTATCGACTTTACAGCTGTAGCTAAAGACCAGTGAAGATACCAAAGTGTATCTTTAAGGCCTTTTATTTGGAACTGATGGCCCTTCCTCCACCTCTTCGGTTGGGTGCAGGGAGGGTGATAAGAGGATGAAGTGTGAAACATGGGGGAGGGCTGCATTTTCTCACTTTGCATTTCTGAGGATTGAGACTGCTGAGCACAACACTGATCTTTACTGGATTTTTGCATTTCTTTTATGCTGAAACTGGAAGGGGACAAATATAATGTGGAAGCACATCAACCTTTTTTGGCTTTTAAACTGTTAAATATTAAGTGCTGCTGTAGCATTTTTTTTTTTACTTAATCTTAAAGCAAAAACAGTTACTCTACTGTAAACGTCACAGATACTCATATTACTTACAAAAAGCCCCAAAACTTGTGTAGTATGCTCTATTTATGTCTAAATGTCAAAACTAATGCAATCATTCCTAACTCTAAAGTAAATGATGAAAACTTTATTCAAACCTCGCTGTGTAATCGTATTTTAATAAAATTGTAAATCTGATGACTCTAAGGGGTGTTTGAACGGTTAGAAAACAGGAAACCCAGCGGCTGGACCCGGATATCTGCTCTGTTATGTAACATTAACTTGTTTTGGGGGAAAGAAACACACATACACACATAGTCTTGCTCAGCTGAGCGCTTTGTCCAGTCATGTCCCTTTCTTTTTCCTTAGGAGAGGGAGGAGGGAGTCACGTGGGTTAGTGACTGCCCTTAACGCTCGTTTGATTGGCCCCTCGAGGGCTCCGGTTGGCTCCTCCCGCAGAGAGGCGGTCCTTAACGACGTCACGGCCGATCAGCTGTTGAGCTCCACAACAACAACAAAAGAAGGCGCAGTCGGGGGCTCGAGGAGGAAACGGGACTGAAAAGAAACGCCGCACTGTGACTCCCGATGTGCAGTCCTTAAAGTAACGTTTTTATATTTTATTTCTTCCGCGAAGAAACCTCAAGTTTTTCTATTTTTCGAAAAGTAACGCATCTACCTCATTTTTAAGGATTTTAATCACGGTTTGGACTCGTTTACACCTCCTCCTCCTTCTGCCGCAGGTGAGCTCTTTGTTTTCATCTCGGTGAATATACCCGGCCCCAAAGCCTCTGATTTTGGTATTATATATAAATTGCATGCACATAACAGGAGAGGCACTTGGTGTTTTGGTAGATATGCAGCAATTAAGAAGCTATGCTCCATTATTAAGCCTTAACTGTGCGTTTTATTCGGCTTTCTCTGCCGGTGGCTTTGGTTGCGGTGGCTCTGCACAGCTTTCTGCCTTTGCTCGACTTGGACTGGAGTAAGTTTATTTTGGGAAAATATTTGATATCATATCATACGGAGATTAGTTAAAGTGAATATGCGGTCCAGGTCCAGCACTGTGCGGGTAGAATTACAGCCTCCTCCTCCTTCTTTCCTTGTATAACCATCGAAACCGGCCAACACTCTTAGGGTGCTGTAGCTCCACATTATTACCGAATCACTTCAGCTTTTATCCCCTCACAGTCTGGACGCCAAATCACATTAGCGCTTCGATCAGTCCATTGAGAACAAACTTAACTTGATAATTGGTCTTTTATCGAGCAGAGGTGTCAAGTATTCCTTTCGGTAATGACTATTTGCTGCTTTTGTCCTGTAAAGTCAATAAGAATCTTTTTTTTTTTTTGGGGGGGGGGGGGGGGGGGGCTTGCGAAATAAGATGGCATCCCCAAACATTTTTAACTATTTTCACAGAAATTAACATTTACAGAAATCATCTAAGGTGAAGGTAAAAGCGTGCGCCTTTTGAGTTTAGCTGTGTATTAACTCTTGTTTGCCAGCTAAAACGTGGGTAATCTGTATTTTATCCTCCACTGAATCCCACTTTATGGGTTTATTCTTAATCCCGCAGACCGCATACTGTATAGACATCTTTCTTTTACAGCCCGTTTCGCACTCAACACCCAAACAAAGCGCGATCTGATGTAATAGATGCATCAATTGCGCTGACGTTCAGTGACCCGTTTAACAGCATTAATCAGGCATTAACCGGGCTTTAACCAAGCCCGGGAGAGCTTTTCTTTGTGTATGGTTATTATTATAATAACAGGAATAAAGTCGTGTAAATGATTTAGACCTATCCTGAAATGACCTGCCGTAGGAGGGTGAGCAGGGGGGATGAGAAACAGGTGCTGCAGATTATCAGCCTGCTGTTGTCGGTGTGAGACAGTGAGTCAGTCAGAAGCGTTTTCTGTTTTCTGTCCCTCACAGCTGTTCGATGTTTACAGAGGCGGGGTTAGATTGTTCTTGAAAAGAAGAACGCTTTTTATTCGCTATGTGCCGGAAAATACGAGATGTAATTAAACGCAGCACAGCCAGAGGCAATGCGCCTTCAAGGGTAGGGAGAAAAAAATCGGATATCTGGGCTAGTTTGCTCCTGATGAGAATTTAAGCGTTTTTATCCAGTGCCGTGCTTTGTTTCCGCCTCCTACCGGTGATTACAGTTATTGTAACTAGATGTTTAAGTGTTCGTGGATAAACCATAACTTATCGTGAGTCATTTTGCGTAAGCAGAAAAAAAGTGCCAACAGATATATGAAATTAAAGTGTCACTTATCCACTGAGAGAGCTCGTTACTCATAACAAATGATTAGGTTGTGAATGATTTAATATAAGGCTGTTATTACAACAGTTGAGCTACTGCAGCTGTTAATGCAGTGTTCATGTGTTGCCTGACACACCTATACATGAAGTATGATGAAATTGCTTATCATATTTGCCACATTTTCTTCAGTTTACATCTAATTTACATGTAATGGAAGTCTTATAGATGATACATTTGCATCTTGCACCATCGTTTTTTTGTTTAGCCATAAGTAATGTCTATAGGGCTATCATGTGTCTCCTTATGGTTTAAACCACCCCACCACTACCTTATTCACATGGGGCTTAAACCCTGGTCTGCACTTTATCAGTTGGACAGTAAAAGAGTTCATTTGGACAGATTACATAAAACCTGAATTTGTAGAGTGAAGGCCAAAATAAGGGGGGGGGGGGGGGGTGTCAGTACACTTGGCTTCAATCTGCTAATATCTGCCAGTGGGTTCCATTTACACAGCAGCTGTAGGGTGACAGTGACACTTGTGACTTTTCATTTCTTTCTACTTTCCTCATGTGAAAGGCTGTAGTTAGGCCAACAAACAGGCTGCCAGCCAGCTGTGTCTGTACGTCCTCTGAGCACAGCAGATCCTTTATTTGCACGTGAATTAAACACAGACAGGACATCTTTTTTCTCCGCTCGTTTCCTTCAGATCAATAACTGAAGAAACTGCAGCTGCTGCTCATGACCATCAAGTCTGACAGGAAATTAATCCATCCCGGAAATTTGTGCAGCTAGAGGCGAATACTAACAGGCTTGTCATTAAAGTCGTTCTTGTGTGTGTGTGTGTTTGTGTTTAAACCATTTCTCTGGGAAGCCCTGGTGTGTTTTCAGGCTCTGTCCTAACATCTTTAATGAGGGATGGGGATGTGAGGCCTTGTGTGTAAAACCAGCACCTGTAAATGTTTATAACCGAATCCTCATGTTTCTCTGCCTCTCAGGGCTTTTTTTTTGAAGACTTTTGCACTCACTGAAGCGATCCTGACGTTGAGCGATGTCCAGCCTGCGCCTGCTGGCCCTCAGATGATCTATGACCACAACTTATTGATGCACTTTAGCACCTTTACGGAGCCTTCCCACTGCTGTGAACCCCGCAGCTGATGACCAAAACGACCGCAACACCTCCCCGCCGTCGCCCAGAGCCACGCGCCTCCCCCGACCCCTCCCTCATCCTCACGCCCCTGCAGGACATCTCAGGATGTTCCAGAGGTTCGCTAGTGCTCTCTTTGGGGACAATGTGGAAGAGGTGAGTCGAGGCGGCAGACCTGGGGACGGCAAAGTGGAGGAGATAGCGGCGGAGGATGAAGACTGGATCCTGGTCAACTACCTGAGTAAGTCTGATTCTCACAAGAACTAGTTAATGGTTCAGAATCTGTAATCAGCCAACGCCTTGCATTAGTACCATAAAGTAGAAGGTAAATAAAGATTTTGACACGCAGCAGTGTTTTTAGAACGACTTTGAGACTTGCTTCACTTGTTCAGCTGTCAGACAATGCATTTTTGTTCTCAAAACACTGTAAACTAAACTATGAAATGAAAGCTGACTCTAGCAGGAGGACACTGAGGAACAAAGGGCTCAAGCTCCAGCATTTCACTATATGGCATATGTAAAAACTTTGGGTTAAATAGGTAAACAAATTAGAAACACACACACTTCAGATATATGCATAGCAAGTGTTAAATGCCATGCATATATGCCAAAAGTAAAAAAGTCAATCAGTTTAAGGAAGATTAGAGCAAGATCCACCCCCTGATGAAGAAGACCGTGAGTTCAGGAAAGGCTACTGAGCTAATCCAACTTGGAGCAACCAGCTAGAAAGACAGTGTATAACTTTAGAGTTTTTTAATGGCAGGTAAAAACCATGCCAAGTTTCCAGTGCAGTCTGAGACCATAAAAAGATTCCAGTCAAAACAGACACGACACAGAGGAGTTCAACAAGTCACCCACCCACACACTGTATGCAGAAACATGACACACTGCAGTGACTCCCAAATGGCTCTGGATGATTCTTGGCACAGCTTTGGTTTGGTGTTAACCCACAGTGGGTCTTAACTTGAATTGACACCCCCCCCCCCCCCCCCCCCCCCCAAAAAAAAAAAAAAAAAAAAATTCCATAACCGTGTGAATATTTCTGGCACGAGGGCCGGTGAGAAAGAGAGGCTGTCTGACTCAGTTCAAGCTGGAGGGGGTGAAGAGGTTGGATGTCAGGCAGTTTATGGGCAAGTCAACCTGCAAACGGGTCAAACAAAAGTGCCTGGAGAACCAGATGAGGTAAAAATAGGTCCCAGTGCTTCCAGGAGGTAAACATGTATGGGCAGAAAGTTTCCTCGAACATCCCTCCACTATAAAAACACCTGGCTACATCATATCCGTGTCTCCATCACAAAGATACACCATGCTATGTTTTGTACAAGGCTGATAGAAGCTCAGTGTATTTGTGACTCAATGTTTTGTTGACATTTTCTGTCAGGTTTCTCACCAGCTCTGGCTTGAGCTGATTTAAGGGGGACTTATTATTTATTCTATTACAAACATTTGTGCTCTTAGATCTGTGTGGTGAAAGAATTGTGTTTGGGTTTTATCACATAAGTAAGCATGTCAAGAGCAATATTTTAAAAATGAGGATTTTATGGCCTGTCATCACTCATGCATATTATCAAGTGTGAATACAGGCTCATGAATGTGCCACACACAGTGTCAGAAATGAGTAAGAAGTAATAATGTTATAAGAAAGTATGGCTTGAACGTTGCAAATGTGGTTGAATGAGGCCAGGAGCTGAAGAAGTCTGGTTAAAGGTGATGCTGTCTGTTTGCTCTGCTGATGCTCTGCATGCTCTGAGCCTTTGTGGTTCATGGAGGAGACAGGGTTATGTGGGGGATCAGCTGGTCCTTTCATAATCTGGACTGACCTCATTAACCCAATGTACAGTGAGCCCAAGTGTACAAAACACTACATGCACCCCATTCTAGAGCTGGAGACCTGTTGTCAAGTTGACACTGCATACCATGAGCTGCTGTATTTGCAAACGCCTGCAGCCTCCGCAGGAAGAGATCAGCAGCTGATGGGGCTCGGACAGTGGGGGCTGTCCCACTGCTGCTGAGAGGATAAAGTGAGAAGATCAGCTGCTGCGAACTGAGTCAGCACCTTGCAACCTCTCTGGCCTGTTGTGGGTAAACAAGGACTCCTCTGTGAACTCCAGGGAGTCAGAGCCACAGGGCGGTGTTAATGTCACGTGTAGAAATTGAGCTTCAAACACTCCAAACACTGCTCTCACAGTAAACAGGTGAGAGCACTGAGGTCAGAGGAGATGGCCGATGAAAGGGTGGAGGTCGAAAAACCTTTATCTTCATTCTGTGTGTTTGATGACCACCAAAACATTCTAATAACAATGTTCTTTACAAAAGTAAGGCCCCATCCTTGAAGAAGACTGAAAACAAGCAGAGATGTCTGCTGTGTCGACACAAAGTTATTTTTAACATCCAGTCTGCTAGCTTGAGATCATGTTGGCCTTCCACCTCACAACTTCCTGTTTCTCTGTGAATCATTAGAAGCTGTGGCTGGATCAAAACAAGAGCCCGACCCGCAGCTTTTGGCAAGCCTCCAGTTTTGCATAAGATAGCTAGCAGCGCAGGATGTATGCGTGCTCGCTGCACACGATGATTTATGTGCAAAGGAACGAGCAGCGGTTGTGTATGCTGCTTCTTGTAGAGAGAGCTTAAGTTGCTCTCCCTGGGGTTAACAGCAGACAGACATTTTTGCAAATTCAAACAGAAACATGCGTGCAAGCCGTGGTTCGTTGGGCATGCAATGTTGAGCTGTCAGCCTGCTTGCAGCAGTTTGGCTGATCAGCCTCCAGAAAATTATTGTTTACATCTGGCAGGTTCCCTTCTGCTGCGTGGCCAAGCCACAGTGCCGCCTGCTGGTACACTGATGACATTACACAGGCATTTTACTTTAAAATCAAAACAACAGCTGGAACAGTAAATGACCTGTTGCATAAAGGAGTTTGGATTTATGATGTCTGTAAACCAAATGGTTTGAGACCTCATAGGGAAACATTTTAGAAAAGTAGGGCGCAGAACATGTTTACAAAGATACGCTGTAAAGAGAGGGACGCCTATTTTTGAATCTCTTTTCACTGGTTTGTGTATAACCAATGTATTTTAAGTTTATATGAAAACTTTTTCCAAAA
Source organism: Neolamprologus brichardi (assembly GCF_056152115.1). NCBI lineage: Eukaryota > Metazoa > Chordata > Actinopteri > Cichliformes > Cichlidae > Neolamprologus > Neolamprologus brichardi. The sequence continues at coordinate 23,279,820 of NC_142114.1, read as the reverse complement.
CTCAAAAACAACATTTTATAAGCCAAGTTTTGGGTTATTATTTCAAAACTTCGAGTTTGGTATCTTAAAATTTTGATTTATTACCCCAAACTTCTGTGAAAATAACTAAAAAATGAGAAAATAACTTTTCAAGTTAGTCAAAGTCCAAATTTTGAGATAATGACCCAAGGTTATTTTTAAAAATGGATTTATGTTTTTATTGTTTTTGTTTGTTTTTTTTTAAATAGTTTTTCTGTTTTTAGTCGTGGAAACAAGCTTCTACAAGTTAATGACATTCACCACCACTGCCTCCTGGAAGGTCAATACAAAACAGGCCTTATTGTTTGACAGATGATGGCTTTAAAGATGCTCAAAAAGGCACAAACACTGTCATGAGGTGCAGTTCACTCACAGTAGCAGACACCTAGCTTCCACAGCAGCTTGTATCCTCACAGACCTTTCAGTCAAAGCGGCCATGCCTTAATAATGAATAGGTTTAAGCCTTAAAAGCCTGTTTTTGTAACAGGTTGTTCACATGACTGTTTCTGCTGTAAACTGCCTGTAAGAGCATGTGGGGAATGACTAGTACTTGGTACTTTTCAGATACAGGTGTTACTTTTTTGATAAGACATAAAATCTGATGCGTCTCTAGTACTATTTTCATTCCATTAATGACACCTTCATCTCACCCCTTAGCTGAAGCCGGCTCCAGCCAGTGTAACGATGGCCACTCGGGATCCACCATCATCCAAGATGAAGACGAGGAGGTGGAGGCAGAGGATGAAGAAGAAGAAGATGATGAGCTGGTGATGATCCCCTCACCCATGGGCATCCCACCTGTCCGTTACGCCTCCTGCACCTCCCTCGACTCAACGGCTGACACCGACCTGGACGGTGGTCCAGATGAGGACGAGGAAGATGATGAGAGTGGGTTTCTGCGTGTGAACACCCGCTCTCTGCAGGAGAGCTGGTTTCTTACCCCCCCACCCTGCTTCACTGGGCGTAGCACCTTTCCCATCGTCCTGGAGCCCAGCCCTCTGGAGAACCTGCTAATCGAACACCCCAGCATGTCCGTCTACACTCACCACAGCATCCCACGACTAAACCATGACCCCCTGCCACAAAGCTCACATGAACCAGAATTGAATTTTTCATCCGATGAGATAACTGCGAGCCTGGCAGCTTTAAGTGGAAAGGAAAAGGCCAGAAGAACGCCAGATGGCTCTCGCCACAGGTAAAATCTGGGCTCTGTCCATGGACAGAAATTTCATCATCATTGGAAAATAGATTTCAAGCTTGGACATATTTATAAATGTGTCCAAAAGTATCAAATGGACAACACTTCAAAGGCACTAACTTCGCAATAGCCGTTTTTAGTGTTAGCTTATCCAGTCGCAGGCTTTTTGAGACATTTTAATAAAAATAATCTACTAACTGAAAGAGCACACACTGTAGCAGATACTTCAAAAATGCTCCTGATAATTGGATATAATTGTAAACCAATGCATGTTCTGAAGCAGCTGTTAAATTACTTGTGCATTGTGCTAAAAACTAATCTGCCTTCTTCTGAAAACTTCTGCCTCCTGCAGGCCAGAGGCGGCAGTTTCACAGCGGCGCTCCAGTCTTCACTCCTCCTGCTACGCCGCGGCGCTCTCCGCTCAGGCCGGCCTTGTGCAACAAAGGCCGGGAAACCCCACCCAACGCACCCAGCCCATGTCCCGCAAGGCCCTGCGACGCCTCAACCTGCTCCGCCCCCCAAAGGCCAACACCATGCACCTGCACCAGCCCAGCCAGAAGCATCTCAACTTCTGAGACATCCTCATCACTATTCATCATCATCATCATCATCATCATCATCATCATCATCATCATCAACCTCAATACTTTAAGCAGTACAGGAATGTAACACTGGCCACCCACAAGCATTCATCTCCGTTTTCTTTCATCTTCTCAACAAACAAACACCAGCAGCAAGTTAACTACGGCATCAGCCACCACTTACACACCTCACACCTAATTTCTCCTGAAAGCTTAATGGGTGGTGAAATCGGGAAGGTGGCTGTTGACTTTTTATATCAGTAATGTGGCCAGTGAAGACTTTTTCTCCCTCCCTCACTTCACTCCCCGCTTCCTACTCCTCTTGATCCATCCTCCATCCTCCTATGTATTGATACTGAGAAGAAGGGATATGTAAAGGTCATAATGTTAACCCCCCTCCCCTCCCTTTTCACAAGACCATTTCTTCTTCTATTTCTTCAGAGCATTGTACGTCCAATCACAGAGAGAAACAGAGGTCATGATGACTTCTCTTTCTTTTCTTTCTTCTTCTTCTTTACGGTCACCTTAATGTGTAGAATCAATGCTGTAGGTCACTTTACTAAGCGGCAGGTTCACTGTGTGGCAGGATGGTCCAGTGGTGTCACTTCAGGGTCTCACAGTGGGACTGCTGGTCATCTAGGCAACTTTTTGGGCTGACTGAGGGCAGTAGGAGACATTTCAGATCCTAAATGACTTGAACATAGACAGTGCAGCCGGACAACGTTTTCATTTAATCAATGCAGGAGTATTGGAGTGCAGTGTTCCCAATATGTTGCCAGTGAAGGGCTGTTCACACTAGAGGATGAAGTTTAGGTGGGTTTAAAGGAAAAATTCCCTTTATGTAATCTCACGTGCTTATAATCAGTGATCTGTACTAAATGCTCTGTTTGTGTCTTGAGTAACTTTCCTGCATTTTAGAGGAGAACAGGGTATGTCCATAACAATTGTAGGAACAGAAGCTCTGCTTTATTACAGCTGACTTTAATATAATTACGCCTTTTTGATGGTGAAAGTTTAAAGCTTTATAACATCTTTATTACAGAAGAAAAGTGCAACATTTTGAGCCTCTTTATAAGTGCAATACAAATTCTCTTCTTTTTATTAAAACACGGTTCTTGCTGTTATGTTTTAATACTAAACGCTTCAGCCAGACTTAAACACGTGCATTCAAAGGTTCTCCTGTGAAACTGGAGGGTGTGTTAACTGAAAACAGAGAGTTTCAGCAAAATTAGAGTCACGTCTGAGTCAAACCTAACTATGTACTGTAACTGCTTTGCCTGTTAGTCCATTTTCTGCTCTCGTACTTTCAGACGTAGATTTCTAGTTTCTGTGCTGCAGTTCTCTCTGTCATTCACTTTGGTTACAGAAGGAACTCGTTCCCTTCACCCAACCTTATGCTGTGTGTGTTTGACTGATTGTTAAAAAGCTACGGAAACACCACAATTGAAGCCAGTAAAGCAAAACACAGCTGTATTAAAGCCTTTTAAAGGGTATTTTTCCTTTAAGTTCCTGCTTTTTGAGCTCTGCAGCACCACCAGAGGTGAAAAACTTCCACATTGCTCATCCTGCAGCTCCAGCTGAACCTGCCTCTGACTTTATAATTCAGTAACTTTTCACGATATTTCTTTAAAGGAGAAAAAAAGAAAAGAAAAAATGGAAAAAATACTGGGTTAAATATCACTAAACGCCTTGTTTTAACAGTAGCTTTGAGATAAATAGAAATGTTAAAAAAGTATGTAAAACAAAAAAAACTTCCAAAAATATTTTTTGAAAAGAAAAAACAAATTACATATCAGTATGAAGTTGGTATATATGCGTCCATGGTTTCTTGCTTAGGTGTGTTTGGTTATGATAGTGTGCAATCTGTTGCATGGTTGTAGAGTTTTGTTAGTGTCATGATGGTGGGAAAAAAAGAAAAAAGGATAATTATTATTTTCTTTCTTTTTTTCTGTTTTGTTTTTGTTCTTAAATGAATCTGCAGTCCACTTCTCAGGGTCACAACCAATCACCTTTACTCTTTAGGAAAATGCAGATTTACTTGACGGCTGATGATTCTTTGTGTGTACTCGGACTTTTTCCAGCTATGTCCCTGCGTGCTTTCCCTCTGTGAAAACCTTTGTGAGAAATAATCAACTTCTTATTTAGTGTCACAGAAACGTCTTTTGGTCCCGGGACTGTGAAATGAACTCTGACACTGTCAGTTGACTGTTGGAAATCCACCAGGATGGAGAGAAACTTTTGGTTTTTTTCAGCTATGTTTATATATTTTGCTCAACTGTACCTAACATGGTTTTAGAAATGTACCTTATGCTATTTTAACTGTTCTCTTTTCCATGTTAACGTAGTTACATTTCGTTAAATATTTAAACCAAAAAAAAAAGTAGCAGCGATCTTTAATCTCTCCGTAGTTTTATTATACTGATGTTCTTTTTTAAAAATTGTTTGAGTGTTTGATAACAGCTCTTGGTTACGGTGCTCTAAAATGGTAGACTGTTTAATGGTTTAATGTGTCTGCTGTAGGGATAAGCGGAGCCCAGGCCGAGTCACCACACTGCAAAAGTTGAGAAATAACCAACCTTATAGAGTGACTAAAACCTTTGGAAGACCATTTCTGCCAAAAAAAAAGACTATTTAAATATATATAGGGTAAACAGGTTTAAAGTAAAGTTCTGGAGCATGTATATTTGTCTGATGTTAAACAGAAAATTTGACTCAGTCTGTGACTTTTTATAACTGAAAATTTGTTCCAAAATGTTTCATTTTTTTCGGCAACCATTTTTGTGTTCGTAAATAATTTCAGAACAGGTGAAGGACTCTACATATAACTTCACATTTTGCTTATTTATCAACTTAAAAAAAAAAATTCATTTCCTTACACACATCAACAGAAATCTACTAAACTGTAAATCTGCCTAACGATGATTTTTTGGAAACCGATCCTGTTCTGAAGATACGGAGATGCATCGTGGAACGAACACATATTATGGAGGAAAAAAGATTCAGTCACTTTTAATGGAAACTGTTGCAGTGTGGTCTTCTAATCGCCTTGTAAACCTGACTGAATGTCTCTAGTAGAGTTTCTGGGAAGGTAGCGTTGTTAACAAAGCCCTGTAAGGCATTTTTGTTATTTACTGTAAATAATCGTAAACGGTAGTAGAGTGGATCTCTTGTGTTTTCAAGCTTTTTTTTTCTTGTCCTTTCTCTAATGTCTCTCTCTCTGCAGTGAGTTTTGCAATTACGAACGATGTTATTTTGTGTCATTTGATTTTTTGAAAAAGAGAAACTTAAAGACAGAAGGGATCGGAGGTTCCTCCTGCTGTCAGGAGCCTTAAACGATTTATTTGTTTTTTTTGTTCTTTTGGTTTTTTTCTTAGTTCTTAGTTCTTAGTTCTTTGTTCTCGGCTCATCTCTCCATCATTAATCTAACAGGGATTTGTAATGCTTTTTGTTCAATGCCTTGAAATTTGTGGATCACGTGCCTTCCAGGTTGAAATGTTATGATGACAATGCATCAATGAAGAACTTGAACTCGTTTTTCTTTTTGTTTAACTTTTTAAGTGGACGTAATAATAAATTAAAACACACAGACAAACATCAGAAACCAACTATGCATCATTCGAGGAAGCTCATATGCTCTCGCCACCACCATCCGCCCAGCCCTTGTACAGCTTTTATAATGACTCGACAAACCAGACAGAATGATGTAGCAAAACCTCTTTTTTTCTCCTATTGTTTTATTTGTAAGTGTGAAGAATATTTTATGGCATTTTTCCACTAAGTGTTAGACTTTTTGGGTTTTTGTTTGTTTTGTTTTGTCATTTTTTGCTTTTCTGTGTAGTTTACTGGAATAATACTGCACTTTGCCAAAAAGACAAAAGGTGTAGGACTTTTAGGGTTACCTTTTTATTTATCAACATAACTGGTTTCCTTTGTATTTTGGATGTATGACAGATCACTCTGTTCTGACATCAGAAACAAAAAAAAAGCTAATTAAAAGTGGGGTCATCTGTTTTCACACTGTAATAGTTAATACATGTGATCTCTTATTAGCCTCTAATAAATGTTTTCATACACAATTCTCTTGTCTTTGTCTATTTCTTTAGCCTCAGTTTTGCTTATTAACACAACAACCAAAAGCAAGAAATAACACATAATAGTGCAGAAGATAACTTCATATTCTAGGGAGTGCAGTGGTTAGCACTATTGCCTCAGAACAAGAAGCTGCTGACAAGTGACTGATGGTCTTTTTCAAGCTAGTGGCATCAGATGGACAAAATGCACAAACTGATGGTTGTATCCACCTTTGAAACAATGTTACAAGTATCTGCTACATGACCATATTACCAAGAGCTTTAAGTATTTCAGTCTAAATTTTAATTCTATTGAATCTATATAGCTTGAATCAATTATGTGGAACATGAGCAAAGAAAAAAAGAGTGCATTTTTTAAAGTAGCTCTATTTTCTGTTGTCTACATCGTAGAGAGTAACTTTAATGCCACACCTAAAAAGGGAAAATGAGTACAGTCAAAGGTTAAAGTGGATTCATCAGGTGGAGGAACCCTTAAATTGGTTGTAGTGGCTCAATGTGGAGAAAAGACTCAAAGCTCACAATAGTTTTGATTGTGAGCTTGATTGTGAGCTTTAGTATCAGATAGCTCTCCTCACCAAACAGTCCACCCATCTAATGGCAACTAGCAGCCTTAAGTACTTTCAGCTGTCGCAGGCTAAACCATTATTCTATTAACAGGTGAGTTCTCAAACCCAACCTTCCACCACATTATACAATAAATCAACTCCAATAAATAAATATCTAAATACATTTTTCATTTTCATATGAATACATATTTTACACTTTATCCTTACACCATACCCATTATTATAAAAACACCACACTCTCTTAACCCATGGCCTCTCCCAGAACCTTTAAATGGTGTCTGGACCCCCAAGGAAACATTTGCCCAAACACCCTGAACAGGACACAAGAAAGAAAGGTGAGTAATCGCGTCTTAAAGTCACTTCTTTGCACCACCTTTATTTCTAGATTTTACACACACTTGCATTAGTTATCCTTACTGGTAAACCTTATTTGCTCTCAATCACAACCTTTCCTTTTCACAGACAACCACCACATTTCTTGATGAGGAGCAGCTGTGCAGGACCTGGAACAAATTCTACCAACTGATTTTAAAATACACAATAAATATTCAATAAATAATTAAACTTTGTGTGCAAATGTTCTTCCTCTGCAAATCTATGCTTAAAGTACGATGCTAAATAAAGTGCTAGATAAGGTGCTCCTAAAGTGCTACACAAATTATAATATAAATAATAGTAAGGGAGTCCTCTTCCTTACACTGCTCTTTGTGGATTTACACAATGGAATTAAAGAAGATGTAAGCATGTGTTTCATTAGCTGTCCTCTACACTTTCAGTATACTTTTATACTAGACGTTATACTAGATGGTATAAAGTTTGTATGAATCTAAGCAATATCAGCTTCAATTCATATTGATCTCTCTGCCACACTTTATGCAATCTGTCTCTGACCAGGAACAACACAACTGCTGTGCACCAGTCCAACACGCTCTTCCTTGCTTTAAATCCACCACAGTACAGCAAACTAACCTGTTTATCCTACACTGACCTTCAGTAAACTTTACACCTTCAGGTTATCAAAGTCCTCCCTGAGCAGATTTTAACTTTTAATATAACCTACTTTCTTCCTCTCCTGTCTTTCTTATCTTTTTCCATCTCTAAGTAAAGTTACCTTTCTTTCTTTTCTCTCCCTGTGAAATACACCAGCTGGACCTTTAGCTAGCAGGCAGTGTGAGACCAGCAGATTGTGTGTTTACTGATATTTGTTGAGCATTTAGAATTACCTACGCCTTAAAAAAAAAGTTACTGCCTTAATGCTCGCTCCTCTTCTGTAGCTATCTAGGTGCCAAAGTACTGCGACCACAGTTTATGGACATCTGTACTTATTCCTGTGTTGCACCAAAAAAAAGAGGCCACCAAGGAACTTCAACCCCTGACCATAGCACTACAAATTATGCACAACTTGCATGGTTTTGCATCTTAAATCTCTTTTTACACGACAACCAATGTTCCCTCTAAGCTGAGCGCGTGAGCAATCGTGCACTGCTGACAGGTCTCCCCACACAGAAAACCTGGAATTGGAATTAAAGTAAATACATGTATTTATTTTATTTAGCTGATTTTCTGTGCGCGGAGACTGTGTCAGCAGTGCGCGATTGCTCACGCGCTCAGCTTAGAGGGAACAGTGGCGACAACCCCTGGTGATTGATACACTATTAGGATTGCCTTTCCTGTGTTACTGTTTATATCAACTCCCCTCAAATACCTTATACCTAAAGTAACAAATATTTGTGTGAAAATGTGGGGAGTAACCAAAAAATATATATAAAAAAACCCTCAAGTACATAAATGTGAAAAATGTTCTTTAAGTGCAATAAAGAAGTATTTGTACTTCATTACGTCCCACCTCTTTACTGATGCTGGCTATTATCATTACTTTTATTATGATCACAGTCATACAGATTATAATGTTATATTCATTAAAGATTTCAAAAACATGTATAACAAGGAAATGTAACAATTATGATTCATTATTAGCCCAGTATAAGTAAGTAATTGGATAAGACAGTCAGCTTCAACATTACAATGCTGTTTACACATTATATTATCATAACGTATCACACTATTGTCTCCGCCCAGGAGGTTATGTTTTCATAGCGTTTGCGTGTGTGTAATTATGTCTGTAAACACAATAGCTCGAAAAGTTTTCAATGTTGAAAAAACTTTGCAATGATGTAGAATGGGATCATATTAACAAACCATTAAAATTTGACTTACATCCACCAAGGTCTTCTAGGTTAATTTAATGATTTAGTGGTTGAAAATTGACCACAAAAAACACCCAAAAACTTAAAAGTTAGAAACTGTTTGCAATCTGAGAGTTTCTTTTAACTAATATTATTGGTTTACTTGTCTGGACCATTTAGGTGTGTATTAATACAAGGCCACAATCTTCCCAAAAGTTAACATTCAAGAAAATCCACCCCAACGTCAAACAAATTCTTGACAGTACAATTAGAAAATGACTAAACAAGTAAATCTTGTTTGGATAATCTGAACAAACCACAAGTCTGTTCAGATGAAATCTATGCATCTGAAAACCAAACACAGCATATCAGCAGAAACACATCATACCAAGCGGTGGAGGGGTGAAGTTTGAGCTTGTTTTTCAGCAGCAGGAACTGGGCATCTTGCAGTCATTGAGCAAACCATGAACGCCTTTGTATACCAAAGTATTCTAGACTCAGATGTGAAGCCATCTGTCCAACAGCTAAAGCTTTTGGTAAATGGAATGGATTTTCCCCCCATCAGAATGGTGGAAAAAGAAAAGAATCAAGGTGCTGAGATGCTGACTGAACCTGACTGAAATGCTATGGTGGGACCTCGAGAGAGCTGTGTAAATACGAATGCCTGTAAACCACAATGAACAAAAGCAACTCTGTAAAGAAAAGTGGGCTCAAATTCCTCCACAACAAAGTGAGACACTGATAAAACCATACAACAAATGATTACATTAAGGTATTGCTGCTAAATGTGGTTATACGAGCTACTGAATCATGAGTGGTCTTAGTTTTACACAGGACTGCACAGAATCCTATGAAGATTTTCTGTTTCACACAACTATACACTCATAAACACTGTAGTTAATTTTTTTTCAACACTGTTAAAATTTAAACAGTGTTTTAATTATGCATCATAATTAAAACTAATGAGTAACCCATTGTACCCACAGGTAAAAGGGAGCTCTTGCACAAAAAGTTGATAAATTTGAATTTCACTGAAATATTTTTTCACCATGTGAACACACATGCTAACTTAATTCCTGACAAACAGAAATTTCTCAGGAAACATCAACTATACTGTATTTAAATACAACCACGAGGACAAACGCTGTTCTCCTGCCACCCTGCCTTTCACTGGTCTTAGCTCTCAACTCAACAACACCTGTTGAACTGAATCGTGATTGTTTAGTGTTTCCACTGAATAAATTAATATAAAATATAGAAATCTAGACTATTAACTACAAAACTTAATTTGTGAGATTTTTCCCTCAGTTTTTTTTTTTTGCAAGTGCTACTACCTGTTTACCTTTGGATGGCATTATGACTTAGGTTTAACACCATAGCTGGCTGTACTAGGAATGATAATAATGCTATGTAGACAGCTATTTAAAACTATATTTCTGATGATATATGAATATTCTAAATATCACGTTACTTTGGATCTCTGACCCATTCTTCATGATCAAATAAGGTCAAACTTTCGTAAAATGCCTTCTTTTTTTTTTATTTTAAACTATGCTTAAAATTCTCCTGCCTACATTTAACATTCGCCTTTCGTTCAAGGTGACTCGAAAATGAAATAACTTCTTAATGTACAAATTACAAGAACAAAGAAAACAAAAAGAATATGTACAAAAAATACTATTCCTTTAAAATTAAATACTGCCTGGAGAGGAAGCTGCCTTTCCGGAGGGTTGTGCTCTCAAAGTGTTTGTTGTTATGCAACTGTTTTGTGTATTTACAGCCATTTTGTGTCTACTTATGGTTATTTAATGTCTCTCTGTTGTTCTTGTAAGACTCTTTTGAGCCCTTTGTACTTGTTGTACATCTCTTCTTGATTTTTAGAAGTCTCTGTAGTAGTTGACTGTGTATTGGCAGCTGTTTTATGCCTCTCAGTGATCTTTTTGATCCACTTTAGTGTTGTTTTACATATCTATATTCTCATATTATCTCTTCGTCTCTGACTTTTTTGTAGTTGCTTTTTATCTATTTATGAGGTTTATATTAGCATTTTTTTTTAAATATTTGTGCCCATTTGTGTTTACTGGTGGCATTCTTAATTCTTTGGCTCTTTGTTTGTGAGTATTTGTCTCGGTTTTTTTGTTTTTGTTTTTTTACACCACTTTATTGTTGTTAGGAGTCTCTGTAGTGGCTTGGTGCCTTTTTTGTCAGTTTTATTTTCTCGTTACTAGTTGGTAATCTCAAGTTATTTTATTTACTTTCTTATAACTGCTGCTCTGCTATTGTTTCGTGAAGCAATTATAATTGTTGTAGTTAAAAGTTGGAATTAAGACACAGAACAGCAGCAGCTTTTCAGCACTTCTTTTTGACAGCAGATGCACGTGGTCCTCTGTTTACATTCTGCAGAAGGAGCACGCGGCTGCAGCTGCTCGCCTTCTCATTGGCTCTACGTCATGGAGCTCCCTCCCACAGGCGGGACTCGGATGCGGAAGGAGTTTCGATGCCGCTTAAAAAAGCGAAAATAACTCCACGGATTGAAATAATTACCACCTATATCTATTGCTAGTATACTCAAGGGTGTCTACGGAATCGTTAAAGTTTAACCGGAATGTACAGAAAGTGGTGTTTACTGCATAATTCATACTTCAGCTCGGTGTCCCTTAGAAATGAACGGAGGCTCCAGACAAACTGGAGGCACAGCCGGTTTACCTCCGTCCTGAGCCTGTCAATAAGCTGTTTTATCGCGGTCGAAGTTATAATAACCCGATTAGAACCGTCCAGTTTTGCCGGTTTGTACAAATCTCAATTCGTATTTAAACGTTTAGCGCGTTTCTGTGAACCGGGAACGCGCATGCGCACTGGCAGGAGGCAGGCAGATGCGGATATAAGGATTGGCGCCGGCGCCACAGCTGATGTACTCATTCATTCTTCACTAAGGAGGTAAGAGCATCAACTCGGAGACTTCAGCTATATGAATATTTATAGTTTAATATTTTATGCCTCGAAGCTGCTTAACCTTTCCTGCGGTTTTCATCTTAAGTTTCGTATTTAAGTCGTCGTTATTGGCGCAAAAATGATTCAAATGCAGACTAAAGCGGGGACTGCTTTCTTGTGTTCTTGTTGTTTACTTGTTTTTTAACTGCCCGAGCATTGTTTCCACCTCTGATGTAGTCTGTTCTACTTTAGTTGGCTCTTGCATGTCGTGCCAGATGTGAATTTAGAGGGAATCTGGCATTTTGGTGGAGATTCTGTTAAAATACTGAGGCGTGGAGCTTTAAAACTTTGTACAAAATTACGTCCTCACGTTGTCTTTGTCATTTGTGCACGTTTCCTTAAACCAAGCATTTATTAATGCGTTTGCATGCAAAAGCTGTAGATGCCCAGTTTAAGTACACATCGGGGTTAGCTGGTTATTGTTGACCTAGTTAGGAGTTACCGAGCTAAGTTTGCTAATTACAGTAGCTCCCCTCTGTATCTTTGGCCTGAGTTCGGTCTCAGTTTCTCCGACTTTGTAGCGCTTAAAAAATCCTCTTGTTGACAAATGTGCTTCATAAGGGTTTGTTTTAGGTGTCCAGGTGGCTTTAAATTATATATAGTTTATGTTAAGCGGTCTTTTGGGCTATTTTAACCCGGCAGGCTTGGAGCAGTTTCGGGGAGGTAGGGCTCAAATCCTCCCGCTTCTACGCTGCGGAAATTGGCGCGTCTTTGAGTTTCAACCCCGAATTAAAGTTAGTATTTTGTCGATTTCACTCATTCTAAATACACCAAAGATGTTTGGAGATGTATATCGTGACGCTGAAAATGGTAAATTTGATCTGAATTGCGGGATTTTTCCGCTTTTTTTGTTCAAAATCGAGGGAAAAACCAGCCCCCCTCTTTTCTGGCTGCAGATACCACACTAGCTTGCAGGTCCTGCCTGGCTGCTTTGGCTCTGTAATTATCACGTTTTTAATCAGTTTTACCTTTTCACTCTGAAATGAGACACTTCGTAGTCCTTATATGCAGTCTGTCGGCATTGTTAATTCCCCGTTCTCGGTTTTTATCGAATCTCCGTGGCTCCTAAAATGGTGGCCACAAGCTAACACTGCATATGTTATTATAAGCTAACCATCACTTGTAAGCAGGTTAGAAGTGAACCTACAAAGGGATGTCTTGTTATATCTGAGGTTGTTGAGCGTATTAGGATCCAGCTGTGGATCATTCACTTTTAAACGTTTTTTTTTTTTTTTGGTTGTATATGATCCTATAGCATCAAACCAGATGCCTAGTTGCATTGGGGGGCATTTGCTTCAGAAAGGGCCCACTTAACTCTTGAAAATTTCCACGAGAATTTGAATTATTTGTCCCAAGTGTTTGTTTTTTTTTTTTTGTTTTAATATCTCTGTTCACAGTGTTAATATTGAATTTAATATAATCTCTCCTTTTCTTCTTTACAGCGGAGCCATACAATACAGTCAGCACCATGTCCAGGCGCAGGTGAGCACCTCTTGATGATTGTTCTGAAACTGGGGGCCCGGAGGTGAAGTGGAGCCACTACCCTACAGCAAAGCTATTAAGCACATTTCTAAATATGCATAAACTGGTCCTCAGAGATCAAACTCCAGATGTTTATACATCAGGAGACTTTAATGACACCATTGTTCAAATTAAGCAGAGATGAGTGACTGGAGGTGAAAACTAATAGACGTTTGTATAGTTAGATTGGATCACATTGTCTGTTCACTGTTGCTTTTAATGGTTTGATTGCTGAAAGGCATAGTCTGTTGTAAATGTGATTAGGTTTTAGAGCCTACAGTGATGTCATACATTTTTGTACTTGTCACCAGTTCACAATCACATGTAGTAAGATAAGGAAGATGGCCAGTCACTCAAATGTAAAAGCTTTAAATCCATCAAGCTGTAATCACCCCTTTCTTTAAATGGGCGAAACTCCTAATACAGTTGCCTTGCTGATTGCTTTTGTCTCCAGTCACTGTGGCCCAGTCATTCATTATTTCCATCAATACTGGTGTTTAAGTTGATCGCCAATATTTTTTTAAGGCTGGCTCTAATTGCAGATTAATTCGATTAATATTTCAGTGAGCAAGAGGCAGATTCTTATTTGACCATTCTTATTTAATTTTAATTTCAGTGATCGCATCACGCTTCAAGCCAGAGATCCAAACAGCCCCGTCACACCAGTCGTCACAATCACGCTGAGGAAAAGAAAGACTGAGGTTTGTTTCTGGTACTAGCTGCAATCCTGCGTTTCAGTTTATCAGTGTTTGTCTCAGCTTTGTCCTGTTTTTAGCTCAAAGACACATGTTTCTGTCTTTCTTGTTTAGTGTTCTAAGAAGAAACTACAGCCCGCTGCCAAGAAACAAAGCTATGAAATACAAGTAAGTACTGCCCAAATGATATTGATGCTTAATGACTGTGTGTTTGTTACTGATAAGAGGTCAGCCCAGTGTGTCTGTGTTGTTACTTGTTTATCTGTCTGACTATCCTGTGTGTGTGTTTGTCAGCCCAGCTTTTTTTTTTTTTTTTTATTTATTTATTTATTTTTCTTTAAGGAAATTAATTAAATTTTCACCATATACTACATAGTAAAGCTTTATAGTAAATTGTCTCTGTATTTATAGATGGAATGGGTGCCTATAGTCAAAAATGGGCTTTGTATGAATTGCTTCCTTTTATTGAATTAAAATATTTTATTTAACTATTTTCTCTCATGACTTGATACATGGTCCTAAGTGACTTATTTCTGGCAGATTTGTATCTGGATAAGATCATATTATAGGAGTAGGTGAAAAGGTTTCAGTAGTAAATTTCCAGTCGTAGCCTTGCACTACCTTTTATTCAACAGCAGGTGTCGCTGTTTAGCATGATATGAAACTGAACTTCACAGTGGTGGTGTAACGTAGAGTCCTGCTGTAAAGACTTGCGACACACACACAGATGACACTTAATATTTAGGCAGTGTCAAAAATGACAGAAATGCAGCCACAGATTCCACAGAAAATCATACATTTTGCAAATTTGACATTGTGACTAGGTGAAGTCACAATGTTGAGTAACTTTGATTTGTTCAGAGTAATGGGATGTGCCAGATTAATCCCTTTTTAGTATGTTAATACATCTGCTTGCCCAACAGTCAGGTCCGGGAGTTTCCGTCTCCTCTTTTAAATTCAAGTTTTATTCTTTCTTTCCAGAAGTGTTGGTCAGAGGATGGAGCGTCTCCATGCATTCTCATAGAAACTCCCCACAAAGAGCTAAAACCAGCAAACCCGTCCAACTTCAAACAATACACATTCAAGAACCTCTTCATCAAGGCTTCGCCCATTCCTCATCTCAGGTAAGTGTAGCTTTTACACCTCAATAGGGAGGTCGTAGCGCAACACTTAATATTCCACAGCTCTATTGTTCTTGGAGATGTTGCTCCACCCAACCTGGTATTTCGGGTTCAAGGCCCTCAATTACAGTCAAAGTCACTTTGCAACTAAAAATCAAGTTTCAGATTTATCCTGTTACTTGCTTTGTCTGCAGAACTCGTTAATTCACCTCTCGGATTTTGTCCAGTCTGTAGTCAGTTGTTAGCATCACTGTTGCATGTACTTACTGACCAGCATAAATGGTTAAAACTTGCCGTTTCTCTTCCAGTTGGGCTAGTTCGGACGATGTGTGGATCAAAATGCTTAACAAGGAGCTGAAGTACGTTCATGACAAGAGCTACCTGCAGCGGCATCCTAAACTGCAGCCCAAGATGAGGGCAATTCTCCTGGACTGGCTGCTTGAGGTGAGCATGAAAATCTTTAATGTGCAGAAATTCGACTGTTCTGGTTTTGGATAAAGACTCAGCCTTTATGTCTGATTGCCTCGGCAGGTGAGTGAGGTGTACAGCCTTCACAGACAGACAGCGTACCTTGCCCAGGACTACTTTGACCGCTTCATGCTCACTCAGGAGAATATCAACAAAGACTACCTGCAGCTCATTGGCATCACGGCGCTCTTCATTGCCTCCAAGATAGAGGTGAGTGTCTTCATTCTTATAGAGTCAGATATTTCTGATAGTTAAACCTCTGTTTGTGCTGATGGCGTTTAATCTCAATAACCAACTTTGCTCCTTGTTTCTCATCAGGAAATCTACCCTCCTAAAACCTACGAGTTTGCCTATGTCACGGACGGTGCCTGCGACCAGTGGGACATCCAGCGCACAGAGCTTCACATATTAAAGGTACACAAACTCATCTACTTCACACTTTCTAATCTTGTAATATTGAGTGGTAGCAATCAAAGTTTCGGTATTGACCTCCGTGTTGCTGTCCCATAGGCGTTAGACTGGAACCTGTGTCCTGAGACCCCCATCTCCTGGTTGAAGCTCTACACTCAGGTTGAAGCCCAGAAAAATGGAGTGAACTTCTTGGAGCCGCAGTTCTCCCAGGAAACCTACATCCAGATCACACAGGTACTTTCAACAGCTGCTACATTTATTTAAATCCTCTTTTTCTGTTTATCCCTGTTTATTTATCTGTTTGAATTAAAAAAAAAATAATAATAATAATTGATGCGAACACTTTCTGATTCAGTATTAAGATAAGATAAGATGACCTTTATTAGTCCCACAGGTGGGAAATTTGTTTTGTTACAGCAAAAGTGCAAAGTTATTTAGCAGAAATTAGAAAACACTGAAATGCAATAAAATAAAATACTATATACAATAGAATAGAATAATATATACAATAGAATAAAATAGAAATACAAATGCTATATACAACTGAGTAAGAAAATACAAAAGTACAACTTCGTCAGAAGAATTGTACAAGAATTGCGCATATAGCAGTCTTATTGCACGTGTGAGGGTTGGATCAGCTGCAAAAGTCTTTGTTGTGGAGTCTGACAGCAGTGGGGAGGAAAGACCTGCAAAATCTCTCCGTCCCACACCGTGGGTGCCGCAGTCTCCCACTGAAGGAGCTGCTCAGTGCTGTCAGAGTCTCTGATTATACTGATCTTTGACCTGCATGTTGCAGCTGTTGGACTTGTGTATGATGGACATCACCGCGCTCGACTATAACTACAGCGTTCTTGCCGCAGCTGCCTTCTGCCACTTTTCCACCTTTGACGTTGTTCATAAAGTCTCAGGTGAGTTTCCCCATTCACATCATCAGATTTGATTTCTATTTTTTTTTTTTTTTTTTTTTTTTTTGCTCTATTTGTTGGTGGGATACTTTATTTTATAACTTCACTCACAATCGTTAACTCGTTTTTGTCTCAGGTCTCACATGGGATAGTGTGTCTCAGTGTTATCAGTGGATGACTCCCTTCATGGAAACACTGCGATGTGAACCCAAACCTCAGCTCAAGAACTTCCCAAAAGTCAGAGCAGATGACAGACACAATATCCAGACACACGTGGCCTATCTGGACCTACTGGTAAGAAAAAGTAGACAGAAAACTCAGAATCCTTAGAGCAACGCATGTAAAGTCTATATAATTGAAAGTTATTAATTCTTTGGCTCAAATTTCGCATTTGTACAGAACCGGTGCAGGACTCGAGCCCAGAAAGGGGAGAAAGAATATAACTGAGGCCACTTAAATTGTTTTACCACATTGTAACACTTATTGTTATTGTCGCTGGAAAAATAAGGCACCAATATCAGGCTTTTACCTGGTAAAAATGGTACTCGAGTTTTAAAAACTTGCCTGATCATTCAGGGTCTACTTGGTATAAACATTAGGGAATCTGCTTAATCCGGCTACATGTGTTCATCCATCAATGACATGAAAGCTTTGAAATTTGATTTTATGACTGACTAGACAGTAGGGCTGCACAATTAATCATTAGAAAATCGCGATCTCAATTCATACTTATGTGCGATCTCATTTCCAAATGACAACGATTTTAAAAAAAAAAAAGAAAGAGAAAAAAAAAAAAGATGACGATTGTACCGCATTACCGGGACATAATCTGCCTGAAAACAAGCACTTACTCTTCCTGCTCAACAAATGACAATGGCGGAGCCTTATACCACATAATACAGAAGCCAGCTGGCTGCTAAAATTGGCAGGGGAAAAAACAACGGAGAGCACGTGAGAGATGACGAGAAAGTGACAGGAGAAAATCCGCCCCGGTCACCCACCCAAACATCAATAACGGGAACCTTATACAACGCTTCCCTATACCCGTCAAACTCCCGCAGGCACAAAGAAATTACGGAGGCTATCACTTATCACCTGGCTAAAGATATGGCTCCCATCAACACTGTGCAAAACGAGGGATTTAGGGAAATGATCACCCTAGGCAAATGCTACACAGTTGTGTCCTGCAACTATTTTTCTATTGTTGCACTACCGGCTCTATGCACGCAGTGTCGAGCAACGGTGGAGACGGAATTTCAAGCAGTATAACATTTTGCGGCAAAGACAAAATGTGAGACATTTATTGTTTTTATGTTCAGTCTCAACTGTTAAGAAGTTGATGTGCTGTTAATAAGTGCAGTAAATATTTATATTGGAAAAGAGAATCGTGATCTCCATTCTAAGCAAAATAATCGTGATTCTCATTTTATGCAAAATCGTGCAGCCCTACTGGACAGATTTGTTTTTTCTTTTTTTTCTTTTTTTTTTTGTGTGTGTGTGTGTTAAAGTATATGATAAAGTGATTTTAATTACTAACATGGAACTGTTTCTTCCTGCAGAGAAAAGCTCAGGAGTGTCAGATCTCCGAGAGTAACGCCGGTCAGCTATCACCTGTTGCCGCAGGACCGATTCTGACACCACCCAGCAGCACAGAGAAGCCACCCAATCACTGACCAGGACAAACCCAGAGAGACGCGCTACCTCTCCTTAGTCCGATAGGAGCCACTCGCTGAATGATGCACAATTTTGGGCAAACTGACCTCATGTAGCTTTGTGTGTGCGTGTGTTGTTGATTCTGTTTGTGTTGTGTGGTTTTTGTTGTTTTTTTTCTTTCATTTTAATTTTAATTTTTTTTTTTTTTTTTTTTTTTTTTAACACTAAGATCAGACTTTTAGTAGCCATGGCGATGAATTGACAACGTTCAGCTGTGAAAAAATTGGGATTTGTCCCTGTTGACAATCCTGCCAACAGTATTGTGGTTAAAGGTGACGAAGGCTAAGATCAGCGTGTTCACGTTTCCATTCAGGTCTGACTCCTTTGATATGGTCAGAATGCAGCTCACAGGCTACCTAACTTTAAAAATTTTTTTCTTTTTTTTTTTTAAAAATATACAATTAGCAAATGTTGGTCTGAATCAGCAGCAGCTACTTCAAAACTGATTTTAGCTCGACCAAGCCCACAGATTTGCAGGGCAGCAGCTGTCATGGCTTTTCTTCCTTAGACTGGTTTTGGTTTGAAAAAGAACCAATCATTTCATATCTGGGAGTTTCACTGGTGCTATTCTTCTAAGTGATGCCTGCTTTTGAATGGTGCTTCAGTCCATCTTCTCAGGAAGATGGAAAGACTCATTTCCTGTGGTGTGTGGGTTGTGTGTGGGTTTTTTTTTTTTTTTTTTTAATTTTTATAATTATTCTTTATTAAATTGAAAGGAACCTTTGCTCTGAAGAGCTGGATTTTGAAATTTAGTGTGATTAATGTCCCCATTTCATTTTGAATCTCAATGTGCAGACCTGCTGTAAATTGGCAAGGTGGCAAACTGCTTGATAATGAACTACACAATGAGTTTCATAGCTTCGTGGGTCAAAGGAATAATCTCCTGATTTGCTCACACCTAAGTGTTTTCATGCTCGTGACCTGTTGGTGGCTCTCTCCCCCCCCCCTCCCCGTATTATATAAACTGTTGCAGCCTTGTTGCAGACTCTTGTTACATTCCTGTGAAACTTGATGATTGTGCAAATTTTTTTTTTTAATTTTAAGTGCTTGTATTTATTGAGCCTTAATATGTAATAGGAAAAAATGTTAATATGTAAATTCTTTCAGTGATTGAGCTCAGTTTGATCACAGCCAAAGGCAAAAGCTATTTATGATTTTGCTGACGCCTGTTGAATTACAGTTCTTTATAATATGTTGTACACTAGCCTGTCATTAGTGCCTTTTTATGAAAATATTAACTGTATTGATACATACTTTAGGCTAAAGCAAGCCCAAAGGCTTAGATCGAGTAAACCTGTGACTGGAAATCTCTGCAGTGAACCTTCCACCATGTAAACTGTACATAGAAGTCAAAACGATGAATGTTTCTTTAAAGCATAAAGCAATTCTGAAATGTTGTGGGTGTTTTTTTTTGTTTTGTTTTGTTTTGTTTTCTTTTCCTTTATTGGAATGTCTTAAATAAAAGAGATGTGACGAAACAAGTCTGTTTAGTTTACAGATGAAAGTTACCAAGACTTTGTTGGGAGGGCATTATTTATTTTTGCATGTAATGTGTTCATTTACATGCAACCTCACACTAAAAACATCACTGCTAATAGGCCAGAGGGAGGTTAGGTGCTATGCTTTCTGCATTGTGTCTGGGTTTCATATTTATGAATTAGATCATCTTAAATAATAACTCAGAAGGAAAAATATACATTGTACATAACCTCATGTTTATTGTGGCTTCTATTATACACAGGGTTGTTGCTTTGAGAAACAAAACCCATCCATGTGACTAATATATTTTAAATTTGGCATACCATATTGGAATATCTTCATTACAATTGTGATAACCCTGGAAAAAGTAGAACAAAAAAACAAAACAAAACAATGCGGGTTTAAAATACTAAATTTCACAAATATCATATATATATATACATATAATAAAAATCCATTTATTTTCCTTTATAATGAATATATGCATGCACACTGGAAAGCTGTCTATATATTTACATGTTCAGAAGGCTGTTGTAGTCAGCTACAACTAAACTAAAAGTAAGTTTGAAATGATATTCCAGTTTACTGAAATACTGTTAAGTTAAAATGATCATATACTTAAGACAAAAATGAAATAAATTTATACAGGGAAGATATGAAAAGTATTTGGGAGCATTTTAATTTATCAGAGTCACTAACTCATTTGGTTGCAAAGCCATTTTAGGTTAGTGCCTTAGTTCGTGGTCTTAAGTCATTACAGTGTGAGATTTTTTCCTCTTTCTTTCAGTCCTAAAGGGGTGAGGACACTATATTCATATGCAGCAGCTTGTGTCATTAGAGGCCAGCTGGGCTGTTTGTGGGCTTTTAGCTTTTAACCATCTTTACAACATCTTTGTTAAGAATAATTGTTTTTGATGTGGACCTGTGAGTCAGGGGTGAAATAAAAGCTGTGAAACACTTCTAAGGTTTCACAAACCTAACGGGGAATGTGAGGCTCTGACTGGGACATCCAACACCTTTCATGGGTGGTACAAACAACAGAGAATCATCTGCTCAGTACTGTTATATCCTTATGGTAAAATACCTTTAGGACCAATTACTCATGCAGCTTTTTTTGTCTTTTCCATCTACTGAAATGCTACAGTGAGCCATCTTTGCCTCAAATAAGCATTTCTTTGAATGTACTATAATTCTAATGTAAAGTGCAATAAAACTTCTCTGTTAGTTTTCACACTTAAGTGATGCAGGAGCATTTGTGGTAGGCAGCGGGTGTCAGTTCAGCGTGACGTTTGTTCGCAAAGCAACCTGAGAGTCTTACTTCATAGCACTCAAGTGCTAATAAGAGAGAGACAAAGAGAAGTGTTGAGTATCTATACTTAAGGATTTCACGAGTCATAAAATAAACCTGAAAACATATCGACAAGCCTCACACATATAACCTGTGACTTCCTGAGTGATTACTCATAAATAGAACTAAAACAATTAAGTCAAAGTTCAATTCAATTCAATTCAATTTTATTTATATAGCGCCAAATCACAACAAATGTCGCCTCAAGGCGCTTCATAGATACAGAGAAAATCCCAACAATCATATGACCCCCTAAGGAAATCAACTTTTGATTACTTTAGTTAAACAGCTTTAGCACTTACATTAGCATGTGCATGTTGTCATCTTTTTCTCCTCTTCATCTGCCTCCTGCTTTACTACTACATCTCCACCCTCATTTTTACCTCATCCTATTCCACCTCGACGTAGGCCTCATCTCCTGAATCAAAGTCAGAGCTCTAACACAAGATGTGCATAAATGGCTAAACAGCAGCAACAGCTGGTTATAAGCTAACATCCCAGCTAATGTAAGGGTTAGTGTCAGATAAACAATTTGATTACATTCTCACATCATATAGTAATTTATTCCTACGATGTCCAACAATATTAGATCCACATCTAAGAAAGTTTCACTAACAGTGGTAAAAACAGCATTCTTACCAACAGAAAAGCTCAGGATATCCTCAAAATTGTCCTCATTATAGCTTTTATCAGACAGAAGTGAACTTCACTGGCTCATCGACTCCTATCGGACTCCTTTCTCAAAGTTTTACAGCCAGAGCAAATACACGTGGACACACACTGACAGCTGAGGTAAACGGCAGACTGATAACCTACACTCACTACTCACTGCATGTGAACAGTGGCCAGAATTTGAGGTGGTCATCAAAATGTAAAATACCACCAAATGTTTAACTGACACAAATCCATTTTATAATCCTGATTTATTGCTAATTGTTATTGTTAAAATACAGTATATACAAAAAGTAGAAACGCTGTTGTGGGTGTAGTCTAAATTTAATGTTTTTGATCTCTCGACTGACTAAAATGTTTGTCCTACAGTAGTTAGGTTCATAAACTTGAATTGAAAGGGGTACTAAATTCACTAACATTGAGCAGTGAGATTTTACACGCTGTTACTTTAACTCACCTAAAGCCTGCAGTGTGGGCCTTTTACACATACACTGACATCTGTTACATTCATGTCCTTCCTGTTTGTTTCATATGATAGCAGCCCAGGTAAACCTGTTATAGATGGCTTACCAGAGCCAATAAGGTGAACAACCAGTGCGGAGAAAGCCACAGCATCTTGTGGAGCCTTTGGTGGATTAACCTAATTTGGAAACGTTACCTGTCTTTAATCTATCCTAAAGAAGTCAGAACTACAGTCATGGTTTTAGTTGCTTAAACATGTTTTTACAGTTGACCCCTAGGCTTTTTTTTCCAACCCTTGCTCTCCCACTTGAATGTTGAAAGTAGGTAAAGTTGTGCCAAAACCCCTGTGATGTTTAAGCTAAACTGGACATCATGTTAAACCTAAACTAATCTAACCTAACAACCTCATTGTCTCCATCCTAGATTCTAGTGATCTGTGATGATGTGTGTGTTAGACATAGACTATAGTGGCAGACAGGGGCCCCTCATGTGTGCACCTCCCCTAGAGTGAGTGCATTGTGTGGGCCTGGGAAAGCGTGGCTTTAACCTCCTCACACACAAACTGACCCCAACACACACACAGTGCTCAGC
The DNA here is from genome assembly GCF_056152115.1 of Neolamprologus brichardi. Classification (NCBI taxonomy): domain Eukaryota; kingdom Metazoa; phylum Chordata; class Actinopteri; order Cichliformes; family Cichlidae; genus Neolamprologus; species Neolamprologus brichardi. The sequence goes on along the minus strand of NC_142114.1, from coordinate 23,256,803 downwards.
TTAACTTAAACATGAGAGAAAATGATCAATTCTATTGCCACCATCACTCAAAAAGAAGGAAATTCACAGATACTGAGGTAAAACAAACTTAAACTCAACTGAAAGACAGAAAGATAATAAGGAGTTGCATCAGCGGCAAGAGCCAAAGGCTGACAAACGAGGAAAGAAATGAGAGAAAAACACAAATGCATGGTTTTGTTGTTTTTATAAAATTAAGGAAATTATTGATTAAAACCAAACATATAAATGTATTCATACCTGGATAAGTTATAAAGATAGGCGTCTGACATGATGGGTTAGAGGTGTTTCTCTGTAAAGGAAAGTACTTGTAGATTAGCCAAAAATAAGCTTGTGTTTCCCAAATCATAAACTGAAGTTTATGATTTTGTAACGTTATGTCGACTTAAATTGTTGGATGAGCAGGAAGCAGACTGAGAACCTCTTGTTATAGAGGTCCAAGGCAATGCATGCTTCTGCACCACACAGTGTGTGTGAGACAGCCCTTATAGATACCTAACATAGATACTTACTCTCTAACCCTGATATTTGTTATTTTTCTCAATCTTGCAATTATTTCTCAATTTGTTGAAAGTGATCAGTTAAAAGATCCCGTTAAAAGATAATTCATTCTTAAGATATAATAAATCCAAATGTATGGTTGCACGAGGAAACAATGAGCACCTCCAGACAAAACATGAGGTCTCAAGATGTCTAAAATATCTTCACTCTCATTGGTTCACAGAGCAGCAGCTGCATCAGAGCACGATAACCTCTTTCCATTGTTTGTAACAATGCATATGCTTCATGTCACTCAATATCAGCTCTATATGTGTGTCAGACGGGGGCATTAGAGGGAGGGGGAAGGGTCTGAGGCTTTTTCCCCCTAAAAATTATGACAGTTTTTAAAGATTTTTAAATACATGCATTTAAAAACACAAAAATAAAGAATCGTGAAGTCTCATCTCAGCAGGAAGACCAGTGGTTTGGTTATTGTAAAGGAACCAAAGCCGAGTGCTGTTACATCATGGAGTGAACAAAAATTCAAGCTTAGCTGAGAGAATTCCCTCTGAAAACTGACAAACTGACAAAAAACCTCTGAAAAAACCCCCTCTCAGTTCGTCTTATAATCGGAAGGTTGCCGGTTCGAGCCCCAGCTCCGACAGTCTCGGTCGGTGCAAGTGTCCTTGGGCAAGACACTTCACCTGTTGCCTACTGGTGGTGGTCAGAGGGCCCGGTGACAGAGTCTGGCAGCCTCACCTCTGTCAGTGTGCCCCAGGGCAGCTGTGGCTACAATGTAGCTTGCCATCACCAGTGTGTGAACACGTGTGTGGATGACTGAATGTAGTGTAAAGTGCTTTGGGGTCCATAGGGACTAAGTAAAGCACTATACAAATACAGGCCATTTACCATTAAAGAAAGCTCGATTTTGCAGGATCATTTGTGGTGGAAAGGTTTTCCACCTAAACGATTAGTTTAATTGTTGTGCTGATTTCATTTCAGTTTTGCTCCTTTTTCCATGCTTTTAAAGTACTTCTCATTTTACAGTCAAACATGTTATTAGGTACACGTAACTAGTACTGGGTTGGAGCCACTTTTGCCTAAATTCTTCAATGCAAAGATTCAATAGGGTGCTGGAAACGTTCCTCAGAGGTTTTGGTCTATACTGACATGATAGCATCAAAGAGTTGCTGGAGATTTATTAGCTGCATGTCCACAATACAAGTCTCCCATTCCAACACATCCCTGAGGTCCATCCATTTTCTTCCACTTATCCAATTAAGGGTTAGGGGAGGGGGTGTGGGGTGTGGGGTGGGTGAAGTCTATCCTAGCTAGAATACAACAAGAGGCAGGGTACACCCTGGACAGGTCACCAATCTGACACAGGTCTAACATAGACAGACAGACAGCCATTAACACTCACATCACATCACCAGTTAACCTAACCCCACTAACTGAATGTCTTTGAAGGAAGCTGGAGTCCCCGGAGAGAACCCATGCAAACACGGGAGAACATGCAAGCTCCACACAGATGGCGGTAACTCTGGAGGCCATTTGAGTACAGTGAATTCATTGTCATGTTCAAGAAACCAGCTTGATGATCTGAGCTTTGTGACATGGAAGTTGCCATCAGAACATAGCTACATGTGGTCGCCTTGATCGTGGCTACTTGCTTAAATGCACTGAGTTGCTGCCATGTGATTAACTGATTAGCCGTTTGTGTTAATGGGCAGTTGAGCAGGTGTACCTAACAGAGCGAGAAGTGACGCTGTAAAATGACACAAATGCATCTTTATTCCCTGTGATTACACACATTCTCGAACAAAACCAAAATGTTTTAGTGTTCGGGCTCTCCTATCCCTGCTCTTTGCTAACAGTCTATATATAATAAATAAATGTCAATTATGGTGCTTTTGTGAATATTTAAAAACCAAAAAAATGAAAATCGAACAAAAAAAATCTTGAGGTCTACTTAAGCTCTTGTCTACTTTTATGCTTTCAAGGCTTCTTGCTCTAGGTAAAAGCAAGGGAAAACTGAAAAGAGCAACTTTTTAAAATGAACATTTTAGAAATATTTTGATTTGGTTTTAAAAGATAAATCAATAAAATAAAAAATATTAAAAAAAGATGATCACACAAAAAAAGCCCTATGCAGTGTTACCTATTACCACGTGGTGGCAGTATTGCGCCATATGTGTAAATGGAAACTTACTGTGATCTCTCTTTCTATGTGTACAGTTAGGTTTTTGAGCTTTATACATTGAAAACGTAAAACACGATCTCCCACTATGTGTGGACAAAAGTCTGGTCAGCTCTTACAGGAAAACACACCGAGTCCCACTCTAAGTAACAAATGCTGGGAATACTGGGCAATGTGTAACTATGAGTCATAAAACAAATCTTTGAATCACTGTGAGCCATTTCTGAAGTACTATCATGCCATATGATTTTTAATGTATGAATGTTTTTCTGTGATTAATTTTAAGAGTAAATGCAACAAACCACCACTTTCTAAAGCTGAATCTAGATCCAACTCCCTCAGAAAGATACATGGACAGCTTCAAGGATTTTTAAAAAAATGTCCTTTTATCCTTTATACTAACTTTCTTATTTTATTTAGTTATTTTTCAACTTGTTCTCTTACCAGAGAGTTAGAGTGTGTGTGTGTGTGTGTGTGTGTGTGTGTGTGTGTGTGTGTGTGTGTGTGTAAAACCACTGAACAAAAACACCAACATATAAATCATGTTCTTGGGAAGAAAAGTTTTTCTTTTTAATTAAAAGTCACATACAAAAGGAATATTCCACATTAGGTTGCTATAAAACGTTCATTTGTACATCTTATTATACAGATCAGCACAGCTCTGTGGTAAATGACACTTTAAACCTTTACTCTAATAAATGCATATGAATTCAATAAAAATGTTCACGCATCTGTGTTAAACAAAATTCAACAGATGTTGCACACATACAGGTCAAAACATCTGAAGCTTCACAATAGTTTATAAAAAGACACCTGTGTTATTCTATTTGGATGCATAGCTTTAAGTACAGTTCTTACAAGGCTTTTTTAAACATTTTTTAAAATTCATTTTCCAAAAGAAAGGGGGGGAAACCACTGAATTGAAAACATCTTATCTGTAGAATCTGTCTACGCAGTACAAATCTCAGAGCCTAGCAGGCAAATATACTGGCTTTCGAATTAAAAAAAATTATTCTGACTGTATCTGGAAGAAAACCATGACTACGTAAGTGCAAAACCTTTAAAATATCAGGAAATGTTTATCTATGTTGCCATTTTTGCTGGCTGAGGATTGAGTTACGCCGAGTTCTGTGATTGTACTTTACTTGCTCAGACTTCCTCCACAGGTTTTCTCACTCTCTCTATTTAAAAACTACATTCATCAGGCGCTGTAATGACAATATACTTAGCCAAGAGGTAGGCTGGACAACAACCATCAGACACGACACTGATCTGCAGCCAGAACCAATAAACATTTGGCTGCTTTAAAAGTTGAAGAAGGAAAAGCTGGTGTCCTGTTGTGCACACGAGAGAAGTCTAACCTCTCCTGTTCTGGTCCTCATTTATCAGGGAAATCATCTAAGAAATTTACCGTCAAGGATGGCAGCAAAAAAACATCAGGTAGCTTCAAAAGGAACAGAACAAAATGTTTGTGCTCTAAATCAAACAGCCCATTTTACAGATATGGAATATGAGAAGATTATTAAGCAGCCACTAAATAAAAACAGGGAATCAGTGCTGGATTTGAGAGAGTTTAGGTCAGGTTTGCAAGAACAGAAAGTATCAGTGTTACTCGCTTTGAGCAGTGCTCATTGGCTCAAGTTTGGTCACTTTATAATGGTTATATTCAAAACAGCGCTGATTTATTAGCTGCAGAGCATTCCGTGCACACACACTCGATTTTCTGGTACAACATGTATAAAGTTTTAATAGAAACTGGTAGAAGCTTGTTCTGCATTCACACCTACTTATTAGTATTTTAGAGGCTGCAGATACTTTAAACTGGAAGTTTATGAGCCCCACTCTTAATTTTTCCTAACAAGTAAGCAGTTTAACAGTGGCCATGTGACATCAATAAAGTTATATACTGTTAAATAAAATTTAAACAACAACGCAGTACAGACATCTTGAGTCACCTTCTTTATATTTTGCTTCCAAGCACGGTGGTGCTGAGAAATACTTCTACAAAGTTTTCCAAAGGTCTTCCAGAGTTTTTCTTTGGGCACTGGCTGTTTTTTCCATTCATTTTCAGTTCAATCCTTGTACCCGACTACTTTCAGGGGAAGGCTTTTTTGTTTGTTTGGCCATATATATGGATGATTGAAGCATAAAAGGCACCAAACTCGAGGGATGAAGCAGTGTTGTGTTCATAAAACCATCAGACCTGTTTCCATTGAGACAACTAACAGACAACTTAGCAAAGAACCAGTTCTAGTTACAATTCATCTTACAGCCATCGATAAAGCACGGTGGAGGCTGTGTCATTGTTTGGGGCTGCCATTTAGCCAGTGTAGTAGGAGTCATAGCCTGGCCTTCCTAGAGCCGGAACTTTAACATTACTGAACGATCATTCTGACAGAGCAGCCAACGTCAAACGAATATATGGAATAACTGGAATGAAGAATAAAGGTGGTCTTATTGAATATTGACTTTCAAACAGTGCTTATCTATTTCCAAGCAAAATATAAAGAAAAGATAGGTGACTCAAGACTTACTTGCACATTACTGTATTTTAGTAGGATTACTTTATAAGAGAAAGACTTGCATATAGTGAATATCCTGCATTTTCATAAAAGGAAACAAAGTAAGTAATTTTTGCCTTTTTGTTAAAAGCCATCTTCACATGTATCACAATTTTCACTTCCAGCTCACAGCAATGTCTGAGCGTGACTTAGTTTCAGTACCTCTGGCTGCCATGTTGATTTCCAAATGGATTCACAGTTTCAGTGTTTATATTTGACAGCGGTTCAGCCTTCGGAAACACTGGTCTAACAGGGTGCTCCCTGTTTTTTTTTCATTTTTTAGAAAAAGCAAAAATATTAACAGTGCACGACCAACTGCAAGTGAAAAGGAGCTTCTGGGGAGTTTCTACACGGGGGTTACAAAAATAATGTCATCTGAAAACATACTAGCAAAGCTCATTTTACACGGTGGAGACGCTGTAGGCTGCAAAGTGTTTCACTTCGTGAACTCACAAGGCTTTTAATTGTTAACTTTCTACGTCTTGAAGATGGAGAACTGACTCGCCTGCTAGTGCAACAAGAACGGCAAAGAGAAATGCACGCTGGTTACTGGAGGGTTTCTTGAGGTCAGGTTAATCTGTGGAAACGCAGAAGGTAGAGAAGCAAAAAAGATATTTCTTAGGAAAATAAAAGCGTAGAAGAAAAGCTTGACCTTGGTAGTGCTTCTGTATGAAATTGAGTTTTTGTTTACAGGTGTGGAGCTGTGCAGGAGGGTCAAAAAAAAAAAAAAAGCCATGCCAAAGATAAAAAGATTCAAATAGTACTTTAAAATTCCCTGAAAGAAGAACTCGGAGCTGTCTTTGTTAGATTTCTACATCAAGTCCTTCTTACCAGACTATTTCTCTAAATACAAAGCTCCCCTCATTCTGAACATTTCTGACATAATTTGATGTTATTTTCCTCCAGAAAAGAGAAACTTTTGACCTTGAAAGTCTGCATTTTCCATGGAACGAAAAACAGCAACCCACAAACTGCCCTGATAATTAAATAAACAGAGTACACCGCTTCTAAAAGGAAGAAGTACAAGCAAAATAAATAAAAGCTGAGTGATGTATTCCTGTGTTAAGCTCAAAGATGAACTGGTAACCTCGGTTTTGAAGAAACACGAAGATCACATAATGAACCTCGCGCCCTGTCTCAGCTTTTCTGTGGCGATTAATCTACACGGGGGGAACAGAGCTGCTGCGTTGCTGCCCCACCTGAGAGAGATTTTTTTGTTTCATATCAGGTAAGATATGATAATATTCAATCCCATTTGTGCCACAAACATACCGAGAATCAATTTAGAGATAAGACAATCTTTCTTTTTTGTTTTAGTGGTGCGTTTTGAAGAAACACCGTGGTGGAGCTTGCACTGAAATAAATGAATACACAAAAAACTCGAGAAGGTCAGTGAGAATGAAGGAAATGTCTGCCAATTTGCCTTTTACTTGAATTGTCTCCATTTTTTTCCAAAGTTAAAACATCAGAGTAATGCGATTACAGCTGTAAGTCTGCACTTACAGCTGCGATTTATGACTTTGGTGACATTTCTCAGTTTGGTTTACTCACTTTAAAGTTTCTCTGCCCAGATTTCCTGTTTGCTCCACATGACACAGTGACCACAGCATTACAGACAGTGGCTGGACCAGAGTCCTTAAGGGCTGGCAGCCAATCATGGCTGATAATTCTAAGTAACCAATCAAACTCTCCAAAGCCATACAAGTGTTTTCAGTCATTGGGGCAGACTGAACATCCTCCTTGTTGTTACCTTAGCTTTGTAGCGTATCTGCCTGACACAGCCAAATGTCTTTCTGTTCTTTTTTCAACTAAACCAGTCAATATTTAAAAGATGATACGTTACAACACAAATATTTTTTTTCATGCGCTGGTAATAACTTCAATATCAGTGAAGTAAATTTAGTTTATTAGATGTTCATGATACTTAAGTAAAGAACTTTGATGTTGTCTTAAGAGCTTAAAAATGAGTGAACTGAACTGAAAGAAGCCTCTTGGAAACGAGGTGAAACGTTTCCAAAAAGTCCAGGTTTCAAGCTCTTACACCGACACGATTTATGTTGATAACCGTTTGTTAAAATCTGTAAGAGTAAATACAAGTATGCAAACATATTTCTTTGGTCAGTTACTCTGATTTGTTTCTTTCCTTCTTGTACTTGCATGGCCCAACGTGTCAGGATTTCTGAAGGATTTACAGATGGCTTTTGCACATGTCATCCCAAAAACATGGTGATTTTTTTTTAAATCTGGCTGTTGATAAAAGTTTCTGATTTATGGAGTGCTAAAAAGACTCATGTGCCAACAAATTCAGAATCTGACTTTATCTATCCATTCAGATTCCTGTAAGATTGTGCAAATTGGCACATATTAAGATATAATGCCTCACTTGCATATTGAAACATTATATCCTTAATGTAAATAATAATCTGGGTAAATTTCATGTTGATCTATGAGTTTTTACCCTGTTTACCTGGACGACGCATGATATCTGTCATTTATCACCTGTTTCTACTTGTAAAACTCTCTTGAATAACTGCTGCTGCTGAGGGCTCGTCCCTGTCAGACAACTCTGATAAGAATGCACAGTCCTCCCAGCTTTGCTTCTTCTGCTTCATTCATTGTGTTTCTGTTCTTAATTGCTTCTTTATGCCTCGTTATTTTTAATTAATGTGGCAAACTCATCTTGCTTCACTAAACTCTGACATGAACCATAATCTGACATTTAATTAGCCAAAAGAAAATATGAAAATATCACTTGTTTGGACCAGTTTGCTTAGAGACCACAAACTGTAAAGGTTTACAGCTGAAAATCAAGAAAAAGGGTGGATTTGTTCAGGACAAACAAATTCAAATTTGTATGTCTTTAGAACAGTGAGTATATTTATATATATTTCAACATCAGAAAATTAATATTAAAACACATATTTTAAACATATTCCCAGCCATACAAAACAATACCTGACCAGCCATCCTTGTTTTGTTTTTTTTCCAAATTTGACAAGATCACAGCACTGAGTCCCTTTCCACTGTGGCAAATGTTCTATGAGTGTGTACTTGTATTTGGGTAGCACCCTCTAATGGTGATGTGGCAGGGGGTCATGGCTGTGGCTCCTCTGTATGTACGCCATTGCATCCCTGTATGTGAGGGTCAGCTGTGGTCGGTCGTACATCTCACTGAGTGCCTGAAACTTTGGGCCCCATCGCGAGAGTCTGTCATAAACAAAACCTCCATCATCTTCCTCCTCTTCCCCGTCGTCCCGATCACCGTCGCCTGTGTTGATGTTTCTATGGGACACTGCGGACCCCAGTGAACTAAGGCTTCCTGCCGACGACCCGGAGCCTTCCACGCACCAGACGTGGTAGGCGTCTGGCGGGAAAGCCTCATTGTCATTGTCTGCCTCCCAAATGATTCGCGCCACGTAGCTTCTAAAGTCCACGTGGGAGCGTGAGCCAGGCGGGGCATCAGTGTAACTGCCTACGTCGCTTGTCTCCACGTCTCTGTTTACATGAGCAGTGTAATTAGCGTAGGTTGCATCGCTGGTATAGTTGGCGTTGGCGGCATGCTGATGGTGGTGGTGATGTGGGATGCTGAGGTAGGGAGCACCTGAGCTGCACGAGGAACTGGATGGATGAACCTCTTCCTGGGAGCCCGGTGAGGATTTGATGAGCGGAGCGGTCGTGCAGGAGGATGACTGAGACAAACTGGAGCACAGTGGACGCTTCAGCTCTGTGATGTCATAACCGTTCTGGAAGGACGGAGGAAAAAAGAAGATACATGGGTACCTATTAAATCTGATGCTTAATTTTAAAATTTGTATTTTTTTTTACTGTAGTTCACCTAGTGGTCAAATAATATAATTCCACATTTTGGTTTTACAACTTCAGGAAGGGGTGCTAGGCGAGTTCATTCATAATACATTAAAGATGCTAAGACATGACATGACTTCGTGTCTGAAAGCTATGCCAACAAACTTTTCATGAATATGGTGGAAATGTTCCAGCTTTGGTGGCCCTTGAATGCTAAAAAAAATAAATTAGATAACTTTATACATGCTTCCCTTAGGCAGCATCATTAGAAGACATACATTTTCACTGCTATGCAGATGACACCCAGCTCTATCTGTCCATGAAGCCAGATAACACACACCAATTAGTTAAACTGCAGGAATGTCTTAAAGACATAAAGACCTGGATGGCCGCTAACTTTCTGCTTCTTAATTCAGATAAAACTGAGGTTATTGTACTCGGCCCTGAAAAATCTTAGAAATATGGTTTCTAACCAGATTCTTACTCTGGATGGCATTACCGTGGCCTCCAGTAACGCTGTGAAGTCATTTTTGACCAAGACATGTCCTTCAACACACATATTAAACAAATATGTAAGACTGCTTTCTTCCATTTGTGCAACATCTCTAAAATTAGAAATATCCTGTCTCAGAGTGACGCTGAAAAACTAGTTCATGCATTTATTACTTCCAGGCTGGACTACTGTAATTCATTATTATTAGGATGTCCTAAAAACTCCCTGAAAAGCCTTCAATTAATCCAAAATGCTGCAGCAAGAGTCCTGACAGGGACTAGAAAGAGAGAGCATATTTCTCCTGTTTTGGCTTCCCTTCATTGGCTTCCTGTTAAATCCAGAATTGAATTCAAAATCTTGCTCCTCACATACAAGGTCTTAAATAATCAGGCCCCATCTTATCTTAATGACCTTGTAGTACCATATCACCCTATTAGAGCACTCCCACTCTGCAGGCCTACTTGTTGTTCCTAGAGTATTTAAAAGTAGAATGGGAGGGAGAGCCTTCAGTTTTCAGGCCCCTCTTCTGTGGAACCAGCTTCCAGTTTGGATTCGGGAGACAGACACTATCTCTACTTTTAAGATTAGGCTTAAAACTTTCCTTTTTGCTAAAGCATATAGTTAGGGCTGGACCAGGTGACCCTGAATGCTCCCTTAGTTATGCTCCAATAGACGTAGGCTGCCGGGGGATTCCCATGATGCATTGAGTTTTTCCTTTCCAGTCACCTTTCTCACTCACTATGTGTTAATAGACTTCTCTGCATTGAATCATATCTGTTATTAATCTCTGTCTCTCTTCCACAGCATGTCTTTGTCCTGTTTTTCTTCTCTCGCCCCAACCGGTCGCAGCAGATGGCCGCCCCTCCCTGAGCCTGGTTCTGCCGAAGGTTTCTTCCTGTTAAAAGGGAGTTTTTCCTTCCCACAGTCGCCAAAGTGCTTGCTCGCCTTGAGGCGACTGCTGTTGTGATTTGGCGCTATATAAATAAAATTGAATTGAATTGAATAACCCAATCAGCGTGCCAAATTTCAAAACTTACTTACTTACAAAGAAGAAGAAGAAACACTGGTTAGTTGTGGGCTCAAACACAGGATGTTTGTAGACTATTATTTGATTACCTGAGATGCTAAAATGCATTTTTGACGGTGAGTCCTTGATTCTTAAAAAAAAATCAACTGTCATGTAAAATGCAGAACATTGTATCCATTTATTGTGTGTGTGTGTTTGGTTCTGTGTACCTGGTCCTGCTCTCCTCCTCCCTCTTCATTGTAGTTGAGAATGTTTTCTCGGATGTCCTCCCAGCTCTCATGCTCAGCAGGGATGTGGTAAACTCCTCGCTTCCTGAACTTATTTCGGCTGCCTTTTTGGTTCCACACTGTCACTGCCACCAGCACCGCTGAGCGCACACACACGCACACACACATGCACAGAGGAGGATGGTATGAATATGCATCTCTTCGTAAATGTGCTTCTGCACCACCGGGACAGACATTAGTTTCCTTCCTGTATATTTGAAGCAGTGGCTCATTAAAGCTGCTCTGTGGAGTCATTTAGCCTCAATAAATCAGTACCAAGTTCATTTAGAAACATTAGTATAATTACGGCAAACAGGTGAAAAATAAATGAGGCAGCCATTGGGAAGAGTATCAAATTCTAACAGCTTTCTACGCAGCATTTTTATTGAGACTACAAGGTCATTTGTGTTTCAAAAATCACCTAGAAGATATTTAATCTGTTCATGCGAGACGAAATGAAGGCTTCTGATGGAAAAACACAAACCATAACACAGTAGGTGTGAAGCTGAGGGAAACAACCGTTCACTGGTTAGATTAAGTTGATATATGAACAGCTTAAGGGGCGAATGGTTATTTTGTAACATTTATTTAACTGAATTCTCTTTGCGTCACCACAGCTTGTATTTTTAATGATTAGTGCTCCCAGAAAAAACTATTGATCTTCAAACATTAAAGGTCTGCAGTGGAGATTTGACCTGACCTGGCTGGATGTATTGGCACACTATTTTGCCAGCTTCCATCTATCTAAATAAGTTTAATTTCTGTTGATTATGCTGCCAGTGTCAATCAGAGATGAGTCATCACATGACTCATACTGAAGTCAGATGTGAGTCATACATTTGGCAAATTTCATCTCCTCCTACCGTGAGCCTCTGGTCGTAACCTGAATCTCTCAGCCAAGACTCTGATGGTCATACCACAATCTCGGCTCAGAACCAAGGTGATCTGGCTTTTTCTGTCAGGCCCTCACTCTTTTGAATATTCTTCCCTCTTTAAAGACACTTTTTTTGTGAGCATGCTTCTTCTGTGCCTCTAATTTAAGTTATGCAGATATTCTCCTTTATAATTGTTCTATCAAATTCTACCGCTGAATCTTTATTTTAGTTAACCAGTTTGTGGAAATTTGGATTTTCTTTATTCCCCACTTTTAATCTTCTTGTGCTGCCAGGATTCCAACAACTAATATTGTTTCATCTTTATCTCCTCTTAGAGCATGAGTGCCCCAGGTTGGCACGTACTGAGATGTGACCCTCTGTTTTCTGAGACAGAGAACATTAACCTTTTTCTCCCTCACACAAGACTTTGTCCGGCTCACTTTGGCCTCTTATTTCTGACCTGCTTCCTCTTATAAATAGAACGTTTGAAAAGTAGGTGGGAGGGGCTTGAGAGACTGTTACCCACCCTCCCTGAAATCATCAAGAGTCAAAAGTAGAAAAAAAAAAACAGTCTATCTTAGAGAAAAAAAAGAACACTTGTACACATGCTGATCTAATTTACTGAAACATTAATCACAACAGAAACGAAACAATTATAGATACATTTGCAGACTTTAGAATTCTGAGTTTCAAAATAACCACAGTTTTAATATAAACTACTAATATTAGAGGTGGGAATCACCATACATCCCACGATACGATATTATCAGAATACTTAACGCACAATACGATATTATTGCAATTTTTTTAAATATTTAGCGATATTCAGATTCTGTACATAAAGGTAAACTTTATCAATATTCATTTTATCTAATATCAAAGTCTCACACTCAGTCTTTCACTTATTTCAGTCAGTTTTATTGTTGACAAACTGAACGGTTTGTATTACAGTCTAGTCCAACTTAACTGAACGCAACCATCTGGTACAATTATAGCTATTCTGAACTATGCAATCTATGAAAACTATGAAGCCCCTTCAGCAACTGAAGAATTTGAAAGTAAATTAAAACAAAATATAATTTTACATTAAATAAAAAAGTTTTAAACTTAATTAAAATAAAACATGTCTTAAATTAAAATAAGTAAACTGTCATGTTTATTGCTGCCAAAAAAAAAAAGTTAAACACATTTGGACAGTGAAGGAATGTCAGGATTCTTGCTCAGAAAAAGGATCAACATGCTCTGAAGTCAGAGCACAAAAACCTTTTTTGTAACAAAATATCGATTTCTGCTGTCCCTGTATCGATACATTATTAGCAAACAAAATATCACGATACTACACAGTATCGATTTTTTTCCCCACCTCTAACTAATATGCCACCATACTTTCCTGGAAACAAAACAACAGCATAAATATTTCCCGTACTGTTAGTTATATTGTGTAATTCATGACAACATCAGAGTTTATTGTGTGAGGTTTGATTTAGTTCAGTAAATTATGTGTCATTCAGATGACTATAAACCAAAGAACTTAAGCAAAGTTTACCTCATCGTACTCTCTCTTAATTTCATTCTGTTAATGACTCTCTTTGCTCTTACCGAAGAAGACGAGCAGACACATGCTGATGGCCAAGATGGAGCTGGGGCTCAGAGCGGGCAGCCGGTGACCTTTGACCTGCCCCAGCTCGCAGCGTTGACCCCTGAAACCCTCCTGACATTGGCACCGGTAGCTATCGGGCGAAAGCGGCTGGCAGACACCACCGTTACGGCAGGAAGAAGGTCCACAGGGCGACGGCGCGCAACGCTGCTGACCTGAGTCGTCAGTCACGGTTACCTGACCACCAGGACACCTGGGACATGATGGAGAGCAGGACAGATGACAAAGTTAGTTAGCTGTGGCACTGAAATGGAAATAAATTATTGGAAAACTTTATGCGTGACTTCATAGGAAAGACAAAAAACTTTTAAGAAACAAAACTGCTAAAAGAATGAATGAATAGCTTCCCACCAGTGGAAGCTATATAAGTGTGCTGCTTTGCGTTTGTGTGTCATTTACTTGCACTGGTGTTTCCTCCATAAGTCGATGCATCGCAGCGGGCTGCGGCAGGGCTGGCTGCTGCAGGCATTGCTAGAGCACCCTGAGGTGACACCACGTCTCTCCAGCACCGTCACCAGATCCCGGCTCTGGCCATCCAGAGGCAGGACGTGACCATTAAATCGAACATCCCGCAGACAACCTGTTTGCCAAAAATTCCTGTTTAGCATTGCGTCCAATATGGTTTTTAAGATAAACTATTCAAAAATAATGCACTTGTGATGTAATGAGTGAAACTCAAGAGCTAAACTAACTAATTGCAATGCTTTATCTTGAAAGAACAATTAACACAAAAACTTAAGGAAAACACAATCATTGCTTCAAGAAAGTCATTTCTGAGTTAACTCTGAATTAAGCATCTGCACAGCTATAAAGCCTTTAAAAACTGAATTCTAAGTTTTCCCGTAACATCGTGAAAGAAAGAATAAATCCGAAGAGAAACACAGTGTATTTCAAGAATTTAAATACTTGTTACCATAGCTGTCAGACACTTAAGAGTCATTTTACTCCATTCAGAACTCACTTGAATAAACAAAGACTTTTTTTCTGAAATGAGATTCAGCTCTCACCCTGGAAGTCAGCCTTGTCTGGTCCATTACCAACCATTAGGCTGGATGGATGAACCACGATCTCCCTGCGGCTCCCCAGGCGGGCCTGCACTTCCCTCGAGCCCCCGCCGTGCTCTAACCGCAGGGTAAACATGTTGTCATAGCGACTGAGGCTGACCAGGACCCACTGCCCGACATCCACCCGCTGGCCGGGAAGCCGCAAAGCGTGAGCGCCGTCACCAAGGTTGGCACGTACTGAGATGTGACCCTCTGTGATCTGAGACAGAGAAGAACACAAACCTTAGAAAAAAGCTGCTGCTCGGGGATTTAAATTCTCGCAACAAAATCTGTCATGTGGGGAAGTAAAAACTGCCACCCATTGAAAATGCATTCATTATCTAAAAATGGTGCAGTAAAAGTGCAGTATTTGATAAAATGGTTAAATGTTCTTTAAGAAAAAGTGAGATTATCTCGATAAGTGGGTCCTGTTTAAACTGTGATATAAGCAGGCTTATTTTTGAGGATGGCTATCATGTGAAAGGTTAGTCATTGTTGTTCTACAGGTGGACTGACCTCCAGTACGATGTATTCATTGGTCTCCCGGGACGTCGCAGACAGCAGGGTCCCTGAGGTGGCTCTGGTTCGGACGAGCAGCTGAATGTTTGTGCGTCGGGAGATGCCGCCTCCTCTGAGCTGAAAGCGTACCACACTGCCCGAATCGAAGGAGAACTCTGGCATGGCTGAGGGGGGAGGAACATATAAATGTTTAAATTGTTTCACACAAAAGGACAAACTTGAACTATTAATCTTCTTTACAGACTGAAAACAAAACATGTACACATAAGGAGGTAATTGTTTTTCACAGACTGTTTGGCCTAACTGCTCTCAGTCAGATCTAACAGGTACAACACTGACTGCTTGCTGTGGATGTCACAATTATTAAGCCGACCACAGAGCCCTGGAAAAGGAGTCAGACTCTCTGTGTGTGCTATTTTAGGCTGACGGGCTTTCTTTGCTCCAAAGTTTCACAGCTTTTATGTCCAAAGGAATGTTTCTAAAATTTCCAAGGTCCATAGATCTAATTCTGTATTCCCAAAACTAAAGATTTAAAAGAAGAAGCTGCACTGATATGGACTGAAATGCTCTGACCCTCACCCCTGTCACACTTGTGCCCCGTGTATCCAGCGTGGCACTCGCAGCTGAACGAGCCCCAGTCTGCGAGGCAGGTTGCGTGAATCCCACATGAGGGTCCCGCCGCCGTCACGCACACGCCGTCTGTGAGCTTACAACCTGGGGTGCTGTCCACACTCTCACCGGGAGATCCCAAATCATACACCTAAGGGACAACAAAAGAAAGGAGGGAGATGATTATTTGTTGAAAAAAAAATATTTACACAAATTTTCTTTTATATCCAGCAAACTTTCGCCACATGCTTTACAAAGGAACCCAGTGCTGCCTCTGGTCATGTGATCCGGGCTTTTATTTTAAATTCTACCGTTTTCCTTCTTTATTTCTGAAATAGAAAAAAGACCAAATTTGACATGCACTGAATTTCTAAATGTGCCCATTCTTTCTGGTTGGCAGCCATTTTCGTGCTGTGTCAATCTACCTTAATGCATGAGCTACAAAAATGTGTTTTGAATTTTTCCGAGGGAATCAAGAAACCAGCTTTGATTACAGAACAAAGAAAAGCATGTAAGGCGGGGGGTTCTGTTTCTGTCTCTTTTAAGGTTTTAAAAGCCTCTTTCTACTGTCATAAAAATTTGGCTTTGAAAAGTGAAACTAAGGGGTTCCTCCTCAATGGAGCATGAATGTGCTCAGCAAACCTCCCACAATTCCTCACACATTTCTTCTACATAAAAAACAAAAACAAAAAGACCCCAATTGCTTCCTAATGGTGGCGCCAGAGAGATTTAAAAATGTTGGGCTCTGGATCAAAGTTTAGGATGGACAGTCTGATTTTTTTTTTATATGTATGTTGTTGATGCAGAGCTGTGAGCTTTGTGAAGCTTTGAGGCTTCAAGTGTGCTAATCTAGTTTAAAGTGGAGCTATTATGGGTTTCTTATCTTCTGTCATATACAGTTGGATCCATAATTTTTTGGACAATGATGCAATCTATTGTAATTTTGCATCTGCATATAACCCCACTGGATTTTAAATCAAACACTCAGGCTTTCAGCTTTATTTCAAGGAGAGTAAGAAAAAGTATATCTTTAACTGTGTAGGAATTACAGACTTTTTTTTTTACATATACAAAGTCATACCAATTTCAGAGGCTAAAAATAATCAGATGGTTGACAAGCAGTCTGATAAGGCCAGCTCTCGGCTCTTGATGGTGATTAATATTGTCATCTCAGGCCCACAGCTCTGGCTATGAGCACAGAATCTCCACCCACCTGATGTTCAAACCTTCTGTTTATAGAAGTAAACCAATGAGAAGAAAGCTGGCTTAAAGGAAGCGTGAGGAGCCAAAAGGGCTTCTTTCAGACAGATGATGAACCGAGGGGCTGTACCAGTTCCCAGCATTAGATAAATAAGGATTTATTTGAGCTGATTTGAGCAAAACTCATCAAGCACCTAATAACAAAAAGATGTAGCTCGACATGAGCATAGAGATCCCCGTTAACATAAAAAATATTTATGTCTATAAGTTTAAATTGATTTAATTTGAACTTGGTACAAAATAACAGCTAGAGGATGGAAAATACGCTGATACCTTCATGCTGGGTTATGCCAACTTACCATATTTAGAAAGAATAAATGTAGCCAAACCCTTAATTACTCACAGAGGACTTTTGATGCATGCTGAAGGCAACAATAGGCAGGTTTTCTCACAAGCTCAGTGTCTCTGCTTCTATGGTTACTGCATGAGCTCACAAACTGGGGATCTTGTACATGTATATTTATTGATCTTGAATGTAAGAAAACATTAAATAAACCCCGTAGCACGGTTAGAACATATGACCTCTATGCTCACAGGGCACAGCTCGATCAATCAGTCATCGCTTACAAAAGCACAGTAAAAGTACAAACAGATCCTGGTTAACTGACACCTCCGGTGAGGTTGTAATCAAACAAAATGACTGCTTTGAATCACTTGCTGAGTTTGTGAGATTCCCCATCATCAGTCACTGCACTGTGTGGAGTCCTGCTTGACCTTTAGTGCAAGAGCAGTGATATTGCCCACTGAAAGCAGTCCAGCACCCCTCTCACACTCTTCAGATTCACAATAAATTGCATACATGAGGTTAGAAAAGGAACCACTTTGCCATATTTGCCATATTTACCTTCCCTGTTTGGTGCATGTAGAAACAAAATCTTCAGTCTTCAATTAGAATTTGATACTTTATTAGAGTGCAAACACGACCACTGGAAGAAACCTTTAATTACCTTTAATCCCTCATTATTATCACTATAAATCATTTTATGTGGCAATGTTTTGCTAAAAGTTGTTTTTTCATTTTTTAATGCAAAAAACTGTAACTCATCCACCATCTGAAGGCAGAGTTAATCTTACTCCTGTAAAATCAGAGCATTAGACTGAAGGAGGCATCCCCAAAACACAGGGGATTGCGGTTTGAATGAGGTGCCACAGTGACAGGCTGATGGTAACATACTTCCACATCTTCTTGTCTAAAAGCTGGTTGAAATCTTTCCAGGGGACTATTTTGGGATATTTGAGAAGTGACTGAGGTTTGCAGCAGTAAAGGAACCACAGCAACGCGCTGAGCTTCATGAGGACGAGGGAGGTTCTTTTCATTTATGTTACATTTTGGACTGTGATGTTGTTATGCTGGCCTTGGCTGAGGAGCCGAGCCTAGATCACCATCTGTCCAACCACCATCCCTGTGGTACTCACAGGCGCTCAGATAAACACCATCACCATCCACCAAGGACTGCAAGTGAATACATGCATGAACAAACACAAACAGGTGCAGACCTGCAGACATTAAAACTGCATTTAAGGGCCAAGAAAAACACCCACACACACACAAAAAGCCTAATGATCTCTGGGATTAAAAACAATCATTTAAAGAGGCTTTAAACAGAGTATGGCTATTAAAATCTAATCATTTACATTAAGGCTTTTTGCCCCCAAAATTGAACACATTCATGTCCCCACAATAGGAACTCTACAAACCAACATGCTCATATTGTAATATTACCTGACTGTCGACCACCAGGTTGCGGATGCAGCCAGTGAAACTGCGGTAATGTCTGTGAGGGGACATTTCCTTCACCCCTCCCAGCTGCAGAGGCTGGAAAACATTCAGATACCTGAAGAGGAGAAGAAATAAGGAAGGGAGGAAAACATCAGGAAGAAGTGGAGGATGACAGAAGAAGGGAAGAAAAACAAAAGGATTTGGAGCAGTAGTAGTCAGAGGATTGGAGGGAAAAGCAGAGTTGGGAGGATGATGTGAAAGAAGAAGATTCGGAAAAGGAAAAAAAAATAAGGATGAATTGAATGAAAACAAAAATAAAGGAAAAGAAGAAAGCAAGAGAAATGTAAATTGGGTTTTTCACAGCAAAGTTTTAGAGTTTCTGTATTAAATTTGTAAGTAAGCAGTGAAATCAGCGTCTCTGGGGTTGTTCTTACTTCTGATTTCCAGGTGTCTCTCCTGCAGCTCTACAGCTGGACTCATCTGTCTCCAACTCATTCACAGCCACCCCTCCACACTGGTCCAGGATCAGCTGGACAGCCTGAGGACAAACAGAATGCACACCTTTACCTCATGTAGCACACCTTTTCCTCCTATTTTACAAGTTTTCTGATTTCCTGTTCCTTTGTTTCTTTCAGTCATCCATTCATGCATCTGCTGTGTCTCACCTTTCCGTCACTGATGATGTCGAGGCGATGCCAGCGTCGGTCGGTGACAGTGGATTTGGGAGGAAACTGCAAAGTGAGTGTTCCTGATCCGTGGTTTATGCTCAGAGCTGGAACGCCGTTTCTCAACTCTGAATGGGGAGTTGAAAATATTATCTTTGTTTTTTCTTTTCCATCTCACGGTAAACACACACACACACACACACTACAGTGACCCAAATACAGAATCCCAACAGGCCTAAATAAACAATAAAGTCAAGTCTGTAAACATCAACATAACAAATGTGTAAAACAGGCTGGAAAATATGTTTAGAGCTCATAAAGTGAATTTTGAGGGCTGCCTTACTTAAGTTGATGTGTGCAGTAAAATTGAACACAGCTTTGGGTCATTTAATACCCACTATGACAAAAAAAATATTAGTTTCTTGTGTCTTAAAAGTTGACGCATGCCCTGACATCACTTCTCCTTATTGCTACGTAAGCTTCTGGATCCCATCAACAACTGCAGTAAGCCACTTTATCAATTTTCTCTGTGAGAATCTCCCAATATCCTTTCATCTTCTGCTGTAAAATGTGTGCGTTTGTGTCTATGTGTGTATGACCTGATCAACCTCATAGTCACAATATTGGACATGTAAGTGCAAAAACGCTTCAGAGAGATCAATCCTGCAACTATCTTTGATTTTCCCCTCCCCGGACCACTGCAGCAACAGCCTGGGTTCAATAATTACATAACTTTAATGCCACAAGATTATGCAAGAAGTGTTCGAAAGGCCATCTGCAGGCTAATCCATCAGCACCACATTAGGACCACTGGGAGCTGACATTAGAGTTTATGAAGCTCCTCATCCACTGAGAAACTGTCTATACAGCAGCGGATTGATGAATGCTTTGTGTTTGCTGAAAAGCAGGACCGGCAGCACGTTCCCATCAGCACTGCGAGATTAGTATGATTGTTATAGAGCTAGGAAGTTAAAATAATTTGTCAGCTTTCAGCAAAAGGGTACTGAAGTTCAAGCAGAATGTGTTTGCTGCAGCAAATGAGCCACTCTCAGAGACTTCTGCAAGCATTGCAATAATCACCTCTGTTCCTCATTTCTCTAATGCTTTGTTGGTTAATAGATGATTCTTTTTATCTATATCATACTAAACCTAGCTGAAAACTACAATGACTAGCTGATAGTCTAAGAGTTGATAAATAAAATCAGAGCCATCTGTTCACTGAAATGTGCTGTTAGCTTTGAATCACGACAATCTCTTTGCTGGACCAACATGGTGGTTGTGTGGCCCAAAGCTTATGTACCAAAGTGTTGCACATTTGTATTTTTATTTTGCGTTAAACTGAAAAAATTAAATTAAAGGACATCACAGGTCCAGTAAATGAAATGCATTAGCCACATCAATCATCCCAGAACACACACTAAACCTAATAATTTGAATTTAATTTGATCATTTTCAGCCTTTGTACTCACAAACACCTTCCAGAGAATCGATTAGATAAAAAATTATATTTAGACAGTGGAATTCAAAAGCCTTTACAGTAACGATCTAATCTAACCTCAAATCCACATATGTCATATAACAGTTCTGACTTCAGAACATCTACAGTACAATGTGCCACTTACCGAGAACATGACGTTATAAGCTTTATAAACATGGAAGAAAACCCATTAGATCAAATCAAGGCCTTACTGTATAAACTGTGAGTTCTAATGTCACCTAGTGCATAATGGACAATAAAACATCTCAAAGGTTTTGAGAGCTGTTGTATAGCTGCATGTAATCAGTGGTGCATTTTCTGATTCTTCGTCGGATTTGTCACTAAGTCTTAAGATGCAAAGAATACCAACAGAAGGTTAGTAAGGGTGTCTGTAAATCATTTATTTATCAGACTCAACACCGGCTCACACTTTCATGTGTGTTTTTGCAGCTATTTAAGAGCACCTTTACTGTCACACTGACATATTCAGGCCAAAATTTCTACTTCCATCCAAGTGGCTAACTTCAACTGAAATTACTAGATCTGGCCTTATTAGTTTATTTGAAAATACTGACTGTTTGATCTTCATAGATCTTCCGAGTAGAACTCTTTGGATTTGTGTTTTAATTGAGTTTGACTCCAGAGCAAAGAAAGTTAAGACGTTAACTCTTAATCTACAAAAGTAGAAGCTTTACACACGAGAGCCTCAGCGTGAAACTCACCAATGGCAATGAAGTCCTCCTGCACCCCAGAGTGAACATTACCAAGCGGCCCATTGTAGAGGAGCAGCCCATTGGCCGACTCAGCCAGGAACTCCAGGGAGATGTGGCTCTGATAGCAAGGTTTGATGGGAGGGAACCAGGCGTAACCCTGGCCGCCAAAGCTGTGTTTGGTCTGCTGACACTCGGGGCCGTCATACATGGGAGGACACTTGCATCTGAGACAGAGAGTTAATCTACTTTATTTTCTAATTATATTATTTATTTTATTATATTTCTAATTAAAGACTTTTTACTGTCCATTAGTACTGCTGCAAAGCAAATTTCTTTTCTGACAGGTTCATATGAACTGAGAGAGATCGACAGACAGAAAGATAAACAGACACATAATCCACATTCAAGAAACCTTAATAGAAATGCTTAAAAAAAATAATATAAATCTATATTTGCCAGTGTTGATAAGTTTTTCAAGTGCAAGAAAAAGAAAGAGAGCAATGGAGAGTGAGTCATCTGTCAGCTTTAGCAGCTGAAATGTTTCATCCAGTATCTCAACCATTAAAGTCATGTGACAATTCAAAGTCAGCCAGCTTACTTTCAGCTGAAAATGAGGCTTTGGAGTGTTATTACTTTAAGAGAAATCTTCTGCCTCTCTTTCAAATGTTTGACAGATATACCTAGAGTTAATCACTGAACAAATACAAAATTTCTGCGAGCTTCACAAGGTGACTTTAACTGTTCAGGGCTTGAATCTGCCGCATACAACCGGCAGACTTCTAATCAGTACCGTCAGGTGAAAACTATGTAAACACAGAGCAGCCACTGAGAGAAAAGTAAGAAAAAGGTGATTCACAGTATCTCATTATAAAGAAAACTTTCCCTTCGATAACAAGTTTCAAAGACACAGCACTTTAGAGACTCTACTTGCTGGAATCAGATAAGTGCAACAGTTCAACCTCCAGGTAACATACTGGAAAAATGACATGTTCATATTTAATGTCATCCTGGATGCATTATCATTTGAAGAATTACATGGAACATGCAAAGACTCCTCCTTGGCTTAAACCTACCGGTATCCCAATGGTCCGTCCTGGCAGGTGCCCCCATTGAGGCATGGGTTGACGGGGTAAGCAGAACAGGACAGGTGAACTGCCTCACGGCCCCGGCAGCCACATTGCGCAGTCAAAGAGGCCGCCAGTGACACCAGAGAGATGTTACCAGAGCTGAGAGCCACCGGTGCCTGGCTGAATGAAACCTCATTGCTGCAACCTCCAGACTGGCTGCAGTCTGTGTATGGGCAGTCATCCGCACCCACCTGAGAGATGGACACGCCCAGAATGGCCTCCAGCTAAAGGTGATAAAAAAAGGAGGACAAACAGAGGAACTTTCAAAATATGATAAGCTAAAAATAGAGACAAACTATATAATGAAACAAAAAACTAATGAGGGAAAGTAAAACAATGTTGAAACAAAGTAAAAATAGCATGGAGCAAAACGGAACCTCAGCTCAATCAAAGATAGATAACTCAAGATTTTGCTGAATGAACTGAAGAAACACTGCAAAAATGGGACAAAATTTCTCTGCAATGATCTGAAGGACTGATAAAGTCATACAGAAAACAATTACTGGTAAATTTGGTTCTATAAATCACCGAAACATGAAGTGTACTTTGATATAGACAGGAGTTCATGATCAGCTCAAAGAGTGTACTGACCAGGTTCTGTGGCCCTTAAACCAAACCCAAATCAACAAGTCTCCATCAGTGTGCTCCACAATTGATATGAGGTGTTTGTGTTGATATCCTGTGTTTGTTTTTTGTCAAATGCGGTACTGTGCATTATGGCCAAACCCTGCCTTTGGTCATCTGTCCAAGAGGCTTGTCTTTTGTGTAGACGCAACTTTTCAAACTAAACTGCGCTACCATGTTCTTTTCAGAAAGAGGTTGAGGACAAGCCATATTTGTTCAATCTTTTTCTAACGTTACTGTCATGAACTTGAACATTTAACATTTTACCCAAGGCTGTGAAGTCTCAGATGTAGTTCTTGTAGTTTCTCTGAACATTTCACAGTCTGACCTTAGGGAAGATTTTTTGGGATGCCTGCTGCTAGGAAGATTGTGGCACTGTTTTAATACACGCCTATAAAACAATAAAACTTCTGTAGTTTCATTTGCTTCTGCAAGTGTAGCGATTTCTAAAAGAAACAATAAATGTGTACTTAGTTTTTATAGGACTGTTCAGAGTCTGGTGAAAACTTTCTTTTCCACATTGTAGGATTGTAGGTATCCTCGAAACTAGGATAAGCTTGGCCAACCAAAACTAAAACAACCATGAAGCTAAAATTTAAGCTGGCGTTTGGTCCAAACCCATGGACCAAGGTTTCACACCTTGGCATTTTTTGTCTTTGATTACACTGATGAGTCCAATTCAGTTAGGTATAAAGCTGACCTATGATTAAGCAGAGGAAATAAAACTAAAACTGAAATGAAGATGAAAAATGGCACACAACTAATTAAAAATCAAATATAAGCCCACCAAGACAGATTAAGTGTTAACTGTGTCGTTAAACTTCAAATAAGACTAAGTACTGTGTGTGACATGAGTGAAACTAAAACTAGCGTGGGGGGAAAACAAACTCAAACTAACAGCATTGAAGTCATGAGCTCTGTTTGAACATATTAGAGAATTTCAGAGAATGACAGGAAACGTCTTTGATCTGATGTCTACCTGCATCAGTGAAATCTGAATTTACTCTATTTCCCTTACTGTTATTTATGCACTTTGGTGTTTCTCTGTCATTTTCTCTTCCTCTTAAAGTTTTGCTGTCATTTGCCAAATTCACTCGCTTCCCTGCTTGTCATCCTGATTCTTTTCTCTCGTTTTGTTACTTTTTTGGAGGGGGGGTAGGGGGTGAGAGGTTTTCATCAGAGTCCCTCAGGGTTTCCTGTCTCTCTCCAACTGTGTGTATTCCTTTTTTTGGGAGTTTAGCTATTCAGCTGACACTCTCATCCACTGTGACTTACACTCCCCAGGCACGGCTTTAGATTTTGGCTCCAGAGCCAGTTTCAACATCGTCTTTTTTCGTGATGACTTTGTATCTCTCTGACATTTTTGTTCTTAATCAGCCAAGACACTTTTCCTCTTAACCCTGAGATAATTAAAGACGTACCTTTCATCTTCAGCATTTGATGGAAGTTATTTTAAATCATGCTGTGTTATTTATACTTTAACTAATTTTTATTGTTGTAGGTGCTGATTAGGCTTTTGAGCCAAGTTGCATTAAAGCTGGAGATGTGCTAACTATCTGTGTCTTGACACTTTGACAGGATTTATGTTAGCTTCAATATTTGAACAATATTTGCATCTCTGGTAATATGAAGGCTTTTCTAAACACACAATATGTAGTTTGTTTTGCAGTTATGTCTTAACATAAGCATTATGTACAAAGTACTCAAGTAAAACTAAAACACTGCTAATACCCTGCTGTAGAAGGCAACAGTGTAGAAAATTTGTATACTTCAAGAAAATCATCAAGACACCCCGACAGCTATGTAACCAAAGTGGGAAGGAATTATGTACTTATGTGTTATACTTCTACAACTAAGTCTAGTTAATCAGCAGTAATGCCACCAGGCAATTATTTAAACCTTGATTGAAATGAACTTTACTTTCAGGATATTTAAAAAAGTGTATTTATTACACAAACAGTCACAATATGATAATAAAACACATGCAATAAGGTGTTAAAGGTTCCTTTCAGCTTCCTTTGACTGTTTTGTTTTTCTCTTATACTGTCTCTGGTGTTATGTATTTATTCCCAGTGCTGTAGTGTTTCTGTGTATATTATCAGTATTATTAAACACTATTATTTAATCATTAAGTGAAATAGCTTTCTGATGTAATTTCCTGCACTGTTTCCTTCATGTGAGCATATGTAATATTGATTCACTTTATCCCCCAGCATATAGCTACCCCTTCTTGAGGCTGAACCTGTTCTTCTTCCTGTTAAAAGGGAGTTTTTCCTCCCCACTGTTACCAAGTGCTTCTTTATACAGGTTCGTCTGAGTGTTGGGGTTTATCTCTATTATTTTTGGGTCTTTACAATATAAAGTGCCTTGAGGCGACTGTGGTTGTGATTTGGCGATGTATAAATGAAAGTGGATCGAATTAAACAGAACCAGAATTAACTGAACTGAATCGAGCTGTGTGTATAAACGGATATTTGTACAGACATGTATTATGACAATACATTACACATTTCTGAAGCTATCTTTTGCTCCATTGTCAGTAATATTAGATAGTTATGTTTTAGTAATATACTTTTCAGTTTTTGCTCATATTTTGGTTTTATTGGCCACTTGGAAGCAGAAGTAAATTATGAACCCTACAGTGCATATAGTAACTGAAGATGTTAATGTGAACTGCAGTTATATTACAGTATGCTACAAAGCTCTCTTTCTCCTAATAGATTTATTCACATTATTGCTTTGCCAGTGTCATAACTTTTATGCAGTCTTTTAAACAAGACGTCAGCTGAGCGACAGCTGACAGTTAGATATTTGATCTAGCTCGGCTGTCTATGTTTGTGCAAGTGTGTTTATTTAATATGCATATTTATATGATTCACCAACTGCCATCATCTGCCTGCCTGTCACAGAAATGAGATCAGAAGCAGCTCCCAATGCTTTAATGGTAAATTTTCATATAAAAGTATACAAGTGTGTACATATGCACGCAAGTATGTGCGTGCACATGTGGGTGTATCACTGAAGAGAGACATGCTGAAGCAACATGTCCACATATTAATGTATGATCAGTTTTTCACCTTTCCACGCATGTGGGTGTGCATGAGTGTGAAATGGTTTACACTTCGTGTTAAATATCTCTGCTTGTTGAACTGCACATATGAATATGTGAATGTAATGTTTAACTGAGTGTAATTAATGCATCATTAATCCTATGGCTGAAGATGTAAACAGGATGGCTCATTTTTCCTGTCAGTTCACCACGTTTACATTTTCACACTTCACCTTGCTTCACTTTATTTAGCTTTTGCACAATTATCTGTTTGCTTGTTGGATTGGGACACTTCCTCTTTGATTTTCCTGACCGAAGAGAAAGTAAGTTCCTGAGATTTCCAGTAACAAAAATCACAAATTAGCCTTTAAAGGTTTCGGATTAAATAACTGTTTTTTAACTTACAGAAAAAAATGTAAATAATGGATTTTTATTAAACATCAAAAATGTGCTCAAGAATTGCCACCTTTCAACTGAAACACTAGAGAGAGTGGAAAAAATGCCAAAAAGTATAATAATTTAATATCATTTATATTCCTACTTTTAAATAGTTTAAAGTGTATTTTCCAGACTCTAAGTCTTTCCTCACCTTGGCCTTGTTTGCTGCCACGTAGCCGTGCAGTTTCTCAGCCTTGTAGTAGGGAGAGCCGTGGGCAGCAAACCAAACATTAAGCGCCCTCCCACCATGTTTGCTGGCATCACCCACAGAGAAGATCTGGACGTTTTCCGGCAAAGTCTGCAGGAGTTCAGCCAACGTCAGACCCAGACGGGAAAAGCGACTCTTCTCACCTCCACCACTACTACTGAAAAACTCCTCCACTGTCAGGTCTGGAAGAAGAAGAAGGGGAGGAGAACAGATTTGTTTACTAGCCTCATAAATCACCATGGGAAATTAGAGGCAGCATAAAAAGCAGCGGACAGACAGAAATATCCTGATACTACAAGTTGAATGAAAAGGTGAATAAAACAGAAGGAAAAAAGGGAAGAGACAACAAAGTCTGAAGAGATGGAGCTGAAAATAAACAGCAGGGAACACAAGAGATGATAGAAGAAGAGGAGCAGGGAGTTATTTCCAATATTGCGTCTGTGTGCCAATGCTGATGGAGCCTGATCGAGCTGACAGCCCTGAAACTGAGACCCTGAAGCACTGTGCCACATCGACAGTCACAGGAGGGTGTAAATGTGCGTCTTGTGTCAGTGCGCTGAGATGTTGTTAAGTCATTTCCATGACTAACAACTGTTTTGTTTGAGGATAAGAAGTGTATTTTCATATGTTAACAATTTGACATCTTCACTTTGGGACTCACTGCTCAGGCGGATGGAGGCAGCATGCTGCAAGGCAACGTGGTGCAGCTCTGTGACGTCTACTTGGGCGGTGGAGGTGACGTCTGGCCAGGTGCTGTCGGATACACGAACCTGCAGGTGGTATGAGCCGGGGGGAGTTCCCTCCCTAATACTGAGCTGACCCGAGCTCTGGTTCAGACTGAACAACCTGAGAGAGCGAAAGAAAGATTAGTTTGACTTATTTTCTGTTGCTGCTTAGATTTATATTTGTTAAAATACATCATATCTGCTGCTTTCTTGCATAAGAAGCGGGTGCTATTTTCAGTCCCAGCAAAAAAAAGTGTGTGTACCGTTTCGGATTTTCGATTTATGTATGTTACATAAATACTTATGTCT
This sequence comes from Neolamprologus brichardi, assembly GCF_056152115.1. Taxonomy (NCBI): domain Eukaryota; kingdom Metazoa; phylum Chordata; class Actinopteri; order Cichliformes; family Cichlidae; genus Neolamprologus; species Neolamprologus brichardi. The sequence goes on along the minus strand of NC_142114.1, from coordinate 23,228,936 downwards.
GGATTTCCAAAAAAAAGCAGTGCAGAAATACACTTTATTAACCTCTTCCACTCTGGAGGTCTGTCTGCAAGGAACCATTTATTATATGGCTATTAAATGTGTGATGGATAGGTTGGATATTATAATTGTTGAGCAGAATTCCTGCTGCAGAAAATGTATTAGTTTAAGGACTTATTGTTATAAGGCAAATACAAATTCAGACATTTCAGTGAGGAAAATGTAACGTCAGTATATGAGAGGCAGCTGTTCCTCATGCTTGGAAAACCAAACACATTCATAAAGTTCCCAGTGAAATCTTCAATCCGGATAAAATCTTTCTCAGATGGGATTTGTCAGATCAAACTCTGACCAGATGGAGGTCAGCTGTTGAACATGGATCCAGGCCGGTGGGGGGGACTCTTGATCTGGAAAACTTTGGCAATCTCCGCTCTGCTGCACTACAGAGCGGATCCCAAACCTGGCGGAGAACATGTGCCGCTGGCTCATGTTAATATTTAACCTCTTCACACTGAAGTGACCTTCAGAGCTCAGACTAGACCAATTAATTAAACGTTACTGAACTGAGGCCAAAATGAGTCTGCGGACGGCGCTTGTGCTGCCGCTACAAAACAAGCTCTCATGTACCATCTCCTGGAATACCGTCACGCTTGAGAGATTTCCAAACATGTCAAAGCACTTCACAGACAGGAAACAAATGAAAACATAACATACCGATCAATTCCAAACAAATCGCTGTCTGCTGAGGCAGAATGCTGAGGTCTTCTGGTTATTTTGTGCGTTTTGTGATTTACTAAATGTCCCAAAATAGCACTTTTTAAATTTTTTTTTTAGCTTTGACATGTTTTTTGCCCAGCACGGTGGCACGGTGGTTAGCACTGTTGCCGCACAGCAAGAAGGTCCTGAGTTCAATTCCATCATCAGGCCAGGGTCTTTCTGTGTGGAGTTTACATGTTCTCCCCGTGTTTCTGTGGGTTCTCTCCGAGTACTCCGGCTTCCTCCCACTGTCCAAAGACATTAGTGGGGATAGGTTAATCCAAATTGCCCATAGGTGTGAATGTGCGAATGGTTGTCTGTCTCTGTGTGTTGGCCCTGCGACAGACTGTCGACATGTCCAGGGTGTACCCCGCCTCTCGCCCTATGACAGCTGGGATGGGCTCCAGCGCCCCCCGTGACCCTGAAAAGGATAAGCGGACGCGGATGGATGGATGGATGTTTTTAGCCCCTCAGGCTCCTTCACCTTACTAGAACGCTTTTTCATATTTTCCCCTAGATTGTATCTTTTTATATGTAAATAATATTCAGCCTAAAGCTGATCTATACTGTGAACAAACTGCTATCTGCTGTATGCTCTGATAAGGGGCGGCAGTTCAGGAGCATCTATGGTAATTCTCTCTCTCGTGGTTCCTTTGTTCTCGGCCATTTCTTGTCGTCTCTTGTCGTCCCTCTTTACAGGTATCTCATTAGAAGAAAAGGTGGCAGGGAGCGCAATCAGGCTCTCCTTTCAATGCGTCCGCGTGAAACCTTGCCTCATCAAACAAAATGAGTGCGCCCTCACCGTGCTTCACTGGGAATTTTCAATACCGCTGGTTATGAAGTATTAATAGCACTGTTCCTGACAAGTCAGATCCCCTTTTCTATCTCTCTCCTTCCTGTCCTCTTCCCCTTCATTCCCTTTCACTCTTTCTTTGTTTCCCCCTTCAAACTGCCTGTTTCTCTGTCCCAATTTTCTTTTCTCCCCTTTGTCGCGCGGCACCTTTGTACTGTCTCTCCCTCTTTATTTTAAATCTGTCAGCTCCTGTGCAGCTCTTTTATTTTCTCTCTTTTTCTCTTGTGCATTTCTTGCTGCGTGTCACATGAGAAGGGACACTTTAGCAGGGAATCTTTTCTGTATTAGTCCCAACACATCGTAAAACTACTTTACATCTGTCGTTCTCTGGATTCTTTCATCCTAAACTGGTCACAATATGCTCAACAGGAGTGTGTAGATTGGTCCAAATCACACTGTATATTGTGATATCGTGCATACATCTTTAATCCCAACAAAAAACATCATCTTGTCATTCATGTTTTAAATTGTTTCATTCCTTGTTCAGAGTTTCGTGAGCTGTATTCTACATTTACGTTGGTTTTCCAGTGGAAGGTGCAAACGGTACAATTTTACATTTTGGATATATTTTATAGTCTTATTGTGCAAATTAAAATCAAAAGGAACATCTGGTTTGCATTATTATTTAATTATGAGTAGTACGTTAACTAGATGAATAAACAAACAGATTTGAAATGTCACTGCTTACTTACGATATTGCACAACCACAATCCTAAGCTACAAAGGAATACATTGAAACTGCAGCCTGTCTGGAGTCATAAAAAATGCATCTGCCTGCCTAAAACAAAGCAGCATTTCCATTTGAGAACATTCAAAATGTTTAAAAGAACCAGCCTGTATCTGTTTCCATCTCTTCTCTTCATCATGAATCTCTTTCCTGTCCTCAAAGTGTTTACACGCATGATTCTCTGTGACTTAAGCTGAACTCCAGACAAGGTCCAGACGATCAGGTAAGGACATTATCTGAAGTTGCACTTCCTCACATTCAGAGCACTAAAGCAGATCATATCAGATGTGTTTGCACTGCTGGAAATTCTCATCTTGAGGACGATTACATGAAGATTTACTTTAAAGCGGTGAAGGGTCAAAAACTATTTAACGCTTGATCTAACTGGCTGCCATGGACGTTTGTGTTCTCACATATGCCTCAGCTGGGGAAGGACTAGAAAAGTTCAGGGCTGCAGTGCATGTGGGAAAATGGCCTTATTCAAATTTTTCTTCTACTTCTTTTCCTTCCTGTCTTTTCTTTGTTTCGTCTTTAATTGTGATTTAATTAAAATAATCTTTCTCTATATTTTCAATATTATTGCCATACTTCTGAGGTTATCTATCTCTCCTTTTTTTTCTTTTTGCATTACTTAATTTATCCATCTGTGCTTTCACCTCCATCACTCCCTTTCTGCAAGTCACCTTTCAGGCATCTCAGAGTTTTCAGCTGATGAGATCAAAGTACCTGGTTGGTTTGCCTTCAAAACGGTACACTTTCTCACTCCAGTCATCAAGGTCGGGGGATTGAACTTGTCCGAGCACTGCCGTCTGGAGAATACCTGTCAGGAGGTGGGAAAAAAAAAAACAAAAAAGTCCAAAAATGTATTAGCTTTGAGAGGAATTAGTTTTGAGCACAAAGGGTCCCTCCGGTACAATCCAAATATTAAGAGTGAAGGGAAAAAAGTAGAGGCTTCTTTAAGGAGATAAGGTGACGGGCGATGCCTCATTGGCACACACGGTCATGGTTTGATGGCACAGCAGTAATATGTTCACGCATTAGTTTCCCCCTCTTCCAAAAAAAGCTGAACACAGCTCTGTAATCTCTTTAGCCGTGAAATCAGCTGCCTTTTAAAAAAGCCTCCTGTTTATGTGCTCATCAAACCCGGGACTTAAGCTGGTCTTAATTGTTTGCTTCATGGTATGTTGTTAAGGTACGTGATGGATTCATATTAGCAGGTTAATGCACTTTCATGTGGAAAGGCCCTCGAGAGGGAATTCACTAAAAATACATTACAGAATACCTTAGTTTTTCCAGCAAATTACAGAGGGCCGACAGATGGTATGAAACGCTAAATAAGTGATGTGGGCTGGAGCAGGAGGCTGTGAGCAGTCGACTGTGACAAGTACAGTTTTAACAACATGAGCGGAGAGCGCTCAGAAGGTGGTGGGAGGGCAACTCGTGCTCACTCCCAACACATTACATACTGACGCTTGGTCAGGACCTGCAGGTGTCACATGTTAAAACATAGTGGGTAACGCTTTAGTGTCATTTTTCAATATTGAAGGCAGTCTGGTGGACTTTAAAAAGTCCCTAAATGTCAGAAGGAGACAGCAAGAGACCATAATTAAATGCGCTCCGCTGTTGAAGGACGCATCAATATGGTGACCAAGAAAACTGAGGAGATGCTTGCTGCAAATGGGAGAAGTTTGACTTGTAATGTGTGATTAATGCTGTGAAAGAGCATAAAACACAATCTGTTCCTAAACCTAAATAGTGACAGAACAAAAAGGCAGGCATCTCAGTTGGTTGTAAATGATAAATGGCGATATATAGCGCCTTTCTACCTCAAGTCTCATTTACCCAATCACACACATTCATACAGAACTTAATCTATGCCTAGCTTCCTAACATTCGCACACACACTCGCACTTCGATGAATGCATCTGGGGCAACTTGGGGTTTAGTAACTTGCCTGAGGATAATTCGGCATGAGGCTGGAGAAGTCGGGGATCAACCGAGCTACCCTCCTGGTTGTAGTTGTGTGATTATGCCTTCCACCAGCTCAACTGCATCCATATTTTTTTCTTATGTGGAAAAATGAAAGTATGGGTGAAGACCCTAAACACTGCACTGAAAAATGGCACTAAAGGGCCACTCAGTGCATTAAACGCTTGATGTGAGGAGATTTTTATGTGATAGGGTGGGATAATAGAGACCTAAAGGTTTAAAAAGAAACCATGCTGAATCCCTCAGAGTGACCAGGGAACTTTTAACTGGGACAATATAATATAATACATTATGTTCTGGGGTAAAGGCGTGTTCAAGCAATAGTACACCCAAACTTTCTCCACTGGAGTGTAAAATACTAGACTGAACGGTGAGACTCTCATGAAAGAAAAATCCAAAACCAAATGAATGCCTAAATTTTGTGGATACAAACAGCACACATTTATTTAAACATCGTGTTTTCATCAATTTCCAGTTTTCAATCAGTTTTCATCAGTGTGCAGCTAGTTTACATTTATTTTACACTGGTTCCCTTTGATGCCTCACTAAATCAGAGAAAAGCCTGGGGCCAGTTTCACAGTTTTTGCAGCTACTGTTCACACCACAAATGTTAGCAGCATTATGTTTCACAAATCACTGCAGCTCACAAATTACAGATAAATTTACAGACCCTACAGGGCTCTTGCATGCTTACTGTTTTTACAAATGAAAAGCATCGCAATGAACAAAAACACTTTGTTTTCGCAAATCACATTGTGCATTTGGCAAATTTAGTGAAACATGTCCACGTTTAATTTTCTCTGTTCGGGGACAACAATGAGATCACTGAATGAAAATGTCATAGATGCAACAGATGAATAGTGGTGAACAATGAAAAACTTGCCGTCACATCTAAAATCAACCCTTTTTTTTGACACAGCACGCTTCATGTGATCTGTGTGTAGTTTTATTTGATCATGGCCATGAAAAAAAAATTTTTTTTCACAGACTAGGACTTCAGAACCTATTTTCATAAACCTCAGCAAACTCTGTAGCTTTGGACATTTGGAACCAAATTATGTAATAATATATATAGGTTTCATGGAGCTAGTCTCAAAAATGAAGCATTGGAATCCTCACTGAAATAGATAAAAACAAAACATACCTTCATAACTGTAGACAATAAAGTTGGTGTGTCCAGGTGAGTGGGGATGATCATTCCTGTCGCCGATCACAACTGTCAACGTGCTAGTAGAGCTCATTGGAGGAGAGCCGCTGTCAATCATGAGAATTGGGAGGCGGTACTCCTTCTGCCGCTCACGATCAAAAGCACGGAGCGCGGTGATGGCTGCGCTTCCGTTCCGAAAGTCCGTCAGGTTAAAGTTGGTGGCGTCTGAGGTGAGCATCAGAAGCCGTATGGAAAATGGCCCACTGTTGGTGGAGGTGTCGCGATCGGTGGCATGAAGGAGCAAGGAGGTTTCATTCATTCTCACTGGCTGAGGCGCAGCTGTGTTCTCCCAAACAACAGGCTTGTAGAGGACCTCAAACTCTGGCCCGTTGTCGTTAACATCAAGTACAGTCACCACAACAATGGCAGTGCCAGTCAGGGGGGGAATCCCTGCGTCTGTAGCCAAGACCATGATCCTGTGCTGTGAAATTTTCTCCCTGTCCAAAGAATCAGCAACTACAACCCAACCAGACTGGTCCACCAGGAACTGATTGTAGGGATCTGACTCTTTGGATATACTGTAAGAGAAACGCCCATTTTGGCCAGAATCTAGATCAGAAGCTGTAACTTGAGCAACAATTGTCCCCACTGGCACATCTTCAGACATAGCTGGTGACTCATAGAATTGTGGAAAGAAGACAGGAGGATGGTCGTTGGAGTCTTCCACTTGAATGAGACAATAGGCGAGGCTGAAGAAATCAGCATCTTCGGCCTTCAGGGTCAGATTGAAAGTCCTTTCGTTAGGCTTCTCAAAGTCAACTTTCTTCTTAAGTTTTATTACGCCACGTCGATTCACTTTGTCTGTCTCCACAAAGAACTTTCTGTCTTCATCACCACCTACAATGCTGAAGGTTACCACAGCATTCTCACCCTCATCTCCATCTGTGGCAGAAACTACAAGAACCTCGCTATTCACCTCAAGGTCCTCAGTCACCTGATCAACACATAGAAGTAAGTGATCTATTTACATGCATCATTGGTAAAATAAATGTAAATGTTTAAAGAAGGTTAGCGAGGTTGACTCACCTGAGTATTGTAGAGTCTCTGAGTGAAGATGGGTGGATGGTCATTGACATCTGAAACCATAATGGTGGCTGTCCCTGTCCCTGCCAAACCCCCTCCATCACGGGCCTCCACCACTACCAGATACCGGTCCTCCATCTCCCTGTCCAGAGAGCGTAGTACTGTGTAGATGGTGCCCGTAGTGGCATTGATAGAGAACAGGTTGAGGTTGATCTCGTTGCGAATGTTCTTGATGATGCTGTATGTGAGCAAGGCATTCCTGCCCTCATTGGGGTCATCCAGATCCATGGCACGCATCTCCATGACGGATGTGTCTGCAGGTGAATTTTCAGGCACTTGACCAACAAAACAACCATCTACTTCCAGTGCTGGGCAGGGGAAGAAGGGAGCATTGTCATTGATGTCTCTGACTTCTAAAAGTACATCAGCAAATCCTGTGAGACCTGCCCCTCCCTCATCTGTGGCGAGGACAAGGAATCTCCAGGCAGGGCGCTCCTCGCGGTCCAGTCGACGTTGAGCATAGATTCTTCCAGTGCGCTCATCAATGGTAAACTCACCACCAGCGCCCTGGCCATGGAGGGAGTAGCGAAGAGCACTCTGGTCAGCTTCCTGATCGGGATCTGTAGCTGATACCTACAAAAATTACACAGAAATATAACGGTAAAATAAAATCTAAAATTCTCAAAACACTGAGTTTGTAGTTCAAATTAAAAATGAAAGATCAAACTTGCTGTTACTAGAAATTTCCAGGTGATATAAAGCACTGTGTAAATGTTTCCCCTGATTTCTTTCAAGGAGCCAGGCTTTCTGGAAATATTTTAAAGTGGTCTTAAGCAATAGTTCTCCAGGCTTTCTGCACACTGGCTGCTTCTTCACTCATTTTGAATCCACTCCTTGTACCTGATCATTTTCAGATGATTGTTTTTTTCCCTAAGCCAATGAATATTGACCTATGAACCATTTAAGCATAAAAAATCCCATCTATAACTCCATGGATGAACCAGTGTTGCATATACACATAACGGATAGCTTAGCAAAGAGCTATCTTTGGGCACATTTTTTAACTAGCAGTCTGCAAAAACTGCAGGTTCTGTGATGGTTTGGGTTTGCATTTCAGTTACTGTTATTGGGGATTTTGTCAAAATTTGTCAGAATTTTGAACGCAGAAAAACACCATCAGATTTTCATTTACACATTGCCTTCTAGCCTGTCTGATTGGAAATAGTTTCATTTTTCAGCATGGCAATGGTCCCAAAGTCACTGCCAGTGCAATAAAATATACCTAGATGGAAAAACAAACAATGGAATTTCCCCAGAGTCAACATTACTGAAGCAGAATAGAAGGCAGCCAACATCTAAAGAAGAGGTTTGAATGTCCTTGAAGAAGCCTGAAGACCACTTAAAGAAATGATGTGAAAGCTTGGCTAAGAGAGTTCAGGTTGTGTTGAAATATAAAGGTGGCCATACCACAATATCAATATTGCTAATATCACAGTATTACCAATACTAATGGTCCCTCACATTAATATCCTAAAGTATTATGTTGTTAAGCGTAAATAAACATATTCATTCCTAACTTTTTCATTTACTAGGAGCACATACTTTAAAAGATACCATTATTGTTAACTGCTATGGTTTACCTTAAGGAACTGTTTTAATATTTGATGTTTCATAGAGCCTTTGACAACCTGTTTCTGCACGAGATGACAAAATTTATGTCACACAGATTCCTCTGGACACACAGATGCATGAACTGTATTCTGGGCTTTAAGCCAGATGCTGCATTTTATAACATCAGATCTTTATTCAAATTATTTGAAGTGCTTTTGTGTATGAAATGCTGACTAGTCCCCATTTTCAAATTGGAAAAGTGGAAAAAGGGCTGAAAATATCTTCAGAATTAAAGCATGAAACGTATTGCAGACTTACTAATCAAGCTTTTGATGATGTTGAAAATAATTTTAAACTTAAAAAATTACAAATACATAAAAAATAATCATCAAAAAACACCATCTGAACATTTCCTTGTTAAAAAAGTGGCTTCATTATAGAAGGACTGCAGCAAAAGTTAATTGCAAGCTGTCACATTTGTCGTCGCAAGTCCATTCAATAACATTTTTCTTCTTTAAAGAAACAGTTTTTTTTATTGTTCTTTTATACATCAGGCAGTTTCTTATTAAAAAAGCTGAACTGCTTTTTCATTATGTACAAATGTCAAGCCCAACAAACAGGACACGAGGCACGGAGCTGATTGCAGCAGCTGCCCCTGCACAAGGGGACTTGCCAACACAGGAATAAACATTTCTCAGTTGCTTTGTCCTGTTTGCTTAATTAACCAGCCTTCCTGCTATCTCTCTGAACAAGGGGACAAGAGCAGCAGAAACGAGACGAGCTCTCACATCTGTCAAGGAGACACACAATGCAATTAAAAGTTAATAGACACAGACAAAAGCAAGAAAAAGTACACTTTTACCCTTTCTCTTCCTCTTTTCTCACCAGAGGGTTTGTTTACAGAAGGCTTTGAAGTCATCCCCCCTTCCTCCCTTCCCCAGCCACCTCCCCCATGTGGGTTCTTTGCATTTCTTGACAACGTGATGCAGGTACACAATATTGAAGATGAGCAGCCGCGGCACCGCAGAGCAGGCTGCTGCGCAGGTGAAGTCAAAAAATATTCATTTCAAATTGGATTTTCCCCTCTGTTCGCTATCTGCTGAATTATATTTGAGGGCAAGGGCTGAAAGTGGCGGGCGTTAAGGGAGGCCCCGGTCGCCGCGTAGCAGAAAAAACTATCGAGAGCGTTAGAGAGGAACCAAACGCACATCAAATCAATTCCAGCAGGCGAGGGGAAGCAGGCCCAGGTTGAGGACTTGGTGACACATGCCTCTCTGACAGAGATTACTTCCCTGGCCTCCCAGACGCGCTTCCACCTTTTTAATCTGATTTAGCTTGGCGGCACATGCATATTACTGTGAATTACCGGTGATAGGTGTGACGAAATGAAAGCCACAGGAGGAGGAGGCTGACTCTGACTTTTCTGAAGCAACTTTTCAAATGGCAGGCAGTTCCTGTCAGGAGGTTTTGGTTGGTTAAACACTGGCGCCTCTGTCAGCTAATATTGTGCTAACCAATTTCATACATGTGCGATGTGTTAGTATGTTGTCACTTGATCTCAGGTAGGTTTTTGCTCCAGGCTAATACAGCTCGATGTTCCTAGTGTAACAAACATAATTAGGTTTGTTTTCAGTACATCTGATACATTTTCACATATTGTTCATATAAACACAATAAACTCCTTTATCTTAAAGATACGTTTGGGAGGTGCTACTTTCTCAAGTTTATATGTTAAACAGTTTCATCTGGACTGAGTGGACATGTGATCAGTGCTTACGGCTAAAGCTAATGGCTAACAGTTACAAAAAAATGAAAACATGGCATCAATCCATCCATTCATGTGTTTTGTAGTTACGCTGTATATGGTCATAAATTGACTAATCCATTATTTTGTTGTGTGAAAAGAGTAAACGCTGGGCACTTATTAGTAGTGGAAAACAAAGAGAACTTAGCTTAGTCTGGCTCTATTTGGGCTTCTTGGCTGAGTTCAGTCCTATACTGTTTATGGGAGTTTCCTAAGAGCAGCCAATCAAATTCAGCTTAAACTGTTTGTAAGAATTTGAAAAAGACAATGCTGTGAGTGTGACTCCTTTTAGCAGTTGCTCTGTCTGTTGCATTGTAAAAGTCATAAAAATTCCCATTAAGCATCACCAGAAAAGGAAATGTCAAATTCTTAAGAACATAAATTGCTGTTTAATTTTATATGATTTTGTATAATTTTTTATGACTCGACTAAAACCTGAAAAACCGCATTGTCTATTCTAATGTCAGTGTTTTAAAATCACAACTGAGTTGATTATAGTGAACATAATCCGATCTAAAATGACTAATAAGAGTCCTTTAAGTAACTTTTAATACGACACAAACAGATTCGCTAACCTCTAGGATGAAAACAGGAAGCTGGGTGAGTTCTTCCATCACAGCAGCGTGATACTCGGTCTGGCTAAAAACTGGTGCCTCATCGTTGCGATTTACCACCTGAACGACCACCAGTGTCTCGTTCTCCCACTTCCCGTCTGAGGCCACCAGCCGGAGCTCGTAGCGCTGCTCCATCTCATAGTCAAGAGGTTGAGCCACAAAGATGGTGCCCACTTCAGGTTCCACGTCGAAGGTGCCCATGGTGTTTCCTGATGTGATCTGGTAGCGCAGCTTGGCATTAGCACCTGGATGGAAGACATTAAGCACTTGTCAGTTTTTTAAAATCTTTTCTACAAAACTGATTTATCCGATCATACTGCTTAGTTCTGGAGACGAAGATGAAGGAGGAGGATGATCTTCCTGTTGCTTCCAAAAAGGACTGTTTAATTTTATTGAAAGAAGAAGGCTGCAAAATCCGGCACATATGGTGAAGAGTTGTATATGCTACTATCACTCAGATCAGTTGAATGCATCATTGTTGTGTTGCATTTTTGCTTTGGTAGAGTACGAGTTGGGCTTTCTAAAACTAAAATTTCACCTGGTAACAGGGGCATAAATAAAGAAGCTTTTGACATTTTATAAAATATTAAGTTATCATAATTACATATAAGTGTATAGATGTGATACTAAAATTGCAACACTAATGACCAGCGTCTCATGTTATGCAAATGCTCTTCCTGTGGTGCTAGTCTGATGAAAGCTCTAATTTTTAAAGATCAGTCACAGTCAAGTGATTATCACTGTGGTAAAAATGTCTCCCATTTTTTCTTATCTATTCCCCATTAAAAAAATAAAAAAAGTTAACCAAAAATGTGAACCAAAAATTGAGGTAAGACCCAAACTGTGGATTGAGAAAATCCTTAATCCCCTGCACACAAAATTATAATAAATTGAGGTTTTGTAAGAAGCCATAATATAAGCTTTCTGGTCAAATTCTTCAGTAGAATCAGGTATTTCTCTTACAGTTGGGGTTATTAATACCTTGGCCTCCTCAAAATCTCCTCACACAAACAGTCGTTTCCCCATCACGCAATTCATTTTCTAGAGACCTACAGAAAGGCTCAGAATTAAAGTAAGATGTGCTTTTTGTTACAGCAGAAACTTATTCTGTTGTGACTATTTAAGATTTAGGTCCATTTAAATTGGATATTATGAATAGACACACTTCTTGTATACTGAAACTCTCACACGTTTTCCATTGTGTTTCCAGAACAGATGAGTCGGACACGAGTCGGCCTTTAGTCGGCCCGAGGGTCCAGTGAAAGGTATTGAGAATGCATCCTGATCAGATACCACTCTCTCACCTCTGCTGTCAAAAATGTAGCTGTTGCTCTACTCAGAGAAAGAGTAAAGACTTCAGATATGTGGTGGGAACCCACATAAGGAAACTAATTTCATATATTATTTGCAACCACATATTTTCAGTCATGACCACAGGTGATGGCCTGAATGTACACTGACTGTTCAGTCTGCAGCTTTTTCCGCTCACCACAGCAGCCAGTTATGATGTCTGCTGTACCGCTCACTCTCACTTCAGTTACCCTCACTACTAAACAACGCCTCAAGAACAGCAGCTCACTTGGGACATCGACTCACTTTCAACTCTGACACGGTTACAAACTGTAATTTCTTCATTTCTCTATTGTCTGCCATTTGATCCCATCTCTTCCTGCAATCTTTGGTCTCCTTCCTGCTTTTTTTTCTGCTCCTGAAGGACTGGTCGCAACAGAAAGTGGCAAACTTCTGAGAGCACTGTTCTTTAACTGCATCATGCGTTGTTCTTGGTGGATTTACCCGACAAATGTCACAGGGACAAAATGATTTTCCAGAAGGAGAATAACAAAAGCAAAGTCCTCTTTCAGTTGCTCCCTTTAAGGGTCGCCACAGCAAATCATCTGCCTCTCACCTTGTCCCCAGCTGACTCCTTCATCCCACCAACCCCATGTTTGTCCTAAAATAATAAAAGCAAAGCGAAACACCCTTTTCTAGTTTTTACCTTTACTATTTCTACTAATATTTTCAATCACACGTTCAGTGATTTTGCAGACTAAAACTATGGTTGGCTTTTATTTCAATGTGTGTTGTAAATACACATTTTTTTCCATAAGTTCTCTAAGTATTAAAAATGATTCTTTGAACTGATGCCACAATATTTTTCTATGTCTTGCTAACTGCTTTGATGTCGAACCCCAACCAAAAAGCTTGTAAAAATGAAAATGATGTCATGTAATGCAAGTAAAGTCCAAAACAGAAACTTTATATTGGCTAGTTTTAATTAAGGAAGTATAGCAGATTATCTGCTAATTGGAAGGTTGGTAGATCAATCCCTGGCTGCTCCAGTCTCCCTGTGAAACAGACTGAACCCAGATCTGCTTGTGATTCATTCACTGGAAAGTTAAAGTTAGAAAGAAAGCACTTAGATAAAAACATTCTTGGGTGAATGAGACATGTTGTGTTGAGTGCTACATTAAAAAAATAAGCACTAAATAAGAATCAGTCTATTTAGATTTAATATCTAGGGTCAAGTGGATTAATCTATGTTACTACTCCGGCTCCCAAATGCCGAATCTTGATGTTATTCTAAGCTGAAAACATATTAAAGATTCTGCTCAGCAGAGTAAAATAACCTTCAGTCAATGAGGCGATACTGCCTTCCTAGTAAATGGAGGAGACCCACTCTTGGTGACATTCGTAGGACTCACAATGGCTTATCAACCGTTTAATAAAACATAAAATAACTGAAACAGCAGTTTTTAAATTATGGGGGAAAAAAGTAGATTTCCATTTTCTTATAATGTGAATACACTTTTTTGGTGACTTACATCTTTGCCTTAAATGCTTTGGTGACCAGTTTTTGAAGATGAGTTTACATGAACCACAGTGTATAAATCCAACTTGACTAATTTCCCCCTCTCCTTCTTCTCTTCTCACATTAACAGTTCTTTAGTTTCCTTTCTTTCCTGCTTTCTCCATGTGCCTCCATCCCTCTAGCCTACCGTTTCTTTCAGCTCTGCTGTGCAGTCCTGTTTTCTTCCTTTGATTATTTTTTCTTGCCACAGTCTTTTCTTCCTTCCTTAACTCTCCTTCATGTATCTTCCTCCCAAATCTTTTATTCTCCTCCTACTTCCTTTTGTTCTTTAGGCTTTTTGTCCACTTGTTTTGATAATCTACTTTCATCCCTCTTTCCCTTCACTTCTTTCATCTTTCTGTTGCTTTTCCATCTCATTCTCTAGTCTCTTTCCTTTCCTTGTCTTTCCTCTGTTGGCTTTCCCTCTACTTTCCCGATGAACTGAAGAAATGCCAGCACACACACACATAGGGACATGGTAAACATGGCAAACACATCAGATGTATGTTCAGGGCCCAGAGGCAGGTCTGTCTTGGTCCGGCTAGCTCTCTGTTTACCGGCACCAAGGAGACTTTAGGAGACAAACACCATCTGTGGAGACATGGAGGACCTTCATTACGACACTGGAGAGTGTGTGTGCTCGTGTGTGTGCGAGGAAAAAGCTTAAGTGCACTGGTCCGTCACAGCCTCCAAGCACGATGTGTTGTGACACTCAGCGAGCGAGTTAGAGTGTGTGTGTAAATGTGAGTGTGTGTAAATGTGTGTAAGGAGAGTAGCTCCAGCGGTTTTTGCCTCCGGCAGCCTCCCTAATGATCAGTCTGGCCATATGGTGTTGCCCTCTTAACACATACACACACATATGAACACACACACACGCACATGCTAGGGGATAGAGCTGATTTAATTCGCAGCCTAGCAGGAGGCCCAAATTGAGATTAAGGTCAGATCTCTGCTCCTTGTGAGGTGGACCGGAGGGGAAAGTCGTCCCTGAGCAGTGACTGCAGGTTGACACTCTGAAGGACTAAACTCATATTTGGAGGAAGTTTCATTTCGTTTTACAACCACATTAGAAAATATCACATGTTGCGGCCTCAGATGCCTGCAAGAGATACTGTGGATATTTGAAATTCAGCTGGCTGCAGTACCCAGAAATCTTGAGTAGAGCCATGTATTTATTCCAACATGACAGAAAACATTAAGCCTGATATATGGTGGTAGATTTTGGAGTAAGGTTTCCCCAGTAATCGGTAAAACGCATCCTAAAATGACAAATTCGAACACAAATAACCAAAAGCTAAATATACAGTGTAAAAATTAAATATTAGTCTGCTGCATGACTGAGCAATTGGAGGGTCCAAAGATATTAGACCCTCCAGACATATGCATCTTCCAGGTTGTGACAGATGGTGACAGCTGTGGTTCCAAAGAGACTTTCGATGCTATAGAAATCTATGTGAAAATGACTTTCTGTCTTGATCGCTGTAAACACTGACGTTATGGGCTCAGTCACTCATTTTGGGTCATAGTGAAGAAGAATTAAGTCTATTTTCCAAATCTTGGTCATACCATGTTTAAAAATCGAAGGTTATCTGTCACTCACAACTAATTAGTTAATGGGCATGTGGTTTCACAGTCAGGCTGTCCCTTCTCATCACATCTGTTTTTTTGGGTTCTTTTTTTTTTTTTAGCAAAAGCAAATATGCTCATCTTGAGGCTTCAAAAGAGGACTTAATGAATAGATACATCCATCTTCTCCTGTTATTGTGTGATCAGCACACAGATTCTTTCCAGATAGAAGGTATGTTAAATTTAGTAGCACTATTCCTGCTATAACTGTTATTCATGTCATAATAAGTTCTGTAAATATTAATTTCTGACTTTTCGATATAGATTCTAGCAAGGTGCTAGAAACTCCTGAGATATTTCTATATTGATATGATCTGTAATATTTACTCAGCACATCAATGATGTGAATCTCCTTTTCTACCACATTTTCAAGGTGCTCTGATCTGAAGAAGATCTGTTGACTGTGGAGGCTATTGGAGAACAGTGAAATCACTGTCATGAAAAACAAAACAAAACAAAACAAAAATATCTATCTATCTATCTATCTATCTATCTATCTATCTATCTATCTATCGTCTGCCTGTTTCAAGGTGTTGTGCATTCAGACATACTCCTTTGCATATTTGGTTCTAATGAGTTGTTACGTGAGCTGATGTTGCTTTCTTATCTGTTCGAATCAGTTAGAACCATTTTCACCCACAGAACTTCCAATAACTGGATATGTGAAAATTCCAGTCGATCACAGGTCTCTGAAATACTCCGACCAGCCCATCTGGCACCAACAACCATGCTGCATTTAAAGTCAATTAAATCACTTTTCTTCCACATTCTGGTGTTTTTTTCCTCTCTGTCTACATGTCTAGATGCACTGAATTTCTTCCACGTGATTGGGTCATTAGATGCAGTTGAACAGGCGTACATAACAAGTGAGTTTAATTGACAATTTAACTGATACAAAACTAAAAAAATAACGCTCAATGTTTTCACAAGTAATAAATATTAGTATAGTTTTAATTTCATAAAATGTAAACATAGCATTGGCCTGGAGATGAGGAACTGCGATAGAGCATTAAACACTGATTACTCATAAACTGTGTACAGTGGTTAGTAAAGATGATGCACAGGAAAGGGCAAAAGCATGGGATTTTTGCATTTTCTTATTGCACGCAAATCATCGTGGAGCATCTTAACAGTCTGTCTGGAGGATAATCAAGGCCTGCAAACAATTTGCAAGTATAAAGGGGGAAAAACTCAGATTTCTGGGGCTCTCCTACAGGACACATCTTTAAAACACACTGTTTCATGTTTATTAGTTTGAGGCTATGGTTTCGTCTGTTAGTAGGAAAAGCTAGAACAATAGGTATGTGCACTGCTACCAGCAGATGATGAATATTTTGCTAAAGACCAGATGGAAGGTCTAATACAGAAAGGTGTGTTACAATTGTATGTATAAGTATGACAAACACCTTCAACATTAATTTTGGTTTTTCTGGGCTTTGACCTCATTGTCCCCCCCTCTCCCTGCTGAGCTAAGGTCAGGAAGCCAATATGGTTTCCTGTTGTGAAAGGGTGATACAAACTTACCACCTCAGGGGACTCAGAGACTGCATTAAAGGCAGCAAGGAGAAGAATAAGCAGCTCGCTGAGGGCTTAAACACTGCTATGATTAAAGCTGTGTTGCAGTGACTGAAGTGTGGTATCTAAATGCAGCAACAAACTCAACTTAGCAAAGAGGCTAAGCTTCATTTAGTAGAATTGTTACACACTCTGATGGCTTGACTTTGGACTGCAAATCAGGAACCTTTGTGTCCCAGATCCATCCAATCCTAACCATCATAACCATCACCTCCATTCAGTACAATGTAAAATTACATGACCAATCACTCACATTCACACATACCTCATTAGCTCAACTTCACTGCAGTAGTAGGTATTTGTGCATGTGTACTAAACCCAGGGGCGACGCGAGACTGAAACGCCAGACTCAGCAGAATTTTAAAAAAAGCCCCTTGATCTCATTACAAGATGATCTTAGTTCGGCAGTTTTTTTACACTAGTAGGACCAAATTTACCCAGAAAACACGACGGGTGACAAAAGCTGCTGCGCCTAATCAGCTTTAGGTTGGAGAGGAGGGGGGTAAAGAGAGGTAATCTAAACCCGCCCTTCCCCCGTCACCTCAACTCTACCTTCGGTTATATTCCAACAAACGCCAAATCAAGCTGAAACAAATGCAGGAACTATTCAGCAAAGGAAAGCGTTGGCGTGTGTGTATGTATGTGCGCTTAGTCCCTGGTAATTGTGTTTGTGTGACCTACAGTTTATGTCTGGAATGAAGGTCACCGGTGCTTCAACATCTGTCAGCTTCAACAACAAACTGTGGTCATAATGTACAACACACACACACACACACACACACACACAGCTGCAGCCAAGGTGACGGCTGCTTTGCTGCATTTTAGAGGATAAAACCTTGAGTTCTGTTTACAGCTAATCAAACTTGAGATTGGAGCTTTCAAGAGTTTGATTTTTTTCACCTTCAGTTACCATTACACACACACGCACACTTTTTAATCTGCCTAACATGTACACACATGCTCTACACATGCATATAAACAATGTATCTGATCTCCATATAACATGGGAAGGAATCTGACTGAAAAAACACCAAAATGCATCAGAGGTAAATGAGCCTAAAATTTGCATAGCTTGCAATAAGATGATAATGAAAATGACTGATTTGCCATTTTGGAAACATGGACATGTTCACAGTAGAAGAATGTGAATCAGCTTGTGCAATAAAACACAAGATAGATAAAGCAACTTTTATGCATTACATAATGGAATACAGCGAGGACTGCAAATCAGTATGGGCTAGAAGTCCGTGCTCACTATTCACCACCATATTATTTTCCAGGAAAAATAAATCAACAGTTCGATGACAAATGAACGACAGATTTGTCGCTTTGCCAACTGCCATTTTTCAAAAGGCGACTGACTGATAACTTGAACAGACCTGAAACTAGAAAGCTATGGGGAGCAAGTAAAAAATTGCAAAATAGGACTAAGTTAAAAAAAAGGTCAGAGTGTGGCATGGTCTATGAAAACAGTTATTCACGGATATCATTTTTGTATTTTACAGTAATGATTGCTTTGAGTTCTTTATTGTTATTCTGTGAACATATGTGATAATGTAATTACAAAAATGTTCAACAAAATATAAATAGAAGCACATTAAAAATATTGCAACATAGCACTCTTAAAGATAACATTAGGAGGGCAGATGGCAGTGCGAATGTTTGTCTACCAAAGTGTTGGATTCTGCTAATCTCACAATAGAGACAAAGCAGTAAGAGAAAGTAAGTGACACAAGGTATTTCTCTTGTTTCAGGAAACAGTGAATCAAACGCCCGCATGTCTTCTAATAACTGTAATTACAGAAATGCAAACATCGCAATTCAGTGCAGCCACTGAACTGCAATTGTTACTTTTTAAGATACCGAGCTATAATCTATAAAAAGCAAATCACAAAAGAGCAACAACAGAGCAAACACTGAAAACAATCTAATTAAGGTTTAGTTATATCTAACCACCAAATATGACTAGAACTTAACAACCGAGTTATTAGAAGTAGAAAGATGCAGTTATTATGGATATATGATAAATATTTACAAACATTTCACCCTGATCTCCCTCTTTTACGCTCACAGAGCTGATTCAGCATGGATCAGATCTGGGGGTTTAGTTAATCTCACCCTTAACAACGTGCCTGTTAGGAAGGTTTAAGGGATATTTAAGCCAACACGGCTGGTTTTCTTTATCTGAGCCTTTGGACCCCCAAGTGGTATAGGGCCGAGGAGTGTTTGTTGATTACTACGGGGAGTCTCTGGCGAGACAAAAAAAGTGGGGATAAAGCGTCAGCAAGAAAAAAAGGTTAAAGATTTGTACAGCTTTTTGCAATCTTAGCATCTCTTAATCCTGTGTTCAGCGTCTTTCAGAACCTCACGGGATCAGTCTGAGGGGGGAAAAATACTAAATCTAGACATTTCCAGGAATAAGGCCACATAAAAAAGACAATGCAATAAAAAAAAAAGAGAAAAATAAACAAAACAGCTATTTTAACTGACTGACTGAACTACTTTCAATAAAAATTAGAAAGCAAAGCAGATTTTCAGACACAAGCCTCAAAATATGGAGCGCTCCCAGAGAATTTTTTTTTTTTTACAGGGTTTATGAAGGGGCTCAAATAAATATGAACCGTAAATTAATCAACAAGTCAAGGGCCAGAAAATAAACTGAAACTTCTGTTTTCAATATATTTGTTTTCTTATATTAATCAAAATTAGGGTCAAGTGGGCCTGGAGTGAGGGGTGGTACTTCCTGGACAGGTTACCAGTGTGCTACAGGGCTAACCTTCCTTTTTTCATACCAAATATTTTAGTATAAATATTTTTTAAACTTTGCAGTAAAGAAATAGTTATAGAATAGTCTCTAACGTCCCATCACAGTGTAACTTTTTCAGCTTGTGGGGATTTCTGTTTGCATTTAAAATGTTACTTTTATTCCTCCTCATGTTTTGCGGGATGTAACCCTGTAACTTTATAGATAATAACATCCTTATATGACTTCATTTACATTATGAACAGTTGGCATGTGTCAGTCAAATGTTCCACATGAAAAGGCAAATTTAATTTTGACTCAGAAGACTATATGATCAACAAAAAAAGTTAAATGTAAGTACCTTTGCTAACAGACCGCTTTAATGGCTTATTTGAATGTAGGATTTCTGTTTTCAATAACTTCAATTACAACTGTAGTTAGAAAAGAGCTGATAGATTATTACTTTGTATTCTCTTCTAGATAAGTCTGACTATCCTGCCTACCTGTCAGACCACTGAGTGTTTTTGCTAAAGATCTCAATATTTTCTGGGTATAGTAATTAGTAGTCATAGAAATAACAGACAAACTAAAAAAAAAATGAGAATCACAACTTTAAAAAAGGGATGTGCATTCTGCAAATATGACATGACTGATGGTATTTCTGCTGTCATTCTGGCTTTATGAGTCATGCAACATGGTATTTATAAACTCTCAGTTACACATTACCCTGCTGCTACCAGCCAACACGCAAAAGTACAGGAACGACTTGGACTGAAATTCATCCAGATATTCTTTTAAGCGCTATAGCTTGTTAGCGATGCCTATAGCAAGTTTGGTCGAGTGCCGAGGTGTTCCTTATTTCTATTTTTAAGAAATTCAGTAAATGGCTTAATTCGGAAGTCGGCTCAAACTATGGGAAAAAGTATTAAGAAAGGAGACAGTGGAAGACGAGTGACTGGAAGTTTGGGGAACTCCTCAGGGAATCAGGGTGAATATAGAAGATAAATAGGAGGTAGACTGTGTCACACTGTATAAAAGTATATTGCAGTCAACAAGAAAAAATAAAGGTTAAAGATTAAAAAAAGAAAAATAAATAATAAGACATCACTCTTCTTTACTTCACTCATGCTCTGAGTATAGAAAACCTCAGAGGCGTTGATCTGACGCCAACAGCTGTCATTAAGAGAGAGAGTAGAAGAGAGAGAGGCTTGTTTTTTGTTGTTTTTTGATATTTTTCCTTTTTTTTTGCCTCCTGGTGCTTATTGGTTTAGAGCGGAGGAGGAAGAGGAATGAGGGACAAACACAAACAAAGAGACAAACATCAAAACCGCCGACCTCAAGGGAGCAGCAGCACTCGCTAACGAGCTGTGACAGCAAGAGAAGAAGAGAGAAGGAGATAAAACAGAGGAGAGAAAATAAGGAGAGTGGAGACGAGTGACAACAGTGAGGAGAACGGGGACTAATAAATTAAGAAAACTGAAGAGCATGAAAATTTTAAAATCAGTTTTTAAAACTACGTAAATGTACTTCTGTTAGCACTGACACAACTACCCAATTACCCTCCAAAAAAAAAGAAAACAAAGCAAACAACAACAAAAAAGCAAGAATACTTTCCACATAACCTGTATATCAAATATGAATGGAGCCACTCTGATGTTAGGTAAGTAGGTTAAACCAAAAATGCTATAATTCAAAATACTGTCACGTAGATTAAGGTAATTTAACATTCTGGTGCTTCCAAAATGTGGGAGGCGAAGCTTGAGAAGCAATGTTTACTTATCTAACATTATCAGTTTAACGAAGCTAAATTCTTATCAGTGTGAGACTAATTACTGTTAACCAAAACCTACCATGCATGCCACTTAGATTAAAGAAAATGCACTGATTTGAAACATAATCAAGTCAATTAGTTTTTATAAATGAGGATTCTTTGTCATGCATAAAAGTTAGTCATGGAGTTCCACAGGGTCCTGAGTTGGGACCAATACCTTTTAATTTACACATCTCAGGTAATATCTTTAGAAAACAATGCATACATTTCCAATGCCATGCAGATAATAACCAGTTGTATTTATTTGTGAAGCCAGATGACACAAATCAGTAAAACTATAGGCACGATATGTAATTTACGATGTAATTTACAGGAAGAGCTGAGAACATGCTCTATGAGGAGGATATGTTCTTCAATGTGCACATAAAACAAATATACAGGAGTGCCTTCTTTCATCTTCATAGCATTGTCAAAACTAAACAAAACATCCTGTCTGAAAGTAATGCTGACAAACTAGTTCATGGATTTATTATGTTGAGGCTGAAATACTCAACTGTAATTTCTCATTATCCGGATCGTCTAAAAGTTTCACGAAAAGCTCTCAGCTGATCCAAAACACTGCAGTGAGAGTACTAACAGGAAATAGAAAATGAGATATTTCTCCCATATTAGTCTATTTTAACTAGTTTTTCTTTTTATCTACTTCCCTGTTAAATCCAGAATATATGAACTGAGTTCTTCCTTCACACTGTCACTAAATGCTCACTCATAGGATATCATCTCATTGTTGGGGGTTCATCCTTTAATGCAATATGGTTTTCACCTTACAGTACAAGGGCCTTGAAAGAGCTCTTTGAATAAAGTTGAATTTGAATTCAGCTCAATAAAAAACATTTCTGTTCACGTTAGTCATCTGGACACCTATGGGAAGTGTAGAGCTTAAAAGTACACATGTTTTCATGTGGTATAGACTTGGGCTTTGTATTCAGTTTTATTGTGAAGTCTGAATACATTTAAACGGTTTTATAATTAGTACACAATGGAAAACAGAATAAAACTAAGACTGCTACCTCTATTTGCTGCATTAAACACAGTAAATTTACTTTACATAAGTAACTATAAATAATTAGTTAACAGTTATGAACAGATGGGTGCCACACTGGTTCTCGTGGTTTTATTTAGATATTTTTTAAAGAAGCATTTACAACTGGTGTAGTAAGTCAGAGGGCGCCACCGGTCAGAGGGCCCGGTGGCGCCAGTGTCCGGCAGCCTCGCCTCTGCCAGTGCACCCCAGGGCAGCTGTGGCTACAATGTAGCTTGCCATTGCCAGTGTGTGAATGTGTGCGTGAATGGGTGAATGACTGAATGTAGTGTAAAGCGCTTTGGGGTCCTTAGGGACTGAGTAAAGCGCTATACAAATGCAGGCCATTTACCAAATTGTACTTTCAACATTTTTCTGGGTCTTTCAGTACAATCAAGCCTGCAAACAGAGGAGTCAGCCTCTCAGCCAATGGCGATCAAAAATAATACAAGTTTAAGGAACTTTTGTTGGTGTAATTTTGCTACATCCATCTTTAATATACACTCTGTGAACTTCAACTAATGACCAGAAACAACAGAAACTGCAAACATTAAGAGTGCCATCAAAGATCATTTACTGTAATCCATATTCTGCCACACATCTAAAGCCCGATTGTCTGCACAACTGTTTACTCTCAATTCAACAGAGCATTCATTTTCATTCACTTTGTGTATGTGAACCACACTGGTTAAGCGTGTCCCACTTTGTATTACATCAACAACAAGAGCGGACTGAGTGATTTGCAGGTCTGAATAGATAATGGATAATATCATCCACCATATAAATCCTGTGTGGTAACACTTTAACACTGATCAAGTTTTCATGCGAGGTCTCACAACAACAAACTGGATAATTTCACTAAAGCAGGTAACATATTAGTTTAAACCTGGGCAGCCTGATTTTGAATTTAGACACACATAAAAACAAACAAACAAAACCTCTTCAAATTTATTGCCCACAGTCGCAATAAACAGCAGTAAAAATTAAGTGGTTTTTAAGCTATAAAACGTAGGTGCACTTTTGTTAAACTGATCCAGACTTTCTAATGTAAGATTTTACAATAAGACATGACCACCAGCTATTGCAGTGGAAGAAAAAAAATAGTCACCTTGTACAGAGCAAAGTTTATCTTAAGAAAAATCAAGAGAAGAGACAAATTCAAAAAAGAAGAGAGCAGAAAATTAGAGTGGATTGAGACAAGAAAAGCAGAGAGGGGAGAAGAGGGGATGCAAATCATCCAAACAGAAGCAAAGAGGCAAAAAGACGAGAAAGATTATATAAAAAAAGTATGAAAAGCAAACAGCGCTCAATGAGAGAGGGGAGAGACGGAGAGACAGAGAGGGAGGCACCAGATCATTCAGTTCACGCACCTAATTTCTTGCTCAACACTTGTTTTTATGACTAACTGCACACTCAGTCGGAGACTTTGATCAGTTTGACTGAAGTTCACATGAAATCACAAAGAACTGACTTCACTGCCACCACTGACAGCAACTACAACAGGTGCATCCCAGAGAGACAGAAAAACTGCCAGATTCTAACTCACCTTCATCCTCGTCGTTGGCCGTGACGGTGATGAGGACGAAGCCGACCTCCTTGTCTTCCTCCACGCTCACCTCATACACCGGTTGGGCAAATGCCGGGGCGTTGTCGTTCACATCGGTGACGAAGATCCTGACATAGGCTGTGTCTGAGTCAAAGTGGGACGGAGGCTTTGCTCAGGAATATAATTTCAACGTATCCAAACACATCCAAGATTCTCTAGACTTTCCTTTTATAAGGTCTGCAAAATGATCTCTTCTATATTAATTGGACTGCACGCCTTCTCTCTGATTGTGCGTTACCTGTGTTAGGCTGGCCCTGCTGGCCTTGTCGGGCCGACTCCGAGCCGTCCTGTGACTGCACCTCTATCAGATACGAAGCTTTCTGCTCACGGTCAAAAGAGGCTCGAGTGAAGATGATCCCACTGTGGGAGTCAATGCTGAAGAACTGAGAGTCCCCACTTTCATCCTTCAGGATCACATAGTGGATCTGAAGAACACAGAGAGATGCAGTGAAGCGGAAAAAGAACAGGAAGTAGAATATCATTAACGATCAGTGCAGATGTTTCTCACCATCCCGTGCAGACCAGAGTCCAGATCAGTGGCTGACACCTGAGCCACAGACGTGCCCATCTGCGCTCCTTCGGGAACCGTGGCCTCATAGGTGGACGACAGAAAGAAAGGAACGTTGTCGTTCACGTCTGAGGGGAAAAAAAACAAAAAGAAACAGTAGGAAAAAATATCCTTTATTTTCCCACATTCATATTTTTTTGTTGTTGAAGGATCTGGCAAAAGAACACATACAGCCTGTCATGTCCATGAAAGCTGATTAAAGTGGATTAAAAACAGACAGAGAAAGAAAATGCTAGAAGGAATGGAAAAGTGAGCAGGAAATAAACAAAGACAGAAAGAAAGAACAAGCAAGACAGAAGGCAGAGACAGAAATAAGATTGGATTTTTAAAACACCAGTAAAGGAGATTAAAAAGTAAAGATGAATTACAGTGAAATAAAGCAGAAAGAGACAAAAAGGCAAAATTGAAAAAAAAGTCCATCAGAAAGTGAAGCTGGACTGTGTCTACCCTCACTAATGAAAACTGAGTTATTAGTGAGGAATTATCCTCCAAACACCCTGAAGAGTCCACAAAGCAGCTTGTCAGCTCACTTTCAAGCTCCGCTAAGCCAATTACAGCGTCCGATGTGGGTTTGTTCAAAGCCAATCAAAGTCAGGAAGTGTTTTCTCCTCTTTCCTTCTCTCCACCCGCCTACAGATGCTGTTTGGGAAGTGAGTCACTGTTAAAGGGAGACGGCACAGAGCTGACACCACCGGTCGCTTCTGTTTTCTTCTTTTTCTGCCAGAAACGACCCTGGATATGAACCGCACTTCATCACTCTTCCTCTTCTCGTCATTTCCTCCAGCTTGTCTCTCATTACACCCGAGTTTCTGTTGCTCACCAACAGCTTCTTTACATTTGATGGTCAGAGCTGAATGTTGACTTTCATATGGAACTAACTCTGCTACTCATTTTAAAGTCCTTGTAATGGCAACGTTTAAACCAATAATACATTGCTCTGTTTATCAATATAGCATATTTAGAATTATGAACATATCTATCAATATGCAAATAAGTCAATGTCTCATCTTTGAGACTCACTCACACTGGGTGGATATAGCCAACAGGGGCCTTGTACTATTTAAATGAAAGAGCTGTAAGTTGACTGGTTACCTGTACAAACCTATGGGACTGAATCCACGTTTTTGACTACCAGTCTGGCTAAAGGAGTTGAAAATGTTTGACCCTTAACCATACAAACTCACCCGTCACATTAACATAGACTGTGGTAAAGGAGGCGAGCGGCACAGCAGCGACATTCTGCACGCGCACTCTGAGCGTGAAAAAGCGCGTTGTCTCATAGTCGAGGTTCTCGGCTACCAGGATGGACGCCGAGCCGTCGGCCCGGTTTGGTTTCATGTAGAACCGCACTGGCATGTTGGTCTCCGGTACCTGACCCTCCTCCAGGTTGTAGGTCACCCTGGGGTCACCGAGGGGAGATGTTGCCTTGATGGTCTGTTGACAGAGGGAAAAGAACAAAAGATATGTTTTTGTATCCAAAAGAACCAGCGTCTGCTCGCACATTATGACTGTGTGCGCCTGAGCTTCCTAATGTCACGGTTTTTCCTCATCACTTTGTGTGTGTCGCTTTTCCACTGAGAAAGGGGCAGAGTGATTTGAAAAGCAGAAGAAAAACTTGACAGGAAATGACACTGTGAAATATACTGATGTCATGCACACCAAGGGACAGCAAGCGTGAGCTGGCCATTGAGACTTCACAGACATGGTGGATTATACAGAACTTACCTTTGTAGTGAGGGAGAGACTGAAATTCAGATTTGAAATTCTCTCATGGTACAAACATATTTCTCACATGAGAAAGACCCTTTAAAAATAGTTGATAGCATCAAACTTGTCAAACTAGTAACTTGCTTTTCTATGTTTTCCATCTTTTCCACATTAAATATCTTGGTATCTTATTTTTATTTACCTGCGTTGATCCTCAGTAATGATCACTGTCAAGGGTGTTTCAGTGTTAAAGTACAAAGTCGGAAACTGCAGGAGCCTTGGGGACATCCTTTGAGGATCATATGATGGATTTCAAAAGTGACTGCTGCTCAAATATTCCAGATACATTAATGAGTTATAGAGTTCTCATCAATGCTAAAGCAAAGCATCCAGCTTGCTTTGATTATCAGAGAGGGAATTATGTGGCAAATCCCAGCTTCCGTGTTGAACTGTGTATCATTTATTAATTACTAGTAAATATATTTATGTTATTATTTATTTTAAATGAGCACCACCAAAACAAATAACAAATAACTTGCTTCTCACGTAGCTGGAAAATCTCATTTAAAATTCCTTTGCCAATTGTAACATCTTTGGGTGGAACCAACTTACTCTCACCCCAGGGTGTCAATTCATGCTTTTCTGTTAGATTGAACTGGCCATTCAGAAATATGCACAAGGTGTCCTTTGGCTTAAGTGCCGAGGTGTAAGTGGTTACAGCAGAATGGAGAGTGAGAGACCAAGGTCCTCTTTAAAGAGTGTCAAAGTCTGCATTTCGAGCTTGGATGAGTGACATCCATGAGACTTGGGGTATGTATGATATGCCTGAACATACAGAAGTATATAGAGGACAAAATACTGTGGAAGTAGTTAGACCTTTATGTCTGAGCTTTATGGAGAAGTTTAGAACCAAGCTGTCATGATTTGAGTACACAAACCTCAGTTTGTGTTCACAAATCAATGTTCAAGTTAGAATTGCGAAGAATGCAGCTTCTGATACAAGTACTAGAAGGCGGCATATGGGAGAAAATATATAAATGCAAGATCTATAAAAGATATATAAAAGAAATGCTGCAAGATAAGAGATTGCAGAAGACGAATGTAGGTTTGCTCAGATCTGATGTCATGCCTTTGGGTCTTAAAATCCAGTTTGAAGACTTTAAAAGTTTTAAAAATGTGTGTATTTTTAAACAACCTTTAATATTAACTGACATCACTGTTTTTGTAAAATTCAGTGTTGTTATATGTAGCCTGGTATTTGGAGTTGTTTTTAAAAGTGCATCTTTTTCAAAAGCAAGCAGAGTTGGTCGTTTCTGACTAGAATAGGAACAGAGATCATCAATCAGACAGATTACATGCAGTGCAGACAGAATAAAAGATCTCCCATATACAGACACTGAAAACTCATCTTCTCAAACCTCTGTTTACTCCTTTTGGGCTTCGAGTTTATAGAGACAGACTTATCTCCATTTCTGAAGCAGTTACTCCCACATTGCGTTATAATCCGTCAAAGGCAGAAGCCAAAGAAGAGTCTGTACTGGTTCATGATGACATCATGTTATCACACAGCTGCTCGTGTCGACAACGAGGTCGTACATCTTTATAACAGCTCCAACGGCTTCCAGATCTTTAAACTATAACACTCACCAGAAAAATGACACCCTAAAATACACAACTACATTTCAAAGAATGAGACGTTTTAACGGCCAGAGGTGCAACTCAGTCCTTCTATGGAAATAAAGCTCTCGTGGTGAAAACTTTCCAAAATACCCAAAAAGGATTCGGTTTCTGCTTTGTTGATGTTTGTCCTTTTTGTGTTTTTTTTAAATAAAATATGTGTCTGGATCAGAGTGTGTTGTCCTGATCTATTCTTCTACCAGCAGCAGAGCTTTTAAGACTTGTGTTATACTCCTGGCAGTAGACTAAACTGACCTTAGAGTGAGAAAGTGTGTATGTGTGTGTATTTATGTCCTCAGGGAAATGGAGTCATAAATCTGTTTACACAGTCACATTGTGGAGATATTGCTCCTTTCGGGCACAGAAATTAAATCATTAAACTTTATTACTATAAACTTCTTGCTTATGTTCAGAATGAGTTCAGGTTTAGGTTAAGGTCATAGTTAGGTTAAGTTGGAAGGAAATGCACAAAAAGTCAGTATAATGTCCTTTGAAGTGATGGAAATATGGTGTGTGCTATTGTCCTTCCTGACCACACACTCCCCACCTTGCTAAGGAAGGGCTGTATTTTCCATGGCTGAGTGATGCCACCTCATTTTACAGTAGCTATGACCTGGATTGACTGTGCGCACACACACACACACACACACACACACACACGAATTTCCAGTTAATTGACTCACTTTGATTTTTACCACCACAGTTTTTGTTCACTAAAGTGCAAGTGGGCTCATTTATTTTGATTGTAGCTTCAGCTCAGATTCCTGTGTCCACTCAGCTGCAAATAAAATATGTCAGGTGGTCTCGGTAGCAAGCTGCGAAGAGGGTCATTGTATGAGTAACAGCAATTAATACGGAAGCATTCTTGTATCATTAAAGCAGGATTTTTGAACTGTTGGACAGTACTGTGACCTGTTTAATTAGCAGTTTTTCTGGTAATAATAATTAATGATGATGAAATATGCTTTTACTGGAGGGAGCATGCATGATTTTTTTTAAATCTTCTTACAACGACATGACTGAAAAATCAAGGCGAAAGCAAGGGCTGTCTATGCCTGCTAAGATCCTGCAGGCAGATGAGTGGGAGAGAAAAGGTTGCTGACGACCACTTACGAATAAATCTTTTCTTAATTCAGTGTAACGGTGCATCTGTCAGCCTGACCGCCACATCTATAAATGGTTCCGTAAAATGACCACTATAAATATAAAGTACAGTCAGTACAGAATCATTTAACCCCTTTAGTTCAGGACATGGTGGCTTCGAGCAAAGACTGAAAGCAGGGGAGAACCTATCTCAGCTCCAGTGTAAGGAAAGAAAATCACCTCTGAACAACCGTCGCCCTTGTCGTCACTTCCACAAGAGGTAACATGTTTCCCCTGAGTGAGAAATGCTGTCTGCCACTTCAAACACTGAAACCCTTTCAGTCCTCAGACCCAGTGACCACAGCAGCTCGAACAGTCTCAATCTAATGCATTTACCAACTACTTAGTATGCTGGGATGACTACACACTCTCACACACAAGAGAAAAACACTTAATTCTAACATTTAATTCTTGCCTGCTTTAAATGTATATTTGCATGCATCCCTGTTCTGCAAATATTATTGCCACTGTGCTACTTCTCTACTACCTTTCAGACCATCTATCATGCAGTCTTCCTCCACTTCATCTCCATCTTATCCAGATTGCAGAACATCTCAACCGAAGCCACTTCAAGTCATTTGCTAACTTTGTTCCACTACAACTGTCTGAACTCCGGGGGTTCCCATCTCTATTTCCTACTTTTCATATCATCTGCTCTAAGACGTGGATTTTCATCAGAATCTATTAACCGAAAAGAATTTTATGTTACACGCTGTTTCTTCAATTAATTTCATCTTTACTTCCAAACGATCTCTCCTTATTATATTGATTTTTAACTGATGAGTATAAAATTGACTTTTAATCCATTTTGCTTTCTTGCAGCAGTTATAAAAGGACGGTCGGGACTCTGACTTTCTTGTTTGGTTTTTCCATTGGTAGTCTCTTA
The DNA here is from genome assembly GCF_056152115.1 of Neolamprologus brichardi. NCBI lineage: Eukaryota > Metazoa > Chordata > Actinopteri > Cichliformes > Cichlidae > Neolamprologus > Neolamprologus brichardi. Next base: position 23,199,124 of record NC_142114.1, on the reverse strand, counting down.
AAATTTTTAAACAGGATGTTAATTTAAAATCTCACAAACAGACCCGAGATGAAGGCATCCGGTTTCAGGTGAAGAGTTGCGCGAGGGTATGTTAGCGGAGCGTGGCTCAGCCTCACAGCAGGCCGAAGCAGCAAAGTGTATGGAATCAGGACTAATGAGAAATCATCTCATTAGACATCGGTGCAGCGTGCTGAAGTTAAGCTGATCAGTGTCTGCCTTCCTCTCCCACACAGATTAATGCCCGTGGAGATATCGCAGCAGATCGCTCTCAGCTGGTGCGGCTGGTGCTGAGAGTGATTCAGCAGCTGGAATACAGATTGCCCTGTCAGCTTCAAATGCTAACAGTTAGCAGTCAGCTGAAAAGGGTAAGGTGGGGTCATCAGGGTTGGTGTGTGTGTGTGGTGTTTGCAGGGGTCTGCTCCATTTTTTGATGCTTACATGTGGTAATTACACTTTTAATGGCTCCTTTGCTTATTTATCTGGCAAATAACATAATTAGTGTTTCTGCCTCGTGTGTTTCATGTCTTATTATCTCATTTATCAGCCCATCACGTGGGTAGCCTTATTAAACTGATACAAATCAACCGAAAGAAAGAGATGGACGGTGTCTTCCAAAGCCCTTCCACCCCCCACCCCCCCACTGTGCTCTCTGTTATCATATTCCCTGTGTTTTCTGGAGCTGAATTCAAAATGTAGTTGTTCTCGTTTGCATAAATTTCTAATAAAATGAACCAAAATACCACACTGTAGTATTACCCATGCTGACATTTAACATGAGTGATTACATAGAAGGTTCTCTGGCCCATATGCCCGATGGCGACTGGATTGTTTATCTGCAGTCTTTCATAATGAAAATATGGTGATATGAAAAGGCAGACAACTGTCCATCCCTATTGCACGTTATTCAAAAAGCTGCAATGCACACAGGTCAGAAATTCCTTCATTTTGTGTGATACTGCAATACATCAGACGTAATCTCTTTTATCAGATGCTCGAAATGAACTGCTTTTTATACTTTCCAAATGATTTTTAAGCATCAGTGGATAGCTAGAAGATAGATTTTAAGGTAAATCTAAGAGAATATTTAAAGTCATTTGTGGCCATGAGAGAAAGTGTTTGCATAAGAGCGAACACTAAAAACATCAACAGGATGAGGAAGAAAACAAGAGGAAATCAGCTGATGAGGAGGCCTATTATAACATGCGACTCTCACACACATAAGCAGGAGATGACTTCAGCTTATTGATATGGAGATTTAATACACGCGCGCACGCAGAGCAGCTTCCACCTCTGCAGCGTTTCCCTCCCTCTGCCTCGTTAACAATGTGATTAACAGACCTTATTAAGGCTGCTAAATTTAAAACAACAGTTCCTCCTCAGCGCAATTAACACCGCAGGGGAGACAAAGGAGGGAGGAGGAAGAGAGGGAGGAGACATTTCAGCCTTCCATTGTTTTGTATATGTAGCCAGGTTTGGGTAACTTAACATATTTGTCCACTGAATTTATTGCTCATAAAACATTATGTATACATGGTTTCAACATGCAGACCGATGATTCTCAGTTGATCACAGTTTTTTGTTTTTCCTTTGCCAGTATTTTGTCCAACAGTTGTGCATCTGGGCTCAGCTTTCAGGTAATACTTTTTGACAGGGAGAGCGTAGTGGAAAGGTTCAGCCTTTTCTAGAGGAATGAAAAATGAAGGAGATGAAACATTGATGAAGGGAGAAAAAGCTCACTTCCACAGTTAATTTGAACAAAACAAGACACATTCAACAAGGAACACATTGGTGTAAAGTGTATTCTTTCAGATGCAACTGGTATGATCTGATTAAAGGAGAAAGCTCGTGTTATTTTATATTTCTCCTACTGTCAACATAAAAAGACCAAAATCCACACAGCCTTTTTTTATCCATCTTTCAGTACCATAAAGCTTTCCTTTGCCTAATTTAGCTCCCCCTCCTCACTTCTTCTCACTGCATCATACAGCCTCTGTCAGGTTAAAGACGATAATTAAACCTCTGTTTTTCTGAGGTGATAGGAGTCCATTGTGACGCTCCGACAGCAGGTGTAATTTTCTTGCTCTGCTCAATCATCTCTGACAGATGGAGCTGTGGGTGGGAACCCCAATCACCATCATCGTCTTTTCAGCGAAAACACGGTGTCGAAAAGAAGCACAACAACACACGAACACACACAGGATTACACTTACCCTCCAACTATTTGAAAACTGACTAACCTCCATGAAATCGAGCAGCTGGAGGGTAAAAACTCCTCTACCTTCGAAACCATCAGCTTAGGAATAGGAAGCAAATTAGGATGGAGGGATCAAAAGAGGAAAAAAAAAATCACCAGAGGTATACAAGCAAAGTGTGTGTGCACTTGTGCGTGTGTGTGAGATTGCAGTGAGTCAGGTGAGACAGACTCGGGGCGGGTTTGTTGTTTGCTCGGCAGAAAATATTTAGAAGTGCTCGGCTAAACGTGCTGACACAGAGAGAGAGGGATGGATGAGCTGGAAAGTGAGGAGAGAGGGATGAAGAAGAAGAAAGAGTATCTCTAGCCTCCGAGGGGTGCTGTGCACAGACGTGAAGCAGGATGTAAATGAAATAGAACTCTTTTACTGCTGCAGGAGGGTGACTGAGTTTAAATATTCCTCCCTTTTTACGAGTCATCCCCTTCTCTCGCCCATGTCACCTCCGAGCTCTTAGGGCTACTGATACTGATGAAAAGAAACGTGTGCTTCAGTTCCCAGACCGGCACCTTTTCAGTCATACATTCACAAGCCACTTTGTTATGTACACCTGTTCATTAATGATCATTTGAACAGATCTAATCAGCCAAACTGGCAGCAGATATGCTCACGATGACCCGTAGAAGCTCAAACCAAGCATCAGAGTGAGGAAGAAAGGTGATTTAAGTGACTTTGAATGCCAGACTGGATGGTCTGATTATTTCAGAAACTGCTGATCCACTGGGATTTTCCCACACACAGAAGTCAGAGGAGACTGGCCAGACTGCTTTGGTAAGAAGTCAACAATAACTTCAATAGTAACACTTAATACAACGGATAGGCTATAGGAGCAGAAGACCACACTGGGGTCCACTCCTGCCATCTAAAAACAGCAAACCGGGGACACAATTTGCACTGACTCACCAACATTGAACAATATAAGATTGGAAAAAACCCTCCTCTTCTGATGAGTCTCGATTTCTGCTGTGACATCTGGATGGTAGGGTCAGAATTTGGCATAAACAACATGAAAGGATGAGTCCATCCTGCCTTGTATCAGCGGTTCAGGCTTGCACACATTGCATCACCAAAGCATACCCAAGTATTGTTGCTGACAATGGGCATGGAAGCACACCATGTCACAAAGCTCAATCCATCTCAAAAAATGGTTTCTTGAAAAGTGAAAGTTGAATGTTTTTTAGTTATCATTTTACCATTTCAGGGCTCAATGTTCTCATCATAAACTCACCACTATCTTGGCATCTCGGACGGTGTTTTCCGGCACAGTGACCCAGTATTCGGACTGCTCCCACTGTGGTGGCTGATTGTGGACGTTTGTGATGATAACAGTAAGCTCCACTGAGCTGCTGCGGTTCCCTCCATCTGAGGCCACAATCTGCTGGTTGATTCTGGATGTCTGCAAAGAGATGAACAGGGAGTAATTAAGATCAAGGAACTCATGATTCTGATCAGAACATTTTTGCTTTAACAAGTTTTACCAAACAAATAAGGGTGTTTGCTATTTAGAATTGATTTGCCTTTAAAACTTGGTCTTGTTATCTTCAAAATCAAATTTTAATGATCAAGTAGCTCTTTGATAGTTTAGAAAGACCAAACACTTGTAAAAATTGTAAATATTTAAGCAGAGAGAGAAAGAAAATATTGATCCTTTAGTTTGTTTGCAAAAAGTGAATCAAGAAAGTGGGTAGGGATACATTTTCCTTTGCTAAATTATTGACTGAAGTGCTGCTAAAAAGAAAATGAGAGCCAGAGAGAAGAAGAACAGAAAGGAGATGACAATGACAAAAGAAGAAGAACAGTAGGCATCATTCATCGCCGACGTTAGCTTAACAGACGGATTCGCTTCATTATGGATTTTCAGTTTGACATTGTAAGATTGTACTGAAGAGAAATCAGACACACATAATGATGACAACCATTAAAGATTTAAAACAACAGTCTGTTTGATGCAACTTTCATTCCTCACGCAGTGGAAACATCAGAGCAGCTGTTGCTGTTGGAAATAACTTTGACCTTGTGACCTCATAACATCCCAGTTGTGTTTAATTTTTTGCATTGCCTTGTTTACATGCCGAGGATATGCTTTATGTGCATATCATCCAGCTTATTACATTTATTCATTATTAAAAAAATGTTTTTGTGTTGTGATATGGCCCACCATCTGTGCTTCCATGGAAATAGCACAAGGTCATCATAGCTGGACAGGGTTTAAATAGATTTAGGGTGACATTTACAATTGGATTGGGGTGGCTTGGAAGCTGTCGGGGTGAACAAAGTGCATAACCGCTGTGCTTGAATACCCTCCCTATAAGCCACTGTTTCAGAGAATTATAGGCCCACTTCCAAAATCCGGCATTAGTGTAAACTACTAATGATACTTATGCACTTAGATAATGGTTAATATTACATTTGAATCCTGCTAGACTTATCTCCAACGTCTGATACCACTAATCATACCATTCTTTTTAACAGATAACAGAACTGTGGTGGTATCAGTTCAATTCAATTTTATTTATATAGCGCCAAATCACAACAACGGTCACCTAAAGTGATAACTCATCATCATCAGTGCCTTGCTCTCAAATGGTTTTCATCATACTTATCTGACACATATGTTAGAATTCATATGCACCTATGGAGTGAAATGCGCCTCAAACGTGTTGCAAATGTGTAGGACATGATTTACAAATGTGTACAATGAATTGGTGTGCAACTTTTAAGGACTCAGGAGCGCATGCCTTGATCCACACACAAACACGAAGCAATCTGACCACACGTAAAACTACTTTACAAATGCGTACATCCCGACCTAAGTAAATACTATTCATTTACGCACAACCTACTAAGTTCGTCTTCCGATAATTTTAGGTTTCAAAAACCTTTCTGTGCGTATCCTAAAACTACACGTAACATCTCACAGAGATACTCACAAATCAAGTGGCATTCCACATGGGGCTTTGAGACTAATTTCAGCTGTAAGATGCATTCAAGTCCCAGTGTAAAACTGGGACATCTGTGTTTCCACTGCATACGTGGCATTCTCTCTTTTTTTTTCCAAATAAGTTGGATGTTTCTTTTACTAAATAAACAAAAGAGCTCGTAACCTGTTTATTTGAAAACATAGTTACAGTTACAGACTGTACTCTGCCACATGCTGAAATATTCAGGATCATTCATTATGCAAACATCATTTCATTTCATTAAAGAATGGTAAGATTATCATCAGTGTTATTCCACCTGGATTATATCTATATTCAAAATATACAGAGATTAGTTCGCATATACTCACTGCAGAGGATGATACACAGTGATGTACAATCATGGTGTCCCCCCATCTGCAGCTGAGCATGAGTGACTTTTCCCACTTTTTCCAGCAGATTATTTCAACCATATATAAACCTCTATTCAGACTGTGAAGTAATTTGTAACTGTGTGTTTTGAAAGTGCTAATAGTGTTGTTATTATTATAATTATAACCCTTATTGTAGAGATTGGAGCTGTCTGTAATTTGTTGCAGGGAGTCAAAGCACAAAACATTGCTCTTTTTGAGGATGGTGTTCAATTCCAGGAAGTTTTAGCAATTTGTGAGAATGAAATGAGACAGTTTTGATATGAGAAGCAATTTTGTAAGTGTGGACACTTGCAGACATTGCATCATGCTGCAGCATGAAGAGGCTGCTGATGTGCTGCTGACCTGAGAGATCGGATGGTTGACATAAATCCACCCAGTGCTGGGGTTGATGTGCAGGTAAGCCGGCTTCTGTCTGGACAGTGAATAGGTGATTGCTGCGTTGCTCCCCTGGTCATCATCATGAGCTGCTGCTCGCAGGAAACTAGTTCCAACTGGAGTGTCTTCTCTCAGAAAGTCTGACAGGGAAAACATCAGCTGTCATATGGGGAGCGAAGTTCTACTAGCACCAGTTTGAGTTACTGCAACTGCTACTACTATTACAGGAACCGCTATGGTGAAACACTGTGTATGTCTAAAGCACGACTACCCAAATCATTACAGTTGACTGAAAGCAGTGTAACATTATGTTCTGTGTTGGTAAGCAGGTATTATAATAATGGAAACACAACATTGTGCCGCATCAGCAGACTGTCACCTCATTTTGTCATTTCTGGGTCTCACTCTGCAAAGTCAACAGATGCATTTTTAAATTTATGAATATAACCTCCAATCCTGCTGACTGTGATGTGTGTCAGCGCTGATCAGACAACAAAAACAACGAGCAGCGACGAGGTGCATTTGCCTCTGTAATACTGCATTTTAAGCATTATGTCAATAATAATGTCCTTTTCACAGTCGCGGGTCTCACTGGATACATTTCAACTGAATAATCACGTCAGATCCTGCTGAGTCTAATGTGTGTCACAGAAAAACAACCAAAACCAGCAGGAGGAGCAAACACAGGATTTTCCTTTCAGGGTTTACTTTGACAAACAAAGAATCTTACATCACCATGGTGAATTTCATTTGTTTATATTATGCCAATTAACATTAATAGTAAGATATTTTGCTGTTAGCATCGCTAAATGTGCAGGATTTTTAATACACAAAATGATTTCATTTTCTTTTTAGATTTTTTTCTCTTTGTTGTAATTTACATCGATTTATGTGATTAATAGTTGTGGAATTGCTTTTTTTTTTCTTTATTAAATGTAAATCTATGTCATATTCATATGGTTCTTGTTGCTACTCCTATCTTGCTTGGTTACACTTAAAACAGCCCAGAGTTATAACAGGTACCAGGGAACCCAAGCCCTGTTTAGTTCTAGAACCAGAATTTACCAGCAGAATTTATTTTTTAAATTCATTTACTGAAGTTTCAGTTTGTGCTTCTTTTCATAAAGTTGTTTATATCAACTGTAAATATGAAAACACTTAACATAAACATGGTGTGGGTTTGCATTACCAACTCAAAAGATAGCTGGTGATTGTGTTGTCCCTTAAGCAGAAAATCTTTGCACTGAAATACATGTTGATAATGATGTATGGATAACTAAGAAAAGTCTAAACAAGCTCAAGATTTCCAGCTCATTTCCATCATTTTTAAAGGAACACATACACACTCACAACTGCTAAATAAATGCATGTCCCAGAAACATTTCAATCTGCCTCTTAAATAGTTAATGAGACACTCTGTGCGTTTCTCTAATCGGACGAGAAGAACTTCTGACACTATGCTTATCAAAACACATATTTGCACAGATAGTAAACAAACAGAGAGCTCTGGGACCTGCCAGCAAACATTTCATCAGTCCTAAGGGGTTTCCAGGATTACAAGGATGCAGATTGATGCGTGATGGTGACGACAAATACACGGTTTCTACACTTCCTCTGCTCCCTCAAAACACACAGCTACAGGATGTTTTTGTGTTGAACAAGAAGCGGACGGACTAAGTCACTGGGAGGAGTCGTGATGGTACTCACACTGGTAGCGGCTGTTTTCAAATTTTGGGTCGTTGTCATTCTGATCTGAGATCTGCACTGTGATCTGACAGATTCCAATGAGCGGCTCTTCTGCTTGATCGGTGGCCGTCACAGACAAAGTATACTCCCGCTGACGCTCCCGGTCAAAACTCACTGCTGTGGTTATCACACCTGACACACAGTGAGGACATTAGCACACTTAGAATATCAGTTTGTCATTGTTTGGACTGAATTGTAAAGCTTTTCTGATATCCAACAGTTACTGTGTATGTAGAAACTTTTGAAACACACATATTTGATAAGACAGTAAAACCTTAATCACTTAAGAAACTAACTCAAAGAGGTGTTTGTGAATGAAGATTCCAAGATTTTTGTTGGATACGACCAGAAAGGACAGCTTTAGAAATGAGCATACCAGAGGAAAAGCTGTGGTTGAGCGTTTTGGAAAAAAAGTAAGAAAGAGGGCTGAGATTTTGATAATATATAGAAAGGAGGGATTGTGACAAAAGAATGTTAAACATGGAGCTGCCAAGCAGGAAGAAAAGAGGAAGACCATTGTGAAGGTTCATGGATGTAGTGAAGGAGGAAATGCAGATGTTTGGAGTGACAGAAGGAGGTGTGAGGAATATGGTGAGGCAGATGATCCACTGTGGAAATACCTAAAAGGAGTAGCTGAATAAAGAAGCTGTGGAAGAACTGTTTGTAAAAATTATAATGAGTGTTTCTGTAGAGCTTACCAGTATCAGGATCAATATCAAAACCAGATGCCACTCCATCTCTGTTCATTATGCCATATTTGACCTCTCCATTGACGCCCATGTCAGCATCATGAGCCTGGACGCGCAGGACGAACGTTCCTGGAGGCTGATTCTCCAGGACTGCTGCGTTCAGGCTATAGTTCTGACACTGACAACCAAACAGCAAAGTCAGGGGTCAGAATTTGTCATTTAATTTGCAATAACGTAAAAATAAATAATAACTCGACTCACCTCCTTGAACAGTGGTTTGTTGTTGTTGATGTCATTTATTCCCACAATGACCTGCGCTGAGCTGCTGAGTGGGTATGGCCCACCAGATGCGTTGTCATCCGTGGCAGTGATGTTGAGGACGTACTGTGGCCCCCTCAGGCGTGGAGGAGGACTCCGCCGCAGCTTAATAATACCTAAACACACAAACACAGGTGGGGCAAATCAACTAGGGTAGAAAAGGTTTTTTAGTCAGATTCGAATTGAATATGTGCAGGTGGACTTTCTGACATTTCTAAGAGTTGTAATATAATTCACAAAAAGACTCAGATCAAATTGCTTGGGGCTAAATTTATACCTTCAGAAAAAAAGGGACATAATGAAAGTTCAAGTTTTATCTTGTGACCTTTTCAAGCCTTTAGATTGGGCCACACTAAACTCTATATAAAATAGCTTTATCCTTTAGCAGCTACAACACTTAATGGTCAGTAGCCTTTTTGTTATTTTGTGCCTTTACTTTTGTTTCTTTTACTTCTTTTACACCATTTTTGTCTTCAGATAAAGTCCAAAAGTAATCAACACATCTTTAAATATGACAGAGGGCTGGTGTTGGTTGGCGGGGCTCATGGTTTCCTTTTATTTAGCAGATTTTCAAAAAAATAAAAATATAAATCAACATTTTCTACAGGGAGAAATACAAATTTCAGCTTCTTTCATGTTTCATCCAAAAGTGGTTTCTAATGCCAGGGGACACTGTTCACTTTACACGTTCCTCTGGAGGAGAACACAGAGTGTAAGTGCTGCTGTTTATGCTTTCCCTCAAAGACATCATAAAAGTGAAACTGCAGGATGTTTGTGTCTTTAAAAAGGGCCTCAATTTCACCTCAACTATTTGACATTTTTAAGTCACCTTAACAAGACATGTAATTGCAAATTATAAACGCTCACTGACTTTGCTATAAATACACTGAATTCTGTATGGAAGTGTTTTCAGTTGGGTGTTCAGCTTCTTTTTTCGATGGCATTTACACTTTACCAGACTATTAATATCTCTCGTTATGAGATGGCAAATGACTCTGTTACAAAGGCTGGTGCACGCCAAGTGTTAGATGAAGCATTATTAATAAAATTGAGTGGCTCAGTTACAATACCAATTCCAAAAAAAATTGAGATGCTATGTAAAATGTAAATAAAAACAAAATGATGTGCAAATCTTACTAAACCATATAGAACATATCAGTTATTTGAACTGGAGGAACATTTTGGAACTAAGTAGAATAAGTGGCATCAGGTCAGGAATATGATTGGGTACAAAAAAAGAGCATCTTAGCAAAGTTAAAATTCTGAAGACTTTAAATATCTCATCATCTACATGAGAAATCTCTGTGGGGACAAAGATGAAAATCAATATTTCGGTCTTTGGGACCTCGGGCAGAACTCCATTAAAAACACGAACGATTCTGTCCTGAAAATCATTGCACAGACTCAGGAAATGTCTAGATATCATTGGCTACAAACATAGTTTCTCCAAAAATGTAAATCAAAGCTCTATGATGCAACAGTCTGGTCCAAAGCTCGTTTAAAATGGACTGAGACAAACTGTCCTGTGGTCAAACAAATCAGAATTTGAAATTCTTCTTGAAAAACATGGATGTCAAATCTTCTAGACTAAAGAGAAGAGGGACCCTCTGGGTTGTTATCAAAACTCAGTTGAAAAGCCCGCATCTCTGATGGTGTTGGTATGGGGAGTCAATCAGTGCCTGTGGAAATGGCAGCTTGTACAACTGGAAAGGCCCCATCAATGATTAAAGGTATACACAGGTTTTAGAGCAACACATACATCCAGACAAAATCTTTTCCAGGGAAAACCCTGCATATGCTTAACAATAACAACTCTAAACCATTTACTGCATCTATTTCAGCAGAAATAGTGGAAGAGTCTGGATACCGAACTAGCTGGTCTGCTGTCCAGACCTTAGACCAATTGAAAACACAGCAAAAAAGTCAACCGAGGACAAAGATGAGTCAGGACTGTTGAACAGCAAACAGGAATGGACCAACATTCCTCTCACAAAGGTCCATCAACTGGGTTTATATAGTTCCCAGATGTTTATGGGACGGCCCTGTCTCAAATTTTGTGAGACCTGTCGCTGTGTGATTTACCCTAGAAATGGTACATTTTCTCATTTTTTAAAAATTACTATGTTTTCTATGTTCTACTGTCTATAAAATATAGGTTTATATTTGCATATTAATGCAAAGATATCATGTTTTAATTTACCTTTTTTACAGTGTCACAACTTTTAGGTGTTTGGAGTTTTATATAATGATGTTATGTTCTTTTAAAATTTGTTACAGGCTATTTTCCTGGTTATTTTCCCATCGTTTGAGTTATACGCATACAAATGCCGAATGTCTGTGGATGGAGGCTCCCAGCTTCTGTGTCCACAATGGTAAAAGCTTAAGTTGGTGTAAAGGACAACTGACACGTTGAGCTTAAAAACAACAAAGATGAAACGCATTGCTGTGATGTTTTCTGCTCTGTGGGTCACCAACAGCACAGATTGTTGGCACAAACTGCAGCCAGTAAAAAACCTCGCATTAGTTTAACTCGGGCCTAAAACAAATGTCATATTTTTCTGCGCTAACAATCACTTGCACATTAACATAACAGAGCAGCAGTGCAAACAAACAAACAAATAAGCTGCTTTGGTACAAACATGAATAGAGACACAGAGGCTGGGAGAGAGAGAGAGCGAACACATCTACATGAAAATACTTCAGTACTCTTTGAAGTGACAAAGCAGAACAGCCAAGCAAGCCAAAGGCCATCTGCTGCTGAAGAGAGTGTGTGTGTGTGTGTGTGTGTGTGTGTGTGTGTGTGTGTGTGTGTGTGTGTGCGCGCGCGTGTGTGTGTGTGTAAGAGAGAGAGACAGTCTTAAAATATCATTTATGTGCAAATGTTCATGTTTATATCTCTTTGTGCATGGACGCATATGTGTGTGGGGGCACAGAGCAGTGCAGCAGTGCATGCTGGGTGATAAGGTGGCACAGCGGCTTAGAGAGAAAAAGACACATACACATGAACACACACACACACAGATAAACATGCAAAAATATGACTGAACATCTCACTGCTGCATATGAACTTTATCTTTAAAGTGTCTTTCTCTGACATACACATTTATACTTGTACTTTTGTGAGAAAACTCATGGACATGATGCAACCCCTGGCGCCTCACCCTCAGTGAATACAGTTTTTTTTTATTTGCACACACATACAACACAGTAACATCCTTTAAATATGAATGAATCAGATAAGGCAGGAGAGGTCAAGAAGCAATTATCTACACTCAATTTAAAGTATAAGGAAAATAAACAGCGCAAGGGAAAAGGAAACATTCAGAAATGCAATGTGATTTTAAAAAAATCACAAAAGAAAAAAAGGATTCGAAATAGTAATAAAATGCCTACAAGCTTATCTTCTTGTTGTCAAGTGGTCCCAATCAGTAAGTGTGTGTGAAAGGTGTTCACCTTTACCTAAATGCAGTATGAAACAGTGAGTTTCCCTTTAATCCTAAAATCATTCTGCCCCAAACTGAGAACCAATAAAAAAATATTCTTAGCTCAAACTGACCCTCACAAAGATACAGAGACAAATATGTAAATGAGTCAATTATGTCTAATAGTTTATATTCTAATAGTGTATATATTCCTGCACCGATTCCACATTTGTGTGTTCATGTTCTTTCTATTTATGCGTGCTTGGGTGTGCGTGTTTTCTAGGGGGGGTTCACTGGCCTTGTTAATGCTACCAAGCTTTATCCCAAATACTCGTCACCATGGCAACAATCACTTTATTCTGTGAGTGTATATGTGTGTGCAGCTTGGTAGAGCGATCTGAATGCTGCTGCTGTGTGTATGTGTATAAAAGTTATTGTTTGTGTTGTTTGTGTCTGTTAAAGCTACTTTGCTGGCAAACAAATAAAATGCTCATAATCAGTTAATGAGTTTTTGTGCTATTCAAAGCAGACATCGCTGCTGTCGGTCCATGGGATTATATCACAACAAGTACTGGTCATAGGAAGAGACTATTTACTTATTCTAAAAATAATTGCATTTTTTTTTACTGTCTTACTATAATAATCATAGCAAATGCATTTAGGTCTGTTCCTTTTAGATGCATTAATCTAGATGAACCTTACTATATAAACTGCCATTTCTCTTGATGTTCACACAGTGTAGCAGTGGAACAGAAACTGTCAATCAAAAGGCTGTTTGTCTGTGTGCAGCTGTGATGCACTGAAAGTGACCAATCGTAAGATGACCAGAACATCCCTTGGTTTCTGCTTGAAAACTCTTAAAAGCCAGATCAGTTGGATTTCTTAGGATATTTAGTTTTTTTTTTACCTTTATAACCACCTGTTAGCGTTTCTACCTTCCATGTCTCATCTATTTGATCGGATGAAGATGACTTGCAGTGTTTTGCTTTGTGCTCTGAGAGATGCTCTAGTTGTAAAACATTAGTGCATGCATATACATTACGTAAAGTCTACATAATTGTTCATGAGTCATTTAATAAATCTGAACTGCAGCTCAGCATTCATTAGCGTAATTAGCTGCTCTTTTCCTGCCCCCTCAAGAAAAGTTGAGACTGGGTAAACTGCAAGCATGTCACTACTAGTTGAGTTTGGTCAGAACCACTATAATTAAAAGCAGATTGTTATTTATGTCTGCAGTAATTTTAACTTGGTGGCATTTCTCTGCAATGGCAGTGGACATGACACCGATTAGTTAAACCCAGGATAGAAGCACATGAAGTGGCTTGCAGCAAGTGTGGGGAGGGGTAAAACCTTATCAATAGTGTGCCCTATATGAGATATGCCAGTTGGATGTGTAGAAGGATATGAGATGAATCATCAGCCAATGAGGGTTGGCGTTAAGATCAACCGTTATCTGATGTATTTGGACTGCCAATTAAATTTGGCTTTGTGGTTTGCCTGAAAACCTGTTGTGCTCATTTCCTAATAAGCAAAATGCTAGAGCGTACATTTATTTTCATGTTATTTAAAGCACTTTGCAAGTACAGTTTGTGAAGTGCTATATCACCACCAAACTGGGCCACCTTCAAACCCCCCTGCCACCTGCTCCCGGATCAAAGACTCCTTAACCAAACGGCCTCAATCAGTCCCACTCAGCCCCCACCTCTCAATGCAACTGTCAGTCAGCACCAGAACCCCACAGAGCTGGACCTCAGTCCCCTACTGTATCCCCTGGACACCTATGGCTGTTCACCAAACCACCGAACCAACATCATAGTCAAGTATGCTGATGACACCAACGTGGTTGGGCTCATCTCTGATGAAGATGAGACAGCATTCAGGGAAGAGGTAGAGAACATGTCCTGTTGGTGCTCAAAAAATAACCTGAAGCTGAGCTCATAATGGACTTCAGGAGGCTCAGACAGGTCCACGGAATCTGTCTCCATCTTCAGGTGTCTTGGCACCCACATCTCAGCCAGTCTCACCTGAACCCACTTCCTCTGTGTCCTGAGGAAAAATAACCTGGACTAGAAGCTGCTGCTGGCCTTCAGCTTCAGCTGCTTGCTGTCTTATTTGTGTTTACATAAAAGAAGAAACACATTTTATGTACACCAGCTGCCTCTCCCTTACCCTTCTGGTTGTCAAGCAGGAAATTGCTATCCTCATTGCCTCCAGTGATGGCGTAGGAGACGCCATCTCCGTCCGGGTCGTTGGCATGAACGATGGCAACCAGAGTGTCAGGACCGGCATCCTCACTTAGGAAGGTTTTATAACTGACAGAGAGGAAGAGAGGAAGATGTGTTATTTCTTTACTGCATACAAGCACTTTGCAGACGTAAAGAGATGGAGGATGTCATGAAAGGGTATTAATGTATGAAAAGAAAAATAGGCTGATGCCAGAATGAGGAAAAAGTTCAATAAAAAAAGTAGAAGAAATAAAAGTGTGAAAGAGACAATGGAGCGAGAGGAGAGGTGAAGATGAAGTGAAAACAGATGGAAGAGAACAGTGGGATTAAAAATAGATTCTGAGTTAAAAACAAACTTAATTAACAGATTGACTCTGTGGGCGAGAGACCCAGACAGCGACAGGGGTGAGGCAGGAAAAAAAGAGAGAGAGAAAACTCATAGCTGATGTTCATTATTAAACAAAGTTGTATTAACAATTCAAAAGGGGACAAAAAATGAAAACTGCTGCAAAGAGTAGAAGAATGAGGATAATTCTTACACGCTCTGTGAAAAGATGGGTGCCTCGTCATTGGTGTTGGCGACTCGGATGCGGATTGAGGCCGTCCCGGTGCGAGGGGGTGTTCCTGCATCCACTGCAACCACCAAAAACTCATAGATGTGATTAGGGCGCTCATAGTCCAAACGACGGGCGGGGCTGACCACACCCCCAGATGTGATGCTGAAGTCACTGCTGGGAACGAAGTATGAGATCTCCGAGTTTATCCCGGAGTCACAGTCCCGGGCAAGTACTGGATGGGAGGTGGGTAGGGTGAGGAGAAAGGTGAAAGAAGAAAGAAAATTAGTTGTAAAGTGCAGAAGATAACACGGGGTAAATAAGGACCAGAAAGAAGGGCTCAGAGAAGATGGTTGTAAAGATAGAGGTGAGAGGAGTAGGAAACAGAGATGAAGAGATTGGATAAGGTGGAAAAAGAAGAAGAAGAAGGGAGACATTTTTATTAATAACTTAGTTTGTACAGTGTTGTAATGTATGTATGATTATGTGTACTTGTCTGTCTCTGTGAGGACCAATCTGAGTTTGCAGCCTTGAGATTGATGTAGTTAGTCTTCACTGTAGGATAAAATCTTCAAAGACATGCTTGAAGGTTCAGGCATAGTTTTAAGGTTCAGGTTCGGTTAAGGAGCTCAGTAATGTAGTATGTCAACAAGAGTCCTCGCAAAGATAGAGGGAAAAATAAGCATGTGTGTGAGGATGTGATGCTGGCTGTACGCCTAATAAGAGCAAAGCCTCGCTGAAGTTGGAGTGTTTGATCTCAACCAGTCACCAGCAGCTATGACAGATGGCTCTGACTCACACACATTCACACACACACATGCACACACACACACACACACACAGATGAGCTGTACAGTCTAACCACAGGTGTAATGTGTTGGTTTTGTGTTCACACAGACCCTACTTGACAGATCAGTGTGTGTTACCTTGCAGCAGTGAGGTTCCAGGTGCGATGCTCTCAGGTATGTTGTCTCTGGTGTAGATAGAGTGGAGAAACTCTGGTGTGCAGTCATTCTCATCCGTTATGTGTACAACCACCTGCAGGGAGCATCCCACTGTTATTATCTGGTATCAGATTATACTTTATGTTGGTTTCATATTCATTTCAGCGTGAGCCAGCAGGAGTGAACAGGTGAGTTATTTCATCACAGTAAGTAAAGCTTTGGAAAGTATGACACACAAAAAAAGAATTGGGTCACACATAATCACTGATTCGACTACATTTCAATGACTGCTACAGTAGATAAAGATGGAGCTTTATCTGCTGATTTATCTGCTTTATCTACACTCCATGTATAGTGGCAACTCAAGCTGCGACTATACATAGAGTGCTTTGGAAGTTTTTAAATGCTTTCAATAATATTTAAGAAAAAACAAAAGCAGTTTCAATAGATATAAATTATTTTATGGCACTGTTATAGTTTTTGGTCTCACTTTTCTTTGTAGAACTGCATTAATGGAGCTACAATGGACACTTTACAAGTGATCTGATTTTTAAAGGCCCAACAACAGCACATCAGGTCTGGACTTTGACCAGGACACTGCAAAACTATGAATGAATTCCTTCTGAGCTATACAAACATGGACCTGGTCTCATGCTTTGGATCATTGTGCTGCAAAACCCAGCTGTGCTTGAGCTTGAACTCCTGTAGGTATTAAAGTTACTGCACTGCATATCTATCTATTACACTCCAGTTTTATAAAATTCATAATCAGGAGTCTTCACAAAACAAAGTTAACTTAGGGTTCTTAAATTATTTGTCCTTTATTTGTCATGTGCCACTTATTTCTGAATAAAAAAAAGCCATCTTCATGTAATTTAATGGTTAAGCAATGATTTGACAAACACAGCTGGTAGGGATGTAATCAGTTTTTTTCAATTTGATTACAAGAGCAGTATCTTGTGATTATTCAGGGTGGCTTTATTTTATGTCAGAGTTTTTTTGATTGTATAATGCAGTTTATTATGGGATACACACACAAAAGAAGAAATCAGGCAGACAAATTCTATGTTTCAGGTTTATATTAAACTAATCAAAATCAAAAGACCCAATCAAACCGGTGCCTATGACAGAATGAAAAGAAAAACCATGAAGATGTAAATTTAAAGTAATTTTTGTTTTGTTTTCAGACATTTTCTATTTCTTATCACAAGAAAGTAGAACGTTTAGTGTAAAATTCACAGCAGACACTCTGACTTTATTAAACGTATATACTTTTCAAGATAATTGAAGCAAACATTGTGAAGACATGTCCTCTGGTCGAGGATGAAAAATATTTTCTCGTTCTCCCCACTTCTCCTTTAAACATCCTAAACCTTGAGCCTCTGCATCATCACCTCTCTGCTGTTTCAGTTTAGTTTCACCCACTATCCCGAGCTCTTGGAGCCCAACCAAAATGCTATTTTCCATTCCCATAAAGCCTGATTTAACTGGTAAGGCTGCAGACATGACCACTTGAGCACAGATTTTCTCGGCAGTCCTGACCCTTCGACACACCACCTGTTCAGTAATAACAGCAGGGCAGAGGAGAGGCAAGCAGAGAGGATTTAGATGCATGACTGCTTCTGCAAACATGCACTGAATATTTAGAAGCGTAAACAGTAACGCTATTCCTTATTAGTTTTTTTTTACATCCAACTCAACAGGTGAATATGTATTTCCTGTTGAAAGACTGATACAAAAGAAAGAAGCACATACACACTTTTTTAAATCGGAGAGACACAAAGGCAGAAGCACTGACTGCAGTCACTGTGGTGCAAATAGTAATCACTTGATAACAGTAATTACTTGATTTTATCCTTTGCTGCACATGTTTTGTGTGACTTCTTTTTACTGACAGAAAACATTTTTCATTTCTGGAGGATTCATTTGTGCATGAAGAATAAGAGCAAGTGTTTATTAGTAATAGAAACACTGTTAAAGTTGAGAGCTTTATGAAACACCACAACCACACTTTTTCTGTACTTGTGCCAAACTTTTAACATCTGCTAAGAAATTGATTTCATATGGTTAATAGATTTGACCAGTTGTTACTCGAAAGTGATAAATACAAAAACCAAGTACAAACACAAAGATAACACCGTTTGACAGGCATGAAGAGCTTTTAGCTGAGAACTTGGCATTTCTTCTGTTTATCCATCTACAGTACTGTTGATCCCTCTATTGTTTGCCGAAGCTTTATCAGAAATGGTTTCAACTGAAGGGTGGTTGGGAAACTATTGTTAAAGAAGGCGGAGAGTAAAGGCTAAGTTGTGCCAAATTATATAAGAACTGGAATGAAAATCATTGGAAACGGGTCTTCTGGAGTGATGAATTCAAACTTTTTTTGTTTCAAATTTTCATGAGTATGTACAGAGGTGGTCGGAAGAAAAGGACAAGAGTGAGTATGTACAGTCATTCATGGTGTGGGGCTGCATTTCAGCCAGTGGTGTTGGAGATCTAGCCTCTGATCTCCCAGCACGATATCATAGCAAACCATGTAATAGACAGGCCGGTCCACCGTGTCCATTTCACGCTTCAGGCCTCTCCAAAGAGTGAAATGAACACACATGCACAAAATTTAGTACCAGCAGGGGGAGATACTATATTTAAAGCCAAGAGGTCGCTAGTAACTAGTAAAGTAAGGGATTACTATTGCAAAAAAGGTAATTAGATTACCGTTACTTTCCCGTAGGAACGCTGCGTTACTGCGTTACTAAAACCGTAATTTTTTTGCGAGAATGTCTCATGACAGTGACCTAAGCCAATGCACTGTCCATGACAACAGCTGTGTGCAGATCAACAATGGATCATATATGGAGTGTGGGAGAGAGTATGAGCGTGCAGCATTTAAAGCGTGGAAGTACTGACCTTACTTTGAGTGTGATTCCATAAAAAGTGACAAAAACATTAGTGTCCGTTGTGCGTGGGAAGAAAACTTATTTTTACAGCAACAAAAAACCCTAAGCAAGCACCGAGTGCGCAACGACTTAACGGGAAATTCACAGAGAAACTCGCGGATTCTTCAACTGACCGCGGCACACCTGCACCAGGGTAAACCTCCGCCTACGCACTCCTGCTTTACAGGTGAAAATAGAGCGAAAGGACCGCTAGTCTTTGACTTTATTTATTTTCTGCTGTGTTTTACTTGCATCTATTTGAAAGACTGAGTGTAAACACAAAAAATATTTTATTTTATGTGCTGGAATGTGCAGAAAATAGGTTTAAATGTTAAACTAATTTCTTCAAGTCAGAGAATGGTTCATATAATTTTATTTTTGCTTGATGCATAAAGTTAAAAGATTAAAACTGATAAAACAAGTTAAAAAAAGATACTTTTCCATTTGATTACATTTTGTATGATGGATTATGCAGAAAAAGTAGAATTGGGCTGAAAGATCTATGCTTTATCACCTCTTCAGGTTATAAATTGTGTTTTTAAAAAGTAACTAAGTAATTAATTACTTTTGAAAAAAGTAATCAGTAAAGTAACGGGATTACTTTTTTGGGGAAGTAATCAGTAATTAGCTACTGATTACTTTTTTCAAGTAACTTGACCAACACTGGTCGCTAGTGAGCAAGGAAGGTATGAAATACATTCCAGTGTCCTTCATCACTAGAGACAATTAAGCTAGGTGGCTAATATGTATTTAAATGTGTTAATAATGTCTGTTTAAACACTTTTATGTGATTAATTTCATGGTAGCCTGGAATAAAAATATCTCCCTCTGCTGGTACTGCAACTTGCATGCATGTCCATTTTACACTTTGGAGAGACTTGGTGTGTCTATTAGACAGTTTTGGATCTCCACCAAGTAGACAAAAGGTCATGTACCTAAATTTTGGGGAAAAATTCCCATCAGCCAATTCCCATATACTGGGTGAAGACGGATTCTTTATATAGTTGAGGCAAAGACAAGTGTACTTATAAACTAATGGTTCAATAACAAACCAATAGCTGCTCACTGACATAATATATTTTTTAACCTAAATTCCCATCTCTGTTATATATTTAAAGAAGTTTTTCCTTTACAGGTGGCAAAGAGATGCTATTTTAGTGTGTTATTGAAACTATCTTGAAGCCTTGGGGTTTCTATATTGAGAAAATTGGAAAAACGTGTGTAGTCTACATTCATATTATATTAACAGTCAAAAGAAGGTACTAAACTTGACACCAAATGTCAATATAACGCTGTTGGACTGAACGATGGAAAGAGACAGAGACATGTTGACGACTTTAAAATGTCTGATGAAGCCAGAGGCAATAAAAACCGCAGAAGCTACAGTAAGGTGCAACATAAGCAGTGCTGCAAAACCCTCTCTCTCTCTTTTACATGCACACGCACTCACTCACACACACGCACGCACACATGCACACACACACACACACACTGGCATGCATGAACAGGGAGGGCATTTATAGTGAATTAGCCAGCCAAGCTTATAGAGCAGCAGTGGCCTTTGGGGGACACTGGTAGTTTAGCAGCTATTCTCTCTGTGTCTCAACCATCTGGACACTGAGAGCAGGTGATAATGGATTTCTCTTGGTGTGTGTGCTTGTGGGAGTGTGTGTTAATGTGAACAGATGTAGATATCTGTTGTATTAAGTCTTCAAAGCTTACTCTGAGGGTAAAAGTCAGTACTTAGCAGCCAGGCTTTTGCACTTTACGTATGTGTGTGTGTGTGTGTGTGTGTGTGTGTGTGTGTGTGTGTGTGTGTGTGTGCTCGAGCCACATATAATCTATTATTGTGCAAACCCTGTAACAAAATAAAAAGAAGGCTCCTGCACCACAAAACTGCTGATTCCTAAGTGATTCCTAAATTCTGAACGCAGCTTTGAACTTGTGCATTTCACTGAGTTTTCATCATGAGAGCTTCACGGGATGCTCAGCAGTTTGTTTTTAGTGGTATGCTTGCAAAATAAACACATAAACTTAATAAACAGTAAATGAAAGAGTTGCATCACAGCATCTGATTCAGCAGCAGCACTTTCTCATTTTAAATTAATGAGTTTTCATCAGAGAAGTGGTATGCCGAACTGTCATGGGTCAACACCCTTACATGTTCTCAGATATGTGTGATGATGAGCTGTGGATGTATTCCAGAGGCTGTGGTAACACTTACAACTCTGTATTGACCTTCCAATTCACACCATCATACTCCATGGCCATCATGTGATTCGACTGTAAGAGTTTAATATGCCATTGATGTGTGAACACTTAGAGTGCCTACCATTCTCCACCAGTTATCAGATATAATAAATTATTTTCAATCACCCTCTAACATCTGTTTTCAATTATCAGGTTGTCTGAGTGTTATTTTTCCCTGGTTATTGTTTTAACTGCAGTGCACGGGACCATAACTTTGTCCCAAAAGATAGAGCTGTGTGTTAAAGCTGTAGCTACATGCTGTTGACATGGATGTATTAATTTAGAGCTTGCATTCACACATGAAACTTGTAAAAGTATTAGTCACTTTACACAGATTAATAGATAGTATATTTGCATGCTTGGTAGTGTAGATGTACCTCTGCCACGCTGCTAAGGCCGGTGTCGGGTTCAGAAGCTCGGACCTGCAGGGTGTGCAGGTTGTGACCACTCTCATAGTCGACGTTCCTGGTGAGGCTAAGCGCTCCGCTCTCCTGGTTGACGCTAAACAAATTCCCTGGATTAACCAGTAGCATGTATGAGAGACTCTTCTTCTGGAAGGAGACAGCATGGACAACTGCAACTCTGCATGGATGTGGACATAAACACACACAAAGCAAGAAATTTAAGCAACACTAGCAACAGTTTTCTTACCAGAAAGAGAAAATAAAAGGAAAAATAGACTTGAGTTCTCCAAGATTTTATGAAATCCTCTTCTTAGACCTCTATCGTCTGCTAATCAGATAAAATACTGTGTTAGTTTTAATGTGTGCACCACTTCACAGTCAGCTCCAAGTCATGTCTTAGCATGGCTTAGCAAAAATACTGCAGCCGCGGGGGAACTGTTAGCTAAGCCCCCTAAAAGTAGAAAATATTGAGAAATTTCCATAACTTTTGTAGTTCTTTAAATGTCATTACACATTGGTTGTGACATTTCCTTACCTACTTTAGCACTGTTGTTATTTTTATTGCTTGTATTCCTGTTTTTATCTGTGTAAAGCACTTTGAATTTCTTTGAATGAACTTGGTGTGCCTTGCCCAAAGTATAAACATGACCACAGGTCTGCAGAAAGCTGATCTGCATTTCTTTTTCCAAACAGACTTATAAAGTGAAGAGGAGCTGTGACGTGCTGGTCGAGCTCCAGTGCTGCGTTTAAAGTCTGCAGCCTTCATGGATTATTCTGAACTCAGACACCATTGCAACCCGATTAATCAATTTAACATAAACTAACACACACGTATGCACAGACGCACATACGGTCAGAGAACACGTGCATGTGAGGACATAAAAACAAATAAAAGGGACATAGTGGAAGAAGAGACACACAGAAACCACATGCAGAGATACACCCACAGACACACTGCTCACAGGGTGGCATGGATACTTGGATATTAATACAATGTGCTTTGCGCCAGCAGCCCTGAGGATTCACACACACACACTCTCCTTCATGTTTATCCAGACCTCGCTTTTAATAAATATTTGAATTTGCCACACTTTCAAATTCTCAGCCTCAGGCCACACTCATACATCTGGGTCCTCTTCAACCACCTCCACCCACCCCAGCCTTCTCTGCATCATCCCTCTATCCTTCATTTTCTTCTCTTCCCTCTCCTTCCTTCCTCTATCATCCCTTCATGCTCTCCACATCCCTCCACCCCTCCCTCCTCCTTCTTCTTCTTTCCTTTTGTCTCGCTCTACAGGGCTCATCTTTTCATGCATCACATGACATGCAAAGCAAGGGAGCAGGCACACACAGACAGACACACATATGCACAAAATGCCATTTTCACATTCTGTGTCTGAGGCAGTGGAATGCAAATCGTGTTTCTGTATATATGGAGTCAGAAATATAAACAGACACTTTTGTTAATAAAACCTACTCACAACAATAGTACCAGATGTAAGATTACAAGTACTTCTAATATGTCTCTCTGTGTATAACCCTGTCAGTAACATATACAAACATATAAATTAAAAGCACATAAAAGTGGTACCTTTTGGATCACTTCTAATGCAGTTGCTTGATACAAAGCAGCATAAGGCGCTGTATCAAAACTTGTACTAATGGATCATACAGGAATTATGCGCTTAGTATTTATTTTTATGTGTTAACTGCCAGGCATTTTGGTTTGTACACATCTGTACATCCATGCAAAGGGTGAACCCGTCATTGTCAATAGACCACACAATATGGCGTCTTCTGGTTTAACTGGTGTAACTGGTGGAGGCCTAAATGCTAAAAATAAGACTTCAGAAAAAATTTGTCGAGTAGAGAAGGATCTGTAACAAGGAATGATAAGAAAAAGAAAAACTTAACACTATCACTTTCACCTTTTACTTATTGAGGTTTATATTTCAAAAAGCATGCGTGTAGCAAAAAGCTTCTCTTAAGTTAACATCTTATACTGCAAATAAACATCCAATGCTATTCTTTGGGAGTTTCACTGTATGTATGCACAAGGCATATATTTCTAAAGAAACTTTCTGACTGGTAAACCTGTGAGACCTAATTGACTTGTGAAGGGCTGAAATGTATAATAGCAGTCTGGCAGTTTGGATGAAATGTCTCAGATGCCATCTTGCATTTTACAGGATTTAAAAGATTAGCTACTAAGATCTTGACGTATTACAGAACCTTTGAGTGTCTTGGAGTGTATACAACTTACTAAATGTGAAGCCCCAACAGCATAGCCAGGTGGTTATAATGTCGTAAGTGTTATTCACAGAGCATACACGCAAACAAGGGATAACAATCTGTCAGACTGCTGTAGGGACTCACGGTTGGCCAACGGGTATGTTCTCTGGTACATTCAGGCTGTACGTGGAGTTGGTGAACTGCGGTGGCCGATAGCCTGCAAGGATAGCAACAGTGGCTGGTGGCCCTTTACGACCATGTCCATCCACTGCCTGAACCCGAAGGAGGTACTCCTTACTGGGGGTCAAAGGTCGACCGGTTGTCCTGATCTCCCCAGAACGATGGTCCACCTCGAAGCACTCCTCATCACCTTTATAAAGAGAAAAGGAAACTCTGCCTTTAAAAACATTAATTTAAATATTAGATAGATAGATAGATAGATAGATAGATAGATAGATAGATAGATAGATAGATAGATAGATAGATAGATAGATAGATAGATAGATAGATAGATAGATAGATAGATAGATAGATAGATAGATAGATAGATAGATAGATAGATAGATAGATAGATAGATAGATAGATAGATAGATAGATAGTCGCCACAGCTGTCCAATTATAAAATTAAATAAGGCAATATGAAGCTAGAGGGATTCTCTGAGTATGTCTATTTCTGTGTGTGTTTGTGATTAACACTTTTTGAAGAGTCCCCACTGGAGAAGAGAAGGAAGAGGGAAGGGCGCAGTAGAAATGTGGAGACAATTTGACAAAAGAGAAAGAAAGCAGATATGGAAACTTTGAGAAGAGGAGGACAAGAAGAAGAAGAAAAGTACAGTTTAAAGTTTGCTTAGCCTCTCTGTCCACCATAATAACTGCCATCATCACCTCTTGGGCTGGTGCAGAGTCCAACAATTTCAGTAGCTTTCATCCTATATCCTATCTATTATTTATTTCTAAAATCCCTGAGAAAATCGTTGTTTCTCAGGTTCTTGCTCACTTGTTTGGCAATAATCTTTTTGAACAGTTTCAGTCTAGTTTCTGTCCCATTGATTCTCAAGAAAACAGCCTTTGCAAAATTCACCAATGACCTCCTGATAGCAGCAGGCTCTAGTCTATTAACCATTCCTCTTCTTTATTTCCATTACTATTTATGCAATTGCAGACTATCACACTATGTCCCATAATATCCTTCTTGACAGACTAGCCTCTACTGGAATTAATAAACCACCCTTAAACTGGTTTAATTTCCATTTTTAAATCCTATCCTGGTTCAGTCAACTTAAATATCTCAGCTGAAATTTTCATTTCCAGTTACTATCACTTGTTCTCCAGGGATCTGTTTTGGGGCCTCACCTATTTATCAACTGTCTATTTCCTTCTTTTGTAAAATTATCAGCATTTCAATTTCCATTGTTATGGTGATGACACCCAGCTCTACCTGTCAGCCAAACCTACCACCACTCTCCCAGCCACCTTCCTCCAGGAAATCAAATCCTGGTTTTTCTCATTGGCACCAAATCCAGAATGTCAAAAATTTTTCCTCCCGATTGACAACTCCTCAGTTTCTCCTTCCCCTCAGGTTAAGAGTCTGGGTGTCATCCTTGACAGCACACTTATTATGTCACTTGGTCCTCATACTGCCATCTTTGTAACATTAATACATAAAGACATTAATGTCTGTCTGTCACAACCAATAGTACTCCCATCTTTATTCACACCTTGGTTATGTCCTACATGGCTTCCTGTATATCTCTTTCCCTCATATCCATCCATAACTTTCAACTGGTCCAGAAGTAGTCACAGAGGTTTCTCCATTTATCACATCACATCTGTTGTTCAGCAGCTTTGTTAAATATCGTATTGATCTCAAGATTCTGCTCCTCACCTTTAAGGCAATCCATAACCTCCCTCTGCAGTACCTCTCTGAACTACTGCACGTTACACACCCATTCACATCCTCAGGGTTTCTTCTTCTCTTCTTCTTACTATGCCTTATGCCTGTTTGACTACCAAACAGTTGCTTCAGTTCCTCTGTTCCTCACCTCTGGAATTGCCTCCCATGAAACATCTGTAACACTGATTCTCTTCACTTTCAATTCCCATCTCAAAATGTACCTCTTTAAACTGTCATACTCTCTCTGCTGGCCTTCCACCTGTCATATGAATCCTCTGTTCTTAATTACTTTATATATTTTAAGCTTGTTTTACTGACTTGATTGATATTTTCTTGGTTCATTCTTGCACTGTTTTAAAACTCTTTTGTGTAAGGTGACCTTGAAGGTTTTGAAAGGTACCCATTACAAAATATGTTTTTATTATCATTATTATTATTGTTAAAAACAAAGATAGGCAAAGTAAGGTACCACTCACAAAGGCCTAGACAACATCCGCAACCCCTAGACAACTGCTAGTTACTAAAAAAATATTTATATTCCCCAATTGGTTGGTGAGTGGTTGGTGGCTGATGCCGAGGGAAAGTGGTTACAAAGAGGGTGTTACACCGAAACCCTTCCTGCCTGCTGCAGCCATCCATAGTTTGCATGGAAGATGTGTCTTGTCTGCATAAACGTGCTAACTAACCACAGAGCAATAGTGAAACTTGTGAAAAAAGTGTGACACACAACGAAACAACGAAACAAAGAGGCAAAGGCTGTATGTAATGAATAGAAAGAAGATGAAAGGTTAGGATGGGCGGATAAAAAAAGACATGAAGGGCAGAGAAGAATCCCCAGCTGTTGACTGGAGGGTTTTGAACCAGCAGCTGCATCCAACCCGTCAATCATCTTCTCTTGTTTTGACTGCTGAAGGAAGATTTGTCTGACACTTGTTTGTCAAAGTCTCACTAAATGAGTTCTGGTTTGCTTCTAAAGCTCCTACAGATTGCCTTTATTGTCTCACTTGAATAATAATCTCTTTTGAATTGAAATGAAATAAAACTGATTTAAAGTAAACATACTTATACTTTTAGGTTTCGTTCAGAGACAAGAAGATGCATATTGGTTTCTTGCCCCTGATTGGCATAGCATGAAGACTAGGCAAGAGGCCAGGGAACCAGCTGGCAAACCTGTCCAAAAACCGAATAACAGCACCTCTAAAAGCTCACCGACTGATGCTTTATAACTGCATCCAGTGACCTAAAATATCCAATGACATGTCCAACTGTTCTGGACAGACATGTAATATATGGTAGTTGGTACTATAGGAAGAAATATATTTTACTGTGGAATAACACTACTATGATTTTGTGGAACTTCTGAAAATAAAAACTGATATCTGTCAACCTCATCTACAGCTAGAGACTGCTATAGATTCTTAAGTTGTCGCTTTACAATGGAACCATTAAAATTTGAGATTTTCATTACAAATAAGTAGGATTTATGGTACCGCATTTGAGCCCCCTTGTGTAGGTATTTGACTATGCAGAGTGAAAGATTTTGGGTATACGGATGTGCTTGCGTGCACTTCAAAAAAACAGAAAACCCCAACAACAATGCTGACTGGTTGAAAGTTGGGCCTAAACAGGAAAGGGAGAGACAGCTGAGTTTATCAGCAACATAAAGAACACAGAAAGTGGTTGAAGTGGAAATTATTTTTGAAAGTTTCACTTTATAACTTAGGTCTTCTCCTTGGTTGTTTGGAGGACCAACTAAATATAAAAAAACATATTTTAAAAAATCTTGATGGTGACGCCTGACAGGAACTGGATCAGAACTTTGAAGATTTTCCATATCAAATACAAACACAAAAGGCTAAAAGTTTACAGTTTTATAAGAGTAGCATTCCTGATGATTAGATTGTTGTCTTATTCATTTAATTCTTTTTTAATCTAAGTTTAAATTAAAGTGAGTCTTGCAACTTGGTGTTGTTGTAAGTCTATAAAAACATGGCAGAAGGGAATGACAGTGATTTATGTCAGTTTTCTAAGAATATTTTGAGTATATTGAAGAATAACAGAAGATTTTGTAGATATAAAAAAGAACCATTTGTTTCAACTTTTATTTTTTTTATAGTACAGTGATGTCAGTGAGTGCACACTGTTTTTAAAAAGAGCCACAGAAACTGAAACTTTTACCGCATTTTTAAGCCACTAAAACAAAAACTGCACATTTAGGATGCTGTAACTGATTAAAATAACATTAATGCCCCTAATTGGCTTCACTCACTCTACGTGAATATCTTTTCACATTGGCATGATGTTAAAAAAACATTTTTAATATAAATTATTGGATTATTCATTCGTACACATGTAGTCACATTACGCCAAGGGGAAGTAAGAAGCTTTTAATAAGAAAGCATTAGAAATTAGCTCTCAAAATATCTCCCCTGTACTTTCCTCCCCCATTTTTTTTCACTTAAAAAAAAAAAAATCCACAGCCACCGGCGCCCATCCGCCCACCCTCTGACTCTCCCACTCGCTGCCTCTCCAGAGACTTCCCTATTATTCCTGAATCTGGGAGCGTTCTTTGCCCCAGGGAGCGATTAACAGCGCAGCTCCATCCCGTTCTTGAGCATTTCTTTCTCCCTCTTCCATTTGATGGTAATTGAAATTCAACAAGTCAAATTTTTATTTATAAATCACTCTTTTGAAAAAAACAGGTTTGTCACACAGAGCCTGGCAGAGCTGCAGCAGACCTAATTACAGATACAAGCGGGAGATAAGAGCAGGAACAAACACATGACAGGTTTTTAGAAAAACTGACTGAAAAAAGATGGAGGTTTGACTGTGGTAGGTAAAAAACACCCCAAAACAATGAAAAAAATACAAGGAGTTGGGCGACTGTTGATATTATAAAAGACGTGTTAATGCATTTGAAATGTATTTTTCATCTTTGAAGGGTTCTTAACATCTTAATAGTTCATTTTCAGCATATACAGTATGCTACATGGAAAATATTTATATAGTCATTATGCACAATACAGCAATTAAAATAAGAATTTAACCACTCACCTTCAAGTAGGAAGAACTGAGGTCGTCCTAGTGTCCCATCTCGTTGTCGTGCTGACAGTCGATACACTACGGAGCCTGGTGTTGCATCAGGACCAATAGCACCCAGGTAAGGTGAGGGAAACATCGCCCACTGCAGGTCAGCCTGACTAGGCATGCTCAGAGTTAACCTGCACAGGTACCAGTCATCACCTGGATAAGAGAGTAAACAAATATGACATTACTACATGTAACTGATTTTTTTTGATAGCTCTGAATAGCTACCATACAGGGATTAGGATTATGTAGCTGTCCTTCTGAAAGGCACGGTTGCATTTAGCCAACTTATTACTCCCCCATGTACCTGCTGCACTCTCACTTGAAAATAGTTCAATTGTTACAACACCATTAAGTTTGTGAATGTTACTTCTCTCATAAAATCAAGAAGGAGGTGAAACTTAAAATATAAGAGAATGGTTCTTGCTGGTATTTAAACTGATCTGTTTATTTATGTATTGTTAAATAACCCTATTCAAAACTACCTTTCACCCAATGACGGCTGGGATAGGTTCAAGCCCCTCATGACCCTGAACTGGATAAGAGATGGGATGGATAAATGAATGGATGGAAAGAAGCATTTTTCAACTGAATACTAATCTTTATTGAGCCCAAAGGAAAATTCATAACACTTCTATAACCAAAAAAGATAAATGTTTGAAAAATATCCTCAGAAGACAACAGAATCTGATTTAGTTACTTGGCCAGTACTGTACATACATTTGGTTTATGTTATGGCTTCTTATCCAGTATTAGTATTGGATAGTATTAGTATTAATTCAATGATGCAGTTCAATGTTGACAAATAACCACTCTTTTTTAGCCTTTGGTTTTAACCAACTGAAATATCTGACTGTTGAGCTACTAAGGTGACCAGTCAGTTTCTATATGTGTCTCTCAACCTGTTTTCAGACACAGGAAATCAAATAACTGCATATAAAATATTAATTATCCACAAAAATATGGACTGTAGTGTCCATGAAATGGCTTTGTATTAAGAGTATGCAGTATGTATTTACAAGATTACAAATCTAAAATCCACATTGTTAGTAACACATTAGCCATATAACTGCTAAACATCTGGTTTTAAATCAGGTCCATGTAAAATATGTCATAGAAATGCATTTGCTTTTAGAAATAATGACTCTTTGTACTATAATATACAGTACCAGTCAAAAGTTTCAATTGATATTGATTTAATAGATGATTTCTGTGCATCAGTGTTTTTATATGTTTTTATTTAAATGTTACCTAACAGTCTCCATGTGTTGGTGGTTGTCTGAGTGCTTCAACTGCATGGCTGCTATTGTTGTCTCAGCTTTGAAGTGACGAAGCTTGTTAGCTAAGCCAGCTGCACTCGTTCAGACAGTGGTTCAGCCAATGGGGACAAGGTGACATCGCTCAACTTCTGTCATTTTTTCCTCATCTCTCATCATCACCTTGCTGCTCCACAAGAGAACAGTGAAGGAGTGACAGGGAGGAAGAGAGAGAAGGAAGCAGTTCCTCCAAAATAAAACAACAGAACTTTCACAAGATCACAAAGTCACGCAGCAGGTGCTCCCATTCTCCCAGTCAAAAATACACACACATATACACACACACGCACACACGCATGCACGCACGCACATGTTTTTTCTCCATCCAAAAGTCAACTCTCTTTATATATTTTGTTGTGTCGTCTGGTTCTGAGGAGGCATTTGTTTGGTTTGAAGGTGCTTTGGCGCTAGCTGTTGTTTTGGCTCTTGTGTCGTTTTGCAACAGCAAAGGAGACAACAGCCTGAACAAGAGAGGAAACTTCACTTCAGAGAGACCAAAGAACGAAAAAAAAGAGATGAGGAGGTGGCAGAAGAGGAGGTGGAGGAGGGAAGGAGGTGAAGACACAATGGTGTCTACCTTTGTTTCTGTCTTCTCTGAAGGTCTGTCAACAAACTGAACATGAGAGGGAGAGGGAAAAAGAGGAGGACAGGAAAAAGGAGGCAAATGAGACAGGGACATGAAGGGAGACAAAGAAGTAATAATAGAAGAAGCAACAGGAAAACGGGAGAAATGAACAATGGGGTGAAGCCAAAATGGGGGAAAATAAGGCATAAAATGCAAAAAAATAAGAATAAAGAAGGAATATGGTGAGCATAGATGCAGAATGAATAAAAAAACAACGAGGAAAAAGAAAATGTGCTCCATCTTAGAGCTACCCATCAAATTCAAGTACACAAACACATACTATTACACTCAGTGTGACTGGCACTGTCAGGGGATCCCATTATCTCTGAATCTGCATCACCAAGAAATGTCCACAAATCAACAATATCCTCTATGTATTTAACTCTGTGGTTTGTGAATCGCATATTTTTAGCTTCAGTAATCCATTATTAGTTACCTGTACGTGAAAAAAAAAAACACTAACAGAAA
Source organism: Neolamprologus brichardi (assembly GCF_056152115.1). NCBI lineage: Eukaryota > Metazoa > Chordata > Actinopteri > Cichliformes > Cichlidae > Neolamprologus > Neolamprologus brichardi. The sequence goes on along the minus strand of NC_142114.1, from coordinate 23,168,037 downwards.
GCTGTTGTTTCTATAATGATTAATATTCATTCTGTATATGCCAAAGAAAAATGAATGTCCTTTCAGAGAAGAACAACTTAATCTGAAAATAAAAATATATCCTATTCCAGGCCAAAGCATGCTGTGACTATGATAAACACCCATAAATAAAGTGGGAAAATGAGCAAAACGCTCACTAAAAAAAGTTAAGGAGATGAGGGTGAGGCGATAATGAGGACAAAATCTTCCAGCTTAGCGCTCCACTGTCCTCTCCCGCATTAGCCGGCCTTGAGTTTTTAGTCAATGCATAAAATCCAGAATAATCAAATCTATTTCTGTCTGTTGTTTTACATATGCTGTGCTGTGGGCCGTGCATGAAAGCCAAATGAAGTCTGTCCTATTATTATGATAAGCATCAACACGTTCAGATGCAGTGCCAGCGGTCAGCACATGTGTCAGCCTGGGCGAAAACTATAAAGCCAACCTTACTGTATGGAAATACAACTGCAGGGGGGGGGAGCGAAGTGGACACAATGCCTCCTTTGTACCTCCAGGCTGATAAAAGGTCACTGACACTAGAATAATGGCATTTGATATATGATATAATACGTAGTCTCTGCAGGGTTACACTACAGCTTGTTTATCTGTATTAGTGAGTGGAACACAAACAGCAGCCCCTCCTACATAAGTAACACTTTTTTTTGGAAATTTTACATTTTGTATATTATTTAGGAGTCTACACAGATAAAGCAAATGAAGAACTTACTGAACACTATGGGCATTAGAGAATGTCCCTGTTAGATTAAAAGAGTTTTGCATTATGGGCACAGTGTAATATATTTTGATGGTAGCCCAATCAGTGAAAACAAAGGGTCTCCAAACATCTTTGCTGCACACAAAGAACAGTGGACGAATCATCTGTCCAGCAGCCAAGACTATTACAGAATGTCATGACAAGGAGCTTAATAAGAGCTGGAAAATAATGCCAGAGACAAGAGGCAGGAGATGAGAATGTGGGACAAACAGAAAGAATTAGCTAAAGTGCTTCTGAGGGAATATATGCACGTGGAATACACGGCAGGCTTTTATAAAACCATGGTTTTGTAGATTCGACCTCCACAGCTGTTAAACCGGTATTTCATCTCAACATACATCCTAAAATGTAAAATCTTAATGTAGTTGCATTTCAAAAATGTGACTTAAAAATGTTGGACTGCCTTATTATTAACAAGTTGGATTGTGTGATGATTCAGTGACTGCAAACTGTACTTATCATAGTTCAGTTCCTCAGAGGATGGTCTGTCTTTCAAAAATGTTATTTCTATTGCAATGTTTCGGAGGGAAACACATTTGTGACCACATTATATTTGGCATAGACGATGGGTTGTATATGCGGCATATCACATGTCATTTCTTACATACATAAAGTATGTCTACTTTATGAGGCAGTACAGTGTTATTAAACCTTTTAGTCATTCTTTAGAGGTGCTCATAGCATTGGCTTAGGTTCGGGTGAAAGTTTTGGTTTGTTTTAATGAAATATACTTTCTAATGAATATTTACACAGTAACACAGACAGGAATCAGCATGTGATACCAGCCTCTGGTATGACGGTCTAGCTCTTTGTATCCCCTCCATCTACCCCAACTATCTCCTGCTGATTCCGATGCAGTTCATAATTATTGTGCTTTATTCATTATAAAATACTTCATATAGTACTGGGACTGGTCCACATCACACCGAAAGGAGTTACTTGGCCACAGAAACCTGTACAGTGAGACAAGTTAGGTTAGTTTGGAACTCTTATTGAGCCAGCAGAGCATTTTTAATGCATTAAGCACCTCAGCTCTCAGTGACCCTGCCTCTAACCTTCTGTTGTCTGCCACTTCATGACTGAGTTGCTGTGGCTCCTAAACAGTTTCACTTTCCAATGAATGCACTTAGAGTTGATATTGAAATGTCTAGAAAAGAAGAACACACAAACTACAAACTGATTTGTTGCCACAATTGATTCTTATTACAGTACAACCTAGACAATCAGTGAACTCTTTAAGTGTTTGCAAAGGCAGACTGCATTGCTAGATGCTTGATTTTATACACTTTGTCAATGAGACTGAAAACATCTGATGAGAGGTATGGCCCAATTCTTTTTGTACATATAACATTTAATATAGTGACCAATTACACTTCACCTGAATGTAATGGGAAAAACACTTCAATCATGTGAAACAAACAAACAAATGAACAAACATTCAAAAAATCCCTTTAATTTAATTTAGTTCTAGCACCATCCTCAGGACAAACCAGTAGCAAAATGACATCTATGTTGTTTTATGGTGCAGTGTAGCCATGAGCTACAATTACAACAATCCAATTAACTTGTCTTTTTTTTTTTTTTTTTTTTTACACTAAACTGTGGTTCTAAAAGAAAAGTATTCAGGAAATGTTGCAACAACTTGCTCTATCCTGCCAAACTATAGCAATGAGTTTAGTAAAGTGGAGAACTCGCTTATATAGCTTTAGTCCAGCCTTGCTAGCACCCAAATGTGCTGAACAGCTCCTTGATGCGAATCACTGAACTTGAGAAGTCAACGAACACAAGCATGCATGCAAGCATGCATATAAATATGCAGAGGAATGTCCGGCTCAGGGCAGGAGTGGGCCTGAAGCAAAGAAGAGGAGTGGAAAATGAGGACGAGTTAAGAACCTGAACACTGAGCAGTCATTCAGTGTTCACAACTGTTCATTTTCACAAAGGAATAGATGTGTTCTTTTCCTTAAACATGTCAAAGTAAGAAAGTAAAGTTATGTTGTTTTCTTTAAGATTGCTTTTCTGTTATGTCAGTTACTGTGACATAGCAAAAGGCCATTTCAGATGTATTTTAGTTTTTCTCGACTGTCTAACCTTTTAAGAACACATGAAGAAGTGTTATGTTCTGCTAAGCGTTTCATCCATGACTTATTTTATTCCTCTGCTTCTACCCATAACCCCTTGTGTTTTGGGGTAATTCCTCATCACTGGTTAAATTAAATTTTCATGTGCAATGAACTGCACCACAGTTTTCGTGTTAGAGGACTCAGTGAATTACTTTACAGAGCAGTGGTCTGATATGATAAACTGTATATCTTAAGAACACGCTGCAGGCTCTCATTGATGGACAGTCAAGTGAAGAAATTCAGGACAGTTTAACTGATCTTACCTTCACAAACAAATTAACCTAAATTATATTATTATGTGATATGTTGTTCTATGGGGTCTCGGAAAAATTACATTTCAACTTGTAGTTCTGACCATTGGTCATTGGCCACTGAGCTTTTAGATCTTGGAATTACTGTAATAGATCTAAAGTACCTACTATTGTAGGAGGTCAAACGCAGTGGGGACCACTGCTGTAAACATTGCTTTTTATTTGGTTTCTGATCAATTTTCATTTTTAAACAATCTATTGTTCTAGGTTAACTAGTAAGCAGCTATTCTTGCTTAATTATCTAGTGAAAATAATGCAAAATAAATGTTGCCTTGGAACCATTTCTAGTCCTTGAGCTCTCACTGTAACGCCATTGCATATTTAAAGCTCATACCCAAACCATACCTTTCAGTTTCTTTGTTTACTCCACGCTTTCAGCTACCTGGGGAAAAGTTACCAATTGCTATTCCCAGGGCAAATGGTTCAACCAAGACAGTGTGAATCCTAAGTAAAAGAACTCCTTTTTCCAAGGACATTTTGCAGCCAGTAGCTGGCAGATTTACATAATGAAAACAAGACGGGTTGGAAACCAGACTAAATGCAAATGGTGTCACTATTCAGCAGCATTCACAATATTCAATAGATATTAAATTCATAAAGATAAGTAAAAGCCACAAGCTTCTGTGACACTTTAATATTTTAAAGTGTTGGGAGAAGTGGCGACTGACAAATACAAATAAGCCTCGGCCATCATTTGTTTGCAAAAATGATGAGGCATCCCATGATAGCGCACACACACGCACATACACACAAATGTTTTCTAAGCAAGTAAGTAAAAAACAGTATAGTACAACAGTCTTGTTATGCCATGGGTCCCAGCTGGACTTCACCACTGAGAAAACAGAGAAAACTAATGTTTGGAGAAGAAATACTGCTCGTTTTTCATCTCTTTGTCTAAAATTCCCAGTCTTCTATCCTCAGACTGTCAACGCTACTGTGTCTGTCATTTACATCTCAGTCCCTGCTGAACTCCTTTCAGACTGTTATGTTGGTGTTAGTTTAATGTAGCCTGCACATTTGCCACGATATATTCCATCTTCAATCCTATATTAAAAGTGATCCTTTCAGGTAAAAAGGTGACAAATCAAAGCAAAACATGGAGCCCTGACTGCTTCAGTCGGGGACTCAGATGGCTTTGTTGTTCTGTTTTGGGGAATTCTGCAGGCATCATTTGGATCTTCTAAAATGAAACTGTTACTACATACACACTACACACTTAATAAAGAAACACTGTTTGATATCATCTTTATCACATGATGAAACATCCATCCATCCATATCTATCCAGACAGGCGTGGTTTCCTCCAGGATGACAGTACCCCGATCCATAATGGCGCCAGGGATAACTTAATGATCTGATGAAAATGTGTTTTTCCCAGTCAACAGGTTTCAGTTTAACATCTATGAGACTGACGTGGATTGACGTGTTAAACGGTGCTCTCGATCACCATTATCAAAAGACGAAATGAGGACAAATCTTTTGGAAGAATGGAAGATGTTTAATTTGTCACTTCCCTGTATATAACACACGTTGGAAGAGGCCCGAGCTCTTTGTTTCTGTTCTGTTTGTGTGTGCTGACTGTACTTGTCCCCTGCTTATCTGATAAATCGGTTTGGCTGCTGCAATGGCCTAATTTCCTGGCAGAGATCAATAAAGTTTCATAAAGCTCTCAGCGGTTCAAAATCCCTCACCGTCTGTTGTGTTGAACACTGACTGTCCTAAACTAGTCAAACAGGAAGTGTTGAGAATGACATGTCTTTTATACAGCCGGATAAATAGTCCCAGTGAAGTGCAGCTAAGTCCATCTTAAGCCGCCACTTACTCATTTGAATCTCAATGCAGAGCGTGTCATGGCTTGTTATGCAAAACGAGGCTAAAAAGAGAAAGGGAATTGTGCTTTGTTTACACCAAACTCCATTCTGCTGTCTTTTAATTTAAATTCATTTATTTGTTTGGGGAGGGGATTTGTTTGTATGACACACAGCGTACCGGGATCAGAACAGGATGCAACCGAATCGAGAGGACAGAGGCACAATGAGAAGAGCTATTTTCTGTCTTTTCCCTCTGAGTCTCTAAGTTGAATGGCAGCTGATGCATTTAGCGTGAAGCTGAGCTGTGGCAGCCAACCAACGGCGCTTCAGAAATAGCTGTTGCTGGTGCTCGCAAGAGCTTCAATTAGAGGAGGGCTGGAAAACAAGATGCGGGGGGATTAAATTAAAATGTGGTCGCGCCCACAGGTTGTCACACTGCCGATGATGAAAGGTGATTAAAGTGAAAGATGTGTTTATGTGTAAAAAGCTTTTAACAAACCTGTTTGTCACAACCTGCTACGCAGAGCAGCAGGAGAAACAAACTCAGATACAAAAACAGGCAAGAAAGATTAAAGATGAGAAGAAAAGTGCAGAGATGTCAAATACAAGGAAAGACAAAACAAGCAGACGCAGATTCAGGCAACTCACCGACCCCCAGATAACCTCCCATCGCATTTAATTTTTTTTTGTGATGCTTCAAAAGATGAATGTAGGAAAAACCAAAGACGTTTGCTATGGAGAAAATCCCCAAAGAATGAAAAAAAATACAGCATATTCTCAGAATCAACAGCACAAATGTATATAAAAGACGAATGTTGTGCTGTCACATCCTTTCAATCAAGCTTTTTGGTGTAAAAAGTCAATGTAAGGAGGAGAAAGAGCTTAGCCTAACTTGGCCCAACTAAGGGCAAATGCCACTCTAATAAAGTTAAAGATACAAGATAAAATAAGCACTATTTAGAAGGATCAAAAGAGCTGACAGTTCTGTAGAAAACAGTCCCATCATTATGTATTTTCTTTTTTTTAAGGATTATTATCATACTAGTTTGAAAATAAAGAAGAAAGCTGATAAGCCCCAGAGTAAAACTCTGCAGACCTTTTGATCCCTTTTATCCATGATGTGTGTAGCAGGTAGGTTTAGACTCACAAACTGACACAACTGTATTGGGATTGCTGCAGTGTGCTATGCTACTTTGCGCCACACATATATGCACGTCTTTCTGTCTCTATGAGGATCTTTGTTGACATAATGTATTCCAAAGCCCCTTACTGTAACCTTCTCTATCATATTCAAACATCCATCCTCAGCCTAACACCCACAGATTTAAGCCCCTACAACTTATGTGCAAAACCATAACTCATGTGCACATGACTGCCATAGCGCAGGTGTTTACATGTATGTATGTGTTTGCATGTGTACGTGGGTGTGATTGACGTAGTGGGATGCGTCTCCGTGGTGACTCGCTGGGAGCAGGTGTTCAAATGGGACTGGTTGCTGGGACAACACGTTAAGTCTGTATCACACGTGAAAGCACTCTGGCTTTGTGACACCACCTGTGTCCGTGCATGTGTGTGTGTGCGTCAAGGTATTTAATATATCTGAGGAATTTGAATTACTTGAGTATATTTTGGATGATGAATAGTTACTGTTTGCAATTTAATGTGACTCAGTATATTCATAATTTTGATTTGTATTTTTTCATTAGTGGTAAGATTTATAGTGAAACTGAAAAAGCTGTGTAATTGAATGTATACATCTTTGTATATGTCTATCTACATAATCTACATTAATTAGCTCTTTGCATATATAGAACATAAAATATTAAGGATATTTTAAAAGTACTTGGCATTTGACCTAAACTGAGAATAGTTTTTTGTTGCTATGATAGCAAAATATTTATTGTATATATGTTGCACATGATTTTTTAAAGAATTCTAAAGAAGCAGAGAATCCTTTAAACCTCTGGTAGATGTAATTTACAGCCTACTGGCTCACCACCAACACTCTTGGTTATTACTACAGACAGCAATTATATTGACAGCATAATACAACACATGATGTAGAGTCATGTGTTGTATAACTGTATGCTCATTTCTGAACTCAAAATGCAGACTCAAATGCGAGTTACTCAGATTACTCCAAAAAAAATTACAAAGAGCAGGGGAAGTAAATGGGAAGTGTGGCATGATGTGACAAAGAACAATGGAAAACTTAGGCATATGGGAAATACCAGGGTAAAGAGAGACAACATCAAGAAGATGGGAAAGGGGAAGCAAAATTGGAAACAGGACACAAAAGACAGAAGCTACAAATAATAGTAAAGAAAGTAATAAAATGAGGGAATACCTAAAACTACATCTACAAATTACAAAAAAAGGGTTGACTTAGATGAATGAAGAAACCATGAGAACAGAATCATGGGAAATAAAATAAGATATAAACTAGAATACAAACTCAAATGATATGAAGACAGATCATACTATCCAGAAAACATATAAAAATAAACAGAACTGAAACATTAGACTCGCTATTGTACTACTGGTTTGTATCAGTACATGATTGTCTGCAAAATCTATACCATTTGGTATCATACATAACACAGTGTCATGGATCATGTTAACTGGTCAAGTAATTTGCTAAGCTTGTCTAGCATTTTAACCAAGGACTTACTAGTAGGACTGCTTGGCAACAACCCTCACAACCTCCAGTAGTCACTAGAGAAAAATGTCTATTCCTTGACTGGTTTGCGAGAGGTTGCTGGCTGTTGCTAGTTGAAACTGCTTATAAAGAGGGTGTTTCTGATTTTCTAAATGTAAGAAAAAGTCAGGCTAAATTGTTAGCAGCAGTCAGCGAGCAGATCTGTGATGATTTCCTGAATGTAACACTAGAAGACAAATAACAGTGTTATCAGCAAGGTGGTGGAACCTCCAAAGCATCTTTAACCCCAGGTACCCCCGCCAACATGATGAAAAAATCCACTATTAAAGCTGCTAGATTTCAAATAAGCAAAGAAGACATGTAACGCGTGAAAAGTGAAGCAAGGGATGCATGAAGAAATTTGAATCTGGCTTCTCCTTCCACAGTTGAGCCAAAGTGAAAGTTAAAACATCACTGAACAAACCCTCCTCTGTTTGTGAACCCGGCTCTCCATCTGGTCCCTAGGAGCCAGTGGACAGAGGCCTGCTGAATCCTAATTAACCACCTTATAGACTGGCCTACTTTACCTCTGCACACACACATATACACAGAAGCTAAAGTCCTGCAGGCACACAGTTAATTAAGCCCCATTTTTCACTGCTGATGAAGAGAGAGAGGGATAAAAGGGAGAGAGGGTGGAACGATGGAGAGAAGACAGAGAGAGAATCCGTGTTTAGAGCTAAGATAACAAGGCAGATAATGATGAAAATAACAGATGACAAGAAAATAAAAAATCAATGCACAAAACTGCCTGTTTGGAGGAGCAGAATACAAAAAAATGAAGCAATGTAACAGTAAACAGAGCTATTATAACTGGATTGACATTTAAGAAAAAAATTAGTGAAGCAAATCAGGAAAACATTGAAAGGATAAAAAAAACAAACTTAAAGCTATCACAAAGGCTTTCATATTTCATTTTCATTAAAAAAAATCAAGCTGAACTCTCTCCATCACTTTTTCCATTTTATTTTCAAAAACAACTTCAGGTTTTGTGGGTATTTGGCTTATCTCACCAGTTGAAAGTGAAATGACCAAAGGCAGATTTTATTAATTTGTTACTCAGTGGGAGGTGACACATAAATCAGAGGTAGATAAAGTGAAGGTAAGATAAAACATCTTGATATTAATGGTTACCCTGTGCACAACAGCTAATATACGTATATAAAACAAATGTTTTTACATTTGCTGTTGCTTTTAGTTGCAGAAATGTAACTCTTACACCCTGTTCTCATGCCTCGCGTAGTCATTTTAATTGAATATAGTGGAGTGTGACATAGTAGCATCAGCTGTGTAGCTGGTCTGCATGTTTTACACATTGAGTTTAGCCACAGGATTAGTCTAAAAGCAGTGATCTAAAATGTGCTTCTGAATAAGATGTAGTTCCTTTAGTTTATTGTGCTAAAGATGTTCCCATTCTGTTATTAGAATATAGACTCTCACATGTTAAAGTCAACTGTTTTGGTAGTAATGTGGTTGCACATTTCTACTCACTAATGTCCCTACAGATGTTGCTAAAATGTTAATAAGTACTTAATAAGTAAGTCTTTAGGTCCTTAGGAAATTTATAATTGCGGGTACAGCACTTAACACAGAGTAAAAGAGTGCATTTTCCACAAATGGACGTGTAGGTCTATTTTATGTTTATGATCACTATTGTCATGCGATGGGGACTACAGACTGGCAGTGGTTTGTAGGAGGAACCGGGACAACATGAAAACTCAATTAAGGTTTCATTCTGTGGTCAGGGCAGAGCGGCTGAAAGAATGAAGGAGACAGAAGATGCAAATAATGGATGGAATGATGGGAAAATGGAAATGGAAGAGAAGAGAGATATCCATAATAGGGTGAACACTGCAGGGCAACACTAAGTTCTGACTGAACCATTTGCATACTTGAAGTGCATCACTCTACAAAAAAAATTATTAAATTATTATTAAATTAAAATTAAGTGGAAAATATTCAAGATAATTGCCAGTCTCCCAGGAGTGGATATTCCAGAAAATTTCCCCCCAAATGTTAAGCTCAGTGGCAAAGAGTGAGTATTCTAGGCTTGTTTTAGAGTCACGGGACCTGGACACCCTGCAGTCATTGAGTCAACCATGAACTCCTCTGTATATCAAAATATACTAGAGTTAGATGTGAGGCCATCTATTAACCAGATGACGCTTGGCTAAAATTACACAAGTACAGAAACAGAAAGGCTGAAAAACAAAAGAATGAAGGTCTCACAATTGTTGAAACAAAGTTCAGAGCTCAAACTGACTAAAATGTTGTGGAAGAACCTAGAGAGCGATACATAAACAAAACTTAAATGACAGTGGGCCAAAATATGACTGCTGCTACTGCTGTGAGACAATAGAGCAAAGGGGGGCAGGAGAATGGCAATAGAGTGTATAACACTATCTAAGCTGTACTATCAACTATAAATAAAGAAAATAAATAAGTAGAATACAGTGCACATGAGTTTTATTACTAACAATTCCTTCACGCCAAAGTCTTACCACTTAACTTTAACTGCCTGGTTTCAAATATTACAAAGACCAATTTCACTGAATCATAAATCAAGTGGTATCTTTAGTTTTGAAATATATTTTTAAAGGATAAATTTTGTCCGTTACCATCTTTTCTAACTAATTACTATGCTTCACTACTTGGAAAAGATATTCATGTAAATAACAAACCCTAATATGCTTGTGTGGATGTGCATACTAAAGTCTAGCTGCTGCAATACCACAAACTGGAGAACTAGAGATAAATAAAATGGATCAGATGAGACATAAGAGTGACATAAATTAAATATGGCTGCTGTGTCCATAAAGCAAATGATGACATCATTGCATCAGCCGCTGTTGTTCAGTTCACAGCGAACTGAGGCAGAAACTAAGCGGCGCTTCGCTCGGTTGGCAGCAAAGATCCCCGTTTCCCACGGAGGGAAATATATAGCCCTAGGGGGTCCCCTGTGCTCAAGAGCCTCAATGCCCACCCAACCCTAGGTTCAATCCATAGAGACAAACAGTGGATCCATGGGCCTGATTTCTATTGACACAACTGCAGAGAGGATCAATGACACAGGAGGGTAAAAAAGGGGGGATAACGAAGAAAAAGACTGGAGGAGACATACATCAAAGGAAAGACAGAAAAGAAAAATGTCAAAAAAGATGAGAAAGAGGGAAAAAAAGAAGAGGAAAACACCACCGCCAGCTAAAATCAAACAGTGAAATATCTAATGGAAAATTCAGTCCACTTAATTCCTCTATCTGATCTTCCCTCATGATTGGCTGGATGAAACAGTTATGGGGAGTGGGGCAACTGAACGGGTCAAACAGGATTTACCGATAACTCAGAGCGTTTGTTTTAATCTGCTTGGAGGCACAGACAGGTGGAGCTTGGCTATATACCCTCAAAAAATAAAAAGAGGAGAGTTCCAGCAATCAGAGGAATGCATTTGGTGTGTGTGTATGTGTGTAAGAGAGAGACGGTCAGATTGGTTCTGCAAGAGTTACACCAGAAGATGAAAAGACGACAAGAGAGGCTGAAAACATGAAAGGATGGGTAAGAAGTGCTGAAAGGAAAAGAAAAAAAATCTAACATCTTAGTGTGTAAATCTGTTAAAATCAAGAAAACCTCGGAAAAAGGAAGGAGGGAGAAGAGAAAGTAAAGACAATAAAAATACAATGAAAGGGTAAAAAATAGAGAAAAGACAGACAGCAGTGAAAACTAAAAAAAAAAAAAAAAAAGGCTAAAAAGATACTAGAACTGAACAAATCTTGGCCTGGAAATTACCATCTATCCTTTTTATTAACTGTTTAACCAACCCTGCCAAGACACGAAATTACAAAACAAACAAACAAACTTCCAAATTCCAGAATAGACCACAGCAGACATTCCCAGATTCGGCTAAACAACTAATTGGAGCAGGATAAGACACAAATGCCAAATCAGACTGGACGAGACGACAGACAACCCCATTAAGATGGGACCAAATCAGAATACACTGAACCAGGCTAAACTTCTGTGGATACAAATTTTATATTATGTCTATTTGTTTTAACAACACCGAAAAAGGTTAAAAGATTGCTATTTTTTTCTGGAAGTTTTGTGGAGATGGTAAGGTTTTGACTTTGGACGGATTTATGACAGATTTTCACTCAGTCCAAAATCCAGGATATGTTTCCAGTTATTTCTGCAGATTTCTGCAACCAATAAATATGTTACTTTCTATACAACAATCTATGATGTTTTATGCAAACCACTGAGTGTGACACTCTAAGACTGAAAATGTCCACTGTTACCACCATATTTTAACATCATGTCATCCTCCACATTTCTGCTTCAGACATCAAACTTCTGCCATGATTGAGAAAAACACCATATGAATCAAATTTTAATTGAATGACTTTATTTTGTCACAAGGAAAAATACTCCAGGCATTAAAACAAGGTTTTATGACTAGATGACATAGATGACTATGGTTTTTTGTTTTGCTTTGTTTTTCTGAACAACAAATTCCAGTTAAGTCAACTTTCCAATCACTTTCTATTTCTCTAATGTCAGAGTTCTTTGTATGAGTTCCACAAGAAATGATTTAGTAGCGACTGAGCCTTTTAAGAAAAATGTTTCAGCAATTTGTACAGTGGGAGGGTTTTCGATTCAACAAAGGTCAAGCAAAGTTTTTTAAATAATTTTTTAGAGGAGTTTGTTATGTCAATTTTAGCAGCCTTTATGATTAATAGGCATGTTGAGGACCTGTTTTCAGGTCTTAGGCTAAGTTATGTTAGGGCCCGTGGCCAGAAGGTAGCAGGTTGTGAGATATTTCATAGACTTAAGTTGTGTCTGTGGTAGATTTACTCAAGCTGTTCGGCATCTCTGACAGAGCGTTGTCACGCTGACTGACGAAGAAGAATCCAGTGTGATGTGAGAAATAGCGGCTGTCGTCTGAATTATGAATATCGGACGACTTTTGTCAGCCATTAAAAAATAAAACTGTGAAAGTTTAATGCAGCACTTCATTGATTATTGATGGAGGAACTCCAACACTGACAACTGTGGGAATGTGAAGTATGTGGGTCTTCAGTTTTAAACCTATGTGGCCATGCCTCTGACTCGTGCCTCCTCAGTATTAGTGCGTAGATAAAACATGCAAAAAATTACTTTAAATAAATTGTATATTAAAAAAATATGTCACTCATCAGCTGGTAGAAGACGTCTGCAGGTGGGCATAAATAGCAGCCACATAACCTTCAGGGACTTTATGGAGTGCAGCTGTGGAGCCACCGGCTGTACATCTGGGTAACAGTGTGTACTTTAGTGCATTTGTTTGTGCTTTTATGTGTTTTGTGTATTTGTGTCATCTCAAATCTCTCTGTGACAAACCCTCTGCAGTTCTGATGGAGTGTGAGTATGTGTCTCATGTTTGAGCTTTCAACTCATGGTGGGATTTCCTCACTGTGACTCAGATGTGTGTCTGTGTGTGTGTCTGCTTGTTTGTGTAAATCTGTTATCTCTCACCATCATATGGAAAGAATGAAAATAATCAACAATAGAAGAAAGCTCCAGTAGGAGTATGCGCGTGTGTCGTTTGCCTAATCAATGGCACTTTTATTCTTTTGCATGTTTATTCATGTATATGTGTGCAGTTGTTGATTTTTATGCAGTTTTGCTGTTTGATGTCTCTAATGCGTAACTAATTTGTATCTTTCACAAACTGTTTTGATATTATCAAACTTTTTTCCAGGGGAAACCTTTAGCAAATCTTACCCCGATCACTCCAGTTTGAATAAAGTTTAGTTAAGATTATAGCGTTGAGTAAAATTGTAAGTTTATTGTCTTCTCTGTAAAGTTTTAGGCTGAGTGCTTCCGAAGTATTACGTTGATGCAATGTGCCTGAAAGTATTATTCTGACTTCTGTTAAACCTTTACTGGTAACAGCTGCATGTAAATGCAGTCATGCAACCAAGCAGGGGTTATGGTCCTGCCACAAATTTAGTAGTGGACATATGGTATAGCTAGCTTTATGTGTTTGTTCTTTTCTGTGTCAACAGCACTGGTGCATGAAGCCAGTGTTGTTCCGGCAAGAGGTGTAAGAACTGAGTGGCCTAAACAGAGCCCTGACCGATACCATTGCTAGGACCACTATCGTTCATTATTGATATCTGAAAGGAAAAAAGGTTCAACATTTGGTGGAAAGAATGAGAACAAGAAAAGTGGAGTTCGTTAATTACACATTCGTGCCCATATCCATGCAGTTGTAGGGTCCACAAACATTACAGCTTGTGTATAGAGGCAATGGCTTGTAATGCACATCTACTGACAAAAGCAAAAAGTTTACTTATAACAAACCCCCAAAACAAGATGTTCTAGTCACCAAGCATTTCTTAACCAAACAACTAAAAAAAGGAGATCGAAACTAGGCTTGAGTGCCATAGTCCTCTTTAGATCACCATATGGTGCTGCTGACTTCTCCCTTATTTTACCCCAGAAAATGGATCTGTTTGTTGATGCCCATCCTGACATAGTTCTCCTATTTATTCAGGCTTAGGACCAACAATACAGGTAGACTGGTCTCTCAAACTGGGGATCCTCCATGTACAGTGGGGCAAAAAAGTATTTAGTCAGCCACCGATTGTGCAAGTTCCCCCACTTAAAATGATGACAGAGGTCAGTAATTTGCACCAGAGGTACACTTCAACTGTGAGAGACAGAATGTGAAAAAAAAATCCATGAATTCACATGGTAGGATTTGTAAAGAATTTATTCGTAAATCAGGGTGGAAAATAAGTATTTGGTCACCTCAAACAAGGAAAATCCCTGGCTCTCACAGACCTGTAACGTCTTCTGTAAGAAGCTTTTCTGTCCCCCACTTGTTACCTGTATAAATGGCACCTGTTTGACCTCATCATCTGTATAAAAGACACCTGTCCACAGCCTCAACCAGTCAGACTCCAAACTCTGCCATGGCCAAGACCAAAGAACTTTCGAAGGACACCAGGAAAAGAATTGTAGACCTGCACCAGACTGGGAAGAGTGAATCTACAATAGGCAAGCAGCTTGGTGTGAAAAAATCAACTGTGGGAGCAATCATCAGAAAATGGAAGACATACAAGACCACTGATAATCTCCCTCGATCTGGGGCTCCACGCAAGATCTCATCCCGTGGGGTCAAAATGATCATGAGAACGGTGAGCAAAGATCCCAGAACCACACGGGGGGACCTGGTGAATGACCTGCAGAGAGCTGGGACCAAAGTAACAAAGGTCACCATCAGTAACACACTACAACGGCAGGGAATCAAATCCCGCAGTGCCAGACGTGTTCCGCTGCTGAAGCCAGTGCATGTCCAGGCCCGTCTGAAGTTTGCCAGAGAGCACATGGATGATACAGCAGAGGATTGGGAGAATGTCATGTGGTCAGATGAAACCAAAGTAGAACTTTTTGGTATAAACTCAACTCGTCGTGTTTGGAGGAAGAAGAATACTGAGTTGCATCCCAAGAACACCATACCTACTGTGAAGCATGGGGGTGGAAACATCATGCTATGGGGCTGTTTTTCTGCCAAGGGGACAGGACGACTGATCCGTGTTAAGGACAGAATGAATGGGGCCAAGTATCGTGAGATTTTGAGCCAAAACCTCCTTCCATCAGTGAGAACTTTGAAGATGAAACGAGGCTGGGTCTTCCAACATGACAATGATCCAAAACACACCGCCCGGGCAACAAAGGAGTGGCTCCGTAAGAAGCATTTGAAAGTCCTGGAGTGGCCTAGCCAGTCTCCAGACCTCAACCCCATAGAAAATCTGTGGCGGGAGTTGAAAGTCCGTGTTGCTCGGCGACAGCCCCAAAACATCACTGCTCTTGAGAAGATCTGCATGGAGGAATGGGCCAAAATACCAGCTACTGTGTGTGCAAACCTGGTAAAGACCTATAGTAAACGTTTGACCTCTGTTATTGCCAACAAAGGTTATGTTACAAAGTATTGAGTTGTATTTTTGTTATTGACCAAATACTTATTTTCCACCCTGATTTACGAATAAATTCTTTACAAATCCTACCATGTGAATTCATGGATTTTTTTTTCACATTCTGTCTCTCACAGTTGAAGTGTACCTCTGGTGCAAATTACTGACCTCTGTCATCATTTTAAGTGGGGGAACTTGCACAATCGGTGGCTGACTAAATACTTTTTTGCCCCACTGTATAAGGCAAATACTACTACACCACAGAGACACTAACATCACAAAATTCTAAACCTCAACCCCCAACTGAGAAAACAAATAACAAACTTCAAGGCTGTTGGAGAGTCCTATCGCCACTGAGACCCGTTGCAATTTTTAATGCAATTAACTATGGTCAGTGCCAAAATTTAATTTGTTATTTATTTAATGAAGCTACATCCTGACCAGTTTTCATGAAATTTAACCTGGTAGTTTTTTAGACATCTTGCTGATGGACAAAGAAAGCAAACTATACTAAACAAACTACCTCCACTGGTCTTCACAGTGGTGGAGGAGCAATGTAAATGATATAACTATACTGATATCCCAGTTTGAAAGGAGCAGATTCTCTTGTAATCAGTTTTTCATTTAAATTAGATTAAAATGCAACAGTCCATCTACTCCTGGTCCATTGTGTCAGGACACACATGCATAGACATTGCTCACAGTTTCAAAACATAAAAGCACACACAAACCCACTTTATAACACAAAGACACACATGCACACACAACAACAAGGGTATTTTAAACTGAACAGAATTAAGCCACTTTCTTTCAGAGATAAACTCTAATGCACTTATGATTATCTGCACACAAAGAGTTGAATTTCTATCTTTGCGAGGACCTTCACTCCCAGGCCCTTTACCCAACTATCTTAATAAAATGCATAGCCCCAACCTTAAAACTAACCTATACCTGAATCAGCACTTGAACCAAATCTTAAACCTCTGAACTCCTTTTGAAGATTATACACTAACTGAAATATTCTTACCTTCCTAAAATGTCCTCACTCTATAGGTCTATAACTATGGTCCTCACAAAGACAGGTAAACAAGTACAAACAAACACACACTCTTCTCTGCAAATCTGGTGACTCGGCCGGGTGATCAAAGGCTTAGATTTGCTCCATTGTGTGGATAAACATCCAGCTTTTGAGACACTCAGGAACACACTCATCCAACACAACAACACAGAATAACAGACACAAATTCGGCCAATTTGGTCCAATCTTCCAAAGCCGCTACTTTGGCTAATTCACACAGACGAGGGCTGCTGAAATCTGTGAGACCAAAGCACTTTGTTACGGTGGTTGTGGACACCCGGCGGTGGTCCTCCTGAGCATTTTGCAGCCCTCAGATCAATATAAATCCATTGCAGGCAACTGTGCAGTTCACTGCTAACCTAATTGTAACACAGCAAAGCGATTGTGAAGCCTAAAAGTGGTGAAATCTGTTGAAATATACAGTGCAAAATGAGTGAGAAAAACCTGTGTAATGCATCTAAGGAGGTTAAAATATGTTGCAAATGACAACGGCACAATATTCTCTTGATATAAAGCTTCCTTAGAGAGCGAGTGTAGAAAGACCTAGTAACACGGTTTTAATCTCTAAACTATGTGACTTTATGTCCTTTTTGTCAACCCTGTTGAAACTATGGCTTCCTTTGCACCATCAGTGATTCTGTCAAAGTCATTTATCCTTAGTAACTCTGCTATTTGCTTCATCATCTGCCTCACCCTGGGTTTACCTGCCAGTTAACAGAGCTGGCAAAGGTTTAGTTTTGCAGACAGTAGTGAAGGCTCAAAGATGAGAATTTTGATAGAACTGAAAACAAGATGCAGGAAGGTAAATCACTATGCAGAAACATGTATAACCCCCAAAGGGGACCAAAATTGGGTGAACTCAGTTCATGTAAAAATGAAATGAAGTTCTTACCCACAAAGCTAAACTTTCTAAACAACCAACAAAATTGTGGTAAAACTGCAGTTCCTCTAACAGCCACTTTAGCCTGGCTGATTTAGACTTCTGCAGGAAATCTAAGTTGTAAATTGTGACTTAACTGGAAATCTTTTCTACGTCGTAACATTCCAAGTAACCTGACGTGCACCTACTGAGAAATGTAACTAGAGGTTGGCTCGATACAGTCTGCAACTAAGAACTGCACAGTATAACACAGTCAATTCCTCAGATTCCTGGAGACACATTGCTGAAACTACTGAAATGGACAAGATGAAATGTACGCCCGCCAAAAAAGACTGGCTGGCACTGCTTATAAAACATCAGGACATATAGTAATTAACATGTAACCACACACAAGCACAAATGTGGGCAACAGTGTTGGCCACTTACATAGGACTCTACAAAGGCTTCCTGCAGAAGTCTAAATCAGGCATTAATCCTCTTAGACTCTCACAGTAAGATGCTAAAACTGAAAAAGAACATTTATAGCCATGGTTTTTGGTTCTAGAAACAGATAGTATATTAGAGTTATCAGTTTTAACCAGTAAAAAGAAAGACCACAGCAGTGAACACACAGGTATGGGATTGCCATCAATCCTCTATCCTCTCTAGGAAACAAAACAAATAAGTGTGATATATTTCCAGCAGCTCATTTTAAGGGAGCTTGTTCAGAGTGGATCATGCAAAAAGAAAAGAAAAAAAGAAGGCTAAGGTTTTTTCTCTTCCCAGCTGAGTTAAGAGAGATGGTGCAGGTCAGGTTAATTGTGTCGAGGTGTGATGGTTGATGAGGCTCTCAGAGTGGAGGGCCTGTTTGACTAATGAGAGCATCTGTCGAGGCACAGCAGCCTGCAGCACGTGCACACGCACAGACACGCACGCACGCACACACACACACACACGCACACGCACACACACACACATACACAAACACAGAGTGCCGGATGTCCCAGGAGAGAGGGAACTCTGTTCTCTCTTCACTCTCATCACAGTTTCTGTCATCTCCAATCTGCCTCCAATCCCATCTCTATGACAACGTTTCCCTTTTCCTCTACAACTGCTACAGTGACCCATGTAAGATCATCATCACCTCCCTGTGAGACTGTCATCCACCACATTGCTGCAGGGGTCAAATGTCAGTGGTTGGTCAGGAAGAGAAACTCCAAATCAACAAGTTGTAATCTGTGGTGTCCAGTTCAGTGACTTAAAAGGTTCCTGAAGAGGATTATGTTGATACTTAACCATTTGGATTCTGAATATTCCATCAATTTTCCCAAACCAGACTTTAAAATGAGATTTATCCCAAATCTGTATCAGCCAGCTCCAACATTTCACAGTGACTATGTGGGGCTCGCTCTTCAAGGAGAGCTCAATCATTAAATCAAACGCAATATGTTGTGAGCACATGGAATACATACAATAGGAAACATGTTTTGTCTGTATCAAAAATGCTTGTTTAATCACAAAATACATTTCAGTGTCGTGACTGAAAACCTTTTGGTCTGTCCATAGACTCCCATTTAGCCGGAATCGTTAAAGGGAAGTTGAGACATAACTATATTATTTGTAAGAAATTAACACATAATGTAATTAATTTTTACCACAAAATGGCAACTGCACATGTTTTATGAGCAAACTGTACTTATTTGAAATGTATATTGCATTTTTACAATTAATTGTTTTCAAATAGATTTTTTTTTCTAGCAATTTTTACGGGGCAGCACCCTAGCGCCCTCTATTGGTGAACCACCACTGGACGCATCAATTTGGCATTTGTTTTCTTTTTAGTGTTACTATAATCAGCCGACCTAAAAGGTGGTTCTTATATTTACTCATAAATATCCACATGTAAACGTGTTATTAGGCAAGGTTATTTCATATGACATATTTGATTTCATATACATCTTGGCTTAAATTATGTTGCATTGTTGTTGGTGATACTAACGCAGCTTTGTTCTTAAACTGAAGTGAAAACGTTGAAAATGACCAAAATTGGAGTTATGAGGTTTTTCCACATGACAAACAGTGTTCTCATTATGTCTCACTTGATCTTTCTCTCTGCCCCTGTTGGACTGAAGAGCAGAGTGAAGATGACTCACATCAAAGAGACAGTCAAGAAAATGTTAACGGCTGACTCATCTTCACTGATGGCACACGTCAGCGTTTGTGTGTGTATGTGTTTGTAGGTAGTCTATTGCTCGCTTGCTCTGGTGCGCTCACATCTACTCATGCACGTATAAAAACTTTGGGCTGATGCAGTACGGAGGATAGCTCCATTTTTCTTTAAGGGTGATAGTAACCAATAAGTAACAAACAATCAAGAACTGGCAATCGTCAAAGTTATGTTTTTAAAGAAGTACCTTATGTACACATTTATGCATCTGGCAAATGTCTAATATAACATAATACACACAGCAATGACAAGAAACAAAAAGACTCCAAACAACCACAAAAGCCTGGTTGCAAGGTTGTTAGATTCAACGTGGGTGTGCCTTGGACATATATAGGTCTAAGGCACATTTCATATTTCTGTGTCCATTTTTGTTTTCAAGGACAGATTGTCACAATCTATTCTTGACCAATTTATTATTTTCTTTTTACTCATTTCAAACTCACGTCATTCATATTTTAGCTTGTGCACAGAATACCTTCTCCATGGTGGATTCAACTTGTGACTTCAAAACCTGCATCTGAACTCTGCTCAGCAGCAATGGTGTAAAGTGACTCAGTGTCAGCGCCTCAAATGCCAGAGTTGACTGGAGATAGAAAATGCTAAAGTGTTGTGATGATTTGAGCACATCTTTTTATTTCATCAGCAACTCCAGCGCAACCTGTCAGACTGTACCATGAAGCTGCATTCATACAAAAACACAGCAGGACGCTGGCATCGGTTGGGAGAGTGATGGAGAGAAGCTGCTGATGTGTCCTTTGAATTACCACAAAATGAAAAAGCTTCACCTGCTCTGACCATATGAGCCGCAGAAAGTAAACTTATGGTGACAAACATATTGTCAAAATAATATAAACTTCCACGAACACGTTGATTTCAATTCAACTTTGTTTACATAGCCCCACATCACAACAACAGTTGCCTCAAGATGCTTTATATTATAAGGTCTAGACCCTACAACAACACAAATAAAACAGAGGAAACCCCCTATGAGGTTGCTTTGGCAACAGTGGGAAGGAAAAACTCCCTTTTAACAGGAAGAAATATCTCCAGCAGAACCAAGCTCAGGGAGGCGGCGCCATCTGCCATGACCGGTTGGGGGTGAGTGGATGAAGATAAGGCAATGGTGAGAGAGACAGATATTAATAATAGTAATAATAATCTAAAATGTTAACATGATATTTTTCTTCATGTATTGGTTTTAGTGATACATAAAAGTTATTTGAGTGTTACTATGAGCCTTAATAAAAACATATATAACTTTGGCTTCTCTGTCTTAAAACATGTTTGTTAACTAAAAAGTATTGAGGTTTAATACAGAGGTATAATACTGCCACAAATGAACTACACACACACACACACACACACACACACACACACAGAGCAGAAACTCAGAAGTGTCACATTTGATTGGTCAGAAGCTGTTAAGTGGCCCTGGTTAATTAAAGAATGGTGTGTGAAAGAGAAAAGGAAAAAATCGGTAGCTGCCACGCTGGAAGAGCTAAAAGACAAAGCACATAAGAGCAAGGAATAGACAGAGACGGAAAACCGCCGCAGAGGAGGACAAATGGAGAAAGAGAGGAGCAGAGTGGGATCAGTCAGAGCGATAAAGATAACACCAGGATGTGACAGAGGGAGCCCAGAGGAAGAGACAGAGGGACTCAGCTGACACACAGAGTATCGTCTAATGGAGCTTGGCTCAGAGGAGAGACAGTGCTCTCGTCCATAATGAAGCCTGAAGGTCCAGAGGACTGTGGTTAATGAGAAAACTGGAATCTCTCAGAAGAGAGCCAGTCTGTGAGAGATACCTCATCCACTATCGCTGCAGATAGACAGCTTAGGAAATCAGCTTAGATGATGATCACAGAAAGATCACTACGGAAAGAAGAATCACAGATGAAAAACTGAAACTATAACACAGAAATTCACTTATTGGAAAAGAAATTGAACATGGTAAACATTAACACTGATACAGAAAAGAGGAACATATCAATATGAGAAGACAGTGGGTACAAAATAGATACAGAGAAAGAGATGAAATGAGGAAAAGCTGGCAGAAAAGTGAATGAAACGAATAATGAGAATAAGACAAGCGGTTGGGGGTGGGGGTGCAGAAATGAAGAGAAGCTGAAAGCAATAACGGGCCTAGTGGAAAGGAAAGTAAAGCAAAGAGAAATTTAGATGAGCCAGAACAGGATGATGATATGATAAGATGAAACAAGATAAAATCTGAAAAATGATAAAAGCAAAGATGACAGGATTATTAGAGAATAAAGGGAACACAGGCAAAGTAAAAAGAGGAGAGCTAAGGAAATGAGATAATAGATGGAGGAAAAAGGGAAGACACAAAAGGAGAAATATAGAAAGGACAGAGCAGGGCGATGAGGAGAGGGTAGAAAGGGGAGGGGAAGAAATGACAGAGTGGTCGAAACATGAAAAAGAGAAGAAGCTGAGGTGGAAGACGGAGGTTTAGATCATAAGGATAAGAAAGGGAGACAGAAAATGGAAGATGAAAACTAGGGATGGCATATTGAGGAGGAGAATAAGGAAAAAATGGGAGTATGAGATGAGGAAAGGAGATGACAGAATGAGACCTAAAGAGGAGGAAAGTCGAGGAGAGAAGGATGAAAGAAGAGAAGGAAAAGAGCGAATGATGACAGGAAAAATGGAGGGTCCAGAGGAGGAGAAGATGACAAGAAGACAAGGAGAGGAGGAGAAGAAAGGAGGAGTGGAAGAGAAGGATGTGAGAGGAGGAGGTGAAATGCTAAATGTTGTAAAACCTCCTCCGATCACAGAGGAGCAGAGAGGAGTGCCGGCAGGCAAACCACACACACATACACACAGATAGACGCGCAGCCTGTAGCTGCTTCCTGCGTGTGTGCATGTGTGTGTGTGCGTGTGATGCAAGCCTGCCGGGCTCTGCTGTAATCGAGGCCGGATGGACATCGGGGCTAAAAGTTGCAGCAGCCCTGCAGGCTGTGATGTATAAAACACACACGCATACACACACACACGCATACACACACACCCATGGGGGACAGACAGAGTTGTGTTCTTTTTTGTTCTGCTTCATTATATTCTCAATCTCAGTATTACTTTCTTTCCACAGATCTTTCTTCGGTCTTTCACCATGTTGAGTCTTTTTTTCCCCTCATCCTCCTTTCAACTCTTCATCTCTCTGCACTTTCACATCCCCCTCTACCCACTCATCTTGTCCCGCTTCTACTCATGCCTTTCTTCAGGTCTTCTTCTATGTCTCCCTTACGGTCATCGGTCATATGGCGGTCAAGTTTCTCTGCTAGGAGCAGAATAAAGTGCTGTTTTAGGGGTAGTGACAGACTAAACTCAAGTTATTATCATTATCTTACAAATTGAGGTTGATGGCTGGATAATTTTATCAAAACAATGTTTTAATTTTGCTTGGCTGAGAGAGCGCTATTTGGGGAAAGCCCCGTGCCTGTAATGTCAGGTCCCTTAAGTGTGAGAATAATAAGCCTGACCAAAGTGTTTGGCAGTGAAAACAGATGGTACACATTTAAGGCCAGTTGGGACTGATGACAAGTCATTAGCATAGAGTTGCGGGAGTTAGGGTAGGAACTGTGGTCATTGTGAATAAGTTGAAGTATTTTTTCCAAAGAAAATCAATTACATCTGTACCCTTGCCTGTTAACTATAACCCTGCAATGCAAATAAGTTCTGCTCCTATAGGACAACTCT
The DNA here is from genome assembly GCF_056152115.1 of Neolamprologus brichardi. Taxonomy (NCBI): domain Eukaryota; kingdom Metazoa; phylum Chordata; class Actinopteri; order Cichliformes; family Cichlidae; genus Neolamprologus; species Neolamprologus brichardi. The sequence goes on along the minus strand of NC_142114.1, from coordinate 23,144,468 downwards.
AAAGTATTTATAAAAATGCATGAAAATTAAAAAAATGGCAACTGCATCCATACTTCATACTCAGAGAACTGTTTTAAATGCAAAGAGGAAATGAGGAAATGTTCCCAGTTGTCTTTTCCACAACCCTCATTGAACAGAGCAGGGTGCTTAGCTCTGCTACTGTTCAGACAATCCTCATAATTGCTGGGTTAACAAACCTGGCAGATCTGGCATTGGCAGAGCAGTGCAAAACTACTGCCAGGCTGGGTCGGGAAACTGGGATGAGATCTTTGCGACTTGTAGAGACATTGCTAGAAGAGGTCATGAGAGCTCTTCTTAGCCTCTTTGGGGTGTTGCTGGGGACTTAATCTGCAGGTGGTCAATCATTTTTGAAACTTGACTTTCCATAATTGTCTATTTGTGCTCTACAGGTAGAGCAGGATGTGGAAGAAGGATTACTGTTATCTTTTTGAACACCTGTGTGAATTCTCTGAAATATCGAAGAAGACTCTGTATGTGGTAGCAGTGAAAGGCTCCAACAAAGCATTACTGTGTGGTGTCCAGGAGTCGAGGCTGTTTGGTGTGTTGGCTCTGGGGTCATCTTCTAGGGGCAGCTGGAGATCCCTGTATTAAACTCTCATAGAGAAACACAGTCCAGATCTCTGATAGACTGGCGCATAGCACTCTAGCTAGGAACAGAAATGTGGCACATATGGGACAGGGCAGGGCAGGAAGCCATTGTGTTTTCTGTTAGGCTAAGGAGAGACTGCAAGACCTCTGGCTTAGCTGTCTCAGATTAATCCCCATTTTATTTCTTTGTTTCAGCAGTGGCTCACTGATTCAGGGGTATTTTTGGAGGACTGTTTCTAAAAAGTTTTTGTGGAGCACAGTGCATATAGTTTTCATATAAACTGTTTCCTTTCTGTTTTATATTTGTAGCACTTTGGTCAACATTGTTGGATGTAAAGTGCGTTATAAATAAAGATGCTATGCTATGCTATATAGAGGCTAAGATGAGCCCCACTCATCTCAACTGACTCACTAGCAGGAATCAAATGAAGGGACAGCATCAGTAAAGGCTTGGTGATGTCCAGTGGTCTGGTGGTTGTGTGACTTAAAAAAGAATTTGTGTATTATAAAATGGTCTTTGATGTGATGTTTTGACTTGGAGATTCAATGGTTTCTTTTGCAATGTAGCTGAAGAAATATTAGTTCATCATTTCAGAGAATGGCTTTTTTTTTGTTTTTTTCTGATTGGGTGTTTGCAGCAACTGTATATATATTAAACTTTCTTCTTAATTCTCTTGGTGTTAAATATTAGTTGAACCAATAAAGGATTGGTTAAAGGTCAAAGGTCCCTTCTCCTCCCCTCATAAATACTATAAAATATCCATGTTTTTTTCCCATGACATCAAATGGTGGAAAATGAAAAAAAGTAAAAACTTTGATATTTTTTCTCTTTGGGTCAGAAAAAGAGGGAACAGGTAACAGCAAAGATGGAAGGAAATGTAATTTCACTCCAGAGAAAGGTGGTTCAGAAAAAAATCCTCCAATCTGTCTTTCTTTTAATTTAACTTTCTGGCAAGAAAATTCCCAGCATCCTTTGTTTCTCATTAATTTGCTCTCCCTGTTTCTCTCACCCCTCTGCTAATTATGCCACTGGAGCCTTTGATCTGTCCGTTAACCCCCCGTTAACTGAACAATTAGTCAGCAGCCATTCAGGTGAGGATTGATCCGAGCCACTCGGCGCCTACAAGGCTTTTAATGGATTTAATTAAACTGCCAGGGAAGTGTGTGTGTGTGTGTGTGTGTGTGTGTGTGTGTGTGTGTGTGTGTGTGTGTGTGTGTGTGTGTGTGTGTGTGTGTTAGCACCCAAAAGGGGATCTGAATAAAGCGAGACAAGCCTGAACACAGGGTTGTCAAGGAAACGCAATTAAAATGTGAACATACATGTGACGCTTTGTTAAATCACATGCAGAAAGTGAACAGGCAACCCGAGGCAGACAATTAAGTCCTAAATATTTTTTCTTCATGTAAACCATGAAAAAACAGATTCATACAACTAGATGTCCTGCAGTAATTCAGCTTTTTTTTTTTTTTTTTTTTTTTAAATTTGTACATCATCAAGTCTATAAGTCCTTCAGTAAATTTTTTACCTATTTGGGTCAGTATGACAAAAACACATTCCTATTTTTACCATTAAATAAAGAGATAGTTGATGTTTGACCTGCAGTAAAAATGATTTAAGAACCCCGAATACCCCAAACCAATCGTACCAGCTAAAATATAACTCTAGAGGTATCACAGAGAGGCTCACTGTCTACAAAAGTCGGTTCATATCAAATGTCAACTCAATTAGGTAAATGCTACTATGAAAAGATTTCAGTCCTGTTTTGCTCATCTAAAAATCGCCTAATGTGTTTTATGATACTGCATCACCAGAATTCACTAAGAAAACCCCAGCCTGATTAATTCTTAAAAACCACTTTTCTTAGGCTTTTAGCTTTTAGTTTAAACCGAAACGACAGGAACACAATATACATTTTAAATTAGTTTGAGGAAAAATAGCTATCAGAGAGAAAGAGGACGAATTTGCATCAAACTCCTGCTTTGACAGCTGCCACTCATTCAGCCTGACTCACACTGAGCTCTTCTAAGGTCAAAGGACAGTTTAAGTCCCACCCACTACGTGTCAATCAAACAGTGAAGGGCCAGAACCCAAACAGCATCATGCACAAGAAATTACAAGGGGACCATTAGGTAGAGGGCCCGATTTCCATATTACAGGTTAAAATAATGCAAAATTACATAGGTCAAAAACATTGACAACAGTATTGAACTTAGTAAGTTTGAGGTATTTTTACTTGGAAAGGGTCTTTTATGATTTTGTGTAATGTATATACTTATTTTATATACAAGTTTATATATATATATAACATTAATTCCAAAAAGACCATCTGCCAAAAAATTCCGCCATTACTGTAAAAAACAAACAAACTGTATTTTCTGTGTATTGAAGAGACGGTTAGAAGAGAGACAATGAAGCGGACAGAGGGCACTGAGGGCATGACAAACATAGTGTTCATGCCCTCTTTCGTGTCAATAAAGATACATGCACGCACACACCTCTGCATCAGAACAAGCCCTGTCTGCTTTTAGTCATCACCCATGGGACCTCAGGGCCCCTCCTGCTCTGTTACTCCAGTTGTTTGCCACCTCTGAGTCCCCGCCCCCATTAGATGTGATTGACAGGCAGGGTTAAAGGACAGGACTGTTGTGTGGAAATAATGATGGAAGTAGAAAGAGGGTGAGAGAGAGGGGTGGCCAACAAGAACAACTGTCACACTGACACACTTTGGATCTGAGTGCTTCAGCCTACAAGTCAAGGATTGCAATAATAAGGAGATGAAACTGTATCAACGAAAAATGGCAACATGTTATCATGCCAGTGTGTCAAATTCTGCAAATTCTACTAGATGCTTGGTTAGGTTTGAGCACTCAAACTGCTTCTTCACAACATAGAGTTCTTCACAACCAACCCACTTACCCAGCCATGTACATGAGCTAGGAGTGACAGCCTCACTCTTGCCATGACCTAATATGTCACGCAGAAGCACTTTATGCTTAAATGTTATGTGCCAGCAGATTGGCGAATGGGAACAATAGGAAAAAGGGGTCCGATTTTTTTCTGCTTCTGCTACTATATTATACCAAATACACAATTATCTGATTGTGTCCTTTTTAAGAACACAAAAGCTCTTAAATACTTGGGAAGTTTCTCCAAGATCGACATCCTTGAAACCTTATTTGCAAAAATAGGAACACGGACAAGCAAAAGCAAGATTAAAATGTTCCTGAATAATCAACGTGAGATTAAATGTGCAATATGAATAATTCCTTTTTCTAGGAGTTAGTTAACCTCGTTATCTGTGACAGCCTTAATTCTTCCCTGTTTGGTTCATTTCTGCAGTAATCATTCATTATACAATGATTTCATTGGTAGCAGCAAAACACATCATAGGAGAGTTCAGTAACTACTGCAGGTTAAACTGATATAAAGCAACTCTTTTAGGCCTGAATATGGAAGACTACAGGTATAAGAAAGAAAAACAGACTCATGAAATGCTGGTACTCTCCCAGTTAAGAAGCTGGTCTGATTTCATGAATTGATTCTGGCTTGAAAATAAGGTAAGTAAAGGTTTTACTAATTCCAAGTTTCTTCAAGAGAAAGAAATATCACTCTAAAATAAACACCTTGAAAGCTCACATTATCTCATATTAACTCGTTAAATTTTGAGTATTTCACCAGCGTATACCAGCATAATATTAGAATACACAGAAACTAAAGAGCCTATTGGCCCCTCCTCCATCTATTATTGTCCACTATGAGAGCATTTCCTCGAGAGAGTGAGCAGGAGCAATGCTGTATTAATAAAAGAAGCAGATATTAGAGATGAGTATTATTTGTGTAGCTCTCCTGCCAGCTCACAGCTGCTGATCACTTTAACAACCGTCGAACCAGAAATAATCCTGCACACATAATCCCGGGTATATGAACACAGACAGCATGTTTGCTCTTATTTATCTGCTGGAATCAGCTAACAGATTTAACACCACCAGCCTGTTACACTCGTGACAGAGGACTCACGTTCACGTCCATCTGCTGCGTGATAATATCAGACCTCTGAAACCTTGCATATAAACTGAGACTGAATGGGGCTCCACAGGGCTCCTCACCAGCCTCCCACCAGATTAACAAACCAGGCATCTGGTTTGACTTTCAAGGCTCATCTGATTACAAAAGTATCAGATTAGAATAATTAAATGAGGAGGATTCTTGTATCTCTGCTGTTAACACAAACAAGCTTTAAAAAAGGACCACGGCAAGATGCGCACACTTATATGTATGTGGTGTATCTCATATTTTAAATAAACTATGAAACAAAAGCTCAAACGTTTTCTGGTTCCAGCTTATAAAATGCAAGAGTTTGAAGATCTTCTTTAAACTTTTAGTTTAAAATATCAAAAGAATCAATAATCAAATCAACTAGTAGGTTCAGACTCTTCACAACACTCACATTTTCATTCACATTATCCACAGTTTCCTTCCAACCTCACATCCCATTGACATAAACCCATCATGTCTGTGTGCAGTAAACATGAACCCCTCCACCTCTCTCCTGCTTTGTCTTTGCCCTTTAAATGCTGTGGCAGTTCTGAGGGGCCCTGTGCTGCTGAAAGAGATCTCGACCTCGCAGCTGAAGGGGCTAATTAAGCCGACAACGAGGGCTAAAGAGCGGCACAATCGGTCTATTCAGCAGCTTAGACTGGCACCTCTCACTCACAGTGTCACGGCTTTTGTCTCACTCAGGGCTGGGGTGTCGCGCCTCTGCCTGATCTGTGGGTGTGCTCCGCTGTGTTCGGGTGTTTTGGGTCCTCAGAGGCAAGCGCGAGTGGAGCCTTTGTGTTTGTTTGTGTGTTTGGAGGGTTTGATTGACAGCAATTATGGGAGAGTTCAGAGGAGGGCATGATCCTGTGTGCGTATGCAAGCTCTCTTACACGCTCCAGAAATGCATGCACGCACAAGAAAAAAAAATGCAAGTATAAATACATAAAGGACAAACAGAGAGACAAATGTATACATATTGCAGGTGTGCTGCAGACTAACACATCTTCTGTTCATCTGTTCTCAGCTTATATCTGGAAAATAAAACTGAAAGAGGGTGAAAAACTCCAGCAGGGTCTCACTCTGTTGGGTTTTTTTTCTTCTTCTTCTTCTTTCAGCTCTGAATCTCATTGAGGGCTCTGTAATTAGAGAGAGCTTAATTTGCACATGAAATGATGCAGTGTCTTCAGCCCACACTGATGAGAAAGAAACATTTTTTTCTGTAGCAGCTCTGTGTTCACATGAGCAGTTTGATCCATTGAGTAGTGAGACTGGTGATATAACTGTCTGGGGCTGAAGGTGAGTTAAATGTAAATGTAACGTCCAAAGATTTCTTTTAACAAGATTTTATTGTTTCTGATTTTAATGTCACTTATCTTGTCATACTGAGAAATGTTTCACAATGGATTTTTTTCTTTTTCTTATTCTAAGTTCACAAGCTGACAGCAGCACACAATCAGGCAGCCTCTTTCATTAAATTTCTAACATGCAAGTGACTTTTAATTGCTTGTTTAAAACTTACAAGAAACACAATGCAATTAACTATGATCTAAAATAGCATCAGAGTTTACAGGTTTGCTTTGGTGTTATTTTCTAATAGAACTATCTCAGTTATTATAACATCTCATCAAAAAGGTTTCATAAAAGTTGTATAAAATAGGTGTTGCAGAATATACATATATATATAATTTTTTTGAGACTTGTTATACACTGCGTTTGAAATGTGATTAGATCACTAAAGTTTTGAGAGATTACTGAATAAAATAAACCAAAAAGTTTAATAAGTCAAAATGTGTTTTTATGTGCCATGTTTCTTGTATTAAGAGTAGTTTGAGAGTGGAGGATAAAAATGGGTTCTCAGTTTTAACACTTGGAGAATCTGTTCTTGGTATCGTCAGAATGTATCTCGAAGCTTCAGAAGTTTTATTGCATTGACTGTCACAATGATTTGAATTCCCCTAGTTCTGCAAATAACACAAGATTCAAGTGATGCCTGTTTGATTTCTTTAGGTTAAACCGCAAGAACAGAGTAGGTTAATCCTTTCTGGTGTGACAGCAGGATAGGTTGCTATTTCTTCTAATCATCAGGGACCTGACAGAGAGTAAAGACAGTAAAAGTAAAACTTCTCAAAGAGGCTTTCCAATGTGATTACAATATGTTGTTCTCACAAATATATGACGGTGGACTCTGAGACTGAGTACAGTAGCACAATGTTTTTGCACCACATACCCACCACTGCAAATCTGCTTTTTTTCCTTCTGATTTGTGGTACAGACAGCCAGCTGAAGCTTAATGATATAAATAGCATGAGTACCTGCTAAAAACATCTTGCTGCACTTCCTATAAGTTATTCAGTTTTCCTAAGATGACAGATATACCACTGGTCTGCATATATGTAAAGGCTGATAGCAAAAGTGACACTGAATTTTTTAACTTGTTGCTCAACTTGTAAAAAGTGTGCTAACATTCAAGGCCAGATAAACAGAAAGCTTCACTTTCACACTGGTCTCATCAGTTCTCTCCTTTGTCCTTCTAGGATGGAGACAGGAGACAGAGAGCGAGTGTGAGAGAGAGAGAGACAGAGTAGGAAAACAGAAGAAGAACTTATAGCCTTGCTAATGAGGTGTGGAAATGTTATCAGAGAAAGGACTAATTATTTTCTCAGCATAGTTAAGACGCAGAACTAATCCTGTTAGCATGGAGGAGGAGGGTGGAGGAGAGACGATGGAGAGTGAAGTGAAAATATAGAGCGGGGAGTGCAAAGATGGATGAGAGAAAAGTAAAAGTGTGAATGAGCGATGTGAAACCATCTGGGATGGAAGGACAGAGAAAGGTGGAGAAACGAAAGCGAGATATTAGAACAAGATGACTGAAGGATAGAGAACTTATGAATGGATAAAAGGGAATGAAAGAAAAATGGAGAAATACATTTTGATATAAGGATAAAGGAAAGGAAGAAGGATGGAGAAAGATGAAAAAAGCATGAAAAAGATTGGAAGCAAAAGAGAAAGCAGGGAGGATTGAAGGGATGGATGAAGCATAAATTAAATTAAGGCTGGACAGAAAGAAGCACATAGAGGGTAAATAACTATAACAAAATATGGGAGGAGATGGAGATGAAAGGATGAAACAAGATGAATTGATAAAGTGGAATTGAAAGAGAAAAGAATTGACAGCTAAAATGTTGACTGAGGCAATAAACAGCAGTGGAACATGATGAAGGTAAAGAAAGTTGAATGGCTGAGAGGGAACGACGGAAAGGAAGATGGAAAAAAGAAGGAGGAATACAGAAAAGGTGTAGATGGATGGATCAAAGAAGGAGGCAAGAAGGAAGATAGAAAAAGATGTAACGTGTCTGTGAAGGTTCTCAGTCAAAAAGATGTAACGGTGTCTTTTCATGCTGGACTAACAGAATCTGTTCTTTGCTCGTTTATTTTCCAATTAGTGAAGCAGGAAGTCGTTAGTGTAGCGACGCTTCCTGTTCTAATGATTAGTGCCAAATCTGCATTTTTTTCATGTTTTCTTTTTACATTTCTGCCCTGTTTCTTCTGATCTTTGAGCTTTATAGAGACAAATTGGGTGTTAGCAGAGTGTCGCTGTGCTGCTACTGTGACACATTTAACACACACACACACACACACATTAAAGAAAGAGTGTTCTGATTTTTTTAAATAATTACAGTAGGTTAAGAAGCCACAGAATTTAGTATATAATGTATATTTATGCATATACAGATTATTCTTCATTTCTGTTCATCTAAAAAAAAAAAAGTAAATGATTATATATACATTATTAAAACAACTTAATTTTTCTAGCAGCTTTCAAAGGAATTCTAAAAGACGCTTTAAACCAGGAAAACAAACAGTCCATGCGTCAGGAAACATTCCCGCTACTCCATTAAAATGCACAGACAGAGCAGGAAACTTATGATGTGTAATGTGTATACTCAGTGAATCTTAATGCTATTATGTTCATATTCCTTGTGCAAATGAAAATTGTGACCTAAGGGTAGAGTGATGTAAAGGTCACGGGGGCATTAAAATCACTGGCAAATGTGGAAACATGAACATCCTTAATGAATTTCGTGGCGATCTGCCAATAACGTTGTAAGATACCTTGTGGAAGAAACTGACATTTGTTCCTGGGGGTGGAGGTGATTGAAGGTCATATTGAGGACAAAATAATAATTTGAAAATATCTCACGACCTGCCACACACCGGATTTCAACATTTCTCAGCTAGAGGAAACATGGTCAAAAATCATCAGTGTTCATCCTCTGGGACATTTTACCATTAGGAAAGCAGCCATTACCATTCAGTTATTGTAACCATCAGTGCACTTTATTCTTCTCATACTATTATGCAGGCTTTTTCCCAACAATTCAGCCAGCACTTTTGCTCCATAAGCAAATTAACAGTATTGTATTATTAGATGGATTGGCTGCTGAAGATGAGTTTGACTTGTTTTAATGGCAGCACTGTGCCTCATGCCAAAGATGACAAAATAAATTTAGTCTAACAGAACAAAGTGGCTGACTCAGTTATAAAATGTAACTCTGAACTTGTGTTTAATGTTTATGCTTATAATGTCACGTATTTTTTGCCTCACTCCTGCTTTGTTCTGTTGTCGCCACAATATTTTAGAAAATAGTTGCTTTTTTTCAGTGCATTTACTGAACTGATGATATAGGAAAAAATGTGCCACAAAGAGATCAGCTGCACACTTGGAACTGTCTCTGGCAGCATAATCTGTTTGATGTTTGCATGTGTTTGTGTATCTTTGCTCCTGTCTTTCTGAGGACTCATTTGAGGTGGTCTTTTTTCACAAAGTGAGGGCATTTTCACCCATCTTCACTATAGGAGTGACCCTCCTATGGCTATTTGATGGTTGAAATCAATCAGAGGATATTGAGTCTTAAGCTTAAGCCAGCATGGAAGGGACTTCTGCTGCAATGCAGCCAACAGCTGGTAAATGCTGGCTTCAGTTCAACTTTGTTTACTTGTTCTGAGTAAAACTTATACAGTTTCACCTTCTCTCAAGAGAGAATTGGTCATAACGGATTGTTAAATGTTGGCTTCTCCTTAAAAATGTGATTAAGGACAAACCACTGAGGTTCACTATCAAGATTTTCAAAGGAACATGCTGCTTAATTTTAGAGGGTTTAATGTTTGTAATTATGCAAAAACAATAGCTAATGTACACCAGTCAGTGTTTCCAGTAAGCTTGTGTTGACTATGGGCAACGCAAGCAAACAAGGCATGTTTCATGCATGAAACACTCCTTATTTGGAAGACTGATTTAAAATAGAAAATATGGTGCCAGCCATAAGCTGCTGACTTCAAATTAGCTTTAACATAAACCACTGTGTGATGTCACACTTTGCTAACCTTGCCACAGCCATCTTTTCTATCATTTAGTTTTGGTGGGTAAGGTTAGGTTTAGGGGCTAAGGACCTCATAAAGGAGTATAAACGTGTGTGTGTGTGTGTGTGTGTGTGTGTGTGTGTGTGTGTGTGTGTGTGTGTGTGTGTGTGTGTGTGTGTGTGTGTGTGTGTGTGTGTCTGGTGCCTTATCTCTCCCAGTCGCAGGCTGTGAAGCCCTCCAGAACATTCCACCAGCTCTGAACACACGGCCAGCTGGCACACACACACACACACACACACACACACACACACACACACACACACACACAGTAGCCTCACACAACCCGGCTTTTGGCCCTCACACGTCTGAGGATACATGCACCCCAGGCATTCGACGGCAGGAGAAAGACAGAAAGAGAATGAGGGCAGAGAAGAAAGAAGAGGAAGGGAGATGCAGATGAGAAAGAATAAGAAAAAGGGAATCACTTAAAATTAAAAAGAAGGCAGAGACAGCAGTTACAGAAAGAAGCAGTAAACATATTTAATAATAAATGATCAAATATTTAAAGCAAGCTTCTCCAGAGAGATGAGGACAAAAGAATGAAAGAATGGCGGGAGGATGGAAAAATAATAAAAAAAAAGAACAGTGAGGAAGGAAAACGATCCCCATCTTTACAAACACTGCTTGATCAAAGCCACCTTGCACTTCTTTTGAGGTATGACCTCAGGCCCTGCTACTGCGACCTCCAGAAATCTAGAGTGTGTGTGAGAGTACTTGTATTACTGTTTTGTGTGGACATAAATCTGTGTACACAGTCACACTGCAGGGACCCTATTTTCTTTTGAGGACAAAAAGCAAGACCTTAAAATTTTAAATCAGGTAGTGGAACTGAAACAAACTTTGTTTGTTGTTGAGAAGTTAAGAATGGAATGAAGAAGATCAAGATGAAGCTAAAGAGATCAAAGAATAAGTTGAATAGAAAAGGAAGCAAAAGAGAAGATAAGAAAAAGACAGTAGAAGATAGGAAGGGTGAAAGGCATTAAAGAAGTGTACAGGAGGTATAAGAAAGGGTGTAAGAAATAAACTGATGAATAATATGAACAAAGGAAAGGAGAGTTTGGAGACAGGAAGGCCCGAGGAAAAAAAGAATGACTGGCAGGATGTAGAACAAAAAAATGAAGATGACTAGCATAAAGGGATGGGTAATAAAGATGAGAAGAAAGATGGAAAAAACTATTGAGGGTATAAGGAAAGCTGAAAGGGAGAAAAGGGGAGAGAGCAGAAAAGGTCCGGAGATGAAGAGAGAGAAATCAGGACAGTGAGGAGAGCAAAAGAGGTGAAAAGGAAGAGAAGAATAAGCATATCATGGATATGGCGAGAAGAGTAAAAGAGGGAGAAGAAAGAGTGGTTGGAGGAGAGGTTTTTGAAGAAGAAGAAATGCCCTGTAGGAGGTATTGGAGGTGAAGGAGGTCTGGCTCCAGGCTGTATGTTCAGCTTTACTTGGTGAAGGTTGTTTTGGGCTCAGTGAGACACCACGCTGAGTCAGGTGTGCGTCTGTTTGTGTGTGTGCTTGTTTGAGTGATTCATGTGAAGTATTTAAACCAGGACACCACATTTTTTCCATTAGATGAGACAAATGTTCACTGTTATCCTCTTGGTGGGATTTCGATATGTTTACAAGAAGAAAAAAAAGAGTTAAGGTGGACAAATTATGAATACAGTCACCATTTGGTGCTCAAAAGAAGACTAAACTCTAAATGTACACTTCTCAATAAAATATAAAGGTCCTTTAACAGACGTCTAACTCCAAACATCTCTGCTGTTAGTGGAAGTTTAAATGTGTTCTTTTCCACTTAACTGCAGATTGCACATGCTCCAGTTGTCAGTTTCACGAACAAAGCCACAAAGTCACACTGTGTATATGACCTTTTATATTTATCTGGAATTAAATATCTAGACGGAAATTATTTTTCTCTCTAGATCTAACCAGTCTTTTAGAATAGCATAAAGTTACTATCGTAATAAAAGGATGGATTTGGGGGACAGATGACCAATATGGATAGCACAGATTGCACCTTTTAGCTCTAAATCTTGGTATGACTTTCAAAAGCTCAGTTTCATTATTTGTGTCATGGTTTTGTCAATTCCAGTGTGAATGCTATCTTACTGCTCTTTTATTTCAACTGTTGTTTCTATTGTTACATTTTTTATCACTTTTAAATTTTTATTTTTCCTTTTATAATTTTATCTCTTTTTAAATTTTTTATCATTATTGAAATTTTTTTCTTGTTTTTCATTTTCATCGTGTTATTCATCCTTGTGAGTTTTACCAAGTACTTGCACTCACAAAATGGCTTTTTCATATATGTTATATATGATCATGATCCCATTATGAACATATGTTTTAGGTGAGGAAAAGGAGGAAAACTTTCAAGTTAAAGAAGCTGGATTCACTTTGCAGACATTGCACATGTATGGCTAATCTGTGTAAATTTGTGTTGCAGTAACACAAATGGCCACCAGGGAAAATTGTTAGTTGTCTGTAAATTGTAGCATTTTATTTTGTGTTTCCAAACAAGAAACACAACAAACTTTAATAAGCCAAAAACTTCACTGTAGAGAAACTGATAATAAGGTATAAGCACATGTTCATTCTTAAATAGAGCTGTCCTTTTAGGACAGCCTTTGTCATTGGGCCTCTTTCACTACATAGACCTGTTCTTACATGTCCACATGGCTGCTGTCAGCTCAATGAAATGCTCCAATCCATCATATCCCTTACTCTGTCATCACATCTTAAACTCCTGACACTTACTATGTTATCTGAGAAGTCACTTTTGAGCAGTGTTTTGTGGGAAATGGAGTCTCCAGCGGGTGCGTTGACAGAGCTGCGTCACCCTGGTGCTGCTAGAGTGAGACGTTTATTGCAGCTGACACACAGGAATTCACTCACCTGCTTTATGCACTTTTAGCAGAACAACAAAAGAGAGGTGATTGTAAAAAAAAAACCTACATCTTCTTTTCGCTTTATCTATTAAATTTGTATTCCTTCTACTTCATAATGCATGTTTACATCCCTTGCTATTCCATTATTATTAACCTTGTTTGTTTTCATTTTCTTTTTTCCTGTCTTTAAAACTATTACCACGTGGGTTAAGTTTAATGAAACTTCTTACAGAATAATAAACAGCGGCTGATGAGATGGTGTTTCAGCTACAGGACCCCACCATGGCATCTTTCATCAGAACTGTTTCTGTTCAAATATAAGACCCCCTTTCCCCCAAACCCCCAGCTCCCCACCGCACACACAGACACACGAAGAAACACACTTTAATGCAGAGACCTACGTTTCTTCACGTCTCATTAAACAAAGTGAAGCAAGTTCAGGGTTTCCAGCATCGCAGTGATGACAGAGCCGCTGGCTGTTTGTTTTAGCTCCTAAAACTCATCAACACACCTGCAGCCTGCTCATGCAGAACAAACTACACCTCCACTCCATGAACACTCAGCTGTGTGAGGCCAGCTACACATTAAATTCAGTGAAATTCAATTCAGAATGTCTTATTTATCCCTCAGGGAGCAATTTGAGGGAGCAAGTTTGTCAACAAAGTGTACAGGAACAAGTCACCTACACGCATTTAAAAAAAAAAAAAACAATCTAAAAATACCAATTTTGAAGCTCTTGTTTAAGTTTTTTCTTTCTGTTTGACAAATCAAATCAGAAAATGAATTATGTTATTAACTTCTGAAAAAGGCTAAATTACTTTTTGTCATCATTCACTGAGTTACTGCGTAATCTGCCAAGAAGAACAGTTTCCAAGTATTTGTCTGGAGTATTTAGCAAAATGAATGATGTTTGGACAGTTTGGCTTCAAGAGCTTACCTCATTCAGTCACTCAGCCACATACAGCTCTGTTTTTAACCAGCTCTGTGTTCTCTCCTGCTTTCAGAGGCACAGGTAAACTCTAATAATAAAGGAGTAATCAATAAAAACTAACCATCAATGTATTCCATACGATTAATGACTGGATGCTATGATTACATATAATATGAATCTCTCTGTGTATCTCTTTGCCTGCGCTGTAACGAGAACAGCTGCATCCTTTTCTGCTGAATAACTGATCAATGTGTCTTTTCAGGTCAAACCATGGGCTCAGTAAATTGTCATTATGCAAATCCTGTTCATTCCTTGCTGATATAATGTAATTGACTGGCAGCTCTTTGATTGACATAAAACTTTCCTGGCTAAATACAGCAAGGTGTTGGAAAATATCTGCTTCTTTAATTAAGAGTCAAGCTTGGGCACATACAAATTAACTGAATGGAGCCAAAAAGACCACGAGGTGCTATTTCATCTTGAAGTATCCAATTACTCGGGTTTAAATGTATTTTTTTATTTATTTATTTACCACTAATAATGAAATGAAACCACTGCACTTGTATTTGCTTTGAAAATGAGGCACACTGAATTTGCTACAGCGCTGATTTACACCTCAGACTGATTTCTTAATATGACCCCAGGGCTCATGGGTATTATATAGCTCTCATACCAAAAGGCTGCAATGTTTAAGCTTATTTAACTATAAACCAAAGTTACTCTTACTGCAGTGACGGAAAATGGAAATTCCATGTGATTTAAAAATCCAGAAAAAGATATATTTTAGTTTATTTGGTTTCTGTTTAACTCTGCAGGCTGACAGCCATGATCACATGATTCTCTGTTTTTTTTCTGTACAATTTCATTTGCATAATATCAAATCAATCAAAAACTCTACATACATATGCGGCATGTTATATTTCAGATTTCTCGAAACAAATCATACCAGCCCACTCTGTGCTTGCTAATCAATATTAAAGCATAAAAATATGCATAGTTTAAAATTTGAACAACACTCATGAAACAAACTCTTCCTGTTTTACACCACACTCTACAACCAGAGCGTGTGTGACGAACTGGTTCACCATCGCTGCCCCAAAGGGCTAAAAAACTCAACAACGAAGACAACAAAATGGCCGCTGCATATCTTCAGTAAAACACTCTCCAGCCTGGAAGCCACTTTGAAATCCATCTCCTCCTCTTCCTCCTCCTCCTCATCTTCATCCTCCAACTCCCTAAACATCAGACAGAAAAACCAACAAGCTCCGGAGGGGAAAACTAACAGAGAAACATCCTCTCTTCTTCTGTTTTGTAAAATGTTTCTTCTTCTCTGTCTCTCTATGGCTCGGCTGGATCACAGTGATGCATTTATATTTGACAAGTGGCATCAATAAGTCAGCAGGCGTGTAGATAGAAATGTCCTCACACCTTCAGCACACCAGTGTTCAGCGGGGAGTGTGCATCGGAATGTGAGCGCATGCATGAATGTTGTTTTTCTACAATTCTGTTTCAGAAATGTCCTCCCTGTCTCTTAATGTATTTTATTTCTGTTCAGCGTTTATCTCTTTGGGTGCCTATATTTATGTGTGAACTGAAAGTACACGCACATCAATTATACCTATGCAGAAGAAAATGAACTTGAAGTTAATTACTTTATAAATGCAATTAAAGTGTGTTATTTCTAACCTGCTTGTGTTTTACATAAAGTTTTGAGGGAAATTAGAACAGCGATGCGATAAACTGTGTTGATCAATAAGGGGTAATTAAGTCCAATGACATTTCTATTATTAATACTAGAGTTTTGAAACCTCTGCTTTTTATACATGCACTTCTGCTTAACCTTTTCAGGGTCACGGGGGCACTGGAGCCTATCCCATCTGACATAGTGTGATAGGCGGGGTACAGCCTGGACAGGTCGCCAGTCTAACACACAGAGACAGACAACCATTCGCCATCACATTCACACTTATGGGCACTAGATTAATCATTTAACCTATCGCCACAGCATATCTTTGGATGGTGGGAAGAAGCAGGAGTACCAAGAGGGAACCCAGGCAAACTCCACACAGAAAGACCCCGGTGAAATGGTGGAATTGAACTCAGGACCTTCTTGCTGTGCGGCAACAGTGCTAACCACCGTGCCACCTGCTTTTTATATATGAAAATTAAGTTGCAGCATTATCAAGTCCAGTATAATATCAAGACTTTCTGTGGAATTTAAAAGGTAAAATGAATATATCCATTAACATCAGAAGAAATAATTGCACATTTATAAGGGTTAGTATAAGATATTGGCAAAAGACAAGATAAGGGTTTTACAAACAAAGCTAATGCTGAGGTGACAGAAGTGGCAGTTCCTTATATGGCCACTAGCTGGCTTAAAAAGTGATTCAATCCCTATAGGCTCCAGGGTTAAAATAACTGAAATAAAATGAAATAACGAACGATGGCTTTCTGTACAGTTAATTGTAGAAAACAGATAATTCAAGAAGCCTGTGCTCAGAAAAGTGTTAATAAATATGTTACCACTAATTAAGATGTTGACAGAAGTGTCAACATGGCAACAGATATAAATGTTATTCAAAAGTTCACGCCATAGAAACAAATAGCTATAAATGCATGCACTTTGCTATTTAATATTCTTCTGCAGCATCTACCAAATGCATTCCTTCAACTTTCAGTTACATTTGATCAAATTTAAGAAAATTTAGTTATTATTCAGAATTCCTAGTTTTTTAGTACTAATGATAAGCAACAACTGAATAACAATAATAATATTATTAATAATATTTCAGCCAAAATGCTACTGTTCAAAACATAGCACATTACCAAAAAAAATCAATAAATAAAATTCATATATATGCACACACATAAATACAAATAAGCACACACATAAAGCACAATAAGAGTCACAAGAACAGGGTCACTGAGCACAGAAAACGTGCATGAAAAGATAAAACACAAACACGGCTCAGCTAGGTGTTACCAGGCCGTGGTGGCCGGACTGGTTGGCACGTTGACACACTCACACACACACTGTGGCGGACCCCTCGGGGTGTGAGGGAGCGAGTGGCGGCCGTCCTGTCAGAGCTGATTTGAGGTCGAGGTGTTTCAAACCCTAACCTGCTTCATATTGGATTACTAACCCTGCACTGAAGAGGTATGTGTGTCTGTGTGTGTGGGTATGTATGTGTGTGAGGCGATGGACATCTAGACTCGTGTTGTCATCCCTGAAGCGGCATGTGACAACCGTATAAAGTTTAGCCCTCTGTTGTTCCTGTAGTGTATGTTTGTGTGCGCGCTGCTCAGGTTGATTGCCATGCTACATCTAACTTTGAGAGTGTTTTTAATTAGAGGAGCTTCATTTGTCAGGCCAGTAGGTCACACGTGTATGCGTGTGCCTTCTACTTGTATCTCTGTGAGGACCACTTTGATGTTTAGACTGTGGACATAGGAAGGAGGGGAGGGTTAAAGTGGGACACTTTAGTATTGGGATTTTTTTTAACAATGTTGCTATGATGAAGAATCCTGGTGCAGATCAATTTAATCTTCAATTTAATCTTTTTTCCTAATTATATTTTGTACATTTGGCTTCCCACTTAACACTCGAAAAAATATAAGTTGATGTATCAACTCTGTCTCGGACACAGCTCATAGAAAACTGAACTGCTATTTGCAATTTTGTTGGGGTGATGATGCAGCAACTGGAGGAATTGTTTACTAACCCATTAGTGAAATTCTTAATAGTCTTATTATCAGTGAAGAATTTCATTAATAATAACATATTAGTGAAATTTAGAAGTCTTTTGTACAAACTTAATGGACATGAGGCATGGACGCCGTGACTTTATCATCACACAAACTTCCTTCACTGCTCAGAGTGGACGTGTCAGTGCAAGTGATTTCTTTTACGTTAATTTGCAGCATGTTTATGTGTGTGTATAAATATGTGGCCATGTGGGTCAGGTGCCATGGGACTGCTGTGTGACAGCTGGCATTGAATGTGTGCATGTGTGTGTGTGTGGCAGATGGACTGGTCAGACTGGAACATCAGAGGATATATGATATGAACATTGTGGAAAACACCTTCTGCTGTGAGCACTATGAAGGCCAAAATGTTATTGCGGCTCCCCATGATGTTTAAAGGTCCATCTGAGCTTAATGATGGTGTATCATTTTCACTGTAAAATTAATGGGGATTAAACATTTGCGCTCTTATTTATAAACAGACCAGCTTATTAGTTATTTTCTGCCAATCTGCCTTATTTTAAGAAAAATAGTAGTTTCTTTGTCTTCTTCACCATCAGTGAAAATTCAGACACTGGAACTGCTGAACTGCATCGTATTCTGAATCACCGTTTGAGATAACAAGAAGTAAATGCAACCAAACTTGACGTTTGGCTATTTATTTATTATTGTTTTTTACTATATTCTTTACTATAGTCTTTACTACTATTCTCTATATGTTACACAACCTGATTCTACTGATAGAAATTCAAAAGTACAATCCTGTTCATGAAGTGTTTTTTAGGGGAGAAGTTAACTACAACTCCAAAGTTTGGCAAAAACAAAACAAAACAAAACAAAAGAAAATCCAATCAAGACTTAAATCTGTGTCACAAAAATGTTTTGGTAAAAATATAATCTGTAAATTCACAAACCCATATTGCTTGGACAGAGAGGTTTAGTTGGATGTTGTCACTTGTTTTACCTCCAGGTGCAAAGTGTGAGCTAAATGTCTAAACTACAGATGTAATAATACCTCCTGCGTGTGTAAATCCATGACCGTATTTGCTACACATTTTTATTAACAGTACAATAATGAGGGGAGAAGCTTCTCAAACATTAGATGTAAAGGGTGACGGGAGGGGGTGACAGGAAGTTCAGTGTAATTCTTGCTTAGACCCGCAGAAAAATCCTGCTTTTACTGCTGGAAACGAAACTGCCTCCTGAAAATGTTGAATGTCCCCAATATCTTCTCTCCCATGGCTTAGCGAGAGGTGATAAGCAGCAAGTAAGCAAGATGTGTGTGCGTGTGTGTGTTCGTGTGTGCAGATGAAGCCATAATGAAAGCCCTTCTTCTTCCTAAAGCACACTAGATGAACTACTACTGCTGCTGCTGCTGCATCCTCCAGAGGAACTATTTCTTTGGTTGTTTGAAAAAAAATCTTTTTCCATGCAGTTTTTTTTATCCCCTAAAGAGTATGGTCTTTACATTTGAGGTCATAATTTCTTGATTTTATGTTCACATATTTAAAATTACTAACATGGACAAATTCCATATGCCTCACGTACAAAACAACTCTATCTTACTGACAAAGTAATTTTCTCTGTGAGTAATTACAATGGCTACAGAGAGAGCAGCAAACATTCCTCTTGAAAGATAGCTAGGTATATATGTATCTACAGTAGATAATACTATACTATATAAAGAGTAAATTTCAGATCCAAGAGCTCCATGCAATGTGTAAAAAAAAATTCTGTTGCCCAGAGAAATGACAGTAGTAGTGGTAAGAACAGGCCTTACCATTTCCTTTCTGTCTTCTGCCCCGATCCCCTAAAGAGACAAGTTCGGTGCTGATAAGGCGCTGAGTGGAGAGTATACTTTTTAATCGGCACAGCGACCTTGACTTGAAGCGGAGGAAGAGTGAGCCAAAAAGCGGACAGAGAAACCATCTCCCCTGGGGTCAACCATGAGGGGTGAGAGGAATAAGAACCCGAGGGAGACGAAGATGAGGAGGACAAAGCGAGGAGGAGTGTCATGCTGAAGATTGATGGACAGACCAGGACTCTGGAGACGCTAAGGTTTTAAACGTGATTCTTCATGCTGCGGGGATCAGTGAAGGTCATAAACTGCTGCTGGATAAAACTGACACATCACTGAAGTCTACAGTTCATCACTCTAAAAAGTTTCCCTCACCACTTCCATGCTGAGTGACTTCTCTCATCCTGCTACTTTGTAGATATCGCTTTCAGTTTACTTGTGACGATAGAGGAGGAAACAGTGCTTCTTTGACATATGGTTGATGATAGGTAAGTTCTATCAAAAGAAAAACTGGTGCAGCCTTAATGGAAGTCAACATCATCAAGTTTAAATGTGAAGTTTAGTGCCACTTACCCTATTATATTTTATACAGGTAAACTTTTTTTCACAGTTAAAATTTTCTTTATAGTATCTTTAGTGGTTTCTTTATCAACAACAGATATTCTAAAATCTTCTCATGGCAATAATTATGCAAAACGATTTGGGTTAACAGTTAGTATTAAGGCTTCTGTAGCAAGTTTAAAAATGTGTGAAAGGACTCTGATACGATTAATGAGTCAGTGAAGCTCACTTCTGACCACTGACAGCAATACTGATGTGAGTTGTTGAAGATATCCTAAAAATTTCTGTTTGTAAACATTGCCTTCCCCCAGCTGTTAGCCACTGTTACCCTCTGTTAGCTGCTGTTAGCCAGCATTAGTGAAACTTTATTTGAAGTGGCTCTAACACTGTTGGCAAATAAACTTTCACACTGGCATAATGTTAGCTTATAACCACCTGTTGTTGTTGTCATTTAGAGCCTGGACTTCAATTCAGGAGATAAGGCTTATTGTGAGGAGGAAAAGGATGACATTCTTTTCAGATGCCAGTCACATAGTCTCTTTTCTTCATGTTTTTACTTAATTGGTAAAGGGGACTCTTTCTCAGATAATAAAACATACATATGAACTATGAAAATATCTTAAGTCTGAAAATGCAGCCGCTGCACTGCACACAAATGAAAAGTTATCTTTCCCATTACCTTTGGCATTCTAAATATGTGACCAATCTCTAGCCACATACATTAAATGCAGTTGGGCTAAATAGCACTGTAGCCACTGTAGTCAAGATGGCAGCTTCCACAGACCATCACTCGTTCCTGTGTATTTTTAAGAGGTTAATTCTAAGTTTATGAGGAAGCATCAGTTTGTTGAAAGATGTAATTACACACTAAACAGTGTACATTTATGAACACAACATTGTTTTTTTATTTCTATTAAATTAACAAACAAACAAAAAAACTCGCTGAGTGTACCTTTAACTCAAAGCATACACAGATGCCACAGATCCATCTACCAACACACAGTGACTTCTGTTCTTAATAGTCATTGCATAGTTTTACTTTCTAATTGATTTTGCATGATAGGTCATTCGTCAGGTATCATGGTCTTAAGTTGCAACAGATACGTCAGGATTCAGGCTGATTGTCAACTTGCTCAGTAGCTGTCGGATTCTGTTAATTTATACCCTATGAATTTTCAGCCACAGTAGCAGCGCCATCCATCTCATTATCAATCCCCCCGTCTGTTTCCCTCCTGAGCTGTAAGAGAACAGCATCAGCCGAAAGTGATGAGAGGCAATTAGCAGGGACACGTCAGCGCACACACATGAACAAACAATGATGCGTAACAACCCCGAGGGTGTGCGTATGTGTGTGTGCCTGAGTTTGCATTGGGGGAGTAAGCTAACATGGAGAAGACAGATGTGCAACATATACATGCTACCAACATATACACACAGCTGAGGTCACTGTCCAGTTGTTTGCATGTGTGTTTTAGTTTGTGTGTGTGTAGGTTCACAGACAGGGTGTTGTTTTTTGATGTTTTCTGAAGTAAACACTGCCGTTCAGTTACTGAAGGGGAAGTGCGAGTCTGACTGCAGATTACTCCTCTCTATCCCTTCATTCATCCCTCCATCCCTCAGCAGGGCAAGAGATGGAGACAGAGGGGAGGAGGAAGTCAGTTTGTATTATCACTGTGTGTCGGTGCAGGACGGCGAGAAGAGCAGCTCGACTAAACCGGGGAGAAAAGACGTCTCTGTTCACTTCTGTTATATAATCCCCGCTCACACGCCGAAGCTTCATCTGAACAAGTCTTGTCGTTATTACTGAGTGTTATGGTCTTATTTTCTTAGAAAAAACATCTGTCGACCAGCACTTACAAACATCAAGCTTCCCTACCAGCCTTATTTATTCAAACTGAGGTACAAGAGCTTTAATTTCCGAAGAACTAATGCTTAAGAATTTTCTCAGGGGTAAATATTTCTCCAAATATTTTAGTTTTGTCAAGATGCCATACTTTGAACTACAAATCTTACACTCATGTTGACAGAAGGATTCGTCTTTTGGGCCCCACTGGTAGGTTGTTTTATGTACTGGACAGAAAACACAAAATATGAAGTACCAGTTATGCAAGACATATTTTGGGGTGGGGTAGGAAACTGTTTTCTCCTGTTTTCATCCCAGACCCTGTTTTATATGCATTTGCATCCTTTTTTTGATGAAAAATTACTGTGTCATACACTTAGTGCATTGCTGGATGGGCAAAAGAGGTCACTTTTTGTCCTGCTACATACATTCTTTTTGAACCCAACTGTTTCCAAAAAGTTTTCAAATGAGGTTATGCATGATGGGTCAGCAGCAAAAATGTTAAAGGTCAAAGAAAGAGCTGTAGAATGGCAAAGGAGAGTTGAGTAGATAACAGCAAAAAAGAGAGGGATAGCATGAATGTGTGTCTGTGTGTGTGTGTGTGTGTGTGTGGTCCTCAGTATGTCATATGCACACATACACGTCTCCTGTGGTACCCTGAGTGGAGCAAAGTGGTGATCAAGCCTGCAGCTTGTGTGTGTGTGTGTGTGTGTGTGTGTGTCTATCCTCTGAACTATGTTATTAATTAACCCAGATGAAAGTTTCTCAAGATCTGAAACTTGGCTCTATTGGGGTGTGTGTGTGTGTGTGTGTGTGTGTGAGTCTTTATTGGACAGAGAACATACGTTAGTATGTACTGTGCTTTGATACAGTGGATATGCACTAAATCTAACAGCAAATCTAGTCTGGGCAATAGCGGTATGATAAATGTGTATGTGAGGATTTCCTGGGGTGGTTTACATATGTAGTGGGCTGCACTACATTATGAAATGCTCCATATCCCTACTGATAAGTTGTCTTACTTAGTTTGAAAGATACTGAGAATCAGAATCAGAATGCTTTATAAGGAAAATATGTAATTATTATTTATATTCAGTTCAGTGTCACGTACAATGAAAGAAAGCTTCCAAATGTTTGCTAGTTGATCCATTTTGTTCAGTTCTGAGAGAAGCTGACAGTGAAAACGAATTTGTAAAAACACAGCCGTCTTGGTTGTCAAGCAGCAGGCTGGCAATCTCAGAGTTTTTGAGTTGAATTCTCAGTCAAAAGAACCCTGTGACATGTTGCTGGATGGTACATTGAAGCCAAATATCTACTTATTGACAGAATTAGTTTCCTGAGGGCACCAGGACACTGGTAGGAAGCATTCATTTTAGCTAATGACATCATAATGACGTGTGGAAAATATTGATTCGGTGTGCTGTAAGCGAAGTCGACGCTTTTGGAGCCAGTGATGCTTTGAAATCATAAACTAGCAGCCTTCAGTGGTATTGCACTTTAAGGTACTTCTGCACTGGGTTTACTTTACTGACCTCCAGGTTAGCACAGAGCTTTCTAAAGTGTATATTGACAGAATTTGCTCTAAATTACAACCATCAAAAACAAACAACAAAACAGTTTGAAGAACTTTATGTAATAAAAAAAATTAATAAATAAAGTTCCATACTGTATATGCATTTATTCCACATTGCTGCACTGGGTGTGTATTTATTGGTCCAGTCAAGATTAAATGACCTTGTCCTACTTGGTGATTGGTGAGCAGTCTTGCCCAAGGGTACAGCTGATTGGCTGTCAATAAGCTATTAGGACAACACAGAGAAACAGAAACAATGGGGAGGAAGAGTGATGGAAAGGTGGAATGGGGACAGACAAAGAGGAACGGAAAAGAAAAAACAGTCTCTGGTCCATGTAGTTATCCACTGAGATTCCAAGTTTTATTACAGCCATGATATATTATCATGATGATTTATAGCCTTAAAAGCAGGTTATATTCTTGTTTTCATACAGCTAGAATGTTGACAGGACTGAAGCTAAGGAATGCTAAGAATTAAGGAACCATTTTAGCTTCAAGCATTCTGAATACAATTTGCACGTACTAAAACTGACATTAGCATCATTGTTATATTGGCAAAATTCATCCCACAAGTAAAACTGAATATAGCACGTTTGAGCTAAAAACTGATGGATTTTGGAATCAATAATCTATATTCAAATATCTGAATGCATAAAGCTTCAGTATTTGTTCAATTACAAACTGTAAAAATGTTCAATATTGTGAATCCAGTCCATTATTTATGTGTGTTGCTGCTTTGTTGCCTTTTAAAAAGGTCATTCTGGGGAGCTTCAGCATGTGGTCACAGTAATTTATCCTCCAGCACTTTAGACACAGACACACACACACACACACACACACCCTAAAATACCAACAAATACACACAGATATCGAGACTACTGTGATCAATGTATGTGGCACTGACAAACACACAATCACTCTGATGCTCAGCAGCCTCGAGGACACACAGTCCCATAGTGTTTGGTGTCTTACAAAACACACATTCACACAAACATGTGGCGCTGTGGCAGGTTGCTTCCGGCCTCAGGCTAAATCCAGAAATAAAGACAATAGAATAAATAGAAGGGGGAAAAAATAAGTGCGTGTGTGTGTGAGTTGTGTGTGTATAGGTGTGTATGAGTGTGTGTACGTTTGTCACCTCAGGGCTGCCAAGCACAGAAAATCTGTAGAAAATCCTGACAGACCAGGACCATGTTTGAGAAACAATGTGTATGTGTGTATGTGTGTATGTGTGTGTGACCACCACACAAACACACTTTGGCTAAAACATTTAATAACAGTTAACAACAGTAGAGCTGCAGCTTAATGAGGGAACAGGCCCGTCGGTGTGAAGGCAGCTGCATTAATTGCAGCCAACAGGAAAGATTTTCTCATTTAAATATGCAAATAAACACATTTATTACAGTTAATGAGACAGTTAAAAAATAGAGGCTATGCACTCTGGGAAGTTTGTCTGAGTCATAGTCGCTAATTTCAGTTGGTTTTCTTGCTGCGTTCACATTTGATTACTTCACATGTTCACTGTTTCGTGCTTAAGTATGCTTGTTTTTCCAAGATTTGACAACATTTTATGACGTCTGAATCCAGCCCCCAGTATTCTTATTGAATAACCAATAATAAATTCCAATAAGTGGGGTATTCTTAAAGAATGAGAAGCTGCTTGGAAAATTTGAAAAGAAAAATTGAGCCTGAGCCCGGTTCTATTGAAAATTCCACCACTGCCAACTGCTTGCTCATATAGGCTTGTTTGATTGTAGGGTTGTATTATTGTTGGGTCACCTTGAGGCGACTGTTATTGTTGGTGCTACACTGAAAAAAAGGGATTGGCCATTTCTTGGATTTATGTAAGCATCTTGCGTGTATTTAACACAATTGCCTCATGCTTTAAAGTTAAGTGTAACTATTTAGTGTAGAAACTACATGATATGCAGAGAGGCTAGATTAAATTGCTCATATCATGTTCTAGTAAAGTAAGTCAATAATATAGCAATGTTAAATCTTGCGACACTGCACGGGAAGGCATCCATCTCAGTCAAGTCGAGCAGCCGCCTCTACTTTTTTCGGTATACCAAAAAAAGTAAATTGGGTGGTTGTTACATTAAAAAAGTCTACCTTGTAATTTGAACACAAAAATGTCATGTTTCTATCTTGAATGTAACCAAATCATGTAGGATCTGTATGAAATTCAACAACTTAATTTGTTCTTGTTGAGATGACATAATATAATCTAGTAAGAGTGGTTAGTTGCTGGACTCATGAAATTCACAAGATCACATGAGATTTCAAGCTGCAGGAAAATCACTGGAGTTATAAGAGGCAGACAACTGCACACACACCTCGTGCATGCTATCGCTATTTATTGGTAAATGGTAAATGGCCTGTATTTATATAGCGCTTTACTAGTCCCTAAGGACCCCAAAGCGCTTTACATATCCAGTTATTCACACACACATTCACACACTGGTGATGGCAAGCTACATTGTAGCCACAGCCACCCTGGGGTGCACTGACAGAGGCGAGGCTGCCGGACACTGGCGCCACCGGGCCCTCTGACCACCACCAGTAGGCAACAGGTGAAGTGTCTTCCCCAAGGACACAACGACCGAGATTGTCCAAGCCGGGGCTCGAACCGGCAACCTTCCGATTACAAGGCGAATTCCCAACTCTTGAGCCACGATCGCCCCATTTATTGTGGTTTAACCTGTCAAGTTGCCTCACAGCATCTATATGGGCTGACATACCTTTATCTTTATTAAGTTTAAACATAAGACCTTGCAGTATGTGTCGTGTAAAGCATTGATATGAAAGTGAAAGTGTAAAAAAGACCTCAAAGGCAGGATTTTTAATAAAAGTGTAGAATGCTACAGAGTGATACAAAATTCTTTGAAAACATGCCAGCTGAATCCAGCTGACATAACATGACATAGCCCTGTAGAGTTTGTATTTTCCTCTACTAAAACAACCTTTGATCAAACATCTGGGATATTTTTGTGTCCTAGTCAATTCCTGATAGCAATAATCTACAAAAACTCAAAACAACTTCACCAAAACACGACAATATTGGGTATACTGGCTATGGAGGTGGTTAGAATGACTGATTTTTATGGCTAGCTTCTTGTTGTCTTTTCAGTGGAGTTCAGAAAATAAATAGAAGAACAGATTGTTTTCAAGGCCCAAACCTAACCTGTGCTTAAACCTTAACTAAACAATCACCGAAAACAATACATATTTAAAAATCATCAATATTGCTTTTGTCTTATGTTTAAATCTGCAAATGCTCACATTGAAGACATTATTTATGTACAAGTGTCACAAGTGGAAGTCATAGGCATTGGATCTGTTCTGTTGTTTAGACCTAAAGATGTGTTACGTAAAAGACTGTTGGCTAAAAATTGCCAGATTTACCAGCTTTCAACTCACCACAAAATTATTTACTCCGTTGCTCTCTTTTTTGCCTACATAGAGGAAATTTGTTCAGTTACTAAAGTCATGGCCACAACACATGTAAGGAAACAAAGGCAGCTGTTATCATGTGTTTAGATTTATAAACAGTCAAGGATAAAGCAGAGTCAGTAGAGTCACCGCTATCTGCAGTGATGGACATCCTGCCAAGCAGTAAGAGAGACCAGTGCGTGTCTGTGTTTGTGTGTGTGCGTGTGGTGGTGGTGGTGGTGGTGGGGGGAGGGGGGGGTGTACATACACCTTGACATCTGTGTGCAATTTATTATATACAGGGAGTGAGGAGCGCGTGGGACTGCAAGAATTGTGATTCACATCTTCCGTCTTTTTTTTTTTTTTTTTACAATCTGCAAATTCAGAACTTGATTTTCTTTGAGTTTCTAAACTAAAGCAAGTTAATTTTTCAGGTCCTTGTTACACATTTTAGTCAGAAATCCTGCCTGACTAAAAGTAACTGATCCATTCAACTAAAAAAATACTACTGATTGATGAATCATTGTTAGATTTTTTTAATGAATAATTTAGATGTAAACTTGATGATTTCAGGGAAAAAGAAAGGACTCATCTGCAGATCCAGAGGTTAAACTTATGTTCTCTGTTTGACCGGCATTAGTCAGGAACTTCCAACTGCAAACTATTTAAACTACACAAACAGCATCTGCTTAGCCAGCTGACCAATCACAGACGAATGCACTGCCTCCACCAGACCGCTGCTGTTGCCCAGACCTCATTCCCACAGATCAAAATCGCAACCACAGCCGATGAAAGGCAGTTCTTCTCAATCAGCCGGCCAGTTTATAACACGCTCAATGCCGTGTCGACCAAATCACACACTCTTTCTCTGCAGTCACAAACCAGAGCCAATCTGAGCTCGGCAGTCTGCTTTAACACAAACACTGCTTCCTGTCTGAGGTTCTGGATCTGTTTTGACTTGTGTGTTCAGACCTGGGAGATCTCCAGGTGAGCAAACACAACTAATTTCTACAAATAAACATCGGAGATGCAGTTTGTATCAACTGATTAGCCAGATCTGACCAGGACACCCAGTTGCCAGCACAACCACCACCATCCAGATGTGAAGAGTTTAGTCTTTTGGTTAAACATTGACTTTGCAAAGTAGGGTGAGCACATTGGCATCTGGATGTCATTTCATCCTGTCAAACACATCAGAGCTGCAAGACACTAACACATTTCAGACTCGCAATATGTTAACCAGCAGATTTAATACTATTTTTAAATATTTCTTGGTTTTAAGTGAGTGTAGCACCAGATGTGAGAAGTTTACCTCTTTGAGGGTGGGGAGATTGTGACTGACAGATTGCTGGGATTGGGTGAGTTTTGTTAAGGGTCAATACATCCATATTTCACCTAAAGCCTAAGTAGAATTTCTTAGGCTATACAGCTTTCATTTGTCCAAGTTTTGACTTTGCTTGCTTCAGATTTTTGAAGACTCCTAAGTAAGAACTGGTCTTTAGGTAGAAAACATGTTCTTTTTAAACGCTGATATTCATCGCTGATGGTAAAGTAGAATAAATGTCTTTGCTTTTTGTAGTTTGTTAAACTCCTTTAAATAGGTCTTTGATCTTTCTGTAATTTCGAGTTATTACTCAAACTATGGCAATACTTATAAAGACAAAACTTGTTTTACGTAAATTTTAACACAGTGCACTTGGGCGTGAAAACACATAATTGTGTAAAACCTAGAGGCAAATTTGACCTAAAGAGTGCTACAACCGAAATAAGCTTGTACGCTCACCTTTAATTGCAGGAAAAGAGACAAAACCCTGCAAGGCATAGCTTATTTTAAACAAGTTTTTGCCTCTAAGCTTATATCTAAATCTTTTTTTAACCATGGCAATGTGTGATGAAAGAGTGGCACACATACGACCACATGAATATAGTTTGAAAAGCTGTCCTTTAACCAGGTTGTTATTGCTACATATCACAATCCAACCTTCACAACAGAAATGGCAGATTGGATTAGTCTTTTGGAAATCATGGATATATAAATATTTTATGTTCAGGCTGTGTAACCCTTGTGAATCCTAACTAATAAAGGTGGTGTTGAAAAGGCTAGTATGCAAAGCAAAACAAATTCTGTACAGGTGCTGTTTGCCATTTAAATAATAAGCTGCAGTCCAGTTTTTTCCTTTTGGAGAACTATCAAAACATGGATGTGTGTGTGTGTGTGTGTGTGTGTGTGTGTGTATGTGTGCGTATGTGCGTGTGTGTGTGTGTGTGGTAACTGTATTTTAAAAGTAAAATCTCTGTGTGAAGTGTGTTGACTTGTATATACTCTGCCTCACCTCGCTCTCAGTTCTGTTTGTCCTTTAACAAATTACTGGCAACAGTAATCTCACTCTGTGTATCTTACTCGCACAGACTTTCACACGCACACACAAGAAACACACACTTGGCAGTGCCGTGTGGAGTGTTGTAAGGAATGAATGAAAGAGTGGAAAGTGACCGTTGAGGTCGATTTAAACTCAGATGGAAAAAAGCCAAAACATACAAAAGCACGCGCGCAAACTTCTCTAAATGAATGAGCACCACTCAATTCTGAAAGGAAGATTCAGCAATAATTTTAGGGAGAAATTATTGCTGAAACTGTTAGAAAGGGTACTTTAAAAAAAGGTTCACAGGATTGTTCCTCCACATTACGATTACTAACTTTGGTTTTACCTTGTTGACTCCTGGCCCTACTTTTAAATTTTAAAAAAGAGAGATGTGGCTAAGACTCAATAAAATACACTTTGAGTACCACGTGTACGTCAACATTCAAAGGTAGACACCAGCCTCCTAAGGCAGCATGACAATCTTCAGGTAAGTCTGACTTTCTTTGCGCTTTTACGCACGAAAAGAAAACCAGAATTTTCTTACCTCGGAGGTTCTGAATCTTCACCACCACCTCGGCGGGCTCTCGCAGACTGCGCGCCAGGTACAAACGCCCCGAATCCCGCTCGATCTGGACTGGTGAGTCGGCTTCGGATATCACTTCAAACCACCGTTGATCGAACCTCTGGTCAGGAACTGTGAACACTAGGTCGCCAACTCTGACGTGGTCCGGAACGGTAACTGTGTAGGTCAGCTCTTCGGACAGAGCCCGCGGCATCCGTCGCGCTCTGTTGGACCGGCGGACGTTGATGCGCAAGAACACCGGCTCACCTATCAGTGCTACATCTCCTCCGTCCTTCACGTAAAGGCGCAAAGTCACCTGTCTGAATCCAGCGAGAGATCCTGCTAGGCTCACTTGTCCGTTTTGTGGATCCACGTGGAGCAGGTACAAGTCCGGTGATGCGTAAAAAGTGACATGTCCATTGCTCTCCGCGTCACCGTCCTTTGCGTCAAAGCGAGCCAGCTCGGTTCCGGGCGGCGTTAACTCATCTACTTCAATCGTCTTGTTCCCGCTGGTAAACCGAGGGATGTTGTCGTTCTTGTCGGACACCTCAATCTGGACGATGGCTCGTCTCCTCATACACCGAGTTGGCAGCTCCACCATCAGTTCGTACATAGCTATAAACTCCCGGTCCAGTGCTTTTGCGGAGACCAAACATAATTGCCCTCGATGGACCCGATGCCCGCGGTAGTGAACAAGTCTGAAATCTGACGCGTAATCTCCCTTCAAGCTGGCAGTGAGGTTCGCACCGGGGCAGTTTGCAGCTGTGACAGAAATTACCACCCCTTCCACTGGCGTCCCAGCTGGAGAGTTCTCCGCTATCTGGCCGAAGTAGCGCACTGGATGTCCGTGCTGCGCAGACAGACACACCGGTGAGACGTGAAGTAGCAGGAACGGGAGCAGGCATAGGGTGTGCAGGATAACCGGCCCAGTTACGGCTTTGGTCATGTTTCCATCAAACCCGTTTCACTTGCACAAGATAGCAAAGTGTCTGCTAACGGGTCTCTGTTTCTTAAAATGACCCAAACAAAAATATTTTACGCATAAAAAAGAATAGTTATCTCCAGGAAAGCGCAAAGTTCCCCAAGGAAAAAAAAAATCCAATAATCTAAATATTCCCATAAATTATGCCAGTTTAACTTGTAAATCAGTTAAATTGTCACAGGTAAATGTAATTGCTAAGAAGAGCTCAAAGTCCATCTAAAATGCAAGGAAAACATCAGTAACACTATCATTCAGCGCTCTCCTCTCCAGTTCATTAAGAATGAAATGACAAGAGACTTTTACGCGCAAATAAGATAGGTTTTCTTCCCCACTGCTATTTAAAAAATATGGATTAAGCAATAAAAGTATTATTAAAATAAGCAAGTCTTCAGAGCATATTTTTCTTAGTCCAGCTGCAGTATTTCCAAGTTGGTCCAGCGTATCTGGAGCGTCGCCACTGGAGGATGGAATAGACTAACGGGCACAGAGATACCCAACTGCCTCCATGTGGATCCGATGGCACCGCCTACCAGCGTGGAAGAGAGAAACTAATCACGAAGCAGGAGCAGCACTGAGTGACAGCATGAAAGACCCACCCACTGACAGGCTGAGTCAGCGGATGGGGAAAGAGAGCGGAGAGAAAGGGACCAACAGGGAGGTGGGGTTTGTGGGTAATGTTAAACCTTTCTCATCACGGCCATGGCAAATTTGAGACGATTTTCAATCAAAACTGAGGACCCCGATAATCTCTACCAGATTTACACAACACACGCTGATGCAGGTTCAGCAGGCCATTATAAAAAAGGGATAGTCTTTTCTCCAAATTAACTAAAATAACTTTTGTTTGTTGGTTTGCTTCGTTTCTCATAAATGAAACACGTCAAAAAGTATTAAAAAGATCTCAAGTTAAGTTAACCATTTGCTACATCAAGTTGCACAATAACTGAGGAGTAACCCCACATTGTTATCAAAACATAATTTTATTCCCACTATAAGACAAAACAAATCCTCCAATCTGTTGTGACCCTTATGAACATACTGCAGCATGAGATACATAAGCCTCTGGTTTAAACTGTCAATAATCACTGTTGAAACATAATTAATCCTTTGATTCATATGGTAATGCTATTGGTTTGGATTTGTGTTAAGCGGAAAAAAGCAACAACTAACAACAAATTAAATGTGATTAGGAAAGATTATGGTTTGACTTAAAATGAGAACTTTAATTTCATGCAACCATTACAGTCATCTTTACAGTAATAGCATGTGGTAAGGTTATAAAAGGGTCATGGCTAAAAACCACAAGTGATTATCAATTTGAAAATCAATTTGAAAGGGAAGAGTTAATTCCTGTGTTAACAGCCATTCATTAACCCCAACATCCCTCATATTGTGACGTAACTGTAGTGTCACTAAATGTAGTCATTTGTTAATGTCATTGCCAAACTGCTTGGCAGTGCAGTGGTTAACACTGTTGCCTCACAGCAACAGGGTTCCTGGCTCAAACAGGCTTGCTAGCTTGAGTTTTCTGTGTGGAGTTAGTATGCATGTTTTTCCTATGAAAGTCCAAAGACATATAGGTTTTAAGTTAACAGGTAATTCAGGATTATAACAACTTTACACTGCACTCCAGTGTTAGCTGGAATAGGCTCCAGCCCCTTGCCCTGATTATTGGTTAAGAAAATAAACAATCAGTCTCATAATGTTCACATCCACTAGAGGGCGCTGTCACATGAACGTCAAAATCTGAGATTTTGAGGCATTTACTGAAACTACTAATATTACTATACTGTTTTCTCGTGATTCCTACAAGTCAACCAAAACCATACTATAACTAGTAATGTATTAATATTTAGGTAAAAATGGTATGGACTCGTTTATCATGTCCATATTGCAAAACAAGAAAATAAGCCCGTTGGTCTCCTGGTTTGGTATTTCCAGTCAAGAGGTTTGGAAATGAGCAAACACTAACATTGGCTAAAAATTCCATTATGTAAACTGCAGGTTAGTCAGCGTGTCTCTTTGGAATACATGCACTGCAGATGTTCCACTGAACATGTATTACAGTGCCTAACATAATATTCTAACACAATATTGAAATTCTTTTTCAAGTTACAGCATTTTTCCATCATAGACTGAGTTTTAAAGTGTTGACTCTTACCCAAATGCAACAAACAAAGACGTTTGTTACATTTCCTGTCTTCAGTTTGATTAAACTCAACTAGTCCTATCACAATCAGAAGACTTGTAAGTTGGTAAGCTTCCAAAAAAAAGGTCTAAATGTAAACTTGCTGCTGTACAATCTTTACTGTGTACAGTCATATTTTATCGAACATGATATAACACACCGTCACACATGAAAATCAACTATCGTTTGTGGATCTTTAACATTCACATAATAAAACTCTGTTTTGACAATTTACTTTTCCCCCCCTGTTCATTTCCTGTGTGTCCTGTTTATCAGATCAAACCATGCCAATAACTGGCTTGAAAATCCTTAGTCTGCATGTCGTTTGCTGTTTCCTGTCTGCAGTAACGGCAGCGGCCCGTAGCAGTGTAATTTATCAGTGCTTCAAAGATTTCAAGTGACAAACAATCTAGTTCTTCACACACATTTTCCCCTCTGTTAGAGATTAAATCAGGCACGTGCGTGTTTGCCTCATGCAGGAAATCCCTCTGAAGTTTGCAAAAATGAGAACTTGTGTGCTTGTGTTCGTTTTATTATCATTCGTAAAAGCAAAATGAAAACTTTCTCAAGCCTTTGATCACAGACTGGAGGGGGAGAGGAAGCAAGTGAAATGACGTGAAGTGAAATGACATGCAGAATGAAATCAATTTAATATGTGAGCCCAAAAAAACCCAAAAAAGGCTCCCATCTGTGTTCAAGAACAGAGCTCGGTGCGGTATGAAGTTGTCCTGCGTTGTGACAACGGAAATTGAAGTGAAACCAGAAGTCTGTGGTTCTGTTCTGGTACAAGAATCTCAAAGAAAATACCATTGGCATTACTGA
Source organism: Neolamprologus brichardi (assembly GCF_056152115.1). Taxonomy (NCBI): domain Eukaryota; kingdom Metazoa; phylum Chordata; class Actinopteri; order Cichliformes; family Cichlidae; genus Neolamprologus; species Neolamprologus brichardi. The sequence continues at coordinate 23,110,711 of NC_142114.1, read as the reverse complement.
AGAACTAACTTTGAACAAAACCACAATAATGTGTATTGTGGCTTACTTCATTTTCATATGTTAAAATAGTACTTTCTTGAATAAAGTCCCATTTTTTTCTTGAATTTTAATTCTTCTTGAAATCTCCACTGAAAAATATTTCTCATTAGTCCTTGAAGTCTAGAAAATGGCATCTTCGTGGGACCTTCATGAATGAATGGATGGTAGTTGAAACCTGTCTGTGGTAACAACAGAAGGAGAAGACTGAGCACTGTGGAAGTTTAAAAATCTGAGTGTAGTGTAGTATTTTCCTGCAGAAAACCAGGGCACGTTAAGACATCTGGTCTCATATTTCAGAGTGCAGACTGAAGCGTACGGTCAGTTCAGTCTGCATGTATTTCAGCCTGAAACAAAGCAGCATTTCTTTCCCTTTTTTAAGCAATCACAAGCAGAATTTTTTGATCAGCTTGACATTCTTGTGTTTGCAATTTAGCTTAAGTTCTCTGAAGCTCATGTAGCAGTGAGCCACTGCTTCAGGTCTCAGTTTATTCGTGCTGATTTGCCTGTGCAGACTCGCATGCACTAGGGCGACACGATGGCTGCACATTCAAGTCAATCGGTCATGCTTCTTCAAGCCCTCTATCAGGAAACAACTAAAAAGAGGAACCTAATTTGAGTTACAAAAAAAAAGTCAAAACCTCACTGCACAAATCAGGTATAATGCTCACAGAGAACAACAACAAAAAAAAAATTGTATGAGTGGCTCAAACAGAGAGGCTAAAAGCTTGGAAATAGGCATGCAGCTCCACTGTTGATGTTCCCGTGCTGTGTCTTCAGTTGGTGGATAAAATATCACAGCAACATGTTGAGTTTATAAATGACGGATGGAACGTGGCTGAGCAGGTAAATCCTTCTTACACCTGTGTTAACATTAGTCATAGTTGATTGGATTGAAGGAGGTTGGTGCCAAATCCCCCTAAAATATTTCAGTCTTCCAAACCAGCCCAGCTTTAGAGAATGACAAGCAGTGCTGGCTTGCTTTTTGAAGAGACTTCTGTTGCAGTAAAGCAGAAGAGGTGTGACGGCTAATGATCTCAACCATCATGGACAAAGGACAAACCACAAACTTTATTTTAAAACCTTCAAATAAGTTGAAGTTTTGATCTTCAAACATCTCCTCGAAAACAAAATGTCCTAAATCTCAAAAATTTAGTTGTAGTTAGTTTTGACTAGCATAGGTCCTTTAACAGCACACATTCTTTCATCTGCATGATATTGTCAAAATTAGAAAAATCCTATCTCAGAGTGATGCTGAAAGTCCATCCATTTATTACTACATCTATTACTTGAGCTACTATAATTCATTATTATCAGGTTGGCATAAAAACTCCCAGAAATGTCTTCAGTTGATTTAAAATGCTGCAGAGAACATAGCTTCTATTCCTTGGCCCCCTGCTAATTCTAGAATTTAAATTCTTGAATTTAAAATCCTTCTCTTCATATACAAAGTCATGAATAATCAGGCCCCCTTCTTATCTTAGCTCCCAGTTTGGATTCAAGACACAGACACCCTTCCCACTGTTAAAATAAGGCATGAAAGGCATGAAAGACATGAAACAGCACATTTTTAGCAGATTTTATACAAAATTAAGAGTTTTGTAATTTATTTTGAAAAAAAAACTTGACTACATAACTAATGAGTTATTTTCCTCAGTGGCCGCAAAACTATTGTGGCATCACTGACTGCATCACTAGTTTGGTTAGTGCAGGGGTCTGCAACCTTTAACATTAAAGAGCCATTTGGACCCGGTTTCCACGCAAAAGAAAACACTGGGAGCCGCAAATACTTTTTGACATCTAAAATGAAGATATCACTGATGTAAACATTTTTATTTCTGCTGTTAGGTTGTTATAATTGGACATTTTCACATGTTTTAAATGAGACAAAATGTTCACACTTCAAATGTTTTGTTAAATTCAATTGTTTATTTGATTGGTTGATCGTAGTTTTTCATGGGTAAGATGTTATAATACCCTGGTTCACTCAGTGACTACTCCGTCTCCTAAAAATCTTCTTTAATTCAGTTCAATTCAGTCCAACAGTATTTACATACAAATGAATTGAATTGAACTGAACTAAAGAAAAAACCCAACAATCCCCTATGAGCAAGCAATTGGCGACAGTGGGGAGGAAAAACTACCTTTCAAAAGGTAGAAACCTCCGGCAGAACCAGGCTCAGGGAGGGGCGGCCATCTGCTGCGACCGGTTGGGGGTGGGGGGGGGTGGAGCCGACGACAAAGTTATACACAACTAAATATTAAAGCAAATATGCTTTAAAATGGGTGTTTTGGCACTGGAAGTGACTGATAATATTTAGTTGTATATTACTGTGATTTTATAGGGGACGGGGTGGAAGTCACTTAAGTGAAAAGTCTCCAAAACCAGTTGCGCTCCTTTTTCTTTTTTGGTTTTTCTTTTGGCACTTGGTCATCTCGGGCCTCTGGACTTTCTGGTTTGGTAGCGCTGGCCTCCTCTTTTTCTGGCTGATTCTCCTGGAGTGTCTCGTTTTGGGCTGGAGAATCTTCAGGATTGGCAACGTTGGACTGGTCTTCTTGCTTTTTTATTGTCTCTTGCAGAGACAGCAAAAACTCCTGAAGTGTGATCTTTTCTTCCTCTGTTTGCCCGAGTTGGTTGCGGATTGTTGTGTTCTCCAGGTTTTGCTCCACGATTTCCTGGTGGGAAGCTTTGTTTTTCTCCAGCTCTTCTTTTAAATTTTGCACCTTCAAATCATTTTTTTCACAAAGAGCCTCACTGGTGCTGAGTTTGTCTTTCAGCTCAGCAAGCTCACAGTTGGCTCTTTGTTCCTGATCTTTGCGCTTTGCAACTTCCTCTTCAAGATTCTTTTGAGTTTTGAGGAGCTGCTCACGGAGTTGTTCGATCTCTTCTTGCTGTTTTTTGCACTGGACCTCCAACTCAGCTTCTCGGACAGTTTTTACGTCTATAGAGTCTGTGTGTGGAGCTTCTGCAGTTTGTGTTGAAGCGTCCACACTCAGCTCTGCAGCTGTGACAGCTGCGTTGCTGTCTTCAACAGGAGCCTCACTTACCTCAGGGGTGAAGTTCTCCTCAGGTGTCTTTCTACGAGCCTCTTCCAGCTGTTTTTGGAGCTCAAGGATGGTTTTTTGAGCGTTTTGTCTGCAGCACTGTAGCTGCAGACGAACCCAATCATTCTGAGTTTTAGCTGCAGCAGCTTTGTGGTTTGCAGCTGTCATTTTATAAAGATTGGTTTTGCACATGTGCTGAGCCTCCTGCAGGTGGAATCTCAGCGCACCCAGTTCATCAGTCTCATTGTATGGACGACTGCCATCATTTGGTGTTAAGTGAGGCTGTGGCTGAGGTGGCCCATCGTTGGTGTTATGGTCAGGATGGGGCTGATGTGGCACAGGCCCTCGTTTTGGCAAAAACCATGGATTTTGCCAGTGTTGCCCAGGCCCATTATTGGGTTTAAAGTGGGCATTAGGCTGATGTTGCACAGGCCCTTGTTTTGGCAAAAACTGTGGATTTTGCCAGTGTTGCCCTGTCCCATTATTGGGTTTAAAGTGGGCATTGGGCTGATGTTGCACAGGCCCTTGTTTTGGCAAAAACTGTGGATTTTGCCAGTGTTGCCCAGGCCCATTATTGGGTTTAAAGTGGGCATTAGGCTGATGTTGCACAGGCCCTTGTTTTGGCAAAAACTGTGGATTTTGCCAGTGTTGCCCTGGCCCATTATTGGGTTTAAAGTGGGCATTGGGCTGATGTTGCACAGGCCCTCGATTGGGTCCAGGGTTTCTGGCTCTGGGGTTTGGGTTTGCATTTTTCTGCATCTTCTTCTTGTTTGCACCCTTTGGTTTGGCAGCATCAGATGGAGTCCCCTCATTTGGTGCCTTGTTTTTCCCTCTTGGGTTTGGGTTTTGCTGCTTAGGGCTAACAGCGGCCGATGAGGTCCCTTCCTGGGGATCAAGGTTTTGCTGCATATGTTGCATTTTTCTTGTCTTTTGTCTTACAATGTCGAATGATATGTTTTCTATTCGATCGGGGTTTGGGTTTGTGTTTTGTTACATACACTTAACGTGTCAAATCTTTGTCTAAAGGTTGGCTCGTGGTGTGTTCCTATACAGTTGCACAGTTCTGAGACATACTGAGAGCACGCTGGTGTCCTATTTAAGGACTTTTGAGAGAATGTTATTGCTCAATTTCCCTTTGATCCTTTGATCTGGAGTGTGATGTCAGGGAGTGCAAATGGAGTGTGATGTCATCCACTTGGAATGCAAAATGTGATGTCATCAACTTAGCAGAGAGTCTTGTTTTTCTTTGAAATAGAATTCTACCAAACTTAAATAAAAGTACGGAGCCCCGCAGGGGACATGGGAGAAAAAAAAATTAAGACGGACTTTTGCGAGATCTCGCAAAACTTTTGCGAGATCCCGAGTTAGTTTTGCGAGATCTCGCAAAACTTGTGCGAGATCTCCCAAAAGTCCGTCTTAATTTTTTTTTCTCCCATGTCCCCTGCGGGGCTCCGTATAAAAGTCTTTAACTTTGTACGAGATGTTAAATTCCCAATCGAAAGGCCAAATGTACCTGAGAACTTCAGGAGAAGATTACACAAATAGCTCAGAAGCTTCAATAAATGCTTCAGGATCAACATGTTTTCTATATACACCTTTGGGATGTTGTATCTTCAAAAAATAAAAATGAAATGACTGAGCCTCACACAGGCTTATTTCTGCTGCTTGTACCCGTGATCTCGTTCTTTCCATCTTTAAATCAAGCTTATGACCATAGGTGAAGATAAGGACGCAGCTCAGAGAGTAAATTGAGATCTTTGCTTTTAGACTCAGCTCTGTCTTCACTTCAAACTGGGAGTTTAAGATCTTCTGAACCAGGGCCTCTTTCAGATGTCTCCAGCTCAGCTCCTCTCCTCACCTGAGTGTCCAAACCATACAGCCGCAGATCCTGAAGCTGTTTATTGAGGTCAGTATCTCTCAACCCAAGATACTAACTCAGGCTCCCTCCACAGTGTCCCGAGAGGTGACATTTCATGTCCCACTCATCAGCCACTGATAGCTCTGACCACCGTCCGACAAACAATAATGTCATGAAAGCATATTTTAATAAAGGGCTTTGCAAATATAGCTATTAACTTTTCGACAGTCCCGCCAGGCACACGACCTGGCCACCCGTGTATCCGGCAGGGAAAGTACCTCCAGGACACTCAGGCCCACCCGAGCCCAGGCTTCTTGTTGAGAAGAGGGTGTCAATTGCATTCAGGGAACAGATGATGATCAAATTCATTATTGATGAGATAGCAGAGTAAAGTTACAGCAAATGGAAAGTGCTCTGTACAAAACCTGGAGCTGTATTCAACTACAATACTTTAGACTTTTTTTTCAAAAGGCATCAACAGCACAGACACAGTGGATATCATTCACAGAACAATGTTTTATATATTGTTTTTTTAATTTTATGCTTTGTGTGAACAACTAAGGTGTGTTGCTTATGAAATCCACGAAGTGCTACAGAGAAAATTACATTTTATGTATGTAATTAACACATTTTTAAGTCTTAAAAAAATATAATAAAAGGAAAGACACCCAGCTGAACTAAAATGATCCATGTAGCAAACAAAAACCGTTGTGAGCCGCCATCCTTATATCGCCTTTGGGCTTTTGGACCCTTGGCCTGACTTTTAAAAAATAATTGGAAAAAAAAGCACTATGCTGCTAAAAAAGAAAAATAGATATTTGAAAAATTCTGCCTAAATATGTATTTTACCTGGTTAATGTGTGTGGTGGGGCGTGGTCTGCTGCGCCGCTGCAGGGGAGGCGGACGCACCTGAGCGGCACCCGCAATCACGCCTTGCCGCCTTAACGTCTGTGCTATCTGTGCTGTTGTTGGTATGTGTCGGGCTGTGAGCTGAAAAGCTACAGCCGGCTGTATGCGTACAGCAACCGTGTGTGAAAAGCGGTCAATAAAGAGATGCTGAAAAGCATGTTCATGCAAACATCGTCGGGTCTGCCGTGGTATGTTTACAATGGGACTTCTGCTCCTGAACCTCTGCGCACAGCGTCTGCAAATCGGGGCTGTACGAAGTCACTTTCATCTTTACGCAGGACTGTAAGCTGTCATCTGTGAGGCGTGAGCAATGTTTGTTTGTAACATAGTTCACGGTGGAGAATAGCTGCTGACATAATGTGGATCCGAAGATCCATAATTGGCCTACCTGAGGTTGAAAGTCTCGATAAATGCATGGCGTTTCGGCAGGTACACCGGCTTCCGCAAGTGTGACGCTTATTTAGAGCGATGAAAAAATTATAGAATATAATTTTATTTTTATATGTCAATATCACAATAATCTTCCAATTTAGAACTACAAGTTAAAAAAAGAACTAACATAAATAAAATACACTTCAGCTAAATACGTCTAATTTATTTTCCCAAACCACGCAGAGCCGCACTATAAGGACTAAAGAGCCGCAGGTTGCCGACCCCTGGGTTAGTGGATGGAGCTCCCCCAGTAACGCTTGTTTTATTGTACAGCGGTCATGTCCATTTGCGTATGCATTTGCCTATGGAAAGCCTAGAGACAGGGGTTTTCAACCTATGCAAACATACTCTATGCAGCACTCCAAAACCCAAATCTGTGCAAAGGTTGAATGCTATTTGGTTAACAAGTGGGTTGGAAGGGGGAAGGGCGTGACATGCTTCTTCACCAGCAACAGTAGCGGCATGAAAAGCACAGACAGTGGCTGTAGCAGATACCTTTTATTGCTTTTAACAGTCAGTTTCCTTTCAGGTCCTTTTATGTTATAACTGCGCTCTTCTCCACGGTTGGCTGATGGTCCAGCAGCAGCACAGTCAGGAGTAGCATACAGGCTGCTTGTTCCTCGTACTTTGGACACTGCCTCCATCTGGCAGAACAAGGTCTCTGCCGGTAGACAGGCTCACTACCGTCTGTTAATGTAGTGTCAATGGAGAACCACGTTGTGCTGCTCTGGATCATTTGCTTAAAGATTTTCCCTGCTTAAACCTACCCACACTTACTAGACAATTTTCTGTGAGTTAGGTATTTTGGAAGTGGCAATGAGTTCACTGTGCCAAGTACATGTGGAGACCATCAGCTGCAGGTACACCTATCTGTTGCCAACAATCTAACCTCCAATCTAACTGTCCCATGTTTGAAATGTTGAATGAAATTATGTAATCTAAACAAGTCACTTTACGATTCATATCCATAGTTTCTATTTGACTAATAAGGCATAAACATTAGATCAGACACCTATAAGTATTTTTTATAGTACTTTTAATCAAAGACAGTGTAATATTACTGACTTTGTTTTGTAGAAGTTACCATTCACTTGTTTGTGACTTATATTTTGACTCAGGTTACTTCACAGAAGATGGCAGAGTCTGTGTCACTCTGTTCAGATTAACTTTAAATAGACATGTAAGTCATGTCATACTGCTGCTGCTTTCTGAGAGGCACAATCATTTACACCTGACCTGTGAAAATAGAAAAAAATGTCAAATACAAAAGCATCCAAAGTGGCCTTTCCCCTATTATGCTAATCCTCATCTCTCTGTTCCTGTTACACATATCTACACACAATAATGGTCGGGATTTTCAAAAGAAAAATTTAAATATCCTGGAGCTGGGTTTTGTGCACAGTTTAAAACTCTTGAGGTGCAATTTCAGTATACCAGCAGGAGGGCAGTGTCAGAAGCTGTGTAAAATACAGTAGGTTGTGTGACAAAAGAGCAAACAGCACATAATGGTGGGGGAAGGAGTTAAATCCACTGATTTCCTGTTCTTACATGTGGAGAGCACCTTTGACAGCATGTTTGTATTAATACTTATGCCGTCTTCTCAAAGACAGGACTCCAGCTGCATTCCTTTCTCATGGACTGGAACTGTGATTTAGACGTCCGTGGTGAATCTTTGTCGACACTACAACATAACCTACATAAGTTGCCAATACCATTATCACCATTTGTGCTTTTGTGTGGTGTCTTTATATGTTACTTTCCATTTCATATTATTATCTTACTGGGTGGATTACTTTATATTATAATTGTGGAAAACTACAGCATACGAGGAGCAGGAGGCAAATGTAAGGAAAGTTTGTTTTTGTTTGTTTGCTTTTTCCCCCCAGAGAGATATTAATGAGTATTAGGATTTCTGATCATGCCACAATAGGAAACTTAGTTATGGTTGTGACATAATGCCAATGTAGCAACCTATTATCTTGTTAATTTAACTGGGGGTAACTGTTAATTTAAATAGTACTGATCACATCATGTGGACCTATGCAAAAACAATACGGACATGTTCTCATTCACACATTCTTCATCTATATACTGATCTGCTTTGGTTTTAGTTTGTTGTTTTCCATTGAGTAATTAGTTCCTTCTCTAATTCTTCTCTCTAATAAGCAGCAACCAACCACCCAATCAACCCAGTGACATCATACTCTCTTACTTCAGTGCTACACTTAATACACATATTGTTAAATCCAGTTTTTCAAACAATGTTTAGTCTGTGACAGGAGTAGGTGTACATTAGGGTTAATACTTTACTTTACTATACTTTAGAGTAACAAGAATGTGTGTAAGAGGTGGGAACTCATAGCTTTTTGTGACTGACGCTGTTGCATTAATATTTCTGGGAGTTCCTTTCTCAAAGCCCAAATACAGGCAGAAGAATATTTAAATAAACTGCTGATTAACTATTGTTTGGGACAATTTACTGCTAATTGCATCAACAACACAGAAAAGAATTCTTCCTGTTAAAAGGGAGTTTTTCCTTCCCACTGTTGCCAAGTGCTTGTTTATTGTGGATCTTTTGATTGTTTGAGCTTTGCTTCTATTGTTACAGGGTCTTTACATAGCAATATAAATCATCCTGAGGTGACTATTGTTGTGAATAGGTACTACATAAACATAACTGAATTGAATTCAAGTTAATTTATGTAAAGGTGCTGACGCCTCTTCAGTACAATTTACCTTATTTTAGAGCACCGCCTCATTTTCTGTAAGTGCCCGCACATGTATGCATTTATTATAATTTTTTAAGTCCCTAAATATAAATGTAATGCCCTCATTAGGTTTAAGTTATATAAATATCTGAAGTAAAGTACAAAAGTTTTCTCAGATTTTCTAAAAAGGCTTGGTTTTCCAAAATTTGCAAAAACTTCCCATTGTTAGAGACCTGCCCATGTTCTACCCACGTTAAATTAGTTTCAGTATTTCAGTTGTTAAAGTTGCCCAGATTATGGAAGCAAGTTGGAAAAGGTTTAATAAACCAAGGTGTCTTTTATTCTGGTTAATTACCATCTCAGACTTTATGGGAAACTGTATAGTATTGTTCCATAACATGCCATAACAGGCCTTGGCTCAGTTACACTCACTGATGATATATGTTTTTACCCAGCGGCAGCTTTGCTAAATATACCCGTTGTACTACACGCACCTTGACAACCTGCGATCACACTGGGCTCATTTCATTATGCTGCATGATGGGATTTCACCACATGCAAACGGGTTTAATTAAGCCGAAAGTTATTAGTCAGTGGAGTGTGAGTGAATGGATATGTAAATGTGCAGTGGTGCAAAGAAAAATCTGATCGCATGTATAATTGGATGCAAGATAAAGAGGCTTAATAGCACAGTAGTGAGCTTGCAGTGTGTCATTAGCTGATAGATAGATACAATGTAAACATGATTGCCTACAAGTTTATTCAGACAGAAGTTATCGGATTATCTGAAATCATTTTCACAACAAGGTAAAGACAAAAGGCCAAAAAGTTAAAATAAAGATCTAGAATTAATAAGATATTTCATTTCAACAAGTTTCCTCTTAACCTGTAAAAAGTTCAGAATCACGTTATCGAGACTCTCCCTTGTTCTCTCCTGCCGAGGAGAGAGGAAAAAAGCGAGTGAGCTGTGATGAAAGAGTGGACTGAGTGGTTTTGACAGGACATTCGACACCGTCTTCTCCGTCACACTGCTTCACTGTAGGCCTTGACTGCGGTGATTTGGCTTCAGACAGCTGTCAAGTACAGAGTAAGAGGAAGGCGGAGGAGGAGTGGGTCGGAAAGGTGATGGTTTAAATCCCCAGACTGAATAGGGGAAAGGTAGAAAAGTGAAGGTCTCTAAAATCAAACTCCAGAACCTAATTTGGTTTGATAGACACATCAAATCAAACTGATGTGGTAATGCTAAACAGATGTGAATTGTTAAAAGAAGGTTCTAATAATTTGCATGATAGCAAATTAACAACCAGTTAACTATAGCTGATGATCATTTATTGCTTTACCAGATGCTTTGTAGCCCTCATGCAAGCTCCTACAAGCTTTCAGTTCTTGAGGGGAACAGACCAAGTATATGACAGTGATACTGACAGAGAGAACATTTTGTTTGCTCCACACTTTGGAGGGAAAAAAACATTATCGCTATGTACCTTGCATTTATTTATACACTGAGACATGCCTTCGGTATGATAAAGGGAGCCTAAATCGACAGAGGATCTTCATGAAGTGCACAACTGGTGCTGACTGATGCCTGACAAACTGTCAGCCTGGGTGTCAGACAGGACGGATCAGTTCTTCTGACCAGTGGACTAGTCAAGTATTTCCCTGGACATGGTGTTGTTCTGTTGCTGTTCGGTCCCACTGGTTTGCTTATAAGAGATCATCTGATTGTTGGGATTTTCTTTGTTTTCTTTGTATTATTGTAGGATCTTTACCTCACAATATAACATGCCTTGAAGCAACTGTTTGACTAACAAAATAAATAAATAAATAAATGGATAGATAAATAAAAAAATAAAAAACAGATAACAAACACAAGAATATATTTAATAAGTTTGCTTTGCCTCATTCCCTGTATTGAAATCTCCCAACCACACAGTCAGACATGATCATTAGTAGCACCAACACTCTTCCCTATTATCTCATGAAAGGTCATTGTTTATTTGTAAAATTTCTTTCATGAAGTTTTGTGCTAGGCTCATCATAGGACCGAGGAAGTTTTTAGAGAGGAGTCTCAGAGGTAATATTTTCTGGGAATAGAGCTTATGATATTCACGCAGATATGAACAAATGTGCACTTGATTTCAGCCAAATGGCAGAGAATGCCGATCACACAGATGGACTGAGGAGACCACCAGCAGCTTTGTTGGAGTTAGTGGGGCTCAACACATGTACAGTGATATGAATACCACAGCTATCACTTCCTGTGACCTACATAAATAGATACAAACATATCTAGATATCCATCCAGCTTTCTTTATTTTCTTTTTTTCTGTTCATTAACATAAATATCGAATCTGCCAGTCACATGACAATAGCTCCATATATTTGAGCATCCAGACATGGTCAAGGCAACCTGCTGAAGTTCAAACAGCAGGGGGAAGAAAGGTGATTTCAGTGACTTTATAGGTGCCATGGTTGCTGGTGCTGATGAGCTGGTCTGAGTATTTCAGGAACTACTGACCTACTGGAATTTATTTATTTATTTATTCATGGCGCGATATGGCAGCCTCGCTTCTGTCAGTCTGCCCCAGGGCAGCTGTGGCTACAACTGTAGCTTGCTTCCACCAGTGTGTGAATGTGAGAGTGAATGAATAGTGGAATTGTAAAGCGCTTTGGGTGCCTTGAAAAGCGCTATATAAATCCAATCCATTATTATTATTAGTATTATTATCATACTGGATGTCACAGCTGATAATATGAGAATGAGGTTACAATTTCCCTGGGTCATGGAAACTGAACAATAGAAGACTGGAAAAACACCTTGTACAGAACAGAGTAGGCATCAGTAACGACAGATGTGACATTGGTTGCCAGGTGGCTTGCAGAGCATAGCAATATTGTAGGCAGGTGGAGAGGGGTTAAATAAGTGCAGTGCATGTGAGACTTGATGATAGGATCAGGGTCCTTCAGCATTTACCTGGAATTAGGGAACCCAGAGCCACCCACCATTATATAACATGTAGTGGTATTGTAACAAGTTACTAAGTGCACTTACAGTATTGCTCAAAACAACAGGAAGTAATAGCTATACTTTAGTTATCATAGTGTATCTAGGTTATAATCATAAAAGCATAAAGTTTAAAAAATCTTGGTTTTTGTTAAATTACTTTTAAAATCTGCCACACTTGGAGATATGAGAGCAGTGGTAAAGTTAGCTTAGTGCCAGATCAGGCGCCAGTGAACCATTATGATCATCCACTCAGTCAGCACACATGGTTTAAATTAAGAAGAGGAAGACGACTAGGAGGAAGGTGAGTGACAGTCATCCTCCACCCTCCATCTGTCCAAAATGTCAGGCAGCAATCTGAGAACCATCAACCTGACGGACAAGTGAGGAACACGTGTGTGTGTGTGACCGTGTGTGTGTAGCAGATGAATTACAGGCTCCAAGTGACATTTTCAATTGAGTGGTATATCCCTGTAAGTACAAGGCTGAATCTCACTGCAGCAGGTGAGTGACGAGTTTCTGACAGTCACAAACTATGTAATTTCTACTCTCTTTCTTTCACACATACACACACACAGATGTGCACATGTGCGCGCGCACACACACACACACACACACACACAATTATGACTAGCAACAGTAATAATTATGGCTGATGAATGAATAAAAAAAGAGAAAACTGGCAGAGTAAAACACTTGATGTTGATGGCCATTTAACTCTTCAGTGTTGGAACAGAGCCAGCACACACACACACACACACACACACACACACACACACACACACACACACACACACACAGAGGATTCTTTGAAGCTATTTCTTCCCACCCTGTGTTAATAATGGTGTTTTTGAAAGTGCTGTCAATCAACTGGTGTTTGCGCTGTGCACCAACAGAAAGACGGGTATAGGATGTGAGATTTCGGTGTTAGTTTTGCATTCAAAAATAACTTTGGTGATTTGTTTAGACGGGCGAAATGGAAATGCAAAAATGTAAAAATAATTTACTCTGTCACTAAAAAGTTTTTACAACAACTTAAATTTGAAACAATGTTGAGAGTGTCAGAAAACTGGATTCAAACAATGCCTGATAGTCACTGTGGTACAATGGACCCACAGTGCATTTCTATGGATAAGCAGCTGCACTTGTGGATGCACTCACAAGATGGGAAAAATCTTTAATAGTTATTGAGATGATTCCATGATTTGAAAGTGAAAAGATATCCTCACCCCTCTTCTCTGGTAAAGCAGATATGCACTAGTTCATTGTTAATCTTTCTTTCAGAATTTTTTATTAATTGTAAAAACTGAAGGAAACAAATTTCCACCGTTTTTAGGGTTACATAAATCCTGTCATCTGGGGCACCTTCAGGCCACGTGCGGTGGAAGGGACCAGAAAGAGAAAGAAATGTCAAAAGTTGGATTAAGACAACAAGAAGTCAGATACCTGGTTTCCACTGACACAGTGACAGTGTGGAGACAGTTCTGCCTTAGCGCATTTTCAGAAGCAGCCCACATTCGTGTGTGTTTGAGTACCAAATGTTACCCAACATTACACAGCATTAGTTAGTTGGGATTATTTCATTGGCAAGAAAATTGTGGTGGACGGCATCTGTGGGCTGCATGTGAAAAACATTTGTCAGTTATCCACTGCAGCCCCACCCATTCCCACTGACATCAGTGGTTCAGCAGTGAAACCAGCAGTTTTGTGATTCAGAGCTGGTATTGTGAGACGAGCTTAGAGAATGTATTTCCCCCTTTTCCATTTTTACCTTTGGCTGGAAAGCACCGTGAAGCTCATCAGTCTCTCTACCAGAAACACAAGAAAGAAAATTTGGTAAAAGAATCAAAAACAACTTTTCAAAGTCACACTCCACAGTGCCACACTTGTTAGTATTCAATAGTTTGTTACACACTGTATCAGGTTGCTGTGCACTGTCAGCACTGTGACTTCGACATCAGCCTAAACCCTGAGCATCTGTAACATCTGAAGAGCAGGAAGTGCCCCTCCAATAAACAGTGAAGCGTGCAGAAAAACAGAGCTGCAGGCCCTCTCTTCTTTTTATGGGAGAAAAGTGACAGAGTCAGTAGATTCTATATTAAGGTCTTTTCCAGTCAGTGTTCCTACCCTGAGTCATCTCTCTCTCCTCTGCAGGCCATCCCGCTGCTGTCAACATGAGGCCAGGCTGAAATATCAGACTGATGGCTGTTTTTAAAAGTCTCACACCAGCCAATCAATCAGCTCCTGATATATTCTCGCACAATCTTTTTTTAAACATTTCTTACAAAATCACGCGTCAGGTTATTCTCATTCACTGTGAAAGCCAAAACATCACAGAAGAAGGTACTCTAGCCAGAAGAGTATTTGTCCGTCATGGTAGGAAAAAGCATGATTTTGGCAACACTGCTGCACCGTCTATAAGCTTGGAGAGCTGCAGGCTTAAAGTTTGCACTATATGGGAAAACCAGAAATGCATTTCCTCTGATAATGTAACATACTGTGCTCTATTAAAGTGAATTGTAACCTGTATATGATGGTTCCAGCATTTGAAATGGAAGGAATTATTATTCTATATTTTTGGTTTGTAACAAATGTTGTCAAGGTGTCTTTATAACTGTAACACAAATTTCTCCTGTTTTACAAAAACATCAGTTAATCAAGAAAATAACAGATCTCCTTAACAGAGCTGTTAAAATCTGCAAAAATAACCTTGTCTATGCTTACGCATGAGTAACAACAACATCTGTACAGGAGGTGACCGCTTTTAAGTTTTTTTTTAATCTTGAAATGTGTTATACAAGTGAAACTGTAAATACAGGTCTTTTATTAGTGATACGCAATTATTTTTTGCAGTGCGGCATTGTATTTGGGTAAAAGCTGTGAATACTTACATCAGAAAGAACACCCGGTGAGAATGAATCAGTACAATGTGGAGTGTTTTGATGGTAAACTCTGCATATTTATGCTTGTACAGTTCCGCTCTGCTATTTGTCAGATTTCTCTCAATAATCAGCTTTTTACCCTCAGACCCAGTTTTCAGCAGCGCTCAGCACCATGTGGAGCTGCAGAGCCCGCAGGAAGCTTAATGACCGTGGCCTCCTGCTCCCGGCGGCCGCTGTGACTGACGGCCTGACGGCTCTTGATGAATGATGTTCTCCGCCTCGACAGACTGAAACCAACGGCAGGCGGTGGGAGGTGATTCAGCTGCTAAACATCAACTCTCCATCCTCTGAGGCCCTGCCACTGTAATGAGCCTGCCGCTCGGTTCAGTGGAGGGCCAAGGGGGCCGAGGCCAAGAGATGAGGGCCGAGCGTGACAACGTGATGGAGCGCAAGCAGCAGAACTGGTAAGGAAATGAGGGAAAGGGGCATGTCACTGCTGTCAGGAGAAAAGCTAATTTCTCCAGGTTTCTCTTTCTAACCTTTAGCCACGGAAACTAGTTTAGCTCCATCTGTCTTCTCCTACTTTATATTCATACACCAGAGCTGCTTTCAGTGTTTCTGATATATCAACTAATTACACAGAGTTTCTTGAAAAAGAATTACAAGGAGCAAGCAAAATTGTGAATAATTCAGAAACGAACAAAGCTGCAAGTCAAATGAACTAGTTTGTTGTACTTTTCACCAAATGAGCCATTAACTATTCTTTATGTTACATTTTTAAACAGGTCAATACAGTTAAAAAATTCTATTGTGTGTTTCAGGACCTTAAATGTTGGGGAAATAGTGACCATCAGTGTGGACAGAATAAGCAGAGCATGCACTAATGGAAAAACTAAATGACCAAATGAAGAAGGGGTTTACCAATTCATAGAACAAATACCGTTCACAAGCTGTCATTCATAAGCTCAGGCCATGTTAGATATCTTATTTTTAGACACTACCTGGACCTCCATAATTCAATTCAATTCAATTTTATTTATATAGTGCCAAATCACAACAACAGTCGCCTCAAGGCGCTTTATATGATATCAACAAATGTATTTATTGGATGTTAAATGCTCTGTATTGACGCATATTCCTGTTTTTCTTGATGTAAGGACAGCTGCAGACCTCGGCCATTAGCCACAGTAGTCCTACAGTCCTGGCATGAAATATTTTCACCCTTGAGGACTGCTGAGCTATAAAACATTTCTGTTGTCGACGTATAGTGTCACTACTCAGACCATCAATTCTTCACCATCTGCCCTTGATTAGCTCAGATGCAGAAGTCTGTGACCTCTGAGAAGGAAGTCAAACTATTAAAACTCCACATGAGCAGATGCAAAACACCAACCTTTTCTTTCTGTCTTTCTGCCTCCTCACCTATTCGCCTTCAGAACTGATACTCAGAGAGCAGATTCAGATTTATTGAGTCTATGTTGATACAGTACTCACTCACTCCAATTATTCTTCCTCTCCATATAAGCTGTGAAAAAAAACTTCATGGTGACTAGATTGTATTTGCTTGCTAAGCCACAGAGGAGATATACATCCTTATAATTGCATAGGCTGGACAAGATCCAGGGTTGCTAAGATGAAGGTGTCAACATGAGCCTGCCTTTTATATACAGTCATGTGAAAAAGCAAGCACACTCTCCTTCAATTATAAGGTTTTTGGTATCAGGACCATAAAAGTCATCTGGTCCCAAAGGTTCTAAAACTATTTAAATACAAGCTCAGACTAAGCATAACAGCTGACATATTACACAATGTCATTTATTTGGAAAAGAACTAAACTAATGCCGTGATTCAGTATAGATCCACATATAGCAGAGACACATTCAGCAGCAATGACTTGAAATAATCATTTTTATCAGTCTCTCTCATCATTGTAGAGGAATTTCGGCCCATTCTTTATGAAGTTGCTACAGTTATTTGAGTTTTGCAGGCCTTTGTATATACACAGCTTTCCCGACTGGGACATTGTAACATTGCCCTCTTGCAATAACAAATTTTGGCAAATCTTGAGCTGTCAGACAGATGTCCTAACATTTAACACTAGAATATTTTGGTACACAGAGGAGTTCATGGTCGACTCAAAGACTGCAAGGTGCCTAGGTCCCATGGCTGTAGAACAAGCAAAAATCCTCACCCATCCAACACTTTGCTTGACATTTGGTATGAGATACTTGTGCTGATATGCTGCGTTTGGCTGGGGCCAAATGTAGTACAGTACATTATGTCCACCCATCTCTACTTTAGTTTAGTTTAGCCAAAAGACATTGTAACAGAAACGTTGAAACTTAATGACAACCCTTCCAAACAAGCCGTACATATTCAGCATTTTTCTAATTGATCTGTCATGAACTTTAACATTTAACCTGGAAACTGAGGCCTATAGAGTCTGAGATGACACAAATGAATGATCAAAACCAACAAAGTGCCCAAACCTTTGCTTTAATAGAGGTGCTCACACGTGCCAATGATCAATTAATCAAGCGCATTTTATTACCAGCAACTAGTTACATTTTAGTTGTGTTTTTTTATTCTCATTCTTGCATAAAAACACACTGATGAATTTGTGCTGATTGTTTCAAAGTACTGTACATTGTAATACATTTGAAGATTTGCTGGTAACCTAAATTCCATCCCTTATTTTTTGCCCATCAGTGCAGAGTTATTTGATCCACTGTTAATGTGAAAAGATATTGATTAGTGAAGCTTTAAATGCAGGACAGCATGAACGCCACACAACTAATAAATGTGGGCCCACCCAGGAGATAATCCATCTGTGACACTCTGCTGTTTGTCTTGGCTTTCCTCAGCTTACACTTAAACATCGACTTTTGTATGACCGGCTTAAAAAAAAGCACATAGCTCCCACACTAACACTCACATACAGATCTGGATAGAGTTACCTTCACTCTTAAGTTACAAATGTTGGCTTTGTGTGCCCTTAAGTCTTCTTTACAACACTTTCACAAATTACTGTGGTCAAACAGAAAAATCTGCAAAAAATGTGATGCAGTGTGGAAAAGGAATGTGGCTATTACAGCAGTGACTTTAGGGATACAAAGTGGAGGTTTTAACACCTTTCTGGGACTCGGGGATCATTAAATCCTCAATGGGTTAAATGGCTGAATGAAAAAGAAAAATACAGAAATTGCAGCTTCACTCTTTCCACTCTATTGTAGCTTATTATGTTTCCACTCTGTCACTGAACAGTGCAGCTGCGGAGGGTTTTTATTATCCCCTGTAATAAAAATGATAGCCTGTTATGTCCGAAAGAACCTCAGACATTCACGTTAAAAGCCTGAACAATCAAACGCGAGCGCTTTTCCGTCAATAACTCCCAACAAACCGGAGAAGGATTAATGTTCCTGCTTTATGGCTGCTGTGTTTGGAGTGTTTAGTTTTGCCATTACAGAGAGGTGGGTGGGTATTAGGGGGCTGAATTTAAAAGCACCTCGTGTGCCTGTGGACAATAAGAGTGATCACACAATTATGCTTTTGAGTTTAGTGGAAATTGGTTGTTGTGAGTTTAGCGATAAATGTGTTTGATGTTCCCAACCCAAGGCTGTTAAAATAGGAACTTCAATCACATAACATAAAGGGATTAAATGGAGAGCTGTTGGCTTCACTTTTTCATAGCGTCACACATCTATAGTGTGAAATTAATGGTGTATGCTTATGTTATAAGAGACTTTACAAATGTGTGCTTGTGTAGCTGTCCTCTCTAGCTTTTAATGTGACTTGTGCAAAGAGCAGTTTTGTCACTTCCCACCATTTTATTGCTGTCAGAATTTAGCATTGGACTACCGTAGAGTTCTTGTGGGGTGAGTAGGTATGCAACACAGGGAATGTGTTGCATACCTATCTATGGCTTTCTCAGTTATATTTCCAAATGACATGTTCAGAAGATATCTAGAAGTAACAGGTTTTACAATGGTGGTCTAGCGGTGGCAGGACACAAGTTATAGGCTACTTCAGATATACATGATCCTGTTGGATATGTAACCCATTAACAAGGTTCTCTTTAAGAGATTGTTGTCTATAAAGTGGAAACAGACAATGTTAAAAAGCAGTGCTTCTCAGTACCCATGTGCCACAAAAGAAACGAACTTTAAAGAGCATAGCATTAGCAAAAACATAGCATTTCTTTCTACTATGAAGTCTATTGTGTTTGTTGTTTGTTATAGCCACAGAAAAATTACACCATTAGCATTTAAATTAAATCTTCAGATTTGCTTTTTTCGCAAAGAGGAAGTACATGAGGATTTGTGCAAACATGAAACAGGAAGTGGAGATATCAGTGGATAGCTTTGGTTAGCCAGGATGGCAGATATATGAACCTTTGTGGAAAAGGACTACTTTATCAGATGAAGCAAAGAAGATTGGAGGGAGAGCGACAGAGGACAGGAGAAAGAGTTGACACTGATCAAAACAGACAGCCATCTGGTATTATTTAAACTCTATGACTAAATGACAACACCATCCAGCCTGTTAACCAGCTTAGTATTTTTATTTGAGTGTACGATTCCACTGAAATGTGTCATTAGATTTGAAAGGGCATTCTTAGGATTTTGAAATGTTTGTGGGCTACAGTATGAATGCTGTTAGCATTAACCATGTCGCTAGCTAGTGGCATTAGCATGAGTTTTAACCTGAAAACAAACAATAATTACATAACGTAATAAGAACATAATTACATCATTTCCTTAGGGATTAATGAAGGATTTTGATTCTAAAGAAATATCCACAAACAAACAATGAATGTCCTGTATTTATGAATTCAGTTTTTTAAGGGAATTTTGTAATAATTAGCCATGTCATTAGGAAAAATTACTGAATGGCTTAAATTACTTAAAAACACACGCAAATATTTGCTAATTAATTATTAAGATCATCATCAAAAAGTAAGAAAAATAAGGGGAAAAAACAAGCTGACATCTGAATATATGGGCATATGTGTGAAAAACCAACAGACAGTGTGTGTCTCAATATTTTGGGGGCAAAGCCATCAGCCTCTTAATCCCTCTGTCACTTTTTCCAACGGTCATATAGTGAAGCCATAAACTCCGTCTATTGTCTGTCCCAAACCTCCACCCCCACTACACCCACAAATAAACACACACACACGGAGTTTAAGCCTGTCAGTCTGTTTCCTGCTGCCCTTCAGTGTGTGCTTTGTATGAAAGTGAATCACCAACATATGTGAGACCTGAGCAACTGACAGGCTGTTAATCCTTCACCTCCTCCCTCCTTCTTCCTTCTCTTCCCCTCTCACCCTCCTCTCCCCATCTTTCAATTTCCATGCCTTTTTTTTCTCTCCCCTCCCAGCTTTTCCCTTTCACCTCCTTCTTCCAGCCATCACCTCTTTTGTAATCTAACCTTCCCAATCTATCTGGCCTGTCTTTGATCTCTCCTTCATCCTTTTCTTTTTCTTCTCCTTTATCTTCTCTTTTCCTTCTGTAGCTTTTTCATTCCTTGCTGCTTTTTATCAGGCTTCCTATTACTGCACCTTTCCTTTTGTCTCATTGTCCCATCCTCCGTCCCTTCTTCCCTTCCTTCCCGCTTCTCTCCTCTGTATCCTGAAAATAGATGCACCAAGCAGACAGAAAGTAAAGTGTTTAATCTCGAGAACTAAATGTTTTAACAGTCCACTTCCTGTTCAGCATCCACAGCTCTCACATCAAACAGAAGAAATAATTCACACTCATTCGCCTATAAATATAAAATCACACCATCTGATCTTCCTTCACCGTCTCCGCAGCTTATACCAGTGAATGCACCGCATGTGTTAATACGCCGTAATATGTTGAACAAGACACGGCCTTGTTAAACTCAGCTTTGAAGATGATGCAACACGATGGACAACTGAGACACTTTTCAAATGGGTGAATTCAGATTTTTTTTTAAATGCTCTCTGGCAGAAAATCACTCCAGATAGAAAAAGAAAGCTGAGGAGAATATTATATGAAACTAACATGTTTTTCAGAGGTACTCTGTATTTGCAGAACTTAATTTTTTGTAGAAATACTTCAGTGCTAAAGTATTTTTATGGACAATATTTTTTTTTTAAAAAAGTACCATAAAAAATAGGCCATGTTAGTACTGTGAAAATCGGCGACCTGTCCTGCCTCTCGCACAGTATTAGCTGAGATAGGATCTAGCACCCATGCGACCCTGAATTGGATAAGCATAAGACAATTGATGGGTGGATCATTTAAAAACTACATTTTGCGTTTACTCGGGTTATCTTTGTCTAACAGTAAAATGTCTATGATGATTTTGTGAAATGTTTTTTACAACTCTGTATCTGCACAAAATGCCTATACAAGCTATGACTGTACCACGCCATCTAAGACTGGTAGCTCTGCTGATAATTTAGTCTTCCACCCTTTGGCCAAAAATGATTACTTCTTGCTTTTTTTCTTCAAATGCACCCAAATATCGTGGTTCTGTGAAGTTTATATGAATCCTTAACTGCAAAAAAAAGCTGTCTCTGTTTTTGTTCATGCTTTTTTTTTTCTTTGCACTGTTTGAAAAATCAGTTTTAGCTTACAGCTTTAAGGTTTTCCAGTGTTTTTAATAAAAGCATGCATTTAGAGAATTAAAAAAAAAAGTAGTACTTTGCAGATTGTTTTTTCAGCTGCTGTCTTTTTTATATGAAAGCATAAACCCACACGGATGTCCTTGTCTGAGATTATAACGACTTTACTGCTTCATCACCATCATACGCCCATAATCGCATTAAAAATTGCCCTCTCTGGTGTTATTTCCATAATGTGCATGAGTTAAATGTGCCCTATTGTTCTGAGGCAGCCAGGTGGAAGAGCAGGGGCGTTTCTTTCACATTAAGACGATGCTGTGGGTGTTTGTGGGTGATGGAGCCACGTAGTACACCGACCTAGCTGACATGATGGGAGAGACAGGCAGGACACCAGCTCTGGGCCTAGTTACTCAAGCTCCATTAAGCTTCATGCTTAAATTATACCCTAATACCTGTTGTCACGGTGATGCACTGGACTGCAAGCGTTTATCCGGGCCACAGGGGCTAAAAACCGCCCACGCGTACATCACTGTTGGCACAGAGTACACAAATACACTTGCAAATGTTTCAGGCTTGCTGCCTCAAACATTTGCCTGAAACATTTCATCTATGTTACACCCTGCAGGTCTCACAAACACACACAAGCTGCTCTGAAAGCATACACAAACTTAAATACATTATCATTGACACATTATCCAAAACACCCTTTGAGACTTGCTCCCCTTTCCATTAATCTGACAGCAATTTAACATGTTTGCCTCATCTTCATATTGGTTACACTCATTTTTCATTGAAGGTCACAACAGGTCAGAACTACAGTCACGTGAAAAAGAAAGTTTTCTAAATACTGTGTGGCGTTCAATGAAAAACTAAGTAAACGCTTGGCGTTTCCATAGGAATTAAGAGGGTAATTGATCATCAGCACATGTGACCACCTCTAGAAAATCACAAGTTTTGGCAGATTGTCAGTCTAGAGCGCTGAGATGTATATTAACATAGTGGTACAATCTTCCCATGAGTGGATGTCCCAGCAAATTCATTCCAAGGTTAGGCCATGCAGTGCTCAGAGAAACTCAGAAAACCCATGGCTTTAAAGGTTTTAAGTAGCATGTTAAATGCTAAAGTTCATGACAGTCCAATTACATAATGACTGAATAATGTTTTCTTGTTTGGAGAAGTTGAATAAACCAAGACTTCTAGGACAATGTCCCTTGGACAGACAAGACAAAAGTAGAGTGTTTGGGCATAATGTGTCAAACACATACACAAAACCAGCCACAGCATATCAGCACAAACTTCCAATGCCACCTGCCAAGCACTTTGGTGGAGGGATAATGATTTGGACTTGTTTCGCAACCACAGGACTTGGGCACCTAAGCCATCATGAACATCCTCTGAATACCAAAGTACTGAGTCAAATCTGAGTCCATCTGTCCGACAGCTAAAACTTGACACAAATTTAGTCATGCAATATGACAATGATCCCAAACACAGCTGCAAACCTGTAAGAGAATGGTTGAAGAAAAGAGTCAAAGTCTTGCAATGGTCCAATAAAAGTTCAAATTGCATCAAAATAAAATTGGTCCTCCTTTATTGTCTAAATTCAGTGCATTGCTGAGAAAAATATAAATAAAACGAAATTCTGCCAAAATTTTACACAAAATGAAATCAATGGGGCACTGCTTTCAATTTTATGCTGTGGTAGTATACTATAAATAAATCTTTATAAATGATGACAAATAAGGTTTTTGTATTTAATGCATCTTAGTGGGTCTCCAAGAAGCAAAGTAAAGTCTTCATTCATTCAGTCATTCAATGCAGCTGCATGATGGATGTGGATAAAACTCCTAATTGTGAGATCCCTCGACATTTCTCCTGTGATGCTTTGCATACATGCAGGTTTTGGCACTTTGGAACAATGACTGTGGATGACCGGTTAAGATGACCATTTCCCCAAAGCCTTCGTTACTCACTTTTATTGGACACATATCTTTTACCAGTACACAATTGGATTGCAATGGCAATTTCAGTGTGTCTTTACCTTTTTCTTGGACTTCATTTGTCCATCACACTGCTGTTGTTGGATTTTTTGTTGTACAGCTGTCTTTTATCACAGTGTTAGACCTCTAGCAACTATAGATCAATAAAGCTTATGAGCTTTGGCAAAGAGTTGCTGAGACTAGTTTAAGAGAGAGAGGTCACAATCAGTGAGCACCAGTATGGCTTCATCTGCAGAAACAGCACCACAGATGTGATATTTGCTTTGAGAGTGTTGATGGAGAAGTACAGAGTTGCACCGTGTCTTTGTGTAACTAGAGAAAGGATATGATAGGGTGCCAAGAGAAGAACTGTGGTTTTGCATGAGGAAGTCAGGAGTGGTAGAGAATAATATGAGAGTGGCGCAAAACATGTGGGCATGGTGAGAAGTGCGGAGTTACAAATGGGTTTAAGATGACAGTGAGATTACATAAGAGGACTTCTCTGAGCCCCTTCTTGTTTGCAATGGTGATGAAGAGGTGGACAGATCAGGTCAGACAGGAGTCTCTGTGGCATCTAATGTTTGCAGATGACATTGTGGACAGTAGTGAGAGCAGAGAAGAGGTGAAAGAAACCCTGGAGAGGTGGAGGTATGCTCTGGAGAGAGGAAGAATTCGATAGGTGGAGAAATGAAATCCAGTAGCGAAACAGAACGTGTGTGTGTGAGTGAGAAGGAAGCAGGTGGAAAGGTGAAAATGCAAGAATTAGAGGTAGTGAAGGTGGATGAGTTTAAATATGTGGGGTCAAGCATGCAAATCAGTGGATGGGAATAGTGCATTGGGGGTAAGGCAGAGTGAAGGCACTGTGGAATGGGTGGAGATGAGTGCCAGAAGAATATGAGTAAGTCAAATGGAAGATTTACAGCAAGCTAGTGAGATCTGCTATGATCTATGGTTTGGGGGTGGCACCAAGAAAAAGACAGGCTACAGAGCTGGAGGTGGCAGAGTTGAAAATGTTACGATTTTCATTGGGATGGACAGAAATGAGGACATCAGGGTGACAGCTCAGGTTGAGCTGAGTTGTTTGGACATGTTCAGAAAAGGGAAACAATGGAGCTCACAGGTAGGAGGAAAAGAGAAATGGCACATAGCAAGTTTATGGATGCAGTGAAGGAGGACGTGCAGAGGCTTGTTGTAAAGGGAAAGGCATGTTTTGGATTGCAAAAAGGCACTGTTTAACAAAAATGTCTGAAAATTAATCTCATGCTCCACCTTTAAAATCAGGGTAAGATACCCAAAGAGCTACAATATACACAGCTTCCTGGGCTGTCTATTCTCACATGTTAAGCTCCATTAGAGTAGGATTTATTTCTCTAACAGCGGTGGGGCGATTTTAAAATTACCTGCCCCGGTCAGTGATTTTAATTCAGTCCAGAGTGTTTATGTGAGTAATTTTTCACTCTCTGCCCATAAAAGATGACAGCTGAAATTGCTTCCTGTTTTTCAGCTACCTTGCTGCTCCTCCTTTAATTTATTACGAACTTTACTTAATCAGGTAGTCTCATTACCAGCCATGACAGTGATCTTTGTATGGTTTTCACTCTTAGAGTGTGTGTAGTTGTGTCTGTGTGTACGTGTGTGTCTGTACATGGTTCATCATGGCAAAATGTTATCCTTGAAACTCGTACTGCAGTGGGAGCTAACCTGCAGGCATTTAAATGTCTGTTTACTTCTATGGACAGATATTGTCAGCACAATAACATCACAATGATTCAAGATGCATTCAGACAATATATTAAATTCAAATGAAGGCAGAGTTTGACATAGTGGAGTGAAGTTTGAGATCTCTTTTACTAAAGGGATTTGGAGTAGGAAACATTTATAATGTAAGAAGCAAACAGTGAAAATGTAGGCACAACACCTGAAGCCAGACAAGTCAATAATGGGCATTTACTAGAATCATAACAAAAACACGCACACGACAAATTTACAGAATGGGAAAGTGTGAGTTAAGTGAAAATGGTATATCCTAAGAAGTATAGTATTTAAATATGTGTGTGT
Organism: Neolamprologus brichardi; assembly: GCF_056152115.1. Lineage (NCBI taxonomy): Eukaryota > Metazoa > Chordata > Actinopteri > Cichliformes > Cichlidae > Neolamprologus > Neolamprologus brichardi. The sequence goes on along the minus strand of NC_142114.1, from coordinate 23,085,208 downwards.
GTGTGTGTGTCTGTGTGTGTGTGCTCGCTCTGACACTCAGCCAGTCTGTTTTATCAAAGCTCAGACTTTCATCTCTGCAGCAGAGCTGAATGCAGAAGACAGACTGGGTGACGCTGACACCAAGGGGTCCCATCAACTCCCGTCCTCTATAATTCAGCCAAAAAACCCTGAAATCTCTGGATACCAACATGACTTTCACACACACGCACTCGGAAAAACACACACGCATAAAAATACACACTCACTTTCATTTGTACAGATGAATCCATCGCAGATGTCGCACCCCGTTTCGTCACTTCAGATTCAGTCATCATACATTTCTGCATACCGATTTGATTTTTAATATATTTTTATGTGGCTGCCTAGTCTAACATATCAGCAGTAAAATTATATTCTGGCCTATGTAGCGATGACACTGGAGTGCGATCCTCCTGGTACCTTTAAAATCTCAGTACACTTCATTATTGTTCACAGTGCTACTTGTTTATTGCTAATAAAGCAAGGCAAAAAATAATCATCATTGTTACAAAATTGGAATTTTAAGTAAGAAAACACAATAATCTCGAGGCACTTTTTTTAGAAAGCTGGGCATGTAACAAAGTGTGACAACTACTACTTATGAAAGTACATTAAACTTACTGAACTTGCCTAACTGCTGTACTGCTGCTGATTGGTATTGATTGCTGACTGCTGTGCTCAGCAGTGAAAACCTCCTCACTTCTTGTAAACACTTGTGTTATAACTCATGAACTATTTATTGACTAAGCGAGGCAACACCATAGCCTTCATAGTTCAGGTTTTTTTTAAATTTTAAGTTGACATTCTCCAAGTTAAGACTCTGTGCTTCTCTTTTAATGGAGCAGAAAAGCACTTTGGAGGAGAATAATTTGGGGGCTCAGCTTGGCAGTTCAGCACATGAAGCCACCTGACTGCTCCGTGGTCGGCTCGGCATCAGTCTGACAGAGGGGAAGCGGGAGCCTCCATAAAGTGGGTCGCAGAGGGTAAAACTGCCGGAGGGCAGGTTGGCTGACACCCCACATCTAAATCAGCATGTTAAGCACCGGTGCACGACAAAGAATTACGGGGAAAAAATGCAAGAGTGGGGAAACTGCATGCATTATGTGTTTTAATATTCAGAGTTTGGAGAGTGGATGAGATCAGTGCTGTGGAGCAGAGCCATTTGGCTTCCCTTCAAAGCAACGGACGCATGAAGGGTGCCGACCTGCTCAGGTTCAAACAGAGCTGTTTTTCCGGTTCCAGATGAATCCTCACCTGAAGGTCGTCACTCAGTAATTGTTAAGCTGACAAAGGGTTTCAGGCTATTTGTTAAACTAAAAGCTAAAGTTAAACTCAGTCATTAAAGCCGCGTCATTTCTTAATTCAGTGGATTTTTTTTTACTTATTAGAGAGGATTCATAAATTAGGTTTCATAAACATAACCCACGGGATTAGTACTTTAAGCCAATTAACTAGCAAATGTAGAGTGTCAACCAAGCTGCCCTCCTCTGATACATTTAGTTTATTTTGTCTGTATTAAAGCACCTGTAATGCTAAGAGGTGATCACAGAATTTCACTGCCTTAATAACCCCCCCCCCCCGCCCCCCCCCCCCCCACCCCCTGCTCTTGTGCTCCTCTGCACTTTTAGTGAACTAGGTAGTGTTAGTGAAGAAGGTAGTGTTAGTGAACTGCTGCCTAGCCTCAGTACCAATAGCTGATTCACTAGCAAACAAGGCTCCACACTTCTCAAGCACAAAGGCTGTTTTATAACCTGTACTCTACCATCACACCAGCAGGGAATGACAAGGCTTTGACTTAATGTTTTTCAAAAATAATTTTAATTGTTGTGCATAAGAAAAATGAAAAATGAAGAGATTCAATTACTGGTCTTAATAAGGAAAACCAGATGCACCATTAACTCTCTATTTAGCTCACACTGAGCTGCTGCAGCCTTGACTTTAATCTGATGGCATTAACTTCAGACTTATTCCAAATGTAATGTTTGATCTGGTAAGAAATCACTTATTTGGAGTCTTATTTGAACAACAAACCAGAGTCTTAAACTGCCATTAGATCTATGCTGAAGGCTTTAGGTAATTTTTCCTGTTCTTGTAGGGAATGGTAGATGGACTGGTACTTATACACTGCTCTATTCAGAGCACTCAAAGTGCTTTTTTACTATAAGCCACACACAGTTATACAGCAACCTTCAAGCTGATGAACGGCCCACTTTACCTCTTTACCACAGCAATCCAAAATCACTGCTTCTGGTTGTCTCTGCATTCTTTTCTACATCCACAAATGGGCTAGAGTGAATCCATGGGCAGGGGGACAGGGTACTGTATTTTGTATTTATACCTACAGCCAACTCAGAATCATCTAGTTCAACATGCATGTCTGTGGACTGTGGAAGTAAGCCTCGCCGCCTGGAGAGAACCCACACAGCACAAGGAGAAGTTGCAAACCCCTCATAAAAAACAGGCTCAAGCTATCCTGCACCATCTCACTGCCTTGATATCTCTGTGAATTTATACAGTTACATATCAATAACAACAGTATGATACTAAATAACAATTTAAAAATGACTTACTCAACCCGATCTTGTAATTTTACCTAATTTTATCATATTTTTTATTTTTGTTATCCTAAGATAAGCCCAATTCACATTTTACAGAGTAACATCAACAAATGCATTGATTTCTCTTTCTTTGGCATACAGACTTACCTAAACATCAACCACACCATCACACTCAGTATTAGATTGAAGGAGGTGTGTGTTTTGAAAACGAGGTCAGCTGCACTGGTTCCAACACACTCCTCTCTGTCTCTGTCTAACCTTTAGAGAATCCTGCCGACACTCAGATTAACTCTCACTGAGGGTAAATCCTGGACGACAGCTCACACAGGCGCATGCAAAAGCAATGTAATACCTTACACATACGCACACAAATGCTTGACTTCTTGCTCAATCTCTCGCACGCACACACATACACACACACACACACTGAATAAAGTAAAATCTCAAGCACACACACAAGCTCTCAATCTGTCTTTAACTCTCTGGTGTGCACTTGCACACATACTGCTGCTCATGTACCATCACTTTGCAAATGTGCATACACAAGCTCTCTCTAGTTTCCATACACACACATACAGACACACACACACAGACCTGTCCTGAACTTTTGGGATCTGTGGGTAAAAAGCTGACTTGATGTGACGGGAGGTGTGCAGACTCGGCAGAACTGTGGTTTTGCAGATGGTTGATGTGAACCTGCAGCAGCTGTCAGATCTCTGTCAGAAACCGTCGCCGCGCTTTTTATTCTACAAGCTCTGCCTCTCTCCCCACCATCCACCCTCCACCCTGCCTCTCTCCACAGGAGTTTGTCAACCAATCCTCCATATGGGCCATAATAACATACCAAACATCTGCTTCAATGCTGCAACAGCGGCTCGTTCAATTAGAATCAAATTGGAGGCGTTGCAAATGTTTACAAAGAGTTTTTGACAATTAATTTGTTTAAAATCAGTTATTCTAGTTTAACAGAGGATCACGAGTACTTATGTGAAAAGTGTTGATTTTTGAATTCATTGAGGATTATCACTCTGCAGATTCTGGCCTTAACTGCGCTTTACCTACTCTGCACTAAACAGGAGACAGACACAGAAACTAAATGGAGTGGAAAGTGCAACAGCCAAATATTTGTTTTAATAATACGTGCTGACCAGAGGTAAAAGGAGACTAAATACTGGACCTAGACAGAAACCTATAAATTTATATTTTCCTACAATTATCCAAGTTCCCTATAGGGACACTTTAAACAGTTAAACCTCTTTGAATTAAAGCTGAAAGTCTGGGCTTCAATCAAATCTAAAAGATAAAGAAGATAGATAGATAGATAGATAGATAGATAGATAGATAGATAGATAGTAGGGGTGCAACAATACTCGTATCGATATTGAACCGTTTGATACAGTGCTTTCGGTTTGGTACGCATATGTATCAAACAATACAAAATTTTTAATTTATTTTATCAACTTTCCTTCTGACGGTGCTGTCTGTGTTGAGCGCTCAGTGAATCTGCGCTTGACAGTGCAGCCTAGGCAGAGTAGTCGAACGCAGATTCACTGAGCGCAGGGCAAGCTAGCAAGACAGAAGTCAAGCTCGTTGCAACATGGCAAATTGAACCTCCCCCACCCTCATTCAGATGTGGCGTTTGGAACTATTTTGGTTTTCATGTGAAGTATGACCCTGAAGGTAAGCTGTCATGGACAAAAGTAAAACAGTATGTTGGATGTGCCATGCAATGCTCAATTACATTGGTGGGAACTAGTCTGTTAGCAGGTTAGCTCGTTAATGTGTTGGCTGTCCAGCCCCACGCACAGGGCGATCTGCGGTAGCTCGTTAACAGTTGTGGCATTAACGTCATTTCAGATTAACGATGACAGCACTATTGGGAACACAACAAATATGACTGCACATTTACTCAGACATCATCCTAGTGCAAAGACAAGTGGAAGCAGACAAAAACAACAAGCACGCATGCTACAAACTTTACCCGAGTCATTTAGACAGCCGTTAGCACATGATTCTCCTTATGGGGACCTGATATGTTTAACCACTTAAGCCCCACGCCCAGGTATGGGGCAAAAAGGAGAAAGGAGGAGATCACCTCATATAAACCATTTCTACAACCACCAAACACACCGAAAACAAGCCGTGATTAAACGAGCAGTTACATAAATGCGCAGAAGTCAGCTAAACAAACAAACCAACCAGAAATTCTTCAGACTTCCTGTAACCGGCTAAAGATGGGCTGGTTAGCGTCCAGAGCTATCACTGACTCCACACACCAAGTTTCACCACGATCAGACCAAAATTCACTGAATGAGCCACAAAAGAAGACCACAAAAACACACAGCAGCACAAATGCGCTAAGACAGAAATTGGCTTACCTTCCCGATTTCCTCTGGTATTTTCGCTGGTAGCCGGTAGCCACGTGGTTAACAGTAGTTGCCATGCCTACCTAGCGCATCAGAGCAGTTTTCTGTCAACAACCTCCATTTTAGACCCACCTACAGACACGTGACTGAACAGACGCCACATGCAGTAAATTTGGGTCCACATGGGTTTTGGTATCCCAATGTCTGATTGGTTGAAGTGACCTGAACATGGCATTGTCACTGTGAATCTATTGGCTCAAACATTAAAAAGAGGTGTCAATCACGCAAATTGACCAAAAGAAACCAAAGTTACAGCCCCTCGGAGTTTAAAGGGCCAGAGGCCAATCAAACGCTCTATAGCTGCAGAAAAGGGCTGTTGCCATGTAAATGTGTGGTTAATTCTTCAAAAATATATTTTAAAAAAAAGCATGTTTAGGCCTGTTAATAAAATTTATTAATTTCTGCTCTTTAATACCTAAAAAAAATCAACTGGCATGGTGTCCAATTGTGTGCCGAAATTGGACATTTTTGTACAACGTCTGGATATTCATGTATTGACAGCGCTGTAATTTTTCACGATTTCACTTTAGAAACATAAATCTTTGCACAGATGATGTTTATATGTTGGTTACTGGATTTCTGGAACCAAATGTGATCTGAGGCATATTCTTCAAAGGGTTATATGCTAAAAATTAAAAAAAAAAAAAAAAATAGGCCAGGATCTACTTACTTTTTCTGTGTTCCAGTCTCAGTAACTTTGACACTGTAATATCTGATTCCATATTTACACCTCTGATGAAATTTCCCACGTGTTAGCTTTATTTTGATACCAAGATTGTAAGGACAGAGTTTGTAATTGCAGAGAAATAATCAATTAAATTTGGGCATTACATTTTCGAGCAGGAAGCTCAGAACCCCCCTTGGGGCTTAAGAGGTTAATATGCTGCTGAGAATATACCCCAGAAGAAGTGTATAGTATAGCTTTTATTTTGGAAAGAGCCATTTCTCTGTAATAAACTCTCTTTTCCAAAGATAAGTGATTCCTCAATCAGATATGAATTTTTTTTATTACTTTGTTGTTTCAGCAACATTAAATTTAAAAACTGTACTTTTGAGTTAAAATATATATTTATAATTTTAATAAATGACAAATTAAAAAAGCATGAACATTTTTTTTGTATTGAAAAAATATCGAACCGTGACACCAAAGTATCGAACCAAACCGAACCGTGAATTTTGTGTATCGTTGCACCCCTAATAGATACATAGATAGATCATTTTCTCCAACAATTGATCAACTAATTTGTGGAAATTTGTAGAAAGTCTCAGTTCTTCATCCAAAGAGCTGCCAGTTTTAAGTTAGTTGACCAACCAGTTATAGAGCTGAACTTAAATAAGCTGCTTGGTGGTTTAATATAAATGTATGCAAACATATACAAGTCTAAGTGTTTGCTCATAGGGGGCCATATGATAGTTGGGGTTTTCTGTTTTCTCTGTAATATTGCAGGGTTTTACCTATAAAGGGTTTTTAGCTATATAAATAAAATTGAATTAAATTAAATATCAAACGTGTTCTTTAACCTTTGTATAAAAAACAAATCTCAATATGTCCACTACACCTTTCACTGTAGTTGCCATGGCTTCTTAAAAAAAAAGACTTTGACTGTGAATTTTGTGGAACATGGAGACTGCAATGAAATGGGCTTCCAGCTGGCAAAATACTCAGATTCATTAAGATCAAACCCAAATGAAATGCTCATTATTTTACCTCCCGTTGTTATTTTTATTAGCACAGCCCAATTTTGATAACTTGCAGGTAATGTTAACAGCTTCTCATTTAGCTGGCACTAATTGTTGCTTTGTCTTATTGGAAATGTTGAAAAAATTCATAAATGCCTTTAAATGGAATTCAACTTTAGAAAAATGCTGTCAAACCTGCATCCTGCAATGATACGTTTATGAAACCATAGAGTGACCTGAGTTTATAGAGAGGCTGTTTACTGCACCAGAAAAGTTATGGACTTAAGTTTAGTTCAATGTCAAGCTCATTGCATTGCCATTGTGCCTTATATTCTTCCTTTCTATCAAGCCGGAGCTCCCTAGGTTCCATGTAATCCAATCCTGAGGCTTTAACACAAACCGTCCAACAACAATGATTCCAGTCACTAAAAACTCACATTAAAATGGCTGGATTTGAGAGATTTTCTTTTCTACAAAGTAATAACTTCTGGATGCCACCATGGGATTGTCAGACACTTTCGAATAACTACCTGGGTTCAGAAAAAAATGATGTTTCTGGATTGTTTTTGCTTTTTCCAACCACAATTCACGTAAAGGTTGCACAATTGCTGATATGCTTGAAATCAGACCTACAAAGCAAGAATTAACAATACAAAAAACTCCTCCACTGCTACTCAGTATCAATGAGCAAAATGTATTTTATTAATATTAGTGCAATCAGACCTCCAACGTGTTTCAATTCACCGTCCTCCTCCTCTTTGTCTTGATCTGATTATTCTAGTCGGCAGTGTGTCTGCTGCCTCTCGTCATTATAAAAACTGGATTTCTGTGTCAGAGGACTGGGATTTTCCAGCTCAGATTCCCACTGAGGAAGACGTGGGATATGTTTATCAACTGCAAACATACACACGATAAAGTGCCTTCATCACACACTGTGTATGAAAATGTAAATGTGCGGATATTCACACACGGAGGGGTAATATGATACCAGGGATTTTTCTCCTCAAAAATGCCTGTAAGAGGGCTGCAAATATCTTGCTAATACATACACACACACACACGGGTGTGCACACACACATGCATAAATTCACAACACATGTATACTGTACACACACATGCACACAAACACAAGGATTATTATTATTATCACATATGCACACAGACACACACATGTAGGAAGCTTAAAACTGTTTTTTTTTTTACTCACAGTCAGGTATCATGCCACACAAACACACACACATACACACACACACACATCTCCTGCATTGTCTAATCTCAGGAAAAGGGAAGCAGGCTGTGAAGCTAAAGCAGCAGCAGCTAATGTGGATTTACAGCATCTTCGTCCTCAACCACCTTCCTCACAGCATACACACACACACACACATACGTACACTCACATACTTACACACGTGTCAGCAGACTGGGTTTATTCAGCAGTGAAATAAATCTGGCTTCCATGTACGTCTGAATTATGGTCCTTCTGCGCTAGAAAATGTCAGGCATTCTGGAGTGAATCAATTTAAAGGTGTTTTTACACTTTTACTATTTAGTCCATTCAAAATGAACACTGGTTCATTTCCCCCCTTGGTGCAGTTCGTTTGTGCAGATGTGAACATGATAATCATACTCAGGTGTGGACCAAAATAACTCCTCTGAGACTCTTTGGAGGACGTGGTCTTGTGAAACCATAGGAAAAAGCTACAGCACATCTACTGATTCAGACCTGGGCAAATGAACTGTAGGTATGAGGACTGCCTTAAACTCTTAGATTTCTCCTCAAAACAAATATTGGTGCGCCCAGAATCAGACAAGATATTGCTTATAACCTTCAAGGCTGATGCTTGTGTGGTTTAACAGCACTTGACAGTACAGTGAGGACAGAATAGACCTTAAAACTGATGAATCGACTGCGAATACAGGACTTTTGAGATGCAGCGCGACCATTACACCCAGTGGTAACCAAAAGCTGTAGCAGTTACTGCAGATGTGGTACATTTTATTTAGCATTTTAGCTGATTGAAATTTTTAACAGTGACCACTTATGTAATTAAACATACTCCTTTTTTTGAAATGATTGAAAAATCTAGCAACATTAATCATGCCATGACACATGACATAACACAGCAACTTCCGATTTTTGTTATCCCAATACTGGGGTAACTAAATACTTTAAAGGCTGAATTACTCAATAAACTAATAAACCACTACTTGAAGAAGGGCTTAATATCCCGTTTTTATATTAACGTCAGAGATGGCTCTGATGAAAACATCCTCAGAAAACAAAAGACTTGCATGGTGTCAAGATTTAAAATGTAGAATATCCGTAGAGGAATGACAGCGAGCCTGATTGAAAGCCCAAACACAATCTGCCCAATGCCCAACTATAAATGGCTAATGAGAACATATGTCACTCAAACATTGCTAAACAAATTTGATTTTAATATCCCAGACATATGTGTTAAATGCAAGGCCAAAGGCACACTGATGGATTGCTTATGGGAATGTTCAGAAATTCAAAGTTTTTGGAAATAACTTTCTCTTTCTTTTGTGTACTTCTCTTTAAAACATCTGAAAAATCAATAAACACATTTTTGGCAAAAACAAGACAAAAAATTGCTTCTAATGCTGCACACTCTGTGGATAACCTTGGTGTGCTGATGTTCTTGCTAATCAAAAACAGTATTTGATCGAATTTTCAAAAACATACAACCTCCCTGGGACAATTATTTGTTTTAAGGGTTTAATGATGTCACCCCCAGCAAAAGAAAATGCGCCAAAAGGAAAGAGCTTTGGTTACAATTCTTTTGAATCTATACTGGCTTATACGTTTTAATATTCTATTATACCAATGGCATTTTGCCACTTATTGTGTACAGACTCAAATATCTGTAAAACTATCCATGAATCCATTTTCATTTTTTCTTCCGATTATCCAAATCAGGGTTGGTGGGACAGTGGGGGCTGTTCCAGCTTGCAGAGGGTGAAAGGCAGAGTACACCATGGACAGGTTGTTACTCCAACACAGATACATTCACACTCTCTTTCACACCTACAGCTAATTTAGAATCTCCAATTAACCCAACCCCATGCATGTCTTTGGATGGTGGTAGAAGGCCAGAGGAGTACCTGGAAAGAACCAATGCAGACAAGGGGAGAACATGCAAACCCCACAGAGAAAGGCCCGATCCAGGCTAAAACAGTTGATGGTGGATTTAAACCCAGGACCTTCGTGCTGTGAGGCAACCGTACTGCTCTTATCTGTAAGACTAAAAATTAATTATGAATTTTGTTTAGATATCTGCAAGTCCACCGAGGATGATCTTCACTTACTTTGTAATACCTCAGGTCAAAACCACTCAGTTTGGTCTCCTTTGCTTAATAATTACCGTCCCTTCTGGAAATGATAAAGGAAATCTAAAAGGTATCATCTCAATCATCCGAATACCCAAGGAGCTCCAACTGTCACTTATCTGTAACGTTGTCCAAGAAACAAACTTTTATTTCTGGATCAAGAGGTGCTTAAAATAGTTTTTTCCATTAAAATGTTGAAACTTCAACTTCTGAGTAAAAATGGCATTGCATGCTGCTAAAATCTTAATTGTTTTCCATTTATTGTATTTTTATCTCTATCTTCTCCTTTACTGCTTCTACAATGACTCAGGATTTGATAAAACTTTAATGATCCCTATGGGGAAATTGGGTCCCTGTGTCTTTTCTGAAGTTATATAATACAAAGAGCTTTTACGAAAATAACAAGGACCCACTTCATACTTGCTGCCAGTGAAAAGAAAAGAAATAGAAAGTTTCAGTTATTTAATCTTACTTTACTTTATTTAACTTAAATAACAAACCTCGTTTCTCTGAAATCTTCGGAAAGCTCTCAGATTTAACTGACAAACTAATTTCTGTTTCATCGTACCATAGTGTCAGTTTTAATCCACTTTTCTTCATATTTTAATTGTATTCAGCCACGTGTCCCAGCACACAGGCTCTTATCTCATTTTAATATGGATTTTAGCACAGTCTGTTGGTTTCAATGACTTCTTAACCAACAGATCCCAGAGGGTCTAGGTTAATATAACCGTGTCCACTAAGCTCTCATCTTCCACATGATTCCCTCAGGGCTGCGTGCTTTTACCACTATAATTCTTTTGCATGCCAACCGGTGTTATAGTAATCATGTATCAAGTCTGTTCTTCAGTATGCCAGTGGCTCTACAATTGTGAGATCTTCTGCAAGCCACGGAACAAGGTCAAATTTGTTCATTTTTCTTCCACCTAAATGTGACTGAGAGCAGAGAAGGACCAGAGGAGGCTATTTTCTGTGTTCCTGAACCTTGTCTTATTAAAGGTCAGCCAATGGCAGCAGTACAGATAATATTTGGGCCCCGTCCTACATGTGCTTAATCCTTATGAAATGCAGATGCTGTATGCAAATTTCCCCAAGGGACACTTTCATGACTGGCCTTTATTTATATTGAAAATTATGTTAAATTATGGTAACATATATAGAATTGCCATCACCAGTGAGATGTACATTGCTAGAACTGAGCTGGACCCCTTTTTGCCTTCAGAACTGTCTTTGTGTCATAAACTTAACAAGGTGCTGGAAACATTCCTCTGAGATCCATGCTGACATGATAGCATTGCATAGTTGCTGCAGATTTGTCAGCTGAACATCTATGATACAAATCTTGTGTTTCTCAAAGATTCTCTAATGAATTGAGATCTGGTGACCGTGGAGACTATTTGAGTACAGTGAACTCATTTTTATGTTCAAGAAACAAGTTTGAGATTATCTGAGCTTTGTGCAGGAAGCAGTCATTAGAATATGGTACACTGTCATCATGAAGAGTGAAGAGAGACTGTGGCATGTTAACAATGCTCAGAGGATAATAAAGGAGGCAAAGTATGCCAAGAAAATATCCCCCACACCCAATCAGAGGCATCCGGAACTGTTGATACAAGGCAGCATGAAATCGAGCTTTCATGTTGTTTATTCCAAATACCTGACCCTACGAAACTCATCAGACCAGGAGACACTTTTCCAAACATCTATTTTCTGATTATGGTGAGGCCCTGCGAACTGTAGCCATTGTAGCTGATCTACATCAAGGTGTCATGTATTCTGCATTCAGAGATGATTTTCCAATTATAGTGATTGTAGTAGGAACTTATTTGAGGTACTGTTGGCTTCCTTGACCTTTGGTATCAACAAGGCATTTATGGCCAAAGCAAAGACAGTGTGAAGTACTGAAGCAGATTACTCTTATAGTTTACCCAACAGACTCTTTGGTAGAAAAAAAGAAGAAAAAATTATAATTTCTTAGCAGCACTTTGCAACAAACAAACAAAAAATGACACTAATACATCTCCACCAGCTACATATAACCAAAATAAATAAATAAATTCAAGTGCAGCTGGTTAAGTTGCACAGAAGTAAATATCAGCACTCGACTCCCAGTCTCCTCAATGAAAGGGCATCTTTAAGAGCCTGCAGGAGAGATGTGAATGTAGCCTTTTGATAGGCTGGAAACCTGCAATACCACCCATTGTAGGATAGGCCTCCACTTCCTGTGACCCTGAACAGAATAAATGGGTAAAGAGAATTCATGTCTGAACGAAGTGAAGTGAAGTGAACTGAGTTTAATGATCACAGGAGCTGTCGACTGAGAACTAGAAAGACCAAACACACACACTCTGATATGCATGGCTGGACACACCACAGAGACTCTTTTAGAAAAATACCTAAGTCAGAGAGATGAGCTTCCTCTCCTTCCTTCTACTCTCTTCTCTCTCTCTTCTGTCTATGATTTAAAGCTCCAGTTTGTTGCCTTAAAGATTCAAAGCCTCAGCGCTCCCTCTAAACAGATGTGCAGTCTATATCGGCATTAAAAAAAAATCATCCAGGTGTTTTAAATTTAAGCTAGTGAAGTGTTAAACCTGCTGCCCAGGTGTTCTCAGCTCGTCTGGCCGATTGCTAACTGCAGCAGTTCAATGTTGTGTAATTTGGTTTTGCTTATGTGATTTTTTTGATCGTCATTAACTGTTTGAATGTCTGAAGCTGACACGAAACAGACCACATAATCTGATCCTTGACCAGCTCTTTCTTAACATTATTTTCAATGTCATATGCAGATAACACAAATTTAAGTCAGAAGGAGTGTGTGTGCCAAATGTGACCAGGAGAATCAATCACACAACTGACCTCTGATCAGTCTGAGCTCACACCCGTCAGTCATCTCCTGTCACCTTGGTAACAGGAGCCATACTGACCTTCAGCTGCTATAATCACAAACAGACTGCTGGTGTCAACCGTGTGTGTGTGTGTGTGTGTACCAATCCGAGTTTAGACCTTGGGAGTGAAGAGATTTCGACATTTGGCAAGTTTTCACACCTTCAAAGGGCCGTTTGAAGGTTGATACTTAGTTTTAGTGCTCAGCTTAAAAGCAGGTTTTGGGTTAGAGTTGGGGGTTAAAATATAACAATAATTTGTTTAATTTAGGTAATGCATTACCTCAGTGAGAGTCCTCACAAAGACTAGTGTGCAAATGTTTGTGTTAGCATTTTTTAGCAACTTATGGCTTCATTCAGGTTACAAATGGTTAGATTTTTACGCAGTGTGTTGACATCAGCTTCAGTGATAATGTGTGTGTGGGTCTGTGTACTGCTTTTGTTTCACCGTGATTTAGTTTTATTGTTATCCTAGGATGCAGAAGGAGGAACCATACTGACAGTAGGTACTACAGCTCCCCCTAGAGACAAAAAGTGAGAAGTGGAGATAGATGGCTCGACTTGTACTTGAAAAAGGGGACATGTTGCGCAGTAAAAGCGGGAATATGGGAATAAACTGATATATAACAAAAAAAATGTTGTTTTATTTTATATGTTATTTTATTTTAGTCAGTCTCCAGTGAATTGCTTTCACCATGAGAGAAAGATATGTTCTTGGTATATAACATCTCTTTTTAATGAAGACAAGATGCTTTAACACTGAATGTAATTATTATTTGTTAATGTCTTTGCAATCCAAACATATGGTGTATTTTGAGTTTGATAGTTCTACTAACCAGAACATATTATAATTATGTGATTAGGTAAGCTACTCCATGCAAAACAGTCATCTGAATTTTCAAAATATGTTCTTTCCTTTGTGTCTGAGCATTGCAGATTTTTTTTTCTCATACATGTTCCTCTTTTTGTTTTACACAGAAAAATATAAAAACTGGTGCTTTTAAAATCACCATCTGAAGGCAATTCGGTTTTTAGGCCCAAAAGTATTCACTGTCCATTTTCATTTAGACATTTAGAATATCTAAACATTTTGACCACCTTAGTGTTACACCATGTCAAAGAACATCTGATTTGGATAGCAAATACTGCTCATTTACACTAAAACTCAATTTAGACACAGAAATTTAATGTGTTGGGAAATATTGCACGCCTTTGCAGATTAACTTTAGTCTTTTTCTACGCATAAGTTGTTTTGAGAAGCGCATCGACAGCGGTGAGAACTTCAGAAATGTTTCCAGAAATATGCAAAAGTGATTAAGGAAGGCTGTCATTTTATTTGTTTACATGAATATTAAATCTTGTTTATGCTGTTTCTGAGTGAAGACTTTCATGCCATTCTCTTTTATCTGATAGCAGAGGTTGTTATGATGAGTCTATGGTAATGAATATGTCTCATGATGCCATTAGACTCATACCGATTGAACTTGTTATTTCTGACAGATAATCCAGTAGAACGAATCTAAATGTGATATTTTACTATCATATAATGCTATTTAAGTTGTGTCCAAAAAGCAACTGAAAAATTAGGATTCCCTATGACCTGGTTAGTGTTAAAATCATAAGTCAATTCTAGTAAAACATGGGCTGACTAACAGAGATGGGCAGTAACGCGTTACTGTAATCCAATTATGTTTTTGAAGTAACGAGTAAAGTAAGGGATTACTATTGCAAAAAAGGTCATTAGATTACTGTTACTTTCCCGTAAGCATGCTGCGTTACTGCGTTACTAAAGCCGTGATTTTTTTTGCGAGTGTCTCATGACAATGACGTAAGCGAGTGCGACGTTCGTGGCAACAGCTGTGTGCAGATCAACAATGGATAATATATCGAGTGCGGGAGAGAGTATGACCGTGCGGCGTTTAAAGCGTGGAAGTACTGACCTTACTTTGAGTTTGATTCTGTAAAAAGTGACAAAAACATTAGCGTCCGCTGCTCACTGCGTGGGAAGAAAACTTCTTTTTACAGCGAAAAAACCCCCTAAACTTCTGAGCAAGCACCGAGTGCGCTGCCAGGGAATGGGAAATTCACAGACAAACTCATGGATTCTTCCACTGACCGCTGCGACACACCTACACCAGGGTAAACCTCCGCCTGCCTCACTCCTGCTATACAGGTGAAAATAGAGCAACCGCTGAGTCTTTGATTTTATTTATTTTCTGCTGTGTTTCACTTGCATTTATTTGAAAGAGTGAGTGTAAACACAAAAACTTGTTTTATTTTATGTGCTGGAATGTGCAGAAAATAGGTTGAAATGTTAAACAAATTTCTTCCAGTCAGAGAATGTTGCATATAATTAAATTTTTGCTTGATGCATAAAGTTAAAAGATTAAAACTAATAAAACAAGTTTTAAAAAGAGACTTTTCCATTTGATTACATTTTGTATGATGGATTATGCAGAAAAAGTAGAATTGGGCTGGAAGATTTATTGCTTTATTACCTATTCAGGTTTAAATCATGTTTTTAAAAAGTAACTAAGTAACTAATTACTTTTGAAAATAAGTAATCAGTAAAGTAACGGGATTACTTTTTTGGGGAAGTAATCAGTAATTAATTACTGACCAACTTGACCAACACTGCTGACTAACAGTGCACCCTTACAAACATTCAGTTATGAAAAAACCTACATAGACACACTTCCACACAAAACATGAAGAGTAGTTACACACAAGCACACCCACTCAGCTCATCCGCACAAGTGTCACCTTAAGTCAGATGTTAGAAACAGACAGAAAAGAATCTATGAGCAGAAACGCCATATCTGTGCGATGAGAAGAGACAGACGGCTGG
This sequence comes from Neolamprologus brichardi, assembly GCF_056152115.1. Lineage (NCBI taxonomy): Eukaryota > Metazoa > Chordata > Actinopteri > Cichliformes > Cichlidae > Neolamprologus > Neolamprologus brichardi. The sequence goes on along the minus strand of NC_142114.1, from coordinate 23,069,445 downwards.
CGAGCGGCTCACAGTGACACACACACACACACGACTCATGCATCCCTAACTTACACATGTTTGTCACATCAGGTAAGTGAACTACACGCATGATCGCTTAACTGTGCTTGGATGCGAGTGCATGTTAGATGGACGCCGATGTGACACTTTCAAGCAGACGCAGCCAAATCAAACAAACATGTCAAATCAGCTGTGAACCTCATCCTGCGTGTATGCATATTTGTTTGTGTGTGTGTGTGTACGTGTGTGTGTGTGTGTGTGTGTGTGTGTGTGCAAGCTGTGCATAGCTTGTATTTTTTACCTATTCTTTCAATTATTTTCTTTGACTCGCTCATAAGTTTAAAGGCAAACATGAGCCTGGCTTGAGTTCTACAATATGGTCATTTCTTAAAATAGCCCTGGACATTGCATCTGCACAGTCATGTGCAGGTAAGACCATCCACATTTCGTCAACCGAGCATTTCTGTCTGGAGTTTGCATGATCTCCTTGTGTCTCTGTGGGTTCTCTCCAAGTTCTCTTCCTCACAAAAAATTATTAAAATTATATTAAATATTAATTTAGTTGTAGGTCTGTCAGCCTGTCCAAGGTGTAGCCCACCATTCACCCTAAGTGGGATAGGCAGAAGATGGATGGGTGGATGGATAGACGGTCTTCATCAGCTGCTTATAGCACTCTGCAGTAGATGAAAGCTTGGTTTTGCACCAATCACACTCCTTAATCCATCACCACTCTGTGAGACTTGATATTACAGGCTGACACACAACTGACTGACCCAAACCTTAGTCACCTCGTATACCAGCTGTACTGCTGAAGCTGGTTTGTCTTTGAGGTACCAAATCTTAGCTGAGATTTGGCCACACACTGCAGAATGCTTGATACATTCATCATAAAAGGTTCAATTGAATGTTAGTTTGTGGTTAGTTGTAACTGAGCATTCTTCAGTGTTTATGTTAAACACTGCTGGCCTTCTTTTTTTTTTTTCTTTAGGGTCTTTAATGACAGTTTCACCTATCATCTGAAAGACTACTGGTGGGAAATCACAGTTATTTAATGCCTTTTGGGACTGTCACCTTGGAGGTAGTGCAGAGAGTCACTGACCCAGCCTGTCATCATGTGAATCATTAAGGTCACATAGGTCAAGTATGAGTGAATTGCTTTGGAACAGATCTTAAAATGGCAAATTCAGGGCTATACTGTACGTGGACAGTTTTGAAATTCCTTCCAAGGCAATTCAACATCTACTCACACCATGACCCATGTTATCAGCTGGTGGCTCATGCAACCCTGTGAATTGACTCTTGTGTTTCTTTTTGCTTAAAAAAATCTGTTGTTGCTGTTGTCTTCTGTTGGTTAAATGAAGATGAAAAACTCTGATGGTACTGGGTTTTGCTCCTTCTCAGTATTTTCTGTATTCCACAGCTCCCATCTAGTTTTGCATTTAGAGCAACTGTGTAGGACTTAAAGAGCTATGAAACAGAGCAACATCATGTTCATGTAGATAATGTGTGGGTGCAGATTGGAGTAGGGTTGTACAAAAAAGAACCCAAAACAAAAAGTAAAAAAATTGATACTCAGATGCTAATTTATGGAGCAATTTAGATACTCATTTGTAACAGTATCAATACCAACAGTGCCTGTCTTCACATCCTCTACCTGAGGCACTTCACACAGTACTACTGGAGACAGGCAGGCATCATTATAAGTTAATTATATTATTCCAAGACTCTAGTTTTTATTTTTATTTTAGTAAATTAAAGTAATTATGGTTTACTGACACTAAACTAAAAATCTAGTTTATTTTGTAGTTCAGTTTAGTAAGCTATAGTAATTTTGCATTTCACCACACTGCAGCGTTTAGCTAGCACTAAGAGATAACAAAAAGGCATTAAGAGCACAAAGTCAGTGTAGAGCATTCGATTGTTTCCCTCTAGGGGCAAAATTTAAGTAGATTTTGTCTCTATAGAAGCAAAGGTCAAAGTTACAAAGAAAAAAAGAATAGTAATAATTTCAAATGGTGTAAAACTGCCAAATCAAAATGATGTAATAATATATTTGTATGCTAGCTACATGACGTTTGCTTGTCCAGTGTCATCTCAAACAGCTCTTTTTCAGGTGTTGTATAACACAACAAACTGGATGCATATGTTCAGTGTATCAATGAGTACTTTCTATGTTGTACTCATTTAAATAATGCTTCTTAATGTCAAATGATAATATTGACCAAAACTTTCTTTAGATGAAATATAATTCAGCATGCAAATCCAGTTCTTGATATACTTGCAAGCAAGTGTGGTTATATGTTATTTTTATGAATTTAGCAACTTGGAGCAACTTCAGCTGATAAACCATCTTTTCTCTCCATTTTCTCTGCACTTTCTTGTCATCTGATGTCAGTGGCACCAGAGGAGTGTGTTCACTGTGAACTGTGTTGAGCTGTGGAAGAATGGGAACTTGCTACCATGCCATCCAAACGAAAAATTGTAATAAAATTTTTATGCTTCTTTCTTTGCAAGAACTATTAAAATCTGGAAACAAGGAAACTCTTTCTTGGGTACTGGATTTGTATATATGTGTGTCTGCGTGCTAAAGGCTATTTTTAACAATGTGTGCATGTGAAGTTAGGTAATTGGCTTTGTTACTATGTCCATGTGGGAAGTTTGGATGTGGATGTGTGTGCGAATTACCCAGGGGAAAATTTTCAAAATGCATGAACCCAAGCATAAAGGTATTTATCTGTCACACCAAGACCTATGATTCTCCCCCTCGTTACCCATCAGCCCTATCACACAGCCGACCCGGCAATGGTTACACAGCTGACTGAGTGAGTGGAGCGGCCTTGTTGAGCGCTGCTTTTGAAGATGATGCAACACGATGGACAAGCAAGCTTTTGCTTTAAAAGAAATGAATCTGCTGTTTTATTAAAGAGCTCACTGCTTGTCATGCAGCGTGAAAAAATCCAGCCGGGGGATGGAAGTCTTGAGAAACACGATAAAAAACGGGATAAAATCACCTGAACACGACTTCAATATAGTGGCGGTACAGCAGTTGATCCTGGGGTTTTACAAAGGAAAGAGACTGTGAAGTGTAAATGAGCACGCATCACACCTTTCCTGAATGCTGATGTTTAGTACTGTAGACATTTAAACATGTAAACAACTTCAGGCTGACGAATCAAATCAATGTAAATGTATCAATTATTTTAAATTGCAACATCACATTTATGGAACTTGTATAACTCAAGCATCTAAAGACGTGGCATAATTGAAATAACCATGTGAGAATAGGCAGAGGCTAATATTTCACCTCAGTCCAGCTAAATTAAATGGCTATTCTATTCTATTCTATTCTATTATGGCTTAATTTACCAGTAACAAGTTTCTCCTGTATTTCTAAACCATTTCTAGCATTGCACCATTTTATTCTTTGTGGGGAAAGTGTCCTAGCTTGAAAGAGCTTCAGACAAGAAGCAGACAAGAATGATTAGCTTTCTTAGCTACACCTAGTTCAGCTGTTGCTGCTGTTTTACTTCAGCTCTCTTGGCTGAAAAGGCACAAAACATAACAAAACAAAGAGTTTTTCCTTCCCGCTGTCTCCAACTGCGTGCTCATAGAGGGTCGACTGATTGTTGGGGCTTTAAGTTGACTATTGTTGCGATTTGGCATTAAATAAATAAAGCTGAACTAAATTGAATGGGCCACTTTATTAGGTACACCTTGCTAGTACCTGTATTGGATCCCCTTTTACCTTCAGAACTGCCTTAATTTTTCATGCCATAGATTAAACAATGTGCTGGAAACCTTTTGTAGAGATTTTGATATATATTGACATAATAGCATATAACAGTGTAAATTTGTTGTTTGTCCCATTCTATCACATCTCAAAGATGTTCTATTTGATTGAGATCTGGTTTCTGCAGAGGACATTTGACTCACTGTTGTGTTAAAAAAAAGCACTGTGAGGGGATTTGTGATCTATCTTCATGGACAAAATACAGACAATATTGTGTTCAAAGGAGCTTGCAAAGAAAAGCGTCTGGACTTCTTTAAGTTACTTGAAGACATTTCACCTCTCATCCGAGAGGCTTCTTCAGTTCCAAGGTCAAATGGTGGAGAGTCCCAGATATAAACCTGGTGGGAGTGTCCCCCCACAGAGGGACAAAAGGACCCCCTGATGATCCTCTAATCGCCTGAGCCAAGGTGTGAAACTGGGTGTGGGTCCCAATCAGCCAGAGTTTCGGGTGAGTTCATTGTGAAACCTGGCCCCACCTTATCAATGCGAATTCCTGAGGTCAGATGGCCCAGGGTGTGAGTGGGCGTTAAGGCGTCTGGGAAGGGATCTCAAAACTGGATTATAGATGGCAGAGAGTTGGTGTCGTAAACCACCGCCTCTGTTCAAAGATGGTCGCTCACAGTGGACATAGATGTTTTCTTTCACTCCTCTTTCAAACCATCTGTCCTCTCTGTCCAAAATGTGAACATTGGCATCCTCGAAAGAGTGTCCTTTATCCTTAAGATGCAGATGGACAGCTGAGTCTTGTCCTGTGGAGGTGGCTCTTCTATGTTGTGCCATGCGCTTGTGGCTGTTTGGTCTCTCCAATGTAGAGGTCTGGGCATTCCTCGCTGCACTGTACAGCAAACACCACATTGTTAAGTCTGTGTTTTGGCGTTTTGTCTTTCGGGTGAACCAGTTTTTGTCTGAGTGTGTTGCTGGGTCTGAAGTACCGGGATGTCATGCTTGGAGAAAACTCTCCACCATTTGACCTTAGAACTGAAGAAGCCTCTCGGATGAGAGGTGAAACGTCTTCAAGTAACTTAAAGAAGTCCAGACGCTTTTCTTTGCAAGCTCCTTTGACTACGATGACCTGGATGACTGAGAACCTTCACAGACACAATATTGTGTTGACAGTGCGTAATGTAAATGGTCAAATTTAAATACAAAGTGCCATAAACTACCAAAAGCCTGTTTCTGGTAACCCAAAATAATATTCTGAAGAGGCGAGGCTGCCGGACACTGGCGCCACCGGGCCCTCTGACCACCACCAGCAGGTGAAGTGTCTTGCCCAAGGACACAATGACCGAGACTGTCCAAGCCAGGGCTCGAACCAGCAACCTTCCGATTACAAGGCGAACATTTTAGGTACAAGGTAACGTGTACCTAAAATTAATCCATCACTGAACACAGCTTACATGAAATAATAATGAGACTGGAAAAGCTGTCCAAATAATATATATATATATATATATATATATATATATATATATATATATATATATATATATATATATATATATATATATATATATAAACAAAGCCTTCCACATTTGAACAAACGTGTCTCTAGAGTGGATTGTCTTTGCATCACATTTCTACCTGAAAATATTTTATAGGCAGTATTATGTACTTTAAGACATGCAATGATTATTTTAATTGAAAATAGTAAGACACAATCACCTTATAGTCAAAAATCATTAACAGTCTCTCCCTGTCATTGGTTACTACTAAAACAGACAAATGCACTTATCCAAAAATCCAAAAGAGGGCATACTATAACCTCATGTGGCTGCCAAAGCAGTCACCGATACAGAGTGCATGTCCATACTAATCCAGTCTGTGGTGTGCTTGTGAAAAAAATTACATTTGAAATGAGATAACAGAAAATCTTAAAATTATAATAAATGTGATAATAATACCAAACCTAACTTTGTTTAACTCACCCACATCTTGCACCACATCATTATCTAAAATGGAGCTAAGAGGCAACAATACAAATATGCATTTAATGCTATATTTAAAAACACACGACTTACAGAACCAGGACTTAATACAACTTGTGTAATTCTTCACGAAGCATTGCTAATTCACATGACATTCTACATAAATAAAAGTTGTCAGTTGCTCAGCTTTACAAGGAAACCACACAACCCACTTCCTTGATCCATGTGGCTAAGATGGACTGCAGTGTTAACAGATGTAGAAACAACTGAAACCAAACGGCAGTTGTTGACCTAAGTTTATATTTAACCTCAAATCACTGATCCTTTACAGGTGGTCATCTAAACAGTGCCACGGTTTCAAGGAGGAAGCCATATGTGAAATGGTCCCAACAGTGACAGTAAATCAGTCTCAACTCAGAGCTTTCCGAGCCCATTCTCACTCCCGAGGCGTAACATGCCGACGTTTTGTCACGTCCCGCGGCGTTGGGCTTTCCCCTTCAAGCCGTGAAAAAAAAATCCACACAGACTGCTAAGAGCACATATAAACAATAAAAGCAACTTTAATGCTGATGTGTACAACTACATGAGATTGGAAGATGTACTTTATTACTGCAAGAGTAATTACAAAAAAATTAAACCAGGTTCTTCTTGTTCTTGTAAACGGGGTGTGGACTAACACATCACCTTTGTTCACTTTGAAGTGTAAAGAGCAGTGTAGCAAGAACTTCTGCAACACAATAGCATCAAATTAACCCAGCAACAAATAACTTGTTGGTTCCAGCAACTCAAAGATAAAGATTGCTGGATTTATTTGTCTTACTTTACAGTCATTTAAAAAAAACAAAAAAAAAAAAAAAAGATTATCAGACACAGGAGATTCTGATGCACAGTACAGCGTAACGATTAGATCACTAGTTAAAAAAAAAACAGCAGACATATTAAGTAGACAATACACCACAGACCCATTCTGTATACCACACCCACATTCCCTGCCCTTAATTTCTCACAGTCATTTATTTAACCAAAACTATCAAAACACATTTCATATGTAATCACCATTGCACATTTTAGCCAACAGAAAATATATATAACTATCAGTTTTTCAATTGGAGATAATCTCATTACAAGTCTCACTCACAGAGCTCACAGTGAGCATAATGCATACCAAAATCCATCACATCTAGGTTTGCATTTGAAATAGATATTTTTATAAATAAATTTGGAACTAAGCATACGCTAATGGAAAGTTTTCATTTGGAAATAACTCAAAACTAATCAATTCCTTAAAAAAAAATTATATCCTGCTACATTCCATGCAATGTCTACTGCACCTAAACTCAGTCTACTCTTTAAGCTGAGTGAACATACAACTATTTTGTAACTCTCCCAGATACTCTCATTTGCTGTTAAACTTGACATCATCAAACTTGACTATCTTTCCATCACGAGTCACCACCTCGGTCTGCTCCCATGAACCCATTTCCCCGTTTTTCTCCTCAAAACGCCGCACCACCACCCTCCCTGTTGTTGGCAGGTTGCAGGGAAGATCCTTGGCAGCTTCTTGTAACAACTTCATTTTCACGAGGTCCTGTGCGAGTTCTAATCCCCCTTTCGGCGACAGATTGAGATTTTTGTTCTTGTCCTCTGGCCTCTGCGGGGAAGGAGGAAGGTGCACTCCAGTTCGAGGCAAAGGTTTTATCTCTGGTCTAGGAGAACGTTCAAATATCCGCCCTGTAGGCTTATTCATAGGTGACTGATGTATGTCAAACTTGTTTAACGGTGATGGATCCCTGTTGTCAAACTTGTTTAACGGTGATGGATCCCTGTTAAGTGGAGAAACACCTCGGTTTATCGGTGATAAGTCCCTGATTAGCGGAGATGCAGCTCGATTGATTGGTGATGGGTCCCTGATTGGCAGATGTGCATCTCTGTTCGGAGGTGATGGAGACGGGTTTCTGGCATTAATGTGAGGTGTAGGTGGTTTAAGAAGCTCTTTTTGAATGGGTGTGTTGGTGACAATGCCCTTTCCTGCAGCTCTTCGAATATCACTAATGACCCCGCCCATAGAGGCCCTCAGAGATGGGTTCTGCTCCACCATCCTACACACAGCAGGGCAGTATGGTTGGTCCTTTAAAACATCCTTGATTTTCTCAGGAGAGACGCTGGGTGTGAACAGACGAATCCGGGCACAGAACTCAGCTATGATTTTTCCCATGGCCCAGACGTCTGAACGCTGATCTCTCTGGCTACCCCTCTGCAGCACCTCAGGAGCCGAGTAAGCCTCGTTCCCCATGTCCATTGCAGAGTTTAGACCACGTCTGAAGAACTTGGCCAGTCCCAGATCAATAATTACCGCTCTGTTCGTGTTATGCTCCACCTAAAGAACAAACATTGTTCAGCAAACATTAAATATTGAATAAAAAAATACACCTCATACAGCTTTATAAGATGGATAATGTACAACCAGCTTCTGCTCAGAGATAGTTTCTCTGAAGTGTCTGCACAGAATTACCAGCTTTTCTAGTTATTGATTTTTATCTGGTTCTGTTGATCTTTAGCTGACTGTCTTTTCAGATGCTTGTTTTGTTGTTAAAGCATTTTGTAATCTTGTGATTTTGAAAAGCGACAAAGAATATGGGATGTTGTTTTTTTGCCACGATCAGTTTTATGATACCAGCCACACGTATGTCTTTAAAGTTTTGAGACAAGTATATGCGTAACGAGACATGTGACAGACGCATGTGCTTTGCCCTACATTACTTAATCTCAGAGACAACCAAAGCTTGCGTAAGTTGACTTTGACATTGCAAATAAAAAAGAAAAAACAAACAAATGACAAAAACTTCTTTATCTACCAGAGGGATAAGACTTATTCAGAGTCACCATATGCTCAAATCTGCATGTTAAAAAGAAACATTGTGATAAAATATCTCAATTTCCACTCACCATAATGTTTTCAGGCTTGAGGTCTTGATGGACAATGTCTCTGGAGTGTAGATGAAGCAGCCCTTCACACATGCCGACAATGATTGTGCCTTTATTAGCTGGAGTCAACTGTGTGGTAAAAATAAATATGAGACCAGTTTTAGGACGACCAGGGTCACATTGACTTTCATGCTTACCTGAGTTGGAAATCTTTAAACTACTTATTAAAGTGTGAAATAAATTAGGCAATTGCATGCTAAAATACATAAAATGTTACACAACAGAAGATAATAGGTAATATTACAACAGCAATTGTTCTTTAAAAATTTGGTTTATACCCTACACAAAACACACAGCAAAGCAAAGGAGTGAGTCAAAGGGCAGTGGTGACCTGCAAACCATGTAAACAATTTTCTTAATGTCAACTTTCATTTCTTTTGTCTTTTTCCTAGTAACCTCACCGATATTTTAGACTTTGACGCCTTGAAGATGGTGGTCTCCAAGTCCTCTCCGAAGACAAACTCTAGTGGAATGATCCATTTTCCATCTTTAAGAGTTATTTTGCCCAGAAGCCTCACTATGTTGGGATGTTTTGACTTGCTGCAGATCAGTGGTAACAAGTCATGGAGAAAAGAAGATTTTGACAAAATCAAAACAAAATAAACTGGGCGTTTTCTTTTTCTAAAACATTCAAAACCACCTGGATCATCTAGCATCAAGTGATGGAATTCTGTGCAAACATTCAGGTTTTGATTCAGAGGCCACTAGATGACTCTCATGAAGTCTGTTTCTGGTTGTATTGATCAGATTGATTAATCAGAGACATTCACATCAGTGGCCTGCTGGAGATCATTTTGTAGGACTCTGGCAGTGCTCGTCCTGTTTCTCCTAGCACAAGAAAGAGCAGATGCCGGTCCTGGCGATGGGTTAAGGACTTTCTACGGCCATGTCCAGCTCTTCTAGGTATTGATGTGCCAATCTGTTCAACCTCTGTAGGGTCGAGGTATCGCCTCATGCTACCAGTAGTGACACTGACCCTAGCTAAATGCAAAACTTGTGAAAGAAAAATTGGTCAGAAAAGCTAAAGAGGAAAAAGATGTCAGTGTCCTCCACCTGTAAAACCACTCCTGATTTGGGTGTTATCTAATTGTTGCTCCTCTAGTAAAGCTGTTGTTAATGTCATTAATACTACAGCAGCTGAAACTGATTAACAACAACCTCTGCTACTTAACTGGCCATATCAATACCCCAGACGTTTAATTGACTTTATGCTGTACTCTTATTAAATAGTATTACTTTAATTTTTTAGCAGTTAATTAACACATAGTCAAGATCACCTGATGAAGATAAAACAGAGCATCAGAATAGAGAAGTTGATTAAAGTACATTTGAAAATGGTGTGGTTGGTTGATGGCAGTGTTTCAGAAACTGCTGATCTACCCCTTCTGTCAACAAGGCCTTGTTGATATCAGAGGCCTAAGGAAAATGGTTAGACTGGTTCAAGCTGGCAGGTAGGCAACAGAAATTCAAATAATGAGCTTGCTTTGAATAAGTACCTGGCAAGAGTGGGAAGGGAAAACTCCCTTTTAACAAGAAGAAACCTCATAATACTGCCTGAGTGAAGACATAACAATGTAGGTAGGTAGATAGATAGATACCCTTATGATGATCTAAAGAGTGACCAGAACTCATTTTTTTTTCTCAAAGCACCTCAAGGTTGTGGTGCAAAAGGAGATTTTGATCATGGAAGTACAGATCTGCAGCACATGTGTGAAGCTATGATGCCAATATCAACAAAAATCTCTGAGCAATGTTTCAAGCACTTTGTGGAGAGAGTTTAAGGCAGTTCTGAGAGTTGAAGGCCGACAAGTCTTGGCCAGTAGGTGTTTGTGCAATTCACATTTTTTAATATTATGGTTTACACCATGATGCTCTTTTGTTATAGCCCAGAAATGACAATGCTAATATGTAGTAAATAGAAGGTATGAAATAAATACTTACCGGGGACCCATGTAACCAGTTTTAAATCAATTATCAGTGATGTGACTGTTAATGCATAAAGAACATGCTTTTTGCCTATAAAAACATGCAGAATGATAGTTTTCTCTATTGAGCAATAAAAAGCATATGAGCATAAACAGTTACATTTAGTTAAAAGCAAGCAAAAAATTATTAAATGTCTGTCAGCAATTACACCGTCTGCCATATATTTTACACAACTATGTTTTGTAATAATGTCATATTGCTGTTTTTGTCTTTGAAAATATTAACCATGCTTAATATGCTTACTTGTACACTTCACTCTCTCTCTCCAGATCCTTCCAGCTGATGAGATGCTGAGGAACTTTCTTAATAGCAGCCCAGGTATCATTGTACTTCTCCTTGTACACTTTCCCAAAACAGCCCTCTGCAAGGGTGCTGGTGGAGTACGCCATCTAGGAGACGCTGTGAGAGCCTTAGAGTGAGGGGAGGGTCATTTTACTCACAAAACAAACAACGATAGAATTGATAACAAGGACATAATAGAAATACAGTTTCTGCAGTATATTCAGGTTTGGTGACAACTACAATGTTTAGTTATGATATAAGCTTGAGTAATTGTAATACAAGCCAGTAAATATTTATGTTTGGTGGAGAACGATTGTGAGTAATACCCTGTACTTTCAGTGCTTTTGATGATCTTGAAATCACTCTGTTTTGTTTCTGGTACTAGCTGCTGTGACTTTTAGTACTTTCCACTTTAGACATTGACAAAACAACAATTCAGCAAAGCAATTCAGGACAGCAAGGTTATTTTAAGGGCTATAAAATATGACTATAAAATATAAAATATGACCGTTTAAAGTTACTTTCGTTTCACTTGGATTTATCTTCCCGAATTCAGGGTTTAACATTATGCTTCTTAAACCACATTGTGAGTATCCTTAATGATCAAGATTAAATATAAAATATTAGTAGCTAACATAGCAGTAACTATCTGGAGATATATAGTTAGGTAGAAAATATTAATCCTTTTCTCCATCCAGCTTGATAAATAAAAGTAAAAGTAAGAAGCAAATAAACTCAGGTCATTTAAACAGCACTGACTATATTTATGTTTAGGGTATTGCCATTTTAACTTACAGTAAATAAAATGTGTTTACCTTTTTCATCTCACTGAGATTTCGAACTTAATCACAAACAAACTGAGACTGAAAAACTGCTCTCACTCACCTTTCAACCTAACATTCATTGGTGTCAGCAGACTGTCAGAGCAACATAAACATCAGTTAAAAAAAATATTCCCTGGAAGGGCGTTACCACTCTTGAGTAATACCGTAGATTCCTTACTGGAAAATTCTTAAGAAGAATGAAAATGTTCCACAGACTGATAATCTCACTGAACTACCATTTTGTTTCCCTCAAATAATAATTAATTAATTTAATTAGAAATACAGTTTGGGCAGTGAGCACCTGAATAGTAAAGTTCAGGCAGGCTGTTCTCAGTAACTCAGCTGTAACTGAAGCTGTTGTATAAATAAAGACACCAGGACCCTGATCTACAACCAAGCTTATCATTTCAAATATTCTGACAGCAGAGTGACTTGATGTCAGCATTATACAATGGGTTTTCAAAGAGACAGAGAGCTGTGTAGTCAAAACAGGAAGAAAATGTTGACAGGCTGGTCAGTCCATAAGAGAAGAGATTGAAGAAGGCAGTTTTTAACTTCAAAATAGTCCTTATTATCAAGAACATTTGCAGTCACCGTATCTGAAGGACTAAAGTTGATCACAGTATAGCAAATCATTTTCACTTAAGACAAACTCAATGTTTTACAAACATACATAAAAAGCTCCTCAGGAAACACACTTTTCAATTACTTAATTGTACTTAAATTTAAAACCATTCAAAGCTAATATATATATAATATATAATCTTTGATCTTTTTTGTTCTTGAATCTCTAAACCACAAAAGATTCTCTTCCTACCTTTGTGCTGTTGAGGGAATGCAGCTGTGTCAGGTCTGAACACGAGTTGACATAGTTATCTCTCTTTAAACCTGTTCCACACCTTCCTGAATCTGATTCATGGCCCCAAGCAAAGCCAGTCCTATCCTGTAGCACACTAATTACAAGTGAAGAAAGAAGCACAGCGTAAATACAAATGCAGGTATGAGATAATGTTTGATAAACAGGACACGTGCTGTCACAGTGGGAGAGAAGATAGAGCCAGAGACCAGGGTTTTAACATTTGGATGACCGTGTGGAAAACAAAATAGCAGCAACATCCATAATAAATATAACAGCAGTGCTAGTGGTTATATGTATACATATACATGTGTACATCTAAAAATGCTAAAATGAAAAAGAAGGGATGATGAAATATGCAGATACATCCTTATGCAAATTATTAACTGGTACAATTACCTACCAAAATACTTAGAATACCATCAGCCTTAGCTGTTTACACTGAAACTGCTGAATACAAGCTGAGCCAATGTGAGCACAAAAGCACGCTAGTGTTAGCAGGTTTTTAACTATTATTAGGTTTTTAACAAAACTATGAATGAACACATATGGAATTATCTAGTAAACAAAAAAGTGTGAAATTACTCAAAACATGTTTTATTCTTCAAAATAGCCACCCTTTGCTTTGATTACTGCTTTGCACACTCCTGGCATTCTCCCAATAAGCTTCATGAGGTATCTAATAAAACAGAAAATGGTTTTCCAACAGTCTTGAAGCAGTTCCCAGAGTTGCTGAGCACTTGTAGGCGGTTTTGCCTTCACTCTGCTGTGCATGTCACTCCAAACCATTTCAATTTGGTTTAGATCAGGTGAATGTGGAGGAAAGGCATCCATCACTCTCCTTCTTGCTCAAATAGCCCTTACACAGGCTGGTGGTTGTCTGTCTCTGTACGCTAACCTGTCCAGGGTGTACCCTGCCTCTTACCATAAGGTAAGAGGCAGGGTACACCCTGAGAAGTAAAGCAAGTGTGTAAGTTCATCTCTGAATGTTTGTAAAGCATTTCCATGTTAAGCTTAACAACCGATATATGGAGCGACTGCCTCTCTCTCTCCTGCTGCTACTTCAGTCATGACAATGATCAATGATCGGCTTTTCTGTCACAAGTCCGTCTCTCTTGTTTGTTTATCGCCCACTTTGCACCACAAAGAGGAAACAAGCAGCAAAACGACAGCAGCAGCACGTTTTTGATAAGCTGTTGTTAGAATTTATTTAATACTACTTTCTACACCAGGATCCTTTTCTACGCAACTGACAACTGGTAACTGTACACGGGCGAGTCTAGCAAAGCTTTCAGGTAGGGCAGTAACAGGGAAAAGGGGGGCATCAAAGACATACTTTTTTTTTTCTTATTCTCATTTAAAATGTCTAGCTTTAATAAATAATTATCTGAATCTTACAACCAAAGTTTTCATCTCATGCAAAATGTATAGAAGTCCATTATTGTATATAGCAACTATTAACTTTCTGGGGTCGATCGGCCACGTAGAACCCGAGTTATGATAAAAACAGTCAAAACAGTGGTGTTTACAGCGGAAAGAAAGAAAAATGGCATTTTCTAAGGACAGCGTTAGCAAACACTCTCCGCTTGCGAGTGAAAAAAGAAAAAGAAAAAACACCTCTTCCCTATTGGTGTAAAAGTGTACCTAGTCAACCAATCAAAAAATGGTATGGTAACATGTGGCATTTGGTTGTTTAGGAAGAGGGGGAAGTTTTAGGAGTGATGCCAGGAGAGAAAGCGGGCGAGTGAAAGTAAGAAAGAAAGAGAGAAAGTGCGTTTTCGTGAGACATTAGTGATGTTTAGCGTGTTTGGAGGCTATAGTTAGTGTGTGGTGTAGTCATTGTTTTGTTTTGTGTGTCAGTTACACTGATGGATGTCACGTTTGCGCCAAAAAAAGCCACCAAAGGCAAATTCCAGTGTAAACACCGTCTTCACATGTAAAACTGGACTGATACAGCTCCTGTTGACAGACCTGCAGGGTTTAGGCCAGTGGTATTCTCCTCTGTCTTATAGTGGACAGAAACATCTTTTTTGGAGTGGCACAAGTAATTTTTGTGCCTTCTTATTTGATGCAGAACACCTGATTGTTCTGTAAATAGATTTAAATGGTTATATAAAAACACCTGAGGCCTTGGCTGCATTTTTAGGTAAACAGTTCCATATAACTTTGTTGTTTGCAAAACGTGTGCATAATTTTTTAGAAATGTACAATTTCTATTTGCATTTTAAGTTATGAAAATGATTCGTTAAACATGTTTGTGGTTTTTACTGTAAAAAATATAACTTGTTTTCTACTTGGATTTTAATTTTGTTGTCTAAATTTACATTTTAATTGTGTAAATATAGTATGTCAAAATGAAAAAAATAACTCACATTTCAGATATTAGAGGTTGTGCTGAAAATAATGATACCAAATAAGGCAACATAAACAGTTTTTAAAGGTGAAACATAGAGGTAAAATCAAAAGTCGTCAAAAACGGCCAATTATGCCCTGGACGCCAGAGGGTTAAGTCTAATATATACCCTAGTAAGCTATATTTAACTTATTTTTTCCTTTGGGAAAAAAGCTTATTAGCTTGATCAGTATTGCTGAACTATGAAATATTTTGTGTGCAGTGTATTTTTAGCATACAGGCATATCAGAATAGTGGTAGTGTTTTGTTTTTTAAAACTTGAGTATGAACTTGTCAGGGTTGTGGTTCATTTTGACCCAGCATTTTCAGTTTCTTATGTTTTGGTATTCTTCTGTATTATGATTTATGTTCTGATTCTTTTGTTATCCTGTTTTCAATATTATTTTCTATGTTTCAGTTTATTCTGTTTAACGGTTTAGTTCAGCGTCAAGTCAGCTTCCTTGTTTTTGTTTCTTGTTTCCTGTTTTATAGTGAAGGTCCGTGTGTCATGTGAGTGTATTCAGTTTTGCTTCCCCTGTCTCGTCTTGTCAATTACTTCCTTCTGTGTTCCCCACCTGTGTGTAATCTCCCTGTGTTCTTCTGTGTGTATTTAAGTTGTTTCTACTTGTGTAATAATCGCTGGTCTATCTGTGAATTAAGTGTGTATTCTCTGTGTGTTTTCCCTGCCATCCACCTTCATATGTCTCTGCTCACCCTCCTTCATGTTCGTGTTCATGTTTGCTGTTTAGTAGTTTAGTTTTTCCCAGCTTAGATTATCTTTAGTTCCATTTTGCCATTTTTCACCTTGTGCTTTATTTTACAATAAACCACCTTCACATCTCAGCAAGTGCCTGCCTCATTTATTTTCTCCTCATAGCTCATCCCATTTGCCATGACAGAACTTTTACAAAATGCAGCAAGATATTAAAAAAGACAGTTTTATTGATTATAAAATACACTATATCTGATTCATATCGGTATCGGCAGACATCCAAATGTATGATATTGGTATCGGTATCGGACATAAAAAAGTGGTATCGTTATCGTGCCATCTCTAGTAGAAAGTAGTAAAAAATTAAGAAAAACATTAAATAAGAAGGCGTGTCCAAACTTTTGTGTCTGGAGATGGAGCAATACTGGAAGACCATATGGGAGAAGGCTGCAACACATAACAGTGGCTAGTGAATCTAAGAGCAGATCAGACAGACCTCCCTGAACAGGGTCCAGCAACCATCACAGTGGCAAAAAGGGTTCTTCATTATGGACAAGTTGGACACCACAAGGCCTCGACATAATTAACGTCTACTGGCTGAGGAAACTGACTGCACTCCATGAACATCTGGTAGTACAAATGAGCAGGCTGCTAATGGATGAAACACACCCAGAATGGCTAACTGCTCAGTCCTGATCCCCAAGAACCCCCAGAAGGGATTGGTTCCATCCAACTACCGGCCTATAACCTGCCCCAGTACCACATGGAAGTCCCTATCAGGCATCACAGCGCTAAGATGAATAGGCACATGACTCAATACACGAGTGGGGCACAGAAAGGAGTTGGCAGGAATACCAGAGGAGCAAAACACCAGTTCCTAGACAGAGCAGTCACCCAAGACTGCAAGACCAGACTGACCAACCTGTGCACTGCCCAGATTGAGAAGGCCTATAACTCAACGCCCCACATTTGAGTCGTGGAATGCCTAGAACAATACAAGATCAACAGGACCCTGAGAGCCTTCATCAAGAATTTGATGGGAATGTGGCAAACAACACTGGAGGCCAACTTCAAGCCTATAGCACAATACACCATCAAGTGCGGGATCTACCAAGGAGATGAGTTTTTCCTGCTGCTGTTCTGCATAGGCCTGAACGCAGGTGAATAGGAACCATGAAGAGGCCACTAAGAAAGCTGCAACCCCCAAGTACCTGCAGAGGGTCAGGCAAGTCCTAAGGAGTCAGCTGAATATTAGGAACGAGATCTGGGCTATCAACAGCTACTGCCTGCCAGTGATCAGGTACCCTGCTGGAATAATAAGCTGCCTAAAGAAGGAGATGGAAGCCAGTGACATCAAGACAAAGATGCTCCTGACTAAGCACGGAAGGTATCACCCCAGTTCAGCACCCTGAGAGTGTACGCTGAGTGTAAGGAATGATGCCTGGTACTGGTGAGTGTCAGAACCACTGTCCAGGATGAGACAATGAAGAGTTTTCTCATCCACGTACTCAGTGAACACCTCAGGCAACAGAAACCCAGTAAAGTAGAGTAGCAACTGGAGGAGCCATCATGGAAGGACAGGCCCCTGCACGGTAAGTACCACTGGCGGATAGAGGAAATGGCTGACATCTAGAAATCCTACCAGTGGCTGGACAAAGCTGGACTGAAAAACAGCACAGAGACACTAATCATGGCAGCACAGAAACAAGCTCTAAATACAAATTCCAGAAAAAACGTAACAACATAAGAAAACTTGTGTTGTGTTCACGCTTACTCTGAATTTTAAAGGCTCTGTTCTTGATCTTGTATCTAGTTGGCCTGTGTAACAGTAATAATAAAGCCATTTAATTTGTTCTCCATATTTTCAATTCTATTACAACCAATTTCTCATTCATTTGAAATATTTCTTTGTAAAAATGATTCTATAATTGAATGCTATGGTTACCATATGCATGTATACATATGAACATGTATATACTGTATATATGACTGTATGTATAAGCAGTCTATTGTAAAGATTTCAACATTTCTGGATTCAAACTTCATCCTACTGTTCTCTTGATGTCATATTTCAATAAGTTGCAGCTTAGAGAGTTTTGTAAAAATGTTGTAGGAGATTCAAAACATGGTTACTCGAGCATTTTACTTTCTATCTGCAGTTCACTTATTATTTTTCTTCATTTCACATTCATGGAGTCAACTTGAGACTTATTTAACTTATTTCTTTCAAATGTAAAACTATGAAAATGTTGTGGTTTTCTAACTAATGTGGTGACCCACCGGGTATACAACTCCTATTGAGTCAAATCATAAATATATGGTAGCAGAAATCCCTCTAGTATATATTCATACATCACACCGATACAAAATTGTGTACAAGCAAATAATGTACAAGCTCTCTACTGTAGTGTGTGCTGTCATTATAAAAGTAAAACACACTGATTATACTGGAATGACTGTATATAATGCATTGAGGATTTCCTTGCTGCTACTACTAAAAATCAGAAATATGTGGTGGGTTTCTGAAACTTTGGGTTTTAGCAAGGTGTATCACAAAAAAACCCCAAAAAAATGATTAAGAAGAAAAACCCTTTGTTGTTTATAGAGAACGATTTCTATACTACAGTCGATTCATACTTAATTGTTTTCAGGCTAACAAAAAAAATGTGTAAGAACTAGTTGGACTTTCATTCATTGCCTTTGTGAAGGAGAAAAACAACATTAACTGAATAAAAGATTGTTATATAATTTGAAACTTACTGGCGTTAACCACTTGTCCAATTCAGGGTAATTGGAAGAGAAGAGACACACGTCCAAGACAGGCAACTAGTCACACTCACAACAATTGCCATTTTAGCATTACCAGCTAATCTGTTATGAACTGTAGGAGGAAGCTACAGTACCCTGAGAGAGCCACAGCAAACCACACCCAAAGGCCTCAGCTGGCTTGCAAATTCAAATCAGGAACGTCTTGCTGTTAGACAATAGTGTTAGTCACTGCAGCAGTGCAACATTTTCACTGAATAATTATTTAAGTGTATATGGATTTCTATTTCACCTCTATACGTTTAAAATCCTGGCTGTAGCATTGGCTGTAGTTTTACGTACCGCACTAGAAGGTTTACAGCATTTCTTGTCAGTATTTCCTTTGTTCTGTTTCAAATTGATCTCAAATAAATCTCAAGGGAACACTTTTTTCAGGATGTTTCCTTGCACTTTACCTTTTGGTTAAATTTGTAATCTGTGATACAGAGGAAAAAGTGAGCAAAAAGGAAAGCGACAAAAAAGAAATGAAACTTTTTGGTTCATTGGTTTTTGTTTGGGTAAATTGTACAGCTTTAAACTAGTGGCTCTATAGTGTAATGATTAACACAAGTACCTAACATTTAAAAAAATCCCCTGCTTCATACCAGGGGAAAAGGGAGACGGCTGCATCAGGAAGGGCATCTTGTACATGCAGACTGAGCTCCTGTAGCGACTCCTTATGAATAAGAAAGAAGCTTAAAACAGTATAACTTTAAATGAAATACTCACCATTACATACGTTCTGTAACAATGCAGCACCAAGACAACATACTGCTGTGCTGAAATCCTGGGACAACCTTTGAGGAAGAAAAAAGAAAAAAAAACAGCATTGTTTTTGGTTGCATTATCAAATTATAAACTGGTCTCTCATGCTGTTATTTACTCATCTATTTTAATGTAAGTCTATACCAGCAGTAACACATTGTGTCTTGGCACTGTTGTTATGTACCAACACTAATATAGATATTTTCAATTAATCTCCCACCACTTTTGCTTTTGGTTTACGATACCTGGCAGGAATTCCTTCACAGAAACAAGAAGAAAAATGAAAGCTAACCAAAACTGAAAGCAATGACTAAAATTAGATCAGGGCGGGGTGGGAAGAAAAAGAGAAGAGAAGAGAAAAAAATCATTTTGAGAATTAAGTACAAAGGACTTTACAGAATACAATAAAATAGCTAACAATGAGGAAACCCATTAAAACGTGTGAGATATAGAATGCTAAACTAAACCAAATGTCTGCTTGCTCAGGCTTCACAATTAGAAGCAGGTATATGACTGAATCAAATGCTGTTGCTTAGGATTTCTTTAAGCCATCCTCTAAATACAAACTGACTGGCAGAAAAATCTGTCAACCCCCCCCCCCCCCCCCCCCCGAAAAAAAAAAAACAACAAAACAAAACAAAAAGCCATTGCGAAACAAGAAGACGGGCTATCTACTCATATACAGCAGTTCTCTAGCAATGAGCCCATAGTCCACATGCTGACGGCTGCTGTGTGAAGAATTCCAAGCATGGCCGCTTGGTTGCATTAAAAAACTGAAGACCAGACGTCCTTTAAGGTTTTGTTTAATTAGTTGTAACATTGTGAGTGAATAACAGCAGTGGCACGTTGTGGCTTTGGGACATGCTGTGCCATTGCTGTTATTTACACTAATTGTTTTTGTTAAAAGAGAAAGTTTGAGGTGTTAATAGTCCAGTTTAATTCATTAGGTGCCTAATGCCATATTTAAATTTAAAAACAGAATAAAATTTGAATAGATAGATATTTAAATTGGTATTGGACATTTACACCTTTCTGGTCACTATGTCCTATCCATTTTAATGGACTTCAGAGAATTACAGACTTATTAAAACTATAACATATATTTCTTTACAGTTATGTTTTCTTTTGTGTTCTGTAAAGCACTTTTTAACTACGTTTTTCAAAGCGGTAAATGATAAATAATATCATTATTATTATTACATGGATCAGTAAAGGTTCACTATGCAATCAACCTCAGTCTTTATACCACCATCTAGTGGCAAAAAAAATATATATATATTATGACGTACATTAGCAGTCATAGTCATTTCATTTCCTACAGCTCTCGTTTGAGGACAAAACCTGTACGGGGTTATCTGTGGAACTATTGCTCATCGTGAGAAAATGGTCTATCCGTCGGATTATTTGCCCCACTTTCAACCACGAGGTTAGTTTGTTTATTGACACGGCATTATTTAATATTTTTAAAATGGCGGCAAGACAGTTGTTTTTCCTCTTAGTGTGCTCATTTTTGAGGCTCTTCATTCATTCTCTCCAGCAAAATGGCTGTAGTTGCATTTCATTCCAGGCTTTCTGAGACTGAAATTTACAGGCTGCATCTGGTACTTTTACTCAGATCACCACTTTTATTCATTTTTACGGCACCGAAATTTGTTTTGTTAACTTTTTGCAGCTGAAGTTATTTTGTAAGAAATTACAAAGTAAGAACAGCACGTGCTGCTAATGTACTGCATTGGCAATCCAGGAAAACAATGTGCAGTGTTGCTATTTTACCATATTACCTAAGTGCTGCACATTATGCTGACTCATTAAAAGAATTTCCTTAAAAAGGAAAGAAAAATATGCTTGTATTTTGGTAGTTAAATATCTAAGGACTGTAAAATGAACTGTTTTGCATATGAAAACGATTTTCAGTAGACTAACTGTGTTATGTTTTCACTTAAAGATGGTGATAATCTACACACTCAGGAGAGCGGGTATGCTTTTGTCATGGTTTTTACAGTTCTTTAATAAAATATGTTTTTTACACTTATTGTAAAAATGGGAGAAAAAAGCAATATTTTTCCCCTCTATATTACAGTGATGCAGGTCTCTCTTCTGACATGGTGCACAAGTTTTGTTACAAGTATGAAGAAAGTGCCCTGCCTGTAACTGACACAGGGAGTTGTGTGAGGCCCATTCCTCACATGAAGCAGTTCCCCATGTTGACAAAAAGCAAGCCACACCCATACCCGCCTGAGTCAAGACCTATGACAGAGGGATTCTTAATCAAGTCCAGTTTGGCTGGGATGCAAAGTGAGCCGCAAAATAACTTCAATTGCCAGACATACACAGATCGTGAAGATAATAGCAAGGGAGAGGAAGTAGTCAAGCCTTTACCCGGAACATCAGCCATTACAGAGGCACTCATGGAAGATGTAGAAAATAAGGGTAACATCATGGATGCCAACACAGACGCCAAAGAAAACCCAGGAAGCGCCGCACCAGTGGAAGAAGTGACGGCCCAAAACCGCTACAAGAAAAGAGCTGTTGGGAAAAAATGGAAAGGTAATTAAATTTCCAATATGTATCTGTTAAAAACTGCCATGCATACATTTATTGCAAATATTACATTTTAAATCATAAAGATCGATATATTAAATGCCAAAAAATCTAGCATGTTTAACACTGAGGACATGGTTAAAGTTGTTGTTGTATTTTATTGCAGTTCTGCTGAGGCATGTTTCTTTAATGTTACATTTACATGCATGATTAGACAAAATACTGGAAAGTCTTATATGATGCAATCAGTGTAACTGCTGTACCTAAATAAGTGTATAATTTTATTTAAATTTCCATGTGGAGTAATTCATAGTGACTTTTTCCATGAGTAAGTCTGCCTCGTACTTTTTCTTTCCAGTCTACAATCTCTGTGTGGTGGCAGTTCTAATCATAAACTTTCCTGCCTGTAATGGATCTAATGGTATGTTGTACTTCATATGTATTTAAAGGTTTATTTATATCTAGTTTATATACATGTGCAGTTTTTTTAAACTATTAATTATATTTTTATATTTTTGATCAGTTTATTTATATAGTCTACAGCACATCTACAGTGTTAAAAACGTGAGTAAGCTAAGCTGTAGTAAGTTTTTATTCAAAAATTGGTAACACTTTGTAATACAACACCCCAACTGAGGACGTAATTACCCTGTAATTAAATCTGACTTTAAATGAGCCACTTTATTTGCAATTTTATTGTACCGGAAAGTGAATATACATTATATTTTCAAGTTACCATGAAAGTAATTTAATTACACTATAATTTATTTTTAGGTACACTGTAATTGTATGGTAATTAGCAGAAAAACAAATATTTTTCCATTTTACATCGTAGGTATGCCTTACTTTTTAGGGTGTGCATTGCAGGGTGACTTACAACAATGTTATAAAATGCAATACTAAGAATTATTTTAGGTCCCATCAGCATGTAATTTTAACTCGCATGCATTTACACCTGAAATCATGTTTATATTTATATTTTCCGTTTCTCTAAATGCAGATGGGCTAAACTGTGTGGTCTGCAAGGATCAGGACAAGTGCTCCAACCTCAACACAATATATGACGAATGTGACAATATCCTGTACCAGAGAGACAAGAGAGAGAAAGCTTTCCCAGAATGCTCTCAAATACCACCGCCTGTGCCTAAGACTCCTAAAACCTGCACAATATGCCAGTCCAATTTTGTCTTCATTACCTGCTCAAACGACACTAATGAAATCCAACCAGAAGCAAAGGGATCACTCATTCAAGACATCCATAAAACATGTATGTAGACCATTAAGGCGCCATTCTGCGCTGGCTTTGTTGAAATGCTGGTTAAAATATACCTGGACGTCAAGTTTCAAAGTAAAATTTAAATAGAATGTGCATGTTTAAAAATATTTAAATAACATACATCTAATACATTATAAAATCACTGTGAACTGTTAAGACAACTGTGTAGATGAGGTTAAAAAATCAGAATGGGAAACGACGATCAACACAATAGCGCCATTACTGTTGTCACTGTCGTTAGGGTGCTGCATGTTCCGCTGGTTTAAACTCAGCAAGCAGTATTAAATAAGGGTTGGGCGAAAAAGCCTCAAAAGGATACCACAATATTTCAAGAAAAAATTATGATAACAGTATTTCTGACGATATAGAAAAATATATATTATGCATCTAGCTTGAAGACAGCAGCATTTATAAATGTAAGAAAATGAATTTTCAAACCTTCTTTTCCAATGAGGAGTCTGGGTGTTGTTTCCCTGGACTTTTTAAGTATAAAATAACACTAAATTTAGAATAAACTAAATAACCATGTGACTCTGCAGGAGCCTGATCCAATATAGGCATATAATAAAGCTCAAAAATATTTTGTACCTGGGGTGTTACATAGAACATTTTAATTGGTTGTTTAAATCCACCATTTGCCTCTATTATCAGAAGGACCGCAACTGGTGAATACTCTTGCTCTTTGTTTAGTTGGGTCGCACATCACCAGCTGCAAGTTCCTCCTCCTGTTTTCTTGCATACTTTGCTGGGAACTGTGCTCTGCTGTCTATCGTCCCTTTTCTGTGTAACTCATCATCGAAGTCGGACGCTCAGCTCTAACTCATCTCTCAGACATGCCCGGACTTGTCTCTTTGTGGGAGGATAATGGGGGAGGGCATTATGGTCAATATGATATGGCACAGACTTACATTAAATGCACCTGTTTGAATCGGTACAGTCTAATGCAGTCTGGATACACTCTGTACATGCGAAATATTATTTTGGAGGCTGTAGATTTTATTGCTATTGAATTTCTACTGTGCTGTGTATCAAACTGGTTAAAAGGCATATATGTGCCATCTGTGCCATCATGAATTCACAGTAACGAGTCGTTCTATTTCTAATCAAAATATATGAATTATTTAAATGTAATTAGCTATTCATACAGAATTATGCTACTTAAATGTATTTTTTCCTCTTTAGGCATGCAGTATAAGACTTCTGACCCGATGCCCAGCAGAGGGACTTCCCATTACAGTATGTACTTTATTTTCACATAGAGAAAAAAAGGTTTTAGATAATCCTTTATGAGCTGGATAGCACAACAAGGACTACTGAGAACATCACAATATTGTGATGGAACTGAAACTAGTGGCGGTATCCACTACAGGTTGGGATGTTAGAGTAGGAGTTAAAGTAGATAACAGCATGTTAAATCAGTATTAGCGGATGTGGGCTCATTCCTAGTGGCAAAGCCTTATAATTTCGTATGATTTAGCACATTATATTGCGTATTAATATCATTTCACATAATGTATTTATTCCCAGTGGGTCTGCCAAATCGGATGGATCCTCATATTTGATTATTGAGCTGCAGATTTAACATTCTTGGTGACGCAACCCTCCGATTTTCCCATGCTGCACTTGTTCACTGAGACTGGGTTTGTCTCCTCCTGGTCTCAAATCGTAGATTTGCGAGTCAACAACATCCGACAAATTCATAACTGCGCAGTTTCGCAGCGGGTACTTAAAGGTCAGTTTTGCTACTGAAAAATGTAACGCCGTTTTTTGGCGATCCGCCTTTTTGTGATGATTAATATTTTTGTTATACAAATATATTTAAAAGTGAGAGAGAGGGCGAGAGAAGAATTACGCCCAAGTTACGTACCCAGAGATCGCCCCAATCCCATAATCGCAAACTTCAAAAAGAAAAGGCGCGCACTCACTCGCATTTCAGGAAGTGGCCACCCGGTGCGCGCGTTTACAAGCCTGTCAGCGCGATTAACAGATTTCTATTAGGTTGCCATAATCCCACCGCTTGGATCCTCGAACTTTGAGCCAACCACATAAACCCACCGTCTGACATCCCAGCTGTTCCTCCCTGAGAGCCCGGGCCCCACGTCCCATCAAGTCGGAGAGCAGCAGCGCTACCGATCCAGACAGTGAATGTAAGAGGGCAGCAGTGCACATAAATAATAGTGAGGCTGTAAAACTTGTAATCTGTCCTGCCACCATTTGTTAATCGCTACATAAGCCATATATACATGCATACAACTATTTAAATACCGGCAATCATTTGGGCAAATATCAGAAATCCCTTTTTGGCACAGCGAGTGCACAGCGAGCGCGCTCGTTGCAGTATTTCTTTAATAGAATGATAGATGTCGCTAGACAAAACCTCCACATCAACACGATTGGTAGAAGAAGTCATAACCGGAAGTAAAGGAACAGCAAAGTTTTGTTTTGAAAGGGGGCGTTCGAGTAGTCCAAAAAGCACGTACTTATAGGACTTTCCCTTTCAAGGGGGAAATATTTACGCTGCCGTGATTTCCAAAATTTGTAGTAGTTTGTAGTTGTGTTAGATGCTTCTAGGAGTGACTTTTTATTCAAACAGAGGGCAGATGATCAGAAAGGAACGCGTCACTGACGAACTGGAAAGCTTAAGTCTGTGAGCGCAGTCGCGGTTAACCCACGTTATAGCCGAGCCCCACTTATTTCTAGCAAAACTGGTATTTTGAATAAACAGCAGAAATGGTCCGAACGGAGTTTCCCCCGGAAATGTGCACACATTGAGCACAAACGAGCAACCTCTATTTGTTGAATCTGTAATAAAAGCCGAAGTTAAATGTTTGTCAAAATACAACTAATAATTAAACTGCTTTAGTGGATGAGATTATGAATGTAACAATACAGCTGGGGAAGAAAAGAAAATACACCAATGCGCGCTTTTATACACTTGGCACACTAAGAGTATCTTAATTATGACAGAGGTTTAGTGATATGATGATATCTTTCATGTTTATATGGTGAAACAGTTTGTAGCAATCCTGTGCTCTAGGTATAAAGGGCTCCATATACCCTCACATACAGTGACACACTCTCAAAGTGAAGTTATATCTGCTGACCCGAGTCACGCTTTGGTGTCCTTTCTGCTGGTCCTTCACCTCTCAGTTTTCTAACCTTGTTGCAACTTGGCAGATAGCGTGAATCTATTATTGTGTCATTTTTCAATTTCAATTATATATCAATACAGAAACTTAATTCCTAGATTATACAGAATTAGATGCTGCAACAGTTTGAATAGATCAGCCTTTCTGGAGACAGCATAAGCCAAGAAAAAGGTGCCAGTATACTCTTTGCATTGGTCACTTAACACACAGAGCTGATATATAAAGAGTCAAAACCATAGGCAAAGACATTGCTGGGTGTTTTCTTTTTTAAGTATTTTTCAACCCACAGAGTCTCACGTTTTCAAACTGTCTTAACCTCTCCCTCTGTATAATTTGTGAATCTCTAAACTTCTGTACTAATAGACCATATCACCAAAAGTTTTCACTCATCTGCCTTCACTTCCACTTTGTTATAATACCACTAGATTAACTAGAAAAGGAAAGGAAATTTCATGGCTGGACTTGTTGCACGGGTGGGGTCCTGTCATTCAGTCTGCATGACTAGGTGCCTTTTTTTACACTGGTGCCCACAGAAGTGACTGGAACACCTGAATTCAATGATTTGGATCGGTGAGTGGATACTTTGGGGAGTATGGTGTATATCATTAAAGTGGTGTTAAAAGCAAACACGATAGTAGCACATGTCAGGTTACAAAAATCAAGAGGTGCATGCCAGCAGATGTGACGCCATATTTGTATATATTTGTCGCACAGTGCCGTGCACTGGGTAAAAAGGCTACTTTACAGTCCAAGGCGGACACGAACAGCTGGGGACCCGATGGCCAAATTCCTGTTATACTTCTTTGACATAATGGATAACAACAATAATTATATTTTAGCATTAAATATATTTATGTAATTTATTTAATAATAATTAATACTGTTAATTTACTGCAGCTGCAGCATAAACCTTACACTGGGTGATGATCCAGTAAATTACTTGAGTACTGTACATACATAAATTTCTGTATTGATGTAAATGTATTAATACATTAAAGATGAAGGTACATTTAAAAAAAGATAAAATAAGATAAGACACTTAAATTCCTGATTCAATCTTAATTTGTCTTTTCAGATCCTGGCCGTGGACCTACTGGATTGATTTTAATGGCTGGTTTGTATAAATAATGATACTAACCTACAATAGTCACTTAACAATGAAGTTAAATTGCCAAGAGCCGGGTTTTGCTGACCTTGACTGAACAACAGCAGTCTGTAGGGTTTTTTTCTTCTTTTATTTCATAGTTCTCTTTCTGATTGCGATTGGAGCACTGTGATCTTCTGAGTAAGTGTGATTTTATTTTAACAAAACTTTCATCTTAGAAACACAACTTCCTTATATCAGGTCCCTTGAATAAGTTCATGAATGACTAAAGCTATAGACCAACCCCCCAAAAAATATTTCACACCATTTAATCCATTATACATTTTAATACAGTTCCCCAATCTTAAAATAGATGATTTTATTCTTTCCTTTTAGTGCTGTAAGAAAAGCTTTGTGATATATTTGAAAAAAAAAAAACAAAACATGAATTCTCAGTCCCAGTAAATCTTGAATTGGAGAATATTTTTAGTTCAAATATTGAAAAAATGGAAAGGGGCTACAAGCAGACTGTTTTGTGGTTCTTTTTTTTTTTTTTTGCTAAATGCATTTTCACTTAACACACTTCTCTCTTTTTTCAAACAGGACTTTGGATCTTCAACATTTATCCCTCAGCATGAAACATCACGCTGAAACATAATTTTTTTACTCATAGATACTTACTTTCTGTCTTAAAATGTTTTTAACTTTTTAACAGCAAAATGGCTAAATAGGATGTGTTTTATTGCATATGCTTAAGCCCAAAGAAGTCAACTTTTTTTTAGAAAAACAATTTCCATAATAACTGGTTATTTTTCTGTAAATCACCTTCATGCTTATTTGGCTTATCAGACTTCAGCTTTACTTGACAGCAAATAATTATGTTTGAAACTCATCTACATATCTGGCCTTAATTATAAACACATCTGCATATCAAGCTGCATATGGTTCATGTTCTTTTTCATAACAGACACTGGAACAGAATGTAATGTGCTCAGTTAATAATCAGAAGAGTGTACATCATGGGAAATCCCTCAGCTGCTAGGGCTTGCAGGATCAGTGCTGCCATTTCACTGTGGCAGATGTAGTGTATTTTGTGCCCATAACTATATTTTTGCTTAAAAAACTTTTAATGCACAGCTATATGAAAGGTTATTTTTTTTGTCAGAACGCCATAAAGACAAACATCTTCAATTTATGGTCTCTTTCAGTTAAACCTGGTAAATCAAATTTTAAGATTCCCATGGTCTGATAAGACCATGGAATGGTCTTATTATATGTATAGAAGCTCTCTGATCCACAAGCAAAACCTGGACTGTGAAAGTGAAGTGTGGAAAAACAGGGAACAATGAAGTCAAGATAAGAGTTGAGCCTTCAAAATGAAGTCAGTTGTAAGCAGTCACTTCTGACATTTATAGGTCTATTCCCAAGCAGTAAAGTTAAAGTTCTGTACAATGGTAGTGTAGAAACTAGACTTGTTTGTTTGTTTTTCTTTTCATACTATTAAGCTAATTTTAATGTTCTAAATCACATAAAAAGCGCCCGCCCCCACGAAATAGGTCACGCTCCCTCTCTCCCACAACCTGGGTTTAAAATTAACAAACAGCGCTTTCATGTCGTTTATCAGTTTCTAGACTGTACCATCTAGACGGTGGGTAAAACACGTAGCGTACTTCCTGGTTAAAATGTCACTTTAGCGAACACAAAATGGGCAAAGACGTAAAGAAAACGCCTTTTTTAAAAAATAAAAACTTGGCCATTTCTCACGACTAGGGTTCTGTAGCGAAATTAATGCGCCGTCAACCGAAAAATTCAGCAACCACCTGTAAAACAACGACTTACATACGTCCCCGTTTTTCGCAACCTGTCTCTCGGCATACACCTGCGGGGCGTTCGGGTCCTCCCAAGTCTACAACACACAAAGACACAAAATGGAGGTGTTACTATCTGTCTGAGGAAAATTACATGTACCTGAATACGTTTTTGTTTGTATATTTTACGAATTAAAAATACTTAAGTCTACCGAGACCGCGAGGAAGCAAGATTAAACATGTTCTGGACGATAATCTTCGCCGCTCTAATGGCGACAGGTAAGTTGGCCTGTATTTGTCAAACAGGGTGGGGGCCGGGAAAACTTTGATATACAAACCGCCTTTCTAAATACTCTAGCTTTTCCAAAATTATAACTTTTTGTGGGCATTTTTCTTGTACTGGTGGCTTGAGGTCTTTTAACGTTTGTGTTTTGGGGGAAAACGTTTTTTTAAAAAAAATTGACAACAAGGATTTTGAGACAACCTGTTGGGACATAAAATTAAAATGGCTCTTTCTTCTCGGTAGTTTTTAATATAATGCACTCACAGACAAACAAAAATAAAATAAAAAATAGATTAATGTGAATAAAACAATTTATGAATCCTATTTTCAAAGTAATTCTTTTGTTATTATTATTACTGATATTGTTATTATTCGACATATTTACAAAAAACAAACTTTTAGTTGAAAAAAATGCGGGTAGAAAAGGTTTTTTTTGTTTTTTTTTGTTGTTGTTTTTTGCTAAATACACCTTTTTGAAGCCTTGTGGGTTGATGTTGGTTTTATTTGTAAACTTTAAATATTGGGGAACTAAATTTGATTGAGAGGAAGCCGAATTAGTATCCAACGCATAGCCTTTGGATAAAATAATATAACTCATAATTAAGTGCAGTAGAAATGCAGATGAAAGCGGAGGGAGCTGAGTAGTTTTTGTATGATGTTGCATACTTATAAACAAAAACTTCCACTATAACTCATGTGTGGTGATTTAAGGGTTGTTGAGGGCTGCATCTGGGCCTTACGTAGGGCTGTATATAGTAAACCTGCTGATTGTGTGTTGAATTATAATGTTACTATCACTAACTAGTCAACATCTTCAAGTATTGCATACTTGGATAAAAAAGTATTTGTTTGTTTTTTTTAACTAACTGTAAAGACATGACACAGAGTTCAAAACTTCCTTTAATTGTAGTTCTGTGTTATTAGAACGTAGCCATCATAATCTAAAGCGGTAGTGGTTGGAGCTCATGCAGCCAGACTCATTACAGATGAGGTGACTCATTACATGTTCTCTCGGTGATACTAGAAGTGAAGAAATGGTGTTTGGCTCATGACACGCCTTAGTATTAGGGGAATACTAGAGCAGCGGTCCCCAACCTTTTTTGCGCCACGGACCGGTTTATGCCCGACAATATTTTCATGGACCGGCCTTTAAGGTGTCGCGGATAAATACAACAAAATAAAACTAGTACCAGTACCGAAAAAAAGAAAAGTTATTCATAACACACATGAAAAGACCCAGGAAAACCGAGTAAACGATAAAAACGATAACAAAATAACGCTGAAAACCAATAAAAACCCTGAAAACCATACATTTCACACCTGGTACCGGGCTGCGAGAGTTGAGGCTCGAGCCTCAACTCTCGCAGCCCGGTACCAAACGACTCACAGACCGGTACCGGTCAGAGGCCTGGGGGTTGGGGACCGCTGTACTAGAGGATGTAGGATGCCTTTTTTTAAATGTCAGAAACATGATCATGGTAATCACAGCAATAATACATAATTTGAGTCAATCTTCATTGTTAAGTTATATTTTTGTTTTCTTTCTAGAATCTACTATGGGTGTATCAGTTCAATGTCCTACCAAGAGGTATGTCGTCATTCTCTTCCAGCCTGTCACCCTTACCTGTCAGTATCAGACAACGGCCACTCAGCTCCCTATTGTAACGTGGAAGTATAAGTCTTACTGTCGGGACCCGGTTCAGGCTGCACTCAATCCCAGCAGTGCAGACAACATTCTGTCTCAAAACAACCCCAACTATAACCCCACCATTGAGTGTGCAGACAGTCAGAGGACAGTGCGAATAGTGGCCTCCAAGCAAGGCACTGCAGTTACCCTCGGCACTGAGTACCAGGGACGCAAGATCAGCATAGTCAACGGTAAGTTGATTAATTAATACATTGAAATCCTATTAAGACATGTAAGAGCCTTGGCACGACATGTTAGTCTGTCAGTAATACCAAAATGTTGATTCTGTTCACCTGAACATCACATTTTAAAAACTTGGATGAGTGATGAAATATTTCAGATCAACATTTTGGGATTTCCTTACCCAGATGATTGAGCTTGAATCAAGAGGTCTGTCAGTAATACCTTTTTCTGTTGTAATTAATCTGGAAAATGCGTAAACACTGCAAGGGGTGTACATTTAATTTTCCTAAGGGGCCACAAGAGAAATTGGGTCTGTTGTGGAAGGCCATACCAATAAGATTTAATAAGATGAATTAATATTGAGCAGAATTGAGTTCAGTTTAATGGTGGGGACCCTTCACAACAGTCCCAGTTTCTCATTTAGCCACTTGAGAAAATAAATTGCCTGTCTCTGCAGTAATTTCACATAGGGCTGTGCGATATGACCAGAATCTCATATCCCGATATAAGACATCTATCGTCCCGATAACGATATAAAGCACAAAAAAATTAACATTTTCTGTAAATTCTGTGAATCTCGGGCAGCTCGACTTGCGGGAAGTGTTTCCAGCTGGGCGTCATGTACCTGGAGTCGAGTGTTTGAACCGATGCATGAAACTATATATTTTTAGACTTAAGTCGTAACGGCCACCGTTTTCTTTGTGAGTATTTATTACATGGCGTGCTGCGGGGAAAAGCCTGTCCTAACGTTTGAGTCTAAGGTTTATTTTTTTGCACCTGGCAGCCCTTTTTTTTTCCTTCTGATCCGTAAATACTCTGCATACTCTTTCACGTGATTCAGTTTATTTTGAAAAGTCTCAACAGGATCTTGAGCTTTATTGTGAAAGGTTTATGTGGAAAATAAACAAGCGGACACACAATGGTTTTACCATCGTTGTTGCTAATGACAAAGCATAAAAACAGGCACTTGTCCATCCGTAGTGTGTTTAAATTAAATATACGAGAGAGAGAGAACTTTAAGAAATCAATATAGCCACTACAGTGACCATCAAAACGATGAAACATAAACGTTTATTTTGCAACACCACAAAACAAACGATAGCGTAAAATGAAACATAGATGTTTTTATATCGTCATCCGATATATATCGTTATATCGAACAGCCCCAGTTTCACATTACATGAGAGTTATATATGACTTTTTTCTATTATATGTTCTGTTCAGATGTACTGAATTTGTATGAGAAAAGAAAGAATACTCATGTAAAGAATCTTACTGTTCTGTAGTCTTAAGTCTTACTATTCAAAGATCTAGCCGTCCATGCATCCATCCATCCATCCATCCATCTTCTTCCACTTATCTGGGGCCGGGTCGCGGGGGCAGCAGCCCAAGCAGAGAAGCCCAGACCTCCCCCTTCCCAGCCACCTCCTCCATTTTTTCCAGGGGAACACCCAGGCAATCTGAGGCCAGCAGAGAGATATAATCTTTCCAGCGTGTCTTGGGTCTGCCCCGGGGTCTCCTCCCGGTGGGACATGCCTGGAACACCTCACCCAGGAGGCATCCTTGTCAGATGCCCGAACCACCTCAACTGGCTCCTTTCAATGGAGGAGGAGTGTCTCTACCCTGAGCCCCTCCCGGATGGCTGAACATCTCACCCTATCTCTAAGGGAGAGGCCAGTCACCCTTTGGAGGAAGCCCATTTCTGCCGCGATTTTGTTCTTTCGGTCACTACCCACAGCTAGTGACCATAGGTGAGGGTAGGGACATAGATAGACTGGTAAATTGAGAGCTTCACTTTTACACTCTGCTCTCTCTTCACCACAACAGACCGGTACAGTGTCCGCATCACTGCAGCTGCCGCACCAATCTGTCTGTCGAGCTCCCACTCCCTTCTTTCGTCACTTGTGTACAAGACCCCGAGATACTTAAACTCATCCACTTGGGGCAGGAACTCGTCCCTGACCCGGAGTGGGCACTCCACCAATTTTCTGGCTGAGGACCATGGCCTCAGATTTGGAGATGCTGATGCTGTGAACCATTCCAAGGCGAGCTGGAGGCCAACAAACCCACATCATCCGCAAAAAGCAGAGATGAGATCCTGAGACCACCCAACTGAAAGCCTTGCACCACTTGGCTTTGCCTAGAAATTCTGTCCATAAAAATTATGAACAGAATCGGTGACTTTGTCAAGGATCTATTTCACTCTTATTTTCAATACAAAAGGGATGGCATATTTCAGTCCAATTGTTTGTTTGTTTGTTTGTTTGTTTTTAAACTTATTTGAAACATTGCTATTTTTGATGGGCTCACTCATTTTCTCATAAGTTGAACAGTGCTGCTAGGTTACTGCTCTTTTTTTGATAAATCTCAGGGTAATGAATTGCTAATAACAATAGTCTGTAGCTGTACTGTTTATTTGCTGTACGTTAGAGTGTGCTGAAGTATGATGGGCACTGAGTAGATATAATTCTAGAAAAAAATCACAGTAAGGTGATGGATATGAATTCATTTCAGTTCAGGTTTATTTATATTGCAATAAATCACAAGGCAACTCAAGGTACTTTTAACTCCAAGATAAAGATCCCTAGGGCTGCTCAATTAATCGAATTTTAATCTCGATTACGATCTGGGCTTTCAACGATCATTAAAAATGACTGAACCGATTATTAGCCCCTCCCTCGTGCTTTACTCTCGCGCTGCTCCGTGTGGCAAATCGAGCGCACCTCTCTGTATTCCGAACACATGTCACAACAATTAAGAGCAGCGGTTTCCAACATTTTTTGCGCCACAGACCGGCATATGCCCGACAATATTTTCATGGACCGGTCTTTAAGGTGTCGCGGATAAATACAACAAAATAAAACTAGTACCGGTACCGAAAAAAAGAAAATTTATTCATAACACACGTGAAAAGACCAAGGAAAACCGAGTAAATGATAAAAACGATAACAAAATAACGC
This sequence comes from Neolamprologus brichardi, assembly GCF_056152115.1. Taxonomy (NCBI): domain Eukaryota; kingdom Metazoa; phylum Chordata; class Actinopteri; order Cichliformes; family Cichlidae; genus Neolamprologus; species Neolamprologus brichardi. The sequence goes on along the minus strand of NC_142114.1, from coordinate 23,035,152 downwards.
TGAAAACCGATAAAAACCCTGAAAACTATACATTTACACCTGAGCCTCAACTCTCACGGCCCGGTACCAAACGACTCACGGACCGGTACCGGTCCGAGGCCTGGGGGTTGGGGACCGCTGATTAAGAGAACCCGAGGGAAGCTCGGAAAGCTAAGCTAAGTTGGTTGAAAAGAGAGGTAAAAAAAAACTTCAGTGGTGTGGAAACATTATGGGTTCGCGGAGTCAGACGTGGATCAAGTAGACATAGTGTGTAAACTTTGCTACAGTGTCGTAGCTGCACCACAGAGCAACACTGCAAAGTTCACTAAACATAGATGTTTACATTTTTCATTTATTTTTTATATTGCAAACATTTGCACTGTTATCAGTATTTGCACATTATTTTATATTATTTTTGACAATCTTTAAAGTCATTATTCAATACATTGTTATTGTTAAATAAATATTGTCAAATAATCGAGATCTCAATTTCAGTGAAAATAATTGTGATTATCATTTTTGCCATAATCGAGTAGCCCTAAAGATCCCACACTATTCAGAAGAAAACCCTAAGAAACAGACAATCCTCTTTGGGCAACTACCTGATAACAAGTGAAAAACTTCCTTTTAAAAGAAAGAACCCACGAGCAGAACCAACCCAGCTGCCCTGCACGTGCCCTGTGCCACGACCAGTTGAGTGCTTAGTCATAGCTGGATACCTGACTTGCTGGGGCCTTCGAAATGAGCAATGGAGTCTTAAAAAATATTCAGTGGTTTAAAAAAAGTCAAACAACAATTCTAATGTTTTAATTGATTTGACTGAGTCAATTAAACCACATACCTCTTGAGGGTCAGCTTGAATTTGGTAGTGTATAGTTCATGTATTTGAGGGTCATCTGGTAGACCCACAGTTTTTGAATAACAACTATCGAAAAACAATGACAAAAAAATGTACTAATATTAATTGTTACCCATAGATGCAGACCTGAATATCGCACAGACTGCATGGGGAGACAGTGGTGTCTACTTCTGTTCTGTCATTTCTTCTCAAGATGTTACAGGAAATAGTGAAGACTACACAGAGCTCCTCGTACTGGGTAAGTTAATTCCATTTATAGCCACTGCATTCAGGTACAGGTATACTCTATGCAGACACTTCTTCCTTTTGCTTTCAATTTCTTTTTCCCCACCCACAATCTTGTGCTTACAAATTAGAATATTTGAGAACAAATGCACAAAACCATTGGCGTGACAGACTTTTGAAGTGGCTGAAAGGATAGGAGGGTATTTGTCACAGGTTGAGTTCTTAAAGGGTTTTTAGAGTCACAGGTTGCAGGTAACAAAAGCAGACCACATAAAAATAATTGTGGCTTTGTCTTTCTTTCACAGAGAGAAAGTCAAATTCTTCTGACCTCCTGCCTGGCATTGACTTACTGGTTATGGAAGGTAGTACAAGCCTCTTGATATAGCTCAGCCATGTTTCAGTCCCACAGTAGAGGCGTATGAACTATTAGGTTTAACCTAAAGAACAGGAGCGTAACAATGAGGTTGGAGTAATGAGTAATTCCTTGCAAGAGTACAATTGGCTTGTGTGCTTTTTTAAAAACGTAACCACTATTGACTCATTTTGCTAGAACAAATTATCTGACACATGATAAATTCCTTTTAAGGGCACACTCCAGAAGTGCCTTTATATATAGGAAGAAACTGTGACTCAATTTGAAAAAAGGCTGCTATATTTAAGGGTCAGGCATCATGTTGTGGGTAGAAATATAGGTTTATGCACTGCTCTGCTTGCTGTTTACTGGCATCCTTAATATCCCATATCCCATTATGCTGTTATCTGCCTTTGTTTCTTTCTTTAGTTCAATTCACATGTTTGTATATCTAACTTTCAGTGTGAGTACAGGCAGCCTGTTACCAAAGTACATTCAGCCCTCATTCCCTTTTCTGTGTACACAGCCCAATGTTTTTCACACTGCTAACACAGTTTGCATTTTAGTTGATTCATTTCCATATACAGTGTCTTCCTTCTCTGTTGTTTTTTTTATGAGCTGCATGTATAGACTTGTGAACCGGCTTTACCGGTTTAAACCTTCTAAAAGTCACTATGGTTGCCAACATGTGTTGTTTATGTAAATGACAAAATGGCATTTAAGTCTTATCTTGTGGAACTGACAAGTCACGCACGTGAACTGCTTTCTTTTTGACTGTTGTTGTTAAGAAGCATTTACATATACAGTATAGGTGTTTTCTGTTGTTGATGTAATACACAAATAAAGGAAATGTGGACCACTGTAACTGTAGTTCAGGTTCACATGAATTTCATGTGTTTTATTTTTTCTCCTGGACTATGTCAGCAATTGAAAAAGAAATGTCAAATCGTAAATCTTTAAATAAATGCATTTAATTGTTGGTCTTTTGCAGACTGGCTCCTGGTTGTTTTGGTGGTCCTTGGCTTCTTTCTGCTGGTCCTCTTGATTGGGATTTGCTGGTGCCAGTGTTGTCCACACACCTGCTGCTGTTATGTCAGTTGCCCCTGCTGCCCGGATCGCTGCTGCTGTCCACGAGCATGTAAGTATCAAACGGAAAAGCCAATAAAATTGTGCATAATTTTCTTTAACCACATTTATTATTACTGTTTAATCCCATTTTAGACTCAAACGTGTCTGTTCCATTGCGTATCAGTGCATTTTGAGATCATAATCTTAATAGTACAGCGTACCATTCACTATAGGGAAAGTTCTTGTACGCCAGCTTGCACAAATTTGTGTGTGGGTCTTTCTTTTTTTGAGGGGGGGGGGGGGGGGGGGTTGAATTTTTTTCATTGATGTATTGGTCACATTAATTTAGTAACAGTAATTTTATGTCACTTGGTTTCACTATGTCTGTTTCACACACATTACACACAGTTAGATGGTGGGAATTGGATGAGCATTCAGCTTTAAATTTATTATTATTATTATTAATTTCCATAACTATGTTTAAAATGTAAATATGAACCTAAAGCCAGGAAACTGTTCACTTTAGTTTGGTTTCCTATCGAGACAACCCTGTACAAACTGGAGGGGAAAAGTTTTGAGGGTGCCTCCTAGTCAATTTTGCCTGTTAGCAAAAGAAAAAAAAAATAAAAAAGAGAGAAAAGAAAATGACTGTGAGCTTATTTTGTGGTGGAAGCCTATACTAATAAATCGAACAGAGGAAACATTTTGACAACTTCTCTTTTAGTAGAGTGCGTGTAATGCTCAGCCAACAGCATCATCTTGTTAACATATTTTAAAAGCTAACTGGACTTCAGGTACTGAAATACTCAACTGGAAAAGTCATTTTCTTTTAGATTTTTTTGAAAAAACAAGTTTAAGGTAATGCATTACTGTTTCAGCCCTCATTTGCATGTCTGTAAGCCAGACTGTTTTCCCCTCCAGTGGGCATGGTTTTTAAAGCACTGAGTACACTGACTCAATGGGAAGTTGGGGTATTTCCTAAAAGGGTTAACAGAATACCTCTATTTATTTAATGGAAAGACAGTAAACTATTATCTGTTCTGTTTTAACTCTCAACAGAAAAATCACAGATTTTAAACTGCTAATAATTTTACAGTCTCCAGCAGTTGATGTCATCTTTCACCAACATGCTTAAAACCAACTCTGTTCCATTGTCTTGCAGTGTATGAGGCAGGAAAAGCAGTAAAGAAGGGTATGGGGAATCAATATGCTTCCACCCTCTATGCTCCAAGTATGTATGGTCAGCCACCATACATGCAGCCTGGTATGCCTCTACTTCCTGTACCTAATGGGGTTGGAGCCCAGCTGCCTCAGAGTGGTTACGGTCATGAATATGATGGTGCTAGCTCAGGTAGGTGATACAAATTACAAACCTGAAAGTTCACAATGATTACTTTCTGTTGCAGTTTTCATAATGTGTTGTACTTCTGCAGCCATGAGTAGGAAAATTCAGTTAACTGTTGAATATGAGTTTCATAATAACAACGCAGAGGTTTTTACTTTGTGCAGAGATTAGCTTTGTGGAGTGCTTGTTCAAATTTGCTTTGTTTTTGTTCTCTATGTAGTGGGACACGGCTCCCAGGTACCTTTGCTACGTGAGCAAGACCGAGGGGACAACAGTGAGTAGAGTGTGTGTGTGTTGGGGGGAGGAATTAACCCACCCACACCCAAACAGGTGTACAGTACACTGCGGTGTGAATGTTTTTTTTTGTTTGTTTTTTTTATGTGGGTGGGGTATTTTTTTCTTATCAGTATTATCTCTCAGATTTGAGGAATTCCCTCACTTGAATTGAACTCAAGTGAGAAGATACGTTTAAAACCTCACCTCACCTCACCTAAAAGAGATTCTTTGCATTCTTACTCTCATCTTACTTTGATGTGGTTATGTTCACATAACTAGTCGGATTCCACCCACAATATATGTGTGCATTTAAAAAAAACTGTATTTGTGTGACATATTTTATGACACAGCTGCTTAGTCTGTTCACATTTTTTGATATAGGTGGATATTTGTGTTTGAAGTTCTCTTTTAAATGTAAAATTGATTATTTGATTTTGTTGTATACATTTTTTAAACATTTTGTTATATTTTAGGATTTTATGCATCTACTTTTGGAAGAGCTCAAATATCTTTAAATCTGTAGAACACCTTTTGATGCATATTAGCTTAGCATGTTGCTAGGCCAGTATGCTTTATCTGCTTTGTTCAGGTCTCACTGTTGCATGACTGTCTTTATACATAAAGTTATATGTAAAGTAAAGATTAGCAGTGAATTGTGTGTAATGCAAATAATTTTGTTTTCTATGCGCTGAGAGCAGAATTGGGCTGTCAAAGCTTATATTTACTCTAATGTTGCAATACTGACAAAATTATAAAGATTTTATAGTTCTCTTAGTTCCTCTAATAGCATCGTGCTGACTCTGGTGTTTCTTCACCCAGAAAAAAATATCACTTTTGGTAAAAAAGTTTTGTAAACAAAACATCTTTGTTGATTATACTCTTAATCAAATCTCAATAATTTACAGCTTCTCATAAACAAAGCAGCGCATATGAAAGAAAAAAAAAACAATGTATTACAAGCCTGTGCAATAAAGGGATTTCAACTTGTCACAAATATGAAAGCATTTTTTGATGGTTTTGATAAGAGTATGCAAATATTGAAAGAAGCTGAAATCATTCACTATATTTGAACTTATTCTCCTCACTTCAGCTCGCAGTGGTTTTCGAATCCAGGTGGACCCTGACGGGAACGCAACGCGTGCCATTTACTATATGGAGAGGGAGCTTGCCAATATGGATCCATCCAGGCCTGGCAACTTTCAGCGCTGTGAGTAACTGATTGCTTCCTATTATTCCTGTGTGGCAGACTATATTAGATTTTGTGGCTGGAAGTCCTATATACATTGATTGGTTGAATTTTGGTTTAAGTGCAGTAATCTTTATTCAACAGGGATAATATATATTTTTACATGAATCAGAAAAATAAAAATAACTGCAGATAAAAATCTTAACTTCGGTTTTCGTCCTCATAATTTGGTTAAATAATACAGTAGATTATGGTCGTTGAAGCCAGTAATCGATAACAAGATTCAACTGAAAGTCAGATAAATACATAAAAGTATGTAAAATATGTCATCAACACTCATCAAGATTTTTGCTTTGTTAGAACAGACAGAGAGAGACTGATTGTCTTACTGTGGAATTGTGGTTTTGATGGGGAAAAACCAGTATGTGATGTCATGTGTTTCACTTTTCATTTGTCATTAACACTTTCTGCACTTGTGGTTTGTAGCTGTTAAATGTTACCCAGAAAACAATATGTTACAGGAACAAATTTTAACATTCTGCAGTCATGTACGTGAAAACTGACTGCATTTAGTAATACAAAATAAAATTACATAAATTACAACAATTGTTACTGATTGTGGCCCATTGGTAGCTGCAGAGCTTTCATGTTGTTACTTTTCAGATCCTTCTACTAAACTCAGTTTTATTTCCTCTGACCTGCATTTCTTTTTCAATTTTCCTGTCTCAGTGGACAACATGACTGAAGTCAGTTCCTTGCATGACAGTAGTGGATCTGAGCCTCGAAGCCGTGGAGGTCGTTCCCAGCCGCCGCATCTCCCCACAGTTTATGACCGTGATGAAGCTATGAGCACCATCAGCAGCGTTTCCCAGCAAGGCCGCCGCCATGATGATTACCCGCAGCAAAGAGGAGGTTACATGGAGAACCGCGTACGTTCTCGCTCGATGGACAATCTTGACGATATTGGACGGCGATACCCCAGAGACGACTACCAACCACAACGCCACCCAGATTCCAGAGGAGGAAGAGGGTGAGTGTTAGTTTCTCCAGTAACCTCCTTGTTGCCATCATCACATCATTTAGCAGAGTTTTTTTTTCAGCATAATCTGTACCATGTGCAGCATCATTGAAGTTTCACAGCAATTGTCTTAGTATAAAGATGAACCATGTACATACATCTCTCATTACAGGATCATTTATTTACCGTTTCAAAGTAAAGAGAGACATGTGCAAATTGTTTAACTGAAATGTTCAGTCACCCACACATAGTGTCAGTTCATCCGCAACCTTTCAGTATCACAATGTTATCACTTTATCAGACTTAAATATATAAGAATAAATTAGATATCTTGGCACAGAACTTCTAGCAGGTCTTGTGTCATTTTTGTCCAAACAATCAACTATGTCTGCCTAGTTAAGCCTTGGCTCAAGGTAATTTCCAAATGTGTTTCATCAGAGTGAAGGGAATTGTAAACTAATTTAGCCCGATGACAAAGTGCAGCTGACAAATTTGCCCTAGTTTGTTTTGTTTTTTTTTTGTTTTTTTTGCGGTTTACATCTTCGGTAATGCATGTACTTTCCACGCAAGCTCACTAAAGAAAGGATCCATATTAGCATATCACACCATTCACCTTTCGTAAATGGTGTGATATGCTAATATGGCTTGATGTTTGAAGATGTGTGCAGCAAGTCATTTAGTAAAGTTTCACAGAGATTTCAGACATCACTATTAGTCATAAGCTCAAAATTAATTTCTTTGTCGTGTTCTCAACACTCAACACCTTCAGCGCACTAATTGTTGTTGGGCCTTGGTACCCAATCTCAAACTTGATGTCCTTCCCCCCCACCCCCGTCCATAGCATTTGTGTTGTACCTCATTGATCTCTAGTTGTGATATCAGTTGCCTCTTCCAGATGTTGCACTGAACTACTAGTTGTTTCACAGTTAGTCTAGATGTCAGGTATAGAAGATTCCATAATTCCCACATCCTACACTTTTGCAGTTGGTCAGGGTTCCTCCTGCTGTATAAAAATACCGGCCTCATGTGGCGAACGTATGTAGACAGTTCCTGGACAATGAACTAATTGATACCATTGCCTGGCTCCACACTTGCCTGACTAAAATCAAAGATCATCGTCCTCAACATCTCAGTGACATTATGTTTCAATCCATTTGACGCCACCATTTTGCACGCCAGACTGTCCAGGAGCTCAGTGATGCCCTGGTCCAGATCTGGGACGAGATACCCCAGGACACCACCAGTCTCATTAGAAGCATCCCCTGAAATTCTCAGGCATACATACAAGCACATGGGGACCATACAAACTACTGAGTACCATTTTGTGTTGCTGCAATGAAATTTCAACAAAATGGACAAACAAAACTTTTTTGGGGTGTGTTTGAATTCAACCCTCTGTAGGTTGATAATCGTCATTTCCATCAAGCGATGTGGTTGGTATCGTTTCACTCCTAGCACATGATCCAGTCTAGTATGTATACCCAGTTCTGTATACAGATCTCAAGTTTTCCTTTAGTTTTTTTGTTTTTTTTAAGCAAAGAAGATATTTATATGTAATGTTGATAAGACATACGGACATTTGGGAACCATAACCTCCATCCCACGTAGAGTCTCAGTATCATGAGTAGTTAACCTGTTACCAATTACAGATGCAATGTTTGGTTGTAAACATCACCTGAACTTTAAAGTGAGACTCGGAACACGACAGTAGCTGAAAACCGTTCAGCAAATTCAATGTGCTGTTTTGTGTTTCTTTAGCTCTGATGATGGGTGGAGCAGCAGTGCCCGGAATGGCTATGATCGTGACTATGATGACCGCAGACGTCGTGACTACTCCCCCGATCGCCGGAGAGGAGAGGGTGGAGCCTATGGGGATCTCCCAGGACGGCGCAGCCACAGTCGTGACGATCTAATGGATCTGGAGAGGGATCGCCGGTATGGTGGTGGTGCGAGGGGCGGGCGCGAGGATTACGATGACAGTTTTCTACGAGAAGCCATGGAGAGGAAGAGGATGGGGGAGCAGCAGAGGGCGCGGAGCCAGGAGCGATTGGACAGCGAGAGCGACCGCTCAGATCGGGGGAGAGGGCCACGTGGGCCACCTCCACTACCTGTGAACCCACCCTCTGGAAACCCTGGCCGGCACAATGACTACCCGCCTCCACCACCACCGCCTTACAGTGAAGATGAAAAGAAAAGCAACCTCCGCAAGGTGAGTCACAGAAGTTGAGATTGCTGTAAGTGTATTGGTTTGATGATAATCTATGTTCTTACTACTTATGAAAAGGCCAAAGTCAATACTGAAATTACTCTATTAATACATCTTCAGGGCCAATGACACATTGCTTGTTTTTGATCAAAAGAGTCTGTTTTAGTTTATTGGGTGAGTTAATGAGTGTTCTTGTTTTGCAGAATGGAGCTGTGAGTCGGGAGAGCCTGGTTGTGTGAAATAAAAACCTAAAGAGAACAACCAAGTACAACAAGGATGCAGCATTGATCTTTAAACAAAACAAGAGAGCGACTGTAAATATTTATTGCACTGCTAATTTGTTATGTTGATTTAAAAATGTCATAATTAGTCCTAAATGTGATTGTATGCTTTTCAAACATGGAAGAGGTTTGCCTTTTCATGTACACAATATTTTGGCTGCCACAAGTGCCTTACAGTGTACATAATTTTATTTTTAGATAGTTAAAAATATCTCATCTCAACAATTAAACATATTCAGAAGTTTTATATAGTTTCATTTAGCTGATGCAGGTATTAATGCAGTTTTATGGATGTCTGTTGTTTTTGCATTTGTGAAAAGTAAATTGACTTTTTTATATAAATCTGTGTACATTTAAAGGAATTTGTCTAGCTTTTTTGTTATTTGTCGTATTATAGTGTTCACTCGTTTTAGATTCCTTGTGGAACAAAATACTCCAGAGACTTTCTAACACTAAATTACAATTTTAACCTTCAGTATGTTGTACATAGGCATCTGGAAAAACATATTAAAACTGCAAATATTCATTTTGATGTGTTGAAATCTAATTTTAAAATAAAGATCTTCTTGCCAGGCCACATTGTTTGAGCTAAAAGTGTTTCACCACTAGATGCCACCATCTTGTTAGTATGCTGAAGCAGTGATGCTGTTTTAATGCAGCATTTTCTCTGTCCAACAATTATTAATTCCTATTAGATTTAGAAATGTTAAGACTTTGATCAACCTTGCTTGTTGTTCAGTAAGAGATGATCAAATTGAGATTATTTATTTGTACCATTGTGAATTTAGTACTTTAAGTATTTTGGTTTCTCCCTCTTTTAGAAAAAGAAAAAATGTTAAAAACTATCTTCTTTGTCACTGTATTTGTTACGACATATTGCTACAAACAGAAGCAAAGGTACAGTGTAAACGAAACCATCATTTTCTTTTTTTAAAGAAAAAAGATATAGAAACATGATTTAAGATCATACCTGTGTGTGTGTGAGGGACCTATTCAAACATCACAAATCACAGTGTTGAATAATAATCCGGACTTGCCACTGCCTCCTTGGCTGTCTCAACATAATTGAAATGTAGACTTAATAAAGAAAGGATTTATTTCAGAGGTGTTGCGTCATCTTTTAGATATAGTATTATTTCAGTTGCCAGTGGCTCCTCTGACGGTTGCTAAATATAAGTAAGAATGCCTGACTTGTAGGGCCATACCATAGGTTTAACATAAGAAAAGTGTCAAGTTTCAGTAAGTTTCAGTGGTCCGCTCTTAAAGTGACGCAAGCTGGGGGGGGTTGTTTTTTTTTAAAGCCAGTCCACAGTCTTTGCCTCCTTCACCTAAAAAAAGATTTCACTACGAGTAACAGGTAAGAAGACCAAACCAACTTTTATGTCAGATCACCTGAATAGATTCTATAAAATAATCTTCCTGTTCTACAGGTTTCTGGATTTCTGCCACTTTGTGTTTGTCCCTACTTCATGGGTGATGTATCCTCCTCACACTACGTCCTCCTAGCTGTTCAGCAACACACTGAGGTTCCTTAAGGGTGTTTACAGTGGCCAAGGTTTGTGCAAATAATTCTCCTTTGATCACACAGTGTCAGATGTCAGAGTGGTTACGTGCTTGCGGCAAGAAGTCATGTTGAAATCTTTGTTGCCATATTTGGTCTCTTATCACTTAATGAGAAAATCTAATTCTGACAAGTAAACAATCTATCACTCTGAATGAGAAGTGGTGTTTTGATGCAAGTTTTGCCAGGCCTTCCAACTTGGTGCTAAAGTTAGACAAGATCCAAAGCCTCTATGTGTAGGGTTTGCGGTGCTTTTGCTTTTTGCTTGTCTTTTCCCCCCCAATTATTAGCTCTCTGTGACTGCATTATCAATGACTCAGCTGCTGCATTTTCTACAGATTTGGTAATTTAAAAGTATTTTAAAACTGTGAGAATACCTAACATGTGACTGAGAGGGAGGCAGGGGGAATGGTGAAGATGCCAGTTAGTAAAGCCAACGCACAGTGAATAGAGGTGAAGAAGTGAGTGCAGGTAAGATTGAGGGGGTTGAGGGCAGTGTCAGAATTAAGGATGCAAAGATTTTCAGTGGACGTGACCTCAATAGGCAGGGTGAGAAATGAGCATATCAGAGGGACAGCTCAGGTGAAGTGTTTTTGAGAGATAGTTAAGAAAGCAGGTGGTAGGGATAGAGTAAGATGGATAATCTGCTGTGGGCCCCCCCACACAGCTGAAAGAGGAAGTGCACATTCTAATGCGAAGGTGTTTTTTTGTTGTTGTTTTTAACTTAGCGAGGGAATCTTAAATCCAGAGAAAATCATGAATTACAGTTTTAAGGTAAGATCCTTTTCAGTAAACTCTTCTGACACAATTGAGACTGCTTGCCTTAAGCAGCTAATTGAGTAATACAAAGTAATTTACAGAAAAAAATATATATATATAAAATTGTAAAGTTTTTCATTCAATATAATAAACATCCTTACTTTTCAGACTTTTAATTATCTGCATAAACCATATTCAAACATCTGCCACCATTGCTTTAATTGGGATACACAAAACAGAACTACTTAAACTGCAAACCATATTACAGTTGTGATGGTACTCATGGTTTCTTTTCAATACTGAGATCCAGCTTTGAGAAAACCAGTTACATGCACAGTAATCTCAAGAGAAGCAGTTCAAGTTCATCAGATGGAGCCGCTGCATATTAGTAAAAGCACGCAATATAAATGTGTTATAACTTGTTTATTTAAGTACTGTGACAAAGATGGGTACAATGGAGGTAAGAAAAGAACAAAACATACATTTGCTAGCCAGGAAAACAAAACGTGTATATATATTACAACCCACAAGAAACAACATGTGGGCTAATTTATTGGTCAAAAAGTAATTCCTATGCAGAAAGTGCACAACTTACTTTGACTTTTCCGCTTTCTTTTTAGTGCATTTTAACATGTGTACTTTACATGTTTTAAATTATCTTGATATTCTTTCTCATATCTATGAAAAAGTGAGTGTTTTGTAGCCTGTTTTAAATGTTTTTCATGCTCTGCCTGTGTTCTGTATCTCCAGAGGTCTTCCAGAGGCAGTTGGCTGGCATTTTTGTCTAAATCCAATAAGCAGAATATTCATATTACACCCACATCAGGCACACTTGACATGGCAGTAACAAATGATGCTAATGTGCATTGTTTGTTATATGTACAAAATGCTCCGATGGAGAAAACTCTGAATTTTAATTTCCATTTATACCACTTCACTACCAGTTTAGTAATATTTGTTACACTGGACACTTTGGACACATCATTCAGTAAATATCTGGTCTTTATGAGTCCTGATAGATGATTAAAGGTAAAGACAGTAGCAATCATCCGTGCTACGCATCTGACACAACTCCTCTAAATAAAATAAGGCTCAGCTGGCTGGTTTGTGAATATTTGTGAATACAGTTGCAATCATTTAAGTCATTTAAGTTGCTTTGTAAGTTTTTGTTTTTTGTTGTTCTCTGGCCAACACCAGTAGGTGGTAGGGTAAAGTGTCTTGCCCAAGGACACAACGACCAGGACAGAGAGCCCGGGGATTGAACCGGCAACCTTCCGGTTACAGATGCGCTTCCCAACCCCCAGCGCCCCAGTCAGAGTTTGCTTGAAATAAACTAGTTCCCATGACACGTAGTCTCGCCAAAAGTGATGGAAACACAATGTGTGTGTGTGTGTGTGTGCGCGCGCGCGTGCGTGTGCATGGGGTTAGGGTCAAATGTTGGATATTTTGGTGTTTTATTGTTCTGTGAAATGTTTACATTGTTTATTTGTTGTGCATTTATTTGTTCATCCTTGTTGTACTAATACAACTTATTATAGAATAACTTGGCATTTTACTACCCTTGTCGCACAGTGTTGCCTTGAAGCAACAAACCAATATCTGTTTGGGGGGGGGGCATCAATCATAATAATATGATTGATATATTATTAGGGACCCTATTATTATTAGGGACCCTAAAGCTCCCCCAAAATTGAGAAAAATATTTTTCCCCCAAAATTCTGACAAAAAGTCATGCGGTAGAGGGTTAAGAAATCTATTTCACTGGCTACAGTGTTGTCATAATGATAGAAATGGCAGCCAAATTGTAAAAAATTAAAACGGAAAAAACAGAAACAATCTTAAATTAAATAAAATAATCCTCAGCTGGCCTCCCAATCACAGTTTTTCTGTGCCAAAGATCCAATCTGCTGACAGAGAGAGCGAAAGAGAGGAGGGAGGAGAGAGAGCAGTGGAGAAAGCAAATGTTGGAGAGAGACGAGTCTCCTCAGTGGCGTCTGATCAGCTGATAAGGTAAGAGCTCTGCTGTTCTCTGATCTACAATTGTGAGCAGTCAGATTAGGTTTTTCAACTATGTGATTACTCTTTTTGTCTTATATCATATGGATTTGAAATTCTCACTTAAAAGACTTGGCTTTGCAACAAAATACCAGACAGTGAACTACTGTGGCAACTCTGAAAGGATACGTGTACATTACAGCAGTGCTGTGTATTTGATTGCATGTTATAATTATTGCATTATAATTAAAGGTGACCCTGTCACATTTTAGCAGGTTATCTATTTACATCTAAGTATGATACACAGGGGAAATTGGTGATATGTTCTGTTTGATATCCTTGCATTGTGTATTTCAAACATTTTGACCAAAAGATAAAAGAAAAAAAAAATAAACCACTGAGCTTCCCTATGTTCTTAACAAATTATCAGCTAATTATCATTTAATGTTCAATGGTTTTTTTCACGTTGGAGCCATGCTGTCCTTTTGCCTTTCAGTCATTTTAAACACAGTTTTAACTATCTGTAGCGTCAAGTCGAAAGACAAATCCCGTTTAGGCGATTTCAACAGAACACAGACCCAAAAACAAGCTTCAAACAAACAGTGACAGGTCACAGGTTACTATTTCTCTTTTTAAATCAAAGTAGCTGTCAATAATATGTCCAGTTTGAAAAAGTTAAAATTTTAAATACGTGGATTTCCTAATGAGGGCCTGCATAGACACAAACTGAACATCAAGCACATTACAAATCCAAAGCCGCTCCATGACAGTTGGAGCACAAAATGGGAACTTAGGACAAATTTGAGATTAGGTGGACCTTTGGGAATAAAAATCCCTTGCAACACATGTTGCAGCTCTGTATCCAACCTCCTAAATAGGGTCAACATCCCTTTAAGAATTGCTCATTTTCATTCATTTGGCATTAATACCAAACCATATACTTTACTTTACTTTACTGGGAAATAAATGACAAGTTAAATTTGTGAGTTTCACCATCTTTCTGAGCAAGACTTTTTTCTCTTGGGACATTAACTTTGAAATTAAAATTCTTTCTGTTTATACAAATGAGAGGAAACTCAGTGCTTAAATACCTGAGCAGCTGGTACACTTTGTTTAAGCAATGCCAGTTTTAAAGTTAAATGCATTAATACCAGATATAAAACAACTTAGGTGAACATCTGCTAAGTGTAATAACAGAAACATGAAATCATCGTGTTTCACCAACTCTTCATCTATTTGCAAATGGTAGCTATCTGCTACTGTCCAGTGAAGCGAAGAGAGACACAATGGGTCCATTCTCAGAGGCTTATTCGGTTACTAGTCTCTGTCCAGTACAATCCCAGCCCACACACCCCCTCTATATCGCTCTCTTACCATGACACCCTCAATAGTTACACTAGAATGCTGTAAAAGTATGTCTTTGTGTGTTTGCATTATGTAGATTCTGGTGTTTTTTTACTCTTAACATTGCTAAAGAGTTAGAGCATGTGTGGATTAGACGTTTTGGCAGTAACACTGTCCACAAAAAGTGACTCAATTTTTGGTTGCACACCTACTTTTAATCCCAAACTAAACAAACCAGCCCAATCTTGAGCTGCTTCTCTATGAAATCTCCAGCTAAGAATAACATTTTAAAACCTTTAACATGCAGGTGTTTAGTTTCTATGGCTCAAGCTGAAGGTGGCAGAGCCTTTCGATTCTAATAAGAATAATAAATGTTTGATATGTCCAGACTCAAGAAATGTAACAGTAGAGTGAGTGAAGTGCATCTGTGCACACTTACAAAGCCCAGATAAGAAGTCCAATTAACCAAAACAATCATAATCGCCCGTGTGGTTTAAACATGGGTGTACAGGGCTTTTTTTATTAGTTCATTAAACAAGATGGTAAATCAAAGAGAACAAACCAGTTGTTGGAGGGAGATTATAACCATTATCAACCATTTACAAGTTAACTTGTTAAAGGAAAAAAGAATTCTTCACCATTTGTTGGGTGGCTTTTGTGAAACAGGCTCCAGGATTACAAAATAATAATAATAATGGATTGGATTTATATAGCGCTTTTCAAGGCACCCAAAGCGCTTTACAATTCCATTATTCATTCACTCTCACTCTCACACACTGGTGGAGGCAAGCTACAGTTGTAGCCACAGCTGCCCTGGGGCAGAAGCGAGGCTGCCATATCGCACCATTGGCCCCTCTGGCCAACACCAGTAGGTGGTAGGGTAAAGTGTCTTGCCCAAGGACACAACGACCAGGACAGAGAGCCCGGGGATTGAACCGGCAACCTTCCGGTTACAGATGCGCTTCCCAACCCCCAGTGCCACGGTCGCCCCAGTCAGAGTTTACTTGAAATAAACTAGTTCCCATGACACGTAGTCTCGCCATGTCTGAAATGTAAAAGTGCTCATAGCTGAGCAGTCACAGCTGAATGGAAGGTGAAATGGCAGACGTCCTTGAGACAAGAGACAGTAATCTTTCAAATGGAGATGAGCTTTCATACTTTCAGACAGTCTTTCTGCAAAGCCACTCTTGGTTTGCATTTGTTCATGCAAAAAGTAATCAGAATCATTTCATAAAAAGGTTTCAGGAAAGTTCAATTTCTGCCTCCACACATGGCCAAGTGCTGCATGCACCATGTGTGGATGTCTGACCTCATTTGAAGTGCTCACACCTCGACAACAAGCTTTTTGTTCCTGAGATGGAGACAATCATTATTTTCAATGCCTCGAGATAATACGTGTCCAGAAAACCTAAATTTCATCATTTTTATTTTTTTCATCATTTTTGAAAAAAACTGTTAAGGAATGAATAAAATTATATTAAGATTAGAACTCAGCTTTTGACACTTTAAATTTGAAACCATCAGTTTTTGTCCATTTTCAGCCCGGCTTGTGGCCAGTCAAACTCGCTGAAAGGCACAAGAATTACAACCAAGAGAGAACAGTCGAACAAGAGACAGAGACAAATGAGCGAGGGCAGAGAAAAGGGGATTGTTGTGATTAAAAGACAATTATCTGTGCACATCGACTTCCCAGTGTTGTGCGGTGTCAGGCTCGAGCTGAGCTTGTTCTGTCCCAGAAGGCTTTGGGAGACAATGGCTACTGTGTTAGGGGGAGGGAGGAGGTTTGTTTGCAAGTCTTGGGGCTTCATGACACGGTTACAGCACCATGCTACTGTCTAAACACTCGTAATTCCACATAGGCTTAATAATGCATTTTCTAGTAACAGCAAGGAAGGAGCAGTTGGCAGTTTTATAGGTCAGCTAGCATCACCATGCAGGTGTGCTTTCTAACTTGAAGCAACTTAAAGCAAGTTAACAGAAATGTGATGAACTGACTTTGGACAAAACTTAAGCAGCAATAAAATGCTAATGTCACAATTTAGTTACCCAGACTGTCTTTATGTTGCTGTTGCTTGTTATGTGTTAGGGTGGCTGAAAAGTTGCAAAGCAGAACTATTACACAGACTGCACAGGTAGAAAATGAATGCGTTCAAAAACCACTGCACAGTGACCTCAGATCACTGTGTGGCCCTTCTAAAGGATATAGAGGAGGAGTCTGCTGTGTCCTTACTCACCAAGGCAGAGGAGATGGTTCTCACACACAAATCATCAGCGTCAGCTCTATGGTAAGATGTAGGGGGAAAAAAGCCAAGCCCAATAATTCTAGGGAAAATCAACCATACTTTAAACAACGTAGACGAGTTATGATGTCATAATTACTGTTTAATTGGCCCTAGTGCTAATTTCATGCCATATCAGGAGCATTGTAATTCCCAGTTTCCAATTTGTTAAGTATCTTTTTTTATTAATAATAATGTATATTTTATTAATCCCCATGGGGAAATTGAACCCATTCGCTCAGTGAAGCAGTGGGGAGCCACCAATCTAGCACCCAGGGAGCAGTGTGTAGGGACAGTACCTTGCTCAGGGGTACCTCAGGGTAGCCGTTCAGTGGATTCGAACCCCTGACCTTCTGATCATGGGGCCACCACTGAGCTATCCCCATTCTTTTGTTAAGCTATTGCTTAACAAAACAGTAGCAGACCCTTTAACATCTAAATTGCCCTTATCTTAGACTCCATATATTCATTTTTGGACTTCATAGTTCAAAATAATCCTTGTGTTTCTTATACCCCCCCCCAAGCACAGCCCCATAGATCACATTTACGTCATTTCTAGCTCATTTTTTTCCTGACTGGCCGCCAACCAGCCACTCAAGCAAAAGGTTTGAACATCAAGTGGGTGGGGCTTCTGTACTTATAGCCAGCTGTGTGTGAAGACCATATTAGGGTATCGGTGATTGCTGACATCATACGCAATAGTAGGAAAAAACACTGTCTAAAACAGAGCCTGAATCCATAGCTTTTACCTCGTAGGGATTTCTTGTACATCCACTGATATTAGTGTTTGAAGCTTTGGCTCTGTGAAAAAGGAACATACACTATTCTAAGTGTATAGTTATTTATTTATGGGGTAAAGCATTCTTTATTTTTTCTAGCCTCTGATTCCTAGCGTTATTTGAGGTTTTTAGTCTCTATCAATGACAGGCTTTGAATGAGCCTCATAGGATTCCTTTCTCTTTTCACTCATACCCCTCTTATTCAGCCTCCCTCCCAAACTCATTTCCTGCCTTGTGCTACACTGACATCCAGAAAGAAGTGGATCGCCTCTCCATCAATCCAAAATGATCAAATATGCTCAGTTCCATCCAACCTAAACCAAGTCATCATGTTGGACAGAAAGGCCTTGGAGCTCAAAGTCTCACCCGTATTTGTCGGGGTGAGATGGAACAGAGTGGCCCTTTGTGGCCCCATGTGTATTTATGAATGGCTGAGCCTTGGGGCAAAGCTTGGGAACAATGCTGCTACACTGAAGGACTCATTTTGAGATGGGCGGGGGGTGGGGGGTGTTGTTGGTGATGATGGTTGTGATGGTGGTGGTGGTGGGCAGAGCACTTTATTTCCCACTGTTGGGGCTTGGTACAGAGGGTGGCGAGAGGTCTTGGTGGTGCGATGCTTTGCATGTGAGTGTGGCTGCTGAAGCTGCTCATACAGGAGCTATTGAACGTTTGGAGGTCGACTGTGGTCACCTACACAGGTGAGGAGCATTATTTGTGATTTTTATCCTCTTTTGAGGTTTTTATCTTTTCCTGAGAGAAAAAGCAACAGGATACAGATTTCTTCACATGGGGATTGAATTTTATTTAATCAGTCCATTAATCTGATTTTAACAATTTTGTTTTTTAAGGTCAAACACTTACGGACACGGTGAGTGAGCGCTTGCTTGCGTGAGCGTTCATAAATGATATGATGCGTGACCGAGGGTGTGAAAAAAGTGAGATGTGCTGTATGAATCACAAGTTAGACCAAGTTAGGTAATGAGTAAGTGTGTGTCTATGCATGTGTACACCTCTATGAGCGCTTGCGTGATTGAACGTGTTTGTGATGATGTGTAAGCGTGCATGGATGAGTGAGTGTGTGTGTTTTGAACATTAGCGGGGGATGCTAAAAGCCCAGCCAATTATTACTGGACAGATTTTACTGCCTGTGCCATTAGCACTGAGCTGTTCCTGCAAATGCCACAACATATTACGGTCTAATCAGACATGTGGTGCCAGGTAGAAGATTCTTCGATTACACACCAAGCAAAACATTTTTACAAGTCATTTAACAGTAGTTTGGATGTATATGCTTTCTGTAATGAGACTGCGAGGAGCTGGAGTGATTCCTTGAATCTCAAAGAGGATGTTTTGTTTTTTTAAAGAGAAAAGTGGAAACAATCATGTTTAACCAAATGTGTTTCTCGTATAATTCAGAGTGCTGCTTCAGGAGTTGAGGAGAGCATAATGTTGGTTAATTATATACCAATTAGTGATTTTTAAAGAAGATCGCAGAGCCACAAAGAGATATTAATTTATGCTAAATCACACCGGCTGTCAAGAAACATTTGAATTTCTCACCTTAAACTTTGTGACACTTCTAGGTTTAATGGATATGTGAAGAAAAATTTGTCCTTCCAATTAAACTGTCGCGATTTAGAAATTTTCTGATTAATCTAAACTAGCCTCACATTTCAACAATGGGAATACCTCCTATTTTTAGATTTTTACTAAATCCACACCTGGCATTTTATACACACTGTTTCAGGACATCAAGTCAAATGGAAGGTTTTAGGAAGCATTAAGATGGATCCACATATGCATTGTCTGTGTGGCTGAACAGGTGATGGCACTGTTTGTCGCCCCCTTTTGTTCAGAGCGGAAGGGAGAACGCTGTAAAGAGAGAGGGCCTGTGGCTTACCATCTGCACACAGGGATCGGGATTGCCAGTAGTTGGTTTTGCCAGGTAGCTGAGAAATATAAGCTATTGGTGCTCCTGGTCTCTTAGTATGTTGGTGGTCTGCCAAATAAAGCTTGCTTTAGTATCCTGTGGGTGTGTTTTGCTCTTGGTAAAAGCCTCCATTTATAATTATAATCTATCTCTGTGTGTTGTTTGAGATGAAAGTGATGGTACACACCCACAAACTCATGCAAATACCGGGAAAAACACAGGCCATCTTTCTGTGGTTTCTCACTTTTGGGTATATGATACTGCCAGCAGAAGATTCCTGCAAAAGACTTCAGATAAGAGTAAAGCATAGCTAAAATGTACCTAAACACTAAAATAAGTACATACATGATGAGCCTTATGTATGAGCCATACATACGTCCAGTCTTTTACTTATGCCAACACTCTGCAGTACCTTGGACAGAATGTGTGACTGGATGTTGGCATATCTCAGTGTTTATGTTTGTATCTTGTGCACATGAGTGTGTGTGTGTGTGTGTGTGTGGTGCGCTGGGCTCATCGCAGCTCAGCGCGCCATGTGTGGGAGGGGGAGCAGCCATGTTTTAAGACCATCTGCTCTTCTGAGTATTTTAGTGGGAGCCTTAGCTTGTGGCGGATCAACGCGCGTCACAGGCAAGCAGCAAAGCACAAGCTGTGAGCGGGCCTGTTCCGGAAAAATTCCTTCAGTTTCTCACTTGGACAATGAGCAGTGTTCTGCATACAAGGTTCCCATTCTTTTTCTCTCTGTCCAAGAGCTCTGGTGATGCTCGTATAGATGTGGTGCAGATGATATTCACAATGAAAATGTTCTTCTTGGCAAAGCGGGGTGTTCGTGTAAACCTTTTGGTTTGTGTGAGCAATTTCAGTAATATGAAATGACTCATCAAAGGTGTCGTGGCCTGATTTAGCAGAACTGATTGTTTAGATAGCATCTGTATCCCCGAAGTGTGATGGGGAATAAATGATTACGTTGAAGTTTGATTGCCTCAGATATTAGAAAAGGACCTTTTGCACAAGGCATCACACAGATTAGATGAAGCTAAACATGTTTGATTACTCAGAGTTATCTTTTACATTTAAACTATTTTTAATTGCTTCTCTGTAAAGTTCCCTCTGCTTCTTTTTTTGAGATAAAGGACCAGAGAAGAAATGTGATACATTTTAATAAGTTACCCTTTGAGTCTTTAATGTGCATGCACTGTATAGGCAATGATTAGAGTCCCAGCAGGACAATGGAGCATGCTCATCTTACAACCAGCACCAAGGGAAGCAGAGGAAGGTCGCATAGCTCCACACCCCACACTGTGGAGTGTGCTGGCATGCCTTATGCTGCATGTGTGTGTAGGGGTTATGGCATGCTGTGCATTCATTTGTACATAGCTCCATAGCATCAATGCAACACTGTCTTCTTCAGACTCTCTCCAGTCTGTTTCTAGAGGGATTCCCTTGAGGTTATCCACAACTCCTTCAATGCCATGACTTGGCCTGTGGCCTAATGGCTCTTGAACAGTGACTCACTCTACATATAATAATAAGGGTGAGAAAAAAAACTTCCTTACTGGAGAGACAACTTGCCTTTGTTATATTTATACGTCAGCTAAGTAGACCTCTGAGTGGATCCATGCTTGTACTACTGCCTACTAACATTCCTCAGTAGGGAAAATATTACTGCAGATTTGCATAAGGCTGGAAAGATCAGTGATCATGCCCCGAGGACTCTTAATTTCAGAAATTTAAATTCATTTAGACATGGTTTTCACAAATCTAATTGTGCGCTTTAGACTATTACTCTATGCTTTCCCACACACATCTGGAAAACGGTTGCATTGATTATGCAGTCATGGTGAACACAAATGAACCCTAACATCACAGCGAAACTAACATCAAGTTTCATGTTTCATGTTCTCCCTAAAGTTTAAACGTTATTTTACTAAAACCAATAATGAGTCATCTTTCCTTCACCGAGCAGCTTTGGCCCTTGTGTCTCAGTCACAACAACAAGTCTGTGTGAACAAAGTTCAAGAAATGTCAAGAAGTCTCAGAGGTTGAAGCATAATGTAGGCTCAAAGTTCAGGGCATCAAGGCACATAGGACAGTGCATGGAAGTGGTGGAAAGTAAAGGAATGCTGAGTGGGCCTGCAGTACACATATTCAGATCTGCCCACAACACATGTAAACCAGAGCTCACACAGACTCCTCTCTTCCCCTTGTCTGCTTCAACATATCTTTTTATCTCCATTTTCTATCCTTTCCCACAGACAGTGGCATCTGGGAAGCAGGGCAAGAAAACCAACTCGGGGAGAGCAAAAACAAAGGAAAGACGAAGAAAAAGTCAAGGCTGGGAGGCAGCAGGAGCCTGGTGCTGAGGCTGTTATGAGGCAAGTGTTTTCTGTGTGCATTGCGTGAGTCGCGTATATAAAAGTGTGCACACGTATGCTGTGCTCTGTGCCAGCCATTTGTCTATCCCATCAATAAAGCCTTTGTTGGTAAGGTTGGTGGTGGTGTCAGTGGCCCTGCCCAGCTGCTGTGCTCTATTCTCTCCTATGTTGCTGATGCATGGCCTCTCACCCTGGACACACTTACTTAGCTCTTGGCTTTTTGTTGCAGTGCAGATGTCTGAGGTTGACGCAACGTTGGAGAAAAGTTTGAATTGTCCCAGCCAACAGTGTGACATTATTGGCCAAGAATTCAAAGTCTGACCCTTTCTACAATATAGATATTTGGGTTTTTTGGTAGCTGAAATATATATAAAAAAGGTCCTCTCACTTACTCGGAGTTTATAATTTGCTTGTGCAGTTCTGAGACTGTTTAGGTTCACTTTCATCACTCTCAATAGCACAGTTTTCAGTTGCAGCAGGCAGCTGTTGTTTTTTTTGTTTTTGTTTTTTTGCTAAAAAAAGGTTTAAAAATCCCTCAGCTTTACACCACACACAATTTGCATCAAGTTGGTTAGCATAGTGGACAGCAGAGTGTTTAGAAACGGAACAGTAATTTCCCTCAGGACTAGAATCAAAAACATAGCTAAACAAGACACACCATTGGGATTACATTTACCAGGTGGCCAGAAAATCAAATTCAAATGATTATGCTAGTTTACCAGAAATGAAAATGATTAAATATTTGGTAACAACTTCATGATAATACTGTGTTCCCAACCTGAGTCCACTGCTTCCAGGTGCCCAAAATAACCAGATACGGTAGGTTTAAAGATCACAGGCAAATTTAAATATAAAGTGTAAAAATAAAATTACATCCTCATGCTCCTAGGAATTTGTGACTGTGACTGACTAGTTATTGGACTGCATGATAAGTGGCACATCCAGTGCTTCTTTCAGTGTAAAATCAACTGAATTTTCCCTTCTCTCTAACAACAAGGCTAATATTGGTCAAGGATTCTCTGGGGGATGTTGGGATGTGTTAATCACGAAGCTCTAAAACACAATCCACTCTCAGACCCGCCATCTGCACACACCGGCTGCTGCATCGTGAGGCTGAAATCCGCTGCTTCTCCTTCTACAGGCATTTATTCTACGTCCAAACTAACAGTCATCATACTGGTGTACATCTCATTTGTATGCCACATTTAGACAAATAGATTTCTTTAGGAATAAGAAAACAACTGTGAACTCAAAGTAAATAATACAAATATAATGGCATTATATTGCACTTTGGATTGTAAATGAGTGAATTATGATAATTTCAGAGTACATTGCAAGCATATGAAAACTCCAGGCTTATGAGAAAATGGCTATTTATCATCTCAGAGAGGAGCAATATGCAGACATTATGGTGCATAATTTAATGTAAAAGCCTCAATAAGGGGGTCAGAGCACATGCCATTTTTACTGCATGGTATCTTCCTTCCCACTCTACTGTGCATCTCAACAGCATACTGGAAAATAAAGGCAAACATATCCAAAAATAACAGAGAAATAGTCCAACAAGCCTTTATTAACATATGTTATTACATGTCAACATGACTATTTCAGTTGAATTAGAAAGGGTAAGATTCAGTAATATGAGCTTTTTCTTGCAGTCTGTTTCTGCTGTTTGGTGGTGAATTTAAGGACAATGCATTTTTTATTGCCTTCTGAGCACCACAGTAATGGGATGTATATTTGAATTCTGACCCCAGTACTCTTGAAATGGCCATGATTTTATTAGGATATCAAACCTCAGCTATTTTTGCATTTACAGTGCAGGTATTGCCAATAAAATAAAATATGACAGATTGAATTTATATAGAATAATAATAATAATAATAATAATAATAATAATAATAATAATAATAATAATAATGTATACTTTATTGATCCCCATGGGGAAATTACTCTCTCTGCATTTGACCCATTCACTCAGTGAAGCAGTGGGAGCAGTGTGTAGGGACGGTACCTTGCTCAGGGGTACTTCAGGGTAGCTGTTCAGTGGTACTTTAATATTATTCATTAGAGCTCATAATAGATGTGATGAAAATTTATATGAACTGATTTATTTCAACCTGAGGGTTGATATTCCAGACTATAAAGTGAGCAAAGGAAGTAAACAACACAAACAGCTTGATTCTTCTGTGGTAATGTGCTTTTGTTTCTCACTTTCTCATTATCTCACTTGTTTTCATACGCTTTGATAAGTGAATATTGTCTACTCGGATTGATTTGTAGTACAGCACAGAAAGTACCAGTAATCCACTAATGACATGATGTGTGGTGACTGGAGTTTGGCTTTGTGTCAAGGCTCAGGAAACAGTGAGAGCCATTCACTGAATCGGCTTACGTATGGCAACAATAATGAGAGTGACTCTACTGAGGGGGAGCAAACAGGTGCTGACTGATGCTGTGTTTGTGTGACTTACTATTGGTCTGTGCAAGCGAGTGGGCTGCGAGTGCTGTAATCGCCTGGCAATGCTGATGTCACTGGTATTTTCTTTCTTTCTTTCCACAGAGACGGAGGCTGTCAAGCTGTCTGGGTGTGAGTGAACACCCTCTAGTGGAACTGCTGAAGATTTGTTCTCAGACGTTCCATTCGTTTTAACCATCCGTATTTCAAGGTAAAACCACAGTAGTTCAAAACAGTAAGACCTATTTTTACTTCTTGTATACGAGGTGCTTTTTCTTTCTAAGAATGTTCACACCACAACCCAA
Organism: Neolamprologus brichardi; assembly: GCF_056152115.1. Taxonomy (NCBI): domain Eukaryota; kingdom Metazoa; phylum Chordata; class Actinopteri; order Cichliformes; family Cichlidae; genus Neolamprologus; species Neolamprologus brichardi. The sequence goes on along the minus strand of NC_142114.1, from coordinate 23,010,572 downwards.
TCTGATAAAAAGCCAAAACTCTCCATATGAGCAGTTTTCAACTTGTGACTGAGCCTTTGCAAGCAGCACTAACTGCACTTAATATACATATTCATAGACATAGCTCAAGTTAGGTTTAGCTCTACATCTTTTAAATGTAGGACATGACAGAAAGGACGTTGACATTATTATATTTTTCTGTAGTATTCACAGTATAGCAAGAAGGAATGTATTATCTTTTTGGATGTTAATGACACTTTTCAGTCCGTATACTGTAACGTGTGGTCCATGTTGCACACTAAATATTGCAGAAATGTCATGTCATGTTTTGTGCCGGACACAAAAGTAAAACCTGTGGGACTTTGATACAACTGATACTCTGATCTTTGTTTTTCTTTGTTTTACTGAAAAGTTCCACGTTGGGGTTTTTGATAGAGGATTGCTATGATATACTATAAAACCAAGAAACTGTGAAACATTAAGAACATCTTGAATTTGTTTTTTAGAGGTCTGTGCGGCGTGTGAGTCATGCAGCAGCATCAGTGGTGGAAACGTGATATTTGTGTGTATGTGTATGTTTTTCTGTTGATGACTGACAGCATGGTGTCTGTTTCAGAGGTCTATGGTCCAGTATTGAGCAGAGACCATGTGGTGTTTAGAGCTGCTCCTACCACTGCTGTTGTTCATCAGTGGTAATACATTCCTTTACTTCTATATTTTTATGATGATAGACAGGTAGTATTCCTATGTGTATCCTGTATGTTGAAGAGTCCACTGAGCCTCTGTCTCTTCCCCCAGATGCCAGTTGCCAGTGGAATGTTTGGTTACCTCGGGATATCTCAGCCATGACAAACTCCTGTGTGGTCATCCCCTGCACCTTTATGTATCCGTCTGGAATAAGGCCGAGCCGTGGCATTCATGGTATCTGGTATTTTGGGCAGCCCTACCCACAACTCTTCCCTCCTGTAGTCTTTAAATCACGTACAGACGTTGTGCACGAGAGCTACAAGGGCCGAACCAAGCTGCTGGGAGATCTGCACCAGAGGAATTGCACTCTGCTCATCAACAACATTGGCACCGAGCACACGGGGAGATACTACTTTCGTGCAGATCTCGGTGGAGCCAACATCTATACATACCCCGATTTCACTGAGCTCAAGGTTCTGGGTAAGTGACTGATGACAGGACGATCGGAAGTCGTTTTATAGCTGAAAATTTATAGCTATTAAAAAAGCCATAACAATCATATTTTCCCTTTATATTTCTGTCTCCAGATCAGCCCAACATCGATGTACCAGAGGAGATTGTTAGTGACGAGAGCTTGGAGCTTACATGCTATGCTCCTGATAACTGCCCAGACATGACTCCAGAAATCCAGTGGATGTACACGGACTACCTGCCCGACCCAGAATTCAGCACTGACCTCGTGGAAGAAAGCAACACAGCAGTCCTCTCCAACACCCTCACCTTCACACCCAGGCCCATGCACAATGGGCAGCTTCTAGGTTGCAGGGTCTATTACCCCAACACAACACTAGCCTATGAGAGGCTCATTAATCTAGACGTCAAGTGTAAGTAAAAAAAATAAAAACATCAAACTGAAAGACTGAAAAGCATTCCACTATGTTAGTATGGCTGCAAACGGGATGTTGAGCCTGACAGTTTGCAGTGAAGTGAGTTGAAGTGGATCTTTTTCTCAGAGATCACAAAACTCAAGCATATCTTTATGTCAGAAAGTTGATTCTGGATTCAGTTTTCTGGGATTCCCTTACCTGGATGATTGAACATACATTAAGAGATATCTGTATGGTTTAGAAAAAAAATAACCGAAGAGCTTAAAATGAATTGTTAGTTAACACGGAGACATAGTACAGCTGATTTCATAGGTGCTATGACAGTATTTAAGTAGTCACTGAGGATGACAAGAAATCAATAGCCTACAACTTTTTTTTTCATCTAAATCTCATGTATGGAATGACCTCAGATCAAGACAGCATCTTTGCAGTTTCTGTTCTGTTCCTATCGTGATAGATGAATAAACCTTCTTAACACTGATAAATCTGAATTAGCAGTAATCCCACTATTATGAAACAGTACAAAATATTCCAGTTCAAATTACCAAAGTGTGAACTCATATTATAAACTATTGTTCACTTCACTTTCGTTTCACAAAAACCGATCTAAAAGTTGCTGAACCATTTCAGCTAACTGCTGACTAAAACTGTCACTAGCATGGTTGAAAACAATATCTGGTGCTTGTACAGTATTTAGTACAAAACATCAATCTGCATGTTTCACTTTTATTTAGATATAATTTGCTTTGAAGTCCCCTCAAGTTAAAGAGCTACCTTTCAACCTTTATTTGAGGGTGTAAATTTGTCGATTTCTTTTATTGAAAAGATTAAATCATTTTTTAGGAGACAGTTATTCTGTGAATTGCAGACATCATTTGAGTTCTTGGAAAATAAATTCCCTGTTATATTTTTCCTGGCAGATGCTCCACGCTCTGTGTGGGTGAATGCCTCTTCAGAGGTGATGGAAGGCAGCTCTGTGACACTGCACTGTGAGGTAGACAGTAACCCTCCTGCCAGGATCGCCTGGATGTTTGGAGACCAGGAGCTGCTGTGGGACACAGCATCCAATGTTTCGCTCATGCTAGATGATGTGACACCTGCAAATGAGGGAATTTACACCTGTGTTGGGGACAATGGCTATGGCATCATGAACACCTCACTCTACCTGGCTGTAAAGTGTAAGTTTTTGAGATAGCAAATGACTCCCAACCCCAGCATTTGTAAGCATAAGCGAAAATCTTTTGAATGTCAACCCCCCGTGTGGATTCATAATACAGTTGATCTAAACAGGGACTCACAACAAGAATGTTTTCCAAACCATTGCTACTTTACTGATAAGATTTCATTTAATAACCACCATTAAAACCCACAATAAAATGTCAATGTATCTGGTCCATAGAGCTTAAATGTTCTTTTTGTTTTGGTACAAACATTGGGTGAGACAAGGCAAAAATTTTGATATCACAATGTTTCCGCCAGTTCAACTTGTACTGCAATACTGCAGTAAATGAATGTACTACAAAAACCTGCTCAGAATCTGTATTGCATATTTTTAGATATATCAAAGTCACTGTTTATTCATTTAGGTCACTGTGTGTCCAAAAGAAAAAAAAAAAGATATTGTGGGTTTTATTTAATTCTGTGCCTTTGAAATGAAGAAGGATCTTATGTAAGAATTATAAGATAGAGGTTTTCTTATATGAATAGTAAACATAACAAATTCATTTTCTCTTCTTTGTTGCAGATCCTCCCCATGAGCCTATGGTAAATGACTCCATTACAGTAGTAGAGGGTACCACTCTGGCCCTGCACTGCAGCACACGGGGAAGCCCAGCACCCACCCTCACCTGGCTGAAGGATGGGCAACTGGTGGGCACCATCACTGCGGATGAGCTGTCAGTGCTGACGATTGCAGAAATCACGCCGCAGGGAGATGGACAGTACCGCTGCCTGGCAGAGAATGAGCACGGGAGAGCCAGCAGCTCCCTCAACATCACTGTCGAGTGTGAGTGCGTCACTTTTCTGTATTATATTTTTAAAGGGAGTCTAAAACTAGGTCAAAGAATAAAGCATGTTGGCAGCAAGTGATACGTTTGTGTAACCCTCCAATGTACGGTAATGTGCTATCTGTATGGTGAATTGCACTTTGTAGAATTCCACAAAACTTCTTATTTCCTTTGAGTAAAAACATACTTTAACCTCCTAGAACCTGGCGTCCACATATGTGGACATCACATTTTGGGTTATTTAGACCAAAATACTCAATTTTGCTCTACAAGGGCCTGATATCCACTCAGTTTGGGTCTTAGGAGGTTAAAGGAAATCTTGACCAAAGGAGTATAATTTGTTACTAGTCAACAGCTATCTGATGTAATCATCTCTTGCCCTCCCTCATTAGATGCCCCTGTGCTTCTGGAGGAGTCAAAGTGCACAGTGGTGAGGGAAGGTGTCCAGTGTGTCTGCATGGCCACAGGGAACCCTGAACCCACTATCGAGTTCTACCTGCCTGACCTGAACATCACCATCAACGAAACAGATGGCCGGTACAACTTCTACACGCACACAGACGGGCACACGTCCACAGGAATGATCAAGCTACGGGAGAAAGGTGAACGGGTCGACAACGGCAGCCCTGCTGTCAACGTCCACTGCAGCATCTCCAATGCATATGGAAGAGAGAGCATACTTCTGGAGCTGCAGCAAGAGAGTGAGTAGACAACTTTACTTAGTATTTAGTTTGACACTAAGTATTGTGGGATTGTGTCACTATTATCACATCCTATTTAAATTGATATGACACTATAATAAAGATTTTAATACATGTCAGATGTTATTTCTGACATTTATCTGTACTTTACGAGTCAGCAATGCCTGCTTATGACTATTTCCTGTTATGTGTCATGAAGCTTAAGGCAATGGAAATTTTTGTGCTTTTCTACTAATTACAATAAACTTAAACACCGTAGTCAATTTTCAATCAATCCCACTTACATTGACCCATTTCCATAAATTAAATGTTTATTGATTTGCTACAGAAAATGGACCCGAACAAAAAAAGCACAGTTTTCTCCTATTTGATTAGCAGTTAAAAATTCCACAATGGTCAGCAGTTTAAAAAAAAAGTCTTCTTCTTTTTATATCTTCTTCTATACCTAAATCCTCTAGACTATGCTATAAATACTCACAACATCCACTGCCTACTTTATTAGGTATAAATAATACAAGGTTGGACCACCTTTTGTCTTCAGACCAGCATTAATTCCCAGGAGTTGCTGAAAATATTCATAAGTTTTGCTCCGTACTGACACGATAGCATCTCTCATGAAACCTGTTTTAGATGATTTGAGCTTTGAGACATTATCCTGATAGAAGCAGCCATCAGAAGATGTGTACACTGTTCTCACATAGGAATGAACATGGTCAGCAACAATACTCAGGTAGGCTGTGGCATTTAAACAATGTTCAGGAAGTCAGAGTGTGCCAAGAATTTATCCCCCACACCATCGCACCACCGCCACAGCCTGAACTGCTGACACAGGGCAGATTCTGATCATAACATCCAAATGCCTTAGCAGAAATTGAGACTCATCAGACCAGACATTTTTCCAATTTCTTTGTGTATTGTAGCCTCAGTCGTGCTTCTAGCTGATTGTGTGTTCTTGTGCTGCTGTAGTCTATCGTCTTCAAGATAGTATGTTCAAAGGTGCTCTTCTACCTTGGTTGTAATGAGTGTTTTTTTTAGTTACTGTTGGCTTCCTATCAGCACAAAGCAGCCTGACTATCACACTCTGACATCTAGCATGAACAACACATTGTTTTTTCAGAGAATTGCTACTCACTGGATAATTTCTTTTCTTTTCTGACCTTTCTCTGTAAACCTTAAACATGGTTGTGTGGGAAAATCCCCATAGGTCAGGACTTTCTGAAATACTCGGAGTCACTGAAATACAAAATCACCTTTCTTCCCCATTCTGATGCTTTGTTTGAACTTGAGCAAGCTGACTCGAACATGTCTACATGGTCTTAAATTCACTGAATTGCTGGAATGTGATTGGCTGTTTAGACATCTGTGGAATGAGCAGTTGAACAGGTGTACCTAAAAGAGCTGCCAGTGAGTGTATATGGCTTGTTAGCTCGGTGGGCAGTTTCTCCATGTGTTACTCAATGAAGTTTACAGTAATTCACTCCCCTTCATTTTTGTTTTTACCACCTCTGTTTTCAGAAAAGTACATGATGGCAGTTATAGTCGGCACCATTGGAGGAGTGGCAGTCATAGCCTTCATCATTGCAGCAGTTAGATATGTTGGTCACAACAACAAGAAGTGAGTATAAATGACAAACTAATGGAGAAGCCGTTGCAAGGCAGGAGTAGTCAACTTCCTTACTAAGCATTTTCTGAAATCCAAGGAAACACTTAAGCCTAGTCATCCATTCTAAAACACATGGTTGCACACTGTATACGAGTGAATGTGGGACCGATGTGGACGTGAGAATTATTTCTCCTGAGCAATTTCAGTTCATTTGCAGTGACAAGTCCTTGTTGAAATCCTTGGAGATCTACACTGGCTGCCTTGTGGAGTTGGTTAGCAAGCTGGACTAACCTTATATTTTGCAGGCACGATTCCCTTCTCTGACACTGCTTCTGTATCCTTGACCTGCTATGCTAAATACAACTCGAGTAGCCCTCTTAACCAAAGTGCTTTATTTTAGCCTCAAGGCATATTTGGACCTCCAAATTTGCAAGCTTTCTCTGGCCCTGAAGTGGGTGTGATCTCAGCGACTAAACCCATAAAATAACCACGTCACTCACAGCCACGGTTGGCCTCCAGCATAACCTTACAGAGCTTGTTGTTTTAAAATGGATGCCCAGGCTTGGCGTGTCGCCCTGCGTTAGTGGCAGTCGAGACCGAGTCTGATTATGTGACTCCGTCCCCCAGAGAGAATGGCAACCCTAGGCAGGACGTGGTCCTGGAGAACCCAGCTTTGTACTACAGCGCAGTCAAGAAGGACAAACAAAATCTGAGGAAGAAAGTGGTGAGACATGTTGATGTCAATGATTATGATTATGATTGAGGATGGGTTGGATTACCATTCTCAGATTGTTTGGGGTTAAAGTTTTGTGTAATGAAAAAGTCGTACAGTCATGATAAGACCCCGTGTTAACCTCTGAAATGAGGTACCAGAAAGAATCTGTCCCACTAGCAGTCTAGTAGCTCCAACCATGACCTTTCCAAACACTGTTTTTCTCTTGCTTTCATCGCTTCTCTGCGTTTTTCTGTGTGTTTTTCTCTCCCCTAACTCTTGCACAGCTTAAGACAGAGCTGTTGGGCTCAAAGTTTAACTCCATTCTAGAGGAGACTACGGTAAGGTTCCCCTACAAATCCCCATTAAACCAACAAACCAAAAAACACAAGCCTCAGTGACAGATGCATCTCCTCGCATATCAGCTTCTGTGTTCTGTACACTGCCGTTTGTTTCCAGTACTGCCTTCTGCATGGCTGCCTCATTGCTAACACAAACTGCCAGTCTAACAGGAAACATCTCAGACTCCCTCTCAGTATGTCGACCAGTAATCACTAACATCTTTTCTTTAGTGTCTGTCGCGCTCTTCTGCAATCTGAGGTGTCACTGGCACCTTGCCGCTGATTTTTGCCGCTAAACTGTGTTTCTGTCTGCAGGGAGAAGACGGGGATTATCAATCTGTGGGCTCTATGGCAGGACTGGAGAGGCAAGAGCTGAATTACGCTTCCCTGGAGTTTATCGGGGCAAGGTCCAGGGAGGGGGCCTCAGGGAGGAGGGATGACGGCAGCAACTACACAGAAATCAAAGCCAAATGAATCGCGATCCTTCCCTGATCCCTCGGCTATGCGAGATGCAGTGGCAGCCCTATATTACACACATCATCTGCCCCGTAAACTGTGTAATAACCCCACCTCTTCTCCTGGATTTCACTCTGCATATGACTCTTTTGTTCCCCCCTCATTTTATCAAATTTATCACATGTAATCTGCTCTGTGGCAGTTTCCGCCGCTATGGACTGCCCCTCCTCCATGGGATCCCCCGTCACATACCACCATTAGGAAAAACTGGTATTTCTGGTGGTTTTGAGCAACACCAACTGGACAATGTAAAACACATGTTAATTTCAAGCCTAGTTCAAGTTGCAGTACATTGTCTCTACACACAGCGTTAAACGGTGGCCATATTTTTATTCTTTTCTCCTTTTGATTGCTGTTGTGTCTGTCTCACCGTTTGCTCTCCATCTATTCTTTTAACTGTCACTGTGTCTGCTGCCAGTCGAAGCATCAGGGCAAGGAGTAACTGCTTTTTGTTGTCTTATCTTTATGTGTCTGTGTACTGAGAGCGAACCCTCTCCTATCTTGTTGTGTCCTAAGAAGATAAGTGTAAGAAGTGAGAAAAGGAGATGCCTTTAGATTCTACATAATTGTATTTAATGTGTGCTGTGACACAGTAGCCTCTCATTTTAAATGGAAAAAGTCACCATCACTTTTGATAGTAAGTCTGTAAATTTAAGCGACACACTTTCCAGTTCTGAAAAAGGTCAAACCTTGATTCTGGCATTTTTCGTGTAGGTGTAAGAATGAGATCTGAGGGGATTTCTTCCACTGTGGCCAACGCAAAGTGTCTCATTTTCTACTTCTTTTCCACAATGCACGTGTGTCTTCAAAAATATTCGAGTCAACTAGAAAATACAGACCTGAAGCACAACATACTTGCTTGTGAGTGGCCAAAGTGTTATCTCCTATAGACAATGTGTGTATGTATGAATGGGTGTGTGTATTCAAATTGTGCTGAAAGATCACTGGACACTGATTTCTGGGGTCTTTGGGAAGTTTCAGCATCGCCTCACTAGAGGTCTGTGCTTTGTTCTCACAGGATTGCGTCAAATGTTTGAATGGCAAAAGGTGATGCTGACAAGCCATCTGGTTGTGCTACTCAATGACATTTGATGAACCTGTGGTGTATTATTAAAGCTCACTAATAGTCTAACTTGATAATGATGGTGTCAATAATATATTAATTTGATGTATATTGATGGTGACAGGGATTCTAGTTTGTACAGTAAACATCCTGCATGATTCTTTTGCCAGCAGGCACACATTCAAGTATTGAACAGCAGTGAAAAGCCAGACTGACAAATGAAAAGCAGTTTTGTCACATGTCACTCAGCCACTCTGACTGAACACTGTCTTAATAGAAGGTTAGAAAACAGTTCCCAACCTCTGACTACATGAATCTACATGAAGTTAAATCAAAGGCTGTGTTTTCTGTATTGTTTCCATTAATCATTAAGGGAGTACTTAGTATTTTAGCATTGCTTATCCATTGAATGTATTAACTCACAAGAGACAGGGTTTTTTTCTTCTTCTTTTTTAATAAATGGCCAAATTCACAGGAACCATGATGTCCAGAGTTTGGTCCCTGGTACTTGTTTAGTTCCAATTATAGTCATAAGTTACCCTTAATGCAAGCAATAGCTTAATGGAAGCAATCTTTACCTTTGAAGCACCATGCCTTCAGATTTTCTGAAGCTAGTTGAGAACATTGTATTGTGTAGCTTTTTACTTAGTACAGAGCAAACCTCATACCTGATCTAAACAAACCAAGAAGCCTACTACTTGTCAGTTTACACCATGTCTTATAGAGTCATCTCTCAGACTTGCACACACACTGTAGCCATAACTCCCTATACCCTATCATTTTGCATAAGAAACTATAGATATTGATTGTAATTTTGATTTAAATTGGTATTTATTGCACTTCAGATTGATTTTAACAATGTAACACAGAATAGCAAATATGCAATTTTTAATGTACATTGTTAAATGTATGTAAAGATGTTTATGGAAAAGTCAAGTGGAAAACAAAAGAAAAAAATGGAGAAATAATCTCTTTGTGAAGATTAAAATTTCTTTGGATATAAATATAACGACTAAAGGTTTATAAAATCCTATTATGAAATTCGGTTTGGTTTGTTTGGCTGTCTCATTTAAAATGATGGAGTAAGTTGACTGAAGCAGCAGAGTGTTTATGTGAGCTGTGTTTAAATGGTTTCATAATCAGCAGAGCAAAATCCACTATAGGCCTCAAACTACAGTAATTTTGTACAGGTACAGACATCTCTAGAGGGGAAAGGCATTGTGAAACAAAGAATGATACATTATAAGGAGCACTTCAGTTTTAACTGTTAAACTGAACTGAACCCAAATGAATCTCTCTGTCAAAATGAATAAACCATGATGATGAAACTTCAGATTAAGTTTGGTTTTAACTACAAGTGAAGACCTGACGTTTTTCTAACTGGATGCTCTTCCGTTCTGGTAATAATATGCAGGTATAATTTTTACCTGTAGCTTTATGATGAGAAATGAGACATTTTTTTTAAAATTAAATTTCACTGATTAAGACTTTTAATCAATGCTGGCCTTTTATTAAGACACTGTTCTCTTAAATTATAGATGAAGGGTTCCAAATATGCAAGCTAGCATTCCTAAATTGCCTGCCTGCACAGAGTCATTAACCATTCACTGTCTCCGATCTCCTCATATTCTTATTTATTTATTTTTAAAGCAGAAATATCACATATGTCTTATCTAATCTTTGCCACAGCGTGCTGTAAAGAAAATGTGTATGTCCAGTACTTTGTGGTGATCATAATAATTATTATGGAGTTTTTGTTTTTACATTTATGATTATATAATTTAGATCGGGGTTTGCAGTCTCTGCAAATAAGCACTGTTGTAATGACTGTAGGTTTGTCACCAATGATGTAGTTTGCTTGCTCTTTTATTTTAAAAAGTCCTTGATGCCTCCAGCAAATTCATTTGTCTTCAGTTTCCTGCAAATACAAATAAAACAAAGACAACACCGTATGGAAACAGCTGTTTATTGATAGAAAACAACTAGTTTCTGTCTGTTTATTATTCTCTTTTGGTGTTCTGAAATGCAAAAATGTATGGCACATATTGGTTTTATTTCTCGGATTAAGTTCTTTTAATGGCTAAAGAACTTTAGAAAATCTAAACACAGAGTCGAATACATTAAGCCTCCAGTGCTCATCCAGCCTGCAAGCGTGGTGTTTTGTTAATGTTTTAATCTGGAAACACATGATTCATTACTGCTTCTGTTCAGCCATTTAGTGGCCTGATAACATTAGAAGCAGATGCATTAGGGGTGGGACTTGGCACACAGATAATCTCAAGTATGTGTTATAATTGCATACTTTCCCAACTTCTAACAAGTATTTGTGCCCAAAGAAGATTATATATATATATATATATATATATATATATATATATATATATATATATATATATATATATATATTTATTTATTTATTTATTTATTTATTTTCTCCATGTTGAAATTACAGAGACCCACCGGTTCCAGTAAGAGGCTTCTCAAACATGCATGTCTAGAAAGAATAGCAAGGGGAGGAAGACCAGACCTTCCATTTTAAATCCATCCAGCTAATTCCCACCTACGGGTCTGGCATTAAAAGAAGCAAACCTGTCTCAGAGACTATCAGTGTGTGGCAGGATAGGCATAAGCAAATGATGAATGGGCATGTTTTTCAGCTATATAATAATACTGACATTACTGCAGAAGGGATCACAGGGTAATTAATTTTAGTGACAATACTGCGGTTCGAAAAAGAAACCAGTATGATATAACCAAACATCAAAGTCTAGATCACATTTAAAATTAAAGATTGCATCAGATGAAAAGAACAGGACTCCCGGAGCAATAATGTAATTAATGGAAGCTGTTCAAAGAGAACTGAAAAAGGAAACTAAAGGAAGCAAGAGGGCAAGCCAGTCAACATGTTTGAACCCCCCCCGAAACAATAACAACTATGGGATACATTCATACAAATACACTGAATTATTTTTGCAAACATGGTGATTCTGCTGAGTGTAATTGTATCACTGATTATAAAAATCTGTCTGCTATAGTATCTCTTGACACAAACGTAACTGATTCAAGTATTGCAAAACTGCAAACTATAAACCTCTGCCAAGGCAGCTCACTTGCTGGAGAGTATTCACTTTTAAGGGAATAGTGGTGTAATTTGTATATGAAAATATGTATGAATATGTAATGCATAATATGTATTGATTTACAAGTAACTGGATATGAAATACTGCAGTATGTTTCTAACTCAACAGGCAGCTCATTTTCTTCCTCTTTGTAAAACATTCTTTAAATATAGAATACAACTGGGGCCGACTTTAAATAACAACAAATGTGAAATGTAAAAGTGAGATCAGAGGGGAAATGTGATAGGATATTTAGATGCAAACTACAGTCATATTTAGAATTCCCATATAACAGTGTATCATTTCCTAAATGGTCCCAATGCAAACAAAGGCAGCAGACTTTTTAGCATAGTTTTAAAGATAAAATGTGTTTTATGAAAGTCTGACATAATGAAACTTTGACCGTAATGAAGAAAGGGTCCAAACTAACACGATATTTAGAATTTCCATTTATCAGTCTTTATATATGCCTATGTGTTGTCAGTACAAATAATTGCAGCAAAAATCTGGACATATATACCATTATTATCACTTTAACCTTTAGATCAATCTACAGAGCTTGAAGGAGAGGTCAGAGGTCAAACATAGCATGATGTTTTCAATTTTATACGGTCATTTCTATATGTTGACAATACACACCACACCTGTAAGAATAATAGTCTCTAACCTATGAGCCTTTTGGTCCATGTTCAACCATCTTCAATAAAATTGACCTTCAAGAAATTGGTGGATGTACATTTTAATGGATTATTAGCATGACTTCACTCTACAACCCTACAAAGTTTTATCAGAAAGCATTCAAAACTTTTCCAGCTTTTATATTTACAGACATGCAGACACTTCAAAAAAACCCAACCTCCTTGCTGAAAGAAAATATATGCTAAAGTAAAAACTGCTTTTAATCTTCTTTTGGGCTTTCCGCCTTTGTTGACAGCCTAGCAGTAAAGAGTAAACAGGGGAGGACACAAAGCAAGGAGAAACAGGACATTGCATTCCAGCCATAACACATATGAGTGTCTGCTAAACCAGTGAGCTAAACCACAAAGACCTAAACTGCTCCAGGTCTGTGTTCTGGATCTGTTTCTGAAATAGCCAGTATCCTACAAAAAATAGGAAGCATTACTGTTTTGAAGTCAGAGAATCAGACTGCTGTAACACAGACACACAGCTCACCTTTCAACTGAAAATCCACATCACCAACATTAGTTGTAAAATTCACAGACTCATGTGTGAAACAACTGTAGAGGAATCTTTGATTCTGAATTTTGAACATTTTACTATTTTATTTTTTTCTCTATCTCGGTAAAAAAACACAAACGGTAAATTAGGGAAGCTCTGCAAGCGTGACTGTTGAGTTTATGGGGGTTTTCCTAGATGTGAAGGACATAATCTTGTATCACTCGTCATAATTAATGTTACACCACACAGGATCTGCCACATGTTTTGGTGTGGATGGTTGAGTATTTGTCAAATTTTGGTAATAAAAATGTGCAATGAACACAATAAATCATATTCCAAGTTATACACACAGACCTGGCTTGAGGTAAAATTACAGAGACCTGCTGGTGCCAGTACAAGACTTCTCACATGTTCGCATGATTGCATGAGAATAATAAGGGAAGGAAGATCCAACCGTCCCTTTGAAATTCATCCAGCTAATTCCCACCTACAGGTCCAACAATAAAAGAAGCATATCTCTCTCAAAGACATGGACATGGATGCCTGGGACACCTTTTCTTTCCATTAATGTGCATTTTCACTGAAATTATTACATTTTTCATGGAAGTCTTTCAGAAAGTTGTGTTATTCCAGTTGACATCTGATTTTTTTGACGGACTACATTAGAGCACATTTGAGTGCACAACTGAACTTTGTATAAAAAAAAAAAACAAACAATATCTGCAATCCATATCTAGCCTTAAACTGTAGCTAGAAATTTGGACTGGTAGCAACTGTTTTATGCATTTAAAGAACCAGGGAGTTCTACTTTTATCAAGAATTCTGTTAATACTTCTGTTTTTTGTTAATTAGGTTGCAGCTAGCTGCTGTGCTTGCCACATTGTTCTTATGGCACACGTGTTCAGTTACACTGCTAATGTTACAAGTGCAAAAAGCTAAAAACTTATTTCGCCATATTGCATTAACAAAAGAAATTGCTGTTGTAGAAAACAGACAAATAATAAACTTTAACCATGTTTTGTGACATTTCTTTGTTATTAGGGCAATTTATGCTGAAACATGTATTAGAGTGGCTTTTGTGTTATCTGTTGAATCAGGCAGAGGGCAGTGTCTGACTTTCTAATGATAAAACTATGACGGTTCAGCTAGTATCTCTTCTCAGGTTAGACTGTATTATTTAGTATCATCTACAGTTTTTGTCTTATAATTACAATTGTGGTGTTTATGATAATATTAATGCCGAAATATGTCGAGATATGCATTCTCTGGACCTACAGAGATATTTGAATATTCTACTTACACCTGTATGTATACAGCATATATGACGAATGTGCAGGAGTGAAAGTGTTCAGGACAACACTGACATCTACCTTTGTGTGTAATTAGACAGCATCACAGTGTGACAACATTCAAACCACTCCAGGAATAGTGGGAAGCAGCGTAATCCACCATAACACTCAGTTTGAAAATATATGTGTTTCTGAAATAAAAGCCACCTTACCTATGAGTATCCAGGATGGTCAGAGGCCCAAAATAGCTTAACTGTGTGGTGGAGCTCTACACTGAGGCCCTCTGTTCCTGTTTAATTTACACTAATCTTTATTACAAATTCTGTCTGCTACAGTATACATCACTATGCTGCTTTAATCGATTTTAGGTAATAAGTCAAAACATTTTCATCATAAAATATCTTGACCAAACACAGTGGCTGTAATGGAGAAAACCACTCAGTTACAACTACACATTTTTGCTTTGTCATGTTAGCAGTTTCAGCTGTGAACATGTGAGCTAATGTTAACTGACCGAGAGAGAATGTCAGCAGTATGAGGAAACTCTGCAGTCTTTCAGAGTCGTATTTTAGTGCATTTAAGTGAGAATGGGAAGTTGTCAGACTCTGTGTGTACAGTGATGCCACATATGTATATATATGTGTATAAATATTTATAAACATCATTATAAAAGACAAACATCCATGTACTGAAATAGAGACATATGTTTCTTAATTTGCAACAATTTATGCACTTCTGTAACAGAAGTTGTATCTTTTCGTACATGGATGCATGAATATAAGATTACATGTAAAATGTATGTACTCAACTGTCAATACAGACTTTGTAATAATAAAATTAATACCTAAGTATACTTTACATGCAATATCTGCATTGCATCTAACATGAAATGTCATTGTTCATACTTTACCAAGCTGATATATGTTTAATAATGCAGTCAGTACAGTATGAGCAGTCTTTATTTTTCATAAACTGCTGAGTTAATCAGAATCGATAAGTGACATCGATAATGGAATCAGAGTCTGACTGCTACAGCAGCATCATCAATGATCTCACCAAGTTAGACATTTGGCAGAATTTCCTGATACTTTTCCAACAAAAGACTAAAAATGACTAAAAATATCTGCTTATTGATTAATGATGAAAATGCTTTCCAGATGGTCTCAGTGTAGACACTGTTCAGCACAGCTTGTGCGTCATATCCACAGGTTATCACACTTATCACCAACTTCTGAGCACTAGTTTTCTTACTTGATATTTTAACAATTTCTGGCTATGAACTGTATGTTTAATATTTCACAGACTGCAAGATTAAGACCTCCCATATCCAACAATTCAGTTTTCTTAATCCCAGTCTATAACACTGTTCTGTCGATGAAACTTTATGAAAACTATTATAAAAAGAAGCTAGGACCTATTTAGTCACCCCAGACTTTGCTTAATTGCTTGATGATTTAACCAGATATTATTTGATATTATTCTTTGAAACTAAGGCTACACGTTAACCCAAAACAGGCCCAGTATCTTTTTAAACTTGCCTCTATAATGAAAGCTGTAAGACATGATGGGATTTTACATGCAAAGCTGGATTACAGATGATGTTTTTTCTGCCATTTCTGTTCTTTCTGAGACATAAACAGTTGGATGTTGACTCTTTAAATTATATCACTTGTTTCTTTCAAGTAGGACTCAGCAGGTTAAGGCCAATAATACTGCCTCAGCTATCAGTACTTGAGCTCCGTTAGGCTCTTTCATCTTGTCTTTACTCAAGTTTTCACAGAATTATATATTTAAATGCTCAGACCACTCTGCTAAGTTAACCTTACGCTTTAATGCAAGATTCAGATTAAGAAGAAAAGCAGTTTGTTGACCTGCATGACACCAAAAAGCTATTTTGAAATGTAAAAAAAAAGAGACTGAAGTTATTTTTAATCCACATAATGTTGGCGATCACAGCTCTGTGGATCCATCTTTGTAGGGTCACCGTTATACAAATTGCTGCATGATTCATAGATTAAAATCTTGCACGTCCGTTGCAAACAAGAGGTTTCATAAATACAGAGAACTCAGCCATGTCTTATTCAGTGTTAAAATAAGAGTCCACAGCAATGGAACAAACCTTGAAAAAAACAGAAGTGTTTGCAGACAAACTGTTGAAATGCTGAGACTGCTTGTCTTTCGAGTTCTGTAAGCTCTTTAATGCATTTAATTTAAATGAAATTAAACTTAAAGTAATCTTTGTCGAGTAAAGTATTAGTAATGTTGGAGTAATGTAAAAACAGCCTAAATGTCATATACATGTCAGGTTTTCACTCTAATATTCTGGTCCTTAACTTGCTGTGTAAAGAGCCACTGACTGACATTTTGTGATAAAAATATAAAACATACATTGTGTGATATAAGATAATAATTGTATCTGTTGTAGTGCTTATGGGGGTGGTGACAAACTTTCTGAAATGTTGTTGCAAGAAAAAGGAAGAAACAGAAAAGAGAGGAAGAGAAACTTCAGCTCCAAAAAGGCGGCAGATATCAGTGTGGAGAGAAGACTGACAAAGACCAAGACGAAACACGTAAACTGTTTAATATATTTCAAAATATCTTTTTAAAATTTTAAATCTGAATGTAAAGGTTTTCATATTTATAGCAGTGCTGGTAAAATTAAGAGATCTTATGCATTCATTAAATACGGTTAACAATATACATATATTTATGATATGAGTGGTATTTTTACTCTGTAAGGATCATTTTTATTCATTAATTAATGTTTCAGCAATAGATGAATTAAAAGAAGATTTTTACCATAAAGATCTTTATGGCAAATTACTACATAACTAAGCATGCACTTCATTTACTGAGTTGTGAGAAGATGACTTTTCTTGTGTTTTAAATATTGTTTTAATTCCTTTATACTTCTTTAATTTGCTTTATCATCTTGATTAGTTATTCTGTGGAGGGAGAGACTGAACGTGTTGAGCATCGAATATCAAGGATGTTTGTTCTCATCTGGTCAACTCTGTTGTTCTCTGTAAGAGGCAGCAATGCTGACAAAGGTTTGCATCTGATAATTTGTAATTTCTATTTCTGCAAATATGATAGTATAATATATTTAGCATATATCTGTATGTGAAACTGTTTTCCTGACATGAATCTAGATAATAAGCATTTATTCACACTCACACATAATTTAATAGTGCCATTGCTATCAGTTGACTTGCATGTGATAAATAAATATTTTGTTAACTGCACATATAATAGAATAAGAAATGTGAAACCTTTCATCTTTTCCTTTCCTTAACAGTTACCTCAGTCTGGGGACGACAACACTGTGTTGGAAGTTACTGTGTGACTCCCAGTGAGCGAGAACTAACAGCAGAGGCTGGACTCTGTGTTGTGATCCCGTGTTCTTTCACTACTGCTAAATATTTTACAGCCAAACATACAGTTTGGTACAAATGTGAAGCATCTAAAAAAAGATGTAGTGATGCTGACATAATATTTTACAGCAACAAAAACACAGACAAAAAAGCTCAGTCTGGGTTTGAAGGACGAGTCTCACGTTTGGAGCCTGATGTGAGTCAGAAAAACTGCAGCATCATCATTAATGATCTGAAAGAGTCTGATTCAGGATCATATCAGCTCAGAGTTACTGGTGTACGGAACAGAACACAAGATGTATTCATATTTAATCAGAGAGTGACTGTTATAGTTAAAGGTATGAAAAGCTATTCCAAGATCAATCATGTAGAAAAACAATATTCAGTCATGTACAATAGCTCATTTAGCATTTTTATGGTGTTAATGAAGTATTCATTTTTTTTGGAAATTGATGACCTCTATGGCAGCTGCTAGGAACTGCTGCAGTTCCTGATAAAACTTGTGTTTGCCATTAACCATTTTCACCAAATATCTTATTATCTGAGCCCAAATCCAAGTAGTTAATAAACTTCAAGCATTTCACTTGATTTCATTAATGCCCAGTATTTCCATTAGGTATTGAACAGAAGCCCAAAGTAATGATTCCCACACTGACAGAGGGACAGCAGGCCACACTGACCTGCACTGCTCCTGGTGTCTGCTCTGGATCTGTTCCTCAAATCACCTGGACATGGAGAGGAGCAGGAGGGACTGAATCTTACATTACAGGAAACAGCACTGATTACAAGACTGAGAATCTAACTAATGTTACACGGAGACACATCTCAACTTTGACCTTTAACCCTTCAGCTGAACACCACAACACCAATGTCACCTGTAAAATCCACTTCACAAGTGACGTGACTGCAGAAAAGACTTCAGGTTTGAAAGTAAACTGTGTGTACTTTTACAACCTTAAGTTGACTTTCCCCCCCTAAAATCAATTTTATTTTACAGGATCATCTTTTCACTTGCAAGAATTTTATGGAAACTACATGATTGTGATTTATGTGTATTTGTTTCATAGATGTGAAGGAGGTTAACATCACTGGTGTTACAACTGTCAGAGACGGTGAGTCTCTGAATCTGACCTGCAATGTTCACAGTTTCCCTCCATCTCTGATTATTTGGTCTAAACTTGGTTCCAATGAAAAGCTTCACGCTGACACTGGATCACCCAATCTTGTCATCACCAATGTAACAGCAGGAGATGCTGGACAGTACGTCTGCACAGCTAAATATATGAATAATACCCTGAAGGACAAAGTCAACGTCACAGTAATATGTGAGTACACAGCTTTATGCTTTTGGACAGAATATATTTCTAGCAGAAACACACGCCTACATCTGGTTTTTGTAAGTATACTAAAATATATCCATTACAAAAAAGTGAGCTGAATTAAAAATTTGATGATTAGCGCTAATATCTACAGGTAGGATTAAAATCAAGGAATGAAAAATGAAGGTGGAATGTTGGCAAAAAAGCTGTTTAAACATAACATTCAGACATTTTCATAGATGCTGATCTGAAGTTGTTGGATTAGCCTGAGTTTGATCAACTTGCCTGTTTTATGTTATCGGAAGTCGGCACAGCTGCCGTCCCGTCACCATCATGGTCATAGCTTTCATTTTTAATGTACTAAAGGAGTTATTAATGACTTTTCATACTCCGTTTTCTCTGCATCTAACCAGTTGGCCAAGATGCTCATCTAGTACAATGCTAATCTTGTTTACTTGCTAATGATAGCGAAAGGCGAGTCAGCGGTAGCTTGCCTCACACACTGTACTCATTGTTTACTGTGAAAAACCAGAGTTTTAGACCACAATACATATGCGAAAATTACCAGAATAAAGGCCTCTACATGCTGGACGTGCAAAATCAGTTTATTTCATGCATTAAATTTGATGGACACAAATATTCTCAAAGCAGCCATTCACACCCACTGCATACTTACATAGGATGAATTTGCAATATTTATTTATTCATTTTTCAGCTCCAGTTGAATTTTCCTGATGTTTTGGAGGGGAATAATTCTGACTAATTGCAGCACTATCTAATGGTGACACAATCAAACCATACTGTAACATGATGGAATATTTGATTGTCATTGAACATTGTCTTGTATACCATACCATACCATACCACCTTTATTTATAAAGCACTTTAACATAAAACCAGAGTTCACAAAGTGCTGTACATGAGATAAGATAAGATAAAATAAATAACTAAAAAACTAAAATAAATTGAAACATGTTAAAACAAGTCAGTAACAATGAACAAGGGGAAACAAGAGAAAATCTACTCATCCGTAAAAGTTTCCCTGAAAAACATGGTATGGGCTACAGTTCTGACCCCTGCTTTCAATTTTTTATTAGCACATTTCTTATGATGACCAATGTTTTTAGACGATAATGAGTTCATGTTTTGCATGTACTTCGTATTATTCAAAAAATAACACGGAAATTGACTTTTTCCTAACGTTTTTTCCTTTCAGTTCTGTGCAATTATGTTGTGGTTGTTGTAGGAGTAGATCAGTGCTGACAAGTTGTTGAGCCAACCCTTGCATGGACGTCTTTCAGAAAGTTGTGTTATTCCAGTTGACCTGTGACATTTTTTGACTGACTACATTAGAGGACATTTGAGTGCACAACTGAACTTTGTATAAAAAAAAAATCTAACAATATCTGCAATCCATATCTAGCCTCAAACTGTAGCTAGAAATTTGGACTGGTAGCAACTGTTTTATGCATTTAAAGAACCAGGGAGTTCTACTTTTATCAAGAATTCTGTTAATACTTCTGTTTTTTGTTAATTAGGTTGCAGCTAGCTGCTGTGCTTGCCACATTGTTCTTAATGCACATGTGTTCAGTTACAAAGCTAATGTTACAAGTGCAAAAAGCTAAAAACTTTCACCATATTGCATTAACAAAAGAAATTGCTGTTGTAGAAAACAGACAAATAATAAACTTTAACCATGTTTTGTGACATTTCTTTGTTATTAGGGCAATTTATGCTGAAACAGATGTTAGAGTGGCTTATGTGTTATCTGTTGAATCCAGCAGAGGGCAGTGTTTGACTTTCTAATGATAAAACTATGACGGTTCAGATAGTATCTCTTCTCAGGTTAGACTGTATTATTTATTATCATCTACAGTTTTTGGCTTATAATTACAATTGTGGTGTTTATGATAATATTAATGCCGAGATATGTCGAGATATGCATTCTCTGGACCTACAGAGATATTTGAATATTCTACTTACACCTGTATGTATACAGCATATATGACGAATGTGCAGGAGTGAAAGTGTTCAGGACACACTGACATCTACCTTTGTGTGTAATTAGACAGCATCACAGTGTGACAACATTCAAACCACTCCAGGAATAGGGGGAAGCAGCATAATCCACCATAACACTCAGTTTGAAAATATATGTGTTTCTGAAATAAAAGCCACCTTACCTATGAGTATCCAGGATGGTCAGAGGCCCAAAATAGCTTAACTGTGTGGTGGAGCTCTACACTGAGGCCCTCTGTTCCTGTTCAATTTACACTAATCTTTATTACAAATTCTGTCTGCTACAGTATACATCACTATGCTGCTTTAATCAATTTTAGGTAATAAGTCAAAACATTTTCATCATAAAACATCTTGACCAAACACAGTGGCTGTAATGGAGAAAACCACTCAGTTACAACTACACATTTTTGCTTTCTGTCATGTTAGCAGTTTCAGCTGTGAACATGTGAGCTAATGTTAACTGACCGAGAGAGAATGTCAGCAGTATGAGGAAACTCTGCAGTCTTTCAGAGTCGTATTTTAGTACATTTAAGTGAGAATGGGAAGTTGTCAGACGCTGTGTGTACAGTGGTGCCACATATGTATATATGTGTATAAATATTTATAGACATCATCACAAAAGACAAACGTCCATGTACTGAAATAGAGACATATGTTTCTTAATTTGCAACAATTTATGCACTTCTGTAACAGAAGTTGTATCTTTTCATACATGGATGCATGAATATAAGATTACATGTAAAATGTATGTACTCAACTGTCAATACAGACTTTGTAATAATAAAATTAATACTTAAGTATACTTTACATGCAATATCTGCATTGCATCTAACATGAAATGTCATTGTTCATACTTTACCAAGCTGATATATGTTTAATAATGCAGTCAGTACAGTATGAGCAGTCTTTATTTTTCATAAACTGCTGAGTTAATGAGAATCGATAAGTGACATCGATAATGGAATCAGAGTCTGACTGCTACAGCAGCATCATCAATGATCTCACCAAGTTAGACATTTGGCAGAATTTCCTGATACTTTTCCAACAAAAGACTAAAAATGACTAAAAATATCTGCTTATTGATTAATGATGAAAATGCTTTCCAGATGGTCTCAGTGTAGACACTGTTCAGCACAGCTTGTGCGTCATATCCACAGGTTATCACACTTATCACCAACTTCTGAGCACTAGTTTTCTTACTTGAGATTATAACGATTTCTGGCTATGAACTGTATGTTTAATATTTCACAGACTGCAAGATTAAGACCTCCCATATCCAACAATTCAGTTTTCTTAATCCCAGTCTATAACACTGTTCTGTCTATGAAACTTTATGAAAACTATTATGAAAAGAAGCTAGGACCTATTTAGTCACCCCAGACTTTGCTTAATTGCTTGATGATTTAACCAGATATTATTTGATATTATTCTTTGAAACCAAGGCTACACGTTAACCCAAAACAGGCCCAGTATCTTTTTAAACTTGCCTCTATAATGAAAGCTGTAAGACATGATGGGATTTTACATGCAAAGCTGGATTACAGATGATGTTTTTTCTGCCATTTCTGTTCTTTCTGAGACATAAACAGTTGGATGTCGACTCTTTAAATGATATCATTTGTTTCTATCAAGTATGACTCAGCAGGTTAAGGCCAATAATACGACGCTATCAGTACTTGAGCTCCATTAGGCTCTTTCATCTTGTCTTTACTCAAGTTTTCACAGAATTATATATTTAAATGCTCAGACCACTCTGCTAAGTTAACCTTACGCTTTAATGCAAGATTCAGATTAAGAAGAAAAGCAGTTTGTTGACCTGCATGACACCAAAAAGCTATTTTGAAATGTAAAAAAAAAGACTGAAGTTATTTTTAACCCACATAATGTTGGCGATCACAGCTCTGTGGATCCATCTTTGTAGGGTCACAGTTATACAAATTGCTGCATGATTCATAGATTAAAATCTTGCACGTCCGTTGCAAACAAGAGGTTTCATAAATACAGAGAACTCAGCCATGTCTTATTCAGTGTTAAAATAAGAGTCCACAGCAATGGAACAAACCTTGAAAAAAACAGAAGTGTTATCAGACAAACTGTTGAAATGCTGAGACTGCTTGTCTTTCGAGTTCTGTAAGCTCTTTAATGCATTTAATTTAAATGAAATTAAACTTAATGTAATCTTTGTCGAGTAAAGTATTAGTAATGTTGGAGTAATGTAAAAACAGCCTAAATGTCATATACATGTCAGGTTTTCACTCTAATATTCTGGTCTTTAACTTGCTGTGTAAAGAGCACCATATAAATAAAACAGAGCGGAGTGTAAGAAACTTTATTTCGTACAACTACAGGGGTCTCATTTTCTTAAGATGGCAAGATTTTTGAGGAATCGAAACATCCACTGACTGACATTTTGTGATAAAAATATAAGACATACATTGTGTGATATAAGATAATAATTGTATCTGTTGTAGTGCTTATGGGGGTGGTGACATACTTTCTGAAATGTTGTTGCAAGAAAAAGGAAGAAACAGAAAAGAGAGGAAGAGAAACTTCAGCTCCAAAAAGGCGGCAGATATCAGTGTGGAGAGAAGACTGACGAAGAACAAGACGAAACACGTAAACTGTTTAATATATTTCAAAATATCTTTTTAAAATTTTAAATCTGAATGTAAAGGTTTTCATATTTATAGCAGTGTTGGTAAAATTAACAGATCTTATGCATTCATTAAATATGGTTGACAATATACATATATTCATGATATGAGTGGTATTTTTACTCTGTAAGGATCATTTTTTTCATTAATTAACCTCCTAGGAACTGGCGTCCACATATGTGGACATCACATTTTGTGTTATTTAGACCAAAATACTCAATTTTGCTCTACAAGGGCCTGATATCCACTTACGATGACATTATACTGCTACTGTTCTATCAACATTTTAAACAAATATCCTCATATGTGGATCTTATTTTTTTTAAAAACAAAAATAAGGTAAAAAAAATCTGGTGATTCTTTGTTTTTACATTCATCGGGCCCCAATGTGACCAAATATCAGAGAGAAATTAAAAATGCATGCCGTGGAAGAGTTCGGGTCTTAGGAGGTTAATGTTTCAGAAATAGATATCACAAAGATTTTTACCATAAAGATCTTTATGGTTAATTACTACATAACTAAGCATGTGACATCATTTACAGAGTTGTGAGAAGATGACTTTTCTTGTGTTTTAAATATTGTTTTAATTCCTTTATACTTCTTTAATTTGCTTTATCATCTTGATTAGTTATTCTGTGGAGGGAGAGACTGAACGTGTTGAGCATCGAATATCAAGAATGTTCGTTCTCATCTGGTCAACTCTGTTGTTCTCTGTAAGAGGCAGCAGTGCTGACAAAGGTTTGCATCTGATAATTTGTAATTTGTATTTCTGCCAATATGATTTTTAGTAAATATCTCTATGTGAAACTATTTTCATGACATGAATCTAGACAAAAAGCATTTATTCACACTCACACATAATTTAATAGTGCCATTGCTATCTTTTGACTTGTATGTCATAATTAAATCTTTTGTTAACTGCACATATAATAAGTTAAGAAATTTGAAACCTTTCATTTTTCCCTTTCCATTAACAGTTACCTCAGTCTGGGGACGACAACACTGTAGAGGCAATTGTGTGACTCTCAGTGAGCGAGAACTAACAGCAGAGGCTGGACTCTGTGTTGTGATCCCGTGTTCTTTCACTACTGCTGCTAACTTTGCACCCAAACATATAGTTTGGTACAAATGCAAATCGTGTAAAAAATATAGTGATGCTGACATAATATTTCACAGCAACAAGAACAACAAAAAGGTTCAGTCTGGGTTTAAAGGACGAGTGTCACGTTTGGAGCCTGATGTGAGTCAGAAAAACTGCAGCATCATCATTAATGATCTCAAAGAGTCTGATTCTGGATTTTATCAGCTCAGAGTTACTGGTGTACTGAATGGAAAACAAGATGGAGTCACATTCAATCAGAGAGTGACTGTTATAGTTAAAGGTATGAAAAGCTATTCCAAGATCAATCATGTAGAAAAACGATTTTCAGTCATGTACAATAGCTTATTTAGTATTTTTATGGTCTTAATGAAGTATTCATTTTTTTTGGGAATTGTTGACCTCTATGGTAGCTGGTAGGAACTGCAGCAGTTCCTGGTAAAACTTGCCATTAACAATTTTCACCAGATATCTTATTATCTAAGCCCAAATCCAAGTAGTTAATAAACTTCAAGCATGTCACTTGATTTCATTAATGCCCAGTATTTCCATTAGGTATTGAACAGAAGCCCAAAGTAATGATTCCCACACTGACTGAGGGACAGCAGGCCACACTGACCTGCACTGCTCCTGGTCTCTGCTCTGGATCTGCTCCTCAAATCACCTGGACCTGGAGAGGAGCAGGAGGGACTGAATCTTACATTACAGGAAACAGCACTGATTACAAGACTGAGAATCTAACTAATGTTACACGGAGACACATCTCAACTTTGACCTTTAACCCTTCAGCTGAACAGCACAACACCAATGTCACCTGTAAAATCCACTTCACAAGTGACGTGACTGCAGAAAAGACTTCAGGTTTGAATGTAAACTGTGAGTACTTTCATAACCTTAAGTTGACTTTCCCCCCTAAAATCCATTTTATTTTACAGGATCATCTTTTCACTTGCAAGAATTTTGGAGTTATGGAAACTACATGATTGTGATTTATGTGTATTTGTTTCATAGATGTGAAGGAGGTTAACATCACTGGTGTTACAACTGTCAGGGACGGTGAGTCTCTGAATCTGACCTGCAATCTTCACAGTTTCCCTCCATCTCTGATTATTTGGTCTAAACTTGGTTCCAATGAAAAGCTTCACACTGACACTGGATCAGCCAATCTTGTCATCACCAATGTAACAGCAGGAGATGCTGGACAGTACGTCTGCACAGCTAAATATATGAACAATACCCTGAAGGACAAAGTCAACGTCACCGTAATATGTGAGTACACAACTGCTGTTTTTGGACAGAATATATTTCTAGCAGAAACACAAGCCTACATCTGGTTTTTGTAAGTATACTAAAATATATCCACTACAAAAAAGTGAGCTGAATAAAAAGGTTGATTAGCGTTAATATCTACAGGTAGGATTAAATTTAGGAAAGAAAAATGAAGGTGGAATGTTGGCAAAAAAGCTGTTTAAACATAACATTCAGACATTTTCATAGATGCTGATCTGAAAGTGTTGGCTAAGCCTGCAACTGATCAACTTGCCTGTTTTATGTTACTGGAAGTCGGCACAGCTGCCGTCCCCTCACCATCATCGTCACAGCTTTCATTTTTAATGTACTAAAGGAGTTATTAATGACTTTTCATACTGTTTTGTCTGCATCTAACATATTGGGAAAGAGGAAGGTCATCTAGTACAGTGCTAAGCTTGTTTACTTGCTGATTGTAGTGAAAGGTGAGTCAGTAGTAGCTTGCCTCACACAGTGGTCTCCCGGTTTACTGTGAAAGACCAGAGTTTTAGACCACAATACGTGTGTGAAAATCACCAGAATAAAGGCTTTTACATGCTGGATGTGCAAAATCTGGTTTCAATGGACTCAAATATTCTTAAAGCGGCCATGCACACCCACTGCATACTTATGTAGGATGAATTTGCACAACAACTCAGGATGAGGATAGCTGTGGAGCTTCAGTGCGACAATGGGTGGGTTGATTGCAGTGTTTTTAAACTTGTGCTAATGCTGCTCCTTGTTGTTTATAATGTGACAAAAGATTATTCTGTACAGTTCGTCTGTATAGCAAAATATTTGAACATGACTCTTACATTATATCTGAATGTGTCTGTGTCTTGTAAGTACGTTAACCTTAATTCTGAGGTTTATATGCACAGTAAAGGTTAAGTCTGTATTTTTTTTTTAAACAAAGTTTGCTTATATTTAATAATTCTTTGAGTTATTTTCTAATTTCTGATCTTAAACAAAATATTGTCATTTCTTCAACAGATAAAAGGATACCTCAAATCATTGGAAACACAACTATCAAGGAGGGAGATGTCCTGAATCTGACCTGCAGTGTTGAAAGTTTCCCTCCATCTCTTATTATGTGGTCTAAATTAAGTTCCAAGGCAAACCATCATAACGACACTGGATCTGCTACACTAGTCATCCCAAATGCAACAGCAGAACATTCTGGACAGTACATCTGTACAGCAAAATACATGGACAGTGTCCTGAAGAAAGACACCAATGTAACCGTGATATGTAAGTACACAACATCGTGCTTTCCAGCAGAAAAAGTATTCTTGGCACAGTTTCCCCCATCTGACAGCGGAAACTGCCAGTTTAGAGAAGCCCAGGTCTTTTGAATAACTTCTACAGTATCACTCTTTCAAATATGTGATGCCATCTCAACATTGTGCATTGTGCAGTCAAATTTGTAGACATTTTTAGATTGTTGGCCTTGACTGCTAGCACTAAAAAGCAAACAAAAAAATACATATTGAATAAAATGCAGACAATGTAAAATATACAATAAAATGAACATTCCTGACAAACTACTTTAATAAAAAAAAAATTACAAATGTGCATTTAAGAACCATTTGAATTTACTTATCACATTCTACAATAAACATTTTAAAAGCTGTTGATATTTGTGGCACTTGACAGTAGGTATATAGTGTTACAAACAAAGATGGGTAGTAACACGTTAAAAGTAACACATTACTGTAAAGCTATTATTTTTTCAAGTAATGAGTAAAGTAAGCGATTAATATTCCAAAAAAAAGCTGATTTGGTTTACTGTATCTCATGACAATGACGTGCGAGCGTGCAACGTCCATGTCACAATACGGCTGTGTGCAGGCAAGAGTAGGACCCAAACGCAAACTCGCAGAGACAAAAAGTAAACTCAAAACACACAGCTTTATTGCTGGCGCGGAGTGGGACACAAAAAACAATACAAAACTAAACTAAACTGGGAAAACTAAAGCACAAGGAGCCACAGGGAAAAATCACACAGCTATGAGGGAGGACACAAAAACCGACAAAGAGAAACATGGGGCTTAAATACACTGAGGGATAACGAGGGGGAATGAGCCACAGAAGGAGAGCACAGCTGGGAGTAATTAGGCAGGACGAGACAAGGGAAGCAAAATTAGAAACATTAACATAGGACAGACTGTGAAAGTAAAACAGGAAACGCACTGACGGAACTCAAGACATGTAAACTTAACAGACTGGGGAGACAGAACATAGGGACCTGAAACATGGAACAGAAAGGCACAGTAGACACAACATGTACATAACAACGCCACAGGGGAAGAGTAAAACAAAATGCAGGAACACAGGACCTCTTTCAAAATAAAATGGGAAACATAATGAAGTGCAAACATGACAACATAAGAAACACAGACATGAAGCACATGAAGGACAAGGGAGACTTAACAGGGGTTGGATACCAAAGGGGAATCTAATAAACAAATGAACTTAGAAAACCTAATGAACAAAATCATGAGGATAGCTGTGGAGCTTCAGTGCGACAATGGGTGGGTTGATTGCAGTGTTTTTAAACTTGTGCTAATGCTAATGCTACTCCTTGTTGTTTATAATGTGACAAAAGATTATTCTGTACAGTTCGTCTGTATAGCAAAATATTTGAACATGACTCTTACATTATATCTGAATGTGTCTGTGTCTTGTAAGTACGTTAACCTTAATTCTGAGGTTTATATGCACAGTAAAGGTTACGTCTGTATTTTTTTTTTTTAAACAAAGTTTGCTTATATTTAATAATTCTTTGAGTTATTTTCTAATTTCTGATCTTAAACAAAATATTGTCATTTCTTCAACAGATAAAAGGATACCTCAAATCATTGGAAACACAACTATCAAGGAGGGAGATGTCCTGAATCTGACCTGCAGTGTTGAAAGTTTCCCTCCATCTCTTATTATGTGGTCTAAATTAAGTTCCAAGGCAAACCATCATAACGACACTGGATCTGCTACACTAGTCATCCCAAATGCAACAGCAGAACATTCTGGACAGTACATCTGTACAGCAAAATACATGGACAGTGTCCTGAAGAAAGACACCAATGTAACCGTGATATGTAAGTACACAACATCGTGCTTTCCAGCAGAAAAAGTATTCTTGGCACAGTTTCCCCCATCTGACAGCGGAAACTGCCAGTTTAGAGAAGCCCAGGTCTTTTGAATAACTTCTACAGTATCACTCTTTCAAATATGTGATGCCATCTCAACATTGTGCATTGTGCAGTCAAATTTGTAGACATTTTTAGATTGTTGGCCTTGACTGCTAGCACTAAAAAGCAAACAAAAAAATACATATTGAATAAAATGCAGACAATGTAAAATATACAATAAAATGAACATTCCTGACAAACTACTTTAATAAAAAAAAAATTACAAATGTGCATTTAAGAACCATTTGAATTTACTTATCACATTCTACAATAAACATTTTAAAAGCTGTTGATATTTGTGGCACTTGACAGTAGGTATATAGTGTTACAAACAAAGATGGGTAGTAACACGTTAAAAGTAACACATTACTGTAAAGCTATTATTTTTTCAAGTAATGAGTAAAGTAAGCGATTAATATTCCAAAAAAAAGCTGATTTGGTTTACTGTATCTCATGACAATGACGTGCGAGCGTGCAACGTCCATGTCACAATACGGCTGTGTGCAGGCAAGAGTAGGACCCAAACGCAAACTCGCAGAGACAAAAAGTAAACTCAAAACACACAGCTTTATTGCTGGCGTGGAGTGGGACACAAAAAACAATACAAAACTAAACTAAACTGGGAAAACTAAAGCACAAGGAGCCACAGGGAAAAATCACACAGCTATGAGGGAGGACACAAAAACCGACAAAGAGAAACATGGGGCTTAAATACACTGAGGGATAACGAGGGGGAATGAGCCACAGAAGGAGAGCACAGCTGGGAGTAATTAGGCAGGACGAGACAAGGGAAGCAAAATTAGAAACATTAACATAGGACAGACTGTGAAAGTAAAACAGGAAACGCACTGACGGAACTCAAGACATGTAAACTTAACAGACTGGGGAGACAGAACATAGGGACCTGAAACATGGAACAGAAAGGCACAGTAGACACAACATGTACATAACAACGCCACAGGGGAAGAGTAAAACAAAATGCAGGAACACAGGACCTCTTTCAAAATAAAATGGGAAACATAATGAAGTGCAAACATGACAACATAAGAAACACAGACATGAAGCACATGAAGGACAAGGGAGACTTAACAGGGGTTGGATACCAAAGGGGAATCTAATAAACAAATGAACTTAGAAAACCTAATGAACAAAATCATGAGGATAGCTGTGGAGCTTCAGTGCGACAATGGGTGGGTTGATTGCAGTGTTTTTAAACTTGTGCTAATGCTAATGCTACTCCTTGTTGTTTATAATGTGACAAAAGATTATTCTGTACAGTTCGTCTGTATAGCAAAATATTTGAACATGACTCTTACATTATATCTGAATGTGTCTGTGTCTTGTAAGTACGTTAACCTTAATTCTGAGGTTTATATGCACAGTAAAGGTTACGTCTGTATTTTTTTTTTTTAAACAAAGTTTGCTTATATTTAATAATTCTTTGAGTTATTTTCTAATTTCTGATCTTAAACAAAATATTGTCATTTCTTCAACAGATAAAAGGATACCTCAAATCATTGGAAACACAACTATCAAGGAGGGAGATGTCCTGAATCTGACCTGCAGTGTTGAAAGTTTCCCTCCATCTCTTATTATGTGGTCTAAATTAAGTTCCAAGGCAAACCATCATAACGACACTGGATCTGCTACACTAGTCATCCCAAATGCAACAGCAGAACATTCTGGACAGTACATCTGTACAGCAAAATACATGGACAGTGTCCTGAAGAAAGACACCAATGTAACCGTGATATGTAAGATATACGTAAAATAAACTCAAACTTAAAACGCTGGGTCAAAAGACCCA
Source organism: Neolamprologus brichardi (assembly GCF_056152115.1). Classification (NCBI taxonomy): domain Eukaryota; kingdom Metazoa; phylum Chordata; class Actinopteri; order Cichliformes; family Cichlidae; genus Neolamprologus; species Neolamprologus brichardi. Next base: position 22,979,736 of record NC_142114.1, on the reverse strand, counting down.
GGATCATGACAGTCCATAGCAGCAACAGACGTGTGTAGATGAACAATGGATTATATGGAGGGTGGGAGAGAGTACGACTATGCAGCATTTAAAGCTTGGAAGTACTGAGATTACTTTGTTTAATTCCGTAAAAAGTGACAAAAACATTAGTGTCCATTGTACACTCAGCGTGGGAAAAAAACTTTCTACAGTGAAAAATTAAACTTAAAATCTGAGCAAGCACCTAGCACCCTGCCACAGTGTAACGTTGAATTGTGTTCATTGGTTGAGAGGAGGCGGTAGAAACCTTAGCAGGATAGTAGGAAAAATACGCAATCACACTGGTACTGGGAATTCCACAGCATATCCTTTAATGCACCTTTTCTTCATCAACCATACAAGGCCCGGTTGAACGGCTGTTGCCTACGAAACATGACACACAGTGTTCATACAACCCGTAACATTGCAAAAGTTCCTGAAGAGGTAAAATATATAAAGTCTGTCTTTTTCCATGCACTCGCGTGCAAACATTTTGTTCATGTCACTACCCGATCTGTACCAGAAACCCGGTCAGTACCACACATGCGCAAATCTTACATCACTTCCTCTCTTTGCCAACATTGCAACATTTAATATATTTGAATGACACTGTTAGCGCCCAGTTAGCTCCTAGCATTTCTCGACAGCTCTGCCTCTTTTTTGACTGCCCGGATATTTAAACAATGGATACCTCCATATACAAACAAATTCATGCATTTCTCCTCAACGGAAAGCGTCCCCCGATTGAACAACAGCGCCGTAAAATAAGAAGAATGGTGCCTAATTACAGACTTAATAATACAGACTTAGTTATGTGTCATGTGAAGATTCATCAGCCAGATTAAGTGTTTACTGACAAATGACAGTGATAGGGGACATCATCATCACTATTCCAACAATCCTCTCCACACAGAGAAGCAGAAACACACTCGACTATCACTAAATCAAATTTAACACGCATACATGAACATGATTTGTAATGATGCAAGTTCAGTTTACAATAGGGCTCATTTGCTCGGTCAGCAAGTGACAGTATTCTCGTACACTGGGGAGTAAACTGCCATTAAACGAAACAGAAGAAGAAGAGAACATCTGCACATGCACGGTACGGATCGGGGAGTCCTGATCCGTAACTATCTTTTGATTTTTTGTTTTTGTCTACATTATATTGAAATGTTTCATTATTGCCGACATTTTCCCTTGTGGGACAATTAAAGGATTATTCTATTCTATTCTATTCTATTCTAACATTTTAAGAGATACGTATTATTGTTAACATCTTAACAGATACTCTGACCTGTAACTATTATAAAATGCTTTGAGCGGAAGTAGACGCCTTTCGCACATGCGTGGTACTGATCGGGTTTCCGGTACGGATCGGGTAGTGACAGTTCACAGTTAAGGCAGTGGCTAATACTAATGACATCATAAACCCCTGACTTAGGTTGCCTTAAAAAACCACCACACAATTATGACTGTTATAACGGGAATGCAAAATTCACAGAGAAACCCCCGGATTATTTTGTGCTTCTTATTATTGTTCTAGCATCAACACACTACTTTTCTTACATGTTCATGTCTACACAGCTGTGCAGGGTATCATTACACATTTCCATAGTATAATGTTTGTATGACAGTGTTCTTTGAATGAACCACTTAAATGTGGTTTTTAGATACAAGGAACCTTCACATCATTGGGAATACAACTGTGAAGGAGGGAGATGTTCTGAGTCTGACCTGCACGTTTGAAAGTTTCCCCCCAGCTGTTATTGTGTGGAAAAAAAAGTAGTTCCAACACAGACATTCATAGTGGAACCTACATTGAATTGCACAGTGACACTGGATCTGCTACACTTGTTGTTTATAATTCTGTTTATAACATGTTTATAACATTCTGGACAGTACATCTGTACAGCAGAATATTTATACACGACTCTTAGATCTTATCTCAATGTCACTGTGTCTTGTGAATAGTTTAACCTTGAATCTGAAGTTTATATTTTGGGTTAACTTTCCCTTGTTTTATGATTCTGATCATGTGTTTACAGGGTTTTCAAAGATACAGACGGGCTCTGGATGTGTGCTTCAGTCAGAGGTTTTGACCTGTGTGTGTATCAGTGAAGGGTTTCCTTTACCTACTATCAATTGGCCGCTACTGAAGAACCACACTGAGTACTCTGTCATTACTACTGTGTCAAACCACACAGTCAACAGCACTGTCAGTCTGACTGTAAAAAGCCATGACAACAGCACTGTTGAATGTGTGAGTAACAATGGAAATGGAGAAGAAAGAGAAATCCTCCTTATCCATCAAAACTTGTCTGAAAAACATGGTATGTGCTTTTTCAAATTATCACCACTACCACTTTCTATATCAAATAATATCAATATCTTTGTAATCAGACATTGATTAGTTAGTTTTTTTTCCCATTTACTCTATGTAATATAAAGAAAATGTATTAAGCTTTTTTATGTTGTTTCCTTTGGTTATAGAGCAATCATCTGTTGTCAGGCTGGCATACCTGAAAGTCACCATTGCCTTTTTGACTGGGGTACTTTTTTCAGCAGTCCTTTGCTGTTTGGCCACACATTGTTACAGGTACAGCATTTACTTTTATAACTATTATTAGGATGGATGGATGGATAGATGGATAGACAGGTAATTACTTTTTTTTTTTTACTATAAAATTACTCTTTTCTCCAGAAACAAACAAAAGACTTCCAGAAGTTTGGAGATGAGGACACATCAAGATGATAAAGTGGTATTTATGTTCATTTGGCTTTTTTTTTTTTTTTTTTTTTTTAAATATACTTGCTTTTTAGCTAGTTAATATGTATGCTCTCATTTGTCATCAGTCAAGATTTTATTTTGTAAAGACACTTCCTGTTATGTTGCTGAGAATAAGCGAGAGTTTATTAAAAGTCTTCTTCATGCTCTCCATTAATGCAGTTTCTGCTGACCTGTCTGCTAATGTAGACACTAAAATTCAACAGGAATAGATGAACAAAGTTTTAACAAAACAAATATTCTTTGTACACTAAAATATCATCCAGTCCTGCGATGCAACTGTCCCACAACCCAGGACCAATGTTCCTTATGTGTTTACAACCAGGAGAGAAATTGCCCTTCCACAGTGGGGACCACGTCCCAGGTGGATGAGGAGATCCCTCCTATCCTCATCTTGCCCCTCCACTATGCTAGTCACACCACAGCTCAGCTCGCACTCTGCACTTGAGTCTGTCACTCGATTCCACTGCGGCTTCCCTCGTGGCATTGCTCTTAAAAACAGACAAATCAGAATGAAATCATGCAAATAAAAACCACACACAAATAAACAATAAAAATCTATTATAAAAGACAAATACAAATTTCCACTGTGTGACACTAACACCTGTTAAAATGTGTTTTTCACATCCTGATCCAAGGTTCTACAATGTTACAGTAAAACAGTTGGGTCAGATTCATGCCACAATTATTTGGTACCATTTATAAGATCAGCCTTCATTTTCTTGTTGAGTTTAATTCAGTTCAGAGAGGGAGGTTTTGGATAATTTTGCTAAAAGACAAAATCTACTGAAAACAGTTGTTTTAGTAGGAGAATAAAAGTATGAGCATAAGTTCATGTATCTTACTTGATGTTTGAATGTTTTTTATACTTTAGTCAGTTATATACTATTAGAGAATGTTGCCGTGTTTTTGATATGATAATAAAGTTTTGTTTGTTTACCAATTCCATTGGAAGCTGGGAATTCACCACAATACAAAATGCAAATATAATTAACTGGCACAAAACGATCTGCTCTTTGGAGGGGCTTCCAGTGTCTGAGAAGGAATAACTCTGCTAAAGAATTATTCCCTTTTAAACACACCGCAGGCATATATAGACATTAAAGCTCTGTTTAATCAACAATACCAAAAAGACACAAAAAGAACAAAACAAGCAAACATAAAATGCTGAGTACATTGTGAAAGATTACAACCAGTACCTGTCAGTAACTAAAGGTTCAATTCTTACACCAAACTGATAAAGAAAAAAAAGTAAAAGAAGAATTTTGTTCTGTATGTAGCAAAATGTAAAAATACCAGACAGACGCAAGTGACTGACTCTTTTTATTTTGTACCTAACAGGTCTATGACAGCCAAGCATTACAGGACAATCTGACTCTTAACTCAAACAGCGGGCCAAAAGAAGTGGAGTATGCTGACATTAATTTTTCCTTGTTGAAAAACAATGGTGCCAGAGAGGCAGCAAGGAGGCAAGAGAGCACAAAGACAGTATATGCTGAAATTAAGAAAGCAGTCGAAGAACGGGAAGATGATGCTGAAGAGGAAGGTGAAATGCTGGAGGCCAAAGAGGACGAGATGGTAGTGGAGATGGAGATGAAATACCGTGAACCAGAAAAGGAGTTAGAAATGGGAAAGGAGAGAGTGTACGCCACTGTGAATGATGTTACTGATGAAATTTGAGGAATGTTTTATTGTGGAGATGATTGGGATAAAGAATCTCTCATCACACATTATGAACACCACGCCTTTGCATACAACGACAGCAACTATGCAAACATTAATTTACCGAAGTATGTGTGTGTGTATAAAATAACCTTTCTACATATAACCATTTCACCTAAGAACCGCATGATTCTGGTACATGAAGAGTGCACAGTAATTGCTATTAACAGTAGAGACACTGCACAACAAAATAGGAACAAAAAAAGCTTAAATATGCAGAAGTGTTCGCAGACAAGCTGTATGCAGATGAAATGACGAAATGCTAAAAGAGGGTTTTTTTTCTTTTCTTCTTTAAGCTCATTAATGCATTTGATCTTTCTAAGGAACTTCCTTCTTTATTTATATTACTGTTTACTAATATATGCGCATATGAACCATTAGGAAAGCAATGAATTAATGGCAATACAATGAGCCAGTAAGTGCTGAATGCTGTTGAAGTGATGTGAAGACAAATGGTGTGTATATGTTATATTTTCTGTCTGATATTGTAGGCGCTTTATTTGACAATGGAAAGACTGTTGAAGTGATTGAAATACAATAAAACTGAAATTAATGCATAAATTGTAATGAATTCATTTTACTGAAATTTCTGTTTGTTAAGATAATAAGAGTTTTCAGGACTAGGTCTGCACTGTAATGTTCCTCAATGACTTTTTAGATCCTGCTTTCTATTGAGCTTAGCTATTTAGTTTAGGTAACAGCTCCTTCTGCTGAGGTTGTCTCTCTGAGTTGCCATTCATAAAAGATAACAGTTCTTGGATTAGCTTGATTGCCTTTTCTGCCTCTTCTAGTTTCTCTTCTGCCATTTTAATGAGCATCCACCTACTCTTATTGGCAACAGCTTCGTCTGCTAGGTAATTACAGACCTCCACCATTCTGTCCTAGTTTATTTGGCTCAATATAGAGAAATATAGAGGAATCTCCAGATCCACCTCACTTATTTTGTTTTTTTCTCTAGAGAAAAAAGTCAGCTCTCCACACAGCAGAGCATCACCAGTGAATCATCCTGTACAGTGCAGTTGACTCTCACTTTATATGGCACAAAATCCCAATACTCACCTCAAGGTGTTTTATGTTGTAAAGTAAAGATTTTATAATAGAGAGGAAATCCCAACAATCAGATGACCCCCTGTAAGCATGGACTTAGTGACAAGCACTGTATTCCCACACTAACAGTGGGACAGCAGGACACAATGCAGCACAGCACACTGACATTGCTCCAGGTCTGTGTTTGGGATCTGTTTCTGGAGTCACATGGACATAAATCTTATGGGACACATCTCTGTTTTGACATCAGAGAATCTGACTGGTGTAACTTAGATATACAACTCAGCTTTGACCTTTAACCTTTAAGCTGAAAACCACATCACCAACGTTACCTGTACAATCAGCTTCACAGATGAAACATCTGGAGAGACATCTTCAAATTTCAATTTTTGAAAATCTTACTGATCTCATTTTTCTGTCCATGTGAAAAATCAATTAGAGAAGATATTAGATTGCTGAATTTTTCAGTTTTTTTTTTCCGTAAAACTGCTGACGATACAAGTGTGAGCGACGGTGAGAATGGCTGCAGTTTCAAAGTTTCACTGCATTTCTGATTGTTCTAACACAAACCTGCACAATGAGACTGGGCCACGGACAGTTGTCATGATTAATGCTACATCAGCCATAATTAACACTTTGTTTGTCATGGCACCACACGTATTCATCACAAAAGGCTGTTTTTAAAGATGGACAGTCTTCAATCTTAACAGTCAGTCTTAACTAATGACTAAAAATTATTAAAATGATTAAAATAATCATTTTATTACATAATGATAAAAATGCTTATTAATTGAAGGTCTCGTTTAGCACAGGTTGTTCAGTCAAAAAGTCAATCTTCACATTTATTACCAACTTCAGAGCACATCAAGAGTACTATTCTCCATACTTAAGATCTTTATCCTTTGCAATCTGTAACCGACTATTAGCAATATGTTAAAGGGTATTTTTGGTCTCACATAATGTTTCTGATCACAGCCTTTCTCTCTCTCTCACACACACACACACACACACACACACAGTGATATATCCTTACCGTTCTTAGGTTAAAATCTTGCACCTCATTTGCAAACACTTGGTTTGCACAATACAGAGAGAACAGCTGTGCTTTACACAATGTTAAAATAATATTTCTCAACAATTGCTAATAACAGTACAGATATTGCAAAATATAAATAGAAACAAAACAGCTTAAATATGCAGAAGTATTTGTAGAGAGGCTGTATGCTGACGTGGGGAAATTCTGAGGGAAAAAGAAAATTTTGTTTTAATTTTAGAAAGGTGCATTGGTTTAGTGCCCCTCGCTCATGTATATGTTGTGTACTTCAGTTCTATTGTGTTCACAGTGAACTGTCAGATTATTTGTACTTTATCAACCTATTATATGTCTAACAATGCAAAAAATGCAGTCTGAGTTATCTTACTTGATCAACATTTTTTTTACAAACTCAACTTCATTTGTCCTTTTTTAGTTCTTTCCTTTTTCTAGTTTTAGGTGTGAAGATGAGTGATCCATTCTGTGCAAAGAACACATACAATATCACTCTGAATAAAATACATATAACAGCTGAGTCTGGAGTATGTGTTTTTTTTAACCATGTTATTTTACTACAGAAGCTAGTTTAATATCAAAAGTAAAAATTTGACCTTTAACCCCCCTGCTAGAGTCTGACCTGAAAATGAGGAATGGTAGCATCATCATCATCCTCAATGACCTCATCAACTAGACTGGATAATATCAAATAAGAGTTTCTGTTACCAAGAAGAGGAACTAATAACTAAAGGACTTATGACAGCTGTTAACCCGTTAAAGCCTGGACCATGAAATAAATGGCAGAAAAATAAAAACAGTAAAATATATATAAAATTCCCCGCTCGCCCCTGCAGGCGGTCTATCCTTCAAGCTCAGGCCTGGAGCTTGAGGGTCCTGTGCGGTATCTTAGCTGTTCCTAGGACTCTTCTGGACAGAGATCTCTGATGTTGTTCCTGCACCGCACCGTGCTCCGATTACCCCTGGGACCACTGTTATCTTCACCCTCCACATTTTCTCAAGCTCTTCTCTGAGCCCTTGGTATTTCTCGGTAATGGTGGCTGTAGGTATCGTCCGTAGTGCTGCGTTAACATCATCTAGTTGACCTTCTGAGGGTACTTCACGTAGTCTTGATAACCGGCTATGTGACATACAGGTGTCAAGCTTGGCCATGATCCTATCTTTAAGGTCAGTTTCTAATGCACTCAACGATCCTTCTATCGCACTTGGGGCTTGGTACCCAATCTCGGGTGGGAATGACATATGTATTTAATTTGATATTAATATCTGTTGCACTTCTTCTTCCTATTGACCTCTCACTTCCTAAACGTGATGACCTCTCATCACATTTAGGAAGTGAGACATCCTTCAGCATCGTTCAGTGAGATACATTTCCTGGTCCCTATTCCAGGAAGCATGTTCATCAAACTGAGTGTAAAAATAAACTATGACTTTATTAACTCTGAGATCAGCAACTCAGAGTTTCAGAGTTTCGTTTCAGATCAGAGTTTTGTGTTCAAGAACAGTTCACCATCGTAAGTTCAATAAAGTTCAGTTCAGTTTAAAAAATAAAAATAAAAACAATTTTTGTTACAGACTGGTTGAGACTGGTTCCTGGCCCACGCCATGTGTTGAGGTGCACCTGACTTTATCTAGTGGTCACATCTTAAACCTCACACTCAAACATCATCTCCACCAGAGAAGTGATGTTTCATATCCCAGTTGTCAGCCTTGATATTCAGACATCAGACCACCAAGAACTAAGGCCTTTGCTGGCCTTGATACACACTGCACCCAACCTCTATAGCATCTCCTTTGGGTAGTGACAGTGAGCGAGAGAGAAAATTAAATTTAGTTTTTTTCACTACTGGCTAAAAATGCTTCATGAGATTTGCAGAATCTAATCTAATCTTAGCCTTCACTGATAGATAATAGCAACCTTACAGCTATACCAGGAATGTTTTGCTGACTGATTGGTAATTGTTACACTTTGTTTCACAAGCCAGCTTTCCAAATCTATAATGACTCTGAAGTTTTATTGGTAATGGTAAACATTTTATAGGAAATGCCACAGCTTTTATAGATTTTAAAGATTTGAGTCTAATTTTTGGAGAATGAGTTACTTTAAATAAAGAAAACAGGTTGTGCTTGGGAAAAAGTATGAGGCGTTATGAATGAATCTGGACAGGATGAACTCCAACCTGGACCTGGGCATCTATGGACTAAATCTGTGATCCTGATCTATTTTGGATCCATCCAGTCAAAGAAAGAAAAAGAAAAGTATAATCCCCTGTTTGAGATTTTTTTTTAATGGCGGCCAGTATTCTATCATCACCGTCATTATTTTGTAGAATTTTGTAGAAGAGCACTTGTTTTCTCACTTGAGATTTTTCTGTAATCTGTAGCTGGCTATTAACAATATGTTAAATGTTTCACAAACTGCAAGATTAAAACCTGTATCTATCCATCCATCCATCCATTCGCTTCCGCTTATCCTTTTCAGGGTCGCGGGGGGCGCTGGAGCCTATCCCAGCTGTCATAGGACAGGTCGCCAGTCTGCCGCAGGGCCACCTGTATCTAATGATTCAGTTTTCTTCATCTCAATCTGTCTGAAGGACCAAAAAAAGGTATTTTTAAAAAATTATTATTTGTATGACACAAACAACTTTATTGTAAATGTGCAAACGACTGAAGTTGCTGTTGATGCAAATAATGTTGCTGATCATGTGAAAATTATATTGCTGTATTATTACTCATTATGCATTATGAGTCACTTCCTCTATCTCTGTCTTTCTCTCTCTTTCTTTCTTACAAAAAATTGTTACACAGTAAAAATTAACCAATGGTTAAATTAAGGATAGATAAAAATTTTGCACCTCAAGTGAAAAACAAGAGCTTTGCATGATACAGAGAGCACACCAGTGCCTTACACAATATTAAAGTAATATTGCAACACACAGTACAGATATTGCACAATATAAATAGAAACAAAAAAAACCCTAATACTTCCTATGCAGAAGTATTTGCAGAGAATGGGAATAAAATGGAGAAATGCTAAGAGAGAAAGTTAATTTCTTTAAAATTATTTGAGTTCTTTAATGCACTTAACCTTTCTCAAGGAACTTTTTTTTTCAAATATCATTGTTCACTCTTTTAATATATGCAGATATGAGGCAGTAGGAAAGGCATTCCAATTACGCTGTACATGTTTTGGGGGTGTTGGAATGATGTAATGATGCTTAATGACATGCGCAGCTCATATTTTCTCTTTAATATTGTACAGTCTTTACAGTGTAAAGACAACAAAATTTAAAAAATTAATGGAATGTCTGGAATGTCAATTTCCCAAGATAATAATAAGATTTTTCAGGGAATAAGAATTAGTCAGTGATTAACATTTTGTGTTAAAATATACAACATACACTGTGTGATATGAGATGAGAGATAACTTTATTGGGCAAAGAATAGTATTTGGTCACTTAAATGGACATCAAAACTGGCCTCCCTGTGACTCACTGTGAGGTTGTTGAACCACATGAATTTCTCCAAGCTAATCAGCAAAGATCAGATTATATGAAAGGTAAAGTGACATTATTGCATCTGCCTGGTAATGACCCAGAGGATGTCAAAATTCAGTATTCTTCCTGAATTCAAGAAATCTGGCTTTTCATACCCCCACACTTGTGGTCATAACATCAAAACTAACAGTGATAAGATGATGAAACCCACAGATTGTGTAGTTTAATAACTGTTTAAAATTTTCTGAAAATATACACCAGTATGAATCTAGAACAACAATTAATACAATGTTGGATGCTGTCACAGCTTTTCATAACACTATGCAATGATCCAGCAAGAAAATAAAACTTTTATAGACATTTTCAAAGTAAAAATGCTGAAATATATGATTTAATTTTTTTTTTTTTTTTGTCCTTGTGGCAGATTTTTATATAACTAAATTGCATATTTGTTTTGATTTTTGTCTTTTTCTGGTAAAATGAATTTAGTAATACAACTTAATGTGATCAAATGCATATATTTAAATATAAAATATAAGGGGTTAAAAAGTTGTTATAACGCTGTTTCTGTTTTCAGTAGACTTAAAAATTTCCTTCAAATTGGGCTACATGCTGACTAATAAGTGTACTCAGTGTTTTTTTTGGGGTTTTTTTTCTGGATCAATCTATTTGGTGTCCTGGTGAAAAACACCGGTGTGTTTATGAAACGGACCCAAAACGCAGACACAGGAGAAATGAACTGGTGTTTAAACAAAAAATGAACCTTTACTGCGGGTGATACAAAAAACGGAAAACAAGGGAGAAAGAAAACTGAAACCTAAACTGGGAAAAACTATGACCATCTATGAAACCTAAGCCATGGGACATGAAGATGGAACTGAACAGGAACATGCAAACATAGCGAGAAAAAGTCTAAACATGAACATGAACCTGGTAACAGGTAACAGAGGACTTAAAGAAACAGAAGGGTAATGAGGGAAGTGAAAACACCTGGGGAAACACAGGTGACACAAATGAACATGTCGCCACGGGGGAAATAAAACAAAACAAAGTGAACATGGAAACACTACAATCTTCAAAATAAAAAATAAAATATGGAGAGACGTAGACATGACACTCGAGCTTGACAATGTGGACACAACACAGACATGAAACACATGACAGACTGGACAGGAAACATGACACATAACCAAGGAAACATGGATTAAAAAACAAAATCCAGAATAAAGCTCAGCTAAATCCCAACTAATAATAACACAAGAAGTTATTATCACCAACTTAACATGAGAAAATCAAAAATCAAAAATAATCTGAAAACACTGGGTCACAGACCCCGCCCCTGGCATTTGGTTGCTTAATGGAAGACAGCCCATCAATTATCATACCACAGCATAGCACAACACACAGTAGATTGTATACACATGCTAAATATGGTGAATTAACTTAAGTGAATTTTATTCTGTGAAAAAAGTTTAAATGCTTTCTCACATTATCTTACTTACCATCATTAACAACTGACAGGAGCAAGTACTGCATTTGTGTAGTATTTGTGAAGTGTGTATCAAGAAAAATGTTCATAAAAATGTTCCTTTAAGTTTATGTGTGCTTTTCCCATAGTTTTTATATACTGTACATACCATATGTAAAAATGTATACTTCAGTGACATTGATTGACATCCTAAAAATAAAACATTTTGAAATATCACACAAGTAAAAAAAAAGTCCTTTCGCACACTCTAGTTACACTCTAGGGTTGAAATTTTGAATGTCTGTGTTTTGCAATGATTGCCCTATAAAAGGCTGGAAAGCCAGTTGGTAAAGTTCATTGGTGTGACGAGAAACTTCCTGAAATTGTGCTACAAAAAGAGGGAAAAAAACAGAAAAGAGAGAGGCGAGAACAGAAACTTACTTTTAAGTAGTCAGCGGACATCAGTGAGGAGAGAGAACAAGGCAAAACAGGTAAGAAAAAATTTAATGTGTTTTAAAATATCTTTTTAAATACAAAAAAGAAAATCTATTTTTTTTTTTTTACATCAATAGCAGTTTTGGTAAAATAAAAATACCATTATGCATAGATTACATGGATGATATAATGCTGCCCTGTTATATGGCAGGTATTTTACATTTATTGCATAAGTGTCGCTGAAGCACTGTAAGAACATTTTTATTCATCAAGTAATGTTTCAGGATGGATGACACAAAGATTATTACTTTTTAAGGTAGTGGTGTAATCACAGGTGTGGGTAACAGATAGATAGATACACAGGAGCAAATAACTGATCACGTTTAATCGATCTGAATTGGTGAATTTGATTTTTGTTTTTATTCCTGCATGTTTACGGCATCATCTATATTAGTTATTCTAAGAAGAGAGAGACTGAATCTGTTGAGCATCGGGCATCAAGGATGTTTGTTCTCATCTGGGCAACTCTGCTTTTCAGCAGTGCTGAAACAGGTTTGTGTCTATTTTGTTATCAACCTGTAATTCAGCCAACATATATATTTCTTTCATAAATTTGCAAGTGAAACTGTTTTTCTAACATACAAATCATTATTTATTCTACCAAGACTTTATCATAAGTTAGTAGTGTTACTGTTATCTGTTGACCTTTATGCCATTTTATATAAATCTTTGTAACAAAACTTACTTCAGGCTAAGGAATATGTAAAATTCTGATTGTTGTATATACTACACACAAACAAGCAACATATGTAAAACAGGAAAGCTATTGAAGTATATTTATTAAAAATCATATTTATTGCTATAAACTAAACATTCTCTGTCACTATGTGTATCTCCCTGTTTGTGCCTCAGCCTGGGGACGACAACACTGTGTTGGAAGATACTGTGTGACTCTCAGTGAGCAAGAACTAACAGCAGAGGCTGGACTCTGTGTTGTGATCCCGTGTTCTTTCACTACTGCTGATGAGTTTACACCCAAACATACAGTTTGGTACAAATGTGAAGCATCTCAACACAGCTGCAGCGATGATGACATAATATTTCACAGCAACAAAAACACAGACAAAAAAGCTCAGGCTGCGTTTGAAGGACGAGTCTCACGTTTGGAGCCTGATGTGAGGCAAAAGAACTGCAGCATCATCATTAACGATCTCAAAGAGTCTGATTCAGGATCATATCAGCTCAGAGTTACTGGTGAACTGAATGGAAAACAAGATGGATTCACATTCATTCCAAGAGTAACTGTCTCTGTTAAAGGTATGAAAGCTATTCCAAGAAGAATAATACTGATTTTAGATACTCAGTCTTGTGAAAATCTTAAATGAAGTATTATTTCATTTTGTAAATTGGTTGATCCTCTGTGGAAATCTAATAGGAACTGCAGTAGATCCAACTAGTGGCCAGCAAAATATTCCGTTCATCAAGGCTAAATTTGATTCCACTAATGCCCAATACTTCTATTAGGTCTTAATCAGAAGCCCACAGTAATGATTCCCACACTGACAGAGGGACAGCAGGCCACACTGACCTGCACTGCTCCTGGTCTCTGCTCTGGATCTGTTCCTCAAATCACCTGGACATGGAGAGGAGCAGGAGGGACTGAATCTTACATTACAGGAAACAGCACTGATTACAAGACTGAGAGTCTGACTCCTTTCACACAAAGACATGTGTCAACTTTGACCTTTAACCCTTCAGCTGAAAACCACAACACCAATGTGACCTGTAAAGTACACTTCACTGGCAAAATAATGAAAGAAGAGACTTTGGGTTTGAATGTGAACTGTAAGTACATTTATAGTATTAAACTAGCTTTTTTTTTTCTTTTTTCTGAAATCTGTTGAGTTTTGCAGTGTCAGCTGCATTCTTCTAGCAAGAAAGTCAGAAAGTTAGGGAAACTACATGATTGTGTAATTTATATGTTTTGTCTCATAGATATGAAAAAAGTTCAAATCACTGGCATCACAACTGTTAAAGAGGGAGACAATGTGAATCTGACCTGCAGTGTTGAAAGTTTCCCTCCATCTCTGATTTTATGGTCTAAACTTGGTTCTGTCACAAACCTGCACAATGACACTGGATCAGCCAAACTTGCCATCGAGAATGTGACAACAGAAAATTCTGGACAGTACATCTGTACAGCAACACATCTGGACACAACTATGACTTCTTATGTCAATGTGACTGTGACTTGTAAGTAGGCATTATCGGTTTTTATTAATGCCTTGATGCATGCTCAATCATGCATTGTTCACTGAAGGAACAATGGGCTGGGAGGTCAGTTCCTTGATCAAAAATGCAAATTCTCATTAATTATCAAGGAACTGACCTCCCAGCCCATTGTTCCTTCAGTGGTGCTAGTTTCAGCCATTATGCAAATGTACTGTTTATAAAATTGGGGAAACCTGAAGCCAGCTGAGACTGAAGAAGTCACTTGGATGAGTGATGAAACGTTTCTCCCACTGAAAACGCTACATCCAAATGAACGAAATCAACTTTTGGGGAGTCTTTATTAATCTTGTATTTGACAGCCATTCTAAACTTCTTTTGACATTCTACAGAAACCAATTTGCTGAATTTTGGCACTTTGCTCAGGGAATATATATAATGTTACACATGTAACACATCAACCTACTTTAGCAGCTTTTACTGCAGAACTGCATATTGTGTCTCATCACCATGATCTATACAGTGTTAATTTCTCCATCTTTAAAAGATTTAAATACACTCCACAGATAAAAGGAAACCTCAGATCATCGGGGATACAACAATCAGGGAGGGAGATGTTCTGAATTTGACCTGCAGTGTTGAAAGTTTCCCTCCATCTCTGGTCATGTGGTCTAAACCTACTTCTAACCCAAGCCGACACAATGAAACCTACACTGACCCGCACAATGACACCGGATCATCTACAGTTGTCATCCCAAATGTGACAGCAGAACAGTCTGGACAGTATATCTGTACAGCAACACATCTGGACACAACTGTGACCTCTTATGTCAATATGACTGTGACTTGTAAGTAGACATTACCAGTCTCATTAATCTCAAGATATAATAATAATAATATTGATTCTTAAAATGAATTAAACATCATGGAGATGAAACATCATTCTTCCTTCTCTGGTGATTTGATGATTAGAATGGTGAGCACTGGTGGGGGAAATAAAACTAAAACATGCCAACCAGTTAAATACCTGCACAACATTGTACAAATATTAGAATCCCTGACTGTTCTGTGTGGACCAGGTTTCCTTTATTTTCTTATGTTTTTTTTTGTGTTTGGTTCGTTCTTAATAATTCTTTGAGCTGTTTCCTCTCCTGAATAAAATGCTGGTGTGCTCCACAGACACAAGAAAACCACAGATCATTGGAAATGCAACTGTGAAGGAGGCAGATGTCCTGAATCTGACCTGCAGTGTTGAAAGTTTCCCTCCATCCGTGATTGTGTGGTCTAAACTTGGTTCCAACACAAACCTGCACAGTGACACTGAATCAGCCAAACTTGTCGTCCTGAATGTGACAACAGAAGATTCTGGACAGTACATCTGTACAGCTAAATATATGAACACTACCCTTAAGGATAAATTCAACATAACAGTGATATGTAAGTACAAAACCTTATGTTTTTGGACAGAATATTTATAGTACTGTTCATTTCTCTCTTCCTATCAGGTAACTGAAATTGTGAATCACAAGGAGAACAAACAATGCAGTCACTATGCAAATGTGCATCTTGTTTCTTTCAGTTTAAGGAAGCACAACAATTGTTGCATGTGTATAATTGTATTTCAAGTGCAGCTAGAGTTTGGCACTTTGCTCAGTGAATATACATAATGTTACACATGTCAAACATTAACCTATTTTAGCAGCTTTCACTGCAAAACTGCAGTAGCAGTTTCTCATCACCATGATCTGTGGCAGTGTTAATGTCTCCCTCTTTAAAAGATTTAAATACACTCCACAGATAAAAGGAAACCTCAGATCATCGGGAATACAACAATCAGGGAGGGAGATGTTCTGAATTTGACCTGTAGTGTTGAAAGTTTCCCTCCATCTCTGGTCATGTGGTCTAAACCTACTTCTAACCCAAGCCGACACAATGGAACCTACACTGTCGCGCACAATGACACTGGATCAGCTACACTTGTTATCGCAAATGTAACAACAGAACAGTCTGGACAGTACATCTGTACAGCAACACATCTGGACACAACTGTGACTTCTAATGTCAATGTGACTGTGACTTGTAAGTAGACATCGCCAGTTTTATTAATCTCAAGATGTATGTATATGATATAAAAAGCTAATTGTGGAAAAACAAAATAAAATGTCTTATTATGAGGCTGGAATACTACAGCTACAGTCCATTTTAATATTGATTCTTAAAAAACAATAGAAACATGGCAGCCAGTTAAATGCCTGCACAGCATCACAGAATTATTATTATTGTTCTGTGTGATCAAAGAACATAAGAACTTTATTTTCTTATGTTTTTGTTTGTTTGTTTGTTTGGTTCATTCTTAATAATTCTTTTAGTTGTTTTCTCTCTCCTTATCCTGAATAAAATGCTGGTGTGCTCCACAGATACAAGAAAACCTCAGATCATTGGAAACACAACTGTGAAGGAGGGAGATGTCCTAAATCTGACCTGCAGTGTTGAAAGTTTCCCTCCATCCCTGGTTGTGTGGTCTAAACTTGGTTCCAACACAAACCTGCACAATGACACTGGATCAGCTAAATTTATCATCTCAAATGCAACAGCAGACCATTTTGGACAGTACATCTGTACAACTAACTATATGGACTATTCCTTGAAGGACAAAGTCAATGTAACAGTGATTTGTAAGTACACAACCTTTTGCTATAAGACAGAACATTTATAATGCAGCACAGTTATATTTTCCCCGATCTGGTAACTGAAATTGTGACTGCTAGCATAAAAAATACATAAAGAATAAAATGGAGATGATGTGTACATGTGTTCTTTGTAGGTACAGAGTAACAAAAAACAAACAAATGAAAACACAATGCTATGAAATAATATGCAGAACACAAGGAATATTGTGGGGGAAACAACTTTGCAGAGTTTAGAAAACCACAGCAAATGTTGCACGTGTATGCAAATGACATCTGCAAAAATCAAGATGTATTTTCAATGCTGCTGAAATCTGTTTCACTTTGCACTGTGCATGTAATATTATACACGCAGTGTCAGATCAGTTTGTGAATAATATTATCAGTGCCAGTATCAAAAATCTTATTTCTTTTCTTTTCAAAATCTCATTACAAATTTTCACAGAAGGGTTATCTGCCAGTGTTCCTTTCATGGTGCTTATTTAAGTTACTGAAATGTGCTCTACAGATAAAAGGAAACCTCAGATCATCGGGAATACAACAGTCAAGGAGGGAGATATTCTGAATTTGACCTGCAGTGTTGAAAGTTTCCCTCCATCACTTATTATGTGGAAAAAACGTAATTCCACCACAATTCTTCAGACCAGTGACACTGGATCAGCTACACTTGTCATCCAGAATGTGACAACAGAACATTCTGGACAGTACATCTGTACAGCAACACATCTGGACACAACTATGACTTCTTACGTCAATGTGGCTGTGACTTGTAAGTAAACTTTACCAGTCTCCAGGTGTCTATAATGTATGTACATAATTGTTTTTACGTCATTGGTAGTCAGATATTTTGGTCTTTACGTTTTACTAGCCATAATGACGTGAGGAAATATTTTTTAAAGGATGCAGTATAAATGGTTATCAAATTGCATTACATGAAGATAAAACCTGCTGGTTAAAGTAAAGGAAACATTAAAAACCAAAAAGTGTTGTATTCTCACAGTGGTCCAACACATGTTGTTGTAACAGGCATTGATTCTGCAAGTCTCTTAAAATCTGCTTGAGGGATCAAATATAGTGTATAGTGACTGTAGTGGGGAGCAGTACAGCAGTGATAGGTAAAACCCTGGAATACTGTTGTCACCCTCCATATCTTAAATAAACAACTGAGCTGTGCTCCACAGATACAAGAAAACCTCAGATTACTGGGAACACAATTATCAAGGAGGGAGACGATCTAAATCTGACCTGCAGTGTTGAAAGTCTCCCTCCATCTCTCATTATGTGGTCTAAATTGACTTCTGTCACAAACCTGCACAACGACACTGGATCAGCTACGCTTGTCATCCCTAATGCAACCGCAGAAGATTCTGGACAGTACATCTGTACAGCTAAATATATGAAAAACACTCTAAAAGAGGAAGTCCATGTAACAGTGATATGTATGTATACAACTTTTTGCTTTTACTATATGTTTAAATGTGTGATGCCATCTAAACATCTTTGCATATTGACTATTTAGGCAGATTCTCTTGTTGGTGATCATAAAAAAAAAAATCTGTTGTCCCACAGATAAAAGAAAACCTCAGATTATCGGGACTACAACTGTTAAGAAGGGAGATGTTCTGAATTTGACCTGCAGTGCTGAGAGTTTCCCTCCAGCTCTCATCATGTGGAAAAAACGTAGCTCAAACACAAACCTTCTGAGTGGAAATTACACTGACCTGCACAATGGCACTGGATCATCTACAATTGTCATTCATAATGTGACAGCAGAATATTCTGGACAATATGTCTGCACAGCTAAATATCTGGACACAGCCATTACTATACATGCCAGTGTGACCATGACTTGTAAGTGGAACGCAATGATCTTGAATCTGAAGTTTATATTCAGAGTAAATGTACACCTTGCTTTGTTTTATGATTCTAATCATGTGCTTACAGGGTTTTCAGAGACCCAGGATGGCTCTGGATGTGTGCTTCAGTCAGAGGTTTTGACCTGTGTGTGTATCAGTGAAGGGTTTCCTTTACCTACCATCAAATGGCCGCTCCTAAAGAACCACACTGAGTATTCTGTCATTACTACGGTCTCTAAACACACAGTCAACAGCACTGTCAGTGTAACTGTAAACAAACATAGCAACAGCACTGTGGAATGTGTGAGTAACAATGGAAATGGAGAGAATAGAGAAAACCTACTGATCCACCAAAACTTGCCTGAAAAACATGGTATGTGTTTTCCATCTAAACACCTTTCACTGCCACTTTCACTTTTTACGTACCACATTTTCTTAATGCAACCTCATTTATAGTTTGTATTTGCTTTATCTAATTCAAAACAACCTGGACCATAATTTTTTATGTTGTTATTTTTTGGAGTGCAGAGCAATCGTCTAATTTAAGGGTGGGATACATGAAAGCCATCATTGGCATTTTGGCTGCAGTACTTCTTTCAGCAATCGTTTGCCGTTTTACCAAAAATTGGTACAGGTAAAGCACTTGCTTTTATAATTATTATTAATATTAGTTAGTTAGTTGTTGTTTTTTTTCTGTAGATAAATTTGAACATAAATGTACTTCTCTAAAAACACCCCTTTCTATAGAAAAAATCAAAAGACCTCAAGAAATTCAGATGAGACTTTGGAGATGGAGAAACATCAAGATGATAAACTGGTATTTATGTTCATTTTACTTTTTTTTGGTATGATTTTCTACACAAATGCTCAGAATACTCAAGTGTCCATACTCTTACTATACATTCACATATAAAGTGGCCCATCCTGCTCCAAGTTTCTACAAAAGAAAAATAAATTTGGTCTGAGTCAAAACACAATTAGTTGGATGTTTTTACATACACACCCTTTATCTTTCTACCTAGTTTAACGCAATTCAGAGAAGTTGGTTTTGTAGAATTGTCCTGAAACACAGACTAACTGCACAATGATGTGTTAGAAAAGGAGTACGTTATCATGATGCAATTTTGAAGTAAGTCTGAGAAGCAATGACTCTGTTTAGGCATCAATGCCCTCTAAACACCAAACAGACAGAATACACAGACATTTAGTTGCTGTTTAATCAATGATACTAAAAAAAACACAAAAAGAAGTAGGTTGGTATAAGAGTGACAAAAGTGACACAATACTATACACAATAAACACAACAATATGAATGAACAACATAGGTTATTCGTTTTGCCATAAACAGTTGATGAACAGGTCACTGATGTTTAAGCATGAATGTAGCTTCTAAGTTGGTTAACTCAGTGCAAATACTTGCAACATGCTGACAGTTAATTTTTCCCTGTTGAAAAGCAGCAGTGCCAGGAAAGCAGCAAAGAGGCAAGAGAGGACGAAGATGGAGTATGCTGAAATCAAAAAAGCAGTAAAAGCAGAACACGTAGAAGATGCTCGAGAAGGAAAGTGAAATGTTGGAGGTCAAAGAGGAGAAGGAGATGGAGTTGGAGATGAAACATTGTCAACCAGAAAAAGAGGAAGGAGAAGATGAAGCTGTGTACTCTACCCACTTATTCTACTGTCACTGTGTCTTTTTTCTTTAAATAACCCAAATAAAGTTCTCTGCAGGTAGTTAGACACTTCATTAAGACACTGAAGTGTATATGTAAGATCCCAAGAACCACCTCAATGATCTGTGCCCTAAGATATAATAAGGTTTTCTTTTACATGTTTTATTTGACAAGAATAAATCTATACTTAAAATGTCCATCTAGTCAGAAAAAACAACTTTGTAGGGCTAATATGATTCCTTTTTAGAAATGTTATTTAAGACTTAGCCTACAGTAAACATCGAGATTTTTTTATATTACAAAATCTTGACATATATGTTGGTGACAATACAGTGTCCAGACAAAGACCATATACTTAAGATTGTAAGATTGTAAAAAGAAAAATCAATTAAAAACATTCTAGAAAAGTGTGACCTATACTTTTGGTGGTTTGGGTTGATTTTTAATGGTCTCTGCTCATTTTCATTTATTATTCTTTGTTTGTTTTGCTAACAAAAGAAGACCTTTTTGCTTTCTTTGGCCATTCATTGTGCTCACCAGAAAGTGGCAGAGTAAACCCATTACCCATGTGAAATTATAAGTCAAGTAGATGGTGTGGTCTGTTATCACGGGTGCTGCCTGGCTGCAGATTTTGTATTTTGCCTGGTCTTGTATGATGCATTAATAAAAGTGAGTATTTTATACATCTCTAATTCTGCCCAATGCTCTGAATGGTGCATCACAAGCAGGTTTCTATATCATAACATGAAATAGAGCTTTAATTTCAACCTTGAAAATTTCAGCATATTTTCATCATTGTTTAGACACTGGGTTAAAATAAAATTCCCACTCATGGTATCTACAATTGTGAATTATTAACACAACAACAACAACAAAAAATCACACTGTAAAGCACATCTTAGCATGATCTGGTCAGATACAGTGTTTCAGATTTGTAATTAAGTTATAGAAATTGATTCATAATCAATAGCAGTACACTCACACACCAAAAATTAGGGCATTAGAGTACCTTACATTTTTGGCGATACTGGCCCTCTACTTACTTGGTTACAAAATTTTAAAATGTTACACAACATGACAATGAGCAGTTGTTAAAATTGAAAAAATGTGATGCAAACAGGAAGCAGAGAAAAAAATCACATTCAAAGCAAAAGTTGTGGCTTACAGCAAAAACCAAGATGTAATGAATGGTCACCATTTCACACTCTTCACAGTTTCAACACCTCTCAGCAAGTAGAAAGTGTTCACCTATAATTTGGTGTCTTCCATACAAGCTATGGCTGAAGTTGTCAGCCTCTGCTAGCAACCAAAGTACAGTGAGGTTATCAGAGCAGCAATATCAACAGTTTCACTTAGTGATGGAAATATCAACCATATCAGACAACATGACCCAGAGTCATAAAACTACAGTAAAGCAGGGGGAAAAGCCCCAAGAAGGAAAAGTGATGTTGTGTTACAGTTTTAAGGCAGAGGAGGGTGAGAATGGTAAAATGCAATAAAAAGCTCACCCTGGACTTCCCACTGCGAGCACTTACATGAAACCTTGTATTGGATGAATTTCATCTTGACTGTTGTTCATTTTTCTTAATTTGTATTCTGACATAGCACAATGTTGATAATTTGTTGAGCTGACCCTCTGAAATGAGATAATAGTGTAACTTATATGTTATTATACTAGATGAAACTTTGCACTTTCCTTTCCTTTATTCATACTTTTCATTAGACAACACAGCAGTAGCTGAACATACAAAGATACACTGTCAATTTGAATTGGAATCTTACGGCAAATGGAATGCTTCTCTTGACCACTGCTAATGTATTTATGTGTGGGAATGTCATCTTTATATATTCCATCAATATTTTGTGTTTTAAAGGTTCTATAGTGGCTCCTTTGAAGACCCAGGCTTTTTTTTTCTTGCTCAAGAATCCCAAGGCCAAAGAGGGAACACAAGCATCTGTTGTAGCTGAAACAGAGTTTTATACCAGTTTGGAAAACTGAAACTGAGTTTAATCAAATTCAAATTAAATCAGATTTCTTTTTGGATTTTGATTTATTTGATTTTCGATGACAAGAAAAACACGTTTGCTGTCAGATGTGCTTCAGAGATGAGAGCCAGTTCACCCAGAGCACATCTGACAGACATGAAAGGGTCTTGAAAAGCCGTGAAGAATGTTATATTGTACCTGTAACATTTTTCAGCGTGTCCGGTTTGGCAGTGGTTTCATGCAGTTAGATTATGCAGGAGGATGAAGGAATTGATACTACTGACGCACCCACCAAGCTCTCCTAACCTAAATCCAACAGAACACCGTCGGGACATTCCGTTTTGGTCCATCCAATGCCACCAAATTGCACCTCACACTGTCCAGGAAAACAGAGATGCCCTGCTCCAGTTTTGGGAGGACACTCCCCAGCGTCTCATTAGGAGCAAAGCCTGACATGGTCAGGCAAGCATACAAACATGTGAAGTCCATACAAACTACTAAGTACCATTTGAAATTGCTCTAATGAAATTTTGTCAGATTAGCCTGTTGCATAATTTTTTCACTTTGATTTTCGGGTGTCTGTGAATTCAACCCTCCGTAAGTTAAAAATTTTCATTTCCATCAACTGATGTGGCATCCTTTCATTCCTAACACATTACCCTAGGATTACTACGAGTCAAAGACTAGAATTAAAAACTAAAAATTAGGTGTAGATACATAGAAATCTGAGCTTTCCAATGACTGAACAATGGATCTGGCCAGCCAACTAATAAAGCAGTAAAATATTTGTTAGGGCTTCCTCACCCACCCTGTTGAGCCATGACAGCAGCAAGGGCACATCCAGGTAACCTTATTAATTTCCATTTTCATGTGCGACCTAGCACAGCTAATATCGAGGCACAATTAGCAGCACTTAGCTGGGAACTGGCAGGATCGGCCCAAGGCTAGCCTGGGTTCTCCAGCACTTCTGTGTAGCTGCCACGACGACCCACATCCATCGGTCCCTAGAGCAATGTCTTCTGGTGACCTCACATTGTTGGATGATGTTATTGCACATTTCATGGATACTGAAGCGTTTTTCAGAGCAATGTGTGTCCAGCAGAGGGCAGTGTTTAACTAATGACATAAATATTTAGCTATTTATTTTCAAGTCAGATTGTATTATCTGCTGGTATCCACATTTTTTTTGTTTTTATAATTCTAATTGTAGTATTTTTGTGATTTTCTAAAGTGTGCAGTAACAGAGAGAAATTGTACTACAGTGTCTCTTACTTCTAACTGGACAGTATTTTATTCAGGCAGCACCACACCACTTTCAAGACACGCTGTGCAACAGCATAATTCACTAACACTTATATTTGAGATTTTTCTCACTTATAATACAACATGCACATCAGTCAGATATGCATGTTTCTTGGCTTTTTACAGTTGTGAAGTGATTTCTCAACCATTCTGCTGTGCTGAAACTGATTCACAGCTTAACAAATTAATTTAATCTACTTTGCCTTAAAGTTTAAGTTTAGTTTAGTTTCAGTGGTGTTGGATTTTCAGTGGCTCTTTCTGTGTCTTTTAAAACACATCCTGCATTTCTGAAACGAAATGAATGTATAACTCTAATAGAGTATAGAACGAGTGTAGAGTGTAGAAATTTCACTTCACCTGGTAATATTGCAAATGGTGAAAGCCAAAGCAAACCTTAACCTGATGTTTGGAGTGAATTGTTTCTTTAAGTTTGAACCCAAATATTGCCTCTAAATCACAAATTAAGGTGAACAGTGTACTGTGTACATTACAGTGTACAACAGTGGGAATTGTTGACATGCAAATATTTAAGTCAGTGACCGGTTACAACATGGTTTTGCTGTTGCGTCATTAGTAAACATACAGGTTGGCAGTGATAGTCTGACCTTTATGTTAGAAGAGGAAGTACTTAGTGAGTACAGTGATACCATATAAGGTTATGTTTAAGTGATCACAGTGGTAGAGGGAACAAGTATTTAAAGCATGTTCATATTTATAAAAGGCAACATGTTTTCTCTCTGTGGTATGTTTTCTCCTATTGAATTACCATAAAAACATTTATTTATACATATACAGTGCCAAATCACAATAACGGTTTTCTCAAGGCACTTTATATTGTAAGGTAAAACCCTACACTATTACATAAAAAGCCCCAATGATCAGATGACCCCCTGTGGGGAAGTACTTGGTGACAGTGGGACGGGAAAAAAATCCTGTTTAACACCAAGAAATTCTCAGAATCTCATCATCATCATTATCACCTTTATTTATAAAACACTTTAAAACAACCAAACAGGCCAGCACAGAGGTTATATGGTCTCTTTTTCAAGTTCCTGTTTGCAGTTGTGCAGCGGTATTTTGAACCAGCAACTGAATGACCCCCACATAAAGTTACAGTAGTCCAGATTGGAAGAAATAAAAGCATGGATCACTATTTCGAGGTGCTGCCCTTTCACTCTTGCCAGTCGCTTTAAATGATAAAAACTGGACTTCACCACAGCTCTAATTTGGCTGTCCAATTTAAAACCAAGGTCAGTAATAACAGGTTTAAAATAAACTTCCAAGGCTCCCATATCAATAAAGGAGGACTCACAGGGACCACTGAGTCCAAACACTAACACCTCTGTTTTCGTTTCATTAAAATCGAAAAAGTTTAAAGCCAGCCATGCTTTAATGTCATCTAGAGGTTTTATGGTGATGACATCCTTCTGCTTTAGTGACAAATAAATTTGGCAGTCATTGGCATAACAATGAAACGTGATCCCATGCCTTCTAAGGATGGAACCCAGGGGCAATAAATATAATAAAAACAGCAGTGGCTCTAAAATTGAGCCCTGTGAGACAACACATGGCAGAGAAGCAGAAGATGATTCAGAACCAAGAAGGCATCAGATGTGCAGCTAAATTAGAAGCAACTTCCTGATAGCAGAATAAATAGCAATAAACAATTAAATATGTGTGTGTGTGTGTGTGTGTGTGTTGGGTCTATGCGTTGTATGTGTGTGAGAGGTGCTGACGTGTTGGGGAAGGGTGCGTGTGTGTGTTCTGTAGTGTGGTCGCGTATGGAAAGAAACCTACCTGAGGGCAGCAAGTACAACAGGTGGGCTGCAGGATGGGTGGAGTCTCTTGTGATCTCCTCAGCTCTGAGGCAGTGGGATGTAGATGTGAAAGAGGGGAGGGGGCAGTCGATCTTCTACGCTGTGTTGACCGCTGTGGAGTCTCTTCTGTTGAGTCTGGGTACAGCGTGTTTGTGAACCATGCCTAAGTAAATTAATCAATGGTATTTAAATACTTTATCAGCTCCCCTTTATCTCAGGGCACACTAAAGCAGATTGATCAGTATATTTGGTGCAGCCTCCTCCATACAGTGGGGCAAAAAAGTATTTAGTCAGCCACCGATTGTGCAAGTTCCCCCACTTAAAATGATGACAGAGGTCAGTAATTTGCACCAGAGGTACACTTTAACTGTGAGAGACAGAATGTGAAAAAAAAAATCCATGAATTCACATGGTAGGATTTGTAAAGAATTTATTCGTAAATCAGGGTGGAAAATAAGTATAAAGTCCGTGTTGCTCGGCGACAGCCCCAAAACATCACTGCTCTTGAGAAGATCTGCATGGAGAAATGGGCCAAAATACCAGCTACTGTGTGTGCAAACCTGGTAAAGACCTATAGTAAACGTTTGACCTCTGTTATTGCCAACAAAGGTTATGTTACAAAGTATTGAGTTGTATTTTTGTTATTGACCAAATACTTATTTTCCACCCTGATTTACGAATAAATTCTTTACAAATCCTACCATGTGAATTCATGGATTTTTTTTTTTTCACATTCTGTCTCTCACAGTTGAAGTGTACCTCTGGTGCAAATTACTGACCTCTGTCATCATTTTAAGTGGGGGAACTTGCACAATCGGTGGCTGACTAAATACTTTTTTGCCCCACTGTATATATGAGCTCAGAACAGGCTGTGCAGGTGATCTGGGAAACTTTTGCATACAAAGATGTATTAATAAGTTTTCCTGAAAAGGCTTGGTATAAAATGTTTACATTTACATTTTTGAAGTATATGCTTCTGAACAGCAGTTGAGCAATGTGATAAAACTACTTGAAACTGCCCACAAAGACAGAGGAAGTACATTAGAGATACTTAAGAAAGAGGAAGTGTTAGTTGAAAGCAGAGACACTCTATAACAAGACACAAGGATGCCCACACAAACACGCATCAACACGGAAACACTGAGAGGGAAGCAGAGGACAGAGACACAAGGACACATAATAAACAAGAATCTAAACAGGGAATAGAAGAAACTCAAAACTGACCAACTTTGAACTACTAATGAACCTAAAACTTAAACCATTATATAAAATATCACTAAACCTCAAAAAGCTGGGTCAAAAGGATCCAGGACCATGTCACATATATCATCACCCATGAACTAACTTCACAGCTGGTCAGAGGTTTCTGTGCTGATATGCTTTTTGAGTCAGAGTAAGTTGTTTGGCCTTGGTGGAGAAGATTTGGCAAGTTTTTCATAGATACAATCTATACACTCAACGCTGCTGCTCAGCATACAAATGTGTGGGGTACAAAACAAAACAGGCTTTTTGACTATATAAAATTTCCTGCCAAAAAGGATTGTTACAACAAAGAAATAACTGACCCAACACAAATATTCTCATTTTTTGTACCCAAATTTAAGTGGCTGATAAACACAAATACACAGCTCGCTTAACGGTTATCATAATCATAATACCATAACCAGTACAACTTGTAAAAGGTGCTAAATAATACCTAAGAAACATGAAATACAAAAGCCAAAACCATAACAAAGAATCAAAACAAAGAGTAAACAAAACCTAACCACAGAGGCATCTGACACACACACAAAAAACTGTTACACTGATCTTTGTTTAAATGGTTAAAAATAATTTTCACAAATACAAAGTACCCACCAATGCATTAATATAGCAATGTTAAAATACGATTGCATAGCAATTACTAAGAAAAGCAGAAATGCTGCACAATATAAATGGATACAAATGAAGCTTTAAAGAGCTCTTGCCCTTTAAAGCATTCAATCTGTCTCAAGGAACATTTTTTGACTACATAAGAAACACTTATAAAGATATAATGATTTTAGATATGTTGTATGATGTTGAATGTGATGTAAAGACAAGCTAAATGCAATATACAGATCAAGTTTTCACTCTAATATTGTGGGGTCTTTACTTGACAGTGGAAAGGGCCATGAGGTGAATGAGGTGAATATATAAAACTTATTGGAGCACCATTACTTGAATATCAAAATCTCAAGATAAGAGTATGTTTTAAAAGGGTAAATTATTTAATAAATAATGAACATATAGCATACAGAAAAACTTGAATGTCAGTCTGTAAAGTTGAGTGGTTTACTGAGAAACTTCCTGAAATGTTGTTGCAAGAAGGAGGAAGAAGACAAACAAAAGAGAGACGAGGCGAGAATGAAAAACTTCAGTTTAGAGAGTGAGCAGACATCAATGAGAAGACAAGTTTGAAGAATAAAGTAAAACACGGAAAAATGTGTTAAATGTGCTTAAAAATATCTTTTTAAAAGAATGAATATAAAGACTTCACATCTGTAACAGTGATTGTGAATAAGACCTCATCTGGTCGGCTCTGTTTGTCTCTGTAAAAGGCAGCATTGCTGACACAGGTTTGTATCTTCTCCTTTCCTGTAATTCTGCTATATTTGTATTTGTATTTATTTTAATATTTGCATGTGAGATAGATGAATTCATCATAAATGTGTGTTTTCACTATCATGAGTTGGCTTGTGTGCCATTTTAAATTAATCTTTTGTTATATTGTTAATCATTATCCAGGAATATTTTATAGCCTGGATATAACCATAGTAGTTGTGTAGACTACAACACAAACAAGCAGCTTGTGTAAAACATAAAAGTTACTCTAATATCTTTAATTAGATATCATGTTTATTGTTGAAAACTAAATAGTTTTTCTCACTATATTTACCTTTCCCTTTGCATTAACAGGTGGACAACAAGTCTGTAGAGACAGAGGTACTGTGTTACTCTCACAGACATCATGATGACTTTTTACTATGCCTTCCTGGAAAGCATCATGACCTTCTCCACTCCCTCAGCCTTCAGAACAGGAACAGACTGCAGCACACTCCATCAGTGTGCTCTAAAATCATTGGACTGCCTGTCAGAACTCTGGCACAGGTTTTCAGCCAACACGCCCTTAGACAGGCAGCCAAAATCATCAACGACCACTCTCACATTCTTCACCCAACATCTGCGGCTGCATTTCCTGCAGGACTGAGAGAGGGAGAGCCACCTTTGTCCTCAAAGCCATTCTGCTCCAGCCGATAAAAACATTTCCCACACCAGAAATATAAACTACATTCTTCTTACACTACTGACACTTTATTCACTTTTAGTCACTTGCGGTTATTTATTCACCTTCAGTCACTTTAATTTTAAAACTGTGTAATTTTAAAACTGTATATTCGGTGTATTTATTATTTCACTCCTATTGCCTGTTCTTATTGTCCTTATCTTCCACGTATGCTGCTCAGTTGTTTGTTAATTGCCCCTTGGAGATAAATAAAGTCTCCTGATCCCGATTCTGATTCTGATATGAATATATAAAACTTGTTGGAGCATCATTATTGGAATGTTAAAATAAGATAACATTATGTTTTAAAAAGGTAAATTATTTAATAAACAATGTTATAATTACATATAGCATACAGAGGAACTTGAATGTCAGTCTGTAAAGTTGAGTGGTTTACTGAGAAACTTCCTGAAATCATTTTGCAAGAAGGAGGAAGAAAAAAAAAAGAGAGATGAGGATGACAAACTTCAGTTTAGAGAGTCACCAGTCATCAGTGAGAAGAGAAGTTTTGAAGAACAAAGCAAAACAGGTAAAAAATTTTTTTTAATGTGGCTCAAAAAAGCTTTTAAAAGAAGAAATGTAAAGACTTTTTCACCTCTGTAGCAGTGATGGTGAGTAAGACCATTATTTATTAATCAAATATTATGAGTGACCTAATGCTGTCCTCTTATTTGGCATTTAATATACATTTATATTCTATTATATATATTATACATCTTTTATTGAGCTGTGTGATGTGAACTGTTGGCTTTTTCTTTATTTTATTTTTTGTTATGATTTCTTTTTGCTTCATCTGCTGGATAAGTTATTCTGTGGAGGGAGAGACTGAACGTCTCGAGCATCGAACATGTTTGTTCTCATCTGGTCGGCTTTGTTTGTCTCTGTAAAAGGCAGCATTGCTGACACAGGTTTGTATCTTCTCCTTTACTGCAATTCTGCTATATTTGTATTTTAATTTTTTTATATTTGTATGCAAAACTCTTTTTCTGAAATTTGTCCAGATAATAAGAATTTATTATTACCCACAGTTCATCATAAATTTGTGCCTTTGCTATCATCTGTTGGCTTGTGTCCCATTTTAATTTAATCTTTTGTTAAACATGTCTTGAGATATTGCCTGGATATAATAGCAAAATTACAATGTAATTTTAATTAAAATGTAAAACACAGTAGTTGTGTAGGCTACAGCACAAACAAGAAGATTGTGAAAACATAAAAGTTACTGTGGTATCTTTAATTACACATGTTTATTGTTGTAAACTAAATATTCTTTATCACTATATTTATCTTTCCCTTTGCATTAACAGGTGCTTCAGCCTGGGGACAACAACACTGTGATAGAAGATACTGTGTTACTCTGAGTGAGCGACTAACAGCAGAGGCTGGACTCTGTGTTGTGATCCCGTGTTCTTTCACTACTGCTGATGAGTTTACACCCAAACATATAGTTTGGTACAAATGTGAAGGATCTCAAATATGTCGCAGTGATGCTGACATAATATTTCACAGCAACATAAGCACAGACAAAAAAGCTCAGTCTGGGTTTGAAGGACGAGTCTCACATTTGGAGCCTGATATGAGTCAGAAAAACTGCAGCATCATCATTAATGATCTCAAAGAGTCTGATTCTGGATCATATCAGCTCAGAGTTACTGGTGAGCTGAATGGACAACAAGATGGATTCACATTCATTCCAAGAGTAACTCTCTCTGTTAAAGGTGAAAAAAGCTATTTCAAGGACAATCATGTTGAAAAAGAAGATATTTGTTCATGTACAATAACATATTTAGTATTTTTAAGGCCTTAATGAAGTATTCATAATTTGAGGGAATTATTGACCTCTATGGTAGCTGGTAGGAACTGCAGCAGTTCCAGTTAAAACTTATGATTGCCATTAACCATTTTCATTAAATATCTTATTTGAAAAAACAGATTGATGTACTTGATGAACTTCAGATAGTTGATGTGTTTCTATAAATTTTTCCCATTAGGTCTTAATCTGAAGCCCACAGTAATGATTCCCACACTGACTGAGGGACAGCAGGCCACACTGACCTGTGTTGCTCCTGGTCTCTGCTCTGGATCTGTTGCTGAAATCACCTGGACATGGAGAGGAGCAGGAGGGACTGAATCTTACATTACAGGAAACAGCACTAATTTCAAGACTGAGAATCTGGCGACTTTCACACAAAGACACATCTCAACTTTGACCTTTAACGCTTCATCTGAACACCACAACACCAGTATCACTTGCAAGATCAACTTCACATGTGGAAAAACTACAGAGGAGACTTTGACTGTAAAAGTGAAATGTGAGTACCGTATTTCCCGGACTACAAAGCGCACCTGAATATTAGCCGCACAAGCTAAAATCAGGGGAAAATCCTGTTTTGTACATACATTAGCCGCACCTGACTAAAAGCCGCAGGTGTTTCAATGTTGACTTATCATATGTAAGAGAATATGCACAAAGGGAATTGTCAGGAAAGAGATGGCTGTTTGGAGACACACCCCTTTTATTAATATTTTGAAAAACAAGTTATGGGTACATATTTGCATAACTTTTTAGGTATATGTACAAGTAGCGGTAATTACAAGTACAAAACATGTACTGTGCTTCATAAATGAGTAACAAATGTAGTACATAACAATAACCTACAGCACACCAGAAAAATAGATTCGGACTACCTTTTAGGCTCAGGTGCAGTGACACGGCTAGAACAAGAAGAAAAGTTAGTCATTCACCACCATCTTCCTGCGCACTAAAACCACCAAAGTCCTCTTCTCCAGTGTCGGATACGAACAGGCTCAGGATGGCTACATCATCCACTCTCAACTTCTTTCCTTCGTTGTCACTTTCAAAACCAAACAAATCCTCGTTGGCAGTGTCAGAGTCGAACACCCTCAGAAGGGCCGTGGCGGTGTCTCCATCATGCATCAGTCCAGCCCTTCGAAATCCGTTGGTGATCATGGATGTTTTCACACTTTTCCACGCTGTCAGATTCCACCGGTGGAGTTGAGCATATCTTGCTTTTCGCAAGTTTATCGCCGCTCGTCATCCAGCGCTACTTTAAAGTTTGTTTTTCGCGCTACTTGTACGGCACTATGTTGCCTGGCGGATGGACATCTGACCAACATACCACTCTTGAACCCGATACTGTGTGTCTGATCCATGGTCTGATCACATGCCCTTCCGCCAGGCAACATAGTGCCGTACAACAGTGGAACAAACAAAACAAATCGTCTTACGATATGACAAAAATCATGGACAATCCATAGAAAAGCCGCACCTGACTAAAAGCCGCAGGGTTCAAAGCTTGTGCAAAAAGTAGCGGCTCATAGCCCGACAATTACGGTACTTCGTAACCTATTGTTATTGTTTATATCTATTTATTTATTTGAAATCTATTGGATGATCAGTAGAGTCTGAAAAGGAAACAACATGATTGTAAAATGTATATTTTTATCTAACAGATAAGAAAGAAATTGCAATCAGTGGTGTTACAACTGTTAAGGAGGGAGATTTTCTGAATCTGACCTGCAGTGTTGAAAGTTTCCCTCCATCCATGATTGTGTGGTCTAAACTCGGTTCTGACACAAACCTGCACAATGACAATGGATTAGCTTCACTTGTCATCTCTAATGCAACAGCAGAACATTCCGGACAGTACATCTGTGCAGTTACATATATGGACAATTCCCTGAAGAAGGATATCAGTGTCACAGTGATTTGTAAGTACACATTTTTTTTGCTTTTAAGCAGAACATTTTTAGCAGTGGCCACATCTTTTATATATTGATGTAGAGTAAAACTTTATTCAGAAAGAGAAACAGTGTAGACTGCACTATACAGGGGAAGTAAGAGGAAATGTATTAAGAGCCTTTTGAAACCTATTATGATGTTGTACGGTGACCAAATTGTAATTAGCATTTTAATGACATTTGTGGCATTTTACACTTTGCATTTATTAAACTCGCATTGTTATCATTTTTATCCTTCATTTGTTTGTGTTGAATTATTACATGTCGGTGTAACTTGCCCTCTCCTTAAATATACCACTGAAATCACTGAAATGTATTTTACAGATAACAGGGCTGCTCAGATCATTGGGAATACAACTGTGAGGAAGGGAGATGTTCTGAATCTGACCTGCAGTGCTGAAAGCTTTCCTCCATCTGTGATTGTGTGGTCTAAATGTTGTTCTAACACAAAGCTGCACAATGACACTGGATCAGCTACACTTGTCGTCCATAATGTGACATCAGAACATTCAGGGCAGTACATCTGTACAGTTAAACATCTGGACACAACTCTGAAATCATATGTTGATGTAACTGTGACTTGTAAGTAGATGCCATGTATTTTTAACCTGAAGTTTATTAACATTATAGCTTGCAGCATGTCCTGTTTTATGATTCTGACTACATGTTTACAGGGCATGCAAAGATACAGAATGGCTCAGGATGTGTGCTTCAGTCTGAGGGTTTGACCTGTGTGTGCATCAGTGAAGGCTTTCCTTTACCTAACATCAAATGGCCTCTGTTGAATCACCACACTGAGTACTCTGTCATTACTAGTGTATCAAACCACACAGTCAACAGCACTGTCAGTCTCACTGTAAAAAACCATGGCAACAGCACCGTTGAATGTGTCAGCAACAATGGAAATGGAGAAGAAAGAGAAAACCTGCTGATCAATAACAACTTGTCCAAAAAAGATGGTAAGTTTTGTTTGGTTGTTGCTGTTGTTTTAAATGAAAACCCTTTCTGTAACACTTTTAACCACTTGACATTTTTACTACCATTTTTTGACCCATGTAATCTATGACCTATGTAATTAAGACAATCATTAGACTAGCCATCAGGTGTGCTGTATATAATTCAATATGTGAGTTAACAGGTTTTTCATGTTGTTTCCTTCGAGTGCAGAGCCATCATCGGGTCTTAGGTGGCGATTTCTGGAAATTATCATTGCATTTTTGATTGGTGCAGTTCTTTCCTCAGGTGTTTGCTTTTTGGCCAAAAGGTGTTACAGGTAAAGAATTATTTTTGTAGTTATTACTAAGGTTTCTCTGTAGATTCAATTTAACATTCATTTCAACATCGTTTCTGTAAATATGCCCTTTTCTACAGGAAAGAAATGACGAGTTCTGGACATTTGAATGACACTTTTGTGATGCTGACACGTCCAGATGACCCACTGGTATTTATGTTAATTCGTCTTTTTTGATATAACTCTTGAAATAGTTCAAATGAATTTCAGCACAAATATCTCACATACATATGGTGGAAGTCTCATTGCTCATGGTAATCCAGTGTCGCCACCTTTATTCTGCTAGGCTTAACACAATGCAGTAAGGGACAGATGGAGAGAGAAACCATGCAAATAGGATGGTTTGACTTAAAATATGAGACATCTCAACTTTCTGTTACAGTAAAACTTTGATCTTTAATATTCATGATAAAACAAACATATAATAAAATAAATAAACAAATACACAAATGGAAACCAGAATTAAAGTAATGCAAAGTTCCTTTTTTGTGTAAAGCTAATTTTCAGGCCACCCAATGAGAACTCAAACCCTTTGAAGCATGAAAGACTATATACAAGATAAATTGATAATATTCACAATGTTTGGCTGCCTGTAGCTGATAAATGACTGAAACTATTTACTTTGTACCTAACAGATATATGATGGTCAAGCATTACAAAACAACCAGACCCTGAACTCAAACAGTGGGACAAACGAAGTGAAATATGCCACCATTGATTTTTCCCTGTTAAAAACACACAGCGGCAGAAAGGCAGCAAGGATGCGAGAAAGCACAAAGACGGAGTACGCTGAAATCAAGAGGATAATAAAAAAAGAACAAGAAAATGATGGTGGAGACGACGGTAAAATGTTGGAGGGGGAGATGAAACACTGTGAACCAGAAAAGAAGGATGAGGAAGATGAGGCAGTGTACTCCACTGTGAATGACATAATAGATGATAATTGAGGAATTCTTTTGTATAGTTGCTAAGGATAAATATTGATCTCTTCAGATGTAATGGATGGATTGATGGATGGATGGATTTCCATTTTGTGCTGGAATAACAAACTGTAGGACAATTTTCTCTATACTGTAAACTTCACAAATATTAACAAATCAAATCTTACAGAATGTTAGCTTTGAATATAATGCTCTGCAGTAGTTTAATGATTACAAATATTAGAAAAATGTTATGGTTTAGCAAATTTTAGATACTTATACT
The DNA here is from genome assembly GCF_056152115.1 of Neolamprologus brichardi. Lineage (NCBI taxonomy): Eukaryota > Metazoa > Chordata > Actinopteri > Cichliformes > Cichlidae > Neolamprologus > Neolamprologus brichardi. The sequence goes on along the minus strand of NC_142114.1, from coordinate 22,944,609 downwards.
GCTTTACTATAAAATCTTGCCCAGTGACATTTAGTAGTAGCAGTAAATATAGTGGCTTATCTTTTTCTTGACTCTATTCTTGATGTATTTTGCAGATTTTTAATGGTTTAAGTAATACGATGTATTGTGTTTTGTATTCTTCCAGAAAAACATGTCATTTCGTTAAGTAAATGCATTTCTTTCCTCTTTTGCATGAGATCATTTATTTTCTTTTTCAGTTTTTATCCGGCACCATCATCAGGTTGACCGAATCATTTGTTCTATACCAATAATCCATTTAAAACTTTTGATATAACTAATTTCAGTAGTTCTAATGCTAATGACAAAAGTCCCCAAACACTTCTTAATTATACAATAACAATCCCAGAGTATTGATCAATAAAAATGACAAGTTTTTCTATTATTTACTTGGTTTAAAACCTCTTGAGAACAACAGAGTTCAACACTAAATATGTTTTATTGCCACCCCCCACAGGGCACCTGGGACCCTGATAAGGATTAGCGTAAGAGAATGGATGGATGAATGAATATGTGTATTTTAATCTCGGCGTTTATGAACATTTTGAAAAATAATGACTACCTGCTTTTAATAAATCCATTAATGTCATGGTCCTGAGTCTGAGGACTCGGTGTTTTGTGTTTCTTTATATTCTTGTTTATTCTGCCTTGTCTTTTGTTTAGGTTTGCTGTGTGTTAGTGTGTTTGTTTCATGCCTGCCTGTGTTCCCTCTGTCTGTCCATGGTGTCACTGTGTCTGCTCGTGAGTCTGCCTGCCAAGTTCAGTGTCCGTTCTGGTTCTCTGTGTCTGTTAGTTTCCTGTTTTATTCTGAAAGTTCATGTCTCATGTCAATGTGTTCAGTTTTACCTTTCTCCTATCTCGTTAGCCTAATTTCTCCCAGCTGTGTCTACCTCCTGTTGCCCATTTCCTAATTACTCCCCTGTGTGCTTAAGCCCTGTGTTTTCCTGTGCTCCCTGTCGCATCGTACCCTCAACTTGCTGTGTGTTTGTAATGTCCAGTCCTCCAGCACCTCGGTTTAGAGTTTTATTTTGTGAATCATTCCTCCAGCAATAAAGCTGTGTTTTCAGTTGATTACCGTCTCCCAGAGTCCTGCAATTTTGGGTCCATCACTTCTGCTTGCCTGCCACACAGCCAAAAATGAGTTGCATAGCAATACTAAGAGCAGCAGAGATGGTGCAAAAATATAAATGAATACATAAGAAGCCTAAATATGCAGAAGTGTTTGCAGAGAGGCAGCAAACACTTCTGCATATTTGGACATGAAATATGACTAAACATGCAGAAATAAGGGGAATGAGAGAGGGGAAGTTTATTTTAAATTCTTAAGTTCTTTAATGCATTCAATCTGTCTCAAGGAACTTTTTTTTATGACTACATAAGAAAACATTTAAATAGCAATAAAATGATGTTGTATCGGTGGTATGATGTTGAAGTAATGTAAAGATAAGCTAAATGTTATATACAAGTTATGTTTTCACTCTAATCTTGTGCGGACTTTACCTCACAGTGATAAGGGCCATGAGGTGAATGATGATGATTTGATGCTATATGAATATATAGAACTTGTTGGAGCACCATTACTGCAATCTTAAAATCTCAAGATAGCATTATGTTTTAAAAAGGTAAATTATTTAATAAACAATAAACAATGTTATAATTATATATAGCATACAGAGGAACTTGAATGTCAGTCTGTAAAGTTGAGTGGTTTACTGAGAAACTTCCTGAAATCATTTTACGAGCGATGAGGGTGACAAACTTCAGTTTAGAGAGTGACCAGTCATCAGTGAGAAGAGAAGTTTGAAGAACAAAGCAAAACAGGTAAAAAAAAAAATTTAATGAGTTTCAAAAAGTCTTTTTAAAAGAAGACTTTTTCACATCTGTAGCAGTGATGGTGAATAAGACCATTGTTTATTAATCAAATATTATGAGTGACCTAATGCTGTAAATGGTAAATGGCTTGTATTTGTATAGCGTTTTACTAGTCCCTAAGGACCCCAAAGCGCTTTACACATCCAGTCATCCACCCATTCACACACTGGTGATGCTGGTAATGCTGTCCTCTTATTTGGCAGTTAATATACATTTATATTTATTATATATATTATACATCTTTTATTGAGCTGTGTGATGTGAACTGTTGGCTTTTTCTTTATTTTATTTTTTGTTATGATTTCTTTTTGCTTCATCTGCTGGATAAGTTATTCTGTGGAGGGAGAGACTGAACGTCTCGAGCATCGAACATGTTTGTTCTCATCTGGTCGGCTTTGTTTGTCTCTGTAAAAGCCAGCATTGCTGACACAGGTTTGTATCTTCTCCTTTACTGTAATTCTGCTGTGTGTGTGTGTGTGTGTACATATGTGCTTAAGTCTGATGGTTTGACATGTGTGTGCATCAGTGAAGGCTTTCCTTTACCTAACATCAAATGGCCTCTGTTAAATCACCACACTGAGTACTCTGTCATTACCAATGTATTAAATCACACAGACAACAGTATCAGTATCAGTGTAACTGTAAAAAAAAACATGGCAACAGCGCTGTTAAATGTGTTAGCAACAATGCAAATGGAGAAGAAAGAGAAAACCTGCTAGTCCATAAAAACCTGTCTAAAAAACATGGTTTGTGCTTTTCATCTAAACACTTTCCACTTTAACATTTTCAGATTTTTTAGTCCTGTATTTTTAACACAACCTCTGTATTTGCATGTACTACTTATAATTCAGAAACCACAGATATTAACTTTTTTATTTTTCCTTTCCATTTTATTTCCCTCGAGTGCAGAGCACCTGTCTAGTTTTAGGCTGGAATTCCTTAAAGTCATTAAAAGTCATCATCACAGTCATCATTGGTCAGGAATTGCTATAGGTGCAGCATTAACTTTAGTAATTATTATCAGGTTTTCTCCGTAGATAAATTTGAATATTTTCTTGTTGACTTGGGTGAATAATAACCACAATTTTTTTTCCAATAGAATTTATAGTTTTTAATATCGATTTTTACCAAAAATACTTTCAAAATCAAAAAAACAAAAAAACAAAAAATAGCCCAAACAAAGGAAATATTTACAATAAACATTTCTGAATCAGCATTTCTGAATCAGCATTTCTGAATCAGCATTTCTGAACGACATTCTACAGACTGTTGTATCAGTCAACGTGACGAAATATGTGCAGTATGTTCACAACTGTATACATGTAGAGCAACCAGCAGCTCACTGGACACATGTGGCTGTTTAGCCTCTCAGCTGTGGCTCCTGGAAGCGCTAAAATTACAAAAAAAGCTAAAGTTACATCTGTGATCTGTCTGTGCCCCCAAAGCATTTTAGCCCCCACGTGTGTGTGTGTGTGTGTACATATATAAGATACATAAAATATGTGTGTGCATGTGCTCTCTTCTGTCTTACAGCAGCTCGTGTGAAACTTTGTGGTTCTTACAGTACACTTCTTCCCTGGATTGTTGCCGGTGTATCTGTCACTTTGAATGCCTTCTGCATAACCTACATATGGTTCCTTTGGTATGTTTCTCCACATGTATTTTTATGTTTTTTTGACTCTTTGAATACAGTCAAGAGTTTTAGACAATAATTGGCTTCTGTTTCTTCTTATTAAAGGAATTCAAGAAAAAAGGTGAACCTACATCAGGAGGAGAGAACCTACATGTCACTGCAAAAAGCAGATGTATCATCAGATTATGATGTTATTGCACACCATATAAACTAAAAAGTCAGGTTTCAGATAGCTGTGTGATTGTAATTGCAGCCTGTTGTCAATACTTTGGTGATTTAATTAATTCAGTTTCATTGTCTTTATTAAAGCAGATACTCTGGTATTAGAAATTTTAATTTAAATTAGCTATTAAATTAAAGCTTAATATTTGTTAATTTTTTACATTGCATTGTAAATAAATGAGATTGTTTTATATGTAACAAATTACACTTTCTATTTCAATTTATACATAGAGTTTAATAAAATTGTTCACCTGTCTACAGCTGCAAATTGAGCTTTTTTTGTTCTTTTCTTTTATCTTTGTAAGTTCAGCAGGTTGTAGCTAACAAGGCTACAACTATTCTACCTCTTTATCGTTCAGATCAGTTCACTAGCTCTCTGGGGTCAGTCAGTTATAGCACAGTTTTTCTACTGTTCCTCTTTGCCATTGTTGTGGAGGAAGTGTTAGTTGAAAGCAGAGACACTCTATAACAAGACGCAAGGATACCCACACAAACATGCATCAACACGGACACACTGAGAGTGAAGCAGAGGACAGAGACACAAGGACACATAATAAACAAGAAACTAAACAAGGAATAGAAGAAACTCAAAACGGACTAACTTTAAACTAATTAATAACCTAAAACCTAAACCATTATACAAAATATCACTAAAACACATGAAACTCAAAAATCTGGATCAAAAGGATCCAGAGCCATGGCACATATCATCACCCATGAACTAACTTCACAGCTGGTCAGAGGTTTCTGTGCTGATTTTTGAGTCAGAATAAGTTGTTTGGCCTTGGTAGAGAAGATTTGGCAAGTTATTCATAGACGCAATCTATACACTCAACTCTGCTGCTTAGCCTACAAATGTTTGGGGAAATATAGTCAGAAAGCCTGTTTATAAGATTTACTGCCAAGGATTGTTACAACAAAGAAAACATCAACCAAACACAAATTTCCTCATTTTTTGTGCAACGTACCCAAATTTATGTGGTTGATAAACACAAATACACAGCTCAGTTAACGGTCATCATAATACCATAACCCAGTACCACCTGTAAAATTAGCTTAACTTGTGAAACAAATGAAGAAAAAATGTATGTGAACTGTGACTGCTTTTACTATTTAATATTTTTTTTCTATCTTGATGAAAAAATGAGAAAGTTATGGAAGTTATGTGATTGTCAGTTTGTCCCTTTTTTCTCTCATAGGTCTGCTCATAGATATAAAGCTCACTGGCATTATAAGTCTGAGGAAGGGTGAGACTCTGAATCTGACCTGCTCTGTTAAAAGTTTTCCTCCATCTCAGATTGTGTGGTCTAAACGTAGTTATAACCAAGGGCGTAGATTTGGCATGCACGGAAGGGACATGTCCCCACCAATATCCTGTGATTATTGAATTGTCCCCACCAATAATTTGATAACTTATAGTAAAGAAAAACAAAACCGATTGAAAGAAAAAAAACGATCTGTCAAAATTTTATTCACCTAACGGTGCAGAAAGAGTTAAATTACGTTCTCTACTGGAGTCCTACCTCATGTGACAAATATGGCCAATGTGATTGGCTGTGCCTTTTGGGGGGCTCTGTTTAGTTTTAGTAGTGGCAAGCCTGCGCTGCGAGGACCCGCAAGGAGGAGAGGACGATGGCAGCAAAAAGGAAGAACCTGGAAGAAACCTGTAAGTCACTTAAAGTCAAGTTCACTCATAAAATGTGTCCGTCATAATAACATTACAGGCTATGCTAGGCCATACGTGCCAACCCTCCAGATTTTTCCGGGATAATCCCGAATTTCAGTGCCCCTCCCAAACATCTTCCAGAGCCACGATTCTCCCCAATTTACCCCAATTTTCCACCTGGACAACAAAATTGAAAAACCATATCCAAGATTGGCCCAGCCAATTCCAGTTTCCAACAATGGCTGCTACTACTGCAGCTACTTAGTTTTAATATTACTCTTATCACTCTTTCTGGGTCGCAAAATAAACTTTTAACATATTTTCAGGCGAGAATGTAGCTGTGTAAACTTCAAATATCTGAGGCAATGAGAACAGCAAACTCCGGGCACATTGTTTTCAAACGATGGCCTGGGTCTGCCCCGGGGCCTCCTCCCAGTGGAACACCTCACCCAGGAAGCATCTTTGTTAGATGCCTGAACCACCTACTCTACTGTGAGCCCCTTCCGGATGGCCGTACTTCTCACCCTATCTCTAAGGGAGAGGGTAGCCACCCTTTGGACGAAGCCCATTTCTGTGCATAATTTTATATTGTTGTTAATAAAAAATTAATTAAAGCAACCAAACAACCTGAAGAGCCGGTTGGGAGCCGAAAGAGCCTGATCTTTTTAGTGAGTCGAGCCGAAAGAGCCGGTTCTCTAAAAAGAGACGGAAATCCCATAACTAGTGGCAATGTGTCCTTCACAGTGCTATGTGTCTCCTTCTCTGGGCGGAATCTGACCTTGACTCTCCTCTGGAGAAACTACTCTTCACACAACTACTCTTCACCTGATTGTCAGCTAACCAGTGTTAGTTCTTACCTATTACCATCCCAGCTACAGGTACAGCTTGTTCACTAACTCACCCAGACCTCCACAGTCTAGCTCCCTCCTTTCATGTACCTCCACCTGCCAACAAGTAAGATGTTAAATGTTACCTGTTTGGATCAGTCACATCAACCCCCTCTCATTTTGCTCTCCCTCTGTGGGTTTGTTTTCCAGCTCACTTACCCCTGTTCCCTCATCATATCCAATATCCTCTCTGGCTCCAAGCTCTAGATTTGGAGACCCCTTTACATCATGTTCATGGTTATCTGTCCCTAAGTTATGTTCATAGTCAATGTGTATTGTATATAGCGCTTAGCTCACGTTCACAGAATCTAGCTCTACCTGATTTTTGGCTCTAGTTCATGTTCATTATTTTGCACATAACCACGTACTTCTATATAGCCCTATCCATGTTATTGTTAATCACTGTTACATTTGTTCTTGTAAATAACTTTATTCACGTCAATTTGAGTCATGGTCTGAATCTGCATTTGGCTCCATCTCGGGTTCTGGCTTTTCCAGCTGTGACACCATGCCTATGTAAATTAATTAATGGTAATTATGTAATTTATCAGCTCCCTTTTATCTCAGTGATCAGCATATTTGGTGCAGCCTCCTCCATTTATTTGAGCTCAGAACAAGGCTGTTCGTGAGACCCGGGAAACATTTTCATACAGTATTAAGAAGTATTAATAAGTGTACCTGAAAGAGTTGGTATAAAATGTTTACATTTAAGTATAAGCTTCTGACCTGCAGTTGAGCAATGTGAGAAAACTACTTGACACTGATCACAAGACAGAGTACAGTAGAGGTTCATAAGAAAGAGGAAGTGTCATTTGAAAGCAGAGAAATTCTGTATCATTGTAAAAAAAAACAAATTTTAATGATTATATTAAATATTACATATAAAATATAAACTTAAATCTTAACAGGAAAACATTTTTCTGCTTCCAACAGAATGATCAGTGTTTTAAACACACATCGTCCTTTTATTTTAACTTTAGCTCAAAGCTAATTGTGGTTTATCGCCTTTTATTATATTTGGCATTTGCAGAGAGGCTGCAACACTTCTGCACATGTGGACATGAAATATGCAGAAGTGAATATTCTTAAGCTCTTAAATGCATTCAATGTTTTAATTCAATCATTTAAACTTTTACACTGAGTAAATAAGAAAGTACTTTGATAGCAATATAATCACGCTGTATGGGTTGTATAAAGCTGAGGTAATATAAAAATAAGCTATGTCCTATACAAGTCTTTTTTTTACTCTAATATTGAATTGAATATTGATTTATTGATTTGCATTCAAATATCTCCGTGAATATAGAATAAAGATCTACCACAAAGCACGAAAGAAAAAGACAAGGCTAATCAAAAGGTATCGGCTGAAGCATATTCTTATTACGCATATTGAGGGTGTAAAGTGCCTTGAGGTGAATGATGATGACTTGATGCTATATGAATATATAAAACTTGTTTGAGCATCATTACTGGAATATCAAATCTCAAGATAACACAGTGGGTTTAAAAAAAAAGGTAAATTATTTAATAAACAATGAACATTTTATAATTATACCAGAGGAACAAGAATGTGAGTCTTTAAAGTTGAGTGGTTTACTGACAGACTTCCTTGTTGCAAGAATGAGGAAGAAAAAGAGAAGAGAGGCGACGATGAAAAACTTTAGTCAGCAGACATCAGTGAGAAGAGAAGCTTGAAGAACAAAGCAAAGCAGGTAAAATAAGGTTTAAAGTCTTTTTATCTTTTTAAAAAAAGAAATGTAAAGACTTTTTCACATATGTAGAAGCGCTGGTGAATAAGACCATTATTTATTAATTAAATCGTATGATTGACCCAATTCTGTCCTCTTATTTGGCAGTTAATATAGATTTATTTATTATTACAAGTGATTATTATTGTGTTATATTATTGTATTGGTGCTATTGCTGCACTGTGAGGATAATTTTTATTTTTTAAACAATATTTGGAAACAGATGTCACAAAGGTCTTTTTCATAAAGAATGCTGGAGTATTGGTATATATGTGTCACAGTTTGTAAAGGACACATCGTTTTGTCTCAAAGCTAAGCACGCAACATCTTTTATTGAGCTGTGATTTGAATTGTTGACTTTTTCTTTCTTTGTTTTGATTTCTGCATGTTTGCTTCATCTGCTGGATAAGTTATTCTGTGGAGGGAGAGACTGAACGTCTCGAGCATCGAAAATGTTTGTTCTCATCTGGTCGGCTCTGTTTGTCTCTGTAAAAGGAAACATTGCTGACACGGGTTTGTATCTTCTCCTTTACTGTAATTCTGCTATATTTATTTGTATTTGACTTTTTAAAATATTTGCATGTAACACTCTTTTTCTGAAATGTATCCAGATTATAAGAATTTTTTATTACCCACAGTTCATCATAAATTTGTGCCTTTACTATCATCTGTTGGCTAATGTTTTGTTAAACGTGCTCCGAGATATTGTTGATGCACATCCAGGGAGGTTCCATAGCCTGGATATAATAAGCTGTGACATGAGAACATTATAGTAGTTGTGGAGTACAGCACAAACAAGCAGCCCGTGTAAAAGATAAAAGTTCAATATCTTTAATTAGACATCATGTTTATTGTTGTAAACTAAATATTCTTTATCACTATATTTATCTTTCCCTTTGCATTAACAGGTGCCTCAGCCTGGGCACAACAACACTGTTACGACGAAGGATACTGTATTAATCTCACTAGGCGGGAACTAACAGCAGAAGCTGGACTCTGTGTTGTGATCCCGTGTTCTTTCACTACTGCTGATGGCTTTACACCCAAACATATAGTTTGGTACAAATGTGAAGCATCTCAAAAATTTTGCAGTGATGCTGACATAATATTTCACAGCAACAAAAACACAGACAAAAAAGCTCAGTCTGGGTTTGAAGGACGAGTCTCACGCTTGGAGCCTGATGTGAGTCAGAACAACTGCAGCATCATCATTAATGATCTGAAAGAGTCTGATTCTGGATCATATCGGCTTGGAGTTACTGGTGAACTGAATGGACGACAAGATCGATTCACATTCATTCCAAGAGTAAATGTTTCAGTTAAAGGTATGAAAATCTATTCCAAGGACAATCGTGTAGAAAAGAAAAACATTCAGTCATTTACAATAGCATATTTTGTATTTTATGGTCTTAATGAAGTATTCATTCTTTTGGGGAATTCTTGACCTCTATGGTAGCTGGTAGGAAATGCAGAAGTTCCTGAAAAAACCTGTGCTTCCTATTAACCATTTTCATTTAATATTTTAATATTTAATCCCAGATTAATGTGATAGATCAGACCTTCCCAAAGTGTGGGGCCCGCCCCCTAGGAGGGGCACAGAGCCATTGCAGGGGGGGCTTGGCATGAAAAGGGGAAAAAAAACAAAACAACGCTTGGACACTGCTAGCACGGCGCGCATACACAAACGCAAAGCAGGAGATGAAGCATAGCTGAATATGTTTCCAAACCAACTTCATTCTAAGCCAAAGACTAGAAAATATGGTGAAGAAGGGCCAAGGTAGGTCTCCCCTGCAAAACTGGTTTTCCCTTCGTCTGGAGCATCGCTGGGCTGTTCAAATCATGGACAAACAGTATCCCACATTCTTGATTTTTAGTTCACAAACACTTCTTGTGATGACTAACTACTCCTGACATTTTGGAGATGTTAGCTTTTTATACAGTAAAGCTACAGTGGGATACAAATAACATCAGGCTGATCCTGCCACGATTTGTTCCCCGGTTCAAATCACGGACGAACAGGATCCTACAGCTGTTTATGTTTTTAAACCCATTTTGCACATAGAGACATTTTTTGAAAAATGTATTGATAGCAATGTTGAATATTATTACACAGGAAAAAAAACAACTACATGTAAAATAATCACACCGTGAGCTTCTGCCTTTCTAAATAGAGGGACAGTAACTGCATGTGTGTATGCAAGCGTGTAAAACCTAAAGATAGAGACAAAATACTGTTAATCTGACTATCTGCCAGTCTGCAATTCATCTTATGTAAACAATAACGTGGCGCACAGCTGACGTGAAAAAAGGCGCATTTGACGGTGAGTGACGAACTCTGTATTACTCGTCCACACGTAAACGCAAAAAATGAGTTTTAAAAAATCTCAGTTTTCGGTGATTCCAAACGCCGTTTACGTGTGGACGAAACAGCTGCATTTTCAAAAATACCCGTGTAGGTGCGGACGTAGCGTAAAAGAGTTAGTAGTTTATTTCCTTACTACCTGCAGATTACTTGTATTTGCTTAATTGTTTACTAAATGTTTGAGGTGTGAAATAAACCACAATTGAGCAAAATATGGGTGCGAACATTTTTCTTGTAAAACAAAGGGGGGCCCAGCGGAAAAAGTTTGGGAACCACTGTGATAGATTAACCTCAGGTAGTTAATTTGGTTTCATTAATTCAGTTTATTTCCACCAGTTCTTAATCAGAAGCCCAGAGTAATGATTCCCACACTGACTGAGGGACAGCAGGCCACACTGACCTGCACTGCTCCTGGTCTCTGCTCTGGATCTGTTCCTGAAATCACCTGGACATGGAGAGGAGCAGGAGGGTCTGAATCTTACATTACAGGAAACAGCGTGGATTTCAAGACTGAGAATCTGACTGATGCAACACAGAGACACATCTCAACTTTAACCTTTAATCCTTCAGCTGAACAACACAACACCACTGTTACCTGTAAAATCCACTTCACAGGTGAAACAACTACAGAAGAGGCTTCAACTTTGAAAGTAAACTGTGAGTTCTTTTACAGTCTCATTGTTTTTGTTTTTTAAATCTACTGAAGTTTACAGCTCCATGCAAGCTTTGCAAGAAAGTCAGAAGTTAAGGAAAGTACATGATTATGTACTTTATATTTTTTGTCTCACAGATATGAAGGACGTTGAAGTCATTGGGGTGACAAGTGTGAGGGAGGGAAATGTTCTGAATCTGACCTGCAGTGTTGAAAGTTTCCCGCCAGCTCATATTGGGTGGAAAAAAGTTCCTCCCAACACAAACCTTCAGACTGAAAACACTGACCTGCACTATGATACTGGATCTGCTACACTTGTCAGTCCGAATGTGACAGCAGAAAATTCTGGGCAGTACATCTGTATGGCAAAACATCTGGACAAAACACTGACTTCCTATGTCAATGTGACTCTGACATGTAAGTGGATGATATGAATATTGAATCTGAAGTTCATATTTGCATGAAAATGACCTTACCTTGCTTCATGATTCTGGTTACATGTTTATAGGGCATACAAAGATACAGGATGGCTCTGTATGTGTGCTTCAGTCAGAGGTTTTGACCTGTGTGTGTATCAGTGAAGGGTTTCCTTTACCTAACATCAAATGGCTGCTCCTAGAAAACCACACTCAGTATACTCTCATTACTATTGTTTCAAACCACACAGTCAACAGCACTGTCAGTCTCACTGTAAAAAACCATGGCAACAGCACTGTTGGATTTCTTAGCAACACTGGGCATGTAGAAGAAAGAGAGAATCTAATTTCAGTACTGGATTTTTAATATGATCTCTGGTTTGCATGTGCTACACATAATTTAAAACAACATAAACAACAACACTTTTTCCTTTCCATATCATTTCCTTTAAGTGCAGAGCAATTATCTAGTTTTATTTTAGGATTCCTGAAAGTCTTCATTGCCTTTTTGACTGGGGTACTTTTTTCAGTAATCGTGCGCTGTTTGGTCAAAAGTTGCTACAGGTACAACATTAACTTTAATAATTATTATTAGGTTTTCTCTGAAGATAGATTTTTACATATATTTGTAAACATATTCTATAAAACCTGAAATTTCTCCATGAAAAAAAAGACCTCCAGAAATTCTGATGAGACTTTGGATATGGATTTTTGTTTGTTTGTTTGGATACTTATAGACTTGGATGACTAATTACCACAATCTTTTTTTGTTTCCTATAGACCTTATAGTTTTTTAATATTGATCTCTACCAAATGGTTGAGATATCACTTAATGGTTTACTTATACGTTATGTAAATACAAGTACAGTAGATAATACAGTTGCAATAAATGAAATAAAATACCAAATTATATTGAAATTAATAACAAAAAACTATCCAGAGCATTTATTTCTGCCACTAGAGCTCATTTATTTCTAGTAGTATGCCACAGAACATCATTCCAGCAAAGGAAAATATTGTATCAAACAACAAAATAGTGCATTTCTAATTTTTTAACATTATATGCATCTCTGTTAAACTGCAGCAGCAGAAAAGTCTCACATTCTGAACAATGGTAATTGTATCACACGCTGCAAAATCATGTGTACTTTCAAAAACAAAAACAAACAAACATCCAAAACAAAAATTTGAGTGAAGCTTTAAACATTCTCAGCACCTTTCTACACACTAAGTATCAGTTAACGTGACAGAAATATGTGCAGTATGTACACAACCGTATACATGTAGAGCAGAGGTTGGCAACCAGCAGCTCACTGGACACGTGGTTGTTAAGCCTCTCAGCTGTGGCTCCTTGAAACATTCAAATAAAAAAATAAATTAAAAAAAAGAAACTATTTGACAGTACATGGGGGGGAAATACAAAGCTAAGCTTATATCTGTCATCTGTCTGTACCCCCACAGCATTTTAGTGTGTCTGTGTGTGTGTGTGTGTGTTTACATATATAAAATATGTGTGTGCATGTGCTCTCTTCTGTCTTACAGCAGCTCATGTGAAACATTGTGGTTCTTACAGTACACTTCTTCCCTGGATTGTTGCTGGTGTATCTGTCACTTTGAATGCCTTCTGCATAACCTACATATGGTTCCTCTGGTATGTTTCTCCACATGTATTTTTGTGTTTTTTTGACTCTTTGAATGCAGTCAAGACTTTTAGACAATAATGGGCTTCTGTTTCTTCTTATTAAAGGAATTCAATTCAAGAAAAAAGGTGAACCTACATCAGGAGGAGAGAACCTACATGTCACTGCAAAAAGCAGATGTATCATCAGATTATGATGTTATTGCACACCATATAAACTGAAAAGTCAGGTTTCAGATAGCTGTGTGATTGTAATGGCAGCCTTTAGTCAATACTTTGGTGATATAATTTATTTAGTTTCATTGTCTTTATTAAAGCAGATAGTATGGTATTACAAATTTTAATTCAAATTAGCTATTAAATTAAAGCTTAATATTTGTTAATTTTTTACATTGCATTGTAAATAAATGAGATTGTTTTATATGTAACAAATTACACTTTCTATTTCAATTTATACATAGAGTTTAATAAAATTGTTCACCTGTCTACAGCTGCAAATTGAGCTTTTTTTGTTCTTTTCTTTTATCTTTGTAAGTTCAGCAGGTTGTAGCTAACAAGGCTACAACTATTCTACCTCTTTATGGATCAGATCAGTTCACTAGCTCTCTGGGGTCAGTCAGTTATAGCATAGTTTTTCTACTGTTCCTCTTTGCCATTGTTGTAAAATGTGGCATGGTGGAATAACTGACAGAATCTCCCATGAAACATTAGGTGAGGAATATTTTCCTGTTTAATTATTGGACGCTTTTGTTTGTGTTTGTGTAAGATATAAGCCACACGAATGTGGGAGTGAAGATTTCAGTCTAGTCCAGCTGCCAGCTATTTTGAGTTGAGTACTGGGAATAGTTGATTGGTCTAGCTTGTGGCCCTTCTCTATAAAAGGAGGAGTGTGGAAGAGAAAGCAGGAAGGAGAGAGATGGTACTAGTGATGGGTAGATGAGGCCTTGTGAAGCATTTCAGCACATTCCCCAAACTGTATCGATACTGAGTCGACACAGTGTTGCTGTTTTGCTCCATACTGTCACCTGGTGGACCTTAAATATTATTGCAGGCAACTTACTTGAGACTCACAACAGGCACTGACTCAATGACCTAGTCATACTTGTATACACTGTAAGGTATTGTACTTTCCATGGAATCATTTTATATTTTTTACATTGCAAATATTGTAGACATATTTAAAATATATTTAGAATGACATTAAGTGAAAATTAAAATGAAGGTATTGTGAATGTAACATTACCCATTTAAATGTATTTGACTCAGAGTTTATTATAAATTTCTATTCAGAAAAATAAGTTTATCCAATGTTTTTTCCATTGCGTTTTTGACACCATTTCCTCAGCTTTGGAAAACACACGCTCATAGGGCACAGATGAAGCTGGGGTACACAAAAACTGTAAAGCCAGGTGGAAAAGGTTCGGATAAGATGTCTTCCTATTCCCCCCGGTACGTTAAAGGATCCTCTGATCTTGGAATGTTTTTCTCCAACACTCTCCACAAGACTAAGGGATTGTCTTTTATAAAAAAAAAAAAAAAAATCAGGACTGCCTGGTCAAAAACAGTCTTCCTAGATGCTTGATTTCAAAAATAATGAAACATATATTAATGATGATAATGCTGCTCAATGTCTATATAGGCCTACCTGTGTTCATTCTCGGTGTGTTTGTCTCCTCATTTTCATGTTTGGCTCTGTAGTGCCTAAACATTGAGGATGTGCTTTTGTTTGTGTAAGAAAGCGCTGCAGAACAGATGCAACATTTAACCTGCATAAAATGAAATAAATATTTTACACTGCAGGTCACATTGCTGTTTTTCCTATTCTGATAGATTACACTGAAACAAAGACAGACAAACAGTTACCTTATTTGCAGTTAAAAGATCGAAATGATCCCACACAGCAGAAACTTTTCTTTTTCTTTTGGGCTCCATTTTTTATGGAGAGATATGTATTATCTGTTTCTTTGCGAGAGTAATTTTGTTTTTGTTTCTTTGGTGGCGACTCATTCCGTTGACAGATGCAGATGTGGTACCTTTTAAACACAGTTTAGAGCGTTGGCAATGAGCGATACAGCAGCTGTATCGATCACGTGACTTTTTCTTAAAGCGACACACACACCGATACAGGTTTCGCTCTGTGAGCTTGATACATGCGCCAGTGCGTCAGTGTTGCTGGACCCTTCACTAGGTGGTACAACACAGTTGCATCTGGTTGCAGCAGCAGACTCCAGTGAGAGAGAGGAAAAAAGTAAAGTAACAAAACTGAAAATTACAAAATAAACTCACATAGGCACACAGTATAAGATGAGGGTAAATCGCAACACAGACAAACGAAAACACGGGGCTTAAATACACAGAGGAGCAATCTGGGAATGGGAGACAGGAGGGAAACAGCTGGGGCGCATCAGGGCTGACGAGACAAAGGAAGCAAAACCAGACATGCTAACATGAGACACGGACTTTCAAAACAAAACAGGAAACACAGACTGAACTTACAGACAGACTCACAAGCAGACACTGCAACAGAGTAGTGATGGGATTTCCGGCTCTTTTTAGAGAACTGGCTCTTTCAGCTCGGCTCGCTAAAAAGAGCCGGCTCTTTCGGCTCCCAACCGGCTCTTCAGGTTGTTTTGTTGCTTTAATTAATTTATTATTAACAACAATATAAAATTATGCACAAAAGGTATTATTAATGTAAAAAAAATAAACCGTGGTTTTATTTATATATGTTTACATACGGTGGCCCCTAGAGACAAAGCACGTACAAACTCCAAAACACATTTCTAGTGTTAACTGAACTTCCCTGAGTATTTTTTTAAGTAACAATGTTACTTAAATTTTATAGGAAGGGAAACGTCTGTGTGTGTCGTGCCAAACACAGCCACAGCATTGAAGCACAGCTGGACAAAATATGTGACTTGCATCATTTTGCCAACATGAAAGCCAGTGGCAAGCTGTTTCTCTGAACTACTTGGTGGTTCAAAGAAACAGCTAAACACACACAACTGTCTATTCAACACTTTTTCTCTTTCAGCTTAAAAGAGGATGTGAAAACACCCTTTGTCTTGACCATTAAATTTACTGTACATGTTGCTAATTTTAGTTATTTTTGGCTTATTGAATATTGATATTAAAATAAAACGGTAACATAGACATTGTGAGATTTCCTTTTAAATACAACTTATTTTGAGGCACGTAAAAATATTACTTATGTGAACTCTGCAATATGAATGCGTGTATGAAACTTTGAAACCTGCTAAATCCCCAAGAATGTCAAAGTATGTGATGTGTGCCAGGCAGGATGAAGAACCCAAAAGCAAGACTCATACACAAAGGAATAAACTCAAAACGGCAGCTTTATTGCTGTAGAAAAACTTGAAAATAAAATACAAGAAAACTAAACTAGAAACTCAAAACGTGTAGCGCAAACTAGAAAACCAGGAAACAGAGAACCAGAACATTACCAGGAGCATGGAAGAAAAACACAGCACAAAGAGCAAAGGAAGACACATTAAATACACAAAGGATTAACGAGGGAAAGAGAAACAGGAGGGAAACATGTTTCTTATCTTTCTTGAATTTACACACCACTGTTGCTTGTGAAGCTTTCACTCACATGTGCTGTACCAGTGTGCCAGTAATGTGATTTCAGATAATTTGCGGCCTACAGTTGGGTAGTTGCCTTTGGATTTGTTGCTACTTATGTTTTGAATGTATACATACAGTGAGACATTAAATGCAAGTGGCAGCAAAAGATCAGCAAAGTACACAAAAAAGAAACTTTATGCCACAGCCAAAACTTGCGGCCACGACTGTGCATGTATCACACACTGTCAGTTACATGAGGTTTCTTCACCAGTTCCAATTCCTTAATTTTTACCAGCTTCAAGTTATCGAGAGAAGAAAAAAGAAAACTCTCTATGCAGAGATTCAGCAGTAGAGGGTCTTTTTTTAAGCAAATAAAACAGCAGTATTTCTCAGTGCTTAAGTGAGAAATACATTTACATAGTGTGATATAAGATGGTCCTTTTGCCAGTCTTGCTCAGTAACATTTAAACGTGTGCTGAGAAACTTCCTGAAATCTTGGTGCAAAAACAAGGAAGAAACAGAAAATAGAGACGACGAGGGCAGTCAACTGAGATCACTGTGGAGAGAAGAGTGAACAAGAAAGAAAGGAAAAAGGTAAAAAATAAATACAATTCCACCTTTTCTTCTATATGGCACTGCTGACAAAAGTTACTTGTGCTGGACAAAAAAAACTGGTGGACTGTTTCTACATTTGTTTCTGTTGTTGTATTAATTAAATGATACATGATTAAGATAGAGTTTATACATATGACTGCTAACAAATTATGTGACATCCTTTAACATATATTATGTAAAATGTGGACAATCCCTTGTTTTAGTTCTGCATCTTTACATCATCTGCGTTCAAGTTTCTCTGTAGAGGGATAAACTGAACGTGTCACACATCGAACATTTGTTCTCATCTGGGGTATTCTGCTTTTCTCTGAGAGCAGCAATGCTAAAAACATTTTGATTCTTCTCTTCTGTATTTTTGTAATTAGGTTGCAAAACTGGTGGAAGACAGCAGTCTCAAGAATACTGTGTTATCCTTTGTGAACAAAAACTAACAGCAGAGGCTGCTCCTCTGCTGGACAAGTTATTCTGGGGAGGGAGAGACTGGACGTCTAGAGCATCGAACATGTTTGTGCTCATCTGGGCAAATCTGTTTTTCTCTGTAAAAGGCAGCATTGTTGACACAGGTTTGTATCTTCTCCTTTCATGTAATTCTGCTATATTTGTATTTGAATCTTTTTTTCCTGAAATTTATCCAGATGATAAGATTTTATTAACACTCACAATTCACCATAAATTTGTGCCTTTACTTTCATCTGTTGGCTTGTGTGTCAATTTTTAACAATTAATTTAATCTTTTGTGAAACATGTCTCAAGATACTGTTAACTAATATTCAGGCAGATTTCATAACCTGGATATAATACGCTATGAAATGTGAAAACTATAGTTGCTGTATATAGCACAAACAAGCACCTTGTGTAAAAAATACAAGTTACTCTGATATATCATTATATTCATCTTTCCCTTTGCATTAACAGGTGCTTCAGCCTGGGGACGACAACACTGTGTTGGAAGATACTGTATTACTCTCAGTGACCAAGAACTAATAGCAGAGGCTGGACTCTGTGTTGTGATCCCGTGTTCTTTCACTACTGCTGATGAGTTTACACCCAAACATACAGTTTGGTACAAATGTGAAGCATCTCAACACAGTTGCAGTGATGATGAAATAATATTTCACAGCAACAAAAACACAGACAAAAAAGCTCCGTCTGGGTTTGAAGGACGAGTCTCACGTTTGGAGCTGGATGTGAGTCAGAACAACTGCAGCATCATCATTAATGATCTGGAAGAGTCTGATTCTGGATCATATCAGCTCAGAGTTACTGGTGAACTGAATGGGAAACAAGATGGATTCACATTCATTCCAAGAGTAACTGTCTCTGTTAAAGGTATGAAAAGCTATTCCAAGGCCAATCATGTAGAAAAAAGTCATATACAATAACATATTTAGGATTTTTATGGTCTTAATGAAGTATTAACTCTTCTGGGGAATTGTTGACCTCTATGGTAGCTAGTAGGAACTGCAGCAGTTCCTGGCAAAACTACCATCTTCACTAAATAGCTTATTATTTGAACCCAGATTAACGTGCTAAATGAACTTCCGGTAGTTAATTTGGGTTCATTAATGCAATTTATTTCCATTAGGTCTTAATCAGAAGCCCACAGTAATGAGTCCCACACTGACAGAGGGACAGCAGGCCACACTGACCTGCACTGCTCCTGGTCTCTGCTCTGGATCTGTTCCTCAAATCACCTGGACATGGAGAGGAGCAGGAGGGATTGAATCTTACATTACAGGAAACAGGACTGATTTCAACACTGACAATCCGACGTCTTTCACACAGAGACACATCTCAACTTTGACCTTTAATCCTTCAGCTGAACACCATAACACCAGTGTCACTTGCAAGATCAACTTCTCAGGTAGAAAATCTACAGAGGAGACTTTGACTGTACATGTAAACCGTGAGTACTTTGCAACCTCCTATTTATTGTTTGCATTTTTTAAAAATCTATTGAATCATCAGCAGATTCTGAAAAGGAAATAACATGATTGTAAAATGTGTATTTTTATCTCACAGATATGAAAGAAATTACAATCAGTGGTGTTACAACTGTTAGGGAGGGAGATGTTCTGAATCTGACCTGCAGTGTTGACAGTTTCCCTCCATCCATGATTGTGTGGTCTAAACTTGGTTCTGAAACAAACTTGCACAGTTATTCTGGATCAGCCAGGCTTGTCATTGAGAATGTGAAACCAGAACATTCTGGACAGTACATCTGTGAAGTTACATATATGAACAATACCCTGAAAAAGGATGTCAATATCACAGTGATATGTAAGTACAAAACTTTGTGCTTTTAAGCAGAACATTTTTAGCAGTGGTAATATTCAATTCAATTCAATTCAATTTTATTTATATAGCGCCAAATCACAACAAAAGTCGCCTCAAGGCACTTCATAGATACAGAGAAAAACCCAACAATCATATGACCCCCTATGAGCAAGCACTTTGGCGACAGTGGGAAGGAAAAACTCCCTTTTAACAGGAAGAAACCTCCGGCAGAACCAGGCTCAGGGAGGGGCGGCCATCTGCTGCGACCGGTTAGGGTGAGAGAAGGAAGACAGGATAAAGACATGCTGTGGAAGAGAGACAGAGGTTAATAACAGATATGATTCAATGCAGAGAAGTCTATTAATACATAGTGAGTGAGAAAGGTGACTGGAAAGGAAAAACTCAATGCATCATGGGAATCCCCCGGTATCTGAAATGGTGAGTTTAAATTAGTGCTATTCTTTTGAATAACTCTTACAGCCACACCTCGTTAAATATGTGATATCATCTCAACATCTGTGTATATTGGCTTTGAAATGTTTAGATAGTGATACCACTGACGACTTGTATTTTTCATAAATGTCAAAAATGTCATTTAAAATAAGTTTGAAAAGTTGAAGACGATGTTGTCATGCGGTGTAGTAGGACTCAGGCGCAGAGCAGAGTTCAGGGGAAAACAACGTTTATTTACACAGTCACCATTTGCAGATATATACAGTCAGGGGAACGGTGGTCCTAGGTCCGAAAGGGATGTCCGGGATTGGGGTCACACACACGCTAGCTCTTCTTCTTTACAGTGGTTGAAACAACAGGTTAGTTAAGGGTCCGGGGAAAACTGTGCACAGGAGAAAATAAGGTTACACAGAGATCGCAGCAAGTTTACAAAGCTTAAGGATTTGAGGCAGAGGTTCACTGACGTGTCTAGCATAATCATCCAGTGGTGAGGCTGTCTGCGTCCCGGCCTTAAGAGTCCAACCCGTAATCAGAGCCTGACGAGATGCAGGTGTGTGCCAAGGGCGGGAGCCTGCAGTGAGCTCCGCCCTGGCGGGGAGGAGAGAGGAGAATGTACACCAAACACGTGGCCTTGTGGAGCTGGCCGGGCAGACACGGGGACCATGAGAGATGTACAAATGTATATCTTTTATTTATAGATGTAGAGTAAAACTTTGTTTAGAAAGAGGAACACTGTCGACTGCACTATACAGGGGAAGTAAGAGGAAATGTATTAGGAGCCTTTTGAAAACTATTATAATATTGTACAATGACCAAATTGTAATTTGCATTTTATTGACGTTTGTGGCATTTTACACTTTGCATTAATTAAACACACGTTGTTATCATTCTTATCCTGCAAGTTAACATCTACACAGCTTTGAAAGATGTGATTTTTTTTTGGTGTTTTTTGGGGGGCGTTTGGGCATTTTTCTGATTGAACAGAAAATGGCAGTGCCATCTCCTTGCCCTCTCCTTAAATATACCACTGAACTCACTGAAATGTATTTTGCAGATAACAGGACACATCAGATCATTGGGAATACAACTGTTAGGGAGGGAGATGTTCTGAATCTGACCTGCAGTGTTGAAAGTTTCCCTCCATCCATGATTGTGTGGTCTAAACTTGGTTCTGAAACAAACTTGCACAGTTATTCTGGATCAGCCAGGCTTGTCATTGAGAATGTGAAACCAGAACATTCTGGACAGTACATCTGTGCAGTTACATATATGAACAATACCCTGAAGAAGGATGTCAATATCACAGTGATATGTAAGTACACAACTTTGTGCTTTTAAGCAGAACATTTTTAGCAGTGGTCATATTCCTTTCATCTGGTACCTGAAATGGTGCATTTAAATTAGTGTAATTCTTTTGAACAACTCTTACAGCCACACCTCGTTAAATATGTGATATCATCTCAAAATCTGTGTATATTGGCTTTGAAATGTTTAGACAGTGATACCACTGACGACTTGTACTTTTCAAAAATGTCATTTAAAATAATTTTGATAAGTTGAAGACGATGTACGATCTTTTATTTATAGATGTAGAGTAAAACTTTGTTTAGAAAGAGGAACACTGTCGACTGCACTATACAGGGGAAGTAAGAGGAAATGTATTAGGAGCCTTTTAAAAATTATTATGATGTTGCACGGTGACCAAATTGTAATTTGCATTTTATTGACATTTGTGGCATTTTACACTTTGCATTAATTAAACACACGTTGCTATCATTCTTATCCTGCAAGTTAACATCTACACAGCTTTGAAAGATGTGATTTTTTTTGGTGTTTTTTGGGGGCGTTCGGGCATTTTTTTGATTGAACAGAAAATGGCAGTGCAACTTGCCCTCTCCTTAAATATACCACTGAACTCACTGAAATGTATTTTGCAGATAACAGGACACATCAGATCATTGGGAATACAACTGTTAGGGAGGGAGATGTTCTGAATCTGATCTGCAGTGTTGAAAGTTTCCCTCCATCCATGATTGTGTGGTCTAAACTTGGTTCTGAAACAAACCTGCACAGTTATTCTGGATCAGCCAGGCTTGTCATTGAGAATGTGAAACCAGAACATTCTGGACAGTACATCTGTGCAGTTACATATATGAACAATACCCTGAAGAAGGATGTCAATATCACAGTGATATGTAAGTACACAACTTTGTGCTTTTAAGGAGAACATTTTTAGCAGTGGTCATATTCCTTTCATCTGGTACCTGAAATGGTGCATTTAAATTAGTGTAATTCTTTTGAACAACTCTTACAGCCACACCTCGTTAAATATGTGATATCATCTCAAAATCTGTGTATATTGGCTTTGAAATGTTTAGACAGTGATACCACTGACGACTTGTACTTTTCAAAAATGTCATTTAAAATAATTTTGATAAGTTGAAGACGATGTACAAATGTATATCTTTTATTTATAGATGTAGAGTAAAACTTTGTTTAGAAAGAGAAACACTGTCGACTGCACTATACAGGGGAAGTAAGAGGAAATGTATTAAGAGCCTTTTGAAAACTATTATGATATTGTACAGTGACCAAATTGTAATTTGCATTTTATTGACATTTGTGGCATTTTACACTTTGCATTAATTAAACTCGCATTGTTATCATTCTTATCCTTCATTTTTCTGGATGAATTATTACATGTCGGTGTAACTTGCCCTCTCCATAAATATAACACTGAAATCACTGAAATTTATTTTACAGATAACAGGGCTGCTCAGATCATTGGGAATACAACTGTTAACGAGGGAGATGTTCTGAATCTGACCTGCAGTGTTGAAAGTTTCCCTCCATCCATGATTGTGTGGTCTAAACTTGGTTCTGACACAAACCTGCATAATGACACTGGATCAGCTACAATTTTCATTCAAAATGTGAAACCGGATCATTCTGGACAGTACATCTGTACAGTTAAATATATGAACAATACCCTAAAGGAAAACTTCACCATAACAGTAATATGTAAGTACCACACATTGTCACATTACTGGATAACATCACCAGTGATGTCATCAGCAGCCTTATCATCTTCCAGGTTAATTTTGCAGTCGAAGCTGTGAAGAATGATTACATGCCAGTGTTGTGTCCGAACTCCTTAAATAAACCACCTAAATATTCTCCACAGATAACAGGGCTGCTCAGATCATTGGGAATACAACTGTGAGGAAGGGAGATGTTCTGAATCTGACCTGCAGTGCTGAAAGCTTTCCTCCATCTGTGATTGTGTGGTCTAAACTTGGTTCTAACACAAAGCTGCACAATGACACTGGATCAGCTACACTTGTCGTCCATAATGTGACATCAGAACATTCAGGGCAGTACATCTGTACAGTAAAACATCTGGACACAACTCTGAAATCATATGTTGATGTAACTGTGACTTGTAAGTAGATGGCATGTATTTTTAACCTGAAGTTCATTAACATTATAGCTTGCAGCTTCCCTTGTTTTATGATTCTGACTACATGTTTACAGGGCATACAAAGATACAGAATGGCTCAGGATGTGTACTTCAGTCTGAGGGTTTGACCTGTGTGTGCATCAGTGAAGGCTTTCCTTTACCTAACATCACATGGCCTCTGTTGAATCACCACACTGAGTACTCTGTCTTTACTAGTGTATCAAACCACACAGTCAACAGCACTGTCAGTGTAACTGTAAAAAACCATGGCAACAGCACCGTTGAATGTGTCAGCAACAATGGAAATGGAGAAGAAAGAGAGAATCTGCTGATCAATAACAACTTGTCCAAAAAAGATGGTAAGTTTTGTTTGGTTGTTGCTGTTGTTTTAAATGAAAACCCTTTCTGTAACACTTTTAACCACTTGACATTTTTACTACCATTTTTTGACCCATGTAATCTATGACCTATGTAATACATGTAAGACAATCATTAGACTAGCCATTAGGTGTGCTGTATATAATTCAATATGTGAGTTAACAGGTTTTTCATGTTGTTTTCTTTGATTGTAGAGCCGTCATCGGGTCTTAGGTGGCAATTTCTGGAAATTATCATTGCATTTTTGATTGGTGCAGTTCTTTCCTCAGGTGTTTGCTTTTTGGCAAAAAAGTGTTACAGGTACAGAATTATTTTTGTAGTTATTACTAAGGTTTCTCTGTAGATTCAATTTAACATTCATTTCAACATCGTTTCTGTAAATATGCCCTTTTCTACAGGAAAGAAATGACGAGTTCTGGACATTTGAATGACACTTTTGTGATGCTGACACGTCCAGATGACCCACTGGTATTTATGTTGATTCATCTTTTTTGATATAACTTCAAATAATAAAATGGGTTTCTGCACAAATATCTCACATACATTTGGAAGAAGTCTTACTGCTGATGGTAATCCGCACTGGATTCAGTGGATTAACAGCAGCTGGTAGTTGCACATAACCTGATAAAACTCATCATTTCAAGGCATCAAAATAAAAATCTTTCACATCTCTTTGCTACAGAAAGGCAGATGTATATGCATAGTATGTAGATAGGAATCTCTCTCTCACACACACACACACACACACACACACACACACACACACACACACACACACACTTAACCATCTGTTATATTAAAACAACCCCCCCCACAAAACGAACCACTCACTGCACAGCACTATCAGGTGAAACAATAATAAGTCAGCTCAGTCCACCAGGACTACACTAAACAACAACACACAAGACAGTGTCAGGAAAGATGATTGTTTTCCAGAAATGAAAAGCCAATCCTTTAATGAACACTACGCATTATACAACTTTAGATAGGTGCATTATTGAAAACATGGGCTGACAACAAGGCATAGCTGTAATGGTAGGCAGAGGCTTCAGAATAAAGTGACGCTGCCTTTATTCTGCAAGGTGGCGTTTAACACTGCCTAACAATTTACAGGTGCACCCCTAACACCAGCACAATGCAGGTATAGGGACAGATGGAGAGAGAAACCAAACAAATAGGATAGCTTGACTTAGAATATGGCGCAGAACTCACACCCTTTGAAACATGAAAGAATACACACTAGATAAATGGATAGTTTGCACAATGTTGGGCTGCCTGTAGCTGATAACTGACTGAAACAATTTACTTTGTACCTAACAGATATATGATGGTCAGGCATTACAAAACAACCAGACCCTGAACTCAAACAATGGGACAAAAGAAGTGGAATATGCCACCATTGATTTTTCCCTGTTAAAAACAAAGCCAGCAAGGACGCAAGAAAGCACAAAGACGGAGTACGCTGAAATCAAGAGGATAATAAAAAAAGAACAAGAAAATGATGGTGGAGACGACGGTAAAATGTTGGAGGGGGAGATGAAACACTGTGAACCAGAAAAGAAGGGCGAGGAAGATGAGGCAGTGTACTCCACTGTGAATGACATAATAGATGATAATTGAGGAATTCTTTTGTATAGTTGCTAAGGATAAATATTGATCTCTTCAGATGTAATGGATGGATTGATGGATGGATGGATTTCCATTTTGTGTTTGAATGACAACCTTTTGAACAATTTTCTCTATGTTGTAAACTTCACAAATATTAACAAATCAAATCTTACAGGGATGAAAATGTTACCTCTGAATATAATACTCTGCAATAGTTTAATGATTACACATATTAGAAAAATGTCATGGTTAAGCAATTTTTAGATGTCTATACTTCTTTACTATAAAATCTTGCCCAATGACATTTAGCTGTAGTAGTAAATATAGTGGCTTATCTTTTTTTTTACTTTATTCTTGATGTATTTTGCAGATTTTTAACGGTTCAA
Source organism: Neolamprologus brichardi (assembly GCF_056152115.1). NCBI lineage: Eukaryota > Metazoa > Chordata > Actinopteri > Cichliformes > Cichlidae > Neolamprologus > Neolamprologus brichardi. The sequence goes on along the minus strand of NC_142114.1, from coordinate 22,918,729 downwards.
GTTTCCAGGTGGCAGATGGCCAACGCTGACATTGTCTGGCCACATATATTTGAAAGTGTACAGCCAAATGACCTTTGGAGTTTCCTTTTAGTGCTTTCACAAAATGCCCTTTTAAACCATGTTTTTGTGCTTTGTATTCTTGCTGAAAAATGTACGTCTTTTTGCTTAGTAAATTTATTTTTTCCCTGTCTTGCATAAGATCATTTATTTTCTTTTTGAGTTTTTATCCGACACGTTCATCAAGTCAAAATGTTTATTTTGACCAAATCATTTGTTCTATACCAAACAATCTAATTCAAGCTAATGATATAACTAGCTTCAGTGGTTCTAATGCTAATGTCAAAAGTCCCCGAACACTCCTTAAGTACACAATAACAATGCATGTGTAAGGGTTCTTAAAAACAATATACAAAAGTCTTTACAGCTTAAAATTACAAGCAGTGTGCTTGCTCACTTTCAACAAGCACACTACAGTTTACATATTATTTGGGGCTGTTTTTAAGTTGCTTGCTCAAACAACAGTCTTCTCATTCCAGCAGTCAAAATCAGGTTATGACAGTAATGATGAAATTCCCCTTTTTCAGTATGATAACGTGTTTTCCTACAAAACAAAGCGTGCAACATTTTCTTCAGGAAAGGCATATCAGCTCTAAGACATGGCCAACAAGTGCTTAAAGTGCAAAGAATATAAACAATTTTTGATTTTATGGCTACAAAATATCAACACTCTTTATATATTCATATACTATTTATTTTCATTTACTTGCCTCTAACAAGGTTTTGCATTCATCCTGATCAGTATGCGCCATCTAGTGGCATCTTTGAGTAACATAAGTCAAGTACAACCGAACCCAGCATCTGCACTTAAAGACACAACAAAATTTTAAAAACTCATCCTGCTTTTAACTCAATGATCTTGTACAAAATTATCTGTGATTTTTACATGATCATAACCATAAATATTTTTTATAGCTATGTTTTTAATTTATCCATCTTGTACACATATTATTAACCCTTAACACACTATGTATGATTTTAACCCTTAGCGTTATATTCCTGGTGTGTCATGGTTCTTTTATACTTTACAGATAAGTGGACCACCTCTGCATCCTCACTAAGGGTGGCTCTTTTATGTTTGTTTCAGTTTTCAGCCCCTGAAGTTGCTGCTTACTCTTTGCTTATAGCTTCTTCTGCAGAGGTCCTCATTCCCATCTCCTCCAGATGTAATTTAGGAACTAGGAATTCCTTTAAGGCAACACACTGAGATAAATTTCCAAATTACAGGCAGAAGGATGGAGAAGAAAGAAATGGAAGCATAAAATGTGAGAGAAATGAGAAAAGCCCACACTCTCAATAACATCCATCTCCAGATTTAAATGTCATGAAAATGTTATTCATGCTTTTGTTTTCTCTAAGCTACTGTAGATGACTTCAGCTCTGTTCAGCAGCACATTTTCTCATTGGTATTAGAAAATAGACCAACATACTGCAATCCTGGCTATTGACTTGGAATTGTCACTCATTCTTTTTAAAGCATGTGGTGTCTTGGCTCCAAGTTAAAAGCACCACACGTGTTGACCCTATAGCAATCTTACATTCTCCCCTCAAGTGTTGTTTTTAGGGCTATTCCAAAATAAAAGCCTAAACAATGTTTTTGCCGTTAGGGCTCCTAACTTTGGAATAACCTGGACATAACATTTTGTCGCTACCCCAGTTTCCTCTTTTTAGTCCTTCTGTTTAGTTTTATTCTTTTTTTTATTGTTTTATTTCTTTTTTACTTATCTTATTTTAATTGTACTTGTCAGTCTTTGACTTTCCAAGTACAGTGGGGCAAAAAAGTATTTAGTCAGCCACCGATTGTGCAAGTTCCCCCACTTAAAATGATGACAGAGGTCAGTAATTTGCACCAGAGGTACACTTCAACTGTGAGAGACAGAATGTGAAAAAAAAATCCATGAATTCACATGGTAGGATTTGTAAAGAATTTATTCGTAAATCAGGGTGGAAAATAAGTATTTGGTCACCTCAAACAAGGGAAATCCCTGGCTCTCACAGACCTGTAACGTCTTCTGTAAGAAGCTTTTCTGTCCCCCACTCGTTACCTGTATGAATGGCACCTGTTTGACCTCATCATCTGTATAAAAAACACCTGTCCACAGCCTCAACCAGTCAGACTCCAAACTCCGCCATGGCCAAGACCAAAGAGCTTTCGAAGGACACCAGGAAAAGAATTGTAGACCTGCACCAGACTGGGAAGAGTGAATCTACAATAGACAAGCAGCTTGGTGTGAAAAAATCAACTGTGGGAGCAATCATCAGAAAATGGAAGACATACAAGACCACTGATAATCTCCCTCGATCTGGGGCTCCACGCAAGATCTCATCCCGTGGGGTCAAAATGATCATGAGAACGGTGAGCAAAGATCCCAGAACCACACGGGGGGACCTGGTGAATGACCCGCAGAGAGCTGGGACCAAAGTAACAAAGGTCACCATCAGTAACACACTACAACGGCAGGGAATCAAATCCCGCAGTGCCAGACGTGTTCCGCTGCTGAAGCCAGTGCATGTCCAGGCCCGTCTGAAGTTTGCCAGAGAGCACATGGATGATACAGCAGAGGATTGGGAGAATGTCATGTGGTCAGATGAAACCAAAGTAGAACTTTTTGGTATAAACTCAACTCGTCGTGTTTGGAGGAAGAAGAATACTGAGTTGCATCCCAAGAACACCATACCTACTGTGAAGCATGGGGGTGGAAACATCATGCTAAGGGGACAGGACGACTGATCCGTGTTAAGGACAGAATGAATGGGGCCAAGTATCGTGAGATTTTGAGCCAAAACCTCCTTCCATCAGTGAGAACTTTGAAGATGAAACGAGGCTGGGTCTTCCAACATGACAATGATCCAAAACACACCGCCCGGGCAACAAAGGAGTGGCTCCGTAAGAAGCATTTGAAAGTCCTGGAGTGGCCTAGCCAGTCTCCAGACCTCAACCCCATAGAAAATCTGTGGCGGGAGTTGAAAGTCCGTGTTGCTCGGCGACAGCCCCAAAACATCACTGCTCTTGAGAAGATCTGCATGGAGGAATGGGCCAAAATACCAGCTACTGTGTGTGCAAACCTGGTAAAGACCTATAGTAAACGTTTGACCTCTGTTATTGCCAACAAAGGTTATGTTACAAAGTATTGAGTTGTATTTTTGTTATTGACCAAATACTTATTTTCCACCCTGATTTACGAATAAATTCTTTACAAATCCTACCATGTGAATTCATGGATTTTTTTTTCACATTCTGTCTCTCACAGTTGAAGTGTACCTCTGGTGCAAATTACTGACCTCTGTCATCATTTTAAGTGGGGGAACTTGCACAATCGGTGGCTGACTAAATACTTTTTTGCCCCACTGTAGCAGTAGCACAACTCTGATATTTGATATTTTTATGCCCAAGCAAATAATATGCTGTTCTAGTAATTTAGTATTTTCTTCTTGTTCCTTTCTAACTTTCAGTTGTTAACATGATAACTGTGTATCATAAAGAGAATGCTTACATTGTCAGTTTGAACTGCAGGTTATCATCGGACAAATACTGTCATTGTCTTGACCTACGACAGATGCAGGAAGACCGATACAAAAACTGTGCTATCCTTCCTGAACTGAATATAATCTTCATAATCTACATTATGTTTCTTTGGTGAGATATTACATCTTCGTTTATTATTTTAAAGGCTTTTTTTCATGCATGTGATATCACTCACTTTCTATTTTCTTATACAGGAACTCAAGAAAAAAGTTCAACTCAAAAAAGGAAAGGAAGCAAACTCTGGCCTTTCTGTTCCAGAAGGAGAGTTCATTTAAACCCTGAGTCAGTCACTGGGGTACTTTAGATCATCTGAAATTGTCCAACGATTCACATACATTTCATCTGAGATTTTAGAAGCTGCCTTCTGGAAAAAGTACCAGAGCATCCGGGCCCTCACTATGAAACTACGGAAAAGTTTCTTCCCCCCAAGCTGTCAGACTCCTGAACACTCAGGGACTGGAATGACACACACACACACACTCACACACACACACACACACACTGAATTGTTACATTATTCTTACAATGTTACACCTCAAGTTTAACAAGAGGTTTCCATAGATACAGCGAGCACGTCAGTGCCTTATATGGTGTTAAAATACACAGTACAGCTGTCACACAATACAAATACGTTACAAAAAAAAATTGCTGAAGTATTTGCAGAGATGTTGTATGCAGCTGAAACGGGGAAATGCTGAGTGGCATTCTTTATTTTATTTTGGGCATTTTACTCCATTTAACCTACCATTTTAATACATGCAGATGTTAGTTTTTGACAAAGCCCATTAATGGCAATACAGTTGTTCTATTTGTGTGTTACTCTGTTAAAGTCACGTAAAAAAAAACAAAAAACAAAACAAAACACAAAAATCACAATGATATGGTTTTACTGGTATTTAAATTCCTCAAATATATTTTTCCTACTAAACACTAATTATTCAATCAATGAAATGAAACATATGTATATCATACAGAGTGTGATGTAAAGTTCAGTGTTATGCTGATAAACATCTGGAAATCCTGTTGCAAAACGAAGGAAGAAATAGAAAAAAGTGAGGAACAGAAACTTTGAATTAAAACGTCAGCACAGATCAGTTTGGACAGAAGAGAGAACAAGAACAAGACAAAAATAGGTAAAGATGGTTTTCAAGTATATACTTTAAACTGCAGATGAACCATATTTTGTTATATTATTTAACCTGTTTTTATCTTAATTATTTTATACTAAAATATTATTGATCTCACTGCTGTAATAACTATGAGTTAACTGTGTATAATACTAACATAAAACTGTCCTGTTGAGTGCTTAACTATATAAAGATTAAGTCTTTGGAGCAGCCGTAGTCCTCGGTAAAGGATGTACACATCATAATTACAACATAAATAAGCATGTGACATAAGATGTGACTTTCATGAGATGTGTGACTGTAGCTGGAGTCTTTCCTTTGATGTAATTTCTGAATGTTTATTTTTAGCATTAATACAAATTTGTCCAGTGGAGGAAGAGACTGAACGTGTCGAGCATCGAATATCAAGCATGTCTGTCCTCATCTTGGTCGCTCTGCTTTCCTCTGTGACATGTAGCAGTGCTGACATAAGTTTGTATCTTCTTCTAAGTAACCTCCTAATTCAGCTGATATTCAATAATCTTTTAACATTTGCATATAAAACTGTTTCATAACATGTATCCAGATTATAAATTATCTATTATCAACCAGAATTTATCATAATTTAGTATTACTACTGTCTCAAGTAGTAATGTATCAAGGATCAGACATGATCTTTTACTGTTTGAAACTAAAAACTGTCTATTTTTTTATATTTCCCTTGCATTAATAGGTGCCTCAGCCTGGGGACAACAACACTGTGTCAGTGGATACTGTGTCACTCTCAATGAGGGAGAAGTAACAGTAGAGGCTGGGCTCTGTGTTGTGATCCCGTGTTCTTATAGGACAGGTGATGGCTTTACACCTAAACATATAGCTTGGTATAAATGTGAAGTATCTGAACCAAGATGTGGTGATCCTATCATGATATTTCACACCAACAACAGCATTAAAGTTCAGTCTGGGTTTAAAGGGCGAGTGTCCTTTTTGGAGCCTGAGCTGAGCCAGAACAACTGCAGCATCTTCATTAATAAGCTAAAACAATCAGATTCTGGATCATATCACCTCAGAGTTATTGGTGAACTGAATGGAAAACCTGATGGATTTTCATTCTCTCCAAGAGTGACTGTTTATGTAAAAGGTATGAAAATGTAGACTAAAACAAAAACATGCTTGAAGTCTTAAACACCCAAAATGTATAACCAAAAATTAAAAAATGTATTGTTTCCCCATTAGGTTTTAAGCTGAAGCCCACAGTAATGATTCCCACACTGACAGAGGGACAGCAGGCCACACTGACCTGCACTGCTCCTGGTCTCTGCTCTGGATCTGTTCCTGAAATCACCTGGACATGGAGAGGAGCAGGAGGGACTGAATCTTACATTACAGGAAACAGCACTGATTACAAGACTGAGAATCTGACTGATGTAACACAGAGTCTTGTCTCAACTTTGACCTTTAACCCATCAGCTAAACATCACAACACAAACGTCACCTGTAAGATCAGTTTTACAGGTGAAACAATTACAGAAGAGACTTCAACCTTGAATGTTAACTGTGAGTACTTTGCTACAAACATAAAATGTTGTGAACCTTGTTGAATTGTACTTTTGGGGGGAAATGTAAAAAGTTATTTTTTGTCTTTTTGACTCATAGACTTGAAAGAAGTTAAAATAAGTGGTGTTACAAGGGTGAAGGAGCATGAATCACTGAATCTGACCTGCAGTGTTGAAAGTTTCCCTCTATCTCTGATTAGGTGGTCCAGACTTAGTTCTGACACAAACCTGCAAAGTGATTCGAGATCAGCAACATTTATAATCCGAAATGCAACAGAAAAACATGCTGGACAGTATGTTTGTATGGCTCAATATATGAACAATACTCTGAAGGAGAAAGTCACTGTAAGGGTGATGTGTAAGTTCACAATTTTGTGCTTTTACAGAAAAAATTTTTTTTAAACGTCTTCTGAAAAAGCGACAGCACTACTTTCATAAAGAACATTCCTGGAAAATGAATGTAGTCATAGAAATGGAAACATTGTAAATATTGTGTGTATATTAAAGAGAAAACCTCCAGTGAGATTCTACAATAATCAAATTGTCCTTTAAATGCTGATTGATGGAAAATAACTGTGCACATGTTAAAGACACTGTATCAGTTTAGTTTGTTGTTAACATTAGCATCTACAATTTAGTGCAGAAGCTCACTCATATTTTTGTGGTAAATGGTTATATGGTATTGTCTCTTTCCTTAAATAAACCAAGTAAATGTGCTGCACAGATTACAGGAAACCTCAGATCACTGGGAGAACGGTCGTTAAAGAGGGAGATGTTCTGAATCTAACCTGCTGTATTGAAAGTTTTCCTCCAGCTCTTATTGTTTGGAATACGTTGACTTCCAATATAAATCCTTACAATGGAACTAACACTGATCTGTACAATGACACTGGATCAGCTACACTTGTTATCCAGAATGTGGCAGCAGAACATTCTGGACAATATGTCTGTGCAGCAAAACATCTGGATACAGTTCTAACTGTAAATGTCACCGTGACTGTGACTTGTAAGTAGACGGTAATAATCTTCTCAAATCTGCAGTTCACTAATACACATAAGTTTATAAACCTGACAGGTAGTCAGCTTCAGTATTGTTTCTGATAGATGAAAGACCATTCTTCCAAAAATTCTACCTCTTTTTGGTGTTTCAGTGACTATAGTGGAGAGCACTATTAGAGAAAAATAAAGCCAAAACAGAAAATTTCCCTCAGTGTGAAAAATATTGGATTCCATCACAGTATTACATTTATTGTTTCATCCCACTTTACTTGTGTGTCCCACAGATAAAAGGAAACTTCAGATCACTGGCAATACAACTGTAGAAGAAGAAAATGTTCTGAATATGACCTGCAGTATTGAAAGTTTCCCTCCAGCTCTTATTGTGTGGAAAAAAATGAGTACAAACACAAACCTTCATAGTGGAACTTACCTGTATAATGACACTGGATCAGCTACACTTACCATTCCAAATGTGACAGCACAGCATTCTGGACAGTACATCTGTACAGCAAAACATCTGAATACCACCGTGACATCTTATGTTAGTGTAACTGTGACTTGTAAGTAGACAGTACTAATCTTCTAGTAAAGTTTAGAATTTCACATAATTGTATAAACATGATAGGTAGCCAAAAACCTTGATCTGTATTGTTACAGTAAGCCTGTTTTAAATGTCATGACATAAAGATAAAGGTGGGTAAGAAAATAGAAATACATTTTCAAAAATAAAATAATAGTTATCAGGCCACAATGCACTGCCAGAGCAGCTACTGTACAATTTGGCATTGTTTCTCTGGAAAACTACTGGAGCAATGGAACAGTTTTTTGAAAGACATTCCCTCTTTTTGTGTTAAATTTATATTAAAATATTTTTGTTTTAGCCATTTCATCCTTTCTTAACTTAAATAAATTACCAAAATGTGTTTCACAGATTCAAGGCAACCTCTGATCATTGGGAATAAAACTGTTAAAGAGGGAGATGTTCTGAATTTGACCTGCAGTGTGGACAGTATCCCTCCAGCTCTTATTGTGTGGAAAGAACCTAGCTCCAACACAAACCTTCATATTGGAACTTACACTGATCTGCACAATGACACTGGATCAGCTACACTTGTCATTCAGAATGTGACAGCAGAACATTCTGGACAGTACATCTGTACAGCAAAACATCAGGACACAACTCTGATTTCTTACATCAATGTGACTGTGACTTGTAAGTAGACAGCACTAATATTTCACTATAATATATTGGAAAAGTAGCCATAATTTTATTTAAAGGTTTAATAAAGTGTAAGGAGAGATAGAGGTGAATTGGTAAATTAAAAGAGAGATAACATAGATTATCTTATTATGACCCTTCATCAATACAAAATGTAATATCATCAAAAGTCCACATTAATTAAAACACTTCCTAAAATATTTAGACCAAATTATGACTACCTTACCAGCATATGTAAGTACTAAACACTACCCCAAGGAAACTTATTATCGATTGATTTGCCACTGTATTAAACAATGGATTTTAATTGCATTAATGTTATTAATGACATTATTAACTATTATTCCCAAGGATATTCCCTCTTTTAGTGTTTTGATGTGAATGATACTGAGCAGTATGAGGAACAAGGAAACTTAAACCATGCCAACAAAAACATGCTCCCTATTATACTTGAGAATAGTCAGATATCATCTTATCAAAAGATATTCCCACTTTCTGTGTTTAGGTATCTTGAATAATTATTTTGTTTCCCTCCATACTGTAAATAACGACGACACTGGTGTCCCTCACTGCATCATCAAGGCAAAAATAAAGCCGAAACATGCTAGCCAAAATGCCCCCTACATGGAAAAAGTATTGTACAAAATCACTGTCTGGGTCAAAAGTTTAGTCATCCATTAGAATATACAAATATTTTTTTATTTTAGCCATTTCATCCTTCTTTATCTTAAATAAATTACTAAAATCTATTCCGCAGATTTAAGGAAACCTCTGATTATTGGGAATACAACTGTTAAAGAGGAAGATGTTCTGAATTTAACCTGCAGTGTGGAAAGTATCCCTCCAGCTCATATTGTGTGGAAAAAACCTAGCTCCAACACAAACCTTCATACTGGAACTTACACTGATCTGCACAATAACACTGGATCAGCTACACATGTCATCCAGAATGTGACTGCAGAAGATTCTGGACAGTACATCTGTACAGCAAAACATCTGGACACAACTCTGACCTTATATGTTGATGTGACGGTGACTTGTAAGTAGACAGTACCAATCTTCTACTATATTTAGTTCAGCTCTGTTCTCACCTGTTTCCATTCATCGTCAGTATCCAGTGTATTTAAGCCCTCAGTTTCCCTCAGTTTCTTGTCTCGTCATTGCCTATTCCTTATGTGTGTTGTCAGTTCAGTCCACTTAATCAGTTTAGTTTACCTTCCATGTCTGGGACTCTCCACCATTTGACCTTAGAATTGAAGAAGCTTCTCGGATGAGAGGTGAAACGTCTTCAAGCAACTTAAAGAAGTCTAGACACTTTTCTTTGCAAGCTCCTTTGACTACGATGACCTGGATGACTGAGAACCTTCACAGACATATCTTCCATGTTCTGTTCATCCCATCTTTATAATAAACACCATGCCCATAGTCAGTCAGTATGTGCGTCCTGCATTTGGGTACTCTCTTTCCATTCCCAAACACCTGACTCTCAAGAAAGAGTTCCATAGCACAGAGTGTGATTTGCCTTCAATGTTTGAATTGGGAAAAGAGAAATACAAGTGAATTGAAATCTAATTATGGATGAGATACCAATATTACTTCTATTCCCAAGGATATTCCCTCTTTTAGTGTTGGGATGTGAATCATGGAGAGCAGTATGAGGAACGAGGAAACTTAGTCTTTCATGATTCTTTAAAGGTTATCTTGAATAATTCTTTTTTCACCCTCCATATTATAAATTGCTGAATTCTGTTCCACAGATAAAAGGAGACCACTGATAACTGGGAATACAACTGTTAATGAGGGAGAGGTTCTGAATTTGACCTGCAGTGTTGAAAGTATCCCTCCAGCTCTTATTGTGTGGAAGAAAGTTAGTGACAACACAAATCTTCAGAGTGGAATTCACACTCATTTGCACAATGACACTGGATCAGCAACACTTTTCATCCCAAATGTGACAGCAAAAGATTCTGGACAGTACATCTGTGCTGCAAAACATCTGGACACAATTGTGACCATAAATGTCAGTGTGACTGTGACTTGTAAGTAGACAGCACTAATCTTGAATCGGAAATTCATATTCATACCAAACTCACAATTTACTTTGTTTTATGATCTGGCATTTCTTTTTACAGGGCTATCAAATATTCAAAATGGTTCAGGATGTGTGCTTCAGTCACAGGTCTTGACCTGTGTGTGTATCATTGAAGGGTTTCCTTTACCTACCATCCAGTGGTTGCCCCTCAAGAACAACACTGAGTACTCTGTCATTACTGCTGTGTCAAATGACACAGTCAACAGCACTGTCAGCCTAAATGTAGAAAAGCATGGCAACATCACTCTTGAATGTGTCAGCAACAATGGAAATGAAGAAGCTAAAGAAAAATTCACAATCCACAACAACTCTAAAAAATATGGTATATGTTTTCAAATAAATACTTTTTGACCACTACAATTAGATTTTTGTAGTAACACATAAGAAAACATTTAACTTGTGCAAAATATAATAAAGTAAAAATATGCTTTTTTTCCATGTTGTTCCTTTGAGTGCAGAGCAACCGTTAGATTTAAGCAAGGGATACCTAAAAGTCATCATTGCCTTTTTGATTGGGACACTTCTTACAGCAGTTGTTTGCTTTTTGGCCAGAAAGTATTACAGGTACAGCATTTACTTTTCTAATTATTATTAGGTTTTCTCTGTAAATAAGGCTGAACATGAATTTGCTTATTAAAAAATATAATTCTCAGAAAAAAACAGAAGAGCTCTGGAAACCTTCATGAGACTTTGGAGATGGACAGACGTCAAGATGATCCACAGGTAGTAATGTTCAGCTGGCATTTTTTATATAACTGGTAAAATATGAGTTTTTGCTCACATGTCTAGAATGCTGAAGTGGCCATATTTACACTTTATTGATTAATACTTTGTAATTGTTTTTGTACTACTAAAAGTCTGCAAAGTTGCAAAGATCCAAAGCTTTTGAAATTAAAAACATCAAAACCAATTTGAAACCATTAAACAAGTACTGCATGTGGATTATAGTGAAGTTTCAACTTTTTAAGCATTGAAAGAAGTTTCATTTAAACTGTAAAAAAGGTTTCTACAATTTGAAAGGAAATGGGCCATTTTCATTCCACAATGAACTGATTTCTTTTACATACCCACCATTTGTTTGTCCGCAAAGTTTAGTTCAAATTGAGAAAGTTCATTTGTGCATAATTTCACTAACGGATCAACTGAAAACATGTGTTAGAAGAGAAACAACTGCTCATAATGCCAGTTATTTTGCAAGTGTTTAAGCCTGAAAGCATTTTTATGAATTGTGTTGGGATTCAGTTTGAAATGTGTATGGTCAAACTATAAGGTTTTGTTACCCATACTCATAGAGTTATGACTACAGATACAGTACAATCAAGATTGTGTGCCAACCAGACACATTCACTAATCATAGCAGTCTGGACTTGCAGACTAAGCAGGAAAAGAGATGCTTTATAACACTGAAACCTGCGCACTTATTCTGGTGAACCAAAATCTAATCATGAACCTATAAATGAGCAAACATGCATCTTTAACAGCCATGATCAAAAACAACAAATACAAAAACTGCAAAGCATGACAGTAATTCAAGATTCAACATTGCATCAAGTTGATTGTCAAGCCAAAAAAAAAAGTCACAACAATTTAATAACAAAAGAATGTAAAGATACCAGATAGAAATGAACAACTAATATTATTTACTTTCTATCTAACAGGTATATGATGGTTCCCTATTAGAAGAAAATCAGACTCTCAACTTAAACCGTGGACCAAAAGAAGTGGAGTATGCTGACACTAATTTATCCCTTTGAAAAGAAATAGTGCCAGGGAAGCATTAAGGAGGAAAGCAATAAATGATGCTCACATTAAGAAAGTAGTACAAGAAGAAGGTGGAGATGATGGTGGAGAAGAAGGTGAAAGTGGAGGTGGTGGTGGTGGTACTGGAGATAAAAGACTGTTTTCCAGAAAAGGAGGACGACATAAGGATAAGTATTTGTTTTAAATGTCCATCTGGTCAGAAAAAAGTGCTTGTGGCCAATATGGTTCTCAGTTTCAGAAAATATTAAATAATCAAATGTTCCAGTGTCAGCTTGTCTCTCAAATTATCTGAAATAGCATGATATTTTAGAAAATGTCATGGTTGATACAAGTTTTAGATATGTCTTTATTATATTAAAATCTCCAGTTCAATGTTAGTCTTAAATCTGTATGTTGTGGAATGATTTTTCCTGTTTTATTGTTGACATGGCAAATGCCCACCCTGAGATTGTCTTGTCAGAAACATTGAAAAGATATAATTAAAAGTGTGTACATTTATTTACGAATAAAAGTTGCTTTTTTACCATACAGCTACTTAATATTTTGTTCTCAGTATTTTGTTCTCAGTAATGTATTTTTCCCAGTTACCAAACTTCATATCTAAGGTCATGTATTTTCTTTTCTCTGAAAACCTCCAGCTTGTAAGAAATTTCCTTATGTTATGTTGGCATGGGTATCCACCATATTGTTCCAGTGGCATTTAAAATTGAATGACATAAATTTAATTTATACAGAGCCAAATCACAGTTGCCTCAAGGCATTTAATATTGTAGGGTAAAAAACCTAACATATAAAACTGAAAAAAAAAAAACCTGTGAGATTTGACACTCTCTACCCTTCACACCATTCACCAATAGGGGGCAGTGTAAACCAGCAGCGGTACACGACAACTCAGATACTGTGGAGTTGTGATCCTGGTGCTGCTGCACCATGTCTGATGATTTAATCAAAGTCAGAACACCTATTCATGCTGTAGCAGTCTGAATTGTGTAACACAAGCAAATACAGGACCACATGTCATAGGTATGTAGTGGAGAGGAGGGCCCAAATCTCACAGATAGACAGAGTGAAACAAACAAGCCGTTTATTTAGGATGATGACCAAAATACAAAAAAGGTGAAACACAAAATACAAAAGGGAACTGAAAACCTCTACTCACAGAAATTGGAGAATAAACACTATGGAAAGAGAGCACTGGAGCTGGAGAAAGTGAACTGACAAAGGACAAAGGGAAAGAGAGCAGACTTACCAAAATAAAACAGGAAGGGAGATAACTGAAGGGGGAAAACAGTCACATGAAAAGACTAAGTGCACCGGGCTTGAGACAAAGGGGGGAATAAAACCAAGGCAGCTGCTAAGAGGGTAACTACATTGAGTAAGAGGGACAAATACAAGAGTCAACATAAACATTAGGCAAGCCAGGAATTTATAATACTTAAATAAACTAAACTGGAAAACAAACCCAGGACCATGTCATTGCAATCAGTTTCTGATTTTATGCTTGTTTGCACTGCAGACTGTTTCAACATGCAGGTCTAAAAATCACGGGGGGGATAAAATAATTTAGCAGAAAGCAGGGACATGCAAACTGACTCTGACTGAAACCTAAAACTATATTTAAAAAAAAACAAATAATTTCCAGAGAAATAATGAAAAGCTGAACCGCTTGCTAAGAATTCAAAACCACAAACCCAAAGAGACATAACCGAACAGAGAATATTTAATAATAAACATAAATTCAAAGTTGAAAAACTGTTTCAGTCATGGATGATCTTGCCTTTGTTTTTAAAAAGAAAATAAAAGTTTGGGGTTTTTTTTGTAATTATGAGTTGATGATGACTATTTTATTATATAATATAGAGCATATATAGTGTTATATACAGGGCTGCACATAAGTGTTGCGCATTCGCTGTCAAAATAAAAGACGCGCACTAGATAAGAAGTTGCAACGTGCGTTTGCGTACATATAAAAGGCACTGTTTTTGTCTGCTGGGATTTTCACGGCATATTCTGCACCACATCTCTGTGCGTTCATCACTTGTTTGAGAGCCAGCTCATCTCCTGCAACCACTTTTCCTAGAATATGCGCTTCTTTTGCGGTTCGGGCTCCTTCTGACATTTCTTTGGAGGTGGAGGAACACCAAAGTAATTGCTTAAAGGAGCTTGCTTCTTTAAGAGTTCTAAACAATTGTCTGTCCTCCACCAGAAAATCCTATTTACGCAAACGCGCTTTCTTATCTGGTGCGCGTCTTTTATTGTGACAGCGAATGCGCACCTGCGGACCACTTATGTGCACATAAGATAACTTCATAAAAGTGAATGTGTCATAATCAAGTTTGAATGTATCATACACTTCCTGACATCTTGCTGTAAAAATACGGAAGAAAGGAAAAAGAGAAGCTTGAAGATTAAAAGTCAGCAGAGTTTCACTGTGGATAGAAGAGTGAAGAAGAAATAGACAAAAGAGGTAAAAAAAACACAACAACATTCATTTAATGTTTTTTTCAAAATATCTTTAAAACACTAAACAATATTGTATAAAGGTGTTGACTGTGCTGGTCAAAAAATGTGTTAGTTTGAGAATCCACTGTTCACAGTTCTCCAATTCATTAAATCATGCAGATGATCTAAAGTTAAATAAAATACAGTAGTAACAGTTTTTATTGTATTAGTGATCTTGTTGAGCTGTAAAAAATATTTTTGCTTTGATCATTTATCTTTTGAGAACAGATCTTTGTTTACCAGGAAAACTTTAGGGTAATGATGTAGGCATACATAACTACGGAATAACCAAGCGTGCAACATCCTCTATTGCAATGTGTGATGTAAGATGTTGAATTCCCTTAATATCTCTTTACTTCATTGGCTCCAATAGAGTTTCTCACTGCAGGGAGAAACTGAACGTGCCGAGAACCAAGTCAGGATGTTTGTTCTGATCTGGGCATCTTTCTTTTTGTGTATAAGAGTCAGCAACGCTGAAACAGGTTTGATTCTTCCTCTTTATAATCTTGTAATTCTGCTTTATCATTGCTTTGTTTTATAAGGTTATATGTGCAGGTGTGTGTGTGTGTGTGTGTGTGCGTGTGTGTGTGTGTGTGCATATTAAAAGTGGTTTTTTGAAACGCATTCAGATTATAAGTATTCATTCTTGAAGTAGAATTCATCATAAATTAACCCAACTATTCAAATGAACCAAACATTATTTTTCTTTTTTTTTACCTCTTCCTTTGTATTAACAGGCACATCACAACAATGCCCTGGAGAATACTGCATCACACTTAGTGAGACAGTAACAGCAGAGGCTGGACTCTGTGTTGTGATCCCGTGTTCTTTCACTACTGCTGATGAGTTTACACCCAAACATATAGTTTGGTACAAATGTAAAGCATATTCAAGATGTGACTATGATGATGAAATAATATTTCACAGCAACAAAAACAATATCCGTGTTCAGTATGGCTTTGAAGGACGTGTGTCACTCTTAGAGCCTGATATAAGACAGAACAACTGCAGCATCATCATTAATAATCTCAAAGAGTCGGATTCTGGATTGTATCGGATCAGAGTTAATGGTAAACGGAAATGGACAGAAGATGGATTTGCATCTATTCAAAGGACAACTGTATCAGTTGAAGGTACAAACACTGCATCAAAAAAGGATGTTGAGAATAAATCTTGGTTTTTGTGCTACTTTATTTATTAATTTTTTGTCTCAAGTATGAAGTGATTTTGCACATTTATTTACCCCTGTGTGCTGTTAGAACAAAATACAACGCTTTATGTTCCACATCTACCTGTTTAACATAATTTCCTAAAATTTAAGCCAAAATATATCTAGTTGATGAACTTCAGGCAGTTAACCAGATTATTCTTACGTTCTATGTTTCCACTAGGTCTTAGTCAGAAACCCAGAGTTAAGATTCCCACACTGACAGAGGGACAGCAGGCCACACTGACCTGTGTTGCTCCTGGTCTCTGCTCTGGATCTGTTCCTGAAATCACCTGGACATGGAGAGGAGCAGGAGGGACTGAATCTTACATTACAGGAAACATCACTTCTTTCAGGACTAAAAATCTAACTGCTTTCACACAAAGACACATTTCAATTCTGACTTTCAACTCCTCTGCTGAATACCACAACACCAATGTCACCTGTAAAACCCGCTTCACTGGGGAAAAAACTACAGAGGGGGGTTCAACTTTAAAAGTAAACTGTGAGTATTTTTACTATTTAATTTTGCATGCTGAAATCTTTTGAAAGCAGTGTGCTCTCAGTCAGATGGTCTTACAGGAAAGAGAAAAAGAGAAGTTTTATTAATATGTCATTTGTATTTTTGTGTAACAGATGTTAAGGAAGTTAACATCACTGGGGGCACAAATGTGAAGGAGGGTGAAACTCTGAACCTGACCTGCAGTGTTGAAAGTTTTCCTCCATCTCTGATTATGTGGTCTAAACTTGGTTCTGATATAACCCTGCACAATGACACTGGATCAGCCACATTCTCCATAATTAATGCTACAACTGAACATTGTGGACAGTACGTCTGTACAGCAAAACATATGAACAATACCCTGCAGGAAAACATCGATATAACAGTGATGTGTAAGTAAACTGCTTTTTTCAGTCAGGTAAGCAGCAACACTGCATCCACTATGGATGGCTTTTTCTGTCCTAACACTTAACTGATGTTACACATTAATAAAGTACAAATAAGTAGTAATATTTATCTTGCCAACTAGCAAGGGCAACATTCATTAATAGAGTTGACAAATAGACATTTTTCACCTAGCCAAGCGTCCGTGTACCTACCTCTCAGATGTTTTGTTAACATGGAGCCAAACATCCTGATCAACTCGTTGTATGTGTCAGGGTTTCAGGTTTTCTTTTAATTTACCACCAGGCTGTTTTCTTTCTTTTCTTTTCTTTATATATATATATATATATATATATATATATATATATATATATATATATATATATATATATATATATAAACAAACCTTAATAAACCAAATGTGTGTCACAGATAAACGGAAACTTTAGCTCAATGTGAATATAAGTGTTAAGGAGGGCAAAACACTGTCTCAGCTACACTTGTGATCCAGAATGTGACAGTACATCGTACCAATGTTGAATGTGAAGTTAATATTTTCACTAAAAATCATATTTTACCTTGGTTATTACGTTGTTTATATTTCTGATCATGTGTTTTCAGAGTTTTCAAAGATCCAAACTGTGCAAATCAAAGGAAACATTTGCAATAAACAAAATATCACAAAAACATTCTGCACAGAGATATCTACAGTAGCTACACAACAGTATAAATTTAGAACAGAGGTTGGCAACCTGCAGGGAGATGTTTAGCTTCTCAGCTGTGGCTCCAGGAAACATAATTTATATATATATCAATATATAATCATATACATTTTTATTATATCTATCTTTGTGTGTTTGGTGTGTATGTGTGTTTGCATGTGTTCTCTTCTGTCTTACAGCAGCTTGTGTGAAACACTGTGGTTCTTACAGTACACTTCTTCCCTGGATTGTTGCTGGTGTATCTCTCACTTTGAATGCCTTCTGCATAACCTACATATGGTTCCTCTGGTATGTTTCTCCACATGTATGTTTATGTTTTTGTTTGACTCTTTGAATGCAGTCAAGACTTTTAGACAATAATGAGGTTCTGTTTCTTCTCATCAAAGGAATTCAAGAAAAAAGGTGAACCTACATCAGGAGGAGAGAACCTACATGTCACTGCAAAAAGCGGATGTGTCACCAGATTATGATGTTATTGCACAACATATAAACTGAGAAGTCAGGCGTCAGATTTCCAGTCACAAGTTTCAGAAAGCTGTGCTGTTGTAGTGGCAGTCTGTTATTGTTTTGTTAATTATTTTTTACATTGCATTGTAGGGAATGTTTTATATGTAATAAACTACTCTTTTTATTTCAACTTATACATAGAGTCCATTAAAATTGTAAACAAAGGAGTCTGAAAGGCAGAACAACAGAAGACCACTAAGATTTATAGCACATAAAATGGATGCTGATTGGCTCAGAGAAGGCCGGCGTGATCATCCAATGATGTCAGCACTGAGTTTGACAGCATGACAAGGTAGAAATTATGAAAAGAAAAGACTAGCAGCCAAATATCCAGAAAGTCAGGCAGAGGAATAATTACAGAGATGAATATATCACCTGGAAAATGACACAAAAAAGTTTACTACTCTACCTTGAACTTTTCCTAAGAAATCATCCACAGGTACAAATTAGAGGCAACAATCTTTTTAAATCAGGGGTCTCAAACTTGAGCTGTGGGCCACTGCTGGCACTCATTGGATTACCACTTAATGTTTAAGTAATACAAAAAAACCTAAACAAACAAGAAAACACCTGCCAAACTTTTTGAAAATGTGGTGTTTTGTTTGCTTTTCTAAAAAAATTTTTATAGTTTTATTTAAAAAGCAAAAATAGTTTTTTAACCTCAGGCCAATTAAAGGTGATGTGGGCCACAAGTGGCCCCCACTCCGCACGTTTGAGACCCCTGGTTTACATGGACTAATCACAGAGCATGCCTGTTTTATGATTATGATATGCTGCATACACAGTTTGTTATTAATATCAAGAGAAAACTGTCATTACACAGTAAATAAATCTCTTTACACTATGTGTCCAGTATGTTAAAGTGGAGCTAAAAGCAGACTCAGTGGAGAGAATAATAAAGATTTTAGTGAAAGTAGCTGGGTGAGCATCTGGCTGAATAGCAGGGTGTGTAAAGGAAAGGTTCCTTATATTTCCAGTGATCCAGTGGAGAGCAGGGCCATAGGCATGTGAGAGCGGTGAGTTTGCAGGCTGACTTGGTGAGTTTTGACAGCAGCGACCAGCATCTAGGTGATTGTACTGCAGGTGAGTTGAATCAGAGTCTTTGGCAAGAGAACTGAGGCACAAAGAGACAAAAGTAAGCACGAGGCAAAAAACATGAACAACAACTAGCATGAAAGCCTGGGTACCACCGTGAGGTAGCTGACAACAGAGTGAAGGGCTGAGCTTGTCTTAAATGTCATTCTGCTGATTGCCATTGATGGATCACTGGCTGCAGAAGACCACTGAGAAAGGCTGCAGCAGATGGCCCCGCCCCTCCCTGAGCCTGGTTCTGCCGAAGGTTTCTTCCTGTTAAAAGGGAGTTTTTCCTTCCCACTGTCGCCAAAGTGCTTACTCATAGGGGGTCATATGATTGTTTGGGTTTTTTTTCTCTGTATGTATTATTGTAGAGTCTACTATACAATATAAAGCTCCTTGAGGCGACTGTTGTTGTGATTTGGCACTGTATAAATAAAATTGAATTGAACTGAATTGGTGGGAGAAGCAGGTGAGAAAATAGGGCTACACCCTCATAGATGGGCACAGGAAAACACAGTGCCCAAGTCAAAAAACACCAGACACTCAGTTTTCTCTTGTTCCTTCCTTACCATTGCTAACTAACATATTAAGTGTATTGCCAAGCAAACACTTGCAAATTAATGTCAGAGTTTCACCTCTGATACAGCTGGATAAACAGAAACTCATTCAGGAACGAGGTCACACAGAGCTCTGGTTTACACTCACCGCGAGGGAAGCAGTTGTCTCCAACCCACTTCGACTTGCTTCCCCCTGCAGGTTGCTTTTATTGTTTACATACATGAATATTCATAAAGCTTGTTGCTGTGTTAACTAAGACAAATAACTATATATGTTGACAAAGTGTGTTGTGCAAGCGTGGTTATACGATGTGAGTGGTTATATGATGTGAGTGCAGTCCTACCAGGATGTTGTTGTTACCTTGTCCCGCCAGGTGGCTTCCTTCATTGAGTGGAGTCTGTTCTTCTCAAGGCAGATTTTTCTCATTATGAAGGTCGTGCACATACTCATATGCGTGGGTTACATAGGGAGCAAACAAAAGCATTCTAGCTTTTTAAATGACAACCTACAACACATTAACCCTAACATTTATAGTCCTCTATTCTTACTACAGCTCATCATTTGTCAGTGCTTCTCTTTACATTTCTGTCCTCATAATTGTGCTCATTTTCATTTATGTTATGTTTGTCTGGTAAGTTTGTATGCTTATTACATATAACTGATGTGTAATTTCTCTTTAACCCCCTTTAAATTGAAAAGCTAGATTAAAAATGAGCACTTAAAAAGTATGTTTTTCTTATCTTAATGGGGGGTTTTGCACATTTGTCGACCTCTGTGGGCTACTAGAAAAATTGCATTTCTTTACAATGTTGTGAAACCTGTTGAACTTTACAGCTTTTTGGACAAGTGTCAGGCAGTTATGCGCGATTCCTTAAGATATGTGCAAAAACAGACTCACAGACTCTCACATTTAGAAGGGGTTTCTTCAGGGGGCGTATGTGATGTTTGATTTGGCAGATTTTTACACCGGATACCCTTGCTGACACAACCCTAAAGGGATGTGTGTTTTCTCTTTCAAAGCAAACACTGCTCCTGAACAACTTGCTTGTAGTACAGGCTATTCGTATGTAAAAAAAAAAAAAAAAAATCTGTGTAATTCAAACACATCAAAGTCATCAGATTTATGTGGTCACAGAGCAAGGTCATGATAAAAAAAATAATGCTGATGGGAAATCAGAAACGGAAACAGTAAACAGTGACGAGATTACAGTTGCAGTATTTTGTTGTCCTTAAGGGCACATCCTGCTTCAAGGTTCTGTAATTTTAAACAAAAAGGGCCACTTGTATGTCAAAATTCATTTGCTCCTTTAATATGCACATCCTAGCTGAAAGCAAGTTCAGTGAAATTCAGTAAAAGAATTTTTGCATAATCTTCACAAAAGACAAACTTACTGAAAACAGATGAATTGAAAGAGGAATAAACAAGTAATGTTTAAAAGATTAAGGTCATTGTATATTAACCTGTGGACTGCTTAATACATGAACTGCGGCTCACATGTGTATGATTAAACTATAAGCTGTTAGAGAAGAAGTGCTGCAGCAATGTACATTTTTAAAAATCCATGTTTTTTTAAATACATACAGCTTTTTAACTTAATTTATTTATCCAAAATCTAATAATTAGGGATGCACCGATACCGATACTGGTATCGGGTATTGGGGCCGATACTGTAAAATGTGTGTGCACTCATACTCGTAAAAGTTAACCGATACCATGAACCGATACCAACTTATTTCATTAATCAGAGGGTGGCTTGTCATTTCTGTTGTAGTTTTTTAGATTGGCCACTAGGGGGGCAATTATTATTTTATTTATTATTCATTTTATAATAATTATTTTGTTTGTTTGTTTACAATATGGACACTCTGCAATAATTTAAAAGTTTAATTTATTCGCAAACCTAATTTATATTTATTTTATTCCAAACAGAAGTGTTTATTTATTATTCTGAAAGCTCGAGACAGTGCCAATAGTTCAGTGATATTTTGTTAAATTACAGTGTGGAGACTCTGCAATAATTTAACAGAAGTGCTTATTTTTCACTTGAAATGTTTTTGTGGTCATTTTTATTAAGATTTTATTTTTTTATCGGCAGGGAATATAATAAAACCTGTCTTCCAATTCATTGCATTTGTGTGTGTGTGTGTGTGTGTGTGTGTGTGTGTGTGTGTGTGTGTGTGTGTGTGGTAGAAGTATCGTTTTTTTGTACTCTGTATCGGCAAGTACTCAGATCCAAGTATCAGTATTGTATCGGTTTGAAAAAAATGGTATCGTTGCATCCCGACTAATAATGAACCAGCAAATGAGCAAAATGCGGACACCTAAAATTACTTTAAGTATTCCCTTTACATAAACAACAACACATCTTTCTTTCTTTTTATATTACAATAGAATTTTAGTAATGCAGATTTTTACAAAATGCTAATGTATTTTAATTGGCACAAAAGAAATTCTATTCTATGAAGGGAATATGATTGAGTCTGTGATGCAACAACCCTGCCAGGAGGAGAGTTTCTTCCTAAAACACACCCACTAGTATACATTAAGTAGACATTTAGTATTTGTTTGATCAAAAAAGACAAAAGTACAAAAGAAGGAGGCTAGCAATAATAATGATGAGAAAACCTGTTTTAAAGGCTTCTTAGTAAAGCTGTATTGTTGTCAAAAGGTTGATACACAGATCCCTAATGTTGAAACATGAAAGAAGCAACCATGTTGGTCAACTCATGGTAGTGCAAATCCATGCAATATTCATTTTATGTATAAACATTTCATAAAGTAGTGAAGGTAAGATTACAGATGAGTGTGTCACATTCAGTCATCATGACTTTTTTGAAGGATTATTGTGATTCAAAGTTCAGTTCTTGTTCTTCTCAATTGGTCCACACTACCCTACAAGTATAGCACATGTAAAATACGTTTTAATGATATCTGCCCAGTTTAATTTATATTAACACATATTTATTGTGTAGTTCTCTTCACGACAACACAGACACAGGTTGGTTCTTTGAAACAGGCGTTTATTACTTGGGCTTTCTCTCCTCCTTAGCTTCACCATCGCCAGTACACCAGTATGCCAGTATGCAGTGAGAACTGGTCAAAAGTGAACAGTACAAACCAATTAGCAACTTTACAGTACAAGTATTAAGTCCAAACACAAATAAAAACATTTCTCAAATGACAAATACCTCGTTGACTGCTTGTCCTGAAAAGACGTCTTTAAATCCTTGTGTTGCTTTTCTTTCAATAAACCTTTAGCTTACCCCACAGACAGACAGCATTTGGGCAGAACGTCCCTTCTGGCCAGGGTGGCCATCTGTGGAACAGTCTTCCTCAATTTATTAGAAAATGCTCAACATTCAACTTGTTTAAGGCACAGGTTAAAAACTGGTTATGGACAAATCAAGTGTGTGATCATGTATAAGTTGTATAGTTTTAATGTTTTATTTGGGAATAGAAAAGTCTCGTGTGCTCTCGTTAAGGGTGTTCTCACGAAAAACTAGCTCTTACACTTTACACATGTACATTTCAAATAAAGACATTTTTAACACTAAATATATATTCGTGAAATTATGTAACCCATTATAAATCATTCACACACATCATGAACTCTACACAGAACGTTCTTTAACAGCATTTACATATTATAATATGTTCTTTTTCTTTCTCTGCATATTTATCATTGCTAAGTAATGCAAAAGTAATGTAGCAAGTAGTATAACAAATTACTTTTTCTGACAAGTAGTTAACTAATGTGCTGCATTACTTTTAATAAATGTAACAAGTAATGTGTAATAAATTACTTTTTTAGAGTAACATTGAAGACACAGTATAAGAGGATACTGGGGAAGCTTGGACAAACTCACACACTATCAAACAGAAGCCAAAACTGAAAAAAAGCAACAGGAGCTAATCGACTAAGAAAGAACTGATACAAGTTGAAGATACAAAACATGCTTGAATATTAAGAACAACAGAATCAACTAGAAAATACACAAAACTAAAAAACAAAATAACTATATACACTGTATATCTATCTGAACTACACTTTCACGTAGAGTCTTAAGCACATGGTTTATTAAGGTGGTACAGTAACAGTGCAGTTAATGTAAGGGGAGAGTTCTCCTGAAAAGCTCACTCTCCAACTCCGGTAACTACACACTCAACATTTTTCATGCAGCACAGCCAAAACAGTAACACTGTAACAGAGATCTTGAACACTTCATGATAAAATATCATATGATATAATCACACACACACACACACACACACACACTGTAAACCTACAATAAAGTGTTTTTATATATGAGAATCACCATGTTATGCATGTAACCTATTGTATAAGATAAGATTGTGCCACTTGCTGTGTAAGATATAATAATTAGGATTAATGTGCGATGTTTGACCGTGTCATGACCTATTGTGATAAGAAAAAGCCAAAGGGTCCTGACTGGCCTCTGGACGATTCAGGACGAGTGGGAAAGTTACCCAGCAGCAGGGGGTGGGGATACTGGTCACTATATATTAGGGGACCAGATGACACCCCAGCACTTTCTTCCTGCTGCTTCTTTCTGTCCATCTCTGTGTTGCTCTGCTGTCTGTGCTTGAGGCTGTACACCCCAGGGTTTTGCTTTGCTTGCTTTCTGCTATGTAATTCTCTTGCTAAATGTCTGCATGTATTTTTCCTGCTGTTCATGTGATTCAATGTATTAAACTCAGTTCCAAGAATTCTACTTTTTTCCAGAGCATCTTTTTGAGTGCTTGATTTTAATTGGATCTAAAAAAAAAAGTTGAATCTCCACATTGTTGGTGGGATAAGGTTATCAGGATAGCTTCAAAATTTGCGACCGCATCTTGTCTGATTAGGTAGAGGATCAATAGGGTGCCCATAAAACAGGGGGACACTCCCATAGGGTTTAAAATCTGGGACTCTCCACCATTTGCTCTTAGAACTGGAAAGTCTTCTCGGATGAGAGGTGAAACATCTTCAAAAAGCTAAAGAAGTCCAGACGCCTTTCTTTCCAAGCTCCTTAGACTAGAATGCCCTGGATGACTGAGAACCTTCACAGACAAAATAAACAGAAGGCAAATCAAAAGAGAACATGAACCCAAAACCATTAAAATAGTTATTGTTTTATAAGTATTGAAGACATAAACAATCACACTAGCAACCAAACCAAACCAATGAAACCAAAATCTAAGGAACATAACCAAACTGAGAGTATTTCATGAATTTAACATTCAAAAAATACTTCTGTCAATGTCCGAGACTCTCACATATCCTGCCTTTTTCTCTTTTTCTCTTGCACCTGTTTTTGTATTCATTGTATCTAACAAACCTGGAAATAAACCTACTTAACTTTTCCCAGTGCTCAGCAACAACCTATCTTTATAATGTTTCAGTCATGGAGCATCTTTTTGTTGTTTTTATAAAGGTTTTTTTTTTTTCATTACTTGATGAGTATTTTATTAGAGCATATATAGTGCGATATAAAATAATAACTTCATAAAAGTGGGTCTGCCCTAATTCAATTTGAACATGTACTCACACTTCCTGAAATCCTGTTGTAAAAAGAAGGAAGAAAGAAAAAAAGAGAAGTGAGGAAGAGAAACTTCAAGGATAAAGGTCAGCTGAGATTACGGTGGAGAGAGGAGTGGTGAAAGACCAGACAAAAGAGGTAAAAAAACAAACATTTAATGTTTTTTGTGGAAAATATATTTTAAAACACTAAATGAGCCGCAGGATTATATAAAAGTGTGAACTGTACTGGTCAAAAAACTTGCTAGACGGAAGCCACTTCTTGAATTCATGAAATGATACAGATGACCTAAAGTTACATGGAATACGACAGAGAATATGCAGTTCTAACAGTTTGTATTGTAATAGTGCTTTTGTTGACCTTTTTAATCTTTTGAGAACAGATCTTTGTGTGTGTTTACCATAAAAACTTTAGGGTAGTGGTGTTGGCACAGTCGGTAAAACTGGTACATAACTATGGAATAACCAAGCATGCAACATCCTGTATTGCGATGTGTGACGTAAAATGTTGCATTTCCTTTGTTCTAATCTCTCTTTACTTCATTTGCTGCAATACAGTTTGTCTCTGGAGGGAGAGACTGAACGTGCCGAGAAGCAAGTCAGGATGTTTGTTCTGATCTGGGTGACTTTCCTTTTGTGTGTGTGTGCTGAGACAGGTTTGATTCTTCTTCTTTATATTCCTCTAATTCTGCTTTATTAGTGTTTTGTTTTATGCGGTTATGTGTGCGTGTGTGTGTGTGTGTGTGTGTGTGTGTGTGTGTGTGTGTGTGTGTGCATGTGTGTGTGTGTGTGTGTGTAGAGTAAAAGTGTTTTTTTGACATGCAATCAAATTATAAGTATAAATTCATGTAACAGAATTTAGAGTTCACATAAATTAATAAGATCACTGTCACCTGACTTGTGCATTATATAACTATTCAGATGAACCAAATATTCTTTTCCTCTTTTTTTACCTCCTCCTTTGTATTAACAGGCACATCACAACAATGCCCTGGACAATACTGCATCACACTTAGTGAGACACTAACAGCAGAGGCTGGACTCTGTGTTGTGATCCCGTGTTCTTTCACTACTGCTGATGAGTTTACACCCAAACATATAGTTTGGTACAAATGTAAAGCATATTCAAGATGTGACTATAATGATGAAATAATATTTCACAGCAACAAAAACAATATCCGCGTTCAGTATGGCTTTGAAGGACGTGTGTCACTCTTAGAGCCTGATATAAGACAGAACAACTGCAGCATCATCATTAATGATCTCAAAGAGTCGGATTCTGGATCGTATCGGATCAGAGTTAATGGTAAACTGAAATGGAAAGAAGATGGATTTGCATCTATTCAAAGGACAACTGTATCAGTTGAAGGTACAAACACTGCATCAAAAAAGGATGTTGAGAATAAATCTTGGTTTTTGTGCTACTTTATTTATTAATTTTTTGTCTCAAGTATGAAGTGATTTTGCACATTTATTTACCCCTGTGTGCTGTTAGAACAAAATACAACGCTTTATGTTCCACATCTACCTGTTTAACATAATTTCCTAAAATTTAAGCCAAAATATATCTAGTTGATGAACTTCAGGCAGTTAACTAGATTATTCTTACGTTCTATGTTTCCACTAGGTCTTAGTCAGAAACCCAGAGTTAAGATTCCCACGCTGACAAAGGGACAGCAGGCCACACTGACCTGTGTTGCTCCTGGTCTCTGCTCTGGATCTGTTCCTGAAATCACCTGGACATGGAGAGAAGCAGGAGGGACTGAATCTTACATTACAGGAAACATCACTTCTTTCAGGACTAAAAATCTAACTGCTTTCACACAAAGACACATTTCAACTCTGACTTTCAACTCCTCTGCTGAACACCACAACACCAATGTCACCTGTAAAACCCGCTTCACTGGGGAAAAAATTACCGAGGGGGGTTCAACTTTAAAAGTAAACTGTGAGTATTTTTACTATATAACTTTGTATGCTGAATTCTTTTGAAAGCAGTGTACTCTCTTAGTCAACTGGTCTTGCTGAAAGAGAAGTTTCATTATTGTGTAATTTGTATTTTTGTGTAACAGATGTGAAGGAAGTTAACATCACAGGGGGCACAAATGTGAAGGAGGGTGAAACTCTGAACCTGACCTGCAGTGTTGAAAGTTTTCCTCCATCTCTGATTATGTGGTCTAAACTTGGTTCTGATATAACCCTGCACAATGACACTGGATCAGCCACATTCTCCATAATTAATGCTACAACTGAACATTGTGGACAGTACGTCTGTACAGCAAAACATATGAACAATACCCTGCAGGAAAACATCGATATAACAGTGATGTGTAAGTATGTCTGTGAAGGTTCTCAGTCAACCAGGTCATCGTAGTCAAAAGGAGCTTGCAAAGAAAAGCGTCTGGACTTCTTTAAGTTACTTGAAGATGTTTCACCTCTCATCCGAGAGGCTTCTTCAGTTCTAAGGTCAAATGGTGGAGAGTCCCAGATATAACCCTAGTGGGAGTGTCCCCCCACAGAGGGACAAAAGGACCCCCTGATGATCCTCTAATCGCCTGAGCCAAGGTGTGGAACTGGGTGTGGGTCCCAATCAGCCAGAGTTTCGGGTGAGTTCATTGTGAAACCTGGCCCCACCTTATCATGCGAATTCCTGAGGTCAGATGGCCCAGGATGTGAGTGGGCCTTAAGGCGTCTGGGAAGGGATCTCAAAACTGGATTATAGATGGCAGAGAGTTGGTGTCGTAAACCACCGCCTCTGTTCAAAGATGGTCGCTCACAGTGGACATAGATGGCTTCTTTCACTCCTCTTTCAAACCATCTGTCCTCTCTGTCCAAAATGTGAACATTGGCATCCTCGAAAGAGTGTCCTTTATCCTTAAGATGCAGATGGACGGCTGAGTCTTGTCCTGTGGAGGTCGCTCTTCTGTGTTGTGCCATGCGCTTGTGAAGTGGCTGTTTGGTCTCTCCAATGTAGAGGTCTGGGCATTCCTCGCTGCACTGTACGGCATACACCACATTGTTAAGTCTGTGTTTTGGCGTTTTGTCTTTCGGGTGAACCAGTTTTTGTCTGAGTGTGTTGCTGGGTCTGAAGTACACCGGGATGTCATGCTTGGAGAAAACCCTCCTGAGTTTCTCTGATACACCGGCTACATAGGGGATGACAATGTTGTTGCGTCTGTCCTTCTTATCCTCCCTCGCTGGTGTCTGATCTTCTTTTCTGTGCCTCTTTGCTGACTTTAAAAACGCCCATTTAAGATAGCCGCACGTTTTGAGTGCTTCCTTTACATGTGTGTGTTCCTTCTTTTTCCCTTCAGGCTTAGAGGGAACATGTTCTGCCCGGTGGTGTAGGGTCCTAATTACTCCAAGTTTGTGTTCCAGAGGGTGATGGGAGTCAAACAGGAGGTACTGGTCCGTGTGTGTGGGCTTCCGGTAAACTTCGATGTTGAGGTTGCCATTCTCTTCAATGTGCACAGCGCATTGAAGAGATCCCACAAGAAGTGGAATCCTTCACTGCGCACATCAACGCTGTGGATAAAAACATCAAGTTCACCAGGGAAGACACGAAGGATGACTGTTTGCCTTTCCTGGACTGCGCTGTGCACATTGAAGAGAATGGCAACCTCAACATCGAAGTTTACCGGAAGCCCACACACACGGACCAGTACCTCCTGTTTGACTCCCATCACCCTCTGGAACACAAACTTGGAGTAATTAGGACCCTACACCACCGGGCAGAACATGTTCCCTCTAAGCCTGAAGGGAAAAAGAAGGAACACACATGTAAAGGAAGCACTCAAAACGTGCGGCTATCCTAAATGGGCGTTTTTAAAGTCAGCAAAGAGGCACAGAAAAGAAGATCAGACACCAGCGAGGGAGGATAAGAAGGACAGGCGCAACAACATTGTCATCCCCTATGTAGCCGGTGTATCAGAGAAACTCAGGAGGGTTTTCTCCAAGCATGACATCCCGGTGTACTTCAGACCCAGCAACACACTCAGACAAAAACTGGTTCACCCGAAAGACAAAACGCCAAAACACAGACTTAACAATGTGGTGTATGCCGTACAGTGCAGCGAGGAATGCCCAGACCTCTACATTGGAGAGACCAAACAGCCACTTCACAAGCGCATGGCACAACACAGAAGAGCGACCTCCACAGGACAAGATTCAGCTGTCCATCTGCATCTTAAGGATAAAGGACACTCTTTCGAGGATGCCAATGTTCACATTTTGGACAGAGAGGACAGATGGTTTGAAAGAGGAGTGAAAGAAGCCATCTATGTCCACTGTGAGCGACCATCTTTGAACAGAGGCGGTGGTTTACGACACCAACTCTCTGCCATCTATAATCCAGTTTTGAGATCCCTTCCCAGACGCCTTAAGGCCCACTCACACCCTGGGCCATCTGACCTCAGGAATTCGCATGATAAGGTGGGGCCAGGTTTCACAATGAACTCACCCGAAACTCTGGCTGATTGGGACCCACACCCAGTTCCACACCTTGGCTCAGGCGATTAGAGGATCATCAGGGGGTCCTTTTGTCCCTCTGTGGGGGGACACTCCCACTAGGGTTATATCTGGGACTCTCCACCATTTGACCTTAGAACTGAAGAAGCCTCTCGGATGAGAGGTGAAACGTCTTCAAGTAACTTAAAGAAGTCCAGACGCTTTTCTTTGCAAGCTCCTTTTGACAGTGATGTGTAAGTAAATAACTTTGTGCTTTTAGACAGAACTTTTTTTTCACTCAGGCATCTGAAAATATGAGTTCAGAGAAATTAAACAACTGTAGTCAGACACTTAAATATGAAGCTGTCCCACATGTATTAACCTCTTAAGCCCCAAGCCTACCTGATTTCCTGCCTTGTGTGTGAATTGGGGCTTAAGAGGTTAAAGAGCCATTGGAACCCATTTCTTATATTTTAAAATAATAGGCACATTGTGCTTTGGATATAATGCTTAGCATTGCTGTCGTGAGCTTCCAGCATCTATCTTAATGTCTTTCTTCATTGCTTATAACTTCCTGTCACAGACAGCAACACTGACATCTGCTAATGGTGGATGGCTTTGTCTGTCCTAACACTTAACTGACCTTGCACATTAATAGAGTACAAATAATTAGTTAAACTTGCCATTATTTCTGAAGCCAACCAGCAAGGGCAACAACATTTATTATACAGTCGACAAACAGAGATTAGTCACCTAGCCCACCGTCTGTGTACCTACTTCCCAGATGTTTTGTTAACATGGAGCCAAATATCCCAATCAACTCGTTGTATGTGTCAGGGTTTCAGGTTTTCTTTTTATTTACCACCAGGCTGTTTTCTTCAGTGTTGGGCAAGTTACTTTGAAAAAGTAATTAATTATAGTTACTAGTTACTTCTTCAAAAAAGTAACTGAGTTAGTAACTGAGTTACAATATTCTAAAAGTAATTAATTACTTGAAAAGTAACTATTGCTTTACTTTAAAAAAAAATGTTTAACCCTCTGGGGTCCAGGGTATAATTGGCCATTTTTAACTACTTTTGATTTTCCCTCCACATTTTACCTTTAAAAATGATTTACTTTGCCTTGTTTGGTATCATCCTTTTCAGCACAACCTCACGTGTCTGAATTTACAGTCATGTTTTCATTTTGACATACTGTATTAACACAATTGATCTAAAATCAGACAAATAACATAAAATCAGAGTAGAAAAAGTTATATTTTTACTGTAACAACCACAAACATGTTTAATGAATCATATTTCATAACTTTAAATGCAAATATAAATTGTCAGTTTTAAAATCATATGCACAAGTTTTACAAACAACAAAGTTATTTGTATCCATTTACCTTTTACCTTGATTTTTTAAATAACCATTTCAAACTATTTACAGAACAATCAGCTGTTCTGCATTCAATAAGATGCCACACAAATTATTTGTGCCACTCCAAAAAAGTAATTTCTGTCCACAAAGGAGAACATTACAGCCTGATACCTGCAGGTCTGACAGCAGCAGGTGTATCACTCCTGTTTCTACCTGGAGACAGCAGTCGCCTCATTGTTCTGACACACAACACAAAACTATCCACAACACAACACACTAACTACACAAGAAAACACATTAACTACACACTCCAAACACGCTAAACGTCACAAATCTCTCACATCTCAAATCTCTCTCTCTCTCTCTTTTTCTGCTCTCTCTCTCTCTCTCTCTCTGCGTCACTCCTAAAACGTCCCCTGTTTTTTTTTTTTGTTGTTGTTGTTGTTGTTTTGCTCATAAGCAGAGAGTGCTTGCTAGCGCTGTCCTTAGACAGTAAACGTGACGAAACTATTGAGGAAAAAACACACCTATATAT
The DNA here is from genome assembly GCF_056152115.1 of Neolamprologus brichardi. Taxonomy (NCBI): domain Eukaryota; kingdom Metazoa; phylum Chordata; class Actinopteri; order Cichliformes; family Cichlidae; genus Neolamprologus; species Neolamprologus brichardi. Next base: position 22,887,071 of record NC_142114.1, on the reverse strand, counting down.
TGTTTATCATGACTCTGGTTTTACGTGGCCTATCAACACAATTTAAAAACTGGTATATATCACCTTGTTGCTTTGTCTTTAAGTGGTCGTGTGATTGGATTACCACGACTACTTAATTAATTCTTCCTCAGTCAAACAGCAGCACCCATGCCATTGTTTTGCCCCCTTAGCTCCAGGTGTTGTGCTAGACAGTGATCGTGAATACCGTCCACGGGAGCGCACGCAGCTGTTTAAAGCTGTAGCGCGCAGATTACTTACATAGTCAGCTACTTCCGTGCAACTGAAATAAGGTGCGGTAAGCTGAACACAGCTTCAATCGTCTGTTTGTTGAAAAATAGTAACGGACCGTATTTTCTTGTTAGTAACTGTAACGGCGTTGTAACGATAGGAATAGTAATTAGTCAGATTACTCGTTACTGAAAAAAGTAACGCCGTTACTTGTAACGCCGTTATTCCCATCACTGGTTTTCTTTTCTTTTTTAAAAAAAACCCCAAAAAACTACAATAATTCTTTGTGATTTTTTACGTCCTTAATAAACCAAATCTGTGCCACAGATAAAAGGAAACTCCAGATCCCTGGGAATATAACTGTTAAAGAGGGAAGCACAGACCTTTACAATGAAAATTACACTGACCTGCACAACACTGCATCAGCTACACTTGTCATCCAGAATGTGATAAGAATATTGTGTACTGTACATTTGTACATCTGTACAGCAAAACATTTGAAGACAAATTTGTCTTTACCAGTTTGAATGATTTTATGATGGTGGTTAGGATCACCATGGGGAACAACTAATCTATTTACTTTTTCCCTATTTATTTCAATTAGATTCTTCCTTCTAAAAAAAACTACTGTAATGTGCCCCACAGATATAAGGACACCTCAAATAATTGGGAATACAATCATAAAGGAGGGAGGTGCTCTGAACCTGACCTGCAGTGTTGAAAGTTTCCCTCCATCTCTGATTATGTGGTCTAAACTTGGTTCTGATATAACCCTTCACAATGACACTGGATCAGCCACACTCTACATAATTAATGCTACAACTGGACATTCTGGACAGTATGTCTGTACAGCGAAACACATGAACAATACCCTAAAGGAAAACATCAACATAACAGTGATGTGTGAGTAAGCAATTTTATCCTTTAGACAGAGCTTTTTTTCACTCAGGTAAATAAAAATATCAGTTTAAAGAAATTAAACAACTGTATTCAGACACTTTTAAATATGCTAAGCTGCCTCAACATCTATGTATTAAAGAGCCATTGGAAACCATTTCTTATTATTTAAAATAACTTTATAATAATAATTTAATAATAATAATAATTTTCTTCATTCTGAAAAAAACTACTGCAATGTGCTCCACAGATATAAGGACACCTCAAATCACTGGGAATACAATCATAAAGGAGGGAGATGTTCTGAATCTGACCTGCAGTGTTGAAAGTTTTCCTCCAGCCCTTATCATGTGGAGAGACCTTAGCTCTAAAACAAACAGCAAAGATAGTGGAGCTTACACTGCCCTGCATAATGACAGTGGCTCAGCTACACTTGTCATCCAGAATGTGACAGCAAAAGATTCTGGACAGTACACCTGCACAGCAACACATCCAGACACAACTGTAACATCATCTGTCAGTGTGATTGTGTCTTGTAAGTAGATAGTACGGTTGTTTGATGTGAAGTTCATATTTACACTTAAAATCATACCTTACCTTGTTTTTTATTTCTGGTCATGTGTTTTCAGGGTTTTCAAAGATCCAGGATGGCTCTGGATGTGTGCTTCAAGCAGACGTTTTGACCTGTGTGTGTATCAGTGAAGGGTTTCCTTTACCTACCATCAAATGGCCACTCCTAGGAAACCACAAAGAGTACGCTATCAAAACGACTGTGTCAAACCACACAGTCAACAGCACTGTCAGTCTAACTGTAAAAAACTATGGCAACAGCACTGTTGAATGTGTGAGCAACAATGAAAAGGGAGAAGCAAAAAAAAATCTAATGATCCGAAGTGTGTCTGATACAGCGGGTATGTATTTTAATTTTCATAAGTGAGACCTTTGCATTTATAAAAACATTAGAAAATCAATTAATTGGACTGTGTATAATTGAAAGCATCTTTGAAATGACCTTTTTCATGTTGTTCCATTTGAGTACAGCTCAGTCATCGGTTTTGAACGTGGGATATTTAGAAATCATCATTGCCTTTTTGATTGGAGTAGTTCTTTCTGCAGTTGTTTGCTGTTTGATTAAAAAATGTTCAAGGTACGACACTTATTTTTATTATATTTTCTTTTTTTTAAATAGATGTATTTACACTTGACTTTAATAATGTAAAACCCTTTTATTCAGAAAAAAAACAAAGAATTCTGGAAATTTGGATGAGACTTTGGAGATGGTAACAAGTCAAGACGATCCACAGGTATTTATGTTCATTTGGCTTTTAAGTATTTAATATTTAATTGTGCACAAATATCCTCAATACTGAAATATACATATTTAGTCTTTTGGTTTTCTATATAGTTTTAACGTACTAAAAGATCTGCAGGGATAAACAAGTACTGGAGGTAGGTTACTGTGTATTCATGATGCCGTTGAACTACAGTCCAACCTCTATCAGTCTGTTTCATCAGCATTTGCTTAAGGAAAATATATCCAATAAAAGAGGACAGAGAAAAAGAAAACTCATCTTGCTTCAAAGTTTTGCAATTTTAAAGAAACAGGGACAGATCAGTACCAAAATGTAATTGGTTCTTTTTATAAGCCCACCCTTCATTTCTCCACCAAGTTTCATGATACCCAAAAGGGTAAGTTTTGCCTAATCCTCCTAAATTACTGAAAACAGATAAATCAACATAATCCCAGTTATTCTCATTAAGATTATTTCATAAAAACACTGTGGACATAACATAGGAATGCTGAACCACATATGGGTCCATAATTTGTTGGATAAACACAGAATTTCTGTAGTTTTGCCTCTGTACACAGCCACATCGGATTTTTAATCAATGTAATTGAAGGATAGACTTTCAGCTTTAATTAGGAGTTTTACCAAAAAAATGCATAAATTGAAGTTTCTGTTAGATAGTATGTTTTATAGTACAGTCAGCACCGTGACTTCTTTCTTTCTTGCTGCTATTTCAAACACCACGACTTAAACTTAATGGAAAAATGTAAGGAATGTGTAAGCATTGTGAAAAAGTAATTTAAGTTTGAATCAACCTGATTTTCAACCCACAGAAAAAAGAACTGCATGACATGATTTTGACATTAGTATTGCAGTATTGCAGATTACCCAGATAGACACAATCTAATGTGCAATACTGGGTTTTTGGAGGCTGGTAATTGACTTGTATCATTTACGTTGTACCTAGCACATATATGATGGTCAAGAAACACAAGACAATCAATCCGAGCCACAAGAAGAAGTTGAAGATGAAAGTGTGGCAGCAGAGAAAGACATGCCTGAAATCAGCGGTGCTCCGCAAGAAGTGGAGTATGCAGACATTGATTTTTCCCTGTTGAAAAAAAACAACAAGTCAGAGAGAAAGCAAGAAAGCACAAAGACGGAGTATGCTGAAATTAAGAAAGCAATAAAAAACAAACAGGAAGGTGAAATGGTGAAGGGCGAGGAGGAGGAGATGATGACAGAGATGGACCTGAAACAGTCTGAACCAGAAAAGGAGAAAGAGGAAGACGAGCCAGTGTACTCCACTGTGAATGATATAATCAACAAAATTTGAGTTTCATTGTGGGTTTCCCTCGGATGAATGTTCTTTGATCTGGTGGTTTTGTGTATGAATAATTCCACTTTGAAACATTTTTCTCACACTGTCATCTCCACACATCTGTGTCTTAAAGTAGGGGCTCTGCAAAATAAGGACTGGAACTTGGACATAATTTCCTAATCCCTCTGTTATTTTGCTGTCATGTTTTTGGTTTAATAACCTTTTCAGGTAACATTTTAAATGTTTTATTGTGCAAGGGTAAGTGTGCGTCTTTGGACTGAACACATTTGCTTAACATGTAAAAGGTCCCCAGTCAGGACCAAGAGAAGATAGCAGGCACAAACCAAGCCTCAGGGCATCACAGCTAGTGTACTCCTAGTTTCCATCCCAGTCCATAAAATCTGAGCCAAATCATATCAGTTGTGGCAATACTAACTTACCTAGATTGTTTAAGGATAAATACTTGCTTTAAACGTCCAACAGGTGAGCACTTTTTAATGGCCAATATTGTTCTCATTCTGGGAAAATGTTACTCAATAAATTCTTCCCGGGATGCTTTTCTCTCCGGACATTCTGTCATAGCTTAATGAGATTAATAATTTTGAGTATAAAACATGTCCACTGTAGGTTAAATGCCCTCTGCACATTTGTTACACTCACCAGCAGAGGGCAGAGTTAACCCTTAAGTCAGACTGTAACTTGTGGTCTGTCATGAGACTGTGAACCTGGTGCTTCTGCTGACAGCTTGTATATTTTTGCCTGGTCCTGCTTGGTGAGGTAAAAATAAATAAAGAAAAAAAACATTAGATTTTCTACACCTCTGTTTCTCTATTTAAATTGTGTAAAACAAGCACATTGTAAACTGTTAAAACTGGTCCATATTTTACTCACCTGTTTCATATCATTTGTATTTTTTCTGTGTGTCATTGTGTGGTGTAAATGTCTTCAACTTTTTTAATTTAAATAATTAATATCTAATTTAATTAGTAAATAATTAGTAAGCATGCACAAATCACACTTTGTATTTGTTTGATTCCTTATGTTAAATTATGCTGGACTAATTCCTGATAGTGTCTGCAGAACACTCCACCAAGGACCAACTGTCCAACTGTCACTGTGATCCACTGGTCTAAGCAAAAGTAGTAAAGACACAAATACCATTGCAAATTCTAATACTACAAATTATTGCAATCATATTGCCTGCTGACTGTGGGTTAGTGGTAGTGATGGGCAAAGCGAGGATTTGCAGAACTCTGAATCCTTTGACGCATTTATGCAGGACTTAAAAATAATCTGACACCCATCTCCACAGTGACACACCTTCACCCACTCTTTTACTAATCGTCACATTTTGATAAAAGCTATCTGTGGCACAGACAAGCACTGCACACACACACACACACACACACACACACACACACACACACACAAAACTGCGCATACTCATTATTACCACATGTTTGGGTGGATGGATTTTTTTCCGTTCCGTTCATTCACAGTAGCAATACTCCTGCACATGGGAGTTAGAGCTGAAAATTTGTGCCTGTTTAAGTTTTCTCCCTGAAAGCAGAGGCAGTTTCTCTTGAGATAATTTAATACATTTTCAGCACAATGCATTACTCTCTCTTTCTGTGCTTGTGGAAGTCATTGGAGTCAGCAGGGGAGCTGGTCCCAGGAAGGGACTACTTTCTTGTCCCCACCCCAGGGAAAAGGGTAACATCTCCTGGGTCTAGGAGCTGATTGTCTCTCCGGGGTTGAGGGTATCTAGACCTGGGTTATAGAGTATGTTTGGGGAGTGTGAGTGTGTGTAAGGTGTTGATTTCTGTTTGTCTCCACGTTGGGTGAGTGCTGAGTATTTGTATATGTGTTCATGAGGGTGGGAATGCATGTTTGTGTCCGTGTGTGCCTGATTGTCTCTGTCTATATCTATGTCTAAATCCTGTGGTAAATCATGTTGCTTCATTTTTTTCTTTTTTCTTTTTTTTTTTGTTAGTGGAAATTAAGTCCTGTTTGATTATGGAATGATATGAGGCCTGAGTGAGGCAGGAAGATATTTGTGGAAGTTTAGTCATACTTAGAGCTGTCAGCAAATGACCACCAGATATTAGAGCAAGAAGATGAAAGTTCAGGCAAAGGAAAAAGCAGCTTTTGAGGAGCCTGAGAAGTCCATTATGGATAAAAGGAATTGTATAAGCTAGCGCTCTGAGGTTATGGGATTTGGTTTGTAAAGCCCATACAGGACACCGGCCTGTGAAGGGAATCTTTTCATAGCAGCTTTGTTGAAATCTATTTAGGAGAGCTCTCACTTTCCAGAGGGCTTTATTATTTCCCCCCTTATCACAGAGGTCAAGATCATTTGTTACTTTGACAGGCTGCCAAATGCTGAAGAATCTGTCTCAACTTATTGACCTGTTATAACTAGGAACCATTAAATTTTAATATACTGATGAATGTTTCAGTTCCAAAATGTTTTCAGTTTTAATGTTGCTTTCAGAAATGAACATCTTCCTCTTGTTTGTGTGCTCATTCATTTATTGTTTTTTTTTCTAAAACCTTGTTGCTTGTTTTATGTTTGAGATCAGAGGTCCACTTATTTGATGGTCGTGGGCCGCATTTCCTGTTTTCCTGTTTTATAAAATGAATAAATAAATAAAATTTCAGGTCATTTGAAGACTGGCATTAATGCTACTTTCCCTTCAGAAATGGGCACCACCCTCTGATTTGTGTGCTCTGATTTTTTTTTTCTAAAACCTGGTTGCCTGTTTTCTGTGTGGTGTAATCAGACGACTACATGTTGGTGGTTGTGGTTGTGGTTGTGGGCAGCAGTGTCCTCTTTTCATTTTTCAACTAAAACAAATCAATAAAAAAACAACCCAATTTCAGTATGTTGAAATTGAATTAATAAAGACAGGAGAAGTATAATTTAATGTACTTTAGCATATATATTGTGTGTGTGTGTGTGTGTGTGTGTGTGTGTGTGTGTGTGTGTGTGTGTGTGTGTGTGTGTGTGTGTGTGTGTGTGTGTGTGTGTGTGTGTGTGTGTGTGCATGCGTGCGTGCGTGTGTAAATTCAACTAAAATTTTTTTTATTTCTTCTAAATATTGCAATGCCCAAAAGTTTCAGAGCCTATTAAACAACAACGTGAAGTATGGACGATGGCTGAAAATGTGAGGTAGAGGAGTAAATGTTTTGTTTTGGAAGAGGTAAAATAACTGTACATTTATGAGATCCCACTAAATGAAAATTAAGACTCTTTTTGAAAAGAAAGCCCATGTGGTACAAATATGACCTCAATAGAAAAACAAATGGTGGTTGACGTAGTGTTCTCAGACTCATGTCTCTGACAGAGAAGAAAAAATTGCTTGGTATTAAGAGAAAATAGGGCGACGTTAATAAAGTTATTGATACTCCGACAACTCGAATTAAAGTTTCACACAATGACGTAATGTGACAAGAAGTTTTAGCTCTGCATCTAGTACCAAACCAAGAAAAAATAATCTCCAACAGAGTACAAAACAAACCTTCCTGGGAACAAGTTGAAGTGCAAAGAGAGGTAACAAAAGAGGAGGAGGAAGAGACGAAGAGTCAGTTCAAAGCAGACACGCTGCAGAGATCATTTCATTTCTTTGTAGTATTCTCTCTTCAGTACTATCATAAAAAAGTATTTCAGAATGAGCGGTGTATACTTAAGAAGTCCAGAGCTGGCAGACTTTCATTTAGTATTTTTTAGCCTCTCCACACTCCAGATATGAAGAAGTGCTTTAAATTTTGATATTTCAAGATGTGGGTGGCTGTAGCTCAGGTGGTAGAGCAGGTCATCTACTGATCGGAAGGTTGGTGGTTCGATTCCTGGCTTCCCCTAGTCTGCATGCCAAATATCCTTGGGCAAGATACTAACCCCAAATTGCTCTCCGATGCATCCATCGGAGTATGAATGTGTGTGAATGTTATCTAGAAAGCACCTAGAGAAATGTGCTTGTGCGAATGGGTGTGAATGGGTGAATGCACAAGTTGTGTAAAGCGCTTTGAGTGCTCAGAAGAGTAGAAAAGCGCTATATAAGAACCAGTCCATTTACCATCCCAGCCAAGTTTATTGATTATATGGAACTACAGAAATAATACATATATCATTGTAATGACTTGGATTTATTTTATCATCCAGTGAACTTTCTGTGTGTTTGTGCTTTGAAAAGACCAAAAATGTATCCTGTGGATGGAAGCCATGCTAAATTGTGAAATCAGAATATTAACTTTCATCTGGGTGATTCTGCTGTTCGCTGACAAAGTTATAGAAGGAAATTTTATTTAAATCTGAATTTACAAAGTGTAAAAAAAAAGGAAAGTAATGTCTTTCAACTTCTTTTTAAATATCAATAACAATGGCAGTGAACTGCAGGCATTTGATTTTTCACAAACTCAGCAGACTCTCTCCTTGTTCGTTTCTTTTATTTTTGCATTTTCAGGTTTTACTAGGAGCACTCCTCCAGTCTGTACAAAGAGCAAAGACAATGTCACGTTAAGTAAAATAAATATAACAGCAGAGGCTGGACTATATGCAGTGTTACCATGTTCTTTTACTACAGAAGATGGGTTTGATGCCAAAAGAATAACTTTGTACAAACATGGTAAAACAATATTTGACTCCAGTGATGATAAAAAAAAAACAACAACTCTGAGTTTCAAAGGCAGGTCTCACTACTGGAGTCTGACCTGAAGATGAAGAACTGCAGCATCATCATTAATGACCTCACCGAAACAGACGCTGGATCATACCAAGTCAGAGTGTCTGATAACAAGACGGAGAATGGCTGCACACTGAACTTCACAGTCACAGTTACAGGTATCAAATCTTACAGCAAATACCTTCAAATTCCTAATAGCGATAGCTTCACTAAATTATAGAAAGGTATATCAACCACATCTGTGTCACATCATGAGGACATTTTTGTTTTATAGTAGGTGCTTCTATATTTAAATATGAAACTGAAATGGTTCTTAACCTCCTAGAACAGGGGTGGGCAACTCCAGGCCTCGAGGGCGGGTGTCCCTGCAGGTTTTAGATATGTCATTCAACCAACACAGCTGATTTAAATGGCTAAATGAGCTCCTCAACATGTCCTGAAGTTCTCCAGAGGCCTGGTAACGAACTAATCATGTGATTCAGGTGTGTTGACCCCAGGTGAGAGCTAACCCTGCAGGACACCGGCCCTCGAGGCCTGGAATTGCCCACCCCTGTCCTAGGACCTGGCGTCCACATATGTGGACATCACATTTTGGGTTATTTAGACCAAAATACTAAATCTTGCTCAACAAGGGCCTGATATCCACTTACGAGGACATTATACTGCAACTATTCTGTCGAAATTTCAAATGAATATCCTCATATGTGTCTGTCATTTCTCAGAAACAAAAATTAGATTAAAAAAAAAGAAAAATCTGGTAATTCTTTGTTTTTATATTCATCAGGTCCCAATCAGCCCAAATATCAAAAAGAAATTAAAAAATGGAAGAGTTCGGGTCTTAGGAGGTTAAATCATTACCACACAAAAAATGTTTTTTGTGAAAAAGATGCAGATTAAGCACAAAGGAAAGACCCTGTTTTCTATTTTTGGACAGTTCTAATAAAAAACTATGTACTAACATAAAACACAAATGGTAACTGTTGAATCTGCTTTTTGTCAGGTATGAACTGATGTCTTAGTATACCTCGGTGGGGAGAGAGCTTATATTTGTCACAGAAAATCTTGTACTTAATACGACCACTTTTATTCTAAATCTCAGGGGCCTCTTACATGCTGTGCTAGAATCCCATCTAGGGAACCCTAAATCAGATTCTGACTTGTTTAAGTCATCATTCATTTGTTTGTTCATTTTTCTGGCACTTTTTTTTTTTTAGATCTTCAGGAACTAAAAATCAGTGGAAGTACAGTTGTGAAGAAGGGTGCTTCACTTAGTCTAACTTGCAGTGCTGGCAGTTTCACTGCATCTTCTATCAACTGGATTAAATCTGACACCAACAAAGACTTGAACAGAAAAATTGAAAGTAAAACCACAAAAGGCAAGGGGTCAGCCTCTCTTACCATTTCTAATATGACACCAGAACTTTCTGGACAGTACAAGTGTATAGCAACAAACAAGAACAAAATCATTATGAAAACCATTCATGTAAAATGTGAGTACATTTTTTCATATTTATTAATAATGAATAAAATCCTGTCTTCCTTACTGTTACACATATGGAGGACATTTCTGTTCATGTGAGTTTACTGTGGATTTGACCTAATGTTGAGATTCATTTTCAGTATTTGCAGCTGGTCCAAGAATTTTGAATAGTGTGAGGTTCAATCAGAGGTTCTGTGCTGTATGTGCAACAGTGAGGAGTTTCCTCCGGCCACCATAAAATGGCCACATTTGAAAAGCCATATTTTCATAAAGTTTTAACTCATCTTATATAAAAACGCATAAAGGCAAGTTAGTAATTGTTAATAAATTGTGATTCCTAACTAATCAGGACAATATACATAAATAAAGCATTTTTTAAAATTACATGTAAGAATCAATATTTTTTGTCTTTGAGGAACCAAAGTTATCACAGAAAACACCCAAATTATGTGAACGTCTGGGCTTTTGTGGGGTCTTCAGTAATTTTCATTTCTATTAATTAATTTCATTCCAGAAAAAAAAAAGACAGAAGAGCTCTGAAAACCTATCTGAAGACCTGGAGATGGTGACCATTGAAGCTGTTCCATTGGTAATGTAATGTAACCATAACAGGTGGACAGTGCCAGAAGGCTGGCAGAGAAGCTGGGACTGATTGGTGTGATCAGTCCTGCTATTTCAGTTACCAGCAAGGACCAGAGAAAGGAAGGCTGCGCTAGGAACACGTCAGCTGAACAGCTGCACAGAGCAATTTAAAAAAAACTTGCAAATGAAACGTAACCAGCCCTTGAACAGCCTGTACATGTGGGTCCTTTGTATCACAGATTATTCTTATTATTTTATTTTGGTTTTGCTTTGCTGCTGCTAAATTGCTTTAATAAAATATTCTATTTAAATTGTGGACATTCTCTTTTTAACCCTTTGTGAAACAATAAAGGTAAAATCCTGAGTATCAATCCATTCTAGTGTGAATAGCTCTTACAGGTTACTTTAGCCCTTTAGAAATAACAGACTCTTGAGGCCTTATGTCCAGGCCCCTAAATTTAAGTACACCAGTCTAGAAGGGAGCTGCCATTAACGGATATGGCTGATGGAGGTTGGGCCTACAAGGCTACTCCTGTCCCTGGTTTTTATCTGAGACAACCGGGGTAGAAATTCTGATCATTTTGAGGTAGTTAGAGCTGGGCGAATCGCCTCATCCACATTTGTTCTATCTAAGCTCTGTACAGACTGTTGGGTAACACTCATATGTCAGAGGGTAGGACTCTTTTAGCAGAGAGACAATTCAGGCTTCCTGTATTGGGTGCTGGTTCCACCAGATCGACATCACCTCTTATGTTTCACTATATATGTACTATGTCTATAAAGTCTCCTTGTTCTGTTTTGCATTTTCAAAAATACACTCACAATATCCTCATAAACAAAACTTTCTTTATCAGACAAGTTTTTAGATAGCATCGGAGCGTGGGCAGAAGTCATATCAGGTAACTTCATAAAGCTATAAAGGAGCAAAAGCAGCCTTATTTTATACATGCACATAGGTATGAAGTCTTTACTACTGATGAGGACAAACTGTATTTAGATTGAAACAACTGTGACCTTAAAATAGTAACGTGTCAACAGGAACTTAGAGTGAATAAAATTATACTATATGGGGCAACATACTAATCATAATAATTGTCCAGAAACCTTTTAGAACACAGTGTAAATCCCAAAAAGCTGATTCTTTTTAGCTGGATGTTTTCAGTGGGAGAAAAATTTCATCACTCACCTAAATGACATTTTGAAACCCAGACACAAGTTCTTTCAAATATCTGTGGGAGTTTCTCTTTTCATATTAATAAAAATCACAATTAAATATGTGTCTATTATTTTCTTTATTTAAGTTGCACCAAAAACATTATTCACATAGATGCATATATCACAGTGATATCAGATGACTGAGTCAAACTAAATCTGCAGAACTCCCTGAATCTTCCAAATATTTCAAAGCTTCACACTTGATACTAAAAATAATCCCTGATTTCATTGCTGTTAAAATGTCACATTAATGGTGGTTTTAGCTCTAAGTGTGGCTGCAGTCTAAGAGGAAATAATGGTGGACAGAGTATAGAAGAACTTCCTGGAAACATGTTAAAGATGCAAAGAGAAGTAAATTAAATAAATAACAGCAAAGGCTGGACTGTGTTGTTTTGTCACGTTCTGTTATTACAGAAGATGGTTCTGATGTCATTTGACACAAACATCATGGAAGCTCTAAGAAAGCAGTATTTAAGTTTCAAGGGAGGTTGTCAGTGCTGAAGTCAGATCTGAAAAAAAGCTTCAATGACCTCGACGAGTCAGACTCTGGATCATATCGAGTTATTATTGTTAGTAAGATGAAGAATGTCTGTATGTTGATTTCTGATGCAAACGTCACAGTTACAGGTATCAAAAACCTACAGCAATACTCCCACAAAGTTGATTCTGAGAAACGTTTCATTACCCATCCAAGTGACTTCTTTAGTCTCAGCTGACTGCAGTGTGGACTGGTGGTCATGGCATATTAATGATCAAGAGACTGACCTCATATTTAGCAATGAGACGCTAAATGTTTTCTCTTATGTCTGTGTCATTCTGACTCGCTCTCTTCACGTCCAGATGATTTCAGGAGAATTTCCAGAGCAGTGACCAGGAGCAGTTGAGGTATTGTTTCAAACGGTTTAAATATCTGTAGATTTAAAGACAAAGCTTCTACATAAATGCAGTTTCATGTTTGATCTGTATATTGTGGTATGAATTAGTATAATCTGCAGTTACTGTTCTCGCGAGAACTAAAGTATATATTTATGTACTTCCTAAATAGACATCAGTATAGTTTTAGTCTGGCCAAACATGTTCTCAGAGTTTACCACAGTAAGACACTATAACAGTCATCTGCAAATTCACACAATTTTTCTGTAGGTTGCAAAAGAAAACTGAAAGAAACTAAAACTACTGCAAGCACCTCTCCAGGGTTCTGTTTTTGTGGAGATGAGAAATAGCCTGAAGGACTGAGCTGGACTTTTGCAATAGCAGGATTTCCAGGTGTCCAGCAGAACACAGGCATCCCTCGACTGAGAGGCACCAAATCTAGAAATAGCTGAAATTTTCTGTGGCCTCAAAGTACACAGCATGTTTACTAGTGTGGACAGAACATGGAGAAAGGAATCAGTGTTAAGAGGTGAACAACACTCAACATATGGAGCAAGTCCTGAGCTTTGACCTTGACAGCTTCTGAAACTTGAAAACAAAAACAGTGAAGGTGTTCTCGCTCACTGCAGCACAGACAGATGTGGAAAAAGTACAGAAATTCTGTAATTAGTAATATTACAGAATAGAATATTAGTAAATGAGAAAACAAATTAATCTAAATTTTAATTACAATTCTAATGAATGTACTCAGACTTAATCTGTTATTTAAAATATACATTTTCTGTTGCGTGCATGATGTTGGGTGGCTTTGCCTCCACACCAAAAAACAGAAAAAAACAGTCAGTGGTTAAAGTGACATTTGGCAAGTGGGGGAACAGTAAGATCTGTTTTAGCAGCTCAGTGTAAAATATTCACAACTCACAATAATTTCTAATGTGAGCTCCAGTAGATTTTCTAAATGTCCTGTTCTCACAGTTTACCACAGTAGTAGACTATAACAGTTATCTGTGAAGTCACACGATTTTAAGCCATAAAAGAAAACTGAACAACAGCTATTACAAGCATAATAATTATCACATTTACTTTGAACTTAGATTTGAATTTTATTGAAGTGATAAAACAAAAACTGTTACATGAAGCTACTGATTTTACCTGATACAGACATATGTGAAATGTACAGGTGCTTTTTTGCACACAAGAACGTCTCCACAAAGATTCACATGGTTTCACTTTGGTTATGCTTTTGTTGAAGTTGGAGTTTATAAGTAGATTTTTTACATTATTTACACAGTATAGTTGGCACCTCAAAGTTTCCTTGTAATAAACGAAGTGGAGTAGCATAGCATTAGATCAAGATTCCATGTCTTGATATCTTTAGCTGATCCCCACTAAGGACTGCCACTTACAAGAAGCCATCATATGAGCGTGTGTTTTATGAAAACCTCTTTGCCAGGATGTACATATATATTAGAAACCCTGTTATTGTTTTATTTAGACTGCATTAAAAACCACAGCCTAATATCTGAATGATTTTTCTTTTTTGTAAGTGCTGCAACAACACATGATCATCAGTGTCCCTTTTTCTGTCTTTATTTCAATATATTCTGTTTCTCCTCTCCGTCCTGGTTTTTACTGCAAGACGTCATTGTCAACGTTGTCCACCTCTTTGGTGTAATGTCATCATCGTCACCAGTGATGCGTTCTCACATGACTAAGTTTCTCCTACAGCTGCCTCTCGCTCATGGATCCCATGATATACTGTTGCTTGATCAGCATCCAGCTATCAGACACATTGCAGGATAATTTTTCAGCTAATAAAAGTTAAACATCTGTATAATTAAGCTACATGACAGAAGGCTAACTAATAATATACATTACCATTGGAACTGCTTCAGTGGTCTCAGTCTCCAGGTTTTCAGACCTCCTCCATTTTTTTCTGAGAACAAATCAATTAATATGAATCCTTGCAGAAGGTCCCACAGCAGCTTGCAGCAACAGCAGGGCATTTACAAAAACTAAATTTTTTCTGTGATCACAGTTTTTTTTTTTTTTGATTTGTTTTGCTTTTTTCATTTTTCGAGGGAACAAATTATATCTTGAACCATAAATTCCAATTTATCCTTTTATGTAAATATGATATGTGCATTACTTATGTATACTGGTCCCATTGGCTAGGAATTACAGGGTATTGGAAATGACAGATTGTCAAACTAACTATACAGGATTAGCCCAAACATTATGACCAAATGAAGGATATAAACATTATGCTAACAATGGTGAAATCAAAAATCGGCATATATTAGAAAATGTGTGACTGACAGATGTCATCCATAACTGGTGGAACACTGTGTGATATTTTAAAAACTGTTTCATGTAGCTGCAAGCTAAGAACAGCATATAAAGCAATAAAAAGCAGCAACTGTCAAAATGTTTTGTCTCATCAGGTTTGTTATTATATTGTTTTAAAATAAACCAATGTGTGGATGTTTATCGCTAACAAAACTGCATTGTGATACAATGAAAGAGGTCATTTGCATCAAATATATAGGAACATTTCTTTTTTGTAATATAATAGGATTGATGTTAGAAGTAGATTAAATTCTTAGATTAAAATAATCTATATATATTTACAAAAATAAAAAAAAAAATCTTCGCATTCCAAAATTAAACTCTGAAATGTAACTGTACCTGTTGGATTTTGTTACCAAAAAAGCAACGACTGCTGAAAGAATTATCCCAATAAGACAAATCAGAAAGCCCCTCAATGTTGCAGCAATAACTTTCGGATCTTGTTTGTAAAGATCTGAAATCACAAGGTTGAAAAATGTTTTTAGCTTATGTTATATAAAACATGTAAAAACAGGAAGTGAATGTCTTATATTTTTTGATAGCTCTAGTATAGGAGAGATATTTCACTTGTAAATACTTACTAACTCCGTTTAACTTCTTTAATATAATGCTGTGATTTAGTTGTCCAATACTATTGCTGCTTACACATTCAATAGTGGAGTTGTCTTAAATTTGAGTATAGGGGAAATATTTAACTCGTAGATACTTACAGTTATTTTCTGTATCGTTTAATGATGATGAATTAGCATTGAACTCATTTATTATAAGGCTGACACTTGATGAGGTATTTCCAATACTATTACTGCTGACACATTCAATAGTGGAGTTGTGACAGTGATCTTGGGACACAGTGATGGTGCTGGTGACTCTGGTGTTTGACACATTGGTTGTTACAGAGTACTCAGTGTGGCCCTCCAAGTGTGGCCATTTGATGGTGGGTGAAGGAAACCCCTCACTGATACACACACAGGTCAAAACCTTTGACTGAGCGACACATTTAGAGTCATTCAAGATTCTTGGTGCATCTGCAAAAACAGAATAAGAAGCTCAGCATCAAAATTACAGTAAACTCATAGGAACATAAATAGTCTTAACACGTTGCTACAATATGAGAATATCTGATACTGAAGAACACAACAATGTAATTAATATTACATTTACTTTCCAGATTTGAATGAAAACTGCTTTTTAAGTAAAAAATGCAAATAATAAGAGCAGACAAAATATAATGTCAGTTATGAAAGTTTTACACTTACAGTAATTACAACATTATTATAATTACTGCTACTACAACTAATACTGTAATAATGATAAAATATACTTTTGCCAAGAGTAATACTCACACTTGACATTGAGAGTTTTTGTCTCATTTGTTTTGACATTTTTGAAGGTGACCTTACAGGTGACGTTACAGGTGACCTTACAGGTGACCTGACCACCGTTGTGTTTTGTTGAAGCGTTAAAGGTCAGATTTGACTTGAAGGGAGGCATATTCTCAGACTTGAATTCAGTGTTGTTTTCTTTGATTTCATAGAGCTTTTGTCCTGATCCACTCCATATCCAGGTGATATTAGGAGTGGATCCAGAGCAGAGACCAGGAGCGCTGCAGGTCAGTGTAGTCCGCTCTCCCTCTGTTATTTCAGGAATCTCCAGTGTGGGCTTTTCACTCAGCTCTAATAGGAAAGTAAATGAAACAAGACATTATAATGAGCATAGAAACCACTGCTAATTTAAAGTAGATGTATGATCACTTTGTTAATAACTTAAATTGTAAAAAGTACATGATAAGGCTGAAAAGTTCCAAGACAGATGCAAGCTCTGTGAGGTATACCCAAACATCAGTTTATGTCTGACCAAAGGAATAGACTAAAGGACATTCAGCAGTTTCTGTTTTTCTTTTTCACTTTAGCTGACATATATGATGAATGGAGACACAGGACCTGCATTACAGGAAGATGTTGTGCCTTTGTGTTAATCTGAGCATCATGTTTATTCACAAAAATCTTTGGAGTAATGATTTAACAACTCTTAAACTCACGTTAAACAAACATGTACTAGTGCCATAATGCAGCTGTAGTTAATACAGCTCATTGTAATTTAGTCGAGCTAAATCATTTAAATCAAACATGATAACGTGGTCACTGTGCATGGAGTATTTGTGGTAGGTTTTGATACCTGTAACTGTGACTGTGATGTTTGCAATCAGTGTGCAGTGAGTCTTTGTCTTAGCGACAACGTGATATGATCCAGAGTCCGACTTGGTGAGGTCATTGATGATGATGCTGCAGTTCTTATTTTTCAGGTCAGCCTCCAACAGTGACACCCTCCTTTTAAACTCAGGGTCAGTTTTCGTATTGTTACTGGAGCCAAATATTGTTTTAGTTATGTTTCCATCATGTTTATACCAAGTTATATTTTCAACATCCTTATCCTTTGTAGTAACAGAACATGCTAGAACAACACACAGTCCAGCCTGTGCTGATACATTTTCATCACTTAGTGTGATTCTGCTGTTGCTCTTTGGACACTCAGGAGTCCCAGAACCTGAACATGCAAAAACAAAAGAGACAAACCAGAAGAGAAGAAGCTGAGTTCATGAAAATCAAAAAACGATGGTAACCAACACCATCAGTTTACATCGTTTACAATGTTTATATTTATAGATGCCTCTTTTACTTCTGCTGTTAACTGATATGACTTATATAAGCGATGCAGTTCACAGCTGTCGCTTCCCATTTTTAATTTAGTAAATTACATTTTCAAACACCGCTGTCTTTGAAACTGCAGTTTTCCTTCTTTTTGTAGTTTCCTTAAATTCATATATTGATGAAGATTTAAATAAGATTTCTTTCTGTACCTGTCTCAGCGAAGAGCAGAATCACCCAGATGAGAGGTAACATTCTGATTCGAATGACAGCACGGCTTCTCTCCACAGGATAGACACTTTCTTTTCAAAGCACAAACACACAAAAGGTGCACTAAAAATATAGAAAGTTCAGTGGCTGATAGAATCACATACAGGATATTACACTTACACATTTACTGTTTTAATATATTTTTTCATGTGACCAATAAACTTGGCTGAGATCTTGAAATATCACAATTTCAAGCATTTCTTGATATCTGTGCCATCGAGAAACTAAAAATTATGAATGGAAATCTCTGAGCCTCAGACTTCTTCAGTTAAGTATACACCAATCATTTACAATCATTTTTATGAAATTACTGAAGCAAGAATACTACAGAGAAAAATGGATGAAAGTGTTTTACCCTCACTCTGTGTGAATCTCCAGCTTTTGTTTCTACACACTGATCTCTGCAGACTGTCTGCTTTCAACTGACTCTTCTTCCTCCTCCTCCTTTGTTACTTCTCTTTGCACTTCAGAAAGTTTCGCTAAGTTTAGCTTTACTCTGCTGGCCATTATTTCCTCTTAGACTGCCACCACACTTACAGCTAAAACCTCCTATCACATTATGATGTTAATGTGAAACTTTAACAGCAGTGAAATCAGAGATAATCTTGAACATGAGGTGCTTAGCTTTCAAATATTTGGAGGTTTAAAACGGTTCGACTGTTTTAAAAACAATCGCCTGACAATTATGCATTGTAATGCATTGTAATACATAGATGCATGTTAATGCTCCGCTTTATAGTGTCACTTTGATCTTTGAAATAACTTCTGTATTTGCAAGAGGAAGATTTGCTGCTTTGTAAAATGTTTGTACTAAAGAAGATGAGTGATGAAATGTTTCTCCTACTGAAAACTGAAGAAGCTGAACAGAATAAACTCTGTGGGATTTACGCATTCTTATTAACATTATTAATGTTGTCCCATATGGTAGCACTTCATTCTCTCCGAGTTCCTGTTTACACTGTAGTATTTTAATATTACAATTATTTCTGTGTAAATACAATTTGTCCTAATCAGTCATTGACAGCACAAACTAATGTAACCTTTAGACAGCACCACAGTGTGACAGAGAAGAACGATGTTGTAACTGACATGTCCCTCAAACATGCTTTCTGTTTTAAAGAGTGACACATTGCTTACTCTGACACTGTAAGTCAAGAATATTCATACAGTACATTTCTGAAAGAGGAAGTAATCCCTGACATACAGAAAAACAGCAGAGCAGTGCCGAAACCTTGCAGCAGGCTCTGGATGCTGGGGCTTAGACAGAACAGGGTTCACAGGGGGCCCTAGCCACCTTCAAAACTGGAACGAATGCAGAGGAATGCAGGGTCTGAACCGCCCTGGGAGCAGGAGCAGGTGCAGGAAGAGAGACAGGTTCTCGGATGATCACAAGAGGAGAAAAAAAAATTATTTTCAGGAACATAAAAGTCCTTGATGAGTACGGAACAATTGTTATGGAAGCAGGCTGATAATGAACCTTCTTCTGATAGTCCAGCACGGGTTCACAATAAACAGTATTCGATTTTTCTGGGCTGCGAACAGCAGTCTTTGCGTTCTATGGAGACGGTGGGAGCATGCATTGAACAATACAACTCTTATTTAAATTTGTTTTATGATCTGAATCATTCAAGTGTGACAAAAATACAGATAAAATTGGAAACCAGGAAAGTGGCAAACACTTTCTCACACCACTATACTTGAACATTCACCTGAACGATGGACTGGAGGAACAAAAATGATGCTGTGTAAGCAGGGAATGAGCAGATTCTACTTTCTAACGAAGCTCAGATGCTTTAAGGTACCCAGCAATTGTTGGAGCTCTTCCATGCCATCTTCCTCTGCTTGTCCACCACTACCATGTCTGATTGGTTGATGTCATCCATGTAGAAGAGGTGGTTGATGATTGCTCTATTCCGGTATTGCTGTGAAATGTGTTTCCTTTCTGTTCCTGTTATAAACAGCTTTATGTTTTCCACAATTTACATACAATATACTCATTAATTGTGCACAATATTTGACTTTTTTGTCAAATGGCATTTAAGAGTGGTCAGAAGCCATATTAGTTAATTACAAAGTGAAAAAGCAGCAAAAGCTTTTTGTTCAATACATTCGCACAGGTATGGCACCTATGTTTTTAAAATGGTATCCTCTTTATTTTCCTGTATATTACTCTTTGTTTATATTACTTATTAGCTGCTATTTTGTTTCGTATGTACATTCTTCCACTCACCTGTAGGGGGCAGAGTAAACCATCTACAGCACAGTAGTCATATGGTGTGGTCCAAGCCTGGAGCCTCTGCACAGACAGGTTGTATACTATTATACAACCTCATGTAATACAATTACAAGAGTTAATACTATGCATAAATGGACCCATGCACCCATATTGGCAATGAGTGAGAAAAATTATACTTGTGTGTTAAAATAGACAATTTATCGTTGTCAAAATGTTCGCTTAATTTTCAATATCAGAGGCTGACAAATTCTACCCTATTAAACGTGATGACACCAGCTCATATAGTAGATTAAGCTATTCACACATTTACTAGAGGTTGCAAAACTTCACCACTGCATACAGTGGGACAAAAAAGTATTTAGTCAGCCACCGATTGTGCAAGTTCCCCCACTTAAAATGATGACAGAGGTCAGTAATTTGCACCAGAGGTACACTTCAACTGTGAGAGACAGAATGTGAAAAAAAAATCCATGAATTCACATGGTAGGATTTGTAAAGAATTTATTCGTAAATCAGGGTGGAAAATAAGTATTTGGTCACCTCAAACAAGGAAAATCCCTGGCTCTCACAGACCTGTAACGTCTTCTGTAAGAAGCTTTTCTGTCCCCCACTCGTTACCTGTATGAATGGCACCTGTTTGACCTCATCATCTGTATAAAAGACACCTGTCCACAGCCTCAACCAGTCAGACTCCAAACTCCGCCATGGCCAAGACCAAAGAGCTTTCGAAGGACACCAGGAAAAGAATTGTAGACCTGCACCAGACTGGGAAGAGTGAATCTACAATAGGCAAGCAGCTTGGTGTGAAAAAATCAACTGTGGGAGCAATCATCAGAAAATGGAAGACATACAAGACCACTGATAATCTCCCTCGATCTGGGGCTCCACGCAAGATCTCATCCCGTGGGGTCAAAATGATCATGAGAACGGTGAGCAAAGATCCCAGAACCACACGGGGGGACCTGGTGAATGACCTGCAGAGAGCTGGGACCAAAGTAACAAAGGTCACCATCAGTAACACACTACAACGGCAGGGAATCAAATCCCGCAGTGCCAGACGTGTTCCGCTGCTGAAGCCAGTGCATGTCCAGGCCCGTCTGAAGTTTGCCAGAGAGCACATAGACGATACAGCAGAGGATTGGGAGAATGTCATGTGGTCAGATGAAACCAAAGTAGAACTTTTTGGTATAAACTCAACTCGTCGTGTTTGGAGGAAGAAGAATACTGAGTTGCATCCCAAGAACACCATACCTACTGTGAAGCATGGGGGTGGAAACATCATGCTATGGGGCTGTTTTTCTGCCAAGGGGACAGGACGACTGATCCGTGTTAAGGACAGAATGAATGGGGCCAAGTATCGTGAGATTTTGAGCCAAAACCTCCTTCCATCAGTGAGAACTTTGAAGATGAAACGAGGCTGGGTCTTCCAACATGACAATGATCCAAAACACACCGCCCGGGCAACAAAGGAGTGGCTCCGTAAGAAGCATTTGAAAGTCCTGGAGTGGCCTAGCCAGTCTCCAGACCTCAACCCCATAGAAAATCTGTGGCGGGAGTTGAAAGTCCGTGTTGCTCGGCGACAGCCCCAAAACATCACTGCTCTTGAGAAGATCTGCATGGAGGAATGGGCCAAAATACCAGCTACTGTGTGTGCAAACCTGGTAAAGACCTATAGTAAACGTTTGACCTCTGTTATTGCCAACAAAGGTTATGTTACAAAGTATTGAGTTGTATTTTTGTTATTGACCAAATACTTATTTTCCACCCTGATTTACGAATAAATTCTTTACAAATCCTACCATGTGAATTCATGGATTTTTTTTTCACATTCTGTCTCTCACAGTTGAAGTGTACCTCTGGTGCAAATTACTGACCTCTGTCATCATTTTAAGTGGGGGAACTTGCACAATTGGTGGCTGACTAAATACTTTTTTGCCCCACTGTAGGTCAAAGGTAGCTGCTTGCACGAATGATCTGTCGTGTTATTTTTTAGGTGCAGGCTTGTACAACCTGCCAAAGCTAATACATGAGCTGGAGAAGCTGAGGGACTATATTTTTCAAAGTTAGGCTTTCCATCTTCCTATTTTTTTCTTTATTACAGTGGAAAGATGAGGTGATATGCAAATTTAATGATGAAAAAAACCCCACTTCAGATATAATAGTTTATAGTATTTAGTGATATTTCTTTTGCATAATAAATGTTTTAGAGAGTTTGCCTTTATGATTCTGTTAAAGTTGTTCTATATGTCAGAGGTTACTTCCCCTTTTAGAAATGTGCTGCATGAATACTCTTGACATACAGTATCGCAGTGAGCAATATGTCACTCTTTGAAACAGAAAGCATGTTTGAAGGACATGTTAGTTACAACATCTTTCTTACCTCTGTCACACTGTGGTGCTGTCTAAAGGTTTCATTAGTTTGTCCTGTCAGTAACTGACAAGGTCAAATTGTATTTAGACAGAAATTATTGTAACCTTAAAGCAGTAAAGTCTAAACAGGAACTTAGAGAGAATAAAGTGATCGCATTTAAGAATGCGTAAATCCCAGAGAGTTTATTCTGTTCAGCTTCTTCAGTTTTCAGTAGGAGAAACATTTCATCACCCATCTAAATGACTTCTTTAGTACAAACATTTGGCAAAGCAGCAAATCTTCCTCTTGCAAATACAGAAGTTATTTCAAAGATCAAAGTGACACCATAAAGCGGAGCATTAACATGCATCTATATATTACAATGCATTACAATGCATAATTGTCAGACGATTGAACCGTTGTGAACATCCAAATATTTGAAAGCTAAGCACCTCATGTTCAAGATTATATCTGATTTCACTGCTGTTAAAGTTTCACATTAACATCATAATGTGATAGGAGGTTTTAGCTGTACGTGTGGTGGCAGTCTAAGAGGAAATAATGGCCAGCAGAGTAAAGCTAAACTTCCTGTAAACTTGCTGAAGTGCAAAGAGAAGTAACAAAGGAGGAGGAGGAGGAAGAAGAGTCAGTTGAAAGCACACAGTCTGCAGAGGTCAGTGTGTGGAAACAAAAGCTGGAGATTCACACAGAGTGAGGGTAAAACACTTTCATCCATTTTTCTCTGTAGTATTATTGCTTCAGTAATTTCATAAAAATGATTGTAAATGATTGGTGTATACTTAACTGAAGAAGTCTGAGGCTGAGAGATTTCTATTCATAATTTTTAGCTTCTCGATGGCACAGATATCAAGAAATGCTTTAATATGATGCTTTAATGTGATATTTCAAGATCTCAGCCAAGTTTATTGGTCACATGAAAAAATATATTAAAACAGTAAATGTGTAAGTGTAATATCCTGTATGTGATTCTATCAGCCACTGAACTTTCTATATTTTAGTGCACCTTTTGTGTGTTTGTGCTTTGAAAAGAAAGTGTCTATCCTGTGGAGAGAAGCCGTGCTGTCATTCGAATCAGAATGTTACCTCTCATCTGGGTGATTCTGCTCTTCGCTGACACAGGTACAGAAAGAAATTTTATTTAAATCTTCATCAATATATGAATTTAAGGAAACTACAAAAAGAAGGAAAACTGCAGTTTCAAAGACAGCGGTGTTTGAAAATGTCATTTACTAAATTAAAAATGGGAAGCAACAGCTGTGAACTGCATCGCTTATATAAGTCATATCAGTTAACAGCAGAAGTAAAAGAGGCATCTATAAATATAAACATTGTAAACGATGTAAACTGATGGTGATGGTTACCATCGTTTTTGATTTTCATGAACTCAGCTTCTTCTCTTCTGGTTTGTCTCTTTTGTTCTTGCATGTTCAGGTTCTGGGACTCCTGAGTGTCCAAAGAGCAACAGCAGAATCACACTAAGTGATGAAAATGTATCAGCACAGGCTGGACTGTGTGTTGTTCTAGCATGTTCTGTTACTACAAAGGATAAGGATGTTGAAAATATAACTTGGTATAAACATGATGGAAACATAACTAAAACAATATTTGGCTCCAGTAACAATACGAAAACTGACCCTGAGTTTAAAAGGAGGGTGTCACTGTTGGAGGCTGACCTGAAAAATAAGAACTGCAGCATCATTATCAATGACCTCACCAAGTCGGACTCTGGATCATATCACGTTGTCGCTAAGACAAAGACTCACTGCACACTGATTGCAAACATCACAGTCACAGTTACAGGTATCAAAACCTACCACAAATACACCATGCACAGTGACCACGTTATCATGTTTGATTTAAATGAGTTAGCTCGACTAAATTACAATGAGATGTATTAACTACAGCTGCATTATGGCACTAGTACATGTTTGTTTAACGTGAGTTTAAGAGTTGTTAAATCAATACCACTCCAAAGATTTTTGTGAATAAACATGATGCTCAGATTAACACAAAGGCACAACATCTTCCTGTAATGCAGGTCCTGTGTCTCCATTCATCATATATGTCAGCTAAAGTGAAAAACAGAAACTGCTGAATGTCCTTTAGTCTATTCCTTTGGTCAGACATAAACTGATGTTTGGGTATACCTCACAGAGCTTGCATCTGTCTTGGAACTTTTCAGCCTTATCTTGTACTTTTTACAATTTAAGTTACTTAACAAAGTGATCATACATCTACTTTAAATTAGCAGTGGTTTCTATGCTCATTATAATGTCTTGTTTCATTTACTTTCCTATTAGAGCTGAGTGAAAAGCCCACACTGGAGATTCCTGAAATAACAGAGGGAGAGCGGACTACACTGACCTGCAGCGCTCCTGGTCTCTGCTCTGGATCCACTCCTAATATCACCTGGATATGGAGTGGATCAGGACAAAAGCTCTATGAAATCAAAGAAAACAACACTGAATTCAAGTCTGAGATTATGACTCCCTTCAAGTCAAATCTGACCTTTAATGCTTCAACAAAACACAACGGTGGTCAGGTCACCTGTAAGGTCACCTTCAAAAATGTCAAAACAAATGAGACAAAAACTCTTAATGTCAAGTGTGAGTATTACTCTTGGCAAAAGTATATTTTATCATTATTACAGTATTAGTAGTAGCAGCAGTAATTATAATAATGTTGTAATTACTGTAAGTGTAAAACTTTCATAACTGACATTATATTTTGTCTGCTCTTATTATTTGCATTTTTTACTTAAAAAGCAGTTTTCATTAAAATCTGGAAAGTAAATGTAATATTAATTACATTGTTGTGTTCTTCAGTATCAGATATTCTCATATTGTAGCAATGTGTTAAGACTATTTATGTTCCTATGAGTTTACTGTAATTTTGATGCTGAGCTTCTTCTTCTGTTTTTGCAGATGCACCAAGAATCTTGAATGACTCCAAATGTGTCGCTCAGTCAAAGATTTTGACCTGTGTGTGTATCAGTGAGGGGTTTCCTTCACCCACCATCAAATGGCCACACTTGGAGGGCCACACTGAGTACTCTGTAACAACCAATCTGTCAAACACCAGAGTCACCAGCACCATCACTGTGTCCCAAGATCACTGTCACAACACCACTATTGAATGTGTCAGCAGTAATAGTATTGGAAATACCTCATCAAGTGTCAGCCTTATAATAAAGGAGTCCAATGCTAATTCATCATCATTAAACAATACAGAAAATAACTGTAAGTATCTACGAGTTAAATATTTCCCCTATACTCAAATTTAAGACATTTCAATACCTGTTTTCAGCTTTAGGTAATCAGCACGGTTTATCTCATTTGATTTCAGATATATTCACACAGTTTTTAACGATTATTCTAGAGAAGAAAGTCTACATTGCAGTGTTGACGGGGTTTGTGATTGGGATAATCCTTTCAACAGTCATTGCTTGTTTGGTAACAAAATGTCGCAGGTAATATTACATCTATGTGGTATTCTCTATTTTTGACATCAGTGTTTTTGTATATTTTATTTTATAAAAAGGAATATTATATTTTCTGAATTGTTCATATTAGTGCTCACCATTTTCCTGGTATACTCGAACGATTTCTGTTTGCACACATGTAAATTTCTATTAGGTCATTTTTATATAAAGTTTATTATATACTGTTAGAGGTCCTAAATGGTGACTTAAGTTTTTATACCAGAACCTTCCACATATAAATACCATTATAGATGGGAAAGAACTGAAACACATATTGTAAAATATCAAAATTGTCAGATATTGTATTGTCACCATTATCATGCTGCAATCAGTATTTACTTATTGTGAGTTTTCATAAAGTTTTGGCTTATCTTACATCATCAGACACATGCCATCATATTTATATGTAAAGATAAAGTGCATTTTTTGATCCAAGATATTTTTTCGGCTTTTAACATGAGAAAAACCAGATTGAGCACGGAAAATAATCAGATTATGTGAACTATATGAGGGTTTTTTTTTTTGCCACGACACAACACTTCTGGTCTGCTGTGAGACCTTCACTAAGCTTCATTTCTATTAATTAATTTCTTCCCAGAAAAAAGTGGAAGAGGTCAGAAAATCTGTCTGAAAACCTGGAGATGGTGACTACTGAAGCTGGTCCAACGGTAACTTAAATAAGTACTTAGCCTTTGGTAACATGTCTGAATATGATATTTATTTTATGATATTAGTTTGATTTTAATTATATTTTTGGTCAAATATTAAGCTAGTTTGGTTTCTGTCCTGTTATTACATCATTATTGTTTTTTATAAGCTGTCAAATTACCTGTAATTGCTGCCTTGTGCTTGACAGATGGATGCTGATCAAGCAGCAACATATGATGGGATCTGTGAGCCAGAGGAAGCTGAAGGAGAAGCTGAGTCTGTTGCACAATTACCATCCAATGGAAACTGCACAAAAGAGGTGGAGTACTCCGACATTAACTTCTCTGCACTAAGACCCAAGAACCCTGAAGAGGCAGCAAACACGCAGGATGCCAGAGACACAGAGTATGCTGAAATTAAAAGAGAAGAAGTGAGACAAGAAGACGCCCAAGAGGACAGTGAAATGTTGGAGGGCAATGAAGAGAATGAGTTCATGAGTAAAAAGGACAATGAGGAAGGTGAGGATGTGGCGCTGTATTCCAGTGTGGAGGAATTAATGGGTTAATTATGAGAGCTGTGAGATCTATCACATTTGGAGAAATTAACTGTGAAGCATCACACAACCATTACAAACAGAAGATACATGCATGCTGCAATCAACGTATGCGTTGAGAATTGTGTGTGCTTTGTTAGATGAGATGGAATTTCTGGGATTTTTCAATTACGAAAAATATAAGCATGTATGTAATATAAAAGGATAAACGTGTTTCCACAGGACTTACAAAAATGGTAAAAATATCAGGATGTGGTGTTTAATGTGGTCTAAACAGAAAAATAGTGGGTCGACTAATCAGATCCAGGTACTGACAAAAAGGTTTTTATCAAATATCCTCTCATGTTATAACTTCTTTCTTTGGTATGTAAGTGGCAGTCGTTAGTGGGTACTCCACTTATTTAATACAAGGAAATATTCAGGTGTCAGCCATACTATGTAAATATTGTAATAAATCTTCTTATTTACTTCACCTTCAAAAGACTGTTCCACAAGAACATAAGGTGAAACTTTTTAAATTAGGGGTGTCAAACTCCAGTCCTCAAGGGCCGGTGTCCTGAAACGTTTCCATGTGTCCATGCTGCAACACACCTAGATAACCTTAGTATGTCATTTGCAAAATTCTGTAGAGTTTGACTGTCTGCTGAGATGGCAACCCCTAACCCGAGTCAAGTAAATTTAAATAAATGAAGTGGAAAATGTACGTGTAAAAGTACTTTTATTGCACTGTGTTCATTCACTTATGAGCTGCTGTGAATCAAATGGCTGAATTCCCCATCTCAGCATGCTAATGACCTACTAATGTTATTCAGGTGTGTAGCAGCAGGGACGACCCTCGAGGACTGAAGTTTGACACCTGTGGTTTAAATCATGAATATAAATGTTAAATCTTTCTGAAAAGGTTTTTGTATGCAAACAATATTCTTTACATTTTGCATATCTCTGTATGATACATCAGGTAGAATTAGCAGCTTCATGTAACAGTCAAACATTTCATCATGTTAATAAAATTCAGTCATAAATAAGGTGAATGCAACTGAAATCAAATTCAAGCTCAGAGTGAGAATTTATTCAGTTACATTATTTAGTTTGTGGAGGAGGGGAGAGAACACCTTTGCTTTGTTTTAAACCATGAAAAGCTAAAGGAAAGCACACCCTGGTAAAGCTTTTGTACAAATTCAGACCACGCATGGCATTTTGTAGTTTGACGCCTCTCAGACGAGGGTTGTCTGTGTTCCGCTGAACTGCTGTAAATAGTGCAATTGCAAAAGTCCAGCTCCACCTTTCAGGCTACTTCCCAACTCCACAAACACTGGACTAAGGGGGTCATAATATTTAGATTTCAGGTTTCTTTTACAGCTTAAAATTGACCGTTATAGTATCTTACTGTGTCAAAATGTGAGAACAGGAAGATTAGACCCACCGATAATAGAGTGATGCATAATAAGGAAGTATATATATATATATATATTCATCTGTGACTCTTGTGAGAACAATAACTAGTTCATGAATACTGTACATAGATGACAGGTGTTAGTAGATGAATGCTCAATCTTTGTGTTTGAATCTGCGGGTATTTAAAGCATCTTTTAAATAATATTGTTTTAATCATATATTTTTTAATATCAGTAATCGCACACCATCATACTTTAAACAGTATGCACTGTGTCAGCTATTTCACAGTTTAAAGTGCTGATGCAAAGTGAAGATAAGGTTGTTGTTGGTTGGTTGGTTAGCATGACAACAATTTGTTACTCCTGTTTTTAGCAACTGTTGTGTACTTCCTTTTTTTATGATTTATGTCACTTATAGTCATTGCTACAATGAAAATACCTTTTTGTGCTCTTTGTTACATTTATTTTTAGCTTACTGTGATAGCCTGAGATTGAGGAATTACTGTAGTGTGAGGAGAAGAGCAGTTATACTTTGCAGTAAATGTTTGTGCAGGTTTTGTTTTGTTTTGTTTGTTTGAATAAATGGAAGCAAATGCTCATAAGTTTTTTCAGACCTGCCGTTAAACATGTTTTGGGTTTGGGGGGGGGGGATCCAAAATTGATTCCCAGGGGGACTGTGGTAGTAAAATGTAGTCACATCAGTATGGAAAATATGAATTTGCAACATCCTGTAGTGGCATCTGTGTTAAACCTGTTTCCTGTGCAGTTTGCTTCCTGTACATTTCTTGAGCATTCTTCTGTTAATAAAACTATTGAATTTTTAAAGAAAAAAAAACCTGCCTCTTGTCTTTCCTGAGAAGATTTCTCAACATCCGGACGAGCCTGCTCTTTAAAATTAGGCGCAACAAACAACACAGGAACTGAGTTTATGTTGTGGGTCCTCACTCGAAAGTTTATTTCTCTTTCAGTACAATTTTGACCTCATCAGCACTGTTTTCAGAAATATGTAACACACTAAATTTTCTTAAAAATTGCAGTGGTTATTTTCTTTTTCTTGTTTTTTCTATTAACTATAGCACTTTAATTAACTGCTATTTAGTATAGCGGTTCATTAAAGTGCAACACTTTCCACTTTAGCATATGTAAGAATGACATACTTCTTAAACACTGCTGCAAATAGCATTTCCTCTTTCAGGGCTTAGGTAGAAGCCTTGCAAACTTAGATTTGAAGAAGTCTGTCTTCAATAGTAAATACATTTCATGATATATTAATAACATTTTCAAGTCTTCTGTCCCTAAGGTATCCTTCTTCTTGAACATTGGCCTTTTTTGTTGAGATTTGGTGTTGAGTTCAGTGCATGGCTTCTCTGGAGGCAGCAGTGTGCAGTGTTGTTGAACTGCATTAAGATATTACTGGCCACTTCATGAAGTACACGTTGCTTTTGCACCTTGGATCAATCTTTTGATTTTAAAGTGTTGTACATTCAGAGATGTTCTTTTGCATTCCTGGGTATAAAGAGCAGTTATTTGAGCCTCTGTTGCCTTTCTATTAGCTCAAAAGAGCGTGATCATTGAGCTCTGACATCAGGCAAGGACGTTTTTAGCCATTTTCTGGATATTTTCTCTTTTTGAGACCAATTTTATAGATCTTTCTATAAACATTAAAGACTATAAATAGTACAATTCAATCAGGACCATCCTTAAAAAAAAATGCTGAATAAGTAAATTATAAAGATAGATAACTTTGTAGGGGTGTAGGGTGGGGTTATGTTAACCATAAATTAAAATTTGTCTTCAACATGGATGAAAATTGATAACAAGCCTCATAACTAGAAAACTCTGTTTCTTACAACTTAACTTTATCTTTATATTTCTATTTACGAGGAGTAAAAGCCAAACTCCCGGAGGAAACCTGTCAGCGAGCACGTTTAGTTCACAGAGTGCGCCACCCCAATAAGTGACTCAGAAGTTTGCTCTATTTCTGCATCAGAAAACCCACACTTACCTTATTTCACAGTTAACAAACTCAGTTTGACCTAAACGAGCTTTTTGGAACAACAGGTCTGACTTTTAATGGCTTTGACACAACACAAATGGCACTCAAACAGCTACACAATGTGACAGCAAAAGTAGTCTGGACTGTGCATCTGCCAGCAAAACATAATATTTTTCATCATGTAGCCTTAGCGCCGCATTTAAATATACAAGTTACTTTTACTTTAAATAAATAATATTGTGGTCACCTATTCTGCTCCACATATTTATTCTTGCAGTCTATTAGCAGGAATCATACTATAACATAATCACTGTCTGTCATATAATGAGCTTTGATGCAGTGTTTGGAGCAAACATTTTCAGCTCCTTTCCCTTTAAGACTACCTGCCATTTACCGTAACCTTTTCATCAACAACAGCTTTTAATAGTACGTCAGGACTCTTAGCAACAGAGCTGTGTGCCTTGCACACACAGCTCATTATATATGATCAAGACTAGAGAAAAAAACAAATGTGTGTTTAGAGAAGGGTAAAGCCTGACATTTTGGCTCACAAGGATTGCTTGCAGATAAGCTGACCTCATTATTTAATATTGATCATGTCTGATATCTATTTTGAACATTCACCATTGTGAGTCATTCTACATGACCAAAAACAAGGAAAAGGATCACAGGTCTGCTTTTGAGGTTTTATTTCCTTCTTTGGTTTCAAGCTGTATTTAACAATTTTATCTGATCTGTTACAAGCCCACTGAAAGCAGCCAGGGTGTTTACGTAACATTATATAAAAGTAAAATTTTCAAAGCAGAAAAAACTGTTTTTCAAATTCATATAATTCAAAATATTGCATTAGAGACATGCAGTAAGAGTAAAGACTATGAACAAGGATGATTTCAAATGGAGATAAAAACTGACTGGAAGAATGAAACCTCAGCAGTCACTCTAATAGTGACCTGCACAACATACGTAGCTCTAAAGCAACATGTCACAACCCAGATCTATGCATAGAAATGTCTCTTGAAAAGAGACTTATGGCTACCTCCGCCGTTGATGTTGTGATTCAGCGTGTTTGCACTGCGACCAAAGATTCTGCAAAAGCCTGACCTTTTTCATCAAAATGCCACTATTAAAGAACTGCACTAAATCTGCTGTCATTTCTGTCCATGAACCACGAGGTCAACAGCACCGTCACCCTTACTGTAAAAGATTAAAGCAGAACTTCTGCTGCATGTGCGAGTGGAAATGAAAAAGGGAGAAATAAAAGGGAACCTCACCACAAAAAAAGTAGAAGAAGGCGGTCCCTCATCATCATTTCTAATTATATCTTCTTCTTCTTTTTTGTTACCACCACTGTTTCTTGACATTAGTTTGACAGTTTTTAAAATCTATATCTTTATAGAGAAACAAACCTATTGTATGTAAAAAGAGAAGCACTTCAAACGAAGAGGAAGAAGTTGATTAAAAAAGGGTTCCGTAAGTCAAGTGTGACAATAATTAAGAAATGTTACATCTATGTTGTATTTTAACAGTTGTTGCTATAGTGTAGCTTAATA
Source organism: Neolamprologus brichardi (assembly GCF_056152115.1). NCBI lineage: Eukaryota > Metazoa > Chordata > Actinopteri > Cichliformes > Cichlidae > Neolamprologus > Neolamprologus brichardi. The sequence continues at coordinate 22,855,011 of NC_142114.1, read as the reverse complement.
AAGGAATGAACTGCAAAGACAGAAATAAACAAACAACAAACTGATGACTTATGTCAAGAAGATTGACTAGTATTCTAGTTTGTGCAGCACAATGTGTTCCGTGTTATTAAAGGCTGCTGTGGTATTTTACTCTATGTTGACATCTAGTGGTTCTATTAGGAAACTGTTGTAAACAGCAGTGCAGGAGCCTATGTGACGGGTTTTAAATGTATCAGGTGTACCGTACAGGTGATGAATGGCTCACTATTTGTCACCTCTCAGGTGAACGGCTGATTCAAATGACAGGTGAATGAACAAATCATTTGCGGACTTCTCAGAAAGTGAGTCTCCTTGTTGATAAGCAAAGCAGCATACAGGGAAAAGAAAATGGACCAAAGAGAAGGATAATGGTGAAATTTAGAAAAGAGGTGGAAAGGAGAGACCAGAAGGAGATGGTGAAGAGGAGATCACAGGTGAGGATGACACAGTATTTTAACACTATGGAGCAGTAAAGTGAGGTGAGGGCAAAGTTAGTCACCTCAATTCAAATGATTGGGATAGTTATAAAGCTTTCAATTTCAAATCTCATTCTGTTTCTGCCTACACAGTTTACACAGGATGGTCACACTCTATCAGGGTCTATATTAAAAAAAACACACAAAGTCCATGTTAAATGTCTTAAACCTGAATTATTTCAAATGGACAACAGGGGGCGACTTGTGTGGTTGCAAAAGAGAAAGTGTCCAGCTATTTAAAAGTCTATCTTCAGAAAAAAATTAATTTAAATGGAGAAGACATCAGTCAGCAATCCATTTTCTTCTACTTCCACATCTTTGACCAATTTCGAACCATCAATTAACCTAAAGCCCTGCATGACTTTGGACTGTAGGAGGAAGTCAGAAGGTTCAGAGGGAACCAGCAGAGAACGTGCAAACACCACACAGAAAGGCTCCAGGCTGGTTTCAAACCTAGGACGTTTTTGCTGGGCGACAACGGTGCTACTGACAGCACCACCCTGTACGTCTTTTTGATCAAGTACAAAGACAATAAAAAGCTGTGAATATATAATGTAGAATTTCATTTTGCTGCATATTTGCAGTTCAGATTTTTGCATTAAGATGGACTAGTGTATACTGTACAGGGCTGCATCAGCTGGCATATCATGTGAAGAAATAAGTAGCATGTGCAACTAGCTAAGATCATACTGTGGCTTTAACCCTTTCACGCATAGTGGTTTGTATTCCAGCACACTTGCACATAGATCACTACACTGGACACTGATGTGTCACTCCCTACCCTGCCACCCAGTCAGAACATATGTTGTCCACCTAAGTGGACATGAAGAAAACTAAATGTTTAAAAAAATGAAGTTCAAAAATCTTGTTTGCATGCATAAAGATGAATAAAAATACTTTTAAAAAACTGATTGAGGTTGTCATATGCATGCATGAAAGGGTTAAAAAGACTTTAAGCTTGACTAAGAAATGTATGTTTAATTAAAGTGAACATCAAAGTTCATGTTCGTGCACTATTCGTGCGGTGGGCTATTTTGAGAACTTTGCTTTTAATAGATAAGATCAATACCACAGACACAGGCTCACAGCTTACATGTTGTATTGCAAAGACGAAAGCGACTGCTCTGTTTGTCTGCCCAAAGTTCAGGACTATAACCATACGTTTTGTTTTTTTAATCCACACAGAAACAGACATGTAAAAAACAAAAAAAACAAACTGTAACACATTAACTACATCTTGCCCAAAGGTTTCCTAGCAACTTGGTTCTAATGTCAAGTTGTCACCCAGCTGTGACAGTAAGTTATGGTTGAGAAAATCTGGTATAGAAGTAAAACAATAGTCCCCTGCTGTCAAATAGATGAGGAGTTACTCACAGATGGAAAATAACATCTGACGCTTAGCAGGTGCTAGTTATTTTGCATACAGGGTTTCTCTAAAAATAAGAAGGGGGAAACTCTGTATCATTTTTCATGACTTTTGAACATGCAGTACTGCATAGCTCTAACAGTTTTAACGGTTGTTCCTCTTTATTAGTAATGCCAAAAAAGAATTTAATAAATGAAAGAAAAACAAAACTGTCAGGTTGCTCTTTCACTGTGTCAACACTGATAAAGAAAGAAGCAGAGGTACAGAAACAGATGCTGGACTGTAGCACTACCATGAGGACATCTCCATATCATTCAGTGTTGTTCTATATACCCTAAATAAATCTGCTGGTTTAGGGCTTAACCTCAAGTGTAATTTCCAGTCAGATCTTATAATCTGAATTATAGACAGCTATCGGGGAATATTCATAATCTTTATTATTAGTTTATTAAGTGTAGGTTCAAACTGTGGTTTGTATAATGATGATTTACTTTAGTCAAGGTCATAAACCCAGTTACAGTGCAAAAGATACAATCCCAATACAAATATATAGTTAGGTTGTAAATTGAAGCTTCTCATTTTAAAATGTATGGCAATCACTGACCTTTTGGTGGTATAATGTCATCCTATTTTTTGCCTGACATAGGATTATAGCTGCTCAACAGTGCTGGGTCTTCTTTGCCATATATATATATATATATATATATATATATATATATATATAAAAATAAATATATATATATATATATATATATATATTTATTTTTATTTTTATTTTTTTTCATATTATGATGCACAACTGTGCAACATGTTTGCAGCTGGTGAAACATCTGGACTGTAGGCAGAGTCTTTAGTAGTTTAGCATTGTCTTGCTAAAATATGCACAGCTTTCCCTGAACAAAACATTACATACATGGGAGCATTTATTGCTCTAAAACCTGTGTATACATTTCAGCACTGGCGGTACCTTTCTAGATGTACAAGCTGCCAATTCCACAGGCACTGATGTACCGCCATACCACTAATGGCTATGAGCACTAATAACAAGGTTGATTGTCCTCTTTAGTATGTAGAAAGTTTTATCTGTTTGTTTTTTTTAAAAAATTCTGAAATAGTTCCTATATATATATATATAGATACACATGTATAAAATATTAAGATGTAATTCTTGGCCCGATAACAGTAACTATTTGTGACATTTTGCTTATTTTGAAAAAGTATATATTACACCTTAAATAAAATGCTATTACAAAGTAAGTTCTACAGCTGTATCTTATTTATATTCTGGCAAATACCTTTGCCTTCTAGTGGCTAACATATGTTAGCCACTAACTTTGCACATTCTGTTTAATCATGTATGTGCTTAAAGTCATTTTGGATTAGGGCTGAGTTTATAGGATTAGAACTTTCCACTAGCTGGATGGAGCCTTAAATAGATCAACCTGAAGCTGTCAGTGCTTCAGAGCTGTGGGAGAATCGCTGTTTGACAGCAAAATATTTCAGCGATAGGACCATTTCTGTTCCAGACGTGCAGGTAGGTGTAGTATTGTTGACTGGAATTAACAGCAATGTATTTTTAACATTTCAGCATTTATCTTCATCAATTTTATTCTGTTAAGTCTTTATCTTTTTTTTTTTTGCCTCTGTGGGCTTCACACTATCTATGAAAACAGATGAGAATATTAGAGAGGACATTTCTGTCAGTGAAAAGATTTCCTGCATGTTTGTATATTGAACCATCAGAAAACAACAGCAGATTTGTTTATTGATTATACCTTAAATTAACACTGTAGAGCAGATAGAAGAAAACAGAAAACTGATGTTTTTAAATCATCAAAAAATACTGGGTACAGCTCTTTAGTAAGTCGTTTTCTCCTCCTTTCTGTTAGCCGAAAGTTATTATTGAGTTTGATTCATGGTTGCTTTTTCAAAGCTACCCTTTATCAATTTGCCAGCTGTGATAATCTCTATTTTTATACTTCAGAAAGATAATAAAGTGTTTTAGAGCTGTATTCTTTTCTTTTTCTTTTTTTTTTTTTTTTTTTTTTTTACAAAATATTCACATTAACTTTCTATTTCAAACATTTTTAAGGCCTTTTTAAATAATTGTACTTTTTGTCTTTCTTTAGCAATGGCTGATGTCTTCAGAGGCCTAAACCTCCTTGAAACCCTTAAGGAATCTATTGAGAGCAATAGGTTATCAGATGTTAAGGACGCAGTGGAAGACCTCCTTATCAGCAGGATCAATTTGGGTGTGGTGGGGGACCGTGGGGAAGAAAAAGCCTCTTTCATGAACTCCCTCCGTGGTCTTGGGGCTGGCGATGAGGGAGCAGCTCCTTCTCCAGCTTCTGTTCCTCCAGATGGTTTAGCAGGCTACCCTGACCCCAAACACCCTGACTTTCGCCTGTGGGACCTGCCACCTGTTCCAGACATATCTCCATTTGAACCAGAGGGATACATGGATAGATATAAGTTCCTCCGCTACAATGCAGTCTTTATGACATCCACACAGACAGTCCAACCCAACAGTGTAGATGTTTTCTTGGAGGCCCTTTCCCTGCAGCGACAAACGGTGTATTTCATTCTCTTAGCTTCAGTTAAGGACTCAGAAAAGATCCTGGAAGAAAAAAAGAAAGCCAGTCTGGAAGTGCTGAAATCAAAGGGTATGGCACAGCCTAAAGTCTACCTGGTCGGACCAGCTGCCCTGGAGAAGTTTGACTTCCCTACTCTATTAGCAGATATGAGTAATGATCTTCCAGAGATCCGAGCACACGCCCTTGTCTTAGCTCTACCAACACTCACCTCAGCTCTGGTCACTCAAAAAAAGGAAGCATTCAAAGCACTAGTATGGGCAGCTGCCTCACTGTCAGGTGGGGTATCAGCAATTCCTGTTCCCCTTGTTGCATCCATGGTGGACTCAAGTATAGGAGTGCGAATCTTGACCAAAGCACGGTTATCTCTTTGCCTGGATGATGAATCCGTGGAGCGATTAGCCCAACAGCGAGGCATGGAACCTACAAAACTTAAAGAGTTACGAAACTCTGTGTTGTCAGTGGAGGTTAGCAAGGGTGAAGTGAAAAGGAGGTTGGCGGCAGCAGAGAAGGACTTGGCCACTGTTTCGTCGAAGCTGCTGGAGATGGCGATGCCTAGAAATGCCCGTTCAGTCAGCCGCTCCTTTGCTGCTATGCTGCGGGCTTTAAACAGTGCCATTGATGAGATGGCAGCTGATGCTCAAAACATACTAGCGGCTGTTCATGCAAAGGGGAAATGAAGGCAAATGTTTGGGGTTTTTAATGTTATGTTCAAAAGTGTATATTTTTCATTTATAGTACAAAAGTACACTGTTAACACCATGTGAGCATAAATTCTGCAAATAAACGCCAAGCACTTTAAGATTATCTGTTCCTGTTATGAATAAATACATAAAATAAGCTTTCCCTTTTAATAGTTGGCTCTTTAAATAGATGAAGTGGGAGGAACTGAATGTGTACTGTAACAGGCATGTTGAAAATTTCGCCTTCAGATTCTCCTCTAGCTTGACTGGGCATGCAAATATTTTCAAGATTTTAAGTCAACTGTGAAAACTTCCTTTTTGCTACTTTAGAAGAGATCATGCATTCTGCATACTGTAAACGGGTCCTCTAAGGTAAGAATATGCTTTTTTGTACTTTTTATGAAAAGCTCTTCTACACTTCCTCTACTTATGAACTCAGTTGATAAAGTTATCTCTGTCAGCAATCGTTGTCCTTTTCAAACATTTCATTAACCACAAAGGTACCAGAAAATGCAATAGCTGTCTCAAAGCTGTAAAAAAAAAATTTCAAAGTAGCTGATTTGGATTAACCACTAAATGCTACTTTGTACATTATGACTTGATTGCATTAAAAATGTTCTGGGATCTGCCAAAGTGTGTACAAATTATTGTTTATTTTTTCTATTGCAGAGACCAGGCTTTAGCCCATTGTGAAAATGAACGCTCATACTTTTGACTGGTTGCTGTTGCTGACTCTAATAAAAAGTAGGTGTTTTATGAGTCCTTGATGAGAACTTTTTTCAACATCTCCACTGGGGTCACATTTGTTAACAAACTTCCACTCTTTCTCTCATCACTATAGGTTTTTCTTGTAACCCCTTCAGTCTAAAAGACTCTATCCTGACAGCTACAGAAGGGTCCTGCATTGAAATTGAATGCACGGTTTCAACAGTGGTCGACTTTAATAATGCATACTGGTTTTGGATGAAAGACCCAGTATATGAAAACCGACAATATAATGCCACTATCATTTACAGTTCATCGAAAACAGAACGTCCTGTCAATCCACAGTTTGTAAACAGAGTCAAATATGTTGGCTCTGAAGATACAAAATGGAAAAATGTTCCTTCAGGCTCACCAGAGAAATGCAGTGTTTTGATCCACGACCTAAAAATAACTGACAGTGGAAACTATTCTTTTAGATTTGTAGGAGAAGGTACTTATAAATGGGTAACTAAGCCATTTACAAGCCTCACAGTTGCAGGTAAGTACAAAGATCAGAATACTGAAAATAATTTACATATACTTAAATTTATACTCTATACTTACTCTATGACTATAGAGTTTTTAAAATGCATTTTTATTAGAATGGAAAAATTGTGGCTTAATAATAATAAAATAAACTGGAAAATGTTAACATTTTTACTTAGCAAAGATGCCTTGACACATATTTTATTTTGATAAAATGGTAAAAATAAAACTACAATACTATCTCTCCACTTTTCACATCTATTTGGCCTTTTCATGAAAACCAGAAATAAATTGAATGATCATTTCAGTAATGCTCTCTCTTGTCATATTTTTTTTTACAGTTTATCGTATTACCTATTATATTATTCTTGATGTTGTCTTGTATTGGCAGATAATCCATGTCTACTCACTTTTGAGGAACCAAAAACTGTTACTGAAAATGACAATGTAACACTTACTTGCCACACACTGACCTCGTGTACTTCAGACCCAGAAATCAAAGCTTTGGGACCACTTTCGCCATCATTAATACAATCAAAAAAAAGTCCTAATACAGCCACACTGAGTTTTAAAGTCACTTGGGAGGATGATGGGAGGATGTTTTCATGCCAAACAGAGAACAATACAGATCCATGTTTGATTCGGAATATCAGCCTCACTGTAGGATGTAAGTTCATAACCAGAAATGTTTTCTACTGAAGTGTGGACATAATTACTAATTATGCATAAGATATGAATGAGGTTGAATGAAGGGTCCAACATGGACTAAAATAATTAAATTGTTACTTTATTAGGAAATTGGTTTAATGAACAATAAAAATTTCAACTCTTTGTTAGCTGGTATTATTTCTCTTAAAAAAAAAATAATTATCTGCAAAAAATCTGTTAATTCTGTGTCAGAATCAGATTAGAAGAAAGTGATAAAATTTTCTAAGTTGATTTAAGATCTACCACCAGAAAATGATCTTGTTCTGCTACAAGATGAAAAATAGAAAAGTTTTTCTGTTTTTTCTAAGTCATTTCAGAAAACCTGAATTGGTACAGTGTGACACCTGCGTTGTAATAAATGTGATTAGCTATTTTCACCTTGCTGCATTTGTGAATATATGGATGTATCTGAAATCCAATACTTGTTCTATTCTGTATATTTCATTTGTGTAAACAATCAACACACTGTGTACCTGTATGCACACTATTTACTAATCTGTATTGATTTGCCTTTTGAACAGATGCTCCCAAAAACATGTCTGCAAATATAAGCTCTAACGTTGTAAAGGAAGGAGAGTCTGTCAGTTTCACTTGCTCTGCTAAAGGACAACCTGAGCCCACTTTTAAATGGACTAAAGATGGTCGAGATCTTGACTCAAATGCCAATTGGATGATCTCATCAATTAATGCATCACAGAGTGGATCATATACCTGTAAAGCTGAAAACAAACATGGGGGTAAAGAATTAGTGGTGACTGTCGAGGTTATTTGTGAGTATTGTTTCACATTAATTATGTTGATCTATTCTTACAAATTTTTAGCAAATGTCATCATACCTGAATGCCTTTTAATGGGTTTGTATCTCAGTGGTTTAAACTTATGTTGGTGCAGTTTAAGATATTGTCGTTGTATTTGGCATAAGCCTTTATTTTTTATGAGAATCCTGAATTTTAGAATTTTTTAGTTCTGATTTATCAGCCCAGTATTTTCAGCGCTGATTATTACAATGAATCAACTTTACCAAATACTGACATCTTCTGTTATAGATCCCCCTGATGTTGACATAGAGATTTCATGGGAGACTAAAAGAAGGACTATTATACAAGGAGATAAAGTCACTTTTACATGTTCTGTTAAGAGAAGCAACCCATCATCAGACTCTTTTACTTGGCTGAAAGACACAACACGTATTGGTTCAAAACAGATAACTGTTGTTGAAAACATACAGCCAGAAGACAGTGGTAAATACACATGTAGAGCCAGGAACAAAGTGGGCTCTGGATCAAAAACTCTTCAACTTATGGTTCAGTGTAAGTTTTACACCTCTGTGTTCCATATGTCTATGAACATAACAGAGAAAATAAAAAAAAGATTAGTGCTGATGCTGTATTGACTGTTTCAGTATCAAAAGTATTCTGAAAGTTATTTACTGTTTTCCAGACAAACCAAGGAAAACTAACATTTCTATCCATCAAACAAGTGTGAAAATTAATACAGCCGCCGCATTCACTTGTTTAACTGATGCATATCCAGCCCCTTCAAGCTATTCCTGGTTCCATTATAAGCAGACTGACATCTCCCAGAAGAAGATGCTCATGGTTTTCAAAGAAACTCTTCACTTAGAAAAAGTAAAAAGAGCAGATGAAGGATGTTACATATGCAACGCGAGCAACAGCATTGACACAGGGAACACTAGTAAGCCAGTGTGCATAGAAGTGTTGTGTAAGTACTCTGCTGACATATTAAAGTTTCTCTGCACTTTGTTTTAGGACTGATTCACTTTATCAATCAGTACCATCAAAAAAAAAATGCATACCTGCTTTTTCAGATCAATGTGATTATTACTGTTGTAGCATAGCGTTAGATGAAGCTGCACTTGCCTAATGACAATTACTTAGTATGTTAACTGTCAAGCAAACTTGTCGGTGTCAAATTAAATATTGTAACCCAAGTAAAAGCTCAAATTTGACTTAAACTGCAACTTTTATACAAAGAAAATAAAAACATACTGCGTCATTTAGTGAATGCTGGTTCAGAATAGAGCTGACATTCTGTTTAAGGACTGATCTTGTAATACCATTCAGCATGTTAAAAATGATGCTCACAGGTGCTTCCTCTCCACAGTTCCTCCCAATAATACCAATCTGTACATGACTGAGTTGGTCACTGAAGGTGAGCCTGTCGAAGTCAACTGCTCTGCTGAAAGTTTCCCACCGCCAACTTTCACCCTGGCAAGATATTCTAAATCAAATTCTCAGATTCTAGAATGGATAACTTTAGACAACTCCTACAAATTTAAGGCAACTTCAACAGACGCAGGCTTTTACACCTGCAAGGCCTCAAACAGCGAAGGAAACAAGTGGAGCTCAAAAAAGCAACTGGTGGTGAAATGTAAGCAATTGAGTGATGCATGTCTTTCTCATATATATGTTACATCCAACACAATTATATTCTGATAATATTCAATCATCTAATAACTGGACGACAACTTCAACTGAAATGTGATTTTAGTACAATTTCTCAGGCAGCAAAGTTTAGCTGTTCCATACTTTCAAGCTCCTATTTTTTGTTTTTGTTTTTTTACAAAAGACACATCATCAGCTCAGGAAACAGTGTTCAAGAAGCATGGGGCATTGTTGTAATATATTAACTACTGTTGTTTTTCTTTATTAGCAGATTAGATTATTTTACAGCTGAATTTCGGCTATAATAGAATTTGAGTTGTAAATAATTTAAATATTAAGGTTGTGATTTTACAGAAAGACCTTGTGATTAAAAACAAACAAATAAAAACATCATCTCACTTCTTTGTTTATAATTTGCGTTAAATGCAGATAGCCCCAGAGAGGTGAAAATAACAGGTCATCCTGCTCTTATTGTAAAAGAGAATGAGTCATTAACACTGGATTGCAGTGCCAACTCGTACCCATCAGTAAGCTCCTTCACCTGGATGAAGATGATCGATGGGACGATGGAAACCACTATAAGCACTGAGACACCGTTCATTGTGGATTCTGCAAGTGTCTCTGACAGCGGGAAGTACCGCTGTACGGCCAAAAATGAAATTGGAACGGGGAAATCAGTGCAAGTTGAAGTTAAAGTTAAGCGTGAGTACACTTGAATATTTCAGTTATTGTTTCTCACCAACAACAGAGTATCCACACGTCTGATACTTTGCTTTGTAATTATTTACTCGTTTCATCTAAACTTCAAATATGACATGGACTCTAACAAGTGGTTGATTTTACTGGTTTTAGTTTTTCATTCTGGGATAAGTAAAAATGCTTTAGAAAGGTCATTCAGGTTGTGCCACATGTGCGCTTTGGACCAGCAACTAAGGGATATGAGAAAGGAACATTTCTAACTCTAGATGAAGCAGCTTTGAATAGAGCAACTGTACATTGTCATTTTAAAACTTTCCATATTTAGCTATACTGTCTGTTTTTGAAGTCATTATTTTGCATTTCCATTTCTTCTTTTTTCCTCTGTTTAGATGCTCCAAAATTCACAAAGATTGAAAAAGAAAAGGAAGAGCAGCATGATGAAGAGACAAGAGTGAAACTGAGCTGCATCAGTCAGTGCTATCCTGAAGTCACACAATATTCATGGTACCAGAGGATAAACAAAAAAGAGAGCAAAAATGTAGCAAACGGTACGGATATTTTTGTGAGATCAGATCAGCCTGGGGAGTACTACTGCGTCGCAAAAAACGAGATTGGTGAAAGATCATCTGAGCCAATAAAGCTATTTGACGGTGAGTGAATTCCAAAGGCATTGACCTGTATCTCTACTGTGCATTATTTTTTATATAATAATACATTTAAATTATATTTTTCCTTTTTTTAATACGTATATAAAATTTTGTAGTGGTGTAGAGTGGGGTCATGTTAACAAGCCATCAACATTTGTTTTAACAATATTACATTATTTAATAAGCTCAACTTATTCATGTCCAGGTATTTACAAATCAGTGCCTATTATCCATCACCTACTCTTGCATAATGTCTGTGTAATCAAAGTAAACATGTGTCAGGTTACCCTTATTTGAAAAGTACATTTAAACAGAACAAAGAAAAAAAATCATACACACAATGTGTGTATGCCCTTAAAAGTAACACTGCCCATTGAGCTGTCTTGGTGGAGGTTTGTGCTCTTTGGGTGCTTTTTGTTTTTCTGTGCTACCTGTTCACAAATCTCTCTATATACTGATGTTCTGTCTCTTCTAACCACAGACACAGTTATGAAGATTGTGAAGATCTTCTCGCTTTGTCTTATTTTTCTAATTGTATGCATACTCATCTTTTTGTACAGGTAATATACAAAGTAAATAACAAATAGTTTCCATTAGAGAAACGTGATCGGGTGATTGGCCTGTATGACTGCTCTTCTGCCCCTTTGTTTACAGACGCAGAAGGAACAATTTAATTCAACAAAGAACTACAAATGTGTGGTCCTGCAGTAGTTTTCTGGTATTAACTCATATGTTAAATCTTTTGAATTGTTAGTGAAATGAAACAAAAATGATGCATTTCCATCTGTAAACTGAATCAGGGTTCCTGGAATGGAGTCAGCAGGAGCAGCGGCAATCAGAGTGGTTTGGCAGAGCCGTTCAGGAGCAGAGATGACCTCTTGCTAAACCAGCCATTTCAACCAAATGCCCAACGACCCCAGCGTCATCCAGACAGCACGTAAGTCTGCAGCAGTTCGCACTGTCCAGCTCAGAACAAGGGACTCATTGTTGGCAGGGGAGCTGGGTGCTGCTGCTCACTCTTTCGTCAAAGCACCCATTTAACATCATTCAGTTATGAATGGCACACTGAGAGTCTGCTCAGCTTTTGAATGGTTCTGATTCTGAATGTGCATTTTTTATTTTTAACATCATTATTTTTCCACAGGACTGCATCCAACGTGAACACCGTTTACTCTGCTGTGAATCTGCCCAAAAGCAAACAGGTGATCCAATCATATCAGAGCAAGCTCAACAAAGACAAATCCATTTACAAATGAATAAATAAATGAAACTTTAATAGTGACAATATTAAAGTATAATGAAAGTATACTGAGAATTGGGTATATTTCAAAGATTACCCGTTCCTGTTTTACTGCACAGCCTCTTTTCATTAAATAGACATAAAACACTGCACAACTGGAAAAATCAAATGTATATATTATATACATTTAAGTTAAACATATATTGTTAACTCTTAAAATGTTATTAACTTCTAATTATGCCAGTGAAAAAACATCCTAATGTTTTATAAAAATCATTCAGACAAATGACCTTTATCAGCAATGACCTTTATTAACCACTAAAAACATGTTTCCGTACTTTAGAGGCTCTGTAGAAAATAATAAAATTAAAGGTCAAGAGTAGTTTTATCTCCACTAATCCAGCCTTATGCTTATGCTGTCCCTTAATGTTAATATATATCTGTCAGTATAGTTATTAATTATCCTTCATGTAAGGCATGAATGAACTGATTCAGTTGCTACTCTACATTCATTGACATTCTCTCTGCATTTGCTCAGGCTGCCTCTGCACAAAACCCAATCAAAGGACATGGTGGAAACATGGGAAATGATTCTCTCAACTACGCTTCTGTGTTCTTTGTGAATAGAAAAAAGTGAGAATTCAGTTTTGCATATAAAAGGAGCCTAAATGATATGTTATTACGTGACTTCTTTTATGACTATATGTTTTTCCCAGGGATCCAGAGGAGGATGCTGAGTACTCTGTGGTGTCAAAGCCTAAGAAGTCAAAAGTGGTAAGAAAGCTCAAAATGCCTTTTTTTCCCCTGTATCTCATTCGGTTTATTAGCTTATTTCATTGTATTTGTATTGTATTTGTATATCATATACTCATTGTATATGATATACAAATACAAATAAAAATAATTGTAGCAAGGAAAATTAAGTTAAGGCAAAGTAAAGAATGAAAATGATCTTCAACAAGGGTTATTTTTGTACATCAAATCCAGACACTTTCAGAAATTATGACACCGTTTTGTCACTTTTTGTCATCTAGACAGAACAAGAAGTGCAGGAGGACTATGAGAACATCGGCGAAGAACTTCCACCCAAACCTCCATATACATATAACTTTGACTCAGACACAGATACCAGTGAAGATGAGGTGGAGGTCAACTATGCTCATGTGAACATTAAGCCAAAGTCTGACCACCAGCGAGCAAAGAAAGACTCCAGCAGCAGCAGCAGCAGCGAAGATGAAACTCAGTACTCTCAGGTCAAAATTTGACTAAAAATGCTTTGATCCTATTCAGACATCTCTGCCAGTTTGTGCCATGGACGTTCTGAAATATATTTGCCAGGCTAACTATACTGAACAAGGCTTGTATTACTTCATTGTTTCTTTTTTCCTTCCTGGGATATAATTTTAGCTTTCCTTTATGTATAGTAATAAGTCCCCACAAGTACACAAACCTATCTTTTTATCATAGATGTAAGACTGTTGGGGAAGTGTATATGGATAAGTGATAAAATGAAATGACTGCTGTTGTAAAATTGTGCTCCCATCCTCTGAGTTTTTTAATGTATATATCTGTATTGAAATGAAAGTACTTTACTGTATGCATAGATCCATTTCATAACCTGCTTTGACACAAGCTGTTGTTTGATGGCAAACTTGACTGCAGGGCCAGTTACTCTTTTAATCACATAATAATACAAAGTTGTCAATAAAAACAAGTGCCTAACAAGTTTTAGGTTGTACCTGCTTCTTACACACTCCACAAAGGTTTTTTAGAATTAGACAAAGGTTAGTCATATGCATATGTTAGTCAGATTCAACCTCAGCATACAGATATGTCTTTTTTTTCTGTCACACAATTTTTACTAGTAAGACAAGAGAAGAATTTACAGTCGAGGATCAAAACCAGGGCCGGAGGGAATCTCCAAACTCCTGGGCTTCTGCTGTCAATTCCTCTAAAGCTAAGTGACCACTTTCTCATCAACCCTTCGTGTAAGTCCCTTAGCATCTTTCTCTCTTCCCAAATGAGCATCTGCAAGTGTTTCTTCCTACTTTGCATCTCCTCCATTGCTTGGTGCTTCTCGACGGATCTCAGAATCCACACCAGTCTTAGAGGCCAGGCCTTTGATCTCACCTTCCCCGAGCTTACCCTCTGACCTGGCCTGAAGTTGAGCAAAGTCCACATCAGCATAATGGAGAGAGTCATCCTTGTATTCTGCTGCTTCCGCCTCAAGAACGGCTTTATTGACATAAATCACATCTGCCTTTGAAGAGTTTACAGAGAAACCACAACAGTGTGTTTCAGTAACACAGAAAAGATGTGTTTTTTTCTATTTCAATAATGAGGTTCACTTTAACTGTGTTTTTTTAAGAGCATATGTTTTGGCATAATATATTCATATTTACTATGCAAGAAAACGTTTATTTTATCATTCAAACAGGACACACGATTAGCTCAGAGAGTCAGAATATGTTTTGGAGTCTAAAGAGCTTGGAAAGAAAGAAGTTTCTTGAAGACGTTTCTTTTCTCAGCCAAGAAGCTTCTTCCTCTTTCCAAGCTCTTTAGACTTGGTCTTTAGACCACGATGACCTGGATGACTGAGAACCTCCACAGACAATATGTTTTGGTGTTTAAATCACACTGACACATTGGCAAGTACACAGGAAGAGCTGAAGGCAAACTCATTCTACCACAAGTGGGGTTTTTTTTCTTCATCTAACTCATACATATGCATCAACATAAACTCACCTCATTGGTGACTAAACAGTCTGAAATATCCACAAGTCCCTTGTCAAGTGAAACATTGCCCTTCCTTTTCCTGCAACCATCACAGAAAGGTGAAAGGTTTAATTCACATTAAAGATTTTACATTGAAATATGCTTTAGGAAAAATACTTTCTCCTGGAAAATTCCTTGCCACAAGATTAAAAACTCTAAAAGTCGTTATCCCCCTGATAATGTTTTGATTTTGTCATAATTCATGTATTACACGTGTGTTTTCAGCTTCAAGGTGGGCAGATAAAGTTTCATCAGAAGGGTGCCTTGTTGGTAATGATTTGTGGCAGCTGTGGTTACTCTATAATTAGTCAGCTTAAAAAAGGAACCTTGAATTATATATTATCATTATATATGATAATCGTAACCTACTTTGAAAATATCTGGTACCAGTGTTCTGTGTTCCTCACCTGCAAAGGCATATCAGTAGCGGTATGAAAACCAGCAACATCCCCAGTGCTCCCACTCCAGAACCAATCAGCAAAGAAAGAGTATGGAGGACTTAAAAAAACAAAACAGTCATATCAATCACTAAAAGATGCAAATGACACAACAGAAAAGCCAAATATAAAATGAAGCTTCCTACAGATTTCTTTACCTAGCTGAGTTTCACTGGAGGATATATTGAAAGCTATACTATCAGACCCCAGGGAGTTGCTGCTCAGGCACACCAGAGAGGGCATGTCTTGGCCCAAGTAGTACAGAGTGATGACGCTCCTCACGCTCGTGCTTCCCAGATTTACTTCCCGAATTGGGATATCAGCAGAGTGATTGACAAGCTCGCCAGCCAGCTGCCAAACCAGGGAGGGAAGCGGGTTCCCCTGAGTGTTACAGGTACATCGGATCTGGGACAAAATCTTCACACAGCGGGAAGAAAATAGGATCTCTGGAGCAACTGAGACAAAGAAGGTAATGGGTTAACAGAATAGGCTTATGGGCGCTTTTCTTGGGGAAACATAAAGGCTTCAAAGGAATGAAAACAAGAATAAGAGTCTTACATGTGACATCAATGCTGACAGGCTCTGAGCTTTCAGCTCCATGGACATTCAGAGCTTCACAATGATACTGATCATCTGAAAGTTTGGTCACATTGAAGGTGAAGTGTTGCTCAAAGCCCACCGCTTCCTTTTTCCTTCCTGCCACCTGAAACCAGGTGAAGTTCACCGCTGCTGGATTGGCGATGCTTGTGCAAGTCAGAGTCACAGAGCTGCCATCCAGCACAGGACCAGAAGGATCAACAGACACTGAAGTATTTTTAGGAGGATCTGAAAGGAAAATAATATTCCTTGTTAGTATTGCATCCGAAGACTTTTTTTTACTTGTTTGGGAATGCATATTCAGCCTTTCAGAAAATATATAAATTAGGATCTTCTGGTGCAAGTTTTAGGACAGAAAGTTATTAATTGATATACATAATACTTTTTTTCTTTTTCATTGTGATTCATATTATTCCTTTTTGATAGAATTAAATGTGTTTTGCTTTGGGGGGGCTTTAATCATACTTTTCTGTGCTCTTACAGCTTGATGAGGACACAAATTAAACAAAACAGCTACACATACATTCAGACACTGGCACACATGTGGACACAGTGGAGCTCAGTCATGATGGACTCAGAAGGTTTTGAGGTTGTCACGCAATATGACAATGTGTTACTGTCCATAGCTCAGACACTAGTGTTGCCCTGTTAACAAGTCTTGGCCCCAGATCATGTTGGGTTGAGCACAGCTGGATATACAGTAGAGCCATGTTCAGGACGTGAGCACACTGTAGACATACAGTTCTGTTGTTTGTTTTCGGTGTAAATCAATGTCTTTACTGTGTTAAATTAACTCACACTGAATGTCCAGCTGAATTGCTGCTGACGTTTCCTCTCCCAGATCATTTTTGGCTGTACAGTGGTAATCACCGCTGTGGCTGGTGTCGGCACCGTCTATGACCAAGACTGGTCCGAGCTCCTTATCCATCTCATTATCTCTGTACCAGGTGTAGTTGGTCACTGGTGGGTTAGAGCGGCTCGTACAGATCAGAGAAACAGAGCTGCCCTCCAGAACTGGACCAGTGGGATCGACGATTACTGTTGTTTCCCTCGGGGAAACTGGAAAAATAAACAAGCATGGGTTCAGTCTATGCTGTGATCCAACATTTATAATCTGTCTTTTTGTTTCAGGGTCACTTACACTGTACGTCAATCTGAGTGATAGAAGAATTCTGGCTTCCATGACTGTTACTGACTCCACAAAAAAACTGACTGTCAACTTCTGACACTGTGGCTGAAAACTTCTTCTTTGATCCCACCACTGACACCTCATCTCCATTCACTTTGTACCAGGTGTAGCTGTCCACAGCTGGATTTGCATTAGTGTTGCAGGTCACGGTCACTGAGTTGCCTTCTTTTACAGGACCAGAGTAACTAACTGATGTGTTATTTGGAGGATCTGAAGGAGAAATATGAAATTGTTAATACACAATCTATCTGCACAGACAGATTTTTTGGGCCACTCATAACCAGTGTCAAGCCTACAACTGGAATGATAAACATTTGTCTTTTCACATCAGCAAAATTGGATTTGTGTTTCTGGAGACCTGCCAAATGTTTACAATGTAACCAAGGGTCTATCCCAGCTGTAGAGCTTGATTGCAACTTGATTGAATGGCAAAACTGAAGCTCATTGAAACAGAGTGACTTTTGAAACTATACAAAAAAAAACCCTAAACCATCTGATTAGATGTTCTTTTATAGGCTTTTTATTATCCTGGAGAAGACGAAATCAGATAATATCAGACCATAAATAAAATCATGTTATGGCATGAACGCAAACAATAAAAGAAAAGGTGATAAAATATACTCACAAAGAACACTTAGCGTCAGAATTTTTTCATACAGAAGGTCACTTTTCCCAGCTTGTCGGTTATAGACGGCAGTGCAAGAAACTTTTTGTTCATTGTGAAGGTGAGAAGCTGTGAAGTTTATCACAGAGGTCGCAGGATTAGCTTCCACTTCCTCCTCTGTGTCACCTAAAGCGGGCGACCATGTCAGAAGTGGAGGAAGAATGGGACAGTGAGAAACAGCGGAGCAGGTCAATGTCACTGCAGTTCCTTCTTCTACCTCCAGGTTCGATGGAGTTATGGTAGGTTTAGGCAGTGAATCTGAAAAATAGAACAATACAAAAATGACATAATGAACTAAAATGTAGTAAAGATGTGGCTTTATGTGTAGAATAGCAAGAGGAGGGGACAAACTTTGAGTGGATATGAGGACACTTGAAGGAAAGTTAAACTTCAAATCATTGTCACACTGCAGTCTGAAGTAATAGTTGTCATAATGGCGTGGTGGCATGTTGTTGAAGATGGTGGTGCAGTCTTTGTCACGCAGGATCCCAGTCAGGTTTCCTTGCTGGATATTTAAGCTTCCACTTGCACCAGTGAGGCTGGAATCAAACACTGGAGTTCTACTCCAGCCTTTCTTCCAGATAGCTTTACATGAATCATCCAGGAATTCCTCCCATTCTGGGGGCAAGGTGAATCTGCAGCGGATCAACACGCACGATCCACTCAGTGCTTCTACAGTCTGAGGCAAGAAGACTGCCCAGTTTTGGCATAAGCTACCTGAGTTGAAGCAGCAGAAATATGACATTAGGTAAAATAAAGTAAACATTCTAATTACTGCCAACGTAAAGGTTCTGCATTTGCATCTACATGTGAGGAAAGACTGATAAGTCCCTGGCAACATGACTGAAATTAAAATAACATACCTTGAAGTAGACTGCATATAAAGAAAACCTTTATTGCAACCGTCATATTCGTCTGATGATCTGAGTGAGGTACTGCAAACAGGACACTTTTATTGCTTGCTATAAATGTTATTGTATGGCTAACATTCAAATATGAAAATGCAATTTAGTCTTTAGGACAAGCTGAGAGTCACACTATATCCATTCTACAAAATGTTGATGTTTTGCTGAAAATAACTAAAATATTGTTTTAAGCCGGTGAGACTTTGTTTGCTTCATTGTTTATGTAATTATTCTTTATTTGCATATGGTAATTTCCCTTTTTTGAAGGTAATAATTAACTAAAAAGAGGAAGCAATATAAAAATCATCCATGATCTTATTCTTTATCCTCAACAATATTTCATATAATATTTAGTACATTTATTAAGGTAACATTCTTACCTTAAAAGCCAACAGAAGTGTTCAGCATACAGTGTCTTTTCTGGAAAGAAAAAAAAGTTTTAAAAAAACTCATTTGAGGTCACAAATCCTGAGATCATTTTAAAGTATACAATGATAACATTAATATTAATAAAGTTCAAATGAAGGGTTTACAAGCATTTAACCATCAGTGGTAGTAATCCAACAAGTGAGTCATGTCAGACTGGTAGTGTGTCTGGATGTCGCACACAGCTCTTGTCAGATGTGTCCGGGGAGTGGCGTGTAGCAGAACAACAAGGTTTTGATACTCTCTCTGTATTTCAGCTGTTTTAACCAAGTGCAGAATTGTGCATAATAATGCATTATTTGTATAATGCATTTGATCCCACTGAGAGCTTGAAATGGGAAAGAAAGGTGAATTATGAGCTGACGTTAATATTCTATGGCACAAAGAATAAAGACAGTTCTGGTACCTTGTACCAGCAACGTGTACCTAATAAAGTGCCTGGTGAGTGTACACAGTGATGTGCTTGGAAATAGCTCGACACTAAACTGATTTTCATATGTATCTTGTATATGTATCTTCTCTTATAAAATGATTTATTATCCATAATCAGAAGTCATCAGTGAACTCATATACATGGTTCCACTGGGGTTAAAGAGAAAAATTAAGATTAAATGATACATTTAGACGATGAGAGAGAGGAGGCTGGATGGAGGACAGTTATGAAGAGGGTGAAGAGTGGAAAGGTAGATGGGTCAAATGATACATGTGGGGAGATATACAGGTGTCTAGGAGAGAAGACAGTGGACTTTTTAACCAGACTCTTTAACACAATCTTGGAAAGTGAGAGCATGTCTAAGGAATGGAGAAGAAGTACAGAGGTGATGTTTTTCAGGAGCAAGGGTGATATACAGAACTGCAGTGACTACAAAAGTCAGCAGAAGCAAGACGTGTGTGGGCAAGGGAGACACGTGGAAAGCTGTACATGTTACGTACGAGGTAATGACGGTGAATGAGTTTGAAGTATCTGGGGTCAACCATCCAAAGTAACTGAAAATGCACAGGAGAGGTGAAGAAGAGAGGGTGAAGGTAAGGTGGGGTGGAGTGGGTGGAGTTCAGTGTCAGGTGACAAGGCAACGGGAAGGTTTACAAGATGATAGCGAGACCTGCTGTGTGGTTTGGAGACGGTGACACTGATGAAAAGACAGCAGGCTTCGCTGGAGGTGGCAGAATTGAAAATGCCAAGATTTTCACTGGGAGTGACCAGAATGGACACGACTAAAAATCAGAGTGACAACTCAGGTTGAGCAGTTTGGGGACAAAGTTAGAGATAGTGTAAACATTTCAACCTTGCAGAGAAGCAACAGTCGCTAACAGACAAAGGATGTTGTTGATGTAGTGAAGGAGGACATGCAGAGGGTTGGAGTAACACGGGAGGATGCCAGGGACAGGGTGACATGGAGCCAGATGATCTGCTGTGGCAGCCATTAAAGGGAGCAGCCGAAAGAAGAAGATGACAAGAAGATGACAAACTGGATCATATCTGTAACTTCCACATTCCTTCGTCAGAATTATTTATTATTGCAACCATCTTACAATAAAAATTTATTATGAATAAATGCAGAGAAAACATTTTTTTTTTATGAATAAACTTTTAATAGTGCATAACAGTGTATGTCTTCATTTATTTGAAAATCAAACCCATAAAAATTTCTGAATAATAAATAATTTTAAAAATGTCATTTACAATGTATCTTTAATAAAAACTGAGAAAAATTTGGACATTTTAATGGGAACATCTGACAATATAAAGCAATCCAAAACATATTACAACACAAAACGGTCACAGTGTTTAACCTCGACGTGCCTCTGTAATTTAAGTACACTTATTTTTGGACTGTTACAGTGGAATGCATAGTATTGCACAGGAGTTGTTATTATGTTCACCACCTGTTGTAGTGTATTATTGCGTAGTGTACATCATTCTTGTAATGCTGGATTGTGACCAGGAGAGGGAGGTAAAACTCAGCTTAACACCTCCCAGTAACAGACACCCATTGTGCAAGCTGCTGAGTGAAGCTGCTTGTGGATTGCAGCTGGTGAACCTCTGTCGCCATCAATCACTCTGTCAGTAACAGTTTCCACAACTCAGTTTAACCACATCTGTATCTCGTGCACTTTATTCACATATTCATGAGTCCAGGTATAGAATGAGCTCCTGAGGTGGATCTTCAACAAAATTGGACCTTAGACAGCAGGGAGGGAAACACAACCCTCTTGCGCTGCCTGCCTAGAAGCAAGGATTGTAAATTCAAAAGTTAATAACGACTATGCTCGTCTGTTGCTGTGACAATAACATCCATCCAGATCCGCATGGACACTGCACTGGAAGCCACCAGAAAGAACAGTCGGTCATATGTCTTCACACAGAACGTCAGACTGGGCCGTGGTGACTAAAAAGAAGGCACAGACAATGAAACCGTCATCAGCTGATGAAGAAGCAGCTTTTTTTTGCTTGGTGGTAATGTTTTTTTTGTTTTGTTTGTTAAGATATACCAGTCAAAATTTTGGACACACCTTCTATTTTAATTGTTCTTCTTTATTCTTATGACTATTTACATTGTAGATTCTCACTGAAGGCATCAAAACTATGAATGAACACGTGGAATTATGTAGCAAGCAAAAAAAAAAAATTATATATTCTCCAAAACAGCCCCCCTTTGCTTTGATTGCTGCTTTGCACACGTTTGGCATTCTCTCGATGAGCTTTATAAGTCATCTGAAATGATTTTCCAATAGTCATGAAGGAGTTCCCAGACATGCTGAGCACTTTGCTTTCACTCTGTGGTACATCTCATTCTGAACCATCTCAATTGGCTTTATGTCAGGTGACTGAGGAGACCAGGCCATGTGGCGCAGCACTCCATCACTCTCCTTCTTTGTCAAATAGTCTTTACACAGCCCGAAGGTGTTTTTGGGGTCATTGTTCTGTTGAAAAATAAATGATGGTCCAACTAAACGCAGACCGGATGTGATGGCATGTCGCTGCAGGATGCTGTGGTTGCCATGCTGGTTCAGTGTGCCTTCAATTTTGAATAAATTCCCAACAGTGTCACCAGCAAAACATCCCCACACCATCACACCTCCTCCTCCAAGCTTCATGGTGGGAACCATGCGTGTAAAGAACATCCGTTCAGCTTTTCTGCGTTGCACAAAGACACAGCGGGTGGACCCAAAGATCTCAAATTTGGACTCATCAGACCAAAGCACAGATTTTCACTGGTGCTAATGTCCATTCCTTGTGTTTCTTGGTCCAAACAAATATCTTATGCTTATTGCTTTTCATTAACTTGCGGTTTCTGAGGCTGGTGACTCAGATGAATTTATCCTCAGCAGCAGAGGTGACTCTTAGTCTTCCTTCCTTTCTGTTGTTTCCCTTTACTTAGCTGATTGGTTCTTGCCATAATATGATTCTAATAGATGTCAAATAGGGCTGTCAGCTGTGTACCAACCTAATTTCTGCACAACACAACCCCATTAAGAAGGCAAGAAATTCCACAAATGAACCCTGACAAGGCACACCTGTGAAATAAAAACCATTCCAGGTGATCATGAACCTAATTGAGGGAAGGTCAAGTGTTTTCAGCATTGTCAACAAAGCAAACAGTGGCTTCTATCAAGAATCTAAAATGCAAGGCGTATTTAGAGTTATTTATCTTTTTTTTTCTTTGCTAGATAATTCTATCTATCTATCTATCTAGATAGATAGATAGATAGATACCATTAAATGAGAAGGTGTGTCCAAACTTTTCACTGGTAGTGTATATCCGAGTAAAACCGCTGCCCAGCAGAACAAAAGTCTGGTAATAAGAGATTAATGTTACAATAATGTTTGCACTTTTTAACCATCTTTCTAATTTCTGTCTTGCAGCATTAACTTAGCCTCTATTTGTTGTATAAGTGCAGACTGATAATCACCTGCACACAACTAAGAAAAGAACAAGATCTTCTGACCACAAACTATTTCCCTGAGGATTTTCTTTTCCTCATTTATTCCTACATGGTGAATAAGGTCACTGTAAGTAAGAGGGTTGACACTATTACTTTCTTAGAAGATGCCAGTGAGCACCAAATAAAAGTCTTACTAAGCAGTACTAATGTTACCAACAACCTACCTTTGATTTCTAGTCTATTCAAATACGATGGTACATGTATCAGGTCATATCATATAAACAAAACTATTTGGAAATATAAGGTAGCAAAACAAATTTTGCAACTGGTTTACATACTACAATAAACTCAAATGCACATGTGTGTACCTGTGATAGTCATCTTAATTCTACTTGAGTTGTTTTGTTTGTGTTAACTGTACGTTTCAGGAGAAAGAAAATATTTATTGGACTTCCTCTCTGCGCTATATGTAATATATTTAATAATCATTATAAATATTGGTCCTGAAAACATTCTGTAAAGAGATTCTAGAAATATTTTTTGAAAGTGTTTTGGCGGATTTATGACTGGATGACACGTCAAGAAATGACTTTAGAACGTCTACAAAATGAGTCCAGTGCAGTTTAAGCTACATTTACAAACTGTTGCCCTTCTGATCCAAGGTCTGTGCTCAGGAACACGTGAAAAACTTCACAGATTTATTTAAAGTCCAGTTGTGTAAAATATGAGAACTCACAGAGGTGCCTGTTCGTAGATGGTCGTAGTAAACTTCCTCTATTGCTTGGAAATAAATGACTCCCTTTAGCTTCCTTTCATCACAGTCTGCAGCAAAGGTAAAAAAGGAATTTTAGAACATTAATATTGAATATTTAAGTCAATGTGAATTTAAAAAAAAATAATTCCTTGTTCTTTCTACAAAGCACAATAAAAAGTAAGAAAAAAGAAATTTAAAAAATGTTTAGAATAAAAAATTTGATGTGATGTAATCTTATAATAAGTCTGACCACCTCCTAGCGTGACAGAGAAAGGTTCATTCAAACAAAGAGGCAAACACAGAGTCAGCGAGCACACCCCTCCAACCAGTCTAACCTGTATAGTAGGCTAGTCGTCTATGGTCCATGTCAAACAGGAACCATCTCTTCTTCCAGGTTTTGACCCTCCCCCCTCGTTTGGTCAGGAAGCCCGCACAGCGTCGAGACGTCAGCCGCAGTTCCGTGCAGCCAGTCACTCCATGACCCAGAGACTCCACATGGGCCCTCAGGTCAAAGTTTGGAGAGAGGAAGAGGGGCAGGCTACGCTGCTGGAAGACAAATGGACTTTAAAGAAGCTTGAAAAACACAAAACAAACAGTCAATTTACCATGATAGACTGACTAGTTCCTATTGGAGTTTATAGTGGTTACACTTGTTTTAGGTCCCCAAAACCCCAAGGATGAGATGATAAAAATGTAAATGTCTTGGTTAAAGATGTTGGAAGTCAGTTAGTTATAAAATCATGAAAAATGAAACAGAATAACAACAAAACAGGTGACATAAGCGTCAAAGCTTGTCTTTTGGTACTGCCAAAGAAACATTTTATCCATTCTCCTTATCAGGGAAGGAGTCAGGGTACCCGGAGAGAACACACGCAAACACGGGGAGAACATGCAAACTGCACACAGAAAGGCCCCAGCCAGTTGGTGGATTCAAACCTCTTGCTGTGAGGCAACAGTTCTCAAAACTAATCTAACAATCCCGCATTACAGTTTCGTGGAAACTCCTTGTATTGTGGGTAATGTCAGCATCAAGTCTCGACAAGAACATCGAGAATACATGGATTAAAAGGACTACATATGTGTCTGTTGCATTAGGTTTAGTCATTTTATAAGGAAAACAAAATATTTTTTTCACTAACTTATAGTTTGAATTTCATTCATACCTCAGAGGAGTTTGGGGAAGAGATGACCCTTTGTTGCTCTTCTGGCTCTGGTCTTTGTGGGGTCTCTGGTTCTGGTGGTTCTGTTCTGGAAGAATTAAGCTCTCTTTGTCTTCTCTCCTCCAACAGCAACTGTCGCTGATCTTCCTGAGTTCATCGCACATCAAAACAAATTATTATCCAAACCATTTCCAAGGTAACACAGTAAGATGGAAACGACACTGGTTTAACCCAGCTGGAGGTATGCATCCAAAAGCATAAAGGAAACTGAAATCAGAGTTGCACTATAAATCCTCCCATTCCTTTTTTGAAATTCTTTGAAACTCTTAGTCAAATGCATGCACATTTTTTTAGTTTCTCCAACTGCCAGTGCTACAAACATGCATTACAAAACTCCAAACATCTGCTGTCTACTTTCCTGGAGCTGAGTGGGTGTCAGTAATCAGACAGGCGTATCTAATTCAGTGTGTCGCTGATGATTAGAGGTGTCAGCGAGTGTTTCCCACAGCAGGTGACTCACCCGCTCTCTGAGCAGCCTCTCTCTCTCTGCTTTGGCTTCCTTCAGTTTCTTCTCAATCTCAATGAGATCCAAAAGGCATGGACTGTAAGAAAAAAGGAATAATATAATTGAGTACAAAAGCCTTATACAGTTAGTTTAAATTAAAAAAAATATTCTTTAGAAAATGATCCAATTAGCTGTATTTGTTTAACAAGTTATCAGTAGAATTAAATGAACATATGAAGCATAATTAACCAGACTCAAGCTTATCATCAGCAAAGATTGAGCTAGTGTTTAACAGGATGCGACAATGCAAAAGGCCAAATCATGTCATGTGCTACATCATGAAGTGCTCCTGAAACCCATCATGTAGTACGTCCAATACTATTCAATGAACAGACTTGTAACACCAGTGCAATCACCTCAACCGACACCTAACCTTATCTTCTGCTGCTGCGCAAGCCCCATGTTCATTTGCAAATGTTTTATCATTAACAGACAGCTCTACACCCCGTTTACTTCCAGTAACACAACAAAGTACGCCTTCAACTGTTGCTGCTGTTGTATGCAAGTTCACAACAGTGTTGCTAACGTCGTTTGTTAGTAAGCCAAAAAACATAAAATAATCTGGTCATTTTGGCCCAATATGAAATCCATCCTTTGACCATTATTCCAACTGGAAAAATTTATAATGCAATATAGTAAAACTGCTCAACCAATTACTGAATCTAATATGGATAGAAAACAAAACAACAGCCGTGGGAAAATGGTTAATAGCAAAATGTGGTTGCTCCCACTTTGATTTTACACCCAACGTGGTTTATATTGTGTGTTTATGCAATTTTGGCCTGATTAAGAGGGTTTCTTGTTGCATTTTGCTCCCACAATGTGTTTGAAAGTATCCTAATTTATCAAAAATGGTTTTATCTGCTATAGTAAAGACATAACAAACAGAAACTGTGGTCATGGAGCAACCTGATGCCAAGTGGTTATAGTACCTTGTGTGTCTGAAAATATACTTGATGACCACAAACCAGGACCCACTAATTAATAGTGTCAAATTATATATACATATTTTTTGTATTAAGAATGTGAATTATGGTGCAAAAACCCTTCACAAGCTACATTTCTCCACTCAGTGGGCCAAAAGAATAGCAATTAAAATCCATTCTGGTTGCATGTGAATATAATTATTTAGTACATGAACTTTGAAAAATGCATTAAAGAGCCCCATTTGCTTTTTAAAAAGTGAAGACACTGACCTGGCAGCACGAGAGCTTGTTGTACTATTACATGGAGTTAGGACTCCACCACCATTGCTGGTCCCAGGTCTGTGCCCATTGCCGTGCCCACTGCTGTGCCCATTGCCGTGCCCACTGCTGTGCCCATTGCCGTGCCCACTGCTGTGCCCATTGCTCAGTCTATGGGACAGGACAGGGGATGTGAAAGCATCTGGGGCCTGGCTGTCAGGATGCATCCTTACCAGCACTGAAAGTGGAAGGAAATACAAAGAGACATGTGAGAACAGCATGCATAGGTCAGCATAAATAGCTTTTTATATTTTCGGCGTGAGAGAAATCCATCATGTGGTATCAAAATGTTAACTCACTCATTTTATATTTTACATACAAGAAGAGTCAGTTATGATTTTCAGGAAGAGACTTAGAGGATTAAGAAGAAGAGCAAACTCCTGACAAGACGTGACATGACCCTGAAGATCCGGCTACTATTAAATGACAGATAGATGGGCATGTGAAAAACAGATACAACTGGGGAGATTTTAGGCTTAAGTATATGGGTGATTCTCAGGCTCATCTGGTCTGCACAGGCAAAACCAATGTAATAACGACCTGCCAACTCTACTGACACGCCTTTGATTTGACTAAAAGGGAGGGAACTGAGCAAACAGACCAGACAAAATGAGCACGAGGGTGCAGAGAGAACATGTTTATTGTTCCATATCACAAACATCTCAGCCTGAGCAATCAGGAGGACAAAGCGAGGTAGAAAAATTGGACTCACCCTGTGCTGACACCGGCCTGTCGTTTAGTCTGTTATTGCGATGCGAGCTTCGTCTCCTGGGCAGACTGACACCTTCTTTGCTTGGATCCTAAAAAAGAAAAAGACAGTGTGCTTAAAGTACATTCAAAACACAGACACTGTCATCTCAGATCTTTCTGTTAGCTATCAGCACATGTTTTGGAAATCAGTAATTGAATTAAAGCACAAATGTCAATTATGACATTAGACCAACTGATGAGGTTAACTGTTGCAGAAACAAAAAACCAAACCTCTGTGACAAGCTGCATACCTGCGGAGGCTTGTGAACCGTCAGAGGAGAAAGAGACATCATGCAGGGAGCTGAGCTGGTGATGTCAGACCAGTCGGTGAGCGGCTTCTTGTCTTTGCGAACCTGTTTGAAACCCAGGTTTAAATTCCAAACCTCAGTAAATCATCTGTGATCAACACTGGCTACAGGGTACAAATACAATCTGTTCATTTTCACCAACTGTAAACGTAAAGCAAAACACATTCTCAACATACCACATCTGCCTGAGAATTAAAACTTCCAGGAGGGATCGTAATGAGTTAAAAAATTATCACAGCTCCACTATCTTCCCCTCTATCCCTCCCTCTCCCTGCTTGACTCACAAACACATGAGCAATTCAGTCACAACATGCAGTCCACTGTTTAACCCTTGTCCGTCTCTTTCACTACTCAGCACAACAGCACATGCTGGCAGCAGAAGTGTGGCTGTTAAACATGTGCTGCACATACATCAGTGTTGTTTTCTAAGGGATTTGGTAAATATTCAAATGCTTTCTTGACACAATACGATCCAACTGTTTTCACAAATAAATATACAAATATACAAAGACACAAACAGCTCAGAGCACTAAAATTTCCAACACATCTGTGACAAGCAAACCACATCCTGCATGCAGTCATATTAAAGTCATACACACTTGGCCATGTTGTCTGACACTGCTTCTCCCTCTCTCCTCCTCTGTACTGCCACTCCCTTCTGCCCTCCCTTTTTCAGTCCCCTCTCTTATTTACAACAGCTGATGAACTTCACATTAATCCAGTTTCATGACGGACACTATTTTAAAGACCCTCAGCCACGCAAATCAACTCGAGTGCAGTCATTTTACTTACCAATCGCTGCAAGGATGTGAAACTTCTCCCAGCTTGCCTTCTCTCTCTCTCTCAGACATCCACACATTCACAACTGCAGCACCCTCCCTCACGTTGCTTACTCCTCCCCCTCTATCCCTTTCCCTCCCTCCTTTTAGCCTGAGTTAATCTCGCTCTCTCTTACTCTCTCTCTTTCTCTCTTCCCCTCCTCGCTCACTCTCGCTTCCTCCCTCTGCTTGTCTCATTTTCCCTTTTACTCATCCAGATCTTGTCTCCTGCTCTTTTTTTTTTTTTACTGGTGCAATCATAACTCCGATTAAATGCAAGCCACTGACTGTGTGATGAAGCCACAGCATAGTTTAATGAGTCACTGAGTAAATCACACACTTTGGGGCAGAAAGTACTAACAATGAAAACACATAACACATGGCAGCGTGGACTATACTCAGAGCTGTATAGATGTTTCACGAAACTGAACTGAAAAGAAAGAAACAGGTCATGGACACATGTTAGACTTTTGGAAATCCTTCACTACTCACAAGTGATTTTGAGATTTGGATCCAGGTTTAGTTTTGCTAGCAGTGCAACTCTTTTGATCTTTGTTAAGTTGTCCTCAGATTGAATAAAAACATATTTATGCACTTAAGGAACTGTAACCAGTAATAGAGGTTGTTTAATTTGTTTCAGGTTTTTAATACCTAACTTAATATATAGGTTTATGCTACTGCAACAGCAGCATTTATCTGGAGTCAATCTTCCCTGTACATTACAAATAATATTGACTCTCGTGTAACTTTGTTTTTCTCTTTACTGCCTCACGGTGTTAATATGTTTTCTTTAATCTGCTAAATGCTCTACTTCAATCATTAACTAGCCACCAACTTTCTCTGCTGCTTGGTTTTAAGGTGTTAATCCACAGTTTGCCTAGGCTTTATTTAGTGCCTGCTGGGGCTTGAAATAAGGCTGATGAGAATGGTGCAAGTGAACCAAAAACTGCCTGAAAAGTGCAGTCTTTGTCTGTACGAGGTGGAAGCCCAACTGTTAAGGCGAATTTGTAGAAACTGTCAGGAGTAGATGTGGGTTTGAATTTCTACAATTTAACAAGTCTGGGAGGTTTGGCAGTTGGCCCACCATCCATACAAGTCTAGTAGACCAGTCACGTGGGAATGCCAATGTGGTAACCTATACAAATGCTATACAAATTCAGGGTAGTAGTGGGACACCAGCTCAGGGCTTCCCCCACAAACAGGTTTTAAAGCTATTTTTAGACCTTTTCAGACAGATAATGCTTATTGGCCTTATGTAGACAAGTACGTTAGAATGAATAACATGTTCATTTGCAGCAGTTGAAAGATATTAAAGCAATGAGGGGATCTGTAGGGTCATATGATAGCCCTCTGCAGGTTTGTCACTATGAACTGAAATCTGCAGACAGATTCTGTGCTGCTTAAAAAACATTTAACTCATATCTGAACTCACTTCTTGGTTTACCTCGTTTACTATACTTTGTATAACAAATGCTCATCATAACATTTCTTAATCAGAAAAGTAGAAAACTGTTGCTGGCCTGCTGGGTCTTGATTTCTGCTGAGATTGTGGGATCACAATTTGGTGTAAATAACATGAAAGCATGGATCCATCCTGCATTGTATTAGTGGCTCAGGCTGCTGGTACTGTAATAGTGTGAAATCTGCTGTAGCTGTATGATGATGCCATCTCTATATGGGGTGTTTCAAGCACCTTGTTGAATCTATGCCACCAAGAATTAAAGGCATGACGATGTCAAATGTAAAAAATTCAAATATAGCCACCGTCATTAGGAGGAGCTAGCTGCCTGCTGTGCCTTAACCAAATAATCAAATACTGCTTCCAGCATATGAAACATCAAGAACAGGCAACACAAAAAAGAAATAAACAGATCGGTAAAACAGAAAAATAACAGAACTAATAAATGTGGCCATCACAATAGAAACTACACCAGTTAAATAAAGACCAAAACTTAGTAAAACCCACAGTATGACAAATCCCACCTACCATTTGGGTGTGTATGAGCTCCCTCTTCTCTTTCCTCAAGGCATTCATCTCTCTCTCTTTCTCCTTTTCCATGTCCCGCAGCTGTCTCTCTAACCGTTGGACTTGCTCCTGAAAATTCAGACAATCATTCCCATTAGTGCGAACTGGATATGGCTTCCTGTCCTCCGAGATAATGTCACATGCTGTAGCTGATTCCTGTAGCTGGTCTGAGTTTACCTTATCTTTTCATTATGCTGTGATGTAATATTGAGTAAATATCCCCCGATGTGACAGTGCGTATGTCGCTGTGAGTAAATACAGGTCACTAAGCTGAGTCGATCTCTTCAGCCGAGACACAATGCAAATCAAATGGCCATTTTGCAAGTTAATGAGAGGCACAAGACTGACACAGGAGAGCAGGACTGGAGAAGCAACTTAAATGAATATATGGCTGATATAAAATCACCACTTTAGGGCAGTAAGTGTGTCACAATAAGAGAGTAAGAGATGTCATGTGCATCGAGGCCACAGTGCAGCTGAGTCAACTAGCATCCCTCTCACACAATCCCAGCCTTTATCTCCGGGGCTGCGCTCCTCCTCCTACATTCTGAAGCTAATTGAGAAACAACTGAACATTATTTTCATCATCTATGTTTATGGAATTGTAAATTTTGGAGGAAGAACAGCTTTTTGGAACAGCCAGCATTAAAATATAAGTCAAGACTACCGGTGTACAAAGTAACAAACTATTAAGAATTTAAGTTTAGCTCTTTTAGCTATCCTAGCATGTCATGTTTGGTTGGTTCACTTTGAAATATCTTAGCAATTACTGACATGCAAAAAAAAAATTTCCCAAGATCATTAATCCCTCTTTGGTGATCCTCTGACTTAAAATGTCAGCAATGTTGTTTTTGTGTCATTCTGTGTAATTGGTGCGTTTCTTTCCTTTTATAAAAAAATATTGGACATAATCTGTGAGAGAGTATAGAAGACTTCTAAATGAGGCATAAGATCTTTAATCACGTTAACTCCACTCTGGCACACAGTTTGGTTAGTCAGGATGAGTTTTCAGTCAGTGTCATCATCAGGTTATATTACAAAGCACATGCTGCCTGCTAAAATCAGCATGAGATCATTACTAGGGTCTGAACATTAAGCTCAGAATAAGCAGCACCCAACCATGATAGAAAAATGACCTGACAACACAGAAATTGCACTAGGAATTAAGGCAGGGGTGGGCAACTCCAGGCCTCGAGGGCCGGTGTCCCTGCAGGTTTTAGATGTGTCCTTGAACCAACACAGCTGATTTAAATGGCTAAATTAGCTCCTCGACATGTCCTGAAGTTCTCCAGAGGCCTGGTAACGAACTAATCATGTGATTCTAAAACCTGCATGACACCGGCCCTCGAGGCCTGGAATTGCCCACCCCTGAATTAAGGTGAAGTCCACATACAGACTGCTGGTTTCCAAAGTTCAGTTACTGAATTAGAAATTAAAATAATAATAATGGATTGCATTTATATAGCACTTTTCAAGGCACCCAAAGCGCTTTACAATTCCACTATTCATTCACTCTCACATTCACACACTGGTGGAGGCAGCTACAGTTGTAGCCATGGCTGCCCTGGGGCAGACTGACAGAAGCGAGGCTGCCATATTGCACCATTGGCCCCTCTGGCCAACACCAGTAGGTGGTAAGTGAAGTGTCTTGCCCAAGGACATAACAACCAGGACAGAGAGCCCGGGGATCAAACAGGTGACCTTCCAGTTACAGATACGCTTCCCATCTCCTGAGCCATGGTCACCCCAGTCCATAAATAAGAGTACACACACCCAACATGTCAGTTGAACAATTGAATTTAAATTCAAGTGCCAACATGTTACAGATCTTTTGAAACTGCCATGGGAATCCTGATCTGAAGAGTTTTGTTGTTTTAATGTTGCTAAAGGGCAGAATAGCTAATCTCTTAAAAAATACCCTCACAAATAAGCATGATTTCAAGCATTTTTAGTCAACAATATTGTCTTTCAGTCACGATTGTGCAACCCTTCTTTTTCCAAATCTCCTCATCTTCTTTAATCTTTCCAGACTCTCCTAATCATCTCTCATCTTTTGCTTTCATGTGTTTTGCTCTATAATTTTTCACTCATGGTGGCCTGATTAAGCTTCTTGTATAGCGTGTGACATAATCAGGGTGACGTTTTGAGGTAAAGAGCTCAAGCTTGTGCTGAAAGAAGGAGAGCAAGCCTTAAATCCATAAAAACAAGCATGAACTTTAACTGCAAAGAGAGGTTATGTGTACAGCAGAACAACCCATCTAATGTGGTGATTAATGTGATTAATTTCACTTTTAATGTGCAACAGCCCTGAAATGCTATCCGAGTCAGATTTATCACTTTGTTGTTTGATGCCAACAACTCTGTGATTATTGTTGGAGGAGCACAAATTTGTGGTTCTTCCGTTCACTTTCTGGTCGGTCTTCTCCTCATTTTAACTCTCAAAAAGAGGAAAACAGATTTCAGCAAAAGCTAGGAGCATGGTGCAACACATTTTAGAAAAAAAACCCCACAATCTTTATGTGTCTCTAAAAGAAACATGGAGACTGTCCAGACTGTGATCAAAAAGAACTGGGTCCTGTTTCTATAGATCTTTTGCAAAACTGTTGTACTGGTATATATTCAAGTGTTAGTTGTTCCTATCATTTCATCCACTTATTGTATGCACAAGTATGACATCACATGTCTGCACGGAATTTATGTGAGAGTAAACAGTGAAAAGACGCGCTGTTTACCTGTGCAACGTTGACCAAAAGCTTCTGGCATGAGATTTCCTTTTCAAGCTCTCCTTCACTCTCTCTCTCCTTGCATTTGCTCTCATCCTCTTCAACAATGCCGGTCTCTCGCTCCAGAAAATTAAACTCCCAATCCTCAAAGGCCCGAACTGATGCCTCCATCGCCTCCTTCTCCTGCAATGAAGACAAAAAAAAAATATTGTGTAAATAAATGTGTTTTTTGAGGTTATAATCATCTTTGACCTTTTTATTGTGAACTGCTTGCTAAAATTTGTCTTGTTCTGGAGCCTAAGAGAAGGTTTATGAATGTAACATCCCCAAGAAATTTATGTGGGAAAATCAAAAGTGAATGGATGGAGGGGAGATTAGTGCAGATCCATGTATGAGTATGGTCACCTTTAAAGGCTGATTCATTCTCTTACAGAGATATTTTAACTTTGTGCAGAACTTTTTAAAGTTTGGCAAGCCTCGTTCCATCGTCACTTTACATGACAAAAGAGTTTACTAGAGAGAAATCAATCGACAATGCTACACTTCCTTTGAGAAGTAGTTTAACACTTTTTATCACACAGCTAGTAATATCAAACTGACAATTGCTGGCACAATGCTGCTACTCACAAATGCCAAATTAGCTTATTTATAATCTCCAGGTTATTTGTATTTCTTTATTATCATGATCTCACGATACTTCTCAAACATCTTGTTGTGACTCAAACTTTTTAGTGTACAATCAAAAGACTTGAGTACATACTTATGTGGACAAAAGTTAACTGAACCTAAGAGCTTCATTATTCTCAAGGTTTGGCAACCGGAGGCACACTTCCAGTATAAGCACAACATTCAATGCTTCACTGCCTATTGAAACACTCAACGGCCTCACTGGAATGCCTGCTCTCTTAGTGCTGTGCAACACGCACTTAGGTCCTGTTTGTGTGCATGTATGCAGCTTTTTTTCTGTGAAGCAACTTGTGAAAAACCTGTTTTCTAGAAGCCCTTTCCAAATAAATCTGACAAGTTACCACAGAAAGGAACCAGCTACCGGACAACACTAAACCTGTCATTAAACAGTGCGATTTAAACAAAAAGGTTTCTCATCTTGTTCTGTTACATTCACAGGCAAAACACACATCCTGTGTTTTGTTTAGGTGTGGGTAAACATTAGCACTTCAGGTTGAACAGGTACCGAACAATCACTCACTGTATTCAAGACAATATTATGCGCAAGACTCGCGCTGTCAACACACCTTCTGTATCTGTATCTGAGACACTGTGATATATCAAAACAGCACACCGAGCATTAGCTGCAGTTTTATGTTTTATCTTTTTTTGTCTCTCTCTATATTTAAAAAAGGCAGGATTAGACATTTAAAAACAGAAAACAGAAAACACCCAGATGTGTTTTTGGGTGGTACTGGAAATCTTGAGCATGCAGTTTTTAAAAATGATTTACAACCCACACCCTAAAGTAGGAAACAGACGTTTGATTACCACAACTTCAAGGAATCTTATCTGGCTAAAGCCCGCTGGTCAGTTTTGTGTTTGTGTTTAACATATTTTGAAGAATCATCATTGTAGATGAAATGACAATGATGCTGGCTCTGTTGGTTTTGCGGATGTTTTTATTGAAGAAGAAAAAAAAAAAAGAACATTGTGGATCACCCAAATGAGTAACTGTAACTGTCATCCTCCACCCATGCTGAAAATGTCCTACTCGCCTTCTGCAGCTGCAGCATTAGCTGTTCTCGCTGACTTTCTGGCTGACTCGGGATCAGTTTCTCTTTTTCTTTGCACCTCCTCTTCAGCTCCTCCACCCTGCGCCGCTCCTCTTCCAGATTCTCTCGTTCCTGCATTTACAGACAGTTAGAAAAGAGCGAGCAAAAAACTGAAATGCAAAACAAAAACTCTGCCTGAAAAGAAACAAGAGCAACAGGTCTATTAACCTTTGTTTACAATGAGGGCTGGATATATTTATCTTGAAAACATGTCACATGTTTGACATCTAACAGTTAATGCATGGGAGCTGACTTATCACTGACATGATCTTGTGTTGACTTTAGCTGCACATTACTGAGCCTACATGCCAGTTTCTTCTGGGGGTGTAAGTCCTACACTAAGACACTCGAAGTGGAGGTGGGCTTGAAATATGAAGGTGTGGCATTGGAGGTTAGGGGTTAAAAAAAACCCATAACATCTGTCAATTTTTAAGTATTTAAAAAGAAAAAAAAATACTAAAACTGTATTAGATAATATCACATGTATCTTTTACCTTTTGTCTGTCTGTGTGTTTGTGCTTCTCTCTTTGCCCGGCCTCCTCCTGTAGATCTTTCAACTTCTGCGTGTGTTTGTGCAGCCGGTCTTTCTCTGTCTGCAGCTCTCCTTGTAGCAAAGCAATCTCCAGCTGCAGCTAAGAGGGTAGAAGACGCGACCGAGGTGAATCATACTGACCTAACCTTATGCAAGTCAGAGTTAAGCATTCCTTTATCGTGACTGTAGTGGAGTTTGGAAACGGCGTTGCAATTTCAATGTGCATGCATCAGCAGAAACATCAAAACCACTTTTACAAGTTTCGCAATTGACCTGATAATTCCAAGTCAATTTTCTCAATCAAATAACTGGAATAACATGTTAACCCTATCAGCTCTTTAGCGACTTTATTCAGCAGTTGTTTTTGCACGGTGACATAATGTTTTTGTCCAGATCATGTGACATGCTCACCTCAATGTTTAGCTCTTCCTTCTGCTGTTCGATCTCTGTGATTCGCTGTTGGAGCATGGAGGGTGATGGCAGGACCCTCAGTGAACCCACCTCCAACTTTTTAATGGAGGTCTGACAGAAAGCAGGAAAAAGAATGAGCAGACAGAGTGACCACATGCAGGCTGTTAGGCTGGGAAGGGCTCACACCAGCAATGATGATTCATTGTTTTAACCAGGATTAAAAGGTCTAACAAACGACTACATCACCACCATAGACAGCTTCCTCTCCCTCACCTTCTCGCCCTCTGCGCTGCTACTTTCTGTATCGGACTCTGCCCCTGAGGAGGCGGGACTCTGGCCTTCAGTCATTCTGGTGATCCACGGAGGCCGCAGACCCTGCTGCCACTGACTCCTGGAGTTTTCCATATTGTGTTGGGGCATTTCTATAGTCTGAAACAGAGGAGGGAGTAAATGAGAGCTGGAGAGTGTGGGGTTGGAGGGGTGTCTGGTTGACTTTAGTGAGTATTGTAGTAATCTAATATGCTGCATGGCTGAAGGTGTGTGAGGGATCAGGTGACAGTTTGCTGAGGGGATAGGATGGTTGAATAAAGCAGCATAAGCAGAGAAATCCCCTCCAGCTTCCAGAAAACAGTCTGTGAAAACACCTTGCTTTGAAGAGTGGAAGTGAAAGAGCGGAGTTAATATCCTATATGCGTGGTGGTTTGTGGTTGGGTTTCAGGGTCTCTCTCTTAGCGAAGGACTATCAGCGTGTGTAGACACAAGCGTGATAAACAACAGTATGTTCTGCTGAGGCTTAAATGGTCATCAATTACAATTTGAAAGGAGCAAGATCAGAAAAGGCTTTGAAGTACTGTTATATTGTACTTTATTATCTTCTCTGTCACATTCATGTGGATTTACTGAAGAAAATATTGTTACGTACAGAGC
Source organism: Neolamprologus brichardi (assembly GCF_056152115.1). Taxonomy (NCBI): domain Eukaryota; kingdom Metazoa; phylum Chordata; class Actinopteri; order Cichliformes; family Cichlidae; genus Neolamprologus; species Neolamprologus brichardi. The sequence continues at coordinate 22,818,068 of NC_142114.1, read as the reverse complement.
ATATGATCTTGCTACATCAAAGAGCTTAGGAACATGTCAGCCTACAATAGGCCTACAATATCCTAATCTCTTCATTATGTTTTGTGCTTTCACCCTCATCTTTGTGGTCTCTCTCTCTCTCTCTCTACACACACACGCACAAAAAACCCCTAGCAGAAACACCCATGTGTGCAGAGGCCAAAACAAATTTGTGGGAAAATACTTTTGATTACTATTGTCCAACCTTTTCCCACCATCTTCTCTCGCCCTCTGTGCCCTCTTCCTTTCCCTCCATGCAGACCTTATTAGGTTGCAGGGAATGCACGCTGAGCAAAAGTAGAGATAAATTTAAGCCAAGATATGAGTGAGAGCTTCCAAAAAACCACTGGCACACTGACATCCAGAGAGGGGGGGGGGGGGGGGGGGGGAGCACTGGGGAGAGATGAAAAGGCATGGACAGAGAGCAGCACAGAACAGCAAGGGGGTGGCACATCTCATTTCTAGTGATATAATGGATGGAAAAAAAGCTGATGGCTATAGATTATAATAATGTTCATAAAACAAACATGTTACGTCTTGACAGTGAAAAAGTAGAATTTGCACCTTTAAAATAAAGACTAGATCACTGTGACTCATCTACCTTTTTAAGAATGTAAAGTGGTCTGTGGAGGAAACACAAATAAATGTAAGCGTTATCTTTTGATGTGGTATGTATACAGGGTATTTCCCTAAAATAAGCTGAAACTGCACTTTCCGTTTCAGGAGTGATATTTTACCACTTCTGGTACCTAAAAGAGAAATGTGACTGATGACTATTAATGGTCTATGACGTGTGTTATTTTCCCCGTGCAGTCACAGTTTACAGTATGACACTGATATATAGGCTCCCACGAGACAGAAGCTATTAAAAAATAATAATAACATACATTTTACATGAAAACAGAAAAACAAACAAATAAAAACACCAAGAACCAACAGCCCAATGAAAGGAGGTCCAGACAACTAAGCAAAGTAACAAAACTTTGACATAGATTGAAAGTTAATTAATATTAATATTTTTGTAATATTATGTGCATATGCTTGATTACACAAACATTTCTAATAAATTGTATGTAACAATATTGAATAATTAAACATTTTATTCACTAATGAAGTCATCTATTAAGATAGTGATTCAGCATTTGTCAGGACGGGATAACTATGTCAAGGGTGGGCAAGAGTACTACAAACACCCAAACACACATTTAGCTGTTGTGAAGAGCTAAAACAATTTAACACACTCAAGTTATTTTAAACATTTTCTTACACGGTACAGTATTAAATAACAGAAATATAATAATAATTTAAAAACATATTAGTTTTAGATTTTGGCCAAATTGTTGCTTTAAACATACGTATCAGCCTAGAATACCTATCACCATAATGAGTCTTGCACAACACCTCATTTAAGACCTGATTGATGAAATGTTCATGAATAAAAACATCTGTAAAAAAAAAAAAAAAAAAAAAAAAAAAAAAACCCTGAACATTAGAGGCACCATAAAAGAAATCTGTATCCTATATTAGACTGGACTACATAAATTATTTGGCCACTAAATAGGAGTATACAGGAGTATTTTTACTCCAGTATACAGGAGTAAAAATGCAAGCAAAAAGAATTAAGACAGTATGCTTTGTATCATAGTTTGGGCAATTACAGTAACACACAAAGAGAAAAAGTTAATGTGTAAAATGTTGGGTCCTCGCTCTCTGATCCTCTGATGTCCAGTGAAAGCTGTCAATTTCAGGGAAAACAGGACAGGGAGAGCGTCACAGTGAGTTACATCATGATCCAAACAAACATTAGTGCAAGTGTTTGACCTCTAACTAAAGTCCAGCAAGATACCCTATCAATGCTAGAGCCAAGACATACAGGAGTAAAGTCCAAGCCTCCATGTTAACACGGTGGTTTGTGTAAATAAAACAATCAAAAAGGCAAAAGAACCACTAATGAAACAAGATGGAGTGAGACAGTAAAAAAAGGGGGAGCAAAGCTCTGCCTGAAAGGCAGATCAAAGAACAAAGCAGAGTTTTGTGCCCAAAATAATTGGACTTGATTACGGGGAGGGGAGCGCCTCTGGAGAATAAGATGGCAAAGAAAGGGAGATGCAGTTCAGGATCAAGTGGGATCGTGTGTGTATGTGTGAGTGTGTGTGCGTGCGTGTGCGTGTTATGTAAGGAATCCCCAGAGCAAAAACAAAAACATAACCCTCAGAAATCGGCCTGATCATATACGTTAACTTTTATTGGTTCCAAGTATCAGTCACAGATCATTTATAGCCAATATCTGATTCACCACAACACAAACAGTGTGAAGGGGTTATGCCTGTTCGACAACATATCAAGCAGACATGAGAAAAATGCTACTCGTGTCACTTTATCTCACACAGCATGTGTGTTCACTTCAGAAAGGTTTTATCTTGCTCTTTTACTGTGATGCTTCTCCCTTCGTTTGACCCCAATTTATCCAAACAGAAGTGAGTCAGTATGTGGGTTTGTGTCCCGATTCATGACTAACCAGCAAATTGGATTTTTTCTGGAACATTTCATTTGCTGCCACTGCCTGTAATTTTAAGAACTTATAGCAGTTTTGGTATGTGTGTGCTCCTGTATGCTGGAAGCAGCTAACACAGCCTTGAGCTACAAGACTTACGAGGAGATAAGGAAGTCACGGAAAACTGGTGAGCTCACACCTTTCCAATCCTGCACTCCTTCAATCCCAACCAATGCTGACTCACAGCACATTACTTGAAGATATTTATCAGACTTTGCACAGCTCCCTCTGGAGCCACAAAAGCTTTTATACAACTTGTCCGTGTATGCAGAAGCACTCCCAGCGAGTTGTAGGAGACTTTGCTTGTAACAATCTGTGGAGTTTCTCATTAAGTCTGAAAGCCTGAGCCAAGGTAACCTGATGATGTCATAAGTGTTTTTTTAATCAAACTGTAAATGAGTCAAAGTTAATATTATATAATGTTGAAATCAATAGTTCTCCACGTGACGTGTAAATTGAAGAGTAAAATGTATGCCTCTAACCCACTGGTTTAACAAACAAAGGCTAACCTTATCTAAATTCAAATAATCTGTTCCTGAAACTAGAATATTTTTTCTTTTGCTTATTCTTCAATTCAGCCGAGACTGGAGGCCACCCAGGGTTCTGCTCAAGATTTCTTCCTGTAAAGGGATCCTCCCAACCCCACCACCAAAACAGGGACTGAAAAGATCCCCACACCTCCCCTTGGAAGCTACACGTTCACTACGTATACACACATTTTACACACATGTGCTACTTTATTATTGGCTTAATCAGAGTCCCGACAAAAGCTGAACCTTTAAGAACTTTAATACCAACAGCTTAATAAAACAGGGAGAGCTATGTCTGTCAGTAAGACCCTCTACTATGTGCATGTGTCAGTGCAACAAAATGACTGGCTTTTATGTTTTCTGTTTCAGCTTTGGATCATATTTAGTAGCTTTGCTGGATTTCTCTCCATAATAATAATGTAAGATTTATCTGACATGTAAAGTGCCCCAAGTGACTATTATTATGAAGTGGAGCTTTATGGTTAAAACTGAATGTAACAATTGAAAATAAACTGAATGACGCTATTCCTCCCTCTCCTCCTTATCAGGGTTCAGGTGTATAAGCAGAGATGCCAAGACCTCCCTCTCTCCAGCCACCTCTTTTACTCATTCTAGGGTACACTGAGGCATTCCCAAGCATGCTGAGACACATAATTACTCCACCATATCTTGTGTGGAGAGATTATGTCTGTGTCTGTTCCAGGGCCTTCTGCCTGTATCAGACACATGCCCAAAACACCACATACAGTGGGGCAAAAAAGTATTTAGTCAGCCACCGATTGTGCAAGTTCCCCCACTTAAAATGATGACAGAGGTCAGTAATTTGCACCAGAGGTACACTTCAACTGTGAGAGACAGAATGTGAAAAAAAAATCCATGAATTCACATGGTAGGATTTGTAAAGAATTTATTCGTAAATCAGGGTGGAAAATAAGTATTTGGTCACCTCAAACAAGGAAAATCCCTGGCTCTCACAGACCTGTAACGTCTTCTGTAAGAAGCTTTTCTGTCCCCCACTCGTTACCTGTATGAATGGCACCTGTTTGACCTCATCATCTGTATAAAAGACACCTGTCCACAGCCTCAACCAGTCAGACTCCAAACTCCGCCATGGCCAAGACCAAAGAGCTTTCGAAGGACACCAGGAAAAGAATTGTAGACCTGCACCAGACTGGGAAGAGTGAATCTACAATAGGCAAGCAGCTTGGTGTGAAAAAAATCAACTGTGGGAGCAATCATCAGAAAATGGAAGACATACAAGACCACTGATAATCTCCCTCGATCTGGGGCTCCACGCAAGATCTCATCCCGTGGGGTCAAAATGATCATGAGAACGGTGAGCAAAGATCCCAGAACCACACGGGGGGACCTGGTGAATGACCTGCAGAGAGCTGGGACCAAAGTAACAAAGGTCACCATCAGTAACACACTACAACGGCAGGGAATCAAATCCCGCAGTGCCAGACGTGTTCCGCTGCTGAAGCCAGTGCATGTCCAGGCCCGTCTGAAGTTTGCCAGAGAGCACATGGATGATACAGCAGAGGATTGGGAGAATGTCATGTGGTCAGATGAAACCAAAGTAGAACTTTTTGGTATAAACTCAACTCGTCGTGTTTGGAGGAAGAAGAATACTGAGTTGCATCCCAAGAACACCATACCTACTGTGAAGCATGGGGGTGGAAACATCATGCTATGGGGCTGTTTTTCTGCCAAGGGGACAGGACGACTGATCCGTGTTAAGGACAGAATGAATGGGGCCAAGTATCGTGAGATTTTGAGCCAAAACCTCCTTCCATCAGTGAGAACTTTGAAGATGAAACGAGGCTGGGTCTTCCAACATGACAATGATCCAAAACACACCGCCCGGGCAACAAAGGAGTGGCTCCGTAAGAAGCATTTGAAAGTCCTGGAGTGGCCTAGCCAGTCTCCAGACCTCAACCCCATAGAAAATCTGTGGCGGGAGTTGAAAGTCCGTGTTGCTCGGCGACAGCCCCAAAACATCACTGCTCTTGAGAAGATCTGCATGGAGGAATGGGCCAAAATACCAGCTATTGTGTGTGCAAACCTGGTAAAGACCTATAGTAAACGTTTGACCTCTGTTATTGCCAACAAAGGTTATGTTACAAAGTATTGAGTTGTATTTTTGTTATTGACCAAATACTTATTTTCCACCCTGATTTACGAATAAATTCTTTACAAATCCTACCATGTGAATTCATGGATTTTTTTTTTTTCACATTCTGTCTCTCACAGTTGAAGTGTACCTCTGGTGCAAATTACTGACCTCTGTCATCATTTTAAGTGGGGGAACTTGCACAATCGGTGGCTGACTAAATACTTTTTTGCCCCACTGTATAGGAGGTGCCCAGCAGGCATCCAAGTCAGATGTCTGAATTACCTCAACTAGCTCCTTTTGACATGGAGTAGTAGCAACTTTACCTTTTCCTAATGATTAATCTCCATACATTAATTGCCATCTTATCGTGGGGGAGGGGTTTGCGTACTTTCTTGATCCTAGGAGCTATGTTTTCTGGGGCAATTTGCCCCCCAGTAAGGTCTAAATTGGTCTTAGGTGTGCCCAGACTAAGAGGCATTCGGGGGGGAAAAAAACAACCTTAGGAAGAAGTAGTCACGGTCAACTGCTAATCGGCCTGCCATAGGGTTATCATTGCTCCACCCCAGAGCTTCATGGACTTGGTTCAAGGGTGGGTGCTCGCAGGAGAGTGATTGTCAGGCCTTAGCCTACGGAGTCTGGGCAGGAACAGCACAAAAGCTGTGCATCCACCAACTGCAGGAGGAACACGGAGCATAGAGGAGCAGTTTGATTCCTTTTTGATGGTTCTAAGGAACTGAATACAGTATATAGTTTGACTCTAAACTCAGAGCTGTCTGTGACAGGTTTACAATTCATTCCAATAACACTCCAAAATGACCTTGTCCTCATCCGGACCCCTCATTAGTAAGTGGCTAACGAAAAGTATGGGGATAACCACAGTGTACACAAAACCATAAAGTCAACACTGACAACAGCAATATTCCACTAGCTGTTCAGGACAAAAGAGCTCTGACCATGGCATGCCCTGTGTGGGTGTGAATGCTGATTACAGCCTGTCACTGTGTGTTCAATGCAGGAGCGCTATAGGGAAAACGTCACATGAGCAGCATTTGAGCTCAAGTGCCTTGTATAGAGCAGGGTAGCTTACAATGCCAAATTAATCCACACGAGGAAGGCTTAGAGGTGAACTCACTCAGTTCATTCATAATAGTATAGCAATGCAGGTCTGAGCAATAAAAGTGCATCAGTTTCAAACTAATTTTACAGACACAATTAAAAACAAACTGAGAAGCCAGATCCTTTTGAATGAGCTGACCCAGCTTATACAGTGACAGTTTGATTTTCAGCAGTTAATATTTGCCCAGGCAAACAACTGTAGGGAATTTATATGATTTTATATACTAAACTGGGTATGATCAAAACACTTACCTGTGCAAGTTTTTAGAGCAGAACAATTAAAAAGCAGCAATACCTTTAAAATTTAAACTCAAAAACGTCATTAATTCTGTCCATTTAAAGGATCGATCAGTTATAAAATCAGTTTGGCTTTACAAAATATGCATACACTGTGACTTTACACTGCATGGTAGCGTCTTGTACATTGGCATGACACAAATCAGAAGTGCATGTTCAATGGCCATCATAAAAGGCTTCTCCAGTTAGTTGCTGTCTCTCATCTTTTGAAGGAAAAACATCAAAACCAGCCATTAAGCCTTGCAACCTATTAGGACAAGTCACATATTCTTTTTATTAGCCACAATTACAGGCTGTGGCTTCGATCACACAGTCCAAATCACCAGACCTTATAGGGTTCTGCTCAATGGCAGGCCTGACATCATTACATCACTATCTTATTCATAGAAGGTTTCCAGAGAGCAAAAATACATTTCCTATTTTATTGTCAAAAATGTAAGCACAGAAGTCCCACTTTTTACCACTTACTCGCACTGGCCCTGCTACACACTCTGGCTCGCAGCAAAGGAAAAAACAACAACAAAAAAAAACCACTTAAAGTGATGGTCTTATTTTAGAAGAATTAATTTTGGTTGGAAAATCTTTTGTTTAGTGCTCCAGTGCTGGCTTCAGCCAGAGTGCAATAGGTACTGCTTTATATGTGTGCAATGCACATTTTAAATGTTTATGCACACTCATTAGCCTTCATGAAGCAGAGGAAAACGTATTTCTGGACATTTGGGCCAAAAGCATACTGAAATTTAACAGAGTGAATCCTGTGGATGACTGCAGCAATCTCTGGATCTGCTGCATATGGCTCCTGCTGGCTCAGCACAGAGGACCCGAAAGCTGTCATCGCAATACAAGTTTCTGAGCAGGAAGAGCAGGTGAAAGCAGTCCTGGCCGTCACCCAGCTGTTAAGTGTGGAGCGGTCTTTCCTGCCTGACACCTGGGTTGGCAACGCATATAACAAAAGCAGTGATGCAGCTAAAAACAACAACAACATAGATTTCTGCATCTGAATTATGTATTTCACTTGTGAAAAATGGGCTGACTAGAGAAGAAAAAAAACTGGGAAAAGCAACTGTTACTGGAAATTTCACTGCAGAACCACTGTTGTTTACACATTCCAGTGGAAAATTTCCTGACCAGCTAATGTCAGTTTTAGATATTTTTTAGTGATGGCAATGGGAACTTGACAAGATGAAGCTTTTTTAAAATTAGTTTCAGTTGTCATTCGTACATTCCAGATGGTGCGAGGCATGCTAGAGAATGGAAATGCAAGGCTCTTCTTCAGAACTTGGCTTCGAGATCAGAAAAAAACAAAGTAGAACAAACAGATAAGTGGTTTCTGTAGCCAAGTATGGGCACAATTTTAAATGCTTTAATCCAGTGCCAACACTATGACAAAGTATTGTTGTGAGTACTTCAAATACTGTGTTTGAGGGATAAAAGATATGTAATATAAGCTCTCTAAACAATAAAGAAATCTATCTAATATGAGAAATAAACAGACAAGAACTTTAATTTAGCTTTTTTAGCCGATATTGTTTTGTTTTCTGAACTTTTATACGGGTTTTTTCTGCTTGTAATGAGCCCTAACTGAGCAGAAACATGGTGAATTATTTTAAATCAGGATATTATTCAGGGGTCAACATTATTCTTTTCACTTAAAGATAGTTTCAACAAGTCAAGCTCTTCTCAGTTTTTAGAGTGTTCGTAAGACTAAAACTTTACTGCAGAAACTAATGAAATTATGATTGGCATGTTACATTTCTTTTAGCCAGACTTTAAAAAACAGATTTTGGATTTTGAAACCCACGTGTCATGATGGCAGGAATCCTCATTTTCAAAATCCTGATTTTGTGATCACTGTCACACCGTGTATTAGAAGACGTTACTAATAACACCTGAGCTTTGTCGCAAGTTCACAGCTGCACTCAAACTAAAATACTGTATATCACAAACAGAACTGTTGCCTTAAATAAGACCCACACATTAGAAAGTATAAAGCAAATGCAGGCATTAAGGTATAATGTGAGAAAATCTCTCAAGGCCCTTGTGATTTATCTGCTACTGTGTTTCAGTTCCTGGCATCAAGGCAAGTTCAACTGTATTCACAGCAGTACTTTGGTCTGAGTAAATCTGTGGGAACTGTGATGCAAGGAGTTATCCTTTAATGACTACCCGGGACACTGGGCTCAGACACAGATTTGTCAAATGTGCATTCAGACAAAACATGTGTGATTGAGACTGGGGAGTAAAAGCCAAAGGCAGAAGACTCCAGACAACAAATCTTCACAATCCCACTTCAGCCCGCTCTCCCACCCACTGTTTACTTTGAGTACTGATGGAACGATAAAAGGGGAGGCATCCCCGGGTCGTTGTAAACAAAAAGGGGAAATTGATATAAACTCTGAGAAATTTATCTCAGAGGACTTTGCTGTGGATATTTTTAAAAATAAGACGTGAGTCAAAGCGTGGGATGAAACATTACGAAACATTATCATTTTATTAACGCAGCCCAGGTTTCAAGCAAGAGGACAGTTTTGCTTTGAGGAAGCTGTGTTAATTTCTCTTTTGTTCTGAGTGGAGAGATTATATACTCTAGAGATTGTCGCTGGTAAGTTGGTAACAGCACAGTAATGTCAAGATTGAGGTTTAAACACAGCCTGCTGACTAAGGCTCTCTGCCAAGAGCAAAAACTGTGTGCTGGAGAGGTCTGCTGACTTGCTCCTAAACAACAAAATCGATTCAAAAACAAAAACACGGCTCTTACCTGATAAACGTGGTCCAACTTCAGCAAGACATGCGGGTCCTCCGACGAGTCATAGCAAAGTGACAAAGCCGAACTAAGTCAGAAGGGAAAACACGAGAGGGGAAAAAACAGCGAAGAGTCCCTTCAGTAAACTTTTTTTGAACGCTGTTTCACTTTCAGGTACTGTCAGCGTTACTTTGACCTCGCCAGCTGCTGTCTCTGTTAAACCGACGGTCACTTTATCGCATTATTTCTGGTGTTTAATCCTCACCTGGTTTGATTCAGTCCCTTCCCAGCAAAAAGAAAAATAATGACAGATGAGCGCGAGCGGTTTGTCGGCACCAACAGGTGAAAGCACGCGGAGGAGGGCGACGACAGAGAAGGCGGATGCCGACTAATTAAAGTGTTACGGCTAGCGGTAGTCACAAACCAGTACGCATACCTTTTTTCTCGACAGACCTCACACCCGGTTTCTGCGCTGTGGAGACCTCAGGGAGAGTTTCGTTCAAGTCTGGCACTGAAATGGGATTTCTATTCTGGGAACTGACGGGGTTTCTCATTGTGGAGTGATCTGGGCATGCTGCCATACTCTGCGAAGAGACTACTTAAATACATTTGATGACATGCTCCTGTGGGAATAATATAATAATATACTGATACAGAAGAGGCTGAAACAACTGCACAGGCAGTGGACACCAACGGGATTTGTCCAAATTTGTCACAAAATTCATTAAACCAGTTTAATCTAATAATTTGTGCTTCTGAACAAAAGTTGTCCAAACTTGACCCCCATAGTTTCATTTAACTGAACACAAGTTTAATATCTATTGACTGGTGTCCAGGTATACAGGGTGAAGATTTTTTTACAGGGTGAAGATTTTTTTACACCCTCTTAATAATAGTACATGGTTGAGTTTTGTGCATTTAAAGACCTCGGTATGATCTTGTGATACTTGGTTAGGTTCAGAAAAGAGGTCGTGGTTTGGGTAAAAATGCAACAGTTGCAGTTTTTTCTTTTGAAAGGTTTATTTTCTTGGTTGCCAGGGTGACACTAGCCCACTGCAGCAGGCAAGAAATTTCATACTGAAGCACATTAGTCTCAAAGTTGTGCTTAATGTAATGAAAAATAAAAGTGGCAGTTTATGTGCATGAACACGAATAAACAGATTGCTTTTCCATGATTGTTTTGAGACTTTGTTGAACCTGCACACAGATAATATATACTTCATGGGGTATGATAGCTAAGTAAATTTGCTTCATTTGATACATATTTCCAACAAATTAATCAAATTATTTAAACCCAAATCATAAGGAGGGGTCTCTGGTCATCTCTACATTTTGGTAGCCTACCCTTGCAGGGTAGGAAAGGAAGCCTTTGTTTTGTTATAATATACAATAAAGACATAAAACCTCAATAAAGTGTCATCAGAAGCATGTCAACAAACCACAGGATTCGACATGATCTCGCAAAAGTTGCTCTTTTATTAAAGTTTAATAAAAACAGGGGCCTTGGGATGCCAATATGTTCACCAGATTTTGGGGTGTGTGGAACATAGGAATCATAAAACACTAACACATAAACAGTTTAAAACTACATGTTCACACTTTAAATTCCTAAAAAGGTTCCTGAAAATAGTGATACATATACAAATGATGACCATCAACACACAAAGGCTCAAAAACTTAAGCTTGTGCTACAAAAAATAACCCCTTGACCTAAATCACTGCGCATATGCAAAAACATATGTAGTGCTGTAAGAGCATATCTATGTCTGCTTTCTGGCAGATTTCTACTCATTCTTGTAGAGACTGAAATACCATGAAATATTAAATCTCTGACATGTTACTGTGATACAGTATGCTACTTGGTGAGCAGAAAATGCTAAAATTTTAATGTAAACACTCTAGTTACTTATAGAACATAAAATAGCACACTGAATTCTGGACCTACACACCACAAATTTACTTCCGCATGTTAAATAGTGACTTTTCCCAGAGGCAAAATCCACTCCCTTTACTCTGAGGGCTTTATCACCCTGACTGGCCTCTTTACACATCTTCTTGTGAATGAGCCGATAGTGTAATAGATTCTTTCCAGTGACATGTGGCTGTGTGAGAGAGAATGGGCAGCAGGTTAATAGTGACATAGTGTAAGTGGATTGAGAGGGAGCAGTTAAAAAAAAAAACAGTGGCTGGCAGATGGGTGAGAAAGAGTGGGTGAAAGGACAGCTGGCACATTGATTCCCAGCAGTAAAAGAGCAAAGACAACATTTTAGTTGCAAAGTAACATATCTTCAGCCTGATGGCAACAATAGTCACATACACCTCCTGCTTTGAATAAAGAACAATGCAGGTGTCTGTCAGCGAGTACACGAGGTGAGGTGGAATAATAATAATGCTGTTTGTCTGGAAGGCAGACAGAGACAGCTGCTAGATGGTGCTTCACAGTGTTAACTTGCATGAAATAAAGCAACACCCAGCAAAAGTAAAGTTTTCTCTAACTTACATGTTTTCCTTTAATATTAGTAGGAACATCAATAGGAATTGGATCCAATATACGTCAGACCAGTATAGTGTAACAGGACCATATTGGACTTATCATTAGATAGAACTCACTATTCCAGTATTGTTTCATTAACAGTGTTGGGGAGTAACGAAATACATGTACCGCCGTTACGTATTTAAAATACAAAATATGAGTAACTGTATTCCATTACAGTTACCGTTTAAACAGGTGGTATTTAGAATACAGTTACTTTGTTGAAATAAATGGATTACACGGTGGTACTTCCCTGTTTCATATTGTGGCCATTGTTTTCTACAGTCAATTGCTGTGTCCCAATTCAGGGTCTGCACGCTTGAAGTACGCACACTACGCGTACTACGTACGGTGCGTATTATAAGTACGAGAAGTGCGGAAGTTAGAGGCTTGTGAAATGGGACGGTCTAGCCTACGTCGCGCTGTTCAGGTTGCCTAGCAACCATGATACTAACCGCGAGAAACGTTACATACAGCTTTGTTTGACAGAAATGAAGGAGAAAAAAATGTTTTGTTGGTCATTCATTTTTGTAATGACATCACTGTGATTAGTTGAGTATCTGAGGCTGAGACCACGGGACTGTAAAACATGATTGTTGGGCTTCATTTCTGTACCAAACAGTTATTTCAAGAGTAGTTAGTAAATAACAATTAGCTAATGTTGTTCATGAGACTAGAATCATCTCACTGTGGCAATGTAAATATAATATGGCCAATATTATAGTTCTTGTCAGATTATTATGATATATATATATATATATATATATATATATATATATATATATGGCTTTACAACTAAGTTAACGCTGAAAGTACAAACATCACTAATGTCCCACAACTTTGCCAGCAATGTTTTAATGTTCTTCGTTATTAAACATTTGCACATAAGTGACATCATATTCAGTACTTACTTTTGACAGTTCACTCTTCGGCAGCTCCCTTCTGCCATATTTTGCAGCAAAATTATCCACACCCACCGCTGCGCTATGAATTGTGGGATATATGGGACCACGAAGCGTGCACCGGACCACGCTTGCTATTTGGGGAAATCGACGGCGCATTTGGAGTATGCATTTGAAGTACACTTTGAATTGGGACAGCTGTCGTCGCGTGGCAGTGAGGTAATCACACTTAAAATGCGTACTTCAAGCGTGCAGACCCTGAATTGGGACACAGCTAATGGGTCAGGCCTGTTTGGGTTTTGTTTGACAGCTACGTTTTGTAGTTCCAGGCGGCAGCGTTGCGGTTGCCATGGTTACAGGGTGACGCTCTCTTTCTACGTGTTTCCTGGGTGAGAGGGGCCTTTTTGTTGTTGTTGTGCTAAGCTAATAGGCAGAATGCTACTGGTATAGCTCTAAAGAATGTAGCATCATAGGCAGTGTAGTCCGTGCTGCAGGGAGAATGGACTGTCATACACGTTATGTGTCTGTGAGCGAGGGAGGGAGAAAAAGGAAAAGTACATGCTGTCATCGAGCAAAAACTGGAGCTGGAAGCATGTAAATATAATAATAACCACTGCAGCCAAGAAGAGTGCCTGACCAGCCCGGTTGTAAGTAAGCTATTAAGACTCGACTGTACACCGTGTTCGTGTTTTCCTCGAAAAACAATAAGTTCCGTTGGAGCAGCCTTTCAACGCCTCTGTCTCTCGCTAGCAAAGTTGACCCAGACAACAAAGTAAAGCTAATTTTCGGCTACGAGCCCGACACAGAACCCACCGTATTAGCCAGAGGTCCCTTTACTACGGAGCCGCGGACCTTCAGTAACAGTAATAAATCACAGCAATAGTACATTCACGTAGTCGTAAACAGCATGATAATATATTAAGTAATCCAAAGTATTCAGAATACGTTACTCTCATTGAGTAACGTAACGGAATACGTTACAGAATACATTTCGGGGCATGTATTCTGTATTCTGTAATGGAATACATTTTAAAAGTAACCTTCCCAACACTGTTCATTAACAAGTATTTGTTTGCTTAGTAAAATCAGAAAATTGTTCTATAAATAATAGGGGTGCAACGATACACAAAAACCACGGTTTGGTTCGGTTCGATACTTTGGTGTCACGGTTTGATATTTTTTCGATACAAAAAATGTTCATTCCTTTTTAATTTGTCATTTATTAAAATTATAAATATACATTTTAACTCAAAAGTACAGTTTTTAAATTTAATGTTGCTGAAACAACAAAATAACAAAATAAATAAATAAATCTGATCGAGAAATCACTCATCTTTGGAAAAGAGAGTTTATTACAGAGAAATGGCTCTTTCCAAAATAAAAGCTATACTATACGCTTCTTCTGGGCTATATCCTCAGCAGCACATTAAACATATCAGGTCCCCATAAGGAGAATCATGTGCTAACGGCTGTCTAAATGACTCGGGTAAAGTTTGTAGCATGCGTGCTTGTTGTTTTTGTCTGCTTCCACTTGTCTTTGCACTAGGATGATGTCGGAGTAAATGTGCAGTCATATTCATTATGTTCCCACAGGTGCTGTCAGCGTTAATCTCGTTAAAATGACGTTAACGCCATAACGCCGCAAATCTCCGTTAACAAGTTACCGCGGATCGCCCCGTGCGTGGGGCTGGACGGTGTCAACACGTTAACAAGCTAACTGCGCTAACGCACTACTTCCCACCAATTGAGCATTGCATGGCACATCCGACATACTGTTTTACTTTTGTCCATGACGCGCTTCCCATCAGGGTCATGCGTCACATGAAAATCAAGATAATTCCAAAGGCCAGATCTGAATGAGGGTGGGGGAGGTTCAATTTCGGCTAGCGTTGAGGTAGTTGTCATGTTGCAACGAGCTTAGCTTCTGGGCCTTTCTCAATATGCGTACTTGTGCGTACTTGCGTTCTCGTGTACTCATGATACGTCATCAGTCGGAGACCAAGTACTGTTCCAATTCGAAGTACGCATCAAGCCGAGAACGCGAAAAAGTCCCGGATGTGTTCTCGCTCCGCCCGTTTTATCGAGCATGCATCGGTGGTGACTTGTGTGTACTTGGTACAGCTAAATATCCCAGAATGCATTTCGTCCAAAACTCAAACGCGGCAATGGCGGGCGAGCGGGGCTAAAATCTTTTAAATATTACTCTTTCTGGGTCACAAAATAAACTTTTAAGTTCTTTTCAAGCGAGAATGTAGCTGTGTAAACTTCAGATATCTGCTCGATTTATCAAGATATCATATATTTCCAAACGAGCTCCGACGTTTTCGGAGACGTCTGTGACCCGCCAGCTCCATAGCAGACAGCGAGGTCGAGGATTATTACAGCCGGCGAGAACAGCGGACTCCCGGGACATCGTTTTCAACCCCCCCGCGGTCTTTTCGCTACTCAGGTTAAACAAACCCCAGACCCCAGTAGCTGTCTATTGTATTGAGTGTCCACTAAAATAAAAATAAAAGCGTTCTAACATCTCACCTGCTTGTTTTTATTAAGGTATGTACACGTATGTACATGTACACTATTTTTATTAATAGAGATTTCACTACTGAGGTTAAACATGATATATAAGTCACTTAGATCACTTCTAAATGTTAATGTTTGGTTTATTTCAGTGTTTTATTTGTTCCTGAGTAAACCGGTTTGGCTGTGATTAGAGTTAAGCTTAATAACATATTACTCACAGTTAAATTAAGAGGGGAGTAAAAACTTCGGACCTGTGACATCATCAAGTACGCTGGTGTTCCAATTGTACAAATCGCGAGTCCGTACTCCCATGCGTTCTCGGCGAGTACGTACTCGCCGAGTACATACTCGCGTACTTGAGAATTGAGAAAGGGCCTCTGTCTTGCTAGCTTGGGCTGCGCTCAGTGGATCTGCACTCGACAGTGCAGCCTAGCCGGAGTAGTCAAACGCAGATCCACTGAGCGCTCAACACAGACAGCATAGTCAGAAGAAAAGTTGATAAAATAAATAAAAAAATTTGTATTGTTCGATACATTTGTGTACAAACCGAAAGCACTGTATCGAAGGGTTCAATATCGATAAGAGTATTGTTGCACCCCTAATAAATAATAATCCATTTGCTGTTTAGATTTTTCAGTTTCCTGCTGATAGGAGTGCACTGTTGTCCTCATGTTTTAGACCTGTGCAATTCACTGTGTAAAACCAAAGAACTTTTAGTAACTTACCTGGATGCTTATTTTGAAGCACTGGTTTAAATTCATCTTAATGTCATTAATCACCATGAAAACTACAAAAGTGGCAGTTTAACTTCTTTTAGATTTAACTTGAGTGCCATGTCTCCTCTTCTTATACATCTATATGTCTCTGGTTTAACTCACCAAATAGTTTTTACTGTGTTAGTAACTCAAAGTAACAGGCTACTATGGCATTTAATCTGGATTGATGGCACAACCTTAAACATCACACATGCTTCATAATTCTATATCAGTGCATCTTGTTTAGGTTATCTCTTTGTAAACAGACGGCTCTGCAGAATCATGCTGGACTAGAAATAGTGCTCTTTGGGATATTATTTTTGTATTATTAAGAAAAGTTTAAGGGCTATTCATGTGATTTAATTGCACTTACATAATGTAGAGGTATTTAAAAAATGGTCAGACACACATTTTGACTATTAATCCCTGCAGATGTAACTATATTTTCCATAATGCTACTCAAAGCATGTATAATGTTGTATACAAGAGACTTGGGAAACATGGTAGATTCCAATTGTTCATTTTACCAGGATGGTTGTGTCTTTTTTTAGCAGGCTATTTGAGAATACAAATACAGTAGAACACAATTTTCATTTATCTTGAACTCTGTTTTGTTTCATGACAGTATGGAGCATTCATATGTTTTTCAGACTACTGGATATTAAAAGTGCCAAACCACTTAGAAATTCCAGATGTATCAACAATAATGATTCATCTTTACAAATAATCTGTTAATTGTGGAAGTTCCTCAAACAAGTGTGGGCACTTGAAAACAAATATTTTGACTCAGGCCCCCAGAGGCTCAGGATCAATCCTCAGACGATCACACAGCTAACTCCCACATGAAGAAGTTTCTGTGACTGAGTCAGAGGGCAGCACGCCCAAACAAACCTGTCTTGCGGGCTGATGATCTGTTAACTATGAGAACAGCTTGCACAGTCATTGGAAAATCTGGAAGCAGTTCTGATTCCTGGCATGAGCTCACTTTTTTGTACCTTCCTTTGATGATAATAAACATTAAAAAAAAATCAAATTCCTGTTGGACATCTAAAGGAACTTATGAGATCACAAACAGATTGCAATGGCACATTGTGCAAGGAAAACTTGCCTTTATTGATTGTGAATGCAAATAGTGTAGTTTTAGTTCCCTGCTATGCAAAAAAGCCATTGCCTACACAAGACTGAAAGAGTGTGTGTGCATGCCTGCGTATCCTTGGCTAGGGGAGACCGGAACCACTGAAAAGGCCATGTGGAAGAACTCATTTGTCCCAGTTAAGCATTCATGAATACTAAATCAAACCTTGAATGGAACATTCCTACCCCAGTTTTCCTGCTCATAAATTTCCTTCCCAATTCACAATAACACATCTGAATGAATTACTTACATAAAAATGTAAACAACTTTACACCAGTATACCATTACTGTTTTTAAAATGCATTCATAAACAGCTAAAATAAACATAAATATACATTTTTAAATATAATGTAAGTAGCTTAACAGAAAATGATCACAACAGTTCAAAAATTAACTTTTACATTTACACAGGGAACCACAAAAGAGCACTCTATGATAAGCAATTTCGATTAAAATGTAAATATCAATCATTTTGTGGTGGTGCTCAGGACTTTAGTAGAAGCCTTTTTCATCCATTCAAATGCTGTGCACTCCACAAACTAGATTAGCAGGCACTGAAATATCTGCAAAAGTAGATGGAAAATATGTTTTTAGTAAATGTGACATTTGATGCAGCCAAACCAGTGCAAAAACATATTCTTTGGGACATGACTTAAGAATTGTGTTTACTAGCAGACAGAGGTGGTTGTTGGCTTAAATCCTGATGCCACTGTCTTTCATACCTATTTTTTTAGGCTTAGGGAGGTTCAGGTTGTTCATGATCTCCACAAACTCCTCCATGCTCTTAGTCAAGCGTGGGTTATACTTGCGCTCCTCGCCCACTGTAGAAACCGTCTGACCTGAAATGCAAAATTAGATGCAGACCAGCATGACAGTTTTAGTTTTTGTAGTTCTAAATTCTGCCAGATGTTAAATCTGATCACTTAAAATATTTACAAAGAAACAACTTCTGACACACAACACATGCACTGTAAAAACAACATATATACTACATCTGTACCAGTTCCTATGAGTGGGAAACAAATGGCCGATGTGGCTGAGCGTCAAATCTGTGCTGTTCAAAATTATTCACATCAGTGACTCTTAAGATATGCAATACACATTTACAAACATTTGCGTGTGAATGTGTGTTTTCAGCCAACCTAAGTAGTCATGTGCTGGGTAGATGAGGCACTCATCAGGCAGGGTGAAGATTTTCTCATGGACTGAATGGTAGAGCTTTTCGGCACAACCTTTATAAGAATAGCTATAAATCAGACAATTGCAATGGAAAACATATGAAACACTGCCCCCTTGTGTTCATTTAGAAGAACCACAAAAGAGTGCATGCGTACCCTGCTGGAAGTCTGTCCTTCCACAGCCTCTAACGAGGAGAGCGTCACCAGTGAAAGCCATGCTCTGATCCCCAGTTACCAGTGTTATACACCCGTCAGTGTGTCCTGGTGTCTCTTTCACAGTCAGAGACTAAAGAAGAAAATGTAAATATCAAATCAAAGCATGTCAAATCAGTTTTATCAAACAACTGTATACAACACCTACAAACACTATTATAAACAAAGAGTGGTTTTCTTCTTACGTGTCTTCCAAAGGGGATATTGTCTCCCTCTGTTAAGTGGATGTCAGCAGTGGCACCACTGAATTTGGAGATGGCACTCTTCAGTCCAGCCACTCTTTGCTTCATCAGGCCAGTGCTTGTTATGTGGTCTGCGTGGCAGTGGGTGTTAACTACCAGAAAAATCACTGCATTTATCACCAATTGAAAGATTTAATATTGATTATTGGTATAAACTTATGCAATGTGTATATAGGTGAGACAGTCAATGTCCAGTTTATTAAGTACACTGGTTTCATCGCTCGTTATTGCCAATACTTAAGCAGCCAATCACATGGCAGAAAATTAATGTGTTTAGATATCTAGGCATATTCAAGCCAACTTACTGGAATTCAGACTGAGCATCACAGTGAGGACCAAAGGTGATTTAGGTGACTTTGAATGCAATACGGTTGATCATGTCACGTGGGCTTGTCCACCACTCATTACAACCAAGTTATGTGGAAGATGTGGTGGAGATCATGGATGTACAGCTGACAAATCTGCAGCAACTGTGTGATCTTATCATGTAAATACAGATTAACATCTCTGTTAACTTTTTAAAATTCAATGATAAAAAGACAGAGGTGATGGTTTTTGGTAGCCCCACTGAGACCCCCAATGTGTATGTAGATTCCCTGGCACAGTATGTTAAGCCAACTGTCACAAACCTGGGGGTCAAAGTGATCTGAAGTTTGACAATCAGATAAAAGCAGTGGTAAAATCTAGCTTCTTTCACCTCAGGCAGCTGGCAAAAATAAAGCCAATTCTTTCACGGCAGCACTTTGAGACAGTGATCCACGCCTTTGTTAGCACTCGGCTGGATTACTGTAATGCACTTTATATTGGGGTCAGCGCATCATATATTAGTCATCTACAGAGGGTGCAAAATGCCGCAGCTCGTCTTTTAACTGGCACTCGAAGGTTTGAGCACATTTCCCCTGTTTTAGCTTCACTTCACTGGCTGCCCATTTCTTTTAGGATTCATTTTAAAATTCTTTTATTTACTTTTAAAGCTCTCCATGGCCTAGCTCCATCTTATCTCTCTGAGCTGCTACAGCCTTATACACCCACCCGCTCTCTCAGGTCAGCTGATCAGCTGCTCCTGAAGATACCCAGGACTGGGCGTAAACTTAGAGGAGATCGTGCTTTTGCTGTAGCAGCTCCAAAACTGTGGAACGAGCTTCCTTTAGAGATTAGACAGGCCAGTTCTTTATCTGTTTTTAAGTCACTCTTGAAAACCCACCTCTTTACCCTGGCCTTTGACACAACGTGAGATGTTGTTTTTTTATTTTTTATTTTAGTTGTTTTTAGGTGATTCGATGCTGTTTTATCTTGTTTTTGTTTTAATATAGGGCTGTTTTAATTTTATGTTTTATGTGTTTTATTTATTTATTTTGCTGTTTTCTGTTATTCTATTGTTTTAACTTATTTTCTGTACAGCACTTTGTTCCTGTGCTGGGTATTTTAAAGTGCTTTATAAATAAAATTGGATTGGATTGGATCTCTGAGGTATGTTTTCAGCACCTTGTTGAATCTATCCCATGAAGAATTAAGGCAGTTCTGAAAGCTAAAAGGATTCAGACATAGTACTAGCAATGTGTATCTAATAAACTGTCCAGTCAGTGTATGCTTTAAATTTGGCCTTTTTTAATTACTATTTTTAGACATATCCCCGCAGCCTTGTCTGCTATTGTCTACACTAAACAACGGTCACGGGGCAAGGAACGGACACACAGTTATTTCTTGCTCACTGCCATAATACAGATTAGTCTAATATTACATTTATGTTGCCTCTAATGTAAATGTATTTACAACATGGAGAAGATAGGACAAACATTTCATATAACTGTCATAATTTATCGTTTAACTCTACCCTGGGAAGGTAGATACCTGCCACTGTTAGATTGAGTCCAAGTTCCTTTATGAGCTTCAGGTCCCGGTCAATGGTCTCCAGCACAGGATCAATGATGACAGCCTCCTTGGTGTTCGTGTCCGCAAGCAGGTAGGTGTACGTGCTGCTCTCTGACTCAAAGAGCTAAATGAAAAAGAAAACTGAACAGTGAACAAAGCACAGGTGTGATTCAGCAATAAATAATAACAGGAAAGGCACAGTAAACATCGTGTCCTCACCATACTTAGACAGGGTGTGTCTGAGACACCACAAAACATGAGATGAGAGATGAGATGAGATGAGATGAGATAGCCTTTATTTGTCAGTTGCAGGTCTTTTGCCCACAACCGAGATGACAGACCTTGCCAACTGTACATACAATACACAAACATCACATTGGGGAGACAGGTCAGGCTAGGTAGCGAGGAAAAAAAACATCGAAATGTGTAACACAGAAGGATAATACAGGAATGCACAGATATCAACACACCATAGCACAATAAACACAGACAAGCAACATGGGAAAGAGTTCCAGTGTGTACATCTGATCTGGGACCGCTGCAATCTTTCGACTGCGCCTCCAACTGACCCGATGTCCACATCAGAGGGGAGGTAAGCGTTGGAGGTGGCGTTGGATCCGGGGTAGGGAGGGTGATGCGTCAGTGAGTGCTTATCAGTATCAGTATATGTATGTGTGTGCGTGTCCATAGTTCAGCTGAGACAGTGTCCTTCGCCCTTCCAGGCTAAGTAAACAGTCTTCCAGCCAACCCAGGTGGCCTTGCATGGAATGGGAAGGAACAGACTAAACAGTCATTATCAGGGTGTTTTGTTCAGCTCCGGCCTTGCAGCTGGCACCAAAGGGGTATCCGCATGAAGTGATGGTATTTTTTTACTTTAGTGCGAACAGCTCATATGAATTTCAAAGCAGTTCTACAGTCCAACACTGGTCTCTCAATCTCCCGTTGGAGAGCCGCGAGCTTCGCCATACTTGCGTTCTGTGATGTTGTCATTTCTTGTGCTCAAGGAGCCAATTTCTGAGAACTCACGGCAGTGTGCCTCCCCGAGATGTCATCCAATTTGCGCCGAGAGATGTTATTCCGGGCTAGCCCTTCCGAGATGTATCCAGTCTGCAGTCAGAGATCTTATTCTGAGTATTCACAGCAGCCGTAGCCTCTCCAAGATCTTATCCGTGCTGACTCAATGAGCCCATTTTGAGAAACTCACGCCTCTCCCATCGTTCCAATCCCAGCGGGCAGTCTTGTGGGGGTTTGAACAGCCAGTTCCACTTTCTTAATTCTTCGACAAGTCAGGGCCAAGCCAGCTCCGATCAGCCAGAACCCTGTTACCATGGTTGCGAATAGGTAGATACCTTCAGCAATCAGGCTCACCCAAGCCCAAACTTCTCGTTGAGAAAGGGGTGTCAATTGCATTTAGGGACCAGTTGATCCAATCCATAATTCCTCTTTTAGGTTTTAGAGAACAGACTGTGAGAGAATGTTCCAGGAAAAATACAAAAAAACCATGAGACTAGACAAGGACATAAGCAGGGAAGATAAGGGAGAGGAGAAAAAGTGCGTCCGCCTCCTCCGAGAGCCAAAGAAAACATAATAAGAGACAGAACAGATCACGGTATGAACTACAGTCAACAGTCACTTTATTAGGTATATCTTGCTAGTAACACCCCCTTTTGAATTAAAAACTGCCTGAATCCTTTCTGGCATAGACTCAATAAGGTGCTAGAGATATATTGCACCACACTGACATGATATCATCACATAATTACTGCAGATTTGTTGGCTGCACACCTGAGATTCGAATCTCCTGTCCCAAAGGTGCTCTACTGCATCAACATCTGGTGACTGTGGAGTTTACCTGAGTACAGTAAGCTGATTTTCATGTTCAAGAAACCAGTTTAAGATGATATGAGCTTTGTGACATGCAGCGTTATCCTGCTGAAGGCAACCATCCAAGTATGGGTATGCTGTCGTCAAAGATGGATGGATAATGATCAGCAATATAACTCAGGCAGGCTGCGGTGTTTAACAGATTTTTTTAATCTATGGTTTTGTAGGGCAATCCATTTAAATCAGCCGTTTCTTAACTTTCACATAAGCTTGTCTGCCACATTTAAAGACACTTAAATCACCTTTCTTCCACATTTTAATGCTCTGTTTGAACTTAAGCAGGTCATCTTAACGATCTACATACCTAAATGCACTGAGCTGCTGCCATGTGATTAGCCGATTAGATATTTGTGTTTGTTCAACAAGCAGGCCTCCGTAAAGGGGCTGGTGAGTATCTCAGTAATCAATGCAAACTGTTTACTTCTTAAACATTTACCAAGTTACCCATTAATTCTGCGTTTATGACCACCTCAAAAGGAAATTGCAGTTGGCGACAGAATCACTTACTGATATACTTGCTCATTGTGATGTGTCTGGGCATATCACACAACAACTTCAACAATTGTTAAACAAGCAGGAGTTTTCTTTCTTGAAATGCCTTTTTTTAAAGATGGCATGTGATCAATTTATCAGCTGGTTTCAAATATTAGAATTAAAAAAAATGTAGGGTCATATAGCAGCAATTTTCATCACATGATGCATGCACATGACGTATACTTCATTAAGCATTCCATGCAAAGCTACTTTCTACATCTATATGTTTTTTGAAGACACATACTTTGCTGTTTTGCAGATGTAGGTAGTAGTAATAGTGTAGCTATATGTAGCTGCGCTACTTTTATTTAAGTACATCTAACGCATTTTGTTTAGCAATTATGGAAAAGAAACTTCAAAACTTTTGGGACTTTTGCTCAGCCGTCATTTCCTTGTAATACCACTTTTATCAGGATGCAGGACACCACACAAGAGTCTGAAAATCCAAAATTTGTTTGGATAGACAGCTGAGCACAAAAACCCACCTGAACTTTAAAGGAACTAATGCAGAAAGGAACTTCATAGAAAGAAAACAAGATGCTAATGGCTAAAGCTACGGAGCTCACTTCCCACAACACCGGTGGTACAAAAAAACTACAAGTACTCTTGCCTCTTCGTTACCACATATGGTTGTAAACAAACAGGAGCAAGCCATCAAAATATGCCGACAGACTACCTGTCTGAAGAGGAGCCCTTTCGTCTTTGCCATCCTGGCTCAGTGCGATCTGCTGGTAACCCGTAGCGTCTGAAAAACAGTGCTTCAACCGGGACAGACGCATCTGTTTCGTTTCCTAATTCGAGTCCCCTGCATTTGTCCTGAGTCGTCCCCTCGAATGTCAACAAGCCACACCCAACAACAATCGTGGATCAGTGACCACACCCACCTGCCTACTTACCTACCTCCCTAACAGTAGTGATGTGCGATACCACTGATTTCCTTTCCGATCTGATACCAAGTAATATTCAGGGTGGCATCGACGATACTGATCCGATACCGATACTTTGTACAAAAACGTATTTTATTTATTGTATCTCAAATTATAGCATCATAATGATTACAGGACATCAGATTTCTTGTTCTTATCACTTAATAATGCAGAGTTATCATATAGAAATAAAAAACTGAAGTTGTGCGCTATTTGAACACGTTGCCTGCCTGCAGCACTAAAGGACTCCGTGAGAGACGTCTGTCTCGCCCTAGCAGCACCTGTCCGTACTTTTATTTAAGTTTGGTAGAATTCTATTTCAAAGAAAAACAAGACTCTCTGCTAAGTTGATGACATCACATTTTGCATTCTAAGTGGATGACATCACACTCCATTTGCACTCCCTGACATCACACTCCAGATCAAAGGATCAAAGGGAAATTGAGCAATAACATTCTCTCAAAAGTCCTTAAATAGGACACCATCGTGCTCTCAGTATGTCTCAGAACTGTGCAACTGTATAGGAACACACCACGAGCCAACCTTTAGACAAAGATTTGACACGTTAAGTGTATGTAACAAAACACAAACCCAAACCCCGATCGAATAGAAAACATATCATTCGCCATTGTAAGACAAAAGATAAGAAAAATGCAACATATGCAGCAAAACCTTGATCCCCAGGAAGGGACCTCATCGGCCGCTGTTAGCCCTAAGCAGCAAAACCCAAACCCAAGAGGGAAAAACAAGGCACCAAATGAGGGGACTCCATCTGATGCTGCCAAACCAAAGGGTGCAAACAAGAAGAAGATGCAGAAAAATGCAAACCCAAACCCCAGAGCCAGAAACCCTGGACCCAATCGAGGGCCTGTGCAACATCAGCCCAATGCCCACTTTAAACCCAATAATGGGCCAGGGCAACACTGGCAAAATCCACAGTTTTTGCCAAAACAAGGGCCTGTGCAACATCAGCCCAATGCCCACTTTAAACCCAATAATGGGCCAGGGCAACACTGGCAAAATCCACAGTTTTTGCCAAAACAAGGGCCTGTGCAATATCAGCCCAATGCCCACTTTAAACCCAATAATGGGCCTGGGCAACACTGGCAAAATCCACAGTTTTTGCCAAAACAAGGGCCTGTGCAACATCAGCCCAATGCCCACTTTAAACCCAATAATGGGCCAGGGCAACACTGGCAAAATCCACAGTTTTTGCCAAAACAAGGGCCTGTGCAACATCAGCCTAATGCCCACTTTAAACCCAATAATGGGCCTGGGCAACACTGGCAAAATCCATGGTTTTTGCCAAAACGAGGGCCTGTGCCACATCAGCCCCATCTTGACCATAACACCAACGATGGGCCACCTCAGCCACAGCCTCACTTAACACCAAATGATGGCAGTCGTCCATACAATGAGACTGATGAACTGGGTGCGCTGAGATTCCACCTGCAGGAGGCTCAGCACATGTGCAAAACCAATCTTTATAAAATGACAGCTGCAAACCACAAAGCTGCTGCAGCTAAAACTCAGAATGATTGGGTTCGTCTGCAGCTACAGTGCTGCAGACAAAACGCTCAAAAAACCATCCTTGAGCTCCAAAAA
This sequence comes from Neolamprologus brichardi, assembly GCF_056152115.1. NCBI lineage: Eukaryota > Metazoa > Chordata > Actinopteri > Cichliformes > Cichlidae > Neolamprologus > Neolamprologus brichardi. The sequence goes on along the minus strand of NC_142114.1, from coordinate 22,792,395 downwards.
CAGCTGGAAGAGGCTCGTAGAAAGACACCTGAGGAGAACTTCACCCCTGAGGTAAGTGAGGCTCCTGTTGAAGACAGCAACACAGCTGTCACAGCTGCAGAGCTGAGTGTGGACGCTTCAACACAAACTGCAGAAGCTCCACACACAGACTCTATAGACGTAAAAACTGTCCGAGAAGCTGAGTTGGAGGTCCAGTGCAAAAAACAGCAAGAAGAGATCGAACAACTCCGTGAGCAGCTCCTCAAAACTCAAAAGAATCTTGAAGAGGAAGTTGCAAAGCGCAAAGATCAGGAACAAAGAGCCAACTGTGAGCTTGCTGAGCTGAAAGACAAACTCAGCACCAGTGAGGCTCTTTGTGAAAAAAATGATTTGAAGGTGCAAAATTTAAAAGAAGAGCTGGAGAAAAACAAAGCTTCCCACCAGGAAATCGTGGAGCAAAACCTGGAGAACACAACAATCCGCAACCAACTCGGGCAAACAGAGGAAGAAAAGATCACACTTCAGGAGTTTTTGCTGTCTCTGCAAGAGACAATAAAAAAGCAAGAAGACCAGTCCAACGTTGCCAATCCTGAAAATTCTCCAGCCCAAAACGAGACACTCCAGGAGAATCAGCCAGAAAAAGAGGAGGCCAGCGCTACCAAACCAGAAAGTCCAGAGGCCCGAGATGACCAAGTGCCAAAAGAAAAACCAAAAAAGAAAAAGGAGCGCAACTGGTTTTGGAGACTTTTCACTTAAGTGACTTTCACCCCGTCCCCTATAAAATCACAGTAATATACAACTAAATATTATCAGTCACTTCCAGTGCCAAAACACCCATTTTAAAGCATATTTGCTTTAATATTTAGTTGTGTATAACTTTGTCATCGGCTCCACCCCCCCAGCCGGTCGCAGCAGATGGCCGCCCCTCCCTGAGCCTGGTTCTGCCGGAGGTTTCTACCTTTTGAAAGGTAGTTTTTCCTCCCCACTGTCGCCAATTGCTTGCTCATAGGGGATTGTTGGGTTTTTTCTTTAGTTCAGTTCAATTCAATTCATTTGTATGTAAATACTGTTGGACTGAATTGAACTGAATTAAAGAAGATTTTTAGGAGACGGAGTAGTCACTGAGTGAACCAGGGTATTATAACATCTTACCCATGAAAAACTACGATCAACCAATCAAATAAACAATTGAATTTAACAAAACATTTGAAGTGTGAACATTTTGTCTCATTTAAAACATGTGAAAATGTCCAATTATAACAACCTAACAGCAGAAATAAAAATGTTTACATCCTGGTTGAAAACAGGGGTGATTTTAGCCCATTTTTGGGGGTGCTTAAGCACCCTCAAAATGAATCAAAGCACCCCCAAAGATTTCTTACTTTTTTTTGACAATATTTGCTGTTTGGGTGACACACTACTAAAAATATAAAAAGCATATAGTGCTGTACTTGTTTGAGACGTAACATTTTAACAACAAAAGTATAGATAACCCCCCCTCCCAAAATGGTTTGTTCCAGCTCGCCTCTCCCCTACTCTGGCTCTAGCGCTCTTGCTGGCAGCAAGTTGCTGCCAGATAGTGATGTGCGATACCACTGATTTCCTTTCCGATCTGATACCAAGTAATATTCAGGGTGGCATCGACGATGCTGATCCGATACCGATACTTTGTACAAAAACGTATTTTATTTATTGTATCTCAAATTATAGCATCATAATGATTACAGGACATCAGATTTCTTGTTCTTATCACTTAATAATGCAGAGTTAGAGGCTGAGAATAAAGTTATTAGATTAGATTAAATTAAAATTAACTTTATTAATCCCTCGGGAGGGTTCCGTCAGAGTTTACGTCAGCGCCCGGTTATATTTTAGATAGCAAGGCGCAGACTGCAGAGTTTCACTCCGCCGAGGGAGCTCGTGACGTACTACCCGGCTTCCTTTAGACCGCAAAGGCCGGGTCCTCAGGTGGAAGCAGCCTCTGAATTTGGACACCCCCGCTGTTTCCGGGCCGGCCAATAATAACGGTGACATTTAACGTATTTTATCCGATAAATAAACACTGTAAAATGTATTTATCACCGCCCCCCCCCCCCCCCCCCCCCCCTCCCAACAGCCCTTTTGAATGTCTCCCTAATTCTGAGGTCTCAAGGTTGGCATGTATGGCCACAACACCTCACTTTTTTGCCACATGTATTGCAAACCACGTCTCAGCTGTTTGTTGAGGTAAAATACGTCCGCACAATTACGCTCAGTCATTATTGTGAGTGCGCAAGCCAAGGGGCTGCGAGTTATAATGCAGCCGTATTTCGCACATGACTATGAAAGGCGGAAGAGGAAGTAGTTCCTTTGAATGTAGACAATCCGAATATTATAGTTTCTTTCCACTGTGTTCCTGTTAATGATAAACTACCAATTTACCCTAAATTACTAAAATATCGATATTTTAATGTGAGAATCGATTCTAGAACATAAATGACTGGTATCGGAGGAATCGATATTTCAGGATCGATCCGCACATCACTACCTAATAGTGGCTGGTTTCGATATGGGAGACATGGGCCATTGCCCAGGGCGGAAGCGTGGTGGGGGCGGCATCATAGCATCGGCAAAAAAAAGTTGCTCGCATCCACGCTGCCCCGACATTATGTCAGTGCATTTTGGGGATTGCATGGGCACCGATCGGTTTTGCATTGCCCATTTGCGAAGAGTAAGGGCGCCCTCCATTTACGAGGTGCGGCTGCTGCCAGCTGCACAGGGAGGAGAGGGGCGGGACGGCGGGGGATTCTCTGGCTGGCTCACAAAATAAAACTAAATAGCAACAAACCAACAAACTAGGGCTATTAACGTTAACAACGTCATCTCGATTAACGCAATCAACCATCTGGAGCGCAGAATGACTTAAAATCCCTGAAATGTCTCTGTCTCAGTCGACGCATTTCGGGCAGTTTGTCCATTCTGCGCTCTGCTCCAGATGGGTTGATTGCGTTAAAAATGTGTGAATATGGGTGAAGCCTAAAGAAGCCATATTTAGTAAGAAATCTTTATGGTTTTGGAGGTTTTCTTTTGTCAGTAGAACATGATTTGGCTAAAATGATTTTAAAGGTGAAACATGTAGAGACTGCTTGTAAGGCACTAAGTGTTGGAGAATGAAAGGACAGCCAGAAAACTTAAAATAAATGAAATGTGAAATAATATTAATAATAATAATTAAATGGATTTTATTTTAAAAGAGTTTAACAGACCCTGTTAATAGCATAGACACAATAGTAGTCATAACAGGAAACAGTAAGGTAGCCACAGAATAGTTCATTAAATCCAGAAAGTCCAAGAGAGTCGTTTTCTTTTAGTATTGTAGATATGTGTGCCTATCACCAAGTTTGCATGAAAGAGACTCTAAAACATTTGTTGAAGGCTGATTTTAATATTTATGAGATTTTATTTTAAAGGTCTATAAAATGTGGTGCCATTTACACAATAACAGCTTTGTTTTAAAACTCCTTCATACACACCCATTGGATGAGCCATCATGAGCATTAAACTGAGAAAGTGTGGCATCACCACATATCTGTGGGGAACGGTTGCTATGAAAAACAAAATGATAGTAACTAAAAAATAACATTAAAATAGTTTTTTTTTTCTAAATTACTTAATGATTGAAATCCAACTGAACAACATGAAAAAGTACACCATCTTTCAATTCTAAGCTTTTACATATCACATTATAATTATCTGATCTCTAACAGTTCATGAAAGTAGATGAAATATAACCTCAGATAATCAACACAACATGACTATGATTCAGTGTCATTATTTATTTAACAGAATCTAAACCAAGTTACAAAGTTTTTATAGTAAGCTGTTATGTCCTGCTATGCAAAAAAGCCTTTTCTTGCACAGAAGCTTTCATGATTACTAACCTAACCTTGAGGAGAATGTTCGTATAGAAACTTTCCTGCTCATAAGTAATTCATAACAAATCATCTGAAAAATTTGCTTACATTCAAGAAACTCTATTAACCTTTGTTCTTACATAGATACATTTAAAATGTATTGAAATAGCAATTCAAGTATATAGCTTACATATATATACCATACAGAATCATTAAAAATCACTTTATAGTAAACATTTTGACCAATGTCCCACAAAATAGAGATGCAACTGTTAATTACTCTACAATTATGTGTTTTCATTATTATCCTCTTGTGGAGCACATTCAGTCCACACATTTAGTCTTGCAGTCCACAAACCAGATTAGCAGGCACTGCAGTTGCTGCAAAAAAAAAAAAAAAAAAAAGTGCTTTTTACTGGAAAGCATAGTTGGTTGCAGAACTGTAAATATGATAGTTTCTTTTTTTCTTACCCATTTTTTTGGGATTGGGCAGGTTCAGGTTGTTCATGATATCTGCAAACTCCTCCATGGTCTTTGTTAGGCGTGGATTAAACTTGCGCTCCTCGCCGACTGACGAAGCCATCCGACCTGAAACACAAAACAGATGGAGACCAGTGTATCAGCCAGATGCTACACCCTGGACATGTTTCCAGTCCATTTCAGAGCTAGAAAAAATGGAGCTGGCGCACAACAGCTGCCCTGTAAAAACCTAAAAACAGAACATACTATACAGATTGCAGAGGACCTGTACTGACTCCTGTCAGCAGAAAACTAATGAATTTAATTTCGCTATGCTTTTATATATGATCTAATGCTTACTACACAATACACAATAGTACTATACAAACCATTCCCTTCGGTGACTTTGTAACATGTATAAATATTTGGGGATGTGTTTTCAGCCAACCTAAGTAGTCATGTGCTGGGTAGAGGAGGCACTCATCAGGCAGGGTGAAGATCTTCTCATGGACTGACTTGTAAAGCCTTTTGGCACAACCTTAAGAAAATAAGGCAAAGGTTAGACAACTGCAAAGGAAAACTGATACTGTACTCCCCCCTTTTCCAACAAGAATAAAAATCATAGAAACGCAAAATGAACAAAAACACAAGCATAAAGCAAAAAGAGTATGTGTACCCTGCTGGAAGTCTGTCCTGCCACAGCCTCTAATGAGGAGAGCGTCACCAGTGAAAGCCATAGTCTGATCCCCAGTTACCAGTGTTATACACCCATCAGTGTGTCCTGGTGTCTCTCTCACAATCAGGCACTAAAGGAAGGAAAAGAAGAATGTCAAGGCATGTTAATTAAATAGGTTTTATCAAGCAAATGCAACAAAAGCTTTTAGGTATTTACAAAATAACTGTACGCACACGATATTGCAAACAAATAATGTTTTTCTTCTTACGTGTCTTCCAAAGGGGATCTTGTCTCCCTCTGTTAAGTGGATATCAGCAGATGCACCACTGCATTTGGAAATGGCACTCTTCAGTCCAGGTACTCTTTTCTTCATTGGTCCTGTGCTTGTTATGTGGTCTGCATGGCAGTGGGTGTTAACTATCAGCAAAATAAAGATAATGTAGGTCAATATAAAGCTGGAATATAATTGAGCCTTGTGGTACACCCTCCAATCAGTTTAGCGAGTAGGGAGTTGGACACTTTTTTCCTTTTCAGAACACCTTTGATTCCTCGTCACACAGATTCAACTAAGTGTTAGAGATTTTGGTCCATGTAGCATGCAGGCATGACAGCATCCCACTGTTACTGCAGATTTGTCAGCTACACATCCATGACGCTAATCTTCCTTTCACCACAGTCTATTGAATTAAGACCGTGTGACTCTGGAGGCCATTTGAGTACAGAAACCAGACTTTGTGACTTGCCTTATTATGGTGATTTAAGCAGCCATCAGAAAATAGGTACACTGTGATCACAAAAAGATTGACATCAGTAACTCAGGTAGGCTGTGAGGTATAAACGATGCTTAGTTGGTAGTAACGGGCCGAAAGTGTGCGAAAGCCGAAAGCCCATATGCGTCAAGTTTCTTTGAATCACCTTTCCCCTTTTCTGATGCTTGGACTGAACTTCAGGAGGCTATCTTAATGATGTCTACATGCGTAAATGCACTGTTTTTAAATATGTGTATTAAATAGGTGTATCCAATGAAGTGGCTGGTAAGTGTATTTCCAATTTGGAAAGATATATGTATTACACTAGCAGGAGTCCTTTCATACAAATAGCACCACCTACACTTAACAACGTTTTTGGGTCAGAAATAAACAATCATTTCTGAACCAGGTAAAATATTTATGCTGCTCCTAATTTGTACTTGCAGGTTGAGAAAGATGGGATTCTGTGTTAATTTATGTAGATACCTGCCACTTTCAGTTTGAGTCCAAGTTCGCTTACGAATTTCAGGTCCCTGTCAATGGTCTCCAGCACAGGATCAATGATGACAGCCTCCTTGGTGTCTGCGTCTGCCAGCAGGTAGGTATATGTGGAGCTCTCTGACTCAAACAGCTAAATGTTGGAGGGGAAGCACACAGCAGCAATCAGCAATAACTAACAATAAATGGGAGCGGTAGTAAAGGTTACATTATTATCATTTCTCCTCACTTGTGTTTATAGATAACATGTGCTTTGTGTGTCTACGGTAGCCAAAGAGAGACATTTTCATACGAAGCTTGAAATAAAGTTTTTCAATTCAATTCAATTCAATTTTATTTATATAGCGCCAAATCACAACAAAAGTCGCCTCAAGGCGCTTCATAGATACAGAGAAAAACCCAACAATCATATGACCCCCTATGAGCAAGCACTTTGGCGACAGTGGGAAGGAAAAACTCCCTTTTAACAGGAAGAAACCTCCGGCAGAACCAGGCTCAGGGAGGGGCGGCCATCTGCTGCGACCGGTTGGGGTGAGAGAAGGAAGACAGGATAAAAGACATGCTGTGGAAGAGAGACAGAGGTTAATAACAGATATGATTCAATACAGAGAGGTCTGTTAATACATAGTGAGCGAGAAGGGTGACTGGAAAGGAAAAACTCAATGCATCATGGGAATCCCCCGGCAGCCTACATCTATTGCAGCATAACTAAGGGAGGATTCAGGGTCACCTGGTCCAGCCCTAACTATGTGCACTTTGTACTCTACCACATTTATTCAGAAGCTATTAGCATTAGTTATATGGCAGGGATATAAATTATTAATCAACAAATAATTTCTATTTTAGATTAAGATGCTAAGCAGAGCATCAGGTAATTCAGATTTGTTCTTTCATCAACTTAAAAGTAATATCAAACATATTAACAATATGATATGCATCTCTGAAGTGGGTAATTTGAGCAGGTTTTCTTTCACTTAAGGTACTTTATAGTGATGCTATTGCTTTTTAGACAAACAAACTTTTTATATTTTGTTTTCTGCACTCCTACTTTCACTTTAGTAGAAGATCTAAACACATCTTCCACCACTATGTAAACTGGTTCATCTAAACTCAACAATTTTGAACAATATTTCTTTTTTCAGAACAGATCGTTTTAAACAAGTGCAAAACATCCAAATATGTGGTGAACATACCTGTCTGAAGAGGAGTCCCTTTACCATTGCCATCCTTGCACAGTATGAGCAGCTGGTAACCGGCAGCGTTTTAATCGGGACAGAAACACAAACTCTGGGTTGCTGTGTAAAGCATGACTATTTAAAACCTTAACCACACCTACCTGCCTACCTACATACCTGCCTACCTGCCTTGGGAACGCCCCCAAATTAGAATAATTTTCAGAAGTCATCATGATAAAAAGGAAGAACATCACGTACTGCACACTATCTTTATGATCATCATCAATAGTATTATTGTTAATATTACTGATAATAAGATGAAGAAGAATTTAAACACTTTTAAGTGTTTTACTTTTATAAAAGTTAGACTTAGAGAAGTATCTTTGCTGTTAGAGCTTTTTCCCATATAGATTTTTCAGTCACATTTCTCCTTATAATGGCTCTCTAATTAAACTAATTTTAACGTAAAGTCACTCAAGGTCACAGACCACTGCGGCTCGCCGTTTTATTGGGAACAACCACAACTATCTATTTAATAATGCTCGTATCAGTACATCTTGTTTTTTTTAGCTATTCACTGACTGTGAACTTGATCATAAATCTCTGGGTCAAGCAGAGATAATTTGACTTTTATTTCAGATCACACAGACACAATACTGAATCCTAGATTTTACAATGTGCTACTCAAAAGCACATGCAATGTTGCATTCAAGACACTTTGAATGCACAGTAGAGAGAGGCGTTTACTGAGCAGGCTGTTTGAGGATTGAAATACAGCTCTACACCATGTTCATTCAACTTGGAATTTATTTAATGACAATCTTTGGTGAATATGAGACATCCATATTCACTCAGGCTCAAACCATCATCACCACAGGGCTTCATCCATAGCAGCAAAAGATATAAAAAGTCGGAGTTAACCTGGTGTTCCCCCATGAAGAGAGAACCAGAATTGATACATACAACTGATTTGGTGCTCTCTTAATAAAAGGCAATAGTAAAAAGTTATATTCACATGAAATCACTTGTTTATGAACATTTTGATTCTGGCCTCCAAAAACCTCAGGCTCAAATTGTCACACAGCTGCAAGTTTGTGTGGCTGAGTCAAAGGGAAGCACTCTAAAACAAACCCGTCTTACTGGCTGAGGATCTGTTAAATACAAGAACAGCATGCATGGGTCACTGCAGTCTGATTCCTTCTTTTAGAGATAGAGAGTAAGTAATAATCATCATTTTCAACATATAAAAGGAACCTGTGAGCTCATAATGCTATGACATGTTGTGCAGTAACATCTTAGCTGTTATTGGTTTTAAATGCAAACAGCATAAGTTTTATTTTCCTGCTATTAAAAGAGGCTACTGCTTGTGGTACTGTGAGTGTGTGAGGCCTTGACTACACGACACAATTGTACCTTTTAAGCATTCACAAATTCTAAACTGAACCTTCAGTGTAACAATCCTATCCAAGCTTTCCTCTTCCTCCCCAAATTTACACATAATAACAAATCTGAATAAAGTCAACTTACTTTTAACTTTACACAGTTAACAAAGGGTACCATTACTGTTCTTTCATCAAATACAGATATTAATTATTTTGAATATCCAAAATAGAAGCAGATTTATTTCAAGTACAATTGATCAGTAGCTGCACTATAAATGATAACAGCAATTAAAATATACAGTTTAGATTTAGACACAGAACCACAATAAGGCACTTTATGGCAAGCAGTTTGATTAATTCTGCTAAACAGACACAGAATGTCTATCACTGTGCAATGATGTCATTGGTATTGTCTTTCGTGCAGCACATTCAAACATGGTGCAGTCCACAAACCAGATTAGCGGGCACTGAAATATCTGCAACAGAACAAGGAAAAGATGTTTATAGTAAATGTGACGCTCAGCACATAAAACCTGTGGTGACGTCTCATAGGCATGAGAACTAGAAATGTGGAGATGACATGGATAGTGAAAGGCTGTAGATACTATTGTTAAATACCTAATTTTTTAGGCTTAGGGAGGTTCAGGTTGTTCATGATCTTCACAAACTCCTCCATGCTCTTAGTCAAGCGTGGGTTAAACTTGCGCTCCTCGCCCACTGTAGAAACCGTCTGACCTGAAACGCAAAAACAGATGCAGACCAGTGTGACATGTTTAGTCTTCGTGGTCCTGATTTTTGTCACATGTTAAATCTGGTCAATGAAAACATTTATAGAGAAACATGCTTCTGACACACAAAAGATGCACTATAAAAACAACATGTATACAACATCTGTTCCAGCTCCCATTAGTGGGAAATTAATAGCTTTATGTTTTCAATGCTTTTAAGCACAAGCCGAAAATGTGTATTACATAAAAACATTCACACTAATGACTCTATAAAATACATAAATGTGTGTCTGCATGTGTTTCAGCCAACCTAAGTAGTCATGTGCTGGGTAGACGAGGCAGTGGTCAGGGAGGGTGTAGATTTTCTCCTGGATTGACTGGTAGAGCCTTTTGGCACAACCTTAAGAAATAAGAGAAAACTTAGAAAACTGCTAAAGGCAATGGCTGTAATACTGCCCCCTTGTGTTCATACAGAAACACTACAAATGAAAATGAACAAAAACACATAAAGCAATAAAGCCAAAAGAGCATGCGTACCCTGCTGGAAGTCTGTCCTGCCACAGCCTCTAATGAGAAGAGCATCACCAGTGAAAGCCATAGTCTGATCCCCAGTTACCAGCGTTATACACCCATCAGTGTGTCCTGGTGTCTCTCTCACAGTCAGAGACTAAAGAAGAGAAAAGACAAGTGTCATGTTAAATCAGTTTTGTCAAGCAAACAAAACCAAACAGGTATGCAACACCTACAAACACTCCATCATAAAAAAAAGAACTTTTTTTTCGCCATACGTGTCTTCCAAAGGGGATCTTGTCTCCCTCTTTTAGGTGGATATCAGCAGATGCACCACTGAATTTGGAGATGGCACTCTTCAGTCCGGCAAGTCTTTTCTTCATTAGGCCAGTACTTGTTATGTGGTCTGCATGGCAGTGGGTGTTAACTTAAAAAAATAAACAGAAAGTTTGAATGCGAGTCATAAGAAGAGTCAGTGGAACACAGATCACTGCAAATTCATTTCATAATATTTACTCTTAGGTATTATTATAATATAATATATACATACATACGTGTATGTATATATGTATGTATATAAATACACATTAACGTATATTGGCTCAGGGACAGAGACTCAATTTCAATTTCCCCCAGAAAACAGACGTTTAAAGAGGGAAATACAAACAAACAAGTCCAGTACTATATTTATTTTGGCCCCAAGGGTAATAATGAAGTATGTTTTCATAAAGTTCATTCAAGCTTTAAGTAGGGCTGATCTGAAAATGCATCTTAGTGTCAGGGTTAGGAAGATGGAGCACATTTCCTTAAGTTGTTATGTTTGAACTCAACTTTGGGAAGGTAGGTACCTGCCACTTTTAGACTGAGTCCAAGTTCGCTTACGAATTTCAGGTCCCTGTCAATGGTCTCCAGTACAGGATCGATGATGACAGCCTCCTTGGTGTCTGCGTCTGCCAGCAGGTAGGTGTACGTGCTGCTCTCTACTTCAAACAACTAAAGGGGGGAGGAGGGAAAAAAGGTGAGTACACAGGTGTGACTCAGTAATAAAAAAAAAACAATAGGGTTACACATCCATTCATAGATGATGTTTGTAAGAGACCAAAAAACTGAAAGAAAGAACAGATTATAATATAGAGCAACTTGTTATCATATAAAAACATCCGTATCAACTGTGTCAGGAAGCATTCAGGGGTCATATGCCCCTGAAAGATTAGCTGTCAAGTTTTAGTATCCGAAACAAAACTGCGCATAGATCAACTTAAAGGGTTGTTTGACTCGAAAATGAACCACATAATTCATCCAACAACCTAACTTGGTCGCGCATTAAAAGAACTAAAATTAAATGCTGCTTAACAGAAATATAACAATGAGCTAAATGCTACCTCACTTCCTACTTAACGCTGTAAAGACGGTTGCAAAAAATCCTAAAGAAAATGTCGTTTTCTTCCTGAATGCAGGAGGATCCAAACATGACAAGGTATAATCATTTATAACCTACCTGTCTGAAGAAGAGTCCATCCGTCGTTGCTATCCTGGCGCAGTAGGATCTGCTGGTTACCCATAGCGGCTGAGCTCCAGTGCTAAAGCCGGGGCAGAAGCGCCTGCTCTGGGCTGCCGCGTAATTCAAGCCGTCAGCGTTTGTCCTGAGCCGTAGCATCGAAGCCAGGGCCCGCTGAACGGGCTTCACTCTGCTTATTACCGAACACATAGTCGCCGATTTGTCCTGATTTGAACCTCTTGATAGCGGGCAACACTACCGCACGTACGCGTAGGTTCCGCAGAGAGACCGTGGGTAGTAGCACTATGAACTCTGTGTTACCTGCCGCTTATCACACTGACTGTCAATCAGTCCTTGGAAAAAAACAACACTCCACTGTCACCAGCTGCTTTTACGGGCTGGAGCCATGCCAACTTGTTTCTTATTAAGCGGTAAAAATGGGTTAATGGGTAAGTGAAGCTGCCGGCTAACTTCCTGCACAGCTGAGTACCGTCTTCGCCGTCCTCAGTGAGACGCATGCGTCCTGGAATGAGGGGCCTGGCAATGTACACAACAACGTAGCAGCGGCCTACGTGACATTTACGCTGTCAGGCAAGTAAACATCGTCCAAACACAACCTTGTATAAAACGCTCAGTCATCCGCTTTAGTGGAGTAATACGCATGGAGAACAAACAACCAAAAAAAAGCTTTGTGATGACCTACATGAAAACAGTATTTGCTCCCTTTGTCGTTTTTTTAAGTCTAACTTGCATGTTTCAGATCCTCAAACTAATTTTGATAAGATCATGCAAGTAAATACAAAATGCATGTTTAACTGATAATTTCATTGGCAGCAAGAAATGCAATCAAGCGTTTATGATAACTGGAAATGACTCTTTTATATCACCATAGAGGAGTTTTGGCCCTTTCTTCTTTAAAGAATTGCTGTAGAAAGTGCTTAAGCATGAAGGGCTGGTTTAAAGTCATATCAAAGCACCAAAGTCCAGACAGTAACTAGGCCAATCAGACTTGCTGGTGAGTTTCCGATTATTGCCCGATCATAACTCAAATGCCTTTGATCTTCAGAGCACGAAATGATTCCTTTAGGATCTTTTGGGAGAGAGCAGAATTCATTGTTCATGAATACTGGAAGTTCTCCAGGTGCTAAAGTAGTAAAACAGTCCCATATCATCAAGCTACCACCTCCACGTATGACTGTTGCTACGATGTTCTTTTTATGAAATGTTGTGTTAGTTTTCTGTCAGATGTAATGGGATTTGAACCTTCCAAAAACTCCAAATTTGTCTCAACAGTTGACAGAACATTTTCACAAAAGTCTTGGAGATATTCAAGAGGTTTTTTGGGAGGGTTTTTGGTCAGCTGTGGTTTTTGCCTCTGAACTCTTTTTCCCACTCTCTTATGTATTGATGAACGATCAATCATTGACCTTAACTGTGGCAAACTCCTGAACTCCTGAACGAGCTGCTGATGTGTAGTAGTTGGCTGCATATGGCCCATAGACTCTAATGAGTTTGCGACTCCTGTTATAAGGCCACTGAACACACGTAAAGAGTGTGAGAAACATAATATAGGTTTTCAAAACGTAATTATTATTCATTTGTTTTGAAATAATGAATAATTGGTTTTATTTATAATATCTTGTTCATCTAGTCTTACTAGTCATACTAGTCTTTAGTACTAATATTTATATAATACAATCAAAGGAAAAATATCAGAAACTGCTTGGTTCTACAGTTTATCAGTACTTCAAATTTAGCTAACATTGGTTATCAGGTCATTTTCATCTAGTGTACCTTGAACCTGACAAGTCACACTAATCTATACACCAGCAATTAAATTGGTGCACTTAGACACTAAAGAGGCGCCATGCGCTGTGATAACTGTTAACATTTGTGGTCAGCAGCCGCGATCAGACAGGAATACGATCCCATTTTCACTTTGATTTATTTGTTGTTTTGTCAGCTACACTTTCATGCCAGTCCTGATAAACGTTTACAAATGTATCATTACTGGCAGTAAATTTCTACTACAGATAATAGTGTTTCTATATTTCTATAACTGACAATAGTGACAGTGCACGCTATCGTAGAATGAACAACACTGATAGGTAGATAGATGCAAGTCGATCTTTATTGTCAGTTATCTCATTGTCAGATTTTAAGGTGTTGCGGGAACAGCTGTGGTGGTCTCGGCCGAATCCTCTGCTTTATCCTGCAACAAAAAATATTAAAACAAGGACAATTTAAAAAACTTTATTGTATATTTCGCAAATGACATTAATTTGTCATAGTGCATTGTGGCTATGAAAAGTCCTGCAGGGTATTAAAAGTAATCACATTTCCTGCATTTTACTGATGTATTCTTTTACTAATGCATCTGGTTTGCCTCCATCCTTTAAAGAACTAATATGTATTGAAATGTTGGTTCGATAACCTTCAACAGGATTTAACATTTAACCTTTAAGTTTTTTTCTTCTTTACTGCTGAAGTTTTATTATCTGCTATATGGCCAAACTGCTTATCTGTCAAGGGTTGTAGTTCAAAATGAAAATAGAAAAGCATTTTTAGATAGACTGTGACACGGATGCAGTAAATAAACTATCAGAACTTTCTCTTCGAAACAGAGCGACAGATAAAGATAGGTTTTTACATTTACAAGCGGTGAGGAAAAGTGCTTCCCATACCTATATGTCCTTGTAACTTTCAATCCACTGAAGCAGTTCAGTTACTCTGCTGTAGACGCCTGGTTTATTAGGCCGTGCGCATCCCTCTCCCCAACTCACCACGCCTGCCAGCTTCCAATCCCCTTTAGATGTCTTACACACAAGTGGTCCACCACTGTCCCCCTAAAGAGAAAATCATTTCACAAACAAAATTTGTGAACATCAAATGGGAGAAACCCAACTCTTGATAGATTGTAAAGTATATTGTAAAAGTATATAGATTGTAAAATATATTTTATATTCTTCATGAACCTGTGCTAGGTTTGTGGAGAGGAGATTTCATCTCTGTGGGTGTGTACCTGGCAAGAGTCAACCCCTCCATCCATGCTCCCAGCGCAAATCATTCGAGGAGTTATGAAGAGACCATAGACACTCAAGTCGTAGCAGATGGATTGAGCTATTACCTTAACATGAGCCTGCCTTAACTCTTCCGACACATAGCCTGACAGAAAATGAAAAAATCAGCAGCAAAAAGTGAATTAAAATAAGTAGAAAGGGTTACTTGTAGGTGACTAGTGGAAATGTTACACAGTTCAAAAAATAATGAATGGCAGGAAAAAGAAAAAAGACTTTGTTTTTATACTTAATATTTTTTTTTTTATCTAGTAATTAAGTCTAATGTCTTAGACAAATATGGCTCTTTAAAAAGGTTTTGTCCTACTGTTTCCAACTCTGAAACTATGAATTTGAGTTTTTGAAGGTATTTGAAGCTCCAACTTAAATTATACTTGCGTTTTCAAATCACTTTCTTTTAGAGCCCAAAAGACCATAGCTCAGTTGTTAAGATCACAAACTGTAGCAAAGGTATCTGTCTTTCAGTGCAGTGCACCTGTGTTTTCATTTACGTATCCCCAGCCTGTGATCCAGCAGTCTGCTCCATCAGGAAAGGACTCGGTTGGACTGGGTAAACAGACCGGTCGGACCCCACCTACAAAGAGCAGCAGTAAAGTGATAAAGGTTAGCTTTCTCTCGTGGTTATGAAATCACATATTTCCTTTTTTTCCCCACCCACGTTTATGATACATTGTTGTAATACATGTTTTTCTCTTGACTTAAAAGTAAGTTTCACTTCTGACGATTTGGTTTTTGTTAAGTTTTTAGTTCGTTCTTTCTTTATTATTTTAAGTTTTGGTAAAAATTAAATATTTGTTTTGGCAATATGACAGCGATTGCAATGATTAGTGCAGTGATGTAAGTGCCCCTAATCTCCCCCTCAAACCCAAAAGGGATTACACTTCTTGAAATATTTAATCTGTCCTGACCTTAATCATGATAAAAGTTTAAACGTGCGTCAGGTCACATTAAGTTCTTTTCATGAGTCAAATGTAAGTAAATACAGTTATAAAAAGAGACAGTGAAACATTGTCTGTTTGTCTTGTGTGACATAAATCTGGCTAGTTTACATACATTCAACAAGTTACTAGACTCCAGCATTCATTCAGCGTAAAGAAAAACAAATGATGTGGTTTTCGTTGCCCTGATGAATGATAGCGCAATCTGTCTCTTACTTACTCGTCATGTCCATGTCAATTATGGTGCGCAGCAGTCCCACGTCATAGTCATTGTGCATAACCTTAAAGTTAGGGTGGTAGAGGATCTGCAGTGCCCTGTAGTGTTGCCCCAGAGAGTTGTGTGCAATGCTTACAGTGCCTGCCACCACCGTCCAGTCAGCTACTTGAAGCATGTTATTACTGCAGAAGAGTGACAGAAAAGTTAGTAGATATAGTTCGGTTTAAGTAGCGGTGTGTGTGCCCACTAATTTTCACAGTTTTGTTTTTCAATGTTTTTTCATAATATCATACAACCTCCAGCATTATTACAATCACGGTTTAGGCCTCAGCCATCGCCAAATTACATGTATTTCTATTTTCATTTTAGCCTTGCAAACATTAGGAGCTGCTTTTGGTTTGTAGTTGTGCTCAAAAAATCTGCACCCATTGCTCATAATCCAAGATGAACACTCACGGGGAACAGAGAGCCCCTTTTACAGAGCTCCATTTGTGATGTGACCAATAAGCTCTGCTGCAAAAGGTGCAAAAAGTTTTTACTTGACCCTTTACCTGCTTTTGACTTGAACATAACAGGAACATGGTGTTACCTCAGACTGAGCAGGTGGTCGTGACTACAGCCTTTGCTAACTGACTGTACAAGTAACACTTATTTCTTGTCATTCCTCGTGTCTCTCTTACTCAACAAAGCAGTGTGCTGCAGTGATCACCCAACGAGGAGAGATGATGGCACCACCACAGACGTGTCTTCCCCTCCACTGCATGCTGACTTGCCAGGCCCACTCGTTCTTTGTAGCTAAGGTTCCTCCAACAATACGCTGACCATTGCTGACCAGAACTGAGCAGTCTGGATATGAGATGAAGAACATGAAATCAAGCAAAAAAAAAAAAAAAAAAAAAATGCAGAAGCTCTTTTTGAAAAAAAATAAGATGACCATATAGGTGGTTTAATTAATTTTAAGAATATAAGGTGTTTAATGTGAGAAATTATTATGGTAATATTCTATGAAAACCTTTTCCATGAAAAGACATAAGACATAAGACACAAGACATAACTGCCAGATGCTTGATGGATATGTAAGTAGCATCTTTTGTTTGAGAGATAAGCAGTAAATTGGAGTGGCAGTGAAGATTGCCATCCTTGGAGCTTTGGAGACAAAATGCATTAGTTACTATGAAATTTAAATTCTTTACCTGCAGTCATATTTCCTGTCTGGTTCACTGGATTCTTGGACAGAATGGGCCTCTGGGTTGGGACAGTGCAGCTCCCTTTCCCACCACAGAGAGGAGGTGATTCACCCACCTCAGAGGGAAACAGCAAGAACTTAACTAATTTGAAGAGAGAAAAAAACATTCAGATGACACAGTACAATGTCTCAAGTGGGTAGTGAAACATTAACATTAAAAACTCCTCACACTGAGATCAGTCTTAATAGCTGCTGGTTTCAAATGTGGAACCTCAGCAAACCATTTTACTCTATCTTTGTATTTTGGTTTCACTTTTTCCAACAATGTAATTTATTTCCCAGACGGAGGCTTCATAGAGCATTTAATAACTGGCATAGTGAATGTTCAGAACTAATTAACTTATTTTTTTCTCATTTCATTTGAATTTAATCGTAATCGGAGAAGCCTATTATGTATGCTCACTGATGTGTTACAGAAAGCAGTAAGGCTGAATGACATAACTGGGTTTTTATTACAGTTATTATACTAAAGTGGCATATTATGATGTAGGACATTTTTGATTCTTTTTGCATCTGGCAAAAAGTCTGCAGACTTAAAACTAGATTTTCTTTTTGCAATATTAGTGGTAACTGCATGATGAGAAGGTTTGTTTCTTAACCTCCTAAGGCCCAATCTCTTTCACTGCATGCATTTTTAATATCTCTTTGATATTTGGGTATATTGGAGCCCGATGAATGTAAAAACAAAGAATTACCAGATTTTTTTTAATCTTATTTTTGTTTTTAAGAAAAATAAGAGCCACATATGAGGATATTCGTTTAAAATTTTGATAGAACAGTAGCAGTATAATGTCCTCGTAAAAGGATATCAGGACCTTGTAGAGCAAAATTGAGTATTTTAGTCTAAATAACCCAAAATGTGATGTCCACATATGTGGACGCCAGGTCCTAGGAGGTTAAACACTAGAATTCAACGTGCTATTGATGTACTGGAGGTACCTTGCTTTTCAGAGTGGGTTACCTAAAAGAGCAGAAGCGATAATCACTTTTACACTGACAAAGATTCCCACAAACATTAACAGGTCACGAGATGTATAGGCATGGGATCTTGAATCTGCAAACAAACAAGAAATAACAAGAAATATTAAAACTTTGCAAGGAGCTCTGAGCTCCAAGACATCCTGTCTTCATCATCTTTATTAATTGACTGGGACAGTTGTAGTAAACCAAACTAACTGTGAGGTTTTATCATATCATCATACTTTGACAAATGTGTGCATTTTGGAGATCCCTTTTAGATTTTAGATAGGTGCAGTTTAGGTGAGAACAAGCCAAAGATGATAACCGTGCACATTTTCTTAACAATTTATCCAAATGAGACCTGTAGGGGGCTGGAGTCTATATTAGCTATCACAGGGTGAAAGGCAGGCCACCAGTCTATCACAGGGTTAACTCAGAAATACAATGCAGCTGGAGGAAACCCATGCAGCCACAGGGAAAACACGCAAACTCCACCCAGAACCTGCCAGTGGATTCAAATCCAGGATCTTTTTGCTGTGAGGCAACAGTGCCACCATATGTTAATAAGCTATCTGGCATCATTTGACTATTATGCAAAACTGCTGTCTGTAATTTGAGTTGTATTGTTATTGTGAATATACAACCATCATTATTAAACATTTATTGAAATGTTGGTTCAGTCAGTCGAATTTGTTTTACTTGTCTTACATGTGTAAATTCTTCTGTGTGTAACTTAATGTAGTGATGCATAAAGGTCGAGGATAGAAAACACTTGTGCTCAAAGCTGTGATTATAGGTTTGAACATACGGCAAACAGGTGGTGTAACCATATGTTTTGGCTACATTTACAGTTAAAGTATTTAGCAGTTAAACTATTTATATTTTATTATTTAAGTGTGATATAAAACTTAAACCAGTTGTCAAGGGCGATCAGTGTGAAGGTGAATATGCATCTCTGGGACAAAAGTTCTGCTCAGACAACCTCAAAATCCTGAGGACAGAACATATCCATAATATGTAAAGCGTGAGTTGCATGAAATATAAATAAGGCAAAAAAACAACAACTTTAAATCAATTTTGTGTTTCACTGATACAATCAAGATGGATTACTACTAGTGAAATGCTGCGTTCGCATCGACAGGGGAACAAATGGTAACGTTTTGGCAACAAAATCATGAACTCCAGTAGATAATTTATGCTTTTTCTCCAAAGGAACTATTTTCTTGTTTCATCTATATAACACTGCAATGCTGTCTACTGTGGTGTATTTGTAATACTATGATGACGGCACAGTGTAAAAAATACAGACTGAAAAATTCTGCCACAAGTTGTTTTTCCCTTAAATTAAAATGGAAGAGAATGGAGAAGCTGATAAGCTGAGCTTATCTTCAACTATACCTGCCTGAAGGTGAGACAAATGAGAAACTGAAACCAAAGCGATGAATTCTTTATAATTCTTTGCGAATCATGATCAGATAAAAGGATCGGCTGATGGAGTTGGAAAAAGAGGCAACGGCCTGTTTAACATGCTGCATAGTACTCTGATATGTCATTTTTATTTTTAAAGTTTAATTGCAAGAACTTGTTGCATTATATATTTACAGCCTTGCCAAACGCTAATGACAGATAGCATAGATGCATAAATAATTAGTCATCGATACAACTGACAGTATCAGTGACAAATATGAAGCAGATTTAAAATTACAAATGAATTTTCTTTTATTTTTATTATTATTATTTCTTTTATTATTTTCTTTGCTTTTTTTCTTTCTTTTCTTTTCTTGTCCTGCTTTCTATTTGCCAAAGGCAGTCCAAGAAAAAAGATCCAGTCACCGCAGTAGGAGACCTTTAAACTATTTCATGCACAACGGCACCAAGGCCACTTTGAGGTCAAAAAGTAATAAAGAAAAAAGATTGCACAGGAGCAATAGCTCACATGTTATTACTGAGAATCTAAACAGCTGCCTCAGCAGTCTGTGTGTTAGAAAATCTATGTATCTCATCAAAGTTATAGTAAATTGCCAAATGACTGTGGATGGAAGCGGGTGCTGGAGTGAGAAACGTGCTATTTTTCAAAATCACATTAAGGCTGCTTCCTCATGAGTGGTTCAGAGTATGCAAGAAGAAATTGCAGATACTTTGAGAAGTGAGAGAACAGTGTGCAATGGAAACACTGCTTTAAGGAGCATGGTAGTTATTTGTTCTTAAGAAGAAAAATCTGGCAAGACACAACAAAATAAAGCTTGAATGGAACGGTGTATAACACGTTTGAAGCACTGGTGAGGCACACAATCATGATACAGTAACTTTGGGTTTTATTTAATGAATTCTGAACAGATATATTGTCTTCTAAATCAGCAAAATAGTCTCCTCACACGCTTCATGATTTATAATCATTTTCACTTTTAACCTTTAGGATGTAAGATGCATTCATGATTTAGTCAACCAGTCAATATGTGCAGTGCTGTGTTAATGTGTCGCTTATTGATGTGTTTGTCTTCAATCAATCCTCAAAGGCTAAGAGATTTGACTAATATAAGTGAAGATTGATTAAATATTAGTTAATTACCAGTGCACTGGTAATTAAAAATCTCAATTACAATGACTAAGTCATCTTTTGGGATTCACACACTTTGCTAATAATATTTGATTTAAATCAGTTTTCTCCCATAAAACAAAAAGTTACACCTCACCTGTAAATAGCATCTAACACAAGTACTGTTGATTGCATCAATGTAAAGCTGGATCATTCAGTTTCATTTTGAAAATATATGCTTATCTAACTTTTAGGTTTAACGCTAACTGATGGAGATTATGGACAATGCTGGGCATCCTCTGCACACGGTCGTAAATAATCAGAGGAGCCTACTCAGGGACAGGTTGCTTCTCCCAAAGTCAAGAACCAACAGACCTAAAAACTCCTTTGTCCCACATGCCATCAGACTGTTTAACTCCTCGTTGGAGGAGAGAGGGAGGGGAAACTGACTCACTCGAATGTGCAATCCACTGGTATTCCTATTTATCCCTATTATATATTCTGCATTTATATATGTGTATATATGGCATATTTATGCTTATATCCTTACTCTCATTCCCCTTTATTGTATCTGTAACATGCAACTTCTGCTACTGGAAACTGAATTTCCCGGAGGAACCCACCGAAGTGATTAATAAAGTTTCATCTAATCTAATCTAAATGGGTACAGTATAAATGGGTACTTCTAAAATGCCAAACCTTTCCGTATCTGACATGGTGGTATTTTTGTAAAATCTTTGTGTAATTTTTTCTAAAATGCTTTCAGGATTTTAGGATAGGTTAATTGGATAATAATGTGGGGACAGGTTAATTGGATAATCCAAATTGCCACTAGGTGTGAATGTGCGAATGGTTGTCTGTCCCTGTGTGTTGGCCCTGCGACAGACTGGCGACCTGTCCAGGGTGTACCCCGCCTCTCGCCCTATGACAGCTGGGATAGGCTCCAGCACCCCCGCGACCCTGAAAAGGATAAGCGGAAGCGAATGGATGGATGGATGGATGGATTTTAGGAACAGTTTGTCGCCACTTTACAGCTTCCTGTGAACAATATAAACTCCATAAAGTAATTTTTTTTAAGCTTGTGGAAGGAATACACTGGCCTACACAGAACCCCGATCCCTGATACAACCACATACATTTCACTATCAGTGTACTTTTGATCCTGTGTCAGCTGGGCTCAAAGATCTTATGAAATGCTTTCTCAGAAAAGGAGAGGATGTTACACCAACAGATAAAGCAAAGCGTGTTGGCCCCCTGTTTCAAAGTGTGATTTTTCCTGGCACATTATCAAAACTGTACATTGAAGTAACACCTTCAATTATTACATACCTGGCACTCCATCATGTAGCTCTTTTGGAAACATGATACCTATTGATGTGTCCTGCAGTGGACCTCCATCTGTTTGAATCCTCTGCGGAACTTCTTGAGGATTTTCACTACAAGGAGCCGCTGACGTCACATTTTTTTGATCTTGGGCTTCTGAGGACACTGAACTAGAAGGTGATGCTTCAAGAGGTTGCAGCTTTGGGGTCTCATCAGAAAAGGGCAGATCTTCTGGATGTGGGTTTCCATTAGTTGTGGGTTTATACTGGGGTATGAATGTGAGGACTGTAGAAGGGACCAAAGACGATATACTCGATACTTCATGACTGATTGGACTTTGAAAAGATGTTGATGTCCAGTGCTGAGGCGATAAAAAGTTTGGTGCATTCGCTTGATGACAAGAGCTGGTGCTGTCTTTCTGAGCCATACTTTTTAGGTTTTGTTGCCAACAAACACAGAAACCTTGGCTAGAACCTGCAAAATTAACAAAGTTATGACAAAACGTGAGCTTCCAACAATGCATCTGTAAGAAATACTCTGACATTCTGATGGATTTTGACTGCTAGAATTGACACATAATATAATGTATATTAAATTTACAATGGGCAGTTAGACTGCAATATGTACTGAAACTATTAATTATTGACCTAAGAACTACCGAAACGCAGGCATGGTACGATAAAAATACTAATGAATCCATGGAAACGTTATTCAAAGTTATTCAAAATGCAAAGTAAGATAATAGCACTCTCAAAAATTAGTTATATTAAAAATATGAGTGGATGCAACTTTTCTGTGATAAACGTGTGCAAGAAAAGACACCTGTTACCCACATTGTTCATAACACAACAACTTCTGTGACTTTCTTGTGTGTCAGTCTCATCAACATATATTTTCAAGAGCGCTCACCTGAACGTCACCCATGGAGATTTGCATGCATTGGCTTCATTTGTATGCATGGGATTATTTATCCACGCGCCTCCTCCACTTATTAAACCGGCTTGTACCACAGCCAGGAAAAGAAATGCATCACCGTCAGTGACAAGACTCCAAAGGTGCCTGCTGGCTCCTGTGCATCTTTAATCCAAAGATATCTGCTCTCCTACTGTGAATCCATCCTCTTCAGCTCACGCAGGTTACAGTTTGTCACTCCCGCTCTTGTGATTCTGCAGCTCACCTCGTCCTCCCACTTAATCCTTTCATTGTGTCACACCCTTCAGCACCTTTCTCCTTCTCCTTCCTCTCCTCTCTCCTCGTCCTACTTCTCCAACTCCAACGAGGCTGCAGCAGTCAGGCCAGTAACAGATATGTTGTTGCTGGCAGTCTATGAAATATGCATGGGGATAATTGTGCGCTTAGGTCAGAGTTTAACAACAGAAGATAATCTGCATCATACCAATGAGCCTCTTCCACTCACAAGTAGGCCACAGTGTGAGTACAGATACAAAAACATAGTTCAGTTTCATGCAGATGAAGTAGATATGTATCTAAGAATAAAGGTCCCATTATGAATCTGAAGAGGCAGGATTGTTTCTGTGTGTCTTTTTGTGGTCACTCTTTTCAGTGGTATTTTGTTCATCCTATCAAATTACGGCATGAGAGGGCGCAGAGTGGTGGCAGTGACAACTGACCCGTCGTAGTGTTACCTCACCTGTTCTAGGTTACAGTGACTTTACTTCTGGGAGCAAACATGGAACATCGGCATTGGACAGGTAGACACACAGCGCCTC
Source organism: Neolamprologus brichardi (assembly GCF_056152115.1). NCBI lineage: Eukaryota > Metazoa > Chordata > Actinopteri > Cichliformes > Cichlidae > Neolamprologus > Neolamprologus brichardi. The sequence continues at coordinate 22,768,821 of NC_142114.1, read as the reverse complement.
AGCCAATCATCAGGCTTGAATGTTTCTCTAAAGAGAGGCAACGACTGCACAGTCATGCCATACAAAATAATAGTTTAGAGTAAAAAAACAAAAATTCAAAATTCAAATAATAACTGTGCCGCCGTGGTTTTAATTGTATCAGTCTCAAAGATTTCAATTTGTGCATGTAAATGGAGAATCTGCCTCACATAGAAAAGTTTGTGATCTATAAGGATCATGAATATCAGTTCCGTCTGGACTGACATGTTTGACATATTTTGTGGCTACCTTAGAAAAAACGGAAAAAAAGTAACAAAATGAAGCAAACAATTTGTAAATTCAAAATATAGACCCTACAAAATACGATCCTCTTGAGATATCTTGTTTCTGTGTTATTTAGCTGAGCAAACTGTCACTGCTTTCTCTACTATTGGAGCAACTATTGTGATTTTATTTTTTCATCAACTGTTCTATGTAATGTTTCATGGTTTGGTATTGCTTAGAAGCACTTGCTTGTTGTAAATAGTTGGAGTAGTTTTATTGTAGTTTTTTTGAGGAGCTTTAGTACCTCTGCCTGCTCATGAGACTGACAGGATCCATAAATAAATAAAGCACGTACACTTTGTTTGTTTCTGCATTCCCGCATCGCCTTATTTACTCCATACAACTCGCACCAATCTCAGCTTGTCAAACAGACACAGCTCTGCCAGCTTCACCTCCCAGAGGTATCAGTCAGAAGAGGAGTGAAGGAACTCGTGTTTGCCGTCTTGGCAGTGGCCCTCGAGGTACAGCAGCATTTTCAACTTAATAGTATCATTTTTTTATCCAGTGAAGAAAGACACATCAGCTATTTAAATGACAGAATGGCAGAGTTACTGTCAGGAAGCTGCAAGTCAAACACAGAGTGTATTAAACTTGGGTTTGTTTTTCTATCACAGCCAAACTCTGACAATTTGGATCTTGAAGCATTTCTTTTATTAACTACACGTAATTGCAGAGATACATGTATTTGTCATTTGTTTTCTAAATTTCCTACATTGAATACTGAAAATATTCACACAATGGATTTTCCTTCTTGGTATTATTGATTTAAAGGAACAGTATTGACTTGCACTACAACACAGGTTATGCAAATTATTCTTTAAATAGTTTGATATTTTGATTGGAGGTGGATGGGAAGACTGATGTGACTGTCGCTTCCACTTGGTAAAAACTACTAAAAGGCTAAAGAGCCAACGCTGTAAGCTGGAGTTACAGTGGAGGTAATAATAAATTGTTCCTTTGCTGAATTTGCAATTTCTTATTTTATGCTAGTTAATCAACCAAAACCTCCCTAAAAAGGATATAAAAACTATCAATTGATTTGCATAGCACTGAGTGAAATAAGTATTTGATAGCTAGCTCCCACATACCGGTTTATAGTCAAGCAATCAGATTTCTGTAGATTTATGCGGGGGGGGGGGGGGGGGGGGGGGGGGGGGGGTATATTTTGCTTTGGTGAATCCTCTTTCTGTCTTCAAAGAATGAAACTGCTAAATTCTTTGTAAGTGAGTAAACTTACAAATTCAGGAAGGTATCAAATAATTATTTCCCCTGCTCTACATCAAAGGTCAAAGAATCAAAGTATGTGAAATATAATATATCTGTGTATCTTCTCAATCATCCAGATTATGGTGGTCTTGACTTGAGGTGAAGGCCCATTTTGGAATGACGGTCAGTGAACAGGGGCCTTGGACTGTGGCAGCCTACAATGCAGCCTTAAGATCTGGTCCCAGGTTAATCTAAATGAGTAGTCCTGTTGCGATGAGTTATTATAATTAGCGGGTTATCAGAAGAATCAGGCCAGGTAACCTGCAGAGATTTCAAGTTATGACCCAAGAAATAGCTCATGCACGAACCTCCCTGAAAAAACCTTGTGGTGTTCAGAAGTGCTGGAAAGCAGACTGATTTAATCTTTTTCACGTCCTTTGACCCTTAACACAAAGAACAACATGCATTTTTCTTAAAATATCAAATGGTCCATTCATTTTCTTGATCATTTGTCCAGTTCGGGGTTTCACAGCATGGCACACCTTAGACAGATTACAAGTGTATCACAGGGCCAACACAGAGAGACGGACCATGTTGACATTTACTCCTCCCAATTTAGAATCACCAGTTAATCTAACATGCATGTCTTTGGACTGTAGTCGGAAGCTTGGGTACCTGGAGAGAGTCCACCCAGGCACAGTGAAAACATACAAAAATGGCCCCAGATAGCTGATGGATTAAAACCCAGAACCTTCCTGCTGAAAGTGACTAAACCAATTCCTCAACAGTGTTTCAGGGCAGAATGTGGGTGTGTTTGAGTCAAATCAATACTATAAAAAATATATTCCATGGATGCAAGTGCCAAGGAAATTTTAAATAATACACAACTCTCCTAAATCTTTTGAGAAGAAGCAGTACACACATATATGCAGAAAAATGTCCACACTGCTAGAAAACGGCTCATTCAAAATTCTCAGTGTGCCTTCACAGTCCTGTCTCACTACACAAGACTTTACACAGTCACCATCCCTGTGACACTGACACAGGATGTAAGTTGTACTTTACAATCAAGTAGGGAAAGGACTGGCCTATACTGTGGAAGTGATTGTATTTTTTTTGCACTGTAATTTGACAAAAAAGTATATTTTTCCATTGCGTAAGATGGTAGTGATTTTAAAACAACACAAGTAATGGATGAAAATGATTTTTATTTGATTATTTGTACATCACACAAAACTTTAAAGCAACTATTTACAACACTCACCTTTACATTTATAAGCAACTTATTTAGAGCAAGAACTGTACATATTAAAATGCATGAAAGCTGTCTTGACTGTTACTGCTCAGTCACCAAATCAATAATTGTTACACAAAGCAATGGGGATTTTTTAAAAGAGGTATGAAATATTATTGATCGTTGGCTGTCAGAGTTTTAAGCTGTTTTCCCCCCTTTCCCCTGACTTATTCCAGTCCTCTGGGAAAGACAAGCACATGTAAACTGATAAGGTGCTTTTTGTCAACGATACAAGAAAATACAAGTACAACTTAAGTCTTCCAGTAAATTGGAAAAACAGTCACGTTTCTTGGAGTCCAACTTACGCTAAGTTTTTGAGTCAAGCTGCTGCTCTGAGATTCCCGGTCCTCAGTAATTCTCTTGACAAGCGTATTATCTGTACAACACAGCACACGTCTTCTTTTCTTTGAATACCTCCCGCTTGTTTGTGTTTGTGCACCTGTCTTCTACTTGTCACACGCTGTTTTGTGATTGCCTCCTAGTTTCTTTCTTCAGTCTTGTGTAAGCTATTTGCTACATTTCTCTTGTCATTCACTTTCTGAAAAGTTTGTCCCACTTCAACTTATCAGCTCTCCACTCTTTTGTCTCACTTCCCATCTCTGCACATCCAACCTGCCACACACTTCTTTATCTTTTCTTTTTACTCAGCTCTTTCTCACCTCAGACCTCAAATTGATGTCAGGCTTTTTATTTTTTTATTTTTGGGCAACTGACACCTCTCATCCTTTTGGACTAGCAGTGCAGGATCTTGATGAAGGCTTTGCGAAATTCAATGTTGAAAGTGGTGTATATGACAGGGTTGACGGCACTGTTGAGGTATCCCAGCCAGGTAACGGCGCTGTACAGAGAGGGTGAGATGCAGCAGCTTCTGCAGTGGGCCTTCAGTACATGGGTCAGAAAGAAAGGCAGCCAGCAGATAATGAACACACCTTTGAGAGAAAGACAAGACGGGGGTTATGTCTTTGAGTGTCACAGAAATCATTCAAGGATGTAATTTATTAAATATCTTGTCTACTTGTACATTTGTAGTTTGCACACCCTCATAAAACCACTGAGTCAGTAAATACACAGAGAGAGGATATCATCTATCCCAATTTCAGAGTCAGAACTGCCAAGTCTCATAAATCACACAACAAATGAGCTTGGTGAGAAAAATACAATCAAGTCAGAAGTCATAAATAATGAAGGCCATAAAAACTGCTGCTGTGAATGTTAACATTCATCACTGTTTCTCCAACTGAAATAAGGAAAACTTGCTCCAAATTTACATTTAAAATCTTTCATCTGGAGAAATCAAATTATTTTCAGTTATTCAGAATAAAGCCCTCGGGACATATTTAGTCTTTTATTGCTCTCTGTATGCAATCTCAGCAAACTTGTGAAAATACCTAAATAAGATGAAGGCATCTAAGCAAATGTGATGATACATGGGACAAGCTTCAATCAGCTAAGAGAACCATCTCCCGTGGAGCCATCGCAGGAGACAGACACCTCTGCTTTTAAAGATAAGATAAGAAACGTTCCTTTTTCATAAAGTTTATAGTTAAAGCTGGATTAGATGTCCATGAACGTTCCTTTAGTTATGCTGCTATAGGTTTAGACTGCTGCGGGACTTAATGTGATGCATGAGCACTTCTTCCAGTCTCACCTCTTTTCACTCTCCACAAGTTTATATACCAGCACACACACATACACCAAAAAAGACAACAAACATACAACAGGACAAAGCATGGAGACAAAGAACAAAGAAATATCATTAATCAGTGTCATCATATTTTTGTCTAATCACTCTCATGTTTGTGTTTTGTCCTGTTTCTCTGTGTTTTACTTTTTCTCTTCTCATTAACCTCCGTCGCTTGATTGATGCAGTACTGATATATAGTATAGTATATATCCTTATAGTACACATTGGCGCTATATAAATAAGCCTTAATTAAATTCAATTAAATTAACTTTGTTCTGTTAGCGTAGATGTGTTCTGTGCCTTCACTAGATATAGAAGGATATCTTGAAAAACAATGTCGTAGACACTTAGGAATGGTCTGGATTTCAGGTAGAAAGAGTTTGCGAATGCACCAGCGCACAGTGTGACAAACTACAAGTGAAGATTGAGCATGCACACGTGGTGCAAAGAACACCTCATTAATAAGTCTGCATTTCCCACTGCTTACCGAGCACAATAGCAAGCATCTGAGTCGCCTTTCTCTCCTTCTGCTGTGACAGCCTCCCTCTCACCCTTTCCTTGGTGATGCCCCATTTCTCTTTGCCTATGCTGCGCTCCCTCCACCCCTCACGGCCCCTCATGCCATCCTCAAGGGTGGGAGGACGAGGTGTCAGAGCCGATCGTGTCACGGTTGAGGGGAGAACAGGAGCAGGTCCAACCGAGATGGACAGGGAAATCCGGGGTCGTCCAGATTTCGAAGAGGCCTGAGGAGGAGGCGGAGGAGCCAGACCTTGCTCATTCTGTGGCAGGAAATGACCTGGCTCCACCTCAAGAGGGTGAACCACCGCCTCTTTAACCAGGCTCTGTGTGCGAATTACATAAAAATGACAATAAAAAGAGAATCTGTTTGGACTGAGTGCTGGCTTAAGTTATGACCCTCACCACTTTCTTGCGCTGTGGGGTTGCAGAGGCAGGTCTCAGGATCAGGGTGCACAGCTTCACATCTTCTGGTTGTGTACACTTATTCTGAAATGGAAGAATGCCACGTATATTGAAAAGAAAAGATAATGCAAAAAAAGAACTGGAAACTGATATCTCACAGTAAAATATATTTGCTGGTAGGACAAGAATCTAGTGTGATCTAATGGAAACTACACTGTGCATGAGATGAAGTGTGTGTTACAAAAGTGTTTTTCAAATATGATGAAGACTGTTGTTGACTTCATCTAAACTTTCTATCTCGTTACAATTGCAAAGTGGCTGGAAGAAAACTCAAACTTGACTCAAGCTTGATAAACATTAGTTTGGTATGAAATCTACCTTCCTGTGTCGGTGACCTTCTGCTTCAGCCGCACCTTGCGCAAGCAAACCGTGTCTGCGTGGCGGGGCAGTGCGTCTGCCGCGTTTGCGCAGCACCAGGCAGATCTGCGCATACACCAGCAATGTTACAATGAAGGGAACGTAGAAGGAGGCCACAGATGAGTACACCACAAATGCCGGGTCTGCAAAGCTGCACGTGGTGCCTTCACGATTAGCTAATGTGCAGCAGAAAAAAAGAAAAAGGGCAAAGAATGGATACCTTTAGGGATAATTGCAAGATTTATCTGTCTATGTGTAAAGTACAAAATCAAAAGGCAAGAGAGGTTAACCTAGGATTTAAACTGGTGCAAAATTTAACTATTATCAGAGCAATTATAAAGACAAGTGAGATGGCACTCAAGTAATCCCAAATAGGAATCTGTGGCTCTGCTACCGTAAAAACCGATGAACTGTCCATCTCAGAAACATGAATCAGTTCTGTTGCACTGATGCACAGTTGAGGTTGGCGGTGGGCAAATCTACTCTATGATAATCATAGTAAAGATGTATGGAAGAGTACAACATATTCAATTATTCTGTATTAAAGGTGCTGTTAACTTTGGTCATCTGTTTCCACTCGTTGTCAGCTGTAATAACCATCAGTTGAATTTACCATTAAACTCATTCATTTCTTCTTGATCTTGAAACTTTTTGGAGCGCTTTAAGAACACCATGTTAAAAATATTAACTCATGAAGTAAAACGCTGTTTTCGTTAGAGTTTCATCAAACCCACATTTGCAAGCCACCAATGATGCAATGTGATCCTTTACATTCAAACGCTGGCGCTGGAACCGAATGAAAAGCAATGCACAGAGCACCTTTCAAATGCCGTGCTGTAATCTACGAGCAACACATTTCTGGGGAAAGAGAATATTTTTCAGTTTGACTTACATCATTTGGTATCTTGCTGCATTTGGACCCACAACTGAGGCTGCCGGATGCCTCATGCTCACCCTCGCATTACTCTATGTTTCCCCACTTATTCTCAAGTGGCCGCCTTTGAGTTCAGTGTGAGTGCTTTGAAAGCTGAAGTCCTTCATCACCAACTTGTGCTCACTGCAGAGTCAAATGGACTAGACAGCACCAATTCCCAGTGTTTATAGATAAGAAGGAGATGGGGGTCTGCCTGTACCTAGAGGTGGAGCTGGACTATGCTTCTCTACCTCATAGCTCTCCAATAAGGTTAGCTGCTGGGCACCTTCCCTACTGCTACTACTGTGAAACAATTTTAACCATCGATGATGCCAACATATTGAAATGTCACAGCATTATATTTTTAAAAGACGAATAATCAAATTTAAAGACAGTTTGGAAAGACTGTTTTTGTATTAAAAAAAAGAAACAGTTCTATAATTTTAAAGAAAACAATTTACAGCTGAGCACCGAAAAAGTCAAAAAGTATCAGATGGCACTGTTACCAGTGTTGTTCAGCCCAAACAGTAAAGGGCAGGAGATGGCAAAAGAAAGGAACCACACAACCGAAATCATCACCGCCACCCTCCTCCTGGAGCTGTATCTGGTGTTGTAGAGCAACGGCATTGCCACAGCTGTATATCTGCAACAATACATACACACAGACACATTAACACGTCTCCTACACGTTCACTTATGGTTCTTGTGTCTTGACATGCACGTCAATGCAGAGGAAACAAATGCATTTCTGCACCTAATTGACCTCCTAGGACCTGGCGTCCACATATGTGGACATCACATTTTGGGTTGTGTAGACCAAAATAATAAATGTTGCTTCACAAGGGCCTGATATCCATTTACGAGGACATTATACTGCCACTGTTCAATCAAAATTGAAAACAAATGTCCTCATATGTGGATTTCATTTTTGTCAGAAACAAAAATCAGGTAAAATATAAAAATCAGGCAATTCTTTGTTTTTACATTCATCAGGTCCCAAACAGCCCAAATAGCAAAGTTCAATTTCGGAAAATGAAGCCTAAAGTAAAATACAAAATAATGACTCCACACTAGCTGGACAATCATTATTTGGATTTGTCCTATTTCTTATTTTGCAGAATACACTGGATGACTTTGCATACAAAGTGCTCGAGTTAATTAAATCACAGCACTTTACCTCACCTCTGTGTCCTTGTAATGTGTCACTTTTGGGGCTTTAAGCCCTGACAGCTTTGCTACTGCATTATATATAAATGACTCTCTGTGGATTCAACAAAAACTATTTAGAGACTATCCTTAGATGCTATAACAAATTACACAAGACCAAAGTGGTGCAGTCTAAATGTGTTACTTTGTCAGAGGAATTAGGACCCAATTGCAGACTGTCTGCCCGCTGGGTGTCTGGCCACCTCTCGCCGGACCATTAAGAGGGCATCAGGTGGAACACTTAATCAGGTTTTTTATATGGTTCCACTAAAGCAAATACTAATTAGTGTCGCAACTGTGAAAACCTCTCATTACAAGGTGGACAGATAGATGACTGCAGCAGAAAGAAGTTTTTATTTGGCTACTCAGTGACAGCTGGATGATGGCAATGCTTTTAGTTAAGTTTTTAATGGGGTTTGTATAGGTAATGTATGTAAATGCATGCTCTTTGGTTAGCGTTTATTTGCGTAGCCCAGCCAAAAAAAAATAAAAATAGAAAGGTCAAGATTAGGTGGAAGAAATACTATACTGATTTACTGTCATGTTATTTGGTTAAAAATGACTTATGTAATATCAAATAGTTTATAACAGAATAACTTGTTCTCCCGCTGAAAGGGAATTCTCAAGAGGAAGATAAATTGTTAGAATAGAAGTGAGGTGAGCTCAACAAATAAGAGGAGACACAAAGAGAAAAGAGAACAAACAAGCAGTAAAGGTGATAATGTGAGAGTAATTTTTAGGCAAGCGTCCACCTGTCGATGCTGATGGCGCAGAGGTTGAGGATACTGGCTGTGCACATCATGACGTCCAGGGTGAGCAGGATGTCACAGTGGATGAGGCTGAATCGCCACTCTCCCACCACCTTCAACAAAGCAAATAAGTTTTACTCACTCATAACTCACTTTCATTTTTTTTAACCTGGTATCATGTTTTGTACATTTTTATTCATGTGCAGCACATCAATATTAACCAGGCTGGTTCAAACTTTTGCTTCTTATTGGATAATTCAATATTTAATTTGAGTTTTAATAGTTTAATAAAGATCATTACTTCCTTTTGAAATTTAACTAAAAAGACTGTCAAAAAGAAAAAGACAAAGGCTTTGTGTTTACCTAGTAAATAATGCAGAAATAAGTATTTTGCACTCTAACAGTGATTGCTGTGCACCAAGGGATTTAAAACAAAATTCAAGTAAGTCCCTTGGATCTAAAAAAACAATAATTATTCTTGACTAAAACAGAGTAAAACAGTATTTATAATTACTAAATAATTAATCAGTGATATAATCAATAGCCAATCTGATATGTGACAAAGGTATGTGTTATTTAACAGCCAAAAATGCCAAAACACTTATTGATTCAATCTTTCTTTGAGTAGGTTATAATAAAATAAAGATAAGGAACCATGTAACATTACGTTGACTGGTCTTGTAAATGTGAGTGGGTGTTTTTTTGTTGTTTGAAGTTCAAAAAGAGGACCCAATACACAAAACACAGAGGCAGCACCTACACAAACAAAAAGATAACTTTAATTAAACTCAGGACAAACAAAGGGAGATGGTAGGACAGAAAGTACCCGGAGAACTGATGACAGCTAAGACAAATTTCAGAATTAATTAATTAAAAAAAAAAAAAAAAAATCAAGCAAAATAACTAACAGAAAAAAAAATAAAAAAAAATAATTAAAACACCGGAAGCATAATAAGCAAAGATACACAAGGGAAGCTTTTTTTTTCCTTTTGTTAATAAAACACAAAAGGCAAACCAAAATGTGAGAAGACCTGACAGGTTATTCCAAAAGAATATGCGCATTATTAATAAGTCCTATTATTGTCTTGATTACCATACCAATCTTATCCATAATGTTGTTCTGTTAACTTCATACTAACAAAAATGTATTTGTATTGTTCATTTTCAACCAGCAGTCCACAAACTAAAGCTATTGAAATTACTATAAGAAGCTAGACAAAAGAGCATAAGTGAAATTCTGGAAGGCTGGTTATCAGTCGGCTCATACTCTTCAGCAGAAAACTAACTTTTCTGCTGATTATCTAATATATTACTGGTCTCATTTGCTTTGTGTTTGTTCGAAAAAGGCTGAAAACTACCGAACACTCTTATCCTCTTGATTTCCATTGCATCTTCTCTCTTTTTTTTGTCTTTCTTCTGAACCACAAAAAATTAAACAAGAAAAGAAGGGAAAACAAACACAAGTACACACACCTCCAGGTATACGCCCCAAGGCATGACCAGCGTGGCCAGCAGCAGGTCAGAAACCGCCAGTGAGACGATGAGGTAGTTGGTGGTGGTCTGCAGGGCGCGTTCTCGAGACACCGCCACGCACACCAGCACATTACCAAACACCACGCAGAAGATCAGGAGGACTAACAGCACCGCATAGAAGTTGTATGGCGGAGAGTAGGGTGAAGCAGAGCTGGTGCAGTTGGTGGAAGTCAGCAAAGAGGAAGAGGATGTGGGGAAGGATATGGGGGAGTACGAGGGGTCATTGGTGACATAGACAGAGAAATTATGTTCAAGGGAAGAGAGAGGGAAGGAGGGAGAGGAGGTGTCGTCTGACTTGTTGGGTAAAGTCATCTTGCTCCAGTGAACATGGTCAGGCTGAAAATTAATGACACAAAAAAGCAGGAGAAACATAATTACTGTGGGGCCTTTCATGGCCCACTGTGCATTTGATTCTGTCTTTTAAAATAGCTCCAAAGATGAGTGGCTACTTTTTCTGACAGGAAAGGAGAACGAAGGAACGCTTATTATTGGAACTTTGTCTTTGGTCTCACCTCAGACAGACAGCTTTGTAACCACACAAAGGGCACAGAGTAAAGGAAAAGCATTGGAAGTAACAAAACTGCACACTCAGTTTTTTATGTTAGTTTTTAGTTAGTTAGTTTTGACGCTCCCATTATTGCCTGGATTTCTTCCCGCTGCTGTCTGCAGGTGGTTATGGTGACAGTGATGACAGAGTTATGCTGCCAGAAAAGGTGCCACACAATGTTTTCTTGTAAAAAGGAAAACTTATTTAGCTAATCATATTATTTATATCACAGACAATCAACTTCCACTTAACCCTATAATGCCCTTTATAATATATATATATATATAATATATGATATATGAGTTTTTGAGACCTCTATCTCATCAACGTATTCATAATTTCAAAATGTTATGGACAAAATTCTCCTTTTTTGTCTAAAATTAACATTGTTTTTAACAAAAAGTTGCCAAAAATGCCCAATGTATCAAATGTGATACAAAATATATATAATAAATATGTAATAAAAATATATCATACACCAGCGGTCCCCAACCCCCGGGCCTCGGACCGGTACTGGTCCGTGAGTCGTTTGGTACCGGGCCACGAGAGTTGAGGCTCAGGTGTGAAATGTATGGTTTTCAGGGTTTTTATCGGTTTTCAGCGTTATTTTGTTATCGTTTTTATTGTTAACTCGGTTTTCCTGGGTCTTTTCACATGTGTTATGAATAAATCTTCTTTTTTTCGGTACCGGTACTAGTTTTACTTTGTTGTATTTATCCGCGACACCTTAAAGGCCGGTCCGTGAAAATAATTTCGGGCATAAACTGGTCCGTGGCGCAAAAAAGGTTGGGGACCGCTGGCATACACAACATGATAAAGCAAAAAGAAATTGTGGATTTTGTTATAAGGGTTAATAAACATCTCAATTCCAAAGAATTTGAATTTTCTGGCTGTTTTTGATAGGTTGGGTCTTACAGGGTTAAAAATTATGCAAAGACAGTGTTGAAAATACTGCAAATCATTCTGGGTTTATGTCTGTGTATGAATTAAGAAAGCTGAGGCCCAAACTGCAAAGCAGCATCTCTTTGTGTTTCTCTAATGATTGTCAGTAATAAATATTAACTATGAGACCCAACTTTATTCCTTGATTTTCTTTCTCTTGGCAGCAAAAAATTTATTGTTCTGAAAGCATTGATATATGATCCTAAAACACAAACCCCACATTGTAATTGGTGATGTGATCAAATTTTTACCAAATCTGTTTTCATATTCAATCCTTACTCTCAAACTCTTAAACAACAGGAAGTCTGCAGCTGCCAGAGCAAAAACTAAAACTGTCAGGAGCAGGTTATGGTCCGAGGGGGTTAAAAATCAGATGGAAGCCCCACCCCATGTTTTCACTAATTCTTTTATTTACAGCATGTTTTAAGTGTGATATAGATTCTCTGCTGGGGGTGTACCTTTTATATGTGTAGCTTCCTAAAACCACATGAAACACAAACTGTGCATTGCACTGTCAGAGGAATACGTTCAAATTAGTTTGATGCTGTAGAAACCGTATAAAATGTTAGTGTACTTCCTTCTAATCTGCTGCTTGAACTCTTTTACACCACTAAACTGCAACCGTTGGAACATAGGATAATGCCTCTGTGTTTTCTATGGAAAAAGAGTAATATGATCCATGAATTCAGCTTTTAGATTGGTTCGTTGCTGCCAACACGACACCTTTCATGTAAACGCATAGGGGAAATTAGACACGCACGAGTTAAAGCAAGCCATCTACTAACTGCCTGCTCCAGTGTGCATGCAGTATGCTTGTGCAAGATACTGAACCACAAGTTGCTCTCCAAACCATCCATCAGAGTATTTGCTAAAAAGCACTTAAGTGTAGGAAAAAAGTGCTTGTGTGAATGAGGTATTTTGTTTAAAGCCTTTTTAGTAGAGGAGAGTGCTATAGAAGAACCACTTACCACTTACATGTGTAATGTAATACTAACTGAACATCCTGATACTCACTGAGCAGCATGCTTCTGAATTAATGACGAGACACACACACACTTCATATATAAACTATAATTGCACTGTGACAGCTTATAGCATTTATAAGCCGTATGGATGCTCATCACTGAGTCAGTATTCTGTTTGTTCTGACATGCCTTCCACCCATGAAAGATTTAACACAGTCAGTCATATTTGATCAATTATGTATGTATTATCAGTGTTCAATACATAAAGGTTTTACCTACATAACCTGTCCATAGCATAAAAAGAATTATTGATGATAGGTCAGTGAGAGAAACACTAATCCACATGTGCAATGCATACATCAGTGTGTTGGATGAGCTGTGTGAAAACATTAGTTTATTAATCGCCTCGTTTTTGTTTGTATTTTTAGGATGCATTATTCACTGACTGCTGTCTATAAGCCATGCTCTCTCTTGGCGATATTGATGCACAGTGGTACTGTAATCCACAGCTAGTTGATGTAATTCAATTTGAAGGGTGAACTAAGGACGGTGCAATTCTTTTGACCAAAGGGCCATCAGGAGTAGGGTGTTTGTGCAAGCTGTTGCTCAAACCCAATTTGTGGGCTGTACAGAATAACTCATGAGAAATTGCTCAGAAATAAAGTAATGCTCCATATTTTTGGGGGGAAGAAATGTGGATTGTTGTTAGCATACAGATGAAGTGCTGAGAAATTGATTTTTGCTGCACAAGTTTTGCATCATAATGTTACAATCTTTCAATCTTTATGAGAAAAAAACCCCTGTCAATTAGGTTTCATGTGAAGACTTTATTCTAATGTCACACTGAATCTGATGGCAGGTTATGTTCTGTAAAAAGATGCAAATGACAAGCATGTTCTTTAGGAATCTTTGTTTTTAGGGGAATCATTAGACTCAGCACCCCAGTATCCTGAAATGACATGTAACACTCATTTGTGTGCCATCAAAAGAATTTATTGTTTGTTGAATGTGGTTTACAACCCAGTAGTGTCGACTGATGACGATCTCAATCATGAGCCGCACCCTAATCCTTACCATAAAATGACATCTGAGATCTCAAAACATCAACATCAAAGAGCAAGATGCCCCAAGACAGAGTGCAAAACTAGGAAAAAAGCTATTTGCCAGTGACAGACTGCAGTGCTTCTGTAAAGCTGCTGAAGCACTGCAATAATAAGAATGAGAAGATGAAGTCTTCAAACAATGCTGGGGCAACTGATTGTTTATTTTATTTTTTTCTTGAACTGAACAACAAAAGTTACATTGAACCTCGAATACTTTTAACACAAATTATCAAGAAAAAGATTTAACTTGCGAGGAATATTTCATGGCTAACAATCTAATCACAACATAAACATTTCCCAGAAGCTTTATTCACAGAATTATCTCCTGTTTTTAAGCAAAGTAATTCTTGTTTTGCAATCCAAACACAAAGTGAGACCTTGGGCTAAAGATGCATTATAGTGTAAAGAATCAGCTATGTTCAGCTATGTCGTTTTAAGAGAGGAGGCACATCACATTGGTAGCTGGGGAAAATAAAATGACATCTGAGATCTCAAAACATAGTCACGACTCATGAAACAGCAGGCTGTTAGACACAGCAAATGAGTATAAATGAATTTTAAACCCATTTGAAACCGAAAGAGAACTTTCTCTGTTGTTTTTGTTGCCGTTTGTTGCAGAAAAAAATCTTAAAACCAATTCCAGAGGGTGTCTGTTGCAGAGAACAACCTTAGCTTTGTCATTTACTAAAACAGACAAATATTTAGCTTTAGACAAAAGAAAGAACGCAATAAGCTTAATTAATGAAAACATTAGTAACAACACATCTCATCTAAACTAGCCTTTTCTTTGAAACCTGTGATTAGTAACCTGGTACTGATGTCTTTTTGCAGAGAGGAGACATGATATAGATATATAAGAACTTCTCTTCCCCTCGCTTATAAGTCTTTGGCTCTCTTCTGTTACACTCAAACACAGAGGCTGTACCACAGCATGCAAAAAGCTGCATGAAATATTTATCGGCAACAGGAAGTTGAAACGGACTACTGACTGGCAGCATCACAGTTTGAATTTTCTTGTTAGTTCAGAGGTCATGAGTGAATTAAGTGAGACTTTTACCACCTTAGCACCACCCGCTCCGTCATGTGCATCACATTACAACAACTGACTGACTCTGACCTCTACTCTGCATTGTTAATCAACCCATATCCTAGACAAGTTCAACTGAACAAATCAATAGACAAACCACTGGCAACAGCATCTAAAGACATCTCATGTGATTGATTTCACAAGATACAATCAGAGATCTATATGGCAAATTTCCAACCCCCTTGACAATATGAATAGTATAAAAGGTGGGTTTGGTGAGTAAATCTAAGCAACATTATCACCTTGAATTAAATGTATGTCTTTTAGCCTTGATTTAGCCTAACTGGTGCAAGGGAGCCAGCCCAGCGCCAGTCCTACACAGCACATCACTAACCTTTTTAACCTGCACTAAACTTCTTAACACATATTTTATGCAAACACAAATGATTCAGTTAGTTTTTCAAAACATTCAAAAAGAAACTTGATTCAGCAACAGATCATGCATAGATCTAAAATCTGGTTTAAAAACTCCAAAATGAATTAGCACATGAATGACATAAGATTTTAAAATCCAGTTTATAAAATTGCAGTCCTTTCCTTTGAAAATAGTTTCATCTCCCTCCTCTGTCCTCTCTTTCTTACAATTTTCTGTATCACTCAGGGTTTCACAATAACATGTTTTTCCCACTCAGAATGTGCCTGCCACTTTAAAAAGGCACCTCTTCTGCCTATATACTGAAGTACCACAACCACAAGTTTATACCTGCATGATGTGCTCAAGGTGTAAGCAGGCCATGGGATGTCATTATTTTCTTATTACTGAGTAACTATCTCCATGCAGTCACTGAAAGCACATGAAAAATTCATTCATTCGACAGTATGTATTAGCCTGCCTATCAGATTTTATTGCCCATTAACTGAAATTGTCAGATTGCTGTTCTGGATTGATCTGACCCACTGTAACCTCTGTATTTGTGTGTGTGTGTGTGTGTGTGTGTGTGTGTGTGTGTGTGTGTGTGTGTGTATATATATATGTAGTAAATGCTGTAAAAAATGCAGGAAAAGCAAAATGGTTTTTTTATTCAAGACGATTTGTAGATGCAGCTGCAACATAAATTGCAATAAGATGATTGGGAGATCATGGAAAGACTCTTTAATTGCAATCTTCACTTGCTCACTAGAGAATCACCTGTTTGCAGTACAGATTCTTAGCCAATTTCCTTGACATCTTCCTTGCTCACTCTCTCAACACCAAACACTTAAAGCAAGAATATTTAATTAAAACATTTGTTCTTCAAAACCAAACAACTTTCCTGCAGTCATATTTGAGCAACTGTAAACCCAGCTCATCTAACCTCAGTCTCTTTCACAAATTAGTTTAAAAACATCAAAGAGCAAGATGCCCCAAGACAGAGTGCAAAACTAGGAAAAAAGCTATTTGCCAGTGACAGACTGCAGTGCTTCTGTAAAGCTGCTGAAGCACTGCAATAATAAGAATGAGAAGATGAAGTCTTCAAACAATGCTGGGGCAACTGATTGTTTATTTTATTTTATTTTATTTTATTTTTTGAACTGAACTACAAAAGTTACATTGAACCTCGAATACTTTTAACACAAATTATCAAGAAAAAGATTTAACTTGCGAGGAATATTTCACGACTAACAATCTAATCACAACATAAACATTTTCCAGAAGCTTTATTCACAGAATTGTCTCCTGTTTTTAAGCAAAGTAATTCTTGTTTTGCAATCCAAACACAAAGTGAGACCTTGGGCTAAAGATGCATTATAGTGTAAAGAATCAGCTATGTTCAGCTATGTCGTTTTACGAGACGGAGCACATCACATTGATAGCTGGGAAAAATACCAAAATTTAAAACGTTGCACCTACTGCAACAGAGTGGTGAAAAAAATGTGCCCCAAAGCCTAAAATCATAATTAATGTGTGATTGATAAAAACATTGATGAAAACTTGAAAACTCCATGTGACCATGACAGATTCTTCTATAAACCCAGATAATCGCCTTTCATTAACTCTAACATGCCTATTCACTCAAAAATGTGTTTTCATGAAGATGTCTGGGCAAGACATCTTCATGAATATGTATTCATTCTGGATTTTTCAATTTGTGATGATAAGAAGATGTAATTATAAGAACTGTTTATTTTTAATGAATATCTTTGTGGAAAAATCCCTATGAAGAACATTTATGTCCAAAAACACGCCTATCTAAGAAAAGCAACGTAAAATTAAGATTCAATAAAAGATTTATTTGCAATTAAATGTTTTTATAAACTTCTGAAAATATTATTTTTATTCATTATTTTATATTATTTATTTCAGTGTTTGTGAATACCACTGCTGTCTCAACCATTTTCTCATAAAACAGTCAACTTCTGCAATGTGAAACTTAACAAGATATTAATTAAAATGTAAAAAATTCAAGCAGGATACAAAAGGAGAGCCTTAGTGGTTAAAATTATAAATAAGTACGCTTATTTGGCTCTGTCTAGTACATGTTGTTTGACCTACTGCCAAACTAAAGTGATAAATTGGGCAGATTTCAGTGATTGGAATTAAAAGGCCACCATTAATCAGTGCATTGGTTTTACTTCACATTACCGTGCAATCATGTCTACTAGCATAAACTCTTCTTCACAGAGAAAAGTAAACCATGCATACATAAATACAGCAGCCTGGTTCCCTAAGGTTCCCACTTCCCAGACGAGATCTGCAAAGAGTGGTGCGCTCAGCCGAACGCATCATTCAATCAGAGCTCCCTGACCTGCTGTCCATCTACACCAAGCGGTGCAAGTCCAAAGCTAGGAAGGTTATGATGGACCTCTCCCATCCCAACAATGGACTCTTCTCACTGTTGAGGTCTGGGAAGCGCTTCCGTTCCCTTAAGGCCAAAACAGAGAGAATGAGGAGGAGCTTCTTCCCCCAGGCTATCCGGGCCCTGAACCAGGTGTAGGACTGGACTCTCCCACACACATCACTATAAGACTGGACTCTCACACACATCACATCACCACACGCACCACCACACATTTCCTATAATGTATAATATTTATAATCTCTTTCTGCTGTTTGCACATTTTTTACTGTAAATTCCTAAGTTAATTTGTAAATTTTGTAGTAACCTGTAAATTGTAAATACTGTAAAACTTTTTTTCTGTCATTTAATGGTCGGGCATTGTACAGCTACAAGCATTTCACCCCCATGTCATACTGTGTATGCTTGTGTGTGTGTGACAAATAAAATTTGAATTTGAATTTTTAGTACAAGCTTGACAATTTCTGGAAATGGATGTTTGTATAACTTATTATACTATATTTATCATCTTGAATTGAAATGATAAAGTAACTTCTATTATCACTTTGTCCCAGTGGTGTATATTTTCTCTGATTCATTTTTATTTACGCTCACTGGCCACTTTATTTGTGCAGCAATTCAAGTCCTCGTCAACACAGCTATGTAAACAGCCAATCACATGGCAGCAACTCGATGCATTTAGATATAGAAGCAAGGTTAATGCAACCGGCTGAAGTTCAAACTGAGCAGCCGAATGAGGAAGAAAGATGACTTTGAATGTAGAATGGGTTTTCGTCCCAGACTTTCTAGAGAACAATCTGAGCAGAGAAAATATACAATAAGGACAGCTCTCTGGGCAAAAATTCCTTTTTGATAACAGGGGTGAGATGAGAATAGATTGCTTTGAGCTGAGAGGAAGATAACAGTAACTCAAATAACCAGTTGTTACAACCAAGGCACGCAGAAGAGCATTAAATCTTGAAGCCCCAGCATACTAAGTATTGTTGTTGGCCAGATCCATCTTCTGTTTCAAATAGGACAACATGCCTTGTCACAATGCTCAAATCATCTCAAACTGGTTTCTTGAACATTACAATGGGTTCATTGTACTCAGATGGAAGATTCACATTATCGATGTGAAGCTGACAAATCTGCAGCAACAGTGTGACGCCATCATCTCAATATGGACCATAATCTGAGGAATGTTTTAAACACCTTGTTGAATCCTTACCACAAAGGATTAAGGCCATTACTAGTTATGTGTCCTGTGAGTGTATTTACTCACTATAAATGACAATTACAGCCAGAAAAGCATCCATCCTCTTCTCCTAATCAAATTCAGGGTTGCAACTGGGCTAGAGCATATCTCAGGGTGAGAGGAGCCATACACTGTACATATTACCAGTCTAACACAGAGAGACAAAGAGCCATTCACACCTACGGCCACTTTAGAATCAACAGTTAACCTTATGTGCACATCTTTGGACTGGTGGAGGAAACCGGAGTACCTGAAGAAACTCACACAGACACAGGGAGAACATCCAAACTCAACACAGCCACGAATCCTGGAATCAATCCCTGGATCATCTTGCTGTGAGGCAACGGTGCTAACCATTGCACCACCATGCACCCTATTTTTGACAAACACAGATGAGCAATGCCACAAAGCATGGGAAATGGAAATATAAAAAAAAGTGTAGAAAAAGTGGAAGTTGGTTTGAAATCCTTTCCAGTTAATATTATCGTAGTGAAAGACGTCTTATTTGACTTACCTTAATACAATTAAGAGTATCACAACAAAAATTAAAGTTGTTTCCAGATAAAAAGTTAACAATGTGGTGGTTTTCAGATTTGTACCGCAGAAGTATCTAATCCTGATTTAAGAATTTGAGCGCATTTGTCAAACTGTAATGAGACAGTTATGTTCATGCAAGAAGCAACAAAGTGAGACACCCCAGATGTTTCTTGCTAAAAACACAGAAGCCAAGAAACACTCAGCTGTGATTCAAGCAGCTATTATGATGCAGCACCTTTGACAGTGTTGCTCATTAAAACCTTGATTTACTTTGTGCAGATTCACATCCATGATGTGTAACCTGAGTCTGAGCAACATGAAACCTCGCTCTCTCACATTCATTGAAAGTTTTGTGAGAAAACATGGTTGCACTAAAAAGCAGGGTCATACATTTCAAATTCAGAAAGAAGCATCAAACAGACACAGTGCGCTTGGAGATAAAAATGTGTGAGGCCACTACATGTAAAATAAAGCAAGAGCCAATTTAATAAGGGAAATTAATTCAAAATGTGATTAATCTCTTTTTTATTAGTGAGCTTAATTTAGATTACTGTGGTGGTTTTTCAACTGTTTTATTATGAACTAAGACAAAGTAACCAGCTTCATCTCATCTGCCCCCAACCCAGCCTCAGGCTCCACATTTGGGCCATGAGTGCTTCAATGGACCACATGTTTAAACATTCATGAGTTAAAATGCATAATTAAACATGGATGGAAACCTGTTTTCCCATATGGTGCGCTATAGGATGTAATGAGACTGATGTGAAAAGACATTAGTAATTTGATCCTGCAGGTTACATTTAGTTTAGTTTGACTCTAATTATCAGGGAAAAGTAAGCACAGGTAACAGATGTTTTTTTTTTTTAATATTATGAACTAATGATACCCAATTGTTGCTGCAACAGTCAAGTTTGTTACGTTTTGTGGGCTATGTAATCAGATTCCAAGTAGGCAGTTTTACTACATTATTTAATCAGCTCACTCTTTCAAAACCATGCTGAGTGATGCCCTTGTTGTCCCAACTCGGTAACATTCACAAGCCCTTTTCTCTCTTATCTCCCTCTCCTCCTGCCCAATCTCCTGCTTCTCTTCCTCTGCTGGTTGCTCCTCTCTGGAGATGCTTGACAGGTCTATTACATTCTTGGCCTTGTCTGCCCCCAATTCAACGGCAAAAAAATACGCATAGAAGAGAAAGAAAAAAAAAATATGCGTTCAAATTTTCTCTCAGCTTTGCTAAGGCTGTGAGTTGGCCAGCTATAAATCTTTCATTTCTTTCACGGAGAGGGAGGAACAAGTTCCAGCCACTGGGAATGGTACGGATGTTCAGCTGCAGTATAATCAGCTCTCTGCTGAGATGAAGCCAGTAAATATTCAGCGTCTTAACCCTACTTCAGCTCCCAATTACTCCCTGAACTCCCTTGCCTCCTTTTTTCATATGTTTTTAACGAGCAGCTATTGACTTTTGGAAACAAATAAAATCGCAGCATGGTCTATTTGTGTATTTTGTTACACAGTGGAGAAAAAAAAAAATCCTTTTTAGTACTTGAGCCACGAAAGAAATATATATATATATATATATATATATATATATATATATATATATATATATATATATGTAGAGAGAGAGAGAGAGAGAGAGAGAGAGAGAGAGAGGGTTTTTTTTTCAATTTGTTAGCTTGTTTAAGAAGGAAACTTTAACTCTAGTTAAAGAAGTCATTAGTATATTAGTGCTGCAATAGGGATTCACAGCCCGCTTATGGTAATATATGGTCAGTCAATAAGTAATAAGAATCTTGTGTGTGGTAGAAATACCAATAAATTGATTAGCAATTGGGAGAAGGAATAATTTGCACCAATGTGGCACATGAGAAGATGTGATCCCCGGGGTGACGCTCCAAACCAAAAACAAACATCTTTTATTCAAGAAGCGATTCGACATCTTCTCCATCTTCTCCATCTTTTATTTAAAATGAGACACTGCAGCGTTTGGAAGCCACTTCTAAGCGACTGCTGAGGATAAACAGTTTCAGTGTGAACAGACTGATAACAGCATCCTCTCCATTTCATTAAGAGTCAAATTTGATTTGTCACAGTGTCCATATTGCACAAATATTTAAAGTGTCGACATAACCAGGGTTAGCTCCTGTTTACACACTTAACCACCCGTCCCCTGCCAAATCTACAAATTTTCACCATTCTAAAATGCACATTTGAGGGAATACAGCATTACTGAAACACATCCTTCAGCTGTTGAGAGAACTCTAAACAAATATAATGTCACTTTGCAACCACTAGAGGGTATCCCAAATGAGAACTTCAGATATACAGTAAGATCTGTTTCTGCAATTCATGTGGAGGCAAGTTGATTTTATTTCTGCAACATGCGAAGACTGAGGTAAAATAAATAAATAAATAATAATAATAATAATAATAAAAATAAATAAATATATATATATATGTATATATATATATATATATATATATATATATATATATATGTATATATATATATATATATGTATATATATATATATATATATATATATATATGTATATATATGTATATATATGTATATATATATATATATATATATATATATATATATATATATATATAATTGTTATTATTATTTTTTTTTTTACATATATATATGTATATATATACATATATAATAAATGACAATATGGTAAAGTTGACAATCATGCTCAGACACTCCAATAACAAACTAAGGTGAGTAAATAAATTTCAAGCAACCTATAGAAGAATAGTGACAGGCTAAAATAACATTACAAACATCTTTTACCGACATATCTGAAAATACATCGGCAGGAAAAAAAAGAATGTAAACTATATAAAATGTACTATTTTATATATATATTATTTATATACTATGAATCATACAGCTACTGGAGTCTTTCTATAAGACTTTCTTTGACAGGACTATTATGGAACAGAGCGAATGAATATGTAGTTTTTGCAATCAGCATTATTATTATTATTTTAATAACGGAAACAGGAAAACTTCAGTGTATTTATGAAAAAAATTAAAGCATTAAATGAGCAATAATACGAGACATACCTTTTGAGGCATGCCTTGACTTTATTTTGAATCCCGGGTAATAAGCACTTATACACTCATATGATTCCAAACACGTATTAACTCAAAATGCAAGCCGTGATTTTATTTCAAAAATAAAATGTCACCATGCCCCTGCTGGCGTTCATCCGCACAACGAACTTGTCAATCTTGTATATTGGAACCAAGAAAAAGCATGAAAAATCACAGAAAAGCGTTGAAAGCATGGCAACAAGTTCCCCCTAAGACCCTGCCATTCCTATCTGAACTGACAAAGGTTTCTATATTTAAAAGATAAAATAATTAAAAAAAAAAGAATAAATCTGCTTTTCAATTTGGTTTAAAGCGGTTACTTACCCTATGGTGCTTCAGGTGCTCACATTTAGCTTCGCTCTCCTCTCAGGAACAGCACCGGCGAGAAATTGGCTGTCCGTCCGCGGCATCCAATCAGCAATTTCCGGCAGACCTTCCCCTAGGTTGACCTCAGTCGGTGGGCGTAAACACCATCAGGGGTAAAGTCCCCCTCCTCTGTCGGGTCAGTGCTGCGGGGGTCTGACAGGAGATGGAGATGGAAACAGTTTGAGGAGAGAAGAAGAAGACGAAGAGGAGAGGAGGGGGTCGTGTAGGTTTCACAGTTTCAGTTAAGGAATAAATCACAGAGCCAACTTGCGCTCACAGCAGACAGACTGTAATTCCATTGGTTCAGGTTGATATTAAGGGGCGGTGCAAAAACCAAATCGCTCCTTGCATTTATATTTCTGTTCTATCATTTTAACTGTGTGGTTTGTGCAATGTTGTTTTCTGCAATTGCTTATTTTGGTTTAAGCACAGGGTAATTTGATTAATAATGAGTTACAGCATTTTAATATCATTCCTTCTAATATTTAGGTTCTTCATTATAGGTACTTGGACTAGATGACTTTGGTTTCTACTGTCCCCACGATATTACTGAATGTAGGTCAGGATGCAGAGTAAGTTAAGTGCATAGTTTATTGTATTTTTTAAAATGTATTATTATTTTTTCCATTAATATATATTCACCCAGCCCTAAGAAAGAAAATGGTGAACACTACTGAACTAGAAATCAGGGCTATAATATTACTATCCAGTGTTGGGTGGCATTACTCTTAGTGTGTTGTTATATTCCAAGCTCCTATTAAAAAGTAATTCATTCTATTTCAATTTTATTTTATTTATAAAGCGTCAACTCACATATTTTGCCGCATGGTGTGTAATATAGATTATAGGTTAAAGACCCTAAGATATTAGAAAGAGAAGAAAACCTCAACAATAAAATGCATTTGGAAGCATTTGGCAACCATGGTGAAGATAAAACTAACTTTTAACAAGAAGAAACCTTCAGCAGAACCAGGCTCAGTGAGGGGCAGCCATCCGCCATGACTGGTTGGAGGTGAAAGAGAAGGAGAGCAGCAAGAGACATGACAAAAAGCACTCTATGGGAGAGAGAGAGTTCAAACTAAAGTTTAAATGCAAATTTTGTGAAGAAACACAAAGAGATTGAAAAGAAATGCTTAGTCATGGGATTCTTTACTGGTAAGAATAAGCTTGTTCATTTACCTCATGAGAAACAGCTTCAGCCAAACAAAAAGCTCCTCCTCAGCAGGCATTGCAACCAGTGTAATGGAAATACTTGTAGGTACTTCCTCAAAATGTAAACCTCTTCAACAGCCGAGAGACATTTTTTATAACCCCAGCACAGAATGATGTAAATACACCCGTCCTCTCTGCCGTCACATTAGTTGACCTGACTGACACAATCATACCTTCCAGTAGTACTAAAGTCTATCTTTTCATATTGTATTTATTATTTATGTGTACCAAGGAGGCAGGAAGAGACAGAAATATTGCATTTTGTCTTTTGTCACAAGAAAAGAAATGTGGAAGCATATTTAACAGGACTCATCTGAAAATGTAACTGAAACACGGATAACAGCATAATACCTGTTATAACAAAAAAGTAATCTGAGTATTCAAATGCATTACTTTGGAACAGTGTTGAGTGAGGTACATTATACCAATACTATTGTATTCAGATGGAGAATCAGATAAGATCATCATATCATATATATCATTTAAATTTAAACGAATAACATCTTCAGCCAACAAAAACAAATAACTAGGAACAGTAACTTCCTTGAAGTTGACACCAAAGTGACCAGTCTGTGACCAGTCTGACTGACTGGTCACTTTGTTCCAAAAGGTCACAGTTCCTGGGCCAATTCACTAAAAAAGAAAAAAATGGCAGTAGAATCCCATAAAAAGTGCCCAGTTTTAGAGCAGGACTAATTATGTTTGTTTTGCTTTAGCCTAATTCTTATAGCTAATGTCTGCTTTTATTACAAGTCCCAAAAAGCTAATTCTGTTCATCTGGATGTAGCATTTTCAGTGGGAAAATTATCCAAAATCAACTTTTTGGGATTTCCTTACCTGGATGATTGAGCATGCATCAAGACATTTTATTGCAAGTGGGTTTTTTTCCTTTGGTTTTCTTTTTTTCTTATCATTTTTTACTCTTTAGGCTTAAACTTATGCTTTATCGCTGGATACAGAGTGAGAAGCAGTTTCCAATACAGGCCGATAGAACTAACTGGAGTCAACTAAACCGAGTCTCTCTTCTGTGTTTGTGTTTTTATGAAGTTATCTGACAAATAGCAAAGCAGGCTTTGTTTTGAGTTGCAGAACAGCCTATTCAAGAAATCAGTGCTTT
The DNA here is from genome assembly GCF_056152115.1 of Neolamprologus brichardi. Taxonomy (NCBI): domain Eukaryota; kingdom Metazoa; phylum Chordata; class Actinopteri; order Cichliformes; family Cichlidae; genus Neolamprologus; species Neolamprologus brichardi. The sequence continues at coordinate 22,743,595 of NC_142114.1, read as the reverse complement.
AGTTTTGGTAAGTAAGGTATTGGAAAATATAAAATAAATAATAAATACTGGCCAATGTCCTTCCAGGAGGACGTACTGAAGCTCAGCAGTCTTCTTGAAATTGTATCTGCCAGTTATTGGCTTTTTTAAAAAAAATTAATTTACATTTAAAAATAAACAAATAACATTAATGATAGCAAATGCACAAATACTGCATGCATAGAATAACCCATTACCTCGGATCTAATTTTCTTTCTTCAGGATCCTTTGAGTGCCATGTCTCTTTCTTATAACATTTCTTTTTTTTTTTTTTTTTTCTTTTTGCCTGTCCGTTTGGCTCTTTTGCCATCAGAATTATTGTCTAAAGGCGAAGAAAGATGCCCAACGGATTTACTTTACCAAATGGTCCATTTGATTCACCTTTTATTGTTTATTTTATTTTCACTTGCTGAATACGGGACAGACTTGACTGGGGGAAAGAAGGGGAGAAAGAAAGAGGGAAAGAAAAACAGCTGAGAAGAGGGACGGGGGAGAAGGGCAAAAAACAAAAACCAACAGAATAAGCAGACAAAAAAAAAATACATATATCGATCACCTGGATCACCTGTTGAGAAAGAAAAAAGAAAACAAGCAGAAGAAAACGAGAGTAATAGAATAAACAACATCACAATGATATATGGGAATATTACAGTAAATACTAAATATTAAACATTATTGTGCAGCACGTAAGATCGACAGCGCACAGTGTGCTTTGGTAGGAGCCAAAAAGGGTGTAGTTTGGGTGTGTGATCACCCGTGTGTTACACCTTCTTATAACATTTCTAATATGGTCAGTTCTTGGTTGCATAAAACCAAGACTGTGACTGATGAAACGCACTCAGCATACCAATAAGTGACATCTGAATAGCAAACTGTGGGACTTACTGGAGGAAATTACTACCTTGTGCAGAAGAACTCAATACTTTATTCAGTCAGCTGCTTTTCATAAATATCCATAATAGTATTTATAGGATCAAGTAAAAAGGTTTCATTCACTTTTTTGACAAGTAAATGTTAATATGAAGCAATGAGTTGCCCTTTATGAAAGCTGATGAAATTCTGCTCTTCATTTATTGTGATGGATCACTTTTAATGATAGGTTTAAAAAAATGCTCCAGAGATTTGGAGTCGAACAGAAATATTAGAGTCCATATGGCAAATCTGATTTAAAAGTGCCATGCAGGAGAAACTGCCACAGCTGTCATGATAAAAAGAAATCACAGTGGAACCGTCCTTCAAGCTGGTGAGTCTTACTATCCCTGCGAGCTGGGGGGAAAGAGGAAAACCTGAGTGGAAAAAAATTGGATCTATGATCAAAATATAAACGAGTTTTAACAAAAATGCAGTATATGGATCCATGAAGCAACACATCAATGAATCTAATCATCAAGTCAAATATGCATATGGCTTTGACTGAAGTGACACTCAGGTTATGAATCAGCTGTCACCACCGGTGAAAAAAAGGTAGTAGTAGTAGTAGTACACTTATTCAGGTAATGTCAAGTGTAGTTTTGAAATGCTTGCACTTACATGAGTAACTTTCATTTTATACTCAGGCCTCTTTAAGGATTAAAATAAACACAGACACACCAGCAGCAATATTAAAGTGACAGATGAATGAATGCGTCACCAATTATAATAAACTAATATACACTCACCAGCCACTTTGTTAGGTACATCTTTCTGCTTCTGGCTGGAGTCCTGTTTGTCTTCAGGGCTGCCTTAACTCATTGTGACGGAGATTCAATAAGGTGCTTGAAGCATTCGTCACAGACTTATTGACCATATTGACATGATAGCATCATACATTTGCTGCTGATTTGTTGGTGGCACATGCCAAAGGTGATCTACCGGATGGAAATCAGGTGACTGTGGAGGCCATTTCAGTACAGTGAACTCATGTTCAAGAAACCAGTGTGGGATGATCGGGGCATTGGACCCTGCTGGAAGCAGCCATCAGAAGATCGGTACAGTGTGGTTATAAAGGGGTGGACGTGGTCAGCAGCAATACTCAGGTAGGCTTTGGTGTTCAACTAATGTTCTGTTGGTACTAAGAGGCCTAAAGTATGCCAAGACAACATCTCTCACACCAGTACAACACCAGCAGCATGAACTGGATCCACAAGGCAAGATGGATCCATGCTTTCACATTTTTTGACAGAAACCATTCAAATGTTGCAGCAGAAATTAGGACTCATCAGACCAGGCAATATTTTTTTGTTTTAGTTTCTCAGTGAGCCCTTGCAAATTGTAGCCTCCGTTTCTTGCAGGCTGACGGGAGTTGCTTCCAGTGTGGGGTTGAAGGTTAAACAGTCATATTTTCTCTTTTTCTGCCCATTCTCTTTAAACCCTATAATGCCTAGAAATAGTCATGTGGTCGTCTCCCAGATCGGCCTATTTGGCACAAATTCCACGCCACATGCAAACTGACCTAAATGACTTTTATTCTCTATTCAGATTGAACTCTGACAGCTCATCCTGACCTGATTAGATGTTTGTGCTAATGAGAAGCTGAAATACAAACAGTACGTTTGGACTTTGTACACCAACTTCCTCCAAATTAACAATCCATCCCAAAATTCTGACTAAAACAACTGGAATTAATATTTTATGAAAGTTTTAACATTTTTAACGACCCATCAGTTCAAAACCCCAGCTAACTCATCAACAGGCAAACTTCCTGGAAGAGCTTTTCAACATCTTTTCTTTTTTTCCTTCTATTGAGTGAAATCTAATATATGAGAAATGCATTTTCTGTCACTGTTGTTGATAGTCTGTTGACCACTCGTGAATTTGTTTCATGTGTATGCAAATTAATCTTATTGTGTACTACAGGTTTAAAGATGATTGTGCCATAGTAAGATTGCTAAACAGTTATCTAAGAAAATTAATTCAAACAAGAGAGAGAGAGATGGAGGATTTATAATATTTAGAGGGAAAACATCCATCACCTTAATCCAGTACTGCATGGCACAGATAAAGAGGACTAGGTCTACAGAGTTAAACAAAATATTTCGGGAGCCAGAGAGAAAAGTTTTTGTCAGGAAAAGTCATTGCCTAAGATTCAGAAGAGATATAAAAATGCTCATGGGAATGAATGAATTTGCCAGGAAGAAATCAAGGTGACAAGAGTAAGGTGGAAACCGCTATTTAACAAAGTCCACCTGTCAAATTTGAAGGTTTAAAAGCAGCCAATCCTTCCCGCTGTCTCACAGACAGCCTTTCAGTGAAATATGACAAATATTCAGTCGACGCCACTTGCTACCGTAAATTTCACCGCTTCGAGACCTGAACGGATTTGACCTTGCAACTCTTTCTTTCACAAGAAACAAATAAGTTCCTGCAACAAAGTTGCGATGCTTCACACTTGGTAGTATGTGTGTGACTCCACCTTAGACAAGAACTGTACGAGAAGACAATCCAATAGTTGGCCACTTTAAAAAAAAAAAAAAAGAAAAGAAACACAACGCATCCTTGCTGAGAATCCAAACCTTTTCATCTTTCCTGCAGTGTCTCTCCCTATAACCACCACTCCTTCACCTGTCTCTCATGCACATAGCATCTTTCTAATCCCCTTGACTGAGAGAGCAGAAGACCCAGTGGCTCCAGGGCACAAAACAGGAGGAGAAGTAAATTAGAGAGGAGAGAGGACTAGAGATCACAGAAGGAATGAAAAGGAAGAGTGCCTCTCGAGCTGCAAACACAAGTGAAGGCAGAGAAAGAAATGAGAGCAGCTCAGTGCAGAGACAGTTTGATTAATAAAAAGAAAAGAGAGCAAAGTTTTTAATTAAAAATCTTTTTTTTTTATTTAGACAAAATAATTAGGTATTACAAGGAGAAAGAAGTTTGAGACAGAGAACTGAACAAGCCACTTTGGCCAAGCAGCAAAGGAGATGTTAAGCTGGACACTTGCACTTGAATTAATGAGAATCTTAAAAAGGACGCCGACACTGATGTCTGTTTTATGTCCTCAGCCTATAATAATGTTATCCCTTTTTTAAATAAATCAAATAAAACGAAGAACAAAAATGTTCAGTTTCTTCTTTTTTCCCATGGCCGTAACCTTCCATAACTGACATCTTTCACCTGACTTTGGGTCATTTTCATAATAGTCTTCCCACTTACACAAATGGTGCATTATCAGTGCTGCTGGCTGTCAGGACAGGGTGATAACTCATTTCCAGACAGTGCCTGAGGTAGCCGAAGCGAGCAGCAACAAACTGCAGCACAGGAAGTGAGAAATTCAAACAAGTCCTGAGCCAGAGTGTCTGCTTCATTCACAAAGCCCAAGAGACTCAGCAGCACATGGATGATGATGATGATGGTGGAGATGATGAAATTGGTTCCTGGCCAAGCTGGGGCTAACGACCCTCGAGAGCGCAATCTAAAAATAAACCTATACTTAATCCTAACAATAACCTCAAGAAAGAAACACTATGTAGTGGACAGTCTGCAGAGCTTGGCCGAAAGTTGAAAACATTTGCAGAGAGAACTGCTTGAGGTGGAGAAATTATATGTATATCAAATATGAAGTCCAATATAAAGGCATCGATAATAACAAACAGTTGACTTATTGCTCTTTGAAAGTGTAGCTGTTTATCTGAAACGGAAAATGTGTTTATGGCTTTCCCTGCTGCTCCTTCATCAGGATGAGGGGTGAGAGTGCGGCCGCACGCTGCATACAGTGTATAGTTCAGGGGACGACGGTGTAGGGCTGATAGGGCAGCATCTTTTGTCGTGCACTGATTGCATAAATCCATTCCGGTTTGACAAAATTCAGATTGGTGTTCTCCATCAGCGCCTGCGAGGAAGTCAGAGCAAAAGCAAGAAGCGCAGTCACGTCATGTGCTTGCATTACAAATGGTCAGTCAGGCTGAGGTGTAAAGCCTTTAAAACCCTTCAACCTGTACCTAAGCTGCAAATTCAAATGCTAAAAAGGCACGCAAATGGCTGGAAACCATAGTAACCTACACTTGAAAGGTACTAGTCCCCACTGCTGCTGAATTTGTCCTGGGAATGCTAAAGTGCTTCCCAGTTTGCTTCAGTACTTTTATATGATTACACCTTGCAAAATAGTAGGTGTATACTGCGTAAATGAAAAGGCCTCAGAACTCCGGGCTGATAACGCTTGGAGTGGAACATTTAAAGGGTGTTTCCTTTCCCTTTTTTTATTTTTAGCTGTGCACACTGTATAATAAAGCAACACTTGACAAAAAGTTAAGTGAAGCAATTTCCTTTACAAAATTGTCTTGACTGTGGGAGTAAAAGATAAAAAGCTTCCACACACGGGTACACCGAATATGAAATCTTTTTAAGCCCCTGTTAGACATGTTTATTTGGTTGTGGCTGCTTATTTTCAAAGAAAAAGAGAAAAGACGGTACGACTCACGTCTTCAAAGGAGTCGTGCCACCCTTCACTGGTCACCACGAACTGCACCTTCTCTGTCATATAGTCCTCGATCACTCTGCAGCAAAGATAGGGACATAAATTACAGTTATAATTGCACAGATTGTCTTTTTTTGTCCATTGGGAATAACCACTGAAAGTCTTTCTTACCCATTAAAGGCAACAATGTATCGTAATAGCAGTCGTCTGTCGTTATTGGGGAATTTACCGTAGAGGAAAAAGTGTTTTCCGCTTAGGAAATCTAGAAGAGAAGACAAAGTGGGAAGCAAAAGATCAAGAAGAGTGGAACACAGTCTGTAGGAAAATTATAAGAAAAGAGGAGGAAAAATAAAGAAAGCAAAACACAAGCTGCCAGGAGCTGGATGGGAACTAATCGATGCATACCTGGGAGCTCGGGGATGGGATGATCCTCTTCAGCTTCAGCGTCTGTGTTTTCATCCGTCGACCCCCCGTACGGATCCTCGTCCTTCACCACTGTTCCTTCTGTTGCTGCTTTCTTCTGTTTTCTCCCCTCTTCCACCCTTTCACAAGAACAAACCTCTTTATCCTACATCTTAACAAGCCTGCTCTCAAAAGATGTTTTTTTTTTCTTGGTATTGTGTGGCCACGTTCTAGCAGGGGCCACAGGTCTGCTGTCTTTTTTACACATTTAATGAATCTTTTCATTATTTTCGCTCAGGAAATCCAGGGAATCTCGCTAACGGATCAGCTAAAGACCATGGAGAAATTTTAAAAAGGATATAATGTTGTTTTAACTGCATTTAGGACTAAATGTAACAAGTAAGATATACATATTATATATAACATCAGCAATATAGTCATAAAGTCAATATAGATTTAGTCATGACAACACTATAGGCTACTTTAGTACAGCAGTATCTCTTTTAAAGGCTAATGTGCCCAAAACTGTTTATTAAAGAGCCGTTCTGGTTAAGAATATTATGTCTTCTCCCATAAACATCTTGAGGGAGCAGATAGACTCCTAATTTATTCAGTAGAGTGTCTTTGCAGAAAGCTAGGAGTTCATTTAATCTGCTGAATGGTGCTGGAAAAGTAGCATAAAGCGGGTTTTTACATTACATCATATGTTTTTACTGCAACGTCTGCAAAAACGACGCTGATTACGGCAGTAATGCTGAAGGAAAATAGTAAAACTGCAGCTCATTGTGACCTAAAAGACAATGAAATGCTCTGGAAACAGCAGGAGAAAAACTGGCTCGGTGAGAAAGAAAACACGTTACTGTAAAATTATTAATCAAAATAAGACTAGAGCACCCTAACAATCAAATAAGAATTAGTTATCGAAGAATGAGCATTACAAACAGCATAATCAAAATGATTTGTCCTGTTTACCTCTGCAGCTCATCCTCTGTGTCCACTGCAGATTCATCATCATCGCCTCCTGGGAGAATGAGACATTTTTTTTTAATAAGTGTGATTAAACTCGCCAGGTTTGCCTGAAAATGTTGGTAACGAGTTTTGTATTTAACACAATTTTGCCTTCACTGAGTTCACCGACAACACAAAATACTGTGACCGCTCTATGACCCTAATCTTAAACTAATGAAAAAATTTAAATTCTGGTCACCTGGAGATTGAGATTGTTATGCTGCCATTATGCTTTCTACAATTCTCATCGAGCACAGATGGGAGCGAAAAAACACACCAGGCGAATCTGCTTTTTAATGAGTACCCGAGTTCCAAATAGCGAGTAGCCATTTCTGCCAAAAAAACTTTGACAGCATCAATGTTTCAGTTCTCTTGCACCCCGCTGGAACGATGAAGCGCCATTCTTCCAAAAGATATTTTCTCATTTGGTGTTTGGTGACGACTGGGCGGAAAGCCGTCTAACACTCGCAAAAGCCACAGCATGGGATTTCCATCATTTTTAGCCATTTATCGACTCTCTGTGCCACCGCAGAATAAAGGTCATCTGAGAACAAATCTGTGAGGTTAAGTGGACCAAGTGACGCCGCCCCCCCCTGACAGCACAAGCCATCAGATCCCGTCAGATCAGGTTTTTCCTTTAATTTGCACATTAGAGTTTGAGTAGATGTAAACTTGCCTGCAACATCTGCCACCACCGTATAATCCTGTGTTGTTGACGGGAAAAGGAGAAGGTGGTCTAATTAAAAAGCTGTCTGTCATCATGTACGTGTTCGGTGGGTCAGCCCTTGCTGTCTGTCCTCTCTGATGCACCTCAGCACTTTACTTCTGGCTCTCGTATTAACATAGAAATGAGATTCATGCTCAAGTCCCTTTATGGTGATTACATTTTACCCCTGTTCTTTTTTTCCCCTCACCTCAAATTGCATCTACAGTAAGTATGTTGTTCCTGTTCTTTTTATTTATTTATTTATTTTTTAAAATGGCAGTGCTGCCATCTCATCCATTTCCAAGTGCTTTATAAAGGCCGTCCCTTTTGTCTAATCCCTGGGCTCTCAAATTGTCCCCTGGCCTCCTCTCTATCCATTCTGTCCTCTTCAGCTCACGTGTGACCCTCCTCTCCATCTCTAGTTATTTGAAACAGAATGAATCATTTTCCATGAGTCTCAGCTCCCAGATCTTTTCAATGCAGATATACAAATGAAGGTTTACTTGTTTATTCATTAAAATGAATTTAATTAACAAGTATGCTTTAAATTTAGAGTTCCAGACCTTTAGGTTTGTAGTTTCCTTCACTGTGATTGATTCTCACAGAGCAGGTCTCAGTAAGACCTCTGATAAGTTTGTGTAGATCAAAAGGTCATGCAGGGGGATCCTGATGTAATATATTCAAAATCTTAGCTGCTAAATTTTTAAAGAAAAAAATTGTTATTGTGTTTTTACTGAAATCTTATACAACAGATGAGGAAACAGGGCTGTAAATGATATTACCCGATAAGCAGACTCAAAGATACACTGACACAGGTCTGTGCATGACGCTCTAATGTTGGAAGAGAATACTTTCTTTTTCCTTTTTGCTTGTTTTTGGTTTTTGTTCCTATTTCTGGCACTTGATTCAAACTGTAATTGCCTGTTTAACTTGGCTGTCATTTTTCAATTTCGTCCATTTCACCTGATCATTGAACCGACCATCCCCATCCCGTCATTTCCTTCAGTCTATTTGTCTTGGGCAAACCTTGGTTCTAAGTCAGCTGAATAACATTAAAAAAGGTTTTACATTGCTTTCATTTTGTAGATGTTTCTGCAATGATGTGCTCGACTTTTATCCCTATAACAGCCTTAAAGAAAGTTAAGCCGAAATACTGATGCTGGCAGAAATGTCAGGTAAAGTTCAGTCACATTAAAAAGCGCTTGATGCAAACCTGGTTCATCCACATCAGTGGAGCCAGCATACTCATCATCTTCCTCCTTCTTCTCTGGCGTCTTTTTGGCCGTGACTTGTTTCTCCTTCTTCTGCGGCGTCTGCAAAGCAGCAGGGAGCTTTAAACCTGACATTCGATTATATTTATATGCTCACTTAAAAAAACAAATTTACCTTTGTGTTCATTTCCTCTTCGCTCTCGTCGTCCACTTCCATTTCACTCTCTGAGCTCGATTCGGGTCCATCCATCAGAAACCTACAGAAAAAAACAAAACAGTGTCAGGATGATTAAAGACCAAAGAGTAAAGTACCTTTGCTCAACATATCTTGTTCCCAATCAGCTCTACTTGTGCCATGACTCAAACTGCAACAATCCCTTGTCAGATGAGTGGGAGAAAAAAAAACAAATTTCAACAAGATGGTAATATTTTTTTAGCTGACAGATTAACGACCTAATGTTTAAAACATTACCACAGTCGGTGTATTACATACTTTGAAGTTTGCATAGTGGGAGAAATCTAGTTCTCTACAGGGGGGACAGAAATACAAAAACTTCTGTCCCAAAAAAACAAACAATACATTTTCCTGGGCGGTTGGCTGGTCTTTTTTTTTTTCACCAATTACTCTCAATCACAAGTGGATCATCTGAAGCACTCAGTGAAAACAACTTCAGTTTTCTATGTGAATTAAGGCAACCTATCTCACAAAGATAAGAGCTGGCAAAGTCATAAATCACACTCATTTGTTCTTTAAAATTCCTTCCTGCTTTATTTGTTTTTCATTTAGTAAAACAATACAATAGTATAGTTTTTAACAATTACAGCTGTTACATTTCTAAACTCCTTTAATCTGTATTAAAAAGGTTTAGTGTAATATGATCTAATTATGCAACAGAAGAGTTGAAACTGGGAAGAAAAGCTCTTTTAGTTTTGTTCTGACCTGCTATATTACTCTACAATATGGACTGTGGAGAAATGCACTATCAAAAAATGCACTTATCATTGTGGAGCAATGAGGGAGAAGGGTTTAAATTAAATAGGGATCAATGGAGCCCTATCCCCAGTGGTCTGATGACTCCAGATTTGTCCTTTTTCGGAGTGATGGGGGGCATCAGGGTGAGGAGAGGTGGATGAAGTGCTGCACCCATCATTTCTAAAGCCGGCTGCACATGCCTGCAGGAGCAGTGTTATGATCTTTGGATGGTCAGGATCGGTTCAGCAAGATGTGCTAAAAAATGAGTAGCTGACTAACCGACTATACTGAATGTTCAGGTTTTTCCATCAATTGATTTTATTTCTCTCCTTGAGGCATGGGTATATTCCAAGATAACAATGCCGGGATTCAATGGGCTTAGACTGTGAAAGAGCGATTCAGGACCCATGAGACGTCATTTTCACGCACTGATTGACCACCACTGCATCCAGAGCTCAACCCCACTGAGACTGTTTGGGATGTGCTAGAAAGAATTTAAGCAGCAGTCCAACTCTGCATCAATACGAGATCTTTTATGAAATATTAATGCAAGTTTGGATGAAAATAAATACTGAGAGCTGATCAAAGTGATGCCACAACATGTGTGCAATTATTTTGACCTTTGCTTTGGCTGGGCAGTGTATGATGATTAGTCTAGATCAGTGTTTCCCAACCTTTTGGAGCCACGGCACGTATTTCACATTAGAAAAATCACACGGCACACCAACAAACAAAAATATCACCAACAGAATATGGCATATTCTTTTCAAATATTTATCGATTGCTAAGCTGAATTGTCCCACTTGCAGCATGATTATGTAATTTCTTCTTCGTCTTCTTCTGTTTTACTGGCAGTTCGCAGCCCATTTAATTGGATCAAGAAGTTGCACTGTCCTCTGGTGGAAGAGAAGGTAATTGTTCTGCCCGTTACTCAAGCAGGTCGCTTAAAGTGCTAATCAGGTGGAACCAGATAATCTTTCACGGCACACCAACAGTGACGGGAAACACTGGTCTACATGTACGCATATGTTGTTGCAGCGCAATAAAAAGATATCTACATAAACATCAGCTGTAGTTTGCTCTAAAAATTAAAGAACTACGGGAACGGATCAGTGATGAAGTCCACCTTTTTTAAAACATACATGTAATTAAATTTGTGATTTTCTGTACTTTTCATACCTACAAAGAGCAAACGGATTCAGTAAGAAAACAAAGGCAAATGATTACAGGAGTCGCACCACTCTCTGCTCTTCCATCTGTGCCACATCTACTGTAGCACCAGGCGGACGACACTGCCAACTACAAGGTGAATAAGTCTTCTCACTGACACTCAACCGGACCAAACACAAAGATGCAATCATGATTTTCTCCATCTTGTTGTGAATGTTATTGTGATGCTAAATGTCATTTCTATTGGCAGGGCAAAAGCTACCAAGAAAAATACCCTCTTGGGCAGATACCAAGCACTGCCATAGCTATACTACTGCTAAAATTACTCCCAGTCAGACTCTTAAGAACAGTTGGATTAGTCTAAATTCAAATTTCTGTTTAACAGACTGGTAAAACGAACATCTAGGAACATTTCCAAAAATTACTTCATTGTTAAAATGTTTTCTGAAAACTTTAAGAGATTGTACAGAGAATAAATAAGCTAAATGGTCCAATAAACTCCACCGACAACACCTAACCTGTGCAATACCTTTTGTTAATAGTCAACGGTGCAATAGACCTCAATACTTGAAATGTGCAATTCACTTGTATTTTTATTTCTATTTATGCTATTTATCCCCTTCATATAAATAGGAAGCGTCCAGTGATAACGTTTTATTTCTGCCCACCTTTTCTGCATTTTCCCTCAAGCCATATAAATTCAGATGGACTTTATTAGCTTGGAAATGTGAAGTGCAGAGAGTTGAAATGCCACAGTTATGGTGTAATCGTTTCCACAGGGAGTTTTACTGACCTATGCTTACTCGTGTTATAAAACTCAGTGTCCAGAAAATTGGATAAAGAAAAAGGACAACGTGGGCTAAAGAAACAACTGAAAAATGGCTTCTTAAGATAGCGAGAGTTGTTAAGCAGCTCGATCTGCTCAATAATGAAAAGCTGATACGTAACTTTACGTAACACGAAATGTAAAAGAATAAACACTTTTATATTACTGACAAAAATTCAATGATTTTTTATGGAAGACTTTTTAAAAGAAAGAATATGTAGCTCAAGGTTTAACCTCCTAGGACCTGGCGTCCACATATGTGGACATCACATTTTGGGTTATTTAGACTAAAATACTCAATTTTGCTCTACATGGGCCTGATATCCACTTACGAGGACATTATGCTGCTACTGTTCTATTGAAATTTTAAACGAATATCCTCATATGTGGCTCTTATTTTTCTTAAAAACAAAAATAAGGTTAAAAAAAAATCTTTGTTTTTACATTCATCGGGCCCCAATATACCCAAATATCAAATAGAAATTAAAAATGCATGTCGTGGAAGAGTTCGGGTCTTAGGAGGTTAAAAAAAACAAAGAATTTATTTTTTAAACGTTCAAGTAGGTAAAATTCCCTCGACTAGGAAAGCAATGCATAGCAAAAATATCAACTTTAATATATCACCTTGCAGTCGGGGTTTCGAAAAGGGGCATCAAAGAATTTATCATTAATCGCTCAAAGTTTTAAAAATAACAGACACACTTCTTTGCCACTGCTTTTAGCCCAACATGATACTCTGTCAATATCAGCGTCTTTCAATGAGATTGTGTTATCAAACCTTTAAAGTCACAATGAATGAGGCAGAAATGCTGTTGATTTTTTTTTTTTTTTTTTATCTTAAAGCTTCTCATCTGTGAGTCCTTAAATTTCTACATTTTTTTTATTTTGTGAATATCTTATTTTTGTTTGTTGGTGGAAAAAAAGGTTTCTGATACGAAGAATTGTATTGTTAAACTAATTTTTAATAAATAGATAACCTCACTTGATTCACTTCTATGCTTTTTGCAAAACACGGTGCAGTGAAGTGTTTGAAAGAGCTTTGTGTTTTAAATTAATTAAAATGCAATTCCGTTGCTGTGCTGGCAGCAATATAGCAGTATTCTCCAGGTCCTCCTTCAGACGTTGCTAAAAAGCAGTGATTAATTGAGAAATATATTTACTCACTGAGTTCTTTTTTGATTGGATGCTTTGGATCTAAATATGCACCTTCTCTCCTCCTCTGCCTGGATTCTCACTGATTGGGTAATGAATGTGCAGAAAGCATTTCTTGGGTGCTTAGCTGATGTCACAGGTTCATTAACAAATACATGACATGATCCGCATGCATGTCAGGAAACAGTGAAGGTGAGCATTCGCCTTCAGACGCTCGGTGTTTGCGTGCACGTTGAGAGCAACAGTTTGAGTGGGAGTGTGCGTATTTGTTTGGGTACTTGTCATCATCAAAGTAAGTGGTCCCTTTAATTACCCATAGCAGATGCAGCTTTTAAATAAAAGATACATCAAAGCCGCACACTCCACAGGCTGCACAATAGCGGAGCTGGGCAGGGGAATGGATTATTCTGACAACGGGAGAGGGGGAAGCAGACTGGGGGCGAGAGATCTTCTCTACTATCACAAATTGATACAGAAAGGGGAGCGTTAGGGCGAATGACGACACAGGCTGCAGTCAACTTTTCATTTGAATTTACTTTTTGAGAATCGTAAAATAAAGATCAGATTTTTCCACGTTGTGCCCTTCAGCAGTATTTTATTTTAAAAAGCTTTCCTCAATCTCTCACATTCTTCGCGTGCCTCATATGCAGACTGTAGCTGTCTAGAGAAATCTCATCACACCGCAACTCTGGCCACTTTCATTTACAGCTTTGAAGTTCGACGTGAAAAATATCAGATTTCAGCGCACCTGTTTTATCTACGAGGTATGCCCTGCCGCATCGCCGCGACGATCTCTGAGAACTGACAGTCACACCTACTGATAGTCACACCTAATTATAAGCAAAGGAGGGCTCATTAATTACATCTGAGACATTCCCGGGTGCATTCCTGGGATGCAGACAGAGCCGAAATCTGACGCTTCTTTTCCATTATGGAGTCATTTCATTACATCGTTACTTATATATTATGTAATTATGAAAACTCTCATGGTGTTACAAACGAGGTTTGATGCAAACATAACAAGGTCATTAGTGAGCTGACATTTTCAGTTTTAATGATGAAAACGTTAAACTAGGAGCTCACTGTGTAAATGTGCACTGGCATTCGTGCTCAGTGTAAAAACAGGCAATGAATGTGAATCTTTGATTTAGAGTATCTGCAGGGTTTGAATGATTAGGAGGTGCTGATGACTATCATCAATCACCATGCAGATCCACAATTAATTCAAGTACAAGATACGTTTTTAAATCATTGATTGATGCTGCCTGTGACAGAACCCTGAACACCCTTCCCTTGATGTCATTACTTTCCAAAGTAATGACATCAAGGATGTTGCATCTGGATGTTGCAGCAGCAGTCATCTAGTCCTGATTTTGTGGAACAAAGCATCAGCCAAAGAAAAAGTACTATCAAATGATCACTTTTCAAAAAATCCTCCTGTCAACTCAACATGAAATTTAACTTTGACTACATCGAACAGTAGCGAACCACATCGCATCTTATTTTATCTTCAGCCATGCAATCCTTCCTGTTTGTGATGTTATTTTCTGAAAAAGTCTGGACAGCTCAGAGAAAATTATTTCGAATACGACACGCTTTACAATTATTGGATTTTCGTAGTTTTTATTATCATGTAAGCAGTTAGCTGAAACTGCGGGTAACCAAGCAAGCTGCTTAAAGCACATTGGTGAATGTTAACACAGCAGGCAGTGTTAGGTGAAACCCGTAAAGCCTGATGCAGAAGCAGACAGCATATGAGGAAATAATCTGAGAAGTCTTCAATAGTTTGTTTCGTCCCCACTGCTTGTCATTTGGTGGTGAGTCTCATATTGTGTACGAGGAGTTAAACAGATAAATGTAGGCCATTAAGAGTAGTCATCCGTCTTTGTCAACCATAAAGTGTGTAGATAAACTCAGGCTGCAGTAAAGCGGCTACAGAAAGGGAAGGGGGTCAGAAGTGTATCTCTTACTATAACTGTACTGCCACTGGGTTGTTTAGGATATTATCACATGTCTGATATTGATGCGATATCAGGCACTGTGCACCCTAGACAGGTCCCAGGTCTGCTGCAGAGCAAACACACAGAAAACTTCACTCTCACACTCACACAAACCTAACATGCATGTCTTTGGCCTGAGAAAGGAAGCCAGAGCACCCGAACAGAACATGCAAACGCTGCACACCGAACCCCAAATCCTAATCCTTAGACATCCGGTGGATTCAAACCCAGAACCTTCTCTTTACAATATCAGTTCTGCATTAAATATCATGGTTATCATCAGTACTGCGTTACTGCAACATACCTCTATTAGACATACACTAAAGGGCAGCTGCCCCCAAGTGTTTTTGCGCCACGGACCGGTTTATGTCCGACAATATTTTCACGGACCTGCCTTTGTGGATAAATACAACAAAACCAGTACAGGTACCAAAAAAAGTTAGATTTATTCAGAACACACGCAAAAAGACCCAGAGAAACAGAGTTAACGATAAAAACGATTTAAAAAAAACCCCCGCTAAAAACTGATAAAAACCCTGAAAACCATAAATTTCACACCCGAGCCTCAACTCTCGCGGCCCGGTACCGGTCCTTGGCCCGGGGGTTGGGGACCATTGCTATAGGGTATGAGTAATAGGTGTTTTTACATATATTCTGTCTTCTTGACTACATTCAAGATAAGACCCTTTAAAAAGGCAGAACAGTTCAGTAAATTCCCACAAAAAAGCAGCAATGGAGTACAGTATTTAATATTGGGCTCTCAGAAACCACTAGCCCCACCTGCCCATTGTTTTCAGTATAGTAACATTATTACTATACAACACAGGGATGAAGCTGATTCATTAGAGAGATGTACACAAAACTACTTACAAATAACAGTAATTAAAATTAGTACAGCTTATAGAATACCAGGTTTCATATACTCACATATGCCTGAGCTTAATGAACCTTGCATGACTCGACTTCGAACCAGAGGCAATCACTGCCAACAAAACAAGTATGAAAGGACTCCTTATATTATAAGGCCCAGCTACATAAAGTAAATTGCAGTCCAATCCCAATTAATTTGGGCCATCCACTGCCTGAGATGAGCATTCAGCTCTACATTATTCAGCACACACAGATTTGTGTGGAGCGATGACAGAAGGACCTTGATGCTGCTAAGGTTCCCCCTATAATGAGCCCTATAATTAGATAGCTGCTGGAGTTGGGTGGGTTAAATTTGTGATCACAGCAGGGATCATCTGTTCAAGGTTATAATGTTCTCTGCAGCAAGCGGCCAACACTGCTGTGAGGGGTGTATTTTGGGATGATTTAATCAATCAGAGTGTTTTGCATAGACCGTGTGATGTAGAGATGCAGACGTGGCCTTAATCAGATGCGGATTCAAATGTTGGACACATGTTCCAGGTTATAACCCGGCTGTCACTGAGTGGAAGTGCCCTTTTAAAGTTCCTGTAGTCAAGCTTGAGCCACTGTCTGTTATTAAAGTGAAATCATTTCTTTATATAATCCTCTGCATTTTTCACACTCACCTTTTGTAGGAGATTTTCTGCTTCCTCTTGTGGCAATCCAGCACCCAATCCTTGTGTACGATGATTCCACCCGCTGATTTCACCTGGCTGTACTTGGGGGTGTTAGCGAAGGCACAGCTGCAGATTAATGGGTCGAAAGAGATGCACGGACACACGGAGACACGTATGGTTACATCAGTAAAGAGACGCTAACAAGAGCAGGCTGTTCTGACAGCAGAGATCAAGATGCAATCAAACTGAATTACTGCGAGTGCTGACAGGACTTTTACACAAAACTCTGATCTTTTTCAAAGATGATAATCGAAATCACACACACACACAAACCCATCTGAAACAATTACAACAGAGATCTCTTGCAAGGCACGTTTGAAATTTTGTTGAAAGATAACGTGATCTCGTTATTTACCGTGATTATTTTCAGAGATCATTATGATATTGCAGCTTGAACGTCTCACTCAACATTCAATTTTAAAACTATTTATAAAAAGCATAGCTCGAACACGTTTTCCTTCTGCTTATCTCCCTTCATTTTTATCATGTGCCAACTTTCTGCAGTTTCACCACAAATTGATCTTTTGCCTTATCTGCAGCTCTTTTGCATTTGCTCATTTATCTCGGCGCATTCTCTTGGTGAATCTTATATTTGTGAGTTGTCCTTGACACCAAAGGACAGCAGTAAACAACGTCCTTAACAGCTTGAGCTGATGTGGTAAAATAAAAGCCATATTTTAGTAAAACTAATGTTGTGTTGGTGGTGCCAACTAAACCCAACAATGCTGTAAATGAAGTGAGTTTTTGCACGAGGCTAGGAAAAAACACCCCAAATGTCCTTCGGAACAGTAGGTACTATAAATTTTTACTGTTCTAAAATCCTAAAAAATAGCAGAGAAAACTGATATAACTTTAATGTCTGTCCATAAAGCATAAGACTAGAGGATAGAGCCTGCAGCTGTTAGCCCACCACAAAGACAGAAATACCAATAAGTTATTCAGAAGTTTGGATAAGCAGGTTTTGTTAACCTTGAACAGTACCAGACTCCCCGTTTCCCACTTTTTGTATAATACACTAACCACCCGCAGGCTTTAGCTCCCCATTCACTGAGCAGACACGGACAATGGAATAAATCTTTTCATCTAAATTCAGTAGTATTAAATTCAAGTATTAAATTCAGGGGTGAATTAAAGTTATGAATGCTAGATTATGCCAATCCATTCCTTTCAGCAACTTACATAAGATGTGTGGCGTCAGGCGTCCAATCGGGTCGATACTTGGCTCCCATTTCCAGCGCTTTTTCCCTCAGCTCCCCTCGGAAGGGGTTCTGAAATCCACTGAGGACAAACACCACCCCCTCCATGAGCCGGGTGAATGGGACCTGCTGCTCTTTCTGGGATTTTGCCTTCTGTTTAGTTTTAGGCTCAGGTTTAGACTCACTCTCCCTCTTCCTGTCAGCAGCCTTCTGAACTGGTGATGCTGTAGAGATTATGAGAAAACTCAAGGAAAGTTCTCCACATGAATAAATAACTTCTTGCAAAGATTCCGAGACTGTGTTACCTTTGGCCGTGCTTGGGCTGGGTGTACTGACTGAACTCGGCTTGTGTTTGGGGGTTGCGGCTTTACCCTCAGGTGAACCAGATGGACTTTTTTTCTTCGAGGGAGGAGGGCTGGGGGCAGATTGTCGCTCTTTGCTGAATTCAAATTTCCTTTTTGCTGGTGGCTAGAGGTGACAATTCAGAGTTGAAATTACTATTTCATGCCTGAAGTCCGCTAACACCTTGTACCAGTTTATATTATTACTATAGTCTATAGATAAAATCAATGAAGTCATGGGGAAAGCAAAAGAATTATCGAAGGATCTGTGGGAGAACATAGTGGAACTTTATATATAAAGGAATAGAGAATCAGCACTGTTCAAATTCTATTTAACAAGTGGAAAATGAGGGACTGACAATGACAATGAAATCAAAACAAAACAGAAAAATGATCCAAAGCCAGAAACAATCAGAAATTTCACCAGGATTTGTAAACTTAGGTGCACAACTGTATCTAACAGGGGTAGCTTTCAGCTGGCTTTACTATGCACAGGCATGTATTTGTGCAGCTCATCGCAGCAGGTGGCTTTTATTCAATTTTCCTTTCAAAAGCCAAAGTGACATGCGGCTGTCATTTCCACGTGTCTGAGCCCCTCCTACTTTCCTTCTCAAGGTGTCCTCAGGCAAAATAACAATGGTGCATTTTCATGTGTGTCATGTACACATGAAAAAAAAATACACAATGTATTTTAGGCTTTCTTGGAGGTGAAGGTAAATTTATTTCACAACAGTTTCCTATTTTTCAACCATATGGTTTTGTCATGATAATAAACCGGGGAGCACACGTGTATTTCTCTTTCAGTCAAGCTGCCTTAGCCTAACGTTACTCCAGTTTAAATACGTGCATTTACAAAATAGTTCATATCAATGCCCTCTATGAGGTAAAGTCGGTTTCAAGTATTCTGCCATTGTTGCTATTGATCGACACCCCAGAGGCTGTTCAGAGTTTGAAATTTAAGTTTTTTAAGGCTCCCTGAAAGTTTAAAATACTGATGTGCTGGTACTGGCTCATTACCTTCTAATATTTACTGTTAAGGGGAAAGAAAGAAGAAAGTCTTTGTTTTGGGGTCTCGGCCTTACACTGAAACTTGTGCATATTCAGACCCTTTAATTGTGATTCTGGGAACTTAATCACTTCTGTCACCAGCTGCTTCTCGCACACTAAACAACAAGGGAATTATATCACACACAGGTTCTTAAAGGGGAATGGCTGTGCTGGTAACAAGAGGTACCCCTCCATCTCAGATTTAAATTTCCTTATCAATGAACCATGAGGACTGTGCATGTCGTCATGTGGGGAAATAACTCAATGAAACCAGGATCTTCAACCGATGCAGTTCTATGAAAAGAGGTGCTCAGTAACAATGGTTCCAACCTTGACCTATTTTTACTTCAGTTATTAGATCAAAAGCTTTGATGGAAGTGAAACTCTTAAGATTAAGAAGCTGCCACAGGCAGCATTAACCTGGGATGTTTTTCATTCTCATCGCAGCTCTCAAAGAAAACCTGTGTGAGCATGGGGACAACATGTAAACCCCATGCAGAAGTAGGGATGGGTACCGGTATCGTTCTGACATAAACGGTAGTAACCAGACCGAAAAGCAGCGCAGATTTCGGGGCTTTATTTCAGTGCTTTTTTTTCCTGAGATGTCACACACTTTGGATTCTAGCCAATCATTTTACCTTTGCATGCGTAGTAGGCGGGCCCAGGTACGTACGTTCTTTTAGAGCAGAGCTACAGATTAAAAATGCCCAAGGCGAAGCGGTCAAAGTCTGGCTGTACTTCACAGCAAAAGATGCAAACTCAGCAGCCTGCAACAAGTGCTTTAAGGTGATACTGTGCAAAGGAGGTAACTCCTCAAATCTGATGAAACGCCTGGCGACGTATAGCATTTTGGTAAAACATCTACTGCGGGTGTGGTGCCTGTTATCGGACCCAGAGTTAGCAACATTCCCGAAGAACCTGAAGAGGAGAGTCCTGGCCCCTAGCCCAGCCAGTGTAGCAGAAATGATGACGGATGATGATGCAGCAGCAGCCGTTCTTCTCTGCGTGAGTAGCTTAATGTTGTTCGTGTGTAATTTACTTACGCTAACCACGTTATTAAATTAATGCATGTAAGCTGAACTAGCAAACACCGTTGTAGTTACATGCGGCTGTCTTCTTGTTTCATGGCAGATACTAACTTCACCCTGGCCAAAAAGGCTAAAATGACCAAAGAAAAAGTGGAAAACAGTTAAACATGAGAGGATTTTGGACAAAGTTTGTGTTTTTTCCATTGATTGATTGATTGATTGATTTTTCCATTGATTAAGCACTGCTTCCAACCAAGAGTGATACCATATATCCATAAATATATACAAACATATAGCCATAAATCCCCCCATAGCTGCAGAAAAGGCTAACATTGTTATCTTTTGACAAAAAAACAGCTGAACATGAGAGGTTTTTGGACCAATTTTGTGTTCTCCATTCTTTAAGCACCGTTTAAGCACCGTTTAAGCACCGGCACCGTTTCAAAAGTACCGGTTTGGTACTGGTATCGGATAAAACCTAAACGATACCCATCCCTATGCAGAAGTGACCTTTCTGGGTTTGAAACCAGAACCCTCTTACTGTAAGGCAACAGTGCTAACCACTGAGCCACCATGCTACTGTATCACATGATACCACAGATCCCAAACTAAAACAAACTATCCACTTTCATGTGGTCAAAATATAGAGAAAATCCTCCTGCCCATTAAGTGGAGGGCGGGGGTGTTTACTACCTGTGGTGAGGCAGAGGTGGAAGACGAGGCCTGGCCTGATGAGTGGGAGCTGCCGCTTGCTTGCAGAGCAGCAGCAGCGTAGCTTATCTTCTCACTCTGAGGAGACGCTACAGAGAGAGAGGTGCAGAAAGCAGCCTGATCATAAAGAATGTCTTTGAAATCACTTCTTTTAAAACTAATTAGTGCTCTGTTGACTTTTTATTATTTAACAAAATTACAATTTTATTATTACAGTGAACATAAAGAATTTAACTGGCCTCGAGCAGCTGGTAAACTCAAATAATTGGATTTACCTTTGAGTGAAGTGCTGGACTTTGTTGCGTTCTCCCGACTGAAGAAGAGACTGCCAGGTTGAAGGCTGGGCCCGGATGCAGGAGACTCATCCTTCACCCTGAACTGTCCCAGCTTTGTCAGTTTCTGACAGGACAGAAGAAGGAAGACTTCAGAGGCAATAAGGAAGATAGAGAGATGGAAGTGCATTTCCCCTAATACAGCAAATAGGCTGTAACATGACAAATGAGTCCATGAGTAAGAAAGTAGATTAATATCCAGGAAGTGCTAAAACAAATGCGTCAGGCGTTTATGCTGAATTCCCACTACAGCATAAACGAAAGTAAAAAAACATAAATCAAGTAAAAATTCCCGTTCAAGTAAAAGAGTACCTCACCAAGCACATTTTGAATTTTACTATAACAAAGTCGCACAGATTATTAACTTGGAGTGTGATTTAAAACATTTGAAAGGTGATGGCATTGAAGAGACACAGAATTCGTGAATGAACATCAACACTTCAACAGTTGTCACCGTTCGTCATCATCAGTTGCTAAAAGAAAAACAGATGTGATGAGAAGGGCAGCGTGTCACAGTGGAGTTTCATACCACAGCTACATTTTGAAATATAGTATGACCAGACTAACATTTTAGTTAATATGATCCAAAAACGAGTCAGCGAGCCCATACACTTGGAAAGTGTGAGGTTGAGACAGAGAAAGCCGTTATTGTAGCCTTCTGTAGGCCTGGAAAAATTCCATTTCAAGGCACGTCAGAATTTTTTCCAATCCAAAAGCTGCGTTCATATTTTTTACTTTCTATTAGTGTAATAGAATATTAGGCTTTGTAAAGGCTAAAGTACAGTAGCTTGTCTGTGCATTGATGACCCCATCACGTCTTATCCTTCCTTGAACGACTTTTGATAGATACTGACCGCTGCAGAGTGGGAACACCCCAGAGGAGATGCAGGTTTGGAGATGTATCATCACAATCTGGACAGTGTCAAACATTTTGCTTGCCCATTTTTCCTCCTTCTAACACATCAACTTTGAGGGTAAAATGTTCACTTGCTCCCTAATACATCCCACCCACTAACAGTTGCCATGATGAAGAGATAATCGGTCTTATTCACGTCACCTATCAGAGGGCATACTGTTTTTCCTGATTGGTGTGCATGGTCTCAGTGGAGTACTTACTGGGGAGGAAGTTGGAGGAGGATCGTTTTTGTCAGGTGGCGAATGAAACTTAACAAAGGCAAGCCCATATGCAATATTCTATAAAGAGCAAAGACAGATTCACATTATATTTCCATCAAAGAGACACAATTCAAACTCCATTACAACTTCAAACGGTGCCTCAACAACAGGATACCTGAGACAAAGGATCTGGAAAGATCATCTCAGCGCTTATATTTTATTGCATAATATAAAGTTAGCGTAACTGGAAAACCACGCTGCACTGCTACTCGCAATTACGTTGCTTTCATTTGACACTATAGAACAGGTCCTGTTGCACTGCTGTATTCAGACACTGTCATCATTCCATAAACGTCTTAATTATAGATATATTTGCTAATTACAAAGGGCTTGTCACTCTACACATCAAACACTCTTAGACACTTACCTTGCTGTAAGGCTGGCTACACACAATTTTCACTCTGTCCCACTTCTCCTGAGCTGTGCTCTTTTGCAGCTGGTTGGGCCCAAAGAAACGCACACGGTTCATGTTGGTGCCACTGCGGCTCTCCGTGGGCGACATGAAGGAAGACGTAACCAGGAGAACCTAAAACAGTGAGATTAAAATCAGACTGGATGAAATGAAGTCATTACAGCATTCAGGAAGTGCGATTATTATTATTTGTAAGAATACCTCATAGTCTTGATCTCTGACAGCTGAAGAATTTCCCACCAACACCTCAATGAAAGCTGAACCTTCATTTCCAATATCAATGCTGTGCACCTGCTCTTCCTTTTCAAACTGAGGGAGAAAAGTAAAAGTTGCATGGTAATACTTCCCAAGGAAGCACAGGACACACTTCCAAAAGAGAAGAATCAACACACTATTAATTAATCAAATTAATCTAAAACCATGTGGTGCTGGCATTCAGCCGTCTGATCTCTGCACAATAAAGACAAATTCAGCTTTTTCTAGATAAATGGAAATATCACCAAATTTGTCTGTATGGTAAGAAAGACATGCTTAATAACAAATGAAATGTTAAAAGTACCTGGATGTATCAGTATACGATTTTATTTGGTGATGTAACAAATAAATACATTATTTAGAGCAACTCAAAGCATAACTTTAAATATGTTTGATCATCATTATCTAATAACAGTAGCAATAACTTTATTTAATAGCACCTTTCAAAACAAAATTACAAACTGCTTCAATTCAGTTTGATTTATACAGCACCAAATCACAACAACAGTCACCTCAAGGTGTTTTATATTGTAAGGTAGATCCTTCAATAATACATACAAAGAGAAACCCAACAATCATATGACCCCCTATGAGCAAGCGCTTTAGTGACAGTGGGAAGGAAAAACTCCCTTTTAAAAGGAAGAAACCTCCAGCAGCCATCTGCTGCCCCTCACAAGGCAAGATTGGGAAAAAAAGCTAATATAAGTGATTACTTGGAGAAAGTGATGAAACAATTATAACTGAAGGTGAGGGTACAGAAAGCATCTTTATAATATATGAGCACTTAAAAATATTTTTTAAAAGTAAAAGCAGAGATTTGAAAGATGATTGCGAGCTTGCCAACTGATCTTTTCAAGGAGACTATTCGTTGAAGAGTGGGCGCACTAGCAGAACAAGCTTGATCACCATTAGTTCTCAGTCGTGATTGTGAGATTGGCAGCAGAGACAGCGGACCTCAGATTATGACCAGGGACGGTAACACACCGTCTGAAATTCACTTTATAATTATAATTTGCATGTAAACTTCTTTTAGTGTAAAGAAAGCAAATACAAAAAGTTTGCTTGAATTCAATAGATTGTATGATTCTCCCAAAGTTACATGTGTGTAATTTGGTGTTTATGTAATATATGTAAGTATCTGCCATCTAACTAATCTAATCAACGAGACCTCACATTTTATTGAATTAGTTTGGTGTCACTTGAACACACAAAAACAACAACAAAACAAACCTGGAGAATGACTGATATCTGCTTCTCCCCGGGTCTGGCTGCTTTCCACTTTCTGTACGTGTCAGAGCTCAGGAGGTTGTCTGCCTTGTGCGTCTGTTTTTGTAACACAACACACGTGAGTATGAAGCAGCCTCACAGCTCAGCTTTCTTCATACAAATCTCACAAAAGCAATACATCATGTTGAACTTACAGAGTCCTCGGTGGTGCACGACACGACGTGCTTGAGTTTGATTTCTGGCATATCGTTGTTGTTACTGATGATCGTCAGGCTAAAAGCTGATCGATTCACTGATCAGTCACATAAACCAAACGGGCGCGTGCCTCCCCACGAAGCGATCGCAAACGGCTAACAAATCATAAGACACATCCAGTTTCTCTCCACTGGAAGTGATTTAATCCTGAAAGTTTAATTTCTTATTGGTCAGATAAACCGATGACTAACATGTTAGCATGCTAACAAACAATAGGCAACTCTCCCTAATGATTTTGGTGACTTTAGCACACCTAAAGGGCTGTTCCGCGTAATTTGTTCACAGCGTTATATGCATGGCATATATCCGTTACTCTGCTGTTACAGAAAATTCATACTACAGATTTTGATTATGAGTTAAATGTGCGTAAAGGTGCACACATTTTCCCACCAAAAGCCTGTAAACGCCAGGATATGACGTACCTTCCGACTAACGACTTTTCTATCCAATCAGAGGTTTATTTTCTTCTTCTATGATTGAATTGTTGTGTCACAGAGGTTTATATTGCCACCAGTCGGTCACCATGTGAAGAGGCATTCAAAGAGAGCACTTATTCTTGAAATCTTTTCCAACCCTGCGCAGTTTGTCTCTTTTGTGACAAAATATACACTTTTAAACGTCGTGAGCAAACACTTTAAGATCTCAGAGCAGGGAGAATGTACATTAGACTTGTGAATTCATAGTCTTTCAGCTGTCAGTGTTCGATAACACCATATCTGCAAAAATGCATTACACCAGCAACAAAAAGAGCCCAAAAATAGGTTGTGTTTTTAAATTGAGAGTACATCATAAATCAAACTGGAGATCAGCAATATACACATAATTACAGAAGTATAAAATTAGCTAAGAAAGCTCTAGAAGATGTAATATAGGATGATACTGATTCAGTATGCATACAAAAAAAGTGAAGTAAAAAAAGTTCATATTCAAACATGTAAATAAATTTGACTTTTCGAATAGATGAGCATGAAAGGAAGGATTCTCTGCATTATTCTTTTTTGTTGTTTACTGTTGAACTCTGTGTGTGTGTGTGTGTGTGTGTGTGTGTGTATACACTCAAGCTGATGAAGCTGATGAACACTAAGGGAAATTAGTTAAACAATAGCCATAAAGAAGTCATTAAAGTTCTAAGACAAGAAAAACAAAAACTTCCAGGTATGCTTAACACAACAGAGTCACTGCTGATGTAATGAATGTTATAAATTCATTACATCAGCTGGAGCAGCTCTTTGTCCTTCCAGAGAAACTTTTAAAGCTTCCTGAGGATCACTGTTGTGCTCCAGCTGCTTTTAGAAATGCAACTGAGTG
The DNA here is from genome assembly GCF_056152115.1 of Neolamprologus brichardi. Classification (NCBI taxonomy): domain Eukaryota; kingdom Metazoa; phylum Chordata; class Actinopteri; order Cichliformes; family Cichlidae; genus Neolamprologus; species Neolamprologus brichardi. Next base: position 22,717,869 of record NC_142114.1, on the reverse strand, counting down.
GTCTGGTCAGACTACATCAGATTTGAGGGTCTGTTTTCTTTTTTTCCTCACGGGCTTCACAGATAAAATGATGAAAACTCTTTCATCAAACCTTTTCATCTCCCTTTGCTCTTTTTTTTTGAAGAGCAAAGCACATCTCTGTCACTCGATGGCAGAAATTGTTCAGTTTAGAAACCAGAAGAAAGATAGACCAACCACAGATCAGAGTGCAATGTTATCAAATGCAAATGACATATATACAAGTATTGATTTACAATGTATGCAATATCCTGAGAACAGTATTAATCCAATGTACAATGTGACTGTAATTTAGCTTTGTGATCAGAGAATTTCCAGGTAGATGCCCGTCTCTGCATCTTCCACAGCTGTACCCTGCACCTCTCTTACGCCTCTGACTTCCTGACCAGCTTCTTGGTTAATTCTTCCACTTGGTCCAGGTCTTCGTCTCTCCCCACCTCTCCTGCCCATTGGACGGATCTAAAAAAAAAAAGGGAGAGCAGCTGTTTTCACTGGAATAAGTTTAGAAACCAGAAGAAAGATAGACCAACCACAGATCAGAGTGCAATGTTATCAAATGCAAATGACATATATACAAGTATTGATTGCTATTTCCTCTGGAAAAACTGTGCACTGAAAGATCAAGGTTATCAAATACCTGCTTAGTGCGGACAAAAAGAGGCGTGCAGTTCTGGTACACAAGCTGGTAGCTGCCATTGGTGTAAACATGAGTTACTTCTGTGCAGTTTATATATAGAGGCATCCTGTCCTGATAAATTTCCAATCCTCCAGGATACATGGTGGGATGTCTTCTTAGAATGTGCCTGAGAGAAGGAGAACAGGTATTCGATAGACTTGATAATTAGGCGTGACACAATCCAAGCAAACTTTTAACAGGAAATGTTTCTGTACATACTTTCTAGCTCTCTTTTTGCAGCAGTAGACAAGAAGGGCCAGGAGGAATATGACCAGGACAGCAGTGACTGCAGGTAAAACCAACCACAGGAAAAATGCTATCTCTGTATGTGGACCACAAGAGCAGCAGTGGATCAGCATATAGTGTCTCATCACTGGATTATATCAACTTCAAACTTCAGTGCAAATAAGAAAAATCAGATTTTCCAATCATAGCTCAAGAAAATTATTTGGTTTTCTTTGCAGCTTCTTTTCTTCTACTTGTGTTTTTAAGCTGCAGGCATGCTGCACAGAAGTTTCAGCACAAGCAAGACATCAGAGTGAATAAACAAGAGGCAGGGCTGTTGTCTTTCTTAGTATGAAAAAGCAGTGCTTTGAACACACCTTCTTCTTCCTGCAGCAAGACCAGCGAGTCGTTTCCCAGAGCGTTGAAAGCAAAGCAAATCACCATCTGAGGTTTTTCCATTTGCCCTCTCAGAGTAGCCGTTAGCACACTGGGCTCTGATGTTACAGACTCGTTGTAATCTTGAGGTGGAACAGACCCATTAACACTCCAGGTGATTGCAGGTTTGGGGTTGGAGTCGACCGAACACTGGCACACCACCTCTGATTCCTCTACAGTACAGGTAGAGGAAAGCTGGATGATGGCCGGCTTATCTGGAAGAGATAATACTGTCATTAGGTTCTCAATAATATTTATGAGGATATATCTACACAAAACACAGGGTCTAAGGATTGAAAGGCAATTTTATAATTCTTTGAATGGGTTGGATGAGAAATTTACAGAAAATGAGTTGCCTTCTAGCCTAGTTGACGTATGTAAAAACAACAGTTCATTCACTATTTATTGGCTGTGATTAGTGTCTTTACAGGCCTTGCAGACTGTTTGGTCAGTGAAATCAAATAGATGCATGCAGACGCTCCGCATTTAACTCTGTGTAAGACAAACTCATTGGGATTTAATTGTCCTGTTTATCACCCAGTACACATAACAGTGTACTGGGTGATAAACAGGTTTTTTGCCCTTTATTTTCTAATCCATCCTGGTTAATTTATAATCATCTGTTTTTTTGTTTCTCTCAATAGCTGCTCTGCAGTCTATCTACAGTTTGCTCTATCTTCACACAACAAAAGCTTATTGTCTTTCCCTTTATTTTTGTGTTTCAGTCATGGACCAACCTACTTACATGACTGAAACTTGCTTGCTTCTTCTCCTGGGAGAGTTCAAAGTTCAGATTTCAGTTTTTACTTGTCAGTTGGATTTGAATTATGCAGCTGTAGTTGTTTTATTTTCCTTTTATTATCCCCCTCATCTGTTTTTATCAAGCTCATTTTTATACTTGTTGAACCTTGTTAATTTGATGCCAAATAAATGCCTGGTTAAATCAAATCCTATGGTTTGGTTAGTTGGGTGCAACCTAACAACACGTATATATGGGATGCAGAGAGGACCAAGAAGCGGTAGAATTACATTGTATATTAAGAGTTGTGGGTCGCGATTCTCCTCGGCCAATCAGGTTCTGAGCTACGCACCGGACCCTCATATCTCGAGTCACGTTGTACAGCCGGACTGTGTGTGTTCGCTGGTTGAGGTGCACAGTGCGCCCATGTTGACTATAGGACCAGTGGTACTCTGTTGCTGGAGGGTCAGCTTTACATGAGCACATGAGCAGTGCATTGCCCCCCTCCTTCACTGTCAGCGTCTGGACTTGAATCTTCACATCTTTTGGAGGAACTAAGAGCATTAAAAGGGAAAAAGAAAGGTTTTAGCTTACTGAGCCAGGAACACAAATACACGTGTCAAATCTATACTTACACGTCACATGTAGGTCCTTCAAAGTGGATAGTTTGAGGTTTGAAGTTTTAGGGCCTGGGAAGATGACCTGACACCTGGGCTTCACCTGGTGTGTTACAGTAAAGGTCAAAGAGGCCAGTAAAATTTTCCTGTGGGGATCTGGGTAGAGTGTCTGTACTTCCCCAGGTTCAGTTATATTCTTCTGGGCTCCTCGCTCCCACCTCCACTGCAGATCAGGCAGTCGGGAGGGGCAGTGGTAGTTGACAGAGCAGTTCAGGGTGACCAGTTGTCCTTCTGTGGCTGACATGATGCCGCTGATGACAGGAGCTTCAGGGGTGTCTGCCAAGAAGGAAAATCTCCATCATTATGGTTTTAACACTTTAGTGTATTAAAAACATAAAAATCATACAAGCAAAAAGACAAATTCTCTTACAACAACCATTAGTGCTAGAACTACTGACCAAATCTACTCATATGTGATAGAAACAAGACTGTTTAATTAATAATCCCATATTTCTTCTTATGTGTTTTTCCTGTAGTTGATATTGATTCAAGTTTTTCCTTCCCAATCTCATGGAGTTCTTGCTAAGATGGCGCTGTGTGATTGTTAGGGGCTTTTACCTTACAATATAAAGTGCGTTGAGTGACTATAGTTGTGAATTGGCGCTCTATAAAGAAAATGTGAATTTTTATTTATAAATGTAAAGATAAAAAGAAATGCTTAATGCTCTTCCTGTAAATTTATTTTAGATTTACGAAAATATGTTTTCACGGGAAACATTTTAAAGTTTATTTAATAGTTAATCTGCTTAAGCCACATATGCACTTCATGCAGCTTATTATTTTTTTTTATATATAACTTTCCATGTGGGGGATTCTCTATTGTCTGATTATACTAATAATTCTTCTATGCAATATTTATCATGTGAAAAACAATCAAAGTGTTTTAAAAAGTAGAAAAGAGGACATGCATTGTTTTCCTCACTCACAAATACGGTCCAGATTGAAGCTCCTTGGCTTCCCCCAGAGTGAGTCGCCCACTGTCTTCAGAGAAATTTCAAACACCTGGGGGTCATCCTCCCTGATCCTTTCGATTTTCACTGAGCAGTCACCATTTGCGATTTCGCCAAAGAGGGATGCTCTGCCTTGGAAATCCCTGCTCACTTGGCCTTTGTCCTGGCTGTTAAAAGCGGTGCTCTGAAGAGGAAAAAAAGGGCCACCACCTCTGAACCTTAGCCGCACATCCACCCACTGCTTCCTTCCCCTAATAGGATGAGGGGCTGGAGGTGTAAAGGAGCAGGGAATAACCACACAGGTGCCCACCAGAGCCTGGACACGGTCAGGGACTGAGGGTACAGGAGAGACAGCCTGCACCCCCCTCCACAATGTTGCTGTTGTAAAGAAAGCACAGAAAATCATTTATCCAGCATTATTTGACAGTAGATTGAACTTTACATAATTGAGACACAATAGTGATATTTCACAGTTTTATTATGACAACTAAAAAGCATAAGAGAATGTCTCAAGGACACACCTAATAATATATTTCATATATTTAAAAAAGAAGCTGTAAAAGCTGTAACAGCATTCATTTCTTGAGACTGTGTAGAAAGGTCATCTTAAAAACTAAACTTTATATGACAAGAGGTTTGTGCTATCTGGAAATCTTACAAATACCACACTGTTTTGCAACAGTTGTATATTTAGAAAGAGGAAGAGAGCAGCTGGAGTTTTAACTCTGTTAATAGTTAAATCTACTATTCAGACTGCAAAACATGTCTATGTTTTTGTAATGAAAAATATTTATTTTAAGTTATAAAAATGTAGAGCATTTTATTACAGAAATACAATATGATTTGTTAATATTTAATTTTCATCAGCACAAAATATTTTGCAGAAAGCATTCAAAAGACAAAAGAAAAGTACTTAAAATAAACCTCTTATATTGATCATTTAGGAGAAGCCAGTGGAGCACAGGGATTCATTAAATTACACCACATAGCAAACGTCCCCCAAACGCAGCCAAAAAGCAACTATGTTAATTTTTTGGAATTTCTTTTTTTTTTTTCAAGAAAGTTTAAAGTGAATTTAAAATGATCAATAATTTGTTTAATTACTTACCAAAAATCAGGGGACACACAAGGAAGACGATGTCTGCCTGCATGTCTGCAGCCCTGCTCTGATGGCTCAGACAGGGAAGGATGAACAAAGGAGCAAAGAGGGGGGAAGCTTGATTGTTTCATTATGCAACTGGTACTATGACTTCCTGTGATGCCCCCCTCAAACGTCCATTATCAAATGAATGTTTATTATATTTGTTTATTTTACCTTCACTCATCTTTGTCGCTCATAGTGTAATTATAAAACAAATAAATCATGGGGTTATAACTTTAGAATATATAAAGCTTATAAATGATCCAAAAATCATTAAAGTGCTGAAGTTCTTTTTGCAAAGGAAAGAAAGACCTCAGCAAGCAGCTATGAGACAGCACATGACAGTGAGTGAGTCACTCTCATGCTGTTGCCCAGTTCCTCAAAGGGACTAGCAACTCAAATCTGATACATTTCTCATTCCCTGTATCTATACGGACCAGCCAAACCACAATAGTGAAAAAAAAAGTGTGGAAAAAAGAGGGGTTTGAATATTAACTTTTTAGTGACATATTTGCTATGCTGTTGACAGCAAATGTCTGCATGTGTGTAAGTAGGTCACCACGGATGAAGGGAAAAAGTGTAATATTGAAACTTTATGAAGTTGAAGCATTTAAATAAGAATTGTCTGTGAAGGTTCTCAGTCATCCAGGTCATCGTAGTCTAAGGAACTTGGAAAGGAAAGCGTCTTAAAGAAGTCCAGACGCTTTTCTTTCCAAGCTGCTTAGATTAAATAAGAATTGTTTTCTCTATTATCGTACATTGAGACATATTTTGTAAACTGAATTTGGCATAAATAATTTTAGGGCACTTTATTTAACACCTTTTAAAATGATCTGACTGAATATATTAATATGAGCAATTTCATTTCCATGCAGTGTGTAGTGACAGAGGAGATATTCAACACAGACTACATGTGGAACAACTTTTATAACTTATTTTAAATTTGTTTCCACTTTGTTGCAGTTATTGCCATTATCACCTTGAGATAAATTTTTCTTCAGGCTCAAACAAAACCAAGTAATCAGAGTCAGGTACAAAGGCTTTAACTGCTTGAACTCTGGACCCTTTTAAAGCTTGTTTGAATTGCTGCTTGCACCTCCCTGCTCCTTAGAACAAACTGCAAACTGCCTTCGTGCCAAAACTCAAGACTGCAATGGCAACACCAGATGTGGCTTAAAACCACAGCTTAATGTAAAGATACTACAGTGCACGGATAAGGTATGTGTTGAGAATGGTACCGTTTGTACAGAAATCCTTATTGTTGTTCATGTGCATAAATGCAGTTTGGTATATGTGTGAGAACTGAAACATCAAAGTTTGGGTCTTCTCTTATACTACTGAATGCAGTAACTATTCATTTAAAGCTTTGATTATTTTTTTGCTTTGGGGGTCAGCACTATTGTAAGAAGTTATGAGCTCAGCTCAGCAGCTGCTCCGTTCTCAGAGAGACTTATTGCTGAAGTGGACATGTGACCATCCAGCACCCTTGCTGCGTTGGCTGCGGGATGCCGAGGTGCTTTCGTCTGCCTGCTACCTGTCTTTGCTGGAGAGGTCGCCTTCCAATGCTGTGGCAAAGGCACTGGAGACAGTGTGTGCCACAGAGGAGAGCAGCCAAAAGTTCCTGCAGGTGTTGAGGGAAGTGCAGGATTACTACTGCAGAGATCTGCAGGTCTGGGTCGAGAGACACTGCAGGAACGATGCAGTCACTAAATCAGCACCTACATCTGTGAAAGTTGAAGGTGAGGCTGCTTTAATGTGCTGCTGTTGGTTTTTACATAAACAGGTGTAACTGAAGTTAATCTTCTTTGCAACCTTGAGCTGATTGTGAGGGGCTGTTAATAGAAGACAACTTTTACAACCTATTGAGGACAGACATGAAAGAAGATTAGATGCAGGGTACAATCAGCTTTGATGCCTTGCCAGGATTTTTATTTATTTTTTTACTTTGGTGAGAGTTTTAAGAGATAATGGACATTGAGCTCAACTATCATGAGTTAAAATGTGTCAGTGATTTGGATATCTGGATCAGGTATTCATAGTTCCCTGATGATGAGACTCAGGGATATGAAAATGCTCAGTCAGCAGAGTCACCTGTGAATCTGACGTTTTAAACAAATACATATAAAATAACTATAAATTATTCTATGATTTCAACAGACAAGAAGTCCAAAAGCCCCATTGCTAAACTGTTTAAAGCGAAGAGCAAAGGATTCACCCTCACCACTGACGTTAATGGTATGAATTCATTGTTTCATCAAAAAAATTTTTTACATATGAATTATATAGTAGTGTACGTTATTTCTGGTATGTTTTCTTTATAGAGATAAGCAATAAATGTTGTCCTGTTTTTTAATTTATAATTCCTGGTTTCATTTTTTGCTGTATATGGAATATGTGTATGGATATGAATGTATGCCTTGATTTACCGCTATACTGTAAAAAAGGGTTATTTGGAACTGTTAATCACACAAACTTCTCTACTTGAGTCAATAAAAAATGTATATAGAGCTGGAAATGGACATAATCAGTCAATTTAAAATGTAAACTGACATTAGGCAAATGCAATTTTTCGTGATTTGATTCCTGTGCTTGCAATCAAGTAAGGAGATCTGACTTTCATATTGCAGCTAAGGAAGAGCCAAAATCTTGCAGAAGTCTAAAGTTGGCCAGCATCCGAGGTAGGATGAAAACAGGTCAACTGAATTCAAGAAGCCACAATCTTTATCTTATAAAACACTGCAGAATAATGTAATTTAGTTTTTAAAAAAATATCTTTATCTTCTATTCCAGTTTCAATTTCTGCCCATAAAACAACCTTACTGAAACGCACAGAGCAGTTAAAATGTTACTCAGAGGGAAACAGGGAGGCTTCAAACTCAGCTTCTCACATCGAGATCCGCTACACTGACCTTTTTGTGACGGAAGACAATGACTTAGTTGACAGTAGCCAACATGAGTACTTTGCCTTGGCGGGCAGACGTGCTCGCATCTATGTCCACCAGGCCTGCCAGCGTATCCGGCCCGGTCATCTGTTGAGCCCCCAAGAAGCATTGGGACGAGCCCCTAAAAGGGTGAAAGTGAAGGGTATTGCAGGTATAGGAAAGAGTGTGGCAGTACAGAGATTGGTCTACGAGTGGGCAATTGGGAAGAACATGCGTGAATTCACCTGCATTTTTGACCTACGCTTCAGAGAGCTCAATCTAGTTGATAAACCACTGAGTTTACTGGAGCTTCTTGAACAACGGTTCCGATACCTGAAGGAGGCTCTACCTGGCCTGCTCACCACACCAAGGTCATTGCTTTTCATCTTAGATGGTTTAGATGAGTTTAAATTCCCTCTGAACTGGAATAGTCCAGACAAAAACATTGATGTAAAATCAAACGTTCTGGTGTCAGAGCTGATGGTGGCTTTGATAAAAGGAAGCCTTCTTCCAGAAGCATCAGTCATAGTTACAACAAGGCCATCTACAGAAGCTCCCAAGCGTTTCTTCCAGAGATGTTGTGTGGTGCTGGGCTTTGAGGAGGACCAGGTGAAGGAGTACACCACCAAGTTTTACAAAGACAGTGAAGTTGCTCAAAAGGTGTATGATTACATTGTGAACAATGACAACCTATTTGTGCTTTCCTTCATCCCTCTTTATTGCTACATCATCTGTACCGCTATGGCTGAGTTCTTCTCTTCACAGACTAACAATGCAGGTGAATCGAAGTCTCTGGAGTTAAGCCCACCCAGAACAGTCAGCGAGGTTTATTTCTGCTATTTGTTTACAGCAGTCAAACACCATGGACTAAAAGGGAGGACAGAGAGAAGCACACCTAGATCAGAGGTTCTTAGCCTAGCTAAACAACAACTGATGAAACTGGGGAAACTGGCTTATGAAAACCTTCTACAAAAGAAGATATTGTTTGATAAAGCAGATTTGGAGAACTACGGTGTCACACCTGCTGATGTTCAGAGCACCTTTCTCTGTCATATCCTCCAGCCTATTAAAGAGGAGACAGTGGAGATGTTTTCTTTCTTCCACCTTACTGTTCAAGAACATCTGGCTGCCTTGTACTGCGCAATCAACCTCTCCAGCCAGGACGACATAATACAAGCTCTTGACTTTTGGTGCTTCGGGGTACGTCCATCGTCCTCTACTGCTGCACCCCTTCAAAATTTACACCTTAGCATGGATAAACTCGAAAGTCTCCAAATGTTCACACGTTTCTTCATGGGAATGCTGCGAGCACGGTTGTCAGGTCATTTAGAAGGTCTTGTGCATTCTCCCATCAAGCAAGAGGACAGCATCCCCAACAGACTCGGTTTGTGGTTCCGAGATCAGTTTAAAACCAGGGAGCTGGAAAACCAGGTAGCCCTAAATCTTCTCCACTGTCTGATGGAGTTCCACATGAAGGAAGCCACTAGCTTTGCAGCACCAGAGATCACAAAACTCAACCTGTTTAAAATGAAGCTCAGTGTTGTGGACTGTGCAGCGATACACTACGTGCTGCAGTTTTCCCCACACAAGCTGCAAGAGCTCAACTTGGGCTACTCTAACATCGGAAACCGAGGACTCAACAGACTGAGACCAATTCTACATCGATGTGAATCTCTCTAGTGAGTAGCTCGTTTTATATTCACTTAAAAATATATACTGCAGTTAAAATAAAATAAAAATAAGTTGGGGTTTGAGCTTTCCAACTGTTTGATGCCATTCTGTGGGGAGCTTGCATATTCCCCCCGTGTCTGCATGCTTCTCTCTATGTGTGTTAGCTCTGTGATGGATGTGAACCCTGCCTTCTGTTTAATGCATGCTGGGATGGACCCAAACCCCCTTACATGTAAGACGGCCAAAAACAATGTTAACCAAAAGTTTCTTTCTTTCAGTTTGAGATACAACTGCCTGGACAAGCAAGCAGCTATTTTAGAATCTGCCATTCTGAAATCAAATGAGTGCCAAGTGAAGAAGCTCTTGTAAGTCATTTAAAATATTCAACACTCAGGTGAAAATTATTTTTTAGAACCTACAGTGTGTGACTGCCTTAAATGTTATGTTTTAGCCATTTACATGGAAAGTAGTCCAAAAACATATTTATCATAGAAATATTGCATAGCTGCGTTGTGAAATGCAGGAGGACTGGACGCAAATTCAGACTGGACAGTAAGTTAACAAAAAACAAGCCCTTATTAGAGGTGATAATATCCTAAACACAAACCTTACAGAAAAGAAGAGCGCTGGAGAAAAAACTGTGACTGCACCATGAACTAATAACACAGGGACAAAGTATGATGCGAAGGAAAACACGGGCATGGTTGGACACAGAAACAGGAGGGAAACTAAACATAGCTGAACATCACTGAGATAAACACAAGAGAGAGAATCTAATGAAGTAAAACAGGATTTTAAAAAAGACTCAAAACTCTGGAAGATATACGAATAAAACCAAAAACAAATCAGGAACTAAAACTTAGCTAGAAATAAATTAAAAACTAGGAACAATAATTAAACCCATAATTAAACCCATCCATCCAGCTAATAAAGACTACTAAATAAAGATGCGCAGACAAGAGACATATACAGGGATATTGGAGGAGGCTTGGGAAATAAATCAAAATACAAAGAATCTGACACAAATAAACTCCAGAGACTTTAACGAAATTAGATTTGAAAAGTGGAAAAAACTAAAGGCCAAGCATCCAAAACACTAAAGGTGTAACTCAAAGGCAAAACTCAGGGGCCAAGACAAACTAATTAAAAATGACTTTTATTTCTCAAACTCTTTTGCACATACACCCTACATATACATGAAATTTGTAATGCAATTTAATATATTTAGTTATAGTGTGATTAATCAATTAATGTGTCCTGAACTCAGAAAACTAGCAGAGAATTAATGGAAGCAAGCAACCAATTAAAACTTAATTGATTTAATCCAAGTTTTTTGCTTAAACTGATGCTTTCCAATTATAGGATAATGACACTTCTGGTGAGTAGTGTGAGATTTGTAGAGAATGTGTTTTTGATTGCCACAAAAAATGCTTTTCCCCATGACTTTTCAAAACCTTGACATTTTTTGATATAAGCAGCACACACAGAATATGTTTTCTGCTTCTGTGTACAGTATGTGCGGCAACAACCTGGGTCCTGAGGGGGGTTTGGAGCTGTGGAATGCTTTGGAGAACAACAACACTGTGGAGGAACTTTATCTGGACATCACCGGCATCACAGAGAGAGGAACAGAAAACATTGTCAACTGTCTCAGCAAAAACACTTCTCTGAAGACACTGACGTAAGGTTAAAAAATAAATCTGCATGTGTCCAATGCACTCCATGTTATAGCACTGCCATCTTTAATCTGGTTCCCTTTTTTTTAATGTTAGATAATAACTGAGGGTTGTAAAAAGGCATGTCCAAAAATCTGTTAACCAATGATTTCTTCATTGTACAGCATTGTTGGAAATGACATTGGAGCAACTGGGAGGAGAAGACTGAAGGAACTGGAGAAACGTCGGCCGGAACTCAGGATCATTGCAAACTTTGTGGATGACCTTGGGTTACTTCAGGCATACCTGGATTGGGTGGAGGAGATCCGGACTGACAGAGACCAGATGGACTCCGTCAAGAATGCGGATGCCCTGCAGTCAGTGCTGAAGGGGCTCCAGGTGGCAGGGACAATGGAAAAGGGGGCGAATGCAGAGAAAGCCAAAGAGCTTCAGACAAAGATTGAGGAGCTACTGAACTATTCTACAGAAGTGATTAGAGGAAAATGATCACACGGAAATGAACCATCTCAACCATTAAATCTTACGGTCTGACTTCAAGTTGTGAAAGTAGATCCTAAAAACCCAGACAGGTGTGTTAATAACTTAAAACTACCTGTAATACTGCTTAATCATCTGGAGAATTAACAATTTCAACCTGATAACATGCTTTAGATGTTTAAATTGTCATTGAACCTGAGAGAATTTTTAATAGATTAGTATGTTCTTTGTGATTAACCTTTTATGACTGACAACACTGTACCTGCACATTTTTTTGAATGGTCAATTGGACTCTAAATACAACTAATACTATTATTAGTTAATATTACAAGATTCACATAATTACAATGATTTTTAAGTGTTTTTAAGTGTCAATGTGATAATTTAGAAGTCGGTTCTTTTCCAAACTCAGTTGGAATTAATAAATTAACACGCTGCCCTCTAGTGTCCACATGTTTTACACCAAAGAGAGAAGAAATTCTTCAACATCTCAGAAACTCTGAGCTTTAAGTAAAATTCAGCTCGAATGACAAATTTACTTAATGTTTCTGTAAATCTTTTTTTTTACGTCTTAAAGAGAAATAAATTGTATTCATTTAAAAAAAAACAACAAGAGAATGGAAAGAAAGCAGAATGCACAAGAAAATGTTTCTATTATTGTTTACAAGGTAGCCCATCCATTCACTTTCTTTGTTGTTAAAATACAAATAAAAAACTTAGTTTTCAAATAAAACTTCCAATTTTTCCATAATTTGTTGTCAAAGACACAACACCAGGGACCGAAAAAATCTGACTATTCATGTCAACACACAATATTACTATTAGCTAATTGTCATAACAGTCAAAGTTAATTCAGCAATGAATTTTAATTGTGACTAGTTTTTAGCTTATATATATGGAAGTCAGTAAACAAGTCATAATCATATCCATGACACTGCTGAACAATTAGAAGTCTCCAGCTCAGATCTCGCATATGAACACACTACCACCTAGTGTTAGGATAAGGGGTTGTTTGTTGTTTCCAGTTCTTAGTTTCTAGTTTCTGAGTTTTCTATTTAGTTTGTGTTTCTAAGTATACAGCAATAAAGCTGCCTCTTTTCATTCATCCTGTCCTTTATTTGGGTCCTCATCCTGCCTGCCACACAGCTACACTTGACATAGCAGTAACATGCACCAAATAATGACAAGATAAGATATGATAAGATAAGATAAGGCTTTATTGGTCCCACAGTGCGGAAATTTGTGCGTTATCTCAGCTCAGGTACAGATAGCAGAAGAAAAATACAAAAATACAAATAAAATACAAACAAATACAAAATAAGTAATAATACACTATACAATGGTAGCATACACAGTATGTGATTATGGATAGAGGGTTGTGGAAATATGCAAGACATAAATTTAACTATTTTACCACTACTATTACTATGTAAGTAATAGATATTCCTAGGTATCTATAAGTATAGACATGTACATGATGTATTTTATTTGACTTTCTTTTAGTGGTTAGTGTAATGCAGAGGAACATTATAGCTACTGTTGACATAGCAAACGCAGGAAGTTTTGGACAGAGAAGGGTTTGATTGTCATGGTTTGGTGCTGATTTGGGGTTCTTCTGTGGCCTTTTATTTATTAATTTTTTTGCCCTATCTATGGCCGTTGCTCTGGACTCTGCCTATTGGTGTAGCTTCCAAGTTCACGCTTTGCATTTGTCACACTTGCCTTCTATCTGATAAGTAGTAACTGGGTTTTCAAGGACCAGCTTGAGCCACCGCTCTCTGCCACATTCCTTGAGAAGAAAACTGTGGAAACTTGCGTGTAATACATACCTGCCTGTCCACCTTCCACTGCCGTCTTGTCAGTCTAATCCTACATTGTTGCTTTTCTCTGGAAAGTATCAAGTAACTACTAAAAAAGATTAAGTTATTTAAACTAACCTCTGCTCCAGCTTACCACTTTCACCTCTTCTGACAGAACAACCACTTGAACTGAATCTTGTAAACCCCAGTGTTTCCTTGGGCTCAAGTCTTTGCTGCTTTGAGGTTTTTTTTTTTTTTAACAAACTTTTTAATAAAACTTGTTGAGTAGCACTCTGTTGGTTGTTGGGCTTTTGTTGTCATCAAAAGTTAATTTGTGACTTTGGATTTTAGTTGTGGCTGACTATATTTGTATTTCAGTGAACATTGACAATATAATAACTATATGGAAGCCGGAAAAAAAGCCACAAACATGGCCATGACATTGTAGAACAATGAAAACGCTCCTGCTCAGAGACAGGACAAACTAACCCCCGAAAACACTCCCACCTAGTGTCAACTTGTGTAACTGCCAAAGATGAAAAACATTAAATTCAATTTCTGTAGGCGTTGATAGAAATTTTAATTTATCTGTGCACGTGACAGGTGAACACACCTCTCACAGGATGAAGCACGGATTTTTGTATTTTCATATTTTTGTATTATACCTCCATGCAGCTGTTTTTGTTACATTTATATTGTACATATTATTTATTAATGAAATTTACACAACATCAGTCTCACTGTTACTGTTTTTAACTTTCAGTTTCTTGTTTAGAAAATAGAAACATTAATCTACTTTATTCCTTCAGCCAATTAATACAATAAAGCCAAATAGTGAACATTATTACTAGGAGTGGGTTTTTATAATCGATTTATCGATTAAAATCGATTCTGGCTTGGATAACGTAAAATCGATTCATTAAAATCCTGAATCGATTTTTTTATATAAATTTATTTTGCCCGAAATGCCAGAATCTCTGGTGAAATCTCACGAAATTTCAACAACCACCAAACAGCTAAGACAGTAAATGAGAGCAGGAACACGGATTCTGCACAAAGACACACAGCTCAACCTGCGGATCAGAATCAGTTAGATGTCGCCTTTCTCACGGTCGGGGCTGAAAGCCGACAGCTCCCTGATTCTGATCTGTCGGCGGGTCCGCGCTTTGTGTTTACGCCCTTTATGCGCTGATTCTAAAGCTGTTAGTTTGATGTCTTTCCAAACAATATTGACCGAACCAGCAGCAAAAGAAGATCCAAACTATGCTTCACATAACCATTGTCATGTATTCACTCTGACTTTTACTGTTTTGCTTCCACCACGATAAAATCACACTTCATGCACAGCTCTCTCTCTCTCTCCAAGAACACTTTCCCGTCTAAAAATCTGTTTTCTTCATTATTCGCTTGCTTGTTACGCACAAGTCTACCGTTGTTTAGAACACTGTCGGCTGACTTTTTTTTTTTTTTCGTTTTATATACTTCTGAAAAGAAAACCTAATTTCTGCCGTTCAATACTGAACAAATTTAAACTTTTTAAAATTATGCAAAATGCAAAACGCTTAGCTGTGTCTCTAATAAAACCGCTGTAACTTCAGAGGTAATGTTCATGTGTTGATTAATGGTTTTCTTTCGTTTTTGATGTACTGCAGAATATTTTTATAAAATCCCAGAACAGGAAAATCACCTTCATGTTTTTCTGTGTTTTATCCTCAGCTACTTTGACACAAAGGGATCTGCTGTGATGCTTACACCTTTGATAAAGTCTTGCGTGTGTCAGCTTCCTTTTTATAGATACAAAAATATGTAAATGTACTGATCTGAATTATAATATTTCTGACTGTCAAAATTTCCCAGATTCAAATCGAATTGAATCGAATCGAATCGAATTAAATCGAATCGTGGATCGAATCGATTCGGGACCTTGTGAATCGGAATTGAATTGATTCTAGAAATCAGTGACGATACCCAGCCCTAATTATTACTAAGTGAATAGAAATGCTAACAGCACATTCAGTGGTGCAAGACGTGTTGTGGAGATCGTGGTCAGAAAAGAAGGTGGTACTGTTAACAGCCACTTCTGGTAAAAGCATCTATCTAATATTGACACTCATACTTTTGTGTTATTTCCTCTTTTTATATCGCTTCCTGAACACTTCTTAAAAAACCTCACATATGTGGAAATGACTTCTCTATGAAGCTCGTAAGAATGTAAGTTTTTATATCTTAAATATCAGAGAAATATCAAAGTCTTATGCAAAGATAACATTTCTATCATTCTTTGATTCACTGCGATTTAGATTAAACATCATATTTGTCGAGGAAAAAGTTCCACAGGAAAAAGGTGAAGAATTTTCTTTTTCTCTCGACTATCATGTTTATGAACATAACTTATATATCATATTTTAAAGGTGATAATGAGCCCTGTTACTGAGTGAAAAATATATGCTGTATTACACTGTTATCTTGAACTAACACACTAAAAATATTCTCAAACATCATTTGAGAGTTTTAACAGAATACATAAAAAAATAATTTACTTCACTTTTCACCATAACAGCTTGTCACTGGTAATGTTTAACAAATAATCATGTAAATTGTTTCATGTGCAAACTTCAGACTCCTTTAAACTTCACTTTTTTGTAACAAGATGGCTGGAACTCTGACTTTTCTTCTCATTAGTTTTCTGCTGCAGGGTGAGTGAAAGAAAATCAGCATCATGTAAAGATTATTGTGTAAAGATTATCATTTAACATGAAACATCTACTAAACTACAAAGGGTGTCCATTTATTAGATATTTAACAGTAAAAATATTTAGCATTTGTACCTGAATTAAACACTGAAGTCCTAGCAGCAGTGATAACTCTGGATAAAGGCTACAATAATTAAAACTGCACTGTTGCTATAAATTACTGTTAGCATTTTTTCTTTTTTTACAATTCATTGTGTTGTGTTTCAGGTGCACTGTGTGGAATATGGGAGGTCAAAATGCCAGAGAATATAAATGTTTTGAGAGGATCCTGTGTGACCATCTCCTGCCCCTTTGATGTAGAGAACACGCATGAAAAGAACTTAGATGATTCATGTAAAGCATATTGGATTGATTCACCTTCATTTAACAGTAACAATGCAAAACTAAAGCCAACTAAAGAAATGACAGGAGACTTAACAAAGAAAGACTGCACCACAACTTTCAATAATGCAAATCTTCTTCAAAGAAGTAAATACTACTTCAGACTGGAGTGTAATAATGCACTGATATACACTTTTATACAAGCTGGTGTAGACATTTCATTCATAGGTAAGTTTTTATATCCATATAAAGACAATTCATGTGAATAAATGACACTTGTCAAGCTGCTTTGACTTTGACATTGTGAATTTATTGGATTTTACACAGTAACCCCCCCCCCCCCCAATCCCTGAAATTAATTACTGCTCATTTGTTTATTGACTGATGAAAATATTTCTTCCCACCACAAGATCCTCCTTCACCGACTCTGACTCCATCCACACTGGAGGTGAAGGAAGGAGCCTCAGTGAGTCTGACGTGCTCTGCTCCAGCTCCATGTTGGTCTCATCCTCCAGCTCTGACATGGAGCCCTAACCTGGGTCAGAGTCAGGAGACACTGCAGGAGAATCAGGACAAAACTAAAGTCAGGACCTCTGTTATGAGTTTCACTGCTTCTCACCTCCATCATGGAAATAAAATCTCCTGCACTGCTGTCTACCAGAAACAAGATGGTAGCCCTGATGTCACTGCTGAAACAAGTTTAACTCCTGATATTTCATGTGAGTTTATTTGTTCTCTTCTCAAATGAAATAAATAGTAATAACGTATAAATAGTAGTAGTAATGTATTTAGTAATAAATACAGTTATCTAGATCTGTTATTTATTCTCTCTAAGACTAAAACTACATTTAGTCAGTCACATTTGACAGTTGCTTTTCACTTTACAGTTTTCAGTTTCAGAGTTTCACTTACTATATATATTATCATGTATTTTCCCCAAGTTATGATATTTGTTTTGTGAAGAGACAACCAGTAAAGCAGAATTATTAAAAAAAATATTCAGATAACTGTTATGAGATGTGAGAATGAGGCCCCAGTTCCAGACTCAGGCCACAGAAAATAAATAAAAAAATCAACCTTTGTTCAGGTGTAGCAGAACAATCCAAATGGTAGCCAATAAAGTCTTTGAATGCAAACCAGGACAAATGTGAGTGAGAAAATGAATATTCAACAGTTCAATGCAACAAAGAAATGTGTGTAGATAGAGGCAATAAATAGACACTCAGTAAATATGGATAATGAACACAACTGGGTAAAGTGGGACTGTAGCTCAGGGGAGGTGAGGTTGGTTGGCTTTAGCTCAGGAGGGTTGGCTGGGGTGAGTGTAGCTCAGGGCTGTGCAGAGATGTTTAAAGGGGTGGTGCTCAAAGTTAAAAAAAGGGGCACATAGAACCAGGCTGAAGCCACACCCACCAACCATCAGGAATCTAATATGGAACATCATCATACTATATCAATGTCATCAGGTGGGGACAGTGCAAAGCAAACTTAGCCCATGTTTTACCTGATGGGTAAAATGTTGTTGTTGAGGGGTCGCTGCTGCTCCTGGTGCTGATAGTGCTGGAGGGCAGGGCTGTGTTGGTCTGAGACTGTAAAAAGTCCATATGAGAAATGGTTGCTGATTAAACAAGTGTTATGAGATAATAATAAAATGCAAAGATTGGTGACAGCATAAGGCAATAAAACTGTGAGAAATAAACTAGGCTCTGCCTGTGAATCACTCTTTGCCTCTCTTCTATCTCCTCATCTCATCTATCACTCCCCACTTGCTGTCCATTTGAGAACAAGGCGCACTTTGCTATTGCATTAATCTATTATTTAATTATCCACACTTAACAACTCTTGCACCTAATCTGAAATAAAGTAATGATAGAAAATGTTATAGAACCAAAACATTGTGTTTATTATTATTTTTATACTTGAATACCTTTGCAATGGAACAGCTGTACATGTGTTATTGATACCTGTGCTCTTTTTAATGTAGCTGGTGAGAGATCCACTGCCTCACACAACTCCTTTTAACACTGTTTTCTCCTCATGTCCTTACAGGGCATGTCTGGACAATATCATATCATGAGTTATAATTTTAAAAAATTATACTCATAAAAAACCTTCTCCAGAATACTGTATATACTATGGCCACAAGTTTGCATCATGGTGCTGATCCAGAATAATTCCCTCATTATTTATTCCAAGTGCTATAATAATGAAGTGATGAAAATAAACAAATTAAGTAATAAACATAAAATTTATGAGGATTCAATTTGTTTGACTGTACACTCTGTGCAGGCAGAAAGCTTATTAAATGTTTAAACTGTAAAGATACAATAATTTTGTAAAATCAGCATTTTGTCATATTTGAAATGTAAATCTAATATATGTTGTTTCTTAATGTATTTTCTTTAATAACATAGGGTGTGTTTTTTAAAAATCGTAATTATAATAATCCATAATTATTTGGATATGCGTATTAGATCGTTTTTAGTGAAATATAAGTCCTCCAGGAAAGCTTTGTAACTTACTTTAAAACTAAATATGTTCCCTAAAACGGTGGACAGAGCTACAGACCCTTACCCAGTTAGCTGGCAGCTAATGACCAGCACTACTTGTGCAGTTAATAAAAGGACAGGTAATGTTTGTCGCGCTGTTGCACACACAGCATGCTCATCTGTTTCAATATGTCAGTTGTCACAAGACAACTTACCAACATGTAATAATAAGCTAATACATCTCTGTGCTATAGACTATGTGTATGCTGTGTATGCATACTAGGTGTACGCTGTACACCTACTTACTGGTTTTTGTTGCATCAGTCTGCGTCTCCCTTTTAATTTGCTTCTTCTACAGCTCTGCATATGGTAAGCCATTTCAGCCAAATATTGCGAGTTTTCTAACACATAAGAAATGGCGTAACAAATGCAGTTTAACGCCATGGGGAAGGCCCTGCATAATTTCAAGAAAACAGTGTTTTAAACGCCTTCACAGCTGACACTGAACGCCAGAAAAAAACAGTTTTTAATCTGTCTTTTCTGCTGAGCGGCGTTCAAAGACAGGTAAAAGTGCATTTTTTTCTCCGCCGTTCAGAAAGGGCGCCAATAAGACGCCAATTCCTGGTGTAAAATACGGTGTTCTGTCAGGTCAACGCCATTAAACAGTGTTTTTTACAGCATTTCTTAACCAGACGTGTTAGAAAACTCGCGTAGAAAACTCATGGCTGAAATGGCTTGTCATATGGGCACCGCTCAAACAGCAAAAAATGTGCGTCCTCTTTGCTCGTTCCAGGTGTGGCATGGGTGTGGTCTCTGGCCAGCTGCAGAGGAGGGGTGACACAGTGAGCTCCCGGGGCGGCGCAGGGGCGGGGTGAACAGGTGTGCTGGGATCTGACATTGATTGTGTGTCTTTTTATGTTGGCAGTGACAGTCGGAGCGGGGGCGGACGTGACAGCACAAAGAGAGCGGGAGTGTCTGTGAATGAAACGACAACTTCCGCTCTGTTTGTGCCGCCCCTGCGCCGCCCCGGGAGCTCACTGTGTCACCCCTCCTCTGCAGCTGGCCAGAGACCACACCCACGCCACACCATCCTACCCAATGTTTCTGCGCAGACGCGCTGCATGCACACAACACCAAAGCCGAATTAACTTCTTTTTCTCTCACCCATCCAGAATACTTCTTAGGGTTATGGTTAGGGGTAGGGTTACCAGCTCGTAACCAACGTGCTCTGCCGTCAGGGGCTATCATTGGTTAATGGTAGTCATGTGACTGATGCAAGCCAGATCTTTTATTTTGCAAAATAATTAATAGTTAAATATTATTGTTGAGAGGCACAGGCAGGACTCATTCTGGCACGCACACGTCTCAAGCAGTGGCGTGTCTAGAAAAATTTTGTTGGGGGGGCCAGGTACGGGCACAGATTTGGAGAAGGGTGGCAGATGTAATTGGCAGATAATGTTAAAAACAATTCTACCAACCGTTAACCATAATTCAATAACCCTATAAACCTAATAACCGAATGCGCTTTTAACTCTTATTAGAATGAGATTTTAACCACTACGGTGCAAAGTTTTTAGATACTGCGTTGATAAAGTACAAGAGATACAATCAGTCAGTGTTTATTCAGCAGCCAAGGACATCAATATTTGCATAGTATTTTTACTGACATGTAGTGCACATATGTTTTGGGCAAAAACATTTTTGAATATTAAAATACGAACATTTTTAACATACAATTGGCAAATTAGCCAAGGCCAATGCAAAACCAATGCCTATTAAAAAAAAGATAATCTTCTCACAAACTGGTGTTTGATTTTGAAACAGGAAAAAAGTGGGGAAACAAATGAAAAGACTAACATTTGAATCAAACCTGAAAGCAAGTAAATACTTTATATGCTGCCTTATGGTAAACTTTGGTAATATTGATGTATGAAGAACAACACTGGCTGATGATGAAATACAGTCAACTGGCATGGTGACACTGCCAATATTAACCTGCAGGGCTGGACTGGGACAAACAAATGCTGTTGTGACAGTGATGTACACTGTCTTTTTGGTATATGTATGATTTCTATACATTTTACGTCAGATAAAAACTTTGTTCGCAAGATTCAGATAATTATTTAATAAAAGCTAGATATTTTAAATGAGAATAAGAAAGAAAAGTATTTTTTTGTGCCCCCCTCTCCCTGTTAATGCCCTACCTGGCCCCCTGGCAACACTTTGCTAGATCCGCCCCTGCACAGTTATCAGCTGTCAGCTACTTAGAAAAGGATCCGGGTGTTATTTGTCTCTCAGAAACAGTTCATAACTTCCCTTCAACTAATTTATGTCACCTAAAAGGTAAACCTCTTTCTCCATCACCTGTTCAGCTCTGATGATTCAATAAGGACATCTCCTGGTTTCATCTTCATGTTTCCCTCTCACCACATATACAAACCGACATCATGACCAGCAGCTTTACAGCTGTGGCTCGAGCAAACATCAGCTGATACTAGAAATTAATATTAAATGAATTCTAATAACAGCTGATCAAGCTTAAACGTGCTGCTGTTGTTTAGCGTGACATCCGCTGGTTTCCTGTTTCTGGCGCAAAGTGGGCGATAAATAAACAAGAGAGAAAAGCTGATCAGCTGATCATTGATCAGCTTCATGATTGAAGTAGCAAGGGGGGGGGGGGGGGGGAGATGAGAGAAGAGGCAGCTGTGCAGCATAAAGACAGATTAACTCCAGCTTTGTGTCTTTTTCCATTCTAGCTAAAGTCTGGGACAAACTGCGTCTCTTCTCAGCTCAAAACGCATAATATTTTCTCTGAATGAGGGACCATTCCATTTTTAAAGAGCTGTTGGCAACTCTACTAACTAACCTTATGAATAAAATAAAGTTCACTATCAGTAACATCATAGCAACCCAACAGCTCTATAGAAACTCTGTCATGCTAGCTCACGCAGTACAAGTTATTGTAACTGACTGTAAAAAGTTAGCACAACGAAAATAAACTACCCCTAAACTTGGTTTATATCTGACCCAGATAGACTGCAGCTCATAACTTCTTACCTGAAGTTCAGGTCTCTCCTCCTCCTGCCTCCCCTTCCCTCATCCACCTGTTGCCTCTGTGGAAACTCCGCCATAGCCACCACCAAACAACTGAGTTATTTTTACACATCGGCCAGCATCTGGCCAATCCACCACCTCTCATTGTTCATGCCGATACAAAAAAAATAAATAAATAAGTCATCAGCCCACCGTGCAAATGTCCGATGGCTAGTCCAGCTATGTTAACTTGTTAATCTTTCGCTGAAAATATATTTTCTGCAGTGCCGAGCTTGGCTCTCCTACCTTTGCTAACATGATGCTCATAGTGCAGAAGCCGGTGCTGCATTCACTTACCCTCGGATATCTGAGCTTCACTGTGAAACCATAATCGTACATTTGAGTTCAGTACAATAGCGGTATGTAAGAACCAGGGCATTTATCATTTCCATGGGGACCAAACTCTAAATAAGACACAGAAAAAAAGAAGTATCAAAAAAGTTCCACCATCTGGCTGGAGCCTTTCTATGTGATGTTTCTCTTCCCACCCACAGAAGGAGGGGTAGGTTTACTGGAGATTTTAAATTGCCTACAGGACAGAATCACTGTCTGTGTCAGTGTACACTGCCTCTCACCCAGTGGCATTTGGGCTAGGCTCCAACCCCCCTGGAAGATGATGAATGAGTAGTTTTTGACACTCAGTAAAAAGAAGTATAAAGTTGGTGAAGTTACTGTAAGTTGCATTGTTCAGTCAGTCAATATAAAGACAAAGAAAAATCATTTTTTATTGGATACATCAGTATTTAGAAAGAAAGGGCCAAAGCAACTTCTTACTATCACTCTACAAATTTCCTTGATTAAAGAAAAAATGAGTAAATTGGTGCGGTTTGCTCCCTTCTCTCCTGTTAGATGTGTATGAGTTATTAATTTAATGGGAAATATATATATATATATATATATATATATATATATATATATATTAGGGGTGCAACGATACACAAAATTCACGGTTCGGTTCGATACTTTGGTGTCACTGTTCGATATTTTTTCGATACACAAAAAAATGTTAATGCCTTTTTATTAATTTGTCATTTATTAAATTTTCACGACACATTCTGCACCACCTCTCTGTGCGTTCATCATTTGTTTGAAGCCAGCTCACCTCCTGCAACCACTTTTCCGAGAATACGCGCTTCTTTTGTGGTTCGGACTCCTGACATTTCTTTGGAGGTGGAGGAACACCAAAGTAATTGCTTAAAGGAGCTTCTTCGGCATCTTTAAGAGTTCTAAACAAATGTCTGTCCTCCTCCTGAAAATCTTATGTATGCAAACACGCGTTGCAACTTCTTATCTTGTGCGCGTTTTTTATTTTGACAGCGAATGCGCACCACTAATGTGTAGACCTGGTTATTTAGCTCGTCATATTGCAGCCACAGAAATTCTTTTTGTCCATGAAACCATAAAGCTGCACTTTCTTTTTGCCTTATAGTCTGATTTGTCATAACTTTTCCGTTTTGTGGTAAGCTTTTCTTTGGCTGTCACGTCTTCACCCTGACCTGTCTTATTTGGCTCAGCAGAACTAAAATATATATCCTGCTGCTTTTACACACGCACTCGATAACACTCAGCGATTCTCTGCGATCAACCTCTCACAAGTTTAAGCTTGCTGCGGGAGATTTCACTTGTCATGTTTGCATAGTAAGCTAACGATTGATAACACGATGTCAGAGGAATTGGTGCGCAAATTATCATCACTCACCAATCAGTGCTGTCGCTCTCTATACACAGTTCGCGCGATTGCAAAGTGAAAGCAAAAAACAAGCGCAAATTGAAACGCGATTTCAATATGTCACATATTGACAGTGGCTCACCGACGCCAATGACATAATTACCCAGCTACATTTCCGAAAGAATGCAAAAGCATTGACATATATTTTTCCTTCGTACGATAGCCCGACGAGCAGAGCAGGGTAGCCCGACTGGAAAAATCGCTAGCCCCAGGACGTCGGGCTAGCGATTTTGCGAGCCCTGTATCTGATTGAGGAATCACTCATCTTTGGAAAAGAGAGTTTATTACAGAGAAATGTCTCTTTCCAAAATAAAAGCTTTACTATACGCTTCTTCTGGGCTATATTCTCAGCAGCATATTAAACATATCAGGTCCCCATAAGGAGAATCATGTGCTAACGGCTGTCTAAATGACTCGGGTAAAGTTTGTATGCGTGCTTGTTGTTTTTGTCTGCTTCCACTTGTCTTTGCACTAGGATGCTATCGGGTAAATGTGCAGTCATATTCGTTGTGTTCCCACTAGTGCTGTCAGCCTTAATCTGAAATGAGGTTAACGCCACAACACGGCAAATCTCCGTTAACGAGCTACCGCGGATTGCCCCGGGTGTGGGGCTGGACAGCGTGAACACATTAACGAGCTAACTGCGCTAACATACTAGTTCCCACTCATGTAATTGAGCATTGCGTGGCACATCTGACATACTGTTTTACTTTAGTCCATGACACGCTTACCTTCAGGGTCATACGTCACATGAAGACCAAAATAGTTCCAGACGCCAGATCTGAATGAGGGTGGGGGAGGTTCAATTTGCCATGTTGCAACAAGCTTAACTTCTGTCTAGCTAGCGTGCCCTGCGCTCAGTGAATCTGTGTTCGACTACTCCGCCTAGGCTGCACTGTCGAGCGCAGAGCCACTGAGCGCTCAACACAGACAGCACCGTCAGAAGGAAAGTTGATAAAATAAATTAAAAATGCTGTATTGTTCGATACATATGCTTACCGAACCGAAAGCACTGTATCGAACGGTTCAATATCGATACGAGTATCGTTGCACCCCTAATATATATATATATATTAAAGGCATTGTACCCAATTTATAAACACTACTTCTGCAAAGAAAACTGTCTTAACATTTCAGTTTGTATGTTTTATTCCTTATTTTACAGATTCACCCAAAAACATTATAGTTTCAGTCAGTCCTTCTGGTCTAGTACCAGAGAACAGCAATGTGAGTCTGACCTGCAGCACTAATGCCAACCCACCAGTGTGGAACTACACCTGGTACAGAGCTGATGGAGACCAGGAGACGTTTATTGGAACAGGAACTAGTTTAAACATTAATGTCTCCAGAGACAGACGGTCATTTTTCTGCAAGGCTGGAAATAAGATTGGAGTTGAATGTTCCATCAGCATTCAAATAGATGTTCAGTGTAAATATCACATTTCACATCTGCTTTACATATCATCAGTATTACCCAGCATCAAAGAGTCATTAGAACAGAGTTTTATACACTATGTTTTTCCAATACTCAGCAAATAGAAACAGTGTATTTTTTTTAATTAAAAAGTTACAGCATTCTTAAACTGTTGTTTTAATACATAAATCAGACTTCGTGAAATACACGTTAATATCCATTACATACAAGTGATTGTGTTATTGCTTTTTTTTGAATTCAACTAAAATACCTCAGTTTTTGTCTGATCAAAATGATCTTAAATAGTTCTTTAGTGTATGCGCAACACTTCATTGTTTTACACTTTATTTTCAGAAGAGTTAGGCAGTGCTAAAATAAGGTGCAAGCATTCTTAAGATGTCATCTTTTTAAATAAATTCATAAGGCTTTATGACAGGTAGTGTAATACCCAATGTACAATACACAACTAATTACAGTTTTAGTCAGTCCTTCTGGTCCAGTACCAGACAACAGCAATGTGAGTCTGACCTGCAGCAGTAATGCCAAACCAGCAGTGAGGAACTACACCTGGTACAGAGCTGATGGAGACCAGGAGACTTTAATTGGAACAGGAACTAGTTTAAACATTCAAGTCTTCAGAAACAGACGGACATTTTTCTGCAAGGCTGAAAATAAGCTCGGAGTTGAACGTTCTAATGTGACTCAGCTTGAGATTCATTGTATGTATCTCAAAATTAAATTATACTATTTTTGTTAGAAATTGTAACAACACATTAGTGTTTTCCATTTTTCTGACATTTCTGGTTATCTACAGTTAGATCCTTGATAGCCAAATATTGTAGCACAGATTAGCACAGACTAAAAATATCCCCATTCATAACAAAACAATCTTCGGCAGTAAAACAGGACAATCTTTGCAGTGTGATTTTCTGAAATAAATATAAAAAGTCTGCACATACTTTAATAAAGTTTGTGTTGGGCAATGCATTATGTAGATCTGTTTTTTGCACAGGTTAAAGCTATTTCAAGAGCAATAAAACACTCCTGATAATGATAAGTATTGTAAGTAAGTATGTTCAGAAAGGACTTTAGTTTGAGACATGACCATCTTTACACACAGCATTTTACCGGCCACTTTGTCAGTTCATTTTTTTTAGTAATTTTTGCAAATATTTTTCAATCATCAAGGTTATTTTTGTACTGACTCCTCTCACTTTCTTTCAATGACAGTTCTTCCACAGATCCTGTTTTCATCAGATTGTGTTAAAACTGCAGGTCAGGTTAACTGTTCCTGTGACTCTGAGGGAAACCCTTCTCCTGCTGTACAGTGGTATTTGAATGGAGAACCTGTCAATCAGTCTGGCGGATTTGAAATATTCAGTGAGACTCTAAACATCACAGTTCACAGGAGCTCCTTCATTCTGAGTCAACCACAAGTGAAGCATTTTTCCACCCTGCTCTGCCGTAGCTTCAACTCTCTGGGATCTGCCAGTCAACAATTTTGTATGAGCGAGTTTAAAAGCTCTGCAGAACCTGAAGGTTTGTATTTGGTGCAACTGTAAATACTCTTGTTCAACCCACATACAATGATATCCTGTGCTCTACAAAGCCAGTTAAGAGATATTGTCAAGATTTTTTCTCCTAAATGTTAGTATTCATTTACAATAAATTTACTGTCAATAACTTTAGGAATTCCACTAATCCACACAAGCAGTTAGGGTTGGGTTAATCCAGCTACAGTCGACTCACTACCAGTTTCATAAAATATGTAATGTTTTGCAGTACATTTATCTCATTGGTATTGTGCTAACACACTCCTGAATGCTCAGGACCAGCAAACTGCCAAAACATATGCTTCTACAAACATGGTCACAATTACTGATGGTCATTAAATGAAGTGTGAATGTTTAATAATCAAGGCCTTGATTAATCAGCATTAAAAAGAAAAAAATGTATTATCATTCTTAAACTGTTGTTTCAATACAAAAATCAGACTTAATGAAATACATGTCAATATCCAATATATACAACCAAGTGGTTGTGTTATTGCAGTTTTTTTTTTACATTCAAGTAAAATACCACACTTTTGTCTGATCTAAATTATTTTAAATAGCTCTTTAGTTCATGCATAACATTTCACATGCATAACACTTTTTTATGCAGAAGAGGCAGTAGGCCAAAGTAAGGTCCAAGCATTCTTAAGATGTCATCTTTTTAAATAAATTTATAAGGCTTTATTTTAGAAAGTGCAATACCCAATGTACAATACACCACTAATTTTCATTTTTTAAAACTCATTTTTCCAATCCACCTGAAAACATCACAGTTTCAGTCAGTCCTTCTGGTCCAGTACCAGACAACAGCAATGTGAGTCTAACATGCAGCAGTAATGCCAAGCCAGCAGTGAGGAACTACATCTCGTACAGAGCTGATGGAGACCAGGAGACTTTATTTGGAACAGGAACTAGTCTAAACACTGTAGCCTCTAAATTCAGTCAGGTATTTTTTTGCCAGGCTGAAAACAAGATTGGATTTGCACGTTCTAATCTGACTCAAGTCCAGTGTATGTATCACATTTTTAGCCATTTCTATTCATCCAGAATTTTAGCAACACATAATCCCCCTCTCATATAATAATTCACCTCTAATAATTCATAATTCATAATTCACCTCTCTTATAATCTACAACTACTACACTGAATGCCACTGTCCCTTGCTAGTAGCCTATTTCATTTTTCTGACATTTCTGGGTATCTGGTGTAAGTATCACAGCTCACCAAAGACTATAGTACAGATGATTTTAATGTCTCAACCACTATTTATAACACCACAACTTAAATCAGAAAAACAAGACAATATGGTTTACATCATTGCAATGGGATTGCCTCAAATAACTATAAAAAGGCTGGATATACTTCAATAATAACAATGATGCATAGTACAGTATGTAAATTGTTCACTTTGGTTTATGACCACCTTCACTGACATGTTACCAATTGTTGTGTTGTTACATCGTTTGTGTAGGTGTACTAAACTGTATTCAGCTGGGTTTGTTTGACTGATCCTCTCACAGTGGTAATTCAGTGGGCTACCTGTCAATCAGTCTCATAAATTTAAAAAATGTATCCTTCCATTTTCTTCTGGTTATCAAATTCTGCGGTCTGTAACTTGGCAAACACAGAGAGAAAAAATTGATTCACACTCACATCTATGGTCAGTATTGAATCACCAGTTAACCTCACAAATTAAAGAAAAAGGAATCAAGAGTGGCTTACCACTCTACAATTTGTAGAGTATTAAATCTCTTAAATCAGCCTGACTATACTGTTTAAGACTTTTTTTAAGACATTAGAATGTGCTGTTCATTTGGTCCAGTACCAACAAACACCAATGTGACTCTGACATGCTGTAGTACTAACACATATAACAGATATACTTTATAAATTAAAGCATTAAAGTTGATGCTACCAGTGTGCAAGATTTTGTCAAGGCCCATGATAGTCAAGAGGGTCTCAAGTGTACTCCTAAATATTATTAATTATGGTAAAAAAAACCAAACAAGCAAACAAGTTGACAATGATAAGATTTGTTCTGTTGGAGCTGATCCATGTCATGAATGCCAGAATAATTACTTGTAATTTAAGTATTAGTTGATTAGGAATATAATGTCCATGGCTTTATTTCTCATGGCAGGATCTGAAATGCACTGTGGACTTTACAGTGGGGTCGTTCCTTGGGTCCTCGCTGGCGTGTTCTTCAGTGTCAGTGTCATCTGTTTGGCATGCCTTTGGTATGTTAGTATGTTCACAATGGAAAGCCTACTGATGTTTTTTATAGCATGCTTTCAAATAATTCATTTGTTTCTTTTTTTGCAGCAAAGTACGGAAGAATGTGAAGCCAAAAGAAGAGGACAGAACTTATATGTCACTGAGCGGTAGAACCGTCAGCTCTTCAGAGTATGATGTCATTAACACAGCTCCAAAGAGTCAGTGATGCTGACCTTGAAAATGATCATATAGATAAGATTTTTAGCTAACCAACCTAGCCTAATAGCATGCTTTATGTGATGGAATCTCTTTAAGGGGTTGTGGTGAAAGCTGAGGGTGAATGAGCATTCAAGGAGGAGATAGTGGAGGGATGCCAAGCAGTCTTACTTCACAGTTATATTATAGCTTTTACGCTCTGACAACTTTTGGCTGATTTAAACAACTCAGTAGTTGACTACTATCTACTGGGACAAAATAGCCTCCAGCCATCTGCTCAGTACAGTCTACTGAACAAAAGAGAGGGCAAATTTAGGAGTGTGGAGCAGAGGTTCCGCACAGAGAGCCTTTTTCACTCAATTAAATGCCACCTAGCACTGCTCTGTCCACTGCACCACATCTGATGCAACTTCTCAGGTGAGGTTGGTCAGGGAGCTGGTCAGAAGTAAGAGTTCAGGAAACAGAGATACCACTGATCAACAAATCTGCGCTTTTTCTGTGTTTAAGAGGGAGATCCTGCATAGCTATGATGCATTGTTCCATTGGCAGATGTGCAACCCTTGTAATCTCCTGTACTACATGAGAGTGTCCTGTAAATTTACAGTTATTAAATGTAATTGTTTCTATCTATTCTCCACAGCCAAGAAGATGTAATGCATTTTTGGAATAAACTTTCTAATCATTCTAAATCTATATATCTAATCATTCTATATCTAATCGTCTGAATGCCTTGTAGTGACAGATGAGCACAACAAATGATTTGAACTGCTTAAACACTGTTAAACAAAGTCCATGATTACTCAGAACACAGGATAGTTGTACACACACCTGAGTCTGCCTTAAAGAAGCTCAGGCAGCAGCAAAATACCAACATTTCCAATACAGTTTAATTTTAGTACATCAGAGTTTCTCGCTCTAATTTTTGTTTGTTTTAAATTCATAGTGCGTGAAGTTTCCATCCTTACTGTCATGGTCCTGAGTCTGGTGATTCAGTGTTTATGTTTTTGATTATTAATATTCTTTATTTCAGTTAGTTTCTGGTTATACTTTAATGATTTTTAGATCTTATGTTTTGCACTGTGCCTCCTGAGTGTTACATGTGAATTTACAGCCTCTGGTGTGTGACTGTGGGTGGTGATTTAGAAAGACATTTTTTAGTATGCATACTAAATCATTTGTTTTCTGAGCATAGATTACTTATTCTATACTAATCTATTCAGAAAGTCACAGGATCAAGACCAGCACGGTGAAAGATTGGAAGCCAAAGCTTAACACAGGTAGTACACCGCACATACAACATGAAATGGATGAAGAAGGGCTATTGTATGGGGTCACAATGATGCCAGATTAGAATCAATGTTAATATTTTCAGTTTCAATGTTATTTGTCAGTGTCATTTTAAGCTGGCATCGTTTTAACACCATAAAAGGGATGTAAAAAAGACTTCCTAATTATTAAGAATAATTTTTGTCTGCATTACTCTGCAGATTCTTTTTTCTCCTCAGTGCTCATGTAAAAGAACTGAAATGTGTGTTCAGTGTAGAGCATAGGTGTCAAACTCTGGCCCGCGGGCCAAATTTGGCCCGCAGCCTAACTACATTTGGCCCGCGAAGCCATACCAAATTACTATTAGAGCTGGCCTACTGGTATTATACAGCTAATATATATATTGTTTAGTATTAAGCTTTGCTTGTTCCATATTCAGTTTTTCAGCAAAACTTGTTTGAGTCCATAAGAAAAGATTCATTCTTATATCTAGAGGAATATTTTTTTTTTCAATAAATATTAACGTTAGCCCGCGACTTTTTTCCAGTTTTGAATTTTGGCCCACTGTGTATTTGAGTTTGACACCCCTGGTGTAGAGTCTCTATGTGACACTGACTTTTATCAGAGAACTCCAAGTCACCAATCATCACTGTATTACTGTGAATATCTTTAACCCTCTACAGCACAGCCCTGCCCCAGGTTAACAACACGTTTTTTTTTTTTAGCCTAATGCCCAGTACATGTGAAATTATTCCAACCAATCAGAGTGTTTGGAAAAGTATCAAATTTCAGTCCAGTAAGAGGTTTGAGTCAAGCATCAATCGAGATGTTAAGGCTGGGCATCCTTTTCTGACACATGGTCATATGACCGCATGGTGTGAGAAGAAGTTAAGAATGGTTGTCCTAGTAATTACACAGTAAATGGACTGGTTCTTATATAGTGCTTACCTACACTTCTGAGCACTTTACACAACTTGTGCATTCACACCAGCACATTTTCTTAGTGCTTTCTACTAACATTCACACACACATTCATACTCCAATGGATGCATCTTGTCAAAGGATATTTGGCATGCAGACGAAGGGTAGCCAGGAATTGAACCACCAACCTTCTGATCAGTTGATGACCTGCTCTACCTCCTGAGCAACAGACACCATTGTCATCATAATCATTATTTAGAATGACATAAACTGCAAATCAAAAAATATATGTGAGTGTAAGAATATGTATAGAGGGTTTTTGTCAGGTTTTATGAAGGGCTTTTTAAATTTATTTTACATTACCACTTTCACCTCTTCTGACAGAACAACCACTTGAACTGAATCTTGTAAACCCCAGTGTTTCCTTGGGCTCAAGTCTTTGCTGCTTTGAGTTTTTTTTTTTTTTTTTTTTTTTTTTAACAAACTTTTTAATAAAACTTGTTGAGTAGCACTCTGTTGGTTGTTGGGCTTTTGTTGTCATCAAAGGTTAACTATAATTATGACTTTGGATTTTAGTTGTGGCTGACTATATTTGTATTTCAGTGAACATTGACAATATAATAACTATATGGAAGCCGGAAAAAAAGCCACAAACATGGCCATGACATTGTAGAACAATGAAAACGCTCCTGCTCAGAGACAGGACAAACTAACCCCCGAAAACACTCCCACCTAGTGTCAACTTGTGTAACTGCCAAAGATGAAAAACATTAAATTCAATTTCTGTAGGCTTTGATAGACATTTTAATTTATCTGTGCACGTGACAGGTGGCACGGATTTTTGTATTTTCATATTTTTGTATTATACCTCCATGCAGCTGTTTTTGTTACATTTATATTATACATATTATTTATTAATGAAATTTACACAACATCAGTCTTACTGTTACTGTTTTTAACTTTCAGTTTCTTGTTTAGAAAATAGAAACATTAATCTACTTTATTCCTTCAGCCAATTAATACAATAAAGCCAAATAGTGAACATTATTACTAAGTGAATAGAAATGTTTACAGCACATTCAGTGGTGCAAGACGTGTTGTGGAGATCGTGGTCAAAAAAGAAGGTGGTACTGTTAACAGCCACTTCTAGTAAAAGCATCTATCTAATATTCACACTCATACTTTTGTGTTATTTCCTCTTTTTACATCGCTTCCTGAACACTTCTTAAAAAACCTCACATATGTGGAAATGACTTCTCTATGAAGCTCGTAAGAATGTAAGTTTTTATATCTTAAATATGGAAGAAATATCAAAGTTTTATGCAAAAATAACATTTCTATCATTCTTTGATTCACTGCGATTTAGATTAAACATCATATTTGTCGAGGAAAAAGTTCCACAGGAAAAAGGTGAAGGATTTTCTTTTTCTCTCGTCTATCATGTTTATAAACATAACTTTTTGAAATAAGAGCTCTACGCTGGTATCTTAGCAGATTTTTTGAAGCTGAATAATTATCCTCGTAGTGACAGTAGTTACATGGGAACGCTGGGCTTTGCAAAATTACCATTACTGTCATTGTTACATATTTTAAAGGTGATAATGGGCCCTGTTACTGAGTGAAAAATATGTGCTGTATCACACTGTTATCTTGAGCTAACACACTAAAAATATTCTCAAACATCATTTGAGAGTTTTAACAGAATACATAAAAAAAATAATTTACTTCACTTTTCACCATAACAGCTTGTCACTGGTAATGTTTAACAAATAATCATGTAAATTG
This sequence comes from Neolamprologus brichardi, assembly GCF_056152115.1. NCBI lineage: Eukaryota > Metazoa > Chordata > Actinopteri > Cichliformes > Cichlidae > Neolamprologus > Neolamprologus brichardi. The sequence continues at coordinate 22,684,710 of NC_142114.1, read as the reverse complement.
TTTCATGTGCAAACTTCAGACTCCTTTAAACTTCATTTTTTTGTAACAAGATGGCTGGAACTCTGACTTTTCTTCTCATTAGTTCTCTGCTGCAGGGTGAGTGAAAGAAAATCAGCATCATGTAAAGATTATTGTGTAAAGATTATTATTTAACATGAAACATCATCTAAACTACAAAGGGTGTCCATTTATTAGATATTTAACAGTAAAAATATTTAGCATTTGTACCTGAATTAAACACTGAAGAACTAGCAGCAGTGATAACTCTGGATAAAGGCTACAATAAATAAAACTGTACTGTTGCTATAAATTACTGTTAGCATTTCTTTTTTACAATTCATTGTGTTGTGTTTCAGGTGCACTGTGTGGAATATGGGAGGTCAAAATGCCAGAGAATATAAAAGTTTTGAGAGGATCCTGTGTGACCATCCCCTGCTCCTTTGATGTAGAGAAGAAGTATGAAAATAACTTAGATGATTCATGTAAAGCATATTGGAGTGATTCACCTTCATTTGACAGTAACAATGCAAAACTAAAGCCAACTAAAGAAATGACAGGAGACTTAACAAAGAAAGACTGCACCACAACTTTCAATAATGCAAATCTTCTTCAAAGAAGTAAATACTACTTCAGACTGGAGTGTACTAATGGACTGATGTACACTTTTATACAAACTGCTGTAGATATTTCATTCATAGGTAAGTTTTTATATCCATATAAAGACAATTCATGTGAATAAATGACACTGGTGAAGCTGCTTTGACTTTGACATTGTGAATTTATTGGATTTTACACAGCACCCCCCCCCCCCCCCCCCCCCGAAATTAATTACTGCTCATTTGTTTATTGACTGATGAAAATATTTCTTCCCACCACAAGATCCTCCTTCACCGACTCTGACTCCATCCACACTGGAGGTGAAGGAAGGAGCCTCAGTGAGTCTGACGTGCTCTCCTCCAGCTCCATGTTGGTCTCATCCTCCAGCTCTGACATGGAGCCCTAACCTGGGTCAGAGTCAGGAGACACTGCAGGAGAATCAGGACAAAACTAAAGTCAAGACTTCTGTTATGAGTTTCACTGCTTCTCACCTCCATCATGGAAATAAAATCTCCTGCACTGCTGTCTACCAGAAACAAGATGGTAGCCCTGATGTCACTGCTGAAACAAGTTTAACTCCTGATATTTCATGTGAGTTTATTTGTTCTCTTCTCAAATGAAATAAATAGTAATAACGTATAAATAGTAGTAGTAATGTATTTAGTAATAAATACAGTTACCTAGATCTGTTATTTATTCTCTCTTAGACTAAAACTACATTTAGTCAGTCACATTTGACAGTTGCTTTTCACTTTACAGTTTTCAGTTTCAGAGTTTCACTTACTATATATATTATCATGTATTTTCCCCAAGTTATGATATTTGTTTTGTGAAGAGACAACCAGTAAAGCAGAATTATTAAAAAAAATATTCAGATAACTGTTATGAGATGTGAGAATGAGGCCCCAGTTCCAGACTCAGGCCACAGAAAATAAATAAAAAAATCAACCTTTGTTCAGGTGTAGCAGAACAATCCAAATGGTAGCCAATAAAGTCTTTGAATGCAAACCAGGACAAATGTGAGTGAGAAAATGAATATTCAACAGTTCAATGCAACAAAGAAATGTGTGTAGATAGAGGCAATAAATACACAATCATTAAATATGGATGATGAACACAACTGGGTAAAGTGGGACTGTAGCTCAGGGGAGGTTGGTTGGCTTTAGCTCAGGAGGGTTGGCTGGGGTGGGTGTAGCTCAGGGCTGTCCAGAGATGTTTAAAGGGGCGGTGCTCAAAGTTAAAAAGGGGCACATAGAACCAGGCTGAAGCCACACCCACCAACCATCAGGAATCTAATATGGAACATCATCATACTATATCAATGTCATCAGGTGGGGACAGTGCAAAGCAAACTTAGCTCATGTTTTACCTGATGGGTAAAATGTTGTTGTTGAGGGGTCGCTGCTGCTCCTGCTGCTGATATTGTTGGAGGGCAGGGCTGTGTTGGTCTGAGACTGTAAAAAGTCCATATGAGAAATGGTTGCTGATTAAACAAGTGTTATGAGATAATAATAAAATGCAAAGATTGGTGACAGCATAAGGCAATAAAACTGTGAGAAATAAACTAGGCTCTGCCTGTGAATCACTCTTTGCCTCTCTTCTATCTCCTCATCTCATCTATCACTCCCCACTTGCTGTCCATTTGAGAACAAGGCGCACTTTGCTATTGCATTAATCTATTATTTAATTATCCACACTTAACAACTCTTGCACCTAATCTAAAATAAAGTAATGATAGAAAATGTTATAGAACCAAAACATTGTGTTTATTATTATTTTTATACTTGAATACCTTTGCAATGGAACAGCTGTACATGTGTTATGGATACCTGTGCTCTTTTTAATGTAGCTGGTGAGAGATCCACTGCCTCACACAACTCCTTTTAACACTGTTTTCTCCTCATGTCCTTACAGGGCATGTCTGGACAATATCATATCATGAGTTATAATTTTAAAAAATTATACTCATAAAAAACCTTCTCCAGAATACTGTATATACTATGGCCACAAGTTTGCATCATGGTGCTGATCCAGAATAATTCCCTCATTATTTATTCCAAGTGCTATAATAATGAAGTGATGAAAATAAACAAATTAAGTAATAAACATAAAATTTATGAGGATTCAATTTCTTTGACTGTACACTCTGTGCAGGCAGAAAGCTTATTAAATGTTTAAACTGTAAAGATACAATAATTTTGTAAAATCAGCATTTTGTCATATTTGAAATGTAAATCTAATATATGTTGTTTCTTAATGTATTTTCTTTAATAACATAGGGTGTGTTTTTTAAAAATCGTAATTATAATAATCCATAATTATTTGGATATGCGTATTAGATCGTTTTTAGTGAAATATAAGTCCTCCAGGAAAGCTTTGTAACTTACTTTAAAACTAAATATGTTCCCTAAAACGGTGCACAGAGCTACAGACCCTTACCCAGTTAGCTGGCAGCTAATGACCAGCACTACTTGTGCAGTTAATAAAAGGACAGGTAATGTTTGTCGCACTGTTGCACACACAGCATGCTCATCTGTTTCAATATGTCAGTTGTCACAAGACAACTTACCAACATGTAATAATAAGCTAATACATCTCTGTGCTATAGACTATGTGTATGCTGTGTACGCATACTAGGTGTACGCTGTACACCTACTTACTGGTTTTTGTTGCATCAGTCTGCGTCTCCCTTTTAATTTGCTTCTTCTACAGCTCTGCATATGGTAAGCCATTTCAGCCAAATATTGCGAGTTTTCTAACACGTAAGAAATGGCGTAACAAATGCAGTTTAACGCCATGGGGAAGGCCCTGCCTAATTTCAAGAAAACAGCGTTTTAAACGCCTTCACAGCTGACACTGAACGCCAGAAAAAAACCGTTTTTAATCTGTCTTTTCTGCTGAGCGGCGTTCAAAGACAGGTAAAAGTGCATTTTTTTTCTCTGCCGTTCAGAAAGGGCGCCAATAAGACGCCAATTCCTGGTGTAAAATACGGTGTTCTGTCAGGTCAATGCCATTAAACAGTGTTTTTTACAGCATTTCTTAACCAGACGTGCTAGAAAACTCGCGTAGAAAACTCGTGGCTGAAATGGCTTGTCATATGGGCACAGCTCAAACAGCAAAAAATGTGCGTCCTCTTTGCTCGTTCCAGGTGTTCTGGGAATCCATGTGTGGCTTGGGTGTGGTCTCTGGCCAGCTGCAGAGGAGGGGTGACACAGTGAGCTCCCGGGGCGGCGCAGGGGCGGGGTGAACAGGTGTGCTGGGATCTGACATTGATTGTGTGTCTTTTTATGTTGGCAGTGACAGTCGGAGCGGGGGCGGACGTGACAGCACAAAGAGAGCGGGAGTGTCTGTGAATGAAACGACAACTTCCGCTCTCTTTGTGCCGCCCCTGCGCCGCCCCGGGAGCTCACTGTGTCACCCCTCCTCTGCAGCTGGCCAGAGACCACACCCACGCCACATCATCCTACCCAATGTTTCTGCGCAGACGCGCTGCATGCGCACAACACCAAAGCCGAATTAATTTCTTTTTCTCTCACCCATCCAGAATACTTCTTAGGGTTATGGTTAGGGGTAGGGTTACCAGCTCATAACCAACGTGCTCTGCCGTCAGGGGCTATCATTGGTTAATGGTAGTCATGTGACTGATGCAAGCCAGATCTTTTATTTTGCAAAATAATTAATAGTTAAATATTATTGTTGAGAGGCACAGGCAGGACTCATTCTGGCACGCACACGTCTCAAGCAGTGGCGTGTCTAGAAAAATTTTGTTGGGGGGGGGCAGGTACGGGCACAGATTTGGAGAAGGGTGGCAGATGTAATTGGCAGATAATGTTAAAAACAATTCTACCAACCGTTAACCATAATTCAATAACCCTATAAACCTAATAACCAAATGCGCTTTTAACTCTTATTAGAATGAGATTTTAACCACTACGGTGCAAAGTTTTTAGATACTGCGTTGATAAAGTACAAGAGATACAATCAGTCAGTGTTTATTCAGCAGCCAAGGACATCAATATTTGCATAGTATTTTTACTGACATGTAGTGCACATATGTTTTGGGCAAAAACATTTTTGAATATTAAAATACGAACATTTTTAACATACAATTGGCAAATTAGCCAAGGCCAATGCAAAACCAATGCCTATTAAAAAAAAGATAATCTTCTCACAAACTGGTGTTTGATTTTGAAACAGGAAAAAAGTGGGGAAACAAATGAAAAGACTAACATTTGAATCAAACCTGAAAGCAAGTAAATACTTTATATGCTGCCTTATGGTAAACTTTGGTATTATTGATGTATAAAGAACAACACTGGCTGATGATGAAATACAGTCAACTGGCATGGTGACACTGCCAATATTAACCTGCAGGGCTGGACTGGGACAAACAAACGCTGTTGTGACAGTGATGTACACTGTCTTTTTGGTATATGTATGATTTCTATACATTTTACGTCAGATAAAAACTTTGTTCGCAAGATTCAGATAATTATTTAATAAAAGCTAGATATTTTAAATGAGAATAAGAAAGAAAAGTATTTTTTTGTGCCCCCCTCTCCCTGTTGATGCCCTACCTGGCCCCCTGGCAACACTTTGCTAGATCCGCCCCTGCACAGTTATCAGCTGTCAGCTACTTAGAGAAGGATCCGGGTGTTATTTGTCTCTCAGAAACAGTTCATAACTTCCCTTCAACTAATTTATGTCACCTAAAAGGTAAACCTCTTTCTCCATCACCTGTTCAGCTCTGATGATTCAATAAGGACATCTCCTGGTTTCATCTTCATGTTTCCCTCTCACCACATATACAAACCGACATCATGACCAGCAGCTTTACAGCTGTGGCTCCAGCAAACATCAGCTGATACTAGAAATTAATATTAAATGAATTCTAATAACAGCTGATCAAGCTTAAACGTGCTACTGTTGTTTAGCGTGACATCCGCTGGTTTCCTGTTTCTGGCGCAAAGTGGGCGATAAATAAACAAGAGAGAAAAGCTGATCAGCTGATCATTGATCAGTTTCATGATTGAAGTAGCAACAGAAGGAGGGGGGGGGAGAGATGAGAGAAGAGGCAGCTGTGCAGCATAAAGACAGATTAACTCCAGCTTTGTGTCTTTTTCCATTCTAGCTAAAGTCTGGGACAAACTGCGTCTCTTCTCAGCTCAAAACGCATAATATTTTCTCTGAATGAGGGACCATTCCATTTTTAAGGAGCTGTTGGCAACTCTACTAACTAACCTTATGAATAAAATAAAGTTCACTATCAGTAACATCATAGCAACCGAACAGCTCTATAGAAACTCTGTCATGCTAGCTCACGCAGTACAAGTTATTGTAACTGACTGTAAAAAGTTAGCACAACGAAAATAAACTACCCCTAAACTTGGTTTATATCTGACCCAGATAGACTGCAGGTCATAACTTCTTACCTGAAGTTCAGGTCTCTCCTCCTCCTGCCTCCCCTTCCCTCATCCACCTGTTGCCTCTGTGGAAACTCCGCCATAGCCACCACCAAACAACTGAGTTATTTTTACAAATCGGCCAGCATCTGGCCAATCCACCACCTCTCATTGTTCATGCCGATACAAAAAAATAATAATAATAAGTCATCAGCCCACCGTGCAAATGTCCGATGGCTAGTCCAGCTATGTTAACTTGTTAATCTTTCGCTGAAAATATTTTTCCTGCAGTGCCGAGCTTGGCTCTCCTACCTTTGCTAACATGATGCTCATAGTGCAGAAGCCGGTGCTGCATTCACTTACCCTCGGATATCTGAGCTTCACTGTGAAACCATAATCGTACATTTGAGTTCAGTAGAATAGCGGTATGTAAGAACCAGGGCATTTATCATTTCCATGGGGACCAAACTCTAAATAAGACACAGAAAAAAAGAAGTATCAAAAAAGTTCCACCATCTGGCTGGAGCCTTTCTATGTGATGTTTCTCTTCCCACCCACAGAAGGAGGGGTAGGTTTACTGGAGATTTTAAATTGCCTACAGGACAGAATCACTGTCTGTGTCAGTGTACACTGCCTCTCACCCAGTGGCATTTGGGCTAGGCTCCAACCCCCCTGGAAGATGATGAATGAGTAGTTTTTGACACTCAGTAAAAAGAAGTATAAAGTTGGTGAAGTTACTGTAAGTTGCATTGTTCAGTCAGTCAATATAAAGACAAAGAAAAATAATTTTTATTGGATACATCAGTATTTAGAAAGAAAGGGCCAAAGCAACTTCTTACTATCACTCTACAAATTTCCTTGATTAAAGAAAAAATGAGTAAATTGGTGCGGTTTGCTCCCTTCTCTCCTGTTAGATGTGTATGAGTTATTAATTTAATGGGAAATATATATATATATATATATATATATATATATATATATATATATATATATATATATATATATTAAAGGCATTGTACCCAATTTATAAACACTACTTCTGCAAAGAAAACTGTCTTAACATTTCAGTTTGTATGTTTTTTTCCTTATTTTACAGATTCACCTAAAAACATTACAGTTTCAGTCAGTCCTTCTGGTCTAGTACCAGAGAACAGCAATGTGAGTCTGACCTGCAGCACTAATGCCAACCCACCAGTGTGGAACTACACCTGGTACAGAGCTGATGGAGACCAGGAGACGTTTATTGGAACAGGAACCAGTTTAAACATTAATGTCTCCACAGACAGACGGTCATTTTTCTGCAAGGCTGGAAATAAGATTGGAGTTGAACGTTCCAGCAGCATTCAAATAGATGTTCAGTGTAAATATCACATTTCACATCTGCTTTACATATCATCAGTATAACCCAGCATCAAAGAGTCATTAGAACAGAGTTTTATACACTATGTTTTTCCAATACTCAGCAAATAGAAACAGTGTATTTTTTTTAATTAAAAAGTTACAGCATTCTTAAACTGTTGTTTTAATACATAAATCAGACTTCGTGAAATACACGTTAATATCCATTACATACAAGTGATTGTGTTATTGCTTTTTTTTGGATTCAACTAAAATACCACAGTTTTTGTCTGATCAAAATGATCTTAAATAGTTCTTTAGTGTATGCGCAACACTTCATTGTTTTACACTTTATTTTCAGAAGAGTTAGGCAGTGGGCTAAAATAAGGTGCAAGCATTCTTAAGATGTCATCTTTTTAAATAAATTTATAAGGCTTTATGACAGGTAGTGTAATACCCAATGTACAATACACCACTAATTTTCATTTTTTAATACTCATTCTTTAGATTCACCTAAAAACATTACAGTTTCAGTCAGTCCTTCTGGTCCAGTACCAGACAACAGCAATGTGAGTCTGACCTGCAGCAGTAATGCCAAACCAGCAGTGAGGAACTACACCTGGTACAGAGCTGATGGAGACCAGGAGACTTTAATTGGAACAGGAACTAGTTTAAACATTCAAGTCTTCAGAAACAGACGGACATTTTTCTGCAAGGCTGAAAATAAGCTCGGAGTTGAACGGTCTAATGTGACTCAGCTTGAGATTCATTGTATGTATCTCAAAATTAAAATATACTATTTTTGTTAGAAATTGTAACAACACATTAGTGTTTTCCATTTTTCTGACATTTCTGGTTTTCTACAGTTAGATCCTTGATAGCCAAATATTGTAGCACAGATTAGCACAGACTAAAAATATCCCCATTCATAACAAAACGACCTTCGGCAGTAAAACAAAACAATCTTTGCAGTGTGATTTTCTGAAATAATAAATAAAAAGTCTGCACATACTTTAATAAACTTTGTGTTGGGCAATGCATTATGTAGATCTGTTTTTTGCACAGGTTAAAGCTATTTCAAGAGCAATAAAACACTCCCGATAATGATAAGTATTGTAAGTAAGTATGTTCAGAAAGGACTTTAGTTTGAGACATGACCATCTTTACAGACAGCATTTTACCGGCCACTTTGTCAGTTCATTTTTTTTAGTAATTTTTGCAAATATTTTTCAATCATCAAGGTTATTTTTTTACTGACTCCTCTCACTTTCTTTCAATGACAGTTCTTCCACAGATCCTGTTTTCATCAGATTGTGTTAAAACTGCAGGTCAGGTTAACTGTTCCTGTGACACTGAGGGAAACCCTTCCCCTGCTGTACAGTGGTATTTGAATGGAGAACCTGTCAATCAGTCTGGTGGATTTGAAATATTCAGTGAGACTCTAAACATCACAGTTCACAGGAGCTCCTTCATTCTGAGTCAACCACAAGTGAAGCATTTTTCCACCCTGCTCTGCCGTAGCTTCAACTCTCTGGGATCTGCCAGTCAACAATTTTGTATGAGCGAGTTTAAAAGCTCTGCAGAACCTGAAGGTTTGTATTTGGTGCAACTGTAAATACTCTTGTTTAACCCACATACAATGATATCCTGTGCTCTACAAAGCCAGTTAAGAGATATTGTCAGGATTTTTTCCCCTAAATGTTAGTATTCATTTACAATAAATTTACTGTCAATAACTTTAGGAATTCCACTAATCCACACAAGCAGTTAGGGTTGGGTTAATCCAGCTACAGTCGACTCACTACCAGTTTCATAAAATATGTGATGTTTTGCAGTACATTTATCTCATTGGTATTGTGCTAACACACTCCTGAATGCTCAGGACCAGCAAACTGCCACAAACATCTGCTTTTATAAACATGTTCACGCTTGCTGATGGTCATTAAATGAAGTTTAATAATCAAGTGCTTGATTATCAGCATCTGGCTGCTACCTATCCTTGTGATTCCTATGGAAGCAGTAAGAGTGCACAGTTTTAACACACCGCTTCTGAAATTTGGATTAGTTTTTGTTTAGTAATGACACAGTATACCATGTTATGTTTTGTAGTTCAGCTGAGGCTGTATATATGTAATTTTAAGACCTGGTAAAGAGCAGGTGATTTTCAAAAAAAAAAAATCCAAAATATTTAAAACCTTGGAATTTGAAATAAGTTTGTTTTACCACATAATTTTATGAGTAATATGGCTAATTAACCCTCTGGGCTCTGTGGTGGCCAGTTTTGGCCACGAACAAGCTGAAGGGGTAGTAGTTTGGAACAAACCCAGAGGGTTTAAAAAAAACAAAAAACATATCATGCATACAATTAAAAATTAAGTAGGGTGATTTTTTATTTGTAATTTTTTTTTTTACATGGTATATTTTTACATTTATTTTTGTTTTGCTCTTTTAGGTTCAGTTCTGTATCCAGTGATCGTCTCCACTCTTGCAGTGTTACTATTAGTACTAATGTGTGTTCTGCTGTTTGTTATCAGGTATGTACACAATTTGGTACTTAAAATTGTTCAAACTACCGACAGCATTTACTATTTACTAAGTTGTATCTGGCCTGATTTTCTGTGATCTTTAACTGAATACTGATACTGTGCAACTACTGTGTATATTTACGCTTGATCCATCAGAAAACATACTCAACATTGGTAACACTACTGACTAATTTTAACATCAGTCTGAGCTGTTTATTGGACAGTTCATGTCTAAAAACACTGACACATTATATGTTTTCATTTTCAAGACCTCTGTATGATAACATTCAGATTAGTTTTCACATAGCAAGCTGTAATACACCACTATATATCATCATGAGTTTATCCTGTGAACTAAAAAGTGAGCAGTAAAAAAACTGCAGTGTATGATTTATATTTATATAAATATATATTTGATATTTTACTTTATTTTTCAGAACTCAGACGAATCACTGTAAGCCGAAAGTTGGGTTAATAGATGAAAACAACACAGTTGCGATGATTCAGCCTCCGACTGAAGAAGGAAATGCGGTACTTTAACTTTATTTTTAAAGCTTTTTTAAAGGTGTGATACTTTTACATTTACACAAGAAAGAATAGATGATCTTCACCGGAATGTTCACTGAAATTTACTATGCAATTTTAGGCACCAAACACAACAGAAGAGAGCATTTATGCAAATGCTGAAAGGTTGAGAGAGGCAGGCATTGTTGACCCTAAAGTAGTTGCTGAGCCAAGTAGCACCAACTTGCCAAGCGCTGAGCCAGTGGGTGCAGGAGGAAGCAAAAACTCTAAGAACAAAGCCGACAAGTGTGAAGCAATTTACTCTAGTGTGAACTGGAAGACCAAGAGCAAGAAAAAGAAGGAAGAAACCTCTGTGGACTTTAATTCACCTGGTAGCTATTATCTGGAGGAGGAGAAGTGCATTGTGGAGGGAATTAACAGAAATTTTGTGAGCAATGCACTAGAGATGGGAGGCCTGTATGATGAAGTGGGGGGTAAGAATGTGAAAAAGGAAGTGGAGTGTGAATATGCCCAGGTAAAATTTAAAGACAAGACTAAAATGCAAAAGTAGTAAACTTCTGTTTTGTTGAGCTTACTGCTAAAAACATAGCTGTCCAGCTGTACATGTGTAGCTCGCTGCATTTAGTCACACTATGATAAAAACATTTAAGATAGGAATAGAAATACAATTACATACCCTTTAATGATTAGCCTTTGAATAGTTACTAAGAAATATTTTTTGTTGTGTAAATATACCATTGCTTAACTGGCCCTCATATGTACCATGGCACAGCCATCTTCTTTTGTGTGCGTTTATTATTGAATCTGGTACAATATCTCAGACACTGCTTCAAGCAGTAAAATATTAGGTTAAAGCTCAGGAGCCAACTTATAACTCCTTAGTGACTATGCCTGTCACTGCAAATTTCAGACCTTTGTTTAGGAACCTGTGCTAGACCCACTGATTTGTAGTTCCACTGAATATCATTTGTTGGTAAAAGAGCAAAAAGACCAGACTTTTTGTTAATAAGGTGTTTTTTTTATTTAAAATTTTGTATGTCATGCGATGACATTGTGTCATCATTCTGTCTCAAAATAAAAAGTCTGAGACATAATAAACAAAATTATATACCATAAACCATCAGGAGAAGCGCGAGGATCAGCAGGAAAGACAGAATTGTCACTCACAGTAGCTGCGGTATTGTGTACAGAAGTAAAAATTGTTTGTATATTTACAAAATATTAGTGTGTTTACAGTGTTTTGATGTTATGAGACAGCCAGAAATATAAATATATAATGAGCGATAATTAAACACAACATAATTACAATTGCTTTTATTTTGGCAAACATTTTTAAAAATTAAGTACAGCTGTGAGATTTGTCTTTTATGAATATGTAGTTTCATTTTCTTTTATGGGTAGCTATTTATTTACATACAAAGTAGCTATTGGGTGACCCACTGGTAGCATATGCATAAAAGTGTATCTATCTAGTTGGTTTTGTTCTTTTTGTATGCTCCATATTAACATCCTTTAGGCAAGCTTAACATAATTCCGCTGGCTAGCTGCATATTATATTGTATTATTGATTTAGGGTTTTGTTTATTGCAATATATATGAAGCTCAATACACATGGATGGCATTATTTTTAAAAGCACTTACCATTTAGGGCCTAAATCCTTAACATAGTACAGCATGTTAGATGCATCTAACCTTTGAGGCCATGCTTTAAAATTGAATGTACAACAAATATTAAAGAACTTTCATCTTCCTTCCAGGTCCTGTCTTTCTTATATCTTCTTTCGGATAGTGTTGCATATTGACATTAAATACAGCAGCTGTAGCTTTAACTAACAGACAATTTGACAAATTGTGCCGACACAATTTGCATGTATGCTGTATTTTCAGGTGCTTGAAAAGTTCCATTTGGAATTACCCAACTCTTTAACTTATTAAAAAAAAGGACTGAAACAGACAAATTAAATGATGAATGGTTGTCATGAGTGAAAGGAAAAACAAAAAGGTTCCCATCATGTTTAATGCTATAAACAGCACGTTCAGACACAAGATATACTGCAGAGATGAGAGTGAGAAAATAAGGTGGTAGTGTTTATGGTCCCTTCTGGTAATGTTTCTTAACATTCACACTTTTTGTGTGAGTTCATCCTATCACTTTTTTAAACACCTTTTTAAAAATGTAACCTCACTTTGCTCATGCACTCATCGTGGGCATGAACATTATGGTAATTCTGGGCATTTTAATGATTTCTGTGAACTGTTCTTTTTCCATGGTGGAACAATTGTACAGCATACATATTTAATAACTTTTAAAGAACAAAAATGGGTGCCCAAGATGAAATTTATTTTGGATCTTCTGAAATCCACACATGGTCCAAAGTATACTATGCTTTGGACCATGTATACTATGCTTTGTACCACTGTGTTAATACTTACACAGTAAGTATTTAGAAAAAAAAGTGGGTTTTATTTACACACAAAATGAAAAAAATATACAAAATGAACTAACAGTACAGGTCCCTTAAAAAAGGTCAAATAAATATAACTAAACTTAAGCCAAAAACAGCAACTTGCAAACAAAACTAACCTAACCCACAAGAAACAAAGGGGACCTAAATCCTGGCTGATCAGACCAAGTTGACACATAGGATGTATTAACACCAAACAAACCAATGCTTAGTTTTATAATCACTTTAATTAAACACCCAAAAGAATACTAAGCGAACAGACAATTCATAAATCAAAGAGAAAGCACAACATTAAAAATTATTTATTTATTGAAACCCATGAAAGAGCTGCACATGGTATGTCCCAATAAACTCTTCCCATATATAACACAGCTGCATCTTTTGCCCAACTTCAGAGTTGTGACGCTGCAGGTGTGGCCATCACACATACATAGAGACTAGAAACATATGCGCTTGCTCACTTAAATATTTTAACAAGTGGTGTTGAAGGCCTATTATCTTCTTGTTAATGATCATGATTGACTAGAACTGGTAGTTTCTCTTTACCGGCATAAAATGATTTATTGGACTGGTTAATAGTCAGAACAATTGGAAAGTCCAATTGAGCAACTCACTGACAATTCAAGAAGAAGAAGAACGGTAGAGTTGCACATGTTGGGAGGGTATCTTGGGGGCATTTTTTAAACAACTGTAGATTCCAAGATCATTGGTTCAAAGAATTGTACATATGGATGTTACTTGGATGTGGCATGACTTTGCCATAGTCTGGTAGAAAACCCTCTAATGATAGGAAACTGATTAGGATGTTCAAACCTGCTATGAACTGGAAACAGCATCACTTTCCACAGTAATCTGAACTGTACATCATCATGGATTCAGATGGTGCCAACCAAGAAAGAACCCCCACTCCAAACACCTTCAACTAAAGCTCAACTTAAATTTGCAACAGGTCGCATGGGCAAGCCAAATGCCTTCTGGAAAAATTTTAATGGTCAGAGGAGACAAAGATTCAGCTATTTGGCCACAATGACAAGAGGTATGTTTGGAGGGAAGACATGAGGCTTTCAAACCTAACAATACTGTACCGTCCTGTAATATGAATACACTCTAATATCAGTTTGTCAATGTCCGTAACATCCATTAGTGTGAAAGATGCAGCAAAATACTGTGGCTTACATAGTATAAATATTTTCAAACATCTGCAACGCCAGTTCTTCGGATGGATATTCACTTACATTTACAAAACAGGAAAGTCATGCTATGCTTTTCCCCAGAGCTCGTCTATGGTGGGATGACCTTGTCCTATCAGAGCAGCCAAATATGACCAAATTACAGTGCAGTTTTGGAAAACCAGCCACATATATACCTGCACAAATTTCTCAGACTTGGTGATCATGATATTTCTGCAATACCACATTTGTCACACAAGGGAGACAGTGCCAAATATTTTGTTACATTATCTTGAATGATTGAGCCTGTGTGAGACAAGTGCTGACAGAACACCGTTGGACACTAAACGGGCTCTCTTCCCGAGTTTCATCTTTAATTACAAAACTCACAAGTAACTCATTAGTTGGAGTAGCGAAACCTTTAACAAACTGAGAAACAAAATATTTAGCATTTAGTTGCACTGAAATGACTGTTGGGCTTAACAGGGATGCACCCCTTTAAAAAGGGTCTGATTTTAAGGTGATGGAAAAAATGTGACTTGATTTGAAGCTGAGAAAAGGAACCAAAGCAGTCACTGATAAAACAGTTGGGATAATGGGATGCAATTCCCTCTTTGTCCAGTCTAGAAAAATTCAGTGCTGGCGAAAAAAGATTGTTGTTTGTTAATGTGGAGTGAACAGAAACATTTGTGTTTTGATTTGATTTAGAATTTTCAGAGATTCAGAAAATTCATTTGTCACTGAGAGATGTAGAGGAATAAAGTTACAGAAAACAAACAAAGCCGGGAGAGAAGAGTTTAGTGTAGGTTAAAGTTTAACTAGAGTGCTGCTCACCGGACATCATCAGGCGAGATTGTGAGAAATAAAGTGAGAGGTGTTGTATTAGAGGTGTTGTATTAGCAGCTAAATGAAAGATTTTTTTTTTTTTAAGGGGGGGGGGGGGGGGGGGGGTGTTAGGTTTTTTTTTTTCAGTGACACTGGTAGTTCAGGTCAGCTCAGAAACAGTTACAAGAATAGCAGCAACACCATCATTGTTATAGGATTGATATGGCTAGTTATAGAGAAATAACTTCCAGATATCTGTTTTTAACTTGTTTAGTTTCAGAAAAAGTCTGAAATTCCAAGGAATTTAAAAAATTGAACTGGTAGCAAGTTACTTGAATTGTGAAAATGTCTATAAATGCATATAAATGCATGAAGGAGATTGTGTGGAATGGCTGTTGCAGGTCATTTACCAATTGAACGGTTTGTAGTTCAATCCCTGGCTGCTGTAGTCTGCATGTCTAAGCACCATGAGCCAAGAATCCAGATTTGCTTTCAAATGCATTCATTGCTGTGTGGGACAGGAACCAGATCTAAAAACATGTAAATGTGACAAAAAATAATGAAGGGGGAAAATATTTTTTAGCAGCATTTTGAATGTTTTCAAGTTGTTTCAGGTCACTGTACTTTTAGGAGTGTGAGAGAAAGCTAGAAAAGACTTTGGGAGTTGAGGTCCTGTGGAATGTAGAAAACTGTCACAGCTGCACTGGGAGCCCATGGGGATGAGTGAAAGAAGGGCCCAAATGCAGGACCCTTCAATGTAAGCAGTGTGTTTATGTACAGTGACGTAAATAATACACAACAATAAATCCCCGTGACCCCCAGATTCCCATGCTGTGTCTTCCTCCCAGTGTCTGTGCCCTGTGTCCTCACTTTCAAGTGTCCATGCACCCCGTGCTTGCTGCACTCTCATTTCCAGGCTCCTCCTGTGAAATAACAGAGGCGGACGTTAGACACTTTCCAACTGCAGGAAGCTTAAGCTTACTGATATGTTGAAAACACTGACGGGTAGTCACATAATGATCAAGCGTCAAAGAGAGCTCCACCCCACTCCTAAGTAGCTCCTCTGACGAGGCTTGATCAGCTGCAGGTGTGTGATGATCTTCAGGTGTGGCCAACCACCTGGCAGAGTCACACACACCAGGCCTGAAGGTGCCTGTCACAGCTGCACCCACACAAGCACACACACCTGCCTATTTACACACACAAGCGTGAACAACAGGGACAGCAGCACAGAGCAGCAAAAACACATATAATATGATACAAGTCCATAACTGCTCAGGGACCCTGGGTCGATCAGATCTAGGTCCCTGACAAAACATGAAACCACAGCTTGGGGTATGTATAAGTATGCACAGAATAGAGTAAAAGCAGATGTATGTCATGAGTATACAATGTCTCAGTAAGATGTTAGTTTGATGAATGTTTATTCTCACTACTAATCACGTGCCCAACATCCACTCTGCATTAGTGATGGGTCGTTCGCGAACGAAATGGCTCTTAGAGCCGGGTCTTTGAAGTGAACGACGCGAGCCGGCTCCTTATTGGGAGCTGTGAGGTTTTTTTTTTTCTCTTTCTCTCACCCTCTCTCTCGCCCTTTTTTCCGCTAAACTCCGCATGCGCGGCCTGTACTTTGCGCTGGGCAGAGGGGGGGAGGGGCGTTAGTTACACTCGCTGTAGCACAGGAACAGAGCCAGATTGAAAGAGAGCGAGGGACAACAACGTCACATTAGAAAGGTATAGTAATCATCCACTATTTTCAGTTGCAGATGATAAAGGATTCAGAAATCCTGCAGGCCCATATGACAGAGCATCTTCTTTTTGTTTTAATATTTTAATTTATATTTAATTGTGTTGTGGTTTGCAGTGTTTTGTGTTGTTTCACTTTAAATTTGTTTAAAAGGAAAAAGCTTTAAATTTATTTTTTATTTAAAAATTTTAAATGTAAATAGTTGTTTTTTGTATTATATGATTTATTTATTACATTTTATGTGGAGTGAATAAATAAAGTATATTTATGGTGGCCCTTAGAGACAAAACACGTACAAACTCCTAAGCATGTACAAACTCCAAAACGCGTAAAAACTCAGAAGCACGTACAAACTCCAAAACACGTAAAAACTCAGAAGCACATACAAACTCAGAATCACGTACAAAAGACAACAGAAGTGCTCCAGGATGCTACAGTGTTGAGCTTTTGTTACCTAGTGGCTACACAAGCCAGGAAGTATCAACAACCGGATTTGGTGTGTGGCAGTAACAGGTAAATTAACCTTTTTTTTTTTAATTATTTGAATAAATATGAGTGCTTGTCTATAAATACACAAACAATACACACATGCTTTCAATTGTGTAATTTAAGTGATCTGGGTAGCTCTGTTTTGGAAGTTCAGTAAACGCTAGAAATGTGTTTTGGAGTTTGTATATGCTTTAGAGTTTATACGTGATTTGTCTCTAGGGGCCATATATAAACATATATAAATAAAACCACTTTTTTTTACATTAGTAATTCCTTTTCTGCATAATTTTATATTATTGTTAATGATTAAATAATTAAAGCAACAAAACAACCTGAAGAGCCGGTTCGGAGCCGAAAGAGCCGGCTCTTTTTAGTGAGCCGAGCCGAAAGAGCCGGATCTCTAAAAAGAGCCGGAAATCCCATCACTATGCAATACGGCCAATGGAGAGGCCTGGGTTTGAATCTGTCCCAGGATCAATTATTGCATGTCTTTTTCCCAGCTTCATGTCCTTTGTCCATAAAGTGTATTTAAAACAAACAACTTAATTTAAAGAGACTAAAATAGAGAAATACAACAAAATAGTGTTGTCTAATTACTTCCTTTTGTTCTAATCAAACAGGGACATCATGGACAGAGCCTCAGAGTCATGTCGTCACACAGGGAATTTCTTCAAAGAATGTGACTTTGTGAGATCACGGTTTCTACTTGCAGGATCACGTCAGTTTCTTCACCAGATCCATCTCCACTGAGCTGTGATTGAGGAACTGCATGCTCCATTTTCTACAGTGCAGCAGTGTTTTGTTGGTTTGGTGCACTGATCTTTCAATAACAGCTTGTATCTGCATGTTTTAATGGTAATGTCAAGTGATGTAATCAGCCCTCAGAATCCTATGAAAAAAAATGTTTGTTTTTTCAAAAGCCTAAAACTCAGCACTTTACATCTGGTATTTGTCTTTCAATAAATATTGCTTTGCATCATCTCTATGTGAGTGTGTGCTTAAATCCAAAACACAACAGCTTCAATCTTATAAAGCTTGCCTATTACTTCCTATTTATTCAAAAGCATCACATGACAAACCATGCTTCGTAAAACGTTGTTGCAACCAAATGACTAAAAAATATATTTTATTAACAAACGAACCAAGCAATCACTCACTACGAAAACCATTAAAATGATTCTCATATGAAATAAAACTGGAATAATGTGAGGTATTTAGAAAGAAAAGCTCTTTGTGAGTATTTTGGACCAAATGGTAAAAATCACATTTAACACATTCTGTTGACGTTGGCAGATTAAAAACCATCCCTTCCCACCTAACCTACATGTACACCTAACCTCAGGTGACCTCAGTGGCTTAAATTATGGATTATGGTGGGGTTAGTCTAAATAAGGTTTCATTTGATGGCCACCTGATCCATACCTTTTTTTTTTAACACTTTGGCTATCATTGCAACAACAGTGTGGTTTGCAAGTCTGGTTACAAAGACGTTTCACAACATAAAACAAGCAGAGAACTTGAGAAGAATATCATGTACAGATCCACTATTTTATTCATAAAATAAAATGAATGAAGACATTTCATATACAATTTTAATTTCCAGTTCATTCCAGTTCTGTTTCACTGAGTGAATGGGTTAAATGCAGAGTTTCCCCACGAGAATTAATGAAGTGTACATTATTATTATTATTATTAATCACTTTGCTAAGCATGTTTTATAGGCCGATGGATTGTCATCCAAAGAGCATAAAAATAGTTAAAATAGGCATTTGTGGATGTGTCTGGAAAACTACTTTTGAAATTACTTGCCACCAGAGATGGGCAGTAACGCGTTACTTGTAACGCGTTACTGTAATCCGATTACTTTTTTCAAGTAACGAGTAAAGTAAGGGATTACTATTGCAAAAACGGTAATTAGATTACCGTTACTTTCCCGTAGGAACGCTGCGTTACTGCGTTACTAAAACCGTGATTTTCTTGCGAGAATGTCTCATGACAGTGACGTAAGCGAGTGCGATGTTAGTGACAACAGCTGTGTGCAGATCAACAATGGATCATATATCGAGTGCGGGAGAGAGTATGAGCGTGCAGCGTTTAAAGCGTGGAAGTACTGACCTTATTTTGAGTTTGATTCCGTAAAAAGTGACAAAAACATTAGTGTCCGCTGTGCGTGGGAAGAAAACTTCTTTTTACAGCGAAACCCCCCCCTAAACTTCCAAGCAAGCACCGAGTAGCTACGACGTAAAGAGAAACTCACAGAGAAACTGCGGTATCCTTCCACTGACCGCTGCGGCACACCTGCACCAGGATAAACCTCCGCCTGCTTTACAGGTGAAAATAGAGCAAAAGGACCGCTAGTCTTTGACTTTATTTATTTTCTGCTGTGTTTTATTTGCATCAGAAAGAGTGAGTGTAAACACACACACACACACACACATATATATATATATATATATTTTATGTGCTGGAATGTGCAGAAAATAGGTTTAAATGTTGAACTAATTTCTTCCAGTCAGAGAATGGTGCATATAATTAAAATTTTGCTTCATGCATAAAGTTAAAAGATTAAAACTAACAAAACAAGTTTTAAAAAGAGACTTTTCCATTTGATTACATTTTGTATGATGGATTATGTAGAAAAAGTAGAATTGGGCTGAAAGATCTATCGCTTTATCACCTATTCAGGTTGTAAATCATGTTTTTAAAAAGTAACTAAGTAACTAAGTAACTAAGTAATTAATTACTTTCGAAAATAAGTAATCAGTAAAGTAACGGGATTACTTTTTTGGGGACGTAATCAGTAATTAATTACTGATTACTTTTTTCAAGTAACTTGACCAACACTGCTTGCCACTTTATAAAAAGTAGCTACATTTATCTTTGTTTTCACTCGGTAGCTCTAGCTAAGCGAGGCAAGTTTTCCTGGTACTTTCAGTCTCTCGCTTTCCGTTCTGTCTTGAGTTGTCTGTATCAGTCTCTCACTGCTGATGTGACTGTGAATGCAAGAAGATAATTCTTTTTCAGAAATTTTGGAAGCATAAGCGCAAATGGGGAATATTTCAGAAACGCACCTCACAGTTTCTGAGAAGACTGAGCAGATATCAGCTTGTATGCTGACATGGTTTCGAAACATTGGGGGTGGGAGTGGCACTAAAACTAATATTAACAAAACAGGCTGCTTTAAGGCATGACTTACCTTGTATAACCTTGTGCCAAATATTTACATTTGATTGCAATACAATTGACTCCCAGGTGCAGCATAGTGTTGCAGAAGTAAATAGTTGAGTAAACATTTTTAAAGACACTTAAGACCCCGATTTCATCACACCGTAACAAGGCTATTGTTTAGGTGGACATTGAGTGAGCTGGTTCTTCTGAAACTAAATATCATTGTTATTGTGTCCCTTGTGTTTCAGACTTCCTGGAAGCTTGTGCTGTCATTCAGTGTGTTTAGGTAGTGACACAGCAAAAATAACCATGGCAAACTACTTAGACTAACCCCTTCTGCAATCTGTGTTAGACTGGAAAACTTTGCCCCAGAAAGAGAATAATATACCTGATATGTTTGTTCCTCTGCATAGACAACAGCTGTAACTGGGAATTCCCCCAAATTCTGAATTAATAGGAGATTCAAGGAGATGTCGCTACAGCTTTCTAATAGACAAATATACTAAAGTGTATCAGGGTCATGTTTCCTGATCTGCCCGTGAATAATCCCTCTGGGTTATGTTATTTGATATTCAAGTCAAGGAAAGGTTTAAACGTCATGCTCCGTAATCATGAGTATTTTCGCATGTGGGCTTTTGTGTATGAAATACATGCTGATCGGCGTTTCTGCCACAAGTCCCGTCTCTCTTGCTTGTTTATCTCCCACTTTGTGCCAGAAAGAGGAAACTAGCGGAGGTCGCGCTAAACAACAGAAGCACCTTTAAACTTGATCAGCTGTTGTTAGAATGTATTTAATATTAATTTCTAGTATCAGCTGATGTTTGCTGGAAGCACAGCTGTAAAAGCTGCTGGTCATGATATTGGTTTCGATATGTGGTGAGAGGGAAACATGAAGATGAAACCAGGAGATGTCCTTACTGAATCATCAGAGCGGAACAGCTGATGGAGAAACAGGTTTACCTTTTAGGCGACATGAATGAGTTGAAGGGAAGTTATGAACTGTTTCTGAGAGACAAATAGCTGGTAACTGTGCAGGGGCGGGTCTAGCAAAGTTTTGCCAGGGGGGCAGGTAGGGTGTTAACAGGGAAAGGGGGACATAATAGATATGTTTCTTTCTTATTCTCATTTAAAATTTCTTGCTTTTAACAAATAATTATCTGAATCTTACAACTAAGGTTTTTATCTGGTGTCAAATAATTTGACAAGTTTTTTTTTTTCCTTCAGGGTCCCAACTTAATTTCTTCAGAAGTACTGTATATGATGCCAGTATTTTCCCATATTTATTTATACATATTTTCTAGATTCTGTACCAGTACTGTGTATAAAATGCCATCAAAAAGTCAATTAAGTTTTATTCTTTCTCACCTGTCTTTCTGTCTCGTTTCACTTTTTAAAGGTTGCCATGTTAGAAAAAATATTTTGCCCTGCCAGGCTGTTTATTGATGTGGCAAATAAATAGTTTATGAAAATATTACTAAATTTGCCATTTATTATTTTTAATATTCAGTAATGGTCATGTCTCACGTCTAGTCTTCTCTGTCTTAATTTCAGGTTTCCACTATAGATAGCTCAGGAGGTTAACTCAACAAAGCAGTCTCTGGGTTTCGGCTAAGTACTGTTTAGAATAACAGAATATGGAGGATGGTGTAGGTTTAAGTTTATTAGATTGATACATATATACCAACAACACAGTGTACATCACTGTCACAACGACGTTTGTTTTCATTCTAAGGCTTTATGGTTTTTCCTATAATACCTGGTGGGCCGGTCTCCAGTCAAAATGCCCAAGCTGATTTTTTTTGTCCCAGCCCAGCCCTGCTCAAAGCACTTCATATTGTAAGGTGAAGGCCCTACATGACAAAGGCACACTGTGGAAGAGATTTATAATACTTAATAATTAAATGCAGAGAGCTGTTTAGACACAAGGTGAATGAGAAAGGTGACTGAAATAAAACATGGGAATCCCCTAGCAGCCTAGTCCTATTGCAGCATAACTAAGGGAGGGTCAGGGTCAACTATACACTTTGAGTAAAAGGAAAGTTTTAAGCCCAATCTTAAAAGCAGAGAGAGTGTGTGTTCCCAAACTAAAATCTGACCCTCTTCCACAGAAGAGGGGCATGAAAGCTGAAGGCTCCCGCCTCTGCAACTGGCTAGATACTGCATTTCTAATATGGTTAGGGCCTAATTCCATACAGAACTTATCATATGCACTCAACTTTCACCCTAAAACACTACCAAGTTTCCCCCAGGTGCACGCCTGAACTACAGCTTATACTAGCACCCACTGTTAATCAGTTGTGCTACTTTCAGTCATTATGCAAATGTTTATAAAGCTGGGGAAATCTGCAGTTAGCTGAGACTGAAGAAGTCATTTGGATGAGTGATGAAATATTTATCCCACTGCAAATGTTATGTCCAGATAACATACAACAGAATCCACTTTTTGGGATTTCCTTACCTGGATGATTAACATGCAACAAGACACAAGTGCCGTAATTAATTCCTCTCTTTCCACTACTGCTGTTCATGCATCTCTTAAAATAACCTCAAAAAAAAACACAACTGGTCTAAATTCCAGCAACCCTTACAATGTTAGGGTCATTTCCAACCCTTAATTTTCATGTAAGTCTAAAATTCCAGCATGAATCATGCTGTCATTTGATGCCACAAAACAATATGAGCCATTTCAGACTGTTTTCTATTCAAGACAATGCTTAATCAGCTTTTATTAAAATCACCAATAACCTCTTCCTCTCATCTGATGCTGGCCTTCTCACTGTTAGTCTTACTCGCTGTGTTTGACACCATCTCTCATTCTCTTCTGTTAGAACAACTGCCTTAAATCTCTCTGACAATTTGTTCGAGGTAACACTGTCTGTGGTCCATTCCCTGGCTATTAGATTCCCTGCCTCTATTGATAATGGTGTTTGTTGCCACAAAAATCCACCTTTATTCCCCTGCTTGGGCCCCCAGGCGCACAGCTGCCTCTGTACCCACATCAGCCAACACCAGGTCCCAGGCACAGAATGTTTTATTCCCTATCTTAGCTGTTGCTACACCCTAAACAGAGAGTAACCCAGAGCCAGAAGATCCAGAGTCTAAGCAAC
The DNA here is from genome assembly GCF_056152115.1 of Neolamprologus brichardi. Classification (NCBI taxonomy): domain Eukaryota; kingdom Metazoa; phylum Chordata; class Actinopteri; order Cichliformes; family Cichlidae; genus Neolamprologus; species Neolamprologus brichardi. The sequence continues at coordinate 22,661,353 of NC_142114.1, read as the reverse complement.
GTTCACCCATTCCATATCCAATTGTAAGGGCGGCCAGGGCCCAGCCTCCAGAGTTGGCTGTGAGCAGTGTGTAGCACCAGCTTGAATCCTGAATGTCCCAAGAAAATGCTGGAATTAGTCCCAGGCATTATAGATGTCAATAGATCCTGGATCCTCTTCTTGCACTAGAGCAGGGGTGGGCAACTCCAGGCCTCGGTGGCCAGTGTCCTGCAGGTGTTAGATGTGTCCTTGATCCAACACAGCTGATTCAAATGGATAAATTACCTCCACAACATGTCTTGTAATTCTCCAGAGGCCTGGTAATGAACTAATCATGTGATTCAGGGTGATATCTGAAACCTGCAGGACACCGGCCCTCAAGGCCTGGAGTTGCCCACCCCTGCACTAGAGCTGAGGGGAGATGAGCCCAAAATACAGAATCACAAACAGAGACATTTAGGTCCAGCTGGAAAATGACAGCTGAAACAAAGAATTAAATACAAACAAAATGGCCATGAACAGAGGCCAGATTCCTAAAGTTAAGAAGGCCTGAGAGCATAAATACTAAACAGACAGAAAACCAAACAACAACAACAGGACTAAACAAAGGCATTTCCACTAATGAGAAACCAGAAAACTAAAACAAAACTCAAACTATAACCAAAAGTGCAAAACAATAAAACTGGGTAAAAAAAACTGAGGCTCATGGTATGTTGATTCAGGAAACACTACGACAGTACTTAACAGCACATACTGCTACTCATTCTGGGCATTTACCTAGTCTTGACCTGGGCGAGTTTCAGCTTTTGATTGCTTTCAATCTTATTCGAAGGACACAACCTTCTCTGTAAAAATTGGTGAATTTTCTCCTTTTGTGACCTTTGGGGTAATTTTTAGGCAATAGAATCTTTCTTTTCATCTTTCTGGTGATGACATCTAGATTTATTCTCTTATGAAATCTAATGGTCCCAGTTTATTGCCGGTTTTGTTAAAATCCATTTGACCTAAAGAATTGTTTGAACAATTTTCTTCATCTTAATGAAATCAAAATCGCTATGCTAGGTTGTGCTGACCGCCTCTTTTGGCCATGTATCCATCAATCTTTTAAAAATCTAGATGTGATTGTTGACATCTGTCATGATCCAAGCAGCCAGGAACACACAGGCACAAATGTAATCTTCAAAAAAAAAAAAAAAAATGGGTTTATTATACCCCCAAAAAGGACAAGATGATTACAAAAATTCAAAATAACAAAAATAAAGTTTTTTAAGAACCAAGTGGGCCCATAAAAGAGGTTAACTTAACAGAACGCTACTCAAAAGTCACAAAAACATAACTCAAACTGACCTGCCCAAATGAGAAACAGCTTTAGTTATATAGCAAATGAATAAACCATTATATACACCAAAGGTGAAAACTAAAGAGATAACAGCTAACCATCATTCAAAAAGAACCCCATTCCCCCTGCATGCATCACTATAGATGGTCCAGTCCACTTTATTGGCTTCCGCATTTAAACCAGCTCCACCCTCAGCCAAACAGGAAGGACTGGAGCGGAAGTCAGGTAACTCAGAGCAGAAATATAATCAATATAATATACCTATATAAAATAATAAACAATGCAAAGCAAAGTCTATGCCACCATTTGGGCTATAGCTTAGTGCTGTCATGCATTACAGGTAAACTCAAAATATCGAATTAGTTAACTTATGATCACAGAAGCTTTAGAGCATAATGTAAACATAAGACAAAAGACCAAATGAATATTACCTAAGTATCTCAATTGTGTGGTTGCATGCAGCCATCACACACTCCCCCCCTTCAGCAGTGAGCTGGAACAGCGAGAGAGATAGTCCGCTGTGCAGTTGTTCTTGCCTGCAATATGCTGAATGGTAAAACGGAATGGCTGCATTGCAAGGTACCACCTGGTGATTTGTCCATTCGTATCCTTCATTTTCTCCAACCACTGGAGCGCCTTGTGGTCAGTTTCCAGTGTAAATTCCCGGCCTAGGAGGTAATACTTGAGGGAATCAAGTGCCCACTTGATTGCTAAAGCCTCTTTTTCCACCGTTGAATATCTCATCTCTCTTGGGAACATTTTACGGCTAATGAAAGCCACTGGGTGTCGCTCATTGGGTGGTCCCTGTAGAAGAACAGCTCCCAGACCCCTGTCAGAAGCATCAGTTTGAAGAATAAAAGGTTTCTCAAAATCTGGGCTATACAAGACTGGAGTCTTACTGAGGGATTGCCTGATGTCCTGGAAAGCTGCCTCAGCCTCCTCCGTCCACTGAATCTGGTTAGGGCACCTAGAACCTGTTAGATCAGTGAGGGGAGACGCCCTGGCAGAGAAATGAGGGATAAATCTGTGGTAGAACCCTGCCATGCCAAGAAATGATCTAAGTTGTTTCCTTGTCTGTGGCAAACTGCAGGATTCAATGGCACCGATTTTGCTCACTTGTGGTTTTATCACCCCATTGCCTATGACAAATCCCAGGTATTCAGTTTCAGCCTTGGCAAAAACACATTTTGACGAATTAGCAGTCAGCCCAGCTTCTCTGAGACGCTCTAGTACCTTTTCTAGAAGTTTGAGGTGCTCCTCCCAGGTTTGGCTGTAAATCACAATATCATCCAGATATGCTGCCGTGAACTCTGACAAACCACACAGTACCCGATCCATCAGCCTCTGAAATGTTGCAGGGGCTCCATGCAAACCAAAAGGCAGGACTGAATTGGAATAGCCCCCATGGTGTGCGGAAGGCTGTCAGTTCCCTTGAGCGTTAAGTAAGTGGCACCTGCCAACCTCTACACAACATATAAAACAAAGTTAAAATATTACAAACACTGAGACCCCCACTCTGCATCCACTGGGCCATTGGCCTCTTGTTGTCTTACATTTACAGATAAGCATGTGAGGAGTCTCCTGCAAACCTACTTCTAACAATTATTAGTCCTCTACACTTTGGCATAGCCATAGAACTGCTGGCACAGGCCGTAAGACAGGGTGTTTTAATTTCTGGTATTCGTGTTAAAGAGAAGATACATAAAATTTCTTTATATGCAGATGATGCGTTGGTGCTCTTATCCCGACCTGAAACCTCCCTCTCCCCGTCTTGTTAAAGTAATTTCATCTTTTGGTGCATTTTCAGGCTATAAGATTAACTTTGCCAAGTAAGAGGCTATTGTTGACATTTCCAGTTACAACTGTTCCCTTTCCATTTTGCTGGTCTCCTACTGGGTTTACTTATTTGGAAATACGGGTTTCTCCCTCTTATCATCAGCTGCTCAAGCTCAACTTTGTCCCCCTTTCTGATCCCTTTTTCAATTAAGGGTGATCTGGAGCGCTGCCCCCCCTCCCTGTTTCATGGCTTGGCAGAGTGGCCCTGATCAAAATGAATATTGTACCCAGACTGCTATATACTCTGCAAATGATCCCCATCTTGTTATCTAACAAGGTTATTAAGCTTTTGGAGGTTTAGTTAAGTGCTTTGATATGGAGCAAAAGGCGGCCCAGATTTATTGTAGTGGCGTGAATGAGGGATAACCGGGGACGGTGACTAAGATGTTGACAACGCCACCTGGGGAGGGAGTTACACCCCAGGAAAGATTTCTTTAGCCAATGTAAGCATTACACTAGCTACCAAAGTCCACAGACTCATTATTAAGAGCAGAGGTGAGATAGATGAATTTTACAAATCAAAATTTATTAGGAAGAACTACTAAAAGCATAAAACTGTAAAATCAGGAAGGTACCTAAGGTAGCAGGGTTGGGATGGCAAGACAGTTAATTAAAACACTTTATCAACAACTGATGATTAAAATGACCAGACTTGCTACCACAGTGCTACCATAGAACAATCACAGCTTGATTTATTTAAAAAAAAAAAAAAAAAAAAAAAAAAAGGGGTGGAGACCAGCCACTTGTGGAGGCAACCTACGGGGAGGAGTGCCCAAGGGTGCCACCAATTACTCACCCGTGTAGTTCCACTGCAGGCCTCACTGAAATCTAAATGGTGCAATCTACCGATGGCTGGTGTGTACACTCTCTTGCATCGGGGAGGGGATTCCACCTCACGTGCCTAGCCCCTCAACAAGCGGCCGCATCTCCACTAAAGCAATAAAACAAAGCATAAAACCTTAAACAAATTATTAAAATAGATCTACATAAGACAAATACACCCCAAGTTACTGTTCTTTATAAAAGCATCACATAACAAACAAAAAAAGCATAAGACAAGACAGCAGCAGTATGGCACAATCCTGTAACAAAAGAGGGAAACAGTCATCAAGGTCCACCCTACTATATGCCACATTATGATAAACCCACTTACCACTCTCTAAATGGCAATACTAAAATGAGTAGCTTTCCTGGCGAGATCTGCAGTGCTTAACTGCCTAATGCTCTTAGCCACTTTGGATGGAACAAGACTGCCAAATGCCTATGTCTGGTAGTGAAGCACAGCTGTTCCTTATAAGCCCACTAATTGTCAGCTGGGAAGGTAAGGATGTTAGTGCTGCATTCGTGGACATCACGTAAAATCCTAGCCCAGAATCTACTTCACTACATTAAAATGGCCACAGTCCAGATGTCCAGTCAAGATGGAGGTGTTGATTTAGCCTCCAGTAACACTGTGAGGAACCTTGGAGTCATTTTTGACCAGGATATGTCCTTCAACACACATATTAAACAAATATGTAAGACTGCGTTCTTCCATTTGCGCAACATCTCTAAAGTTAGAAATATCCTGTCTCAGAGTGACGCTGAAAAACTAGTTCATGCATTTATTATTTCCAGGCTGGACTACTGCAATTCATTATTATCAGGATGTCCAAAAAACTCACTGAAAAGCCTTCAGCTAATCCAAAATGCTGCAGCAAGAGTACTGACAGGGACTAGAAAGAGAGAGCATATTTCTCCTGTTTTGGCTTCCCTTCATTGGCTTCCTGTTAAATCCAGAATTGAATTCAAAATCCTGCTCCTCACATACAAGGTCCCCCCCATCTTAATGACCTTGTAGTACCATATCACCCTATTAGAGCACTTCGCTCTCGCTCTGCAGGCCTACTTGTTGTTCCTAGAGTATTTAAAAGTAGAATGGGAGGGAGAGCCTTCAGTTTTCAGGCCCCTCTTCTGTGGAACCAGCTTCCAGTTTGGATTCGGGAGACAGACACTATCTCTACTTTTAAGATTAGGCTTAAAACTTTCCTTTTTGCTAAAGCATATAGTTAGGGCTGGACCAGGTGACCCTGAATCCTCCCTCAGTTATGCTGCAATAGACGTAGGCTGCCGGGGGATTCCCATGATGCATTGAGTTTTTCCTTTCCAGTCACTTTTCTCACTCACTATGTATTAATAGACTTCTCTGCACTGAATCATATCTGTTATTAACCTCTGTCTCTCTTCCACAGCATGTCTTTTATCCTGTCTTCCTTCTCTCACCCCAACCGGTCGCAGCAGATGGCCGCCCCCCCCTGAGCCTGCTTCTGCCGGAGGTTTCTTCCTGTTAAAAGGGAGTTTTTCCTTCCCACTGTCGCCAAAGTGCTTGCTCATAGGGGGTCATATGATTGTTGGGTTTTTCTCTGTATCTATGAAGCGCCTTGAGGCGACATTTGTTGTGATTTGGCGCTATATAAATAAAATTGAATTGAATTGAATTGAATTGAATTGAATTTACCCAGTCTGAGACTTTACCAACTTGCTATTAATTTTCAGTGATTGCAGACTGGCTCAGATGTGACTTTATCTGACTTGATATTGAATTCTCTCAGTCCAAATGTCCCCTGTTTAATTTGTTATTCAACAGGGGACATTATTATAAGTCAAAAAACTCTCCAACAATCCTATTACTCTACGCTCTGTCAGTGCCTGGAAGTCTATGTGTGCTTTGGAGGGTCAGGCCCATTTGACATCCTCCCTGGCTTCTGTTATGAATGGCCCTCACTTCTTGCCTGGATGTCTGGACCAGGGTTTTGTGGTCTGGTCTAATTTGGGGCTGGTTAGCTTGGGTGATTTGTTTAAAGGCCAGACCCTTCTTTCCTTTCAGCAGCTTCAACAATGTTTTGGCCTTCAAAATGTGGAACTCTTTAGATACCTGCAACTGAGGCACTTTATAATTAATGACACCACCCTATTGTTGGACCCTACTAGGTCTGCAGTGGAAGATGCTTTGTCCTCCCTGCAGTCTGGAAAATCCATCAGTTCCTTTTATAAGGTTCTTAACTATGGCTCAGCCCCTGATTTTGAGGCTGCTAAACAGGTCTGGGAAAGAGACCTAGGCCGCTCAATAAATGATCCAGACTGGCGGGAGATTTGGGTCTGTGCCTCTATCTGTCTGTAATTGGGCTAAATCAATTCAGTTAAAAATCAATACAAAGTAGTGTACATGTGAGAAAATCATACATGATTCCAAACATTTTTTACAAACAAATAACTGAAAAGTGGGGTGTGCATAATTATTCAGCCCCCTTTGGTCTAAGTGCAGTCAGTGGCCCATAGACATTGCCTGATGAGTGCTAATGATAAATAGAGTGCACCTGTGTGTAATCTAATGTCAGTACAAATACAGCTGCTCTGTGAGGGCCTCAAAGGTTGTCTAAGAGAATATGGGGAGCAACAACACCATGAAGTCCAAAAAACACACCAGACAGGTTAGGGATAAAGTTTTTGAGAAATTTAAAGCAGGCTTAGGCTACAAAAAGATTTCCCAAGCCTTGAACATCCCACGGAGCACTGTTCAAGCGATCATTCAGAAATGGAAGGAGTATGGCACAACTGTAAACCTACCAAGACAAGGCCGTCCACCTAAACTCACAGGCCGAACAAGGAGAGCGGTGATCAGAAATGCAGCCAAGAGGCCCATGGTGACTCTGGACGAGCTGCAGAGATCTACAGCTCAGGTGGGGGAATCTTTCCATAGGACAACTATTAGTCCTAGTGGCAAGAAGAAAGCCATTGTTAAAAGAAAACCATAAGAAGTCCCGTTTGCAGTTTGCCACAAGCCATGTGGGGGACACAGCAAACATGTGGAAGAAGGTGCTCTGGTCAGATGAGACCAAAATTGAACTTCTTGGCCAAAATGCAAAACGCTATGTGTGGCGGAAAACTAACACTGCACATCACTCTGAACACGACATCCCCACTGTCAAATATGGTGGTGGCAGCATCATGCTCTGGGGGTGCTTCTCTTCAGCAGGGTCAGGGAAGCTGGTCAGAGTTGATGGGAAGATGGATGAAGCCAAATACAGGGTAATCTTGGAAGAAAACCTCTTGGTGTCTGCAAAAGACTTGAGACTGGGGCAGAGGTATAAAGCCAGGGCAACAATGGAATGGTTTAAATGGCCCAGTCAAAGTCCAGATCTAAATCCAATCGAGAATCTGTGGCAAGATCTGAAAACTGCTGTTCACTGTCAGAATTAATAATTTAAGATTGTCATTTATGCTTAGAAATATTTAATCATCTGTATGCTGATAAAGTATCTTATCCTTATTAGGTCTGATAAGATTCTGTGGGCACTTGTGTAACATGAGATGAGAGGAAGCAGTCTCAATGTCATAATTTCCGTTATAGCTGTAGAAACGAGACTGTCTTGTTCGTTATCTCAAAGTGTAAGACTTCACACCTTTAAATGTCCTATTGCAAGTTCATGTTTTTATATTTTAGCAAGACATTTACTTCTGCTTTTCTGCATACAGGTTCAGTTCATTGAAAGGTCATATGTCTATGTATTGTATAGCTGGAAACACACACACACACACACACACACACACACACACAATAGACACTGATGTTGCCTAAGAATGTCACATGTAATTGTATATTCTTGAATGATTGCTTGCTGACAATAAAAAGGGCTGTAGCGAAGGAATCAGTTGAAGTTGGCTAAGGACAGGTGAAGGCCTAGGTGACTTCCCTCGCGAGCCACAAAGAGCTCTGTCTTGCCCTGTTTTGTCGTGCAGTTAGTGGTCTCGTGTTCCAGCAGGGTTTGTGCCTTGATAAACCCAATATTCACAAACGCTGTCCATCTAGTCTGACTGAGCTGGAGCTGTTTTGCAGAGAAGAATGGGCAAGAATTTCAGTCTCTCGATGTGCAAAGCTGGTAGAGACATACCCTAAAAGACTGGCAGCTGTAATTGCAGCAAAAGGTGGTTCTACAAAGTATTGACTCAGGGGGCTGAATAATTATGCACACCCCACTTTTCAGTTATTTATTTGTAAAGAATGTTTGGAATCGTGTATGAATTTCATTCCACTTCTCAAGTGTACACCACTTTGTAGTGGTCCTTCACGTGGAATTCCAATAAACTTGATTCATGTTTGTGGCTGTAATGTGACAAAATGATAAGTTCAAGGGGGTCAAATACTTTTGCAAGCCACTGTAACTGACTGCTAGATTTCTTGACAGGAAGACAGCAGACAGTACGGGTCAGCAGCAACACCTCGAGCACTATAACACTGAATATGGGGGCTTCTCAGGGATGTGTGTTGAGCCGCATTCTCTTCACTCTGCTCACCCACAACTGCACACCATCACACAGCTCCAACCTTTTCATCAAGTTTGCAGACGAAACAACTGTGGTAGGTCACATCAGCAACAATGATGAGATCTACTACAGGGGTGAAGTTAACCATCTGGCAGAGTGGTGCAGCTACAACAACCTGTCCCTAAATGTGGAGAAGACCAACAGCGACTCTACTTCCTCTGCAAACTGAGAAGCGCAAGAGATTCAACCACCATTATGAGCACCTTCTACATCCTTCAACAGCTTCTTCAGTTTGCTGCCATCAGGAAGGATACTGAAGAGCCTCCGTGCCAGAACCCGCAGACTGAGAGACAGCTTCGTCTATCAGGCTGTCAGGATGCTGACCATCTCTGAATTGAGAAGGGGGGCCCAAGGGTACATCTTTCGGCATATTACAATGCTGTGATTGCAGCCATTCCTCAACTCTCTGTGAATGGTACTCATGGCCATTCGAGAATCTGTGTCTTTGATTAGCAGTCGTTGATCAATGGTCATAAGAATTTGCATACTAACAATCATGGAACTAACCCCCCAGCCGATTGTTCATTCAGTGGTGCTAGTTTCCTTCACTGTGCAAATGTACTGTTTACAAGATTGGGGAAACCTGCAGTCAGCTGAGATTGAAGAAGTCACTTGGATGAGTGACAAATAGTTTCTCCCACTAAAAATGTCCAGATGAACAGAATCAACTTTTTGGGATTTACTTACCTGGATGATTAAGCACGCATCAAGACATTATTTTGTTAATATTTTTGAAATGATAGCAGCACAAAAAAGTTTGCAGCACAAACCAGCACGAACATACCACAAATGTTTGACATCAAATTTGTTTGATTGATTTAACGTGGGAGAGCTGGTTGACCTTTTGACCTTTACACTTTCATTAATATCTTTAAAACAGAGGCAGCACAAACCAGCACAAAAGTAACACAGTTGATTGACACCAGTTTTGTTTGATTTAATTAATGGGTGTTGGGGGGGTGACCTCTGATGACCTCTAGAAATTTTCTGGAATATCTTTAAAATGATAGCAGCACAAATGAAATTTATTGCAGCACAAACCAGCACAAACATTTTATGCCACTTTTGTTGGATTTAAAGAAGGTGTGGGGGGGGGGCAACTTTACTCACATCTTATATTGGGAGTAATGGACAATCTGGTTATCAAAGGCAAGCACAAGAGACTGTTCCAGCTGTTATCTTTTGCGGCCAGGAAGAATATCCTGCTCCTCTGGGGCAGGCCAGCAATCCCAACTAAGAACATAACATTGTTATGGACTGTATTCCCAATGAATATATAACTTGTATGCTCAACTCCACCTTGGACTCTTTCCACAGAACCTTTGACCCACATCTGAAATACGCTGGACCTGTACTGTCATCCTCGTTGTTGCGGGGCTTTCCCAAAATGAATTTATTTGTATTAATAACAAAAATATTAAAAAAAAAAAAAAAAGTGGTGAGAGAGTTTGTGGTCCGGAGATCTGGTGGAAGTGCTTTCCAACGTCTTGGGACAGAACAAGTAAAGGCTCTGAGTCCCATGGCAGTCAGGGGAGCAGGTGGAACAGACAGAAGGGAAGCTGAAAAAAAGTGAAGTGTACAAGAGGATGAGTATGTATGGAGAAGATCAGATAAATATGGGGGAGCGAGATTATGAAGCGCTTTGAAAGTAGGAAGCAGGATCTTGAAATTGACACGGAGGTGAAATGGAAGCCAATGGAGCTGTTTAAGAACAGGTGTTAAATGTTCATTAGTAATTCTCATTCATTTTATACACCTATATTGTTTTTACACATACGTCACTACTAAAGATATTTTCCTGTCGTGTTGATGGACTTTTGACTTGAATCTGACTACTCATCAAAACAGTTTGGACTTCTGTCAGTCACAACTTTAGATCGCTCACTTTCCTGACTACTGTTGATTACTGTTTTCAAGTTTTGTTCAAATATGTACACAATAGCAGATCTACCAACACACTGTCTAACAAAAATACATAACTGATGATCCCTTGATGATTTCTGATTTAAGATAACTCTTTATTGTCATTGCACAGTAATACCTAGCACAATAGTACAAGGAAATTGGAAAACCATTCTCCGTAACCCCTGGTGATCATTGTATGGGAAAATCCCAGTACATCAACAGTCTCTGAAATCAACCCTCCTGAGATCAACAACCATGCCAAATTTAATAATCTTTTTTTCAGGTTCTCAGGTACATGTATAAATTCTCTGAGTTGCTGCTGATGAGAAAGACTGATTAGGTATTTAGATTACTGTGATAAGCAGTGGAATAGGCATACTTAATAAAATAGCTGTTGAATGTATGTATTGTGACTTCCCACTGGATGTCAGCTGGACATGCAGATCATGTATATATTGGGTATGGCGGTCCATGACCAGTTCTGGACATCTAATTAATGTCCAAACTAGGTCCACAATTTGGGCGTCCAACCATGACCCAACTTGGACATCAATATGGTGTTCACAGTTTGACTTTGGTCTGGGTAATTTTAGACGTCTATGACATGTGCAGGAAATATACAGATTAATAAGATATTATACACAAATATCAACATGATGAAGTGACTGACTGACTAATAATGTTTTGACAAATGTGAAGAAGACTTTGATTATTGTGTCTTTTGTTTTCAAAAACACTCCAATTTTTTGAGAACTCCATTAAAAGTGGTGAGAATGACCTTTCTGCTCTGACATATCCACCAGGTCAGTTGAGAAAAACTGAAATTACATGTTATTACACTATCTGTATTTAGACAAATTAACGATATTTATATTTAATGAATCCAAAAGTAGATTTTAGTATCCTGAACAAAACTTTTTGGATGTTGGCAAAAAAGTTTCAAACTATGGGCATGGCTGTGCAGTAAGCTGAAGTACCAGCAGAGGGAGAGATTTTATTTCAATCAATATTATATTTCAAGTCAAGCAGCCTTCCTTTTTGAAGTTTTATCATTATGTTGGTACAACAGCTGTTGCTGGGAATTTCTTCAAATTTGGCTTTAACGGTCAATTTGATGTCCAGTGGGCAGTGTCACTGTGATCTGTTCCATTCTTTGTCAAGAAAGAAATACAGTCTACGTGAAGCAAATGCACAAATATATTGACATTCATCAGGTTCACATTGCCTTTACAGTGAAACCACAAAATTCAAAGAAGCCTTCTCGCTGGCATGCCCCTGAATGAGCCTCTTGGGTGCTGTCATTTGATAGTCAGGTAAATGAAAGCTTTGAATGTCATGTTCTGGTTCTGGGTATTTAGTGTCATGTGGACATTTATGTATTGTTCATCAACATTAAAAATGTTCCTTTCTCAGGCGAAACTTCCCAGACAACAAAGACAACAGTAAAACAGGCTGGCCCAATGGTCAAAGGCATCATATATAAACTCACAGGTTCTGTTTGCAAACATACACAGGGGGACATTTCTCTCAGTCAACAGTCAATCAGGTTGATCAACGTGGTAAGGAAGAATTCTCTTCATTATTTTAATTGTTATCACTTTGTTTTGTTATATTATGTAAAAAGGATCAATTTTATTTACTGACAATTGTTTTGTTTTTTTTTCTTAAATTGGCATCTTCATTGTAGGGTTGTTGAAAATTATTTGGGCAAAAAGCATAATTGAAAATGAGAAGTTTTTAATGAATTTCAAAAGTCCTGCAGTTCAACTGGGTTTGCTTTTTAACATTTTAGCATTAATTATTAGCGATGTTGACTCTTGGTAGTGGAGAGTTTTGAAGAACATATGATAATTAAAAAAACAAAGATTCCTCCACAGAAAGTGCTGACATGAAGCTTGGGTTGCTTGTTGTGGTGGCTGTGGCAGTTGTGCTGCCCAGCTTTTCTGAGAGCAGGATTGTCTCCAAATGTGAGCTCAAAGACAAGCTCGGGAAAATGATCGATCTGCCCAGAAAATCAAAGGAAAAAATCTTGGCAATAGGTGAGCTTAAATGCATTTGTTGTGTTCAACTTTCATGACCTCCAAACACACATCACTTGGCCACTGATTAAAATCAGTGGTAAAGCTGAAATATCCAAAAGTATACTTCTGATGTATTGAAGTTCACTGCTATTTTATGATTCTTCTCTACCAGAGGAAAATACTAACCCCATTTTAGATATCTGGACTTTAAGTTACTGTTTACTGGGAAATTTGTAGAATTTGCAGAATAAAGTCAGCAAATTAACTCTGATACAATATAAGCAGCGTGTAATTTTATACTTACATATACTTTGTTACTTTATTGCTATTACATATTACTTTAGCAACTGGACCAAAAATGTAATTGTATCAATAATCTATATATATATTATATATATTTAAAAGTATCCATTCAAAGAAAACAAAGTTCAAGTAAGATGATAAGTCTCACTATCACCTTTTTTTAATCTACTCCCTTTTTTGTTTGCATTCTGACATCTGCTGATACACCTGGCTTGCTGCAAATGTCTGTGAGCTGAATAGAAAGTCCCATCTGAATGTCAGCCTCATCACAATGTTTGATAAAAAGCATATCAAAATGCCCATGAAAAGATAATAAAATAAAAATAGATAGACTATGTCAAAGAATGTCTACTTTAAAGAATTGCCTAAAAAACTCCCCCAAAAAACTCCTTGTAAAACATCAACTTAGTGGTATTTTTTTTGTCTCCTTTAGTTTACACTTGGCTTCTGTGAAGTAGCACTGCAACACCTGGACTAATTTCTCTATTCATTTGCTGATAAAACTGATGTACAATGTGCTATTTTTGATTGTTTACAGTAGCCACTAAAATAAAACTAAAAGCACACATATTATGGAAGGTAAAAGAAAACAGCAACAACAACTCTTACTGAGTATCATATTTTGTTCTTTTTTTTGTCTTTCTTCCCTGTTTGGTCTCTTTGTGTACATGACTGATTTGCTGCAGTTATCTGTGACGTGAAACGGAGGTCTGATCTGAACACCGCTTTGGTCAAATCGTTTGAAAAGTGCACTAACACTACTACTAGCCCAACTACTACCAACTCCACCATCAGCTCAGTGAACACAACCCTTGTGTCAAACAGCATAAGTAGCAGTGAGGAAGACAGCAGTGAGGTGGAGAGCGGGCAAATTGGCGACCTTTACGGGCTCTTCCAGCTGTCTGACAGGAAGTTCTGTGATTTGGGGTATTGCCCGTCTGAAAATTTGTGTAATACCTCTTGCACAGGTGAGGTCCTACACCAAAAAGAAAACACAGATTTATTAGGTAAGTTTTGATTTTTATCTTGCGTATTAAAAATAGTTTCTTTTTTCTTGCAGCCTTTACCGACGAGGACATAACTGATGATATTGCTTGTGTTATCCAGACTGGATACTGGAAGTAAGTTTCTGGAGAGCAAAACAGACATAGGTCAGATAAATAATCAAACCTTTGAATAAATATGAGATGACTGAGCGATACATCAGCTAACTGATTAATTTAGATATGCGAAACAACAGTTGACAAATGACAGGAAAATCTTATCGACCTTTTGCATCACAGCTTCGGTGCTCAGTGGCCTTCTGTCTTTAGCTTTACTCTGATGTTTGAACACCATTGTTTCAAAATATTTAATCTAATTTGGTGCTTTCATGATGGTGGTGGAGACCACTGTCTGACATTCGGGTTAGGATTTCTGAGGGGGATCAGGATACTTTCTGTGTATGAAGGTACATCAAAGTGAAGATTCCTTCTCATATTTAAGTGTTACATTCAAAAGCCACACATGTGTGCCAGTTTAGCTCCCTGCGTAGAACAGGTGATCATTATGTCATAAGGTTCATGCAGAGGCCTGGGTTTAAATCTGCCACAAGGTCAATTATGGCATGTCTCCCAGCTATCCCTTCTTCTTATCAATGTTCAGAAAGTGTACTTAAAAAGAAATATACATATAAATGGATGTATGGAATAAAACACTAAGTTAATCCAAAGAAAACTACAACAGAGAAATACAAAAAAAATTGTGTTGCCTAATAACTGCCTTTTGCTCTAATCAAACAGGGAGATTGAGATGACAGCCTCAGAGTTATGTCGTCGCAACTGGGATTGCTTCAAAGAATGTAACTGAATGGCTGTGAGATCACTGTTTATACGTGCAGGATCACAACTATTTATTCTTCAGAACCATCTCCTGTTAGCTGTGATCAATATGTTACGAAGCACTATTTTCTTTCTTTGGTGGGGGGATCTTTCAATAAATATTACTTTGCAGCATGAATGTATATTCTCATAGTAACACCAAAGCTCATATTCTGATGCTCTTCTTATCATATAACATGAAGAGCTGTGTAGGAAACAGAACCCACCATAAATGATTCCCATATGAAATTAAAAAAAAAATAGAATAATCTAAGATATTTATAAAGACCTACTTGTGAGCCTTATTTTTGATCAAATTCTAATACTTACCCTCAACACAAAAATTAAGGGCTAGGTAGGTTATGATAGCTATTTTCCTTTAATAAATTAAATTTACATTTAAAAACTGTATGTTGTATTTAATTTGGTTGTTTTTATTTATTTAGTTTTTCAATATGTAGTGTGACAAATATGCAAAAGGAGAAAAAAGAGAAATCAGATACAGGAGAACAGTTAATGGGGAAATTTGGATACATAAATAGGTTATTTGTAATAACAACACTTACCTGTAAATGCACTTGAACAGGGGGCAAACAATGTTTTTACAGGGAAGAGGAAATATTTGTACTGTAAACAATTCAGTCATGTGTAACAACATCTATTTAACAGGAAAGAAATATTTATGCTGGAAACAACTGTTTTAAAATCTAAGAGACCATTACATCAATGCTCGATCCCCCCCTCCAGCAGATCCAAGTACTAACATAAGGAAATTATGATGTAATTACTGATGGAAATTGAGCCCAGTGTCACAATCATAAACTGGATCAGATTAAAACATACCATTTGTACTGCCTGTCTTGACTCTACATGGACATCTTCAACTTTCTGCACATCTTTCTGGCTAAAGAATTGTAATATATATTCTTTTTAATAGTAAAATACATATTTACCATATTACCAAACAAAATTTACTATTAGCTGAAAATGACAAGTGGTGGAGGAAATTTTAAACCTTTCTAAGAGAGATAAGATAAGATAAACCTTAATTAGTCCCACACTAATAAAAAAACTTTTGGTCATGGCAGAAAGTACAAGTTTAAGAGCAGTAAAAGTTGAGAAAAACACAATGGAATAGGATAAGATAAAATAGAATAACATACTATATAACATAAAAGACATTGAAAATAGCTCAGTATAGACAAAATTGTATTACTGGAAAACTGTGCCTAAAATATTAAATATAAAAATAATAATTCTCCATAAAAATGTTCCCCGTCTGCAGTAGATGGATTACTAACTGCTGAATGTGGCCAAACTTGAGCTTGTTTTATATAGTTTATATTCTATTTTATGTCCAGCATTATAATTTATAAATCATATGTTTGTGGCTGTCCTGTGAGTACAACATAACAATGAAAAAAGGCCCTGGGCTAGACCCAGGACTCTCTGGAGCAATTATATCTCTCAGCTGGACTGGGAACGCCATGTGTTCCTCTGGATAAGCTGGAGGAGCTTCACCTCTTTTTTAAAAAAAACTATTGAAAGGAACATTCTCTGGCCTGTCTCTCTGATGACCTGAAGAATTTAAAAACATACATTTTTTGTAGATAATTTTCAAATTAAAAATAGTGAAGCATTTAAAATTTACAATACAAAATTTTTAGAATGACACCATCACAGGAACCAAAAAAATGTCTGACTCACATTCTGCTGCTGCAGGTATGTAAGTAAAATCAGAAATTCCCCATTTCACTAAATTATTTAGATGAGAAAATATATATTTGACATATTTGAGGAAAATAATAATAAAATAAAATACATAAAATAAGTGTTCCCTTTAGAAATCTCTTTTTTTGCTCTTTTTTTGCTCTATAAAATAGGTGTTTTCTTTTTCAATCACTTATCTTAGCAGTAGGATTTACATGAAAAGAGAAACAAATTAAGTTTGAGTGAAAATGTACATTTTTTTCACTCTCTGGACTCAATGACTCAAATGACTCAAAAAACCAGATACATTTTTATGAGGTGCCGTAAGGGACATTATTACTGAAACGCTCTCACACACACAACTGAAATTTTAGCTCTCACACACACTACTGAAACGCTCTCACACACACTACTGAAATGCTCTCACACACACTACTGAAATTTTAGCTCTCACACACACACTACTGAAACGCTCTCACACACACTACTGAAACGCTCTCACACACACAACTGAAACGCTCTCACACACACAACTGAAATTTTAGCTCTCACACACACTACTGAAACGCTCTCACACACACTACTGAAATTTTAGCTCTCACACACACTACTGAAACGCTCTCACACACACTACTGAAATTTTAGCTCTCACACACACTACTGAAACGCTCTCACACACACTACTGAAATTTTAGCTCTCACACACACTACTGAAATTTTAGCTCTCACACACACTACTGAAACGCTCTCACACACACTACTGAAACGCTCTCACACACACAACTGAAATTTTAGCTCTCACACACACAACTGAAATGCTCTCACACACACTACTGAAATTTTAGCTCTCACACACACTACTGAAACGCTCTCACACACACTACTGAAACGCTCTCACACACACTACTGAAATGCTCTCACACACACTACTGAAATTTTAGCTCTCACACACACACTACTGAAACGCTCTCACACACACTACTGAAACGCTCTCACACACACTACTGAAACGCTCTCACACACACTACTGAAACGCTCTCACACACACAACTGAAATTTTAGCTCTCACACACACTACTGAAACGCTCTCACACACACTACTGAAATTTTAGCTCTCACACACACTACTGAAATTTTAGCTCTCACACACACTACTGAAACGCTCTCACACACACTACTGAAACGCTCTCACACACACAACTGAAATGCTCTCACACACACTACTGAAACGCTCTCACACACACTACTGAAATTTTAGCTCTCACACACACTACTGAAACGCTCTCACACACACTACTGAAATGCTCTCACACACACTACTGAAACGCTCTCACACGCACAACTGAAATTTTAGCTCTCACACACACAACTGAAACGCTCTCACACACACTACTGAAATTTTAGCTCTCACACACACTACTGAAATTTTAGCTCTCACACACACTACTGAAACGCTCTCACACACACTACTGAAATGCACTCACGCACTCCACTGAAACAGAGGCATTTCCGCTGAACAGGAAGTTGTTTCCTGACAAGGAAACTGATGGAAAAAGTGGTATATTTCAAAACACTACAAGGATGTCTACTCAGCAACCTGCTAGTACAGTAGTTCACAACCTTTTTTGTGCCACGTAAACAATATAAAAATAAAAAAAAATGATAAATACCATGAAAACCATGGATTTCAAACTCAAGCCTCAACTCTTGCGACCCGGTACCAAACGACTCACAGACCGGTACTGGTCCAGGACCTGGGGGTTGGGGACGGCTGTGCTTGTAGCCTAAGTGAAGCAGCCGCATTACTTAACAATATTTTAGCTTCCTTGAATCAAGGAATGGATTCAAGGTGCAACAGGGAATTTGGCAATTATGTCCTGTTTCCCCTAAGCTTTTTATATTGGCAACTCAGTTGTTAACACTATTAATCAAAAATTCTAACGACATACAAGGAATATCAATTTTTAATAAAGACTTCAAAATAAGTCAATTCACAGATGATACATCTATGTTTTTGAAAGATAAATACATGGTAGAGAAAACTAAAGCTTCTCGTTTATCTCTCAGTATCAAAAAATGTGAACTTCTCCCGATTCATACAAGCTCTGACTCCTCAATAGCTTTGGTTAGAGTTGAATCTAAAGTTAAATATATAGGGCTGATAATATCTAAAAAACCCAATTAGCAGAAAAGACACCAATATTTCTAACTGTATCATCGAGATGAAGAAATCACTTAGCCACTGGTTAAGCAGAGACCTCGCTTTTTTTGGCAGAAACATCCTATCTAAAGCTGAAGGCATCTCCAAATTGATTTATCCTTGTCACTCTCTATATATCTCCTCTAAAAGCATTAATAAGGCTAACACAGTAATTTTCGAATTTTTGTGGAGGAATAAAACCCATTACATATAAATATATCAGCTTGTGAAGGAATACAATAAAGGTGGTATCAAAACTCCAGAATTAGAATTTATGGATGGCACCCTTAGAATTAAATGGTTAAAATCTTGTCTGTCACAGCCAGACTCTACTTAGCTCCACATCCTATGATCCTTGTTTAATAAAATAGTATACAGGATTAGACTTTATTTTGAAATGTGATTTTGCGGTAAATAAAATCCCCAT
The DNA here is from genome assembly GCF_056152115.1 of Neolamprologus brichardi. Taxonomy (NCBI): domain Eukaryota; kingdom Metazoa; phylum Chordata; class Actinopteri; order Cichliformes; family Cichlidae; genus Neolamprologus; species Neolamprologus brichardi. The sequence goes on along the minus strand of NC_142114.1, from coordinate 22,642,410 downwards.
AAAGATATCAAACTTTCCAAAACAGACTGTGCATTTTTGGGAAAATGAGATTTACCCACAACTTCTCCCCATAATTCAACCTTATGGAATAATAGGGTAATAACACTTAATCAAAAATCAATTTTCAAGAGTGACTGGTTTGAACAAAAAGATTATATTCATAACAGATTTGTTGGATGATAACGGTGTAATTCTAAGTTACCCAGACTTTTCAGAAAAATATTGTCTAAACTGTTCTCAAAGAGAATATAACAAATTTTGTGAACTGGTCCCACTGCCTCTGCTTCATTTGATTAAAATTTTTATGATATACAATAATTTCTCATCAGTGCTCCCAAATTTATTGCTAGGGCAATGTCAGCTGTTTGATAAAAATGCAATAAGAAATTTGTTAGTAGTTTCTTCAAAGACAAAAATATTTCATAGTTACAACAGAATGGTTACATTGCATGGTTCTAATTTAGTTATTTCATATACACTGGATAAAGCATACTAAAAATTTATGAAATAGCCTATTCTACCTAAAGTTAAAGAAACACACTTTAAAAAAAATTAATCCTGTGGCAGAATTTCTAAAAAAAGAGATTTGGCTTTGAGGTGGATCAGTGTTCTTTTTGTACTGATGAAAATGAAACCCTAGAACATCTTTTTTTTTCTATGCCCTATCACACAATGTATTTGGTGCAACTTAAAAAATTGGATTTCCCTAAATATTAATGATGTGCCACTATTTGAATTACATCATAATTTTTTTTATATGGATCATCTAGCATTGGGTGTCTCAGACATTATTAACATCATCATACGTTTGAGTAAATATCATATCCATTGTGTTAAATGGGGGAACGCTAAGCCTTCTCTCCCTGGTTTTATTGATGATTTTAAGATATTTTTTTCTTTGCTAAAAAAGACAAAAAGCACATATGCCAAAAAAAAATAAATAAATAACCAGGATAATGCCCATCTCCTGCTATTCTAAATTTTGACTTATGCTGAGGCTAATATATTTTTAAGTAATGCAGCTGTCTCACTAAGACTAAGCTGTCTAACTTATCGTTCCATGATTCGATTCAATTCGATTCGATTCAATTCAATTCAATTTGATTCTGGGAAATTTTGACAGTCAGCAATATTATAATTCAGATCAGTACATTTACATATTTTTGTATCTAAAAAAAGGAAGCTGACACACGCAAGACTTTATCAAAGGTGTAAGCGTCACAGCAGATGCCTTTGTGTAAAAGTAGCTGAAGATAAAACACAGAAAAACATGAAGGTGATTTTTCCTGGCCTGGGATTTTATAAAAAATATTCTGCAGTACATCAAAAACGAAAGAAAACCATTAATCAACATATGAACGTTACCTCTGACGTTCCAGCGGTTTTATTAGAGACACGGCTAAGCGTTTTGCATTTTGCATAATTTTTAAATGTTTAAATTTGTTCAGTATTGAACGGCAGAAATAAGATTTTCTTTTCGGAAGTATGTAAAACGAAAAAAAACCAGCGGCCGACAGCGCTGTAAACAACAGTAGACTTGTGCGTAACAAGCAAGCGAATAATGCAGAAAACAGATTTTTAGACGGGAAACTGTTCTTGAAGTACAGAGAGAGAGAGAAAGAGAGAGCTGTGCATGACCTGTGATTTTATCGTGGTGGAAGCAAAACAGTAAACGTCAGAGGGAATTCATGACGATGTTTATGTGAAGCGCAGTTTGGATCTTCTTTTGCTGCTGGTTCAGTCAATATTGTTTGGAGAGAGATCAAACTAACAGCTTTAGAATCAGTGCAAAAACGGCGTGAAAACAAAGCGCGGACCGCCGACAGATCAGAATCAGCCAGCTGTTGGCTTTCAGCCCCGACCGTGTCCTTGCCATCGGGTGAGAAAGGCGACATCCCATTGATTCTGATCCGCGGGTCCGCGCTGTGTGTTTACGTCTTTGTGCAGAATCCTTGTTCCTGCTCTCATTTACTGTTTTAGCTGTTTGGTGGTTGTTGAAATTTTGTGAGGTTTCACCTGAGATTCTGGCATTTCGGGCAAAATTAATTTATATTAAAAAATCGATTCAGGATTTTAATGAATCGATTTCACGTTATCCAAGCCAGAATCGATTTTAATTGATAAATCGATAATAAAAACCCACCCCTAACTAGCAGGTTTCTGAGTAGACATCTGTGTAGTGGTTTGTTTGAAATCTACCACTTTTTCCTTCAGTTTCTTTGTCAAGAATTAACTTCCTGTTCAACTGAAATGCCTTCCTGTTCAACTGAAACGCCTTCCTGTTTAACTGAAATGCCTTCCTGTTTAACTGAAATGCCTTCCTGTTCAACTGAAACGCCTTCCTGTTTAACTGAAATGCCTTCCTGTTCAACTGAAACGCCTTCCTGTTTAACTGAAATGCCTTCCTGTTCAACTGAAACGCCTTCCTGTTTAACTGAAATGCCTTCCTGTTCAACTGAAACGCCTTCCTGTTTAACTGAAATGCCTTCCTGTTCAACTGAAATGCCTTGGTTTTTCAGTAGTGTGTGTGAGAGCGTTTCAGTAGTGTGTGTGAGAGCTAAAATTTCAGTAGTGTGTGTGAGAGCTAAAATTTCAGTAGTGTGTGTGAGAGCGTTTCAGTAGTATGTGTGAGAGCGTTTCAGTTGTGTGTGTGAGAGCGTTTCAGTTGTGTGTGTGAGAGCGTTTCAGTAGTGTGTGTGAGAGCTAAAATTTCAGTAGTGTGTGTGAGAGCTAAAATTTCAGTAGTGTGTGTGAGAGCGTTTCAGTTGTGTGTGTGAGAGCGTTTCAGTAGTGTGTGTGAGAGCTAAAATTTCAGTAGTGTGTGTGAGAGCGTTTCAGTAGTGTGTGTGAGAGCGTTTCAGTAGTGTGTGTGAGAGTGTTTCAGTAGTGTGTGTGAGAGCTAAAATTTCAGTAGTGTGTGTGAGAGCGTTTCAGTAGTGTGTGTGAGAGCGTTTCAGTAATAATGTCCCTTACGGCACCTCATACATTTTGGTGAGTGTCTCATTCAAACTTGAATCAGTAAAAATAATCAAATTTACCATCACTAGAGTCTATTGTGTAACTAATGCCACCAACATTAATAAGGACTCATACATTAGAGCCTCTTATTGCGTGTTTTGTTTGGGTTTCCGACAATGTGTGGAATTACCAAAATTAGAGAGGGGATAGCCTAACATATAAAACATCAAACGACCACTGTATAATCCATTTATTTCAACAAAGTAACTATTCTAATTATCACCTATTGAAGTAGTAACTGTATCAGAATGCAATCACTCATATTTTGCATTTTAAATACATAACACAGGTACGTGTATTCCATTATTCCTCAACACTGATAATTATTTAGCCATATTATTTACTTTCCCAGAAACCCTCCAATACTGACTTGAAAAAAAAATACATTTACTGAGTCACATCTGACGACTGCTTTCAGTTTAAACTGCAGATTTCATGTACGTCATATTTTCATGTTTTTCAGTCAACACGTGAGTTTGTGTACTGTAGGCTTTTAGATTCACTCTAATGCTCAAACAAGAAATTAGAATTATAGAAAATGTTTGCTATTGTCACTTGGCTTTGTGGTTTGCAGTGGGGTGTGTCATTAACAGTTCAGACCAAAAACAAAAAAAAAAATAGCTGTGATGTATCTCTTATATTATATTACATTTAACAAATTCTCTTTCAAGTTTTCTGTTTTTTGTGAAGATGTCACAAACAAAAGATTTTTGCACTTACGAATACTACAAAAACTATTTTTGTCCATTTTTTCCCAGATTCACTCAAAGATGGCAGAATTTCCATCAGTCCTTCTGGTCCAATAGTAGAACACCAAACAATGACTCTGACATGCAGCAGTAATAGGCCCTCCCTTCGTCTTATAAGAAAATCTTTACCACCCGCCGCCCAAACACATCCTCCAACCACACCACACACACCCATATTTTTTTTCAACCGCCATTGCAGTTTATTTCACACCTCAAAATTTTTCTAAACAATTAAACAAATAAACAAACTGCAATAAATTACAGGTTGCAATAAAATAAACCACTAAACAAACCATCTTTATGGTGTAATTATTTTATGTATAGTTATGAAATATGAAGTCTCTCAAATTGAAGAAACTATTAGCTTAAGCAACTGAGTGATAGTAACTAGCAGTAGTAATTTGGACCTTACATGACATCTTAACAGCATTTCCTTGGTTAACAAATAATCAAAAAAGTGTTTTCTGTGTAAACTTCAGATTCCCTTGAACTTCACTCTCTTGAAACAAAGATGGCTGGAACTCTGACTTTTCTTCTCGTTAGTTTGCTGCTGCAGGGTGAGTGAAAGAAACTCAAAATCTACTTTGTGTAAGATGATTAAAGTTGATAATAATACACTATTGTTATTTTAAATGATTTACTTAAATTATCTGACATCACTATTCAAGATGAATGTGCAGTAAACTACCAAGGCTTTTTATTGATGAGATATTTAACAGTAAAAGTGTTTTGTATTAGTATCTGAATTCAATACTGAGTCGTTGTAACATGATAAATATGAAGGAAGAGATAAAACTGTTTGGGTTTTTGTTGTTATTGTTGTTTATTATTATTGGGTTGTGTTTCAGGTGCTCTGTGCGGAACGTTCAACGTCAATATGCCACAGAAGATAAATGTTTTGAGAGGATCCTGTGTGACCATCCCCTGCTCCTTCGATGTAGAGAGGAGATTTGAAAATAACTTAGATGACTCATGTAAAGCATATTGGAGTGATTCCTCTTCATTTACCACTGAAAATGCAAAACTAAAGCCAACTAAAGAGATGACAGGAGACTTAACAAAGAAAGACTGCACCACAACTTTCAATAATGCAAGTTATCTTCAAAGTGCTAAATACTATTTCAGACTGGAGTGTAATAATCCACTGAAATACACATTTAAACAAACTGGTGTAGATATTTCACTCATAGGTAAGATATTTGTTTTATCCATTTACTGACAATTCATGAACAAATTACACTTGTGGAACTGCTTTGAGCTTGCTCTGAATTCACTGGATTTTACTCAGCATATAAAAACTGAAACTGCTGCTCATTGACTGACCAGAATGTCTTCCCACCAGCTGCTCCTCCCTCACTGACTCTGACTCCATCCACACTGGAGGTGAAGGAGGGAGCCTCAGTGAGTCTGACGTGCTCTGCTCCAGTTCCATGTTGGTCTCATCCTCCAGCTCTGACATGGAGCCCTAACCTGGGTCAGAATCAGGAGACACTGCAGGAGAAACAGGACAAAACTAAAGTCAAGACCTCTGTTATGAATTTCACTGCTTCTCACCTCCACCATGGAAATAAAATCTCCTGCACTGCTGTCTACCAGAAACAAGATGGTAGCCCTGATGTCACTGCTGAAACAAGTTTAACTCCTGATATTTCATGTGAGTTTATTTTTTCTCTTCTAAACTGAAATCGCAATAATATACTTTCATGACTTGGTTTAAATTAGACATGTCACGATCTGAGGAGACAGACCGTGCGGTGGTGTGTGTGGTGGACCCAGGTGCGAACACAAGAGAGTAGACCGGAGTAAACTTAAACTGAAAGCGAGCCTTTAATATGGCTGATGACAGGTCTCACACAAAGCAGAAACACCGTGACTAAATTGAACTTAGCTAAACTGGGAAAAAGATACTGATAAACTAAGAAGACTCAGAGGACCATGATGATGACTGTAAAGACTGACCGTGAAGACATGGAGGGTGGGAATACAGACAACGCAACACTGACTGCATGAAACACAGAGGCTGTCTCCCAATTCAGGGTCTGCAGCCTCAAAGTACGCATTTCAAGGCCGATTACGTCACAGCGGCGCGCCGAAGGCTGTCCCAATTCAAAGACTGCTCGAAATGCGGCCCTGAAATGCGTCCTTCATTTCCCTGAATTTTAAGGCTGTGGCAGTGTAGACTTCGTGGTCCCATATATCCCAGAATGCATAGCGCGGCGGTGGGTGTGGATAATTTTGCTGAAAAAAACAGCGGATGAGGGGCGCCCGAAGAGTAAACTTAAGTAAGTACTGAATATTATGTCACTTATTTATGTGCAAATGTTTAATAATGAAGATCATTAAAACATTACTGTTGGCCACATGTCGGCAAAGTTATGTGACATTAGTGACGTTTGTACTAACTTGGTTTTACAGCCTTTAAAATATACGCTGTTCAATAGCTGAGCTTAATCTTACAGAGAATGATCAAAGCTCATGTAGAAACAAACAAACAAATGAACAAAAGATTTTATCCGTAATTTCTGTCAAACAAAGCTGTATGAAACGTTTCCAGCTGTTAGTATCATGGTTGCTAGGCAACCTGGGCAGCGCAACGGAGGCTAGACCATCCCATTTCACAAGCCTCGCACTTCCGGCCTTAGCGGTCTTTAAGTACGCGGCCCTTGAGGATCGTTGAGGCTGCGTACTTTAAGGCTGCAGACCCTGAATTGGGAGACAGCCAGAGACTAAATACATATCAGGGATGATCAGGGGAAGTGGCCACACATGGGAGCACAGCTGACACACATGAACCTAAAGACAGGACAGGAGAAATGATTCTAAATACACTGACATTGAATACAGACTTTCAAAGTAAAACAGGAAACACAGAGATTAGACATGACATGAACTAAACATAACCACGCAGACATGATGCATGACAGGTAGACGCACAAACCAGGGAGACTGAGTACAGGGGGAGATGACATAAACAACTAAGAAACAAAGGGCTACACAGCACTCTAGAAATTAACTAGATGACCTAAGCTAAAGCATAAATAAATACAAAAGATACATAAAACTCCACAAGACTGGGTCACACGACCCAGAACCATGACAACACATAAAATGGTCAGTCAATTGCAGTTATTTTATGAGTATGCCATAACAACGTCTTTGGGTTTTATAAAATATAATGAAGACTTTTAAAGTTTGAATTTAATTCCATACATGCAGACTTTGCTCTTCAAACTATTTTTACTGATGTGTGATCATGTTAATGATTTACATCTTTCTTTTTCTAGCTTTGTATTTCACTTTAGGATGTCTTCAAACTGACTAGAATTGCAGAAAAGTTTTACTTTTGACATTTGGCTTTGTGGTCTGTAATAAGAAGTTCTATTAATAGTTCAGCTAAAGTGCAAAATGACCTTTGATGTTTGATTTACATAATATTACATTTAACACATTATCATAATACTCATTTTTAGATTCACCCAAAGATGTGCAAATTTCTGTCAGTCCTTCTGCTCCAATATTAGAAAACCAAAAAGTGACTCTGACCTGCAGCAGTAATGCCAACCCAGCAGTAGAAAACTACACCTGGTACAGAGCTGATGGAGACCAGGAGACTTTTATTGCGACTGGAAGTTCTTTTAATATTACTGTTTCAACAATCAAAAGTACATTTTTCTGCAAGGCTACAAATGCACTTGGATTTAAACGATCAAGCAACCTACAAATAGATGTTCAATGTATGTATTCATTTTCCATATTTACTCTTTACATATCACAACTAGAATTCCATTAATAGGATTGAAGGATGTACAATACATGAATTATTGTAATGAAACTATAAGCAGTAACTGATCTTTGGGGTGGAGTTAAATAAAGACTGACATTAATCACATTACAAGTAGTTAATTTCAGCATTGGTTATTAAAATTAGGGATTTCTGACAGGCACTATATTAGGAACATAGTAAGAAGAACTAGAAATTCAAACTTTTATCAAATGACTCTAGAACTTCCATCAATAAATCAGCAAAAAAAGATAAAGACAGAAGAAAAAGTTATTTTATTGGACATGAACAGAGTCTTTAGAAAGATACAAGCCAAGAAAAATAACATGCATTTTACTCTTCAGTTTGAAAACTTTATATCGGTGTGGTTTGCTCTCTACTCATACTTAGAGCTACAATATTGTGTTAGGCACTCAAGAGTATTTAATATTGTCTTTAAAAATATCTTTTGGGGCACTACTGTATTACAAACATTCACACTTAATCTGTAAATATAACTGCCTCAACATTTCAGTCTGCATGTTTCTGTGCTCATTTTTCAGATTCACCAAAAAACATCACAGTTTCAGTCAGTCCCTCTGGTCCAGTACCAGAGAACAGCAACGTGTCTCTGACCTGCAGCAGTAATGCCAACCCAGCAGTGAGGAAGTACATGTGGTACAGAGCTGATGGAGACCAGGAGAATTTTATTTTATTTATTAATATAGCTTAAACATTAAAGTCTCCAGAGACAGACGAAGATTTTTCTGCAAGGCTGAAAATGAGATTGGAGTTGGACGTTCTAACCTGACTCACCTTGATGTTCAGTGTATGTATCACACAATTAAAATATTTAAAAGTTTAAGCATAACTTGAGCAGGTTTAACATGTACATCGTATCACTATTCATGGCAGATTGTGAAACACAGTGTGGATTTTACAGTGGAGTCCTTCCTTGGGTCCTTGCTGGTGTGTTTTTCAGTGTCAGCGTGATCTGTGCAGTATCCTTTGGTATGTTGGTTCCTTTGGTAAACTGGTTGTTGATTAAAACTAAAAGTCCTGCAGATGTTTCCATAAAATATTTTTCAATACTTGTTTTGTATTCTTGTAGCAAAGTACAAAAGAATGTGAAGCCACAAGAAGAGGACAGAACTTACATGTCACTGAATCGTAGAAATGTCAGCGCTTCAGAGTATGACGTCATTAACACAGCTCCAAAGTGACCTTCACTGATCCTTCAGGAGCTATCTAATTTTGTTTTATTTTGTGTTTTTGACAAATAATTATCAGTCATACTTGTCTTTACTGAAATGCATTTAATAGCAACTGAGCTCTTATATATCAGTTTTTTAAAGGGTGCTGGAGTTGCTCAATTTGGTGGGATTGCACAACACCTGTAGAAATTTCTTCCTAAAGCTTTGATACTGACTATAATCCTGTTTGCTGATAATGTCAAAGGTTATAGTGTTTCTCTTTGTTTTTATTTTTGATCATATGTTTATTCTGCATCCAATGTGAAGAATCGGGAGCAGGGACATGTTTATGGAATTACATAATTTATGCAGTTTAGAGTAGTATTCCAGTCACTGTGCAATGTTGCATTAGGATTGTGGTGAAGTTACTGTGAGTAAAACAATAATGCAATTACACTGGTAACTTACTATATTCTGTTCTTTGTGTAGGATTGGACGACAACCTTGCGTGGGTGGCAGAGGAAAACTGCTCAATGAACAACAGGAAAGACAGATTTGTAACATGGTGATGGCAAATAATGCCATCACATTGAGACAGATCCGTAATGCCATCCTTCAGGACAATCATATATTCCAGAATATAAACACAATAAGCATCTCCACAATAGACCGGGTTTTGAAGAAGCATCAGATGACAATGAAACAAATCTCCAGGGTACCATTTGAGAGGAACTCTGACAGAGTGAAGGAGCTGCGCTACCAGTATGTAAATGTAAGTCAGTTACTGGTTGTCTCTCATTATAACCTTACCTGTAATCACAGTAAGCAGTAGTTCACTTATTTGGTTTCAATACCTCCTTTACCTGATTTCAGAATCAGTATTTGCTCCATCTGACTTCACCAATTTCAACAGAAAACTGCAGTTTACTGTATGATACGATTCTCATTATAATCCTTATTTTGTTGTCTCCCTATCAAGTATATCTAATACTGTAGGTTTTACTGTAACATCTCAGTAAGTCATCAGTGCAGTACTTCCTCATAGGCCTATCACTAGTTTAGAACCACTGGAGTAGTGGCCTGTAGTATATTGAACCTGTGGGGGAGAACATGTAATTGTCTAAATGTAGCATATGACTCTTCTGTATGACTGATTTTATGTTCTTTACTCTATTTTGGAGAATAATGGCATTGGAAGGACATGAGACCCCTCACATCCTGGTGTTTGTGGATGAAGCTGGCTTCAACCTGGACAAGGGCCGAAGATGTGGCCGTAATATTACAGTTTTTCTCCATTGGTTTGGCTCATTTCTTGAAACAGAAATTACATTCTCAAAATAACATGGACAAACCTCCAAACCTCTTGGCAAATGTTCACAACAGAATGGCATTTCTCATTCATTTTATCAAATGGCAAATGCCTTAGTACATGTCTCAATTGTCTCAGTGCATCTTTGCAAATGATTAAGTACAAGTAGCCTACAGTTATACAGTTAGCCCACATGTAGCACATTTTCCAAATGAATAGATCTTATAGATCAAAACTGATTAGTTGATTCTCAGTCTAATGATCATTCTCTCCAAAACATGTCAGCATGATTTCTTTGTATAAGTACTCGCATGCATAACCGTCTGTTCAATTGTCAAAATTGGTCAAGAACATAATACCACGAATACCATATATGAATTTCTTTGAATATTTGATAAATTGATGACCGTCATTGACAGTCAGGTGAAACTAGGTGTCACACACAGGTGTGTTCCATGATTGTGTGCTGCCAAACACAGGTATATAGAGCTTGACTAGAGCCAGTCCGATCTCTGAACATGGATAGACAAGGCCAAGCAAACGGACAAGGGGAAGTTCTTCCTCAAGGAAGAGGAGGAAGAAGAAGAAGAAGAAGAGAAGGACTGAGAATGCCTGGTGGAGGAATAGGGGGAAGAGGAGGCCGAGGAGCACGAAGACACTGTGCTGTCCCAAATGAAATTCGGGCCACAATTATAGACCATGTCATAAACCATGGCCTCACAATGGCAGAGGCAGGTCGTCGAGTGCAGCCTAATGTGCCTCGCTCTACAGTCTCCTCCATCATCCAAACCTTTCGCAGGGAAAACAGGTACTCTATGTAATCTATAATGGAATTATATGTTGTATAGGACAGGGCACTGTGCGTGAGGCAAAAAATGTATAACTTACTGTAGAGATTTTGTGTGCACCTGCCTACAGTGGTAGGTCTATACTAGCAGGTGGAGAGGACTAGTGGAATGTTTTGATACTAAATATGACAAGAAATATATTGAACAAATTACTGTCAACTATGGAATTACATAATTTATGCAGTTTAGAGTAGTATTCCAGTCACTGTACAATGTTGCATTAGGATTGTGGTAAAGTTACTGTGAGTAAAACAATAATGCAATTACACTGGTAACTTACTATATTCTGTTCTTTGTGTAGGATTGGACGACAACCTTGCGTGGGTGGCAGAGGAAAACTGCTCAATGAACAACAGCAAAGACAGATTTGTAACATGGTGATGGCAAATAATGCCATCACTTTGAGACAGATCCGTAATGCCATCCTTCAGGACAATCATATATTCCAGAATATAAACACAATAAGCATCTCCACAATAGACCGGGTTTTGAAGAAGCATCAGATGACAATGAAACAAATCTCCAGGGTACCATTTGAGAGGAACTCTGACAGAGTGAAGGAGCTGCGCTACCAGTATGTAAATGTAAGTCAGTTACTGGTTGTCTCTCATTATAACCTTACCTGTAATCATAGTAAGCAGTAGTTCACTTATTTGGTTTCAATACCTCATTTACCTGAGGTTTACCTCAATACTTCATTTACCTGATTTCAGAATCAGTATTTGCTTCATCTGACTTCAACAATTTCAACAGAAAACTGCAGTTTACTGTATGATACGATTCTCATTATAATCCTTATTTTGTTGTCTCCCAATCAAATCTATCTAATACTGTAGGTTTTACTGTAACATCTCAGTAAGTCATCAGTGCAGTACTTCCTCATAGGCCTATCACTAGTTTAGAACCACTGGAGTAGTGGCCTGTAGTATATTGAACCTGTGGGGGAGAACATGTAATTGTCTAACTGAACTATATGACTCTTCTGTATGCCTGATTTTATGTTCTTTACACTATTTTAGAGAATAATGGCATTGGAAGGACATGAGACCCCTCACATCCTGGTGTTCGTGGATGAAGCTGGCTTCAAACTGGCCAAGGGCCGAAGACGTGGCCGTAATATTATTGGCCACCGGGCCACAGTGGATGTCCCAGGTCAGCGAGGGGGCAATTTCTGCCATTTCTGAGAATGGTGTGGCCACTCACATCCCCAGTCTTGGCCCATACAACACACACAAGCTCCTCATCTTCTTGGATCGCCTTTATACCAATTTTATCCCTGAAAACGAGAGAGGTCTCATAGGGCCTCACCTACCCATTTATGTAATTGTGTGGGACAATGTCAATTTCCACCATAGCCCACTCATTAGGGGCTGGTTTGCAACGCATCCAAGGATGGTCATGGGGTTCCTACCACCTTACTCTCCTTTCCTCAATCCGATAGAGGAGTTTTTCTCTGCTTGGAGGTGGAGAGTGTATGAGCATCATGCTCAGGATCAGCCGTCCCTGCTCCATGCTATGGACGCAGCGTGTGACGACATTACAGGAGATCAATGCAGGGGATGGTTGTGGCATGCACGCCGTTTCTTCCCTCGTTGCATCGCAAGAGAAAGTATCCGCTGTGATGTGGACGAGAATCTGTGGCCAGACGGACAACAGCGTGTAAATAATCAGGAGGGTGAAGACAAGGACAAGAGCGGGAGAATGAGTACAGCGACCACTGAATAAGTCCTTGTTTTTTGATTTTGTGTTTATACAATTTACTACTGTAATGTACATTTTCTTTTTACATATGTATGAAACTTTCTTTGCGTATGAATAAAAAATGGTTATCATTTCCTTGGTAGTGTGAGTGCAATCTGTGATGTCAAACCTTGGAGGCTACTCTTTTCTGTTGTATATTGTTGGTCCTCTGCCATAGTGACAAAACATCTAAACATTTTGTATGGCAGTACTCACACAATGCCAAAGGGACGATGCATTTTGGGGGCACTGACTATTCAGATTAGAAAGAAATGTAGGTTTGACACATGAGTGAACTGTTTTAGGGGAGATATGAGCTTTTGCAGGTGGACCATGTTGTTGTGATCAACCATCCAGGTTTATTTTGACAAAAGCAACAAGAATGATGAGAATGTCCGATCTGTGTCGAGAAATGAGCCAAAGCTATTGAGAAGGATCTTTGTCATTTTGGAGACACTGACTGTTTAAATGAAAAAGGGATTTAGATTGAAGCCTGAGTGAACAGTTTTGGATGAGATATGAGCTTTTGCAGGTGAGCTATAGTGTTGTGCTAAACTGTAAGAGTGTTTTGCCAAATGATCTTAGAGTTTTGAGAATGTAATTTCTGTTTCAAGAAATGAGCCAAACCAATGGAGAAAAACTAATGTGGAGTGATTGCAAATGTTTACAGCAGTTTCTATGTTGCAGAGATTGTGGAAAGAAAAGGTGACAGTTACTTCTAGTCATGTTCACACTCACTGTGTCTTTTGTGTAAGTTCCTCATTTGACATCTTTTTTGAACACTTCTGTAAAAACCTCACATCCAAAGAACTGACTGCTCGACAAACATCATGAAATCATGTAAGTTATCACATTTTCACTATGATACAAATATCAAGGTTTTAGGAAAATATGATGTGATTTTCTGTAGTTCTTTGATTCACAGATATTTAGATGAATTGTCATATTTTTGACATTTGTAGAAAAATTAATCCAAAGAAAATTAAAAAGTTTATAAGACTATTAAGACATGAATTCGCGGTCTTTAGTAGAATTTTTCAGAAATCAGAAACATAAATTATGTTTAATTGTTGAAGAATATTTTTAATAAATTGTATAACTGCTTTAGACTCACACCTTCCTCTTTCTTCTCTTTCATCATTTAATGATTAAACTTTGTGAAATCAACACTGTATGTATATACTCTGTATAAGGCTGAACATTTATGTATCTATATTTTTCAAAGTGACAATAACTAGCAGTAGTAATTTTGACCTTACATGACATCTTAACAGCCTTTCCTTGGTTAACAAATAATCATGTAAAGTGTTTCCTGTGTAAACTTCAGATTCCCTTAAACTTCACTCTCTTGCAACAAAGATGGCTGGAACTCTGACTTTTCTTCTCGTTAGTTCTCTGCTGCAGGGTGAGTGAAAGAAACTCAAAATCTACTTTGTGTAGGATGATTAAAGTTGATAATAATGACACACTATTGTTAATTTAAATCATTTACTTAAATTATCTGACATCACTATTCAAGATGAATGTGCAGTAAACTTCCAAGGCTTTTTATTGATGAGATATTTACAGTAAAATGGGGCGATCGTGGCTCAAGAGTTGGGAGTTCGCCTTGTAATCGGGAGGTTGCTGGTTCAAGCCCCGGCTTGGACAGTCTCGGTCATTGTGTCCTTGGGCAAGACACTTCACCTACCGCCTACTGGTGTTGGCCAGAAGGGCCGATGGCGCGATATGGCAGCCTCGCTTCTGTCAGTCTGCCCCAGGGCAGCTGTGGCTACAACGGTAGCTTGCCTCCACCAGTATGTGTGTGTGAATTGGTGGATGACTGGGTGTGTAAAGCGCTTTGGGGTCCCTAGGGGGGACTAGTAAAAGTGCTATACAAATACAGACCATTTACCATATAAAAGTGTTTTGTATTATTATCTGAATTCAATACTGAGTCATTGTAACGCGATAAATATGAAGGAAGAGATAAAACTGCTTGAGTTTTTGTTGATATTGTTGTTTTTTGTTATTGTGTTGTGTTTCAGGTGCACTGTGCAGAACATTCAACATCAAAATGCCACAGAAGATAAATGTTTTGAGAGGATCCTGTGTGACCATCCCCTGCTCCTTTGATGTAGAGAACACGCATGAAAAGAACTTAGATGATTCATGTAAAGCATATTGGAGTGATTCACTTTCATTTAACTGTGAAAATGCAAAACTAAATCCAACTAAAGAGATGACAGGAGACTTAACAAAGAAAGACTGCACCACAACTTTCAATGATGCAAGTTATCTTCAAAGTGCTAAATACTATTTCAGACTGGAGTGTAATAATGGACTGAAATACAAATTTAAACAAACTGGTGTAGATATTTCATTCATAGGTAAGATATTTGTTTTATCCATTTAGTGACAATTCATGAACAAATTACACTTGTGGAACTGCTTTGAGCTTGCTCTGAATTCACTCAATTTTACTCAGCATATAAAAACTGAAACTGCTGCTCATTGACTGACCAGAATGTCTTCCCACCAGCTGCTCCTCCCTCACCGACTCTGACTCCATCCACACTGGAGGTGAAGGAGGGAGCCTCAGTGAGTCTGACGTGCTCTGCTCCAGCTCCATGTTGGTCTCATCCTCCAGCTCTGACATGGAGCCCTAACCTGGGTCAGAGTCAGGAGACACTGCAGGAGAATCAGGACAAAACTAAAGTCAAGACCTCTGTTATGAGTTTCACTGCTTCTCACCTCCATCATGGAAATAAAATCTCCTGCACTTCTGTCTACCAGAAACAAGATGGTAGCCCTGATGTCACTGCTGAAACAAGTTTAACTCCTGATATTTCATGTGAGTTTATTTTTTCTCTTCTAAACTGAAATCGCAATAATATACTTTCTTGACTTGGTTTAAATTAGACATAAAATGGTCAGTCAATTACAGTTATTTTATGAGTATGCCATAACAATGTCTTTGGGTTTTATAAAATATAATGAAGACTTTTAAAGTTTGAATTTAATTTCATACTTTCAATTCATACATGCAGACTTTACTCTTCAAACTATTTTTACTGATGTGTGATCGTGTTAATGATTTACATCTTTCTTTTTTTAGCTTTGTATTTTACTTTAGGATGTCTTCAAACTGACAACACAAAACGACATTTAGTGAGTCATGTTGGACAGTCGTTTTTATTTAAAACAGCAGTTTTTCGTTTACATCCTATTATAACATTATAGTGTTTCTAATTTAACACATGAGCTTGTCGGAGCTCTCAGATTCACTCTAAAGCTCGAACAAGAAAGTAGAATTGCAGAAAAGTTTTACTTTTGACATTTGGCTTTGTGGTCTGTAATAAGAAGTTCTATTAATAGTTCAGCTAAAGTGTAAAATGACCTTAGATGTTTGATTTACATAATATTACATTTAACACATTATCATAATACTCATTTTTAGATTCACCCAAAGATGTGCAAATTTCTGTCAGTCCTTCTGCTCCAATATTAGAAAACCAAAAAGTGACTCTGACCTGCAGCAGTAATGCCAACCCAGCAGTAGAAAACTACACCTGGTACAGAGCTGATGGAGACAAGGAGACATTTATTGGGACTGGAAGCTCTTTTAATATTGCTGTTTCAACAATCAAAAGTACATTTTTCTGCAAGGCTACAAATCCACTTGGATGTGAACGATCAAGCAACCTACAAATAGATGTTCAATATATGTATTAATTTTCCATATTTACTCTTTACATATCACAACTAGAATTCTATTAATAGGATTGAAGGATGTACAATACATGAATTATTGTATGGAAACTATAAGCAGTAACTGATCTTTGGGGTGGAGTTAAATAAAGACTGACATTAATCACATTACAAGTAGTTAATTTCAGCATTGGTTATTAAATGTAGGGATTTCTGACAGGCACTATATTAGGAACATAGTAAGAAGAACTAGAAATTCAAACTTTTATCAAATGACTCTAGAACTTGCATCAATAAATCAACAAAAAAAGATAAAGACAGAAGAAAAAGTTATTTTATCGGACATGAACAGAGTCTTTAGAAAGATACAAGCCAAGAAAAATAACATGCGTTTTTACTCTTCAGTTTGAAAACTTTATATCGGTGTGGTTTGCTCTCTACTCATACTTAGAGGTACAATATTGTGTTAGGCACTCAAGAGTATTTAATATTATCTTTAAAAATATATTTTGGGGCACTACTGTATTACAGACATTCACACTTAATCTGTAAATATAACTGCCTCAACATTTCAGTCTGCATGTTTCTGTGCTCATTTTTTCAGATTCACCGAAAAACATCACAGTTTCAGTCAGTCCCTCTGGTCCAGTACCAGAAAACAGCAACGTGTCTCTGACATGCAGCAGTAATGCCAACCCAGCAGTGAGGAACTACATGTGGTACAGAGCTGATGGAGACCAGGAGAATTTTATTTGGACAGGGACCAGCTTAAACATTAAAGTCTCCAGAGACAAACGAAGATTTTTCTGCAAGGCTGAAAATGAGATTGGAATTGAACGTTTTAACCTGACTCACCTTGATGTTCAGTGTATGTATTACACAATTAAATATTTAAAAGTTTAAGCATAACTTGAGCAGGTTTAACATGTACATCGTATCACTATTCATGGCAGGTTGTGAAACACAGTGTGGATTTTACAGTGGAGTCCTTCCTTGGGTCCTTGCTGGTGTGTTTTTCAGTGTCAGCGTGATCTGTGCAGCTTTCCTTTGGTATGTAGGTTCCTTTGGTAAACTGGTTGTTGATTAAAAGTCCTGCAGATGTTTCCATAATATATTTTTCAATACTTGTTTTGTGTTCTTGTAGCAAAGTACAAAAGAATGTGAAGCCACAAGAAGAGGACAGAACTTACATGTCACTGAATCGTAGAAATGTCAGCGCTTCAGAGTATGACGTCATTAACACAGCTCCAAAGTGACCTTCACTGATCCTTCAGGAGCTATCTAATTTTGTTTTATTTTGTGTTTTTGACAAATAATTATCAGTCATACTTGTCTTTACTGAAATGCATTTAATAGCAACTGAGCGCTTATATATCAGTTTTTTAAAGGGTGCTGGAGTTGGTCAATTTGGTGGGATTGCGCAACACCTGTAGAAAATGTATGATATGTTTATCACTAGGTCACACTCAAATTGAAGAAACTATTGGCTTAACCCTTTGAGGTCCTCACCAAGAAAAAAGTAATGGAAAGTTTTTTTTGTTTGCATTTCTTATTGATTTGGGTGAGTAATAACCACAATCAATTTTTTTTTTTCAATAGAACCTGTAGTTTCTAAAATATTGATCTCTACCAAACGGTTGAAATGTCCCTTTATGGTAAAAGTATGAAATGTCATGCAAATAGAAGTACATTAGATAATACAGTTAAAAAAAATCAAATAAAGGGCCAAATTATAATTAAATTAATAATAAAATCTATCCAGGGCATTGGATAAAGTTTATTTCTAGTAGCATGCCAGTGAACATTGCTGTTTTCATTCCATCAAAGGAAAGTATTATATCAAACAACAAAATACATAGTTTTTTTCATCTGCAAATGTGAAAAATGTGCTACAGCACAAAATACTCACATTCAGGCCACTTCTGATTGAATGCTACTGTGCAAAATCAGTTAACTGTTTAACTGTTAACTTGGTTCAAACACAGCCAGGTGGAACCCTTTTGAAAGCCATCGGTTTCTGGTCCAGTAGGGCACAGTCCCTCTTGTAGAACAGGGTCCAAGTCAAGGATGTATCAGAAAAGTGGAATATGCCATCTCCTTAACTTGTAACTTATAACTTGTCTTATACAGGTGTAATAGCATATCAGAAAGTTTAATTTCTCCCGCATGCTAATTATATACAGGAATGAGTGATGGGCATGGAATGGTGATCTTTGCATTGGACTCTTTGCTCCACCGTTTGACCGATGAACCCACAGGCATTGTTTAGGAGGTTGACACATTTCTTGTCAAACCATTTCATTGCAATCCGACCTTCATCAGACCTGTAATAACAGGCTCCTTGGCCCTTCTTCATCAGGTCTTTGTTTGCCATCAGGGGAGCTCCACCAGTGCAGTTTGGTCATACAGTACCAATGCACCTGAAACCCAAGGAGGTGTGCAAGTTCTGGACCAAGCTGAAACTTGTGAAGAACTGAGGTTCTTTTATGGGTTTGCAAAGTGTTTTTTACAACGTTGGCCCCTTAGAGGTAGCTTCTGTTCCTTTTCACTCAGGGGAGCATTGAAGAATGTAGACCCCCCCTTGATACAGTAGTCGTGGATGATGCCAGATGAACTTGCTTGGCAGAACAATTTAAAGTCCCACTCATCTGGTTTGTTGGCAATATACTGGTGGAGAGTGCCAGCCCTTGTGGCTTCATATGAAACCATGACCTCAAACACACTGTGTGTTGAAGGTGTGTTGCCTGGTGGAAGAATAGGGGGAAGAGGAGGCCGAGGAGCACGAAGACACTGTGCTGTCCCGAATGAAATTCGGGCCACAATTATAGACCATGTCATAAACCATGGCCTCACAATGGCAGAGGCAGGTCGTCGAGTGCAGCCTAATGTGCCTTGCTCTACAGTCTCCTCCATCATCCAAACCTTTCGCAGGGAAAACAGGTACTCTATGTAATCTATAATGGAATTATATGTTGTATAGGACAGGGCACTGTGCGTGAGGCAAAAAATGTATAACTTACTGTAGAGATTTTGTGTGCACCTGCCTACAGTGGTAGGTCTATACTAGCAGGTGGAGAGGACTAGTGGAATGTTTTGATACTAAATATGACAAGAAATATATTGAACAAATTACTGTCAACTATGGAATTACATAATTTATGCAGTTTAGAGTAGTATTCCAGTCACTGTACAATGTTGCATTAGGATTGTGGTAAAGTTACTGTGAGTAAAACAATAATGCAATTACACTGGTAACTTACTATATTCTGTTCTTTGTGTAGGATTGGACGACAACCTTACGTGGGTGGCAGAGGAAAACTGCTCAATGAACAACAGGAAAGACAGATTTGTAACATGGTGAAGGCAAATAATGCCATCACGTTGAGACAGATCCGTGATGCCATCCTTCAGGACAATCATATATTCCAGAATATAAACACAATAAGCATCTCCACAATAGACCGGGTTTTGAAGAAGCATCAGATGACAATGAAACAAATCTCCAGGGTACCATTTGAGAGGAACTCTGACAGAGTGAAGGAGCTGCGCTACCAGTATGTAAATGTAAGTCAGTTACTGGTTGTCTCTCATTATAACCTTACCTGTAATCATAGTAAGCAGTAGTTCACTTATTTGGTTTCAATACCTCATTTACCTGAGGTTTACCTCAATACTTCATTTACCTGAGGTTTACCTCAATACTTCATTTACCTGAGGTTTACCTCAATACTTCATTTACCTGATTTCAGAATCAGTATTTGCTTCATCTAACTTCAACAATTTCAACAGAAAACTGCAGTTTACTGTATGATACGATTCTCATTATAATCCTTATTTTGTTGTCTCCCAATCAAATCTATCTAATACTGTAGGTTTTACTGTAACATCTCAGTAAGTCATCAGTGCAGTACTTCCTCATAGGCCTATCACTAGTTTAGAACCACTGGAGTAGTGGCCTGTAGTATATTGAACCTGTGGGGGAGAACATGTAATTGTCTAACTGAACTATATGACTCTTCTGTATGCCTGATTTTATATTCTTTACCCTATTTTAGAGAATAATGGCATTGGAAGGACATGAGACCCCTCACATCCTGGTGTTCGTGGATGAAGCTGGCTTCAAACTGGCCAAGGGCCGAAGACGTGGCCGTAATATTATTGGCCACCGGGCCACAGTGGATGTCCCAGGTCAGTGAGGGGGCAGTTTCTGCCATTTCTGAGAATGGTGTGGCCACTCACATCCCCAGTCTTGGCCCATACAACACACACAAGCTCCTCATCTTCTTGGATCGCCTTTATACCGATTTTATCCCTGAAAACGAGAGAGGTCTCATAGGGCCTCACCTACCCATTTATGTAATTGTGTGGGACAATGTCAATTTCCACCATAGCCCACTCATTAGGGGCTGGTTTGCAACGCATCCAAGGATGGTCATGGGGTTCCTACCACCTTACTCTCCTTTCCTCAATCCGATAGAGGAGTTTTTCTCTGCTTGGAGGTGGAGAGTGTATGAGCATCATGCTCAGGATCAGCCGTCCCTGCTCCATGGTATGGACGCAGCGTGTGACGACATTACAGGAGATCAATGCAGGGGATGGTTGCGGCATGCACGCCGTTTCTTCCCTCGTTGCATCGCAAGAGAAAGTATCCGCTGTGATGTGGACGAGAATCTGTGGCCAGACGGACAACAGCGTGTAAATAATCAGGAGGGTGAAGACAAGGACAAGAGCGGGAGAATGAGTACAGCGACCACTGAATAAGTCCTTGTATTTTGATTTTGTGTTTATACAATTTACTACTGTAATGTACATTTTCTTTTTACATATGTATGAAACTTTCTTTGCGTGTGAATAAAAAATGGTTATCATTTCCTTGGTAGTGTGAGTGCAATCTGTGATGTCAAACCTTGGAGGCTACTCTTTTCTGTTGCATATTGTTGGTCCTCTGCCATAGTGACAAAACATCTAAACATTTTGTATGGCAGTACTCACACAATGCCAAAGGGACGATGCATTTTGGGGGCACTGACTATTCAGATTAGAAAGAAATGTAGGTTTGACACATGAGTGAACTGTTTTAGGGGAGATATGAGCTTTTGCAGGTGGACCATGTTGTTGTGATCAACCATCCAGGTTTATTTTGACAAAAGCACCAAGAATGATGAGAATGTCCGATCTGTGTCGAGAAATGAGCCAAAGCTATTGAGAAGGATTTTTGCCATTTTGGAGACACTGACTGTTTAAATGAGAAAGGGATTTAGATTGAAGCCTGAGTGAACAGTTTTGGATGAGATATGAGCTTTTGCAGGTGAGCTATAGTGTTGTGCTAAACTGTAAGAGTGTTTTGTCAAATGATCTTAGAGTTTTGAGAATGTAATTTCTGTTTCAAGAAATGAGCCAAACCAATGGAGAAAAACTCATGTGGAGGGATTGCAAATGTTTACAGCAGTTTCTATGTTGCAGAGATTGTGGAAAGAAAAGGTGACAGTTACTTCTAGTCATGTTCACACTCACTGTGTCTTTTGTGTAAGTTCCTCATTTTACATCTTTTTTGAACACTTCTGTAAAAACCTCACATCCAAAGAACTGACTGCTCGACAAACATCATGAAATCATGTAAGTTATCACATTTTCACTATGATACAAATATCAAGGTTTTAGGAAAATATGATGTGATTTTCTGTAGTTCTTTGATTCACAGATATTTAGATGAATTGTCATATTTTTGACGTTTGTAGAAAAATTTAACCAAAGAAAATTAAAAAGTTTATGAGACTATTAAGACATGAATTCACGGTCTTTAGTAGAATTTTTCAGAAATCAGAAACATAAATTATGTTTAATTGTTGAAGAATATTTTTAATAAATTGTATAACTGCTTTAGACTCACACCTTCCTCTTTCTTCTCTTTCATCATTTAATGATTAAACTTTGTGAAATCAACACTGTATGTATATACTCTGTATAAGGCTGAACATTTATGTATCTATATTTTTCAAAGTGACAATAACTAGCAGTAGTAATTTTGACCTTACATGACATCTTAACAGCTTTTCCTTGGTTAACAAATAATCATGTAAAGTGTTTCCTGTGTAAACTTCAGATTCCCTTAAACTTCACTCTCTTGCAACAAAGATGGCTGGAACTCTGACTTTTCTTCTCGTTAGTTTGCTGCTGCAGGGTGAGTGAAAGAAACTCAAAATCTACTTTGCGTAAGATGATTAAAGTTGATAATAATACACTATTGTTAATTTAAATCATTTACTTAAATTATCTGACATCACTATTCAATTTGAATGTGCAGTAAACTACCAAGGATTTTTATTGATGAGATATTTACAGTAAAATGGGGCGATCGTGGCTCAAGAGTTGGGAGTTCGCCTTGTAATCGGGAGGTTGCCGGTTCAAGCCCCGGCTTGGACAGTCTCGGTCATTGTGTCCTTGGGCAAGACACTTCACCTACCGCCTACTGGTGTTGGCCAGAAGGGCCGATGGCGCGATATGGCAGCCTCGCTTCTGTCAGTCTGCCGCAGGGCAGCTGTGGCTACAACTGTAGCTTGCCTCCACCAGTATGTGTGTGTGAATTGGTGGATGACTGGGTGTGTAAAGCGCTTTGGGGTCCCTAGGGGGGACTAGTAAAAGCGCTATACAAATACAGGCCATTTACCATATAAAAGTGTTTTGTATTAGTATCTGAATTCAATACTGAGTCGTTGTAACGCGATAAATATCAAGGAAGAGATAAAACTGTTTGAGTTTTTGTTGTTATTGTTTTTTTTATTATTGTGTTGTGTTTCAGGTGCTCTGTGCGGAACATTCAACATTAAAATGCCACAGAAGATAAATGTTTTGAGAGGATCCTGTGTGACCATCCCCTGCTCCTTTGATGTAGAGAGTAGATTTGAAAATAACTTAGATGACTCATGTAAAGCATGTTGGAGTGATTCACTTTCATTTAACTGTGAAAAGGCAAAACTAAAGCCAACTAAAGAGATGACAGGAGACTTAACAAAGAAAGACTGCACCACAACTTTCAATAATGCAAGTTATCTTCAAAGTGCTAAATACTATTTCAGACTGGAGTGTAATAATGTACTGAAATACATTTTTTCACAAACTGGTATAGATATTTCATTCATAGGTAAGATATTTGTTTTATCCATTTAGTGACAATTCATGAACAAATTACACTTGTGGAACTGCTTTGAGCTTGCTCTGAATTCACTGGATTTTACTCAGCATATAAAAACTGAAACTGCTGCTCATTGACTGACCAGAATGTCTTCCCACCAGCTGCTCCTCCCTCACCGACTCTGACTCCATCCACACTGGAGGTGAAGGAGGGAGCCTCAGTGAGTCTGACGTGCTCTGCTCCAGCTCCATGTTGGTCTCATCCTCCAGCTCTGACATGGAGCCCTAACCTGGGTCAGAGTCAGGAGACACTGCAGGAGAATCAGGACAAAACTAAAGTCAAGACCTCTGTTATGAATTTCACTGCTTCTCACCTCCATCATGGAAATAAAATCTCCTGCACTGCTGTCTACCAGAAACAAGATGGTAGCCTTGATGTCACTGCTGAAACAAGTTTAACTCCTGATATTTCATGTGAGTTTATTTTTTTCTCTTCTAAGCTGAAATTGCAATAATATACTTTCTTGACTTGGTTTAAATTAGACATAAAATGGTTAGTCAATTACAGTGATGTTATGAGTATGCCATAACAACGTCTTTGGGTTTTATAAAATATAATGACGACTTTTAAAGTTTGAATTTAATTTCATACTTTCATTTCATACATGCAGACTTTACTCTTCAAACGATTTTCACTGATGTGTGATCGTCTTAACAATATACGTTTTTCTTTTGTTAGCTTTGTATTTTACTTTAGGATGTCTTCAAAACTAACAACACAAAACCACATTTAGTGAGTCATGTTGCACAGTGGTTTTTTATTTGAACAGCAGCTTTTCATTTACATCGTATTATAACATTATAGTGTTTCTAATTTAGCACACGAGCTTGTCAGAACTTTCAGATTCACTCTAAAGCTCGAACAAGAAAGTAGAATTGCAGTTTTATTTTAGACATTTGGCTTTGTGGTCTGTAATAAGTTCTATTAATAGTTCAGATAAAGTGCAAAATGAGCTGTGATGTTTGATTTACATAATACTCATTTTTAGATTCACCCAAAGATGTACACATTTCCATCAGTCCTTCTGCTCCAATATTAGAAAACCAAAAAGTGACTCTGACCTGCAGCAGTAATGCCAACCCAGCAATAGAAAACTACACCTGGTACAGAGCTGATGGAGACAAGGAGACATTTATTGGGACTGGAAGCTCTTTTAATATTGCTGTTTCAACAATCAAAAGTACATTTTTCTGCAAGGCTACAAATCCACTTGGATGTGAACGATCAAGCAACCTACAAATAGATGTTCAATATATGTATTAATTTTGACTCTAGATCTTACGTCAATAAATCTGCAAAAAAAGATAAAGACAGAAGAAAAAGTTATTTTATTGGACATTAACAGAGTCTTTAGAAAGATACAAGCCAAGAAAAATAACATGCATTTTACTCTTCAGTTTGAAACCTTTATATCGGTGTGGTTTGCTCTCTACTCATACTTAGAGGTACAATATTGTGTTAGGCACTCAAGAGTATTTAATATTATCTTTAAAAATATATTTTGGGGCACTACTGTATTACAGACATTCACACTTAATCTGTAAATATAACTGCCTCAACATTTCAGTCTGCATGTTTCTGTGCTCATTTTTCAGATTCACCAAAAACCATCACAGTTTCAGTCAGTCCCTCTGGTCCAGTACCAGAGAACAGCAACGTGTCTCTGACCTGCAGCAGTAATGCCAACCCAGCAGTGAGGAAGTACATGTGGTACAGAGCTGATGGAGACCAGGAGAATTTTATTTGGACAGGGACCAGCTTAAACATTAAAGTCTCCAGAGACAGACGAAGATTTTTCTGCAAGGCTGAAAATGAGATTGGAGTTGGACGTTCTAACCTGATTCACCTTGATGTTCAGTGTATGTATCACACAATTAAAATATTTAAAAGTTTAAGCATAACTTGAGCAGCTTTAATATATGCATGGTATCATTATTCATGGCAGATTGTGAAACACAGTGTGGATTTTACAGTGGAGTCCTTCCTTGGGTCCTTGCTGGTGTGTTTTTCAGTGTCAGCGTGATCTGTGCAGCTTTCCTTTGGTATGTTTTAAAACTAGTTGTTGATTAAAACTAAAAGTCCCGCAGATGTTTCCATAAAATATTTTTCAATACTTGTTTTGTATTCTTGTAGCAAAGTACAAAAGAATGTGAAGCCACAAGAAGAGGACAGAACTTACATGTCACTGAATCGTAGAAATGTCAGCTCTCCAGAGTATGATGTCATTAACACAGCTCCAAAGTGACCTTCACTGATCCTTCAGGATCGAGCTATCTAATTTTGTTTTATTTTGTGTTTCTAGATAAATAATTCTCAGTCACACTTCTCTTCATTAAATGTATTTAATAACAACTGAGCGCTTATTCATCTGTTTTTAAAGGGTGCTGGAGTTGCTCAATTTAGTGGGATTGAGCAAATCCAGCAGAAAATGCTCCCTAAAGCTTTGATACTGACTATAATCCTGTTTGTTGATAATGTAAATTTATATTAAACTTAACAGGTTATAGTGTTTTTCTTTGTTTTGTTTTTTTTGATAATATGTTCATTTTCCATTCGATGTGAAAAAGCTGGGGCAGGGACATGTTTATCAGTAGGTTATATAAGCTTTTAGCAGCACAGTTCAAGAAATAGAAAAATTAATGATCTACACGGCTGCTCTTTTCTATGTTTAAGAGAAAGACCTTGAATATTTAAGATGCCTTGTGAGACCAGCCACATATTAGTTTCCTGTAAATTTGCGCTGTTATCAGTATTTATGTTTCTCACACATGATTGCTTGAATATTTCCTCCTCAACCAAGTTTATTGCACTAAATGTTTAGAGCAAGATATCCTGTCACCCAAATGCCATTCATGCACAGCTGAACCTTGTATCACCAATATTACCACAACAAATGAATAAGTTGAACTGGTAAACAGTTTTTATTTTATACCATGTTAAATGTTTTCCATGGGTAACCATGCATAGTAGTATGTTTAGTAGATGTATTATTAATTATATATATCGACAGAATAAAAGAGGAAATAAAACTTTTAGCTGGTGTGTGTTTGTGTGTGAATTCTACTGAAAAAGTTCTTATTTCCCCTTCTAGATATTGTAATGCCTGAAATCGTCAGAGTGCATTAAACAGTTCTCAATATGGACACTAGTTTCTGTCACACTGTCTCTTTTGCAACTAAGATTTCAACTTCCTGCTCTGATATCTGCCCCTCCTCCACCTCCTCCCCTGACAGCTGTAAGACTGACTCTCCTTCCACAGTGTGGAGTAAAATCCTTTCTGCCAAAACCTACCCTCTGCTTCCTGAAGTACGGACACTGGTTGAACATATGAGGTCTCATATTTTCAAATATGAAGTCTCAACAGAGTGAGCAACTGAGTGATAATATCTGAAAAAATAAACGGATCAGTTACTTCTCGTGGCCATAAATTGTTGAAGCTGCAATTTCATAATTTTTAAAGAAAGTCCACGTCCTCTGTTAGCTCAGCCCCTGCAAATGTAGTCTTAGCAGAAAGCCCATGATGTCCCTTTGACAGTACAGCAGCAGTCACATAGATGCATAAACGGTGCTCAGCGTGGAGGCCTCAGGCTCATGTCCCGACAAAGAACAAAAATTAATTGCTGGATCTTCCCGTTTGAATCTCCATTATGAGACTACATGCACAGATAAAGACAAAACCTTGACTGATGAAGCGTAGTGAGGGAAACATGTACCTAACCAAAGTCTACTTGCACATGAATTGACAACCCGATTAACGCTTTCATGAGAAAGTTGCAGTTTCGTTCAGCTTCATCCTTATTCAGATGCTAAAAGTGAAGATCTTGGTTAGGGTCAATCTTCATTTGTAAATATACGTTCTCAGTGATGATACAGATACAGATCCTCTCTCGGTGACGATCACCTGTCCATCACCCTTTTCATTTTCACCTCAGATACTGAACCTGACTTTAAAGCTCTTGTTAAAGCCCCAAAAAGATGACACAAGAAAACAGAGCTGAAAAACTGAAGATGAAGCAATCAAAATACAAGCAAACTACTAGGCTGCAAGCATTAAAAGAAAATGGATGAAGTGCTATTGCAGCTGTTTCAGACTGAATAAGCTGGCAGTCCTGCCATGGTCATCCTGCATCACAGCATCAGTCAGTAGTTATCACTGCAGGTGATGATCTCCTGAGTGAATCAAAAGTTGTAACTTCTCCATCTGTGGCTGTAGTTCAGGAGGTAGCAGGTCATCTACTAATTGGAAGTTTGTGGTTGCAGACTGGCTGCTCCAGGCTCCATGCAGACTTGGGCAAGATACTAACCCTGAGTTGCTCTCCGTGGCATTCATTGGGATGTGCATGTAAGATACAAAGCACTTGCGCAAAAAAAGTATATAAAAAAACTCTTTGTATAAATGGGTGAATGAGGCCAGCTGTATAAAGCTCTTGGAGTGTTCAGATAGAGCACAAAAGTGCTGGATATAAACCAGTCATTTTACCATCTTCTTTGTCTAATCCTCTTGAGTAATGTGGTCTGTGTGTGGATCCTTTTGGAGCAGCCACAGTTGCTGCAGGTGTCCTGAATTGATTGGTGGCTTTTCTCTTCTGCTGAGAGCCTTCTGCCAATAACATGTGAGAGAAGAGCAGGTGTGATCAAACAGAATCCATAAATCATGACAATAGTTTGATTTTTGCTGTGATAATGACATTTAGATGATTACATTGTCTGTCATTAACAGTGGGTGTAGCAGGAAGCCTGGATGTCAGATGTCTTGATGGAGACAGACTGTCACACCTGACTGGGTCACTGAAAGCTGTAATGCTCAGAGAGTGTTCTGCTCAACTCTTTCATCCATTTATTAATATAATCACTGATGTTGTATTTCATAGACACAAACTCAACATAAGCAGCTCAGCCTGTCTCAGGCAGTGTTGAAGTTCACCTTTATCACAGACACAGCATCATCATCACCATACAGATGATGTAATGACCTCTTAGCAGCTTAGTGCATGTTATTTGATTCACATTAATAGAGAGGAATAAACGCTTTTATGAGTTGTATCATCCTCTCATCATCTCATATAGGGGTGGGTTTTTATAATCGATTTATCGATTAAAATCGATTCTGGCTTGGATTACGTAAAATCGATTCATTAAAATCCTGAATCGATTTTTTAATATAAATTTATTTTGCCCAAAATGACAGAATCTCTGGTGAAATCTCACAAAATTTCAACAACCACCAAACAGCTAAGACAGTAAATGAGAGCAGGTACACGGATTCTGCACAAAGACTTAAACACACAGCACAACCCGCGGATCAGAATCAGTTAGATGTCGCCTTTCTCACGGTTGGGGCTGAAAGCCGACAGCTCGCTGATTCTGATCTGTCTGCGGGTCAGCGCTTTGTGTTCACGCCCTTTATGCGCTGATTCCAAAGCTGTTAGTTTGATGTCTCTCCAAACAATATTGACCGAACCAGCAGCAAAAGAAGATCCAAACTACGCTTCCCATAAACATCGTCATGTATTCACTCTTACTTTTACTGTTTTGCTTCAACCACGATGCACAGCTCTCTCTCTCTCTGTACTGTTTTCTTCATTATTGCTTGCTTGTTATGCACAAGTTTACAGCGCTGTCGGCCGCCGATTTTTTTTTTCGTTTTATATACTTCCGAAAAGAAAACCTAATTTCTGCCGTTCAATACTGAACAAATTTAAACTTTTTAAAATTATGCAAAATGCAAAACACTTAGCCATGTCTCTAATAAAACTGCTGTAACTTCAGAGGTAATGTTCATGTGTTGATTAATGGTTTTCTTTCGTTTTTGATGTACTGCAGAATATTTTTATAAAATCCAGGCCAGAAAAATCACCTTCATGTTTTTCTGTGTTTATCTTCAGCTACTTTGACACAAAGGCATCTGCTGTGATGCTCACACCTTTGATAAAGTCTTGTGTGTGTCAGCTTCCTTTTTATAGATACAAAAATGTAAATGTATTGATCTGAATTATAATATTTCTGACTGTCAAAATTTCCCAGATTCAAATCGAATTAAATCGAATCATGGATCGAATCGATTCGGGACCTTGTGAATCGGAATTGAATCGATTCTAGAAATCAGTGACGATACCCAGCCCTAATCATACATCGTTTCAATCATTTTCAGGCTCTAAACATATAAACTAACAGTGGGAGAAGTCGCCAGAGTCGTTTACACGAATAAAACAGCTGTAAACAGCATTAATGCTACCCGGTTAACACAGCAAACTGACCAACATTGTACATGATGAGTTACAACCAGTAAAGTGAATAACTCCGACGAGAGCAGCCGACGTGTTTCCAGATGATCTACGGATCACTTCAGTACGAGTCGTTTATTAACACACTAAAACAGCATTAAGGGCATTTGGTTAATGAAACACAATGACCAACAGACTTTATAAATATTTTGACGATATCAAATTAATAGCTGACTGTGTAGGACTGCAAGTCCTCCGCAGGCAGTGTTGGGAAGGTTACTTTTAAAATGTATTCCATTACAGAATACAGAATACATGCCCCAAAATGTATTCTGTAACGTATTCCGTTACGTTACTCAATGAGAGTAACGTATTCTGAATACTTTGGATTACTTAATATATTATCATCCTGTTTACAACTACGTGAATGTACTATTGCTGTGATTTATTACTGTTACTGAAGGTCCGCGGCTCCGAACCGTAGTAAAGGACCTCTGGCTAATATGGTGGGTTCTGTGTAGGCTCGTAGCTGAAAACTAGCTTTACTTTGTTGTCTGGGTCAACTTTGTTAGCAGAGACAGAGAGAGGCGTTGAAAGGCTGCTCCAACGGAACTTATTGTTTTGGAGGAAAACGCGAACACGGTGTACAGTCGAGTCTTAATAGCTTACTTACAACTGGGCTCGTCAGGCTCTCTTCTTGGCTGCAGTGGTTATTATTATATTTATATGCTTCCAGCTCCCGTTTTTGCTCAATGACAGCTCGTACTTTTCCTTGTTCTCCCTCCCTCGCTCACAGACACATAACGGGTATGGCAGTCCGTTCTCCCTGCAGCACGGACTACACTGCCCATGATGCTACATTCTTTAGAGCTATACCTGTAGCATTCTCCCTATTAGCTTACCACAACAACAACTGGCGCTCTCTCACCCAGGAAACACGCACAGAGAGCGTCACCCTGTAACCATGGCAACCGTAACGCTGCTGCCTGGAACAACAGAACGTAGCTGTCAAACAAAACCCAAACAGTCCTGACCCGGGACAATATGAAACAGGGAAGTACCGCCGTGTAATCCATTTATTTCAACAAAGTAACTGTATTCTAAATACCACCTTTTTAAACGGTAACTGTAACGGAATACACTTACTCATATTTTGTATTTTAAATACGTAACGGCGGTACATGTATTCCGTTACTCCCCAACACTGTCCGCAGGTATGTTAGCCGAAGATCGTGAATTCACAAAGTCACAGAATAGAAACAAAATAGCTGCAAAGTCTGCCGACTGTGAGTCTGAAATATTATTTTTATTTCTTTCTTTTTTTTTTGCTGTTATTAAAATTTTAAAAAACCAAAGGACAATGAATGAGTCAGTACAAAAACATGAAAACACTGCCTCCTAGCGTCAATTTGTTTTATTACACCAAATCCATGATGGACAGTGTAAAATGTCGTTGGAGTGATAAATAAGTTCAATTTTTGTCAACATTAATAGTTAAATATATAACAGAATATTTATTTGCTGAAATAGTTTGTTTTAACTTTTCTCTCATTTAAAGAAGAAGTCATCACTTTTTTCACTTCAGTCATTTAGTCAATTTTTGCAAAAAAACAAACAAACCCAAACCCAAATGCAAGTTATTAATGTGGAGCGATTGCAAATGTTTACAGCAGTTTCTATGTTGCAGAGATCGTGGAAAGAAAAAAGGTGACAGTTACTTCTGGTCATTTTCACACTCACTGTGTCTTTTGTGTTAGTTCCTCATTTGACATCTTTTTTGAACACTTCTTTAAAATCCTCACATCCAAAGAACTGACTGCTCGACAAACATCATGAAATCATGTAAGTTGTCACATTTTCACTATGATACAAATATCAAGGTTTTAGGAAAATATGATTTGATTTTCTGCAGTTCTTTGATTCACAGATATCTAGATGAATATGTTTAGAGAAAAATGAATCAAAAGAAAATTAAAAAGTTTATGAGACTTTCAAGACATGAATTCACGGTCTTTAGTAGAATTTTTCAGAAATCAGAAACATAAATTATGTTTAATTGTTGAAGAATATTTTTAATAAATTGTATAACTGCTTTAGACTCACACCTTCCTCTTTCTTCTCTTTCATCATTTAATGATTAAACTTTGTGAAATCAACACTGTATGTATATACTCTGTATAAGGCTGAACATTTATGTATCTATATTTTTCAGAGTGACAATAACTAGCAGTAGTAATTTTGACCTTACATGACATCTTAACAGCTTTTCCTTGGTTAACAAATAATCATATAAAGTGTTTCCTGTGTAAACTACAGATTCCCTTGAACTTCACTCTCTTGCAACAAAGATGGCTGGAACTCTGACTTTTCTTCTCGTTAGTTCTCAGCTGCAGGGTGAGTGAAAGAAACTCAAAATCTACTTTGCGTAAGATGATTAAAGTTGATAATAATAATACACTATTGTTAATTTAAATCATTTACTTAAATTATCTGACATCACTATTCAAGATGAATGTGCAGTAAACTACCAAGGCTTTTTATTGATGAGATATTTACAGTAAAAGTGTTTTGTATTAGCATCTCAATTCAATACTGAGTCGTTGTAACGCGATAAATATGAAGGAAGAGATAAAACTGTTTGGGTTTTTGTTGTTATTGTTGTTTTTTTATTATCGTGTTGTGTTTCAGGTGCACTGTGCAGAACATTCAACATTGAAATGCCACAGAAGATAAATGTTTTGAGAGGATCCTGTGTGACCATCCCCTGCTCCTTCGATGTAGAGAGGAGATTTGAAAATAACTTAGATGACTCATGTAAAGCATATTGGAGTGATTCACCTTCATTTACCACTGAAAATGCAAAACTAAAGCCAACTAAAGAGATGACAGGAGACTTAACAAAGAAAGACTGCACCACAACTTTCAATAATGCAAGTTATCTTCAAAGTACTAAATACTATTTCAGACTGGAGTGTAATAATGGACTGAAATACACATTTAAACAAACTGGTGTAGATATTTCACTCATAGGTAAGATATTTGTTTTATCCATTTAGTGACAATTCATGAACAAATTACACTTGTGGAACTGCTTTGAGCTTGCTCTGAATTCACTGGATTTTACTCAGCATATAAAAACTGAAACTGCTGCTCATTGACTGACCAGAATGTCTTCCCACCAGCTGCTCCTCCCTCACTGACTCTGACTCCATCCACACTGGAGGTGAAGGAGGGAGCCTCAGTGAGTCTGACGTGCTCTGCTCCAGCTCCATGTTGGTCTCATCCTCCAGCTCTGACATGGAGCCCTAACCTGGGTCAGAGTCAGGAGACACTGCAGGAGAATCAGGACAAAACTAAAGTCAAGACCTCTGTTATGAATTTCATTGCTTCTCACCTCCATCATGGAAATAAAATCTCCTGCACTGCTGTCTACCAGAAACAAGATGGTAGCCTTGATGTCACTGCTGAAACAAGTTTAACTCCTGATATTTCATGTGAGTTTATTTTTTTCTCTTCTTCTAAACAGAAATTGCAATAATATACTTTCTTGACTTGGTTTAAATTAGACATAAAATGGTCAGTCAATTACAGTGATGTTATGAGTATGCCATAACAACCTCTTTGGGTTTTATAAAATATACTGAAGACTTTAAAAGTTTGAATTTAATTTCATACTTTCATTTCATACATGCAGACTTTACTCTTCAAACGATTTTCACTGATGTGTGATCGTCTTAACGATATACGTTTTTCTTTTGTTAGCTTTGTATTTTACTTTAGGATGTCTTCAAAACTAACAACACAAAACCACATTTAGTGAGTCATGTTGCACAGTGGTTTTTTATTTCAACAGCAGCTTTTCATTTACATCGTATTATAACGTTTTCTTACATTATCATGTTTCTAATTTAACACACGAGCTTGTCGGAACTTTCAGATTCACTCTAAAGCTCGAACAAGAAAGTAGAATTGCAGTTTTATTTTAGACATTTGGCTTTGTTGTCATGAATCGCTGTGCGACAGGCAGGAGTTGGACCCAAAATGCAGACACTCAGGCACGAGGTTTTAAACACAAAGAACTCAGCTTTATTTGCTGGCAGGAGAAAGGCATACAACGTAAACTAAACTCACAAACTAAACTCACAAGGGAGACACAGGAAGATCCACACAGCAAGAGGGACGACGCGACACTGACTCAGAGAAACATGGAGTTTAAATACACTGGGAAGTAACGAGGGGAATGAGACACAGAAGGAGAGCACAGCTGGGGGAAATCAGAACTGACGAGACAGGGAGCAAAGTAGGATACACTCACATGAGACACAGACCTTCAAAGTAAAACAGGAAGACGCAAACTTGACTAGGGGAGACAGAGCAACTAAGAAACACAGACAATACCAACAACAAAGAGACACAGAGGGGAGCTACTAGATACTCAGAGAACTAAACAGAATACAAGAAAACCAAACAAAGACACTACACTAAAGAATAAGCTGGGACAACAAAGTGAACTAAGAACATAATACAAAAAGGCACAAGAAACTCAAAACACTGGGTCACTGACCAAGGACCATGACATTTGTGGTCTGTAATAAGTTCTATTAATAGTTCAGATAAAGTGCAAAATGACCTTTGATGTTTGATTTACATAATACTCATTTTTAGATTCACCCAAAGATGTACACATTTCCATCAGTCCTTCTGCTCCAATATTAGAAAACCAAAAAGTGACTCTGACCTGCAGCAGTAATGCCAACCCAGCAGTAGAAAACTACACCTGGTACAGAGCTGATGGAGACAAGGAGACATTTATTGGAACTGGAAGCTCTTTTAATGTTACTGTTTCAACAATCAAAAGTATATTTTTCTGCAAGGCTACAAATGCACTTGGATTTAAACTATCAAGCAACCTACAAATAGATGTTCAATGTATGTATTAATTTTCCATATTTACTCTTTACATATCACAACTAGAATTCCATTAATAGGATTGAAGGATGCACAATACATAAATTATTGTAATGAAACCAGAAGCAGTAACTGATCTTTGGGGTGGAGTTAAATAAAGACTGACATTAATCACATTACAAGTAGTTAATTTAAGTATTGGTCATTAAAATTAGGAATTCCTGACAGCCACATTATTAGGCACAAAGTAAGAAGAATTAAAAAAATTCAAACTTTCTTCAAATAGCTCTAAATCTTTCATCAATAAATCAGTTAAAGATTAAAGACAGTTAAAGTTAAATACAGAAGAAAAGGTTATTTCATTTGACATGAACAGTCTTCAGAAAGAAAAGCCAAGAAAAACTTGTCATGTTTACTCTTCAGTTTCTGCTTACGATGAAACATTTATATTGGTGTGGTTTGCTCTCTGCTAATATTTAAAGATACAATTTTGTGTTATGCATTCAAGAGTATTTAATATTATTTAAAAAAAAACATTTGAAGCACTACTGTATTACAAATATTTACACTTATTCTGTAAATAAAACTGTCCTAACATTTCAGTCTGCATGTTTCTGTGCCCATTTTTTCAGATTCACCTAAAAACGTTACAGTTTCAGTCAGTCCTTCTGGTCCAGTACCAGAGAACAGCAACGTGACTCTAACCTGCAGCAGTAATGCCAACCCAGCAGTGAGGAACTACACCTGGTACAGTGCAGATGGAAACCAGGAGACTTTTATTGGGACAGGAATGAGTTTATCTATTAAAGTCTCCAAAGAGAGACGAATATTGTTTTGCAAAGCTGGAAATGAGATTGGAGTTGGACGTTCCAGCAGCATTCAAATTGAAGTTCAATGTAAATATCACATTTTACATCTGTTTAACATTTTCTCTATCCACATCTAATTTGCATGTACATTTGTATAATATTACGATTCAACAAAAAAAAGACAGAGAAAGAGGCAGACTAATTCAATGACAAAAATGACCTTTGCTTAGCCAGAGCAGGAGACAATGTAAACAGAGTACAATGCCAATAATCCAGCAAATGAGGAAAAACGGGTAATCTTAAAAACTGGCACAAGCACACCTGGACCAGACAGGACCAGACTGCAGCAAAGTACAAAGCACTATATGCACAAAGGGTAATCAGTTAATGAAACACAGGAGGGTCACAAGACGCTACCACAAAGATTCAAGACAATTAATGAAGAAGAGACAAGTAAACCTAAGAGCACTACACAATTACTAAGAAAAGGTTAGGAACCATATAAAATACAAAAAGGGAAAATCAGACAGAAAACTGAAGGAAGGAAATACAGAGAAGGAAAACACAGAAATACTGAGCGAAATAAAAAACTCTAATAAAAATAGAAACTGTAACTAGGAGAACTAAATACATGATAATGAAGATGTGATAAAGTAACTACTAGCCAAACAGATGATTTAAATAATATATTAGAATTTAAAGTCCATAAACTCACAACTGTGTGTGTGAAACCCAAGACCATAGGAGATCTGATACCAACAAGCAGCAATGTCACTCTGACATGCTGGAGTAATGCCAGCTGAGCAGTAAGAAAGTATTTGTGATGCAGCGCTAACAATAACTGTGAAAACTGATGGGGAACAAACACATTTTATGAATCAAAGATTTAAAGTTAACAGTCTGTTTAGCTCAAGTCTGAAAATTATGTCAAAGTCAGTAAAATTTAAAGCATCCCATGTTCAAAAAGGATTTCGCTTCATATTGATAACTATGATCAGTGCTTCTTTTTGGTAATTTCTGTAAAATTTATTCAACATGATTGTGACTAACTCATCTCTCTCTCCTTTCAATAATAGACCCTCCACAGATCCTGTTCTCATCACACTGCACCACAACAGAAAGTCAGCTCGACTGTTCCTGTGAGACTCTGGGAAACCCGTCCCCCAATATACACTGGTATTTGAATGGACTAACTGTCAATCACTCTAAATGCGAAATATTCAATGAGACTCTGAACAGGACAATTCTGAGGAGCTTCTTCACTCTGAATCAGCCTCATAAGAAGAATCATCTCACCTTGATTTGTCGCACCGTCAACTCTCTGGGCTCGGCCAGTCAACAATTTTGTGTCAGCACCCAACAAATTTCCACAGAACATCAACGTATGTCTTTTGTACACATGTAAATATTATTGCTTAAGTTGTATGTGTACTAAAGTGGAGGCCAAGGATGTTTGAAACCTTAGCCAGTGATACAGTGTACTCTACAGACCCCACAAACAGATAATGTTAGGATTACATCTATGCTCCTCTAGGATTCACTTGCAATCAATTTCTTTGTAAAAAGTTTTAGTTACCCTTTAATCCATATGAAGAATGAATCTGTTACTTCAGTCCAGTTATAATAGACACACTAGGAGTTTCATAAAATGTATGTTGTGAGTTCAAACAAACCTTATTTTTTAAAGACTACACAATTAATATACAGGTATTTTTCTTTTTCTTTTTTTAAATTCAGTTCTGTATCCAGCGATAATATCCACTCTTGGAGTGCTACTGTTAGCACTGTTACTATATGTGTTTTTTATCAGGTAAGTAAACAACATGAGACTTTTTCAGAAAACCTTCACACTTTACTGTAACAGTAAACTTTATTTGTCCTGATTCTATTTGACTAAATGCTGATAATTACTTTGTTTATTTGGGTCTTCGTTTGTTAAAAAAACACTTTTGCAGCTGATTTAATACTCAACATTGGTAACACTATTGATTAAATGTAATATCAATCAAATCTGTTCATCGACAGTCCATATGACATGCTACTGGTGGTTAATATTTGCATGTATTCATTTTCAAGACGTCTGTTTACATTGTCTGTTAACATTCAGTAATGCATGTACAACTGTATTATTGCTTGCTAGCAGACAATTAATCTATTCATGCTGTGAACTAAAATTTAAATAGTGGCAAAACTACGATGTATGAATTGTATGCATATATGCTTGATATTCTACTTTATTTTTTAGGGCTCAGAAGAGTCCCTGTAAAAATGAAGGTCACTTAACAGATGAAAACAACACAGTTGCAACAAGTCAGCCTCTAACTGAAGAAGGGAATGAGGTGCTTTAAGTTCCTTTTAACAGTGTTGACAAATGCTGATGCTTTTGTAACTATACAGCAAGAAGTAGATTATCTTTACCACTGATATTTTCTATGTAATTGTAGGAACCAAACACAACAGAAGAGTGCATTTATGCAAACGCTGATGGGCTGAGAGGGGCAGAAAATCTTCACCCTGCAAACATCGCTGGACCAAGCAGCACTGACTTTCCAAACTCTGGGCCAAACCATGCAGAAGGAGGATGCAAAAAATCAGACAAGAAAGAGGACGAGTGCGAACTGATTTACTCTAATGTGAACTGGAAAATGAAAAGCAAGAAAAAGAAGGGTGAAAAGTCTTTGGACATGAATCCATCTGGTAGATCTTATTTGGAAGAGGAGAAGTGCATGGTGAGGGGAGTTAACACAAAGTCTGTGAGCAATGCAGTAGAAATGGGAGGCCTGTATGCTCAGGTGGAGCCTATGAGGAAGGAAGTGGGGTGTGAATATGCACAAGTCAAATTTAAAGAACAAAGCGCTATGCAAAAATAGATATATAGTGCTGTGAAAAAATATTTAACCCATATTTCCTGATGTCTTGCTTTTTGCATATTGGTCACACTTACGAGTTTCAGAACATTAAACTAATCTTAATATTAGGAAAAAAGGCACTTTTTATTTAAAAAAAAAAGTCAAAATCTATTAAAATGTTTTGATTATCTGAAACATTTTAATGTGACAAATGTGGAAGGAAAAAAGAAATCAGGAAGCAGACAAATACTTTGCATAGCATAATGCAACCTTTTGCATTGTTGAGCTTACTACAAAATAAATAAATAGCTGGTCTGTTCTCTGGGTGTGTCCTTGACACATGTAGTCACTATGTGGCAAGGCCATTTAGCAATACAATTACAATCCCTTCGTTCAGGCTTCTCTGGCACAGTATCTCAGACACTGCCTGATATTTTCTTAAACTTGGTAACTACCAGGTGGCTACAACTGGTCCAAGGAGACCTGTTAGAGAAGCTAGGAGAAACTCTGGACATGCAGTTTGCATGCTTGAAATTTGGTGGTAATTCATTTTAGTCTGATTAGCCTGCAACAAACACATGGCTCTGAGCATGACTCAGTTATAGTCTAGCTTCATCTGGGATGTGATAATGCCTTCCTATGATTGAATGCTCCAAATTCCAAGTAATAAAATGCAAAAATGTTTTAGTGGCCAGCTATAAATAGTCTATGCTCAAACCATTTCCAGCTTTCATCAAAGGATTGGTGTTAAATTTGGAGAACATGATGAAATCATTTTTGGAAAAATCTTCTAAAATAATTAAATAAAAAAAGATTAAATGTAAAATAATTTAAATAATTTAAAATATAGAATATAACTACACAAACATCTCAAACTTATCATTGTTTAGCTGTTTTGTTTGTTTGTTTTATTAACATGCAATTGCAGGAAAAGTGTTGTTAACTGTTCTGATAATTAGTTATTGTATTGTGTACCCAATCACACACTGTCTATAGAGGTGATATCAATATATTTATAGTATCATGATATGCAGACATGATAATTATGAAAAATACTAGGACCATTCACACTCAGTTGTGCTTGATTTAATTTTTTGTCTTGCTGTAGGCTATAAATATAATGAAGTATATTTAAACATAAATACAAGTGATTCATTTTCTTGTTTTGTTTTTTCAATATATTATTTTGTCAAAGATTTTTTTTAAATTCAGTGAATCTGGGAGTTTTTTGTCTTTTGTTAACGTGCACTTGTGCTTTCGAGTTCACTCGTGGATTTGCTCTTTCATATTCATAGAATGTATTCACTTGCTATGACACACTAGATATGGGGGTGATTGATGTCATTTCACTGATTAAATGTTCTGGGTTGCATTGCATTGGCTGATAATATTTGTTCATCACCGGATCTAACCTGATTTTGAGTTCCTACGTTCCTCCTTACTGCATTATGAAAAGTGATGTATAAATATGTATGTAATAATTTTTCTAAGCACTTACGTTAACACAGGAATCTGTCCAAATCCATCTAACCTTTGTCACACTGCTTTGGAATTTAATGGACAACATGTGATGAAGTGTTTAGCAAACTGTAAATTCAGTGAAACAAACAGAGCCCTTCTTTCCGAGTTTCTCACTTTCAGACTGACTGCCTTAAATGAGCACTGCAAGTTTCCTGTTTGAGGCTGAATAGCAGAGAGTGGCAGAGCAATTTAGGTTGTGGTCAAAAGGTGGACTTGAGAACAGAAACAGACTGGGACATCACAAACACAGTGAAGCAGCATCTCTCTGGCCAGGTACGTTTCTCATAAGATATAAAGATTGAACTTCCTTTCTGAAGATCTAAAGCTGTATTACTAATGTAAAGCTAAGTTTTATGCTTTGTTCAACCTGGAAGAACTTGAGGATTCTAGTGTAGAAAAATCAACTGTAGTACTATACACTTCCTCAGTAACTGATTTTGTGTCAGTGTATTATGACCTGTATTATAAATACAATGTTACAGCTGCTGCGTTTCAGAGGTTGAAAGGCCAAAGGTGACTTATCGGATGCTGTAAAGTGACTGCTGTCTTCATGGCCTCTGTTCATCTGCTTAGACTGCTGAGCTTGATGACTGGTAATAATGACCTGTTTCTGTCTCTGGTTCTGTTGCTGATAATGCTTTTAAACAGTTTGTGCAATGTAAAAACAAGTGTCAACGTAGAATGACTGCACCATATGAGTGAGAGAAAAACAATGGGAAAAAAACAACATAAAAGCTGCACAGGTTTTACGAAAATCTTATTTCCATACTATTGGTATTACTGTATTATTTTCCTGTAGTAATACTTTTGGCTACTTTGATAGTGTGAAAAAGTCATAATCGTGTAACCTCATCAAATTAATCTTTAGTAATTTTGCAGTAAAGGTAGGATATATTCCTTAGAATTTGAAGACGGAAAGCAGAATACAGGAAGACAGAACATCCACTCATTTCATTTTTAATGAGTTGACAGCAATATTAGGTTGATTTCTGAGAAGTCACTGGTGGTTTTTTGTTATTTTTATAGGGTTGATGTCTCTTAGTGGTTAGCCAGCTTTCATAATAGCATCTCTCTGTGCATCAGAGTTTCTATTTGTGGGTCACCTATTTTGTTTTATTATTCGTCAGCAAAGATATTATTACAACATTTTGGGGTTTTGTGATGTTTTTGACCTTCCCTTCTGCTCTACTCTTCCTCTCACCCTTTTGAGGTACCTCACTTCTCCAGCAGGTGAAAGGCTTCAGCGTTAGAGTACCCAAAACAGTTGTTGCTGATGAAGGAACCTGTGTTGTGGTGCCATGTCAGACAGAACCTTACAATCGAGTTATCTGGTACCAGTATCATAATCTAAAGTATCCTGTTGTTTATGATGGACTTTATTCTAATAACGTGGAACAGCAGTTCAGAGGACGCACCAAAGTATCTGGCAAACCTGCAGAGGGAAACTGCACCCTGAAGATTGACAATGTGAGCACAGCTGACCATAACCTACGTGTTTATGTTTGGATCAATCCAGACTCTCAGACAACTCAGACATTCCATGATCAAACTGTAACTATCAGTGTTGGTAAGTGAATATTGGCAAACTTCCATTTAAGTCAAACTGACCAATGTTAGGTGCCAGTTTAGCTCAGTGGATGAGTAGGTGACTGGGCAACCACATGTGTTTAGAGAGCGGCACCCGGGTATGGGTATGAGGCCCTTTGTTGCGTTTCTTCCCCTCTCACTCTCTCCCCCCTGCCTCCCTGTTCATCTCACTGCAATATCACCATAAAGGCAAAAAGCCAAAAAGTATTATTTAGAAAATGACTATGATTGCAGGAGCTTAATTAAAAAATATATAAAAAATTCTGTGAAAATGTAAATAAAAACAACTAAAAACTAGTTCTGACAGAATTTGGAAAACTCAAAATCTGTTACAGCATCCAAGAAACCCAGCACATAACATGGCTACTTGGTTTAAGTGTACAATAGCAATTTGCCATACAGTACATGTCATTTAGAAAATTCTAAATCTCAAGATATACAAGACATTTTTTTCTCTTTATTACGTTTTGTTTTTTGTTTTTTGTTTTTTAACTTCTAGAAAGAAAAGCTCCCATAATCTACATACAGAAGCAAATGGTGGAAGGGGAGAATTTCCAGGCCAACTGCAGCATAATCTACTCTTGCCCTTTCTTACCTCCATCCCTTCAATGGAATGCAAACACACTTCTGGAAAACTACACTTTTGTGGATTTCCATATGGAGGTGCATGGCCAGTGGTTCTACCAAAAAACACTGCGAGGAGTAGCAACATATCTGATGCATAACAGGAGGATTCGCTGTTCGGCTAAGTTTAAAACCTTTACCATGGGAAGTGAAATGACACTCAACATTTTATGTGAGAAAAGCAATATGTGCTCCAAATACAGTAAATCGTAGACCTACATTTATTTATCTTAACAAACTGCCTTGTTGTTATGATTTCCTATATCCACAGATAAGCCTGTCACTGTTACAGTGAAAAAGGAAAAGAAAGTTGTGGTGGAAGGTAACAGCATCAACATTGAGTGTGTTGCTAATAGTAACCCCCCACCACACAAATACTTATGGTTTATAAGACAATTAGACCAGCACAAGATAGAAAATTCAACTCAGAGTACAAAGCATTTCAACAACATTGCACGAGATACATCTCTGTCCTGCATGGCTCAAAATGCTTTTGGAGTGCAACAGTCCGTCTGGGTGGATCTGGATGTTCAGTGTAAGAAAAAAAGAAACACACACACACACACACACACACGCACACACACACACACACACACACACACACACAACAAATCACAATAACATAATAAAAATAGGCTAATCATCCTAGAAAATATATCAATATTTGTCATCTTAGTAGGGGTGTGGAAAAGGTATATTATATTTTGAATTGCATCACTACAAGGAAACCAAATATCAATATTTTATTTAATCAATTAAAATAATCTGGGAATAATTAAAACAAGAAGTTTCAGCTCACACACCACCATCCAAAGATAACTTTAGACAAACAAGGGTATGTTAAATCCGCTCAACCGAAATAAGTGCCCAAAACTGGACACACAATTTGACGAAGCTACTTCATATTTAAGAACAAGTCAGTTGCTCAGTCATATGAGTAAAAATAGAATAGCAACCTCCTAGTGTCAGTCAAAAACACCAGTCCCTGTAAATTGAACTCTTTCACGATGAGAGGAGGTGGAGAAAAGATAAACTCCAGTTATCTTATGAAATCCTACGTGCCAGCCGCTCGAAATTCCAAACTGCTGCAAAAATGGCCAAAGCGGGTTTCCTATCAAAAATTATCCTGGCTAATGGTCACAATCCCCGAACGCTATTTAAAATTTTTAATTTAGTGGTCAATCCCTGCCCTGTTATCCCGCTGGCGTGCTCTCCGGCTCTTTGTGAACAATTTTTAAATCACTTCTTAGATAAAGTTTCATCTCTTAAGTCTTCACTTCCTTTAATGTCTAGCCCTGTTTGTACCCCTGGTTGTTCGTCTACTTTCCAACAGTTTGAGCCCGTGTCACTCCTTACTCTTAAGCATTTAGTTGAACAACTGAACAATACTAATCCTATACATGATACCCTCCCATCTCGCATAGTTAAGGACTGCTTCGATGTAATTGGACCCAGTATTTTATCGCTATTGAATTCTTCCTTACTCTCTGGCTGCGTCCCGTCAGCTTTTAAACATGCTATAGTTCAGCCTGTTCTTAAAAAAAGGAACCTTGATTATAATCATTATGTGAATTACAGGCCGATCTCTAAGCTCCCGTTCCTGTCCAAAATCCTCGAGAAGATAGTTCTTCTACAACTCCAGGCGTACCTGGATGAGAATCACATTAATGATAAATTCCAGTCTGCCTTCAAACCACATCATAGCACTGAAACAGCGTTGCTTAGAGTCCTCAACGATCTTCTTCTAATTGCTGATACTGGACGCTCTGCAGCCCTAATTTTATTGGATTTATCCTCGGCCTTTGATATGGTAGATCACAACATCTTATTAGCGAGGCTTGAGCATACTGTAGGCATTAAAGGTGTTGCCCTTGATTGGTTTGAATCATACCTCTCCAATAGGTCCTTCTCGGTCAATCTGGGCACCTGCTCTTCCTCCGCTGCACCTGTCTGCTGTGGCGTGCCTCAAGGATCTGTGTTGGGCCCTACTCTTTTCTCACTGTATATGCTCCCTCTACGTGCAATCTTTGAGAAATATCGCACCGCCTTTCACTGCTATGCTGATGATATACAGATCTTCTTTGAACTAAATGATGATCTTGCTTTGTCCTTGCACTGCTTTCAAGAGTGCATGCGTAA
The DNA here is from genome assembly GCF_056152115.1 of Neolamprologus brichardi. NCBI lineage: Eukaryota > Metazoa > Chordata > Actinopteri > Cichliformes > Cichlidae > Neolamprologus > Neolamprologus brichardi. Next base: position 22,598,250 of record NC_142114.1, on the reverse strand, counting down.
GGTCAAAGATTGGCTCTTAGCAAACTCTCTTATCCTAAATGATAAGAAAACTGAAATCGCGGTATTTGGCAGCAACGTTCCTCGTGGCCAACTTTGTGATGCCTTTGGTTCCCTTACCAGCTCCCTTTCTGACACTGTTAGCAATTTGGGCGTGTTGCTTGACAGCTCGTTCAAATTCGATAAACAAGCGTCTGCTGTAGTTAGATCTAGTTTCTACCAACTGCGTCTCATCTTTAAGGCTAGGCACTATGTTCCACATAAGGACCTGGAAAATCTCATCCACGCCTTTGTGACTTCTAGGCTGGATTACTGCAATTGACTGTATTTCGGTCTTCATTCTGCCCTTCTTCATAGACTGCAGACAGTCCAAAATGCTGCGGCACGCATTCTGACCAGAGCTGGGAAGTTTGCCTGTATTACCCCTGTTCTAGCTGACCTGCATTGGCTACCCATTAAATACCGCATCCAATTTAAAATACTGCTGCTTACGTTTAAAATTACCAACAACACAGCACCGAGCTACTTTAGCAAACTCCTTAAATCGTATGTTCCTGCCAGAGCATTAATATCATCTACTCAGTTACTCTTGGTGCAGCCTAGATCTCGGCTGAAGTCTAGAGGTGACCGGGCGTTTGCCCTGGCTGCACCAGAGTTGTGGAATAACCTTCCGATTGTGATCCGGGCGTCCGATTCTATCCAATCTTTTAAATCACGGTTAAAAACCTATTTGTTTAATCTCGCTTTTCCTGCTTGTTAATGCTCGTACCTGATTCTTAGACTTACTCTATTTTTCTTTATACATATTTTTTATGGCTTGTGCTTTTACTATGTTTTTACTTGATATGCATTTTATACTACCCCTGTGTATTAGTGGCAATGACCTGTGACTATATTTGATACTTTGTTGAGGCCTTATAATACTCATGTTACTTTTCTGTCTTTTATGTTAAGCACTTTGGTATACCGCTGGTTTTTAAATGTGCTCTATAAATAAAGTTTGTTGTTGCTGTTGTTGTTGTTCTGCAACTGACTGCAACTTGTAGTGACTAAACCCATTTGTAGGCATGTTTTGGTCATGAATGTGCATGATACGATTTTAGAGCTTTGTTGGAGATGTTAGTGTATGCCCAGTGAAAGTGTCTGCATGCATGTAGACAAGCATGAACAATTTAAACTATGTTTTACTCACTTACTGTTGTTAAGCAGTTGTAGGATATTTATATTTATCATATCTCTTTGTCATTCCACTTGTCTTCTCTTTGCCATAAATAATTTTAAGCTTCAAAAACCTTAAAACTTACAGTGGCTAAAATGCATGTAAATAATCTTCATTTCTGCCAGAAACTAATTTTTAGCAGAAAGACATCATGGTTTCCTTAGACTTCCACCACTCTTCATTATAGGGAGTTTTGTCAAAAAGGGCCTTATAAATTGTAAGTTTAGGCCAAGATGATAAATAATTTTCATGTTCACTGAAAGTTATAAACCACACATATCCAAGAGGTTCGCATAAATGTGATGTAGTAATATTTATATTTGGTCTTTTTAGATCGCCCTGTAATCCTACCTGAGACCTCGTGCCACCTTACAGGAGACCTTCTGAGGTGTATCTGTTTGGTTGATGCATCCCCTAATGCTTCTATATACTGGATTATAAATGGAAATTACACCCATTTGTCCTCATTCGCCTCTGCTTTGACAAATAAGAAACATGTAGTCTTTGGGGAAATAAAGATTAAAGTTAAAACCCAGACCAATGTATCATGCACAGGCAGAAACCAACATGGAAGTGACACCAAACAGATACCTGCAGTCAGTTTGTCAAAATCATGTAAGTAGCACTCAAGACTAACAGTGTGTATATGTTTGTGTATTCAGGCATGAATGGTGTTTACCCAATTTCCTTCGGAGTCAACCTTCAGGATCAATAAAGTTTTATTGAATTAAATTGAATTGAATTGAATGTGTGTCTGTAAAAAAAAAAGTTTCTTTGTTTTTCAGCCCCTTTGCTGTGGCTCATGCTCCCAGGAATGATTTTCCTCTTTGGATGTGCTGTTCTCATTTACAGAAAATATCCTGTAAAGAGGTTAGTAAACTGTGTTTCTTGTTATTGAGTTTTGTGCTTAAGATGTAAAAGTATTAACACAGATTTCTTTTTAAATACTTGACAAACATATATTTCAAATTTACTGAATTCAAATATCTTTTAGATTATTTTTTGGAGGAGGTCATGTCCAGCAACAACAGATAAACAACATTTTTCAGCGGTGAGGAAAATCATTTCAAATGAAGTAGCTACCTCAGTTTTGATGATGTGTTGTAAAGATGTGATAATTAGTATGCAATAAGTAAAGTAGCTTTATTTATCTGAGCAACAAAAACCTTTTCACAATGATCGGGGGTCAGTTGCTGCAGAATATAACATGGTATGTCTCTAAATGAGCAAAAATATTTAAAGTTTCTGGGTGGCTTTGTAATATTTTTCTTCTAACTTTTGCTAGCTCACAAAATGAAGACACACAAATACACCTACAGAGACCTGACAGAGACCTGGAGATGGAAAGACTTTCCTGTGTTTATGACAATGATTTCCTGGAAGAAATGCAAAGATCGGCGAGATCTCAACACTACCAAAACAGTGAAACACTTCTCCAAAGCAAAAATGAAACAGAGCCACTTGACAAGGTTTTACCACAGAAAATACTCATTTCAAGTGTAAAGCATATGAAATCACACTACATGTATCAGATTGGAAGTTGATGTAGATCTTGACACATATAATCAAATTGCTCAAATCCGACTGTATAGTTATGTTATGCTATTGTTTTTTTTTAACTATTGTAATTTCTCAAACATCTAAAAGTAGTAAAATTATATATTTTACTTCCCACAAAATTTGTATTGCAACATGAGGGTTTATCTGGAGTAATGACCAGAGGGAATTTGCTGCTGTCTCACACAGTGGGTTCCATTGTTGTTGGAGCAATATAGTCTACTTGCAATGCATATTAGAGTGACATACTTTTGTACTCTCAGTTTTCTCTTAAGCAATTCTGTTAGACTTGTCACTGTTAGACTAGACTTTGCTTTGCCAAAGCATCAGTTATATTTTTGAACATATACATGTCTATCTTTATTTCCTGTTGCAATCTTAACGTGTTAGTGTTCCTAATGCTAACAAACAAGGAAATCAATATTTAAACAACAGAAAACTGAATTGCAAGCAGAAGAATACTTGTTCTTTACTCCACTGCAAAACTGACAAACATCTATAATCATGCCAAGGTGGGAATATATTCAAATAAGGATAATTAAAATATTGTGAAAAACAATTTCTTACACAATGCCCTCTTCTATGAGAGGTCTAAGTTTGAATATAAAATATATTGAATATATATATATATATTATATATATTTGAATATATAAAAGTTTATGATTATAGAACTTCAGACAAAGAGGGGCCAACATCAATTGCAGTTTTGCATTTGAGTTAATATTAACTCACTGGTAGCTGCTATAGCTTTTTGTAGTCCCCTGTGTGTTTGATGGAGCTTGACTATGACTCAGTGTTTCCAGTTTCTCACATTTTATATCAGCTTGTCTTGTCTTGAACCCACGAGTTAACCTGTAAGTCTTTCATGAAATACAGCCGGAGTCAGACTAGTTGTAGTTTTAATCACAGCATTTTGGAATCTTCTGCTGCTGCGTAAGTAAATTTATTTACCTAATGAAATGAAACATAGCAGAGCCTGCTTGCAGTTAAGAAATTAAGCAATTAAAATCATATCCAAAAGTTATTTTAACCATATTTTTAGAAAACGGAAACAGGATCACAATTACAACTGAGGTTACAACTGCATCTATTGCTCAAACGTCATCATGCTGATCTGAATTCTTTAAAATCAAATGTCTGTGACAGAGAAAACAAATTATATGCTGATGATATTGTAGTAATAAGCAAAGATGCTATTCATTCTGTGTCAGTGTTATTAGAGGTTGTTGAAACAAACTCTAAACATAGCATTAACCCCATACTATATAAATTATTTAGTTATTTGCATCCCTGTTGTATGAAATGTGCCTCTAACAAAATAGAAACAACAGAAGATCTTAGCTGCCAAAAAGGCTGTGACGTGTGATGTGTCATTATTTTCAAAAATGGAAAATTTGTCTGGGAAGCAAGAGGAAAATTTATCCAGTATAAAATAATTGTTCGGTATTACCACACTCTTTCTAGACAATGTAAGTTTATTCAAGGATGCTTTGTGAGGGATTTTTAGGACAGAAACAGGTATAAAGAAATGGTATAAAGAAAAAAGCTAAGCTACTTCTTTTTTGGACAACAACATGCTTACACACAAAGTTGTTCCAAGTGGAAAAATAGAAAGTAATTTTAAAATGTCATTTGTCTTTCTAACCACAAACATTTCAGTTGATATGTGTTTCTTTTTTTTTCTAAATGTTGATTTAGGTCAATAATGGTGTCTACAGTGAGGATTGAGATCATTCTCTCAGTTTACATCATTTCATTCCTGATCGGCTTCCCCTGTAATCTCTTGGCTCTCTATGCATTTAGTACCAAGGTCCGTTCCAAGCCACGTCCAACAGACATCCTGCTGCTTAATTTGACCATCTCCGACCTTCTGTTTTTGCTCATCCTTCCTTTCAAGATGCACGAGGCAGCATCTGGTATGAAGTGGGATCTGCCCAACTTCATGTGCTCCATCACTTCCTTCACATTTTTCTCCACAATCTACACCAGCTCCTTGCTGCTGATGGCAGTCAGTGTGATCCGCTACATAGGAGTAGCATTTCCTATCAGCTATCATCTACTGCAGAAACCTGTGTATACAATTGTTATCAGTGTTGCTGTTTGGCTCATCTCATCAGCACACTGCAGCATTGTTTTCGTCATCCAGCATCACCCATCTCTGGCCAGTAATAACTCCAATGCGTGTTATGAACAGTTTTCAGAGAAGCAGTTGAAGATCCTCCTCCCAGTACGTCTGGAGTTTTTCTTTGTACTCTGCCTCATACCTCTTCTTATTTGTGTTTACTGCTACTTGCGCTGCATCTCGATTCTGTACAGCCGTCCCAGGATATCCCAGATGCAGAAACAGAAGGCCGTTGGCATGGCCTCAGGGACTCTTGCTGTGTTCCTCATTTGTGTTCTGCCATACAATTTATCTCATTTAGTGGGTTACATCCAAGGACAAAGCCCAGAGTGGAGGTACTACACCTTTCTGCTTAGCTGCTTCAACACTTGCATTGATCCAATTATCTTCTACTTTTCCTCGTCCACCTTTCGCTTCTCAAGTGAAACATTCATTTTTAGGAAGTGGTTCACTTTATTAGGACTGAAAAGGAACAACAGCACCACTAACTAAGAGATGGAAAAATACTTTTTCAAAATTAAATGTACCATTAACACATTTAAGTTCACTGCTGATGATGATCTAATATTTTTCGAGAGGACTGTATTTTCCTTTTGAAACCATTTTTCCTGTTTTCTGCAAAATTCAAAGACATGTTTGTTGCATATGAAAATTTCAAAACTTTATTTTATTTTTTCATTCAAGTGCAAATATCAAAATATAAAATGAGCCCTGCTGTCCTGACACAAAACGTCCTCTTTTCTTTATTTTGGACTGCCCACTTTTCTGCATTCATGCAGTCTGCGAGTTATTTAGAAAGAGGTATGTTGTTAATTACAAACCACACACATTAAGTAAGAGGTGATGGCACTTCTAAAAGGCACCTAAATCAGGTTTTACATTTATTTTAGCAAACGATAAGACACATTTTTTTTTGTCAGTGAAATATGTGGGATTTAAATGATTGGAGTTTTTTCATTTGTTGTGTTTTTGCTCTATTTTTGAAAGCTTTTTCATATAACAACTGATTTTCTTTATTATTATCAATATATGGTAATTTATTTAACCTTATATAACATGCAAAGCTCATATGTAATATATATCACTGGGATATTAGATGCTGTAACTACAGTTCTCTACTGGTCCTGAACTTTGGACTTTAATTCACATCCAAATATCCGTCAGTGAATTTAAAAGCATTTGAAATGAGTGGAACTGTGTTGTTGTAAGTCTTAATGAAATAGATGCTAACTATGGAACCTTGTTAATATTGTTGAGATTATCCAAGCTGTCATAGTCCTGAGTCATTTTGACCCACTGTTCTTGGTTGTCTTGTGTTTTTGTCATTTATTAGTTCATTATTTATTCTAAGATCCCGAGGTTGTTCCGTTTAGTTTATTGGATGCCCCCTTGTATCTCTGCCCTCTGTATCTCCCTGTGTGTCCCTGTTTCACATTGTGGTGTGAGTTCTTGTGCTGTGTTTCCCTTCGTGTTTTAATCTGTTATGTTTTCCACGTTTCCCCAGCGCGTCATGTCTGTGCTCTCCCTCGTGTTCCCTCGCTCCCTCGTCTGCCTCTCCTCCACTCCCACGTCATGTCTCCTGTTTTATTGTGAAGGTCCCACGTTTTCATGTTCATTCTGGTCAGTCCAGCCTCCCCTGTCTCGTTATGGTTATCCGTGTCAGCTGTGTTCCTCGTTTTTGTCACTTCCTTGTTATGCCTCTGTGTATTTAAGCCAGCATCTCCCTCAGTCCTCTCTCCTCCTTCATGCTGTGTGTTCCCATGTGTGCATCTCTGTAAAGTTTAGCTTATATTTTCCCAGTCTAGTTTAGTTTTGTATCATTTCCTTGAGTCAGCAAATAAAGCTGCTTTTTTAGTTCATTCCCGTGTGTTGCAAGTTTTGCATTTTGGGTCCAATCTCCTGCGTGCCACACAGCCATATCATGACACAAGCTCCTTTTAGTCAGGTGCAATCTTTAATTTGAAGTTATGGTGGATCCCAGGAAGTTGATTCTGTTCATCTACACAGAGCGTTTTCAGTGGGAGAAATGTTTCGTCACTCATCCAAGTGATTTGTTCAGTCTCGGCTGACTGCAGGTTTCCCCAAACTTATTAACAGTACATTGCACAATGACTGAAACCAGCACCGCTGCATGAACAGTGGGATGGGAGGTCAGTTACCTGGATGATAGAGCATGCACCAAAACAAGTTATGGTGGTCTACAAGATTCCAAAGTTTTACCACAAATAAAATAAAAATTTTAACATTTTTGCATTTTTTTCTTCCCTGGAGCTGGATTTTCTCATGTTGAGGAAGAGCTTTCCAGATGTTCAGTGTTATGGTCCCATCTTTGCTTAGGACCTACCATTTTTCTGTGCTTGACCCATTTCATTTCATTTTGTGGTTTCTCCAGTGCATGCATTTGTGTAATAACTCTATTTCCCCAAATTGAAGACCTAAAAAAGACTATTTACAGCAGGTGAACAGTATCTGAAAGTTGTTTAATTAAAAAACAGGAAAAAACTGACTTAACGACCTGGTAAATGCATCTGGCTCTTCTGTTGATCCATCTGTTGTTTGCTAAAGACTTATCAGAAATGTAGTCATTGGAAGGGTGTCTAAAAATTTTTTTTAAGGATGGAAAATAAGAAGAAAAGGATGAGGCAGTGGTGGTCCTAGCTTGTTTGGCGCCCCGGGCGAACACTCCCTCTGGAATTTTGAAAAAACATTGGTGCAAATTATAAGTCTGTATTATAATGTCTGGTGTTTTCGTGTTTGTTGTTTTGTTTTTATTTTATTTTATTTTGCGAGTTGGTTATTAGATGCTGCTCCAGCCAGCCAGAGAATACCCTGCCACCCCGCACTCTCCTCCCTGTGCAGCAAGCAGCAGGTACACCTCGCAAACGGAGGGCGCCCTTACTCCCAGCAAATGGGCGATAGAAAACCGATCGGCTCCAATGCCATTCCCAGTACACGCTGGCTGATGTCGGGGCAGCATGAGTACGAGCAATTTTTTTTTTTTTTTTTGCCGATGCCCGTGATGCCGCCCCCCACCACGATGCCGCCCCGTGTTGCTGTATCAAAAACCGCTAATGGGATGAGGTATACCAAATTACACAACAACTGAAATGAAAATCAGTGACAATGACTTATGGGGTGACCCATTGCTGAACCATTAGTTGAATTGCTGTGAACCATTGGTTTGGTTCACATGTTGCAGAGAACTAAAGAAGTCAGGAGACACTTGTCTCCTAACCTCTTTACTTAGAATAATCTTCATTTAGCCTGGAAAAAGAGTTTGTTGTTCTGAAAAAAAAGACAGGTCTGTTTTCAGCACTGAGCTAGGCTGACATACTGTAGAGCAGGGGTTGGCAACCCTGGGCACATGTGCCACAGCTGGCACGCGAAGGGTTAACTGATGGCCCGACCATTGGACTGGCCATTGGGCATTTTCATTTTTATGGGCCGATAATTTTTATTTTATTTTTTTGTAACGGTATGAACAATGAAAGGTGTTGGATTTGGCCAGATGCTGGCCGATGTGTAAATAACTCAGTTGTTTGGTGGTGGCCATGCCGGAGCTGCCACAGAGGCCTGCAGGTGGATGAGGGAAAGCGGAGGCAGGAAGAGGAGAGACCCAAGGCGGCCGCCAGTCCGAGTATCAGGTGAACTGAACTGAAATCAGGTGAACTAAGCATTTCACTGCATATCGTACTGTGTATGACTGTGTATGTGACAAATAAAATTTGAATTTGAATTTGAACTTCAGGTAAGAAGTTATGACCTGCAGTCTATCTGGGTGTCATGAATCGCTGTGTGCAGGCAGGAGGTGAGGACTCAAAATGCAGGACTCACAACACGGGAATGAACTCAAAACGGCAGTTTATTGTAGATGCAGGAAAAAGATACAACTAATGAAGAACTAACCTAGACTGGGAGAATATAACCAAACGTTCCACAGCGAGGCACACAAAGGATCACACAGCATGACGGACGACGCAACACTGACTCAGAGAAACACAGGGTTTAAATACACTGGGAAGTAACGAGGGGAATGAGACACAGAAGGAGGGCACAGCTGGGAGAAATCAGAACTGACGAGACAAGGAAGCAAAGCAGAACACATTCACACAAGACACAGACCTTCAAAGTAAAACAGGAAGTATAACACAGAGACGCGAACTTGACTAGGGGAGACAGAGCAACTAAGAAACAGAGAACAACAACAAATACTGAGAAAACTAAACAGAATACATGAAAGCCAAACTAAGACACTAGACTATACAATAAACTGGGGCAACAAAGAGAACTAAGATAAAAGTACAAAAACTCAGAGACACAAGAAACTCAAAACACTGGGTCACCGACCCAGGACCGTGACACTGGGTCAGATATAAACCAAGTTTAGGTGGAGTTTATTTTCGTTGTGCTGACTTTTTACCATCAGTTACAATAACTCGTACTGCATACTAGCTAGCATGACGGAGTTTCTATACAGCTGGGTGGGTGCTATGATGTTACTGATAGTGAACTTTATTTTATTCATAAGGTTAGTTAGTAGAGTTGGCAACTGACCCTTAAAAAAAGAATCGTTCCGTATTCAGAGAAAATATAACGCATTTCGTATTGAGCTGAGAAGGACTGCAGTTTGTCCAGTACTTCAACTAGAATGAAAAAACACAAAGCTGGAGTTATTCTGTGTCTTTACGCTGTCACCTGCATCTTCTTCTCTCATCCTCTCCTCCTCCCTCTCCTGTTGCTACTTCGATCATGAAACTGATCAGTGATCAGCTAATAAGCTTTTTCTGCTTTGTTTGTTTATCGTCCACTTTGCGCCAGAAAGCAGAAACCAGCGGATGTCGCTTTAAACAACAGCATCACATTTAAGCTTGATCAGCTGTTGTTAGAATGTATTTAATATTCATTTCTAGTATCAGCTGATGTTTGTTGGAGCAACAGCTGTAAAAGCTGCTGGTCATGATATCGGTTTGGTTATCTGGTGAGAGGGAAACATGAAGGTGAAACCAGGAGACGTCCTTACTGAATCATCAGAGCTGAACAGGTGACGGAGAAACAGGTTTACCTTTTAGGTGACATGAATGAGTTGAAGGGAAGTTATGAACTGTTTCTGAGAAACAAATAACACCAGGATCCTTTTCTAAGTAGCTGACAGCTGGTAATTGTGCAGGGGCGGGTCTAACAAAGTTTTGCCAGGGGGGCAGGTAGGGCATTAACAGGGAAAGGGGGGCACAAAGAAATACTTTTCTTTCTTATTCTCATTTAAAATGTCTCGCTTTTAATAAATAATTATCTGAATCTTACAACCAAAGTGGTCATCAGACGTAAAATGTTTAGAAATCATACATAAATACTAACAAGATAGTGTACATTACTGTAACAACAGTGTTTGTTTTCATTCAAAGGCTTTATGGCTTTTCCTATAATACCTGGTGGGCCGGTCTCTAGTCAAAATGCCCGGGCCCATTTTTTGTTCCAGTCCAGCCCTGGGCACGACACGCAGTGAATTAATCTGAGAAGGTGCATTTAAAAATAAATTGCCGGGCCAGCTGTGCACATCGCAAATTAGCTCGCATAGACACATTAGTTGTGCCGCTTCTTAATGACGGTATTTTAGCTAACAACTACCAGATTCAATTTGTAATTGGATAAAAATAACTTTAGCCTACCAGTGAGAGGGACATTGCTAGCTTGCACTTTTTTGAAGTGCTGTTGAAATTTCCAACACTTCAACTGCTTCAGGAGCTTTCCACTCAGCGCAACATCAGCACCACGGGAATGCATCTGTAGACTCTAGACAGAATTCACAATGGGTTTTCGGGACTTTCAGGTGTATGGACCAATGTTTTCTTTTCTGATCAAACCAGAAAGCTTCAATCAGCAGCTGGATTTGTCTCGCATTAACTGGCTGAGTTAATGCCAGAGGAGACCATAAATAGCATTTGCATTTTCTGTTGTACAGTTCAATTGCTGTTATAGAGTTCTTGTTATGGATAAAAAGTGTCCTTTTTTTTTCGTTTCAAAATAGCTTTGATAACTAAGCTGCCAACATCTGCGAACAAATATAATTCTGTAAAGTTGTTCTATATAGTGTGTTATTATAGAGTGTTATTAAATTTATTGCTAATGCAATCATATGGCACATTGACTTCTGAGGGAATTTTAGATGGCACTCGTCATCAGAAAGGTTGCCGACCCCTGCTTTAGTCAATATACTTCATTTGGTCTTACAATTTCCATTTTATACTGGTGTGAATAAAGTTCTTTAGGAAAATGTTATTTTATGACTTTGACTGCTGATCAGTCCCAAACAAATGAGGCAGGCAGCTCTCAGAACCAGCTACAGAATTTCAATAGTAAATAGGATCTGCTATATTTAGTTTTACAAGGTAAATGTGTGTACTTAAAATTTGTCTGTATCTTTCATCAAAGACTTCCATATTGTAACTTGTGAGTTCAAAGGTGAACTGATATAAAATGTCACACACAAGTCACATTTGACAAACCTCTTTACTCATCCTATAGTAGCCATCAGTAGGTAAATCATGACTAAAATGCACATTTTTCATCATGCTGTCTTTGGTATGCTAGTAAAAGACTTCTTCCCACTGTGTCTGCTGGAATAACTTTTGAACTTGATAATCAGGTATGAATTTAATCATGCCATGTGCCTGCTTGTAGTCAAAGTTACACTGTACACTGTGTTAAAGTCCAAGACACCAAACCATCACTGAAACACAGTTGCAATTTACAATGGATTTAATAATTATCTGACAGATTTAATTGGCAGTTAGTGTTGGTTTTCTCCTGTTTTATCTTCAGACTGTCTATCTAACTAATTAAATACATTTGATGGAACAAAAGGCATCCCATAACCATTTATTTTAAACACATTGAATGCTTTACCATGTCCTTGCTCTTCTGTTTTGATTTGCAAAATTAAAATGTAAAACAACCCCTGCAGCCTTCTTAAACTTCTTTAACTCTAAACTCCTCGATTCTTCTACTTATCTATAAAAAGGGATGCCCCGATTGACCACCCACCCAAACCACCCATTTTTGTACACACATCAAATTTGAGGCAATGGCACTGCAACCTACTCTAGTTATCAGGTTTAGATTTTATTTGAGCAATATGATAAGTTTCGTTTTTAGTGAATGGCATTTGGTTTTAAGAATTAGTAGAGTTCTTTATTTGTTTGTTTTTTGATGAAAATCTTAAAACTGTCACTGAAACTTCACCTTCCACTGAATTAAAGCTAAATGTTTTGACTTTGTGGTTGTTTAATATGTTAAATATTTCTCTTTGTTGAATGTGTTAAATATATTTTTTAACAACATAAAAGAATATTCTTTTATGTGTCTGTAAGAAACTGTGGGGCTTGTTTTCTGCTTTGGCTTCACTCTTTTCAGTCTAAGAAGTTGCTGATTTCATTAGACTGTGAACACAGTTTATAGTCTTTGTTCTCTCTGCTGATGGATAATTGCGACAGACAAGCACCATCATCACCGCACTGTTGAAATTTTGCAGTTTCCAGATACTTTGGTGTTGTAATATCTGATGTTATAGTGTTCTGTGGAAGGGCTTATTGCATTTATAATGAGGTTGTCCTTAATCATGATGCTTGCATGATCTGATATGTGGTGTTTTACTGTTGCATAAGAATAAAGCACAGAGCAGAGCAGCTTTTGAGGCACCTTTCTTAAATTTGAATAATTTTTTGACTTCAGAGATGAGTGCGACAAATGAACTCTAGATCATCATCTGCATCAAAATTAGGCTGAACATTACTCACAACAACATCTGCCTCATCCACACTAGCACTACTCACTTTCAACAATAACTCTTTCATCAAGGTCGTCATCAGGATCATTTGCATCAGCATCATGATCATTATTTACAACATAATCTGTATCTCTATCTGTATTAGGTCCAACATCAGCATTAATCATTCTCCTTTCTATATACTGCCGCCCCTCTTGTAAAGGGGGTATAATTGATGGTTTATATTAGTATTGTATTTTGTATCGTCTTGTTTATTCTTGTCTTTTTCTAACACCCTACGTATGACTGAGAGAGCTCTGCACAAGAATTCCAACAGCTGGTTTATGTATAAAAGGGAAACAATGAACCTTGAACCTCGAACCTTACTCGAAGCTTTCAACACCGTCCTCTTTGGCGCCATCTCGTGGCCAAAAGTATGAAGAGCAGCTTGGATCTACAACTTGAAATGAACTTCGTCATTATGATAGCCAACTCTACAGAGCTGATTTGACAGGTTTTGTTTATTATCCTGTGACAATTCCGTGTGGTATCAGGCTACCATTGTGGTGCTTTGAACATGTTTTTTGGGGGGAGGCGGTGAAAAAAAATAATGTTATATCTATTTGATTAATAAATATTTTTGGTGAATAAACACATGCTGGTTAATGAATGGTTGGCTGATGGCTGGTTGATGAATTTTTGATGAATTCCAGGTGAGTGTTACAGTATGGATCAAAGTGACAGTCTGGTTCCCAGTGCATCTATGTGTCTATTATGTCTAATATCTTTGCTCATATTGTTAAATAGTCTGCAGTCTACAAGATTTCTGAAGGGGTTATATATATTAAAGAAATTACCTGTTTTGCGAGTATCTTTATTACTGTGTTATTGTACATACTCTAAAATACAACGTAATACATCATAGACCAACAAGTGTTTTACATCCTTCTCAATACAAACAATAATATCTTGGCAAATACTGCAAATCTTTTTTTTTGGCAGAAGATAACTTTTTTTCAGCAACTTTTTTTTTTTAAATCTTGAAAGCAGTAACGTCTCTTTCAAAGGTTCAGCTCAGTCACATCTATGTGTAGGAAATCCCTCACCTTACACTGCTGCCAGGCACAGACAAAGTACATGTATTTTCAACCTGGATGGGTGAATAGAAGAACCAAAAAATAGTTCATCATTAACAGAAATGTAAGTACTATATAGCTGGCTTAAACAAACTATCACCTGTAAATCTTGTATTTTGTTGTTTGAGTGCAGGGCAGAAAAGTTCCCTTAGTATTAATTTGACACACCAATGTTGTGTCATAACAAACAGAGGGAGCTGTTGCAACTGTTAAGAAACTCGAGGGAGACAACTTTGCAAAAAAAACCCTCAAAACACTCAACAGTCTTGGCTTCAGATTTTGACTTCTTTTCCACCTTGTCAGCGCTTATGACGCAATATGAGCAGGTGGCAAGGGGATGTGGAGGTGGTACAGTTTGGTGTTAAGGATGTCTGGGATTATGGTGTTGAATGCTGAGCTGTAGTCCATGAAGAACATCCTCACATAACTCTTCTTGTTCTCCATTTGGTTCAACACTTTGTGAAGGTTGACAGTATCCTCTGTGGACAGGTTTGCTCTGTAAGCAAAATGGTAGGGGTCGAGAGAGGGATGTAAGCAGTCTCTGATGTGCTATGATACCATCTGTTTAAAACACGTCAGGATTACAGACGTGAGGCCTATGAGTATGTAGTCATTGAGGCTGTCTATATCAGTCTTTTTGGGGATAGGAATGATGGTGGAGACCTTCAGACAGTTGGGAACGGTGGCATTAGTCAGGCAGAGGTTGAACAGCCTGGTGAGGATCCCTGACTCAACTCAATACGTGACTGTATGGTAAGAATTGAGTAAATGTGTGGTGTGTAAGATTGCAGAGAATGGTTGTGTGGGAAAAGTTGATGTGTGTGTAAAAACAGTGAGAAATGGGATTTCAAAATGTTGAAAATGGGGAACAAAAACGAGAAAAAAAAAAAAGAGAGAGGAGTGTAGAAATGTGTGTAAAAGTTGTTTCCAACTAGAGGGAGAGGGTGGTACTGCAGGCCACCAGCTCCCCTATGGTGGACACACATGAAAAATTCTTTTTAGCAAAATTGTTGATAAAAATAAACAAAAAAAAAATAGGAAGAGGGTTTGGTGTTTTTCAATGTAGAACAACTACAATCTCTCTGGGTTTTTAAGAAAGGGGAGTTCAGAACCAGAGAGGGGAGATGTGTTGTTTTAAGCAATGAGAAGAATAATCAAAATGTCTCAGTGTGTCACTTGCAGGTGAAGAGCAGACCCGGATCAATTTTCCACGTGCAGCAGTCGGAAGAAAATTATAGGTTAACACCATTAGAAACACTCAAGCCAAGTTTTGGTTGAATTGTTTTACAGCTTAACTTCCATGTGTTTGTCACCCTGAGAACACAAGCTCCAAGAATCTCTCCCTGAAGACTAGAAATGCAGTTCCAGAACAACGATGGATCTCAAGAGCTCACAGCAGCATCCTGAGCAGTGAAGAAAAGCTCCAGCAGCAACAGCTGTGCAAGACAGCGACAGCAAGGAGAAAAATGGCATCATCATGACTGGATGGATGGATGTGCATTTCCAACGAGCTGCACCTTCACTTTGAAAAGACTGCTTGAGTTGGACATTTGCCACTTTCGGCGCAAAAATGGCAAAATGAGACAGTGGAAAACACAGGACAAAGCTGAAAGACAACTGACTCTCACTGGACTGCTGCAAGGGGGAGAGATGAGATGAGACCACAGTCAAAGGAGAAGGGGACAACATGGAGGAAGGCTGTTGTAGTGTGGGAATGAAATTTGTGTTTAGGAAACTGGGAAGAAAAAAACGACTGCCTTGCGTGGAGAATTGAAAAGTGTCTGGAGCACCGCAAAGAGGAGAGGTACACAAAAATTACACAAACAGAAAAATGCATTAATCCTACTGATAGGTTTGTAGCTTAAACCTATTCGCTGGAACGTTGAAGACAATATAATTACACAGCAAAGCAATACACGAGTAGGCAAAGTTCTTCATGTTTCTCGTGCACGGGAGAGAACCGGACAAACGCCGTTCCTTCGCTTGACCCCAGTTGCTCTCGTCCGCTCCCCCGTAACACTGCTCTTTTATTGAGGTTACATGAATATGCATAGGTTCATTAACATACGACGTCTACATACAAACAAAGAGTACCTTGCCTGTGTGTGTGTGTGTGTGTGTGTGTGTGTGTGTGTGTGTGTGTGTGTGTGTGTGTGTGTGTGTGTGTGTGTGTGTGTGTGTGTGTGTGTCTGTGTGTCTGTGTGTGTGTGTGTGGTCAGAGTGTGACCCCATAAATGACTTCCCTAAACCTGCTGGTCTGGAAGTCCAGCAGTTCATCTAAACAAAAGGCACTTAGCCTAAAACAGATATAGCTACGTTTATCCTACCATAAAACAATAAGAGAAGGTACGACCTCTTCCCATGCTCCCAGGATGTAGGTGTGGATTCCAGAACACTCTGGAATGCACACCAAGCCTTTGCAGCCTGCTAAAGATCACACATCCTATCACTACACAATTAATTATACACCTCTAAGCATATATGGTTAAATATTTCTAAGCATAAATGACAATCAACAATACAAAACCTAACATTCCCCCCTTTTTGACCTTTATGCTAGAAAAGTTCCCAGTTATGATCACCTCATGTCTGACAGTTTCAATGCAAACATTTTTATACACAGCATATGTCAAATCACCCTAAATTACTGTAAACACACACAGTTTGACAAATGTAGTAACAGTTATCATATTTCTCATTCAATGGTAAACTGCATCCTACGAGCAAACAAATGAATTGTTAATTTAATAGTTAAAATAAGAAAGTAACATTTTCAAAAACATCTCAGCTCTGCGGTGATCACCCATCATCGGTGCAGAGTGGTTTTAGTTCGGCAGGGCGTCATGAATGTCTCTTCCAGTTGTTTCCATCACTGTCCATAGGACCAGAGTCCAAATGTATGTAGAATAGAAATTCAAACATACCAGTTAGTTTTGTTGTTTGTCAACATGGGTCTCAGTTATCTCCAAAGCTGCAGACCTCTTCAGCACTCGGGTTTTATGGCCTCTACCAACCTCCATCACCTCACTTCAGGCCTTCGTCCTGCGAGGGGGATACTTATGACTCCTCCATTGTCCATGCTCTGCAGAAAAACCCCTCTGTGGAAAGGATGCTGGGTCCAGTTATCTTACTGCTGTTATGATCCCAGCAGTCTTCAGAGTGTCATCATATGCACAGTACAGTGGCACAGCATTAGGTGATGTTCATAGGAAACTGCTGCCATCACCACCATAGCTTCTGGTTCATGTGCTTTTCATAGAATCATGATGTCATCCTTGGACTCCCTCTGCGCTGTCGATGGAGCTTGGCACGCTCCCCTCATCCTTCAGGTGCCCGTCTGTTGTTCACAATCTCCTCTGTTGGCCTCTGGAAAGCCCCCTTGGCACAGATCTCATTCCAACGCAGTTTCGTGGTCCTTGCTGGCACACGCACACGCACGCACGCACGCACGCACACGCACCAAGCACAACTGGATGACTGACGTGGAGTCTCACGCAATGATCCGTGCATGCGTGTGCGTGTGTGTGCCCGCGATTGTATGTGTCCTGACGGCTGCTTCTATTGTGTTCCCAGGAGAGGGGTGGAGTGCCAGACAGCAGCCAGCACGGGGAGTGCTGAGACACGGGAGCGGAGAGCACAAACACTGGGAGAATACACACGGGAGTCTGGGGAAAGCACGGGAATTTACTGTTGTTATTTCCACACACTGTAAATAAACGCACTGTTTATACACAGAGCACCGCGCCTGGGTCCTCCTTCCCCACACCCCCCACGGTTTGCCATGCCATACCGTGACAGAATAATCCAGCGTCGGTGGAAGCTCCATCACTCTTCTAAATAGCTCCACCGACGAGCCCAGATGAGGAGCAGGTGTGCGGCAAGGACTTCGGGTGTGGCCAGCCCTCAAGTCAGGCCACGCCCCCAGGGCTGAAGGTGCCTGTAACTTGGCCACAGAAGAAAGGCAACACAGCCACCTGCCTACATACAGATGTGCACAGGGGCAGTGCAGACAACACACCAAATAATAATAATAATGATAATGATAATAACAATAATAATAACAACAACAACAATAACAACAGTCCTAGTCCCCACTGCCCATGGACCCCGAGTCCCCAGAGCCGGGTCCGTGACAGTATGCATTCTTAGAAAAACAAACATTAGCAACACACATTGACCATCCCGGTGGTCAGGCGCAGGTCGACAGGTTCCAGAAGTGCCATAAAAAGACCATAAAGTTAACCATCCATAGCTGTGGAAAGAAGCGACACTAGTTTTCAACACAGGAAATTTCTCACATGTTATTCACATTGTCAAAGTAACCTTCACATTTTCCCAAAAACACAGTGTAACAGCATCACCACTCATAACCTATAAACACAGTTTTCTTCACACACAAACCCAGAAATACTGTAGTAGAAAAACATCAACCAGCTGTCCTGGTATAAATCACATGATCAATTCACATGAAGAACTGTAATGCTGTAGAAAAGAAAATGCAAATGTTAGCGCTGCGCAGGTGTATACACACTTTCTCACAGTTTCCTCTGTGAGCAACACAAGGTAGTGAATAACACCCCTGGTAGATGCACAGACACAGAAAGTGGCACTTAAAAGGTTAAATGATCATGCAACCTCAAATGTTGCTGGCATCTTTCTGCTCCTGTAAAAGGAAACACACATAGATTCATCTGCACCTTTGTTAGGTGGGGGTTAACTTCGCACAGTCGTGTTACATCAGTAAAGTCTTGTCAGCTTTTGTCAGCTTTTTTTTCCCTTTCACTCATTCATTCATGCATTCATTCTTTCTTTGCTGATAGTGGAATCGATCGTCGCATTACGTTTCCACTCTCAGCAAAATGACGTCATTTCAAAAAGAAAAAGAAGAACTTTAGATCGGATTACCTCGCTGAATCCTTTTTGGACAGGAACTTACTCTCTAATTGTCCCAGATAAGTGACTTTCTCCTGAGCCCATTTTAATGTGGAGAAACTCACTTGTAACAATTTTCTCGACGACGTGTCGTACAGCGCTTTCTGTTCTAATCGTGCAGATCTGCTCAAACAGAGATTATCGAACAAAACTTTCAATGCACGGTGAAAGTAACAAAATAAAAAGGCCTTGTTAAGTCATGACACATGCTCCTCATCTCAGGAGGGTAAATCATACCATTAGCATGGTTTATCATACCATCATACTAATTGGCAGGCTCAACTTCACAACAAAAGAAAAATCATCAGCTAGATTCACTCCAAACCAACCATCAGCTGCACAACACACAACATAAGCCTAACATCTTATTAACTATGAGTTTAATCCCCAAGTCTGTGCTCTTCACTCATTTAGGCCACAGATTTTATTCAGTTTTCCTTTTTCCCTTCATCATAAAACATGTGACATGTTGTCATGCACTTCACAAAAGAAGTTTGTTCTGATGTATTCAGAGTTGTGTATTTAGGTACAGGATTCACTCGCACATCAAAACAGGAAACTCAGTGTTTTGGAGTCTCCACTCAACACACAACAAACTCCAACACATCCCATTCACTCGTGCTAGAATTCAGTCACCTTTCCTTAATCTAAGAACGATCAACTAATTTGCATATCAGCTATTAACCCACTAAGATGACAGGACAACAGAAATGCATATTCAAAATGTTATCACAAAAATAGAATTTCCCTCATACAGTAAATTACTTGTACTGCATCAAACAGGAAGCATCTCCCAATTTACTATATTAACAGCTAAATTTATTGTCTGATCACTGGTTGGTCAAACCAGAATCTTTTTTTTCCACAAAAGTTAAACTGTTGTCCTGCAACCTAGAGAGTTAGTTGTCAGCATTGGATAAATTCAGCATTTGATAACAAGTGTCTGTTAAATTCACACTATTTTAACACCGATGAAAGATAACAAGCTGATCTTCATTGCATGTGTGTTTGTGTTATTAGGCAGGTTTAATCAATGTCTGTGGAGCTGCATCTCCAGCAGGGCATGTTCTTAAAGCTGCCTTTCCTACACACTTCTCTGCTATTATTTGATCATTTCTTAACTAATGTGCTATGAGTCCACTGGTCTTTACATCACACTAAGTGACTTGGACAAGATGATAAACAGACTCACATGCTTAAGATGTTGTCTAATCTTCATGAGCTCTCTTGTGTTTGTGTTAGTAGGGTTAATGCATGTTTTGCTTGTGTGTGTGATTTTGTATATGTTTCTTTTTGCAGTGTTTCAGACTCCTTCTCAATTTTCCAACTTAAGCAGTCAGTTTTCTTTTCCCCAGGTTTGCTAACCCAAATTTTGATTTCCCATATTAAAAACAAAATTCCTATGTGTTCTCACCACTCCTCTCACTCTGTTGTCCTCTCCCACTTCAACAGTCCAATAGCAGGCAGTTCTCCTTCAGCTTTGTCCTGTGTTTCACTGTCTCTTCTTGCCATTTTACTCCAAAGGTGGCAAATGTCAAACTCCAACAGTCTCCTCAGTTCTCCTCAAATGTTCTTGTCACATGCACAGTGAAGTTGCAGCTTGTTGGAAACACAGTGCCATTCATCCAATCAGGCAGAATGATGGGTTTGCTCTTCTTCTCTGATGCTGTTTGTCCACACTGCTGCTGCTTGCTGGGACTCTTTGCTCAGGACTTTGCTGCTGTCTCTTTATCTGCCATGTTATTGCTCTTTGGAACTGCATTCCTTGTCTTCAGGGAGGAGTGAGAGCTAGCTTGTGAGTTTGAGAGACACATGGTGCTGTAAATACGTTAGCCAGAAACCTGGCCTGAACGTTTCCAATGATGTTAACCCTTTAAGACCTACCATAGAACCAAGTCCGCCAGAGCTTATATTATATTTTTACATGCTGTGGAGCCATTTTTGGGAGCATTTCAAGTTGCTATACATCAATACAACCATTATAGCCCAGATTTTAAAAATATGTCTGCATAAAGTGTATAGTACTTACATAAATTGCAAAAAAGTGCAATAAACTACAAAAGAAATTAAAATCGTTTTTGTTTTTTTAACATATATTTATAGTTAGAGAAATTTAAGAGGCTTATCCCTCAAAACTGTAAATACAAAAAAGTTGCACAAAATAGTTTCCCACCACAGGAAATTTATTTTGAGTGTCTTCATAGTTTTATTTTTGAAATACACCAATTTTTATACACTGCAGGAAAAACGAAAATAAATGTTATAATGCAAATTTGCAAAAAAGCAGCATATGCATCAAAATAAACTATTTCCAGCAATGCAATATGAGTCCTAAGCATCCCAGAAACGACACAGGAAGTCATAAAGTCAAAGATAACTTTTAAAAACACCAGTATAGGCTCGTGAGGCTATATGGTAAAAAAAAACTACAGAGGTTTTCCGCGAAAATGACGTCACTTCCGGTTTCGGGCAGGTCATGGCGGACATGCGATAGTTCGCGCTGACGTCTATTCCAACGTAGGAAGTGTTATGAACAGCTGATCGGATCGGCAAAGCGTGTTTCTGGAATATTATGTTTTTGTTGCTGCAAGCGCTTTTTATGCAGTTTTTGCAAAGCTATATGTGGAAGGAAACTGTGACCGAGGACAAGCTGATGGCATAAGATGTAAGTACAACTCCTCCGGTTTCATATGGAAAAAAAATTATTGCGCTAGCTTATGTGGTTGCAGAGCTACCGGGATTTAAAAATAGTTATGCAAAACAGAGCATGCCGCTCTGACCGGTTTTAAAGGGTTAAACTATAACTTTCTTCCGACCGCTGCATGTGGAAAATTGATTCAGATCTGCTTTTCATCTGAAAGTGACAAACTTAGACATTTTCATTATTATTATCACTGCTTAATCAACACCCATCTCTCTCTGTTTTTTGAACTCTCCTTTCTTAAAAGCAGAAAATGAGATTGTAGTTGTTCTTGGCTGATAAACACAAAACATTTTTCCTATGATTATTTTTCATCTACAATGTAAATTTTGTCTCTTTTTTACTCCTTTTTTTTCCCCTTTACAATAGCTGGTGACCTGCAGAATCACCGCTCTCACAATCAGAGGCAATTACTTTTACACAGCGCACAAAAACACTGTGACGTCAGACACATTCACACTCACTTTTTTCATCTGCGTAAATAAATCATTTGGCCAATGGCATGTGCCATGGTGATCCATAAATATGATCACAAGTTTATTTAATTATTTTCAACCCAACAAAACAAATAAACAAGAACATGATGCTGATGCTATGAACACTCTACACACATGAGTCAAGATGCAGAAAAACTGCTGCGCATCTGAAAGAAGAAGCTGAACTCACAGAAACGCTGCACACTCCAGTTATCACACTTATCATAGTTCTGTTTCCCTCTCTTTGATGAGTTCTCAGACAGCTCTCGATCTGATAATGTGTAGCTTGCTCATCAGCTCAGAAGAGACCGCAACGCAACCTCACACAGTGGTTGCGTGCTTTTCCCCACACAGTGGCAAAGACTTGCACTTTCATATTCAATTCAGCTTCTCCATCAAGTACTTTTAGCTGTTTCATACAGGGTTCAGCATATTAGTTTCACAGGCGTGCTCTATATCTCAACAATGGCTCATATTAGGATGACAATTTTTCCAAACAGGTCAAGTGCCTCTATGCACGTCATTAGTTTAAATATTTACCTATTTTACTTCAGCTCATATGTCATTGTACTGAATTTGAGCAACCCTAAGCTTAATGCAGATTACTTTTAACAATTATCCACCTCAATTAAATCTATGGTCTGGAGCACAGGCTGTTGTCGATCAGGGCAAGCTAAAGAATAAACATTTTGTGTCAGCAAGGGGTTGGGGAAAGCCATTCACCAGAGCATATCTTAAGTGCTGCTGATGTGGGCTGGCCTTCTCCACACGCTCTTCAAGGCTGGTGTGTTTTCTGAAAACTTCTAACATTTGAATATCTTCCATTTATAAGCCTGCGATTAACCGCACGGCTCAGGTCCGCGTGAAACCCGCGCGACCGTGCTCGCGTGAACCCGCGCAGCTAAGGAGCCGTCGCTCTCTTTTATTTAATTACTTTGCGCTGCCAGGAGCAAAGTCCAGCATAAACGTCTGTCACCCTCTGACGCACTCTTGGTTGCTTTGGAACCCATGATAACAACAACAGCCAGTGTCACAGACCACGTGTTCTGCTCCGCACCCGCTCACACAAACACACTCAAACACAACAACAACAACAACACAAAATAGGCCTACTCCGGACTCGCACCGGACCGCTCGGGACACTAACCCAGGTGTGGGACACTAACCCAGTCGCGCGACAAAACCCAATGAAGGGACGCTCGGGACACAAACCCAGGGCGATTTCAAAACCAGACACTCACCGGACGCTTGGGCCCTTGGGCGATTTTACCAAAACCTCTTCGGGACACTAACCCAGTTCTGCGGTTATAGAGTCGCTCTCTCAACTTACTCGGCGTTGCTTAGCGTGTAATGTAGCCTCAAATCATCGAGGAGAAAAGACAGACAGCCAATCCACCTGCCCGATGACAAATTCTCACGTCTCGGGACTTTACTACAGGAACTTCCTGGCTGACGTCAGTCTTTCAGCGTGTCTCTTCTCCCCTCGGTGAATGTCGACTCCAGGGCTCCGGCTCTCGAAGGACCAATTAATGATAGGTTTGTAGCTTAAACCTATTCGCTGGAACGTTGAAGACAATATAATTACACAGCAAAGCAATACACGAGTAGGCAAAGTTCTTCATGTTTCTCGTGCACGGGAGAGAACCGGACAAACGCCGTTCCTTCGCTTGACCCCAGTTGCTCTCGTCCGCTCCCCCGTAACACTGCTCTTTTATTGAGGTTACATGAATATGCATAGGTTCATTAACATACGACGTCTACATACAAACAAAGAGTACCTTGCCTGTGCGTTGTGTAAGTGTGTGTGTGTGTGTGTGTGTGTGTGTGTGTGTGTGTGTGTGTGTGTGTGTGTGTGTGTGTGTGTGTGTGTGTGTGTGTGTGTGTGTGTGTGTGTGTGTGTGTGTGTGGTCAGAGTGTGACCCCATAAATGACTTCCCTAAACCTGCTGGTCTGGAAGTCCAGCAGTTCATCTAAACAAAAGGCACTTAGCCTAAAACAGATATAGCTACGTTTATCCTACCATAAAACAATAAAACAAGGTACGACCTCTTCCCATGCTCCCAGGATGTAGGTGTGGATTCCAGAACACTCTGGAATCCACACCAAGCCTTTGCAGCCTGCTAAAGATCACACATCCTATCACTACACAATTAATTATACACCTCTAAGCATATATGGTTAAATATTTCTAAGCATAAATGACAATCCAACAATACAAAACCTAACACCTACTAACACAAACACACATGCAATGAAGCTCATGAAGACCAAATAGCATTTTAAGCATGCATTTCTGTTACCATCATCTTGTCCGGTTCACTTAGTAGGTTAAGAAGTGATACATAGACTAGTGAACTTGTCACGGTCTGCCGGGGCAAGCCGTGTGGTGGTTATTTAGGACCCGGAAGCGGCAGCTCAGGTGCAGATGAGTGTTTATTTACAAAAGGAAAATACAACAGCAATGGCGCGGGTGAAGCAGTAACAGAAAACCTAAACTGTGCAAACTAACAAAACAAACCAGAAACGTGGAAGCAGGGAAGTCCGGGGAAAAACACACAGAGAGACGGATGGAGAGACGCAGGGAGACCGAGGGGAAACAACACAGACGAACCAGCGACGACTAAGACAGAAGACACGACTTAAAAACACTCAGAGAACACAGGGAGATTACACACAGGTGGGGGGCACAGCTGGGAGTGATTAACGTGACGAGACTAGGGAGGCAACTGAAAACACTCACATAAGACGCAGACCTTCACAATAAAACAGGAAACACACACACGCAAAGACACCGACTAGGAAACGCGGACTTAACAGAATACACTAAACAGGAGGAATAGAACCAAAATCACTAATAGAAAACACAAAACGCTGGGTCAACAGGACCCAGGATCATGACAGTACCCCCCCCTCAAAGGCTGGCACCAGACAGCCCAACAAGAAAACAAAAACCAAAAAACAGAAAACAACCCAACCAGGGCGGGCGGTGGGGGTCCAGGACGGAGGGCTCGGAGCAAAACAGAACAGGCGCACAAGAGGGACAAAAAAAACAAAAAAACAAAAAACAAAACACGAGCCAGCACCAAAAGCAACAACAAAAGAACACACCGGCGCCCAAGAAAACAGTGTCCAAAACAAAAGAGTTCAGGGGGCCGGCCAGGGGGCCGACAGCACAGGAGTCCAAACAGTTCAGGGGGCCGACCGTGCGGACGGCAACGGTGGCGACGCGGAAACAGTTCGGGAGGCCGACCGTGCGGAAGGCAACGGCGGCGACTCAGACGAAGGGGGTCCGGAGGCCGGCCGCGAGGAAGGCCACGGCGGCGACGTGGAAGCAGTTCAGGGGGCCGACTGTGCAGACGGCAACGGCGGCGACCCAGGCGACGGGGGTCCGGAGGCCGACCGTGCGGAAGGCAACGGTGGCGACTCAGACGAAGGGGGTCCGGGGGCCGGCCGCGAGGAAGGCAACGGCGGCGACGTGGAAGCAGTTCAGGGGGCCGACCGTGCAGACGGCAACGGCGGCGACCCAGGCGACGGGGGTCCGGAGGCCGACCGTGCGGAAGGCCACGGCGGCGACACAGGCGACGGGGGTCCGGAGGCCGACCGTGCGGAAGGCAACGGCGGCGACGTGGAAGCAGTTCAGGGGGCCGACCGTGCAGACGGCAACGGCGGCGACCCAGGTGACGGGAGTCCGGAGGCCGGCCGCGCGGAAGGCAACGGCGGCGACTCAGGCAAAGGGAGTCTGGGGGCCGCTTAAGACGGCGAAGGAGGCCGGCCGCGCGGAAGGCAACGGCGGCGACTCAGGCAAAGGGAGTCTGGGGGCCGCTTAAGACGGCGAAGGGGTCCGGCCAGTGGCCAGGAAAGTGGCCGGTTAGCTGCAGCCCCAGTTGAGGCTGGACCAGACGAGGGCGAAGCGGATGCAGCCGGACCAGACGAGGGCGAAGCGGATGCAGCCGGACCAGACGAGGGCGAAGCGGATGCAGCCGGACCAGACGAGGGCGAAGCGGATGCAGCCGGACCAGACGAGGGCGAAGCGGATGCAGCCGGACCAGACGAGGGCGAAGCGGATGCAGCCGGACCAGACGAGGGCGAAGCGGATGCAGCCGGACCAGACGAGGGCGAAGCGGATGCAGCCGGACCAGACGAGGGCGAAGAGGATGCAGCCGGACCAGACGAGGGCGAAGAGGATGCAGCCGGACCAGACGAGGGCGAAGACCTGGAGGCTGGACCAGACGAAGGTGAAGAGGCCGCAGCTGGCGTGGATGAAGAGGCCGCAGCTGGCGTGGAGGAAGAGGCCGCAGCTAGCGTGGAGGAAGAGGCCGCAGGTGGCGGCGTGGAGGCCGAGGCTGCAGGTGGCGGCGTAGAGGCCGGAGGCGGAAGCACTGCAGGCGGCGGCGTGGAGGCCGGAGGCGGAAGCACTGCAGGCGGCGGCGTGGAGGCCGGAGGCGGAAGCACTGCAGGCGGCGGCGTGGAGGCCGGAGGCGGAAGCACTGCAGGCGGCGGCGTGGAGGCCGGAGGCGGAAGCGCTGCAGGCGGCGGCGTGGAGGCCGGAGGCGGAAGCGCTGCAGGCGGCGGCGTGGGAGCCGGAGGCGGAAGCGCTGGAGGCGGAAGCGCTGCAGGCGGCGGCGTGGGGGCCGGAGGCGGAAGCGCTGCAGGTGGCGGCGTGGAAGCCGGAGGCGGCGTGGAAGCCGGAGGCGGAAGCGCTGCAGGTGGCGGCGTGGAAGCCGGAGGCGGCGTGGAAGCCGGAGGCGGAAGCGCAGCAGGCTGGACGGGTCCCTCGGACCCTCCAGCGGAGACAGAAGACAAAGGCCGGAGCGGTCCCTCTGACCCTCCAGCGGAGACAGGAGACAAAGGCCGGAGCGGTCCCTCGGACCCTCCAGCGGAGACAGAAGACAAAGGCCGGAGCGGTCCCTCGGACCCTCCAGCGGAGACAGGAGACAAAGGCCGGAGCGGTCCCTCGGACCCTCCAGCTGAAGCCATCACTAAGCCAGCAGTCATGGAGGCTACTAGCTGACACAAAGGTGACCGGCAATTCACTGAGCACTGGCTCTGCTCAGGCAACGCTGACATGGTGCAGTTCTCAGGTGGCTGCTTAAACTTCAGGGGTCCAGAATCAGCTGGGGACTGAGACCTAGCCTCTGGGGAAGCCCTGGAGCGGCAAACTGTGCCAATGGCAGCTAGACCATGAAAAGCACCCTGAGTGGTAATAAGACTTTCTCCCTGCATGGGGTGAACGAGTGACACTGGAGGCGCAGGGGCCTGGACTACAGGTGACACTGGAGGCGCAGGGGCCTGGACTACAGGTGACACTGGAGGCGCAGGGGCCTGGACTACAGGTGACACTGGAGGCGCAGGGGCCTGGACTACAGGTGACACTGGAGGCGCAGGGGCCTGGACTACAGGTGACACTGGAGGCGCAGGGGCCTGGACTACAGGTGACACTGGAGGCGCAGGGGCCTGGACTACAGGTGACACTGGAGGCGCAGGGGCCTGGACTACAGGTGACACTGGAGGCGCAGGGGCCTGGACTACAGGTGACACTGGAGGCGCAGGGGCCTGGACTACAGGTGACACTGGAGGCGCAGGGGCCTGGACTACAGGTGACACTGGAGGCGCAGGGGCCTGAACTACAGGTGACACTGGAGGCCGCGGTGACAGTGGAGCTACGGGTAGCGGGGGCACTGGAGCTACGGGTGACACTGGAGGCACTGGAGCGCGAGCTGAAAGTGACTGCGGAGACTGAGCTGAAAGTGACTGCGGAGACTGAGCTGAAAGTGGCTGCGGGGCGGCTGGCTGAGCTGACAGTGGCTGCCGGGCGGCTGGCTGAGCTGACAGTGGCTGCCGGGCGGCTGGCTGAGCTGACAGTGGCTGCCGGGCGGCTGGCTGAGCTGACAGTGGCTGCCGGGCGGCTGGCTGAGCTGACAGTGGCTGCCGGGCGGCTGGCTGAGCTGACAGTGGCTGCCGGGCGGCTGGCTGAGCTGACAGTGGCTGCTGGGCAGACGGCAAGCTGGTCACACCTTCATCTGCTGCGCAGAACACAGCCCCTGAATGAACAGTCACACAGTCAAAAAACGGAAAAGAGTCACCACTCACCACAGCCGGCGAATTAGAAGTCCGAACGTCCGGCTGTGGGGTGGCGCGCCGGCGGCGCGATCGGCGTTTCCTCCCCGCAGACGGCTCCGACGGGCCGGGCAGGATCACATCCGACGAGTCGGGCAGCGAGGCAGGAGTGGCTGAGAGAAGGTGGGGAGTGTGCTGGAGAAACGCCTGCATGGTCGGGGGAAGTGATTTCAAAAGCCATGGGAGGCCGGAAAAGAGCCGTTGTAGCCGCTCTTCAACGGTGCGGCGAAGCTCGTATGGAGGGTTCTCCAGCCACAGCCCGAGGAGAATCTCCACGTTGTAGCTGATGTCATCCTGGAGCTCCTCGGACGGATCGAGTGCCGCAGGGTCCATGTTGGCTGGTTCGTACTGTCACGGTCTGCCGGGGCAAGCCGTGTGGTGGTTATTTAGGACCCGGAAGCGGCAGCTCAGGTGCAGATGAGTGTTTATTTACAAAAGGAAAATACAACAGCAATGGCGCGGGTGAAGCAGTAACAGAAAACCTAAACTGTGCAAACTAACAAAACAAACCAGAAACGTGGAAGCAGGGAAGTCCGGGGAAAAACACACAGAGAGACGGATGGAGAGACGCAGGGAGACCGAGGGGAAACAACACAGACGAACCAGCGACGACTAAGACAGAAGACACGACTTAAAAACACTCAGAGAACACAGGGAGATTACACACAGGTGGGGGGCACAGCTGGGAGTGATTAACGTGACGAGACTAGGGAGGCAACTGAAAACACTCACATAAGACGCAGACCTTCACAATAAAACAGGAAACACACACACGCAAAGACACCGACTAGGAAACGCGGACTTAACAGAATACACTAAACAGGAGGAATAGAACCAAAATCACTAATAGAAAACACAAAACGCTGGGTCAACAGGACCCAGGATCATGACAGAACTAGTATTATTTTTGGGGAAGGATGATTGAATCAGCGGTGAACAGAATGCTGCAGGAGGGTCAGATGAGTGGGGACTAATAGATTATTGAGTTTCTGGTTTCTGATGTGTGAGGGAGGTCTTATCATGACACATGGGGAAAACAAAAACTCATTTTCTAATAGAATATTGCTGTTGTGTGAGGTGTGTGTGACTGGTGGATGAAAGTTTTGGGGATTTACGTGGCTGATGCATTTTCTTTTGGTACCACTTTGAACCTGCCAATTAGTTTTGTTTTTTCATCATTCTAACAGAGTATGCTTAGACAAGTCCTAAAACTAGGCCTTCATATTTTTTTTTGATTTTTAACAGTGCACTGAGATTTTTGTTTGGCAATTTTCTCTTTTTCAAGCAGGCCTGCAAGATTGGAATCGAAAGCGCTACACAACATGTTGATCAATCGCAAGTGAGCTTCTCCAAAATTAAAATGGGCTCGGGAGAAAGCCACTTATTTGGGACAATCAGAAAACAAGTCCCTGGCAAAAAGGATTCAGCGAGGTAATCCAGTCTAAATACTTTCTTTTTCTTTTTTGAAATGACGTCATTGCTGGCAGTAGAAACTTATTGCGTCACGAGAGGTTCTACTGTCAGCAAATAAAAATGGGGACTGACTGGACTGACAAAAGCTTTGACTAAGTTGACACCAGTATGCAAGATTGCACCTCCACCATGACCTGACAAAAGGGTGGATGTATGTATGTTTCTTTTTACAGGAGCAGAAAGATGACAGCAGCAGGTTGCATGGGCTTTTGGGCCGTGCTGACTTAACCTTTTAAATGCCACTTTCTGTGTCTGTGAATTTACCAGCTGTGTGTTTTTCATGACCTTGTATTGTTTACAGTGCAGAGGTCACTGTGAGAAAGTGTGCATACAGACGCGTTGCGCTAACATCTACATCACTTGCATGCATCATCTACAGTTGATGCATGCAGGTTTGACCTGTATAGGACTTTCTTTCACTTAGGTATTAATCACGTTATTGTAATGCCTTGGTGCCACTGGATTTTAACATGTCTGACACTCATACTTAAGACAAATGGTAGGGGGTGTAGTAAGAATGTTGGGGGAAACAGGAACTCCAGAGGACCAGTCTTTTGTCTCTTCGAGGACTCTGGGAAGTAGCAAGGGAGTGTGAACCTTAAGGTGTGAAACAGCTGGGTACTGGCTTTTGTTCCTGAAGAAGGTATTTAACTGAGAGCTATGTTAGGCTCAGAGAGACTCTGCTGACCGTCTGTCCCGCGGTCATGCAGGGACTTCATCAAGCTTGGTTGTCTGTTCTTTGTGTGTGTTGATTAAAGAATGTTAGCTACCGCTCACCGCTCGTCTGCAGGCTTTATTTAAATGGAAAACTTCCACAACAGACCACAGACCCTTGGACCCAAACCAAGCAAAGAACGTGTTGAGCGCTTCTCCTAGATTGTAACAGTATCAATAGCTCATCAGACACAAGTGGGTGACAATTCTCAGGGGTGCGGGGCACAGACTCGGAATGAGTGCTACCCATGACTTGAACACAGAGTGAGCAAGTGAGAGACCCTGGCAGCACTCAGGGAAGGCTGGGGGACCATGACAGTTTGTGTCTTTGTCTGCTTCCCGTTTTATTTCGGTGGTCTCTCGTCTTGTGTGCTTGTGTACTTGTGTCTGGGTCAACTTTGCTAGCAAGAGATAGAGAAGCGTTGAAAGGCTGCTCCAACGGAACTAATTGTTTCAGAGAAAAACACGAACACAGTGTACAGTCGAGTCTTATTTCTTCACGTCATTAGGCCACAAATAGAGGTGACATGAGCCACATGATTGAGCCACAGGCATTACAGCCTCTTATTGCGTGTTTCGTTTGGGTTTCCAGCGATGCGTGGAATTACCAAAGATAGAGAGGGCATAGCCTAACATATGAAACAGGAAAAGACCGCTGTGTAATCCATTTATTGCAAGAAAGTAACCATATTCTGAATACCACCTTTTTTAAATAGTAACTGTAACGGAATACAGTTACTCATGTTTTGTATTTTAAATACGTAACACCATTACATGTATTCTGTTACTCCCCAATCAGCATCAAACTCAAGGGGTGGATGAAGGTGATAGACAGGTCTGGTCTCCCTGGGCAGTTCAAGCCATGGGTTTAGCAGCAGATTCTCTCATGAATTATCTGGCCCTCGCTCGTATATGAGGTGCCCATGACTATAGTCCCATTTCTTGCTTGCTTGGACAGCAAGACTGGGAGGAGTTGGAAGGAAGAAGAGGCAGTGCTGGGATTGGGAGCATTCCTTCAGTCCTGGTCAACAAGAAGGAAAGACGTTAACTAGTTCTTGAGGAGGTGCACTTATTCTGATAAAGTGGGAGCAGGCAATGAAGCAAAATGTCAGCTGGCAAGATATCTGCTCATGTAACCCCCAGAGGATTAAATTCCTCATCCAGGAAGTTTGACTTGCTTCCCAGATGTTCTCATGGTACAAGGTTGAGTAGCCAGCCTGTCGCCTTTGTTCAGGGACAGGGACCCTCGAGCACATCTTGAACACTCGCTGTGTGGGACCGAGCTAAGGACCAGATCCTAGAGTCTATTGCAGAGGCAATCAGCAAGGGGATTAAAGATAACTGGTGCAGCACTGTCGTAACCAGAACCATCAGGATAGTCACTGCTGGATAGCAACCAGAGAACCAGCCCAAAAACTGAAAGGGAGGCTTGATTGCAACCGCATAAGACTGGCAGTTCAACAGGTTTATTTAAATTTGATCTTTTTAGGTCCCACAGTAACTCTATCCTCCTGCCTTCTGAAGGGAAATATTCTGAGCTGTGGCTGCTTGACTGACACCTATATATCTACTTATATGGACTGCATTATTTCAAAGAATTCTACTGTGCATATTCATCTCTGTCTCAACAAATGAAAGAAATGTGGTCACTGGTAAAATAAGGATACCAGCCAAACTATCTATTTCACAACTTGGAGTCATGGAGACCGACAGAACCCCACATGCTGAGCACTGGAAAGAATTCAAAAGGTTTATTTACAGGTTTGTTTGAGGGGAAAAAATAATGTAATCAGTGAGGCATTTTAAGGTCCCTAAGTGGCAGCGAAGGTATTATGGGTTTCCAAGGCACACACACACTCTGAAGTATAAAGCTCACAGGCCTCAGGCAAACATGGAAAGGTCTGCACAGAGACACAGAAAGAGTTATGTACCCACCTGACGCAAAGATCTGGCAATGACTGAGTGTCTGCTCCAACCTTAAGTAGCCGGCCTGATTGTTCAACTAGCTGCAGGTGATTCAGATCAGCTGAGCAACCACTGAGGGAAGGTAAACACTATACCCACAAAACACATGCACAGACTGACAGGGGAGAAAGAAAGAGAGAGAAAAAGAGTGACGGAAATCCAGCATGACACCGGGAACCCACTGCTAAATAACACAGAACAGGAAGTTAAAGGCAACGGTTATGTGTGTATGTAAGTAACACTTCTGATTACATTTTTGTGTGTATGTCATATTGTTATTCAAAAAGGTTTATGCTCAATTTCTTCTTTGCTGATGTGATTCTTGCTCATGGGAACTGTTTTCCTGATTGAATGTGAAATGTTCTCTTACATAAATATATTCCAGCATCAGGTTGTTTGTATTGTTGTTTAATCTCCGGAGCTATGGAAGTGTATGTTTTTGTTAAATACATTTGCACAAATTTGTTTCTAATGCTCTGAATCTATAGGGTCAAATATTTAGCAGGTATTATCTAACAAGAATAAAGATAAAACTCTCAAATGTGAAGGAAGCTATAACCAGAAGTGGCTGTTAGCAGGGCTAAATTATGCCAGAACAATCCAGAAAGGCATTTGGCACCTTCAGTTATTAAGCAATTAATGCAAATAGGGTGATGAATGCATAATACCATTGAGTGAGTTATTTTTTTTAAAAAAATATAAGCTCTCATTGCTTCCAGCTGAGGGCATGGAGATATTTGCTCAACAATAAAAAAAAAATAGTCGCATCCCACACGCTCTGCTTACATCTTCAGCATATCCTGTTTTCCACCTCTATCACTGTAAAGTGGACGTGGTGTAGATAAGATAAGAGTTGGATCTCAATATATTATTTAATAATATTTGGGTATTGTTATCAGATATGTAAGATATTTAGCAGATGCTATGTAGATCACCATCTAATATCTCTGAAATATTTAAGCTTAATACCTAATCTCTTAATGCTTTATGTTTCTACTCTAGAAACATGAGTTTTTGTTTCACAGAAAACTGTTGTGTAGAAAATGTTGTTGTGTTTTCTGATGGCAACAAATGATGTTAGTATTTAAAATGTTTGAGATTTGTTTGAAATTGGTACACAATTAATTAGTTCTACTTAGGGTTGGGCGATATGTAAAAATTTTCCAACCGACAATTGTAAGCCCAATAATCAACGATGGGCAATATATTCGCACATACGCAGACTTTTAAAGGGCGGGGCAATGTAATCATGAAAAGACTGATTTGCATGTTTACAAAACAGAAAAACTCCAAACATGGACGAACTAATTGCCAAAAAATATAAAGTCGCCAATTTGGGATTTCTTTGGCTTTAAACCAGATGAAAGAAGTAAATCTAAGGATGTAACCAAAGCGGTGTGCCACTTGTGCAGACAATGCGAGAATTTGCTCGCGGATGAAAGACGGTGCTGTTAAAACATCGCAAACATTATTTTTTCTTTTGACTACTTTTACTAGCTCTATCATTATGAGCAGATTTACACATGGACAAATAAATCAATCAATCGCCCTTGTAAAAACGATAGTCCATATATTTGTCCAATCGCCCAACCCTAGTTCTATTGTAATTTTGGAATATTTGACTACAGGTTTTCCTTATTATTGATACAGTCCAGTCACTTGGCAGTGTTCATTCTCATAAAGAAACCTAAAATGGCCATACAAATGAATGTAGTACATATAACCAAAAGAAACAATAGGCAACCAAAACAGCAAGTGAAAATGAAGCAAGCTCCTTAACTTTGGGATCTACTGTTTTGTTATAAATTTTGACATACATGTACATACAAGCTCTTAATGTTTCTGTGAAACTGGAAAAGGAAGTTGTGGTGGAGGGTTGCAGCATTGGTGTGTCGCTAACAGCAACCTTCTATCTACACACTGATTCAGAAAGCCATTGAACCAGAGCAGAATAAATTCAGCTGAGAGTAAAAGATTTCCTTCAGCAACACCACATACTTCTCTTAGGTTGAAAAACAGCCAGCGATAAGTGTACGGTCGTTTTCATAACTGGCCATTACTGTTTCAAGTATAAAACGCATGAAGAGCATGAATCAGACTGAAAGTCAATATAGACTCTTACAAACAGAACTACATTTCCTGAATTACACTAACTGTATCTTTTTTTTCTATTGCTGATGCACTGGACTTTTACCCCCTACAGGGTGTGCACTGCAACATTTTTTAAACTACTTACATGAGGACATTTGTTTTGAGTGGTAAATGGACTGTTTTTTTTATATCACTTTTTTTACTCTACCAGAACTTAAAGGGCTTTATACAACATGCCCCATTCCCCCATCCAAACACACATTCATACTCCAGTGGATGCCACAAAGAGCAACTTGGAGTTTGAGTCTAGCCCAGGGATATTTGTCATGCAGACTAGAGACGCCGGGGACAAAAGCACCA
Organism: Neolamprologus brichardi; assembly: GCF_056152115.1. Classification (NCBI taxonomy): domain Eukaryota; kingdom Metazoa; phylum Chordata; class Actinopteri; order Cichliformes; family Cichlidae; genus Neolamprologus; species Neolamprologus brichardi. Next base: position 22,563,627 of record NC_142114.1, on the reverse strand, counting down.
ACTTTGCAATTAATAGATGGCCTGCTCTACCTTCCGCGCTATGGCCACCCCTTTACATTGTAGGTTCCACACAGTTGTCCCCATTTCAGTTACATATGCTGAAGTTATTCTACTTAACCATGGGCACCGATACATTTTAAAAGATTAGCATAGATTGCAAAAGGACCAGTGATATTTTTAACATACTTGATACCATAGGTATTTCCTGTTGCAAGAGATGTCAATTTCGGAAAAAGAAAATCATTGACAAACTGTTCCTAAGCAACAGAAAACAGAACTATAGAGGTTAAAGCCTACATGTTATTTTCCCCTGCGCTGCTGGAATCACAAATATCTTAAAACACTATGAATTAATTGTCTACTTGGGGAAAACAATGTATGTATAAAATGATTATTTCTTCCCTGAGTTTTGTTGTAGGTGTAACTATATCATTTTTAATTCTAATTATAAGTTCATAAATGATTACAGGAGAGTAAAACATAGGAAGAGGTCCTTTATTAACCCATCTAAGACAAACTGTTAACATGCTGCTGTTTTGCATCGTAGTTAATATTAACCACTGGTGTTAGTTGTTGCTTGTTATGGGATGAACAAAGAGGTGTGTCACATGTGACTTCAGCGTGACTGTTTCCGGCTTCTAACATTTTATATCAGTTAATCTTTGAACTCTCGAGTTACATCCTGAAAGTCTTTGATGAAAGTTGCAGAATGGAATTTTAGTTGTTGTTAAGTCTGGAAACTTTCTTCTGCTTGGTGAGTAAATACATTTACCTTATCACACCAAATACAGAAGATTCTACAATTTGTGAAGTTCTACAGCTGATGCAAAAAGTCGACTGCCTCATTTCTTTGGCACTGATCAGTGATCAAAGTGAATAAAAGACATTTTATTCACCACTATATAAAATGCAAATATCAAAAGTATCAACTGAGCAATATTTAAGGTGCTTATTTTACTTCTTTATTTATGCATTTAACTATTTACATAGATAGGTTGGAAATAAAACCGTTCAATATAATGTGATGGATCAGTGAACGTTTGAACAGGCAGCTGTCTTTTACTCTGTTTTTAAATTGTCTGAAAAAAGCTAAATGTTTTAGTATTATGGAGTATATTTTTTCTAAACTGTGATTGGTATTTTGTTCTTTTTTGGTTTAGGTCCATAATGGAATCTACCGTGAACAGTGGAGTGATTCTTTCAGTTTACATCATTTCCTTCCTGATTGGCTTCCCCTGTAATCTCTTGGCTATCTATGCATTTAGTACTAAGATTCGCTCCAAGCCACTTCCAACAGACATCCTGCTACTCAACCTGTCTGTCTCTGACCTGCTGTTTTTGATCATTCTGCCTCTCAAGATGCACGAGGCAGCATCTGGTATGAAATGGAATTTACCTTATTTCATGTGCTCCATCACATCCTTCACATTTTTCTCCACAATCTACACCAGCTCCTTGCTGCTGATGGCGGTCAGCGTGGTTCGCTACATAGGAGCAGCATTTCCTATCACCTATCAGAAGCTGCACAAACCCGTGTATGCAGTTGTTATCAGTGCTGTTATTTGGCTGATCTCGACAGCACACTGCAGTATTGTTTTTGTCATCCAGCATCACCCATCTTTGGCCAGCAATAATTCCAGTACTTGGTGCTATGAGCATTTTACAGACGAGCAGAAGCAGATCCTCCTCCCAGTACGTCTGGAGTTTTTCTTTGTACTCTGCCTCATACCTCTTCTTATTTGTGTTTACTGCTACTTGCGCTGCATCTCGATTCTGTACAGCCGGCCCAGGATATCCCAGATGCAGAAACAGAAGGCCATTGGCATGGCCTCAGGGACTCTTGCTGTGTTCCTCATTTGTGTTCTGCCATACAATTTATCTCATTTAGTGGGTTACATCCAGGGACAAAGCCCAGAGTGGAGGTACTACAGCTTGCTGCTTAGTTGTTTCAACACCTGTATTGATCCAATCATTTTCTACTTTTCCTCCTCCATCTTCCGCTTGTCAAGTGAAAAGTTCATTTTCAGGAATTGTATGCTCAGTCCTTCACGGTTCCAAGGACATGTCAACAGCTCTAGCTAGACTAACATTTCCTTTCATTAGTAATTGTTCATATTTAGTTTGATTATATTTGTTTGAGTGCACATTACAAAGATAAAATAATATGCAGTATGTAATCTCATTACAGTCTACTTAACTCTTATGTCTGGCACATTTTATCTTAATCTAAAATATATCCAAGTTTTCTGCTCCCCACTCACACAAACTATTTTTGGTGATTAAAAAACATTGTTGCATAACACTGGTGGCGCATAGTGGAAAAGTGAGGTCATTTTGATATAAACTGATGCATTATTACCTGATCTAATCACTTTGCATGTGTTTAGAAAATGTGTTTACTGATAGCGAGACATAAGAATTTTTTTGAAATAGCTGTACAGGGTTTTTCTGAACTTCCTCATAACTGCTGCATTTTCAATGACTCAAAATAAAATGTTAATGAAAATAGAAGTGTTTATAAAACTGAAATGTATTTTGGATTTTATTTTTTTAAAGCAAAGATGGCATTTTTCTTATTCTGTAATGCTATCTATTGATTTGTTTTACTATTAGCATAATACCTTAATATTACATATCTTGAAAACACTCATTTACATTAACAATCCTGCGCAGAAGGTCATAAGCAGGGCCGATCAGCCTCGAATGCTTGCCTGGAAACTTGCCTGTCACAGCACTGTAAATGGCCACTGCACGCAGTTCAAAGAAAATTGGTCTGGTATGCAGAGAGGTGCACGTAATATAATTTATCATTCTATAGGTAATGCTCAATTCAGTTGCTGTGAACATTTTGAGAACTTTATTTAAAGAACATGGACACAAAAACAAACAAACAAAAAAACAAAAAAACAACAACAATAATAATAATAATAATGATAATAATAATAGACAGAAGAACATCATATTAAGTCAAACCGACAGTCTTCTGGTTAAACTTATTGAAATTTACTATAATTTACTTCTTATTGAAGATACTTGAAAGGTGAAATTAGTAATAAGCAGATGTTCAATAGGTTTGATTAAATTTGGTCTATTCAGATCCCCCAGTTATCCTTTCCCAGTCTACCTGTCTCCTGAAACAAGATGTTCTGAGAAGTGTCAGCCAAGTAGACACAATACCTTTGACACCCATTCATCCATTTTCTACCAATTCAGGGCCCCAGCTGTCAGAGGGCAAGAGGTAGGGTACACCGTGGACAGGTTGGAAGTCTCTCACAGGGCTAACACAAAGACATAGACAGACAACCATTCACACTCACATTCACACCTATGGGCAATTTAGAATCACCAGTTAACCTAACCCCACTAACTGCATGTCTTTGGTTTGCGGGAGGAAGCCAGATTACCCAGAGAGAACCCAGAGAAAAATGGGGAGACCACGCAAACTCCACACAGAGACCCTGGCCTGACGGTGGAATTGAACTCAGGACCTTCGTGCTGTGTGACAACATGATACCTCTATATTATTTCAAGCGATTCTTTAGTGCTCATTCAACTCTGTCTCGACAAATGAATACAAAAATTTGGTCTCTGGTAAAATAAGGATCCCAGCTAAACTATGAACAGTGCAACCTGGATAACACTCAGAAATAACACCAGACAGCTGTCTGAAGGCAATGTGTGTATGTTAGTAATATTTCTGATTAAAAGTTATTGAGTGTGTGTCATATTGTTACTCAAAAAGCTTTATTCTCGGTGGCCTCTTTGCTAATGTGGTCGTGCTTGGACCGCATTAGTATTAGAAGTTGGAACTGTTATCCTGATTGACTGTGAAATGTTCTATAATAAAAATATATTCCACCATCAGATTGTTTTGTATTGTGTAATCTTTGAAACTATAAAACTGGATATTTTGTTGAATAATTTACACAAATGTATTTCTAATGTTCTAAATTTAAAAGAGACCTTTAATTGCTTGGTTAAGGTCACATATTATTCTTGACTAACAAGAATAAAGATACAAGTCTGAAAGGTAAAGAAAGTCAGCAGATGTACTTTGGCTTTTAGTAAAGGGTTAAACTGGGCAAGAAGAATCTGGTAAGGCATTCAGTATTTTCAGTAAATGAGAAATTAAATCTGAGGTGCTGATTAATGCATAATATCGAGTGCATGGTGATATTTGCTCAAAAACTAAGAAATAATCACTTCCCACAGTCCTCCTTACATCCTTAACACATCCTGTTGTCCTGCTTATCACTGTGATGTGGGCACGGTGCAGATAAGATAAATTTCCCTCAAACTAAATCTACATCTAGCTTGTACTACAGAAGAGGAGTGAACAGATTTTTTTTTCTGTTTTTGTGGGTTTTTCAGAGGGATTATTTTTTTTAAGTAAGGAGATTTCTGATGAACTTTTCACGATGATGATTAGATTCACTCACCAAATTTTACCTTTGATACCAACTTTATATTGTCTAGGAGAGTGGTCCCCAACCCCACGGGCCAATCATTTGGTACCGGGCCGCGAGAGTTGAGGCAGCGAATCATGAAGCAGCAACAATTACAGTAACTTGTTTTTAAATTATGTTTTCCACACATTAAACCACTATGTTATGTATCTTTTTCTCATCTGTCAAACCCCACTTTAACCCCTGGTGGTCAGTGTTAGTGTTTTGATATAACAAGGAGTATATGGGATAAACTCAGGATATAGAGCAGACCGTCAATCTTCAGCTCTTTCAGTCTATGTGCTGTAAAGTCCTTAGGCATGACATAAACCACAAATCGCCCCTGATGCATCCAGTGACTTTGACTTAAGGAGAGTATAAACTCTCCTTAAGTCAAAGAAAACAGTTTTTATACTAAAGGCTTCATGTTTAGGTAATCTCCACAGTGCTCCTGAAACCACAAATGTCTCATGGATCAATGGAAAATAATTTATCATAAATTCTAATATATGCAGGTTTCTGACCTGATAAAATCCAAATTACTATGATAATAATTTATTTTGGTGACAGGAGGTCCTTTGTTAACATATCTAAGATGAAAGTCAACATGAGCTGCGGTTATTTATTTTAGTTAATATTAACCTACTGGCGTCTGCTGTTAGTCATTATAGTGTGCCCCAGTGTGTCACATGGAGTTTTAAGCTTCTAACACTTTATATCAACTCATCTTTAAACTTGGATTAGAAACTGGAGGTCTTTGATGAAAAGAACAGAACAGAGTGTTAATTGTGAAGTTTTGACATCGGAGAAATATTTTACCGCTTGGTAAGTAAAAATATACCAAGATCCTATTTGCCACTGAAAATAATCTACTGATGACAGCTGACTGTCTCATTTGTTTTAGCACCTCTAAGTGATTGAAGTAATGAAACACATTTTCCTAAATAACTGTATCTATACTAACGTAAAATGTTAATTGTTTAGCAAGCAACACTGATGCTCTAGTATTATCTATTGATCATAACTGCAAGACACTGATTTTCCTTTATTGTTTGACTAGAGACATTCACTTTCTGAAGTTTGAAAATTCCTACATTACTTGCCAATTAACATCTGTAAATTTAGTGTATTCCTTACTGTTTGATTTGATATATTAGATTTAATAATACTGTATAAGATGTATGAGAAGCATAGAAGAAGAAGTTAATCTGTGTTGTTTATTTTGGTTTAGGTCCATAATGGAGTCCACTGTGAGCAGTGAGATCATTCTCTTCATTTACATCATTTCATTCCTGATTGGCTTCCCCTGCAATCTCTTAGCTCTCTATGCGTTTAGTGTCAAGATCCACTCCAAGCCACTTCCAACAGACATCCTGCTACTCAACCTGACTGTCTCTGACCTGCTGTTTTTGATCATTCTGCCTCTCAAGATGCACGAGGCAGCATCTGGTATGAAATGGAATTTATCTCATTTCATGTGCTCCATCACATCCTTCACCTTTTTCTCCACAATCTACACCAGCTCCTTGCTGCTGATGGCAGTCAGCGTGGTCCGCTACATAGGAGCAGCATTTCCTATCACCTATCATAAACTGCACAAACCCGTGTATGCAGTTGCTATTAGTGCTGTTATTTGGCTGATCTCAACAGCACACTGCAGTATCGCTTTCATCATCCAGCATCACTCATCTCTGTCCAGCAATAACTCCAGTGTGTGCTATGAACACATCACAAAAAAGCAGCTGGAGATCCTCCTCCCAGTACGTCTGGAGTTTTTCTTTGTACTCTGCCTCATACCTCTTCTTATTTGTGTTTACTGCTACTTGCGCTGCATCTCGATTCTGTACAGCCTGTCCAGGATATCCCAGATGCAGAAACAGAAGGCCATTGGCATGGCCTCAGGGACTCTTGCTGTGTTCCTCATTTGTGTTCTGCCATACAATTTATCTCATTTAGTGGGTTACATCCAGGGACAAAGCCCAGAGTGGAGGTACTACACCTTTCTGCTTAGCTGTTTCAACACTTGCATTGATCCCATTATCTTCTACTTTTCCTCCTCCAACTTCTACTTCTTCAGAGAAAAGATTATTTTTAGGAAGTGTAGGTGCACTGATTCAAGGCTGCGAGCGCAGACCAACAGCTCTAGCTAAGATTGAAAATGTAAAAATTACTTCATATTTAATATCACATGTACATATTCATTTTATTCTATTAATTTACTATAAATTACAGAAATTATATCAGGATTTGAGCCTTATATTTAACAATTTATACATACAGACCTGTATCTGAAATCTTTTAAAATATTCAAGCTTAAATTTGGATATCTTACTATTGCTTATGATCCTAAGCTGTTTAATGGGATTGTCTTATCCTTGACCATTTTCTTTAAATAATAAATAAATAAAATAAATTAAAAAAAATACACATTTGGTACATATGCAGTTTTCCAAATTTTATTGTTTTCCACCACGGTGCCAATCTTTAAATGTAAACTAATGTCTTCCGCAGCCCTGACACACTTTTTCCTCTTTACATTAACGTGGGCCAGCCACTCTTCTGCACTCATGCATTCTGTAGGCACACATGTAGAATATACCTGGAAAACATCAACAAAAGTCATCTTTAAAGAGATATAGAGACAATTTCTATAATATAACATGCCAAAGAGACTTTGATTTCTGATGGTAAGACATATATTTTGTGTATGAAGTAGAAGATTTAGAAAATATATACTGGATATTTTGACCTGTAAAGACTGTACTAACTCAGAAATGCAGCAGCTTTAAAATATATAAGTATGGATAAAATTTTCAGAGAAAGAAAGTGTTCATAAAACTCAAATGTATTTGTGTTTTTATAATTAAGAAATTGATAAATGAGACCTGCTGTAATGTTGGTTTATTCAATGCTTTTCTGCATTTCCAAAAACTGATAAATATCACTGTACTGATACTAAGATTGATCTAGATAAACAAACCTGCAAAGAAGGTCATTAGCAGGGCCACCCAGCCTAGAATGTAGGACCAAGAGAAGCGCCAGTCACCAAAGCGCTTGCCCAGGAAGTTCACAGTCACCCCAGTGTAAATGGCCATTGCAAGCAGAACAAAGAGAGCTGGTATAGTGGACACACAGTTAATCATCATATAATTCTTGTGTGCAAAAATAATGATACTTTCAGTTTCCAAATAACCACTTTACATAAATGTTAGAATGTAAATTGTTTTCTGCATCAATGACTTACTAGAAACAAAGAACATGATTCCAGCGGCAAATGATCGGTTGAACCGCTCAAAGGCAGAAAAGTGGGCAAAGGAGAGGATTCCTGCGATGATGCCAGCAAAGCATGACATGGCCGACAGGATCATAAAAGCACGAGTGGCATTCCAGTATGCTGAGGAGGAGTAAAACAAGAAAATACTATGAAGATGTATGCTAGAAGAACTACAACATACTAGCACTACCCAGGAAATTACAGATGTATTTATTATATATTTTAAATGTTTAAAAAAAGATAAATTTGAGTTCAGAATAAGATTCTCTCCAAATATAACTCATAAACTTGTAACTTTCTCTGTTGTAATGCATAATATAAATAAAAAAACAAAACAAAAGACAACTTTAATCAACTTGAACTTGCATTGGAATATATTAATAATTTAATATATTTACTAAAAATATTTGAGATCTATTTTGGGGTACGGACTCTTTGATTCCTTGTGCGGTGTATGGTTTTAATTGCAATTAATACAATTTATTCCTATTTCATTTATGACATCAGCAGCAGCTGTTATGGTAGCCAAACATTAGTATGATGTAATGCTGAAACCAAGGGGCATCGTGGGTTATTGCCACCAATACGGGGATCCAAAGTTAGTCTTTTTGTCCTCAGAGTGACATAGATTAGTTGGATGAGGTGGGAAGTTCAAGTAGTGGACATAATGATCATTTTAAATTACATATTTGAAAAACTGATTTTTCATAGTCTGCAGTTGTCATGTCCAAAACTGCCCACTCTCAGCAGTCCTTTGTATTATAAACACAGATGAGCCACTTTTAGCATGCAAATAAGTTTATTAAGAATAAAAGGTAAACCATTATATGTGCTAAGCATCAGCAATGTAACTGTGATCATACTGGCATGCTAACATTAGAGCAAATACCACAGAGGTTGGCTATAAACTTGGTCTTGGACTTTCAATCTAATAGTATAAACGTAATGTCTAATGAAAGTCAAGAAATTCCTGTTGATGCACCTTAAAAGTAAGAAAAGTTGGCTTCTGACCAGATAAACAACTGTCTCCGAGGAGGATCACTGTTCCTTACAAAGTTTTAAATGTAATGAATTTGGGTGGAGGACGATTTCCCTACTTACCAATGCTGTCAGTTTGCATGTAGCACTTTCCAGACATGCAGTATCTCCACAAGCCCTGATGGGCGAAGCTGCCAGACAGACGGTACTGCATCCAGTAGTCTGTGGCTGTGGAGACCACCAACAGGATGTTCCCCACAATGGCACAAAAAAGGCCCCCTCCCATGAAGCTGTACATCATGAGTGATCCTATGACTGTGGTTAAGGCTTTATGCACTGTCAAAAGAAAAAAGAAGATAGGAATCAGTGGTGCAAGAGTAAAGCTGCAGGAAAGAAAATAGTAATTTTCTTTACAGCATGGTGCTATAATGTTAATGTTTATTAAGTAGGGAATGGTTTTAAGAGACAGTAACACCATGAAGAAGTAGATGGAAAGAATAAAAACAAAAACTGCCCACATGTAGTTGCCACCACATGTCTGTCACTATGGCGTTGCATTCATTCAGACTTCATTTATATTAAATCAGAAAGGCTAAATGCATTCTTATAAAACCACTTCACTTCCAGGAATTAGTGAATATATACCATTGCACTCCCCGAATCCTAGCGTGACACATAGTCAGTTTGTGAGTCAATCCAAAACAAAGCGATTGCATTATTAATAAAGATATTTTCTATCATGTTCTATCAAACATGAAGTATTATGTGGGTCTTATAGTTAATTGATCTAAGTTTATGCATATAATTTGTTTTATCAACGCAGTTATCTCTCACAACAAAGCAAAGGACAGCTGCAGACCTGGATAAACAAATCATGCCACCTGCAATGCAATCAGCTCATAGCAACACGTGCTCTCTCGCTCACTCTTTGAATGTGTTTTATGTGCTTACAACTGCATCAAATAAACTGCCACAAAAAAACAAATAAGGAAATAGACTGGCAGTATAATCAACAAATAACTTCCAATGATGTGAAAGGCAGTGACAGCTGATACAAATAAAATCTGGATGTAACTAGAGGTCATTTTAGGGTAAGGGTATAGTTGCATAAGTAATCAGCACTCATGGATCAGACTAAACCCATCTTCATACTCATCCTTTACTTTAATTTCAGCAAAACATTTGTGGATTTTCACGACTATATCTTGTGTTAACAAACTCTGTCCAGGTACAGACAGATATAAACACTCAAAACAGCCTTTGTGGAAATTCCAGTAACAGTTTCCATTTTGCTATTATGGCACACACACATACACATTGAAAACAGTATCAGCTACAATACCAACTATGCACTTGCACTATCAGCCTTGGTAAATATTGAACAACTTTAAAAACATATCAAGCATCTGTTCCAAGTCATGTGGGTTCAGTTTTTCTCTGAGCTGTAAGAGCAAAATTAAGACAGCATACATCTGCAACACTGGTGTGTAACATCTGAACATCATATTTCTGTCAGGATGTATAAAACAAACAGACAAATCTACAATCTCAAGTTCTTTATGGGATGAAATCTTTAGAATCATTAGAAATGCTTGATGTATTATTTAAAACTATCTATGAATATACTGAAAATAAAGACCCTGAAACATGAAATATACACACATTATTACGAAATAGTCACAGTGCATGAAAACTGGTTAGCATCCAGTGTTATCCATTCTAGTTTATAAATTCTACTGCCATTAACAAATCCTCCCCCACCATCATCTCACCTGAATTCCTCAGGATAAATCAACCCTCTTAAGTATCAGGCTTTCCTTAGGGAAAGAGTGAGAGAGAGTGCAAGCCAGGAGTGAGCGAATGTCAAAGAGGATGGCCTAGGCTGAATTCCAAAAGGTTAACCCCCCACTTTTCTGTTGATGGAGGCAAAATCCTTTAAAACAATCAGCACAGTACAAATGGATATGAGTTGGTGTGCAAAAAGCCATGTGACACGTTCCTGCTGAACTACATGGGAGCATTTGGGGAGGTGGTGGTGGTGGGGGGGGGGGGGGGGGGGGGTCAGGGGATGCTATTGGGGTAAGGGGGAGGGTTTGTGATGCGAGGCCGCAGCAGCACAGTCCTTGTCTGTTGTTCTGTTTGGTGTTCTGGAACTGTGGATGTGCAAAGGCTTGCAGTACTGCTGCGGTCAATGGAACGTGCTGAAGTGCACACTTTCTTTCAGTGTAACTGGGGCGTGGTCATGGGGACACGTTGATGCTTAAAACAGATACGTAAACTTACACAGTTCATGTAGAGTGTGCTCTGCATGTTCACAGTGAATATGTGATGATGTTGACAAGGCAGTTGCCTAACAGTTAAAGGTTGCCGTTTATTGCATAGTTAAAGAAATATCAGCTAAACCTACCCTGACTGGATTTATTCTACTAACACTAGCACACGTGTATCAGTAATCTCAACGGCCGGTAATCTCAATCGTTTACACCATCACTGTTCTATTGTAATCCATTACAACAATTATGATAAATTGTCAGGGGCTGATGTAATGTGGTTGGTTTTTGTTGGATAGAAATGGTTTAAATTGAACTGTGTTACTGAGTAGTGTGTTTGACCCACCACACTACCACCACCACCACAAACTACAACCAAATAATAAGCATACAATAATATTGATCTCTTTGACAGCATCATTTCATAATCTTTTCTGGATAAATTACAGTGTATAAACAATCTAATATTTGCCAAATATTAGGCAACAGTAACCAGTCACAGATTATATATGATACATCTGTTTAAATCTCTAAAACTCTTTGTTTCCTGAAATTTGTTCTTGCCCTGTGACAATAAGGGGAGACCACCCACTCATTGTTACCCTGAATGAATTTATCATTAGTAGGAAAAAGATTTCAGCATCTTACTTGCACACTGCACAACACAACACACCCCCTCAGTGAAACCTTGTCTCCTAGTTCCTCATTTCTGCAATCATTTTAATAAATGTTACGCCATGGCTGTACTTGGCTAGTTGTAGTCTAGTCTGTAAGCTGTCTGTCTGTAACCTAACATATAACTGTAGAGTTGTTTCTTATTTACTAAGCAGAAATTAATAGTATTTCACGATGCCACTTTTTTCAGTTCGTATTTCTAAGTACGTGCTGGTTTCCAGATAATGCTGCTGGCCACACGTCATATAACCTCGTGATAGAGATAAAGAGATAATAGGATTGATAAATGCAAAAATCCCCTAAAGGGGGAATGACATAATGTGTTGTGACCTTTACTGATCTCTTGTCATATTGTGTTTTTTTTTTATTCACTGTTTATGCATTTAACACATTTTTACTATGAATGCACTGAGGGTCAAGAAGCCAAACAACCCACAAATTCTCTGTAATTTTCACAAGAAGAACTCTGATGATGCAATTGTAGTTCTTCTTCATTTTGATCATGAATGCTGTCAGTCAAACAGATGAGAAAGAAGTTTTAAGTCAGACCCACAGCTGCTGTGGTGTCATGTTTGCTTAAAGACGGTGTTGACAGGTTTGTTCATCTAACCACCATATAAATCTTTCACAAGATCAACTGCACATTTGCAAAACATATGATCAATATGATTGAAAGAAATAGACTGTTGTTAATTAGGACTGAAGTGATAATACACTGACTAAATTATAACTATTTTGTTTAGTATTTAAGACTGAGACAAGCAATAAGCACTAAATAAACATCTTTAGGGAGTAATCGCACGCTGTACTAATGGTCCTCACTCTGTGAAAATTAGAAGCTTTTGCCAAGTTTTTCCCCAAAAGTCAATGTTGTACCATGTGGCTGAAAACTGTGAGAAATCATGAGAAAGAAGAAGAAAGAAGAGGATAAAATGAAACACCAGACGAGAAAATACAAAAACAGAGGATTGTCAAGTTAAAGCAAAACAGCGCTGACCAAACACTAATGAAGCAATTTCAACACAAGTGTGACTGTCGTAATTTTTTGCCACTTATGTTCTCTACTTGGAAAGCTAAAACCTCAAGAGCACTTCCTCAAAGTGTATAATAGTGTTGAATATTAGCAGCTTAATTTGAAAATCTGCATTATAAGATTTTCAAATGACCAGATTTGTGTGCATTGTTCATTATTTTCATGGATGATGCACATAAAGATTTAACTGAGAGAAAACTGTAACTTTTTCACTATTGTTATAGGGTTAAATAAATCCTTTTACTAAAATATTTAATTTAGCAATGCATAAGAGTGGCAATGAGTTTGTGAGCTTATTGCAGATTGACTTACTTTGCCTGTAGTAAACTACAAAATTTTAGAGGATAGAGGAAGCCAAATATTATAAATACAGACTTGTCAAACCATGTTTAACCATATTCTTTCCTCTACTTTCTTCTTTCAAGTTCATGTTCATGTTACGGCACTAGAGCACCATCTACTGCACAGATGTATAATATCAGCTCACCACAATGAAAAAAGCATTGCTGAGAGAAGCTGTCACTAACCACCACCCTCACCACTAGCCATGGAAAGTTATTTTTTCTCACAGTGTACCTAATGTGCATGCAATTTACATAGGCATTTAAATTTAATGTTACTCCTTGAGATTGTACTTATCTCACCTTGAGGTGTGTTATTGGTACTTTTACTTAAGTAAACTGTTTTCTCCTTCTACCACACTTCACCACTTCTGCATTTCTGTGCCTCCCAAAGACAAGATCACCTTATTCCGAAGTAAAATCTGCTACATAATTATGTACCACAAAAGAAAATGACTGTCATAAAGGATGATGAAGGGTCTATAAATGAGCCCCACATGATTTCAAGTAAACATTAGAAATGAGAATTGATTTTTATACCTTTAAATTTAGTTGCTTATGTTAATCCTTGTCCATTTGTGTTCATCAATTCTTTCCATTATGCTGCAGCGTCTTGTGTGGATGATGCTCAAGATTTGACATGAATGTTTATCGAAACATTAGCACTTCTAGCATTGGGCTAGAAAAGGATAGTGCCCACTAGGTCAACTGACCTTTTGAACAAAAACACTGAGTTGCATCATGGGATTTTTGCATTTAGATGATTTTAAAACAGGGGCTGATCCAAAAGGACCATGTCAAGTCATATTCTTGTCTCAACAGGGGAACTCTCGACTCTCACCACAATGAAAAAATAAAAAGTTAATCAGTCCATAAATATTATGGTGACGATGGGATCTAATGGTGAAACATATGGCTTGAGGATTAGGATATGCAAAACAGCATTTGCTGGGGAAATCAGCTCTTCCAAGGAAGTGATCCTTCCTTCTTCACTCTTTTTCTAACTGTAGTGTAATTACTTTAAACATTTATAGAGGTGGTCACACTTGCTGACGATCAGTTAATAGTGCTCTCTTAATATCTATGAGAGCAGGAAGGGTATAGTTGGCTTTTCACAGGACTGCTTCTGCATTTTGGCCTAATTTTTCCTAAATAAATAACTATACAGTGTAACATGCCATGTTTGTAGTTCATCTCTAACATAATTTTAAGAACTGCTATGAATCTTAAAAGAAAGTTATTTTTCATGACATTAGATTCCCCAGAAAATGTAGGAAACAAACAGTCAAGAAAAACTTGAACAAAATCAAGATTTCATTAAAAATTTTAAATTCAAATAATGTTTGCCAATATTTTTAAAACAACAGAAAAACCTGGGCAAAAGCCCATGATGCTGGCCTACGAAAGTGCACTACTACACAGGATATTAACTTGTCCTGTATTTTAAAAATTATCCTTTAATTTTTAAAATTAAAGTGAGTGTGTGTGTGTATATATATATATATATATATATATACACACACATCCATCTACAAGTGGAAATCTCAGTTCTCACTTATAACAGACACACAGAATGACAGAAGAATAGAGATCCTTATTTTAGATATACAATATACAAAATAAATACACAAAAAGGGTTACCATCCACATCAATACAATTTAAAAAAAAAAAAAAAAAGCTTAGACGGTTGTAGCAACTCTGGTAGGTGGTGGAGGGATAAATGCGGGCAGAGACACTGATTTTTCAGAGAGAGTCTAAAAGAAAAAAGAGAAAACCCTTATTTTCTGTGATAAATGGAAGCAGTTACCCACTACATCTATTTATTTGCTATAGTAAGACTACCTTCTGTAACCTGTAGTAGTCAGGGGGGGACTTCAGCGCTCCTTTCAGCATGTTATTCACGGCGATATTTGGTTGGCTGTTTTTTACCTGTGGAGGGCATGACATGCACAAAATGTAATCATCAAATATAACAACGATTCATTGTGCAATGTGAATTCTTTTTTTTAAATAAACCAGGCTTCAACACAAATGCAATATGAGTACAGTGGGATAAATGTAAGTAGTTAACTGTAACTAGCAGTAAAATTATCCAGATAAATTCCTGCACATTAATTATGCTGGCTAGTGTATTTCAAACCTTATCAACTGCTCTGGGAACTGGATATCTTGGCTGATGACCTATGAAAAGCAAACATAAAAGTCCAAAGAAAAGCATCACAGTAAGTAACTAAATAAGTCAGTGTAAATGTGATTTATATTTAGTATTTAAATTCACCTACTTTTGTTCCTGATGCAGTAGACACCAAGGTAGATGAGGCCAATCAGCAAAAGAAGGAACAGAAGGCTGCAGGGGATTCCTGCTGCAATGCCAGCAATAGCAGGACCACTCAGTCCTTCACCTGCCATCAACACGACAGACTGTAACCAAAAATGTTACTGTAGGCTCATCACTAACAATGAGATAAGAGCTGTTTCACACACACAGCTGTGCTATACCTGGACCAATTCTTCGGCTCTTAGACGGCTCTCCATTGGTCATACGAGCTTTGGGGATGACTTGAAACCAGTAGGTCAGCTTGGGATCAAGGAAAAAGATATCCGTACTCCTGGCAGAACCAGGTTTCTGCTGGATTGTGCGATATACATTTGAGCTGCTTTTAGTCAGAGAGGCATTGCGATTTTTGCTCAGAAGGTCTGGTCCTTTCATTTGGATGTCGAACCCTTAACAAAATCACATACAATTCTGTTTTGTAGCATCACAATTCACAGAGGAAACCAGTTAATTCTAGCAGATCTCTCAAGATTTCAGTGATCAATGTTAGAGCTTACTGAAACGGGTAATTGTATATACATAAGCTAGCCGATACTAGCCATAACCAAAACTGGCATATATTTTTCCTAGTAGTTTCATCTTTAAAATATTTTGCCCAAAACACAGCTCCATGTAGATGGTAGTTTCACAGACAACACATTATTTACACCCCTATCTTCTATTTTGAGTTTCTGTTTTCACACTAGCAGTATTCATTCACATGGGTTATGGAATATCAAAACAAGAAGGGTGAGTCTGTGTTTTTTCTTTAGAGATAATCTTGTGAAGATAAGTCAAACTAGCACATTTAAGACCTTCCCTTAATTTTAGTACCTGTAACAACAGACATAGATGGGACCTCCCAGGTCAACGTGACGATGGTCCCGTTTCGGTTAGGGAACAAACTGGAATCTGAGATGGATGGTCCTGGAAAGAGAGAGGGATTGTGAGAGTAGGGGAGATCAAGGAAGGGCAGAAGAAGGGGGGAGGCGAGGGTACACCAAAACTGAAGAGCTTTGTCTGAAAGGAAACTGCATTCTCAGGTATTACTTAGCTCTGTTTCTGAGGGCCCATTGTGCCTTTGTTTCAGGCAATGCGAGCAGTACTCCAAAGCAGCAGAATCCTTACATTTTAATGGCACATATTTAACTTTAGAGTCGACACAAAAATGTCAAAATATGTTTAAATATTTTATTTTTAAGTGGATCTACAAATAACAATTACTTTGATACCATTTTCTCAACTTTGATTTGAAAACTCTAACTGCTTTCTAAACATTACTGCCTCAGAACTGAGAACCTAAAACAAGAAACTGTTGGTTATTTTTGTTAGTTATTTTAATTATAAAACCAGCTGAAGATTTATGTCCTTACATTTTCACTCATCTGACCTGACTTGTTTCCTTTACTGTTTTACATACAAAAATACAATTTTATACTTTTATCTACCTAGATATGAATGTCAACTATTACTTTTAGTTGTCAGTGTTTTTACATAGTCAGACAGGTACATTTAAAGATCTGAGTAATCAACCCCTTTTTTAACAAATTATTTTAACTAGTAACTTCCATCACCTGTTAAACATGGTAATGTAAGAAATATATTTCTCTATAAAATTAAATTGAACAAGTGACTTATACCTTGTAGCTGAATTTCTCTTTTCTTGCTGCCCAGAGGGTTCCTGCATGTGCAGGTGTAGTTTTGGAGAAGAAAGTTGCTGACACTGTAATGACGAATCATAAGCTGTGAGGTGTTGCTGCTGATCTGGTATGTGGACCCGTTGGTGACAGTCTCATTGCTACTGAACCATGACACAACAGCTTTAGGTGATGCCTCACTGAAACAGCGGACTGTCACCACTATTTTGCCCCCAGAGTCAACTGTGGTTCTCATAATTGGAAGGAATGCTACAGGACCACCTGGAGAACACAAGGTGCCTGTTTAGACTCGACTGCCAAAGTCAATAAAGCACATTATGCATACATTATGTGGATTTGTTATGAGTTAAAAATTTAAAACTTGCTTGCAGTGATATTGCACTTATTATGTTCAACCGGGTGTTCTGCCATGCACTGGATTGTTTTCCCATTTAGATTATCTGATGCATTGACGGTTAAGCTGAAGTTCCCTGTTCCACTGCTGGAGTTGCTTAGCTCTGGAAAAGACAGCTGGGCCTGTGGGGTTCCCCCTACCCATTCACAGTGATATTGCAGGTTGATGGCATTCACTGACTGCACCGAGCACTCAGGGTTGCCCACCGGCCGCTCTGTCCCAAGATAAAATGAATCTGTTATTAATGTCTGGGTACACATTTAAATATTTTATTTAGATAAATGTAAACAGCATTAGATGAGTACTATGTACTATGTACAGCAAACCATGACAAACTAAACTATAATTCTCAATCCAGATTGAGAACAATTTCACAAAAACATGACCTAAAAGATAAAATGTCTACTTTTCCACATACCATAAACAGTTAAGGTCATGTTCTTTTGGCGGCTTTCGTTTGTATCTTCATTGACCAGCCTGCATGTGTAAACACCTCCTTGACTGGTTTGTACATTTGTTAGATTCAGGACTCCTTTTAGGGAAATGATCTTCCCACCAAAGACCCACTCAGCGATTGGCTGTGGGAATCCATTAGCCTGACAGGAGAGGTTCAAAGAGTCTCCTGCTAAATAAAAAGACTGAAGTGGAAGGGCCTCAAGTGTAGGCTCATCAGGTCCATCTATAACACACCATGGAGAGTTATAAGAAAACAGGGATATAAATAAAGAGACTTATAAGTATATAAATAAAGAAGACTTTAAGCTGTAAAACTTTTAAACTGTTAAACTTACACCACACAGAGACATTTTGAGATGCCGTTGCATTTCTGAAGGGGTTTGTCAGTAACACAGCGTACTCTCCTGTGTCATTTCGGTTCGGCCTGAGGATCACAAGACTATTTGCCTGTGTCTTCACTAAATAGTGTGAGCTGTTTTTTATTTCAATGCCATTGAAGAACCACATTTGTTGCTCAAACACTCCTTGGAGCATGCTATGCTGCAGGGTAAAGTTCTCAGTTCCCTCTTTGATAAGACCCGGCTGTGAGCTCAGAGTCAAGCTCTGGATGTATTCTGTAAATAAAAACATGAAAGGAAAGAAGAACCACTAGATGATTATATCTACTCTAGTATACTGCCTTTCCTTTCTAATGCATCAGTCTTATTAAGACGGCAGGTACATATAAAAGATAAACTGCATAACTTGTTGTTTAATATTTAAAGAGTTATATTTAACATTTTATCTAAGCCATCAACAACAGCACGTCTTCCAGGAAGATATGCCCACTCACCAAATATTTTCAGAGTGAAAGTAGTTGAGGCTCTTTCCATTCCAGATTTAACCATTTCGATGGTGTAGTCACCGGTGTAGTTAAGTAGAACATTAAAAAAGGTGAGGGATGCACTTTGTTTCTCTATCCTGATTACCAGTGTTGGTCAAGTTACTTGAAAAAAGTAATCAGTAATTAATTACTGATTACTTCCTCAAAAAAGTAATCCCGTTACTTTACTGATTACTTATTTTCAAAAGTAATTAATTACTTAGTTACTTAGTTACTTTTTAAAAACACGATTTACAACCTGAATAGGTGATAAAGCGATAGATCTTTCAGCCCAATTCTACTTTTTCTGCATAATCCATCATACAAAATGTAATCAAATGGAAAAGTCTCTTTTTAAAACTTGTTTTGTTAGTTTTAATCTTTTAACTTTATGCATGAAGCAAAATTTTAATTATATGCACCATTCTCTGACTGGAAGAAATTAGTTTAACATTTAAACCTATTTTCTGCACTTTCCAGCACATAATATATATATATATATATATATATATATATATATATATATATATATATATATATATATATATATATATATATATATATATGTGTGTGTGTGTGTGTGTGTGTTTACACTCACTCTTTCAGATGCAAGTAAAACACAGCAGAAAATAAATAAAGTCAAAGACTAGCGGGCCTTTTGCTCTATTTTCACCTGTAAAGCAGGAGTAGAGTAGGCGGAGGTTTATCCTGGTGCAGGTGTGCCGCAGCGGTCAGTGGAAGGATACCGCAGTTTCTCTGTGAGTTTCTCATTACGACGTAGCTACTCGGTGCTTGCTTGGAAGTTTAGGGGGTTTTTTTCGCTGTAAAAAGAAGTTTTCTTCCCACGCACAGCGGACACTAATGTTTTTGTCACTTTTTACGGAATCAAACTCAAAATAAGGTCAGTACGAACATCACACTCGCTTACGTCACTGTCATGAGACATTCTCGCAAGAAAATCACGGTTTTAGTAACGCAGTAACGCAGCGTTCCTACGGGAAAGTAACGGTAATCTAATTACCGTTTTTGCAATAATAATCCCATACTTTACTCGTTACTTGAAAAAAGTAATCGGATTACAGTAACGCGTTACAAGTAACGCGTTACTGCCCATCTCTGCTGATTACACTACTGAAAGTTGCAGCTACAGATGGATCAGCACTGGAATTTATAGTCCATGTAGCAATACTTAAAACCCCCTTAAACCAGCTAACAACTGGGTCAGGGGCACCACTGAAGGACACAGCCAGAGTCACATTTTCGCCAGCTACAGCATTCACCCTGGGACCAGCAGGAGAAACCAGCAGTTCACAGCGGGCACCTGTGAGGATGTAGCCAACTGAATTAGGAAGGAAATTGCAAGGTCACGCAATAAGTCTGCTAACATCAAAATAATGCCAATTAAACAGGATTACTGTCGTATAATCTTACAATCCGGAACAATGCTGTCGTTACAGAAACGCACAAAAAAGCCCTCTTTTTCTAACCCTAAAAATGACACAAAAATTTCTAATACTAACAAACAAAATCACACAGATAAGTGTCATAAGGCGTAACTACGCTTTAGTCTCACCTTGGAAAGTAAAAAATGATAAAATGGCCAGAAACAACGAGCTTAATCTCTTGAATTCCTTTACACAAGGCATTTTTTGTAAAACTTTAAGCACGCTTGTTATTAGAAGCAACCGTTAGTATTTCCAGTACAAAAGCAGAGACGAAAAACAAAAACGTCTTGTAAAGTCCTAAAGCGGTAACTTCTGTATCAGCAGAAGCTCCAGCGGACAGCCAGGCGCGTGAGTATCCCACCTGTACTCACTCGATTGTGCACGTGAGGCCACGCCCCTTACGTAATTACACACAACAGCCCCTTTATTTGTATCTGCTTGCTGATAAAATAACATAATATTTCCTTAATACAACTGGTATAAATATACCAGGTATATTAACTAAAGAAGAGGTGGAGAGAACGTTTAAGTAACAACTTTACCTGCGTCACCATAGTTCTGGTACCCTCATCTTAGCAGTCAATGATGTATGCTAATATGGGAAAGTCAAGAGGCCTGCCTGTCCATGTACGTGTTCATACAGTACCCAGTTTTAAATCACATACCTATGTGCTAAAAACCACCAGGCTTTTTGTATGGAGACCAAAACCTAAAAAAAGTGACATTTGTAGTTTGGAATAAATCAACTGAATATATCAAAACAATAAATCTGTAATAAAGTGCTATAATAACTAGGCTATATTTTGAAATTATGCTGTAAAGTGTAAAAAAAACAAACAAAAGAAACCACATTTTCAAGATTTATTCGCAGGTTACTTTTACAATTTCTCAGTTTATTCTTATTTTTGTAAAGGAGGAGGCAGTTTTGCTGTTTTATTCTAAGCAAACAATGTTGGAACTTCTTCTGAAACCTGGATTCCATTTTTCTTTTCACAGGTGCTCTAATAATACATTACAGATTAAAGACACATGACCTAAGAATCACGCTTTTACTGGTCTTAAAAAAAACAAAACAAGTATTAGGACCACACTTAAGGTTAAACTCGAAACACTAGTTTGAGATTAAACCTGTTGTTTTAAGTCAAAAACCTACACAGGTACTATACCACTATACCCTTTACAAAATGCCTTTTGTAGAGAGGTTAGAGGAGAAAAAAAAAGGAAGAAAGAAAAAAAAAAATCATACTTAGGAATCAGTTTTGGTAACTTGGAAATTATTTGTCTTTTAGCACATAAACACAATATGGTGGTAAATAAGACACAATAAGATCTGATCAACACATTTTGGACTAAAATGGAGTAAAACAGTATTTAGCATTTAGCATTAATATTTAGCATTTCAAGTTTAATCTCAAAATGAACAATATTCTTTGTGTCGCTAATACTCTGCCGTACAAAATGAACATCAGAATTAAAAATTTTAAAATAAACTGCCATTTCACAGGTTTTAAAAAATGCCTTGCAGACTATATTTAAAGGATAAAATGTAAGCTACTGTAAACTCAAAGGAAATACCAAGAGACCAGACACAGCTGTAGATATGAAAAAGACTGGCTGCTTTATTGTTATTGTAATGTTCTGTACAATCAAAAGAGAACTTAGGCGCTTACGGTAAAATTCCAATTTAGGATCACGTTCCCCTGCTCATACTGAGAGACACCGTCTAGTCAATCCTCACAGTCACAGTAGTCAAGATATTAATGCTAGCAGACATCTTCAAATCAACATGTTGGGTGGTTCTGTATTTACATACGTCATTTACAAAAATTGCACCTCTTAACATGTCTGACTACAGATATACAAGAATTAACAGATGAGATGAAGCAGCTGAAATGCATCAAACTGGTGAAGTTTGGGTACAGTTCAATACAAACAGCAGCATGAGTGATGGGAAGATTCTGGATTTAAATTACTGCATAAACACCGCTTTTTATAGCATTGTGATAAAATGAAACAAATGAACTACTCTGCAAGTTCAAATGCATTCACAAGACAAGATGATTCTTTTGGGCTTGTCTGACTGCGGGACAGTGTGTCTCAATATTTCTCCACTTCTATCAGTACCTCCCTGCATATCCTCAGGAGCCACAGTTTCAAACAGAGGGATTAGACCAACACATAAGCTTGTCCTGTGGTTGGGCTTATGTAGTTCAGTCTCGTTATTCATTAGAGAGTCCTGCAAGGAGAGAAAATAACATAGATAAGTAATTCAAGACAAGAGTAGCAATTAGCATCTTTAATTACTTTTTCTTTAATCGCCACAAGACACACAATATCATTTGCCATAACAAAATAAATGTGACTTTTTCCCCCCTCAAAATGAGATGAGATTGTTATAAAAAGGATAATAATGCTCTACACAAACAATTCTATCATTCATCACAAGAGTTAATTTTACTGCACTCTTAAAAAGTTGTAATCAAGAGGTAGATATAGGTCTATTGTGGATAATTAATTTGTGGTATGCAATTTTCTTTTACCAATTCATTAATGATGCATTGTTCCTTTTCCCAGAATACCTTAAAATTAAAAATACTCTATTAATCTCTTTTTGTAAAAAAGGCCTGTTATAATTACTTGATCTAATATAAAATTCATACCTTTTTTCAAACAAATATAGTTTAGAGTTTGCACAGAAATATAATTGTGGGATTTTTAAGATATAGATACAGGTGGAAAGGTCATAAATGCATGAAACCTATTAATACTAATACATGGGATCACCAGCTGAGAAGATCTAGCATACGTTGCTGAGGCACACTGGCAAGGGGAAAGAAAATGAAAATAGCAGGTGAGCTAGAAGGTGCTTAGTCATGCCAGAGAAAATGACCCTGATGTCTTTAAAAATGTAACTTTTTGCTTAACTTTCTGATGAAAACTATTAATTCACTGATACTCACCTCTGTTAGGTTCTGCACTCCCAGCTTATGTGCTTAAGCCTCTATACCCTCCCTGCCTCTTTCAGTTTGACCACTAGGTCTTCCACTGTCTCCACCTTCATCCCTGCCTGCCTCTGTGGAGGCTCCTCCACTTTCAACACCTCCAACCGTGAAGTCACATCTACCCCCAAGTCTGCAGGCTTCACAGTAGCAATCTTCTTCTTCTTGGCTTTCTGAAACAAGTTATGCACAAAGGGTGAATAAAATAATTACTCCTCTTTTTAACTACTTTATAGCAGGTTAGGTCTTAAAGGTAAACCCAGCAATTACAGTCAGAACCTGTCTCTAATCTTGTCCCAGAAATCAGCAACATGATCTTAATGACTTTTTAGCGTCTTTCGTTTCTGAACATCATTTCAGCTGCTTACCATGATATTAGGCAGTGTGGCATATCTGGGGGTGTTGAGTCGAAGGTCTGCAGTGATCACTGCTGGTGTGTTGATCTTAATATGTTCCAGACCACCATCGATTTCTCTGACCAAATTAATCTTGTCTCCTTCCAAGGACACCTCTGATGCAAAGGTACCCTGCAATGTGAAGATACGTATAATTTCACAAAATAAATACATTAAAAAAAATTCAGAGTAGGATCTCCCCTGGGAACTGTTCCTCTATTTTCATCTGCTACACATTATATGGGACTCAATCAGTTAATGCCATCTGCTGGTTTGCTAGTGTAACTACAACTACAAATAATCTTGACTACAGGAGTAATGTATGCAACCCAAATTTATAAATAATTTTTGACATTTACATTACAATGTCTGTCTATCCAAGTGCCCAACCTGGACACTGTAAATAAGATTAAAATGCTCTGTTTTAGCCAGCCAAAGGAGAACTTCACTCCATCTATCCAGGCAGCCTTTGACTTTGGCTTTGTTGATATGTGCAGGATTACTGTAGATCTTACTGACTCAAACTAGCTTTTACCAACTTTGATAAGGTTAGTGAAGGCTATTGGGAACAGGAACATATCCTCTTATCATTACTGCTATACAACACCCACGAAGAAACAGAAAACACAGAAAATCTACAAAAAAAGAAAAGAAAAGAAAGAAAATAAACTGATACCGACATAATTATGGGGTCAAATATCTCAGTGCTACTATTTAAGGTAGTCTTACCTGAGGCCAGTCCAGTAAAGCTGCTGTCATCTGGCCAGTCTGATTGCAATCATCATCGATGGCCTATGAAATAAACACAAGTCCTTAATTACTTAACAGCAGTGCAAGTATTGTTTAGAGTATGCAAACTAAGAACGCAATTTGAGAGAGTGTGAGGAAAATAAACTAACTGAAATCTTTAACCTGTTTGCCAAGGAGAATAAGCTGAGCATCCTCCTGTTTGGCAAGAGCTGCCAGGATCTTAGAGACCTGAAGGGGTCCCAGGTTTTCATAGTCTTTCCCACTCACATCCACATGAATGCCACGGTCAGCCCCCATGGCAAGGGCAGTACGGATGGTCTCCTGAGTTAGAAAAAACACATGTAAGAGAACTTTTCTTTGGCTTGATGTTTGATGACAACCCTGAAATTATAATTGCTGATAACCTTAAACATATTAAAAGTACATTTATGTTAACATCATAATAATCACTTTCTGCTTACTGTGAGTCTGACAGGTTATATGCATGGGATTTCAAAAGTTCTTTTACATGTAAAATAATACACCTAAAAAAAACTCCAACAAGCAGTTAACTTGCTAAATTACTGTCTCGCCCCAGCTCATTCACCTGCGACTGCTGTGGCCCACAGCTGACAGCCACAACCTCCTTAATAAGCTTCTTCTCCTTCAGCTTGACCGCCTCCTCTACAGCAATCTCACAGAAGGGGTTCATTGAGTGCTTAACACCATCTGTCACCACGCCAGTGTTGTCTGGCTTCACACGGATCTGTGGAGAAACAAAACAATAGTTTTGGTTCCACAACCAAATGACGATTTTAGGCTAACATTAGCTAGCAGAGCACAGAATGTCAAATAAGTGAGCAAAGAAAAATACATTTAAAATCGCGAAAGAAAATAGGTAATTTGACCTAAGATATTACCTTAACTGCATAGTCAATGACACGCTTAACTCCGACGAGAACACGGCCAGACATTGTAGCTGAAACGTTTAACTATAACAGACAACTAGCGCTACACAGTCACCGCAATGAACCTTCACTGAAGAAGCAGTCGGAATTATTTCAGGGTGAAACCAGAGGAGGGACTAAAGTGACCGCCCCCCACTCTAGCCAATGAAATGTTGGCATTATCCAGTGTTGTAGGTTACGATTGGCTGTCGTGTGTAAGTTGGTTGCTAAACTCAACAAAAAGTCGCCGGTCGCCGCAATTTCGTTGACTGAATAACAGTTCAAACTTACTGCGATTGTTGGTGAATGACACTTATATCACTTCCATTACTATCGTAATGATTATCTTATTGATCAACTTGGTTAAAATGAGTGAATTACGATGAACCACATACGAATCACACGGTGCCCCACATATCTATGTAATAAACAAAACCCAGAGAAGAAAAGTTCCGCTTATATGGGGCAAAGGTCACGAATAACAGAGTGACATAATGACAATCATATTGAGTGTCAAAAAACGTTTTAACTCCACCTGATAGACGATAAGTCAGTGTACTCCTCGTGCCAGTCCCTGGCTAAATGGGTTGGGTTAGATCAAAAAGGTCATTCAACATAAAGTTTTACCAAATCAAGCATGCATTAAGAATGCTATTTACATGCAAGTTGCCATCAAGGTGCCAATAGAAACTGTGCTACTAGTGGCCGGAGACAAAGAAACAGGAGAGGGGAAGGCATGTTCAGAGCCAAAAAGAGAGAAAGATAGGCGGGAATGAGGTGAGTGTGTGATTGTGAAAGCAAAAGAGCTGGCTGATATAATGAAGCGAAGGAAAATAGATATATTGCGTTTAGAGGAGACCAGGTGGAAGGGAACGATGGCCAGACAGATGAGGTCAAGCAAGAGTCTCAGTGGACTATAACATTATAGTCTTAATGATAAAGTTGTGAGAGAGTAAGGAGCAGGTGGAAGAGAGCCTGGAGAGGTGAAGGTCTGTTCTGGAGAGAAGAGGAGTGAACGTTTATAGAACTGAGATATAATATGTGTGTGAATAGGAGGAAAACAGGCATAACAGTGAAGTTGGTTGAGTTTAAATACCTGGGGTAAACCCAGTATTGGCATTATGGATGAGCCCCAGGGGTCCAGGCCTGCCAACTAAAGCCACTATGCCACCTCAGTTAAATTCTGCTAATAAACTTGAAGAATTTATACAATTTGGTAATGAAAAACATAAAGACCAGTACCATCAGTAAATTATTGCATTGCAAACTCAATTTAATTATTCAGTTCACGGCAGTTTAGTACTTCTACAGCAATCATGTTAACCAGGAGGACACTGAGTGGATAGGCCTATGCAGGTCAGACTTTGGGAGGTACTTCTCATGTCTGTCTGACACCAAAAAAGATCATTCATCAGCTTGTGCATTTGGTTTTAAAGCATGACCCTACAAGAAAGCTGCAAAACAAATGGAAATGTGTTGAGGATATGTGCTCATCTGTCCTAGTGCATGGTGAGTTCACTGATCCCCCTTTGCATTTAGAGAAAATCTAGCTCCTGCTTTGTCTCTTATAAATGGCTACATTTCTCTGTATGTGTATTATGTGTGTACGGCTGTAAGTATGTATAACATGTATAACGTATGTATAACGTATAACATAATGGTGATTAGTGACAGAAGGATACTAGCAAGAGTGCAAATTTACAAGATAGTAGTAAAACCTGCTGTGATGTATGTACAGGAGGCAGATCTTAAGATGCAAATATTTACATTGGGAGTGACCAAAATGAACAGGATTAGAAATGTGTACATCAGAGGGACAGCTCAGGTTGAGCAGTTTTAGACACAAGGTTAGAGAGACATGGCTGAGATGGTTTGGACATGTGAAGAGGAGGGATAGTCCATGCATTGCACTAGGATGCTGAAGATAGAGCTGCCAGGCCGGTGGAAAAGAGGAAGACTACGGAGGAGGTTTATGGAGTTAAGGAGGATATGCATAGGGTAGTGTGGAAGAAGAGGAGGCTACAGATAGGGTGAGAAGTAGGCAGATAGTCTGCTGTGGGGACCTCTAAAGGGAGCAGAAGAAGGAAGAAATATGTGAGTCAGTTTATCGTTTATCAGGTTGAGTTAAAAAGTTAGAAAAAAACACACACACACAGACAAAATATTCAACTTTTTTAGCTTCCTACATGTGGACATCACATTTTTGGGTTGTCTGACAAAATACAAAATTTTGGTCTTCAAGTATAATGTCCACTTACGAGGACATTATACTTGCCACTGTTCTATCGAAATTTAAAACGAATGTCCTCATATGTGGATCTCATTTATAATATGTCCAGTGTTCACTGAAAATGTGTTATTAGCACACTTGTTTTGCTTTACTTTCTTTCTTTCGACTTCAGTTTGTTTTGTTTTTCTTATTTTGGCCCGCAATAATTAGTAAAATCATGGAGGCAAAAATAAAAGAATAGTTTGAAATAATCTTCTAAGCTTATTTTGTTTTTTGTTATTAGAATACACTTAAATGCCACTTTGTACGCAAGTCTTTGTGTTAACGAAGACTAATGCGCTCATAAATAATAACAATATTGCATTAATACCTGGTTCAGATCTGAGCCAGAACATCGTGCCACTCTCTCGCGCATTAATAATAATAATTATAATAAAAGCTACGTGCATAAGTTACTTGTGGAGCCTGTTCGTTACTCCCAGATCACCGACAGAGAAGCTTTTTGTTTGCATTTCAATTGGTTTGCAACACTCGGTGTCTTCCCCACGCTCTAGCTGATGTTAATTCGCACTTTTATGGTCACGGTGGGGGTGAGAAACCGTAGCGAAACGTTATCGACCGTGGTCCCCGGCAAGCAGCAAATCCCTCCGGCTCGACAGCTGATCGAGAGGAGTTACCTCGGATCACCCAGCGACAGCAGCAGCGGCCTCCATTTTAACTTCGACACCGAGCCGTACCTCACGTGTCCTGGGCTGTCTCTCTCACATGACCCGAGTGTTTGTTCCCGTGATCAGCACTTCCATCTCCGTCTGTGACACCGAATATCACTTTTTATTTCAACACTGATGGATATGCTTGAACCGAGTCTGGACACCGCAAGGTAACTCGGTCAAAATGGCTAACTGAAACAAGCTAGCCGCAACATGCTATTTCACACAGCTAGTTTACGACGCTAAACAAGGCCTTACTTATAAAGTGTTGTCAAAACGAATTTAATGTGTAGACTACAGCTAAGTTAGCAACACAGGTGGACAACTCTTTAAGCGGTATAACTTAGTTATATCCAAGAATAGTAGTGTTCATAGTCAATAGCTAAGAGAGCTTAAGCTAGCTTTTAAAACAAATAACTATTCTCAGCCACTCTTGGTAAACCAAGGGCAGTTGCTGTGCTGTGTTTTTCATTATAATTGTCCTGCTGGCTGACTGACTTCCCAGACATCACTTGCCACCCCTTACGGTGAAGTGGAGGGTCAGTTATTACTTTAATTTAATACATTGATATATAATTTTCACGAACATTAGCTGGTTGCGTAGCTTCTAACAACTGAGGTATTTCTGTATCCGCTTTGCAGCCAAGAAAAACAAGAAGAGGAGGTTGTCCAGGGATCTGAAGGTAAGGATTTATTTACTAAGCTGTCATTGACCACACTGTAGTTTTGTGTGCGTACACAATACTTTAAAAAAAAAGCCACAAGCTCTTTCCTCGGTACACTTGCTTTTCTTTATGTGCTGCAACATTGAGCTTCGTTATTTACAGCTACACTCGGGGCTTTTTAGCTGTGTAGTTACTTTTCCATTCTAACTCCTGTTTCTTTATCCCCCTTTTCCCTTGAAGACGGGACAGGAGAAGAGCAGACAGCTGTTACAATAGCCAGTGTACCTCAGGCTGCAACATTTGGTGACCATAACATACAATATCAGTTCCGCACCGAGGGTGGGCAGGTAAGTAGTTAATGGATGGAAGTGTGGACACTACTGATTGTTGCTGTTTAATACCCATTTCAGAAAGAGTCTAAGTGTTCCTAATTGCATAAGGGCCTAGACAGTTAGCATAAATTGCCTCTGTTTAGCACTTATGAGAGTACACAAACAGCACAGAGTGGTTAAATGTCCATGGGGTGTTTGTGCAGCACGATAATTACCAACTGAGAACTCTCAGCTGCATATTGATGGAGGTGGTTGAAAAGATGCTTGGACATATGGCAAACAACAGTGAGTGATTATATATGTTGAAGAACCATACTCCCGACAACAGTCCTTAATGTTTAGGCTTACATTTTCTTTTTATCTGATTGTTTTTCTTTTTCTGGGTGCTTTGACACCCTCCTTTATTACAAAGTCAGGAGGAAAGCACTCAATAAATTCCCTGAAGGTATCAATGTTTATAGTCTTTTTTTATAGCCTCAAAATTGACTGTTGACCTTTGTACAAAAGTGTCTCCTTCCTGTTCACTATGTGGTTTTCACACCACTGTTGGTCAGTGGTAAACAATGGGTCAGTAATGCCAGCATGTACACTAAAAAAAAGGTATTGTGACATTCATGTTGGTTTACCCTTACTGGGTGATTTGCGCTGGAGGAAATTGAGTCAGTGATCCATGTGGTTCAGGCATAAACAAGACTAGTGTGAGCAATCATGTGATTTCAGTCTGGTCTGGGATTGGCATGAGACTGCTGTCACATGTCAGTCAGGAGGAAAGTCACATGATAGAGGGATACAAATACTGATTCTTCGAACAAACAAGCTCATTTTCCTTGCTATTTAAAATTAAATCAGGCGCATTCTGAAGCGTAAGCATATTGTGGGATGGTGAGATCAGTGCACAAGTGAGGTTAGAACTGTAGTGTCAGGATACTAGGCTGAGCAGTACGGAAGCAACAGATATGATAAACAAATCAACAAGTCAGGTAAGGTGCTGTTTTATACACGGTATGATTGAATAATGCAAAAAGAAAAATACATCGAGTAAGGATATAAATGGAGAAGCAACTAGTTGCTCTCTTTGTTTTCTTCTTATTCTCTCTTTTTACCCACATTTGCTTTTCGTCTGTGCAGGTGACGTATCGTGTTGTCCAGGTGACTGACCAACACCTTGATGGAAGAGATGATGCAGGAGGAGCAGTGAGCGTTGTCTCAACAGCTGCATTCACCGGGGCTCCTCAAGCTGTGGCACAGGTATCAAAATTTTACACTTTTGAATGGACCGAAGGGAAACCACTAGTAGTTTAAACAGTTTTTTAAAGCTTCCTTTTTTTATTTACGTGTTAAAGGATAAGGTTGAAGTTAATTTCTGCGTATTGCCATTTGTAGCAGTCTCACTGAAAACAACTAAAACCAGTGTTATTCTAATTTCTTTTGTTTCTTTGCACACACTTATCATGTTTTAAAACATCAAGTTTACAAATACTGTTAAAGACATGAAAAATATCATGGATCAGTATATACATCTATTGGCTGAAAAGTAGGTATATGAAGTTATTACTGTCTCAGTAATATTATTTTAGCTATAAATTATGTCTGACAGTGCAGAGTGTGGCTGTAAGTAAAGCACACAGCCATGCTCTTGTATTGAATCATTTTTTTCCCCCGCTTTATGTAATGTTTTATGCAGACCAACACTAACAAACATTGCTGTCTATGAGTGAAACAAGATGGTGTAACCAGTTTTTGGTTTCAAGCTGGTAAAATAGTATTAACTTGCAGAAAGGTGTGTTGTTTTGGTTACTTTATGCTTATTAGCAAATTGTGAACTGTTGTGAGTACTTTTGAGTACACAGATAAAGCTTTTCGCTTTATCTGTATATATATAATTCAAAAACGTAATAGGTATATAGTTAATACAGATCATTTCTTATTTGTGGTATTTGGGAAAAATGCAGTTTAAAAAAAAAACAGTGTTGTATATCTATTATTATCAGTTATTCTCAGTAGTACTTACATTCCATATCACATCATCTCTACTTCACTGATTCACTGAAATTGTAGCAGCGGCTGTAATTTCTCTAAGCTTGCCAAGATGGAAAAAATGGTCTAAAGAGTGAATTGTGTGCCCGAATATAATATCTAGTCAACACAAAGTGAGTCATATAGGTGTGTAGTTTCAATGTGTGTAGTGCCAGTAGTTGTTGCACAAGAACTGCAGTAACAGTCGGAGCACAGTTTGAGCTAAAAATATGCAATTTTTCTAGCAAGAACAGACCAAATTTGTTTTCATTAGTGCTATACTGATGGCTTTACTGACCTTGCTATTATCCCTGCTAACAAGATCACTGCTGCTTCTTTGCCTCCCTTTATCCTAGCTGTCAAATGGAACTGTGTCTTGCTTGGGGGGGTTTAGCAGGGATACCAGTATTGAGTCTGACAGAGGATGAGGTGTGTGTTTACCTGCTGTGACTGCTCCATTGCTGCTCGTTCATGGCTCTCCTCTGTCTCTCTCTTATCTGTCACAGGCTGTGATCCAGAACCCTTTCAGTAATGGAGGAAGCCCAGCAGGAGAGGCAGTGGGAGGGGAGACCCGCTTCGCTTACTTCCCCGCAACTGCGGTGAGCGACGGGACTGTGTCTGTGCAGGCCGCCACGGACCCCACACTCACACAGGCAGGGGGTGAGTCAGTTCTCGCACCTAATTTGGGCTGGGGCTTATCACAGTGCTGCAGAGCTAATTAAGCTATTATTTTCAGTGACAAACAGAAGTGTGTTTTGAAGTACCTTAAGGACAGAATAGCTGTCCTTTTTTTTTTATTAGTGGAACACGATCCTGACAGTTTGAGCTGATAACAAAGAAAGCAGGGCCATATACAGCAGATACAAAGAATAAGCAATATATCTAATCCCTCCCTGTTGAGATAAATTATCTATGCTGAGCCTCTAAATATCAATATTTTCATTCTGTATGTAGCTTTTATAAATAGATTTCCTCACCAGCTTGATTTTCTAGAGTGACTACCCCACGAATCCCAGTGGTGGTGCTTTATATGACAAAAGTGGGTGAAGTAATACATGTTCATTCATATTTACATATGTTCACTAATATATATTTGGTGAGGAAGAAGCAAAGCAATCCAAAGATGATAATGACAATTGCACTTGCTTTTTATATATATATTTTTTTTACACATGATAAACCTAAATATGTGTTGCAGAATCAATTTGCTCTGTGATTCCTTCCTCCCAATTTGGATATTTTTGATCAGTAAGTTATTTTAAAATGTAATTTATGATGCTGGAGAACGCAGTTTTCTCCAACTGTGAATCAGCAATTTTTAAGGGTCATTAGATCTTTATTAAAGTTGTAATAATTATGAGAAATATTTTAAATTGCACATACCCATCAGCTCATTTTAATCTGTTTCAGATTCCTAACTTGGCAATGTGACTGAAACATTTTTTGCCATGACTAAAGTTTGCCTCCTCCAAGTCAAATATTATCAGATGCCAAAATTAAATTTGCCATGCTTACCATGTTTACTTGTTTACTTCATGTCACATGTCTTCCTCTTTCCTACCATATGCCATCATCTGGCTGTATTACCCGTCCTTGTGGTTTTATGCTGGTTGTCAGGGTCAGGCTATCATTGGCTGAAGCTGTGTTCACTGAGCGTTGTAAGTGCTCAGTTGACCTAGAGAACAAGATGTAGGCTTTAATGCCTTTTTTTAAACTAAAAAATAAACAAAACAAAAAACTGCCATCTACCTATTATGGATTATTCCGCCAGATCTAGAGCTAGCAGGCACACTGTTACTGCTGGCTGGCAGTTGACTGTTGGATGGTCATTATTTGTCTTCAGGATTGTTATGAAGGAGTCGAACATTGCGGGTCTCCAAGGATTTTATGTAGGAGAATGTACAGCCTGGACAGGAGTTATTGTAGGAACTTGTAATTCATCACCCAGTGTTCCTGCTGCTGGCGGTGCTTCTTGCTGTCATTTTGGCCCAGACTTGGGGTCTAAAAATGCTTGAAACTGTGATTCAACATATCTCCAACATAAATCTATAGACCCAAGGCTGAAAGAGGCAGTTCAAGTGCCACATTTAAGATTTTAGCCCTATACCTCATACGATATCATATTGTCCACAATAATTTTGGTATAACTATTTGCAATACATAAAAGTGTCTCGTCTTGATAAATATAGCATTTATGTTCGCTAGGGTACACAACAAGTCCAAGCATGTCTTAGTCTGAGAACTACATGTCAGCCTCCATTGATGATTTAGTGACCAATGCTTTGCAAAATACACAAGAAAACAGTTCACCCTAAAAGTAGAAACAGCAAATTTGTTTAACCACTTGAAGCAAAGGGCATACAACCAGGCTATGAAGAAGATGCTAGCTGACACAAAAATAAACAAATGCGGCTATTACTCTAGTTGCGTTTGGTATGACTGGAAAAGCAAGCATTGCATGAAAATTACTGATGTGTTGTTTAAAAAGCTCCAAGCAAAATCCAAAATTCTGGATAAAAAAAAATATTGTTAAATTTCAATTTTATTATGTGCTCCTAACTAAAAATGTAAATCGCTTTTTGTGCGTTGGAAGAAAAATTCCACAAAAACAATTAAATGTAACTCCCGCTCATTGTCTCACTTACCACTAATACGTATAATAAATTACAGCTTTGTAATTTAATAAACTGGAATTACACAGTTCCACAAAAACAATTAAGTGTAACAGTGCAGGCTGCTAAAGTGTGGCTGGTTTAAGTTGCTTTTTTGTTAAACTAAAATATTAGGCAGTTATATTTTTATTTTACCTAAAAGAAAAAAAGGGTGGAGAATTCCCTTCATTTTGTTTGCACTGATAAATGCTGCTGCCTGCAAACTGCAATCACCAATAAAATGTTCAATATTTTTCTTCTGTGTCATCAAAAATAACATTTCCTTGAACTACTGTGATATAATTTTGAGGCTACATCACCCACCCCTAATATCCAATGTGACCTTACATTATGCATTGTTTGTGTCTTCTTGAGAGAGATGGATACTTTGGACATATAGAAATAAGACAATATTTTGCTGACTATAACATATATATGGATGTATGTAGTAGTTTGTGGCAGCAAAACTACACAAACAAGTAGCAGGCACATGGCACTGAAACTTTCATAGTAAAAGAACAAAATAATGATTACTTTTTTTTGTTATTGTGTAATCCAACTCATGTTTATGATTAAAAAACACAAATGAAATGGGTTTAAAACCCCACCTGAGCACCTGAGCTCAGTCACGCTCCAGTAAAACACCTATTTAGAGGCACATCTGGGGTCACACAAGGTCATTGCATTGATTCCTTAAATCATTAGGTTTCTTTGATGTAGCTCATCCATTGCTAATTACAGACATAGCTTGTCAAGCTCATGCAGCACATCCACACACACACTGCTTTTCTCTCTCGCTGAGCATTGTGTGTCTACTTCCATCACATGACTTAAACCCACAGAAGTCAGACACCCTTAAGGCCATATCAGTTGATGCACCTCAGCTGTAACTTGTATAATAGGCTCGGCTAGGTGCAGCTTTAAGAGTGAGATTGGAGCCAAAGTGTTAATGCAGTTTGATATAAAAAGCAAAGCACTTAATGTGCATTGAGCATCTTAAAACATTAAGACGTGGCCTCATTCAGAGGGAGCATCTGCAGTCTGCTTTAGCAGCAGATTGGAAAGCCAGAGTGCCTGGTTAAAAGACTGAATGTACCTTGCTGTTTTCATCTGAGAAATACTGATTTTCTTGTGCGTTTTCTGTTAGTGACTGATTCTGCGTTTTAGTCCTTGATCACATTCTTTGAAAAAGAAATAACTACAGGCTGAATGTCTGTGTCAAGACCTGTTATTTGGGAAGGTTTTCTGTGAGAGGACCTTCATTGTTTGTGGATTTTTTTTTTTTTTGTGGCAGAAAATTGTGTTGCTCATTTTGTTTGTCAGGCCAGGTCTGCCATCTTGCTGACCCAGATGACAAGATTAGGTGGCTTAAGATAAAATAAGTGGATTTATTTCTTGATGATGTTTTGGCTCTTGAATGAATATGGTATGGATGAGTAGTGTTAGTAGAATATTCTTCTGTCTACATCTTGAGTTGAGCCTGTTTCTACACAGTTGGCACAGTTGCATCCTTACAAGAAATTTCGGGGTTCCACTTTGCTAGTTGGCTTAAGGATTTCTGTGTTATTTTATCATTGTGCCAGATGTGGCTTTTCTCTACTTTCCTCCCACAGTTTAATGACATGCACGTTAGGTTAGTCGGTGATTCTGAATCAGTCGTAGGTGTGGATGTCAGTTTAAATGGTTGCCTGGCTCTTTGTGTTAGCCCTGTGTTGAGCTGGCGACTTGTCCCTGCCTGTTGTCCAATTTCAGCTGGGACAAGCTCCAGCCACCTTCCCCTGGATCCTCGTTGGATAAGCACTTAAAAAATTAAATGAA
Organism: Neolamprologus brichardi; assembly: GCF_056152115.1. Lineage (NCBI taxonomy): Eukaryota > Metazoa > Chordata > Actinopteri > Cichliformes > Cichlidae > Neolamprologus > Neolamprologus brichardi. The sequence goes on along the minus strand of NC_142114.1, from coordinate 22,527,989 downwards.
TCAAGTCAGTCTTCTGTGAAATGTTGAGCTGTCTTACTCTTCATTGTTGACTGATTACACCTGTGCCTTCCACAGGTCAGTTTTATGTGATGATGACCCCTCCTGATGTCATTCAGACAGGAACACCACGAACCATTGCTCCACGAACACAGCCATACCCTGCGTAAGTATCATCTCTGTCATCTGCTGTTTGTGTGATGGAAACAATATTGCCATTGCAGCTTGAGACACATAAAACTAGGCATGTTTTAATTTCACTGTTTAAAAGTAGATTTAATGACAAAAGCTGTTAAATAAATCTAATATCATAATAATAAAGTTACTAGGTTTCAGTTAATTTTGATAAGGGCTTTACGCATTTATTGCAGCAATAAATGATTTGTGTTTAGCAGTGTGGCTCTGCTCTCTTAATGCTTCAGAGTGCATCTCTACAAAACACATCCTTTCAAGAAATGGTATCCATCAGAGTCTGAATTAGTACTGTCATAACAACGAGGGCATAGATTATCATTAAAAGATAAATATAACAGCAAGATAAAAATGTTTTTTGCACTTTTTCAAAAAGCCTCTAAGATTGTGATGCATTGAAAAGGCAATAAAAATCAAGTGAAAAGCAAAACATTGAAAAGAGTGATGATAATAAGACGGCACTGTGAGCAAGGAGAAGAGCTGCAGCTTTGTGAGCTATGTTGTGTGTGCATAGACTGTATAAAAGAAGGATCTGTTTTCCCAGGCATAAAAAAGGACTCCAATGTGGAATTGACTTAAACCTATATACTTTCTAATGGCCAGCAGTGAGCGACCCCTGTGGTTACAAAAAGAAGCCTATGAGAGACAACCCTAGTGCTCTCCAGCAAACATTTTCCTAATGAGCTTTTGGTCTTAATTGCTACTTTTAAGTCTTATTTAACATAGCAAGATGTTCATTTTGTGAATTATCATTCCTGTTTTAAGGTATACAGTAAAGCAGTGTAAGTTTCAACCGTGTGACTAAAAAGGGTTGCTACTGTGTTGGTTTTGGAGTCAGATCTACCCCTTTTTCATACATCTAGTTTCAAAAAGCCAAGATATTGATCCGCAAATTGCTCGAATCGAGGTGGCAGAACAGAAGCTAAAAAATGAAAGGGTGAATATGTCGTAATAAACCGTTTAAAATAGTTTCCTAAATTCAGAATTTAAATGAGATGTATTTTCAAAATCAGTATTTAGCACGCTATAACTGTAACTGCTAATGCAAGAGGAGAGTGTAGAAGTAGAGTTAAACTGCAATGCAGCAGATTGGAATGATGTATTAGTAGTAATCTATCTGAGCAAAAATGAATGAATGTTCTATTCAAACATGACTGAAAGACTATTGTGACGTCCATTTGAACAACTGCAAGGCTCAAATTTCTCAGCCTTGCTGCCACTGCTGTTTTCTTTTACTCAAGGCTGTTTTTCTGCCCAGGTAATCTCTCTTGTGTTCACCCCGAGTTCATGGTTATGATTGATTTTTAAGGATTTTTTTTTTGATTTTTTTTTCACATGGAAGCCACAAATCTTTTTTTTTTTACCTTTCGAACTCTCATACTGTTTATCGCTAAAATTCACAACATCCATTATTCTAATCATGTATCAAAGGGATCCATCTCAGACTCTCCAACTGTTAGCCACATGCTGGTGATTGCTGTTATTAAGATCATCAGCAGGCTCACCTGAGCAAAGGGTTTTAATTTTAATTGCATGCGAACCAAGCTGGTTTTGGCCTACTACTGGTTTTTATTCAGAAAAGGGAATTTAAACAAGCTTTATTTATTTATTTCATGGTTCATTTGAGTGCCAAAACACACCGGCACAAGAGCCATAGCCCTGTGAGATTCAAGGCTCATGAATGTCGGCTAGGTTTTGTTTTTTTGTTTTGTTTTTTGTACCCTGTTTGGTACGAGCCAGTTTTTTGCCTGGTTGGTCACTTAAAAATTAACACATGACCCAATATCAAATTGAGTTAGCTCCGAGCCTAAGTGAACATTCCTCTGATTTCATCCAGGCCTATACTTAACCTTTAACTCGTGAAAGTGATTGGATTGTGGTCAATCAGATAACACTGCTATAAGGAATAGCAACCAGGATACAGCACTTTATCTTCTATTTATCTTCTATCTAAGCTGTTTTTTACATTTCACTTCTCATTTATTTATTTATGTATTTATTTATTTATCTATTTATTTTTCCAAGAACTAGAGATTATTTTTTTGTTCTTCTGTTCAGGGCACATTTAAGGGGAGTTGTGACTTACTGTACATGAATAATTTATGATTTTCAGTGACTTCAAATAGAATTATATTTACATGTAAAGTGATGAACCGTGACGTTTTCGTTGGCATGTGAGCAAAGTGAATGAAAACTACCCAACCTATCTGCCATTCACAGAGATGAAAACGAGCTGCTGCAACATGAAGTTTTAAACTGGTGAGGACAGTTTCCACATTTCTCCCCACTCCTCTTACAGCAAATGAACTAATCAAATTAGATCACAAGAAGCAAAGAAGCACACAAACCTCTGCCCTTCACTTTTCTCCACCCCTCCCTTCCTCCCTGGTGATTCTCCCTGCTCTTGATGTGTGAGACACAGGTGTAGCAATTTTTCAGCGCTGACCCTGATCCATTGTTGTTAGTACTGCTTGTGGCAAATGTATTTTTCCATTAGGACTAGAAATCAGGTCATTGTTCTCCATCTGGAAACAAATGGCTCACTCCACACTTTTATTTTAGTATAATTTTCAAAGTGTTTTTTGTTATAGCCATTTGAGTTTGGTTCTCTTTCAGCCTAGTTTTAAAGTTGGTCATAAAACTATATGGACAGCATTTGCTCTTTAAGTGCATTTTGTTGATATGACAGGGATATTGAGATAAATTGAGCCAATGGAAGCCATGTGCTTTCACTTGGAACATCTACTTTCAAAATAAGTAGTTATTTGTGAATAACTAGCTAATACTCACAAATTTTTGTGCTCATTTTTTGAGACCATGACAGTAATATACACAGGATCTTTTAAAAAAAGAAATTTTAAATTATTATTATTATTTTTTTTTTTAGAATTATTTTTCTGAACTCATCCATCGAGGTGATTTGAATCTCAGCCTGCAGTCTCTTGTTTTTCACTGTGTAATTTAATGAAATATTGTCAAGGCCATGGCTTGGTGACATAAAAGTAAAACTTTGGAAGAGGGTGGAGAGTGGAGGTGCATTGGTAAATGATTACATTTGTCATTTTACAGATCAATAAAAAATTGTGCAGACCTTTTTTGTTTTATACATGCTGTATTCAACATATGGAAAGTCTTCTACCAGAGGAAACGTACTCTTAATTCTTGGGGTTTCTCTGACAGCCTTTACTCTCGGGGGCACTTAAAAGAGGTGTGCAGGGAAAAAACATTCCTCTAGGCATGTACATTTAGTTATTCAAACCGCCATCCGCATATTTTAACACTTTGCCTAAGAGTACTGTTTGGCTGCTGAATCCATTATACAGCTGAAATCCCATTAAGATGTGTTAAGATACATGTGAGAGTGCCGTTTGGCTTAGCTTCATTTGAGATAGTCAGCTATCAGCAGTCAAGTTGTGTTGATTGGACACAAATTCTCTGCAGTAGACTAGAAAAGATTTGTTTTAAGGCAGACAATGAAGACAAACAACCTCATAGGTAATTTATTACATCACGCAAATTGCAGGCAAAATTGCAGTGGCAATAAGGAGTAGTTTAATTTATTTTCAGAATTTTGTAGTCCCCGGTGTTCAATTAGTGAAACCGACACTTGGTTGTACAGCTATCAACCACAGCTTTAAACCTAGTTGAAAGGAATAACATTGATTACCTTTTTATAATGTAATGCTCTGTCAGGACATCCCGGGTCCTGCCTTTTATGTGGCAGGTGCCTTCAGTGTACACTAGACCACGTTTGATTATGCGTGAGTGTGTTATTGGTCTGTTCATGCCATGGTGGGTGGTATGATAAGTCTCCTTGTCACGTCTCTGAGACTTAATTAACTGAATCCTGGGGGAGGTTGCAAAGACAAGAGACAGTTGTGTCATTAGGTGTACACCACAACTTCAGTAAGCAGCATCTGGTTTTCTACAGTGTTGTAATTTTACAGCATAATAAAGCATTGCACTTCCTCCAGGCCACACCTGGGAAGAGGACAGCCAGCTAAAGTAAGGAGGCTAGCTGATTCTCAGTATTCCAGACAAGGCAGCTTGGCTCAAGGCTGCAGGCGTCAGGACTGCATATGTGACCTCATAGGGCTGTGCATCATTTAATATTTCTACCAAAGGCACTAACCATCTTCAGAGGCTCATTTTAAATGGCAATAACAATAGGCTTGAATTTAAAGATAACAGTGAAGAATGGTTTTTAATAGGCAAAGGATTTGGAGGATTGGATTGGATTTGTGTCCGATTGTATGGAGCGCAGAGATGGGAGATATTGTAGTGTATGAAAAGTGTTTTATTTCCTGTCTATCTGCAGGAAAATGGATGGACCCCGAACACCAAGAGATGAAAGGAGAAGAGCACAACATAATGAAGGTGGGTAATTAGTCATGATTGTGGCTTTTGATTTCATCAGACAGTCTTAACACAATGCCGTGTGGTGCCTAAATGGAACATTTTTTGATGAAAGAAAATCACTAAGCCCCCTCAAAATATTCTGTTAAGAGTAAAAAAAAAAAACAGCATATTATTTTGACCAGCCACTAGAGGTTGCTGTTGAGCTGTCAAAGTCAGTCAGGAATGTCGGTACTGACGAGATCCGGCGGATGAAAACCTTGTTTTGTAAAACAGAATGACCTGTGATCTTTTACTGTAGCTTAAATTAGAAATCTGGAAATGTGGCTTGTATGCATATACTCCTTTTAAAAACAGTTCTTCTTTCATCTCTGTTCATCAGTCGAAAGACGGCGAAGAGACAAGATCAACAACTGGATTGTCACACTTTCCAAGATTATCCCAGACTGCAGTATGGATAGCACCAAAACCGGAGCAGTAAGCAGTTTGTTTGTCTTTTAAATTTGCGCTTGACTCATTAATACTCTATAAAAATTTTATTTATCACAATAATTATATTTCTTTCTTTTTTAAAAAAAAACTGTGACAATGCCTCTGTATTTATAGAGCAAAGGAGGCATCCTGTCTAAAGCTTGTGACTATATTCGTGAGCTGAGGCAAAGCAACCAGAGGCTGCAAGAGAGTCTGAAGGAAGTGGAGAGGATACAAATGGACAATGAGTTGTGCAGACAGCAGGTATGAATATCAGTCTTTGCTCTAGGCTGCAAATGGGGCATCAAGTGAAGTTTCCGTGGCTTTGGTAATGTGTAAAGAAGGGCTATGAATGATAATTCAGAGTCCTCCTTTGAGGTGGTTGGGTGTAGCAGATAAATAAACTTGCGCATAATAAGGCAGGCATACTGGGCTGCATATGTGGCTGTGAAGATTGCCACTGCATTGAATAGATTAGTTTGCTTTATAATTCAATGCAACATTCTTTCACTTAAGTCTCAGAAGCATGAAATCCACCTAGCCCCCATATGCATCTTCATTTCTCTGAAACAAACCCCCTGAGACTTCAGGCTGCATAGCTGATCATCACAGCCTGACAAAGTGGATCAAAGAATTTGCACTCAGATAATGAGAAGTGTTACCTGAAATCAGTGCTTTGAGAGACTGTGGGAATAATATACACAGGGGTTGTGTGGGAACTAAGTGCATGCTAATGCACTCAAAAGTATTGTGAAATCTTGCAGCTCTGAGTCTCTTGCTTGAATCTTTGGTCTGCAAGCGATTCAGTGATATATTCTTATTCAGATGCTCAAAGCTGAATATCCTTCCTCAGTCCCTCAGTGGGGAGGCAATGAATTCAGGATTCGCCCAGGGGAAATGTAGCAGAGATGACATACCTCAAGATTTGATAATCCAGTTGGTTGTGGGCATCGGTGTCTTACAGGGTATACACACACTGCTCTCTAATCTCAGGGATTGCATAGTCCTGTGTATACATTAGTCAGCTCTCAGTATTCAAAGGAAAAAGTTTGGTCAGTAAAGTTAAGGCTGTATTTTTCTGTGGAGAATGTTGTGGATGATGCTTTTTTTCTTCTTTGGTTTAAGATTGAAGAGCTGAAAAATGAAAACGCATTGCTCCGAGCGCAACTCCAGCAGCACGGCATCGAAATGGTTGGAGAAACGCCACCACAGTGAATGAAACCAAAAGAGCAGCGCAGGGCACACCCACTCAGACATATAACTGACACAGTGGGAAACAACGCAAGAAAAAAAAACAACAACAAAAAAACGAGAGACTTTATGGAGAATCACTTTCTTTTTAGTGAATGCATCCTCCCCTGGGTTCCCAGGTTGTGAACCCTTCACTAGCCGATTTTGGCTGCACTTGACTTTTCCAATCGTATTGAGATAACCACCCGCTGCAGCTGAGTAGAAATGTGCTCCAAGAAAAGATGCCCACTCACCTTTATCAGGGTGCTTTACTGTAGGACTAGCTATGAGAGAGACCCTCTGCTGCCCTTCTTTATTTGTATTTATGTAGCTTCATTCATGGACTACGATGTTTGTCAGTTATTTCTTTCCTTCCCAAACCCTTTGCCTCGTTATTAATTTTGACTTACTTCATGCTTTTATTCTGTTTGTGTTTTTGAGTTCTGTATTAATATTTTGTTTTTAGCCCCTTTAATTTATTAGTCTGCTTGCTGACAGAAGCCTTGATGGAGACCCGTTACGATGAAATTTATGCATCCAGAGAAGCCGACATCAAAGTATGAAAAACATGATTCTACAGACAGAAATAATGTGACACACATAGCTTACCTAGACCCAAAGACAAACAAGAATCTGTGCTTGCTGATGATTCTGGGCTGATTTATGTAAATATGGCTTCTCATGTTTTAATACAGATGTTACAGAATGTTAAAGCAGATTATCTCCGGGAGTAAACAATCAATAACTCATTAGTTCCATGCTGGCAATTGTCAAAACAATTACAACAAAGTGTGTGCAATCTATGAAGTTCAGTTTGCTGAGGCTAAAATGTGGTTTACTTGAAGTGTTGGGCATTTGCTGGTGAAGTGGTATTTAAATACAAAGTGAAATGTTAGAATGTGGAACATGCAGACACGTCAAACTTCATGTTGTGGAGAGGTGAGCGGGGCAAATCCCAACTTTTGCCACATAATATTTAGGTACTGTGGGTTTTGTTTTCATCCTTTGTCGTGTGACTTACCTGTGTCCCAGTACATGCAAGAATAATCCCCATGTTTCATTTCAATCTGTTTGCTCTATTTTGGTATTGCAACACTTCAAATGGAGCTCAACGCACAAGGGGGTGGGGGGCACCCTGGAGAGCAGTGCTCAAAGACTTTGCTCACTATAGAAAATGAGTACACGGAAATTCTGTGTTGCAGTTCTTAGTTGAGCATGACTCATTCTCTACGAAAAGACTAAATAGTTTGCATGCGGGTAACTTGGAAATGATCTTACATATTTCTCCACCCACGCAGGCAAACAATAAGAAAACTGTAATTGGTTGTACAAACAGCAAAAGGCAACATTAACGTTGCTGAAGGTTTTGTGAATGAATATAAATGATGTGTTTTGTTTTTTTTGTTTGTTTGTTTTTTCCAACTTGGGAAAATGTGAGTGGAAGAAAGATGTCAAACTTCACTTAATAGAGCACGATTGCTTCTCCTTGTATCAACAGCTCAGGATCCAGCAAAGAAAAACCAACACTCAGACCCCTGGCAACATCGGGCAGCCTATCACATTTTAATATCTCAGACTTGCTTGTGCTTTTAAAAGTGCTGTTCTGCTGCAACAACTGGATTCAAACCTGGGCGATATAGTGCAAGTGTCTGGTCTATCAAATAAGGCTCCTAGCCAAAGTCGAATGATAGATGTTTTGCAGTAGATTTTTTTTTCTTTACACCTCAGTGAGGAGAGATGTGAATGTGAAGAAATGAGTACTGCTTAAAAGATGGTTGATCACAAATCAAAGGTCATTCGTGGCTTACTTTTTTTTTTTCTTGCATTTCTTTTTTGAAATGGCAAAAGGAAGAAAAAAAAATCCTCTTTTCCTCTGTGTAGCAGCCTCACTGTTCTCAGGTTAGAGACATGTTTTCTAAGCAAAATGGTGGAAAATAAAACTTTCACTATCTAAACATCTTTGTCTGTGGATCATCGTTTACCAGATCTTAAGAAAAGCTGAATATATATTTTATTTCCATCTGCCCAGTAGCATTGTATATTATTATATACATTATTATAAGTTTCATTGTAATTTAAGACATTGATTTCCCTTTACCTTTTATTCTTAAATACATTTGCTCTAATTAAACCTAATCATCCCATTGATGTGTAAAAATTCAATGAAAACTAACCTTATTATGACTGTAAAATAAGTTCAATCCTTCTTTTTTTTAAAAACAAAAATTAATTATCTAGAATTACTTGTCCCTAACATAGATATAGTAGGCTATCATTTTTGGCTATCAAATCATTAAGTCAACACAGTTTACATAAAAGAGTGGGTGTGACCTGTAGGAAACACAGACGGGTCTACATGCAGCCGAGTGGGATATTTAATATTTTAATGAAGTAAAATAAAAACGGCTTCAAACTAAAATCAGCACGACTGCTACGGGAAAAGCAGCTGTATATGTTTTAAAATGTGGTACACTATGTTTAGACAAAAAAAATTTGCTGTGGTTGGTTTAGCTTTGACAGCACTATATTAATAAATTCTATGTTATGCCAGGAAGAAAAGCCAGCAAAAATACTGACTGTGCAAATGAAGCGGCCTATCACTATCACAAGAGGACCACAACCATGTATTTAGTTAAATTAGTGTGCAACTTTAATAAAAGGTATTTGTGTGAGGTGTAAGACAGTTTTAGCTGGTTTGTTTTAAATGCAACCCTGACGGTGTTAAACAGCTGGAGAGCTGCTGATTCATAGTACACACCCCAATCCTGTTTAGTGTGCTTTCTTCCAAATGATTAATATACAATGTGCATGTCTCACCATGCATGCAGCCTGTTGCTCCTATTATTTTTTTCTTTAATCTCTACTCTTTGAACTTTTTAAATTTTGCACTTTCTCAACAGTTTCCCCCTGAGATTAAAGTATTCTGATCTGATCTGATAACAACAAATATCCCACCAGTTTTATAAAGATTTAGGTAATGTTAAGTCCCCATTTATAGAGAGATGGATAGCTATTAAGTCTTTTAAATAAATCTTAATACTTAGACAAGTAGGATTTTTTTTAAATGTGCGACCTCAAACGGTTACAATACCTTTTTAAAAAAGGAGCTTTCAACATAGCATAAAATAGTGTCATTGATTTGCATTAAAATTTTCCAAAAGGCACAAACAATAAAAACATCCAGTTCCATCACTTGAAAAGCTGAGGCGACACCTAGCAGATAGCTGCTGGTTACAGCTGCCTCCTTTAGCCCGACCATGGCTCTTAACTTTAAACCTTAACTCGTCCATTTTAGGTTTATTAATTCCATGAACGGTTCGCAGCCGAGTGTGAAGCGGTGGGAATGAGAATCAGCACCTCCAAATCTGAGGCCATGGTTCTCAGCCGGAAAAGGGTGGAGTGCCCACTCCGGGTCAGGGACGAGTTCCTGCCCCAACTGGTAAATGGCCTGTATTTGTAAAGCGCTTTCCTAGTCCCTAAGGACCCCATAGCGCTTTACATATCCAGTCATCCACCCATTCATACACACATTCACACACTGGTGATGGCAAGCTATACTGTAGCCACAGCCACCCTGGGGCGCACTGACAGAGGCGAGTGGAGGACTTCAAGTATCTCGGGGTCTTGTTCACGAGTGATGGGAGAAGGGAGCTGGAGATTGACAGATGGATTGGTGCAGCGGCTGCGGCGATGCGGACGCTGTACCGGTCTGTTGTGGTGAAGAGAGAGCTGAGTGTAAAAGTGAAGCTCTCCCTCACCTATGATCACGAGCTGTGGGTAGTGACCGAAAGAACGAGATCGCAAATACAAGCGGTGGAAATGGGCTTCCTCCGAAGGGTGGCTGGCCTCTCCCTTAGAGATAGGGTGAGAAGTTCGGCCCTTCGGGAGGGGCTCAGAGTAGAGCTGCTGCTCCCCCACATTGAAAGGAGCCAGTTGAGGTGGTTCGGGCATCTGACAAGGATGCCTCCTGGGCGAGGTTTTCCGGGCATGTCCCACTAGGAGGAGGCCCCGAGGCAGACCCAGGACACGCTGGAGAGATTATATCTCTCGGCTGGCCTGGGAACACCTTGTTGTTCCCCTGGACAAGCTGGAGGAGGTGACTGGGGAGAGGGAGGTCTGGGCTTCTCTGCTTGGGCTGCTGCCCCCGAGACCCGGCCCCGGATTAGCCGAAGAAAATGGATGGATGGATAACTCCATAAAACCTTTTTTTTTTTTTTTTTGACCAGACTGTAAAAAGATTATGCTATGAAGTTTGTCACTTTAACATGGGAGTCTTTAAAGGTTTCATTGCTTTTGGTGCAGTATGGCGGAGCGGCTGTTCGCAATGTGGTTCTAAAGGTTGCTGATGGCTCTAATCTGAGTAATTTTTAAAAGTCGATGTGGTTTTTACTATATGTGGCTCAACAGTGGAACACTACATTTCATTTGCCACCAGTTGAGAGTCCTGGATTTGACTACCTTTAAAATGTGCTTTTTTCACAGCAGTCTTTGGACATAATTGCAGGAAGAAGCATGGGTGTCCATGATAACCACTGCCTTTCACTTAGATGTGCATGTGGCAGGGATCTGGTCCAGGTCCTGGGCATGTTAGTTAGTAATTGGGACAATACATCTTTCTTGTTGTGAACAGTTGGCAGGTTGAACTAACACAAAAAATGTCTATATTCTCAACAAAACGTGCAGGGTATAGGGTTATATTGTCTTGTCAGTGTGGAACAGAGATACAGGTTTAAATATATTTTTGAATTTTCTCTTGCAAGGATAGAGTTACTATGGGTTACGTGTCCCATGTGTACTCAAATCCACACAATCAACACACTGGTAAGTATTTAGAAGATATAGAGGGCACCTTGGGGGAGAAAGATCAATGATGGATGAAAGCTATATCCAAGCCCTTAGTGAGATTGCGTTGGGCAGGGCTACATTCTGCTGTTCTTAAAAGAGAAGCTGCTATTTTATATAGATAGATAGATAGATAGAGATATATGTAGACTGCTGTTTGCACAGGCACAATAACACATGCACTGAGTATTCACTTGACTGAGAGTATGTGCTAAATTTGATTTGGTTTTGTTTTCAGGCTTGTCAGCTGCCATTTAAACATGCATAGACAACCAGGCAGGCAGGCAGGCGTCTGTGTGTCCCTGTTTCTGTTTGAAGTGGATGATCTCTGATCCCACGTACCTCTCTGATTGGGACATGCGTAGTCTCTCTCCGTCTGTCTGTTTTCCTTCTTCAACCCGAAAGCGTTCTGAATTGAGTCAGGCAAAGCTGAAATAATACTGAATTGGAAAGGAAAATTAAATGACATAAAGACATGTTTCTTTAATAAATGTTATAGGAAGCATGTACCAGGGAGTTCAACCTTCACCTCTAAGACCAGATAAATCACTTAGAATTAATTGATGTATTAATTGGAAGAAGAAAGTCTCTCCGCTTTGAGCAATGGATTGTTATTGCCGAAATTGTATTTAATGGATTTGAATCAGTGATTTAGGTCTGGTCAGTACTCAGTGAATGTCTGCTACACATTTGCCTGCAGGAAGGGAGAGAAAAAGCCACTTCTATAAAATCCTTTATGTGATTTGGATAAGTCCTTTTTTAATTTTTCTTTTGTTTTTTTTGGTGTGTGTGTGTGTGTGTGTGTGTGTATGTGTGTGTGCACATCTACCAAAGGACATGGTTGAGTGATTTTCATTGAACTCATGCTGGCCAACACATTCTCCTGGAAACCCACAGTTTCATGGCCTGCAGGCTTGTCTTACCTTTGTGCTTTTTTAGCTACAGGAGCACACTGTCAGGAGCATGTATTGTCCACTGCCCGAGCTTGTTACACATTCCCCCTCTCTCTGAGGTTATTTGTTGAAAAAGCCTGACAGAAAGAGTCTTATTCCACCTGACATACAATGTGCCTCACACCACACTTACCTCTTTCTTGGTTGTACATTAATAATGACATAGCACCTGTCACACTCATAAGAGAAGTATCAGCACAAAGGTTTCTATTCTGCTGCTGTCATAAATGGAGCATAGGTTTTTTTGTTTGTTTGTTCGTTTCGCCTTTTTGTGCATCCAGAGTGTCATATTTGACGGTATTTCCAGCACTGATCAAACTGACGCATCAAACTGGTGCACATGTTGAAAGACGCGTGTCTCTGTCTTAAAGCTGTGGGTCATGTAGTTTGGATTGCACCAAACGTATTGTTTGAAGTACCATCGCTGGGGATAAACACTGAATATCTCCCTGTCTGGCATCGCCATTTTTATCATGGATCTGGTGTTTCTGAGAAACCAAAAATCTCAGTTCAGGAAAAATAAATGTATATGTAGAGCTCACTGAGTGGATTATACCCTGTGCAAAAGCCAGTTTAACCAAACAAAGATTTAACATCTTTTTAAGCTATAAAATATCATGTATAGATGCTACATTTAAATGAAACACGGTTGACTGGAAAATTATGAGTAAAGCCTTTCACTTTGGCAGACAACCCCAGGTGTGCTTTTACACTGTCATGGCAAAAGATGCTTTCCATTATGAGGAAAATGGGGGAAAGGAGTCATCTTCCCACTCTGAAATATCACCATGGTATAGTTGCTCATGAGATACTAGATGCTGAAAAGCCAATTCATACTTTCTTTTCAAGCAGACTGCAATTATTGTGTTCTTTAGACTTCTATCCAAGACTAAAAGAAATCTCACCTCGGTGGTAAGCTGGTTTCCCCCCATGTGTTGTATCTGAAGGTACCCCTGAGAGACAAAATCTGTTTGACAAATTAAAACATTTCATAGCTTTAAACTACATTTTTTTCTTTGTAATGTTTAGCTTTTTTAGCCCTCTTTTTTGGGGAACATTATGATTTTATAATAGATTTTGAAAATAGATGAAAGGAGACCAGACAGTAGAGTTGCACAGTGACATTCAGCAAGGGTGCACTGAGCGTACAGTTTATAATTTACATTTTTTCATTCATTGTTTAGTTGAAGTTGCTATGGTAGTATGAATAAGTGCTCTCTTGCCCGTTATTTTTATCTATTACGACTGGTCGTACTTACTGAAATTTCGGAAGTTCCAGTAGCATATTGTAACCTGCCTCTCACTCCACACTGACAGGGGAAGTCCCTGCATTGACCAGCAACCCATTAACCTGTACTCCATACTCCTCCCCCCTGAGTGATGTCCCAACACTGGTTCACTCGTGACCCAGTTTCGAGAGAAGACGTATTTAGGGAAATAGTTGACTGCGTCGAGGGGCACTGTTTTTGTGTGATGGCTTTGGCAGCTGGCAGATATAATGTATGGATTGTCTTACAGCAGCCTATAAAGCATGTAGGAGCAAGGGGGAGGAGGGGTGACAAATGGATGGGGACAGCAGTAGGGTATGATGATGAAACAGAGACAGACGGGGGCAATGTCCTCGACCGAGGGCAAAGAAACTGGTAGAGTGGCGCCTGCTGAGGTGAATCTGTCCGCCATGCTGGTGCCGGCATTTGTTTGGCAAGTAGATTCCTACTGATAGCCACAGGGACTGCTAACAGACTTGCGCGCTCAGGAAAACAGGACAAAATGTGCACTTGGAAAACCCTGCTATGAATTCTTAAAAAAAACAACTTCAACGTCAGACCTTTAATTTTTCTTTTTTTCTTTGACACTCTGAGGAAACTGGATATATTATTTTTGTCTTTGTACTGTTAACAAGCGTCAGATCTCACATCTCACGAGTCATGCTTAGTGAAGCACATCAAATAAAATGACATGTTCATTATTTGAAGACATAACGTGGACTAGATAATGGATTAGAGCCTCTTCTCCTCACACGTGAGCACACAAGGCAAAAATCAAATGCATAGTAAGTAATGAAAATGTGATGATCTTGTAAAAATGATAAAACTATGGATGTGTTCCAACAAATGCGGAGCCATTCGTGGCTGTATTTGTTGACACTGATGTTGTGGTCACCCAAAGCAAGCACGCGGGCCAGCGGGGTTATCAGTAAACGAGACAGACTGACGCAGAGGTCCTGTGACATGTTGTTCCTTAATTGAGTCAGGACGGGCGATTGGAAAGACTTTGAAGGTATAATGAGAATTCAAATGGCCTCTGATTTTTATCAGCCTCCACGGCGCGATCATTTATCAGTTTGTTCCTTTATTTAGCAGTTTTCTTATTTCATTTCCACCATTATTGATTTTTGTGTTTATTCACAGCCTGATGTTCCTGTGGAATAGTTTTCTTCCACTGGCTGGTTAATTAATCTGTAGGTGTTTCTCATGGCTTCAGTGGCAAATGAAGGAATGAGAAATGCGGTTTTCCAACAAAACTGTGCGCAGTCGGCTGTTGTTATTATTATGCCATTAAATAAACATGGTTTTAATTGTGCACAGTTCGAAATTTATTCAGAAACTATGAGATTGCCAGGAAATGAGAAATGTTTTGAGGAAACAAAAGCAGCTGTTATTTTGTATGTTGGTTCTTAATTATCTGCTCTAAGAATGATGCATGAAAGAATAAAAACTACGACATAGAACAGATGCAGATTAAAACACCAGAAACAATGCAATCCTTTGTTGTCAACACATAATCAACCTCACTACATTATTTTATATTCATCTTTAACTCTTGCGTATTGAAACACCTTGACTCTCAAATGGAGCTTTTTAATCCTGGCTACTACTCTCCAGCTCTCAAAGGGATTTAATTTGGTTCAACTGCAGGTTCCTGTGTATTATGCAAAAACTGAACGTGTTGAAAATGAGGGGCTAAT
Organism: Neolamprologus brichardi; assembly: GCF_056152115.1. NCBI lineage: Eukaryota > Metazoa > Chordata > Actinopteri > Cichliformes > Cichlidae > Neolamprologus > Neolamprologus brichardi. The sequence goes on along the minus strand of NC_142114.1, from coordinate 22,512,980 downwards.
TATTCCATTTGAGAGGTTGTAATTACATCCTTTAGACTGAGCAATGGATATTCCAAAGTGGCTCCTTCTCCTTAGTGAAGGATTTCCTGGGTCGAAACAAGTGCGACTCAGTCAGCCACGCAATAGATTGACCTATGCTGTCGAGGCCTTTTGCTGGAGAAAGTACTGTGCTCTTACCAGGGTTCCTCCAGAACAAAAGTCCAATTTACATAATACATATTGCTCTCAGAGATTGTAAAAATAATGGTCTCCAGCAGCGTGTTCATGTGTGGAATTATGTTCTCGCAGTGGAAAGTTATTCCCTTAAAAAGTCTGTAGATGATTTCATATCTTTCTCCGACACTGGGACCCCACAATCAAAAATAGATCAGTGAATTTCCCCTAGTATTGCAGAACTACAGTAAGGAGAAATGAAGAGGTCAAAAACTTCCCCATTGGAATTGGGTAACTGTTGCCAGGAAAGGGCTGGGCCTCCAGCAGCGATGAGGCAATACTGAGCCCAACTGTGTATAAAAACCAACACAGTCAGCATACCATCAAACAGGAGAAGGACACGAGCTGACAAGGGTCAGTGAAATATCTAAAGAAATCCACTTGCCCAGGCAATCACCATCCATCACTGGACCTGAAGAATAAATTGAAGGTATTGTGGTGTTCTTCGCTGCACCGGCACCCATGAGAGGGAAGACCTATCAACTCTAATCTTCAAAGGGTACAACAACTTAACCATTTAAACCCTGACCAAAATGAAGGCATTCAGCATTGCAGTTGCAGTGACACTCGTGCTCGCCTTTATTTGCATTCTGGAGAGCTCTGCCATCCCATTTGCTGGGGTAAGGATTCGTCTTAAACTCACTTCATTTGCTTATTAGATATAAATGTTTTGCCAGGACGCTGAGATGCGCCTCCTCAATGTGCATAATTCATTAACAGGTGCAAGAGCTGGCGGAGGCAGGGAGCAATGACACTCCAGTTGTGGCACATCAAGAGATGTCAGCGGAGTCATCAATGGTATGTTCAATCGACTGAATGAATTAAACCAATTACCAAGAGCAAATTAAAATTTAAGTGGATGCATTTTCCCTGCAGAGTACCTTGGTATATAGAGCGGATGGAGTTGAACACCTTGCTCACGTCTTTTGTCTTTTACACAGATGCCAAATCACATCAGGCAAAAGCGTCAGAGCCATCTTTCCCTGTGCCGCTGGTGCTGCAATTGCTGCCGAAGCAACAAGGGCTGCGGCTTCTGCTGCAAGTTCTGAGGATTCCCGCAACGGCCACAAAATATTAATTTATTATGCTTATTGTCTGACTCTTTCTTAAAGACTTTCTCCGTAGCATTTACTGTGCTATACACATTTTACATAATTTTGAGGAGATAAATGAAGAGCTTCTCTACTGTATTTATTTTATACATTTCAACCATTTTGTGAATTTCTTTTAAAGAGAAAGTCAGATGTGGACATTTCTTTCATTGGAAAAAAGTTGATATTTGGCACTGAATAAAGAATACATATTAAAAGCAGCTGCAAAAATGTTTTCTGTCATTTTTATGGAAATGTTCATCTACAACATTTAGCAAGAGATTCGGTCTCAGGTTTGGGTTATTATTAATCAATATCCTATCCCAATTTTACCTTTTGAGATTCTACTTTGTTACATTAAATCATTATATCACTAGAAACAGCTGGCATGTTGCATATGCAATGTTTAATACTCACTACACACAACTCATACACAATTAACATCAAAATTTGTTCTGCTCTCCATCGCTGACAAATCGTTTACACACTAGTAACTGAACTGACAGTTTATGGTCACATTTATTGTTAATTACTATACATGGTGTTCTATTAGGACTCTTAAAATAATACACAATGAGTTTTTCTTGTTGAGACAAATTACATATTAAAAAAAAACGCTCTTGCATGTTACCTGAGGTTTATCTGGGGAACAATAAGCAGAAGGTGAGAGCAGAAGCAATATAAACATGAATTAGCCTCCTCAGCTGGGGCTATATTACAGATCATTATCATAATTTCTTATCTGCTGAAATGCATATTGTGATCAGCTCAAATTGATTAGCTTTTAAAATGATCTCTAGAGTAAAGGGAAATAATGGAAAGCAAATAAACAAAATCAGTGCTTATGTGGAAGAAGAGTCTCCTTCTCTGTCTTATAAAGCATGTTAGGTAAGGATGTAAGGGTGTGCTGGGATCTTCAGGTTACCGTCGTGCTTAGCTAGTAGTATTAGAGTTACTGCTGGTAAGAAAAAAGTTTGTGAAGTCGACTCAAACTCAAACATGTGGCTTTCACTAGTTGACCTCGATGAGGATGGTGAAAAAATGGTAACAAAATGTATTGTTTACTAATAATAATACATCAGGTTATGGGGAGTAATGAGGAGTGATGGGGGGTGTTTATGGTTTATAATAAAAGTTTAACTGATCAGGTTTCAGGTAGAATGATAAATTATTGTATAATTAGAACTATATTGTGTATTTTTGTGTAAATTATTATATAAACAAAATTTGCACAGAAAGAGCAGTTCTGTCATCCTTTTATGGATTTCTTTTCTATCACTTAGTATCGTGCATATTATGTATGCTATGTTATTATCACACCAGACCATAGAATAGGTGAGCTAAATATAAAAGCTCGTACTACTAAATTATTTTGGGGAAATGCAGTGCAACGCCACAGCAGGAATAAACTCACAGCAACAGCATCACAAATGCTGCCAGAATAAACAAGCTCATAATTTGTGATAAGCTGTGACCAGCTAGGGGAGCTTGCTAACATAGCAAAGTCAGTTCAGGCTTCTACGCATATGTTTAATGATTTCCCCAGAGCAGACAACAGACACAGGCGGAGGTGCATGCATAAAAGCAGCACACACAAATAAATTCACTGGAATTAGTCAATTTGAACAAAGAATTTGTTTTATAGCGATAAATGTAAAATGGTGGGAAAGCATTGTAAAAGCACTCTCCTGCACATTGTGCATATTTTTGCATCACCACAACTGTCATGCACACTCTAGAGGAAAATTCCAACTGACACCCTTCAACATTTATTATAATCTAACAGCAGCGACTTTAAGTGTGGCTGTTACGCCTTTCATTGGTGCATGCATGAGGAATCAAAACATATTCCTTGTGTTTTGGGCAGATTAGCAGATGAACATACACAGGAGCAGGAATAAATAGGAGCTGAAATGTTCCAGTAGGCAACAAAAATTGAACAAAAAAACAAAGATCTTAAATGTAGAAAAAGAATATATATATATATATATATATATATATATATATATTACTAGACCCTTTTCTTTGAGAAAAGCTCTACCTCGAAAGAATCAAAATCTTTTTTGAATCATTTTTACATACAGCAGTGTCTTTTCAAAATAAATTGAGTAAACAACATGCTTTTAAACTGCACTTTCATTTAAGTGCCTGGGAAAATGAAAGAAAGAAAAGAAATTGCCTACTCAATGGCCAAGAAATCATATTAATGGCGCTATACACTATACATCCAAGCTTTTAAAGCAGAATTTCGCCTTCTTCATAAATCTGAGCTGCTATGTTTATTTCCAGTTAATTTGTGGAATGATCATTACAAATATTCATTATTTAAGTTATTATAGGTCCCAATACAGTATGGTGTATCCACCAAAGCAAATGTTTTACCTCTTGTGCATTTAAGACCATGCAACTTTTAAACTAACTTTCTAATTCTAATTAGAAATTAATTCCTTCAGCCATAAGCTGAATAAAAATGTGCATACACCCCTGTTGAAAGGTGTACCTGAGGGAAATGCACTGAAATGCCAAATTAAGAAAATTCTGATGTCAGGAAGTAGCAAAGGTAATGAAGCACAGCTTTCAATAGTTAGCAGAATGATTAATAGCAGCTATGAGACAATTCGGTCTGAATATCAATACACATTTTAGTGGTATCATGTATACTTATCTGGTTCTGATTCCTCAACACTGCTTCATCTTTTAACTTTAGCTGCCTGAACATACAGCATTATATTGGACTGGATTAATAAAAGACTTCTCTGGGAAGTAGTGTGAACAACAAAAAATTGTAACAAAGCATGGTGCAAAACAAAAAGAAAACAAAATAAAAAAGTCTAGCGCTAAGTATCAGCTGTTGTCATTTTCTTTTTAGAAAAGGCAATCAAATTGAACTTTCATTCACATTGTTTCCATAAATGTCTAAAATTCATAGATTACTTAATATTGGGTGGTTCTGTCCTTTTCACATGCAGAGCTCTGTGTTTCTTCAACACCATGCACGCAAGAGTAAGAAAACAAAACAAAGCAACATATAATGGAAACCGAGCATTTAGAACAGTCTGATACTTGGGCTTGCACAGAGGTTACTTGTGCACATACTGACCATGTTTAATATGAGCATCTATTACTGTACCAGTATTTGACAGAAAATAAGGAAAATCCAAATAGGTCAGCTCTGAGAACAATTTTGAACCAAAAACAGAATTATTCTAGAAATCAAGTGGCCTGCATTTGCTTACTGCTTACACATCTTAGGCTACCTCTGAGTAGAAGATTTTCAGAGAACCGAATGAACCTGAGTGAAGTGTTGAATCCAAGCACGACTTCATGCAATAAACTCAGACCTACTTAATAAAGCCAGGCTTTGGCCTTTATTATGTCCGGGCCACTCAAATGCTAAGAGGAGAAAAGAATCATCAAAAGAAAATCAACATGATTGAGGGCAAATAGAACTTCAATAAGCATTTTTAATGACACAACAAGAATGAATGCCAAAGGCATAACAAGCACAATGATCCCTGCGTTGTCTCGTCTTTGATAGTTTAGCATTTCCACCCCAGGCAAGTTTGTTTATTGGATTTTATTCAAATTAAAGTAGCCTCGTTGAGTGTAATAGTGCGTGTGCGGAATTTTATGTGTTAGGGAAAGTGACGAAGAGTCCATAAAAGTTGAAGGCTTCACAGGCAGTATATTGTCAGTAAGATCAGGCTGACACCTGGCAACAAGCTGCCAGATGGACGAGGCAAACAAACAGGTAGACTTTGAAGCTCAAACAACACATAACATAACATAAGTCTAGCAAGTTGAAAAACTCCCTTTACTGTGCAGTGGGGACTTAAAGAGTAAATGAGAAACAGCTGTTCAAGCAGGTATCAAGTAAAACATACTGAGGGCATCTAGTGGACAGGTATGACATTACAAGAACAAAAAAAAAAAACAACTTATAAATGTAGCAAGTAATGGCCCCACCTTACATTCACTCCTCCACATGGCTGATATTGCAAATTTTCTGTGTGTCATCAAAATGACACAAAGGCTACAATGCTGAGATCAATGAAAATCGATGGAGAAGTGCAGCATGGGCTGTAGAATCTGTTCATCTATTGTGTGTTTGTGCATCACTTTCTTTGAACATTGAAAACATGTTCAAAAAACATGTTGAAGCTGTAGCTCCAAAGGGAAGCAGTGGACTGGGAAGGAACCAACCCCCTTATAGGAAAAAAGACTATAAAATCAGGGAAGCCTGGAAACATGTTCGCAGGTTTACTGAGGTGCAGAATAGCATCCAGAGAGACAGGTCCTGGAAAAAAAAGGGAAAACAAGATGTCCATAACTGAGGCTCACAACCACAGATATACCAGAGAATAGGAGAATAAATGGGCTGCTCTCCAAAGATCAATCCAGGGTGTACTCTCAATGATAAGAATAATAGCAAAAAGGACAGACTCACCCTGATAGAAGAAAGAGGGAGAAAGAGGCATTACCATTACCATCACACTACTGCCAATTGGCTAATGGATCTATCTATCTATCTATCTATCTATCTATCTTTGACCCCTATCAAGGCTTGGACCCCAACTAATATTTGGTTAAATGCCCCTTAGGAAGCTGCACCCCTACCACATGTTTTGGTAGCCTGTCTAAACTGTTTTAACTTGCAGCATTTATCAGGGTTTGATACCTGCCAACAGTATTGAAATTTCATATTGAATTAAATGACCAAAATCTTCTTCGAAGTACCTTTATACTCAAATCGATTTTCTAGAATTAAATTCGAACATATTTTACAGTTGTGATAGTGCCTGCGGTATCAAGAAGGTAACTATTTGTCATAATTACATATAGATCTAGGCAGTACACCCTTTAGGTAGAGGAGCACTCCACAATGCATTTATGTGTGTGTGTGTGTGTGTGTGTGTGTGTGTGTGTGTGTGCGCGTGCTAGAGGAATGCCAAGATGGCCTAAGGACGCTTGAGACCCAGTGTGATTTAAAAGGACAGGGATGGGAATAGACAGTTGCTCTCTCACTCTCTTCCCCATCTTTCATTGATCACCAGATACCTCAGAGGCTGAAGAGTGAACATGTTAATCGACTCCTTAGCTGCCGAGAAACAACCTTCGCCATCCCAAAGCTTTTGGAGAACATTAAGAAGAGTGGTATTGCTATTGACCTGCAGCCATCATTGAGATTCCAACTCTTTTGCCTGAAGAAAGGATCTTCCTCCTGCTGCCCATATCACTTCTCTATACACCTTGTATAATGCATCACACCATACCATTTGCATTTAGATCACCTTTTTTTTTTTCTAACATTGCACATTGTGTGTTGGGATCCGAGTCGATACTGCGGTGCGCTCCTAAGGAGAATGGATGGAGGTGGTAATGAAGGCGAACCACCAACACAAACAAGCCACCCGGCCGTTCCTCTGCCTAGCACCATGCAGCACCTGGAGTCGTTAGTTTTAATTAAGGGAGGGGAGTGATAGGAGCTCCTCACCCCCTCCTCTCCCACCTATCCACCCACCTATCCCCTCTGGTAAAGAGCAGCTGAGTACTGCTGTTCTCTCACACTTAGACTCATTCCGCATATTTTCTTTCCTTTCGTTATTAGTGCTTAATTGCTAAAACAAAAGGAGAAAATAAACGGTGCTTCTACGATCTTCTAAGTCAATATATTGGTGAGAACAGTCAGGACTAGCCAATTAAAGCCTTTTTTCTTGTTTAGTTGTCCATCCCAGTTTTTCTCTTAACATATGCTGAACTGGCAAATGTACAGACATTATTTGTTTAAGTATAAGTACAGATGCCAGTGGATTAGGGTTAAAAAATTAAATACTGATTGAATTTCTTTACTCAATTGAAAGTGAAAGAGTACAGTCTCTGAAATGTACTCAGAGTTAAAAAGTATGTCTTTGAAGGATGTTTCTACAAGCTATTTCTGTGCAAAGTTAACTAAACCTCATGCTAAATTATTGCAATAATAAAATAACATCAATAGCTGGAAAGACAATTTTTTCTTGCTTTGCTTTCCATACCTGAACACAAAAATTAATACAGTGAGGGGTTAAAATAGAATTTACCCGTAGATCAGCTGCAGAAGCACAACCCTCAGTAATTTCTATTGAGAGTTCAAGTAGATTTTCTTTGGGTACAAGCTGTAATTGGCTGACCTCTGCTGCTGCATCACTTTGTTGATTTACACAACGAAATTCAACAAGACATAAGCAGATGCTCCACAAGCGATCTTGGCTGATTTCCATCCCCTACACTGAAAGTATGCTGTTTATACTGCCTTTATACTAGGCAGTATACAGCTGTTATAACAGCTGAACTCAGTGAATGAACCTGATGTAACCTAACACTGACCATGAACATCAAAAGCCACTGTGCGCCGGTCCGACACAATGCTTTGCTGTAAATTTGCACAGCACATCAAAGCAACCCAATTTATCCTGCACTAAACTGCTGAGTGTTTTCATGCAACATTTTGACAATACAAAGTTCGAATGCCTAGGTTTGTTTTGCAGGACGTTTGGCAACATAAAAAATGTAAAAGAACTTTGCATCATATGCAGATTCAAAGTCTGATTTAAAAAATGAGGACACTGCAGGTTTAAGATTTCAGTTTATCGAAGGCCGCTAAAGAGTCTTTAACTTTAAATACAACCTCTCTTCTTCCTCTCCTGTCCTGTCTTTCTTACATCTTTCCCCATCTCTGAGTGAACCTATCTCGTACTCTTTTCTCTCACTGGGGAATACAGCAGCTGGACCTTTAGCTAGCAGGTACACTGCAACGAAATGCACACAGTCTCTATGTTTGTCATTATTTGTTGAGTTGATAGAGACTTTACATTTGAAATTACCTGCCACTTAAAAAACATTACCCACTTTATGCTCCTCTTTAGCGTTAGTGCCACTTTAACCATTGAATATAGTGCTATAGAGTCTAATAATCCATACATATATATTGCCTCTTTCATCTCATGGTGCTTGTGCGTGTACCAATTTTATATGTTATTGTTCTTTCCATTCAGGCTCAGTGATATCTTACCTCAAAGCATTAAACCTAAAATAATGAGACTACGGTACATGTGTAGAAATGTAGGGAGTACAACAAAAAAAAAAATGTCAGAAAAATAACTATGAAATTGTGAAAATTCTACCTAAGTAGAAACCGTGAACACGTGGCTGCGAGAATCTTTAGAATCTGTGCTGGCAAAAAAGTCAGTTGAGAGCTGAGAGAGAGTGAAATATAGTTTGTCAAGTGGACAGCACTCAATAGCTATTTCATGAAATTAACCTCCTGACAGTTGCAGAAACAGTAGATTCCAGCATCCTTAAACATCGCTTCCCCTTTGTGACCCCGCTCTCAACACTGATAAGACCATAGTCACCTACACTGCCCTGACATTCCACCCACACACTACACAGATGCCTTGTTAGCTCAAGAAGAGGAAAAAGCAAAGGCACCGTCCTCTAAATTCAGGCAAAAGCATGAGATTAGCCAGTAGGCACTGATAATGTCTTCTGATATTTTAGAGAACAGTATTGCAAATCTCCTGTTTGTCTAATATTACGGTCCCTATGATGGCTCCTCCAAGCTTTATCTATTTCATTCTTATTCAAAGCTGCATTTGGAGGATTTGGTTCTTGATAGAATCGCTCTGCTCTAACCCCCTCCCTCCTCTCCACTGAGGCGTATTCCATGATTTACATTACCTATCAAATCTTCCAGTCTCTCGCTGTCAAATACTTTACACAGACTTCCAGCCTATACTGCAAAAGCTTAGGCCCTACCTCATCCTCACAGTGCATATGTGCCAAACTGATGGGATTGGAGGGTGCAGCATTTTTTGCAGACTTGTTTCTGAAAAATAAGTCCAGTGTTTTGGAAACCTGTAACACTCGGGTAATCACATTGGTATGTAAAGTCCTGTTCAGACTTGGTTCAGACATGTGGAACTTTTTTCTCATTTTCCAAAGCTTCTCCAGTCCCAGCCACACAGTAAAAATGTATACAGTGTAAAACTATTGTATGCTCCAAGTCCACGCTTGCACTGGGAAATGAGGCAACTTGTGTGGGAGAGGTAATGCCTCTGAGGTGAAGCAGAACTCCGAATCGTCCTCTCTTACAGTTCGTTTCAGCAAAGCTGAAAATGCACTTATGGAATAGTCGTTCTTGGATTGTGAATATACACACATCCACATGAGAATTTCCACACTGTGTGCTCATATAGTGACCTTTAAATATTTCACTGTTTGTCAAAACCTGCACAAAAAAAAGAAAAAAAAATGCTACTCTTATATAAAATATTGCACATAGCCATGTGGTGAAATCTGCATAAATCATGTCAGTGTTACTCAGACTTATATTACCCTTGGGAGGGCTATGTGTTTGAGTGCTGCGCAGTACCCCCTGGTCCATGTTGATTATATCAAACAATATGCAGCACGACTGGAATACATAAGGAGACTGGGCACACTCCCCCCGTGGCTGAAACTCTGCAAGAAGAAGCTTTATCTCAGGGCTCAGTTTAATACTCCAGACTTCGGAGAAGCCACCCTGGGGTGGATAGATAGGCCTTGTCATTGTTTTACTGGCTCACACTCCACAATGCAGCTGTATATGCTCCCCTGTGTGCCTCTAGTCAATGTAACGGTGCTACAAAATCGTAGAGCATGGATTTGTCATTCCAGATTTCACGTGTGTTTCATCTCCTAGCAGCCGAAGTGTAGTGAGTCACAAAAATGGATGTCATTTCATAAATGCCTCTGCATAAATGTAACTGTTTCATATCAGAATGAAAGAAAAAAAAAAAAGATAATGAGTTTCTTTTTTGTGCCCTACTTCAAAGAGACACTTTGTCATTTGGTGCATGTTAATATGTTATTGTACGAAGTTGTATGGATTGATACCTGTAGCAAAGGAACAGACTGTGAAGGCGTATCTAGAGATAAGTAGCTAAATTAGTCGCAGATTTATATAACAAACTAATACAAGACATATACATTGCTCGGTGATCATGCATCAGTGCATTTCCATGTAATACTGTAATGCCTTAGAAGACTTATTTAATCTGTTTTCACACTCTAAAGGTCTTTCTCTTTCTCTGTCCGTCCCTCAGCCTTCAATCACATCCATCACGGTGAATGGCCGGTGGCCTGAAACAAGCTTGCCGCCATATAATGGATGGTTCCGATTAGCCGCTTCTGCGTATATGCTCAACGGAGGCATGGTGTGTTGAGCACTGTGAGGCTGGTGATTTGTTAGGCCACGTGTGGCGGTACAGTGGGGATGGATATTAGCGAGCCGTTTGGAGTCCCAGGAGAGCTGACTCCATCAGATCTGCAGGGAAATGTGCATCTATGTTTACTGATGCTCAGTTACCATTACCACGGCTCTTGCGCAAATAGCTTCCTCCCATACTTAAAAATGAGCTTTAGTTGCATCATGCATTGATCTGGAATTCCTTTTCCATCTCCCTTCCCCCAGTGTTTGTAAGGTTCTTTGTCAAGCCATCCCACTTCTCATGCGTCAGCTTGCTTCCCAGCTACATAGTTACACAAACTGCTCTTTTCTTTTGGTGAAAATTCAATTCAACTTCATTTCAATTCAGATTGTGCCAAGAAAGTCTGGATGAGTATTAAAGAAAGAAAAAAAATATGATGGGGACTTTCTGGGGGAAAAAAAACAGCTAAAAAGGGGGGAAAGTACATTCTTTTATCTGAAAGTGGGTCAGTAAACAAGAAGATGACACATGAATATATTTTGGTGAATAGCGCATGTTCTGATTTGTGGACAGCTGAGTATCTGGTAACTCATCTCTAGTGGTGCAGACAATCCAAGGACGCCCCAGACCAAAGCATTATGGGAAAGGAAGAAAATGCATTTGAAGCTAGTGCTGGAGGAAAATCATCCTTAATTAAGAAAACCCTTGTGTGGTTTGTTTAGTGTGCTGCGCTGTGCTCTTACATGCATACGCCCCCCAAATTCCTTGCATCCTCTTATGTAATTCTGAACTGATTCCCTAAGAGAGAGCCTTAAAGGGATTTCCTAAGCATCTCTTGAAAGGAACATGTTAACGATAACAACACAGCATTATTTGTTCTTCATGTCACCTCGAGGGGCTTTCGAGAAGGGTCTTTCTGTTTGTTCCTTGGGAAACTAGCTACAGCTTCCTTCCAAGCTTCGCTGAATAATTCTGTGTGGATAAGAGTGAACGTTTGTGAAAGCTCAGCTGTTTCGTTATGATTGAAATGATCAATAAACTTGTTCAAATAGTTGTTATGTCGGCCTATGTCATAATGGTCCTCATTAAAAAATTATCATATATACACTACATGGGGGGGCAAAGACTTTCCAAAGGGGCTTCTCTACTCCTTCGGGTAAAGACACTAACTCGAAGAGGAGTTATTTATTAGAGAGACATGCAGCATCTTTCCATCCTGCTGACTCGGCTCTCTAGTGGCACTCCAGAGCATAAATCAGCAAACCCGGGCCTCATTCCCTAAACATTCATCTATATATCCCTGCCCCTGGCCCTGTGAAGTGCTGCAGTATGTGTCTATCATCTGTTGAAACCAAATCTCCATCCAAACTAACGTTTCCCAGCGTGATTACATTCTGGGAGTCAAATGGCTACTGTACAGCATAGCCTGGAGGGGTCCCCCTGGTGCTCAAGTGTGACTCTCCTCAAAACACATCCCATCTGTGCTTGCTGCTGCATGACAAGCTAAATGGAGAGGAACAGAGTTTTGGGAAGGGGAGCAAAGATGCACCCAGCTGTTCTCCCCCATCAGATGAGCTGTGCCTGTCCTGGCTTCAGTTAGGGAATCGTGTTAATCCAGTACAATCCCACCTATCCTCTGAATGCTAATTTGCATTCTGGAAGACTTGTTTTCCAGCAAAAGATCAAGGATGAAAAGAACCAAAGTGTTGGCTGGTTGAGTGGGAACTTAGGAAGGGAGCATTGGCCATTAGCATTGTGGATGGATTACTAATCATCGTACTAACACAGGCCAATAGCCCCTTGGATCAGATTCAAATTAAATTCTTGCATTCAGTAACATGAAATTTTTGCAGCCAACTTGGAACACCTCTGGGCAATTACACAAACTGGACACTTCATTAGGTACACCTTACTTACTGCTAGGTTTGAGCCTTTTTTTGCTTTCAAAATTGCCTCAGGTCTTCACAGCACAGACACAACAAGGTGCTTGAAACACTCCTCAGACAATTTGGTCCACAGTGAAAAAATAGCATCACGCTGTTTATGCAAGGAAAGATAGATTAATACTTTAATGTAGTTTGTGCAAAAAGGTGACTGTAGCATCCAGATGCTGTAGCAGAAATTGGGACTAATCAAACCAGGAAACAGTTCTCCAGTCTTCTAATGTCCAGTTCTGTTGAGCATGTGCAAACTGTAGCCCCAGCTTCCTGTTCTCTGTTGACAGAAGAGGCACCTGGTCTGGTCTTACGCTTCTGTGGTGTATCTACATCAAGGTTCAATAAGTTGTATGTCCAGAGAGGCTCATTTGTATACGTTAGCATTAATTGAGTTATTTGATTTACTGCTGCCATTGCAAAACTGGCCGTTCTCCTCTGACCTCTGGCATAAAAAAGCAATTTTCACCCAGAGAGCTGCCACTCATTGGATAGTTTCTCTTTTTGGACCATTCTCTGTTAACCTGAGAGGGGAATCTGATCTGCCAGCAAAATCCCAGTAGATCAGCAGTTTCTGAAATACAGAGATCAGCCTGTCTGGTACAAACAACCATATCATGTTCAAAGCCCCTTAAATCACCTTTCCTTCTTGTTCTGATGCTGAGTCTCAGCAGAACATCTTGACCATGTCTGAATGCTCAAATTCACTGAGTTGCTGTGATGTGGCTGGCTGAATTAATAAGCATTTAAATAGGTGTAACTAACAGAGCGGCAGATGAGTATATTACCTTAATGAAATTGCGTTTCAGATATAAATGGAACATGAAAATAACATGTACACAATAGTGAGTCAAATTTACATTACCAAACCATAAATAATTTATATAGCACTTTAAAAGCAACAGATGGCCGACCAAATTGCAGCAGAAATATAAAAAGTACAATAAGAACAATAAATAAATAACAATTTGATTAAACGGGGTTTAAAAAGTCTGCTGATTTTGACCTGAAATAGAATTTTAAAGAGCTGTTGCTGTTTTCCCATATATTTCAATTCAGACATTTCTAAGTCTCATATCTCCTCATCATACAATCTTTATACTAATCTTTTACTACCAGCAATGTTGGGAAGGTTACTTTTAAAATGTATTCCACTACAGATTACAGAATCCATGGCCCAAAATGTACGTATTAAGTTCATCTACTTAATCTGAGTAACGTATTCTGAATACTTTGGATTACTTGATATATTGTTATGAATGTACTATTGCTGTGTGATTTATACTCATTACTGAAGGCTACTCGCCACCTAGCTGACATTGTTAGCTGGCGTTAGTTCATAGACCGCAGACTGTAGAGTTGATGGATAGCATTAACAACCTGCTAGCTGAAATAATCATGTGCAGTTCTGAAAGCAATACCAACTAGATTTTTAAATCTTAATATAAAATGAGTAACAGTAGGGTGGACATTAGATAAGGCTTCACTTTTTGCAGTGATCTTGTATAGAAAACTATTTCTGTGTCAATAACATGTTTTCTTTCTGTTTGCTTTGAGAACCGCACATGATCATTTGCAGCTAGCAGGTTGTAATGCAGCCTTCAGTAATAATAATAAATCACACAGCAATAGTACATCGAAGATACTGAAGTGGCACATAACCCAGGTAGCTGCAGTAGGCTAAGGTTAATTTTCTAAAAAGAAATTACTGCCAGATGTTTCTTTAGGTTGGAGACACTGAAAGCAGCTCGGTTGCTGGCAAACAGAGTTTGCATTGCACGGTCAGATTTCCAGTGTTGGGGAGTAACGGAATACATGTACCGCCGTTACGTATTTAAAATACAAAATATGAGTAACTGTATTCCGTTACAGTTACCGTTTAAAAAGGTGGTATTCAGAATACAGTTACTTTGTTGAAATAAATGGATTACACGGCGGTACTTCCCTGTTTCATATTGTGGCTACGTTCTGTTGTTCGAGGCGGCAGCGTTACGGTTGCCATGGTTACAGGGCGACGCTCTCTCTCTCTGCGTGTTTCCTGGGTGAGAGAGCGCCTTTTTGTTGTTGTGCTAAGCTAATAGGCAGAATGCTACAGGTATAGCCCTAAAGAATGTAGCATCATGGGCAGTGTAGTCTGTGCTGCAGGGAGAATGGACTGTCATACACGTTATGTGTCTGTGAGCGAGGGAGGGAGAAAAAGGAAAAGTACGAGCTGTCATCGAGCAAAAATGGGAGCTGGAAGCATGTAAATATAATAATAACCACTGCAGCCAAGAAGAGTGTCTGACGAGCCCAGTTGTAAGTAAGCTATTAAGACTCGACTGTACACCGTGTTCGTGTTTTCCTCCAAAAACAATAAGTTCCGTTGGAGCAGCCGTTCAACGCCTCTCTCTGTCTCTCGCTAGCAAAGTTGACCCAGACAACAAAGTAAAGCTAGTTTTCAGCTACGAGCCCGACACGAACCCGACGTATTAGCCAGAGGTCCCTTTACTACGGTTCGGAGCCGCGGATTTTCAGTAACAGTAATAAATCACAGCAATAGTACATTCATGTAGTTGTAAACAGCATGATAATATATTAAGTAATCCAAATTATTCAGAATACGTTACTCTCATTGAGTAACGTAACAGAATACGTTACAGAATACATTTTGGGGCATGTATTCTGTATTCTGTAATGGAATACATTTTAAAAGTAACCTTCCCAACACTGCAGATTTCTGGTCAGAACCTCTTATTGGATGTTCTGTTTGGCAATCCGTGGAATTACCAAAATTAGAGAGGAGATAAAGAGGGGATAGTCTAACATATGACACAGGAAAAGACCGCCGTGTAATCCATTTATTTCAACAAAGTAACTGTATCCTAATTATCACTTATTTAAGCAGTAACTGTAACAGAATACAGTTACTCATATTTTGTATTTTAAATACGTAACGCTGGTACATGTATTCCGTTACTCCCCAACACTGATTACCAGTAGTGCAGGACTTGCTGCACTTTGTTCAACACAAATTGATTTAGGAGTGTCCATGACTGCAGGGTATTTGAATTCACATAGCTGATACTTGAAGTCAGTACTTAAGGTTATATGTGATTCATTGTTGCATTAAATGCATACATATAACATAACTGTTAGACTGAGTAAGCGATGAAGCAAAGAACCAAGTGTTTCAATGTGCGCCTTGACATATGTTTTATTCAGTTTACAAATGCCTCCACTACCAATACAAAAGTACAGAAAATGTGCTGAAGCTGTCAAGGCCAAACCTGACTAACTCTACAAGAAAAAAAATGTTATGCTCAGAAAGGCTTTTCATTTTCTCATTTTCTCTAAAAATAGTTTGTGTTAAGATAAGGTCCCTGGGGGAACTTGTATAAAAACCCACTCCTTGCTCTTCCTTTTTTATGTTCTCCATTATTCTAGCAAAGCTGATAAAGTATTGACTTTTGAGCTTGTAAACCATTATGACCTTTAGTTGTTTTTCTGTGGAACAATTGTGGAAAAACAAAACAAAGGCACCAAAAATTTACCAGTGACTGTTTACTCTGGCTGAAAGCTGGAAGGGAATTATAAAATATGCAAAAGTGACACCAAATGAATACTAAGAATAACAGTTACTGATTAAACTTTAATTTGAGCTTTTTATTCATATAAAAGTTTTGAAACTTGAATATTGTCAGCAAGCTGTAGACAGCTATAAACTGGTTCCTAACCATTCAAAGTTTCTTGAAATATAATTTGTTGATAAATCATAACGAATAGCATTATGAATTTGAGCCTCTTTTTATTCGGTTGCATCCTAAGTGCTTTGGGTATTTTTTTATAGAGCACTTTACTTCTCAAATGTAATATCTCTTTCTTCTCCGCCTTCTGAGCCTCCCCTAAAACATAAATCCACTCTAGACTAGCGTGCTCCGTAGTCCGCAACGATTCCACCGTCTCGCAGATTAAGGCAGAGTGATCCAAACAACTTGGCAACACTCTTCCTGACACTGCACTGATTTGCAAACTGATTACCATGTAAGAGGGAAAAAAACACAGCAGTGGATCTGTAGGGGTGTCATTTTTTTTCTAAAAAGGAAGCAAATGACACAGAAAGTGTAAAAAAAGGCAGAAGATGGCAGAGCAGGGAGGAGGGAATAGAGTGAGGGAAGAGGAAAAAGGGGAAAAGGAAAGCTACAATACTACTGATTGGGATGATCTATCTGACAAGATGGGAAGAAAAGGGAGAGTCACAAAAGAAGATGGGTTACCTGCTTTTAGAAAAGAATAAGTGGGGATGGGAGGGGGGAGTGATGATGTTAAATTTGCAACTCCTTGCAAAAAGTAAAAAATGATGTATTTCAGTCAGCTTTTAAAGTACCTATAGTGTAGCTACTTTAAAATAAGACAAGGTCAAAAATAAAAACAGCATGCACAACAGACATGTAACACTTTGCCAGAAATAAATGTCATGGAAAAGATGGTGTTGCCATGTGGCTGTGGGGAGTCCTAATGTCTGCTTTTGTGTATTTGTGTGCAAAGCCATAAGCTTGCAGCCAACCTCCCAACATGGAGACGGGCCACAGTCCAGAGAGCTTAGGTAATTTGACAGATCATGCCACTCAGGCTGGTGATGCTTGCAGCTCTCCCTTGCTATGGATTGTTTCCCCAAGCTTGTTTGGCCAGGCTGGCATGCCGACATAAGATGAATAGCGGCTCCTTCGCCCGGGCTGTCTGTCTCTGATCTGTCCTCGCTGCTCCAAGGTCAGCCAGCCGCAGAGTTGTGGAGAATAGGAATGTGGGCCTGGGTGGGCTGTTTGGCTGGCAGGCTGAGTGGAGAGAGAGGGATGGGGGCAGAAGCACCAGCAGAGGTGAGAGGAAGGTATGCGTGTGTGTATTAAAGGGAGAAGATAGATTTCAGGGATGCTACAAGGAAGGCACATGACTTGGGTGTGAGCAGGTCTGCAGGTGCCCTGTCTTTGTCCTGTGTGTGCTTTTCTATTTTTGTGTGTGCAAAGAAAGAAAAGCGGTGAGAAATACATCGAACACCATCAGCATGCTGCTGTGATGGAGCCTGCATTCAGTTTGCTTGGCCACCTGCAGTTAAGTGCATTGGTCTTGCTTTGGTTTCCGCAGCCTCTTGGAATGGAAATCACCACAACTTCTTCTGTTTACCCAATGCTGCTGTTAGATGAGAAATCATCAGCCCTAATAGATAATCTGCAGGAAGAGATACAGGCTGTATTTCAGTCAGAAACACTTACTTACAAAAAAACTGAAATGGTTATGTAATTTTGTTGTTGGAAACCAGCTCAAGGTTTTGAGGATGCTCTTGATGAATATGAGCAAAAAAGATTAATGAAGGAGAGAGCCGTTCAGCTAATAAAAACATTCACTAACATATTATCAAACAAACAAAATGCAATTTATGAAACGGTTTTCAGCCGTTGAGTGTTATGTCAGGTGACTAAAACTGATTAAAGGGTTAAAGTAGGGATGCAACGATACCAATTTTTTCAAACCAATACGATACCGATACTTGGATCTGAGTACTTGCCGATACTGAGTACAAAAACCGATACTTCTACCACACACACACACACACACACACAAATGCAATGAACTGGAAGACAGATTTTATTTTATTCTCTGCCGATAAAAAATAAAATCGTAATAAAAATGACCACTAAAAATTTCATGTGAAAAATAAGCACTTCTGTTAAATTATTGCGGAGTATCCACATTGTGATTTAACAAAATATCACTAAACTATTGGGCACTGTCTCGAGCTTTCAGAATAATAAATAAACACTTCTGTTTGGAATAAAATAAATACAAATTAGGTTTGAGAATAAAATAAACTTTTAAATTATTGCAGAATGTCCAATTTCATATCGCGGCTCGAGTATGCTGAGAAGACGGTTCAATCCTATGCTTTCCACGACCGGCATTGGCTGGTCATCCAGAGAAATAAAACGAGTCAGAGCCTCTGTTATTTTAACTGCCCGTGGATTTTCTCTTGACATTTTTCATCGCTTTTCCAAAACCTGAGTTAAAGTTGGCTGTTCCGGTCCACACTGCTGACATTTTGTTTAGCCTAGCTACAGCAGCCTCCAGTTTCTCTTTTTTATCTGGAGCCACCAGTCTCTCTCGCCTAACCCTGTGCCTGTTTAGCGCGGGATGTCCCCCTAGTGACCAATCTAAAAACTACAACAGAAATGACCAGCCACCCTCTGATTAATGAAATAAGTTAGTATCGGTTCATGGTATCGGTTAACTTTTACGAGTATGAGTACACACACATTTTACAGTATCGGCCCCGATACCCGATACCAGTATCGGTATCGGTGCATCCCTAGGTTAAAGGAAAGCTCACCCAACACATGCTGGTCTTGGATATGATCTGGATCTTGAAAGTACGTGATGCATGTCTAATCACCAAAGTGACATCTTTTCTTTCTTTCTTTTTTATCTGGTCCTCACTGAAGCAAGGGAAAGAAAAAAAATGCAGGGTTGTGATGGATTGGATGTAAAGGAAAGCTTGAAATTTGGGAGACATGTAACTTATAGGTGTTTGAGCACAGGCCTCTTCTGAGCCATAAAACATATCATTTTCAAACCAGATGCTCAAATAAACCAGAACACAATGCAATGCTGTGGTATGGAGGTCATTTTTGGATGTGTGCTTTGTTTTCCTGTGCTACCTGAGATCAAATTCTTTTTTTTTTCCCAGATTGTGACAAATTTGCTTTTGGCTATTGTTGTTACTCTTTACACCCACTTGTTCAGATGTGGGTTTTATGTACAGTGTGTATCTCTGGCTCTAGTACCTTTCTGTTTGCATACCTGACCTGAGGGGTGTGTGTATGTGTGTGCGTGCATGTGTGTACATGTGTGTCTGAGTGAGTATGTGAGCCTCATGAGTGTACTGTATAAATGTCACTAGATCATCTCTTTGTGGATGCGGCTGAGTAAGTATAGCTCAGAAAAATCAATTTTGTGGCCCATAGGGGAAACATAAAACCACATTTTTTCATCATTTCAAGGCATGTTAGATAAGCTTTAGTTTTAAAGCGTGGCCCCTAAATCATGTGACCATTTTTTTTTAGAATAACGCTGCTGATATAAAAAATAAAAATCCATGTACACTGCATTTTTTAGATTTTGAGCAGGTGACTGCTAAGTTAATTTTGGAAATTTGACAGATGGTGCCACTCCTGTCGCTCCTCCCAGCTACTTTAATTAACTTTCCTTTTACATATGTCATATGATTTGTGTTGGGATGCAGTATTTATAGCAAACAATCTCTTGCTTGGGGACATGTGTTTCGAGTGGCCTCTTGAGCTTTCCAACATCCAGTAATGATGTTTTTCTGATGTGCAGTCCAACATAGAGCCTCCTTATTTCATCAGCCTACACATCACCCCTGTGCCTTTCACTTTTGCTCTTAACTTATTTCCCTCTCCTCTCTCTTCCACCATGCCCGCACCCCCTTGTTCAATCTCTGCACTGTCTGTTTGTGGCTCTCGTCTCTCCTTCAGTCATTGATCATGGTGGCAATAGTGTCGTGTTTGCTGGTCTGGAAATGTGTGGCTCAGCAGGGAAGGAAAGGAGATCAAACACTTTAATTACAGCAGACTTGTAGGTGGTGCCAGCTACAGGCAGCAGTCATGTAACAAGGACAGGTAGAACGCCTGGGAAAACACGGCAGCATCGGAGCAAATACCTGTTTAATCCAGATGCACTCACTCTCGCGCCTGCACACATACATTGACAAACATCATAAATACCTTGCCATTCTTGTGCTCATATATCGTGCTGACATTGATGTGCCCTGAATATGTATCAAATATGAATGCTAGTGAAAGCTCTACTGAACATATTTATAGGAGAGGGGATCAGTCACTCATGTGTGCAAACACCGCAAGTGCATTAGCATACATCAAGAGTCAAAAACCAGCATGTGCATAGCGTACAATGCATAAACATTCATGCAGTTCATCCATAGCTCACTTACTAATCAAACTAACAAGCTTCATTAGCCAGTCTTCCACTAAAGATTCATCATCCTGTAAGACCTAAAAACCTATTGTCATCCAGCTTTTATCGCACCGCTGATTCATTTGTACGACCTGCGTCGATTCTGCAGAGAACTACATAGAACGGAGAGAAAGCCTGACACACACTGGCACTGTGATTGATGTCCTGTCTCGCTCATTCCAATGCTGATTCAGAGCTCCAGGCACTGTGGGAACCAACTCTCTACTTGACTGGTTTTTATTCCTACCAGGTAGTGCCTCGCTGTCACTCAGGACCCAGTCATGACTGCACACGGTGTCAACCAGCTGATCGGGCGGGTTGAGACACCAGGACCTGTCAGTAATACAGTGCTTTGAAGACAGGCTCAAATGGTTGAATGAGGTCAAGAGATCGGGCTATGTGACCTAAAGGTTAAGAAATCAATATGGAATTGTAATCAGCTTTGGCAATGTGGTAACAGAGTGGGAGAGAGGAATAAGTGAGAGACTGATGAAATATAACAGATAGGATCAAGGAATAGGTAAATCATGAAAAGTCAACGGAGAAAGAGTGAGATAAAGAATGGGCACTCTAATTAAGATAGCTACACAAAGCCTTTTGCTGTTAGGATTAGGTTATAATTGTTTGGGCTGCTTTGTGGGTGTCTGCCACAGAAAGCAAATTAACTCAATACTGATTTTAGTTCAGCCTGAGCAAAGCGTTTTCATTTTTCCTTGTGAAAAAACAGAAGTGCAATAAAACAACTTGGCACAATGTAATCAAGGAGCCCAATCCTGCGTTATTGTTTGTGAACATAATTGATATTTGAATTCAGATTCTCCACATATGTATTGCCCCTGACAAAGACATTGAGGACAAATTTAGAAAGATGTGTGAAATAATACACGACAACTGACGGTTGTAATAATTTTAGTGTTTCATCATTTCACATTCTGCAGTATTACTTTTTATCCGCTTAAATGTAGTGTTTCAACCATTCCCACATAGACTGCCAAACACATATCAGCTTTATGGTTGTTTGGTCTGGCTTGCACCACAGAAATTGATTATTTTTTTTCATAAAGAAGCGAGGTCTTTGATATGGAGCATCAATTTTTCAGAAGTGTTTTTCTTTGATAAACAAGGGCCTTTTCCTCACCGGCTGAACACAGGCGCAGGTTTGGACCTAACCCAATGCAGGCTGGAACGAGAGCAGTCAAAGAAATTATGGAGAAAATAGAGAGAGTGAGACAGAAAGATGGAGGAAGGGGGGTCTTGGAGGGGCACAGCTGAAGATGGAGGCAGCAGCGATGAAGAGTAGAGAATAAATATTTATTTCCTGTAATGTTTTTGCATGACAGATTCTATATTATATTTCAATGTGGTGCTGCACCTCAACCAAGAGAAATGTGCTGGCAATGAATTGCACACGCCAATAAAGCACATTGGGGGATTTGGAAAGAAAGAGGAAGGATAAACAGATAGTAGAGCTGTGCAAGAGGGAGGAAGCTGTAAAAGATAAGTGAGAGAGGAAGCGAAGGAATAGGAAAGAAAGAAGAAAATAACTGATATGAAAGGAGGAGCCGAGGGAGGAGATACAAACAAAGCGCCGACATCAGAAATTGACATCACGGGCACGGCAAATGGGACAACGTACATCAAGCAGATCACGATAGTGTACACAGGGAAAGATGGCAAAAGAATGAAAGAGAGATTTGTGGCCTGCGGAGTGAAGGGCATGAAATGAATTGATCCAGGGACCCACTGGAGTGTGCCCTGGAGGATATGTGCGGTTGGGTCATGGAGAGGAGTGGGCTGTGGGAGCAGGGATGGTTTGGAGCTCTATAGAGCCAGCTAAAAGAAAAGAAGGAACAGACAAGGCCCATTAACTCAGGAATAGTAAGATCACCCAGGGAGGGGTGGCAGTTTACATCTGCACTGACATGGGAGGGGAATGAGGAGGTTTTAAATGGGAATCTGTAAAATCTTCCGTTTTCTGTATTTATGCCGTATCGCTTTTGGTGAGCTGCACAGTTTTGCACCATACTTACACCAACTTTAAGACACGATCTAGAGTTTCTTCTTAATATATGTAATTATAACAATATTTACTTTACACTTTGAACCATGCTTAACAACTAAACTACAGAAATATATATAAAGAAAGAGAGGGCAGAAAGATTTTTAACAGTATCTCATCATGTGAAACGAAGGATTGTTGGAATATTTTGCCATTGTTGGGAATTGTGTTCATTTATTTATGGTTTAATGACATTATTTAGCATCGTAATGTTGGTCTGCTGGCGAAGAAAAAACATATGGAAAACCGGAAATAAATGTATGGAAACTACATGTGCAAATTTCAGGAAGAGTATGCAAATACTCATATAGAACTGTAGTGGTCATGATTTTCACACCAGCAAATTTTAACAGCATAGCCAAACCTGTACAGTTTAACAAACTTATGTGCTTTATCAACAATTAAAAGAAATTATCATATACAATCTTTAAAACCTACATTACAGTAAAGACATAAAACCCGCCATGTGGGACCACAAACCAGAGTATTCCTGTGGTAGGTACTTCAACAATTGGGAGGAACATAGGGTTACGTAAAAGAGTGGAGGAAAATGTACACTGCTGGATTTATCCTCTAGAAAAGTTGCCATCTGAAGGAGAGAAGAGAGTGCAAGGTGGTGTCAGGGGAGAGTATAGCAAGGCAGTATCAAACGCTAGTCTGTAGGATGACTTTGGAAATCAAGAAGGAAGAGGGTGAAGGCAGAGGCAAGGATTTGGTGGTGAAAGTTGAAGAAGAAGAAGAACGTTGTGCTGAATTCAGAGAAGAGTTGAGATAGACTGTGTGGTGGGGAAGAGTTACAGGACAACTGCGAAGGTACAGCTGTACTGCTGAGGGTAACTGCCAAGAAGGCGTTTGGTGCCTTTGGAAAAAGACAAGAAGAGTCAGGGGTGAAATGAGGAAATACAGGAAAGTATTCAAAGGAAGAGGTTAACAGGAAGCCCCGGGGCAGACTCAGGAGCTGGCCTGGGAACGCCTTAGTGTTCCCACAGACAAGTGGAGGAGGGGAGAGGGAGGTCTGGTTTTGTCTTTTTAGGCTGCTTTTTTTGTTGATTTTTGTTTAAATATCTGTAAATCAGTTTGTAAAAACATACATTTAGATACAAAGTGTGGGTTTTTTTGTTTGTTTGTTTTTTACATGGACATCATATATTTTATCTGTCTGTATTTTACATATAGCTGGGACCTTACACCAGATTGTGTTCACTCATCAACAATTAATAGAACATAACATTTGTGTGCAGTTATCAGTTGGTAATAGGTTCTCTAGTGTGTGAGATAAGCTGTGAGTAATAACACATACTTTTGTATTTTTACATAATTATATTAACATAATATTGCCAGAGTTTAGCGATTTAAGACGTTGGCTGGTTCCTAGCTTCAGACTTTTAATGTAGACAGAAAATATGTGGATGGTACACCACAAGGAGCACATGTTTCAAACCGAGTTACAAATGTGATAATGAATGAATAAGAAGAAATAATGAAATATATAACAAAGACAGACTGGAATAGGGGAAAAATCCAATTCACAAAAGATTAATTTAACTGGGGTGTATCAAGTGGTTTGTAATAATTGCAGTGCTCGATTTTAGTTTAATCCACAGGGAATCTGTCACGTCTACTCTTTCAATATTCCTTGTGCCAGGAAAAGTGGTGGCAAATGGTGGTGAAATCAATGAAGGCATTTGTGTTTTGCTGAATCAGACAGATGTGAACCTGCAGAAACCTGCATTCAGACTTACAGTTAAAGAGAAGGAGTTATAACTGTGGCGTTATCGCCAATATACGATAACTACAGTTTTAGATTCCTTTTAGCCACTTCTACTTACTGTTTTAGTTTGCTGTTCTATATTGTTGAGTCACTTCTGACTCAAAAACTCCATGTTTAACTGTGGGCAGCCACATTCATGCACACACAATCTGATTGTAGGCTTCCTGCCCAGTGTGAAATGATGGCAAGCCAAATTATTTGAGTGGCTAGTGAACACATCCGAACACCCAGGAAGCCAGAGGGAGGCAGCTGTTTTACTGAGGAGTTGGCTGACTAAAGTGTGGCAAAAGTGCCAGTGAATATTGGACTTCATTCAACAGGTGGTGAGAAAGAGAGATCCAACTGAACGCTTATGTTGCTCTGTTTCTTCTGTATGTGTAAGCAATGCTTGCTAAATGTTTTCTAACACATTAACACTTTGATAAATGAACTCTTTATGAGAAATGTTGCTCTGAGCTTGATTTAGAGTCTGATTTCTGTGTACTACCCATCAAACTAATTCGCACACCATTAATTTTGCCATCCAAGTTGAAGGTGTCCAACAAAATGCACTGATTAGAACGTAATAGTAATAACAAGGACAAACTCAGTCCAAAGCCTTTGCAGTTTGTTCACATTGCAGCCTTGCACTATATATGCACACGAATTTGCCCATGCACTTAAATGCCGTACAACACTGAGAGGAAGCATTGATGTGTGACAGACTTGCCTGATGGCTGCCAATGTGCTTTGCAGGCCATATCAATGGAAGTGTCTTCCTTGCTTCCCCTAAATGCACTCAGACAGTGACAAAGACAGAGGCTGCAGTCTGAATCACTGAAATGGACAGCCTTAGGACGCTGAGTGAAAGTCAGACAGTTTAGCGGAAAGTAGTTAGAGACTGAAGCCCAGTCTCCCGGATCCTGGTGAAACAGGTGAGTGTTGCAGTGGTGCAGAAGTTGACATATGCCAAGGTGGAGGGATAAGACCTCCTGGCTTCAATGTCATCTGTCGCCATTAGAAAATATGTGCCCATGTGGTCAAAAGAAAGAAAAATTATAGAAAAAGGGCAGAAAAAAGGGCAGAAATCCTAGGGAAGAAGGAAATGCAACTCTGTATTCAGAAAGATAGGCTGGTGCGTAACATGCCGACGTTTTGTCACGTCCCGGGGCGTTCCTGAGGAACGCAAAAGGAGACCTTCGGCGTTCTTATGGTACGCGGCGGGTTATGGCCGAAATCCAGTGCAATGACACTCCCGCGGTAATAGACGTTCCAGGCCTGTATTCCAGCCCTAAACCTAACCTTATCCCTAGCCCTAACCATAACCTTTTTCCTGAGGTTAACCAGGACTTTAATGATGTTAAATAGCGTGTTTCTAAGCAATTTGAAGAAAAAGAGCGAACATGTGTAGATTGAGTCCATATGGTTCTCATATTTCCTCATTTTTCCGAGGTCGTCATTTAGGAACGTGGTGGGTAGCCGAAAACGTAATATGTTGACGATTTGTCACCTAGCGTAAAATGTTAGGCTTTGGGAGTGAGAACGTGTTGTATATTTCATAATCCAGAGCTGACAATCTAAACTATCAGTAGTACTCAACATAAAAGTGAAAACTTACTTAAAAATCCAGCTTGACATTTAAAATTGGCTTTATAGCTGTGGATGTTGGATCTATTTATCAGAAAAACTAAAGAGACTCAATGTTATTTAATTTCAAAGTCTTAAAAGGTCTCAACCACTGTGCAGTGTCAAGGTACATTATTGTGAGGTCAAGCTGACACAATATATATATATATATATATATATATATATATATATATATATATATATATATTTGATAGAAATGCTGCCTATTCCTTCCCTACCAAGATTAAAAAAAAGCCATGCATTAAAGAAGCTTGATTCATTAGACATTTGTACTAACAAAGACAGATATTTTTACCAGACTGCAGTTATATTCAATATACCCAATTCTCTACGTCCCTTCAACTTTGCTCTTTTGGTACACTCTCACTGCTGTGATATAAATTTCAGATGGTGCACTCAACTGTAGTCTAAAAACAACTGGCCCTTATCTGCCCACTATCAAATGTCCAGCAAACACGATTAGGAACTGGCAGGTGAATATAGCGGTGCATTCAGCAGCTAAGTGGCTAGGTATTTCCCTCAGCACCTGGTGGCAACCAAAACCAGGAGTAAATGAGAACTATTACTTCATGCTCACGAGACCTCTGTATCAAATTATAAATATTGTTGTGTTCAAAGGTTGTTTTCCTGTCCCCAAATGTCCCCAGAATCAGTTCAATAAGGACAGATCATTCGAAAGAATTGGACATGATTTATAGAAGAACAGAGTTTGAGTAAAAAGTTGTTTGGTGATTACGCCAAGTTACACAGCAGAGTGGAGTCCAAAGTGGTAGAAGTAGGTCAGGGCCCCCCGGAATGTCGACACTGGTTGTAGCGGAAGAAATGTGGCAGGTGGAGACTTGGATGAGGATCTCTTACTGGCCAGAATGAGCTGGAGGCGGGAAGGATGCAGGTTGCACGAATGAGACCTGACAGGGGGAATGACACTGCCTCTGAGGTGTGGAAAATGCAATTAGAAAGACAGTAACGATAGCTGGTAAGTTGGTGGGAATTGCATTACCAAGCTTTGAAAACATTTATAGGGACCAGGCAAATAACATTGTGAGTGATTTGAGACACCCATTTGCCTCCTCCTTTGAATTTCTACCATCTGCACAGTGCTATTGCTCACCAAAAACAGGTCCAAATGGTCTTTTATTCCTCAAGCCATCAAACTTCTGAACACGAGCAACACATACGCTGGCAAGCTGGCCAAAATCGTCCCTAAAATACAAGGAGAGTGAAAGCCTCAGTACATCATGTGCTTTATGTTTTTTGTTGATTCGTTTTTTTTTTCTTTTCTTTTTTGTCCTGTCCTGTCCATGTAGCAACCAGAATTCTTGCCTGAAGCCCAAAAAATTCCCAACAGATTAACTTTTCCAAGTGGACCATTTTGGTATTTGCTATAATGATCCACTTGATAGTTATTAGATCTTTATTAGGAGTTTTTTGTTTTGGGTTTTTACAATTACAGCGGACAAGACTGGGAGATGGAAAAGAAAAGAATAATGAAAGAGAAGTTGGAGAGAAAGTTAACAGACGGGGAGGGAGAGGGAAAATGGAGAAGAAGATGGATAGAGAGAGAAGCAAGAAAAAAAAAATCAGAATCTGCATCAATACGTGCTGAAAAACAACAACAACAACACAGCTGACAAACCACAGCATCAACCAACATATGCATAAATTATAGTAAATAATAAATATTAAATGTTCCTGAACAGAACACTTGTTTTACTCATTTAGTGAGTAAATGAGCCTCAGTAATTTGGCATTGTAACAGATGAGGTTCCTCTTGCTAAACACCTTGGCCAGCATAGACTATGAAAAAGTCGGTTTCTTCTATAGTAGATTAACAAGGAATGGCGTAACCATGATGGAGAGGAGACAGCAGCTCTGACCATGTTCGGTCTAATAAAACAGGCAAGTTGAGCAGGTGCAGGCTCACTGGCACTTTCAGGTTAGCATCTATGAGAATGTCTGAATCTAGCAAATGTTGACAGTTAACTATGTCACCCAATGCTCAAGCCTTTTTAATTCAGTTCGTTTTTTGCTATTGTTACATTTTAATACACTTTTTAAAAAATTCATTTGTAAATCAGTGTTTCTGAGCTCATGAGCAACAATTTTTTTTCAGGACAGCCGCTATAAATGTATGATTTATAGGATATGATGCTGGACATTAAACAGAATATAAAGCACTTAAAATGAGATTAATCTTAAACATATACTGAAGCAGTAATGCTAATCCATTTAACACCGATTTAAGTCTTCAGCCAGGATGGAGTGCAGAAAGGTGAAGATGTCCTGGTGGGGTACTGACAGGCAGCACAACGGGGGTCGTTTCTGCTTGCCTTTGTGTAAAAGTCACTGCACGCCACTGACATGGTGTATACAAATGTGTAATGATTTCTGTTGTAATCAAATTTCTTGACGGGAACAAATAAATTGATCTAGCTATCATTATAAACACATGAAACAGAGACTGATTGGTTCACACAACGCGGGCCAGAAAATGATTGGGCCAGAGTGATGACGACAGAATTACGTTGTTATTATTGTAGATAAGGGTAAAGAGTTAGACTTCTGCTAATTCAATCAAAATGTATTTCAACATTTGGTAGATTAAAAATATTCCACAGATTACAGAGCAAGCTTAGCTTCAACTTTACAGATGCAGTAAGTAAACTTTTTTTGTCTGTTTTTCCATCCTTCGGGGGCCTATGCAACGTTCTTCAGTGGCTTACAAAAATTATTTTTTCTAAATCTAAAATATTCTGTCATCACCAAAGACTTCCCTTGCAGAGCCTGAAATAAAGCTGGATGAGAAAAAGAAAAAGTTCATTCAGCAGAGCTGAACTTCAAGAAATCACACACACTCGAGCACATAGGCACTATACTTTATCAGTCAAGTAATGCAAGCAATTTCTCATTTTATTTGTACTCCCCCCCCCAACCCCCTTTTGATGACAAGCTGCAAAGCCAGGCCCTTACATGACACACTTTCTTTTTGAGCCTATAACACCTTATAACCCCTCTTGAGTTCCAATTTATTATCAGGCAGCCGAATGAATAGTAGTTGAGGGACTTACAACCTATGATGTTCCCTTTCTTCCTTTTGTAGTCAAGGTAAAAAGGACACAGCTCAGCAATAAAGCCGTAAAGCTAATCACAGTTATATGTGTGCCCAGCATGCATTTAATACTTTAATACATTTACTGCGCAATCTACATTGTGCCTCTACCAATCCACGCACTTTTATAGGTGGACTTAATAATTAAAACAAATTTGAGGACGTTGTTCTTTAGTATAACACAATTTAATTTACTGACTAGAATTTCCAATTAACTTCACCCACATCAAAACAAAATGTTTAATAATTTGTGAATTAAATACCATGTTTGGTCCTCTTTTCTTTTATACCACAATATGTATCTGTTTGGAGAGTTTGGCCTGTCAAAAATGCTACTTAATCCGCCTCCCTCTCGATTTAGTAAAGACCTTGCTTCACCTCCATCACTGCACTGTGAAACATTTTGTTCTGAATACAGAGCCTTCTGCTTCTGCCCAGTGTCTGCCTATTTTTCTTTTTTCATTTACTTCTTTTCTTCTCTTTTGCCGCAGGGCACAGCATGTCATTGTGCATAGCCGGTATTGCTGACAGAGTGTGACGTTTAGGTGAGAATGCACAATGGCCTTGCAGGTCACTTTTATTCATTATCAAACTTAGATCACAGTGAAATATTCAGCACAGCTCTTAATACGCGTCACCTGCATTGTCACTGTCGAGGTTGAGTCAAATCTCCCGAGTGTAATATCTGCCAATAGCCAGATGAGCTGATCACTTATTCTGAAATTACTTTCCACCTTCCCCAGAGCTCTCCTGTTGTGCTTTGAAATTATCTCTCTGGGTTCTAATATGCTGCTTTCAGAGGTAATCTAACAACATTACAATGTTAAATTGCTTTTGCTTAAGACTTGTGGAAGTGGTCACTATAATAAATCATTTTCTTTATGCAATGAAGTCAAATGGATGCTTTTGTTGTTAGCGCAGTTACTTTACACGGTGCAGGTGTTTGCTTTGACTTATTTATTCCGTATGAATATATGAAATGTAATCACTCAAAATAAATATTCTGTTTGTTGACAGCCACTGCGTCTCCTACATTAATATTCTCGAATGTGACAAAATTTAGATCGAAATAGTCAACAATTTGATTGGTGCAAAAATTCAGTGGGCGTGGCTTTTCACCGTGCTGGGTTAGGTGGCAGTTTTAGTGGTGTAGCTAAATCCTATTAATTATTTTGCTCATCACATGGATTATATTGGAGCAATACACACACACACACACACACACATATATGTATATATATATACACACACACATACATATATATACATACATATATATATTTGAGTGTTTTCATTTACAGAATTTGATCCATTCAGTTCATTAGGACTAGAAGACTGTTTTCTCCTATTGATGTGTGTGCAGTGCAGCAGGAGGCTTGGTTACAAATGTTACAAATGAAGGATACTAATGTGTATGCTCTACAGGCCTTAAATTGAAGAGTCCAGCATCCGGTATTCATTTCTGCATAATACATTAATAATGAGTCCTTGCAGGCAGTGAGGGTGATGGTGTTAGCTTTTGGTTAGACCAATTTATAATGTAGGTACGCCTTTTATTATTCTGATTTGATCTGAATCACTAGGTGTGTGAGCGCTGAAAATGACTCAGGAGGTTTTGAAATAACAAAAATGAATAGGCCTAATAATGCTATACATGAGATGATTAAGTTTAGATGTTATTAAATACAAACTGTAATTTAGGCTGATGATAAGCATTTGAGTTTATTTTAAATCCATGTGATTTGAAATTTTATTGTTTTTAAGAATCTATTCTGTACACATGTACTTTTGAATATAAGAATATGAAGGACGGATGTGACCACCGTGACATTTGTGATCTTTAAAACTTTTCAGTTGACAGACCATATTTAAATGAGAAGATTGAATGCTAAGTTATCAACTATTACTATCAAGTCTGGTTAGCAAGCTGCAGCTATTACGTGTATTATGAGTACAACGCAGACTATTAAAATTTCATTTTCACACACCAAAACATGACCACAGACTTCTTTGTGAGAGTATACTTCACAGCAAGTTGCATTACTTCCATTAAAAAGCCATCAGTGCCACAAACACAGTGGAGAGGTCCAGCTCAATTACTTAAATTAGAGGACTTAGAGCTCAGCAGACAGCTGTTGGCTACATTTACTTGTGTCGGCACACCTGACATTTTAACACACCTAACTATAAACCTTGAAAAATTCCAAATATAGGGATTTAAACAAAAAAATATTAACTCACCCACTGTACATTTGTTGTGAAGGGCCAAACCAGCTATAGATGAAGTTGTTCCCTGGAGTTGGACTTTTTAGAGGCAGTATCAAATCATCATTTCATGTTGAATTGTTGCTTTTGGGACTTCTGCACTGGCTTCATATTCATTCATCCAGCCATCCATTACTGTCTGCCACTGGTCTGGTCTGATCTGTGTTTTGATCTTTTGTGTTGGAAGTGCAGAAGCTCTCCACCCCTTTAGGGGTTGAATTGGAGCCTTTTCCACTCCCTGGCTGCACCACCTGTGCCTCATCAGTTTAATCAGCTGCAGTGCAATGGGACCAGCTCAGCCACTCAGACCTTGTCAAATTATCACTTAACTCATTGTGCTAAACAGGCCAGTCTCTTTGCTGATCCTTTTGTAATAATTTCCTTTGAGAACAAACAATGTGTTCATTATCTCTAGTGTCTGCCTCTGCCGGTGGTTTAGCCATCATACTCACCTTTCTCCACAGAACGTTGGTTATCTCTCTTTCCTTAACCAATCGGACACTCAACTGCTTCCTTCACTGATCGTCCTCCTCAAACTAACACCTGCCTGCTCACTCTCTGATGGCTCCTTCTTTCTCACCGATGACAGTACTCCTCGCTGGCGCACTGGCGATGCACTTTGCCCGGTGCAGTGGAAACCGTTACTGCGTGCCGCAAGCAATCGACCCTTATCCCCTCTCCACCATAAGACTAATGTTTGTGTGTTTGTGTGCGTGTGAACCACAAGGACCACACTGCTGTCCTTGTGCAGTTCTTGCGCTTGAGTCCATTAGCCTCCGGTTTAGCCGGTCATGACACCATCCATCCATCTTCTTCCGCTTATCTATGACCTACCCCAGCTGTCATAGAGCGCGAGATAAGGTAGACTCTGGACAGGTCGACAGTCTATTGCAGGGCTAACACAGGGAGATAGACAACCACTCATACTCGTAGCCAACTAAATGCCTTCTTACTGTACCAGAGAGAAGCCACACAGACGCAAGGACAACATTGACCCCATATTGCTAATATGAGGAATTTGGAGATATAATAACTAAATTTGTTTAATTCAGTTTGATTTATTTTACAGTTGCATTAAGACAACTGAAAAGAGCCACATTTTGTGAACAGCCTTTGACCTCTGATGGGTGAGTATGTCTGATGAATGAATAATAAGCACACCCTAACTGGTCAGATGTCTTTTTGAGTTTGCCTTTGAACTCATTTGTGTAACAACAGCTAGAAGATATGTTCCTGCTTTATGACTTCTGTATTTCAAACCTATAATTACTTGATATCTTTTTCTCTTGTGTATGAAAACGTTGCCTGTGATTCTATAGTTTGTGGTTCAAGTCAGACCCTAACTTGTATCAGATCCCTTGTGGCCTCATATTAATTTGAACTCCTTCCTAAAGTTACTTACAGCTAGTTAAAAATACTTATTATAAAAAAAAAGAAACTAAAATATTTATTCAGCTGACAGTTAGATTGTGTAACTGGACACCATAGTCGAGCTAATTTTGCCACATGGATGTTAATGAGTTAAACATATTTTTCTCTGGCAGTAAATTATAAGGGTTCAAGATTGTGTGACTCACAAACCATTTGGAGCAAACTGAAGCCACACTCTTAGTCAGAAATATGAGGAAACTGAGTTAAGCAGGGAAATGCATCCTGCTTGGATGGAAGACCAGCAGTGCATCTTGAAGCTAAGCTTTTGGAAGCAGCCACCCAGAAGTGGTGCCTGAAGCTAGAATTATACTGCTCCACTCTCAGAGTCAATCTTTGCTGTGGGGAAATTGGTACTTTTGGCCTCCTTAAGCAGGCTCAGCATCCAACACCTGCTGCAGTCTTGGGTTACAGGTGCAGTTCTGTCCCTTTAGGGCACTATTTAGCAGCTCAGCCCATCTTCCCAAGACAGGAATGATGCAAACTCATGTCAAATGTTATCTGAAAGACAACAGAATCCATATCATGAGAATAGTGATTATTTGAAAATGCATTTGACATGTACAAGCATGCAAGCTCTTGGGAATATAATGAGCTATTTTGCATATAAAATACTTTTTGTCACCCACATTTTTCATTTAGTGTATCCTGGGAGTAAATCCCCATTTGAATTTTGTGATTTTTATCACAACGCAATCAGCAGAGCAATGTGCTTATGCAACTGCCTTAAAAAAAAACATGTCTATCTGGAAAACCTTGAGAGAAATGTTTTTCTCAAGGCAGCTTTTTCATTGCCTTCACAGTGAGAAACCTTTCACAGCAAGCCTTAAATGCTTGGGCCTGAACATGAGGGCCATCACTCACTGACGCCTTCTTCCAAAGCCACTTTCTACCGATGAAGCTCGGCACATCTTCTTTTTAAAAAAAGTCAAATTCTAAGCAGTGTTTTTAGAGTGTCAAGACCTCGTGTCACGTCAGTTCAAAGACAAAGGACCAGAGGAGTCCCGGAGAATCAGATTCTCCACTTTTATTCTGTCAATCACAAGACAGCGTCGCAAGCATTTCTGCTGTGGAAGGATTTTTTGAAGGCACTGGAGGGAAAAAAAGGGGACACAGAACGAGATCAGTGAACACTTCTCCACTTTCCCAGGGAGGACTTCTCCAAAGGTCACAGTGCCCATTCACACACCAATTTACATTGAGTAGCACTCTCCACAGTTCTTCTGCGCCAAGAGTTTTGCCCAGAAAGACCGCCATAAATCAGTCATGGACTGAATCCAGCATCAAGTAAAATCTAAAATCTCTTCTTCCATATAGACAGTAGCTGCAAAGGAAGCTTTTTTTTCTCGAGATATTTCTTTGTGATGTTAGATATCGTTTGGTTTTGCTTCCCTAAGCTTAGTTTGCAATTGATGTAGATCAAAGCAAAGAACATTTCACAAAGAATCAGACTGTGAATCCCAGCGGTCACTTGAAAGCACTGACAAAATCAGTAAATAAAGAGTGATGATAAATTCTCCTGACATTTATTCAGTTAATCTGTGTTTGAACATTGTTGAGCTGTTTGTATGATTAATATATCACTGCACGCTTGTCTTAATTGAGGTAAAGTGAACAATTATTATGATGATCAAGTCAGAGTTAACTCTCTATTTTGCTGTGTCTTCTTTTTGTTGCTCTGCACCTTCAGTTGTTTTCCCAGGACACCAGATATTAGACTTGCATGTGCATCTCAGCCAGCTGAATATATGCATACTACAACACATGCAAGCCCATGAATATGAAAACTGAGCACACCAGGTGGTGAGAGCCTAACAGCGATGTATGATTTTTCTTAGTATATATGTAACAAATGTGTAGTCATGTGGAACTCGGCACCAGAGCAACTGCTTCAGCATCACCACATAGACAAGCAGCATACAGAAAAGCCATTATCGCCTGTCATCACTCTCATAGTTATTGTTTAGACGTTTTTGTTGCCAATCCAGAAGGTGTGTTATCTTGCTGTGATAAACAGAAAACAACATGTAGTACACTTCAACCTTTTCAAGTGAATAAGTCAGTGAAGAGTTTCTGCGAAGTTATTAAATGCTATCCTTGAAAATGTTTGTAGAATGAAGTTGATATTGTGAAAAGTTGATGTTTTTCCAACTCCAATCAAGTCATTGTTAGTACTTATTAATTACCTTAGTACTTATTTAGTGCCTTATTAAGTAGTTTTGTTCTCCAAACCTAATCAAAAGACTGACATTGTGAAACATTAATTTTAAAATCAGGTGTCAATGTCATGTCACTGTCATTATACTGATTAGTTGTGGTAGAGGTTTTAGTCTATCAACTGATAATAGCTATTAATGCCAGGTATTATTCAAAATAAGACACAAAAAGCTATAGGCGGATACAGTTAGCAATTTATGAGATTATTTAATAGGAAAAGAACAAATACGTGTGTTATCACAAGTTCAAATACTTTTATGTTTGTAGATAGAGAGTAGCAACATACTTATGTCACTTCTAATGTAAAAATCACAGACAAGCTATGAATGCCCATAGAACATGTCTTTCTTGTTCTGCTCTCTCCCTCTTCCCTTTCCACCTCATCCTCTTCCTCCTCTTCTCAAGCTTCACTTCCTGAGCTGAAGTCAGGGCTCTGACACTTGAAAACGTGTATAAACATTTTTATTTATTCTTGATATTATTGCAGTTACTTACTGTCAGCAGATTAGACACGCGACTCTCCCGCCTCCCATCAGCAAGCTAGCTACAGAACAACAGTTGATTATAAGCTAACTCATGCTGAGCAATGTAAGGCTTGAGTATCCTATAAAATCGCATTTTTCCTCTAATAAACAGTTCAATTACATTCTCACATTATATGAGTTTATTTGCTAACCATCCAAGTCCAGCAATTTTAGATCTACTCTGAAGAAAGTTTGACTAATGCTGACTAACAGCAGCTAACAGCGGCAAAAATAACAGCACTTACTGACAGACAGCCGCCTCCAGAGTTAATGGACATCGACACCAGACATATTGCTAAGGTAAATGGCAGGCTGACAGTCTACACTCACTACAGATGAATGGTCTCCATAACTAGGATAATACACTTGATTTAGGAAGGGTAAAGTCGGCTGGTTTCAGTCATTATGCAAATGTACCGTTTATAAGATTGGGGAAACCTGCAGTCAGCTGAGACTGAAGAAGTCACTTGACAGTGGGAGTGACGAAACGTTTCTCCCACTGAAAACGTTACGTCCAGATGAACACAATCAACTTTTGGAGATTTACTTACCTGGATGATTGAGCATGCATCAAGACATAATCCAGTAGATTGAAGTATGCAATGTATCGATATCTAATATTGACATTTTACACACCATACCTTTAATAAATCATCTTATACATCCTAATTCTGATTAATATGATGAACTGACAAAAAATACTTAACTAATCTAAACTAAAGACAAACTGTAAGAGCAGGAACACAAAGCAGAGACCCGGGAGAACACAGGAGATAGACTCAGGAAGGCGAGCAGACAATCTGACAAAGACAGAGTGAAAGACAAAACTAAAGGCTTTTCTCATATCTCTAATTTGTGCCTTATTGTCTCCCCTGTCCTCTGTCCTGTGACCCAGAAATCAATCTCAGTGTGCCATGCTGAAGAGTGTCTCAGTGATATTGCAATTCCTAAAATGCATCTGGAGGACAGACGAGATTTGAGACAGCAGACTTGCTAGTTGTAATCGAGGATGCACAGGTGTGTCCTTTGCAGAAATGTTCTTACCGTTGATGACAGCATGACACACAGCTGCAATAAACACAACACAGTGGGAGGAGGAGGCTTCTGAAAATCAGTCCTTTGTATTTA
Source organism: Neolamprologus brichardi (assembly GCF_056152115.1). NCBI lineage: Eukaryota > Metazoa > Chordata > Actinopteri > Cichliformes > Cichlidae > Neolamprologus > Neolamprologus brichardi. The sequence goes on along the minus strand of NC_142114.1, from coordinate 22,476,363 downwards.
TGGCTCGTTTCAGTTAGTTGATCAACTGCATGACTGAAATGACTGAACTGCATTTCACTGTACGTCTGTGTGGGTGATTAAAATTGGCCTCATATCGTGTCATATTATACCGTATTGGGAACTTAATCAGAAGTAGTCCCATATATAAAAAATGTCATGAATGCTCTGAGATCATAAAATACAGCGATAGTTTATTGATTTGTTGAGCTAGAACAATTTATGATGCAGCTGAGCCTACGGTCATATTTAATTGACATGACTTTAAAATGACAGCTCAGAAGCAAAGATGTCTCATTCAGTTAAACAACGCTGTTGCCACAGCTTCTCTCTCCTCGTGTATATTCCTCATCTCCCCCTCTTGCATCTTTGGTGAGAGACACTAAGGATGTGCTCGCAAATTTCCCTCAGAAAGTTCTTAACTGAGTGAAGTAACCCAGACGTTTCTGCTTAGCCGACTATTTGGAAAGGTGCTTCAGTGCTTTCTTATTTTAGCACAGGATACACTGGCACATCCTTTATGAAAGGAAAAGTGATAAGGCCATCCCATCAAACAAACCAACTTGTGGCAGTAATGGCATGTGAGTGTTCATTTTTATTTGATGCCATAAGCTGCTGATATGTTTTTGCCTTGTGGTGTTTTCAAGGAAAAGCGATTAGGAAATGGAGGCAGGGAGTGATTTGGAGATAAATCTAGGATATATAACTGAGAAAGAGGTTAAATATCCACAGAGGGTTGATTGAGATCGAGGTGGGAACAAATCACATGTGAAAGCACTTAAGGTGGGGCAGATGGTCAGTAAACGAGGGAAAGGAACAAAGGCACAAAGTAAACACCACAACAAGAAACAAGGAAACCTTGTAGCACAAAAACAAGCAAAAGTATTAAAAGGACATGTCAAAACCATCATATAATAACATTTGAAGCAGGTGAATAAGACCTTGATTTCCCCCACTTATTCTATAGTTCATTATAGTCATGAAAATAACAAAACTGATGTTTTAGAGCCAAAGCCTTTAGCATCTTTATCTGCTATTGTCCTGCATTTCCAAAGCGCTATGAACACATGTAAGTAAGCCACACCTTGGGTTGCGATTCTTAAATTGTCATAAGTAAAAGTATCAAGATGGTATATCTGATATGTTAACATGTAACACGATTATATGTTATTTGTCTAGGTATGCTCTGCTTTTATATAGATATATATATATGTGTGTGTGTGTGTGTGTGTGTGTGTATTGCAGGCCTTTTATGACTACTGCACTAAACACTCTGTCTCCCTCCTTTAGCACAAATGCATTCTTTTCAATGTGCTGTAGGTGTTAATGCGTGGGTTGATAATTGTCTATTTTCAGTGTTATCCCAGCTCTCACCTTATAGCTCCATCTGCTACACAACCCTAAGCTGGATAAATGGTTCAATAGGTGGATGGATGCATGGATGGATGGAATACTTTGATTGTGGCTGCTGTTTGTAAATTGTTCCTTAGAAGTCCCATTCTAACTATTTGTTTAACTTTCCTAGAGTGTGCGACTAGTATGGGTGCTGTGTTGGTGTGGCTTACAAAAAACACTTCAGTGTTCTGTAATGAGCCGTACACCGGCATTTTACGGTACACATCATATTTGCACCAAAATGTCTCCTTCAGATGCCTCAGGACATTTCAGTAGAACCTGAGGAATTCTACTTGAACTGGCTATTAGTGCGCAAAAAAAGATGACCAAGCAAATGTTTGTGCTCCCGCTGCCTGATGCCTCACCTCGTAGTTCTATTCTGCAGCGTCATCCAATGAAAACTGCTGTTTGGTCTCTGGGAAACAGCCCGAAGCCCCCTGGTGATGATCCTTGACAAGAACACTCAGACAGTTTTACACAGAAGTTGATGTTTGCTTTCTCTGCAAGTCTGAGGTCCATTATGAAATGTCATACATGGAGGTGACCAAAATAGACCATCTAGGGGTCTAAAAATAGTAACTGGTCTGGGAAGAGGTCAACATGGCATGACCTGAAGAAGATCAAGAAGAAATCTGTTTGTTATAAATCAGGTATGTTTATAATTTTTCATGACCTGCCGTGTAACATCTTTACAGTATATAGCACACTTATGTTTACGCATTAACACAAAGTGTGGACATGTAATTATTCTGGTATTTGGTATTCTGGTCCACAAGTGTGGACTATGGAAAAACAAGATAACGTTATAATTTAATGTGAGTTCTTTCAACAGTTCAGTTTCAGTTTCTCAGTTTCAGTCTGAGTCAACCAGCCAATATTCCCATTCTAAGAATCACACAAGTCATTAGCATGGCTGCAGAGCAAAGTGCCCATCTATTTTAGAAAATTTAATTATATATTTGGATGCATTTTTAAAGATTTATACTTGGAGCTGAGTGGCAGACACAATATTGCTTTTGGACTTAATAAGACAAATGTAATAGTAACACCTCCATTATCCTTTTATTCAATAATTTTGTCTCATAAAAAATGATTTTCAGAGTTGGTGGCCTCCTAACAGGTGGCATGCTGCCATGGTCTCAATGCCAAAATAGATTATCCTAAAGGTGATGCTATTTTGCAAATGCATGATAATGAGATTCTCACTGAGTTGCAAATCTGTTAGCGTCAGAAATTTCAGTGAACGGCATTATAGCAACATCTGCCGTCCTGTCATGACAACTCTATCAAACAAGACAAAGCATTCGGTCTCAGTGTTCATTTCCACTCCAAATTGTCCTGTATCATTTCGCTAAGAACATTACAGTTCAAAAATAACACCCAAAACTTGGACACGACATCTGGTTAAACTTGATCAATGTGAATCCAGAAAAGAGATTTTGAGGGAGGTCAAAAGCGATGGAAGAAAAAGCTGCAGGAGCTGAGAGATAGATGGATATCAGCTGGGTGATTGAAATGCAGAGCAACACGGACGGACAAGTTGAGAAGCCGGTGATGCATCATTGATTGGCACCGTCTCAGAGTCAGGACAGATACTGCATCACCGCTGAGGTGTTCGATTCAAATTGACAAATGTTCAATCATGTTTTGGAAGGGTAGAATGTGTTTAATTATTGGGTGAAATGAGGGGTATATGTGACCAGTAAGCAGGGCAGAGGGGAAGGGCAAAACTGTAACTCCTTTACACAAATTGCAGAGAAGCTTGGCGCTGTCAACAATCAATACATTAATTACGGTAGTGTGTGATAATCAAGGAGCGATGCTGATGACAGTCCTACTTTGATTAATGATTTCGCTGGGAGTCGGTCCAAGCTCAAAGCAAATGTGCCAGAACCGTGACATTAACAGTATAGCATATCTGGTATACGACTGTTTAAATGTCTCTTGATAGGCCATGGTAAATGGGTTAAGGCACAGCCAGGAAATGAATGGCATCACCATAAACAATCAAACATTTAATGGCACATTCCATTCCACTTAGCGTATTCAGTTCTGTGCAGTAATTGATTTTAAAAGCCAACTAGTTTGGTATCTAGAGTGCTGAATCTGTGTCTGGATAGAATTGAATGCGCTGTAAGCATATTAAAGTCATGTTGAAACCTTTAATACTTCAGCTCACACAGTGCTTTATCTTCCTTCATCTCACAATTCGAGCCCTTGTTTTTTTTTCCTCTCTTCCACTAAATCTTTTTTCTTTGCAAGCATTACAAACACAGCAGAAACCTTCTGAGAAAATACAGTGTGGCACAGATTGATTACAGGTCTCCGTTAATACATTGGAGACCATCATAGTGTTGGGATGCTGCCGAGTTTTGAGGGGAAATGAATAAATCTAGCAGTAAATGCTTGTCTGATTGAACTGCACAAACAGCTGACTTTAGCTTCTTTTAGAATTTCGGTAAGTCTACAAACTGATGAGAAGTTTATAGCGATGATGAGTGTTAATACTTTTGTATACATTTCTGTTTGTCAGTGGAAACCTGCTTATCAATTCTCTTTCATTTTTCCCCATCAATCACACGTCCCACACTGCGGTACTTCTCGAGGCAAAAAAAGAATTAAAAAAATGTTTCCAAGCAACTGCTGAACAGCTGAGACACAACTATCAAAGAAAAGAATTAAAACACAGCACATTCGTGTGCAAGGCCATTTAGCTGCTTCTTCAAAATACTTTGGGGGTTAAGCTGAAAGAATCGATAGCTGCCCTTTCTGGTTCTTGTAGAAAACATTTGTTATACTATGAGGCAGCACTGACGTTATTACTACAAAACAACTTGCATGTTTAGCATGCTTTTGTAGGTTTAAAGGTCTCATTCATCATTCAGTGGATTTTTTTTTTTTTTATCTGACTTCCACGGTTGCATTTATTTTTCATTGTCAGAAATCATCTCTTTAGTTTGTTTAAACACAGGCAGGAGGCATTTTTAAAATCCAGGCACTCATTATTTTGAAAGGCAACGAGACATAGCTGTATATTGCTTCTGAGAGGAATGTACTGGATTTTTCATTAAGCCATGAACAGAAGTCAATATGGTACTTACATGTTTGGCAATTTTTCCTTCTGCTTTGAAAACTTGCTCCATGTGTTGCTGCTAAAGGCTTGGCAAATGATGGATTCACTCTGTCGCTTCACTCGAGCATCTCTTATTATCAGTATACTGACTTTGAAACAAACATTCTCACTTGGTAATCTTTCTTGCAAAACTGTACGGCAGCCACATCAGCACTCTGCTGATAATGAACTAATGGCTGCCAACATATTGCATGCGCAGCACCGGTTCTGCAGCACAGAATGCTTAGCAATGCCAGCCACATCCAATCAAGACATTGCTCCAGAACTCTGTGGAGGTTACCAAGTAAGAGGACAGAGCAAAGGAAGCACATATGTAATGAGTTGCAGTGGAAACTAGAGCAGGGTAGATAGAGAATGCGATAGAGGAGTAGAAAAAGAGTGAAACATATAAGGCGAATGGACTGGATGAGCTGGCGAGAGCGGATTGCAGAATTGCGTCAATGATAAGAAATGGTGAAATCAATTCTGCACAAATTGAGGCAGATTGATTTGTGAGTGGAAAAAAAGGAAATAGTGATGAGAGTAGTTACGGGAGAAAGGAGGGAGCGATGGAAGGATGGTAGAGAAATGGATGTCACCTATAGGTGACTAGACGCCAGTGGAGAAGTTTCTTTTTAGGTTAGTTAATGTTCTTACTTTGGACTAATTTGTACTTTGATAAAAGCATCATCAATAACACTATCATCATTTATTAACTCTTTTGGTTTATTTATTCTCTTTTATTCACAATTCATTTCCTCTCTTCATTAAAGCCATGGTAATATCAGTCCCTAGTGATCTTTAAGATAAATGAGAATATCTACAGTACCATTATTCTTTCACCTCCTCTTGGCAGAGTTGCTGGACTGTGTGGGTTGCCTTGTGTGTCTGACAGCGGGTATCATCATTCGATTTTTACTTTTCTTAACTAGGGGAACCTTGGAGAAGCAATTAACAGATAATGATAAATCTGATGATTCCCAGTGGCTTAATTGTTTATTGTACTCAAATTATAGATACTGTGATAATAATCACAGATGATTTATGGATCATTACAACTCTAAAAGAGCTGCACATGCTCACACGGTCCTAAAAAGCAACTATTAATTTAAACATATAGCTCTCATTTTGCACACAGCCCACTGCCAGTCTTGCTTGACTACAGTCACACTGAGAGGCAGGAGTGCATTTGTGCATCTGCTAAATTCATTACTGCAAATGTAAGAACTACCTGTCTGTTTGTCTGTGTCCCTGGCCTTGCTCTCTCTCTTTTTCACTCATCCACTTATTCCCTTTTTACACCTCGGGCAAAAAGCAAGGTTCCTCTCCTCATTAACCTCCCCGCCTCTCTCTAGCTCACCTCAGGCCAGCCCCACCTTAAGCTGCACTCATTACTGCTGAATGGGCTCAAGCTGGGTAGACGGAAACTGAACTGAAGTTGGGAAGCAGAGAGAAGGTAAAACGGTGCGAGACAAATAGTCGGTTGAAGAGGGAAGACAGTCTCTCACTGTGAGAGACTGGATAAAAAAAAGAAAGAAAGTGAGACAACAACTGGGGGGGGAAAAAGAAACGGTGCTTTAGTGTGGTTAAAGGAGAAAACAATAAAAGAGACCGAGCGACCAAGACTTCCAGGGCAGAGAATCCATTAGAGAACTCATGAGTGGCTAAGATGATATAAGCAGACATGCTCAAAGCTTAAAACTGTGGCACTTGGCGTGGTTATCCTTGATAGATACCTACCTTCAGAAACCCGTTATTCATCAATCCCACATTTCTGTTGGAATGAGACCAACAATTCAGGCTCTGAACAAAGTGTTTCACGGTGTGGACCTATCTTTTTTAACATTTTCACCAGACTTAACTGCTTTTATAGACCTGTCTGCAGCGCCTTTATTGCTGAGTCAGAGTTCAGTAATCCCAACAATTTATCATTGATTAATGAGTTGCTGCTTTAAGTACAACAATTATGGATAGAAATGGATACAAAAGTACTCTTGATGATAATGAAGCAAACTGTTTTGCTTTTGCCACTGCTAAATGTTCTGCTTTTTGCTACCCAGATCTATTCGATACGTAGGTGATTAATGGCTTAAGGAATGCTCTTTAAGTGCTATCGTTAAGATTTTCATCTTCTGTTTTTTTAATTAGAAGGGGATCGTTTGCGGAGTGAGGGGCAGAACTTGTTCTCCGAGAGAGGAAAATTAACAGCGCTCAGCATCAAAAGCCTCCTCAAGGCCACAAGGCAAACAGCGGACACTAACTAAGGCAATGATGTGACATGAAACATGACTGGCCGTTCTGACATCAGTCTTCTCTAATAAAGTAATTATGCTGATGTTTTTTTGTCATTATACTTCAATAACACCAGTGACTTGGATCTAGAAAGTAAGAATGCTGCGATGATGGAAAAATTTGATAGAGTGGAGAATTAAAACGAATGAAAAATAGCAGTTGCGTTTTAAAAGCAATGAAACAGAGTGAGCGCAAAAGAAGGAGAGAGTGTTAAGCAGCAGACATGATTAAATTCCATCATCTATTATGGCTCGGCTCGACGCTTTCATCTGGTTTCAAGGCCGAACTCTCTGACGCGCTCGGGCTCCGTTCTCAAAAGGTGACTCTTCCTGTGCCTTGTTTTGTCATTTATTATTACTATTACTCCATGCCTATGAGGAAACACATCCATGTATATATGCCCATGTATGCCCACACACACTTTCCCAGACACTCATCATTAGCAGGGGTAAGATCATTTCAATTTGACCTTCAAAGGGAGAAACTTTTAGTCTCCGTCTATTCACTTCTTATTTTTTTCCTTCCATTAAACATTTTTTGTTCCTCTTTTCACTTTGAACTTTTCTTTGTCATCTTCTCTTCAGATTCGAATGCACTTTCTCTATTTCAAGGTACTTTGCAAGCATGGAACGTTGTGGCAGCAGCAATCGGCAATAAAAACAATTGCGTGCTTAAAAAGGATGTTTTAACGTTAACTAGTGAGGCTCTAGCAGCAAAGGTTGTGTCAGCGGTGGAAATGAACTAAATTAGCAGGTTCTGGTTAAAGAATCCATTTTTTAAAAAGCTCATCTATCCTAACATTTTTTCTCAATTTTTTAAAAGTCTCGTCTTCTTCTGACCTACCACTCCCAGCTTTTTTCCATCTCATCTTTTTCACATCAATCAAATATCCCAACACCCCCTCCACACACACACACCTCCCACCACACCTAGTCCCACAGATCCAGCTATCAATCTTCGTCCGTAATCCCCCATATGAATCTCCTACTTCTTCCCCATTCTTGCCTTCTTCCATCTGCAGTCCTCCATTTTCCTGGCAACAGGGAGCTCATATCACAATTCCTCTTCAGCTTCTTTCTTTCTTATCCCTCCATGTTCCATATCATCCTTTCTTGCTTTTCCCCTCCCTGTCTCTATGCTTCCTTGCACCTCTTGGGATGACATAATTCAGAGGACAAGCCTTTCAAGACCAAAGACTCTCACTCGCTCTGCCTGTGTCCCGCTTCCCTTCAATCCTTCTCTGTGGGGTTCTCAGAGGGACAGTGATTACAACCAAGTGACTGATGCGTCTGCCATGCCAATTAATGTGGGGGGCTTAAAGATGGAGCAAAGAGAAAGAAGGAAAATGTGCCTGTTCCCGCATCTCCACACATTACCATACTAAACAGGCTGGTGGGGCATCTCAGTCCAACTGGTAGCTTTACAGAAGACACTTCAGGGACAGGTTTCCCCAGCCAGACGTACTCCAAGTCAGACATGTTTGCATAAACTGCCCCACTCTCTCCAGACAAGCTTGGCGACGTGTCCTTCTGTGTTTGTCCTTACAGTCAAGGTGCCAACATTTGACATTATAGTATGGGTCTGCTTTGTAATTGGGTGTGAAATTACTGTCATTCCAGCCTAGGCACTAACATTGTCTGAGTGACTCTGCCTGTGGGTGATAGGTGCATAGTCAGGCATACACTGCACATTTGAGCACAGACAAACCTGTGCACGCACAGGCCATGCTACAATGCATCATACACCAACGTGTTTTAAAGTTATAATCCATCAAACTAACTTCAATGTTCCTCCTCCTGTTGAGTAATGATGCACTCAATCCCACTGTGGCCATTCATACTCAGCCATGCATCATGACCCCCTTTGTACATTAGTTATACTGAGCAACCCCCCCCCCCCCCCCCCAAAAAAAAAAAACAAAAAAAACAAAACACAGTGACTCTAACAGTTTGCCACAAGAAAGCCAGGAAAAAAATCAAAAAAGCATGCTAGCTCTGTTTAATTGCACCGCAACAGCACCGTGACGCTTGTTAGCCAAGTACAAGAAGAACTACAAGATGATGGTCACTCACTGAAGTCACAAAACATGGGAATGGTGATAGTGTAACATTTTTGCAGTGAGAATTGGATTATTAAGACAAAAGTTAGTTGCAGTAATTGGTTACTGTGGCTAAAAGAACCTTCACTTACAGAGAAATTAAAGACTGAAGCTAAAAACTGAAAATCTACTAAAGGTCAGAGCTCTGATATGACTTCTCTAATTAGTGTTACTTTGGAACAAGATGAGGTCTTTCTCCTCGGCAGTGTCTCCTGCTGCACTGTGAGTAAGAGGGTCTTTTCATTCTGCTAGTATATTACAAATTTCTTTTTCTAAAAAATGTGCCCAGTTCCTCTTTAAGCTTTAGCCCCGCGTAGCCACTTCGCCTCAGCCAGTCTTTTGCATTACTTTGCCTTCAGCCAACATTTATAATTACCGCTGAAGTACACGCTCATGCTCATTCCTGACCTTAAACATGTACTTTGCAAGTTGCATTATGTACTTATCTTTTCGTGCTATTATGTTGATTTTTGTTTCCTATTTCATTTTCTACTTGTTCATCACAAACATGTGCCCTCCATCAACACAGTTTGAGATGAAAAGGGGTCTTATTGAGCCCTTGTTTAGTGCAGCCTCTCCAAGTCTGCAGGAGCCCTCAATCCCAGCTCAATTCTCAACGCTGCACACTGATGCAGGATTAATATGATTGCTTGTGTTCTTCTCTGCAGTTTCGCCCTCCGTGGGACTAAAACCAGACACTGGACCATTAATGCCTTCATAATAATATAATATAATAGATAGATAATAGATATAATATAATAGATAATAACGCTCTTTAATATCATTCCTGTATATTTCACCCTCAAATGATAAGAGAACCCCTATTCAGTAAATGACTATTTATCTTTGTAGCTCCAACATGAAATATCTGCCGTGTGCTCAAATTGGCACCTCTCAAAAGATGAAGCACAAAATAGGAGAAAATGATGGTCGGGATCGTGCTGCTTTATCATCACATGCCATAAACACTAGGTGATTGTGTACAGTTTTTCAGTTGTTTATATGTAGCAAGTACATTAAAAAGATAGATTTATATTTCACTGAACATCCATCCTCCTCTGTTGTTTTCTTTTCATCGTGATTTTTTTTTATGCTTGTGTATCAATTTATGTTTTTGTATTAATATTTTTGGGAGCTTTGATTTTCTTTGACTTCTTTGACTGCAGCCTTACCAATTTTTTTAAAAAGCCTGCTGATAAATTTATATGTGCAGTGTAATACTTGTTAACCCACTTCCTGTGTGTCCTTCTGACTCATGTTTTTATTTCACTTACAGCCCACAATTTGCAAAGCTAACTTGTCTAATTTCGAGGAAAAAAATAAAGAAACCTAAAAACAAAATGGGACAAATGATGTTTCCACTGATTCAAAGGCCTCTGCTCAGCAAGAATATCTAGTACCTTGCCATATTTTGGCCTCACTTTTTCATCGTGGGAGGAAGCAGAAATTTACATATGATGATGCATGTCACTCTTTGTAAAAATTAAGAAATATTCCTCTGGCTCAGCTCCGCTTTCCTGCTTACACTGTGCTCAAGGTGTCACGCAGTTTGATGGGAGCTGACGAGGTCTGAGGGTAATTGGCTGTGTAAAGTCTGCGTCAAAATGCAAATTTATGTCAACATTTTCTCAGGTGTTTCTACTTTTATCGCAAAACTTGGAACAACAGAGTACAAACAAACTGCAATTTGTGACAGGTCTATAAACAATATTTGTGAGTACACAGGAACCCGGTTGAATTACTGATTGCAATCATGAATACCATTAATGAAGCTTCCCAAGTGCAAATACTGTATCTCTTGTTTGGATCAGAGTTTTTAGCGTCACACAGAGCCAATCCTTCTATGCTAATGTGGACGCCGTAAAATGGCTGTCCTGCGGCATTTACTGAACGTCCAACTGAAGAGCAGGAGGAGGATATGCTGATTAGAGGAACAGTATGCCATGCTGTGCTTGGCTGACTTGTTTTGTGCAAACAATAGCAATATAAGCCCTTTTTAAAAATAAAAAATAACATAATTCAGGCCAAAGACCAGACCTAGACGGCATTTATCAAGCTCTTTTGTAGCGTTACTGACCACTCAAACCACTTCACGCTATAAGCAATCTACACAGTGCTTCGCTCTATACACTTAAGTGCTTTGTTTCACATCTAAACCTATGGGCAATTTAGAAACACCAATTAACCCTGCATGAAGGTCTCTTTAATGTAGAAGGAAACCCAGGCAGGCACAGGCAGAACATTTAACTCACACAGAAAGACTTCTGGAAAGACCTGTTGTCTTTATGCTGGTGCTCCTGTGATCTTTATACCTTTGGCAAAATAAAAAGAGGACTTGTATTGATTGTATGTCTCTGTCGGACCATTTTCTTCATCACAAATAATGAAATCAGACAGTAGGATTTTAAAACAGGGGCCAATGGTTAATATTGTAAACATTATTGGCTCCTGATTTACTCTACTTTATAAGATCTAATTAATATTGAATAATATTTAAAAAACAATTCACCCTCTATACATAACTAATGCTGAGCTTTGATTAGCTAATTCATTAATCAGAGTTTTCTTAGTGCTTGTCCATTCACCTTCCTCCATCTTTCATCTGAGGGAGATATGTAGTCCATTTATCCCCAGCTGTATTTATTCTAACTCTCTATTATAAATCACCAAGCAAAGCTTTATTACTTATGCACTTAGGGGGTAATAAAGCATTAATTGGTTATCCTGGGAATAAAGAAACAAATGGAACAGTTAATCAGCTAATATGAAAATAATAGTCTCAAGGATATGATCAATTCTGCAAAAAAAGAATGTACTCCAGGGCACTGAATAAGCTGTATGTTTCTAACTGAAAAGGCCAGCCGATGTGATGCAATATGACTGTAATGAACTGCCAAATGTTGGGAAAGTATGCAAAAAAAATGTTATCAAAATTTTCCGAGATTCATAGCTGCCTATCTGTGTCTCCTTTTTGGCTTTAAAGCAAGATGATTAACTCACAGTGTGAATGGCCCTTTAGATCTTTACAATAGGCAACTGCTTTTTCCGCTTTTAGTACCAGATGCAGCACAGACACTAACATGTTTACAAATGGCTCATTAGGACTCCTGCATAAATATAAAGTGTCTCTCTAAATGGGTTTATGTTGCCTACCATTAAGTCAGGAGCGTAATCAGATGGGGAATTTTCTGCAGCGCCACAGACATCAATCAGTCCAGCGCAAAACTTTAAAGTGTGCGGTTTTCTCGTGCTCTTCACAAACTTCACCCTTTTCTGTATCCCCTGACATATATTTACATTAACTGGGCAATATATTCCCACGACAAGATAGCCTGTCATTCTCCCTCATTTCGTTTTCATAAATCATGTTCAAAGCCTACCAGCAGAGCCGATGTGGCTTCACCTGTGCCTTAGCCTTCACCTGTGTGCCCCTGTAGTTAAAACGCCTGCGTGTCCGCCCTCTGGACTGTTTTCTCTGAGTACTGCAGCATCACCAAACCGGCTATAAATCACATTGCATTATCACCGCGCCGTGCTTTGCCTCTCGCTGTGCCCGCCCACCGCACGGCTTCGATTGGCCGGTGCAGGTCCTTGGTCGGCCTCTCTGAGCGGGACATCGGCGCAATCGTAAATCCCGCCTCCTGCTTCGGGATCGGTGATTGGAAGAAGGGGTTTTCTGCTAACTGTCAGTCAGGCTCTTTTCTTTTCGTGAGTCTCGCATTCAGTGCTGCTGCCTGCGACGCGCTGAGTGCGGAGCGAGGAGACGCGCTGCATACCAACAGAGACATACGGAAAAGGCTAATTTTTGGCCAGGACGCACACAGACCCCATCCCGCTCTGTGCCAAAAACAAATTTATATCTGGTCATTGGACAGTTTACATTTGAACCTTTCTTCTCATGCATTTTCTGAAATATTTTTTCTGTCCTTCAGTGAACTAAAAAGCCAATCAAGTGTCTGGGATATTTGTTCTTTCTGCTGTATTTTTTTTCTGGTTGAGAGATTTTGCTCCGAAGAAGATAAACAGCCCTACCCACCCCTCTCTCTCCAACGGGAGTCACCAAAAGGAAAAGTCAAGACTGATGTTTTCATCCACTCACATGTAGAAGCGTTTGGACTATTACTGTTGACACTCGTTCACTGGGTCTTTGTTTTAATATATATATATTTATATATATTTAATCAGATTTCCCGCAACTGCACCCTAAGGAGGAATACCGAGACATTTGGCTGCAAAAAAGGGGGAAAAAACAAGCATAAAATCAATCAGAACTCCATCATGGGCTGCCCCCTCTTGCGGAACGTGTTTGCTGCTCTGATTCTGGTTCTGCTGTCTAAAGGTAAGTTCCTTATGAGCTACTTAAGTGATGTGCTGACGGTTCTGTGCTGCTGCGCCTCTACGCATGGATCTTTCATTTTCTGAAAAGCGGTTGTGGAGGTGAATACTAATGATGGTGATGAGGAGGGGGGTGTTCTACCTGCTTGTGAATCACGCGTGTCTGCCGTGTACTACGCTCCAGCCTTCTATTTGCTTACACACGGAGATGTGGAGAAATGCTGTGTGTGTTTTTGTGCGGGCGCACACCAGTATGCGCGTACACGTGAGCGCAGTGCCAGGTTCATCTCTAAGCCAACCTCGTGGTTGAGTGTATAAGCACGAGTGATGCATATTAAGATGTTTACTACGGAAAGAATAGACTCGCATCCGCGGTCTTCTGTTAACATTCCTGTACGTGGCATGGACTGCCCGGTACTCCCGCGCGCACGACGCAGCATCAGTGCGGGTGGGGGTTGTGAAGTTAACGTGAGTAAGGGTAGTAGCAATGCAGAGAGACTCGGGAGATAGCCTGTGTTTTGTTCTCTCACTTCAAAACCAAGGTCGAGAGAGACAGAGGGCTACATGTTGAAGGATGGACAGTTGGGAAGGCTTAGGGTTTCCAATATGCGCTCGCTGGGTAGTCAAGCTTTAATTCCCTGTTTTATTACTGCTATAAAACATCCTCCCCACAGCTCTACAAAAGAGACAAACACACTTCATTCATCTCCTCTGAAATTCCTCCACTTAAAACTGTTTAGTCCTCAGATAACTTTCACAGCCCACATGATGTGGAGGGTATTTAGGCTTCTTTATTATGAGGAACACAAACTTGAGTGCTGATTTTCAAAAATCTTCTAATATCTTCCTCTAATAATCTCTCCATGCTATGGGATGTCCCACCATATATTAACCTGTGCAGCAGATTCTCACCATGCTCTGTAATTTCCCCCTGCCCATCCATCATGGAAAAACACACACAAACACGCACACACACATGAGCACACAAATATACACACCTGGCTCAATTAGTCCTGCCTTAGTCCTGTGGGAAATCAGTATATAAATAAATTACTCTGGCCCTTAATAACAATAATTGATGTGTCAGTGCAATAAGATGTGAGGTTAACAACCTGCAGATGCAGACGGGCCCAAGCCCCCTTCGCCTGGGCTCCTTGTGGGCAGGAGAGCCCAGCTGGTCATGGTTGACTTGACACAGCAAGCCCCTTCTCCACACCAGGCAGCGAGCAGACGGACTGCCCTGCAGGATGTACACAGCACACAAACACAATAGGCTCAGCATCTCACAAAACGAGCCCTGCAATCCCATTGAGTCTCGTTTCAGTTTTAAGCCGTTTGCGTTTGGACCCATGGGTTTTGTGATGTGAAGGTGTGACCGATAATTTAAGCCACAGTTGCGGAATGATTGAGTATTGATGGGAATTGTGCACACCAGATTTGTCTTGGAGAGAGTTCCTGCCTGCTCCTATGAGTTTTTTGTAGGTCCACAGTGTGTCCATCTTTTGAGGTAAAGAGCATGCATTATAAAGGAAGAACACGACTGTTAAAAGGGCACCGTTCCCTGGTTGATAAATCATGCAGCAGTGGAATAATCTTTTGAATCTGTGCCCCTGACATTCAAGCAAGTGTCGTGTGCGTGGTTTAAATGGTTAACCAAAACTGTTTAGTAGATTTGTTATTTCCTGTGAGTTTTTATTTCCTGTTTAATGATGTACAAGATGAAAATCTCTAAATGGTTGTACGGCTTTTACGGTATGTTATTCATTTGAAGATATTTATTCATTTGAAGATATTTATTCCTTTGAAGACATTTCTTCCTCTGGAGATATTTCATCCCCTTATTAATACTCATTTAGTCATTCATATCATGAATGACCAATATTTTTAAGAGAGCGGCATTGTACTTCACAGTGCCATACAAACCAGGTCAACAAAGGTGCTTTCTGTGCTGCATAACACCATTAGGCTATTCAATGGTTTCCTACTGGCTTGGCGTGTGAATGCACAAACCTCTCCATGGGTGTTACAGCCAGACCCTGGCTTGACATCATATCTTTCTCTTTCTCATTAATTTTCTCTTTTTTCTTAAAATGCACGAGTACCATTAGGCTAGAATGGTGGATGGCCACTCATATGTGCAGTAAAATATCTGCATATTTCTTGCACAAAAGCTGCCTGCAATTACTCCAAAACTGTTTCATCAGTGAACCAGGCCAGTGATGAAAGATTAAGGCTGGAGTCGATCTCCACACACCTCCACACACCTCCACACAAAATTAAACAATTTACCCTCTGTTCAGAGGATTTCTGTAATGACAGAAACCTGAAATATCTAATAATGAGAATAACAGCCTCGCTGATTCAGTGAAAAGTGAAGATGACAAGAGGAATTGCTCCAGCTTAAAGGTCACAGCAGAGGACATTTAAGGTTATTTCAAAGGATATTATGTTAATGCTGTATTTGGATGTTGAAAGATTTCTACCTTACAGACATGGATCGGCTCCATTGCAAGAAATTCAACTTTGACAGTATACTGAATACAAAACAGTAAGTCACTAACGTTTAAATAGCCCAACAGATGGATTTTCCCACCAACATGATAGAGGTCATTGTAAGAGGAAGTGTGCAGATCAGGAACACAGGTGAAAACAAGTTGGGTCGCTTTGTAGCCCGCCATCCTTATTGTTTCAGCAACATATGGGGGCCAAGTGGGGTCAATGCACATTGCACATGTTAGCACGTAAGCACCTCCTTCTTCCCTGTCTCTCCTCTCTCTCTCTCTCTCTCTCTCTCTCTCTCACACACACACACACACACACACACACACACACACACACACACACACACACACACACACACACACACACACATTCAACTGGATCACCAGTCTTGGCTTGGAGATGAAGAGAAGGGAGATGCCAGCATCAACAGATGCCTAGTGCTCCTATTCTGGAGGGGTCTCTGCTTTTTCTCCCTCCCTTTGAAATCCACGGTCTCTCTGTGCTGTTGTTCTCCATGTTTGGCTTACAAATGCTTTGCCATTTTGGCAGGTTTTATGTATCTGCAAATGTTGGAGTAAGAGGGCCTGGATTTGGACTGAAGAGCCTTGGGGACTAAGGTTGGAGGTATAACCAGCCTTGAGAGGGCCTGTGGTCGGAATATTTTCCCTGAAGGTTTTGCTTTTTTATTTCGCTCGATGTTGTGTGGTCGACTTTAGTGCAGAGCATTGAGCATCATAAACTGAATCATTTCCTCACATGTAGTGAAGCAGATCAGACCTAAAGAACACTCAGCTGTGACTGGGGCGGCTGTGGCTCAGGAGGTAGAGTGGGGCGTCTACCATTTGGAGGGTCAGATGTTTGCTCCCTGGCTCCTTCAGTCTGCACATTAAAGCATCCCTGGGCAAGATACCGAATCAGGAGTTGCCCCTGTTTGTTGCTGTGCTTTATTTCAAACCTCATATTAAAAAAGTGGAATAGAGGGAAGAATAAAGTTGAGATTTTTCCAGCCTTAAAGCGCAAGAAGAATTTTGCAAATGTACCAAATGTTATTACTTCTGACTTAAGACGGTGTGAAATCACTTGAATTGTCTAAATTAAATACTACCACCAGAAATGAAACTTTACTTGAATTGTGAATGCAGCACAATGAATTATGATTCATGGCAACCACTAGCAGTGTTTGTATTGAATCAAGGTTTTAAGGATGCATCTCAGGGACTGTAAAATGCAACCAGTTCATTTTAATCTTTATTATCTGCAGTAGGAAGCCTCTGCTTCCGGCATACAAGAACAGAACACTCCAAAGTTGATTGTTGGGTGCATAAAACAGATTAAAAGTGCAGTTGCGGTAGCAATAGTATTAAATGACCAAAAGACCAAAACAGAAAATGACTTCTGCTGTGTTGGTTCTTGTCGCCTTACTGTGTGAGGTTTTCCAGGCGTTTTCCAGCATATCCAATTAGTTTATCAGGGATGAATAACCCCTCAAGCAATGACCGTTTGATCTGTCATGCTGAAGCTGAAATCTGCGTCTCATAGAGTTTGAAGCTATCTGAGGTCATGGGTTCAAGTCCTTTGAGGATGGTTACCTAGAGTACTGGTGTGGTTGGTAGGTGGGTTCAGCATCACCTTACTGCCCTTGAGATTGTTCCTGTCGGTCATGATTAACACTTTCATGGGCCTCACATATTGGTTTGGCAGGATTGGCAATTACATGTGATGTCAGTGTTATAAATAATAATTACTGCGAGGTTGGTTTACACTTATAATTATAGTTAAAATATAGGATATGGAGTTCAGCGTAATGGAAAGCAACCAGACTGCTTTCAACCTGGGACACGTGGTTATACAGACTAAAATTACAACTGTAATTCATTTTGTTACAACCTCCCCTCATCTTCCTCTTCTCCCACTCCCAGCCTGAATATGAACTTTATTGGTGGTTTCTCAGTGTTATGAATTCTTATGTTTTATTTATTCCAAGTGAAGGATCATTCAAAAGGTAGCTGAGTGGGTGTATAAGCAGTAGTAAGCGTATTCATGTGGACCTGTGCCCACAGAGGGACATATGGACTATTGAACATATGTGTGCACACACCGTGGAATAGTCCCTTTACTCGGGCCGTTGGGAAGATGAATTTCAGCAATTTTCCCACTAAAGGTGTTAGCAGTAAAATCAATGGAAAGTCAGTGAAAACGTGACATCGTTTCATATACATCAGTGTTTCTATTAATAACTCTCAATGTTCTTCTCAATAGCATTCACATAGAGAAATCAAATAAGTCTCTGAACAGTGCAAATTTCTTCCATTTGGGCCACGAGACTTCAGTCCACAGTGCAGATTTAGCTATCTGCAGGGAAAAGGAGAAACACGAAACAGATGTTTTCTTCTTTGGTTATGTGGAGATGTTATACATTTAGGAGGAATGAATACTGTTGGAAACAGAGAGAGCGAATAGCTTGTGATTTTCTTGCCTCTATTCCGCTTCCTTCTAGTCTTTTTTTGTGCCAAAGAGTTAGTGTCACTGGAAACACAATTCAGATTAGTGCAGGCGGCTTGTCCTCAGGGAGCCGGGAGGGACGAGGGTCCCGCTTTTCTCCCTGTCCTCATTACCAAAAGACAAGGAGCTCGCCGGCAAATCAATGGAAAAGGCTTAGGCACTAATGCAGGCCATGTCTGGCGATGGGACTTAGCTTTGTGTGCGTTTTTGTGCCTCGGTGTGTTCATGTCCCATTTTGTGTGTGTGTGAAAGTTTAATCATTTGTGCTACAACAGAAGGCTGGAGAAAAACATTAGTTTCAAACGACTGCTGAATTGCTCGCTGTTGGAATAACCTCAAAAGTCCTGGTTAACTGCGCTGATATTTACCATGGGGGCGTATGATAGCACAGAAGCCCTTTAATTATGCGGAGATAACGTAAGATTCATCTGTGAATCCATTTAGTCCAGTATTAACGCCGTTCCCATTGCAATTATAATGGCCCCGGGCATTGTTGCCATGGCTACTACTACTACTTCAATAGCCAGCAGTTGTGTACAACTTCCTTTACACAGACAAAAAAAAAAAAGTGGAAAAAAAGAGCAGCACCTTGGTCTTTCCCATCAACAGCCCCCTGCAGTGTATGTTGGTTTAAAAATTTGTGGAACGATCCACGTGTCTCACCGCTCAATCTGTTCTTGCTCTGCTTGACGCGGCTGTCTGTCTGTTGTTCTTGCATTTGCCTTCATCCCTCGCGTCTCTTATTTTGTTTACACAGGTAAAACTACTGGGTGCAACAAATGCTAAATAATGGTTTTACGTTGTGGATTTTCAGCCGCGCTGCTGCCTCTGACATCTCGTGGCGCTGGAGGTGTTCCCGGGTCTGCGCGTAGGGGAAGGGAGAGCAAGAAGGAAGGGGGAGAAATAAATAAAACTGAGGAAAACAGATCAATAAATATTTCAGCAGCTGCTCCCTTCACAGACTTCTCCTGAAGCCATAAGAGATGGAAAGAGAGACAGGGAATGGGGAGGGATGGATAAAGTGGAAGAAAGACAGGGGGAGAACAGGGGTAATTGTGTTCCAGACACTCATTCGCAGTGAACAAGAAAGATGGAGAGTGAACGAGAGCAACAGAAAATGGGGATAATTGTGTCCCAGACTTTTATAGACAGAGAGAAGAGGCATGAGTGAGGGGTGGAGAAGCGACACAGGGCGTGCTAACGAGCACCACATACCAACATTGTCTTCCATGGGAACAAAAAAAGCCATCTGAGAGCAAGAGAGAGACAGAGAGCTCCCAGACTTTGGCACTCTATAATAGTGACTATAATAGTAAGAGTCTCTCTCTTCCTGACTTTCACGTAATTTTAATTCCTGTCAGGAGTTAGCAGCAAACCGTGTGGGTGTTTGCAGTTTGCGCAGCGAGTATCTCAAAATGATAATGAGCCGGTCAACAGCTGAGACGGCCAACATGTTGCTCCGAATCAGGCGTGGCCACTGTCATTGTCACTGTGCACCCACTCATCAGCTGATCTCTTCTCGCATTTCCATGAAGTCCCGGTGCCCAGGATGCATATTACATGCAGCTTTCGGCGCACGTAATGTATGTTTAATGCCGAGAGCAGAAAAGGAGAGGAAAAAGACAGAGGGAGCTTATGAGGATGGACAGGCCAGAGAGATAGAGGAGTTATGAAAAAATGATTGAAGGAGGGCTGTTGGGAGGGAGCAAGGGAAGAGAGACAGATGGTGTGAGGGAGGAAGGGGAGGAGGAATTCAAAGACCCGCAACAGGCAGTGATCGAGATGGATTGATTCTGCAGCCAGATGATTAGGTGGAATAAAAAACATGGCAGGTTTATCCTGCCAATGAAAACTGTGTTTGGGTGATATTGCTGTGAGTGGGAGTAGTAAAATTGTTTCAGGGTCACTTGTTGTGTGATATTGCAGCATTAAGGAGCTGGTGCTAATGCGATATGCCACTGATTAGGGAGTCATTCCAGTGAGGCAGCACACCTCTAATAAGACGCTCATGCAGTGTGCCCACATAATAACAAGTGGATTGGTGCTTGTCAAGAATCCAGACTACATAAAATATCATATTTAGATAGCCTTTTAAGTTGCCAACATAGCAATCAAATGTCAGCGCTACGTGTTTCGTTGTTGCTGTTTGGAAAGCTACATAATTAGGAAAACAAATCATGTTGATGCCCAGTTGCAGACAGTACTTGGTGCCATCCGCCCAAGCTTGCGCTGCTATTTAGAGATATGCCACAATTCTCTTGTAGTTTGCGGCTGGCATGTGGCTCTGGCTCCAGCTGTGAAGGTGCCGGTGGGATTTCTTGTATTAAAGTGTCTATGTTAGCATGACATACTGACAGTAAAGACTCAGTTAGCCAGAATTTCACTAAGGATTTGTCTGTGACAGCCCATAAATTGTCTTGCAGGAAATGTTCCACAGCGTCTGATTCCTTTCTCCAAGCACAGCGTGTTTGATGCTTAAAAATTGCTGCAAAATCATTTTCAATCAGAAGATTAAAGGAAATATCGGATTCGTGATATCGTGGTCCTATTGTGTTAATTGGGATGTTAGGTGAGATTTCATTAAACATTCGTGCGCTATAGAATCTTAATTGGGTTTGGGAGAAGAGGCTTCCTGTGTTATTGTGTTATGATATTTCACTAATTAAACGTGGAGTCGGATAACACTAAAAGCCCTTGCAGCTTTTCCCAGTTTTTGTAATGCACTGAGTGAAATTCCATTAGTGTTTGGACCAGCATTGGAACAAATAGGGGCACATTTTTCGACTCTGATTATTTAAGTCATTTCAAGGATATAGCATGCTTTTAAATTGCGCTTCAATCACATTTTTCTTCCTGTATTTACTGAGGGATGCGAATGAATAGGGCTTACCTAATTTGTTGTGTAATATCATTCCTGGGGTGCCACTGTGAAGAATCAGCTTCTTTTTAACATTTCAAGGCTGTGCCACAACCCTTATCAATTACTTTATTTCTTGTCTTCTGTGCTTTAAGAATGAATATTAAATATATAAAGGGTTTTGCCCAAATTATGCTCAGTGCAATATATAATATGATTCTGGGGACGCAAATAAAATTCTCCTATCTTCCCGTCCTCATTCGGTTGCTGTTCACTCCTAGTTGCAGCAGTTATTGCAAAAGTAGAGCACACGGAAATGTATCAATAAAAATGATTGCCAGAGCCTGTCATCCAAAGTCTACTGGGTTAATATAATGTTTGATATGCAGATTAAATATAGTGCTTGAAGCCACACATAGCTTTAAAATTCAAGTTTTTTAGCAACTCTCCCTTTAGAAATGACTTTGTGAAA
Organism: Neolamprologus brichardi; assembly: GCF_056152115.1. Taxonomy (NCBI): domain Eukaryota; kingdom Metazoa; phylum Chordata; class Actinopteri; order Cichliformes; family Cichlidae; genus Neolamprologus; species Neolamprologus brichardi. The sequence goes on along the minus strand of NC_142114.1, from coordinate 22,454,801 downwards.
TCGTTTTGTCACAGCACCAAAACATCTCACTCTCTTCCTATCAAGGGGGCACAGGCTGTATCGATGTGACCTTTATCCGGCCAGCAGACCTTCAGTTCCATTAAGAAATAATGAAGGTGTCAGAAAAGGGCAATTAGCTGCTTAATGTTGGGCAACAGTACTCTAATACAACATAGTGTTTTTGCTGACAAGTCAATATCTATCTGACAACAAGCACTGTATTTTAGGACAGACTAAAATCTTATTGGAATAGCTGGCATTTGAGAAATGACTTGGATGAAATGGGCTTCTCTGCCTCTTTAAGAAGAAGGCTATTTCTGCTGCGGTGGGTTGGAAAAACAACTATTATAGACTTTGTGATAATGTGATGATGAGATGCAAATAAAAGAAAATGTGGGAAGCATCAAGACGAACGCACGCAGACGCGCGTACGCCTTTTCAAAACAACAAAACAAATTTAGCATCAGGGTGATATCAAAGCGAGACCCATAGTATTGAAGAATGAGATATTCGGATATCTGAACCGCTGGAAATAAAAAGAAACCCTTATTATGCCTCATGCTGGCCTGTTTACTGTAAATATCTGCTTGATCAAACCTTCAGTTAGCTTTGTTTGTTATTTTGAGTTTGACATCTGTAATCAGAATTGATCCGTATGCTACAGGGAGGCAGCTAAATCAGACATGACAAATGCAGGGCAGACAGTGCAGGTGCTTTCTCAATCAGGCCGACGTGATTGATCCTCTCTTGAATCCATCATGATCAAGCTTTATTGACATCGGGCTTCTATTAAGATTTCTTTTGACAGTAGAGAGAATAGAAAGATGGCAGCTTATCACAAATGGAAAAAAAAAAGTTTGAGTAAAAGATTGTATTTCACTTCAGCTCTACAGAGCATTTATAAAGCCCCCCAAAAATGTTGAAGGACTTGTTCTAGTGCTATTGATTTTCCTTTAATTAGATTTTTTTTTTCTTTTTTTACGATCAGACCAGTTTTGTGTGCTGAATTAATGTGAGTTATGATGGTGAAACCACACTTGTGTTAAGATGCTGACTTCATACATGCAGAATTCTGGATGTAACTGAAACATAAACATTTGGCATAGAGCAGAGATTATGATTCACTTGAGAAAATCAGATTGATATCATGTACTCAATAAGAAGCCCTTTTGCCAATGTCCATCATTTAATGCCTCATTTCTGCTCCCTGAATCACAGCAAAGCTTTTATTCTAAAAATGTCTGTTGTCAGCGTTTTGACAATAGAGTTTGATGTAGCGCGATGATTTTTTTTTTTCTTCCTCCCCTCCTTAAAGATGGGACTTCTAAATGAGCAAAGATTCCCTTTCATATGAGTGTGCTGCACGGGCTGAAAGCAGAGATGGCACAACAGAAGCTGTCAAGCCATATAGACTAAATGGCTTTGAAATGCTGCCTCTTTGAAACTGCAACATTTCAATTCAGAGGACAGCAATTATGCAGTCAAACGTGGAAGTGGATAGAATTGCATTACAGTAGCGCCACATTTAATATAATGTAAAACTCAGCCAGTTTGTGCTTCACAAGTTATGCTTTAGTGCTTAGCCGGGGGGACCCCGCAGCCCTTCTAACTCTGCCCGCACTGCCAGAGCCCGCTCTCATCTCGTACTTAAAGACACGAGTGCATAACCTTAGGACATCTGCTTGCCTTTTCTCAGGTTCCTTTGTTTCTGCAGGGATGCGGACATATGTGATAAAAGTACCATCAGCGCTGTTAAGCTGTCTGCTCTTATTACCTGGGGAACACCACATCTTCACAACTGCTAATAAAAGCTGTCCCACCCTTGCTGTGGGGCCCCGGTAACATACTCCCTTTGCAGCAAGCTTAATGAGATATTAATTACTTTATTCATGCCATGTTCGGTCCAACAAAGAGAGATATATCCATTGGTGAATATACTCCCCTGGCGGGCTGTTCACCTTAAATGGTAATATGGCTTTTTTTCAATATCACAGTAATACAAATAGTTTTACAAAAGCTTTACACAGATGGGCAACAAGTCAACGGAAAACCAAGCAGCAATGTCTTACTAGGTCTCGGGCCTCCATGTACCTCTATAACGGCTTTCAGCTTTTCTTTTAGTGTGTGATCTCTGAATCCTTTGATGAGTATGGGAATTATGTGATTCATATGCTGTGACCTTTGCAGCTAGAACATCTCAACACAATTGAAAACCTGTGGGAGAATTTGGACTGACATATCAGATCGCACTCTTTAACCGTCGTCCTAGATGAGAACACTCCCGTCTGGATAGAAATGTTTCATCATGTAATAAAGGTGATCCCTCAGAACAACCTGGTATTGATTTGCAGTGAATCTTCCCTCTGGCTGGACACGAGGACCTCAGACCTGCCAGAAAGTACCTCCACCCCCACCCCACAGAATAATAATACCACTTTCATGGCAGAAGACAAGAGTTTAGGTTTTTCCTTAACTTTATTTGGTGTCCTCTTTATTATTGTGGCACATTTATGTAAAATTGGCAGTTCCAAACTATGCTATTAAAATTAAAATCAGGATGTTTTGTTAAGTAGTTTAGTTTCTTTACACAAATTTTTTTTGTAAACAATAGCACAGCACAAACATACAGGTTTGACCAAATTGTACAAATAGGACATCTGTGCTATGATTTTTTATCTCAGTCTCTAGTTTCTTTATGAAGCACTTTTCACAGGCATGTAGTCACAAAGCGATGTACGACAAAATAGAATAAAATAAATAAAAGAAGCAGGAAGAGACACAATAAAAAAGCAGGCCTATAACAGACGAGTACAGTTAGTAGTAATTCAAAACCAAGACGTGGAATAAAACAGAATAAAAGGAAATTGATCATTTAAAAAACAGTCTCAACAGAAAGCTTGGTTGAACAAAAAAGTTTTTTATCTGTTTCTTAAAGGAGTCCTTAGAGTCAGCTAAATGTAGCTGTATTGGGAGACTATTCTAAAACGCTGGTGCCAGTGTGTGAAAGACTCTGCCTTTCCCCCCCAAGTCTTCAATCTAGTATAAAGAACAACTAACAAATTCTGAGCCTGCAATTGAAGAGTACAAGCAGCAGTGTGTTTAAGGAGAAGATGGGCTAGACAGACTGGAGCTTGTCCATTTAGTGCTCTATATGTAAGTTTAAGCATCTTAAAACCATTTGTAAAATCCACCAGGGGACAATTTAGAGAATATAAAATAGGGATAATATGAGGCCAATTACTAGAATGCGATCGTAGTCTGGTTTCAGAATTTTATATTGCTTGTAGGCGTGAAAGAGAACTTTTTATCTATGCATTTAAAAAGTGCTATGCAAAATATTAACAATTGGTACCATGTTTATTTTCTGTCTTTTACACATTATTTGTATTTTTTTCTTCTTATTATTATATACTAAAAATATGGTGCTTAGCAGTTTGGATAAAGCTAATCTAAAAAACGATCTATTAATAAAATAGATGCTAACATACACATTTATGGAAATTTAAATGTGTATGTTAGCATCTATCGTCCAGCATTCATCAACCTGGACGATTGATGAATGCTCAATCGTCCAGGTAAGTAAATCCCCCAAAGTTGATTGTGTTCATCTGGACGTAGCGTTTCCAGTAAACTGAAATGCGTAACTGAAAATGCTGCGTCCACGTGAACAGAATCAACTTTTGGGGAAATGCATATATGATTACATTTTAGTTCAAAGAAGTGTGAGCCAAAGCTAAATTTAAAGGATAAATCCCCTGAATACACTAACACTGGTATAAAAGGCTAGAAAAACTACAACCTATTAAATTGTGTTTTCAGCTCACATTTAAAACAACAAACCAATGATTGAACCTACCCGACTGAGGATGGCTTGGCATGGCAAAAAATAAAAGCAGCTGCCCATCATTTCAAAAGCAAAGTTTAGCGTTAGATGTTGGGAAGTTTGCAAGACAAAGGGTACTGGTGTGACGCTTGAATTACATGGAAAAAATATTACTTGGGAACAGTCGATCGTGACAGTGCAACACTAAGGCTGTTACATTTCAGGGATACCAGGCTGTCCAGTTCAGAAGCACAAACTATTATGAATCTGTTTCACCTGCTTTGATACAAATGAAAGTGACAAGAGGAGCACTGGAGAGGCAAAAGCTGAGTAGTTTTGCAGGTGGTGGTCACAGACCATTGCTCTCTCCTTATCCTTGCAAAACCATTATATTTTGGGGGGTTGTCGTGTTGTTGGCTCTCCCGTGCACCTGTTGTCACTTTCATTTGCACCAAAGTAGGTTAAATGGATTCACAATGGTTCATGCCTGATGGTTAACTGAATTTGTGTTGTACTGTGATTGAGCGTTCCCTTATTTATTTATTTATTTTACCAGTGTATGGAAACTGTGTCCCAAAAAGTAATGTTTCACATTCAAAGACGGGGTTGGCAGTGACCTTTACAACAATCCCAGAGACAAAAAAAACTGCATAAATGATAATTTTTTATTTGACTGACATTTTTTTGGTAAATAGATTCATACACAACACACAGAGGCCCTGGGTGCCTGTAGAATAACTGACTTTAGGGTGACACTGAATCGAGCCCCGGTGTAATCCTTTTTGCATTCAGGTCAGCAGAAAGCATCATCTGTAATGGTTCCTGCATGTAACAAAGTGGAAGGTGAGGACAAAACTAGAAGGTTAGTGGTTTCAGTGGAAAGTGTAAGGTCACTTCTGAGATGGACTGTGCTTTGTCCAAAGAATAATTGAGGCAGATAGAGTTAGCTGAGATCGAAACACAGCAGATGGAGGGTTGTGTTTGGCTGCGGTTGGTTGTTTTATTTATTAGCTCTGCCAGGTTGGTTGCTGCATTCATTTCATGCCTGTGTTAACCCACCTGCATCTTCAGTTGACTTCAAGTAGCTCAATAACAAGGGAATACAAGGTTTTCCTCAAAAATAATAATTAAGCAGTGCCAAACTGTGCATTTATTGTAATTATAAATGATTAATGTGTTTAATGTGTATGTATTAGCTTTAAGCCTTTGATCGCGTGCACACACTGGCCTTTTGATCTCTTATATTCCCTTTTCAGTTATAGGTTGTGTTATTGAATGCTGATTGCCTTTGATATAAATGCAAAGTCCTGATTTGAGCAGCAGCTTAACTGTGGGTGAAAAATCAACTCAGCTTTCGTGCATTGACTAATATTTACTCTTATCATGTTCCCTGGCATGTTAGCTTTACATTCGTTTAATTTCACAGTTGTTCATCATAAGGTTAATTCTGAATGATTTGAGGAGATTTTTTTTGCCAGGTTCAAATGAAATGAAATATTTAGAGATTAAACAGTCCTCAATAGCCCCCGTTTCCAAAATGAGATGGTAAATCTGTGTTAAATTTGAGTTGCTTAAAAATCAGACTCGCACATCTGCTGTCTCACGGATTGGGTCTGTGTATTTAGATTTAGCCCTGGCCAGAAAGACAGGTTGCTTGTGAACTGGTAAATTGGCAGTGGCAGACCAAACTGAAAGGTGGTCGAGTCTGACCTCGTGGTCAATTAATCATGATTAGTTTTCAGAGTAGAGGCTGTCAGTGGCATACTTTTTCTATCACACTAAAAATAATTCCTGGAAGAAAAAAAAGCAAGCACAGCCTCAAGAATCCATAAAATACTTTCTGACATGCATAATATTTATTTATTTCATATCGTCTGTCCATCTCCTCTGCAGGTTTCCCATAACTAGTATAATAGGGAACAAGTGTGTCTGAGAACTGTACCCCCACTTGGTTTCCTTTGTGTCTGCAACAGGATGACCAACCTGTCTAAAAGATTGTCTGAGACCGTGATCGAGGAAACCAACGCGAGAGTTGTCTCATGGTTCATCAAAACCTAAAGGGAAACCATTCTCCCTTTCCTTTTTTCTCATATTCCCTCCACATATCAAACAGGCAGCCACTGCTAAAAGATTCATGCATATGGACTTTAGGGTCATTAAAGAATGATCCACAGAAAAGCTGTTTTTTTCACCCTCATAATGAAATCCAATATTCATGAAATAGATTTTCCTCTCTGCTTGCCCACTCACTCTAGTCACAGATGTGCGTTTACTGTGTATTTAGTCCATGTGTGCACAGGCTTGTTAGGCTAGCATGGGTTAATGGTATCCTAAAGGCGCATTTTCAGGCTACCCAGTTAATTACACAGGGTTGACGGATGACCTTGCCACACGTTACTTGTGTAAAGCAATGTAGAGTTGGGTCGTATCTAAGCTCTTCGAAGATTGGGGTCAGAGTAGAAAAATACATGCCAAGTGCTTCCAGTCGGAGGCGGCAAGATAATCAGATGAGCAAATATTTATCTAAAAAATATGGTATGCAAATTTAAAAATTAATATTATTATTCCATCTCATCCTGACCCAAGTGTCCTGCCACAGAGAAGATTCATGCATGTAATGAGGGAGGAGATGCAGAGTGCTGGTGTGACAGAGGAGGATGCTACGGTTAGGGTGAGGTGGAGGCAGATGATTCGCTGAGATCATATCCATCAGTCTATTTTTAATAATGTAAAATTCAACATATGTTGGGCTGTATACCCTTTGCTGTGCATTTATCAATCATGTGGGCGTAGTACTTAAAGATCTTTACCTGTAGCATCATTTTGCTCAAGGAATTTGATTTGCTGCATGTATGATTATCCATTAATCATACAGCATGACTCGGATGTTAAGGCATAATTCTTTTATGACATGATACTCTCAACTGTGACAGCGCAATGTAATAACTCCTGAAACATAAAGGGAACCACGTCACAACCCCATCTCTAATCAGTCTGTAAAAGAAGATCTGATTTTTCAGGATCTGACCACCAGGTGGCATTTTCATATTGTTTGGTTTAACCATACCTCGATGGAACTCCTTAAAAATATGCAATTTATCACATTTAAATTCTTTAATTTCTTCGAGACATATACTGGGCCTGAATGCCGCAGGTTATTTATTGGACAGCTCATCAGTATGGGTGACAGGAGTTAGGGTTGGACCTTCACTGTCTGAGGGGAAAGGGGGTGGAAAAGCTTAAAAGCTTAAAGTAATAACTCACTTCTGTATAAAATGGCCATGTAGGCTTAATTTAATTTTAGGGTTAGCAGTCGGATTAGATTTTAAATAAAAGAAAGCCAGTGACACCAGTGTTGATACCCCAGGGCAGTAATTGTGGTTGAATATTCATGAAGTCATATGGAGGATTGTGTTTTACAATGAGGAGCGAAGGAAAAAAAAAAAACAAAGAACATGTAAAATCTGGAATCTCTGTGATTAAAATTGTGCCAGTAAAATACCACTATCATCACTTGCATCAGTAGCAATTTTAATCAAGTCATCTTTTTTGTCATATCATCAAGACATTATGCCACGTTTGATCCTCACCACCTTCATTATGATAACCACCAACACTGTTATCATCAACACTGATAATCAGCTGAATCTTTTCTCGCCATCTTCTTACTGTTATCTCCATCTTTATCACCATCTTTATAATTCCCAGCATCACACTCAGAGCTCTGTGTTTTGTTGTCGCAGCAAGTCACGGTGTTTTTTACTACAATTACATACTCCACTGAAGCAAAGGAGGTAATCCTTTCTCTCACTTTGATTATATTTTATCACACTCGTTCTTCAATCCACCATCACTCTGGCCATCACCCCTCCTCAATTCCATGCACTCTCTCCTGGAATTTCCTGGAATATGACCCCTTTTTGCTCCTCTGATTTTTAACTCGTTTCGCTTTCATTAACACTTTTTCTGTCCGTATGGGTCTTCTTTAAAACTCATTTCCTCGTTTTACTTGAAATGTCTCTTTCTGTGCCGTTGGGTGTTCCTCTCTCAACCCATCTGCTCATCATTTCTGTTTCATTTAACCCACCCTCCTGTTTCCTCACTCTTATGTGATGGACCTCTGTTTCCCTTGCACTCATTCTGCGAGATTGCTGTGTAGCACCAGGCATTCTGCTCTGTGTGGAGATGTTTGGGCTGCAGATGGTATGCAACAGGGGTGCAGGCTCTTCAATTGGAAGGGCAGAGTGTGTTTGTGCACGTTTGTATGCGTGCATGGCCAGCATGCGCGCATGTACATGAGCGCATTTGTTAACCAGGCCTGTTCACAGTGTGAATCTAAGTGAATCCAGAATCCTGGAAGGAGTACTCATATCAGGAGATCTGTGTCTGTGTGCACACATCAGAAAGTTCACGTATGTGTGCAGCTTGCGTGCATGGCTCCATCTTTGCGTGCATGTGTGTGACGACAGAGCGATGGGTCACGTCAGTGACGACTGAGGCTTTGAACACGCAAGGAGGCTGTGAAAAGGTCAACACGGGGTAATCCCTCCTCCTCCTCTGAGTGAGTCATCGCAGAAAGTGAAGGACAGTGGAGGGTCCAATGCAATGCGTACCACACGACCCCCTGAGAGCATGGCCACCCATGGGGACAAATGTCATGTTATCTCAGCGACTGTGTCGTTCACACCTCCATTGCCCCTCACCAATACACACACACAGCGGCTAGAAGAAGAGCATTTGCTCCATTAGCAGGTGTTTTCAAATTGGCTCTGAGCATTGACAGACAGCCATGCAATGAACAAGCGCTTTCTATAAATACAATCTAACAGGCCCGCTTCATCCCATCGTGAGGTGTAAAAGGAACGCTCGCATGCACACTGAATCATGCACACACACCTGGCTTCACACAGGCACACGTGTACACGCGTACGACGCACAAGTTCGACAAACAAGTGAATAAATCAAGGCTTGAATAAATCAGGAGATCTGGAGGGTTTTTTTTGTTCTTTCCTGTTGCCTCATCCATTCCTACCTACTGCTTCATCTTTCAGCCCCAACAGGAAAAGAGAAATTGAATTAAAAAGTGCTTTTGATATCTCTTCCTTGCTGCAGATAAATAAAATGATCAGACCCTGTCAACGGGATGACTTCCGCTCCTGTTTCACCCTCCTCCTAGTCTTTTCAGCACACCCTCATCCTTCCATCTCTTTACCCCCTGCCTCACATCCCACTCCTTTTCTCTGATTGGAATCTGGAAACCCATTTGCTGTCTTGCTCTCAGACCCAACTCAGGCCGTGTCAGGTAGTCTGCACACGTCCCCTTCAGTGCTTGTTCCCTCATTCCCCTCCCTCTCTCCTCCCTTTCCCTTTTTTCTCTCTTTTGCTCTCCGCTTTCGTCTTTATCCCCTCGCCGTCTGCTGCAGACTCTGTGGAGAATTTGCCCAAATTACCTGTCATACTGGCAGCTACGTGTAAATAAGCCCGGAAAGTATGTCGCTTTTTTTGTGTCCCACTCCCTCCCTCCTCCCTCCTTCTCTCTTCCCTTCCCTCTCCCAACCTCTACGCTATCTTGTCTCACTTCAAACCAGTCTCCCCCTTCGTTTCAATCCATCACATCTTTCCCCGATTTCTTTTTCTTTCTGTGGCCTCAACCTCAATCTTCCCTTCTTTCTTTTTTTTTTGCATCCCCGCTCTCTCAGTTCTCCAACAGAACTATGGGGAGGCCGGGGAAGTCTTTGTGGTTCTTTCTTGTGGTGAAAATTAGTTTGTTGCTGGCTCTGTGGGAGGAATTGCATGCAGAGAAGCAGGCCATTGACTACCTGTCATTTAGCCTCTGGGCTTAGAGAATGAGAAATTTCAGCTTTTGGTCTGCTGTCCTGCTCCAAGCTGCTTTGGATGGTGGGGAACTGGGGAGCAGAGTGTCTTCTCTGTACTCACCAAAGAAAAAAACAGAGTTTTGTGTTATTTCACTTTCATGTGCTAAATTTATATGTACTTCATCCAATAAATCCTCATGCTCGTTACTTTCCTTTTTAACTATACCCATATACTTCGATATGTAATAGTGCTTTCAGCAAATCCCCATAATAGACAAGATGGATGGAGGTGGAGGTGTGCCAGTGAGGCCAGGGCCAACCTCTAAGTTCAATTTCTGCGTTGGAAGGTGTAATCATCTTTCACCCAGGGGTTACAGGTGCAAAGACTGTGATTTGGAGTGAGGGAAGTGGTGGATGTTCCAGAGAAGTGGAAAGAGCGATAAGGGAGAGGACATGAAGAGAAGGGGTCCTTAAACCTTGTCCTGGTAACAGTGGCAGGCTATAGCAAGCCATTTTTTTAAAAAGTTTATGGAGACCCTCCCCCCACCACATACATACACACATACAAATGCAGGCACACGTGCACACACTAACTATAAGCATGTATAGATGTTTGCTCTTGATAAATTAACAGAGTTCTTGGTTATTTCTGGGCTTTTCAGAGTCTGATGGGAGCAAACACTTTTAAAGCCTGTCCTAATTCTAGGACAGTGGTTTTAAAACCTGGGCTACTTCTTTCATCACAGCGTACTGTGGGTTTAACATCTTTAGATTGATTTAATACTGGCCGGCAGAGCTGGAACTCACTGGGGGTTTGCCTACACAAATCCAGGAAACCACCTCTGTTGCAGAAATTGAACACCTTTTTTTTTTAGCTCTTATCCTGAAGTCCAAAAGCCCAATTTCAGTGTTCATTCAGTCTGGGATTTCACGCTGGGCCTCTCTTTGTCATCAGATAATTTATACATTTGTTCATCTTTTACACCTTTTGTGGAGGGCTATGAGTGTGAGGTGCTGGCAAAGGTTTGCAGAGATGATAGCACCTGTTAGCTAAAGGGGGCTCAATCATGAGCAGTCACGCACCACCTCACTATGATCCTGCCATGTGGGAAAGAGGGCAAGATATGCACACTGAGCCCAAGCTGTAGTGGGGATGGAGTATAAGTCCCCTAATTGGGGACGGCCTGCAGGAGGAGGTGATAAAACATGGGCATTTTTGTTTGTTTTTTTGCCTGTACATGAATCTCAAAGGACATAAAACACCTTCTGAAGAAGCCTACCAATACAAAATAACATATAATTTTCCATAACATCTTGCTAATCAATCTACAGTAGTATAATATGTGTATGGCTCACATTTATTAGGGAAGAAAACTAATGCTTCCTTTGAGGAAACTATTAACGTGCCTGGTGTTATATGCACCTCAGGCTGTTTTTTCCACATGCGGAGAAAAAACATAACATGTAAGAGATAAAGGTGGATGAGCAAGTGTGGGCGGACATTCAAAGAAAACAACAGGTGCTATTTCCCTGGTGCACCACCTTTTATCTCTGCAGCTTTTTCTCAAAACCTTAAAAGATGACAGCGAATCTTAAAGGCAACACAAGGTATCAGGGGTTGTGAATTCCAACCTTCTGCGCCTCCAGACTCACACACGCTGATAAAATCAGTGTGGTCCAGGCACTGTCTTCAGATTTTTCTTTTGAGGCTAGCCTCTACCCTTATTAGTCCAATCCTTCTACTAGTTAGTCAGTCAGGAAGCCAGAGCCAGAGAAGCAACAGAGAAGACGTTAAAAACTGACAGCAAACTGAGAGAGACCCCTTTGATCAGGGCAGCTCTGTGACTCCACACAGCCCTATTTACTCTGGTCTCCCTGACACACAGGACCCTCTTCCTCACTTTCTCTATGGCCCACTGTTAGTCTGACAAGCTGACGCCAGGTTTGATTTCTCCCACGGTTACTATGCCAAAGAATATCCTTAGAACAAAAACCCAAACAAACATTCGCAAATTAAAAAAAGAATACATGAAAAATGTGGGAACCCGTGAGGAAAAAAAAAATCTATCGGCATATTGTGCACCATTACGAGCGAAGAAGGAAACATGCTTTTCCTAATGAGCTCAGGATAAAATTCCCCTCCATGCCATGTTGGCTTTTCATGGCTCGATTTCACATCCATTTATCCGCCCCCTCACAGCAAATGGGCTTGAGAATTTATGCTTTTCTACGACAGTGGTGCTATCAAAGCGAAAGGCTGCCTTTGGATGGAAGAAGAGATAATAAAAGGGGGTATACGACTGGATCAATACCACAGCATTCGTTTGTGTTCAGGCAGCAGCATAAAGGTGTAACAGAGATTGAGCCAGATGGTGAAAAGACATGCTCTAGTAAAGAAGTTTTGTAGGTTTAATTTTGTTTCCATTTCCTGAAAGAGTAATTCATGTCCAAACTGCCAGGACATCCTTGGCTTTTTTGAAAAAGCGCCGCATTATGTTTTACGCTCTGCTGGTGTTTGGTTCAGTGTCTCCCTTTTTTCCCCCCCTCTCTGTTTGATCTTTTTTGTTTGTTTGTTTGTTTGTTTTCTTTTCATTCTTGCAGGCAGGACACAAACAGTAAGGCAGAGCTGGATCACATACAGTTTTGGCTCTCCAAAGATGATTGAATTCCTAAGCCCATTTCCCTTCAGAAAGCAAATGAGGGACGGCAAAAAATTATGCATCTCCCAGGCGCTGCAACAGTATCTTCTGCCTTTTCATTCTCTTTCCAATTTAACTGCGTAACAAAATCCCAAGTTCAGATTGAATGATATGACCTGCTTATTCACTCTTCCGTTGTACTTAATACAAGCAGAAGCATATTTTTTTTCCAAGCAGTGACACTAAAAACAAAACTTTTATTGGATTTTCTCCATAAATTAAATTTAAACTTTTTAAAAGGAAAGGGCTAAGAGACACAGGGGTTTTGAGACATTGATTTCTGCACATTTCCTTGATGCGAATGCTTTGCAGCTGTACAAATGAGAACATAATGGTATCCCCATGATGCATTCTTATTGGATTACTCCAGTTTACAGGAACGTGTCTGGTCTATATGTTGGCAGTGCAGCGAGTACCTGAACGTTCTCAGATTGGGATTGATTCAGCACCTTGCATTACTACAGCGCTTGTTACTCATCAGCATTTCCCCAACCACTAAATTATCTGGAAAACCCAGAGCACATTAGCCCTAATATCCAATTTACGAGCTAGCCTGAGTGTTCGTTCAACAATGTCCAAGAAACGTGTCTTCCATGGTGACTCAAGGTTGAATTCTCGGAATTGTTGCAGCTGGCTACACCATTTAATGACAGTGAGTCTCCTAAGGAAAGTACATCTGCAAGGACTATTACTCATACTCTTTTCTTTTGTTTTGTTTTTTACAAATGACATATGAGAGCAATGTGAGTTGATGTGATTCCTGAAGTTTGTGGATTTGTGCTGTAGCTCACTTGGAGACAGACCATAGCTTTCCTTTACTATTAAGAGGAACTCTGAATGTGCCACAGAGAATAGCTGGGATCCTGTCAGCTTCTCTACATTTTATTGGAAACAGAACTGAGTGCAAGTAAGAAGGGAGAAAAAGTGAAGGCATAAAGTGGGGTAAGATAGATGGGGAATAATACGAGTATTTGTAGTAATGGAGACAAGAAGTCATGGCAGTGTCGAGAGAAAACACTTTGCTGATGACAGCAACGCTGAAGAGTATCGTTAGCCGTGGTGGGAAGTCGTGCAAATGAAAGTGAAAGGTGAAAAATGATTGGCGAAGGTAGATGGTCAGAGCAGCTGCACATTTTACAGTGACGATGAGAAAAAAAGAGACTGGGAGAAGGTGACGTACAGACACAGAGACATAAACCCGGCTCATGTATTATTGCTGAACATATTGACTAAGCTGGGAAGACAGAAAAAAAGCGAATGACTGACTGCTGTGAAACCAGGTACTGATGGATGGGAGCGATGGATGGCAGAATGACAATAGTGTTATTTAGATGAATGAGGCATTCAATCTTCTTCGTGAACAACATTGTTGAGACTAGTGAGCATTGAGTGCATTGCATATAGTTCATCCTAACTCTGTAAGCAACGCCCTTTCAGAAATTTATAAGGGAGGATTTGTTACCCTTCTAGGTTAGAGGCAGATGATCTGTCGACAGAATGATTGCCGCCAAAACTCCCAGGGAGGGCAAAACGCATGTTTACCATTGCTGATTGTTTTTTGAATGACTAATACAGGCAAATACAAAATGGTTGTTGTCTGTACCACTTTCTCCCCACAGGCCACAACCTCTTACAGAGGCAATTAGAAACTGAGCAAAGACATAGACGTGCGAACGGAGGGAGCGGTACGTCTGGCTCCTTCTCCCCTTGGGGGAAAACTAGTGTCTGTGACCTTGAGCAAGGTATGCAATTTTCAGTGAGTGAGCATGTGACAAGTGCAGCAGTTGCACTGAACAGAGTCTTATCAATGTGGGAGTCATCTCATCAAGCTGACATGCAGATAATAATATGACTGAAAGAGGAGAAAGACAAAATGTTTAGGGGGAACCGCTCTCGGCTCAGCACGTCTTTCTCCGAACAAGCTCTTGTCCTTGGCCTCAGCCCGGGTTTACTTGTTCTCTGGGACTGTGTGTGTGTGCGTGCAACATACCCAGCGATGTGTTTTCATTCTGTTTGCGTGCATCCCCATGTGAGTCCGTGCGTGAGTGATCTGTGGTTAGGGCCATCCCTCAGGTGTCTGATATCTGATCGTCTGGATTGATCGGCCCAAGGAGAGCGTGACATTCAGCTCGTACTATCATGCCACACACTCACCCAACAAGAAGTCTGTGGAACGACAGTGGTGGTACAGCCCTTTGTTAAAGGGAGTTAATTAAGTCTTTTTGAATCACACGTGAAGAAAGGGGAAAAGGACAGAGTAACTACTAGGAGTTATGTTAATTTTCTGGAAGAGTAGACCCCGTGGTGGGGCTTTCCACAGCTATGATGCAGTGTTGGGGGGGGGTTCCCCCATACTGCTCTAAGGTGAGTCCCCGGGGATGTCAGCTCCATCTTTAGATGAGACATAGAGGCTTTTAGTGCGGCTCCAGGCAGGAGAGGTAGTACGCTGCATGCACTGATCTCTCATCTCTTTATAAGGAATTGTCATCCATGACAATAAAATGCACCCAGGCATGTCTATAAGACATGGTGCCCTAAAGCATAAACGTCAGAATGTCTATATGTCAAATGAAAGTTTCAGCGTGTGTGGATTGTTGCTAATGGACTAATGGAGTTTAATGGCCAGGGTAAAGAGTGCATAGTACCTTTTAAATTCAGTGAATGTGTAACAGCTCCGACATCTCTGCATTTGCTTCCAGTATGTTGAGAGCTTACAATGCATATGCATTTCTATAGTTTTGGGATAAAAACCTTCTTTTGATGTTTGAGTCAAGAATTCAATCTGTGTTGCATCCTGTTTTCCATGTCTTATAATATTTTTATTTTTTGTTTTATATGCTGTCTCTCTTTTGTTTTGTTTGTTTTATTCGTTTGCTTTTTGCTTTCTCATCTATGTAAAAAACTTTAAAGGAAATCTTCTTTACTTATTTTATTTATTTAAAAAAAAATCCCCTCAAGCTACCAGAGGCCTGGTAGCTTTTGGGACCTGTGCAATAACGTAGCTGTTTCTAGTACAGGAACAAGGATCTCGACACGGATGCCAGTCCTGGGATCTGCTTGTGCCACTCACCCAGTTTGGAGGTCACTGCCCCAAATGTTCCAGTTTCCACTGGAAGGACGGTTACCTTCACCCTCCACATCTTCTACCAACACTCGCTTGGCCTTTGGTATTTCTCAGGCTTTTTGTGTTCCTTCTTTCTGATGTTGCTGTTATTCGGTATAGCTGCGTCTATCATTACAGCCTTCTTCTGCTTGTCCACCACTACTATGTCCAGTTGGTTAACCATCATTAGTTTGCCTGTTTTACAGGATCTTAACTTGGTCATTCTCAACTATCCTAGGAGGGATGTCCTATTTTGACCTTGGGACTTCCAGGGCATACTTGGCACAGATATTCCTGTATACTATGCCAACCACTTGTTGTTCCATGTATTTCCTGCCTGCTAGCATCTTGCACCCTGCTGTTATATGCTGGGTTGTCTCAGGGGCATCTTTACACAGCCTACACCTGGGGTTTTGCCTGGTGTGTTCGATCCCAGCCACTATCAATCTTGTGCTCAGGGCTTGTTCCTGTGCTGCCATGATTGTTGCCTCCAGGCTGTCTTTCAGTCCAGCTTTGTCCGAACTGATGTTTTGTCCACTCCTGGCATGCTTGATGTCATCCGTGTAGAGGAAGTAGCTCCTGATTCTTCCTTTCCGTACTCTGTATCTGTAGCCAGTCTTGTTAATGATCTGGCTGAGGGGTTCTGGCCTATTTAGAACAGTAAGGGGGACAGAGCATCTGCTTGGTAAGTCCCACACTTCGTGGTGACTTGTGCATTTGGCTAGAAATTGGCCTCTAATGTTGTCTTGTACATTCCCACCTCAATTCATGATGAAGGCTCTTAGGGTCCTGTTGATCGTGTATAGTTCTAAGCATTCCAGGATGTTTGAGGTTTGTAGTCAACTTGTAGTCAATCCAGTCAGTGTACAGGTTGGTAAGTTTGGTCTTAGAGTCTCAAGTTTGTTTATCTCTGTTTACTAATAGCTGTGGGGCTTTTTTTGGATCTCTGGTATCTCTGCCAAATCCTTTCAATGCCCTTGTATTGAGCCATGTGCCTTTTTATTTTAGCATCTAAGATCTCTGACAGGACCTTCCATGCTGTGCTGATGTAGGTTTTTGGTCGGTAGTTGGACGGAACTGGGCCTTCTGAGGTCCTTGGGAATCAGAATTGTGCGGCCTTTGTTGCAGCCATTATGGGTGTGTTTCATCCATTAGTAGATGGTTCATTTGTGCTGCCAGACGGTCATGGAGTGCAGTTAGCTTCTTTACCCAGTAGGTGTGAATCAGCTACTGGGTAAGGAAGGTGATGGTTACTGGATCCTGATCAGGGGCTAGTTTTTCCATTCAATAAAAGGTGTTGTGGGCAATAATTTAAACAAAATCTTGTGGTAAAACTTCAACACAAAACATATGATACCATTAGTGATCAAATATATAGAATATCATTTTAAGACTCACAGTGCATTAACCCTTTAAAACCGGTCAGAGCGGGCACGCTCTGTTTTGCGTAACTATTTTTAAATCCCGGTAGCTCTGCAACCACGTGAGCTAGCGCAATAATTTTTTTTAAACCTGAGGAGTTGTACTTACATCTTATGCCATCAGCTTGTGCTAGGTCACGGTTTCCTTCCACATATAGCTTTGCAAAAACTGCATAAAAAGCGCTTGCAGCAACAAAAACATAATATTCCAGAAACACGCTTTGCCGATCCGATCAGCTGTTCATAACACTTCCTACATTGGATTAGACGTCAGCCCGAACTATCGCATGTCCGCCATGACCTGCCCGAAACCAGAAGTGACGTCATTTTCGCGGAAATGTAGTTTTTTACCATCTGGGCCTCAATGAGCCTATACTGGTGTTTTTAAAAGTTATCTTTGACTTTATGACTTTCTGTGTCGTTTCTGGGATGCTTAGGACTCATATTGCACTGCTGAAAAATAGTTTATTTTGATGCATATGCTGCTTTTTTGCAAATTTGCACTATAATATTTATTTTCGTTTTTCCTGCAGTGTATAAAAATTGGTGTATTTCAAAAATAAAACTATGAAGGCACTCAAAATAAATGTCCTGTGGTGGGAAACTATTTTGTGCAACTTTTTTGTATTTACAGTTTTGAGGGATAAGCCTCTTAAATTTCTCTAAATAGAAATATATGTTAAAAAAAACAAAAACGATTTTAAATTTTTTTGTAGTTTATTGCACTTTTTTTGCAATTTATGTAATTACTATGCACTTAATGCATACATATTATTAAAATCTACGCTGTAATGGTTGTATTGATGTATAGCAACTTGAAATGCTCCCAGAAATGGCTCCACAGCATGTAAAAATATAATATAAGCTCTGGTGGACTTGGTTCTATGGTAGGTCTTAAAGGGTTAATACTGAATGATATATCAGAGATTGAAGCAACGCACAGTGCCAACATCTTTTTTCAGCAACACAGTGTCAAACTATATTCTGCACCCTAGTAAAGAATCCACTTGCTTTCACACACTGGGGAAACGTATTTCAAACTGGAAATTATGACAACTACAGGGGCAATGAAATCCTATATTAAGCCAAAAAGGGAAACCGTTTCACTTTCAGGACTAGAATAGTTAAACTCCTTTCTTCATCAAGGTCTGTTGTCAAAAGAAAAGGTGGTGCAGCACAGTGCCAAATCTGCCCATGTCATGAAATGTGCCACTGGCATCAAATCAATCAGAGTAAATAAATACATAAAACAACTGAAATGTGATCTTCCGTTTTTGGATAGTTGTCCTTTAAGTCTTGGGCATACATTATTTGCAAATAATTACATGTATTTTAAATGTACATTTTTATGGAGCAAACTCTTTTGAAAATAAGGATGTGCGCTTAATCATAGAAGACATTCTTATACTTCTCATAGTGCAGCAGAGGCCAAAAAAACATAAATATTGTTTACCTGTCTCTACAATTTATAACAAGGCTTTAAATACTCCAGGAGCTTGCTTATTGGGAAGGAGCTAATTAGAAAGACATGACATTTTAATGGAAAACAGTTACTGTCAAATAAAGATCTGAGGATTTGTTTGTTTGATGGATCAATTCATCAGTTTTGTTGCTGGATTATAGTTTAAGCTTGCCTCAAAGTAATTCTGCAGATGATTTCCTTACATTCAGTTGTTCGTCCACAATTAATGTTATATTACCTTTAAATTTCCTCAAATTTGATCAGAATGTTTAGGAGAGAATTAAAGAGAGGTGAAAAAGAAGAAAAATTGAGACCAAAAATAAATAAATAAAAAGAAAAGAAAACCGATTAGAGATTTGAAGGACAGGTTAAGTCAGAAAAGAGAAAACTGATTAAAAATCAGTCTCTGGCCTCACTGACAGATAGAAACGCAGGCTGGAAATAATGAGAAGGTAGAAAAACTTTTATGGTCTAACCTAATGATTTTTTTAAGACCTAATCTAAATCTAATCAAGTTCTAGACACAGCATTGAAACACCATAAAATACTTAACAAATGTGTTGGCAGAGGGCTCAGCTCTATGTAACAACTGCTATTTATTTATTGCTGAGGTTAGAGGGTATTTACATTAAAAGCTGATTAGTTACAGGAATAAAAGTAACCAGTCCTAATAGTTTAGTTTAGTTCACAAATCGGTTTGTGTATTTTAATTAAAAACACTGAAAATGACTATTGACAGTAAACTGTGTTTGAATTAAGTATGTTATTTTTTTCACCACAGCTCTGATTATGGGCTGAAGTGATATAATGTTCCTTTATGTGCAGTCTTTTCTGACGACAGATCTAACCCAGGCCATCAATTCAGTGAATAGTCTTTTCTTATGTGAGCCACAGGGCCACTTTCTCAAAGCAGAGCAGTGGGACAAGCACGACAGCTCTCCCCATTCAGTCTTTTTTTTCTTCTTCTGTAAGTTCCCTCTTACAAAGCTTTCTCAGTAGTTGCCAATGGGGGGAAAGTTCTGCATCTGCATACACACGAAGACCTGTGCTCACATAGCATGACACTATAGATAATCGTCTTATGAATATTTTTTTTTTTAATGAAGAGTCTACTTCTGTAAAAAAAAAGAATTATTAGCTGTTATCAGAGAGCTCCAGTGGTGCTAGAAGTCACAGTGGATCCCTTTGGATGTAGATCAAGAGTCCTTCTAGTTGATGATCCCACAAGACATCATTAACATTAGCTTGGATATCTGGCTGCAGGGACAAATACTGTCTCTAATTCCATTTCCTGAGTAATTCCAAGTCATGAAACCCTCTTTAAAATGTGCAACCTAAGCTTGGTCATTATGGGCTAAATTAGGTAATTCAAGGTTAGTAAAAGCAGACAAAGGATTTCATGGACAACTAATGAGACATTATTCAGTTTTTCTGTTCAGTTTTCCGTGTGCTTGTGCTGTTGTTGCTGCAGTGCCAATAGTATTTTTCTAGCTGGCATTGTCTTGATAGAGCTGACATCGTAGTCTGCATTGTGCATTTCATCTGGCCAGCAGCCATGGTCATCAGTAGCAGTTATGCCCGTCTTTGATCATCAGCTGGGAGGGCAGTGCATCACACTTCACAGCACCTGGTTGCCTCACGCCCCCAGATACGATACACCTACCACTCTTCCCTGCAGTCTGTTGTGTCCTTCCAAACTCCTTTAGCTAGTCCTGCACTCCAGATGCCCACCACAGCAAACAGGATGGAAGCAGGGGTGGGGGTATGGAAAAGCAATAATTTATAAACTGGAATTTGCTGAAAGAACCGATCAAAGACTCCCTTGCCTTTCTATTTAAATAATTCCCACTGTTTTTATTACTAAAAGCAGCTATGTTGCAAGGATGCACACTACGTATTTGTTGCAATTCTAATTAGGGACTTGAAGAAGGAGCCGAAGAAGCAGCAGGTTCAGAATGAGGTGAATAATTTTTGTGGCGAGGCAAACAGTTTGTCACACTATTAGACATGTGGCCTTTAGATGTACCCTTGCTGATGTAATTGCATATGTTTAAGTCACTACTTGTTTTGCTCCCAGAGATCAAATGGCTTGACCAACAGTTTCTTAATGCGTGTATTTTCTGAGGTCAATGCCCCCTTTCTTCACCAGTCATTATATGCACGGCATCTTCTAAACCTTTCATAATTTGCTAATGTAGCATTTCAGCTCTGAGGTCTGCTGTAATAACACATTTCTCTGAACATTTAGCCTTATCCGGCATTTTGCTCAGAAAGCACTATTAATGTTCCATTCCAATTTGTTATTGGTAAACACTGTGAAATTGCATGAGTCAACAGCTTCACTGAAGACCTGATTTGCATGAGTTTGCCTTTTGAAACAACATCCTCCCTCTTAAAGTATGTTTTAGTCGGTACCATCTGGTCCTTAGTTTAGTGCTGTATCAAGCACTGAATAGTCAATCTTGCACCAAGAACGGAAGGTTTCAATTTTCTTCTCAATATATCCATTTGTAGCATTGAGTGTCAAAAAAAACAGAGTAAATTATATGATGTAGGACGCGTCATGTCATTTGCCGTGCTGAGTAAACCCTAATGACTATTTTGTGGACGGACTAACGTTCGTCTTCCCTGTAGATCTCTGATTCCCGTCTTTAAGTTTTCCCTGTGAAGAGTGTTTATTTTTCTCATCTTGAAATGCCAGACAGTGCAGACCATAAAATTCTCTTCTGCATAGCAGTTGCAGTGAATGTACCTAATGTGTATTTTTATCACGCCTTTGAAAATGGGTGACTGCCAAGTGGAAGGATAATAAGATGTGGAACGTGCGGGTGAATTTTAAAACAATTCCAATTTTGCCCTCCGTTTCCATTATCATAATCTTCAAAGATGCTTGTCTTGTTCATTTTGCTCATGACCCCGGCAAGTAAGTCATTGAATTTCCTGAAATAACTGCAAATAAGAGAGCCATCATTAAGATCCCCAGTGTGTAGGAGTGATAGGACAGCAGAGACTTCAGATATGAAAGGACATCCAGTTGATGGCTTTGCAAATGATCTGAACTCCACTCATGACATGAATGCAAATCTGTCAAGTTTTCCACTTCCTTCTGCAGTGCTGGCTGACCCCCATAATTAGATGAGTGCTGAGAGATGTGTTCGGCTTGTGGCAGAGCTGATGTGAACGAGAATGTTTTTTACATAGTTTAAAGGTTGTAATACACAGGGCGACTCTGATAGTAACACTGTACCTTGAATAGACTCTACCTTGAATAGTCTCATAAGACTGCTTTACTGGGCTCTTTCTTTCCTGCTTGTTGCCAGCGCACTGCTGCCAAAAAATGGCTCCAGTATGTATAGAGGATTTTTCCATATCAGTGTTAACAGTATAACAGAGAGCCCTTTTTGATCATTAGATAAATATATCAGCCTTTTCAAAGCATCTGTCTTTAATGTCATCTTTACGCAGGCAGCCATACAAAAGCTTTACATAAGCTAACGCTATCCAAAGATCCAAAGACTGCTTGCATCATACCTGCTAATTAGTGCTACGCAACATAATAAGAAAAATAAGCTCCTCTCCAAAAAAGGGAAAATAGGAGCACAAATTTCTTAGAAATCCTGTTAGTGCAGTAAAGCACACAGTAAACAATTTGATTTGCCAGGTAATTCGATTAAAAATGCTCCAAAAAGCACCAACACCTCAAACACAGTTTGAGAGGTCCAGTTCAGTGACTTGAATTGATACGGGTGACGCCAGGCAGACAGCTGCTGGCTGCAGCTGCATCCTATTCACACTGCCCATAACTTTAAAATCACACCCTATACAGCTGAAGGAGTAAATTAGCTATAAAGCCTAAATCATTTTGGTACCGTGCTGTAAATGTATTTATATCTGCTGTAAAGTTGGGCGACATGGAAATCTATTCCGAGATTTACTCACTTTTGGAGCCAACATCAGGAGGCCACTCGAGGACCTGCGATTTCTGGGATATCTGCAAAGAAGTGCAAGGCTGGACTGCAGTGAGCACAAAGAAAACCTAAGAGAGGTTAAGGAAAACAGAAAAGTGCATCTATACACAGAGTTTACTGTGCGTGAAAGCCAGGGGCAGGGGCATGAGGCATGACTATGGGAAGGTGAACAGATGACACCAAAACAAAGGATGCAAGACAAATAGAAATTGGTACAGACAAGGTACAGAATTCACAAAATCATAAAAAGAACCTCAAGCCATTACAATTTTCAAACTTCTGGATATAAATCGGAAAATATATGCGATCACAGCATAATTAGATTAGATTTAAAAAGGATTGTGATTCTGACATTCAACATTCACACTGTACCGATTCTGAAGCACCTCGAAGCAAACTTGCGATACGTGATGTACGCTTATATAAATAAAACTGATGTGAGCTGACTTCTTACCCACAGCTGTAGTGACCCAAAGCAAGAGCAATTATGAGACAGCCACAGAGGCCAAACAACACCAAAGAAAAAGGGAAGCATGCAAACAGGAAAATCACAGAAGAGACAGAGATCATGAACAGACAGACAACACTGAAAAGGACAACTGCCGGCCAGTATTGTAGCATAAAAGGCAGCCGGGCCTGCAGTAAACATGGGCAGAGGAGGGCTCAGCCTATCCAAATCAGACGGAGCTCTGAGGAGCTTTCTCACAGGCAGCCAACTTTGGAACAAATCACACCTGCTCCAAAATGTGTGTAAAAACAGTTTAGTCTTCCTCATATTTAAAGATAGTTGGATTTTGTTTTGTCTATTAAAGCTATATGGTATAAAAAAGTTTAAGAACAGGAAGAAATTTTAGCACAGTTCTCCCTCTTTGCCTTTTTTGGCTCCTATGACAGTCACTTTTTCGTTTTCTTTTCCTATTTAGAGTTTCCAATATTACTCCGTTTTTTTCCCCATCTGACATTTCTGCTACCTGGGGAAAACACAAGCGCCATCCTCTTGCTGTCTTTTTTGCGTAATTGAGCCTTCATTTCCCCTTTGAGATTTTGCTCCCAGTGGTAATCAAGTGTTGCATAATCAAAGCAGCGTATCATTCCCTAAAAGCAAGCCTTATGCCTATTCAGTAGCCTACACATCCTTCATAATAATCCCAGCATTAGCAGTTTAAAGTTTGGAAAACACTTTCTCCATTTAGAGGAGACAGTCTGTGATTGCTTTTGTCTTTCAGAACATTATGAGGAGATCATTAGGAAAGGATCATTTCAGACACCAATTGGAACTGGCCAATGAACCAAACTAAAGCCATCCCACTTGGAGATGAATTAATGATAATAAGCAATTCTAATTTTATATTTTTCGGTCTAATTGGCTGATTGTGTTGTTGTAGTCCATACACATGGCTTAAAACTCTTTTAGATGAACGAGACTGATTGAAAATCTATTTGATCAATCCCATTTTTTTTTATATTGACTCATTAGAATGAGTTATTTTCCTCGTGTAATGACATCTTTAGAGAATATAATTAGAAAAGTCAATATTGAGATAAAACAGGATAGTAAAAACCTCTACAGATGCATTCCAGTGGGAGTATGTTAATGATAATTGCAATGTTCGATTGCATTTGAACTAGTTTTTTCCACCATGTCTTTTTTCTCATGCTTAATAGCGGCGTGGTATCTGTCATTATTCATTTACATCATGACTTGTACATGTTACATATGAATTAGGACTACAGAGTTTTGTTTCTGTGGATAGGGAATTTTTGGTTGGCCCGGGGCTTCCACTGCACCGTTTTATGAGCTTCCATTGAAGTACACAAAGCCCCAAGGTGAGCTGGAGCATCCAATACTTGCCCTACTTTACTGAAGCATCCTTATTCTCCATTCCTCTACCAAACATTTCTCTTCTCTTAATACAATATTATCAAAATGTATTAAAATATACTCCTTATAGCTTTGTGTTTGATTAATTCTTGTGTGTAACCATTCGGTGAAAATTATCCTTGAGCTAACTTTAAAAAAAGTGTCTGTACCACTTTGATTTGCTGTTTAATGAGAAAAAACCCTCTGAAATGTATATTTAAATAAGTTTTTTTTTTTTTGCTAAAATGAGCCGCTGACCATACTAATCATTTTCTGAGAAGTTTTCCATGAATATGGGAGCTGCTGTACAAAAGTTTGCTGCACTATGATGGTTTAAAAAGAGAAGAAACCGCAAATTGTGATAAGCTGCACAATAAATTATGCTTCTGGGTCTTTACTCTAATTAGCTACCATACTAGTTTCTGTTTTGAGAGTTGACTTTATTAGTCTTGTGAGTTATGGGTTGCTATTTTTTCACCATTTTAGTCTCAGTTAGAGATCATTCCAAATGATGCGAGTGAGAAATGTGTGCACACACCGTGCCACTGTGTAATACAGTATTCTCTCAACGTGTACATTTGATCTTTTTAAGAAACTATTTAATTGTGAAATGCAGCGATGAATGTCTAATTGTGTACATTACAGAACCGCATGGTGCTGCACTAGGTCAGATGTGAGGTGCGCAGGGTTGAGGACACACATAATGGGAAATACGACTGTGCTGAGAAGCAGCTGCTGCACTTACACACAAAGTTCTGCTATAAGGCGTGCTGAATTGTAGTTTGGGATCAAGGGACACAGCAGGGGACAAAGAAAACTCTTGATTTGCTGTGTTAGAGAGCTTTACCAAGCACATTTCTACGTGGCACTGGAAAAAAGAAAAAAAAACAAAGCTGAAAGTGGTGGAAAGAGAAATGCAGTGCAGCACTTTGATCCATTTTCAGGTTTGTCGCGGCCACATGGCGCTACGGTAATACAAATTGCCATAGCGTTACAGTAAATAAATAAAATAAATAAATAAACAAAGTTGCAAGACCACATTTGAGGTTATAGGATTGTAATTTAACTCAGGGACAAGGTAACAAGCATAAAATCCCCTACACCTGGCTGTGGCGCGTGTCCAACTGGCTGTCGGCAGTGTGGAGCCAGCAGCAGGCCTAAGGACTAAAGTGACATGCTACATGCTTTTTTTCCTCCGCTGGTGCTTCTCCCTTTGAGACTTATTGTTTTATTCTGTCACTTATTCGCCTCATGACCGCCCTAATCTAATGCAATTTAAGCCACTTACATTTTTCATACAGTGCGCATTAGCGACTTAGTACTGCCTCAATGGACCAGGTTAAGGACCTTCCTGAAGGGCAATGTCATTGTTAAATGCTCCCTCATCTTGGGTTTTATCTGTTGTCTTGTACATTTTTTCTTTACTGTTCTTTCTCCACCCTAGTGTGGAGTGGATGCAAGGGCTCCTTCATGCTGGGGTTCCTCAATGGGTGGCTTAAAACCCATTTGCAGGCTTGAATGGCCTGGTTCTGCTCCAAAACACAACCTTTTGTTTTCATTACATTTTTTCCCCTTGTTTTGGCTGGACAGTATATAACACTGCATGAGAGGAAAGGCCCAGACTGTGGTGGTATGGGAAAATAAAAAAGAAACATAAATCTCTCAGTGGCTCCCCTAAGCCAGAGCATAGTGAGTAAATGACAGAGTTGTGGCTTAACGTTAACATGACATGCACGGATAGAACAGAGACATTAACTTTCACGCGTGTTAGCCTTTATTTGTGTGTTTTTATGAACGTGTTCAGCCCTGATGTGCATATTCAACCTTGTAAGGAGACCCTCCCTTTGCTCACCTAATACAGCTTGTTAACTTATGCTGTGGCAGTCCAAGGGCAGAGCTTGTTTTGCATTCAATATTCTCGATTACATAATAGTTATGTTTTACTTATGAAGCTGTGTACAGCCCAGGTGAAATAAATCCATCAGAGACAAGACATGGAGCAGAAAACAGATGTTATCCGGGGCTTTAAATATTAATAAATAAAAGAGTGCACTTGTTAATGTTGGTTGCAAAGATGTTAATGGCCTTGCAGTCCACCACTCTTTTGCCCTCTTGCTTTGGTGCATTTCTGTTTTGCTTCCTTCATCTTCCATCCCATTGGTCTATCACGCCATCGTGGAGGTTGTCAGAGATGGAGGAGAGTAGTCTGGCTATAGAAACTCACATCGATCTGCTTGCCTGCAGTCCACACCCAAACCTGCTGACTCCCAGCAGAAAATAAAGGGAGACAAAAAAAAGTCAACCTTCAGCTCTTTTTATCCTTCTCCACCCTTCCATTATCACAACCATCGACAATACAGGTCACTCTCACACTTTTTGGTCCTTCTTCCTTCCCTGTGATCATACCATGCCATTTTCTGTCACAACAACATCATCCTTACATCAGATGTGATTTTCCCTTCTGTTCGCTTTCCTGTTCAGCATTTTTTTTTCTCATTTTGCAATTCTCCTAACCGTCTCTCATATTTCTACCTCTCATCCATCTATCTTTCACCCTCTCTTTGCATCCTCTCTGTTCTGCTTCCCCCTCCACATCTATTGCTCTGAGTACACAAACACAGATGATGAAACACACACATATGCTTGCATGTACACACACACACACACACACACACACTTCCATTTCGCTCCGCTCCTGCCCCCCCACCTCCACACCCCTGCTGTTTGCAGCCCATATTGGAGGCTCAGTCATAGGGGATTAGCCACAGACTTGATCAGAGTCTCAGTGGTTGCCAAGGTTGAATCTGTGTGGCATGAAGATTTACACCAGACACTTAATAACACACATGTTAAGGCCTTGATCTTGATGTCTGTTTCTTAGCTTTACAGGGCACGCCGGACTGCTCATTGTGTGCTTTGAAATTTGCTTTCTGAAGACATGAAAGGTCCATGCTGTACAAATTATCTCTACACCACCAAATACAGCATTTCAACCTGAATACGTTTTGGCGTGCATCATCTATCTGATCCCATCAGTTTTACCTTCTGCCCTCTAGGTGTCACATTATCCCGAAGAGAAGATGGAAGTTCACTACAAACGAAATTCCTGGAATAAAAAAAAGACGTATATCTAACAGATTTATTCATGGATTAAAATGAAACAAATGAAGGTGTTTTTTGAAGATCATAACACTTTGTACCCTTGGATTTTTGGACATATTAAATGACGAGTTTCAAATAATTATTTTTTTCATTCAAAATGGATAACACTTTGGAAAAGAACTCTTCAAATATTAACCGATTGAGGATTTCAAAGAGAAAGCACAAAATTTCTTTGTCATGAGCCCACTGCTGTGCGATCGTGTGCACATGTGCCCTAGAAGATCTCTCATTCTTTTTCTCTCTCAGAAAAAAAGGTATGATATGAAATTCTTTGAAAGTAACTTTTACTGAAATTTTCTTGATTGGTGGGATGAAGTGCTTTTTTTTTTTTTTTAAATCAATCACCATTTAGAGCCGTTAAAAGACTGTCAAAATACCTCGATGACGGCTGCTCTGTCCAGTGCTTGAGCATTAATTCAGAGCCCCTGTGATTTAACACATTGCATATTCACTATCCAATAAGCATGGCAGGAGTACATTATATATTCAGTTTTCCATCATACAGCTCTAATTTATAGAACATTTTCATCAAAGCCTGAGCCAAGCTGCTGGATCAATGGGCGTCATGTCTCCTGATTTAGATTGATACTGAACGACAGGAGAATCAGTAACAATTCAGCTCGCGTCTGTTTACAGTTTGGTATGCAGCCATGCTATTACGATACAGCGGCTGCCAATGAGTTGACAGTCAGGAGGCTAAGAGCTTCCCCTCTCTCTACTGTGATAAGACAGATCTGATCCGCTCCTTCGCTTGGCTGATGTCAGCAGTATCATTAGAATAAATGAATCACCATATTGCACTGTCTCCGCTTCTTCGCTTCATGCATACAAGAGGAGGAGACTATTGGCAGAAACCTGTGTACACGCTCTGCTATTTTGCTTTTCATTTATTGACCTCTGTGCAAGAACACATGCGTTTGAGCTGTCCAAATCCAGTCAAAAAAACCCCTGTTTATTTACACAAATGAGTGTCCATGTTCCTCGTTAGTTCTCCAAACGAGGACTTAATTAGTTAATTGGCTTGTTACGCCGATTGCTCCCAGGGCGGCCGGTGTGGGTTGGCTGTCATTCATAGGAGTCTTCAACACGCAGTAATAGAGGAGGAGCTCTCCAGACCAATGTGAGACAAGGAGGCAAGCAACAGGGGGAAGCGCCGTGAGAAAAATGTGGTAGTTGCTGGCTGATTTAATAACGTGTGGCAGTTCAGTGGCTCGACATTCCAGAGTGGGATGCTCGCAATCTCTCAGTCTGCTCTCAATTTCACAGCAGAACAGTGGGTGAGGGGTGACTTTCAATTAGCAGAATGAGCTTAATTAATCAGTGAGGAGGTGATCTGTAATGGGGACCAGCGGCACGGCGTGCTCATCGCCGTGACAGGGTGAGAGGTTTTGCTGGGTCTGTCGACATGTTGTGGTGACCTTTACTGCTGCAGATGGGGACCCGCAAAGTGCACACATGACAGCCTAGAATCACTCTCATCCTCATTACTGAGCAATATGGTTGAAGTTTTGTTCGTTGTCATACATATTGCAAGTAACCTATGCATGACGCCATTGTCAGCTACAAGGTTTGGCACGTGACAGCAATACATAGATTTTGACTCATCATCATGTACTTGCTGTATACCTCATATATCGGAGGAGAGAGCTGTAAACATTTCTGATTAAATGAAGAGTGGACCAGAGAACCAGTTTTATTATAAAAGCAGTTATTTAACTTAAATGTGTGAAATTATGTTCAGTCACAATAAAGGAAATGGTAAATGGCCTGTATTTGTATAGCACTTTACTAGTCCCTAAGGACCCCAAAGCGCTTTACACATCCAGTCATCCACCCATTCACACACTGGTGATGGCAAGCTACATTGTAGCCACAGCCACCCTGGGGCGCACTGACAGAGGCGAGGCTGCCGGACACTGGCGCCACCGGGCCCTCTGACAACGACCAAGACTATCCAAGCCGGGGCTCGAACCTTCCAATTACAAGGCGAACTCCCAACTCTTGAGCCACAATCGCCCGAAGGATTGAAGGAAGCATAATATTAGCATAATGGTGATATTTTACCACAAGAAGTGGGTGCAGGTACTCTTCTCCTATGTCACACCAAGTTGACTTAGAATTACATAAACATAATTCACACATATGGCTGACATAGAAGAAAATAATAATGGTTTTTGAAAAGTTTGTAGATTTTTGTGATGCCCTAAATTATTTTGGCTGTGAGTAGGTCAATGGCAAGCAAAGTTGACTGTGTTACGACTGCTGTCGTAATGTTATCTCATTTGCAAATCTCAGTGTGCAGGTGCCTCTCCATGATTGGTGGATCTAGAGGACAGATCATACAGATTGGCTAACTAACTGGAGATGACTTATATGATGACACCGCCATAAACGGGCAGTCAATCATCCTTGGCTCATCCCAACCAGCAGACCTTTTGCAACATGCCCAACGCTGTTCGCCTTAATCAGGAGTTTGTAGGGGTGGACTGCCTTTTGTTTGATTATAGTTTTCTCCTGTTTTTCTTACTTAGGGAGGCAAGTTCTGTCATTTGGTTTGATTCTTTTGGTTCTTTAAGTCTGGTAAATCCTTGAGCTCCTTTTGTTTGTTGTTTTGGCATTGGCCCGAAGTTATAACCAGCTCCTCCTTTTGTGTCAAATAACCTAACAAAGTAATATATTGTAAATAAATCACTGTTAAACTTTACCAATTGGGTGATGTGGCTGCTTGGGGTCTGATGAGGATGGATCACCCTTATGTTATGGACTGGCCACCCCTAGACGGGCCATAACAGCTGATTTTGATAACAGCCCATGCAAAGACTAGACCTCATTTTAATTTCTCCAATTTCACATTCAAACCATCTTCTCATATATCTCCAGACCACTGACAGCACAGCTGCTGTTTTATATCACTCTTTAGAAATCTCATCACGGCCACTTTTACTGTGCTCTCGGCAACTTCACTATGAACATCAAAACTGAGGAAACAGAGCAAACAACAACTTTTCAAAGTGACCTGAAGTAGGCATGATCAGTGGGAACAAGAGCCTGCTCATTAAAGCACTGTAAATTCATCCCCCAGGACTTGCCGATGCAAGTTTTACTGTTGTGTCCTGAGGTTTCTAGAGGAGCACAGTGCCTTTATTCTGTGGCTCACAGCACACTGAAGACGTAGGAGGATACTGCCACACCAACACAAGCGCCACCTGGCTTACCCGCAAGTCTTGCCTCCTGTGATTTTGTCCATTTCCTCATGGCTAAAATCGAGTTGTAGGGTTGCTGTTTTGATCTGGAAGCATAAGTGCAAGGAGAGCAAACAAGACTTCCAGGGAGCAATCTGAAAAGTAAGAGAGAAAAAGGGGAAGTTGTCCAAAATCGCATATGGCCTTTGATTTTTATGGGCCAATTAATTCCTGTAATTTTTTCGCCTCTCAAGTTAAGTAGTCTAATGCAGTAAAGGAGGGTTTTTTTGGCTTTTGATGATGCAGTGGGCCTCAGCTGTGAAAATTTCAACTCAGATGAGCTTCATAATACCTTCTGTTCTCCTCACTGTGCTGTGACGCAACAGACTAATTGGCCTGATGTGTGAATTTGCAAGGTCACATTAATACAATGTAGAGGTATGCTGGAGCATGAACCTATTTACGCATGAGTAAATATATGTGGAGAGCTCGTTTGCTGCGTGAGTTTGCTTGCTTCATATGTATGAGGTGTGTACATGAGTTGCAGGGAATGGCGTGGGTGTTGATGGTGCATTCGCATTGGCAGTGGACTCGACAGATCTTCCTCTTAAGGCTAAAATGTTTGCACTTGACTAAAAGCAGAACACCCACATGCAACCAGGCTTTTCATAACTAGCTGGCTGTTATACAAGTTGAATGCTGATGCTACAGCTCCATGGGATCTCTCCTTTTTTTTTTTTTTTTTTCTGCCTTTTCTCTGTCATGATAACTGCATCATAGATCGCTTCAGAAGCAAAGTTTCACAAATGATGTTACAAGGGTGCAAATTATTGTCAAATCCATTTGCTTTCTATTCATCACCGTAGCATTGTGTTTTGTTTAATTGACTGTGAACCTGCTGGTGTGCATCCAGCTCGTGTTCAACAGACGCCAGGCCTTGCAAATGAGTCTGGGGGGAAATAAGAGGAGGCAGCAAATTAGCCAATTCGCATGCATGTCAGAGTGTTGAATTTAGGGTGAAAGTGGTGTGATGGACTTGATAGACAGCAGGAACAATGTGAAAACACCAACAACTGTGAGAAGGTCTACTGCTGCATATTTTCTTCTTCACTGGCACAGAAGAGCATTGTACAGAGGTCTGTGCTCCTCTTCTCTATGTTCTGCACAGTCGCTCTCATGCTGAATAGACTACTAATTACTGAGGTACATGCACATAAAAACATTATTTTCTCCTCATTCCTGCATTTAAATTTATGCCTTTGTACCAGATCCATTCACTGGAGGTGAACATTTGTGACACTGAAATTCATTTGCAAGACTACTGCATGGTGAATAAATGCTGAGCCAGAAACAAGCAAATGAAAACATACCATATGAGCCAGTTCGGATGTATATGATTTCCTTGATTTGCCAGGCGAAGTCTCTGTATGACTTGGAAAACTCAACCAGTGACATGGAGTGGCAAAGAGATCACAGATCACAGGATTTAATTGCCACTGAAGGGTCAATATGAGCTTGTGGAGTGTGTCTGTGTGGGTGTGTGTGTGTGAAAGAGAAGGACAGTAAGATGGAGACTAACGGAAAGTGAGTGGCATCTTCCTCCTACTTGCTTTCTGTTTTAGCTCTTATCACATCAAATGTCCTATCACTTTAACATCAATTTGTCACTCTCTCCACAACACAACTCCAGGGCCTCTTTCATTAGCTGCTATTTTCAGTTGCAGGCCTTGTTTTTTTCTTTTTTTTTAATTATACTTATTTATGCATTATGAAGCTGTCAACGTTAAGAATTCTGTCAGGATCTCAGCTACATTTGACCCTTTCTCCAGAAGGTCTTTAGTGGTGTGCAATCATGCGTCGGCTTGGTCTTACCGGCTGTCGCTCATATTGACTTCCTTTTTTTAATATCCTCACTCTAACCATTGGGTCACCAGGCATTTTTAGGCCTCCATCAAATGAAAGTGTGAGTTGATATTAGGGCTGTTCGATATAACGATATATATCGGATGACGATATAAAAACCTCTATTGTTTCATTTGTTTCGTGTTGTCGCAAAATAAACCGTTTATGGCAATATTTTTTCATTGTTTCTACAGTCATTGGTTTTGATGGTCACTATAGTGGCTATATTAATTTCCTAAAGTTCTCTCTTTCTCTTATATTTAATATATCCACACTATGGACGGACAAGGGCCTGTTTTAATGCGTTGTCGTTAGCAATAACGACGGTAAAACTGTCGCGTTTCCGCTTGTTTATTTTCCACATAAACCTTTCACAATAAAGCTCAAGATCCTGTTGAGACTTTTCAAAATAAACTGAATCACGTGAAATAGTATGCAGAGTTTTGACGGATGAGAAGCAAAAAAGAGCGGTCAGGTGCTAAAAAATAAATCTTAGACACAAATGTTAGAACAGGCTTTTCCCCGCAGCACGCTGTGTAATAAATACGCACAAAGAAAACGGCGGCCGTTACAACTTATGTCTAAAAATATATAGTTTCACGCATCAGTTACACTCGACTCCAGGTACACGACGCCCAGCTGGAAACACTCCACGCAAGTCGAGCTGCCCGAGATTCACAGAATTTACAGAAAATGTTAATTTTTTGTGATTTATATCGTTATCGGACGATAGATGTCTTATATCGGGATATGAGATTTTGGTCATATCGCACAGCCCTAGTTGATATTCCTGTCTGAGTGACATTTAAACTTGTGCGACTTGATATGCTAGCATTGGACCTCTTGTTACAGTGAGGGCTGCAGCCTACCACTTCAGGATTCATGTTTTCTGGAAGTCATATAAGTAGCCTAGGCTGTTCGGATAATTAGCAAATTGAGTGGTTTCTTTATATAAGTCAGTAAGCCCATCATGTTTGCCTCCTACCAGGCTGACACTGACAGGCATGCATTTAATAACTATAATTAGCGATTTCCCCCTATTCCCTCATTCTGACAAGAGTTCATCTGTATGCAGAAAGGATTGTTGTGTCAAGATTTATGTCCAAGCTAATGTATTTCTTTGCTGTATAGGAAATCCCCATTATCCATATAACTGTGGTGATTCTTATCATAGCAACACTGCTTCCATTCAGTTTTGTCACAGATTAGCTAATAATTACACAGCAGGGGTAATTATCTACTGTAATTGTTATGAATATTGTAGTATCAATAACTTTTAACTCCCGACTTTTGACTTTCAGAAACCCATGTGTACACCGCAGCTGTTACTGCAACAAATCAATGCAATGAAATTTTTTTTAGACCTGCTGTAAGAACATGTGAAGCTGACCTTGATTTTTGTCATAAAATTTTAAACCATTCTCTAGGCCAGTATGGTGATTCCCCTCCTAAGTAGAAAGTTAATGTAGGAAAATGTTAAAATTTAGTCGACTAAAGTCAATTTTCAGCATTTTAGGGGCTCATTTTAATTATACAGCTAAAATGCACGGTATATTAATAAGTTACATTTGTTGATACAGCTGGATAGGTTTCTTCTGAGGACAATTACTGGATATTACTGGTATTTTTTTTCTACAGAGCAATTCACCACCTGGCATCAAAGTCTACTCCAATATCAGCACCTCCTGCATCAACCCAAGCTGTGCCAAGAACTCATTAGAACTTCTACTGAGTAAAAATGAGCATCTTGGGACAGAGGGAATGGGGAGTGAGCAATACCACTGACTTTCAAAAATTTCAGCAAGTGCATCCCACAAATCCATACTTAATAAGGATTTTCAGCACAGGTGGAACTGGATCAGTCACTTTGGATTGGAAGAACAATTCACAAGGGAAAATGTGTATGGTGGTATAGGCTTAATGCATTGATTAGCACAGGGGTCGGCAACCTGCGGCTCCGGTGCCGCATGCGGCTCTTTAGTCCTTATTGTGCGGCTCCGCGTGGTTTGGGAAAATAAATCGAAGTATTTAGCTGAAGTGTATTTTATTTATGTTAGTTCTTTTTTTTTTAACTTGTAGTTCTAAATTGGAAGATTATTGTGATATTGACATATAAAAATAAAATTATATTTTATTATTTTTTCATCACTCAAAATAAGCGTCACACTCACGGAAGCCGGTGTACCGGGCAAAACGCCGTGCATATATCGAGACTTTCAACCCCAGGCAGGCCAATTATGGATCTTCGGATCCACATTATGTTAGCATCTATTCTCCACCGTGAACTATGTTAAAAACAAACACCGCTCACGCCTCACAGATGACAGCTTACAGTCCTGCTTAAAGATGAAAGTGACTTCGTACAGCCCCGATTTGCAGACGCTGTGCGCAGAGGTTCAGGAGCAGAAGTCCCATTGTAAACATACCACGACAGACCCGACGATGTTTGCATGAACATGCTTTTCAGCATCTCTTTATTGACCGCTTTTCACACACTGTTGCTGTACGCATACAGCCGGCTGTAGCTTTTCAGCACACAGCCCGACACATACCAACAACAGCATAGATAGCACAGACGTTAAGGCGGCGAGGCGTGATTGCGGGTGCCGCTCAGGTGCAGCAGCGCTGCAGACGACGCCCCGCCACACACATTAACCAGGTCAAATACATATTTAGGCAGAATTTTGCAATTATCTATTTTTCATCTTTTAGCAGCATAGTGCTTTTTTTTCCAATTATTTTTTAAAAGTCAGCTCAAGGCTCCAAAAGCCCAAAGGCGATATAAGGGTGGCGGCTCACAACAGTTTTTGTTTGCTACATGGATCATTTTAGTTCAGCTGGGTGTCTTTCCTTTTGTTATATTTCTTTAAGAGTTCAAAATGTGTTGATTACATAAATAAAATGTAATTTTCTCTGTAGCACTTCATGGATTTCATAAGCAACACACCTTAGTTGTTCACACAGCATAAAGGTAAAAAACTATATATACAGTGTTATCTTCATTTTAGATGTCAAAAAGTATTTGCGGCTCCCAGTGTTTTCTTTTGCGTGGAAACCAGGTCCAAATGGCTCTTTGGGTCTTAAAGGTTGCTGACCCCTGGATTAGCAGAAATGAAAAGGGAGCATCAAAGACAGGGACAGCATCATGCACCAGTCTTGATGTGTGAGCTTTAGACCTCATAGCTTTATAGTAATAAAGAAAATTGGACAGAATCCAAATTAAGCTCACCAACCATGTTTTTGTAGCTATCTTGCAAATCAGTTATTCAAATAATTTTTTATGTTGCATATGCTTTTCCTTCTATATATCCTATGTATATCTATGTATATTTACTGTTTCCAATGTGTGATGCTCAACATGGCCAGAGTTTTAAATAATGAGATCAGTGGATGTATAAATAACCTCTTTGCTCCAAAAGTTCAGTTTCCAGCTTGCTTTTGAATCTATATAATTTCAAAAAGAGGGTATCACAATATCAATAACCTGACCTCATTATGACCGGCTGTGAGCTGAGATTGGAGCTCCACCCACCAACTCTGGCTGACCCAGAAAGTTTTTCCACCACTCTGCAGCGGATTACTCGATAACTTTTGGAGGTTGGCCAAAAATGCTTTTTCGATGGTGTAGAAAAGTTCAATTTGATTGCGTCGCTTAAAAATGAATGTTCAGGACAACACTAGATACACTTTCTGTTTTCATTCCACCAACAGCCTTTTTCTTACCCAGCCCAGTGTGAAGCTAGTCCAGGCTAAAGATAGAATACAAGGCTCTTCCATCTGTAGCTGAAGGACAATGCTGAAGAAACAGAACTCAAATGACACTAACATTATTCACTGTGTGTGCCCCTGACTTAATATTTGGTCAAAATGGCTTCTGACCACATCTTCTGTGAAGGCAATGGTTGTATTTGCAATTTAGCTAACATAATTTCTTTTTAATTATGTTGGGGTTTTTGCACATTGAAGTCTACAGCAAAGTTTGAACATGAATATGTAAAAACGATTAAACATAAAAGCCTAAAATTTTCACTGGTCTTTCTTGCTATCAAAGTAAATGAGGATATGTAATATGGGACATATACATGAAAAAAACTGATGAGTATTGGGTAGTTCAACTATAGAAAAAAAGTCCAGCATCCCCGCAAAGTCAAATATTTGAGCACACACTAATACAAACAAGATTTACATACCAATTATTTTTCATGATATATATTTAAAAAATAATAATAGTGGGTTAGGGTTAATTAAACAAAAGGTCAATAGACAGGTCAATCTGGACAGTCCAGAATTTTGTTCTATTGGGGTTAAATTATCTACTGATATTTTTGCTCTTATGGTACAGCTTGTGATATTTGTTCAATCCAACATGGAAGGTAAATGAAAATTTCATTTTCTTCATTTTTGTGACTACGAATTTACTGCTAAATAGTATTCAGTGTTTTAGTTTGGCAATATTGTGAAATATCAGTATATATTATTCAGAAATGGCCACTATTTGCTTGTCGCAATGTAACGTGTTTTTTATTATTAGTGTGTGCTCAAATATGTGACTTTACAGGCCTGCCTGAAGGTTTTTTCACATCCTAACTACCTAATGCGCAGACATCTTTTTGACAGACTTTTGTTGGATCTGTCCCGAATTATTAATCCCCGTTCTATATGATGGTAATAATGGACAGAGAAAATGTCGGGCTTTTATCTTTAATAGTCTTTGAGATTTTAGTGTTCAAACATTGCCATAGATTTCAATGTGCAAAAAAAAGAGGCATGAAAGTAGGTTGATGGACCATTTTACCCCCAAAAAATATGTTCTGAAAAGTAGTTGACATGCAATGCTAAAATTTCACAGCGATCATTATAAATGTTCAGATTTTCTACCATAAATTTCTTAGGCAACTCAGACACGGTCGACCAAAAGGCTCGGGTGATGTGAGAAGGAATGACTCATGTGTAAAAGTTGTTGTTCATGGTCTTAATACACAGACATTCAAAAACAGCAGAATAATACTTTCCTGACTATGTTATCTTTGGTTATACTTGACAGAAGATCATCATTCATTTCTTTGCATTTCCCTCATAGACACCTTTTAACAATAAAAAGAGCTAGAAACATGTCTTTACAGTCTTAGGTTTGTTTTCAGAAACTCCACAAAAACAAATGTTGGCTTAAAGGGAGGGTGGACGTCAGGGAAAAGCAGCTAAACAGCTTGTTTCAGACACTGGATAAACTAAGTGGACCAAAATAAAATTAAATACGGATTTTGTTTTTTGACTGTGAATCATGCAAAGGTACTCTAAATGAGGATATATGGTGCTATGATAGTCCGTCCACTTTAATTAATGCACCAATACCAAAATATGAAAACAAGCAATATGTAGTTAAAGTATAAAAACCCCTTGACTTCTCAGAGGTGCATCATATTCTATAAAATCATGTTTGTAGCATAGCTGTCCTGTGAGGACCACATATCTCTAAAGAGTCAGCTTTTCATGAGCTCAGACAGCTCAGCCCTTTTTTAATCTTTGTGACAATGCATTTTCCAGCTAATCCAAGAGGGTTATTAAATAGTTTATTTAGCTTAAGAAGTGGGGCAATTTTCTCAGCCCATAAAGCAGCATTTAATCCTTCAGTTTATCACAAACATTCAGCATCACCACATTTGGATATACAAGGTTTTCACCTGACAGGAAAGGTATGAAAAGGATGTGATTCTTTGTTTTTATTCATATTATATAGCCAATATTTATTTCAGAGGAGAATCGGTCAAGAAGACACCTTTACAAGGTTAGAAAAATTATAAAATTAACTTAACAAAGTCGAGGAAGACATATAGCATTTGCCTTTGGAATTTTGTGGCATACAGCCATCAGGTAGCACAAGTGCCTCGACTTTGGGCTAAAGTTCAGTACTTGAGTGCTTACATTCCACCACAGAGTGCAGTTAATCAGTGTTGCCTGTCCACTGCATGTGTAATAAGGCAGCTCCGGTCTGCAAAGCAGGAGTATTAACACGCTTGAACGGACTAATTAAAGGGATCACTGTAAATCATTTCTGTGGCTGCTTAGCGGTCAAAGCGTGTCCTACGCTCTGACCTTTAGCCTTTGCCAGCCAACTCTGCTCACTACACCCGCCTGCTGGACCTGTCCGCTGGATTCAGGCTAACAAGCTATTAGACCATCCAGATGGTAACAGTGGCTGGGGAAACAGGCTTAAACAAGGCTGATCCATTGTCTGCTGCAACTCTGTGTGCGGCTGAAGCCATTTTGTCTCCCTGGAAGCCGTCTCAAGCTCATGGTTGCAGGCTGATATGAAGGGGAAAAAAATAATTCTATGCGTTTTTCATTGAAGTCATTTCACAAGCACTTATAATCTCTTTAGAGGGAAGAAGAAGAAAGCTACTGCTGCGGTTCCTTTTGTTTCCCCTCTTTCCCATCAGAAGCACTCTGGAAAGGAAGCAAACTGGAACAAAGAGACAACAGGGACCAACCACAGAAAAAAAAAATATAAATCTGCTGATTTAATCAGGTTGCCATGCCTGTCTCTCACCAAGCGGGTTTACTCCCTGCCTCCAGAACAGGAGGGGGCTCCGGCAGCGACAGCAAGCATCTCACTGATCTAGTGTAACCATGAGAAGAGATAGTGTCACTCTTCTGGGGGGCATGCAAGTTCAGGTACTGTTTAATTATCATCTCATTAATGCATGTCTTCTAGACTTAAAAACGAAATGAAACAGCCAGTGTGAATTATTATCCAAATGACCAGTTGAATTTGGTAATTAAGGCTAGGAGTGAAAAGGAAATGAGCGAGCCAGTTGGACTCTCAGAGGGAAATCAGACCACACCTGGTGCTGGCTAACCTTCTCCTGCGTGATGCTCCAGCCCACGGAGTCTCAACATGCTCTCACAGCTGCAGGCCCACTAGGAGATCCCAGCACTGGAAGACCAATTTAGAGCCAAGTTGGACGATGAAATCATGGAAATAAGACTGGCTGTGCATATGAAACACATAATTTCTTGCCAGTCCTACTCACTGAGCTAATCACGAAATCCTGCAGGAGTGAAACTGGGTCTCGATGTGCTATGCAAGCATTCCAGCAGCACCTCGATGTAAATATGTGTTAGGTAATAAGGAGGAGGAATACAATGGAGGCAAAGTAGGAGTCAGGTTTTGCAGCCTCCGGGGAAATCACAGTTCCAAACAGCGCCGTCACACGACAGACTGAGGTCCTCATATTAAGAACCAAAGCTAAGGTTCTTAGGTGTCAAGAGAAAGCAGGGGGCTTTGATTTAATGTGCGTCAATGTCAGGCACCTTGTGACAGCTGATGGGGAGATATACAGTGGACTGTGTACCATTTAACCCACATGACACACTCCCTGATTCACTCTGGCTGCCTGACAGATCCGCAGCCTCAACTGGGTGAGCTGACTGACATAGTAACTCACAGAAACATGAAGTCTCATTACAGGTAGAGGGGGAAACGAAGACCCACGAGGCTGTTCCAAGAGCATCTCACCCTCCCCGTGCTTCTGGAGGTGATGGGCAGGATGCTAAAAGGGCAGAGGTTGTGTTTAAAGATCGCTCTTCTTAGATCACACGGTGAAAAAATTCTAATGAAAGAGTGAGTGGATGTTAACATCATCAATGGAGGCAACAAGCGGCCGTCTAGCCAGATCTGAGGGGGTGTGTTTGTCTTTTTCAGATCAATAACTCCTAAAATGATGCCCTGAAAGACAATTTATGAGGCATAAAGGACAGACACATTGGGCCATTTCCAAGTACCCAACCTTGGATTCTGAGATATCTTTGTCTGATTTTCTCATTTATTTTTTACCTCTTTACACACGTTCACATCTGATTATCCATTATTGTCATTTCATTTGTGCTCTCTTTGCCAATCTCTAGATTTGGCAGCCAAATTATCCAACCACTCTTTCATCTTTTAGTGTTTTTTGTCACCCTTCTTCATCTTTCCCTCGCTCCCCTTCATCTTGCTACAGCTACATCTCTTTCACTATCCTTGCCTCTTTCATTAACTCCTCCTCTCTTTCGTCTCTGCCCCCCATTCCTCCCTCCCACCCCGCTATGCCGCTGTGCCAGCTGTGTGATGAGCCAGGGGCTGATAAGCGGTGGTCAGCCTCTCTCCAGATGGCAGCCTGAACAGCAGCTGCCTGGGGGGTGGGCCCGTGGGTGGTGATGGTGAGGGGGGTGATTACAGTGTTGTTGCATTTCCAGGTGAAAATGGGCACGCACAAAAGAAAATCAATTGTCGGCAGCATGCTACGTTTTGCCTGTTTGAGCCACAGTTTGACACACACAGGCAGCCTCTCTGCTGTGTGGTTTCTCCTCTGTTGCCGTGGGTGCTGTGTGTGTGATGGTTCAGATTTGTGGAATCTCCACTCGAGAACACCACCGCCTCTGGTTTCCGGAAATGACATCCTTGCCTTCCCATCTGACATACTTCTACCACAGCAGCCTGGAGGAAACAGTCTCAGCGGGGATTGCCGCCATATGTGGAAGAGACAGCAATCTAAGTGTGTGCAGTGTCGGGTTAAGCGAACCTGTTATGCAACCACATGAATTTGTTGAGCGATGTCTGGAATAGGAAACAAAACCTCCCACAATATTTGCTTTTGAAACAAGTCACTGACTTGTCATAATCCTAATTTACTTTGTCTGCATAGCTGGATGTGAAGCAGGGCCCTCCAGGGTCGCATCCTGGTTTTGCTCTGTGTGCATTCACAGTGTGGCTCCGAGCGAGAGGCCATCGCAAGGAAAGAACTCTTAAAACAGAAACTAGTTTTAGACAAAGTGACATTTCTCACAAAACCAACTTTTACAACTATCATACAATAGTCAAACCTTTAAAATCAAAGTGACATCTGGTACAAAACACACACACACAAACAAACACGTACTGTAGCCCTGGCACATACCACTGAGCACCCACTTATATTTATGTTCACCTGACTTGCTCCGTCGATTTCCCCAGAATGTTTCTGCAATTTCCTCCAGTTTCTCCCCTCTCTTAAGCCCCCCTTGTCTTAAATTTGGATCCTAACAAGGGCTAAACTCTCTCAGCATCTCATACATCCACTTCAAACAAGGCCTGTTTTCTTAGAGCTGTCGGTGGGAAAAGCCAGCGCCAGCAATAGAGGGTCTCCAAGGGACTTGTATGAGAGGCATACAAGAGAAAAGGGAGTGGGAGAGTCAGAGTGGAAAGCGAAGGATTGGGAGAGAAAGGGAGTGAGGAGAGATACCCCATGTGCATGACAATGAGGAGACCATTCAATTAGCATCGCTTTATGGCCCCTGATGTTGATTACCTCAGACAGGCCAGCAAGTACCATCCTTTTACTGATTAAAACCAAGAGGAGCACAGCAATGAGACTCTTGGAGGGATTGGTCAGACAGTGGAGGCTTTCTAATTTCTGTTTCATAAGTAAGGAGAAACAAGGTCAATATATTCTTGGAAACAGAGCCCACTTGTGTTTGTCACTCCTACCTCCAGGTAATTGGATGTAAATGAAACACAAGCTGGGAAAAGCAGTCAGTAGTTGTCTTTTTTGAAATGGCCTTAGTATGTATGCCTTGCAGGATTCTCATCCACCAAGGAAAGTGGTGCTCCACGTGTGATTAATTACACTCAGAAATGTCATTACCCCTCACTGAGTAATCAGGATGGCTTCCAGAGGTGTTCTGCACTGATTGCCAAAATGTGTCAACAGTGTAAGGCTTTAAAGATTGTCCAGTTCCGCGTGCGTTAAGGTAGATGATTTTCAGTTTCTAGAGTGGACACAGCTTGACGCTCTCCGACTTCTTTTTATTAAAACACTCATCTAATTACGGAAAGTTTGTGCAATCACTAGTGTATA
The DNA here is from genome assembly GCF_056152115.1 of Neolamprologus brichardi. NCBI lineage: Eukaryota > Metazoa > Chordata > Actinopteri > Cichliformes > Cichlidae > Neolamprologus > Neolamprologus brichardi. Next base: position 22,412,527 of record NC_142114.1, on the reverse strand, counting down.
CAGTCTTCCAGACATCCCTCATGTGAATGCACGGTGAGCTGATAATTGACTCTGCCATATTATATTCAGCAGGAAAAACTCTGTCAGAGGAGCAAAAGTTTAAGATATTTTGGTGTTTGAAAAGCAAGACCCCCCACCGTCTTGTGTCAGTTTTGCACCATCAGTTAAGAGCCACCCTGCGCCATCAGGCAAAATCAGGAAGACATGCCGTTCACCCGAATGGCTTGCGAGTTCCTAAAAATATTCGGCGCGTGTTTGAGTTCTCACCTGCTTTCATGTTTGTCCTCCTCTGTTTTTCATGGCTTCAGTCAAGGTGACACTGTCGTCAAATGTCAAGCGGCGTAATTGTGGGCGCTGGAAAATAAACACTGACATCAGAGCCTCAAAGGCCACTTGCAGCAAAAATCTGTGTCTTATCTGCCTTCTAAAAAGGACTGTGACAGACAGCTTTGACATCCAGTATGGGGGCTGATGTAAGAAGAAGAGCAGAAACAGCAGGGATGGATGCGAGCGGGCAGCTCGAGCGTGTATGGGTTTTTTTGTGTGTGCGCGTTGTTGTTTTTTTAAATTCTCACTGCCACTGCCTGCCTGCATGTCACTGATGGTTGTTGCTTATTTAATAATTGATCCCAAAGCCACTGACCCACTCAATTAAATCCTCCGCAATTCCATCTTACATTTTCCCCTTTTCGCAGAGAATATAGAGAAGACAAATAAATAAAGCAATTTCAATGTTCAAACAGTTGCGGGGAGGGATAAACAAGCGGAGGGAATTGGTAAATATGATTGCCTCGGTAATTAAAGAAAGAAGGCGAAAAAGGAGTGGAATAAAAGGAAAGGGGAACGGACGGGAGGATGTGTTAGTCATATCTGAGACGCGTTTGTGAGGAGATTACATGAAGAAAAATAGAAGCGGATTACAATGGGGCAAGAGGGGAGGAGACATGAGAGAGGGAGTGCACTGAGGCAAGAATTGGATGAGGTCTCGGAGGCCCCGAGGTGTAGACTTAGACCTACACTGTGAAAGGCCAGTGGATGCGATGTGTGTGTGTGTGTTTATGTGTAGCCATACAAAAAAAGCATATGGGACAAAGAGAGATAAGGAGAAATAAGGGTCTGATATAAATGAAATATACAGAAAATGTTTATAGTAAAACTACGTAGCGAGTGAGAGCTGCTGTTTGTGCACGTGAGTTTGTCGCTCCACTTTTTTTTCCTTTTCCTTTTTTAGGGACAAGGATACCCATCAAGTTCCCCATTGAGTTCCTTATGGCCTTTGCTGCCACAGCTTTGATGAGGGGGGTACATGCCAGTGCACTCGTGTGTGTATTTCTGTCTTTCTGCATACAGTGTGTGGTTGCGCGAACATTTTGTGTGGCTTTGTGAGTGCACTATGGTTCACCGCTCCTCTGAACCTCATTCACTCAAAAGTGCAGGCAGCAATGGAAAGTGAACAGCGGGTGGACGTGCAGTGGGGTGGAGAGAGGGGAGAGAGGTGTGAGTCGCAGCGGTGTTGGCGGGCTGGGAGTGGTGTTTTTTTTTTTACGTGGGGTTGGCGGCTGGCAACCGGAGGTGATGCTGGAAGCAGTGCTATGATGGCAGAACTTGGAGGAGGGGATATGGCCAGTGAGTAAGCGGCAGACTAGATCAATGACACTGCGGGTGCGGCTAGAACAAAGTGCCCCAGCCCTGTGTGTTGATGTGGTGGAAATTGCATCTTCAAGGAAACATGCTTGATGAGATTGTGGGATCAATAGAGGACGAGGGCTGCCAGGCTGCTGAGCGGCTAGAGAGGCAAGGGAGCCGAGTCTGGGGCTGAATGAGAATGGGGAGCACAGACCAGGGCTCCATAACCTTCCTCTGATGGTCTAATACAATATGTCACCTCACCCACCAGAGGGGTTCAGCCAGAGAAGTGGGAGGAACGGGCCTGCCAACAGTAACGGCTGTTAAGGTCTTCGGAATCCAGAAGTAAATTGAACAGATTAAATTCCACCACAGCAATCTGGGGATTGGCGGAGAGGTTTTAAACAGGCTGTGGTGCTTAATGGGCCTGCTATGCATGCAGCAAATGTTAGCGATGTCAACAATCTACCATCCTATCTCGTTTACAGTGATGATATGGATTAATGAGCACAAAATTTAATCAGTATCTTCACATGTCAGTGGATGGCCATGGCCACACGCAGCAGGATGATGGACGGTTTATGTTTGCATTTACTTTCTGGAAGACATTCAAAAATAATTAACAAGTACGCAGCTTCTTTTTTTTTTTGTCTTCGTGTCCTTCTCTTTCTCTTTCAAAATGAACATAAAGACACACAAAAAAAATTTTCCTCAACAAGTACTTGATCACAAACTCATTCATGAGGTCTCTATGAGACAAGCGCACACATGCACACGCTCACACATACAAAACACTCATCTAAGTCGAGCAATGCGGCAGAGATTTTTCCCCCTCCCCTACTATACAAGGCTGTTTCTATGGCAACAAGATCCAGTTTCTGGCACTGAAGAGGGGAAAGTTACAGGAAGTATGAGCGGCCTCCAAGAGGCGGGCATGGGTATTGTTGGAGGACTGAGTTGGAGAGTTTGGGGTTCAAGAGGAAGGCTGGTGTGTGGGGGCAGATTTCCGCTGAATGCTCAATTCAATGCATGGTCTTAATCAATAGCAGCTAAATATTCAGTCTACCCATTTCTTTCAAGCTTTGTATTTAATCTCTTACGATCTGTTTATCTGTCTTCGTGGTCTGTCCTTTAGTTTATTTAGATTCATCAATGGCTCCAGATTGACATCAAGGAATCTGCAGCCAAAATTTATATGCAAATGGAGGGCTTTTGTGGTTCCACCTCAAGGCCCAACATGTAGGTCAAGGGTGCCTGGAGACAGACAGCTTGTTGCTCATTTCTTTCAGTATGTCAGTTTTCCGTCTTTCTCTTCCCCATTAAGATTCTCCCGCCAGTACTTTTCTCTCCTCCTTCTGGGCTTATTGAATTATTCCATTCACTTTTGAGCTGGTTTCGTGGAAGATTTATCAATGCCTCACCTATAATCTCGGCAGAGGAGTGACCAAGGCTTTGTGATTGCTTGAGAATCCTTCAGTCCTGAATTATAACACTAAGCATGGATAAACATATTACAAATGCAGCACCATGCAAGTGTAGCTTCATTATCTGCCTTGAGAATTTTCTTTTTCTTCCCGTGAATATGAGCGTCTGTTTGTGCTGTGGAATATTTGCCTGAAGGGGACAAACTGATAGCTTGGCAGTTGTACTGGTGAACAAACTGGAGGCCATTTTCACACCTAAGTCTTGCTTGACTTAGTGCAATATTAATATCTCTCTTCATCACCAGCCTCACCTCTCCCATCACCTCACTTCCTCTCCAGAGAGATTTGCAATGTGACTGCGACAAACATCTAAGCTTCACTTTTCTATCTTTTTGTTGCTCTTGGTTGCTTCGGCTTACATTCACGGTGTCTTCTTCTCTCACCTTCCTTTTTGTTCCTTTTCTTTCAACTCATTGTCATTTCATTTCCTTTCTTTTTTTTGATTGTGGTGTCTTTCTTCCTTCAGCTCTTTTTCGGCATATGCTTCAAAATGACTGTGATTGACATACCTAAAGAGAATCCCATAGCTTTCATGACTTTTTTTTAATATATATTAAGGCAAGACATACACACGTATTTTAATACATTTCATTCCCAGCATTCCCCTCTACTTGATCCCAGTGGATTTAAAGGTTTGCACACTTAACAGCTGGTTTACAAGGTGAAATGTAGAGTGCAGTTGCAAAATGACAGTATTTATGAAGGTTGAACTCAAACATTGTACTTGCATCAAAGGCAGACATATGGGGTACTTGATCGTACTGTTCACTGACAAGACTTATGCCCAGGGTTATAAGTGGAAGAGTATTTTATAAATCATGGACTTTCACCTCGATCTTCATCACATAGTAAGTTCTATTGCTGCTCTTCAATTCATCTGCCCCTCCAGGGGAAAGCCCAAGAAAAAGAACTTGACAAGTTTCCTGCCTTCTCTGTTAAACATGTCAAAGTAGTGCTGAACTATTCAGAGTTATAATTTAAACAGGAAAGATTGGGGTGAGCTGGGCTAGGACATATAGTGTTTGCAAGTACATAAACTGCCTCCACTGCCTTTGCCGCCTGAGTAGAGATATCGTGCTCTCTTGGTGAACCAGTATTCAGAGTGATTTAGCTGGAATCTATCTGCCCAACTTAAAATTCTGTGATCAACTCCAAAACTTTGAAGATGCCTCTGACTGGATTCTGTAAATGAGTTTTTCTTATTTTTTTTTCTCCTCTCCTTTTGGTTCATAATCCTCCCATGAGTCAGTGTTTCTTTTTCTCTCTATGTTCTCTTGGCTTCTTTCCCTCCTTGCGTTTCATCTCCACACTCCCTCTACCACTTTTTCTGCCTCTCTTGCTCCATGTCTCCCTTGTTTACCTTTGTTCTCCCTTGAACGGACTTAGAAAAGCCCAATTCTTCTGACCCTTGGTACCCTGTCCTGCCTCCAGCCTTTCCACAGGAACGAACAAATCTGATGATCAATCCTGTCTCCCTTATTGCACACACAATCTGACAAACACACACACACCAAACTGTCTAGCTGCCTGCCAGCCAATTACCACACCACATCTCCAACACCGCTACCTGTCCCTTCTCCCCACCTGTGTGCCTCCATGCTTTAATCTGTTCTCAGCCACTTCCTTCTTCCATTACAATCCACACTTAGATGAGTCTACTTTTATCACATTTAATTACTCACTGTGCCAAAGTTCGGCCTCCTACAGGGCACGGACCTCAGATTGTCTTGCACCTTCACCTCCTCCATGAATCCTCTGACAGCTCTTGCCCTGTCTTCAACTTGTTCACAATTATCACCTTAGTTTCTTTCTCTTTTTTTTCAGCTGATTGTTTATTGCTATCTTTCCAGAGCCCTGCTGAGCAAGCACCCCGGTCTTCTAGATGTTTTTTTTTTCTGCTCAGCGCTAATTGAAGGCTCTTTGACATGAGCACCCATTTTGTACAACTCCTCCTTGAGTGTGTAACAGACATGTAGTGCGATCTCATTAAATACGCATCTGTTACATAATGAATGCCTAACACTTGCTAATGGGTATCTCTGTCATTTAGCCTCATGTCATCTTGTGTTGTAGGAGAGTGAAGGCAGTGAATGTTTCCTAGATCAGCTCAAAGACTTGAATTGTAGTTTTGCCATCAACTGTTTGCACATGATGTCAAATTTATTTATTTTTTTGTATGTATGGGTTAAAGCTTGGCAGTTTAGTGAACTGTGGGTTGTTTGATTTGCAGGCTAATGAGCTTATTGTTCTGTAAGCTTGACTAGACAGACACAGTGAGTCTTGGATTTTCTAAAAATGGTCTTCCATCACACTTCAGCACTTCATTATACTAGATATATTTTAGTATGAGGCCCCAGCTGCTTCTCTAGCATCTCCACTGCAGTGTGGGTGTGATGGCAATGAAAAATTGAATGTCCGACAAAAGCTATTGTGGCTTCGGCTTGCAGCCCTCTGAGTTCTTTGCCCTTTTATTGCCTAATTTGTTTGGCCAAGTGTAGTTGGATTAGACATGTCATCCTACTAACAGGCACTGGTAGCCACAAGGTCAGTGGTTAACGGCTCACTTGAACTATCCTGCTACCTCCTGAAAAGCACATTTTTTCAGTTGGTACTTTAAAAGTGAGAGCAAGCAGACCCAAGGGCTGGGAGGTTAGAGGCCATGTCATCCAGTTAAAGCTGTTTACATTTAAGCAAGCCTTAAGGAGGGAAAGCAGGTCTATTGCTGCTGTAAAACAAGATTGTCACAATTGCTGTTATATTTCCAAGAAGAGAGATGCTTGTTTTTGCCTTATTGTATTCATTATAAGTCAAAACTGCTAGTCTAGAGCCCTCAAACCTCTTTGATAGTCCTTTTCCAGCAAATAGAAACAACCACATTGAACAAGGATTAGCCTTTCTGTACAGGTGTCAGGCTGTGTTAACAGCAGAGCACTTATTTGTCCCATTCATCTGTAGTGTTTTTGACCTGTTATCCTCCATCTGAGCAGCCGGCATCCTCCTTCTGACTCTTCACCTCAATTTGCTGCTTCACATCCACAAGGCCCAGGCTTCAAAGTTCTTGTGACTGATGTGCCTGTCTCTCCTCATGTTTCAGAAGTTCCTTTTGAAGTAAAAGTTCAGTCTGGAACATTTCACGACCAACTTATTTTCTAGCTGTTTCCTTGATTTTCTATTGATTCCCATCTGCCTTGGTCGGGTGGAAAAGGAGATGAAAAAGAGAAAAAGGAGGGGAAAAAAAGGCAACACCCCCGAGGATGGTGGTGGATCGATGCTAGCTTGACCTCCCATGGGGGGTAAGGTTGGGTGTATTTCTGGTGAAAGTAATTAACCATTTCTGGCTTGACAGTCTGACGTAAAGCAACATACTAACTATAATAATTAGGATTGTGTTCAAATTTCCAAAGCTACCTCAACATTCAAAATTTCCATGCAGCCCCCTCTGCCATCTGCCTTCATATTGAACTCACAAATTGTGTGACCGCGAGACGTTGGTTGTTATTGAAAATCATTAAAGAACATCAAGTTGTGTGCTCAAGGCCAACTTTGAGAACGATTAAGGCAAATATCTGTATCCAAAGTAAGCACAGACAATGTAATGCACTGCATTACTAAATCTTGCCTTGCAGCAGTTTCTCTACTTTTATTGCATCTCTGAGTCTGCTGTCACCAGCCTGACACACTGATCGGGAACTCGGAACACTTTGTGCTACAGCCGTGAACTACAGCGCAGGGGGGAGAGTTGCGTGGAGAAACAGAATGATACTAATCACAATCCCAGATGCTTTCCCTTAAAAATACAAATTAAATTGACATGTTTTTGGCAAGCCACTTATTAATTATGTTAATGTAGTAGACCTTAAAACCTCAATTCACAAACTGCACAGCTGCACGCAGGAGTCTTCTCTGTGTACTCTGTATCCCTGCACTGTATTCCTAGAGACTCCTTACAGCGTTCCCTCACCAGTCGTCCTCCATGGCTTTGGCCAAGCGTGCAAATGGCAAATGGACAGTGGGCGCCCCAGTGGCCCTTTCAGTCCATGTCTTATTCATGAGCATGGGTCAGCGCGATGCCCCTCGTCACACACCATGTCAGCAACACACTCTGTCCTGTGCACTGAAGCCTCTTACCACACTCCCCCTCAAAACCTCTATACCCACTAAAACTCCCGTGACATTTTGACTTTATATGCTGCTCTGCCGCTATCCTGCCTAGCAAAGTAGGTGATAATAGTAATAGCGAGTCGTAACAGCATGAAACACTCAGATGAAAAGTAATCCAATGCAGCATTCAACTCGCAGCCAGTCACTCCTCCACTCTAAGTCACACAGATGCTGCATAAATATGATAATGTGATTACTGGTGGGGTTTTCTTATATCGCAGCACATCAGTGAGGAAAATGTAATGTTGTGGTCAGGCTTCGGGCAAGAATGCAGCCTGCCCATCCCATCAAGCATCTCATAAAGAGCAGAGAGGGGTTAGATGATTACATGGCTCTGTGGTTTCATGAAGATGGGTCCAGTTTCCTGGGAACCATGACATCAGTGGTCTGACATTCAGGATAAAATGTCTACTGTGCAGCACTGGCACTGCTAAGCCAGTGAAGTCAATAAAGTAATAAAGTTGTATTGAGTACCGGGCTTTGTTTAAAGGTCGGGTCTCTTTTGGTGGCCAAGTGAAGGTGCTGGCTGTAGAGGAGGCAGTCGCATTGTCAACAATAATATGTGAGCTTCGGAGAACTGCAGCATTAATTGTGTTCAATCTAAGAGCAAAAAAATTGAAAAAAAGTCCTTTGTCATTTTGACCCGATGTTGCAACAGTTATTCTGCCGTGTTCCCTTTCCAAGGCAAAAACAGTTACAGCCTACACCCCACAATTTCTGTCACTCACTAACAATAAAGCATCCATGTTGAATCTTTGTGAAATAAACATCAAAATGATAGCATCGATTAGGCTTTGTTTTCATTTGTGTGCTTCATGTTCTGTATAGATATATAATTTAAAAAAAAACATTAAGTGCTGGTGCCATGCCCCGTCAGTGGGGCACACCCTGCATTTTGAGAAACACTTTGCAAAAGCAACAATACTGACAAGAAGTTTCCCCCTAGCGACTTTCTTTTAGAGGTTGTGCATAGGTGAGTAGAATGAAGCCAAATTAAGGAACTTCACCTTTATAGTAGCTTCATCTTTTTTTTCTACCTTCCCCTAAGTTCTGGCAGCTTCATTGAGAATCAATTGATCGATTAAATTTTAATAAGACACCAGTGATGGGCTCTCTGCAGGGTTTAAACATCCAATCTATCATGGCCATGGCACTCCTTTCGCCTTGTACTCAGCTCTATCCGTCTCTTTCTTCTAAATGGTTTGGGGAAGGGAAAATTATCTCTTGATTAAAATTTAATTAAAAGCCATTTAAAATGTTCCCTCCTCCTTCAATGCCCTTAACAGAAACAACTTTCCCCTCTAGGTGGGGAGCATCCCACTTTGGTGACCACTCAACTATCCCTGGGACAATGATTATTTCGCAGCTTCTTTTATTGCACCTATAGATCAGTGCAATTAAGGTCCAAAAAGAAGGTTAATGAAAATGCCTTTTTCCTCTTGCTATAGTAAATAAGCACTCTCTAGGGGGTCTGCATGGAGATCCCACTAACTGTTCACGACTATCAATCCTGTTTCTTCCCCAAGTCTAGTTTAAATTTTAGTTGAAGAAAGCAGAAATCAACTCTAATCCACTCTCATTTTATTGATTATAGTGGCTCTGACCTCTCTTGCTCTAACTCGGCTTTGGCTGGAGATCGTATCTTTGGCTCTGTCCCCATGCTGTCCCGCTTGGGTCGAGTGAGATGCAGTGGCAAGGGTCAGGATGCACAGCCACACAGAGGTTGCAACGAGGATCCCATCTTCTCAATTAGCCTCCTCCTGAGTCTTCTGGGCCTTTGGGGGCTCAGGATTTAATTAAGCAATTGAATCGATTTATTCCCATTTGGCTGGCTCAGGCTACACTGGCTCCCCCTGTGGAAAGTAGCAGAAAGTAATGTGCATTTATGTGGACAGGGTGCCATATCTCTCTCTCAGTCCCCTTTAACCACCCTGGTGGCAACGAAGCAGTACTGCTTCTTTCTAGTAAGTCACATTTGAGTGTCTGTGAGCTTATGGATCAGTGTGCCTTTGTCTGTTCATGTGTGTGTGGTCATCCTCCGGCTGTGCTGCTGTGCCTTAATGACCCGTGCAGTGCCTGGGAACTGGGGGTGTCACGGCATCGTGACTAACAGCCTGGGCAGATTGGCTGTTGCCAAAGCCACATCGCACTCCTGGCACACACACACACAGGCACACCCACGCAAACACACATTTCTGCAGTGTGTATCCTGCTGCTTAGATTCCTCTAAATGTGTTTATGTTGCTGTGGATGGCTGCCTTAAGACCTTATTATGAATTTATGTGTCTCCAGGCTAAAGATGTGTGTGCGAGGGCAGAAACGTGTATGTTTTGAGTGCATCAGTATGGAAGGATGAGATTGATTGTGCAGTTGTGACAGACCGCAGCAGGGGGGAACATGTATGTGTATAGCTTAACAAAACATCAAACCAGAGCTGAATTAACCTGCTAGGGGTTCCTGGGGAAAAATAGTGTCCCCTTTATAGCTTCCTGTTTTTTCTTTCACCAGGTAAAATGCGCATGTTGCAGCAGAGATTTGTGAATCATTCTTGCTGAGTTATATTTATATAAATGTAGACAATTACAATCGTATTCAGTGATACTGCCCTAACTTTAAGGCATCAGTCACCGGGTCATTTTAATAATCAGAAATTTTTATTTTGGAACGGACACTATAAGCTTGAATGATTAGGATTTGTTATTAAGATTCACTGTGCATTCCGGCGCTATACTTGCGAGAGTACAGACGGCTCCCAAGGCATTATTTGTTTTTCTACTTTAGTTGTTTATTTAAAAAACAGCCTCAGCACATCTCTAAAGCGTAAACATTTTCAAAAAACAAAAAGAATTTTACCCTAAAACGAGGTCTTGAACTAACAGATGTTATTGTTATTTGAAAAAGTTTGATCAGATATTGCACTTCTGAACTGTTATTCTTCGGTCTTTGTCATTAAGTTTTCCAGATGACACTAAGAGAATATTAAAGTCAAATTATCCACCATTAAGCTGTTTTTGGACATGCTTAGGAGCCCTGAACTTTCTAGATGTGATAATAATAATAATGATACTCTGTCCATCCATTTTCTTATCCGGTTATCCCGCTTACGGTCACACATTAGTTGCAGCTGACATTGGGTGAAAGGCAGGGTACTCACTAGACAAGCTGCCATTCCTTCTAGGTCTTACACAGACAAACACACGCATCACATCTTTACCGATTTAGACTCATAAGTTAAGCTAACCAGTTTGTCTTTGGCTTGTGAGAAGAAAATGGGACTAGATGAAGGAAATCTATGCAAGCGCAGACAGAACAAAGTAACTCCATTGTGCTGCCCCAAATGATATGTTGTTATAATAATAATAACTTTAAAAACATTAGTAGACCTCTCTCAACAAACTTTGTTTTGACAGTTAAAAGTCATGATCATCTACACAAGGACAAGTCACATGGTGGTGATATAAGTGTGACCAAGGATAAGCAGACTAACAGCTGGCAGGGTACATAAGGTTTTTAATGCAAAACGTAAACAGTGTTTAGCGCACCACCTTGAAATACTCTAGCAGAAAGAACTCCAAGGCTCAGTTTTCCACCACAGACGCTCACATGGACGAACCATCGCCCTGAGGCACTTTTTAAAAAATCCCTAACAGTGCTTAAAACTATCTTTTTGCGACAAAGCTTGACTCCACGGGTGAAGGCATAAACCTTTGCAGATTTAGTCCTCTGGCACTTTTGTGGCATTGGGTAATTTCTTCATAGACGATCACAGGCATCTCACTAATCAACAAGGTGGAAGTCTATGGCTTGGTGTTGAGTTTTGGCTCCTTAACTCTTCTTTGTTGTCAGTGTCTGTTCAGTTTTCCTGAACACACAGAAGTGAATCAGTTTAAAATACAGATTTCAAAACAGGTTAGCATACCAGTGAGCTTGACAGTTGAGCTAGATGGAAGGCTTTTAAATGCAGTTGCCGATCGAAAGCCCTTACCAGCAGTAGTCCTTGAGTAGCGGATGATGATGTTTTAGTACATGAAGCTAATGTTTGCTAGCATACCACTGTTGTCAGATATTTATGTCTCCCAACCTTTTCCAGAATCATTCAGCCTGTAGTGTTTGGTTTTCTCCCTGTGAAATATTGCTTTCACTTTAAATCAGTTGAGGTCCCTCTCGCACATTAATTTTAATAATATCCTGCAGTGTGTGTTGAGGTATTATCTCCAAATCTTGTAGCATGTACATGATTTAGATCTGAGAGAAAGAAATTCTCTGAAGTTTCCCCTTTTGTGTGCATGATGCAACCTGATTTCTTAACTGAATGGGATTTTAAAACTCCTGTCGTTTGAGCCCAGCATTAGTCCTATTCTAGGTAACATTTAAGAGAGCAGAGATAGAGGATCTTAGGGATCTGAAAGGAGCATACTTAACAATCATATAATTAATCACGAGTTAGTCCATTTAAGTACTAAAAGGAAATCTTAACATAAATTCTAAAATACTGAAGAGCCTTTGAAATGTGTTTAGTTTTGGTGCATCATGAATCATATGTTTGCTTTAGGAACTCTTAGGTAGGACTATCCACGTGGATCCACGTAATGATGAAATACAAGTTCTGGGAGCTTCACAGACAAGAAAGGTTGAGGCAAGGATTCAAATTTTATTTTCAATTACAAGGTTGGTTTCCACATATGTGCTGCATTGTGTTTCACAGTGATTCCCAATGCAAGCTTTGCGTTTCCCTGAAAGTATGCAAGAACTCCAGGCTGTTGTGGGTTTTCCTCATTGTGAGGCAAGATAAAAGGACCTTTGGTCAACAACAATAGAAGAATCAATTAAGCTATTTGGAAAAACATTACTTTCAAGGAGTTATTAAAGTTCAACAAATATAAGATGACAAAAATAACCCTGTTTCTGATTTTGCCATAATCAAGAAAACTTCTAAGGAAACTCTTGTGACGTATGCTGCCACCACCTCATAATAGAGATTGTTAAAGTTGCTTTGTCTACAAAGAATAAAAAAGCTGACAGTCATACATACACTAATAGAGAAGAAAGTATGTGACATAATTGTCTCCTGATATCACAGTCCCTCAAGACTAAGTAAAAAGTAAAGGAGGCCACTGGTCCATTTGTTGATGTTACACATTTTATGTGTATTGTTTAGTTATTTAATTTAAGAATGAATATACTTGGTGATCACCTCTGTTCAAGAAAGACGTAAGCCACGGAACCACAAGTCAGTGTGTGTGTGTTTGCCTGGAGTTATTCCTTTACCTTTTAAATCTAAAATAAATCTGTTAGAACAGGAGCATTATAAAAGCATCTTGGTTATTCTGAGGCTTAAAAAGAAAAATTAATACTCAGACACTAATCGATTATATTAGATACTCATTTGCAACCGTATTGATCGCAGCAGTGCCATCTTCACCTCCTGACTCAGTCCATGAACAGAGATCATTCACCTTCAGCCCAAAGATTGTACCTTACAGCTAAAGCCAGCATGATTCAGAAGGCGCAACTTCTACTTCAAAGATGAACACTCTTCAGTTTCAGGTCACACTCTTCACAGTCTCACAACTGCTAAGCGAGTAGTTGGTTAGTGTTTGCAGGCAAGCTGGTATTTACCTTATAATCTGTGCGTGACTGTGGCAATGGCAAGGAGATTTTCAGTGTAGCATTGTATATGTTGCTAACAACTTCAAGCAAACCCTCGGCAACCAGTCAGGCAATAAACATTTTTCCCTAGTGACCGGTGGTTACCATGGGGTCAGTGACCAATCTTTAGGCCTGCATGACCGGAACTTAGCAATCAATTTCACAGTGACCACCAGCAACCACTCACAACCTGTTGGGGAATGCTCATTTTTCCCTAGCGACTGGTGGTTGCCAGGCAGTCGCCTGTGTGAGTGAGGCCTTTGTCAAAAAATACTTGAGCTTAGGAATATAATACAATGTCACTAAAATAAAGTAGAGGGCACATTATTAGATATTTTGGTTAGTCTTTGTTTCTGCTATTAAAATAATCATAAAAAATGGTAACTTTGGGGGTTTTTTTCATGTTTTTGTCAAATAAAGTGCGAGAAGGTGCTGGAATCATTTATTTACTATATCATGCATGCACTTGTAAAATTCACTTATGTTCAGTGTCATTTAGTCTACATGGCAGTTCACATTAACAATCTTTTTATAGTAAGGTGGAGCCCCTGAAAAAGACAGAGTGAATGATAATCCAGCAATCCTACAACAGCAGGCAGGAAAAACTTCTTTTTAACACGAAGAGAGCCATAACCAGGCTCAGACAGTGTCAGGAGTGAGGGGAGAAAATACAGATAACAAACAACAAACATTTCAAACATGACATCAATCTTTTACTTGTTATCTTCAATATACGATGCACAGAAACACCCCGGTGTGCATGCTCTCATTGGCTTGTGCTGGCCTGCATGTGTGTTTGCATGTACAGTATGCTGAGCAGCTGAGTGATGACCACTGCAGTGTTCTGGTCAAAGAGCTTTTGGTTAGAAATCACAGGGGACTGAAGGGACTTGATTCACCCTTTGCTTCGTGTAGATATAACCCCTTCTCACAACACACACATGCTCGCTCGCACACACAAACGCGCGCACACCCACAACTCTTGGAGATATGAAGAGAGCGAGGAAGAGAGAACGAGAGGTGAGGGGAAGACGGAGCCCACATCCTTTTAACTGGGTCTCATAAATCACAGACAGCAGCATGGCAGGATTACGTTGTCAAGTAAAAAAAATGTGATTGTGTGTGTGTGTCTGTGTGTGTGTGTTTGTGCTATATAGGTACTTTTTTGCGGTTCTGCCTGGTAGGACAGGTGGCATTGGTGCAGCATTGTTCTGTTGTTGTTTGTTGGGGAAAGAGTACATAAAGCCACCTCACAAGGTAGAGACAGCTGAACAACTTGAAAAGACTCAAATGAAAAGCTGAACAGGTGGAGAAGAAGCTGAGAAGGAGTTGTAAAGGTTTCACGGTGAGGCAGAGGGGGGCACCCAGAGTGTTTGTATATGTATGAGAGAAACTGAGAGTGTGAGAAAAGAATTAGGATGGTTCAGTTGATTCATCACGAGAGAGAGAATGAAGAAAAATGCTTGAAAATGCATTTTGATAGCATGGGGGAAGTGAAGTGGGAGTATATTTAGAGGCAGAGGAGAAAAGATGGAACGAATGAGAGTGAGAGAGATGGCGGGGGAGAGAGTCCATCATAGATCTGTGGTTGCAGCCTTCAATCAATTATTAACGCCATGCAGATTAGCAGCCGAGCCGACAAACGATGCAATGATGGCTGTCAGTTTCCCCCGCACCGCCGCCTACCTCAGGGAATGATGGAGAATGAGAAAACGACAGAGGGAAAGAGGCAGAGGGGGTGAGCAATGATGAGAGATGAGATGGAAAAAAAAAAGTTGGAGCAGACTTGCTCTGTGGTGTGCTTATTCCTCTCAGAGAAAGACTGAAGGAGTTACAACGTGTCTGCATGTGAGGAGTGTGATATGTTAATAAGGCAAGCTGAGCAATGAAGTACAGTCATCTGCTCTCAGCGCTGGATACGGTACAGTTTAGTTCAGTAGATAGAGATCCCGAGGCCATAGTCTAGGAAGTCGTTTGGGAACATGCTGTAAAAGCTTTCTAAGGTACTTATTGTGTTAAAAACTCTGCTCTTCATTTTGGGGCAATATTGTAAATCAGTAAGTTTCATAGCTTTTTGTGCTTTGGCAGATTTGATAATCAGTGAATAATTTAAGCCATCTTTCAAAAAAAAAGTGCAAAAAAAAATCTTTTGGCATTTTAAAAATGTAAAAATATGCATGTTTTATGTCAAGGCAGAGTGACTATTGATGGCTTAATAGAGCGTGGACTTCAAATGTGCTGTTCAATCAATTTTTTTAAAACAGAATAAATCACTGTCAACTGATAAAAAAAGAATATTGGTTGTTAATGAAGTAATCGCTGGTTTTATCTCTAGACTGCTCCATGTTGTAGAGATTATACATTTACAGCATGTAGATCAAATGCATTGATTTTAATTATTTAATGCACTCAAATAAGCAAAAAAAAAAAAGCATTGCCACTGTGCTATTTTTGCTACTTAGTTTCACAAGCCAAATCAGTTCACATCTTTATGAAACCTTTAAAAGCTCATTTTAGTTTCTGTTGGTTCATTTTGTGGCTGATAGTCTCCCTGTATTATGTTCTTCATGTCTTTTATCTTTTCTAAACAATGTTACTGCCATTTGCTTTAAAATGATGTAAAGCACTTTACAGACTTTTTGAAAATGATCTTTTCCTCCTGTTTTTAGAGTCACACTAATAAATTTCCTTTGCTTATTTATTGTTTTAAGCTATTTCTAAATTGTATTTCCAGACATAGAGATTTGGGAATTCACAAATCTCTAAGTCTGTGATAGAAGATTACATCTGTGCCTATCTACTGTTTTAGTTTAAGAAATAGTCATTGCGAGGGGGATTTTGTAATATATAAATAAATAAATAATAGTAATAAATAAATAGAAAACATAGTGCCAAATTATAAAGGAAATTTGGTTATGTTACATAACATGGTCTACTAATAACTGAGGATGTAGCACGATACAGGTGTGAAATTTTAAATAGAGTGCAGAAGCCACAAAGAAAATCATGTAACACCAAGGAGAACAAATATAACTTCAATTCTGCATCAGTAGACTTGAAGAGACTGTTTCCCTTCTGAAGACCCCAGTGTCTGGGATTTTCTTCCCATTTTTTTCCCCCCACGGGTACTTTGTCTAAAAATGTCAGTAGTAGTTTAAAACACAGCAAGGTGATGTTGCCCACTTTTCCAGAAAGTTGGGGAATATATATATAAAGACGAGAACGGTTTTCAGGTGCTGCATTGCAAGCAACCAGCATTGTCAAGGGAAATGATGATGATGACGATGCAATCTGCAAAGGTAAGAGAGAGAGACAGGAGAAAACGGGGGATAAGAGAAGGAAAGCAGGTGAAAAGAGGAGAGCAAATCTTTAGACTGTAGTTTTGTTTGGCCCTAAAATATATAACATAAGGTCTATCAAGGTCACCACAGCTTGGATGCCCTTCATTTGGCACAATTAACCCGCATGCCCATTAGTGCTATATATAGCTATGTATAGAGCATAGAATAGTGTTGAGCGAAGCCCTTTCAGCATGTTAAATATCTCAAAATTTAAAAGTCACTTTGTATTACCCCAGAATGTACCGACCATATAGTACATAATGTTCCGTCCTATATTTACATTATTATCTTTATTCACACAATTAGGTTACACTTGGCTAGAGGAAATAAAACACACTTACCTGGTGATAACACAAAGGCTCAGTATAACTAGTAGACATTTTACATGTCGCCAAATCTGAGCTCTATCTGGAAATGAAAAGCTCACACGAAATGTACATTTTGTCCTGCTCATTTTCTGTTTTTAATGTTAATGTTTAAAGTTTTACATCAGTGGTTCCTAACTTTTGCACATTATAATCTCTCAATATGAAGTAAAGTTCACTGGTAATTACTGCTTTCAGTGTTGTAAATGGCATCAAGCTGTAAGCAGATCTTACACTGAGGCATTTTCAGCCTTTTTTCTTTTTTTTCTTCTAATGTTGTTTCAGTTGAGTCGTTTTCGGAGGCCTGAGGCAAAAAGAACAAGTAAAAGTTTCCAGTTTTTGGAGGAAAATGCAAAAGTCAAGAAAAACACAAAACAATTTTAAGTGGCTAAATAATTTTTTGTAGTCTTCTCTGTAATATAGTGTTATCATCTGAGGTTTGTCGCAAACCACTGATAGAGACTATCTGGAAGACCTAAACACTGATTTTCTGCCACACCTAATTTAGTTATAACCAGGGATTAAGGTATGATCTGGCAGGTAAGGGTACCTCAGGATCCGATTTAGTAGTGCAACACAGAAAAATGGCAGACACGTACATGCTGCTGTGAGATATAAACTGCTCAAAAATGCCTGAAATGATATAAATTAAAAGTCAGATTTGCAAATGAATGTTCATTTCATTTTTTCCCAGTTTCCAAAACATTTAGAATTGTATTTCAGTTATTTCATTGTACAGGGCTAGGTTTGAATAAGGCAATATATGCACGTGTACTCCACAATATATAACCAGCTACCACTATCTTGCTTCCTTTCCTACGGCTTGCCATAGTGAAAAACTTGAGAGTTTTACTAATGAGCGCTACCAGCTTGAATTCAAATTGATGACGCCACCCTTGACCTAATCCAACAGTGAGCATAGAAGCATCAGTCTGACCTGCACCAGGCAAATTTTACCAGGCAATAGTCCAATACTGTAAACTTTAGAGGATCGCTAACCACACAGTTCATGGCCTGCACCTACTGCCCTGCACATCTCACACAGACTTTGAATAACTTGAATAATTATCATTTCGTTTATTGTCAAATTCATTTCAGGTTGTGAAACCAAAAAAATCCAGCAACACATCAACTGCAGAGTCCCCGGGTGGTTCAATGCGTTCTGAATAAATGATTTTTACACACTTTTAATTTCATCTGGTTTATCAAAATGTCAGTTGCTGGCCACTCTATATTTCTGAATATTTTTTCCATCTTACCCTTTGTCCTCTCATTCTTACATCTCCAACGCTGCCATCTGATAAGTACCAAGGCAGCGAGCCAAGTTTCACATTAAACAGATTGCACGTTTGGTGCCATTAGTTGTTTTTTTTTAAAAAAACAGCCAAAATTATCAGTTTTAGCCTGTTTCCCTTCTGTGGCTCTAGTTAGATGTATATGATATGATCTGCAGCATGTGTCTGCATGGGATATAATCTGCAATAAACAGGAAATGGGCTTTTGAAGGTATTGTAATAAGGCTTCGAAGCATTTTGTAGATCAAATAGTTGTTACAAATCTGTCTTCGTCCAACTCTTCACGCATGCTTTCATTACTGATGCCTTTACCCATTCCTTAATGTGTTTGTAGGCTCTCAGAGACCAAGGGCAAAATAAATTAAGCATGGAGACCTGCGTGGTATGTAAGCTGAATTCTAAAAAATTATAGATAAGGGTGTGGTGCTGGTTGAAAAGTGTGTGTGTGTGTGTGAAACACAAGTTAAGGTTTGCTTTCCTTGCCCGAAGGCTCCCTTGCAGGAAAAGAGGTTTCAGGCTTCCCAGAACGGAACAAGGCTTTGCAATTAACCAGAGTGCCACTGATGGAAAAAAAGATGATGAGAGAGTGCTGGTGAAAAAGAGCGAAATGAGAAACTCCTCAGGAAGAAAGTATGGGGTATTTGTGGTCACACTGACCATCTGACTGAAGTGTGTATATATCAGTATCTCCACGGACTGGATGAAGTGAGGTTTAAGTAAGGTCACATTCTCCAGTGTGTTGGTTTCTATCCACTTTTGAAAGGAGGTGATGGCAGGCTGTCTAGTGCTGCACCGCTCTGTCTGTCTTTCTTTTTCGCTGCCTTTCCCTCTTGTCAAGCTAGGGCCCTGCCGCCAGTGGCTGCCTGCTGCACCATCTGTAGCTGAAAAGTGCCCAAAATTCATTAGTGAAGAGAGGCAAGGGAGATGAAAAGCAAAAATCCACCAGGAGAGTGACACAGAGGGAGAGAAAAAAGCAAGCAGGGAAAAGAGGGGACTGAGAGGGCAGGGGCAGTCAGGGTAACAGAAACTGAGTTATGAAGCTTTTTAATGAAACATCTCTTTCAAAGGAATGCAGAAGAGTTATAACAAGGAAAAGGAAGAGCAGAAGGGAAGGGACGAACTTAGAGAAAATAGAGTCAAGTAGGCACTCTGAGAAAATGAGAGGAAAGAGAGATGAGGCAGAGTAAAAAAGAAAAATGAGAGGAATGGAGTGAAGCAAATGGAGAAATGAGGCGGAGACGAAGTGACAACAGAGAGAAAAGCTTGAGGATAGGGGAGCCAAAGAGGGGAGAAGATGAGGAGGACTAACGGTGGTGGTGGTGATGGGGGAGTGGGGGGCATCTGCATGGCAGCAAGATGTTCCTTGAGCCTGTCAGAGTCTGACTAAAGATCAGGATTTGTGTGACACATCTGTACTAAATCTCCAACAACGACATTCTGCCTGCCTCTTTCTTTATCTGGGGAGCTGCGTCTCTCACTCATTTTTATCTCATTTCTCTGTGTTTTTGGAGGGATTTAGTTGTTTTTGATCTGTTATCCCTGCTCTGTTTCTGTCCTGCTTCCATTTAAAATTACGTCATGGTATTTCTGCTTTGTTTGACATAATCTGCAGCGGTAGGTGACACAGAGCATAAGAGAGCAGATTAAATGCCGTAAAGATTCTGAACCTGAAGACTCACGGGTAGCTGGATTTATTCTGCCCATCCAAAAGCAAGTCTCTTTTATTTTCCTTGTACATTATTTATTTTTTGACTCCTCAGATTTCTATTATCTTTGCCCTCTTTTCTGCACTTCATTGCATTTCATTTTTTTTCCTTCGCCCCATTCTCTGACTACCTCAGCATTCCTAGGCAGTGCTTCCTCGCCCTCCACCTCACTTGCTGTCACCTCCCTGAACCCCCCCACCCCGCCTCCCCAACCCTTCCCCTCCCCCAGGCAGCTCTTACGCCGTCATCTATCTGCAGCACTGACTCATGATTCCCACGAGGGCTGCGAGGTGACAGGGATCATAGAGCTTTGTGGAACTTGTATGCTCAGATAAGCAGCTGAATTAGACGTAGGAGAAGATCAGCTGTGGCATTGCAGGGGAGAAGAGATGAGCAAGGGGTTGAGAAGATAAGAAAGTAGTGAGGGAGAAAAAGGAGGTTGAAGAGACATGGCAAAAGGAGGGGAAAAGGGACATTATGGCTGGATATAGCAAAGTATTTGCTAAGATGTTTTACAAAGATTTTACATCATTGCAAATGCAAACACAGACAGATGCAGACATCACAAATGTGGAGTTGTTCTAGGCAAGCGGAATTGCTACACAGACAAGTAGGCAGCAAACGCACAGAGCCTTTGGCACAACTGTGATAAATGAACACTCGGGGTTAGTTGGGAGTTTGTAAATAGAAAAAGTAACTGGTGAGGAGAGTTTCAGCGGTTAAACCTGCTGAGGTCTACACTACTTTTGGCAGAGTCATTCCGACTCTCTATTTGAAGTTGCTGGTTATCCTTGTTTCAACATTTTCCAGTGGCCACATGAGGCACATTGTTATTCATTGTTACTGGTGATTTATAGCGTACCGTTTTTTTTCTTTGTTTTTTTAGGTCAGTACCAGGACAGGTCTGTCTATATTAGCATAAATTCTGTTCATATCCAGGACCAGCTCCTCACACAGGAAAACCACCATGTCATGACGGTTCTTGTTTGGTAGGTTTATTTATTCGTTTTGCTTCTTCTGAAATCAGAAGTGACCATATTTTAATCAGACAGTTGAGTTAATGTAATAATAATTATTATTAATAATAATTATTGCAAAGTAGAAATATTTGAATTCCTCCCATCAAAACTGGAGCACGGACTTCTTGGACTTTGGACATTTTGGAGGGAGTCAGGTTGAGATATTTTCCACGTTTAACCTGTCATGTGTCATAAAGCAAGAAAATGTCTGCTTTAGACACGTTTACACTGCTGGAAATGCTTTTGGTTCTTTTGGGAGTGACCTGGTTAGTGTGAGCAGAATGCAGCACTCAAGATGACCACTTGTTAACGGCAAATGCACCGATCTGTTTGCTACACCGTTCGTTCACATGTCAGCACAATCCTACATTACCCAGAGTTTGCTCTAGGAAGCTGGCAGGTTAAAGAAATGTCTGTTCCAGTTGCATTCTTACATGCAGCGCTGCCAGGTGATGTCCAGAAAGGTTCAGGACTGCAGCCTATGTGTGAAAACTGCTTTTTCAACATCACAAGCTATATTATTTGCAAGGAAATTGTATTAAAAATGCTCTAAAAAGACCCAGAAATGCTGTCAAATTCAGTTACTCTAAGTAGCTGAGGTAATGACCAGTAGATGCAGACTGTGGGCATCCAGCTGTCAATTCAAGTGGCTACGCAATAATGCAAATAATAGTGCAAGCTTTCAGCCATGATATCATTTAAGCTAGTGAGTTGTAAAAAAGAGAAAATGTCAGGTTTCAAGGACATAAGTAATGTTTCCTGGATCTGACTTTCTGCTCTCTTGCTCTAAGAATGCAATTTTAGGGAACTACGTGAAATGACTAGCTTTGAAATAAAATCCAACAGCCATATCGCTACAAGGTAGATATACTAAGGAAGTAAGGAAGACTCGTTGATGAAATTGCACAACAGCATAGAAGAAGTTTTCTTGAAATATATTAATCTGATCTTGTTTCTCGTTATTGTTTTTGTTGAAAAATGTCTTTTTATTTAGGCCTAAATGTACTGATTCAAGCACAATCACGTCGTGCAGGTGGTTAACTTATCTCAGGGGTTCGATTTTAATCCTTTGCTCTACACTCATGTGCAAATTTGGGAAGAAAAAACATCTGGCTAATGTGTTGTCGGGTTCATTTTCGAATCAAGTCCGTGCCGATTCAATAATGAGTGAGTAAATAAATGAGACACCTTGGTAAAAAGGTTTGAACCGCAATAACACTATAGCCCCTCAGTCACTAGCTTAATAGCTGTAATAAAGGCAATTTAGAGTTAGTCTCGAGTCTTGATTTTTATGTTAAGCTGAACCTATAAAAACATTTTGATTAGCAGCACTCAACTTTAAAACTTTTAATCTGTTTTTTGTAAACATTCCTTGTAGTAAAGAATATGCTTTCAGCAGTCATTGCCATACACACCAATTTTAACACAGTTTTTGACATTTGCAATACACCCTAGTGGCTATGCGTGTTTTATTATTAATATTTCAATTTATGTCTCAGGAAGATGGTTACGTCTTGATGTCCCATTGTTCCCTGGTGCATTTTACGCAGGAAATTGTAACGCACTTGAAAAAAAACTAATTATTCTTCAGTTCCTTTTGCTGTGGTTGTCAACAACTGTCAAGGCGATAGAACAAATAAATTGTATGCGTGTATCTAAATTTAATACCTGCTATTATATTGTCATATCGTTATATGCATTTGAATAAGGGATGTCTGCAGCCTTCACATGCTTGTGCGTGCTTTTGGGCACGCAGTAGTAAAATTGTTTTGCAGCTCATTCACACATGAGGGAGAAGGAGGCAGAGATCATTTTCAGTGCTCCACATGAAGGAGCATTAATCCAATTCAAACAGCTCCAAGGAGACGGCCCTCTAATAACTTATGGTGACTTAGGAATCTGTTTATATTTGTAACAGTGCACTGAAAGATTAATAACGTCCACAATAGGAGTTATACGGCAATATCTGCAAGAAAACACAAAAACAAAATGCAGAAACCCATGTGTAGAGAAAATTGAAAGGCAAATTAGCCAGTGGCGTTGTATTTAATTACACATTGCTTCTGTCACAGCTGTAGTTATGCTACTGATTTCCTCCTATTCCTCGGTAGCCTCGGGCTTTGGTAAAACAGCTTCATCAGGAGCATGAGCCAGCAGATTCATAAGTGGCTCAGTCCACCAGGGTTGACATAAACGCACAGCTTAGTTTCGCCCCAAGTAACTGGCTGCATGCTTGTTTCCCCTCAAACAGACTATGACACATTAATTCACCTTTACCTCTCTTTTCATCTTTTAGTTTTTCAGTATTTTCTGGATGCCAAACACAAACCCCTCTCAGTTTTGCTCAGCTGCAAAGATTAAATGGACTCTGTATTGATTGCTCTTTTCAAATGCACTGGCCTTTCTAAAGGAATATCAAAAGCATACCATCACCTAGTGAAAGAAGGGGCTGGAGGGTGAAATAGGTGGAGGTGTGGGGGGCCAGACTTTTCTTCAAAGTCTGAATTTTTATTTTTTTTTTAACTTAGTGGGCCTCTTTGCTCAGCAAAATGAAGAGGCCAACCAGTTGTCATGTGAGCGAGACTATCGTGCTGTCGAGAGAATGGATAAGGGCTTTTCTGCAATTGAGCAGTGGCAGTACGCTGGCGATGCCAAAAGCTAGCCGGGGTGTCATCCGGCTCCCATCTGGTGTGCAACAAGGATGCTGAGAGTAAGACAAGGGAGCCCCCGTGATTTGGTTAAGGAGAATACATTCTAGCCAAGAAAGCCAGGTAGCTCATAGAAGAAAATGACGTCAAGCAAGCTCCCTCCAACTTACAGGCCTGAGCTTGTGCCGGTGGCTTGAATGTCTGCCACATGCTCTCCAACACAGCTGTAGCCAGACAAAACTGGCACAGCGGCTATGTGTGCAGGATCTAGTGGTGACAACTCACAGCACTGGAGCAACAATGGTGAAAGCTGCTGCGATTCTGAATGCAAATGAACCCCATCCACAGCTGTAAGGATAGCTGTGGGCACAGCCAGGCGGCATCTAACTGCACACAAACAGGGAGAAGTGTGCAAACACTTGCACAAAAACACACACTTAAAATACACACACACAAATATTCACAAACATGCGCGTAGCAAACAGATTTATACAATTTTGCAAATGCACAAATTCACATTCATTATCTCTTTGCCCCTCTCCCACTCACAGGCGCGCACACACACACACACACACACACAGATGCTTACTTCATCTTTACTTGCCAGCATCTTAGTGCACTGCAGCATGCCTACCTTCCTTTTCTCTACCTCTCCCATTCGGTCCCTCTGGGGCTCCCTGCTAAGCAGGTGTTAGCTGATTTCTGTTCCCTCAGGTAATTCTGTTTTGTTCTTCGCAGCAAGTACTACTGCTGTGAATTATTCTGACAGAACCTTACTCTTGGGCTCTGGCCCTCACCTTCTCCGCCCTCCTGCCCCAGACTATTTTCCTTTTCTTTCCCCGAACTCTGCGCCTCCATCCGTTCTTCCATGCTTGGATCTCCTCCCTTACCATCCCCTGTGGTGTGGATAGCAAAACCTATGGACAAGCAGCCCAGCGGTCCAGAACACATTAGCCTGCACACACAAACACCCGTGGCTGCCACAGTGAGTATACACACCCACAAAAATGTTAACTCAAACACACATGTCGAGAAATGTACACACATACATCAATTCACGAACACACACGTCCTTAAATGTAATTCAGGGGCACTTGAAACCATCACATTCCAGCAGTACACGCAGTTATTTTTGCATTCATTGAGCTTCAAGTGTGTTGATGGAAAAATGTTGCCGGTTTTCAGTTGCCAAAATTTGGTTCCCTTCTGTTTTGCTGTTTGCAAAAGGCAGAGACAAAGAATGACTTATTTTAGATTGCTCATTACCACGGCAGTTTCAGACACCAGCTAATTGCCCTCCATTCAGCCATTACAATTAACTGGTCTTTTTGCTCTGTTTGAGTATATTACATATTTTGCATATTTCAACAAAAATATGTCGTTATCAGAATGAAATGAATGGAAGTGGGAAAATTAATAAGCTAAGTCAGTAGTTGTGCTGTAAAGGCTTATGCATGCATGCAAAAAAAAATCTAAACAAAAGCTAAATTAAATCTTTTCTTCTGCTCCACAATGACTCCAGACTTTGTTCGAAATTCACTGAATGTATTTGCAGCGTATCTTTTGTCTTTCGTGGAAATTGCATGATTTCACTGTAAGTTAATGTCCAGATTAACAGAAGTGGCAGTAATTTTCAGGCTTTTGTCAGACTCTGTTTTTCTCATTATTCCTACTTTTCAAGTCTATCATAAATGACCATTGGCAGCTTATATTGCCGTGGTCATCCATTTCACACGCATACGGCCCAAACACTCGACGGACTTTTTGATGCCTCATTCCTTTTGACTCCACTTTACAGCCAATGGTCCTATCAAAAATAACTGTGTCCATGCTATTACACTTCTTTGTTTCCTGTCGCTATCGGACGGTAATTGCTGTTTTTATTGTGGCCTCTTAAAGGCTGGAGTGTAAACTATAGGGCAAGCCTCGCCACTGTGCTGGAAGCTTAATCGCGTGGCTGGAAATATTTACTCGGTCTCTCAGCGTTGCATGAGTAGATGTGCCATAAAGATGAAAAATATGGAAAATCAGAACATAGTGAGATTTTTATTGCATATTTCATTGTGAAATGTGGGTAACTTTTATCTTTATTTACCTTATAAAAATGACTCACTGTTTTGTTTTACATGTAAGCTTTGTGTTCGGTAATTTGTAACAGTAGAGGAAAGTTAACAGAGTTAAAAATGAACATTGTGTGACATTGAAATGTCCTAGCAAGAAAAATGACAGGATCAGCCATTTCAGCAACTGACGAAAACAAATGACAAAGCCTCCGAGCAGATGTAGAAATTATGACTGTTGCCCATCGGGAAATCGACTCCTGTTCATTTCCAACTTCCCTGCCAAGACTCAATGGTACTTGAAGGATAACTTTGCTTTATACGTTTTTCTTATTGTCGACAGACATCAAGAAAAGATAGAAACTAGTATTGTTTATGCACTCCAAAAGCCTGATTTAGCTATTTTCTTGGTGCTATAGAACCTCGCTATTATCCCCAAATTAATCAAAACACATAACTCACTCACACTACTATACAGCATGCTGTATTTGTGCAGTATAAAAAATGTCAATACTATTTGGAAAATGTTTCACAGTCTAATAACAGTAATCATTTTTGCAGTTGGAGAGCCTGTAAAGTGTATAGTCAGATGCATGTCTCTTTTCATAGCCTATTGTGTCCATATGTTTACTTTGGGCTACATTTCCTTTAAAGGTGTACATGTGTTCAGTCCAACAAGCATGAATATATTCTACTATATGCACTCATCAGCCACTAATTTAGTTATAGCTTGCTAGTACTTGATTGGACCATCTTTTCCTTTCAGAACCACTTCAGTTCAGACACAAATTCAATAAGGAAACGTTACTCAGAGATTTTGGTCCATATTGACATGATAGCATCAAACAGTTGCTGCAGATTTGTCAGCTGCTGACTAACCAATGGTGTGAATCTCCTGTTCCACCACATCCCAGTGGTGCCCTGTTAGATTCAGATCTGGTAACTGTGAAGGTCATTTGAGGCCTCCAGTGAACTTACTCCCATGTTCAAGAAGCCAGTTTGAGATGATTTGAGCTTTTGACATGGGGCATTAACCTGCTGGAAGCGGCCATTGGAAGATGGGTACACTATGGTCATAGAGGAATGGACGTGGTCAGCAGGCTGTGATATTTACAGGATACTCAGCTTGTACTAAGTGGTCCAGAGTCTTCTAAGAAATGTCCCCTACACCATTACACCACCATCACTAGTCTGAACCAGTGATAGAAGGCAGGATGGATCTAGGTTTTCTTATTGATTGTGCTAAATTCTGACTCTACCAGGCAACATTTTTCCAGTTGTCTATTTTGGAAATTCAAATTGTAGCCACAGTTTTGTGTTCTTAGATGACAGGAGTACGGACCTCTGCTTCAGGGTTTAACATATTTTGTGTTCTACTGCATAGCTTGGTTGTAAAAAGTGGTTATTTAAGTTATTGTTGCCTTCCTGTCACCTCAAAGCAGTCTGGCCATTCTTCCCTGACTTCTGGCATTAACAAGGCATTTTTGCTCAAAGAACTGCCACTTATTGGGTGCTTTTTCTGTTTGTTTTTTTCTGTTCTTTTTCTGTAAATCCTAGAGATGGTGAGTAGTTTCAAAAATTCCACACCTACTGGAACCAGTTGCTTCAGTCCCCTTTCTGCCCTACCCCAACTTCAGCAGGTTGTCTTGACCACATCTAATTGTCTAAATACAATGAGTTGCAGCAATGCAAGTCAGGCCGCTTAGATATTTGCATTGGCATTATTATTTTTATTTGCAGAACTGTTTGGTCACTTTGTTAACCACATGTCAAAAGGCAAGCATGATCCACATGCAAAAAGCTTTCCCTCTATTTTTTGTTTAGTAGGGTGTCGATTCCCACACCCTGTGGCGTGATGGAAACACCGAATTCTACTTTACTTGGACTGTGATGGCTTACAAGAGCCTCACAAGAACTACACTTTGGACACTGTGTTTGTAGTAGATTCAGATGTAGTAGAGCTCAATGGAAACAAGCTAAGAAATGTCAAAAGAAAATTTATAACGATCGGTGCTAATAGGATCAGAGTTCACTTTGTGAAGTGTCAGGGATTTGTAATATCCAGCAGTCCAGTTTCTTATCCATATTAGGGTCTGGAGGTTATCCAAGCTGTCATATGGTTACCAGTTAATCATAGCGTAAACACAAAGAGACAGACATTCACACCTAATAATGGCCACTGTTGCTTATGTAAACTGCAGCAAGCGCCAAAAGAAACATCACAACCGCTGGCACACGCTGTGCTTTGATGTCGTTTTGGCTTGTTGTGCATCTCTCGATTTTTGTTACTTTGGTACACTCATCCAGGTTGGAGACATGAGTGTACGAGTGGGTTGGTCTTTGGTTTCATTTCAATGATCAATGTTGAAGCGCAAAAATCCCCAGATTGAAGAGAGAGAGATGCAGCAACAACTTGAAAAGTGAAATATTCTGGAGACACCTTTGAAACACTTAAGTTAATGATATCAAGTGTATCTACAGAGTATCTCTCTTAGAAGACCCACGGTAAAATAGAAAACATACACACAAAATAAACTGAATCTAACACCAAGGTGCACATCTGCAGCTTTGATTTACTTGGCGCCATAGAAGGCATCATGCTGCTGTTAGGTTGTCTTGCTGTAGGTATGATATTCCTTTTGTTGCCAATAAAGTATGTTATTGTCAGAGGAAGTCGGATGGCGAGCTAGTTGCAGTGAATCAGTATTTTAAGCTTCTCTTTTAAAGCTGTGACAGCACTTAACCACAAATCTGTCAAATTACCAGTGCACTGGGTGTATTTAGGGGGGTCTACAGGGCCTTGTGTACAGCAGGCAGGAAGGCAGGCCGGCACGCGCCTGTGTGCGCTCGCTGAAAAAGGAAGTAACAGTTTAACTGCTATATTGATCTCAAGAGTGCTAAGGGGTTTAGGCGCCAGTCCAAGGAAAATAGGGGGTAAAAGAAAGCGGTGTGGGGCTCGTCCCTGGTTTTAGCACGCTCGGCTTTTCTCCCCAGCCACGCTTGATTCAATGGTAAAGATCTGTGGCTGCCCATTGAAGTTGTACAACTGGTGCATTGAGTACTGTATGGCTCTGTGCACTCTGCAGTGCTCTATTGATTGATGTGTGAAGAGGGATTAGTAGGTGGGAGGGAGCTGAGGGAAGGGAGACGCTGGGTGGGAATGAGCGATCAGAGGCGGAATTGTGGATGCAGCATGTGTACAATAAAAAGGGGCAGATGTCACATCTTTGGTGAGGCCAAGCTAGACACCCGGGGGTGATGACCTGCTTTTCTGTACATGTTGATGGTTTTCATCCTTGTGAGTTCAAGCACTGTTAGCAATTGCATATGTGTTTTTATATATCTGGTCCCTGCAACAGCAGAAAAATACACGACCTTGAGTGACGAGCAGCTAAAAGTCCATCCTGTCCTCTCAATGCCTGAGAATGAGCTTACTAGAGCACTTAATGCCAAAATAAGCTTCAGTCACGTAAACACTCATTTTAGTCATTCCACTGCGTTGCTTCAGCAGGAAAAAACATATTTGGTCTGAAAGGGGAAAAAATGATATTACCAGACAGATTCAAAACAATTCATTCACCGTGACTTCCCTGACATTTCTTAGATTTCCTGTCAAGTGGAATCCCGCCGACATCCATTTTGCTTCACCAGCAATTGTGAAAAGCAAGCGACCTGCATATCCATCTTGTTGTGCTGTTTGAGTGAGGGATCCAGGTGGTTTCTCACTGCTTGCCCATCACTCTCTCTTTGCTCTCCTGTTGCTCTGTCCCTGACAGGTGGTGCTGAGGTTGGAAACAGCCAGGAGGGGAGTCGGGGATTTCATTGATAGGGTGTAGACGGTTTGAATGAGCAGTGAAGTGAAAGAGAAGAGGACAAGGAGGAAGTGGGTAGGAAAGGGGTTAGTGGTTGGGGAGCTCCAAAGAGGTGGACATGAGGTTGGATTCGGGCCGTCCAGAGTTAATGGGCTCAGACGAGGTAGAGAAAGGGATATCGGTGCTGGTTAATGTTTAATCCCCCCATCCCCAGCCCCTTGTCTCTTGCCTGCAGTTCCCTGCATCTGATAATCCTTGGGCTGCCTCTCTTCATCATCAAGGTGTCGAAGGGAAGTGCCTCTGTAAATATTTAATTGGCTGCAGCATGCCGGTGTTAATTATGCAGGTGTGTTTTTCCTTTGCTTTGCTCTCTGCCCCAGCATTTTTGTCTATGTCCTTGCACTTTTCTCCCCTTTCATATTAATATTTCCCTATTGTTCCCGCTTTTATGGTTGCTACTAAGGCCAATACTGGTATTATCACGCAAAACTACTGCTACAAAACTGCTATATCTGCTTCTCTTGGTGTAGTTACTGTCAGTACATGCTGTAATTGTGTATTCCACTACAGCTTTTTCTCTTTCTCAGTAACTTTCTTTCACCTCGCCCCGGTTATCAATCTTCAGCTTTCCCCTTCCACCTTGTGCTATACCTCTCTCCTTCTCTTTTCAATTTCAAAACCACAGCAGCCCCCTTTAAAATGGATTATTGTTATGGGTTTCATTATAGCCTCTGCTGTTATCCGTCTTGACGCCAATCATGCTTTCAGAAGTAGCTTTCCCTCCTCTCTGTGTTTATTTGATCGTCAAGGGCAATGCGAAATAGATGAACAGTACAAAGACAGCCTTTCAAGGACTTTGCAGGCTAAAGTTGTACAGCTCAATAGGGCTATACTCATAAGTGTCTGCCAGTAGCAAGTGCAATTACAAACAGGCGCATGTAAAAGTCAAGAGAATACAAATCACATAATAGATGTCTCGTGGGTACTGAGCAAGCAGCCTTGCAATGCTTTTACAGACAAAAAGACACAATGTAGGGGAGCACAGAGACAAAAACACTGGACCACAAGTGGAGGGAATTATGACCAAGTCTACATTATGGGCAGCAACAGATAAAGTGTTATCCACAGATGAGCAAAAGAGGTTTCTGCTTCTGCAGGGTGTATAAAAACAGAATTGAGTAGCAATGCAGTAGTATTGTGTAATCCCCTAGGCATCCCCGTACAATTTTATTCTCTTAAAATGTCAAATCCAGACTTGAGGCGCAATGCTATGTGCAGACAAAAGGCTTAAGGGGGTCATCTGGACAGGATTCAAGGATGCATTTGTGTCTATGCTTGTGCATGTATGATTCTGGAGGAAGGAGGTTCCATTTGTGTGCTAAGCAGGTCGTAGCAAGGACGAGAGATACCAGTAGGCATGACAAGACTGTATCTGGCGTTGACAGCAGCGAGCAGGGAAATTCAATATGCCGGTGGCCACACCAACACCAGGGCTGGCTCTGTTCTTTATTATTCATTCTCATCAATGTTTTTCCCCATCCTTGTTTCAGTGTAGTAAAACAAAGTGAAGATAAAATATTTGTGTGTGTATGTTAGGTAAGCTAGGTAGCTGGTCGTTCAAGATTCCCCGTTGGCAAGCACATTCCTTAGCTGGGTGTCAAGATTTCTGAATCATCCAGGTGGGTGCAGTTTATCATCCTATATGCTGAGGGCCCCAGGAGGGAGAAGAGAAAATGGAGGATTTGAGTTAGGGATCAATAAAGCTGAATGCAACAGAGAAAAGTGACATCTGAAGATTCTGTTTTGGCCATGAAACAGCACAATAGTGTTTCCACACAGGCCTCATTATTGTTTTGTTTGGCCGCGTCTGTTGTGTTTGACCAACAACATTTGAATTAATAGCCTGAAAGGAGTAAACACCATGGTGGGAGACACATGCTGTCATTCAGTGAGATGATGTTTACATTTTGTTTTACACTCAACACTCCCAGTTCACACTGCGGAGCCACTCTTTTTGTTCCTTCGTCAGAAGCAGGTACTGACTAATTTCCATCAGAAAACATTG
Source organism: Neolamprologus brichardi (assembly GCF_056152115.1). Lineage (NCBI taxonomy): Eukaryota > Metazoa > Chordata > Actinopteri > Cichliformes > Cichlidae > Neolamprologus > Neolamprologus brichardi. The sequence continues at coordinate 22,381,296 of NC_142114.1, read as the reverse complement.
TTTTATCAGGTAGTTTAGACACATGTACTGCTGCGTGTAGGACACAAATTCAGATCAGGTAATTCATGTTTGTGTTCATGACTGGATGACTTGGACAGTCATTTCAAAAAAGGAGTACAGTGAACCCAAAGCACATATATTTCTATTTACAAATTAGGGCTGCCAGAAACAATTATTTTGATAGTCGACAGTGTCACCGATTATTTTTGCGATAAGTCAACTGATCAGATCACGCATCCATGTGCACATGTGAAAACTATAACTTTAATCTGAAAAAAGCCAAACAATAACATTTTTAAGTTATCGAAGTGACCTATATATCATGTTTAACCTGAATAGCAAAGGACCGCGGGGGTTCTGAAAATGATCTGCTAGGAGTCCGGTGTTCTCACCGGCTCTAGTGAGCCTTAACCTTCCGGTCAGCTCGTCTCCAAAAACGTCGGTGCACTTTTGTGATGTCCTGATAAACTGAGCAGATATTTGAAGTTTACACAGCTACATTCTCGCCTGAAAATATCTTAAAAGTTTATTTTGTGACCCAGACAGAGCAATAAGAGTAATATTAAAACTAAGTAGCTGTCGCCATTGTTGGAAATTGGAATTGGCTGGGCCGCGCTATGAATCCTGGGATAGGTTGGGCCACGAAGGATACGCCCGACCCATCCTTCAAATCTGCGGAAAAGGAGGACACATTTGTTGGAGTCTTCGAATTTGGACAGCCTTCCTCGCGTCACTGTCACGTAATCAGCCTATAAATGCGAAGGATGCAGCCCCTGAATTTGGACACAGCTACGATACCGAGCTCCTTCTTCTTTTTTGGCATTTAACGGCAGCGGGCATCCTTGTAGATGCATTGCTGCCATCTTCTGTTTCAGTTCGTTATTACACTCTTAAATCCTACTGCTTATTCCTGTGTCCTTCGGGATCTTACAAAGCTTCAAACGACGTGTCAGCTATTAAATTAGTCATCAACGATGACATAATAGTGACTAGTCGACTAATCGTGGCAGCCCTATTACACACATACACACACACATATATGTATGTATGTATAGATAGATAGATAGATAGATAGATAGATAGATAGATAGATAGATAGATAGATAATTTTGGGCATGTAGCCCATCCCTGTGGACTTGGTTTGTATGCTTTGCCGTCTGTATTTTTATCATCGCGGAGTCGTCCACCTGTCAGGCTCATAATATTATGGCTGCCTTTTACAGAATGCTTTTCAGGAAAGTGTATGGTCCCCGCACTGCTCCGAGGGCACCTTTGTCTCAGGACAGAAGTGTTTTCTCAAATACAAATGCTGGTCCCGTTGCATTGATGCATTCGAAGTGACAGGGGTCAAAAAGGGTTATACAGTGGTGAGCTTGTGCTTGAGTCAGGTAGATATTATGCTAAATGTTTGTGTAAGTGTGTTCCTCTGTGTCATTTTTTTGACTCCCGTGTGCCTACATGAAGTCACATTTGTATTTTCCTCAGGGAATGCGAAGGGAATCTTTTCTATTTTTGTTGTCACGGTGGCCTCCTTTATCATGATGGGTTTGGTTCGTAGAAGAGCGTGTGGGTGTACCCACAGACTTGCTCGTCTGTGATTTGTCCTGTGATTCACTGTGGGAGAGGAAGTGTGTGGTGAATGTGTTGACCTGGTTATCATGTTTTGCGGCGCTTAGGAGCGCAGGCAGGGTGATACAGGTTTTAGAATGCAAGGTGCCAATCGAGCTGTGAAAATGGGAATTGAGTAGGGAAATGGGAATAGCTCCCTGCTGGTTTGTAACCTTCGCAATGTTGTGTGGAGCATTCAGCGTATGCACACATCTTTTATTCAATCGATGTGAGCGCACGTGTGTGCTGCATGCGTGTCTCTGTGCTTACATTATTTGATAGAGTGCGACTTTTCTCTGCATGTGCGTCTGTAATTGTGTCTGTGGGGTAGCGTATTCATGACATCATGTCACACAACAGAATTGAATTAACCTAAATATAGTCTAGTGGGTAGAGAGTATAGAGCACTTGAAAGGGAACAGCTGAGGGCTTGAGCTGAGGACCATCTAAGTCTTAGATGGAAAGCATAAGCACTGCAACGGTATGCAATATTACTCCAGAGTAAAAACCACAGACAGCTTTTAAACACTAGACATGATGGCTAATGCGCTACGCCCCTCCTTTAAGCTGTTCTGAGAGGAAGGGAGAGATGAAGCCAGTTCTGGGATCCTTGGCCAGCCTAGATAGCGTAGCAGCAGCGCCCATTAATGCGATTACAGCTTTTAGTGGGAGATTTTCAGGGCCAGTTTTATTCTGAGACGTCATTAGTTTATCCTCCTTTCTTGTTTCCCGTCGGTGTGTCAGCAGACAAATATACACATTCACATCGAGGAGCAACCTAAACTCTGATTGCTCTGATTGCTTATACGCAAAATGAGCCGCATATGCACTGGTTCACATGCATGTAACCAACGCATGACTTAATGAACACACATGCGTGATTATAGCCTAGATTTGCCATTGTGCAGCCACAAAAGTTATTCCACACTTATATTTACAAAAAGTCCAAAGAGAACAGGCACAATTAGTCTTTATTTAAGAGATGATAAATTAGTCTGTAGTGCAGTTAGCACAACTGTCTGCGCTGCAGTTTGAAAACCTTTTGATTAGCGGTACAAAATGTGCGTTATAATTCAGAAGCCTTTGTCATTATTCTTTGTAATCAAAACATGATTTCACAAAGACCCTTCTTTAATTTAAAACTCCCATTTCCCATTTATTTAGTGGTGCACTGCCATTCATTTTGGGTCTCATCTGTTCGAAAATTCTTATACGGCATGCTTAACATTTCGTGGAATTTGTGTGGCTGCTTAACAAACCGTGAGGTTCTTCTTAGCAACTCAGTGCAGCAGGTTCATTTCATAAAGTCACCATTTATTAAACCTCAAGGCTAGACAGCAGCAAAAGCCTATATTGAGGTCATCTTTCAGGCAGTGGGAAGAAAAGATTGTCAGAGATGGAGGGAGGACACAAGCCGCGATATCTAGTGTCATGCTGTGTTTTGGCAGAGTTTAGATGGACAGAGCCAGGCGTCTTACTGGGGAGCGGCTTGCCACAGTAGGCAATATCACTGCCAGCATATAAGGTCTTTGAGTGCGGTCCAAAAAAGTTTACGAAATGACTTCAAACTGTTTACTTTTTTTTTCTTCGTACCTGAGTGTGTCAGACACTCAGGTAAGCACTCAGGTGCTCTCAGGATTTGTGTCCGTTCTTGTGTCAGTTTGTAATATATGTTTGTGCTATTGCAAGCATGTGCCTGTTTTCTGTGTGGGTGTGTGTGTGCGTGTGTGTGTGTGTATTGGTAGGCAGGATGAGCATCCCTTCTGTTACCGTTGCTGTCCCTTCATTTCACGCTCCGGCAGCTCCGCGTGAATCCTCTTCCCTTTGCTCATTATCAGTGCTGTTCAATGAACGAGCAGCCCACCAGAATGCAGGGTAAAACCAAATCATTATTCAAGTATGGGGGTCAGTGCAGACATTGTGACTCTTTTGTTTAGTATATTTATTACTTTCCCTTCAGAGCGAGCAGGATGCAGGACACATCTCTGGCCTGAATGATTTTGTGAGGTGGTCGATCTTTAAGTATCTTACCTGAGATAGATGAACACTAGCGGAGTGTCTGGTGTTTTTATTGGATGCTGATTGCACTCTTCTCTCATTTTTCTTGGCAGGGTCCAGCGTGCACGGAGCAGAATTCGGGCACCTGCCGGACAACATTACAGTGCTGGAAGGCGAAAGCGTTACTTTGAGGTAACTCTTGATCCTACACGTGCACCGACTGATTACATGAAAAACATGTTTGCCTTCCCACCACCTGTCACACTGGTATAATTGCCAATCCTCTGTCACATAACTTCAATTAGGCATCCTATCCTGTGCCATATCTTCCATCTCTGTTTATTGTAGCTAACTGACTAATATCTGTCAAATGTCACTGGAGTCACCCAGGCCTTCTGCAGTCATATTTTCTTTTAACTTAGATGTAACAGTAATGAAGTCCAGTCCTGCTCGGTTGGTGGACCGTCTCTGCATCCAACCACAACTACCTAGCTGTGAGTGATGAATCAGAAATCACAGCTTTTCCCTGCTCCCAACCAAGCAAAAAAAAAACCAGCCAACTTGTTTTTTTTTCTCCTTGCATAGATGTGACCTGGCTTGGCAGTACACTCAGCAGTGCTAGAAAAATAGCGCCCCCCCCCCCCCCCCCCCCCCAAAAAAAAAAAAAAAAAAATTCAAGTCAACATTACTTCCATCACCTTTAAACCTACATATCTCCAACAGCTCTGAGCAAATTCTCAAGTTCCCTTTTCTTTTAAAAGAAGACTGGACTTCTACAAAGATCAAAGCTATTATTCTGAAGCCAAGTACATTCTGTCAATTTTCATTAACATGAAAATGTCTCTCTAAAAAATTTAAATTAAAAACGCTGGAAACTCCATTCTTTTCAGGAAATTTAACTTTAATGGTTCTATTAATAAATGTAGTAATGTGTATAGGATTGTTTTGAAAATTGAATTGAAAGTTTTTCTTTAGACACTGGCTACTTTTTTACAGTCCTTGTACTTGAACATTTTCAAAGAAAGGTTTTTTTGTTTGTTTGTTTTTAATGTATTTATATATTTATCGTATATTTATTTGTTAAGTCAGTTAATGACCTATGAATCAGTTATCTGTAGAAGAAGAACCTACCTCAAGGGATAAACTAGTATTGTGTCTTTACAGGACAACAGAGAACCAATTTTGAGGCACTTTGTTACTAGCAGCCTGTTGCAAAAACACATAATTTGTTCTCATTTCTTAGTTGAAACTATGAAAAATGCCACAGAAAGCAGAGTTTGACAGGCGTAAAATAGTTTTTTTGCACCAACAAAGTGATTCTCACAGAGCTATTAGCCAAACAATATGACATATCTCAGCCTAGTGTGCAGTGTGTCTTTAAAAAATTAAGGAAGTAGAGGACAAAAGTAGCAGGCCTAAAATACTATGTGCAGCAGATAACCAGTATCTGAAAGTCATGTCCTTAAGAAATTAGAACAAATTCAGCAAAGACCTGACACAGGACCTGAGAGATGCATTTGGCAAGTGGTTGATCCATCTACTGTTCACTGAAGCCTCATCAAAAATGGTCTCGGTGGAAAGGTGGCTGCCAAAAAGCCATTCATAAGGAATGGAAACAAGTGGAAAAGGCTGGGAGAGAAACATCTGAGGTGTGCCAAATTACTCAAGAACTGGACTGGAAATAAGTGGCAACAGGTTTGACGCAGTGATAAATCCAGATTGGAAATTTTTGGGTTCAAGTTACTGTTAATATGTACAGAGGAGGTCAAGAGAGAGATACAGCGATGAATGTTGAAAGCTATCTGTAAAACACAGTGGATGCTCAGTCATAGTGTGTGGCTACATTTCAGTCAGTGGTGTTGGGTATCATGTCAAAATTGATGGAATTATAAACTCGGAAAAATGCCATCAGATTTTGATCAACCATGCAATACCATTGGAAGGTGTTTAATTGGGAGCACCTCCATTTTTGAGGATGATAATAATCATGATCACACAGCCAGTGGAGTGAATACCTGGATAAAAAAAAAACACACACACAATGGAACACTATCATTCATGGATTGGACTCCCAAGAGCCCGGACCTTAACATTATATTTCATTTCAAGCAGTATGGGATCATCTTGACACAGTGCGGAACAAAAGACAGCCAACAGCCAAAGAAGAGTTTTGGAAAGTCCTTCAAGAAGCCTAATGAACTATTCCTGAAGACTAGTTAAAGAACTTACTTGAAAGCTTGCCTAAGAGACTTCAGGATGTGTTAAAGGATAAAGGTGGTCATACCAAATATTGGCTTTCAAGCTCATTAGAAGTTCATTATACAGCATACTGTATTTCCATTTATATTTTCACATTTCCCATTGTCTTAAAAACTATAAACAAATGAGGGGTGGCTCAAGACCTTTGGCTTATTCTAACAGATAACATGCAACACCCGGTGATTGGGTGTGGGTTGCACTGTCACTTCACAGGGTATCTTAGAGAGTTACCCCGTACATGGGGAATAACGAAGTTGAGAGATAGTTTTCACATGATAAAGAACGTTTGGTTATTTTGTAATGTTGGTTCTCTGAATGAGAGACTGTCCAGCCTCAGGCTGCTTGGAGACACATTCCGATTATACCTTTACTGGTTTCATGTCTGCAGAGCTGTTTTATACGTAAGCTGTGGGTCGTGGCCAGCCTAGCCGGAGTGTCTTAAAGAAGTATCAACTAGCCATGGCCTGGGGGGCGAGATAATTCACTGTACATATGGAATATGTAAGGAAGTGGAGAAATAGCCTCTCAATCAGAGAACCAAGGTTTCAAAGTAACCGAATGGTCCCAATGTTAATTAGAGGGTTTAAAAGCTTCGACAGTCTGGCTGTGAAGGCATGTTTAGTCTATGCCGGTCAGCAAATATCTGTCATACAAAAGACTAAAGAGCTTTATAAATAAACTACATTTTAATGTAAAATCACTTGTGCCCAAGTGGCACAAATACTTGTGTTATGCTTGAGACAATGCTGTTTTGTTGGCTTTGATGCGGGCCATTAAGATGAGGCGCATTTGATGCTATTATGGTGCTCATTTCCTCTGGGCTTGCAGTCCTCTAGCAACATCATCAGTGCAGAAGTGATTAATTTTAAAAATAGATTAATAGAGCGTTTGTACACAGATAATGAATTTTTATGATGTATTCTTTCTCAATTCAAGCACACAATGCACAAACAGAAAACTAAGCATAATCTAATCTTAATTATTTCTCTTCCTTTATTCCTCTACCTGCTAGGAACACGAACATTCGCACATGTCTTCTAGGGCATTTGTTAATAGTTTTCAGGTTTACCTGTTTTATGGGGGGTTTTCTATTATGGTGCTACTATTGCTGGCCTGGCAAGTGATCTAAGATTTACTTTAGTTAAAATTTACCCAGATCAAGTCAGTTAAACATAAAGACAACAGTTGAAGCTGGGTAAGGACATCTAGTGGCCAAGCCAGGAATTAAAGTCTCACCTTTGGCACCTTACACCTCTTCTGCACCATGCCTCAGACTTTCCGCCACTTTTACTCAAACATGCCAACAGGCTTACATCAAGACACACAAGAAGAGTGTGTGTTTTAGACTGTATTTAAAGTTTTCTTCCAGAGAAAAACAATGTAACTAAACTGTAACTAATAATTTACAACCGCTTTTTGTAGTAATGTGTTGCTAACAAGCTGTTTTATTTATTATACCATTAAATGTCAAAGAGTTTACAGACAAATCCAATAAAAGTACAAGTAAAAGAAGCCTGTCGTATTGAATGGAGAGACATAACAAATACAGTTACATAGCCTACGGTTACTGAATGGATTGATGAGTATGATAACGAGGTGACTCATAGGCTATAGCCTTGGCAGTCACAGTCTTTCCACCTAATTGAACAATCAACGCTCACTATCATTATGAAAACACCAGAAGAGGTACTATTTTAGGAGACTGTTGTTTCTTTTACTAAAACTCAAAGACTGAAGCACACATTCAGCTGTAATGTGCAGGCTGCTCTGGTGGCTCGTCGATGCTTAACACTGTACTAAAAGAGAGGATATGCCTAATATGGTCATCAGGGGCATAACTCTTTGAGCACATAAGTCCCACCCATCTCCTATTTGAACCGTTTGCAAGGGGCAGACAGTCCGAAGAAATGGGTCTGAAGGGAGGAGAACATGAGCTAAAACAACTCTGTTTACAAGGATGAAGTGAAGGGCAGCAGCCAGAGCAGATAAGTAAGGATCTGTTATAGTCCAGGATTAAACATGTGGAGCTTGAAATGAGCATGTGTTTTATATAGATAGATATAGATAGATATATGAGTGTGTGTGTGTTATTCGTAAATTTACCAGCTTTCACCTACACCAATGAAATATTTCAGCAGGTTTAAATATCTGGGATCAGCCATCCAAGGCAAGTGACAGTGGACAAGAGAGGTGAAGAAGAGAGTGCAGGCAAGGTGGAGTGGGTGGAGACAAATGTCTTGGTGATTTGTGACAGAAGGATAGCAGCAAAAGCAAAAGGTGAGGTTTACAAGCTGGTAGTCAGACCTGCTATGATGTATGGTTTGGAGACGGTGCCACTTACAAAAAGACAGGAGGCCAAGCTGGAGGTGGCAGAGCTGAAGATGTTTAAAATTTTTTGTTAAGCGTGATCAGGATGGACGGGGTTAGAAATGGGTACATCAAAAGGACAGCTTAGGTTGAGCAGTTTGGAAACAAAGCATCACAGAAGCAAGGCTGAGATGGTTTGGACATGTGCAGGGGAGAGATAGTGGACAGGACAAACAATCCTGAATATGGAGCTGCCAGACAGGAAAAAAAAGAGCACGACCACAGAGAAAGTTCGTGGATGTTTTGAAGGAGGACGTGAGGACTGCTGGTGTGACGGAAGAGGATGCTAGGGGTAGGGTGAGATGGAGAAGATTTGCTGTGGTGACCCCTAAAGAGAGCAGCCGAGAGAAGAAGAAGATATACTGTTTATATTACACTTGTTAATTACTTCCTGTTTTCCCCGCAGATGCCGTATTGACGAGGAGGTGACCCACAAGGCCTGGCTGAACCGCTCTAATATCCTTTTCACGGGGACAGATAAGTGGTCTCTGGATAGGCGTGTGACGCTGGTCAATAGCAACAACAGCGACTTCTCCATTCATATTGACAAGGTGCAAGTAACCGACGAGGGGCCCTACACCTGCACCTTCCAGGCCAATAACAAGCCGCGCATCGTTCATGTCTACCTCATTGTTCAAGGTCAGCAGCTGGGTTCAGTCAGAACAGGAATCTATTATAAGTGGCTGTTTATTGCATCCGGTACTCTTGGATAATTTCTCTAATATGTCCAGAGTGCAGATTTGATTGCCAGTGATGCCGCCAAAAAGTATATATTACACCCATGGTACTGTAAACTGCCCTGGATCTGATTAAAAAGTTTAATTAGGCTTTTTGCTATTCATCCAAACATAGTGCTGTCAAGAGGGTGTGATTGAAGTCTGATTTCCATGGAAGCAATTAAGATGGTTTCTATGGCAGTGTGTGTCAGCATTAGTTTTCTGTAAAATCATGATTGAATGTATACCTAAAATCTATGATAGACAACTTAGTCATTAATGTTTATCATGTCTTGGTGTTTAAGGTATTTATATTTATATGAATGTGAAATTACTCGTGTCTTCAAAGCTCAGCTGGCCTGTGTATGTGTGTGTGGCTACAGTGACGGAAGACTAGTGCAGTGACAGATGAGCCCATTTGTTATTTTCATATGGGCTGTTAAGATTACTTGTCTTTATAAACAGAAAGTTAGGCAGATCAGATGGATGAGCCTGTATGTTGAGTAGATGAGGTACACAGGAGGCTGTCCAAGTGCCTGACTAAATAACTGACAGTACTGGACCTCGACTGGAGCTCAGTCATCAAGTCAGCAGCTAAGTGAGTGAGTGTGTGACTGATCCTTAGTGACATGATGTATCGATGCAGGACTGCCTGGAGGATGGATCTAAGACCTTTTCCCCCTGCATGTGTCAGATTGTATGCATATTTTGGAGCTACGGAGTGCAAAATGTAGGCATACATCACCGGCAGATTGAGACCAAAAACTTTTAATAGGATATATTAGGTAAAAAATTACAGGGATAAAAACACGAGGTCTGGCTCAAAGCTCACAGGTGGCAGAGACAATGTCATCTGCTTTGCTGGAGATTTCTCATCACACTGCAGCCAAGTAACACTCTTGTCTGCAGGGTCCAAAGCTTGGCACAGATGACCATATATACCCAATTAAATGCTCAATTCCAAGTCGCCCACATTTCCCACCCTTGCTTGATAACACACAAAATAATTACACCCTCAAGTCAGTGTATCGAGCAGGAGCAGCTTTACCACCACTCCAATCTGTACTTTATTGCTGCAAGTATTCAGCTCCAGCAAGATAGAGAAAAGTATCTTCGGTAGATGTCTCACAAAAAAGCAATCTCAGAGCCAGGCTCATTAAAAACAATGATAATGGGCTATTTAAATTCAAGGGCCACCTCGTTATCAAACTAACTACATCCCCAACACTTTGAGTTGGGGCCAAAATGGTTTTCAGGGGTGGTCATACTCACTGAAACAGTATAAGTAAAAAAATTCCTCCAATACCACTTTTGCAAGTGCCCTTTCTTTTTCAAGACAAAACTAGAGTCAGTGTCAAGAGAGGAAAATGGTAATATCCATTTGCAGGAATTTAGGATTGCTGCAATGGAATGAAGGAAGAATATTGTTGCACAGTTCAGTAAACACTCAAGCATAGATCATTAATCAGCAGATTGTGTGTCTGTCTAAGCTGCAGAGATTTGCATCATATGTTAAACACCTTAATAGGATGTAAAGCTGTACCTTATCAATAATGTATTTCGAGGTCATATTTTAATGGTGCGATCCTGTTTTTCAGTGCCAGCCAGAATCGTCAACATCTCAAAAAATGTGTCAGTGAACGAGGGAGAGAATGTAAACCTCTATTGTCTGGCAGTCGGCCGGCCTGAGCCCACTGTCACCTGGAAAGAACAGAAATGTAAGCTACCCCTTCGTGCTTGCTTGCCTTAACATACAGAGATCTAATGTTCACAGCTTCACCTTTATCTCCCTGCCTTTACATTCATCCCTGACACTCATTCGCCTGTTAAAGCCTTTTTTTTTTCTCCCAGCCTATAAGCTTATCAGCATTCAGCTCATGTTCACGTCTTTATCCCTGGCTTCTGTGTCATCATTCTTAAACCCAGCTGTTTAGTTTGTCCCCATCTTAAATTCATACTCCCGCATTTCCCCATGTCCCAATGTTTTGTCCCAAATAACCACACATTATACGTAATTATCCCCACCGCGCCGCCTGTAATCATCAGCATCTGTCTTCATCCACCTTGTCAACCAGCATCGTGATGCCAACAGCCACTTTTGGCACCAAATCAGCTATTTTAAACCTCTTCTGGTGTGAGGAATTGAAGCTCGTTCAGGGTGGTCAGGAAGCGCATCTTGATAGATGAAGTCAGTCAGTCCATTTAATGTAATCAGCGCAGCATTATTCCATGTGAGCTCCCGTCTTCGTCATCGCCAATGTCCAAAGTCAAGCAAATAACCTATACGTGGTCTCTAGAGATTGAAGAGTTCATTTTTTGGTCTTTTACTTTTTTGCCATATTGCAATTTGTAGTTTCTGTCTCATCTGTTTGACACATAAAGAAAATTGCTATGTACTGAATATACCACTGTGCTATGACTCAGAGTTTCAGCTGTTTGTTTTCAGAGAAAAGGTTGGGATGTTAATTTATTTTCTTGCTGTTTCTGTTTTGTGGGATAAACTGGAAGCTTAAGAGCTCTGTGACAATGGGTGAATTATCAGAATTGAACTTTCTTGTTTATAATATCAGCATGTGTGCTAGACAGTTTCATAATATCCTTTGCAACTGACAGATAAGTATAATAGGAAGCTACGAAGCAATAAGGATCATTATTTTACAGTTCTTGATTTTTTATTGTTGGTTTCAGCACTTTTTTGCAGACTTTTTTTTCACACAACAGAATTGGCTAACTTGTAGCCTGAGTACAGCTGTAGCAACACAGATCAAATGCAGTAGCAAGCAGCAGTAATAAATAGGTCAGTGTGAACAACTACTGAACACGATGTAATTATAATGCCGATAAATGCACAACCTACTGTAGTGCTGCACTTACAGACAGCTTTGGGCTTACTCAGAGGCCTGTTCCTTCTCTCTTTCTGTTTGTGACTGGGTTATCATGCTGTGAACAGTATGTCCTTCGCTGTACAGTTAGTGCTTATGAACCTACACAGTACACTACAGTACCTCAGGGAGGGACAAACCCAGGAGTGATCACACACACCCACAGACACACAAAATATAGAGGAGAAAAGGAAAGCATGCATGAATGCACACCTGCAGCAAACACGCACACAACCTCACATCACAAACTCTGTGCAGTTGTCCTCTCTTGAAAGTCTACAGCATTTCTCCTCTCTCAGCAATAATCCTCCCTCTCTAACCACCCCACCAACTCAAACTGCTTCCCCACCCCCCTATAACCCCTCTGCTTGCAGAGAAAGAGATAGGGCCCACATTGCTATTCCGTAGGAGTCTCTGCAACCAAGCCATCAGTTGCAGAGGACCAGGGGTGGTAGAGAAAGGAGGGGGGGTCGAGCCCAAAGAAACAGCAAGAAGCTGCCGGCCATCTGTCCCCATTACTCAGAGACTGCATAGAGAAGCTGCAGGGAGGGGCGGTGAGAAGAGGAGTTGAAAGTTGAGCAGAAAATGCGTATGCAGTACACCAAGACGTGGTAGAATAGGAGGAGGAGAACCACCCGAAAGTTGAGGGGGATGAGGGGGATATGTCTTTGACCCCTTTGCGTCCTGTCTGCAGCTACCAGACTCCTTATTCACATACAGATAGTAATACCGCTCGGCGCTGTTATTTGCAGTCGCCGTCTCCTTCATCTTCACCAGTAGCACAGATACAATCTTTTGCACCCATTCACTCTCTCTGGCATCCATCAGTTGACCCACACAGAGGCATACAGGCATTTTGTCTTATCCAGTTAAATACACCAGCACAGCCCAGGCTTATCATTTGACGTACCATCCATTAAACCCCGCAGTAACACAGTCTTAGAATAGATGCTTATGGCTGTGGAAGGAAGGTGATATTCTTTTGGTGCCAACTAAAACTCTCGGACAGGATGATAAGTATAATGGTTGCGTATGCTTATAGAATATATAAATAGGTTAGTTACAGTTGATGGCGGTAGATTGGGCTTTGATATTTCTGGTAGGTGTTCTATGGGCTGGGATGCTAAACTCAACAGCAGTGCTATCATAATTAAAATATGGTTTGTTTGGCTCCAATTCAGTTTGAAGGCTGGCAACAGGAAGGCGGTAAGCAGAGGGAAACAAATCCAAATGGGCGACAGGCGTAAACAGTATATGGGCACAATAAAGGATAGATGACTAGATGATAGATGACTGTCAGATGACCTGTGTATGTTGGCAAGAACACTGAATACTGAGTACAATTTATCATGCACATGTAATTTGGGAATAAGGAGCATGTGTGCAGGTGGGTGGGGAAATTAGATAACTGGAAAGGAGGAAAGACGTCTGATGGCTTCCAGTCAACAGGTGGTCAAACAGTGTTCCCAGAAACACCTTTATTTTTTTCAACTGCGAAGTGTTTCCACTAAGCATATATGTCGAACACTGTGCTTTCATAAACAAATGTTTATGGATTTGTGTTAACGTGCAAGACTTGGACTGCGTTATATCTTGATTTAACAATCTGTTAATCTATTTCCTCAAATCATAATACTTTCCCAGCCATGAGCACATTTGTTCATTCTAAACACAGTAAAACTTTTAAAAATTGCTGCCAAATATTTAATGAGTCCCCCAAAAGACCTGGGAACTGTGAAATGTAGCAAATGTTAATAGGTTGTCCTTCGTTTTTACATCCCACGATCAAAAAGGAGCTTGAAAGTCCAGTACTGATCAAGCAACATTTCGCAGATCCGAAGTGCAGGAAAAAACATGGGAAAAACAATTTGAAGTGTTCTTGGGGAATTTTAGTCATATACGTGTAAAGCACTGGGGTGCACTGGCCTTGAAATTCTACTGTATCATTTAGATCAATTGACACACATTACAGCTGCTGTATGCTACCAGAATGACTGGTTTTATCATTTGATAGACTGCCCACCAATCTCTGTTTTAACCTCACATCAGACCACTCTGCCTTGACTGTAGTTTTTGTAATGGAAATGGATAAGAGGAGCCGAGAAATCAAGTGCCCTGGTAGTCTAGTCAAGCTCAAAGTGCTGCCGGGGAAATAGAGCACGGTTTCACTGTTGCGGGCCAGAACTCTTGATCCTTTTCCCCCCTCTTATTCACAAACCCTGTCTCTTCCAAGGTGCAATCCAACTATCTCTGGTGGTCAGGAGTCAGGCTCCTTCAAAAGCCATAAGTGGTTCATGGAGCTGTATTTTACAGACCATTGTGGGAGTGCCAAGGGCCCGCTCCGCTCAGATATGATCTCCCACCAAAGTGGAGAGAGGTGTGCAATGCAGGTCCAGAGATCTCAGGGGATGGAGAGGGAGGGGAATAAAGGGAGAGTGCAAGGACTGCTTTGCGATATTACATCATACATAGATGCTATGGATGAAAAGTCCATGAAAAAAACCTAATATTAAATAACCAACCTGACATCTGTCACTGTTTCTCTCGTTATGTTGCCATTTCTCTCCTTTTTTCTTTATCTGTACATCTCTGTATCTCTTTCAGTCTCTTACACGGTATCGCTGTCAAATTACCACACTCTGTGTCTGTAATTCTCAATTTATAACTCGATTGCTCTCAGGGTTTTTTTATTCTTTGCTTTGTCCTTTTGATTTCTTTCGTCACCTGTAACAGCCTCGTGTGTAATTTCTCCAGTGTTAGTTGTCTGATTCTATCTCTTCTCCTCCTTCCCTCTACGCTGCCACGGCTCCCTCCTCCTTGCAAAGCTGGGTGCTCTGCCTGCTTGACAGAGATGTCACAAGAGAGCAATATTTATTAGACTAATCGAATGAGTGAATAACATCTCACCCACCCCACCCCATCAACCACGGCTCACCCGGGTGGCACAAGCAGCCATCACGGCGGTTGTCGCTCGCTGCTCAGCCTCTGCTGCAGCAGCTGCAAATAATCGTCTCCAGCTCAGTAGCCGCACTAATAATCCTCCAGTATAATCTTCAATTAGAACCGCCACGCTAATCTCTGACAGGAATAATCGTGGCGTTTAGCGTCTTTTTTATGTGTGCGTGTTTGCGTTGGTGTTCCTCTCAAACGTACTCAGGAGCTGTTTGTGTGTTTGTTAAGGGAAGTAAAGGTCTGCTGATTGACAGTGGCTTGGTTTGTGTGTTTTGGGAACTGGGTGGGGGCTTTGAAAGGGGAAAGTGTGCAGCAATTTAAGAGCTGGATTTCCTTGTTAGTGGTGAGATTATATATTATGTCGTGTTCCACAGTCTGACTTCTTTAATGGGGTAAAGGCAAAAAAAAAAAAAAGGCCTAATGGTTTCGGAGGCTGCGAGACAGCTGGCTGCTGTGCTTACAGGAGGAGGGGGTGCACACTCGCTATCATTCTTCTTCTCCTTGCACTCTTTCTCCCTCGCTCTCTTTTCCACTGTCGAACCAATAACACCCACAGCATCCATTCCCTCACATGAAGGAGCAATAACTTGTAGCCTGTCCCCTCGACTCTCCTCTCTGAAGAGATTCTGTGGCTGTTTTGTCGCCCAAGGAAAAAGACTGAAAGTGTGAGACTGACTAATTTGTTTTTTTGTTCACCTGGGAGTTTGTCAACATCAAATAACCGCCAAATATTCTTGCTCGCCGCGTAATGTGGTGAATGAGCAGTCACCCCCCCCAGTGTGTCCAACGCTTAGAAAGCAAAGCTTACAATTTCCCCTGACACTATGAAAGTAGTAAAAGAGTCACTGCTGTCACATTGTGTTTACTTACTTTGCATGTGCAAAAACATCAACTGAAGAAATGAGCATTTGAACCAGGAGATAAAAATTGAATTATAATATTTTTTTTCATAATTATACACACCTTAATGCTCATAATAAGTATCATCATCCACTGTATTTAAGGTTTTTCTATAATCCAAATTAAGATTTCTAAATTGCGATAAACAATAAATCCATGAGGAAGTTGCCATTTGAGTATTGATAATAAAAGAATGGACATTCAGCTGTTCCTTTATTTGCCATGGGGTCAGATCTCACACCAGGTGCCCTTCCTGATACAGACCTCCCATTTATCCAAGCTTGGGCCGAGTGCTTGGTTTTGACCCCCTGAGGCTGTTTTTGTGTCTCATCTTGGTCTCAAACTGTGAGTCTTTCACATGTAGGGCGAATGTGTTAACCACAACTTAAGTAGTAACCAAGGTCAGCCCAACTTCTTGAAGATGTTCTTGAATAATGCATTATATGTTGTCATCTAATATGTGCATCTTGGCCTCTTAAATGACATTAGCCACAATAAGCCGTACCTCAGCTAAAAAAGCTTAAATCTGTTGCCTGCATCAACTTGCATATGATTTTTAGTGACCTTTGACTTCTACCTAATAGATGGGACGTTGCGTGAGGGAGAGTTCCTGGAGATCACAGAGATCACAAGGCAGCAGGCGCAGGACTACGAATGTATCACCAACAATGGTGTGGCCCCTCCAGACCAGCGTAAGGTCATAGTCACAGTCAACTGTAAGTATCCCACCTGTGCGCTGCACAAAATGAACTCCATGTCCATGTTTTTAATATATGTTAATGATTTCGATGCTTTATTATGTATACATTGTAAATTTGTTCTCTGCAGGTGCTTTTTAACCTTGTGGCTAGACCTGCCTTTTTGGTTGAAGTGAAGCTAAATGTATACACATTACTCATTCCAGTCTCTCAGTTGGTGTTTTCTCCTATCCTTCTCTACCAGACCCTCCCATGATCACAGACATGAAAAACATGCCAGCCCATTTGGGGAAGACAGCCATCTTGCGCTGTGAAGCCATGGCAGTCCCGCCAGCCTCCTTTGAGTGGTACAGGGATGATCATAGGTGAGAACACTTTCAATTTAGGTGCCAATTTGTCTGCTATGAAGCCTCCTGAATCTTTCAGTTATAACATTTGGTACTGTTCTACTTACACGGAATAGGCAGACTGGGCGAAGATCACGTATACGCTGGTTGAGGCAGGTGTACCTGTTTGAAGCCTGATATTTGCTCGCCAAATCAGCATTCCATTTAATATCACAGTGAATTACAGGTGCGCCCTGCTTATCAAGCTAGAAAGACATCGCTAGCGTTGGCTGCAAATGCCCGAGGGGAACTCCAGCTCTCATGCAGATTCAGTCATGTCCTGTTTCAAAACCTTAGCCCACACACGAGTGGGTAAACTCATGGTTGCTCATCTCCATCTTTTACATACGATCTACGATCCACACTTAAAATATCCTTTTTTATATATATATATACATGAGTTGAAGCTTTATAGAAAATGCTTTTCTATAAAAGTGGTTACGTTAAGCAAACAACTTGCAGGTGTCATTAACTCATGTTTTTGTTTTGTGACATTGAAAAGTAACAGTTTGTCTGGTTAGAGGGAGTAATTATAAGCCACAGCCAAACCACTGTTTTTTTTAACCATCTGTTGATAAACAGTAACAAAAAAAAAAACGCAATAATTAAAATGTGACTTGAGGATTATTAAAATCCATTCAGTGCGCAGCAGGTTAGAGAAGAGGGGGGAGAAAGAAAACAGATTTAGCCATTTAAAACTCAATAACGTATTCATCTTCTTTTGCATTTTTGTTTTAAAACCCCCAGAACAAGGAAACATTATTAAAATTTGGGTAATTTTGTGTCTTTATTCTCATAAGAGAATGGTTCGAATTGAACATTTTCAGACAGAGAATTCATTTTTCAGTCATTTAATGTAGATGTGGTTTTGGCTGCTGCTGATGTATCTAACCTCTGGCATTAGTATATATCTGAGATAATCATGTATATATCGCCATCTCCGGAGAAATATTAGCTTGTTGGCAACATATTTCCTCTATATTACAGACACATAAACTGCCCCTCCAAGTTTGTAAGAGGTCCCAGAGAGCGTAGAGGAGTCAGGGTGATTTGGCATCAGGCGAAGCACGACACAGAAGTACTTAGACAAGGCTTTGCTAGCCAGAGAGAGTTGTTAATAGAGTATAATAGGTCCCAATAGGAGGTATCAGTTATTTATGGGCTGAGACTACAAGGTGAGACAGAACATAGAGATGAGGGCTATTTTGCACGTTCGTCTCTCTCAAAAAAAAGTTTCTTGTTCACACTGACTCGAGTGCGATGTTATTTTCTGTCACCAATTTTCTTGTCTTTCCTTTCCACTTTCTCCCTTTGCTTTTGTTACTGCACAATGGCTACCCAGGCCGGTAGAGAGTGACAACACCCTAAGGATCAAAAATGAGAAGACACGCTCGCTGTTGCTATTCACCAATGTGACAGAGAAACATTTTGGCAACTACACCTGCTTTGCCTCAAACCGTCTGGGGGCTTCCAACGCCAGTATGCTGCTGTTTAGTAAGTTATCACACACGACTAACTAAATGCAGGGGCTTCGGCACACAGCAGGGTATATGTATGCAAAGCGATTTCAAAAATACACTTACGTTTGACATCAATCATCGTGCAAGACTTGAAACACGCATGACCCACTACCGCAAAATTATATGCAATGACATACTGTTTTTCCCTCTTCGCCCACTCTGTTTACGCTCTGCACACAGCACAGCATTTTCACAGCCTTTTCCTGCCTCCCTCTTCCCATTTTCGTTATTCTCCGCCCCATTAAAGCTTTGCTTGCGTATATTACCATCTCTCTTCCCCCAGTTCCTTCAAACTCTCCGTCTCTCGTCCGTACACATTCCCGTCTGCACGCACACACACAGACTGTCGCTCGACTCTGTCCCGTTACCCAAGAAGTTGTCATTTCTCTCGGAGCCCAATTCACATTAACCGTCCCCAATGAGCGATTTCCTACCCTTCCATTTCCCGACACCCCCCCACCCCCCCTTTGGTGCATTCAGCATTACCATCTTAAGTGAGTCCTTCATCTATCCCCTTTCTTCTTTCATTCCTGTGCCCATTATCTCGGCCAGTCTCCCTTCAATGACTCACTCCTCCGTCAGACCCATATATCTTCCTGCTCTCTTTTTCCACCACCGCTGCCACTTCTGTCAGCCTATCTCTCCATCATCTGTCCTTCTGCCTCCTTTTTCCTTCCTAATCTCCTCCTGCCATCATTAGAACACAACAAACTCCTTTCTGTTCTGGACCGGGCACAGAAAATCGCAGCATAATCGGATACCTTTGTGGCATTTCTATTCATACCCTGTCCCTCACTGTCATTGCCTTCCCTGACTTTCTTTCCCTGCTTTTATACAGATTGTTTCAGCATTTAAAGGTGCCACATGCAGCATTTTAACATCAACAACCACTATCACATCAAAATTGGCATATTATCATAATTACCCCCTACCAATGAGTCCATTACTGAGACCATTGGCAGTCTGTACTAGGTTTCACTTCACACTGATACTTTATAAGCCACCAGGTTAGATTTTTGAAACCTAGTAGACTACATAAAAGCACAAGAGTGGGTTAATTAAGGGTTCTTACAGTTGCCCATTCAAGCATTATGCAATGCCTTACTGCAAGTACCATATTCTTGATGGTATGCTGCGTTACATTGAATAAGCTGCTGTATTAACTTTTATTTTACTTTATTCATGACTGTTCCTAAACTCTTTTAATAAGGTTATGCTGTATCTATAGTGATTCAGGGTGTAAGCTCCATAGATCCATCTCTAAAATAGGACTACACATCCCATCTCAGGCCCACCTTATCATAAACAACACATGTGCCTAGCAGCACAGAGGCGATACCTGTGGATGGAATCTGACTAAATTATAAATCAAAACACACCCTGGAGGACCAACAACAGAACTCCTGCTTAGCCTGTCCCTGTACTATTAATCCAGTTTTAGGTTATCACTCCAGCATTTAATGGCTTTGCAACTTCAGATGAACCACTTTAACTTTCTTAAGTTTCACAATAGCCTTTTTTCCCCTTGCTTTTAACACACAGGTGTAAAAATGAATAATTTATCTGGGTCACACGTTGTGTGGGTTTCCAGCGCCAGCAGTGTTGCACTGTTTCGCTGTTTGACAGGCTAAATGGAGTGAAGCGTGATGAATGTTATTTACATTTAATATGTCAACCCTGAACATGCAAGCTTTTCATGGGTTGTAACTTGACACTGAGTATATTTGTGTTGCTAAATTAAGAAATGTAATCATTTAGACCTCATGGTGATTATTTGGATATGTCAAACTGGTAATATTAATAATTGCTAAATTTCATTCCAAATGCCCCTTTCATTATGAATGTTATGACATGTCAGAATCAGGCGAAACGTGCATCCATTTCTGGCTTCTCAGTGTCATTTGAATATATTAAATGCTGGTTACTTTCTTTTAAAATGAACCCACCCCTTATCCTTTTTTATAATTTACTAAATTATAGAAAATGCAGAAAAGGTTTAGTGATTTACTGAAACATGCAAATATAAATGTGAATACAGTATATAAGGCACGTACTAGATTGTTAGAGTAAAATTCTAACAACCTTGAAAGTCAGTATTTGGTAAAACCACCTTTACTTTTAAACACAGCCTGAATTCTCTTAAGCAAGTTTTTTTGTCATTTCTTTAAGTAGTCTTAAAGAACAGTTCTCCAGGCTTCTTGAAGGACATTCAAAGCTCTTCTTTGGATGTTGGCTGCGTTTTATTCCATTCTCTGTGAAAATTACCCTTCAGGAACGTCAAGGTCCACAACTGATAGTACTCAATTGTGTGTTTTCTATCCAGGTATTCTTTTACTCTTTTGCCAGTGTGTTTGGTATCATTGCCACGCTGAAAATCAGACGCTTTCAAGATGGATTGCATGTTTGCTCAAAATCTGATGGTACTTTTCAGTGTTCGTAATTCCATCAGCTTTCACAAGCTCTCCAACACCACTGGCTAACAGTGTGTTTTGAACTCACTTCCTGTGTAGATATTTCAACCAAACATTCTCTCAGTTTCTATGTCGAGTCTTTGTTGGATTTTTCCTAGTTCTTGAGGACATGGCTCTCAGTTACTGTTCAGTCACTTGCCCTTTTGTCCTCTACTTTTCCAGTTTCCTCAGATTTTTTAAGAACGCACTGCACACTATATCAAGATTTTACTTAATAGCTCTTTGTTAATCACCTTGTTAGTGCAAAAATACTATTTTATGTTGTCTAAAACTTTTTTTTATTGAACTACATAAAGAGGAACACATTATGCTTTATCAACAGGCTGCTACTAACAAAGTGCCTAAAGACACAGTTAGGCAGCTTTAGTTGTGCTTGAATGGTTCAGAGGTCAGTGCTCACAGGTGGCTTAACAAAAAAAAACCAACAAAAAAAACCATTCTCCTGAAAATGGCCAGGTAGGGGTCAGAGGGGTGGATAAAAACTTTTGCACAGTACTACATGCTGATTACCATTTCCCTACTAAGTACACAGTGATATCAAATGAGACCAAAAGCTCGGCTGTTTCATCACAAAAACAAATACACCCCCCCCCCCCCCCCCCACTCCCCCACCTTTTCCTAGCACTTAGAAAATAGGAAATGTAGTTCATATTTCAAGAAACACCATTTCCCTAATGTAAAACACATTGTTTACAGTAATTATGCCAGAGTATCAGAATTAATTCTGTTAATTAACTGTAATATGTTTAAAAATTTATACAGGCTCTCACAGAAATAGATGCCTCATTTCTACCGGTGGTTGTAGCGTTCTTTGTGTTTTTAACAATGCGTTTCCCCGCTGCCCCCCTGTCCTCCCCTCTCCTCTTCTTTCCATTCTCTCTGTCCAGGACCGGGGGCCCTACAGGGGCGAGGGACCGGTTTACACGCAGGGATAAGTGTCATCGTGTGCGTTTGGGTTTCCCTCTCTGCTGCTCTTCTGCTGAAGGTGTAATGATCAAACTCCACCTGGAAATGTCCCTGAGCACCCCACCTCTCCCTCCCCGCCCTCTCTCCCACTCAACGGAAGGAAAACGGAAATGAAATTCTTTAATTGCGAACCCATCACTGTGAACAAAAAGAATATGCATTATTCCAGGAGCCATTGAATCATTGCATCAAACACAAAACTCCCCCTATCACCTCACCCCACCCACCCAATCCCCCACCCCCACCCCCACCCAGCACCCTCAATTGAATTTTAAGGTCAGCTCACACTCATTATCTCTTTCTCTCACTCTTTCCCTCACACACGTACAGTCTTTCCTTTTGTTTCCCAGAATGCCTTGCAGATTTCTCTGACTTGGTACTTAGCCTCTTTGTTTTTCCCATTATTACCACTGGGCTGATGTTAATAGAGAGTGTATATTAAAGATAATTGTGTTAGTGATCAACAACAAAATAGATTATCTAACAAGCGGAAGACCATTTATGTAATATAATACATAGACTATTGACTGACCTACAATGTTTGCCTTATGGAAATTATACGTGAAATCACAATGTTACGGTGGATATTTAATGAAATTATATGATGATAATGATGCATTATGATATGGCACTGGCGGTCATGTGACCTTTTTAAAAATTGTCCAGTTGGTGGCCGTGTGAATTGTCACCCTTTGATCTCACACCTTACATACTCACACACACATACGCGTATGTTTTTTTTTTTTTTTTCGATTTTTAACTGTGTAGCAGATAAACTGCTATGAATGATGTCAAAATGTATTTTAAAAAAATGGCTGGGTGGTGATGGCGTCAGTCTTAACTACCCCTCTATGTAATTTGGGGAGTTTATATTAAGGTTTCGCATGTAGACTCGCTCACTACCCAAACCTTTTTAGCTACCCGACTACCCCTCTGTTCAGCGTGCTCTGTCTAGTCCCCCCTCGCATCGCTGTAGTGTTCTCTGCTCTATGTCTCCTCCTCCCTCCCTCCCTCCCTCCCTACGCTTCCCACCCAGTGTAAATATATGCAGTACAGAGGCCATGCTGGCGACTTCAAGTTGCCTCGGGAAGAACAACATCTCCCAGAAGCCTCGACTACGCTCCAGTGTTCTGAAGCAGCAAGAGACTGTCCACTGACAACAATATCTTCTGTTTCAAAAGCTGAGGCTCCATCCTCTTTGTCGCTTGTTGATAGCATGTACCGGTTAGAGATGTTCCTGTTGTGAGTCCATACTCCCTCTACACTCCCTTCCTTCCCTCCCTCCTCCCCTTCCTCTCCCTCCTTCCCTGCACTGTGTCTGTTTTTCTCTGCAAGGTTACCTGCTTTTACTTTTTTGGTGTTAATAATACTACAGATGATGACGATGATGATGTTAATAAGTATTTGAATAACTATGAATAGTAATTCCATGTGAGAAAAAAAAATGAACAAAATCGGATGGTGAAGAGTCGTGCGTGGGGAAAAAAAAGAGTTCTTTTGTACTTTACTCACACACATTGAACAAGTACAACGAAAAAACAAAACTACAAAAAAAAGGTGTAAAGTTTTCAAAGTGACGTGCTCTATTTTACCATGACAAGCTTTTTAAAGACACATTTGAAACACTCCGAGGGATCATTTCAACCAGCTCCAGAAGCTATGAATGATAATGTAATTTATAATTTGTAACAGTTTATGTATTTGACTCTTTTTGTCATGCTGTTAGCTGCATCTCACACACACATTTACTGCACATTCCTCCACTTATCATAGTGTGTCTTTCTCTGTTTTGACCAGCTAGATAAATGTCATCCTCTGGTCATGGCTGTAAGTCATTCCTAGTTCTGCCAGACCGCACTGAGATAAAGATGTAATTAGCCATTACCTGTGGCTGGCTAAGTGAAGGAGTCCGGGCTCCACCTGTCCTTCCTGCCACCCAGTTATGGCCCCTATAAATCAAACTCAGCTCTGCAACTGACAGGAATCCTCTTCAAGGACAACCTCACCTTGGTGCACCAGTACTCCATCCACTGTGTACCTGTGACATGCAGGCACGGGCACTACCAAACCCCCATGGCACAATTATCCAGCCACTTCCCCCACACGGCACAAACAGTGGGAGGAAGGCATATATTTCAATATGGCAGAGCCCTTTTCTCTCCTAAAGCACTGTTCCACTCACATGCAGAGACTATATGCAAATTTGCCATAACGAGCCTGAACATCTCCCTGGCTGAGCCCTGACTACACCGACATGAAAGAGGAATTACTCAATATTGAATCAAATGTCTGAATGTGTGTGTTTTTTTCTTTTATTTATTTGTTATTTTACTCAAATCTTTGGTTCAAGCCAGCAATAACCCCTAATTCTACTGTGCAAGAGATGTCAGTCATGGTTAAAGCTGTGGTGTAATATCTGAAAATCTACCATTAACAAGGTAAATCAAATAAGTCTGTTGTTGTACTTTTATTGTGTACAGTACTCTGAAATGATTGTGAAGCTCTGTTTAAATGGCCCTTATTCTAAAACATTACAATACATGTTGTTCTCAAAAGTCTTGCCCGCTCCAATGTACTTGGGTCGTCTGCGTGACAAAACGCCCGTTGTGCATGCATCTTGTTGCTTCATAAACAACGACGGGTTCCATTTCGAGCACAAGAGCAGGTCATTTGGTCAGTGTTTTTTATTTTTTCCTGTCTCCTGTCACTATCTACATGCCTCTTATGCTTTTGTTTTTA
Source organism: Neolamprologus brichardi (assembly GCF_056152115.1). Taxonomy (NCBI): domain Eukaryota; kingdom Metazoa; phylum Chordata; class Actinopteri; order Cichliformes; family Cichlidae; genus Neolamprologus; species Neolamprologus brichardi. The sequence continues at coordinate 22,356,834 of NC_142114.1, read as the reverse complement.
GTTTTATCACTTACCGTTTTTGTTCCATGTAAGCGTCCCGCTGGATTTTTCAGTGGCGTGTAACATCTCTATGTACATAATCTGTCCTTGATGAAGAAAAAAGAAAAACATAAAAAAAAAAAAAACAAAGAAACAGAAGAGAAAAAAAAGTGGATAAAAAATAACATACTGTCATGTTTCTCAGTGTGGGTTTGAAAAAGCACGTCAATATTTGTGTGTGGATGGATTTTGAAAAAAAAAAAAAAAAGAAAAAGAAAAACAAGCAAATAGTCTGTTTTGTTGAGGTCTGTGGGTAAAGGGTAAACGCGGGGAAAATCGGGGAATATCACCTGCCGTGGAGTGGGTTAAACTGAATGTGAGAATGTGTATAAAAACAAATCTGCAAAAGCACACAATTTCATGCCTCATGATGTATGCGCGGTGCTGTGCAAAGGTTTTAAGTGTTCTATTGATCATACAAATTTTAGTTATTAGAAATTACTAAAAAAAACAGTGAATATTTCACGAGACCACTGTGTGTTTTTAAGACCCATCAGCTCCTCTGCCAGTTCACGCTTTTTGCAGTGTTCTTAACATCAAATGAACTGTGGCCTGTGTGTCTGCTGTCGTTTTGTGTAACCTCATTGAAATGTGCAATCGGCGGGAGTCACAGCTTTTCTTACGGGATTTTCTCCGACTCTGGCTGCATCTGAAGCCATCCCGATTGGTATGTGATGGATAACAATCAGAACATCTAAAGCACATCTGTTAAAACCTTTGCACAGTACTGTAAACAAGTCACACTTGTAGTGCGACAGAAGGAGAGGGTGTTCGTAAGAACACAGCAGATCCCCTGGGTGCAACAATCTGAGGGTGGATGAGGAGGCTGTTGGGAGAGCACCCGGTCTCATGGACCAGTGGGAGGATAGCTTGACAATGTAAATCCAAAAGCTGAGAGCCAGAGGGAGATGGGATGACACTAACCAGACTGAGCTCTCCATTTAGGGAAAGAAGACAGACAAGCGCTCATATTGCATTTCCAAATATGAGAGCTGTGGTCTTTCCCGGGGGAAGGTGTACCACACTATTTATGGTTGCACTATGTAATATGAATAGAATTAACATAGCCTTCATCACAAACACAGCCTGGCCTACTTCAAGTGGATAAATAACACCCAACTGGGGTTCAATGAGTTTACAGTGATATAAACAAGACGTTTCCTGAGCCCCTAATTACATTCACTGCACCCTGATGAGAAACTGTTGATTGGCTCCTGTAGCTGAAGGTTGTGATAATCTGTTTACAGAATCTTTTTTTTTATTTAATGTGGCGCCATCAAACTGTTCTCACAAATCTGATCTCACAGAACTAGCATCTAGTGCCATTTTACAGTATATTATATAGTAGTGGTGTTTTTTTTTTCATCAGTTTTTTTTTACAGCGTTATAAATTTGTTTTAAGAGCAGGGGATTTTAAAATGACTTTGAAGTACATTTCAAAGCACTGTGCTGTTTGCTAAAAGGATTCAGGTAATTAAGCACCAAGCTGGGGTGTAAGGACAGATACTGCACATCACTCCTGAAATGTTGCAGTGAAATATTAAAATCATAATAGTACTTCAAGACTGAATAGTGAAATAAATGTTAGCCTAAATAAGGTGTGCAGGTACCTCTTTCTTTGTTTCAGCTGCAGCCTTTCTGCAAACACCCTCGCTACATAGCACAGATCCCAGACAGACTTTCAATTCAGAACGCAATGGTTAATCAATACATTCGACTGAATGGCTTTGGAATAGAGCAATTTCTCCATGGCTTGTCTTACCAGGTCCCCAGAAGCTGGATTGATCAAGTGTCTATAGACCAGCCTTAGAACAGAGAGCATAATTTATCATGCCTGATACAAGACACCCCTAATTGCACATTGATTTTAAGCCCTTCTCTGAAACTATTTGCGCAAGTTGTAATGTCAGCTCAGTAAACTATGTGTTCAGGGCTGCGGTTCAGATCTGGGGAATGAAGAATTAATCATTTGTTTTTCTTTTCATGTCTATCCAAGATGGTATTTGTTGTTTCTTTTTCCACCTAAAATACTGTAAACTGTAAAAAAGAAAAATGAGCCTTCCTACGCTGTACGTGTAATTTATTGGGTGCAGTAGTGCTGCTGTATTTTATTAGTAATGATGAGATATAACATGGAGATTTTGCAGTTGCCACTGTCAGCAGCCATATCTGGAGGCATATGTAATAATAATACACACTTATAAGGTGGCGTTGTGTGCAATACAATAATAAGACATTATGTGTGCTGTAATTTGATAATGTGACAAACTGACGGCATGACAACACTAGAGTCAGTGCACCAGAGGGATACGCTATACAGACTAACAATTATATATGAATGATTTTCATTGTGCTAAATCCCCTGCTCATGTCCTTTACTCCAAAGCACGCCGAATTCCAGTATATTATCCTAATTATCCATTGTTTACCAAATATCTACAGGCTCATTCAGTTCTCATGGGCAAAGTCAATGTTGCAAGTCTATTAGGGCCTAGTACTTTTCCATTAGCACAGCCAATAAATGCACTGGTATACAGCTTGGTACACAGGATTGGTAAGTGAAAGCATGAGATAGATAGATAGATAGATAGATAGATAGATAGATAGATAGATAGATAGATAGATAGATAGATAGATAGATAGATAGATAGATAGATAGATAGATAGATAGATTAGGTGTTTTGTTTATATTTTAAACCTCAGCTTGTGGCGAAGATGTTGGGCCACAGAGTGATCAGTTTGCCCTCTTCCTCTCTGTGGCCACAGATGGAGCCTTGTCAATCACTCACCTCTAAGAACTGGAGCGTCTGGCTAATTAACAGCATGCTACACTCCGCCAGCTGAGCAAAAGCAACATTCGCATGGACTGTGCAACACAATTGAGGCATCTCGCCCACCATGTCTCCCCTAGTCATTAAGTCGCCCACCTCCCATCTCCAGCATAGAAAGAGTCCCATTACTTGGCCTCTCTGAATTACCATCCCACGCCTGGCATTTTCCTTGTCAGTCAACCGAGGGGTAAATATTGGTTGTGGTGCTGAGAACTGACAGGGGAAACTTGGATTTCTTTCAGAAGTGACAGCACCAACTGGTGTTTTTGTACTGATTTATACTGCAGTTATGAAACAGAGGGGACGCCAGACTGTGGTGAAGTTACAGATGCACCATACACGAGCGTTTTGTGTAAGATGAGCTACAGGCTGGCATACGCGGCATGATATATTGTTGGCACTGGTCAAGTGCTATGTGCATCAAGAGGGAAATAACAGCGTTCAGACTGCAGGAACCTTCCCTGCAATGTAATCGGAAAGTGTCTCATTTAGAAAGTAATAACAACTTTTACCTGGAGAGTCCACCGTGTATAATTGCAGGAATGACCACACTTGGGTTAGTGTCAAAAAATGTGGAACCCATCTCGCCTTCTTTTTCTCTCTGCAGACTCTCAGTTTCTTTTAATCTTGCTTTCCTCATTTCTTTTTGTGTGGCGATAACCTCTAGAAATGCTCTCCCACCCCTCAGTGCTCCAGGTTTGCCCACTCTGCTGTTGTAGAAATAAATGGTGTGTGTGTGTGTGTGTGTGTGTGTGTATGTCAGTGTGCGTACCCAAGTGTCAGTGTTCAAGTGTGCATTGTGCTCCACGGTGAGCATGAGTAATTTAAGAGCCTTCGCGAGTAGTATGCAGCATGTCTGCATCTGTGTGTGTATACGTGCGTTCTCTTAGCTCCACAGGGCAGGTTGCTTGGTTCGTTCAGATTACACACCTGAATTACAAGTGTGTCTTACATTTTTCATGATCTTATCAATGTAAGCACACAAGACAGAATGAAAAGAACAAAACATTCGTCTTCCACCCTGACAGATGTTCAGTGCTGTGAAGCGATGATTATACTTCTTTTTGATTCGTTTACTTGCTGAAGTTGTCTTTTTTCTTTTCCCTTTCTTCTGCTTTTATTTATTTTTGTATTTCTTTCCTTCTATTTTTTTTTTTTTTCAAAATCCATGAAGTGGAGTTAAAAATGATATCAAGTGGAGGGAGATTAAAAAAAAAAAATAAAAATCATTTTTGTTTTTAACAGAACTTTTTGTGTGTGGTTTGTCGCCGGAAGCGGGGCTCTGTGTCGGCCCCTGTGGTTAGAAAGGAGGTGAGGTCAGACAAGTTTTGCTTCAGCTTGCTTTTTTTCTTCCTGCTGAGTACGAAGCATCTGTTTTTGTTGCGTTTGCAGGTTTGTCTCAGAGGCCTTTTTATTCGTTTGCTTGTTTGTTTTTAGTAAGCTATCTGAATATCTGGTTAGATGGGACACATTTTTCCGCAAATTATACAAATGTTATTAGTGAGTAATAACTTAATGGTCTGTAGCAATTATCAGCCATTAATATGGAAATTATGGCTGTCGCAGTGTGGTTGGAGGGAATTTCTATTTTGCAGCTACAAATTAGAGACTTATGCACAGGTGGAAACTCTTCACTTGTCCTCCCTTTGTCAATGACAATCATCTGAGGCTCTTATCTTCAATGTGAACGCAGCTTAACATATTCAGTAATGAATTATCAAAAAAAAAAAAAAATGATAATAGCGTTGGGGCTCTAATCTGTTCTAATTACTTTTCAAAAAGCAATATAAGCACCATTCCCTTTGATCTTTTCAGGGAGGAAAACCATCAAGTTGTCTTCGACATGTATCCAGTATGTTTTCATGTAACTCTATGCTTAAAAATGCATATATAGTTTCTGCTTAGTTTTTGTCAGTTTTTCAGTTGGTGAAGCCAGTATTAGAATTTAGAATTGGCAATCTAATACATTAAATAAGTCACTAACTAAGTATAAAGTGCATACATTATAGAAGTGACCTCATTCATCAACTGTAGGAGCTCAAAGGTGACACTTTGACTAATATGTTCAAGTTTTTACAATGTGCAGCGCAGCGTTGAGCATCACTGAGTAATAAACAGTTTCTCACCAACTTTCTGCCTTTCGAAGTCGCCGTCTGAGCTGGGCTGTCTAATTTGAAATTCAAATCATATCCATTGCAATTTCTGATGTTCCTTTACTTACGAAAAGCAAAGCAATGCTCCTTTAAGTTGCTGTAATGACGGTGTTTTTAGAGTTGACCCTCTAACATTTCGATTAGGTTAATTAAGTTTTAAGCAGGCCCTTTCCCCTCTGCTTGAACTTATATTTTGAACTCTCCCTTTTCCAGCTTTAATGATGATTATTTCACCTAGCATTACATGTTTCCTTCCCTCGGAGGACACAGATATGAATTCATTACACTGCTGCTCATTAGAGCACTGAGGAAATTCATTTTTATCAGCTACCGCACGAGGAAAAAGTCAAAAAACAAAATCAAAACAAGAGTAATAACACACATATTAGTGCGCTTCAAGCCCTCGACAAGAGGGGAAAATTTGTTGCATGACTGAAATCTCATGCTCGTTACCTTCACATGCAGGTTACAACGTGCTGTTGGATTTCTTTTCTTTATTTTCCCCTTCAATACTGACACACATATTTTAGAGAGCCGTGGAAATACTGTGTGAGAAACCTGTAGACTAACAATAGATTGCTTACCGTTGCACTTTCCTGTCAACGTGCAGACAAAGTGCCTGTTTGTTTGCCAAGACACTGACATATGTAGTTTTTCACCCCAGCAGTGTTTGAGATCAGGTTTGTGTTGAAGCATGACCTATTAATGAACTATCACCTCTAACCATAGAGTGCAAAACAAAACAAAAAAAAAAGAAAGCTGACACCATCAAATTTTAATGCTCACCGAGCCTTCAGACTTTAAGAGTGCCTGAGAAATAATTTCACCACTCAAGTTTAACAGGGAACAACAGCAGCATGGCGAAATGGCCTCAGCTGTGCTTTTTTCTTTTGCTGGCACACCAAGTACCAGGTCAGTCTGAACATGTGTCTGTTGTGTTAGAAAATGTGTTATTGTTATATCTTTTTATAGCTTCTTTATCCTGTTAGGCATGCACTTTCAGTTTTGTTCAACCATGAATATATTATAATTATTTACTTTTTAGACATTTTAACACCCATGACAGTGTTCATTAGTAATCTTCAATATTTTTGATGAGACATTATAATAATTGATTATAAAAGCTGCTACAAGCTTGAGAAATCCTTCCATCCTATGCATAAACCAATGCCCTGGATCCAGAAGAGCATTTAGAACTTAATTAATTTGCAATATTTTGTCAAGGACATCAAGTGGACGTCTCACAATTTCTAATATTTCAAGCTGATATGAGTTTATGAAGGTGTAGCTTGAAATGTCTGTCTTGCTTAGCTACTACTAGACTCCACTTCTAGCTCTCTTAATAACAAACAGACACAAGCAGCCAATCACAAAACCTTCCTGCCAAAAGTAATTAATATAAATAATGTGATAAAATTTTGTAGAGTAGGATTTTTGTGGTTGCCGATTTTTTTTACAACTCTACTGTTGAGTGTTTTACCGCTTATCTTATCGCTTGTATTTCATCATTAAACTTAATGATCGCTGCTCACACTTGGCTATATAAGCAGTTGCTACAAATAAATCTCTTCAAAGCTGGTGAGACCCTTTGTGTTTGAGTGTTTCTGCAGAAGTGTTTTTTTCTATTATCTTTTGGTTTTTCTCAGTGGAAGCCATTTAATAAGTTGCGTGCTATAAAAACTTCACTAAACTAAGTAAAGTCACTCCTCCGTTTGTTTGAGCTTTATGTCTGATCTTCTCTGTCTGGCATATCTCACTCCCAGCTGTCACCCAGGCATACTAAACACACATTTTAAAGTATTTGTAGTTGACCCAGAGGTCTGATCTGCACTTTTTAAAAAGTTGCTTGTATGACACATTGTATTAATGGCTCTGTCTTTAGCCTTGACAGCGACCCCGGAGGGACTGAGGGTTAGGCAGCATCCTCCATCCCTCAGTGTGATGCGGGGTGAGACGGCAACTCTGTCCTGTCATTTCAAAGTTGAATCCCTAAAGTATGGAGTTCAGTGGTTCAAGTCGGAACAGCAGCTCATCTCAAACTCATCCAGGCAAATCGTTGTGGCGAAGAATCAAACTTCCTCCTTGGTGATCACTAACACTACAATTCAGGATGCTGGGTGGTATTACTGCGAGGTGAACGTCCTGAAGAAGGACCCAGAATGGGGCAACGGCACCAAGCTGGTCGTCTTGGGTAAGAAACAAATCGGTGGTTTCAGAAATGAACATGCCCACAATTTATTAGGACCGCTCCGCCCGGGTGATGTTGCCATGCTGGTAATTATGTCTCATTTGTATCTTTTGTACACTGGAGCCACGACGTTCAGTACGAGGCAGCTCGATACAAGCACCGGCAAAAAACATGTATCACCATAAAACGAACGTAAGGGCTCAATCTTATAATCTATAAAAATTCAAGTCATGTGAAATTCCCTCAGAGTTCATCTTTTTGCCTGAGCAGTTTCATGACAGATCTAGAAATAATCACCCCGGCACCATACGCAGTGCCTTGTATCGATCTTGCCCAGGGAATTGAAACTCCCCAGAAAACAAGGCAGGGAGGGATAAATTATTATGTGGAAATCCTTCATGCGGAAGAAAGCTTCCTTTTGATATTCCCTGATTGCAATGCTGGCTCCACCGAATAAAAATGGATACTGCATCTTTTTTCATTTTCATTTTGCATCTTTTTTCATTTTCATTTAATTTCTCATGCAAGATTTATTCTGCCGATTTGAATAATTTTTTTTAATCCGAGTGTTATTGATATGTCTACTTGTTGTTAGTAATCTACGCAACATTGCTTTCAAATTATATACAGTTCAAACTGCAATACTGGACATCAGTAGTAGTAATTGATTCAGTATAGAAGACCCTATGCAGCATTTATTAATACACGATTTCTTTTACTACTAGCACCACCTTCTGCTCCAAAAATATACCTCCAGATTCCCCCAGAACCACACACCGATCAGTGGGCTCTCCTGTGTCTCACCGGAGGTTTCTACCCCAGTAGACTCACTCTCACCTGGACCTACCAAAGCGCAGCAGCCGTTATCGATCACCTCTCAGTCACCAATTGCACCCTTCCTGCTGACAAGCATCACAGCAACCTGTCTGAACATCCACCCAATGAAGCCCTGCTGTCTTCAGATTTGTTGGTGAACTCTGAGCCTCAGCGCCAGTCGAAGTGTCTCCAGGTGATGGACAACCACAGCCGGGAAAAGTATCTCCTCAGTGTTTTTTCTCTCCCAAATAAGCAGTCCTTGAAAACAGGCGTAACCTTCACATGTTGGGTGCAGGACCACCCTGCCATGACAACTGCTCTGACTGCCTCCTTCACTTGGGGTAAATAAGGCAGGAAAATTAATTAATTTTCTAAATATGTTAATCTTATACAGGAGAAAAGTGTCTCAAAGGCAGCTATTGAGATAATGAATGTAGGATTTTCTTTTTTTATATAATTAAAATTCCCTTTTGGTATTTTTTTAATCAAATTGTTATCCTCCCAATGAAAAATGGGACTTTATGCCACAGGTTTTAATTATTTATCTTTGTTTCTGAAAAAATGTGGTTTTTCTTCTGTCGGTTCAGCGTGACAGATGGTTCTAAATATTACGATACCTACTGTTTGTTAAGGAGAAGGATGTCAGGGGCTTGAATCACTGCTGTAGCAGATTTAGAGCTCATGTCACAGCACAAACACAGCTCCTAGCTGCTGAATTCATCTAACTTTGACCTAGAATAGGAAAGTGAACTAATTTAAACCGCTGAATGAATTAAAATGTTTTAGCTTCAGCCTGTTGTTAGCACTTCACACAACCTTAATTAGATTTATTTTTATTTTTTTTTTGAGAATGCAGTTGACTTTTTATGTAAACTGTTGATTAGCTGGCAGGTGCCCATTGTTTATTAATGTCACATAATGCTCTTATCTTGATTTTCTGACATCTGATAAATGTGGGCTCGGTAATGTCTGTACTTTCAGTTCTGACAAAACCAGCCTGCTTTTTAGCCAATAAACCAAAGACTGCGTCCACTCACTGTCTGTTAGCTTTGTGCTGTTAAGTGTTTGAGGTAGAAGAATTGGGATTTTGAAAGCTTATGCCTGAAGCGTCTAAAAGAGCAGAAAGTAAAATGGATTAGCAGATTTATGTGTAAAAGAACAACAACATATAAAAACACACAGTCAACAAAACAATGAGCTAAAAGCACAGTTTTTATTAGATGGACATTAGCACTGCAATGTCACCCTCTGGTTTGTGAAGCCTTTGTTTGAAGCCTCTATATTAGCATTTTCGTTTTTATGTTATTACATATTGTTCTTCTGGAGCCAGAAGTGACCATATTTGGACAATGAAGTGGAGTGCTCAGCTATCAACTAACGCAGGCTTGATTAGAAAGGTGTATCCATAGGCTGTATGAAGGCAGACAAAGAAACCTGGTAATCAGTACAACGCCACAAACACAGGTGAGAGGTCTGGCTCAATAATTGAAATTAGCACAGGCGACAGCATCCACCTCTCTACCCTTTCCACTCCTAATTTAATCGTAACAGTGATTTTGTTTATTGATTGCTTGTTTTAAAGTTTTTTAACATGAGATTTTTTTGAGACAGTATAAAAGGTGGACATAGCTACAATAACATCAGATACTGGCTCGTGAAGATCCGTATTGAAGATCTGTACGAGGTTAGCGCTTCCACCATCAGCATCTTGTGAAACTTCATGCTTATTGGTTAATGACTCGTGATGGACAACTCATTAGCCAATGTCGCAGTCTTTTAGGCAATTCTACATTGTCTTTGTTTTTATGGTCAGAAGTGTACGTGCACTCATCATGGGAATTAATGCTATGGTAGGTTTGGGCCTTTATTGATTTCTTTGAATTGTTCTTTTTCCAGGGTGGAATGGTTGTACAGCATGCATCTTTAATGACTTTAAAAAAACAAGAATTTGGTGAACAAGTTTAAAATTAATTGCACATATATACACACCCACTAATATTCCCTTTGCAAGTTGCACTTTGAACAGAAACCTTTGGTAGACACAACCAGGCTCCTGGTGTAATTGTTGTATGGATATTTGACCGGCCTTCTTGGGAGAATTAGTAGACTTCATTTAACTTGGTTGGTTCTTGATTCCAGAAGAAATGTCAAAACAACTTCCAAGAGCTTCTGTTCAAAGAGCTGTACATAGCATACATAAGAATACAGTTATTCTGATGTGTCAGTAATTCAAGATGATGAGAGGAAATTGGATGGGATGTTCAGGAACAACCCAGAAACCACCAACACTCAGGCCTGCTATGAACTGGAATCTGCTGGAACACCATGTTACTTTCCAGAGTGAAGCCAGTTTTATATCATATTTGACTCAAAGGCTGTCACAGAAAATATTAATGGGGGTGTATGTATATATTTTAGATTTTATGTATAATTTTGACTCTGTGTTAGTTACAGAAAAAACCTCAAATCATGTCATTCATGCCTGTGATGAGTCAAAGTAAGCTTGTGAGTTTCACTTTTGTTGTCAGCCTCAAGTGGCCAGTTGAGGAACCGCAGCTCTTGCACAGTGGATTTCATTTTTTTAGCCCAGGAGACAGTTGCTTCATTTATAGATGCTATAACATAACCTCACAGTAAAGGTAATTACAGGCTCATGTCATTACTTTAAAAATTAGTTTGAGGAGCTTTAGTTTTTTTTATGTATACAGGCCTGTGTCTTATTGTGGTGGGGCGTGGTCTGCGGCGCCGTGCAGGGAGGGCGGACGCAACTGCACGGCATCCTTAATCACGCCCGCCTAGTTATAAACACGGGAACTCAGGGGTTGGTGTGTTGTGGTGTGACAAATATTGAATAAAATGGCTCAAACCTATGATCCCTGGACCCTCATTCACACCACACTTATATTTTATCAGTCTGATATTTGTAATGCAGTAGCTCTGCTTACAAAACAAAGATTCATCAGGAGATTTTTTTTTATATTCATCACAGCCTCAGAGGGGCTTTAACCACAGGTTCCATTACCTTGTCAAAGCAGACTTTTTTTTTACTGAGAATACCCCAAATCTCTTTTTAATCTTCTTTACTGATCTATAGGAAAAAATCCCTTTAATAAAACAATGTCTTCACGAACCACAGGTCCTGACATACTACCCGTCACTTGCTCAGTATTCACTACCACTTCACTCTTAATCTGGGTCACACATTGATCATTCCAAAGCAACAGATTGCCTGCAATACTGCATACTTGAGCAAATTAATGATTTTCTCCAATCAATCCTTACACACCTCTCCTCCCAGGGAGGAGGAGATGGTCCGTCAGCCAAAGCCAGCTCGACCTCCTTGATTTAATTCTGTCACGCTCAATAACATGATAAGTCGGTGCTAATCAGTGTTTATTTTCTTCTTCTTTTTTTTTTACAGATGCCCCACCCAATGAGCTGATTTTATACTTGAACATTGCAAAGATGTGTTTCCTCTCTGCAACGGCCGTTTGTTTTTTATTGAATGGTAAGATTAATTCTGTTTAGCTAGAATTGCATGTAGTTGTTAAAAAAAATAATAATAATTTTTGTGATCATCAATTTTCTCAATCTTGTGCCACACAGCAGTCAGAAATATCTGGGCGAAGGGAAAATGAAATCTGCCACGTGAGTACTGTGTTCTTCAACCTTTGACAAACACACATAAGCACACACACACACACAAGGCTGATTTTCTTATTGTTTTATCCCTGTAACTTATCACACATCATTAAGGAAAAGTCAACAGTGATGCAATAACCAAATATTGTGTTCCAGGAAAGACAAAATGAAAAAGGAGAAAGGATTGTCGGCTGTTCAGCTGAGCTCTTCTCATCAGACCAACCTTTTACAAACAACATTCAACTCATCAGGAAAAGAAAAAACAATTATCAGTGAATGATGTGCATAGGTCCATCTCACTTTTCCATGTGAAAAATTCACCAGATTTTAAACCACATCTGTATGTATGCATATTCTGCTGTGCTCTTTCATAGTGTATAATCTGTAATCGCTGATGTGTACAAGTGACTCATCCCTGTAACTTTTTATCCTATGGCATGCTGACTCGCAGATTTTTGGGTTTGTTCGTCGTGTCGATGGCTGTTAACCCACACGTCTTAGTCATTCGCTGGGGTCTGTTTGTCAAAATGAATGATTCATGCGCGATCCACCTGTCAAACAGATACAGTGATCGACTCAACCTCTGTGCAGGCCTAATCCTCGCTAAATAGGATTACAGCCGATGCCAGCGCTTGCTTGTGTGATAGCATTGTTTATGTTTGCAGCGTGTGGGGTGAGATCTTGATTCACTTTTTGGAGGAAGTTCATTTTAAATTTAGGCCAGCCCACACTGCCAAGAATTTAAAAAAACAAATACTGGAAGAAATGATGAACGTTGAACAGCTGAGTGAGCTGATGGATCTTCAGTATAATCAGATTAGTGACATCAAAAATCAAAGAGGCAGCTCAGTAAGCTTTCTATTACTCATCCTGCTTTTATGTGTAAATACATAAAATGTGCATAAAAACATTTACATATGATATCACTGAGCTGCCGATGGCAACTGTTGATCACTTGATGCAGGCGGTCTTTACGGGCATTTTTCATATTTCTCATCCCCCTTCTTTCCAAAACAAATTAGTCCTTATCTCTTTTCTTCCGCTCACTCATACGCACACAATCACCTTGTACCTGGCTGCTGCCCATGTTGAGGTTATTGATTAACTCAATTTATTATTGTACAGTTCGTTTATGAAAATAATGTTTGTGCGGTTTGCTTTTGCTTCCATCAGTCCTTTCTTCCTTTTCCCGTCATTACACTCACACGTGTGTGTCCACACAAACACTGTTTACACCTGCTGGCGTGGTGTCTTTACAAAATAATGCATGAGTCAGACATCATGCAAAATGTATAATCTTATTTGAATATGAAAATAAGCTTTATTTACGTGTTATTATATTATTACAACCCCGTTATGCATATATATGTGTACATTCATACATCTCTCTTTCTTCATATATCCCATATAAATATAAGAACAGCCATCATCATGCAAAAAACATTACAAATTTAAACATATGTACAATTACAAAGCGAACTGCTCTCTGTTTTCAGCATGCTTGTATATGCATGAAGATGCCACGCATTTTCTCTTTCTTCTGCTACTTCTTCTTCAACCACCACTGCTTAACACATAATGACCGTATTGTTGCAAACAATATCCTGTCACGACTAAGGATGTTGGTTGGAACATTTAATCTGTAGCTGCGGAGAGATGACGTGCAACTCTGTTGCTTAGATATTCATTTTGTTACAGTCTCTGCTGCGATGCTCCACAACACCTGCCTGCATTTAAGGGTCTCTGTACTTCTGTTACACTGTGCGAGAAATGTTGTTATGTCCTGGTGACAGTTCAAAGTAGGCTGTCTCTGAGGTTTTACCCGATGCGCTGCATAAAGAATTGGCATGGCGTGCTTAGGAAGACTGAAGGTTACCTGTCTTGTCTCATTTCCAAAAAGGAATCTCATCAAACAAAAATACACTTCACTGTATAAAGCAAAGTCATTTTCTCACATGTATAAACATTAACATGGCATTAATTTTCTGCTCCCTGGGATGAAGAAATAAGACAACAGTAAAGGCAGCCGCTTACAGGTCCCTTTCTGTCAGCTCAGATAGCATTGATCTCCTCTTGCGTGTGTTCCTTATCTTGTGCAGTCTTGGTAATTCCCCCGCACAAGGCCTGGAGCAGGTGACAAGACATGCACCTCTGGAGACGGCTTTTAACCCCTTCAATCACACTACCCACAGTCCCTCTCACAGCAGAGGAAGAAAAGTAGAAAATAAGAGGGTCTAGACAGGCATTGAAGGTGCTGCACAGCAGGGCCGTGTCTCTCCACGCTGGACTTTTCTTGTTTATAAAACCAACGATGTGTGAGACGTTGTAGGGTCCAAAACATAGAGCAAACACCACCAGGGTTCCCAAAGCCATGCCCATGGCTCGGATGCGCCGGCGCCGGTCAATGTGTTGCAGCTTTGAGAGAATTCTGATGAAGTTGATGTAGCAAAAACTAGAAATCAGGAAAGGGATGCAGAAAAGCACCACACAAAGCTCCAGGCGCACAGGCAGGAGGACCTTCAGCTGAGACTCGGTGAAGTTCTCATAGCATAGTTTTCTGCTATCGCTGCTAGGGTGAGCTGAGGCGTTGAGGTGTTCAGTGGGGACTGCAGAGTTACTTTGGCCAATAAAGGGCATGATAAACACGATACTAAGTTGGGCGGTGGAGAAAATCCAGAAGAAAATGCTGGCAGCTACAGCATACACAGGTCGCCGCTTCAGAGTGTGCCGAATGGGGAAAGCCACACCCAAGTAGCGCTCTACACTGACAGCAGTGAGGAAAAAGGTGCTGTTGTAGATGGTCATGTAGAAGATAAAGCCAGACAGCGGACAGAGGGCATAGGGCATGTTCCAAATCATGCCGTTCATTGCTTCCTGCATCTTGAAGGGCAGGAAGATGAGAAAGAGGAGGTCGGAAATGGTCAGGTTGAGGAGCAGGATGTCAATCGGGGTGGGTTTCTGCCTTACTTTCTTACAAAAAGTGTAGAAAGCCAAAACATTGGCCGGGAAGCCCAGCACAAAGGTAATGACGTAGACAGAGAGACAAAGTGCTGTGTGGCACCGCTGCGTGGTGGGCTCCATGTGAATCTTTCAACTCGGTCAAGAATTGAGATGTGTCACATTATATCCCCGACCCCGGGGATGAATAGACTGCAGAACAAGGAGGTTTTATCTGTGGGGCAGCACCGACCACAGAAGACGAAGGCTTCTTATTGGCTCAGTGTCCTGGAACAAACCCAACGAGACAGAGCGGTTTTTCTGTCCCCACCAATAAACCACAGCTCATCGTTTCCTCCAGGGCTTTGAGCTCTGCTGATAAGAGAGAATGAAAAGAGATTACCACACAGCACAGCAAACTATTTTAAACTATGAGTATAAAATTGACACTTCATTTGAAAACGTGGTGTTCATACAATAAATGCTTTTCCTACAACAAAAGGTAGGAGGCATCCCAAAGTATGCTGTAATTATGTTTTTTCTATATTCTTTCTTAATTTTCTTCCACATCACTACTTCAGAGGTTATTGTGGTTGTGTATTATCTCTTAATGAGAAGACAGTGTTTTAACCCGGCACACGAGTTTGTATACAAACCATAATACTGTGTTATTGCTTGTTCCTTGTTGTAAATACAGTGCAGCAGTGCTTTTATCATTAAGTCCCAGCCCTTGTTCTTACTGTATACACAAATACTGGACATGTTGTGAAAATGATAACCCTCATAAACTTAATGAGTTAACTACACGAGGGAAAATAGCGTCTCAAAGCTTTACTTTGCCACGACTTTTTCAACACGGTTCTATCTGTATCTGTTTCCTGCATCATCGTATAAAGGAAATAGAAAGTCAAGACAGCGGTAAGGAAAGTTTTATAATCTATAAATCAACCTATTGGAGAAATATTAAAATGAAACTAGGTTCTTACCCTTTATGGGGCAACTTCCATCGAGTGAATATCTGTGTCAGACGCTCAGCTCTTATAGTCCAGTGTCTGAGAAGAGGAACTATTTTTTTCTGACCATTCTCTATAGTGCTGTGATGAAACTCAAGATTTTACACCAATTTAAGCAACTCGGACAAGTCCACAGTGACAATTTTTGTCAGCTCACAAATCCTCACTCCTGCAACAGACTTCCCATTTTTGGCATTTTTCATGAGCAGCGTGGCTTACCTCCCAGTGCGTCTTCCTTGCTGTTTTGTTTGATCACCTCTGCGCACCTCACCTCCAAGCTGCTGTCTCTTGGCACATCCCCCTATTTACCTGTTAATCTAAACATCCAGTGCAGATAATAGAAATGACTATTAGTGAGATATTGCTGCAATTTATCTCCCACTCTCGCCAAACATGGTTTCCCTGGTAACAACTGGCCTTTTTTTCAGCATGAGCGGTACAGACGGACTCTGTCAGGCTGTTTGATCGTAGTTTTTTTTTTTTTTACTATATTTAGTCATCAATGCCCAATGCTTCTTTACATTTCCCTCTTTAATATGAGTCAGTGGAGATAAGCATTGGTCAAGGGAAATGGCCCAGTGACAGAGCTGTCCCTCCTTTTACAGCATGTGGTGAGAACAGCAATGTGGATGATGTTGTTTGAATAGTCATATACTGCACACAGTAATAAAAAATCTAATAACTCGTGGCTGACTTGAAGACTGGAAAGGCTTTACTTTTAGAGATAAGTCTGTATCCTGCAGCAGCTCAAAAACACTCTGAGATATCAGAGGTCAGAGGCCCTTTTTTTTTTGTATTTACCACCTGCTGCTTGACCCTGCTCTACCATCCAAGAGCAGGGTCAAGTTTAAATTGAACAGGTTTAAATGGAGAAGACTGGTTTATTTCAGAAGCAGAGACGTGAGCTTTGGAAGTTAAAATGACTCAAAGGTGAACAAAGAGTTCTTTTGATGTTGCTTAATGTATGTAAATCACTCTGAGGCGGTTTCACTTGTGCTTAAATGCCTGACTCCAATGTTTGACTTTTGGGTATTTTGTCTGACCTAACTTCATGTTAGTTATTTATCCCTTTACCAGGTCGGTTACGTCTTGGTGATGCTATTGATCCCATTTAAAAGCCTCCTTTCAACTTCCGTACACCCCAGGCAACGACCAAACAAACAATGTGTGCGGTTCACGCAGTGCAGTTATTTCAACAGACACACTGTGTTGCACAAGCTGTTCTGTCCCGCTGTGTGAGCTGATTTTACAGAGTGACATCACGTAGTTTCTAAGATGCTGTCTGTCCAAAAAGTTTGCTGTAACACTTTGTGGTGTTTCATCATTGGAGGACAATTTGATTTGGTGAACAAATCAAATCAAATCCAGGAACAAATTTTAAAAAAAAGTTGCTGTCACTACCAATGGAAAAAGTGTTGTAACAGAAACCTTGCCAGGGTGTCATTGAACTTCTTATTTTGATCATAGCTTTGAGTACAATAATGAGTTTCATCATTCTTAGCAGAAAGAGGAAGATAGGGGACTTAAAAAATATTTCCAAAAAATGAAAACCTCAAATAAAATTTGAGGTTTTCATTTAGCATTTAGCAGGAGACGTGTGCTGATATATATATATATAAAAAAAACACCCAGCACGCCCCTGCGGGGCGGTTTATCCTTCAAGCTCGGGTCCTCTACCAGAGGCCTGGGAGCTTGAGGGTCCTGCGCAGTATCTTAGCTGTTCCCAGGACTGCGCTCTTCTGGACAGAGATCTCCGATGTTATTCCCGGGATCTGCTGGAGCCACTCGCCTAGCTTGGGAGTCACCGCACCTAGTGCTCCGATTACCACGGGGACCACCGTTACCTTCACCCTCCACATCCTCTCGAGCTCTTCTCTGAGCCCTTGGTATTTCTCCAGCTTCTCGTGTCTCGTGAACCAGGGCACCCTGACGAGAAGTGGGCTACTGGAACAAGAAGGCATCGGTGGGCAAGAGATGAAAACAGGGCGTTGTTGGAATGCTACTATGCAAGTAACCCCGGCGGAAGGGGCTACATGAATAGGATGAGGGACCTATGGATATATATATATATATATATATATATATTCACATCAGCACACGTCTCCTGCTGAGAATACACTTGAAAATGATTTTATAACATCAGACTTAACGCGTCCTTCTCGCGTCGATTACAGATCAAATACATCGATTACAGTAAATGGTGCATCTTAGACGGACATAGAAGTTCCTCCTTCTATAACACCTTCCATACATGGCAATAATTTTCAAGCCTAGATGGTCTCTAAGGGCTTGTCCTTTTCTTAACTGGTCTTCTGTCATCTGTTACTAAGTAAACTGAAATGCAGTTAGAAGCTAAATGAGTTTCGGGCCTTTGGCCTGGCAGGCTTCTGGATTATATGTGTGTTGTAAGCGTGTATGCTGTCTATCCTTCTATGCTCCAAGTCACCCACACAATAGATTGTGAAGACATAGCGCTTCACAAAGCTTAAAACCTTGTTTAATAGACTGAGCATCAACACTGAATGAGCACAAACATGCAATGTGTATAAAATAATCATAGCTGCACCTGTAATAAAAGGTTAACGTGGTGGCAATAGCTTTAATAAACATCTTTAATGCAATATCAAGGCTGTAGGATATATTATTAATGCAATGTTAATAATGCAAGTTATATTCTAGCAGTAAATAATAGTATTAGTAGTAGTATAATTTCTGTATCTCCACAATACACATATACACATATACACATATATAAATACAGGGTATATAATAGGGATAAATAGAATAAATAGGAACAAGAATACCAGAGAATGGCACATTTCAACTATTGTGAGTCTATTGCAATATATATATATATATATATATATATATATATATATATATATATATATATATATATTGCACAGTGAAAAAGGCACTACAGCTTAGTTGTTTGTCCCCGTTTCCCCTCCCTCTCCCCTCCAGTGAGGAGTTAAACAGTTTGATGGCATTTGGGACAAAGTCTTTAAGTCTGTTGGTCCTTGACTTTGGGAGAAGCAACCTGTCACTTAACAGGCTCCTCTGGTTGTTTATGGCTGTGTCCAGAGCATTGTCAATAATGTCCAACTTAATGTCCTCTTCTCTGCCACTGTCACCAGAGTGTCCAGCTTCATGCCAACCACAGAGCCAGCCTTCCTGATTAGTTTTTCCAGCCTGGACACTTCCTTCTTTGCTGTGCTGCTCCCCCAGCACACCACAGCATAGAACATATAAACTATACTAATGTACTCCACAGAAAACTACATACTTTATTAGGTACACCTCGTTGGACCCCATTTTGTCTTCAAACTGCTTTAATTCTTCATGTCAACAAGGTGCTAGAAACATTTCTCTGAGATTTTGGTCCATTTTGACAAGATAGCATCAGCAGATTTGCCAGCTGCTCATCCATGATGTGAATCTCCCATTCCACCACATCCCAAAGGTGCTCTATTAGATTTAGATCTGGTGATTGTGGAGACCATTTGAGTGCAGTGAACTAATTTTCATGTCCAAGAAACCAGCTTGAGATGAAGAGCGAGTGGCATGGGATGTTATTCCACTGGAAGAAGCCACAACAAGAGATGAGCACACTGTGGTTATAAAAGACATGGTCAGCAACAATTCTTAAGCAGATTAAATTATTCTTTTACTGTCCAATTTTGGTGAGCAAACTTTAGCATCAGATTCTTAGTTGATAAGGTTGGCCTTCTGCTGATAAAGCCCATCTGCCTCAAAGTTTGGCATTATGGGCGTTCAAAGATGCGCTTCCACCAACCGCCGTTGTAACGAGTGGTTATTTATGGTGTTGTTGCTTTGTTGCTTTCCTATCAGGTCAACGAAATCTAGCCATCAACAAGAGATTTTCACCCGGAGAACTACAGCTCACTGGATATTTTTCTCTTTTTCTGACCTTTCTCTGTAAACCCTGCAGAGAAAGGTCACCTTAAATCACCTTTCTTCCCCATTCCCATGGTCTGCTTGAACCTCAGCAGGTCTTTAACCATGCCTGTGTGCCTGATTGCACTGAGCTGCTGATTGACTGTTTTTGTCAACAAGCAGTTGAAAAGGTGTACCTAATAAAGTGACAGGGAATGCATAATAGTTTTGCAAACAACAACAGCATCAGTGGGCAAATGCTGCAAATCAACATCTGTTTTCAGTCAAAGCCTGCTATTGTCTGTGGTAATTATGACTGGAGAAAGGGAGGAAGATAGGTGACATTATCACAGAGCGACTAGTCTGAATAATGATGGGGTTGAGGTGGATGGATGGATGGTGCAAAAGACTTTTATTATTACTGGTTATTAGTCTAACCATTATGATGAAGACACCATAACATTAAAAAAATAATCACTTTGAGCCAAACCACATTCAGACCCTTAGGTCAAATGATAAAAGAGAAGTAACTGTGATGATTGTTAGGAGGATCAGATTAGAACATATAAAGGTGCTAAGCTCAAACAAATTATATATTTTAACCTTTAATTTAAAGAGCCCGTTGAATTATGCTTATTTTTATCTGGTAGGATGTGCAGTTAGGCAGTGAGTAGGCACATTAGCTGTGTTATTACTAGTGTACTTCAGGGGCTGTGATGAGCCTCGTGGAACAAAAAAAAGGGCTGATTCATTCTTTCAGGTGTGGTATGTGTGCTTCTAAAGCCACAAAATAAACGAGCATTGACGTTCCAGGCAGGTGTTGCAGGTATGTGTGTAAAAGGGAAACAAGGGATTTTCCCAGCGGTACTGGACAGGTTGAGTGGTGTGAAAACAGGCTGTGAATGGCAGCAACAGACTCACAACCCTTAGGTGTTTTTCATAGCTCTGAACACTGGGAATGTAGTCAGACAAAGCTGATGCAATAGGATGATATTTGTGACAGTACACACAAAATAGAACAAGGACATGACTCGGATGCAGAATGTCGAAGCACAGAGAAAAGCGTTCAGAGCGGCGGTCTGTGTGGTGACTGAATGAAGCAGCAGGAATAAAATCAGGCATTATATTAGCGAGGGTTGGTGATGAAAAACAATATCAGAGTCCTCTGTCTGCCTCAAAATAATAGCTTTTATTTGTGCATTTATTTCGTATTATTTTAACACAATAAAATAGCTAATTACCCACAGGAGACTATTTTTTTCCTCTGAGGCAGTATCCTAGAGGTACACTAGACAGAGTGGTGATAAAGTGTTAATGCTCCTGCTAATTATAAACTGGGATTTATTTTATTCTGATGAAGTTGGAATATTTATACCAAATGTAGGAAAAACTAACATGGATGTTAATATATATTAATAATTGAAGATTTTAATAATTGTCAGCCATGAAAAAAACTGCTTGAATTTCACCCCGTCGCGTGATATGATTAAGATAATAAACTAGCCGTTCCAGCGTCCATCTGCTCTGTTCTCAGTGGGAAAGGCCACTTTGAAGTTCAATTGTCATGGCTGTTACAAAGTGTCAAGTGTTTGTATTGCTGGAGAGCACAAACATGAGGAACAGAGACAAGAGCTTTGTTGTCTTATCAACAGCCTTTTCAAGAGAAATTGCAAGCGGTTAGAGATGCTCACGTAGTGGAATAAAGGGGACACAACTACGTGCTTCACCTTCACGTTTCTCACTAACTGGTAAAAATACAAATTAGGTCAGGTTTCCGGAGTGTTTATGAGAAAGAGGAAGGAAATAAAAAACTTTCTGTTTAGGTAACCACGGCTGTTTGCGACACTGTTTTGTTTTTCTAAGATACAATGACTGTGAATGTTTTCCACCAGCTTCTAATTATTTCTGTGCGGGAACTAAATACATTTTCCATTTAATGTCCTGTGGAAAGAACAAGATTTTACAGTCATACAGTCGGCTGAATGTTGGGCTATGGTGGAACTCAGTAATCATAAACTAGTGGTTAGGGTTTGAGGGATCATCAGATGATTAATGTTCCATTAATCATCTGATGATCCCTCAGGCAATTTTTGTTTTGTTGCAAATTTTAGGAAATATGGTTGTTTTATTGTCTTTTGACCTGTTTTTGTTTGTTTGAAGTTCTTTTTGGTGAAATCGGCAGCCTCACCTCTTTCAGTGCGCCCCAGGGTGGCTGTGGCTACACTGTAGCTTGCCATCACCTGTGTGTGAATGGGTGGATGACTGGGTGCGTACAGCGCTTTGGGGTCCTTAGGGACTAAGTAAAGCGCTATACAAATACAGGCCACTTACCATTTGCTTTCATTATTATTTAGAATTTCTAGTCTCATGGTTTCTGTGCCTTCCCCATGTTCCACGTTTAGTTACTCTTGTCTCCGTGTTTCTTGTTCCCTCTGTTCCCCTAGTCATCCTGTCTCCGGGTCTCAGTGTCTAGTCATATCTCTGTTTTCATTTCCCCGGTCACAGTGCTAAACTCCCGTGTTTTGTCTGCATCTATAGTTGTCATGCTTCCTGTTTTATTTTGATAGTCCTGTGTTCAGTATACTGAGTTCTGCTTCTCCTTTGGCTCCTTATATATGATTACTCCCAGGTGTGCTCTCCTCCTGTCTCATTCCCTCCTTACCCCCTTCTGTATTTAAGACCTGTGTTTTCCTCTGGACGTTATTGTGTTGTCCCATGTGCTATAAGTTTCTCTGTGGTTTTTCAAGGTCCTGGTAATGTCTAGCTTCCTGGTCTCTACTCTTTTAGTCCTTAGCATTCCTGTTTCCAGTTTAGATTTTGATTTCGTGACTTTCAGGTTTTCTTTGGTTTTCTGCTTCAGTGCAATAAAAGCTGCCTCTTTAACTTCCCCCTTCTGTGTCTGCGAGTCCTGAGTTTGGGTCCTCCTCCTGCCTGCCACTTTCTTTTTTGGTAACAAGTCCAGAGAGTTGTCCGTCTATCCGTCCATCCATCCAGCAGTCAGAATAAATTCAAGGTGGAGGGCTGGAGCCTTGCCCAGCTGTCATGGGGTGAGAGGTGGGCTATCAGTCTGTTGCATAGCTGGAACAGAGAGACAGAAAACCATCCGCCTTCGAATTCACACCTACGACTCATTTAGAATCACTAGTTAACCCAGCATGCATATCTTTAGACTGTGAGAGGAGGCCAAGTACTCAGACAGAGGCAACACGGTTATAGTTTTGTGTGTCTTTAACAAATTATACTATATTCAGAATACTGCATACTGAGCTTCATTATAATGGAGAACCAGCTGTACATACATCAGATTATACTCTTAATTTCACAGTTTATCTGATCACAGGGGCAGCTGCCTCTTAAGAGTACATTTGTTTTGGTCCACATTTGAAGAGACTAAAGATATCCTGAAGCAAGACTACATGGGAAAAAGAAATGTTGACTACTGCTAAATTCTGGTTCCATGTTAAAAGCTATAAGACCTTGGATCATTTGAAATAAATTAATTAATTATGTTACATCAAGTAGATATTTCAACAATGAGGAGACTGCTGCTCTGCGCTTCACGGACTTGAGCATCCCAGAAGCTTCCTCGCTAATCCCCCTGTTAATACCCAGAGCATGAACCTATAAGCTTCCTTATGTTTGTAGCAGGCAGAGGGAAAAAAAATAACAACATAATTCTCCCATCTCTGCAGAAGAGTTCAGTGGCTGTTAGCTAACATATTGCTATTTGAAGAGTGACTTTGGGTCCGACATAGCTGGACTTATTTAATTCCCAGTGATACAGTAATGAAATAAAGCTTGCTATGTTGAAAAGATAATCCATTTGGCTGGCAACCTTATCAAAGATGAACTGAGTCTAAAGAATAGCTGTGTAAAAATAGACACCACTAGAAGTATCACAGCAAAATAAATAGATCTTCAGTCCCTGGCTACTCATCCATATCAACTAATCACTTTTATAATCATCACTTATTTTCTTTTTACATAGAAATACCAAGAGGAAACTCTGTAGTCTCATTGCAAACTGCTGTGCAGTTTACACTCATTGCCAAACATGTGCAATTAATGTTTCAGCCAATATGTCCTTTGTGTAAGTCTCTTTAACACAGAAGCCATTATTAACTCTCAGTATAACTCAGCATGACCTTCTTTCTATTGGGAAAAAGGCCAAGTCCCACACCTGTACAATGAAACAAGTCATGGACATTTATTGGATTATCTGCTGTTGCTGGCAGTAAAGGTAAAGCTGATGTCAAGACTGCTGCATGAACGGTTGTTGTTTCGTGTTCTGAGATCTCAGACATGCCGTGTTTATAGTTTCGAAACAGTGCTGGTCTCACGTCATCGGCCGCTCATCACGAGCCAGAAAGATATGAATATGCAAAACAGGAAATGGCTTGTTGATTATTTATGGAACTTGAAGAACGGAGCTCTTTGTGTCACCTGCCAGCCAGCATAATTTATCTGCTTTTTATTTACAGTGCAATTAGATCTTTGATTACTCTTGTGTTGCAGTTACTCAGCTTTGATCCAGGTATTGAATACAGAGTACTTTCCGTCCTTTCGTTTCCATTAAAGAGGGGTTGGCTGTTAAACTGATAAATGAGTAAAACATATTGAACTGGATAGCTAGATGTTGAAAAGACGCCGATCCTCAGACCAGAAGCTTGGATCTCAGAGATTAGACGAAAAAAAAAAATGTGTCTAAGGATCAAAAAGCATAGCAGTTAAAATGCATCTCATTATAGGGGCAGAAGAAAGTTAAATCAATGGTTTTGTCAAACAGCAGGTGATTGGCAAGATGAAAGGAGCCTTCGATTGGACCAAAGCCACAAGACCGACACATTACACTTATCCTTGAAGGTAGACGAAACTTGAAAGTCGCTAGTCTTGTGGATGTGAGTGTGAAAATTACTCGGTAACAACAGAGAATACACTCTTCAGAGTATTTGCAGTGCAATACAAAAGAAAGCAGGAAAGCAGCTGTGCTTCCATGTTAAGATGAGATGAAATTTTAATGATCGCCATGGGGAACATTAGCCACATTTGGGAGCATTAAGATGAGAAGTGAGCTGGTGATGACCTCACACCAGCACTTTTCTGTAAAAGGAGTAGCTCTAAGACCAATAATTGCTCTGCCTGATTTTGCTTCTTAAAGGAGATTACAAAAAGGTGACTGGCTAAAAATGTTTTTAAAAAAAACACACAAAAAAAACTCATAACTGAAAATCATTTTGATATATAATTGAGGAAGACGTTCCTCAGTGGCAGAAACCAGCACTAATAATTAAAACTGGAGAGCACAAACATAAACAACAGAGACAAGAGCTGCTTTGCTGTCTTATCAAGAGAAACTGCAAGTGGTTAGAGATGCTCACACAATGGAATAAAGTGGACACAACTATGTGCTGCACCTTCACGATTCCCAGTGAGTGGAGAAAATATAAATTAAGTCAGGTTTCCAGAGAAAGAGGAAGGAAATTAAAAAGAGAACTTTCTGTTTAGGTAACCACCGCCATTTGTGACACCTCTACTTACTTTAATGTACTTTATTTTTACTTATTAGAGGCTCAGCTGCCTCTTAAGAGTACATTTGTTTGGTCCACCTTAGAAAAGACTAAAGATATCCTAAAGCAAGACTACATGGAAAAAAAAAAGAAATGATGACTGTGTCTAGATTCTGGTTCCATCTTAGAACCTATAAGACCTTGGATCATTTAAAATAAATTGTGTTACATCAAGTAGATATTTGAACAATGAGGAGACTATTGCTCTGCACTGCGGACTTGAGCATCCCAGGAGCTTCCTCGCTAATTATTTTCCAACTATTCCAATAATTTTACAACTGGGAATTATTTTTAACCATAACTACTCTAGCAGAACCCAGAAAAGAAAAATATGGTCCTGGAAATTAGCATAATAGGTCAATAATAGGACAAAATCAGCAACAATGACTGATTTCGTTTTTGATCATTTCTTTCATCAGGACTCTGTGGAAATGTTTGATCAGAATTTATTGATAGTAGCTCCGTAGTATATTACAAAAACCTATCCTGGCCACTGACATCAAATGTTCTGAGCTCTGACTGGTGCACGGACTGTGTGACATCACTTTTGTGTAATCTGAGGAAAGCAAAGCACAAAGAAAAGAAAAACCTTTCATATAAAATAACAAAGGATGGTCATCATTTTTGAATATTTGAGTTTTCATACATTTTCATCCTCCCTGCGTCTGTGTGTGTTCTCTCCAGGTACTCCAGTTTTCTCCAGCAGTCCAAAGACATGCACAGGGTTAGCTTAATTGGTGATTCTAAATTCACTGTAGGTGTGAATGAGAGCGTGAACGGTTGACTGTGTCAGTGTGTCAGCCCTGCAACTGATTTTTTTGTCTTTTGTCCAGGGTGTAACCCACAAGCCACCCTATGACAGGTATGATCCCCAAAGATTTGAGTGCTTTCTGACATAAAACATACATTTCCTCTGTTTCTTTGTTTTGGGGGGATTTAAAATATGTAAACTGAAGAAACACGTATAGCCAAAGATCCCTATGGTATCAAAAAGTCTTGAGTGAAATTCCTTCAAAACCTACAAAAATGAGGGTCAACATAAACTCTACGAGGTCAAAATTCTGCCACAGCTATTTGCAGTCATTTGAGATCCATTTGGGGTAAATCTCCTAAAAATAGTCCAAACTAGTGAAAATGGAAACCCATTTTAGCTGGAGATGCCCATTCCTAGAAGGAAGAACATCTATTTTCACTTACACAGAAAACATAACATTCACTAGAAAATGTGCTTTCAGGGCATCTAACATTGAAATATTGATTATAGCAGCTTAACATAACTGGACTAATTACTCCTAATTGAAGCATCCACATGGAAAATGTACTGCCATGCTAAATAAACAATTTCATCTCTTATACATATTACATATTGACCACTAAAAGAAACTAGGCTTTGAGGCCTCTAAGCAAGCCCTGCAGAATTTAAGATAAATAAAACATATAACAGTGTTCCTGGCTTTTAAGCGCTCCTTATTCAGCATCCTCTTTGAAGGCTGATAGAACAACAGAACTTTTTGTAGGTCAGAAAAATGTCACTTCGTTGAGACCTTCAACATACATTACAATGTCCTTATCAAAAGCAGTTCAAATATATATGATAGAGAGCAATTTTATAAACGTGAAGCCTGCCAAAAAATTGTAAATGTCACTGTTAACTCCCCCAGAGGCCTGCTTAATGTGAGGTCACATGGCACCGCCGTGGCATTTTAAAGGGGCAGAGATATTACGAGATTCCCCGGGACTTCACTTTTTTTGCAACACAAAGTCGAGGCAGAATAAACTGAAACAAACTGCTACTCACAACATGTGTAGCCAGTGTTGATTTTAAGTGTGGGTTGTTTTTCTGATTAAACGTTTAGTTTGAAATGCCACAACTAATAACAAAAGCCAGTCATGGGTTTGCAGAAGTCATGTCTGTGATTAACTTAGTCTGGAAAAACTAATTATTGAACATGAAAACCAAGATCATTTTGACGCAAGACCAAAGCAATCAATAGAGTCCACCACACCACCTGCACTGCTCTCATATATTGATTGGTGTGTGTGTGCACTTATCTTGGGGTCTGCTAATTTTTATAAATCTTTTTTTCCTTTTTTTTCTGTGACCTGTTTTGTTGTTTTCTTATAGGTCAAGAATAAAATAAGCAGTTGGAACCATTAAACTGTAGGTCCCCTTCAAAACATTTAGGTTTTGATCATTTTCACCTGCATGATAACTTAGCAACTGTTCTTTGTCTTTGGGAGGTCCTTGAGGCTGACAGTAATTGACTATACAAAAAATTAAAGGAACTCTTAAAAAACACATCACATCTCAGTGGGGCAAAAATCCTCCTGGATATCTGTACTGATACGGACTAACTAATGTGTCAGGAATGAATGGATGCTATATCATTTGATGAGAAGGGAAATTATCAACCTTCAGAGGGATAATTTCAAAGACATCCCGAAAATCAAAGGGGAGAAATGATGCGGCAGGCTATCCCTGATAATATCGGACCCTGCTCATAATGAGAGAACAGATGGTGTTCTGGAGGATCTCCTCCCAGATCTGAACCAGGGCATCACTGAGGTCCTGGACACTCTGAGCTCCAACCTGTCAGCCTTGGATGGGCTGAACCATAATGTTACAGAGGTGTTAGATTTAGGTCAGGTGAGTGTGGAGGGGCCTTCATCATCCAGGAATTTCTACATGAGGACAAACATTGTTGTGCATCAGGAGTAACCCAGGACCCACTGGGTTAGGGTCTCACAGGGAGTCCAAGGATTTCCTCCCTACACTGAATTACAGGGGGATGTTACCAAGCCTGTAGAGGTCATACCTTCAGTGACCTGCCTCCCAAGACCATCATTGACGCGCCCTCAAACCTGTCTGTTGAACAATGTTATAAGCAACATAATGTTCTACACTGCTTCTCCAGACCCTTTCACATCTTTCACATGTACTCAGGGTGAACCTGCTGTCCATCTGTAAAAAGTACATGGTGGCAGTGGCTGACCTGACAACTCTGGTATTGTATTGCAAATGCCAATCGGGCTCCAAAGTGCTGGGCAGTGAACATAGGGCCCAATAGAGGACTTTGGTCCCTGAGGCCACCATCATGAAGTCTGTTTTTGATTGTTTGGTCATTTTGTAGCTCTCTGGCCATGTTCATCTTGTTCCTCCTTGCACAAAGGAGCAGATACATATCCTTTTTGTGCTGTTAAAGAACATTTGAGGCCTAGTCCATATCTCCTAGAGTAACTGCGTGTCTCCTGGAATCTCCACCACGCTGGGAGAAAAAGCAAACCTTATGGCAGTGGTACATATTGATGCACCATCTTGGAGTAGTCTTGGTAAACTTGGTGCTCTACTCTGCTTAAAAACTATTCCTTTGTATACAATTGTTAGCCCCAGAATTTACATCTGTGTAGATGATGATGTTGCACCATGTTCATCAAGTTCTGTGCTAGCCAACAAATTCTAAGTCATGTTTTGCTAAGCGTTCAAATTTTACTCAATGCATGCAAATCAGTTTTGCAAATTTAGCAGGTTATCACATAATTATTCCCCCCACTGTAGATTTGGATTAACACTCTTTGCTATTAGGTAGAAAAGAGTCCTGTGTGAAGGATGAAGAAACACAGAGGGTGAGAGAGCAAGCTGTAACCTAATGAGAGTTCCTCTGGGATGCAGTTTGAAGGTGAGCCCTGGAGCTGTGTTAGCTAGCAGGGTCATGCTGATGTTGCCACATTAGGTATATCTCTCCTTTTAGAGCTTGCCTGGCTAAGTAAGTATGTGAGTGTTGAGATGCCCAGGAATGCTGACAAAAAGTGGTCGAGTCCTAGTCAGTTTTGGGCTCGACATGGTTCTCCATTGGCAGTGCATTAGCAGACTGCAGGGAGCTACGGACAGCCGGTCTACTTGCAGAAAGTGTCTGTTGCCAGATGGCGGCAGTGTCCAAAGTATGTGGTAAACTAGTCTGTAGGCCTCTCTTGCTGCTGCTAGTCCATCAGGCAGCCACAGCAAAAAGCAAACTTATTCAAAGAGCTGAAGTGAAACCAAATGTTTGGTTTCCAAGTGTCTACTGCAGCCACTGTCTGTGCTTTTCATCCCATATTTTTCACACTTCTCCGATTCCAGGTGAACTCCAGAACCGAAGAAGCCTGTCTTCCTTCTCCGTTCCAGCCCACCTGTTACCCAATCAGCCGACGCACAGTTGGGACACCTTCTGTTGGGGTTTTAGAGAACTGCACACGACCACTTTTGTGTAGTTTCCCGAATTCTTTTATATGAGGATGAGAACAAACAAATACTGGTCCAGATGAGTTCAGTCAAACAATGATTTTATTAAACACACGCGTGGGGAGATGTACACCGTGGTATCATCAGCATAGATATCCGCTCGAAAGCACACTTCAAAATGGTTTTGATATGTCAGGGTTCAGCCCCTTCTCGCATCAGCAAATAATATAACATGCATTAGTTACAGTTAGTAACAGTTAGACAAGTTTCCGTTATCAGCAATATATATATATATATATATATATATATATATATATATACACACACACACATTCTGTCCGAACTGTTGCTATGTAGGCACAAATGCAGTTACAAGCAAAATATATATCTCACTTCTAAACTAAAACTTCATCTACTCTTATTTATGTCTGTAAGCTTGTTTGCATTGGCCTTCCTGCGCTCTCAGTCACTTACACAATATGTCGGCCTGAGCACTCACGCCAGACGAAGCTTATGACCTTAAATAGGACTGAGCGCCAACTCTTCATGAGCACATTTGCAATGTCTGTATAAAATGACTACTATGACTACACATTTAATAAAAGTTTTAATAAAATGCCACTGATAAAAGCCATGTTAGCTTTTATTTCCACAGTAGGTTGAAAACCCCTCTCCAGACGCTCTTCATATTCAAATACTGTCGTAAACAGATACAACCGTGGTACCATAAATCAAGCATTAGAACCTCGGCATGTGAAGGCATTCGCTGCCCTTTGTTCTCTACATTCAATGTGTCACATGTAATGTAGGTGGTTAGTAATTTGATTTGCTGTAGTTTCTACTAGGAAGCCATTGAATTCTTGAGAACCCCGGTTATCCTGGCTAGCATAACAATTTGATTTGGCACTACAAGCTTATGCTTTGTCTTTGTCTTTAAGTAGTAACATGGTGTTTACACTGACTCCTACATTTGTGTGGCCTAACCTATTTTCTTATTTTCTTGGTTAAGATTAGTAGTGTTCAGGGGTTGAGTTGTATTGAACTAAGAGTAATTGCTACTGGTATCACCCTAGTGTTATGTCCTTTCTTCTGTTGCCAAGCCAACTGTTAAAACACTATTATACTCCTTTCCAGTGCAGCGTGTTTCATCACTGACGTATGCTGTGGTGCATATCAAACAACTGGTAAGATGTAGGCTAATTTAAAAGCACTATTGATTTCTCTCCATTGTAACCCGTAGCCATGTTTTATTACTTTATCTAAATCAACATGTCCCCCTAGTAAAACTGGATCCCTACTTCACTGTCTCATGTTTTTACTATTTTAAAGAAAGAAAGAAAAAAAAAGAATATATATATATATATATATATATATATATATATATATATATATATATATATATATACAAATACATTTTCTGTCTTTTTTATTTATTTGGTGTTCAAATCAATATAAAAACCTTTTAAGAAAATACTTGAATAATGTTATCATTAACATTTTGTATTGTTTTCTTTAATAACTAAAAGCCTTTTAAGATTAAAATTGTGACTAAGGTCTTTGCCAACAAATCGCCCTCGACTTTCTGCATACTGCCGTCAGAAATATATAATTAATTACTGGAACACAGATAAATTTATTGCAGCTGACTAATCTGTCACTCAAGACCAGTCTCGGTTCCTACTGTGGGTGTAAAAGATATATTTAGAGTTTAAAAGTAGTCACTGCTTCTGCCGAGCCCAAATAAGTAGGTCAACACATCCATATCAAATAACATGCTGTTTTTAACAAGAATATATATACATGTACATAAGAGTCTGATTGTTAACACGCTGTAAAACTATAGAGGATACAAACTCTATGAACTTGAGAACGGTGGCATCATTAAGCTTGTGTGTTCAGCAGGTTCTTTATTTTATTGTTCCCTGCTAACACGTGAACTGATATAGCAGCATATCACACAGTGCAGCTGTGAAGTAACTTTCCTTGAGTACATACTGTACATTATAACAAGACTCTGTGATAAGACGATATGAACAATCCCCATTGCTTTTATACTGGTCCGGCATAAATAACCACCTAAAGAAACAAAGTCTAAAGACTTCCTGGTATCTGGTTAACAGGGAGGGCCTGTTTTTGGTTGTGTTTGCAACTCATGCTTTGTAGTCACAAGAAAAGTAGGGCAGTGGCATAAACCAGTCCAGGAGAATGCAGTCCATCCAGCTGGTAGCATGCAAACACAGTAACCAAGTGAAGGATCTGTTCTGTGGGGTATTTAAAGCTCCACTGACAGCCCTTTGATTAAAGGTATGTGGGACTTTACTTTCCGTGCTTGATAAACACATTCTTACTCCCAAATTGTCACACACAAAGTCATAGTCAGGACCTTTTTTTGCTGTCATTTCAAAGCACTAGTATTACCTTAACATAGTTTCTGAAAATTACTATAAAGACTCTAAAGTCTATGGACTTCCACCTGGAAGACAAGAGTTTTCCTGCCAAGTATTGAACCACTATTCTTAGCCTGCGTTAGCTGTGTGACAAGTTGGAAATGAGACCGCTCTGCTGTATTTAATTACACTGCTATTGCAATACAGGCTTAGTGCATCCTACCTCACACTGGTTTTCAAAGGAGTTGGCTAGAGTGATCTGCTAGAAAAACGCAAAGTCTCCGAGTTCTATTTTTACAGCTCATCCCATGATAAACTGTGCAACGTGGAGAACGGCAGAAAGAAAAACAAAACTTCTGTGAACGCTGTGGCTGCAGGTTTACCTCCACATTCATCATCTGGTCCCCATCACCGCCACCTGGTATGCTTGGATGTCTGAATTTGAACTATTTTAAGATCTGTGTTATTTTACTGCATATATTTCCTCATACTTTGAATGACACTTCTTCAGAAAGAAGAAATATCACAACCTTTCTCTTAAAGTTGAACTTGCTCAAAGTTCATGTATTTGAAATCATGTGCAAACTTCTGTTCTGACTCTGTTCACTAACTTTATGACTACTTTCTGCTTGTGCTCACTACATTTTGGCATTTACTTTTTCCTCTGCAAATGTCACTTGTGGCCATTATATATATAGAGTCAGCCTTGCTTTACAGTTTTTCTCACTTGCTTTGGCTCAGTTCTCAGATGATCCCTGATGCTGGCCACAGCGTGATAGTTTTACTCTGCAAAATATGAGCAATCACATGCAGAAAACAACATCTAACTGTCAAAATATAGTTGATCTAGACACTTTTGTTCCATGCAGTGTTTTGTGCATTTTCTTTTCATTTCTGGCATTATCCTGTGTTGTATGAACATTCTCATTAGCCTCCTCGTTAGGCAAGTGTGCATTGTTTACAAAGCAGGAAATAACACTTTGTCTCCTAAAATGGGCCTCTGAAGAGCATTCAGTGTAGATCACATTAGCATTCTCAAACAAAAAAATTCTCAGAAAAATAATAGTCTGATATGGCAGCTATTCACTGCCAGAGAGAACATGTGGGACAAAAGTCACTCTGAAAAAAATATCTGAACATTATGAACACCATGGTTCACACAGTCTCAAAAATACTTTTTTTTTTAGTTTGGTTAGTTATTCAGTAACATAAGACTCAATTTTGACACATGAATTAAAGGTTGCAGCTTATCTTATCTGGTATTTTGCTGCACGTAGCCAATGACTTCAAAAATCTTTCAAGAAAAGTGCCAAAACAATAGAGAAATACTCTAATTTCTAACATTTCAAGCCACTCTTCGCTGCGATGAAGACTTAATTCCACCTAGAAGTATGTTTTCAGGTAGCGTTTGTGCCTAGAAAATGATTGGAAAGGTTTTTAAATACAAATTATATGGATCAAAAAGCACTGTGTTAAAGAGCTCTCTCTCTCTAGCAAGTATCTGCAGTGCTGCATGTTTCACTGTTCTTGGCTCACAAGTAGTTTTACTGAGTTGCGCATCTGCTCAGTTTTGCACAATCATCTTTCTTTTTTTCTGCTGATGTTGGATTTTTCACAACTTAATTATGAGAACTATCTGCACAACAACTCGAAGAATCTGCTTTTTCTGAACACCAAAGATGAATGTGCACTTACTTCTGGGTACCTCCCACTCCTGGTTGCAACTTGCGTACAAGGAACCTCCGTTTCATTTGAAAATGTTGTACACGTTAAGTTTGGTGTCATTCTAGCAGACGGTGACATTTATGTTCAGTTTCATAACCCATGCACTATTCTCAGCATCTCTAATGAACGTTTAAGGTAAAGCTCTAAACTATAGGTCATTTCTACGCTGAAACTTCTGCTTCAAAAAAAGGAAGTGTCCACGAATGTGTCTGTCTTCTTATACAAGAGTATTCAGGACAAATAGATTTTTTTTCATTGCTGTCTGTTTATGCCACAGAAGATTTGTTGAATAGGTTTTAAGATACATAATTTCTACAATGATTCAGGCTTGTTTTGGATTTACATTGCTGTGAAAATATCAATAAAACAATCTGCCTTTATTTGATAGCAAAAGCATGGCGAAAATATTAAACACAGCACGATATGCTCAATTGATTAAACTGAAGATTACGCTGGTACACAAAAGTCTGTGAAGTTATTGTATTTGATATGTATCCCAGAAGGCAGCAGGCACACTTATACTTCTGTAAACAAGTCTGTGACAATTAAGGATATTCCTAATGCTGCATATTAAGCAATTTTTTTTTTATTGTGTTTTAATTTTCTTAGCTGGACCACAGACAAAAATTACTTTGCCTTTGGCTTGCATTTAATTTCAGCACACATTGTCACAGTTGCACAGATGGCGAAGGCCTTGAGGAGGAAGAAAAGTGGTAGAAAGCGATCAATAGTGAAAGTGAAAAAAAAAAACTTCTCACATGGCTCCCCCTTGTGGGTTAGGTGGAGGCATGGAGTCTGTAGTTGACACAGTGCAGTTTTGACTTATGATTTACATTTTAGACACTCCCGTCTAGAGCAATTTACAGCTAGTGAACTGCTGGGGATTCACTGTCCTGGTCAAGGACATTTTCCAAGGATAGATGACTGTGGGACAGTCTAGAGTCATAAATTTAGACTCATAGTCTTTTTCAGTTATCCTGTGTGCAAAGTTTAATCATAAATTTGTTTCATTTCGTATTCCTCTGACACTCATATTCACATGCTGTTTCACCGAAGGGGTCAGCGCACAGCAGCAGGGGTTCAGTGTTTTGCCCAAGGACACTTTGAGAGGGATGAACAGCATTGATCTCAACGGGCTTTGCAGCTCATCTCAATGATCATACGGTCTTATGAGGACTGCCGTGCCTGGCCTCTTTCTTTCGCGTTGTGCTGGAATAAATCACCATCAATGCTGTGAACAAAAGAAAGGAGGTATCATCAATTTTTATTCACTCTGAGAGGTTCCTTAATTGAACTAAATATGGTCTGGGCTTTATGGCCATTCCCCTGTTATTTCCAAACTATAAAATGTCATCAAATATACAAAAAATATGCATGCAAGCTGAGCTGCGCTGAATTTAAATTAAGATTGGATTAGGATGATATTGGCCATCTTGTGGCATTAAGGTTTTCTGGGCAAATCTACTGCAGTCTCCTGAGTAAAATCAACACTGGCTCTCTACACACTTGAGTCAGGAAAGCTCGCTGCTGCAATTTGACACACTCCACAACGAGCATTCGTCAATACAGAAAAATGCCCTCTTTGCACACACAGCACTTGAGCTATGTTTTCCTTTAATTTATGCCACCAAAGGCATGCGTAAACAATTACAATTACTTGCGGCAGTCACAGTAAATCACTTTAAATCAGTATACTAAAACAACACGAGCAGATTTACATGCAAATTGGCCCAGGGAAGGTGGCGACATAAGCTTTTGAGGTTTACTGTGCTGCGTTTTTGAAGACTCCAGAATGTCTTGCAATTTCCGTTGAGCTGTTTAGGAAATAAACAGCACACATCCCTCCAAAGATAGCAGGGGTAGCATAGTATACAAAGTACTTCATTTGTAAAACTGCTCCAAACTTTTCATAAATCACAGCTTTCATCTGGAACCGGTAGGCAGTGGTGTAACCTATTCTGGTACCAGGTACTCAAATGCACTCCATCTCCACTCATTACAGTGCTAGACTACCGTGAAGTGTCTCCAATAGTGAGCAGCAGGCCTGTTCATCAGAGGTGACGTACAAGTGGGAGCAGGGGATTGGGAGACTGATGGAGCTGTGATCCAAACACACACTCCGCACCTCCACAGCAAGCCGAAGGAACAGATTTATCTGAGCAGAATCAACAACAGCACTCGGTATACACAGGCGCCATGAATAATTAGCACTATAGACACAGTGAGCAGAAATATGGCTAGACTGCAAACAGCTCTGTGATACAGAAGAACACCAGAATAAATAGGCGCTTATATGGATTGACTTACTGTCAACATGCATGCATAGAGGAGGTATTTTTGCACTGGAAATCCAAAAT
Source organism: Neolamprologus brichardi (assembly GCF_056152115.1). Classification (NCBI taxonomy): domain Eukaryota; kingdom Metazoa; phylum Chordata; class Actinopteri; order Cichliformes; family Cichlidae; genus Neolamprologus; species Neolamprologus brichardi. The sequence continues at coordinate 22,321,063 of NC_142114.1, read as the reverse complement.
CCTCATGTGTTTGTGAGCGTGCATTTGGCTGTGAACAGTCCTTGAAAAGTGTTGTCTAGCGCGATGGCAGTGAGACGACAAACGCAGTAGCAAAATATCTTTATTTTTATTGATAAAATAAAAATACAAATCTGTTCATTAATCCCAAATATATACAAATTCTTCTCCTGATAAATACTGTACTTTTATCATCTCACTTGGAACATCTGTATGAACTGTTTACAAGCATTCATTTTCCAAAACAAGAACCAAAGGAATTATGGTGCTCCAGATGTCTGGTTGGAGCTTCCATATGCGCTGCGTAGTTTTTCATGTTGGTTTCAAACGCTGAGCTTATTCATTTCAATATTAAAGAACAGAGTTGGGGATATTCTGTGATTTGTATTCTTAATGCCAAATAAGTTCCAGGGGAAGAAAGGAGACTTTTCAATTTCTTAACCTGAGGCTTTGATTGACATATCCACTTTTTGTCTGCTAATAATAATAAAAAGGTCACAAACCTGCCCTGTTTTTAAAAAAAAAAAAAAAATCGCAACAGATGCATACTAGCGGTAAATGGTTTTGCTGGAGGCTCGGGATGTGACATTTTAAACCCTTTGAACTTTTAGCCAGCACAAAATGTATGTGACACAATTCATTTCCAACTTTTTGTTACACATTTGGTGCAACACAGTGCCCGAGCTGTTGGTTCTGTTAGGAGAAACAGAGAACTATATCGGTATTAAATAAAACATACGAAACAACACCACCGATATCAATTAGTGCAACTTATCATCAATATAAAATTATACCCTGAGTTTAAAAAAAGAAAAAAAAGTATAAATACCTAATAAAGCTAATAACGACAATCTTTCATTTTTAATGAGCCGTCTACGAACCCGTAAATTGTTACACTGCTTTTTCAGCAGAAACTGCGGCAGCTCAGGGGTTTTTTTGTGTGTGTGTGCTGACCTCATTCGTGCACGGGTATGATTATTTTCCAAGTCATTTAAGTCACATAAAAGCATTTAATTAATAGGCGCCCATCCATTTGGGGGGATCCCCCTCATAGTAAGCACAGCATTATTTCCCAGCACCACTGGAGCGAATCCCTTTAATTGAGAAGTGTCATAAGAGGCATCTGTAAACAGAAGGCACGAAATAAATAGCTCCAAGTAAATCAAGACCACCCCTGCTGCTAATTTCATCATTCATGACTGCTCCCAGGGGCCGAGTCCATCTTGTGCAGGGTCCTTTCTCATTTATTGTTTGTCATTATTGGCTCAGGTAGTCATGGATATTCACGCAGCTACCTCGTGTGCATTTTATTTGGGCAGTTTAGTTGTTTAGTGCTGCTGATGAATAGATGAGAGGACATGAACTTCTTCAGGTCCTATGGATCACTGAACTTTAAAAAAAAGAAAAAATAGGTACTTGGCAAATTGTGATACATGACCTGTGCTTCAGAAGTACAAAGCAGTCCTATAACTGGGTCTGGGACACAGTTATTGTATTTCCAAAGGTTTGTTGATTATGGAGCTTTGTAGTAAGTGTAATTTTTTTTCCCCTTAAAAAGGGTAGCTCAAACCTCCTTTAAGATAATTTCTAATATCTTTTCAGAAAACATTTCTCACCCCAGTCTTCGTATTTTTTTTTCCATAAAAAAAATAACTGATTTCAGGAGTCAGTTATGACAGCGTTTGACAGCTTTTTAAAGTGCTAAACCCCGTGCAGTCAGTCTTGCTTGGTGGTATATTGGATCCCGTCTGTCGGCTGTTTGTTCACAGGACAGTTGCAGAGTGTAGTTTGCTGACATCTGTCATCATCTTGGTCTCCCTCTGTGAGCCTGTTGCTGGAGACACACAACAAGCCCTTCATTGCCAATGTGACACACACATACACCAAAAAAAAGCAAGACACCTGACACACAATGCTACTTTAAAAACTGCCACAATGTCACAAACACTCGAGACTAAATACAATTTTACGGCACTGACAAACACTGTCAACCCAAAAATTGCAACACTTTTTAAGACTGACTGTCAAGCATCTTTCAAAAAAGACTGAGGCAGCAACTGTTGAGCAGACAGTGAAAGAAGGAGCAGGCCTCGTATAAATGCAAGTACACAGGAAGCAGGACAACACAGGCACAAAAGTGCACGTCGGAGACAGAGCCGCATGCTGGAAATCTGCAATATCAAACATATGGCATCTGTTGGCTGCGGTTTCAAGCTATCGTGCTGTGTCTCACACTCACCTGCCTTTGGTGAGCTAAGTGGGCAGGTTGCCCATGTCCATGAGCATGAGCGTGGCCGTGCCTGTGTGCGGTGACATGCATGTGGCCATTCCGAGGTTGGTGATGATGGTTGGTAGGCATCACGGTGTGATGGCGATGCGCATCGGGTCGCTGAGCCACTGGCATATTAACTGGAGGTCTTGGGGGCTCCGGGCCTCTACCAGGGGATTTATGGTGTTTGCGCTCTTTGGGGAGCGTTTGAAACTCTCTGAGGGGGATAACAGGAGGAGGAGTCGGTGGGTGCTGATCCCCAGCAGCTGGAGCTTGAGTCTGTGGTCCGGGGTGAAGCAGGGCAGCCTGGGTCTGCTGTCTCCGATTTTGAAATGTCTGAGCCCTTGCAGTGTGGGCTTTGAGTGCAGCCTGGGTTAGATTACTGGGTTTTTGCTGGGTGGAGGGATATGGGGCTGGAGCAGTGCCCCTTTGGGGAGCTTGACCAGCACCATGTGTGACAGGCTGTGTCTGTGTACCCACGCCTTGTGGTGCTGTTTGAATTGGTGCTGTTTTTCTTTGCTGAACCATGTGTGCTTGTTGAAGATGATTAGGATCAGCCAAAGCTCTTGTGTCCGCACCCTGCGGTGCAGTCAGTCCCTGTTGTATGGTGGGTCCTTGTGAGACAGCAGAGTGGCCTACAGAGGCAGTGGGAGGCAGTGCCTGGGGGTTATTGCTGTGAGTGGCTTCCTGCCTGGGGGCAGACTGGCTACGAGGCGAACCTCTGATGTCTCGCTGAGCACTTTCCCTTTGTGTGTGGGGGCTTCTCTGTGTGCGTTGTGAGGACTCATGCTGGGTTAAAATGCCAGAGAGTACCTGCTGAAAATCAGCCGAGTGTTGCCGCGAGCGTCTGTCAGCTAATGATGCATCTTGTCTGGGTGGAGTCCTGCTACGGTTAGCAGTTTGTCTCTGAGTTCGAGGCTGAGATCTGTTTGTTGTTCTTCCTTCGCGTATTGGAGCATGGCTGGTATAGTCTGTAGCATCACTGGTGTACTCAGAGGATGTCTGTCCTCTGTTTTGCGTGCCGTTGGGATACGCTGGTGTCCCTCTGAGGAAATCCCAAGACATCTGTCGACGGGAGGAACTAGGAGTGGCCTCTTGTCTTCCAGAGTTCCTGTCAGACCTCCTGTGAGTCTCTGGTTCCTGGTATGTTTGTGTGTTGGCATTCCTCTGTGAAGTGTTATTACTGTTATAATGTGTGTATCCAGTCGGAATAAGTCCCGGTTGATCTTGCTGATATGCGTTTACTTGAGCATCCTGGGGGTCACTAGGATAGGGTCTGCCACTTTGCATTCTGGGATTAGACTGCCCTGCAGGCATCAGGCTGTGTTGGATTTGTGAAGCATTATTATTGGCTGCATTGGTAAAGGGAAAAGAAATGTCTTGCTGTGTCTGTTGGCCACCAGTTGGATACGAGTTAAGATTGACATGAATGGCGGGAAACTGTGCATTGTTGTTCGGCTGGGTAGTTTGCGGCAGCGCGTTAAGGCTGACATGAACCGCCTGCGGCTGGCCGCCGCCCTGGGCAGGGCCGGTCTGTATGAGAATGTTAGGATTTTGCTGCTGTGTGTTTGGCAGTGTGTTCGTATTCTGAGCATCGGTCTGCACGAAAGCCGGGTTGTCAATGCCATTATGTGGATATGAATTGGTGTTCTGAATAGCATTGTGTAGGAGTCCATTTGTGTGCGTATGGCCATTGTGTTGGCGTGTGTCAGAGTTACGCAGCCCATTTGGCGGCAGTGTCTGCAGGTTGTCAAGGCTTTGGCGTGCAGCTCTGTATAAGCGGTCAGAGTTGTGTTGATAGAGGGGAGGATTGGGACCTTGATCCAAATCCCTTCTACCATTAGGCTGTGGATCTGGGGGCTTAATGGAAAGACACAGAAAAAGGAAAAATGGAATGAGAACAAAAAAGAATTATTAATAAATCAGATCTGTAGTTACAATTTTTACAGAGGCTTACCACAGGCCTTTGATTTGGGTTGGTCTTTGGAACCAGCGCAGTTTCCCTTTGTCTTAATGCTTTAATAAAACAAATAACATTGCAACATTGCAAGGAAAAATTAATGGACTACTGTTAAAGTAAAGATGCTAATAAAGACTGTGATGAAAAGTGTTTTGCTTCACAAAATATACAATAAAATTTTTAAAAGGGGACAAACACAAGGTTTGTGGTCATACACACACATGAACTCACCCTCCCTTCTTCGCACAAGAAAGAAAATGAGCACGATGAGGAGCACGATAATTACGATGCCCAGGAAAGAGCCAATCACAATCCCCGCCACTTCCCCTGCGCTGAAGCATACGTCTGAAATAGAAGGAATGGTGTCACAGGGGGGAGAATTAATAAAGATAATGAGTCTGGAGGCTCAGACAAACAAGAGGAGGCAAAGAAAAAAAAATGAGACGAGAGGAGGTGAAGATTCTAAAAAAGGAATGATGAAGTAATTGCAAAGAAAGAGGGGGGTGAGGAAACAAGTGAGAATAAAGGGATGCGTCGGGCTGGTTCACTGAATGACTTTGACCGCATTCTCAGCAGATCGATCTCCCAGGATACTTTCTGTCCCTCTCCTGTCGTGAAGACAGATACGAGGACGGAGTCCAAAACCAACTGTCATCATAATCAGTCAGAGAGAGGTCAGCGTTCACCATAACTCACCCACGACGGCAAAGACTGTGCTCTGGGTTGACGTGTTTCCAGTGATGGCGTTTCTGGCCGTGCAGGCGTATCGGCCGCTCTGATTTTTCGAAGAAGTCTGAATGGTGAGCACCCCGCTGTCCGGCTGGCTATTTGTGATAGGCTGTCCGTCGAGTTGCCAAGAGAAGAGCGCAGGAGGCAGCGAGTTAGACGTACAGGTGAGACGCGTCGTCTGTCCCACCACCACGTCCCCTCCCCCGACACACTGCTTCGGGGTGTCCTTGGTCAGCACAGGGGTGTCAGGGCCATCTGGTTTGTTGATTATTAGAGGGCAAAGTTATCAGCACCAGAAAGATTTACTTCACAAGTACAATGAGGACAATCTTATATCTCAAAAAGCAAAGGCACGGATTATATGTTCAGCTAAAGGAGTTATCATTTTGTCAATTTTATTTTAAAGACATCGAGATAAATCACTCTGGTGAACTGTCTTTAATCTTGACTGCAAGTTATTCAGCTAATGGAGTTTTGCCATAAAGAAAAAATAAGAAAATGTTCTCTCTAAAGGTTATTTTTACATGTATTGCATGACTTGCATGCCTCACAGTATAATTCACTCACTGAAGTGGCCGCTTTTGTATTTTTCTTCTTAAAACACGATTATAAGCTAGTACGAATCAAGTACGGCTGAAATAAACATTGTTTATGTTGTTTATCAGAAATATGGATGGAATTTCTCCGACATGATGCTTGAAAACCAGGTTGTTTCAAACCGCCGTGTATTCCCAAGGACACTTTGGCAGGTTGTGTCAAAAGGACTGGACCACCAAGAATGCAGTTAGTGGGCAAACATTAACTACTACCCTAAACTCAGCTGGTCTGATGTCAGCACAGCTTAACTGAAGAAATGCATTAATTTAAAAAAAAGATGGAAACTATTGTAAATATTTGCTTGTTATAGTTTCCCACATGCAGGCTTTGCAGATTTATGGTTGATTTCTGTTTTTGATTACTGCCCAGTTCACCAGTTGAAATTGAAAAACTGGCCTGAATAATTATTGGAGAAAAAAAAATTAATCAAGAGATAAGGTGACATTGAAAGTAATCATTAGCTGCACTTTTAGTTTTACCAGCTGTTATCAGTCTACAGCACAGCAGCCCCTGTTGATGAATACGTCTGTGGCTACAGAGGATGGGATTTATTTCGGACACACAAAAAATACACGTTAGATCTTCGAGGACACCGATCAGAAGCACAGCAGTTGTAACATGAGAATTGCTGAATCACTGATGTGCTCGAGACAAAGCCAGAAGCACAACAATAAGCTTTTGGACAATGTTCTGTGCACTCTGAGTGCACTTCAGCATACTGTATGCAGTGCAATGGGGGTAAGCAGATAAGCTACTGCTATTTGCAGTGGCTACAGCAGATTAGCTTCCTCTTGTCTTAATCACTACAAACTCACAGTAGATAGTGAGGCTCTTTGTGGCAGTTTGGGCACTGACAGGGTTGCTGGCTGTACATGTGTACTCCCCTGCATCACTCCGTCTGGCTGGGTTAATGATGAGAGAGCCACCGGAGATGGTGATCCTGGAGTCAGCAGTGACTGTTGAGCCTCCTTTGCCCCACTGGACTGTAATCTCCGTCCCAGCAGTCCATGTACAACTCAGAGACACATTTCCCCCATCCAATGGTACTAAAGGCACAGACAAACTCACTCCGGCTACGACATCTATGGGAAGAAAAATAAACTTTACCAAAGAGTCGCAAAAGCAGAAATGTCGAGAAAAAGATTTTAAAATTAACGACTACTATAGGTATGAGCCTGAGTGTTTGAGAGAGAAAGAGAACGAGAGGGAGCTCACTTCAAAAGTTGGAGTGACAGAACAGTAGAGGGCAGCTTTATGCATCTGTTGAGGATAATTTGTTGTAATCAAAGCAAGTGAGAGCTGAGAAGGGACACCGTTCAGATAGAGGCACAGATGGCGAATAAGGGGGCAGACGGTGTGAGTGGTACCCGAAATGCCTCTTGGCGAGCAGCCTAAGTTAAATAATTGGAAAAGGAGAAGAGGGGGAATACGGATGGAGGAGGAGGAGGAAGCGGTGACTAAGAGAGAACCGCAGCAGCTACAGCAAACAAACAAAAACATTCGAGCAGCTACTAAATAACTCTAATCACTCCTGTTTTTGCAGATCACCTGCGAATCAGCAGCAGGATTTATATTTTAGCATTTTGGCTGCCTTTCATTTCAAGAGGAAGCTATGAACGAGTAAGTAGGAGGCTGAGAGTCGTGCAGAAGGACTCGGCTGTTCCATGACATGAACTTGCTGTGGTGAGTTTGGAGAATGTGACCTTTCAGCAATAATAGACTAGTGCCTCTAACAATTCGGTCTCTCTGGCACCCTATTAGCACTGGTGGTAAGAAGGTTGAGAAAATCTGTACATCATCCCTGCAGCGTGGGCAGCTGACTGAAAATAAAGAGAGACCCTCAGCTGTTCGGGCTCCATTACAGTACTGAATATAAACGAATGCAAATACAGTATGTACTGTATGCAAATGCAACGCTGCATTTAGACCGCTATAATATCAAACATCTAAGAGCATGAATGCTGCATATTGAATGAGTTTTAATTAGCATAAAGCCCTGAGCCACTGGCTTCATCCCCTCCTCTTTTTTCATTAATTTTACCTCGCCTACTATGGGTCACTAATTTCATTATACCTCCCAGACTAATTCTCTTACTTCCCGAATCCTCCCTCTTCTCTTTTTACTCCCTGGTATTCCTCCCTAACATTATCGCTTCCCTCAAAACCTCTCTCCCCCCACACACTCTACAAGCCCTCCACTTTCCCTTCCCACCCCACTTCCCAACCCTCTCTTAAATCAACTCACAGGGGCACTTCTTTATCTCTTACCAAACATTCTCAGCTGTACTGATCCGGTGTTCACAGACAGGTTTGTGTTAGAAGTGGGAACCACCATTGCCTGGTAGCTCCCTGCATCCCGGAGCTGGGCTCTTCCAATTCTGAGCGTGTTGGCAGTGATGAAGACCCTGTCCTGGAACTGCGACGGTGGTTCAACCGTTGAGGTCCCTCCAGCCCACACGCCCAAAGACCTGTTCTCATAAAACCATGTGATGGTCAGGACACTTGGTAGGTTCAGCAATGTGAACACTACATCAGTACCAGTTTGAGACAACACTGGGTTTGTCTGGAAATTGATCACCACCGGTTTCTGACCCAGTACACCGACGGGGAGGAGAACTAAACAAACAAACAAACAAAGAGAGATATTAAAGATGCAGTGCTTACAATGTTTATCATTTCAATTTAGGGTGGAGGAAATATTTTATATTTCAAACAACGTGCAGCAGAACCTGATAGGAATGTAATTCTGTTTTCACGAAAATAAATATACTAGATAGTAAAATTAGCCAACATCATAATAGCACCTGAGGACACATGACTGTTTACATCAAATTTCAGGGTAATCCAGGCAAAGATAAGCATAAACACGGTGTATTTTTTTTTTTAAATTAAATCAGTGCATCTCAGCGTTTTTGTTTTGTGACCTTCTGCAGAAATTAGAAGAGTCTAGACAAAAGAGTCTTAGAAAAAACTAAGGAATAAAATCAATGTGTGGCCTTTTTCTTTCTTCTTTCCTCAATAATGAGTCATCGGTTCATTCAACAAACAACTCATTTAAAACCAACATAAACAGCAAAACGGTTCTCATACTTTGATGGTGACGCATTATAGTGTCATTTGAGAAGCTGTGGCTTCGACCGAAACCAGAGACAGATGGAGAAAGTTCAAACAACCACCTAGCTGAAAATGGAGAGCCAGTTTAACTATTGGGAAGAAAAGTCACCCTCTAAAAAGCCAGGCGAAAGCAAGGCCATCCACTGCAACAGCCCATATTACTTAGATACTCCCACATGGGAACGGGTCATGTTCAGGTCATTTTTCACTATGAAAAACTGGTCAAACGTATGTCTGAGCTGGATTTGGTTTCTGTTCTGTTTACAGCAACAACAAAAAAAGAAAGAAAAAAAAGAAAGAAAAATAAGCATCTAGTGTTGGTTACAGTAGCAAGTACTGAAAAGAGGGGATTCTCTTGAAAATTAAAAATGCTATTGACAGCCCGTGGGCAAATACACTCCCACTTTAGTAGGTACAGCTGTTTAACTTCTCATTAATACAAATGTCTAATCAGCCAATCATATGGAAGTAACACAATGCATTTGGGCATGTAAGCACTGTCAAGACAAACTGCTGAAGCTCAAACTGAACGTCACAGGAGAAGATGTGATTTAAGTGACTTTTAACATGGCATGGTTGTCGATGCTTGACTCACTGGTCTGAATATTTCAGAAACTGTTGATCTGCTGGGATTTTCCCCACACAACCATCTCTAAACTTTACAGAAAAGTATCCGAAAGAAGAGAATATCTGCTCAGCAGCAGTTTTCTGGGCAAAAATATCTTGTTAATGTCAAGAGGTCAGAGGAAAATGGTCAGGCTGCTTCGAGCTGACAGGAAGGCAACGGTGACTCAAATAAGGACTCGTTATAACCAAGGTATGCAGAAGAGCATCTCTGAACGCACAACACGTCAAATCTTGAGGCAGAAGACCACAGAGGATGTAACTCCTGTCAGCTGAGAACAGGAAAATGAGGCTGTAATTCACACAGGCTCATCAAACTTGACAACAGAAGATTAGAAACACTGACTGATGTAACGAGCTACAGTTTCTGAAGCAACAGAAAAGCATGGATCCGTTCTTCTTTGTAATAGGGTGGTGATGTTTGTGTAGTAATGCGGGGGCTCCTTAGCACCAACTGAGTCAAAGCCGACCTGAGTATTGCTGCTAGCGTACCCATTTTCTGATGAGGTTAACATGTCGAAAAGCTCAAATCATCTCCAAGGATATGATAGTTTGTTCCCTGTATTAAAATAACCAGATCTCAATTTAACAGAGCACCTCTGCAGCAGATCAGGAAATTTGCCTCACGGATGTGCAACCAACAAATCTGCTGCAACTTTGTGATCATATCAATATGGACCAAAATCTTTGAGGAATGTTTGCAGCTGCTTGCTGAATCTGAAGAATTAAGGCAAGTACTAGCATAGTGTCTGGTGTGCGTCTGCATGTTTGTGTTACAGCGATATAATAATGCAGATTGGTGAATAAGAAGGGGAAAGGTGTGGGACACATCACTGAGCATTTTTGTTTTGGGAGCAGAATGGAATAAAACGGTATGAAACATTTCTAAATTAAAGTAATAATAATGAAAACTGAAAAAAATGGTATTTACAAAAATGTTTAGGTTACAGAGATGCACCTACATGTTTTTGAGAATGAAAAGAAAGCATCTGCATTTTCACTTATATGGGGTTTTGGAATACTTCTAATAGCATAGTATTCTTAAATTTGTAGTTTTACTCCAAGGATCTGAGTACATCTTTCACCACTGCAGAGGAGAAAATCTATAGATACACACAGTGGGCTCAGGGGGTAAAAACCCATTAGTAAGGTACACACTCTTTCCTTCCTCATCGATTGCACACCATGATTTTGGATTGTAAGTGATCCCAAACTAAACATCTATTTTGTGTTTTGTTAGCCTGACTTATTGTAAGCCATGTCATAATCATATTTGCTGTTTCTCTTCACAAAATCAGTGGTGCATAAGCGATTTTCTTAAGCAACTAAGTTCCAAAGAAAAACTTCATTTAAGTTCTTCTGCTGTTTGCATGTTTGTCAATTTGAAATCTGCATGGGAATAAAGAAGGAAATGTGTGCTTTTGTCTTTAGCTACCATTCCTCTCTGTGTGTGTTTTGTGTTAGTATTGCAGATTGAAGCTGGAAAAAGCCCTGCTGAATTTTCAATGCCTTTTTTTTACTGGCATATAAAGCTTCTATGCAACAACACACCAGCCAATGATTTATAGTGAATGAATCAATATGGTCCTGATCAGTCTCGCTGGACTGCCTTTATATGATTTTCACAGGAGAGCAGAGAATAAAATGACACAAGTGAAATGGCCTGTATTCAGGTTTCCCCGCTGATTTGTTAAAGACAACAAAAGTGTTTTAGGCTTTTAGGTTTGTTGTCTTCTTAAAAAAAAAAAAAAAGTCAGAATAAAGGCTAATGAGTCAGAAGTGAGAAATGATAACGAGTGAAGCAGCCCAGAGCTGATGCTTTCATGTGCAGTTGGAATGTTTTTACAAGGCCGTTTTTACAAGGGCACCTAAAATAAGATGCATTTATGACATCATTAAGAGTTAGACTTTAATAAGTAAAGCCTGTCTAATAAATCACTATTAAAGTGATTTAGTTGGATACATGGATCTGAAATGAACTGCAGCAAAGAGTCCAGAGGCCATGCCAATTGCAGCAAAAGTGGAGTGATGATAAAACTTTCACCTGCAAACTTGTACCCAAAGAGGCTGCACTTTAAATCTGTGGGCTGCTCCAGTGGGTGTGGCGGTTTCTTTTGACAGTCCTTCTCGTTAAGTCACTTTCAGCTGAACAACATTTCTGGAGATGTAAACTAAACAGCTTCTTGTTTACCAAAGAATTTATCAGAAACGCATCCACCAAACCGCAGGCACAAGAACTGGAAAAGTGCTTTCATGAGCAGTGTAGGTTGAATGAGAACTGTGTAGAAGCAGCTGCCGATAGCAGCAAAATGAATATTTAATCATATGAAAATGTTGATGATTATTACTTTAATAATTATCCCTCATGCATGAAGAACAGCCCTTAGTTAATGAACAAATTAAAATATAATTTACATTCCTGGCGCTAATTCGCTTTCAGAAGCTTGTTGCCTGATCTTTTTTGTTTTTGAGCAAAAGGTTTTCACAAACAGGAAACACAAGGCGCTACGTGCGGCTGGCATTATTTTATACTTTTTGCTACTATCAACAAACCCGGTGTAGAAAAATCGCGTTATTCTGCCTCTGAACCTTTTCTGGGCTCACTTGTTCCTGCTGAACTCATAAATCTTTAAAAACATTTCACAAATACATAGCATCACTCCCGCTCTCTTTAAAAAAATAAAAAATACAGTAGATCGAAAACAAACAAAACAACAAAAACAGAAAAAAGGAAATGTAGTTTTTTGTTTTGTTTTTTAAAATAAAAATAACTGAAACAAGAGCAAACTTCGCCTTTCTTGGGACTTATGCAGGCGTTTGCTTTTTTATGTCATGTTTTCAAAACAATAGCCAGGTATCGATGCTACTAGTAGTCCTATTGTTCATATTATTGTTTTCAAAACCTGTAGACTCGCCCTTCCCATTAAGAGAAAAAAAAAAGACACTGTTCGTTCTGAATCACGAGATGAAAGCTCAGATGTTTGAGCCTGTAAGCAGGCCCTGAAGGCATCACGTCACTCAGTCGGAGCACCGACGGGAATGCAGCCGCGCAGGTTTAAGAGCGGTTAAAGGCGAGCTTTCTGCTTGAAATGCAGTTGTTTTAAAACGTGCCTGGAATACCACGGTGTCTTTTCCCCAGCCTTGTTTTCTCCCCACTCTCAGCACAGACTCAGTCGAAACTCTTTGGACTTTACAGACTTTTGTGAGCTGTTTGAACCTTGCACGCGGGACATGAGGAGAGGTGACTGTCAGTGCAAATTGTTTTACCTGCCAGCGACAAGCTGATAAGGAGCAAAGGTTGTCTCATGTCGTCAGTCAGGCCAGTCTGCTGGGAGATTAAAGCATTAAAACCTTCACTATACAAATATATATATATATATATATATATATATATATAAATGCATGCATACACAATAAATGTATGCATGTGTGTATATTTTTAAAAATCCCTAAAGATATTCTCTCCGGTAGCTGGGATAGGTGTGGACATTTTTTCCAATAAATGCTGTGTGGACATTTTATCATATTGTCACTGTGCTGTCTGGCTATACATCTAGTTCAGTTTACATCTGATTAATAAACAAACAAACATAAACATCTTAAATATAGTATGTAGTATAGGTTATATTATAATAGGCTTACCTCTGTATAGCCCCTTTGTCCACATATTAGTTTTGTGCTGTAAGGACGAAAACACTTGTTGGCTACTTCCTTATTTCTGTTCATACCTGTGACGGACACGCCTGTTTTCTTAAAGAGGCCGCAGTCATTTGTTTGCGGTAGAACGGTCAGTGGGTGGGAAATAACTTTGAAGAAACAGCTGTTGCATTGAAGCGACAGCATTTGGAGAAAGTCGATTCCTTTCACATTCATCGTTCATCGGCATTTTCCTTCCGGTAGGTGATCTCAGGTCAGCACAGTGGTTAAGATGCAAGACTGAGATGCTTTAGACATGTGCAGAGGAGGGCTACCAGGCCAAGCATATTGAATATGGAGCTGCCAGGCAATTGAAAAAAAAAGAAGACCACAGGGGAGATTTGTGGATGTAGTGCAACGGGTTGACAGAGGAGAATGTAAGGGAGAGAGGGTGAGATAGAGGGACATGATCCGCTGTGGCGACCCCTATAGGGAGCAGTCGAAAGAAGAAGACATGATCCCCTAGAGCACCAGATAAAATCATATAATTGCACCATCTTTACACATTTGAGTCTTTGATTCAGTTTCTCGCTTGTGCAGTAACACATTAGCAAACTGAAACAACCCCAGCAAGTAATTCATTTGCATATGGAGCCAGAAGCTTATAGATGATGTCTGCTGAGGAAGAAGAAGGAAAAAAAAGAAAAGAAAAAAAAAGCTGATATGAGTGCTAACAGTGTTGATATTTTTCAGCTGTTGTATTAGTGCCACCCACTGGTTAATTCCAACTAACAGCACTTTTCTGTAGACTCAGTGGGGGCCACAGCTGTGATTCCCATGATTATTCGGAAATCCTTTGCAAATACAAATGGTTTTATAATCATTTTTAAATCGCTCATTATATCCGTGCCCCAGGATGTGCTCCCCAAAGTGAGAAACTGTGGAGCTAACCTCTGAATAAGTGATGTCATTATGCTTCAGTGCTCTAGTGGTGTAAGAGACACGTGTGGCAAAACAATCTCAGAGTGTCAGAGCTGGTTCGGAGGCTGTTGTGGCGCTTTGGATCATATCAAACCGTCTTGTTTGATGGATTCATTTGTATCCGCTCGCAGTTTTTTTTTAAAAACAGCTGGCGGTCAGATTTTAACACAAAGCTAAACTTTCCCAGGGAATGAAATCGCTGGCATTCCCCTTAACGTGCTTGAAGAGGTTTCTCAGTTGCAAGCAAGGGACAATTATTGGAAGAAATGAAAATAGAGTAAATCGTGTATTAGTTCCTCTTTACAATTCAACACCAAAACAATGCATTGTGTCTGCAGGGCAACTAGTGTTCGTGCCGGATAAGAAGCCCGCGATACAAAACCTATTTTGTAAGAATGCGTTTCAACATTGTCAGTGATTTCCTTCCAAAGAAAGCCATTTCTTTTTATCGCTATTAACAAACAGCTCAGAAGCAGCTGTGTGAAAATCTCGAATCAAATATGCTGTATTGTCCAGGGAGCGTATGCTAGAACACAGGCCCAGGAAAGGAGCAGGGTGGTGCTTCTAATAAAAAGGGGGTGGTTTTACAATAGACAGTTCAACTTATTTAAAGCACAAAGCAGAAAAGAGCATTGACTGTACAGGAAGTGGTGGTGGGGTGGGAGGTAGACTGTTGGAAAAGAAAGTGACGCCTACGTGACACACAAGGGTTGGACATGACGAGAAGGGGGAAAAGGCCAGAGAGAAGAGAAGAAGCTCCAGAAGACGTCTGGCTTTACTGCTGTTTCAAACTGGAATATTTCTTACAATGGCAAGCGCTTTAAAGGTGTTGCGGTGTTTTGGGCCATAATTCTTCTCACTGAGGTGAACTGCGCTGCACTTTAACCTCTGAGAAAGTCAACACAGAGCAGAAGACCTCTGAGTCAACTGTGCTGTCTGTCTCGGGTTTAGAAAGGTAGGTGAGTCCCGCTGCAGAGGGTTTTGATGTGGATAACTTCAAGGTAAACAAAAAGGGGAATTCTAGGTTATATTTAATGCATGCAGGTTGGGTCGTGTTCTTGCACCGTTATCTCTGTTCTCTCTCTCTGTGTTTTGCTGTAGCAGCTGTGCTTGAGGGGCTTCATTTTAGTTTTGGCAGCAGACGTGTCCCGGTTTTGTTCCAACTTCTGATTTTACTGCAGTCTGCAATGCCAATACTGTTGTTCTTTGGATACTTCACAAATAAATTAAGAGGGGAGAGAAAAAAAAAAGAATACCCTAAACATTTGGCTTACATTTTTTTAATAGAAGGACATGCTGGCTGTAATTGTTTTTGCTCTCATTTTAATTTCACATTTTCTCTGGAGGTGGTGTTATTATTCTTGCTGCAGTGGCACCCCTGCTGCCTGAGTACAGAGGAAATTGTGTGCCGCTGCTGAGGTCATGGACAAATTCCTCTTTCTCTACTCTCTGTCTACATCAGCAGGTGTTATGGATCTACAGTATTTCCTGTGCTGGAGAGTTGCCCCACTGTTTCTCTTGAGTAAGCCTTTTTTGTTGTACCCGCCATATTAATGATTTTGTCATTAGGCAAAAAAAAAAAAAAAAAAAAGCAAAGAAGGGAAAAAGTATTGCTATGTTGCTTTGCCCTTTTTTCTTTGCACAAGCTGAGACAGTGGCACGGTTTCTGTTCCTCAGCCACACAAAGAATGATCAAAACAACCCTAAGACGTTGCACTGTTACGCAAAAGTGCCTCTTGCGTTAATGACCGCACTTGCATTATTTACGTTTCCCCCATCCTTTGCCTTTCAAGTTAAGACACATGATTAATAGCTCTCATGGTAAATGCACACAGGCTTACCAGGCTTTGACACAGATTTTAGGATATTGATGTGGTTTGATGGATATCACATTAGGCATGGCTGTCATGCATTATAAATCATAACTTGGCAATATTTGACAGCAACTAGCTATAGTATATTCATAAAGCGCATACAGAGAAGGATGGCGATGACATATTATGTTATTGTTTGTTTCATTAGCTTTCTATTTTGTTCGTACAATGCAAACACTCCAGAGGCAAAGGTCTGATTGAATACTGCAGGTCTTCATGGCCAGCGCAGTAGAAATATGCACTGTATGAGTCATGCAAGTGAAAGAGGCACAGAAGACGATGTAATAAAGAACAGTGCGATCTTTGTTCTCAGTGCCATGTGGGCTCCATTGTATGTCAGTGCACATCCTCAATGAAGAGCCGGTGTATGTAATCCCCGCATCCAGCCTGGATCTGAAAGCCCAGATCAAGCGTGGACACCTGGAAGACATCTCCACAATAACCTGGGAACACGAGCCTGAAACGGGGTTTAATATTGAGAGAGCGACACTGGCCACGTGCTCTGGCAGGAGTCTCAAGTGTGCTGGTACGAGGCCAAATGTCCGTGTGAGCACCGAGCAGCAGGAGACGACACTCCAGATTAATGGATACACCACAGCGGACAGCGGCGTGTACACTCTGACTGTGACAGATCGCCAAGGAGCCAACACCTCCACACAATGCATCGTCAGGGAATACGGTACAGTATGACGGCCGGCACGTGAGAGGATTTATTGTGACAGCCTTAGATAAATCCCCTTTTGTTAGTAAATTATGTGCACAGTCACTTTAGTATGTTGTCCATTTATCCAGGTCCCCACTCCACAAAGGCTTGTTGTAACAGACGTTATGGAGAAATTTAAAGACACTGCTGGTACAGTGCAGGGATACACAACTGTTTGAGTGTTAAGATGCTCTATATTTACTATAGTTGATCATTGAATTCAAATTATGAGCATTCAAAGGTTGTAGCGTAACCCCTCACTGACTCTGGTTCTGACGGAAGTTTCTTCCTGTTAGAAGGGAGTTTTTCCTTCCCACTGTCGCCAAGTGCTTGCTAAAAGGGGGGCGTTTAGTTGTTGGGGTTTCCTCTCTATTAATGTAGAGTCTTTACCTTACAATATTAAGCACCTTAAAGTGTCTGATGTTGTCATTTGGAAGCTTATAAATAAAACTTCAGGTTCAAGATGACTTCCTACGAATCTCGGTACCTCCAGGAGCAGCTGGTCAGCTGACCTGAGAGACCGACAGGGTGTGTGGAGATGAAAAAGCTCAGAGAGGCAAGGCGGGGCAAGACTGTGGAAGCATTTAAAAATAAACATAAGAATTTCAAAACTCTAAAAGACACAGGCAGCCAGTGCAGTGAGGCCAGGACAGGGGTTATATGCACTCTTTTACGAGTTCCTGTTAGGAGTCGTGCAGCAGCATTTTGAATCAGCTGCAGACGTGAGAGCAACAACTGACTGACCCCCACATAAAGTGCGTTACAGTAGTCAAAGCAGGAAGAAATAAAAGCATGGATCACTATTTCAAGGTGCTGCCTTGAAAGAAAAGATTTTACTCTCGCCTTAAATGATAAAAACTGGACTTCACCACTGCTCTGATTTGGTTGTCCAACTTAAAACCAAGATCAGTAACAACAGGTTTAAAATAAACTTCCAGAGGTTTCAAATCTACAGAGGAGGACTCACAGGGACCACTGGGTCCAAACACCAACAACTCTGTTTTCTTTTCATTAAAATTGAAAAAGTTTAGAGCCAACCAAGCTTTAATGTCATCTAGACATGTCATGAGAGGTTTTATGGAGATGCCATCCTTGTGCTTTAGTGGCAAATAGATTTGGCAGTCTTTGGCATAACAATGAAATGCAATCACATGCCTTCTAAGGATAGAAGTCTGAGGGACACCGCATGACAGAGGAGCAGAAGATGATTCGGAACCGAGAAGGCTGACAGAGAAAGTTTGATCTGACAAACAAGACTTAAACCAATTGAGTGCAGTGCCACCAATACCTACTACATCACTTAATCAAGAAATTAGAATATTGTGGTCTACGGTGTCAAAAGCAGCAGTTAGGTCAAGCAAGACAAGGACAACATGGTTACCAGAATCACATGCCAGAAGGATGTCATTAAAAACCCTTAATAATGCAGATTCTGTGATATGAAGTGTTTTAAAACCTGACTGAAAAACCTCAAAGATGCCATTATCATCTAGAAAATCTTTCAGTTGACTAAAAACAATATTCTCTAAAACCTTGGAAAGTAAAGGCAGCTTGGAAATAGGCCTATAGTTCGCTAAAACTGTGTGATCAAGGCCAGGTTTCTTAAGCAGTGGCTGCACTACTGCATGTTTGAAATTTGCAGGAACCACACCAGAAGACAGACTGCTGTTAATAATTTCAAGGACATACTGCCCTATACTAGGAAAAACGTCTTTAAAAAATTGTGGAGGAAAAGGATCCCGAGGGGAACCTGTGGGCTTAATATGGCGAACCACATCCTCTAAAGTGGAGAGCGTCACAAGTTCAAACTGAGTAAAAACAATTTTGAATAATAAAAGCAGAGGTATCCTGTTCAATTAGACCTAAAGCAAGTTAGAAAAAGTAGGTTTTTAACAGCATTTTAAAATGATTGAGAGGCTGGTCAGCTCTTATTCGGAAAGCTAAGTTGAACAAAAGATGAGGAGCCACCACTAAAAAGGCTCGATCACCTCTGCTATTAAGCTTGAATCGGAAACATCTTAAAGCAGTTGGTTCGTAGACGTCAGTGCTCTGGCAGGATTGTAGGGTTGCAAAAGTTCAGTTAAGTAAGGTGGTGCTAAATGACTGAGACTGAGAAACATGTAATAAAAATTTTAATTGGATCTCGAAGTCTGTGTAAGGAGCAAGTGTAACAAGAATATAGGTGATCATGTCATTTCTGTTCTGTCAAAAGGCAAACTTCTGCATTTTGCACATCCCAGAGGCGACGATGAAACGACTGGTCGAAGTCAACATATAAAGAATTGCAATAGTTTAAACAAGAGAGGTAATAAAAGTGTGAATTACTCTCTCAAAGTCATGCAGCGGGAGAGGCCTCCACCTTACTGAGATGCCTTAGTTTAGCAACAGAGCTCACCTGTTTATCAAATTTTGAAGCACTGTCAAAACGGTAAGAAGCTATAAGACCAATTAGCAGAGAGATACCCATCTAACATGCTGGGTTGCCCAAATAAAACATCTTGCTTTGGTTTTGTTCAGCTTGAGGACAACAATGGTGGGCACAATGAAACATTATAAATAACAGGCAATAAGTTAACTACAAAAAGAAGTGTATGGATTATCTCATAATAAATATTCATTAACAGCGGTCCTAATTCTAGATGATACACAACAAAAGTTTTTGCACAGTAATGAATGCAGATAATTAAACACTGATGACTTTGAGGAAAGAATATTACCAGCAACCTACTGTACATTTTTTACTGTGTAATCCATTATTTTGCCTTTAACAAGAGACTCAGAGAGGATATGAATTTTTAAGTATAAATCATTAAGTTAGAAGCGTTTTGATGGTTATATCCACTGATTGTAAAATTACGGTGTAATTACATCCATGCGTCATACCTCCACCTTGTACTCGTTTAAAGGTTCAATACGGCAGCAGTAAATGCTAAAGTAGCAGTAAATTAACATTAAGACGTCCCAGTGTAAAGACGTGGGAACAAAAGGTCCTACTACATAGTGGGGCTGCTGGAGAATATACCAACAGTTAGTCGAAATATGAATATAAATGTTGTTTGCTTTAAATTATTTGAATATGTTGCTGCGGCAGTTTATGTAAAACTCGGCCTCTTTACATGAATCTCTCTGAGTAATTACATGAAAGAAAGAATACATCAAATACTCTCCAGCTGACTCTGTTGTGGCCTTTCAAGTGTTAACTCCAATAATTACCAACAGTATAACGAATGCGCTTTAATTTCACAGTAGAAAGCATTGTTTTCTTCTGTTGGTAGATGTCTCATTTAATAATGTAACACTTGGAATTAAATTTGCCTACAGGCTCCACTTTCCCGGTCTTTCTTTTTGTGTTTGTCCCTCTAGACGAATCCAGTCTCGCCGTAGCTTCTGTGCTTTTACTCTCATTTGTCTGCTCTAACAGTATCAATTCATCAGCTCCACTCTTCTCTACATCTGCTCTCTCGGCTTCCAGGGTTTTCCATCATCCCATTCTCCAACATTATGCCTCTCTCTCTGATCTCATTATTGTCTCTGAAACTGAGCCAGTTTCTCCTGACAGCATTAAATGTCTCTCATGATTCTTTGTCTGAGACCCTCTTGGACAGCCGTGTGCCATTATTCTTATTCTATAACAGATAGATGCCCACGGCTGAGCACTTCATATATCCTCTTGTTTCCATCCAGCGCTGCGTTCTTTACCTACATACTTATCACATATTTCCATATTTCACCTCTGTTTGTCTGTCTTTCCAGAGGCAGTCCACCACGTCTCCGTCAGCATTAACGTGTCCCACTCCTTGCTTGTTTGTACCGAGGCCTGGGGGACTGATCCCAGATTCAGCTGGCGCCACGAGAGTGCCGACATCACCAAGGCGGTGGGCAAAGTCTCCAACAATGGAACAATATTAATTATTACCATGTCTCCACTCTGTGGCCACTTCACCTGCATTGTTAGCAACAAGCTCGGCCATAGTTCCGCCACCTACACTGCAGGTACTGCTTTACCTTTTTTAATCAACACTTATGACATTAACAGTGGAGGTGTAAAGGGAAATATCCCCCCCGCAGGGATGAAGCCACTGATAATTATCACGTCTTGGGTTTGTGGGTTATTTTTTTAGCTTGGCTTTTGTGGTTCACTGTCACTGTTCTTAACTTGATTTCCAGCTGTTGTTGTCATAAAAACACTGAACTCTTCCTGTCTGACATCAAAAGACAGACACACAAAGTCAGAGTGAAGCTGATAAATGTGATCCAGCATTGAGCAGCTAAACAGATAAAGGAGACCATAAGAGGTCTAAAAAGGAGTGTGAACATTGAACTCTTAAAATATTCTAATTATAAACTTTTTTTTGGGTTGTTTTTACAATTTTGAGATGGATCTATTTACTTCAACATTTCTCTTAAAAATCCTCTACATTAATTTGATCGCTGTCTTGTTATCTTGCAAATTGAGACATGCATAAATTTATCATAAAGTAATTGAAAATCATCTATGGCTAGTACCAAGCTGTGCATATGTGTGAATAAAACATTTTTTAAGATATTACAAATGCTGCATGATCTATAATACATCATGCAATAGACTCACGTTGCAGTAGACCACTTGTTTTTTAATGTGTCAACAAAATGCTTGTAATACTCAGATTTTATCAATAATTCTGATAATTTTGATAAACAAAATTAAGGTTTGTGTTTGGTTGCTTTATTTTTTTATTTTGTAACGGTGCTCCTTTTCCCTTAAATGGCATCACGTTTGTAAGGAAAATGCGTTTGTGGGTTGAGCAGCAGAGCTGAGCAGCAGAGTTGAGTATGTGGGTTGTGGCCATGAAAAACTTGTCAGAGCTGTTTGCGATTGGCAGAGAAAAATTGGAAAGTTTTTAATGGACACAGCCCACATGCTCAACTCTGCTGCTCAACCCACAAATGCATTTTCCTTACAAACATGGCGTCATTTAAATAAGGTTTTTCAAGGTGTACGATTTATTGGCAAGAAATAATCTACCAAATACAAATTTCTTTACTTTTTGTGTTTATATATAAAAATATACTCTCATGGACTTAAGTCAGAGTTTTCTTTGACTTGTAATGCAGCACTTTTTTCATGGTCATACTGCATTTACTTGGGATCTAAATCCACATTTCTCCACATGAGATTAAAAAAACTCAATGCTTAATCCCCATTTGGCTGAAGCCGGCGGTTCGATGTAAAGGTGGCTACGCCTGTTGACACTTTATTTAAAGCCCACCGTGCTGTGTCATGGATATTCAGGAATCGGACTCCTGTACATAATGCATTGTGTCTATTGAAGCTGTGTCCTGATTGCGCTTCTGTTCTGTTCTGTGTATTGTATCACCGGTGGTGTTTCAGTGATAAAGGATTTTCCAGAGTGCAATCAATAAATCACTACCAACACTACTGCCACTGCCGCTACCACTGCTGCTAAACAGGCAAGACAAATGCAATTCCTCGTATCTGCCAAGAGGCATGATGATCCAGCGACAGTCAGGGTATTTTAGGATGCCTCCTGTTATCCCTTGGTGTTCCAGTCAGTTTAGTGACTGTGTGGAGTTGTTGCAGGGGACCTCTTTGCCCTCTAAGAACAGCCATGTCAGATGACCTCTGGTTTTTTTTTGTCTCTTTGGGTTTGTTTTTCTTTGTTCCTCCTCTCATCGGCTGTTTTTTCCTGGTTGACAGCACCTTGTGAGACCGAAAACAGAAGTGCGACGGCAGCTGTAGTCTGTCTCCTGCTCCTGCTGAGTCTAGGAGGAGTGCTCGCATTTCTGCTGTGGAGGTACGGTAAAGCACACAGTCACTGGCAGACACAAGCACAAATCTCATTTCAGGCTATGCTCAGTTGATAAAGCCATATGCAGCGAGAAAATAAGACACTGGTAGTAGATGCTTTAGAAAACGACAAGGAAAAAGAAAAAAAAAGGTGATGGTACAGAATGAAACAGCAAAATGTGACACGGTGTCCTCCCACACAATACTCTGCAAACATGAGGCGTGACAGGCCAGCCTGCGTCTGCTGACAAAACAATTGTCATTTTTACTCGAGCCAGTGTGCAGTTTGTCACTGTTGCTGCACTAAATTGAACACTTGGTTTCTTTTCAGGAGGTACAGGCACAATAACCGAGGAGAAAGGCTGCACGAGCATTTAGATGACACCATCTAAAAAAAAAAAGGGCCTGAGCCACATTATGCTGCTCAGGTGTCTCAGAGAGGAGAACAGGAAGAGCACTGGCCTATGGGGGAGGGCCTTCCTGTCCTGTGAGCACTATGACCTTTCACTGCAACCGCTTCTGGACAGATAAAAAAAAATATATAAAAACAGTGGCTATGTGGATTGAAGGGCCAGCCTTATACTGCCTCCCGCTGGGCTTTACCTGAAACTGTTTAATAAGCATTCATTTTATAACCTTGTGTTAACTAAGCACTAGATTGAAATGTACTGTAAACTATTGCCTTTATGCTGAAATCCCTCTACGTAATGTGATGGAAATCAACAGATCACAAAGATTGTTTAAATTAACGGTGCTTTTTGTTATTTTATTGCTTTTTGTTCAAGCATGTATTTTCACAGATATGCGACAAGCTTATCAGCCTTCCAATAAAGTTTGAAAGCAGGATTTGCCATCTTCATGAAAAAAAAAACAACTCTGTGAATGAAAACTGTAATCACTGATGGTCATGTGATTGTTAATTTGAGGAAAAATAGTATTTGGTTTGTTTGAAATACTTGGAGAAGCAAACATTTGATCCTCTTTGATACTTAGTAAAAACTCTACTTGAATAACACCGAGAGACAAAAATATCTTTTTCAATCCATGTGATGTTCGACTGTGGAATAAGAGAGTAAGCCCTTGGCACCAGAAGCTAGTTTTACCCCCTTTAGCTAAAATACATTCTGGCAGGTTTCTTTGCATAATTATCCAGACTCTGACATCAGCTTACTGAAAATTTTACCCGCCTTCCATGCAAAATTCCTTTAGAGGCAAGATCTCTAAGAGTTTTCATGCAGTTTTTGTGGTTTTCAAATCCCTCCATTTCCTCGTTTTGAGTCATTCCCTGGTGGACTTGCTAGTGTGCTTTGGATCATTATCCTTCCAAAATACCTACTTGCTGCTTAATTTTTCAGGCAAGTGGGCTAACATTTTATTCAAGTGCAATTTAATATGATGTAGAATTTAGAGCTGAATCAATGACCACTAGCTGCCCAGTCCCCGAGGCAGCAAAGCAACTCCGGACCATACTTCATAGATGCCTCGTGGTTCTTATCCTGAGAGGCTGTCTTTGGTCTGCACCAAACAACTCTTATCTTTGATTTGTCTGTCCAGAGCACATTATTCCAAAAGGCCTGGTCTTTGCTCACTGTCAAACTGCAGTTTATCTTTTGCTTGGCACACCTCCCATACAGGTCAGATTTGTACAATCATTTTTTGATTTTAAACACCTACAATGATGCCAGCAGTTTCAAGAGTTACCTGCAGATCCTGAGATGAAAATCACGTTTCGTTTTTTTTGTTACAACTGAAATTGGGGGCTGAAATTGCTCAGGTAGCCGTGACTGGACAAACTGGCTGTGGTTTGAAATCTATGCCAGCTGTAGATGATTTTCCTAATTTATTTTTTCAAAAAGAAAGAAAGAAAATGTACTTTATTGATCCCCGTGGGGAAATTCCTCTCTGCATTTAACCCATTCACTCAGTGAAGCAGTGGGCAGCCATTGGGCGCCCGGGGAGCAGTGGGGACGGTACCTTGCTCAGGGGTACCTCAGGGTAGCTGTTCAGGGGAATCGAACCCCCGACCTTCAGTTCATGGGGCCACCACTCTACCTACTGAGCTATCCATATCTGCCATAAAGCCAAAAATCACTGCCAAGCTTATAGCCATCTACAATCTTTTTTAAGAGGCTATGGGAAGAGCTTTCCATATCATCACATGATCACACTCTACACATTTTAACAACAAAAAGAACACCATATCAGTGTGTGAGGTTTAAATTAAACAGGTCCCACCTGTCACTACTTAAGGATATTCTAATCAGCAGAACATAATCTGGGGCACTGATTATACCTTTATGTGTTTGAAGGTGTGATAATGGTAGAGGTGTACTTCTTCCATGTGACTCATTCGTTTTTGTCAGGTACTCTCACTTTCCACCACAGTTCAAAGACATGTTTGGTTAACCAGTAACGTAGTCCCCCTGCAAGCCTACGGGTAAGTGGTTAAGAGGATGGATGGATGGCCTTTATTAAACCAAACACATATTTATGCACAAATTTATTATTAAAGTAACCAAGAAGCAAAATTCACTCAAATTCAGTTTTATTTATATAACACCAATTCTCATCAACAGTAACCTCAAAGCGCTTTATATTGCAAGGTGAAGAACCTGCAACATTAGAGGGAAAAACTCAATCAGACAGCCTGCTTTAAGCTAACACTTGGTGACAGTGGAAAGGAAAAACTCCACTTTAACAGATACGTCTAGCAGAACCAGCCTCAGGGAGGGGCAACCATCTGCCATGACTGGTTGGGGGTGAGGGGAACAGAAAAGAAGTCATGAAGAAGACGTCATGTAAAGAAACAGATGATAAAAGTGTAAAATAGTAATAACATAAAAGCCTGATGAGTACATATGAGATTGTCTAACAAGAGACAACTTGAAACCTCTGGATTGTTTGTTTTAGGTAGTGAACACAGGTTGAATCGGTGCATTCAGTCCAGTGGAGGTCCCAGCCCACTATGAGTTCAACTTGTGTGATTAGGAGAGTAAATTTATCCTCTGAGATTCCTGTTAGGTTCAGTTTTGTTTTTGTTTTTCTTCCTCTGGCTGAATGAAGTGTTCTTGGTGTTCATCCAGAAAGCTGATTGTGTGTGCAAAATAACACTGTGGACACATAATCACTTTCACGGTACACCCATCACACTAAAATCCTCTAACCTCCAGCAATGTTTTTGCCGTGCAGCACAGTGAGTCACATTGAAGGAAAAGGAACCAGAGAGCCAGAGGTGAAGAGGAGGACAAGTTTTATCAGGTGTGGGAGGAAAAAAACGCAATAGAACGTCAACATGAAAGTTTTGGTGTGCCTCTGGGACTGTTAGCCAAAGAGTTTCTGCTTTCTATGCCCTGAATATTTCAAAAATATCAAAGAAAAGTCATTCCATTTTCTACAAAAGTCCTCTGTATTGCTAAATCCTAAATTTAAACAGGAATATTAGCTATTAGAGCTTCCAGCTCCCTAAAGTCATATCCAGAGGTAGAAAAGATAATGATGACATATTATGAAAATGGAAAGAAAACCGGAGCTACAAGTGTAGAATACAAATCACACTGCTGAAGTCAGACAGTGTGCACCTGCTTTCTTAATATGCCGTGCTGCATGAAACCGAAATGCAGGCTTCACAAGAGTCTGCGAAATGCAAATGTACCCAATGTATGAAGTCTACATAAATAGACTGGACTGGCCTGTGTGCAGAGAATGCATCTGAGGAGCACTGAGTGTATATAAGTGCACAAAACGGAGGAATAACATCTCTCAAATAGCTCTCTCACTCAGATTTGTGCTAAAATCCCGTCTGTCACTAACCCAGCACTACTTCCATTGTACTGTTAGCCTACCCTGTGCTACCTTGCATTCGTGTCCCTCCCGCTAGACTACAGAGAAGATGGAGGTGCAGGAGAGGCACATTCATCATCAAGTAGAGAACCTGAATGTTACAAAGCTGCAGCTGGATGTACAAAAAGTGAATGTGTTACAAGACATCCTCAAGGTTGCATAGATCCAAAGGTAATGGAAAGGTTTAAAAAGGAAGGAAAAAGAAAAGTTACCCTGGGAGATAAATCTTTATGTATCATACAGTTTAATGTTGTCTAAAAAGTGAATCATAAATTTATCAATTTACTGCCTCTATAGCCATAATCCTCCAAACAACTGGACCCACTTACTTCAGTGATGAAATCTGCAACTGTATTTGTCCATCACACAAGGTCATCTGATAAATGTGGCTGAAAATGGGTCAATGGGTGTTTCTTTTTTTGTTACTGAAGGTATAAATTAGTAATCCATTTTCAGATTTTCCTCCTAGTGATGATGAAACTCAGTAAGAGGGAAGAGGCTTGTGGTCGAGAGACAAAAATAGGCACATCTAAAAGGACGCTATAGAAACAGACTTTATGAAATTTGTTGAGGAAACAAAAAATATCACCAATGAAAAACTGTAAAATAACTATAATAAAATTGCTTCTGTTCTAACATTTTGGCTGCCGTCATGTTGGCTTTTGTTGGAGGAAGAATTGACAAAATTTTCAAGCTTCTTTATCGAGCCTGCGATACTGCATCACACAGGCACACATATCCGCACATTAGTGATGAATAAAACACTAGAAGTACACTCACCAAAACTTAAGTGCAGTTTCTTCGATAGTCCGTTAATTTGTCACATAATCCCTCCAAACTGCACATATTATAGTGAGGGCATAGGAATGGAGGAGGTGAAAGAGGAGAAAAGGAAGGGACATATAAAAAGCAAAACCATCAAGCGTGTCCTTTCTTGTCCCGTTGAGCGTTGGGTGCTGTGCATCTGTGGTCCACCTGTCTGCACTGAGCATTCAAACCTCAGTCGCTGTGATGGTAATGACCCACACACCTGGGCTCGTGTGACCCTTAATCGCTCACGTAGTCACGTAATCAATAGTGGGTCAACGAGCCATTAGGCCACTTCCAAGGCTGGCACTCTCCAGTTGTTTTAAAGCTGAAGAAGCCTCTCGGGTTAGAGATGAAACAATCCAGCTGCCTTCTTTTTAAGCCATAATGTGGATGACCGACAACCTATACAGACCAATGACACATTGCGAATAATTAAATTAGGGTTGGAAAGAAAGTTTTAAGTGGTCATTATTCACAGAATTGATTCAATCGAAACAACTAATCCTTGACGGCTGAGTGCACAGATTCATCATGACACATGCAAACACCAGTTTCCTCTGTTGATCCCAGTTAATAAACATCTGTAATTCCAGCCGAGTTAGTCTTACTTTTTCCCATAATTCTGCACATTCGTGTTTATAGATGGGACCAGCCAGTGAAGGACCAATGCCTAGATTTATAATCTAAGCATGCTATGAGCTTTTTAACCTTTTAAACATCAGTTTGACATTTTAGGGAAAGAGGCTTATTTGATGTCTTGCTGAGTATTAGATAAGAAGACTGATAGCACTGTCATATCTGCAAAGTATTTATGAATCCAGAGAAGAAGGGAAGCTGCGCAGAACTCATTGAAAAGCTTGCACTTTTTAAATATTTTTATAAAGTGATTAAGAAAGATATGAGTTCTTTAGTCAGCTTAATAGGTCCTGGTAGGTGGGTCGGCAGACTTCATTAGGCTTTGCATGCGTCTTTCTGTCAATTTGCCCTTGAAAATGAAGTTAAATTCTACCATAACCTGATTACAGGACAGCGCATTAGATAAAAATGCATTTAAGGTTTTCAGCAGATTATTTTTCCACTGAAGAGAAAATGACATTGGGCCTTGACCGTCACTGCAAGTTAGTGTCAACCATTCTAATCGGGGAAGGTGAAAGGCAGATTCGCAGTGATAGCCTTACTTTTTGTAGGGAGAAATAATTAAAATTTACAAAAAGTAGCGGAAAAGATAACAACTCACACAGCTAAGTACAAAAATAAAAATTGCCTCATTTGAACTGAAAACCACCAGCTGCTGGTTGTAAACAAATAGAAGAGTGGTATAGATCTGTCTTCCAGCTCAGAGCGAATAAATGCATTTTCCCAATTATCATTTTGGCTCCAATTTAAAAAGAGATGTCCAGTGAATCAAAGTGCATAAAAATTGATCGACATTACTTATTCCCTTTCCAAAATCTATTAAGAAAGGTTTCTGGGCAGACAGTCAATTTGCATACTCAAAGATAGTAAAGCAGTATTATTAAATCAATATTTGCTGCTGACAGCGCGGATGCCAAATCTCATGCTGGGATGGCCTTCTGCAGTTTGTTGATTCTCTTTCACAGGCTGACTTCTGATAATTCCCTGCGCTACCAGGTCGTTTGTCATTTGTGAGGCAGGAGATATTGGTGTGTGGCCTGGGAGTCAAATGGTTTTCCCCTGCACATCGTACACACTCCGAACAGAAGCACTGAGGGAGGTTAGAGGTAAAATGAACACTCAAAATACAGCGCTGAAAAATAGATGACAACATGATGTGATATTTTTTTTAAAAAAAAGAAAGAGGAAGAACTTTACAAATCATGGTAAATATGGGTCTTAGCCACATGTCTGCACATCCTTGTGTATTCTTTTTTGTTTCTGGTTCGGCCCTCGCCCCGGTTTCCTTCAAGTGTCTGACCTCGAACAAATACAGACACCACCTTCACATCCTTTTGTCCACTCTGCATGAGCCCTGGCAGTGAACACATCTCTCCATCTGTTTCTCAGCCAACCAGAATTTTTCTTGGTGAACTGTTCCCACTCCTGGTGAGAGGTGGAACTGCAGGGTAGATTCTATTCAAGCTGGTGATGAATGCAAAACAAGAAGATGGACAGACATGGTTAGTAAAGTCCCGTCTGCAATTGAGACTGGATCCTCGAGGTATGGGATCGTATTTCCTCATACAGTCGCTGCCCTGAAGAAGACCAACAATGTGTGTTTTAAAAGAAAGAAAAGAAATATTAGTGACACTCATTCCTCAGGCAAAAACATTTGTGTTACATTTAAGTGTTAGGCCACAATTAATTTCACTGTATTTAGACAAAACATCACACTGGAGATGTTTTGTATACACTGCCCATTTTTTCTTTTCTGTGCCCTGGCACATCATGTTCGACATCATTTTTTACCAAGCAAACACATCAGCAGGCTTGCTTCTTTTAAAAAGAAAACAATACACTTCTAACAAAACCTTATTTTTCTTTGTTTTTTAGCTGCTGGGTCAAGGTGTTACGAACAGCATCTAATCACTGATAGGTGATTAAGGAAACCTGGTGTGAAGACAGAAAGACGCAAACCAGAAAAACAAGAATATCAGAAGAGCGAAATGCCAGCAAAGGGCAACAACAAAAAAAAAGATTTATTCCAAAGTTTTTCGTCAAAACAATCGTTAATGATAAGAAAGATGAAAGCGATATATTGTAAAAGAAGAGTGTAAATCTTATTCAGTTATTCAGTGAGCATCAGTGCAGCTCCAGGGTGGTTCAGTCAGACTGTTTCTGCATTTAATTTCCCTGTAAACTAATTTATATCAAGGGCTTTATCAAAACTGACATCTGATTTCAGTTGGTATTTCTTTTCATTAGAATCTGTTATGGAGCTTATTTGATAGTTCTCACTTTCTAATCAAGTGCTAAATTGCTGGCGCATCAGGAGTTGGCTCTGGACAGTCAAAAATGTAAGAATTATAACCTGTAAGAGTCTAAAATACTGTTTTTGGTCATCCAAAATAGCTTTTTGGGTGACAGTGCCTCAGTTATCCTATTTTTAGGTTAAAATGGACAAACTCTATCAAAGAACCTGCAAAAGTAAGCTTGTCAGGAGCTGTTTCTAGTGCAAAATCAATCAGTATTTCACTTGATAAAGAGCACGACTGCCGTTTAGTGAAACTGCTAAATCTAGATTGCTAAATCTGCAGTTTCTGGATTGTTGGAAGAAAAAGTGACTGCACTACAAGATGTCTAACACACGTACAAAATTCATACACTGCTATCAGGTTTACAGTATGTTGTTCTCAGAGATAGCTGTAAAATTCCACTACCTGCCCATCATTTATGAGAAATTACAAAGTCAGCAAGAGGCTGGTGAAAAATCGTGGCGCATAAGGAGTTCAGTGCTACACTAACTCAGTCAGAGGAGAAATTCCATCCCCTCCACAAATCTCCACAAATCAGTTTATCCCGACTGTAACTTATTCAACATCCTCCGAGATGTTTCCATTATCTCATGGATGTCAGGTGTGTCATTCTGATCCTCTCTTCTTCTTCTCCTTTTTATTTTTTTTACCATATTTTTTGCTGGACTTGCAAAAGTTCAAGTCTGTGAAGCATTCTGTGGATCGAAGTTACAATCCACTGTCACATAAAGGTAAATTAAGGAAGCTAAGGTAGCCAGATCCATAACTCAAATGATGATGCATTGTAATTATTGGCAAATTTGTTCACAATATCCTTTATCTGCCTTTTTTTTGTCAATTTTTGGCTTGTTCTGCTGCTTTCATGTGGTCAGGAATCAAACTGTTGTGACCATTTTTTAACACTCAGGTTAAGTTTAACCCTAAATTTAATATGTCAGATGCCTGATACGGAACACGGGGATCACCGATTGACTAAAAAAAAATACAGCAGGATTTTTTTGGTTGGCATTTAGTGTCAATTAAGCCTTTAACAGTTGGTTTTGTCACAGTCCTGCTGTAACATCATGAGAGATGAATGTGTTTTCTCTCAGGCGGAGAGAAAGTGTGACAGCTGCATTTAGGCCCGCAGAGGGGCGTCTGTTTGACTAAACGGCGGCTCTGCCTTATTTAAATGATATACGGAAATTAACACCATAATTTTGTCGATTTGATATAGTTGGGCGCACAGGGACTGACAGTTAGGATGTGAGCATAATAAGTGTTTAGTCCCACCCTGCAGAGCGCCTGATTTCTTGCAGAGAATCCATCTCGCCATGTTTTTAATGATGTTGCGGCTCAGAGATGATCATTTTCTGTTTTATTGTTGTTCTGTCATCAGGCTGCTGTGGCTTAACGCTTCCCCAGTTTCTTCCAACAATTTTTTTTTATTGTTTTAAATGTGAAGAAACAAAAAATATGATAATAAATTTGTTATGTAGTTTACGATGGGTATAAATGACAACTTCTCAAATACCAATCAAATAAATAAACCAATAAATGAAATTCTTGCTGTCATAAAGGAAAATGTGCAGTAAAAAAAAAATCATAGTTAATGTTACAAGAGCTCAGTGTTGCTCTAAATCAGGGGTCCCCAATCTCAGTCCACGAGGGCCGGTGTCCCTGCAGGTTTTAGACGCATCCTTGACCCATCACAGCTGATTTAAATGGATAAATTACCTTCTCAACATGTCTTAAAGTTCTCCAGAGACTTGGTAATGAGCTAATCATGTGATTCAGGTGTGTTGACTCAGGGTGAGATCTAAAACCTGCAGGGACACCAGCCCTCGTGGACTGAGATTGGGGACCCCTGCTCTAAATTAATGCAGACTGTGCATTTTTGACAACAGACAAAGTAAAATGAAAAAAAAAAAAAGTAAAAACTTAATTGGGATTTTCTTTTTTTCCCCCAACAAAAGTATTAAACCAACAAGCTCATCATTTACAGCTAACAGGGAAAATATCAGTAAATGAAAAAGGGTTGCATGTGCAGATTACTGAAGTTCTAAGGCTGGTGCCATAAATGCATGCATTAATAAATCAAATAAAACAAAATAAACCGTCTGCATGAAGGAATGCATTCCAGTGAGTTTGCAGGGTGCTGCTTTAATTCCCACACAGGTGTTTTCAGTCACTGTGGTTAATTATACCTCTGCTCAGGCAGGGCTGCCCTGTTGGGAATTACGTGAGATCAAACGTCATGTACCAACATTAACTTTAAAGACATAATTTGTGTCAGGGGAAGCACACAATCAGATGTTTAGCTCGCTCCCGTCAACAGATATCAGAGAGAGTAAGTGATAGCAGCTACGTTACCATGGCTGCGCAGAGGCATCAGGAAGGCTTGTCAATAATCTTTCCTGTTTACAGTGTTTTTCAGGCACTCACTTTTATTCTCGTGAAATTCTCAGCCTGTTAGTGGGAACAGCATTTCAGAGCAAAGTTTATAACTTTTGCTATGCAGTGAAAGTGAAATTATCTTTATATACCCAGTAGGAACGCTGGTGCTTTTGCAGAGATGTAGAGATTATTTTCATTTTGTGTTGAAATTCCTGTCATTGTTTACCAGTGTGTAGTTTTTCATTCGAGGGCAGATGGTTCATTTGGTATTAAATACAAAACCCTGACTGCTGACCTTCTGCTAAAATACTGAAAATTTATGAGAAAAGGCAAAGAATTTGGCTTTTGTCGACACATTTAAAAAGTTAACATATTTTAATTTAAAAATTCAATGAAAACAAGTTATTTTGGTCTGGAGACTGTGGCACTGACAGAGAAGAAAAGCGAACTGGAGTGGCAGAGTTGGGGGTGCTATGAATTTCAATCATAGTGACCAGAATAGAAAAGATTAGAAATGAATAAAACAGCTCAGTTGACAAAGTTGGAGAGGCAAGATTGAGATGGTCTGAACATGTGCAGAGGAGGGATAGTGACTGTATCAGACAAAGGATTTCGAAGATGGTGCTGCAGATCAGGAGGAAACGAGGAAGACTACAGAGAAGATTCATGGATGTAGTGAAGGACTGGTGTGACAGGAGGCTGTAAGGGGCACGGGGAGATGGAGGCAGATGAGCTGCTGTAGCGACCACTAAAGGGAGCAGTGGGAAAAAAAGGTGGTGGTGTGTTCGTATTGTTACATATATTCTACTTTGGTCAAACTAGAAGCAAAGATCTATGAATTTTTCAGTCACTCCACCATCTTATTCCCTCAGATGGTCATGAAAATTTTGTAACCCATATGCTGAGAGGAGGAAAAATGCTGATCCCCCCTCAGAGTTTCACATTTTTGAATGGCAAAAAAATTTGCACTCTCATATTGGCCTCAAAGCTCTCCCAGAGGGAGAGGTGTGGTACAGCTGCTGCAGAGCAGGTTCAACCAGTGAAATAAAATATGAGCTGGTCCCAAGCAAACTTGCCTGCAGCAGAGGGAGATTATATTCATCCTTCTCTATAAAATATAAAACAATATATAATGTGTAGGCTGTGAGGGACCTACACATGTCGACAGCAGCCCGGTGTTTTCTTAAGCACATGGTGGCAATATGTAATTTTTATTACCCACAGCATTTTCTGCAATTCCACTTATTACACATTTTTTTAAAAAGTTTCCCAGTGAGACGACCAAGATAAAGCAAAGCATTTTTATTGCAAGTATTAGTCAAAGATACACTTCAAACTGAAGCAAAGCAACACTAAAAAGGCCAACAACCTATAAGAGAGAAAGAGTAACAAAAGAAAGACAATTAAAACTGAAAGGAATACAGCCGTTGGTACAACACAGCCTTTTGCAAAAAATACAGAGGCTGAGACATGGATGATCTGGTGGTGAAGGTTCAACGTACACGTCAGTTTGCTGGTGCCTCACTCAGAGGTATCAGAGCTCAAGATCTTTAGTTTGAAATAAGACTGACACAAGAGTGACGATGCATCGGAACAATCAGAGTACCCAAAATGTTTGATATCCTTGGCCACTCTCGAATAATCTGTCTTCAAAACCATTAAGTGTATACAAGGTAAACGGCGTCAGGAGCCTAATCTCTTCAGCGGTTTTTGGTTTGAAGTCATTTTGGAATGCTAATGTAATGAAAACAGGTTCAACATCAGATAGCCATGGGAGTAAACATTACGGTAAACATTGAATAAACCAAAAGCCATTCGGTTTAAAAGGACAGAGGGCTTTTCTTGCTTTGGAAGATTGACAACACTCAAAAGGTCAATGTCTCTGATCCTCCGATGAGGCGAGGGACAACCAACAGATAATTAAAAGAAAAAAAGAAAAAAAAAATCATCACAACACAATTCATCCTTGGTTCATTGTACAGGCACAGGTCTCTGTAATCCGGCACAGTGGGGAAACCGCCTGGTTCTCGTGTAAGGCCTGCGTCAAACTGTTCTTTGGATCCTTCTTTGGATTTGCAATCAGCGACAATGACTGTGTCAACCGAGCAACGAGCTTACAAAATACAGGCAAGTGCATAAAATCTAATGAGCATACGTACATATCCAAACTGCCCTCGGGCTGTAGGCACCGCTCAACAGGTAACACCAAATACTGAAAAGGGTTTCCAAAGGCAGTTTGACCCAGACCTGGCTCCCGTTCTGACATCAGTACATATTAAACAGAGCAGTGTTCATTCATCAGAGCGCTCTACGTTGTGTAGCAATGTTAGTGGTTTACATGCGAGAACAGATGAGTATGCCAGTTGGAGATATCAGGGCAGATCAAGTACGTAGGCTAGTTTTCTTGGTAGGCCACCCGACACAGCACAGGCATTGCAAAAGTCACACAGATTTCTATTACGTAAGGACGCACTTAAGGCTGAGGCATGTGTTTTCCTGTGGAATGAGACCTGGTCCTGCTGTAAAATATTCTGGCACAAGGAAAAACAAAACAAAACAAAACAGGAGACATTTAAAGAGGAAAGAAGCAACGCCTTTGCTAAAACATTTCACTGTAATTCAATGAATTTTGCCTTTCCAACACCCTTCCTTCTTTCCCCCCCGCATTTTTTTTAAACTTATTTTACACTCTACTACTTGCTCTGTACTGGCTCAGGGAATTTACATGGCTAACGTACCAATTTAGCAGCTTGGGATGAAAAGTCAGCTATTCGACACAAGTCAGTGTGGTTCAGAAATGGTTCCCTTCGTCAGAGATGAGCTGCGACACGTAGGGGGCTGGCGTCTGGCCTTCACGGGTGGTAAAAGAAGATGGGAGGGTTAAGAATATTTGGAAAAGGGGAGGAGGAGGAAGTCGACCTGGAACAAGTCGAAATCCGCCGCCGCCGCCCTTTCCTCCACCCCGCACCCCCCCTCCATATTGTTGTGCTTGCGTGTCTAGGAGAATAAGGCGTCAACATGGAAGGGGAGGGGCTCAAGGCTTCTCCCTCCTGGCTCCGCCCCCGCCACGCTGCAAGATTGATGCGGACACTCCAGCCGCTCGAACGGACTCAATAAATACACCATAAAATATTCCGCATATATATATTTCATATATATATTTAAAGAACAACACATTTAAATAGGACAACAAAATAAAAGTCGGCTCAAGAACAATATTTCAAAATTGGATAAGTGTTAAGACAAAACAAGAATATCTTTTACAGTTCTACTTATTTCGAATCTAAAATAGTTACCGTATAAGAATATCGCAATCAGGCATTACTCAAGCATTATATATCATAAAAGCAATTTGCAGTTTTCTTTCATGTAGTATAACATATGCAGCATACCAAGGTAAGTGAGGTGCAGTGTTTTTTGAGATTTCTTGTAATAGAAAGATTTCACCCCCTGGACTGAAAAGGTACCCACAGAACTACAGACCATACTCGGTTTTTCAGTCGAATCCCTACCGGCTCAAGACGAGGATACTGCTGGGCACTCATTCCCTCCGACAGGGACAAGACACATGGCAGGGCATTGCTCTAAGATGAAAGAACGCCATGGGGCTGCTACTAGGGCTGGGCATCTTGAGACAAGTCTCAATACTGACACTGGCTCTGTTCATTTCATTTCTGAACCACATGTTTAAAAAAAATAAGACACCTTTCTGCCTTCTCACGCATGTTGCTTTCCCTCAGTGCAAAAGAAAAAGAAAAAGAAAGTTCTAGCCTGCTTCGAAACTCCGATTCCAAAAAACCAGGAGGTACTGATGAGTGACGTTTGTGACACCCAGCCCTAGCTGTAACAAAGTGTCAAAAGTGGCAGTCCTGACGAGAACACGCCACCCGAGAGCAGGCAGACTCTACCGAGCCAATAAAGTCACAAGAGCACGAGGCACACTTTTAATGGCCGACTGCCTCGTTTGGTAACGCGCATCCCTTCGTCGTCTCCTCGTTTACGCTGAGGTCTGGATCCTCTCCTCCTCCTGGGCGGGAGGAAGAAGGGGACTGGAGGGACAGAGACTGTGGCAGTCTCTAAAGTGCTGTGCTATGTTTGCCATTCGTGGGCTGGGCTGTGTCACACCCCGCTAGTGTCAGCTATGACTCCCAACCACCTCGCTCCGCCAACCCACCCAAACACACATTCCACTGTACCAACAACACCATTGGTCCAAGACACTAAAAATGCACTAGAAAGCAAGAGCTCAACCACAACCATTTACTTGGCATAATGTCTTTTACTATGTAGGCTTAATCTTTAAATACATGAAAAACAACTCTGCATTGCCATCTCAAAAAACAAAAAACAAAAACCATTTACTGTGAGCATGTGTGTGTGTGAGAGAGAGAGAAATGCAGCAACTCCTGCATTGCAATGTGTGTTTCAAAAGGAGATTCTACGTCTTTGATTTTTACATTTCATCTTTCAATTTACAGCACCATCAAGAGGAAAGGCACTTTCTGTGGACTTTTTCTCGCTACCTTCCACTGCAAATATAGAGCAACCAAAATGAGGAATACTGATTGACGCCTCGAGACAGAATACACCTTCACTTCGGTTAAAAATTGAGGCACCGGCCTTTTAAAAGTTAATTTGTTACATTTTCTTCACCAGGCAGCTAAAGACGCCAATTCACGGCTCTCGTAAACAGTCGTCGTAGCGACCCTAAGTGGGAGCTAAAAGGACACAGTCGTGAGATTAGTGTACCTTTAGTTTAAAGTCAAATATAACGAGTCGTTTCTAGCAGAACTGGAAGGACAAACGAAACCTTCCCACGTTTGTGTAGCACGGCTGTGTGTTGAAGAAAAATCGGCTGCATGAATAACATCTTTGTATCCCATTAAGCATTCGCTTCCACAGGCCCCTAAAAGGTCTCGCTCATGTTAGGTCATTTCTCTGCTAGCTAATATTTGCAAAGCCGAGCTGATGACATTTCAAATGTAAGCGAGGCAAACACATTTGCTATGTAAACATGTGTTCAACTGCCCTCGAGGGTGTCGTTTATACACCACCTGAACATCTATTACAGACAGCAGAGATATAGTGAGTCAATCAGCCCACCAAACACACACACACACACACACACGTCCAACTTCCATATAACCTGCCACACCAAGTTCTCACTGATGAGCTTTGATTCCTTCCAACACACACACACACCCACACACACTATATCCCTCAGTATTGTCCTTCAGCTTTAACCTTCCTCACACCTTGCTGGGGGATTGGATGAGATTGTACGGCCGTGGAATGTAGACCGAGGGGAGTAAATGTTTGGAACAAAAAAAGAAAGAGCGCTAAAATAAGATAACAGGCTTTGCCACGTCGCAGACTTACGTCTTTGTATCTGCGTGCACGTGAAGTGGCTCAAATAAGGAAACCAGTCTGAGGAAAGCAATGGTGGTTGTAATCCAATGTAAATCCTCCCCCCAGGGTTCTAACACAAAGGAATGGAGAACTACTAAACCTTGTTTCTCTATTCTTTGATCACACGTGTCTTTGAAATGGATCACCAAGACTTTAAAAAGAAAAACAGCACATGCCCATTCCTTTTACTCTCCTCTCGATAAGGAGCAGGCGTCAGCATCAGTTAAAAGAAACCCGAGAAAATTCAAGAGCAGGAGCTCAACATATCAATCGCCTTTTTTTTTTCTTCCCCCTCCTAGTCTACTGTTTGTTGTTACAATAGGTTTGTAATTTCTCACAGCTTTTCTGAATTGCTAAGACATTAAATCCCGTTCTCTGAACCAAACGGTCCATGTTTTGCACCCGTTTAGTCACTCAAACGCTCTTAAACCTTAAACACGTTTCACCGTGTTAGACGTCAATTTGGAGTTTCAGCTTTAAATAAGCAGGATCTGGCACCAGCATAGCTCACCTGGTTAAGCAGGTGACCCGTTTTTTCTGCGTTAAATATCAGCGCACTAAGATTTCTCCTCCCAGTGTTTTGCGTCTTGAAAAAAGGAACTCCCAGAAATACACATGCAACGGGTTGAGTTGCTCTTTTTCACTCTGGCGTGACACAGCTGAACAGATCACATGTTCACTTTCAGTTACACTTACGCTATACTGTTATGTGCTTGTTTCTTAGCCTTTTGACCTACTTTATCCACAGACCCACAGACACTGTGTAATCCTGTACTGCTTGTACTTACAGTGTGTAGTAGTTAAACTCTATTAGAGTTATGCTTTTTATATATGCATTTATTGGCATTTTTTCCTGGAGCTACACAGCCAGAACGCTGGATTTTTGGATGTAGCGTAATGAATGCTCAGCATTGTTTGACTCAGTCTATGATCTACAAACATTGTTTGGTCTACAGTTTGAGGCTATTGTTTGATACTTCCAGAAGAGTCAGAGGTTTTGTGAATGTTGTTCAGTCACAGTATGAGAAAACAGGGGATCCTTTTAAGAAAAGAGTCTTAGCAATTGTGAAAAACTGCGATAAGAAAGGCATTCGGGATATAGCATGTTAACACTTTGTCCTCTCTATGAAAAACTTTGTTTGATCATCTACAAAAGAAGAAGAAAAAAAGAAGCATTCAACATCTTGCAAGTTTTTTTTTTCCAAACATCAAAGCAAGAGGCGGTTAGAGTCCACATCCCTATCAATAACAGTATGACAGTCCAAACACACATAACTAGTTTCAACAACCCCAGCACTGTTCACACATACACTATACGTTATACAGTGACACAAGAACAAGTCAACAGTCTATTGCGATAATAAAACTTTGTTATACTTTTTTTTTTTTTAAAACCATTACTTGTCATGATACATTTATTACTAAGATTAATAATTAGACTACATTTTTTTTTCTGTTAGCAAAAATAAGTGGTGTGCATTACATAATTTAAAATCTACAAATATACTTTCGATCTGGCTTTTTAAAAAGGCTTTCAGATACTAGTGAAATCGTGAAGGCTCGAACCCACTGGCTTCCACACTGAAAGGCTAGCCTGTGAAAGGCAGTCGAATGCAACAGCAGAGGCAGGACCACACGTCTGCCGTTGTACCGCTTACAAGTTCTCCAAGTAGATCTATCCCGAATAAAACCATAAATCTATAACCCCCCTCAACAACCGCAGCAGTGGAGCCTTCTCGTCCTTCAGTGAGTGAGGTTTACA
Organism: Neolamprologus brichardi; assembly: GCF_056152115.1. Taxonomy (NCBI): domain Eukaryota; kingdom Metazoa; phylum Chordata; class Actinopteri; order Cichliformes; family Cichlidae; genus Neolamprologus; species Neolamprologus brichardi. Next base: position 22,281,661 of record NC_142114.1, on the reverse strand, counting down.
GTTTTTTTCCCCTCGCCTACATATCCCGCCTGCTCGTTTAAAGTCTCGCATTGAGGTTCAGCTTCAAATTCTAATTCAGAGTAGCACCGCGCCTGTGTTCACTCCTGAAACACATGCTTCTTTTAGTGCAGATAAACTTTTAAAAACACGTCCCGAGCAAACTTCAGGTCATCAGCATTAGAGGAGCTACGTGGTGACCCGTTACCCAGATACACGCTTCACACTAACGGTCGTCCACTTGACTCCTCGGCTTTGTTCTGAAGCCGGTCCCAACTTTGGGCCGGTCGCGTGGGCAGGAATTAAACCCAAACTCAGATTTAGGGTTCTAATCGATCTAAAAGAAAAAGAAAAACAGTTTGGGAGAAGGCCAACTCTGTGCCCACGAAGCCGGCCCAATCGCCTACGAACACACTGTAGCAGCTGGATCCATGTCTGGTGAATATTAGGCAAAAAGACAACTTGGCCTACTTTGCTTGAATGCTGCTCCAAAGCAAAGCCAACAGCTAACACTGCTGTACAGGCAAATACAATAAATATATTGATCTTAGGTTAATTCGAATGAGATGTATAGAAAAGTCAGTAGACGGTTATTGAGAAGAATAAGAGGCATCGGGTGAAACTTTCTTGCTTCACGCTGTCTGGTTGGTGTACGCTCTTTGATCATTGTACCCCACTGAAACAACTCATACAGCTTCTGACGATTACACACTTAACTTCCAACAGGCACTTGAATACTACCTCTTTATGGCCTTTATACTCCACTTTGCTGCTGTCAAGTGAAAAGCTTTGTAATTCTTAGGAATTAAGAAAAATCAATCTCATTAGCAAGCTGACGATCAGGAATTCTAAAATCATGCCCACTGATCCGAAAGTATCCTCAAACCACGGAGACGCACAAAGTCCTTCAGTTCAAGTAAAAACACAAAAAATCACCAAAACTGCAGTTGCACCATATTTTTTTTTCTCCTTTCTTTTTGCCCAACAGCGAGAGCAAACTCATACAACATGCAGGTCATTCAGCTCACGGAGGAGCGACACATGAAAGTGCCTTGCAAGTGGCAAACTTCTCTCCTTTCAAGGACACTCGCTTTCATATGAAATGTGAAAACTGTACTTTTGAGTCGCTTAAGTCCCCTAAAAATCCTCTTCCCTTCGTTCGACTGATTATTGCACAAGAGGAAACCATCGACATCGTCTGTATTTAGCCACCGTCTTAGATACAAGGGGGGAAAGGCAAGATAAAGCACTGAGAGAAATGAATGCAGGGCGATTTAAAAACAAAAGCTAACACGATTAAATCTTCTTTTTTCTTTAAGAATCAGATTCTTAAAATGTTTCACATAATGTAGAAGAAATATAGCAACCAGACTCAAATAACAGTGTCAATAATACTTTAAATACAATCCATGGATGGCTGCAACTCAGCAAATTGATATATAATATAAACTGCCCTCCGTTTAAATGTGACAGCTAACCTTCAGGAATAAATCCGAAACTGATCTGAGACCACCGAAACTGCTCCTCTTTGTGACTTTCAAGGGGCAATATTCCCATTTGCCAATAGGGGGCAGTGTGCTCAAAAGAACATGTAGCTCTGTACAAGCAACTGGTGGTATCGTGCCCACACACTAGTGAAAAGTGACAGAACAAGAAAGGAAACGAGAGGAAAAATAAAAGATCAAACTGGGAGGACCTCTGGTCAATGAATTGATGCTTCAAACTACATCAGACACCTCTTACTAACTCCAGAGTCTGAGTCCTTTTTTTTCTCTCTGCCCCTAAACTTAAGAAAAAGAAATAGGAGAAAAATCAAAAACAAATTACACAAAAACTGACAGAATGTAAAAGTGCTGCTGCTCAAACTGACTTGAGGTACTGAAGAAGGCAAAGAAGCAGATTTATCAAAGACTATGCCAAAGAAAAGGAAAAGAACAGCCACAAACTAGGCCACAAGTAAAGGAGACAAAACACATAGGAGGGGTAGTGAAAACCGGAGGGGAGAGGGGGCCTAATAAGGGTGAAAATAAACTAGTTGGCTGGTTTAATATTGCATAATAGTGCTGAGATTCTCTCTTGTTTGTTTGTTTTTTAAAGCAGCTTTTGCATCCTCAGTCCAGTGTGGGGGTGCCTCTTCCCCTCCCTCCTCCCTGCTTTCCTCTGCACAGTGTCAGGTCCGTTTTTGATTAGGCATGTTGGGGGGGGGCTGGGACTTGCACCTATGAGGATTCCTTGACTGGCATGCCAGGTGTGCATGGTTGTGTGTGTGTGTGTTAAGAGTGGCAATGGTTGGGGAGAGTTTGTGTAGCTCAGGCGAAGTACATGGTCCTCAGGGTGTCGTGGTGGATCTGAACAGCTTTGGCCAGCGCCTGGGGGTCCCGACCGTTACTCTGACCAGACACATGGCTGCCCTCAGCGCTTCAGAAAGAACGAGAAAGGACCCGTTAAGATGAGTGACAAAAATAGGACAATTCATCAAGCACATGTGAACTCTAGCAGCTTCACAGAGCAAGTTTAAATGGGGAGAACGCTCTCCTTACCTGTCATGTTCTTTGTCAACCAAATGATAGCGGGCACGAAAGGCCACCAGGTGGGCATAGTAGGCTGGCGCAGGGATGGAGACTGAGCGGGTACAGCGCACATAGGTGTGGCACAACTGGTAGGTGAGCAGCTGGAACTCGTCAGCGGTAAAACAGTTGTCGTCCCACAGTACATGGTAGTGGGAGGGCCGACTGGTGCCCTGAGAGGGAGGTAAGCATTAAGTAAGATTCAATACGAAACTGGGACACAGCTGACAGGAAATACAGCCCAGAAAAATCAGGAACATCACCTAACTGTGCTTAGGTATATGAGATATGTGTTTTAAAAAAATAGATACATAAAACATTAATGCTGCAAGTATAAATCAGCTAACTCAAGCAGCTTCTGCGTCTACAGAACTGTAGTCTAATCTTCGCGTTTTGAAATAAGGGACATATGGGATGGCTCCACGCCATCTTAAATATACAGACAGCAAATTTTAGGTACCAAAGCTGTTAATAACACATTTTCCTGGACAAAGCTTCAGCTGCTGCTCTTTTACATGATAGTTTAGTAGGGATGGGTATCAAAAACCGGTTCTTGTTGAGAACCGGTTCCCACTGTTTCAATTCCTTGGAATTGTTTGCCATTTTTGCAAACGATTCCCTTATCGATTCCAGTCGCCCCGAATGACGTCACCACATTGCGGAGCGTCATTTACCTGGCAGGAAACACGGCGCCGCGGCTCAAATGCTCAAAAGTTTGATTATACTTTACGAGAACGGATGACAACAGGGCAACTTGCAATACTTGCAAAGTGGATATTTCATTTAAGGGAGGAAACACTACGAATATGCAAAAGCATTTGCTCACAAAACACGCGATGACCTTAAATGAATGTCGTGTTTTAAATTCCGCTCCGGACTCGTGAATCTCAACCCAGCAGCAGCGGTAACGTTTGCACGTCCTCTCCTGTTAATGTGGCAGGTAAATAATCAACTAACAGTGCATATTATGATAGCGCGATCTGCCTTATTACAAAACCTGCCATTACTGTGCATTTAGGTGACCATGATGAGAGAGACAGACAGAGTTCTGCTCAGATGCTGGCAGTTCTCGCTGCAGTCTACCGTTAGCGTCTCCTTTCAGGCCAGGATAGACGAATGTCACCGAGCAGTGACTAAGTTTGTGGTCAAAGGCTTGCACCCATTTGCCACAGCAGATGCCCCCGATTTTCAGTAAGTGAATGTGTTTAATTGTAGGCAGGGACATTACTGGATATTCTTGTGTAATTGCTACTGAATAATTTATGTTATACTTTGTTATTGCTACAGAAGAATATTTATTTTATTATTTTACATTTACAATTTTTTTTCCCCGGGGACCCTGTGACACCCCATGGAAGAGCCGTAGGCTGTGGATCTCTTAAGATCTCACTGTTGGGTTTGTAAGGCCATGTTACTCCTAAATTTCTATCTTGTTCAAAGAGAAGATATAAAACAAAGTTCTAAGCTAATCGACTTTAGTGTTCTCCTTTTTAAAAAAAGATCGATTAAAGAATCGAATCGTTAAACAGAATCGAAAATGGAATCGGAATCGTGAAAATCTTATCAATACCCATCCCTATAGTTTAGGTTAAATAATTGCACAATTTGCCATGCATGGGGGGTCGATAAGCTACTGAGGTACTGGATTAGCAAACCCCTAAACTAAATAGCTCAAATATAGTCAAAGAAGTTTGAGAAGGAAAGTTTTATTTGCTTTAACTGTGTCCTCTTTGTCCACCCATGTGCTTTGCTATGCTGAGGTGCTTCCACTGCACAAACCGCACAGCTATAAGCTTCATGTTAGTTTGTCTAAATTGCATCATGATCTAGAAAAATGCATCCGCTTTAAAAAGAAAAAGAAAACACATAAACTTTAAAACCGCTTGTGTTTGGTTTATTCCTGAATCCTATTTATTACTTATCTACAAAAGTTCAGACGTTTATGTTTTTTTGAAGGAGAAGGAGATGAAATACTGTAGACAAACGGCAACATATGAGATGGAGAAGAGGTTGGACAGACCTGTATTCCAGCGTGACTGCAGAGGTAAAAATCAAACTCGTAGGGATGCGTGATGTCCGTATCCACAGTAGTACCAGCGGGAATGTTTCCACTACGTCCAACCTTGAAAAGCAAAATTTATTTCAGTTACCCTCAATACTAATGCTTTTTGACTTTCAACTTGTTTTCCCCCTTTTTCGCCATTAAAAAAAAAAAAAAAGCAGATATAGCAGGGCTTTTAATGCACTAAATGATGTCGGGAACTAAAATTTCTGATGATTAAAAAGAAGAACTAGCTGATGGAGAGACCCAGGCAAAGGTTTGCCAAGTGCTTTCCAAACAACCAATTAAAAGCCTAATGCCCCAGGGAGCCTAATGCTCTGTAAGAAGAGTGCGAGTGCTGAAAATAAGGTTGTTACTGGCTGGGTCTCACTCTCGGGGCCTTGAGTGCCACTCCAGAGCTCTTGGTTTGCACTGGGCCCTAATGCTTTAATCGAATGTAATTACAGCAGTCAGGAGGGTGAACAGCCGAAATGACAACAAAAGGTAATTAAAGAGGCCCATTTTCAGTAGTTAATGTTCCAACATAGAACATGAAAAAAAATACAGATGAACACATGAACACACCATGTTGACTTTAAGCGGAAACGTCATACTAAAAGAGCAACAGCATGAGCTGGTGTGCGGTGAGGACTCACTCTCTCGTTGCGGTCGGCACAGAAGAGGCGTGTATGGTGGCGTTTTTGCACAACAATGTAGGTGATGCCTGGCTGGTACTCCTTCTCCAGGCTGATGCAGGCCTCACGAATGGCCAGCAGCTCATAATACAGCACCTGAAGAAGAGGACAATTAAAATAATATGAAAATATCATTTTTGGTTGTGTGTGCTGCCATATGACCCAACTTCAAGAAAGTTATACAACTAAGAAATTTGGGAATACTGTTATTGACTTTCCTCATTTGTGATTAAAAGTATTTATGGAATACACAAACATGTTCTTTACCAGTATGCCTCAGCTACAAAGATTAAAATGTAGCCAAACTCAGTAAAAAGCCAAATAACGTCTTGAACAATAAAATGACATACTGCAGAATTCTACCTGGTTTAGTCTTTTTTTCACATCTTTAGTAAAACCCTGAGTTTAAGATTTTAGAAAAAAAAGTGGGACTATACCTGTCTGAACTGGCCTTCTGAAACTCCATCCCTGTAGAAAATGATCCGTGTGGGCTTGTAGCGGGTTGACTTGTAGAACTGGATCAGCAGTTCCCGCACCATAGAGGCCAGGTCCTGGATGACCTCCTGCCTGGGCCTCTGGACTCGTACGGTGGCACAGTACCTGCTGGGGTGGGCGTCCATACTACCTACCACCTGACAAAGAGTTTGGAGCAGAGGAGCCATTATTAAAGGGGAATGGATTTTATGTGGAAGGGAAAGTGACACATTATTCATAGAAGTGTCAGCATTTCCTCCTCTCTTTGCGTTACTAACCCACTGAATGTTTTTCTGCATGCAGATCAGTACGTTTCAGCCCTGATCCAGGGTCAGTGCTTCCACTTGCCCTTTCTGCCGCCTCCCCAGTCCTGTCCCCTCACTGTACCTGTGCTTGACTTGTCACTTCTCCAATTGCACAAACTATTGTTTTGCACAGCTCAAAAGATCAGTTGAGCTGTAAGTCAGGGTGTCTGAAATTTAACGTTTTCTTATGTGTCTCTATGAGTTTCTACAAAAGTGTGACCATTCATTTGCTAAATCTGTAACTTGATTCATGTCTTTATTAGTTTTTCTGTTTGCACTCAGCGGTGTTTACTATTGTATGTTTAGTTTTCTCTCCCAATAGGATTTCACCCCCAACATCACTCACACTTAGAGAATGTGTCTGCTTATTAACATTTGGGTTTAGGGCTACAGCTAGTCTTCTGTTAAATATTTATTCTGCACAGACTGGGATCGAAGACCAAAATAACTCTTAAGCATTTGGATTTATTGTCTGTGAAGACTTTATTTGTCTTTCTGAAAGATTATCAACTCTTGCCTTCATCCATTACATCTTTTTACTACTTTCACATCGCCCCCTAGTGAGAGCTGGGGTTGTAACACCCATCAGGAAAGAGGAATATTATCAAAACAAAAACTACAATTTATATATTTAACTACTGGAGTAGGGGAACATAAAGAAACTAACTGCTGCAATAGAAGGCTTCTTCCCATCTCCGGCTGGTGGATGTGTAACATCTGCTCCCAAGAAGATAACTGGCTGTTGAAACACTGATGGTCTGCGGATTGAGAGACAGAAAAAAGGATCAAAAACACTGAGGTAGTTACATAACAATACACCAAGTGTAGACTTTATTTAATAAGACATCTTAATATAGCATTATAACACTGCCATATAATAAGAGGGAGACCGCAGCTCACCGTTGGTGAGGTACCAGGATGTTGTTGATCCCTCCCAGCTTCACATTGATCTTGAGGCAGAGGTTGGACAGAGTCTGCGGTGACGTCTTCACCACGTTCTTAACCTGAACACACTGAGTCGCCATGCCCAACAGAGTGTCTCCCACACGCTTTACCTCCGCTGTGAGTGATGCAAAAAACAGGAAGTCAGAGGCAGACACACGCACACACCCCACGCAAAGATTTCAAATCTGTATTACAACTGAAATTTTTTTTTTGATAGACAAAGAAGAGGACTCATAACTCCCACATTCAATCACAGTATTACTAATATTAAGACCAACAAGTGTGGGTTCAGATCGTAGTTTACTGTTAAAATGTTATCTTGTTTCTCTTGTTGCCATTAAAAAAATAATAATTCCAAAGCAACACACTGACATATTTATGCCTACTAGTATCAAATCGTACGGTTGCATCAGTGTGCACATGTACCACAGCAAATAAGATTCACTTCCCAGAATTATTTGCATTACTTTGAATTTTTAGGTGAAAAGGAAAAAACATCACAGTGAGATGCAAACTCTATAAACTTGGTTGATAATAGGTGCCTGTCAGCTATGAAGGCCTCCCTTTTAAACGTAAGGAAGCATCTACAAGCCAAGCACAGCACACAATACACAGCTCTCTGATAGCAAGAGTGATGCTGGAGATAAAGACACGGCAATGGCCAGCCTACTTCAGTTAAGCTGTCAATTTCAGGAAGTGAAAGATCTTATTACTGGAAAAGTAGCGGAGGAGATGAGACTAACGCTACCTCACTATGAAATGAGATAAAAGCAACACAATCAAAAGGTAGCTGGGCAGTAGGCAACACGTGCCCTGATCTATAAAGCTAACATCTGCAAGGGATTTAATTGCAGTGTTTATTTTTGGGAATGCAAAAGTAATCTTTTTATAAGTAGGCAAAACTTGTAACAAATGACTTTGTTTGTCAGTACCCAACACTGCTCTCGACTCAAATATGTCTCATTTTAAGCAGTTTTCTAACCGTAGACAGGAGTTTTTCCCGGCAGGATGACAATTATGAGCTGCAGTCCGGCATAGGTGTTCTTCAGGTGTCTGAACATGGGCTCCACGCTGTCTGCTCCCTGGGCGTATTTACAGAAACACGGCTGGCCTTGGATGGGCATCCCAGCATCCTTTGAGATTTTACGCAGCTGGTCTGTGAAACCCCTGACATGAAGAACGGAAGCAAGCAAAGAGTAAACAATGAAGACAACTGTTTTTGTAGAGCTCCAAGAATGTAGCATCTGAAGAAGAGCTCAGGGGGAAAAAGAAAGAAAAAAAAATAGTGCCAAGGTTTCTCTGCAAAACATGAATATTGTATTGAAGGCAGTTAGCTTAGCCATTATGTCTTAATGCCCAAAATCAAACTAATGTCTATTTATGTTGTTGTTCATCCTAAATTCGTGTCTCAAAACTGCATTTTGAAAGCCTGAACAAATCTGAGTACTTGAAACTCCAGCTGGAATGTTTCCACAGGCACTGTAATTTCTCAAGTAGGTGTTAAAATGCTTTTAGATAATAACAGGAATGGGATTTTAGTGTTTAGAGTTAAACACTGCTTCTGTCTAACAGAACGTGTACTGTTCCGCTAGTAAAAACAAAGACATCAAAAGGAAACATTAGGCCTCTTCTTCAAACAACATGGCCATCCGTGTTCTGCTCAGATGATCTGATTCTTCTAGTTGGGTTTTATTTGAACCAGAAATTATGAATTGATTGTGCTCTGCAGTTTGGGAAGGCACCCGTAAACAGATGAGCTCATTTCTAACATCAAAGCAGCTCAAAGGTACTTTTTGTAATCACCCTCTTAAAATTTTAACTGAATTTTCTTTCCCCACCAGGGGGCACTGTTTTATCAGTTTGTGTTAAAAGGTGCTGCTGTTCTTTTAACTTTTGCTAGCTATATCTATCTATCTATCTATCTATCTATCTATCTATCTATATATATATTTTTATTATTATTTTATTTTATTTATTTATTTATTTTAACCTAATTTCTGATTCTGTTGATATTTTAGTTAATTTTGGAAGATTTAAACCATTTTTCAAAAACAAACTTAAGTATTTTAATGAGAAAGGCAAAAAAAGACATGATTTAGAAATATTTATGATGACATATTATAAATATACCGCACGGTGATGTGATTGAGCGTCGCCACCATATTCACAGTGAGACAAAAGAACCTACGAAGGAGACCACTGGGATGAGAAAAAAAAAAATATTAGCACAGGATCTCACTTGAGGATTTCTTCTCGACACTGCCTCTGTGTGGCGAAGCAGGCAATGGCCCACATCTTGATCTCTACCCCGGTGTGGAACTGCTTTCCCCTCATGTCCCACACGCCGTGGCTGGGCGTGGCTACAGTGCGGTTCTGAAACAACACTACAATCTCACGCGATGTACTTGCGATTATGCAGAAAAACACTCACATTCACACTCCTCATACAGACTCAACAACCACATACAGCTAAACGCAGTTTCGGAAAATCCGCACAGTCCAAACGCACCCATGACCCACACCAAACTTGTACATAAATTCACATTTTGACAAACACTGACTCCATAAAAACAAGCTTTTATAAAAAATTAGCTTGAAAATTAACTGTAAAGCCATTTGCACTGTGTGCTGCAGACTGTAGCATTTAAGATGTAATTTACTGTGTGCATAACATTTAGTAAAGTGTGTATTTCTGTGTCAAAGGTTTCATTATTACATTACAATTGGTGCTTTCCTCCAAGATAAACAGAAAGATGTTAATCAACATTGAGGTTCAAGCTCAATAAGCTGCTTCTACACTTTAGCATTAGCAATGTTTTTTGCTCCGTATCAAATGCACTCGAGGAGCGATCCAATCATGAATTGGGTGATCTTTTGGATTCAAAATAATCTTTGTTGCAAATGATTAAAAAGTTATAAATATCCAAATGACCGCCTCAACATCGTGAACTTATTAAACGTTTCTAAAAATTGAAATAAAAGGCTGCACTACTGAGACTGAACCACAAAGACCAAAAACGGTGACATCATGGAGCACACACAGAAGCCAGTGGGTTAGTTCCCCCATAGAGAAAGTGGAGTAAAGGCTGCAGAAGGGGAGAGCGTGTCAGACAAACAGAGAGAATGGGCGTGATTTAAAGGAAGGGTACCATAAAGTGCTCTGTGCTCACCCTGCCGCCGTACTGCAGCATGGGGGCGGGTAGCACTCGCCCCGTCACGTGGGCCATCTCGTCACGCACTTTGAACTGGAACTCCTGCACAAAAGGGTCTGCCTCATAGTTGGCACTGCGCACCTGGAAGCAAAGAGAAGTAAAATTAGGAAGGGTCAGGCTAAGGTAACTTTTGACAGCATGACTAAAAGCCAGCGCAGTGCTGTGAGGGTGTGCTATAGAGGCAAGCATTCTCCCAAAGTTTCTGCTGCTGTTCGCACACTTATGGTGGCTTTTGGGAGCTAAAAGTAACCTTTGAAAAATCTGCAATTAAAATGACATTTTTCTCTCGCCTTTAAATGATTAACACATCACCACTACTCTGCCTAAAGATGACTGAAAACAAAGGGGATATACGGATCTGTGTGAAGTAGCAAAATGTGATTGCCTTTAAAGCTCAGTGTTTAAACCTTATACTCAATGTGTTAATATAAAAGCAAGTGTTAAACACACTAGGCAATCCACAACCAACCTCGAAGAGCTGGTTGTGAGGTAGAGCTGTAACAAAGCTAGTCTTAAAGTGTTCATATGATGTTGATGCAAAAGGAAAAAAAAGACTAAATGAAAATTACTGACATGCCACAAAATGTCAAATGTCAGCACTTCTGTCCAGAACAGGACCCATGACCACAATAACCAAAAGTATTACAGGATCCATTATGTAGTTCTGACAAACACAGCTTATTTGCTTGTTTTGTCCTCCTGCAACATTCAATCTGTTATTCCAACCACCATGTTCTTTCAGTTACGAGAAATGTTGCGTATAATGAAAATGCCAGCGCAGTGACATCTACAATAATTTCCTGTGGGCAAACGTGGCCATTTTGCTCCACAGTCAACAGATAGCAAGACAGGGTTTAATAAGGTAAGGGCAGGTATTACATGTGTGCTGCTGATCTGACGGTGGCCAGAGGGAGTCACTACATAGTTTGTCATCCTCTCTCTAAACAGCATGCTGCAGACACTATAGTAGCTCCACATTAAAGCTATTAAGATTACAACATTTTGTTGAGCCTGCAGTGACCAAATGTGATATAGAAACGTGTAGACCTGCCTCTGCTCACAATATAAAATGAGAATGTAGTCGAGGAGATTATAAGACCCGTAATTTAACACAAAAGGTGAACAGTACAGCAACCAAGTATCAACAAGCCTAACAATGCACCCAGTCACCCCGACCCCCAAAAGAGGCTCTTACTTTTGCCCTCGAATCTAAACTCAACCACTGGGAATGCATTCTTGAAGCACTACAGAGGGATGAAATGCTCTGCTGGTTTAATTTTAACAGCAGTAAACATAAATACATCAGCAATACATGCAGCAGTATTACTAATAATATACTACTGAATGAAATTTCAAGCTACAGTTGCCTGATAAACCGATACAAAATGTGTTAAATTATATCAGTAAAATATATTAATATTATTATTTAATAATAGTGTAGTGTGAGGGGGGGGATAAACTGTAAGAATAAAACTAAAAGTTCAAAATCTAGGGCCTCCTTCACATTTTTCCAAGGTTGTCCAGTGGGCCAGATTGGAGCCTTTGCCGGGCCAATTCTGGCCCCTGGGCCTTATGTTTGACACCCCTCTTCTCTACTGAACAGACAATTCTTAAAAACAAAGCCTTTTATTGTAATTTCCTATATTCAAACCGTGTGCATGTAGAAGACAGGAGAGCCGTATTCAGAGGGCATTTCCAGAACTCACCAGCCTGCTGATCTCCTCCTGTCTGTCAGGTGCAGAGCGAGCTGTGGCTTTGATCATAGTGGAGGTCTGATTATCTGTCAGCTTCTTGATGCACCGTTGACCAGCTACAATATTACACACCTGCAAGGAAACAAAAGCAAATAAGAGGCTTTCCTTTTTTTTTTTTCTCCCCCCCTGGGCAAACCGGAGCTTTTTCTTCAGCTGCTCTGGGAGCTGCCCACCAGACCATCATGCTTGATTTAATAGTTACTGTCAGACCCCGACCCCCCCATAACTGAGTGGAAATGCAGTTTCTTTTCTCTCACCTCTAGGGGCAGGTAGGTGTGCTTTTGCTCCTGGCCCACCTGTAGACAGGGTAAATGTGGATATTTGAGCTGCAGGTTGTACTTCTCCCTGAAGTACTGGGCTACAGTACGCTCTACGGTCTGGCCATTCTCCAGCTGCAGAGGGAACCTGCAGAGAGGAGAGTTTTTGTCAAGAGCAATGCAAATGTTAGAAAGAGCTATTTAACTGCTAAAAGTCTTAACATATTTTTTTATTTGTTTTTAAATAGATATTTGGTTTATTGTCAGTTTCAGGATGAAAGAAATGGCTTAGGGAAGTGAACAATGACTACCAAGCTTAGATCCACGTGTTTTTGTCAGGCTTAAACTGACAAATCACTCTTTCTGTGATAATTTCCCTTTTTAAAGAAAAATAATCAAACTGTAGTCATGGCACACAGAGCAGTTCAGTCGCGACACTGCAGCCACACAGCTGCCTCACGAATGGATGACTAACATCGAGCGCATGGTTGTCGGATGAGTCAGCCATTATCTGGTTTGTTTGGTGGTGATTCTGTGAACACATCCTCCGGTTTCCCCTGCCTTCATCTCACTCGCACACTGTTCGCAGTGGCTCCTATTCCCTTGCCCGCCCCAGAGGCTGACTCACGTTTGATGGCTGGCAGGTCGACGCGTCACGTTGCAGACGCGGTACTTCCTCCGCATGGTTCCACAGTGCGTCACCTCCACCTTTAAACCTGGCGAATAATACAAAGTGTTACCATTAAGCATTTGCTTTTGTATGAAGAGCTGTGATTTGTGGCGTCCCAGTTTAATCCGATTTGAACTCAACTCGTCACCTTTGATTTCTTTGGTGAATTTGACCCTGTGCGAGTCTGTGAGGGGCCGAGGCTGCTCGTCGATGTTGTGGATATCCAGCACTTCACACATGAACTGGATCACTGGCTGGGCTTTGTAGAAGGCTGTGGCAGACACTGCAAAGGCAAAAAAACAAAACAACTAGTGTCATTTAGGAACGACAACAAAAAAACAAAACCGAAAAATGAATATGACGCACTGCAAACAATATCTAACTGAAAGAGAGAGAAAGAGAAAAAAGTTATATCGAGTCAAAAATCATGTTTTGTTTATTACTGGACAGGAAGCGACATCAGAAAAAAAAATAAAAGGCTGTCCAATCAACAGAAAGAACATTTAGCATTACGTTCTTTTTCTTAGCCAATTTCCCTTTTCAAGTTCGTCTTCTGGTGCACCCATGAAAAACATCCAGTACAGCCACCATTTTTACAGCGATTTCGAAAGTTTCATGACGTCAAGAAAAACTCGTCATCTGCACCGAATTTCCTCTAAAGTGCCAAAATGACACCAGCCTTCAAATTCACTTTCAATTTGATGAAGAGAAAGAAGTCACAGGAAACCAAATTTCGCGAGTAGAACAGTTGGTGACACTTCTGCCTTTTCAGTGCACGGTTAGCAGGCAGCGGAGGTATGTGCCAATGGGACACTCGCGGCACTTCCCAAAGACATTGTTTTCAAGTGGAGATAAGAATAAAAAAAATAAAAGCTTAAGTCAAAACCAGCTGAGCTATAACAGCAAAGAAGACTCCAAAAGGAACAAACTGTGTTCCTGATGTTCATTCAAAATGTGCATGGTAACCACACAGCGCAGGAAGCATGATTCATGCAGAAGGGGATGTGGAGGCTACCTTGCATTAGCACCTTGTGTATAAGCACATAAAGGTAGCTGTGAGATGAGAGAGGGGGAAACAAAAAAAGAACAGGTATGACAAAACTAAAAGTCAGATCAAAGGAAACCCAAAAATGGACACGGGGAGATGGAGAAGTGCGGCGGTGAGGATGAGAATCTTGAGAAGTAATCTAGTGATGCGTTGTCATGTAAAAATCGTCTCTGAAAACACTAAAAACGCACATCTATGACGCTTAGCTTACCTTCCCACGCATTCTGTTTTCATTATCTATGCGCAGAAGTGTCTGAGTCACCGCAGTAAAAGAAAACCTTTAAAAACATCTCACTGCTCTGCAATTAAAATAATTTCCTTTACACTCACTGGCTACTTCATTAAATACACTTTGCTTGTATCGGGTTGGACCCTCTTTTTGCCTCAGAACTGACTTAATTCTTCACAGCACTGATTCAACAAGGTGCTGGAAACATTCATCAGTGATTTTCGTCCATTTTTACATGATAGCATCAAACAGTTGCTGCCGATTCGTTGGTTCCACATCCATGATGGGAATCTCCTACTGCTCTATTGGATTGATGTACACGTGAACTCATCGTCATGTTCAAGAGACCAACTTGAGATGATCTGAGATTTGTGAGATGGCATGCTATTCTGCTGGAAGCAGCCATCAGAAGTATACTGTGGTGATGAACATGGTCAGCATCAATACTCCTGTAGTCCAAGAAAATATCCCCCACACGATTACATCACCTGCAGCAGCCTGAACCAAGGATTTCTGGCAGGACAGATCCATTCCTTCATGTTGTTTTCACCAAATTCTGACCCTACCTCCATTCAGGGGGTCGGAATTCTGCTGCTGTAGCTCATCTACTTTAAGATTCTATGTGTTGTGTCTTCACAGGTGCTCTTCTGCATACAGAGTAGCTATTTGAGTCATTTGATTTGAAGCCGTTTGTAAATGCTCCATTGATGTCAGACTCGAAACACTAAAGAAGGCTGAACCATGCTACACTCAAAGTTACTTAAATAACATTTGTTTCTTATTCTAATGCTCATTTTGAACCGCAGCAGGTCGTTCTGACCACGACTAAAGTAGTTGCTGACATCTATTTGGCCAATTAGATTTTTAACATTAAAGACCAGTTGAAAAGGTGTACCTAATGAAGTAGCTGTTGAGAGTACTTACACGCACAAAATGCAGACTGTGGGAGGTAGTGTTTGTTTCCTTCGTGCTTGGCTATTTAAGGCAGGCTTACTACTTTGCTTTACAAATATACAATGCAACATGTGAATGGTTTGCAAACAGTCGGAGTTCTAGTTTGCTGATGAAGAGCAGACAAGACACTTCAGGTGGCCAAGTGTTCTGTACAAGAGGCCAAAGAAGACAAAGAAAGAATCAGAGAGCAGCAGAGATGCTCCAAAAGAGACAGCGGCTTCAAGCACTTAGAACTAAACAAAAGCCGTCTCAAGGAAACGCTCCACACAGCTACCCCTCCTGACCCCAGAAACACCCACTAGTCTCATATATGTAGGCACAACAGCACAAGCACACACGTACATGCTTCTCTCCGTCTCCACAGCAACAAACTAGTCAGTTCCCATCCAGCCAAGAACCCACTTTCCTCCGTGTTCCTTAGGCGCTTTCTCGCTCACACACTCTTTCTTATCAGCAGCCCTGCCAGACACAATCTCCAAAAGCCTCCTGCGGTGTGCATATGGCAGGACACATTCTCTGCCATCCCCTCTGCCGCATATTTTTCCACAAATAACAACAGATTGAAATTGTAGTGCATTGTCTCGTGTTATGTTTCTCTACTGATAGGAAGCTCAAGCTAGAGCCAATTATTGATTTCGATTTTCAACAGTTCTACTCATTTCCAAACAACCCACATTTAGCCAACAGAATTAACTCAACGCTAACAAATCGAATCGGTTTTCCGGTGACTGAACATAAAACAGCAGGAGTTTCGAGGTTGGTTGCGTGACAACACAAGAGCAAAAAGCTAATCTTTAAGGCTATGTTCACACTGCAGGTCTTAATGCTCAAATCCGATTTTTTTGTCTGCTTGTTCACACTACAAATAAAATGTGACAGCAAACGCGCTCTAGTGTGAGCCCTCAAAGTCGCCCACATGCGCAAAAGACGACATCACACAACGCGCTCTGTTTAGACCCAGACCAAACAGTATCGTTTGACTTGGTCCTCTCTCACTTTATGTTAAATCCTCTATCAGGAATTTAGGTGTCACCTTTGACTCGAGTCTCACATTGGATGGGCATGTGAAATCTCTGGTTTCAGTCTTGTTTTTATCATTTAAGAAATGTGGCTAGGCTAAGCCCGGTTTTATCTCGCTCTGAACTCGAGATTGCTATACATGCATTTATTTCGTCACGCTTGGATTATTGTAATTCGCTGTTTATGTGTCTAAGCAAAGGTTCTCTGGATCGTCTGCAGGTTGTGCAAAAACGTACCTTTTTAAAACTGCTTTTGGTTAATTTTTTGCCTGTTTTATTTTCTCTTTTTAAATCTTTTTATGACTTGTAATCTTATGTGCAGCACTTTGTGATTCTGTCTTGAAAGGTGCTATATAAATAAAAATGTATTTATTTATTTATTTACGTTTCCCAATTTTGCTTTAAGTTATGAAGTTATTTTGTTATTTACATATGGCCTAATAATCCTTATTGCCGTTTTAGAGAGGAGCGGTGCTTCAAAGGATAGTTGCAGATTTCTGTCAGAACCTGCAGATTATACAGTACAAATAAAATGTTCACGTTTCTCCAACCTTGTCTTCCCAACAGTTTCACTAACATCTACACGGGATGGCCAGGAAGCATTCACGATGTCTTCTCGGGCGCTTCTCCGGCGCTGATAATTGGCGTCTGTCTAGTGTCAGTGATGTAAAAGACGGATTTAATGCGACATGACCGTTCAAACAGCAGTCGCTTTCTAAAACATCAGATATGTATCGGATTCAGTACCACATATGAAAGTGACCCAGATGGGATTTGAAAATATCGGATTTGTGCGGTTCACACGGTCATACCGTGATCGGATATGGGCCGCATAGGGTCCAAAAAGTCGGATTTGATGCGCTTTCGCCTGCAATGTGAACGTAGCCTACGTTTCTCTTTAGACTACAGAAGGTATTCATGAAAACATTTGGCCCCCAGTACAGCATGAAGTGAGCCTGCCAGACCCCATCATTGCTATTAAAACAAATAAAGTTTGACATGCATCTATTAAGAAGCATGTCAAAGTTTTGTTCAATAAAGTCATTACATTTCTTCAAATAAAAAGTGGAAAGATCATGTGCAAAAACTCTAAAAACTGTAACATGGAGACTTGATATTATAATCCAGCTTCCCCAGCTGCAAAAGTGAAACGGCAAAATTGATTTTGTGACTGTAAACAACCAAAAATTGAATTACAAAGAAAAGGCTGTGGGTGTTGGGCATTTTTCAATATTTAGTAATATGAGGAATATGGACTTTACTCTTTTGTTTTTGAGTCAAGAATTTAAAAAAAAAAAAAAAAATGATGGCAAGGAAAACACTGGGTTTTTGTTCTTACCGTCAATGTTTAGCATCATCTTCCACATGGCAGGGCGCACAGATTGGTGGAAACCAAACCAAACTTCCCTCCCACCTCCCAGAGGATGGTCGTAGCCTTCTGGAGCAGAGAAGAAGGATCGGCCCACTGGAGTGTACCTAGATGCAGAAAACGGGGAATTATAAGTTCGATATTAAAGGGAACCCAATCATACTCATTTCCAGCTCCACAATTTTATTTCTGGCCTCTAGTAGAGTAGCTCTATATATGACTAACAGTATATAAATCTGCGACTTGATGCAGTCTGACCGTGTCTGTACGGAGGTGTTTTAGCACTTCTCCCTTTAAGCCACCTGTTAATCAAGCCAGCTTTCTTCTGATTGGCTGACAGTTGCAAACAGAAGATTAGAAAAGTAAGTGACTGAGGCCATTTCAGTCACAGCCAATGCTGTGTACCTAAGATAGCAATATTAAGATATCCCCTCTCAATTACATCATCATCATCATCAAGAGTCCTAAAGCAGAGCATTTAGAGCAGTCTGAATTTTTGGCTCATATGGATTAGCATACCATGATCTCACGGCTATGCCTGAAAAACAAAAGGTCAAATAGGAGCAAAAGAAATCGGTGTTGAAGATGAAAGAAAAAGTAAAATTAGCTTGAATTGAGAATGTAGGTTAATATGAATTTATGCGGAGTCACATTCAGCTGCTGTTCAATATGGCCTGAAAGTACATCAGCGAGATGAGGGTGGTAACATTGCCCAGACCCATTAACCTCCTATTACCTGTCTAAAAAGACTCATTATCTATTGTATATAGGTCTCATTCGTCTTTGCAAATCCTACATTTGCAATGTGTCAAAATGCCAATGTAATACCGGGCTGCCAGAACTTGTGAGCACAGCTAAATGAAAGGTGTCGATATTACCACTTTTTAATAATGCTTTGAAAAAGGTTTTCATTACAGCTCTGGCAATATTGTGTTCAACTGTGCTTTTGCTGAGCCTTAGGGAAGCGATACTGAATGAAAGGTGGTAAGGTGCTTGTGAGCGACCGTGTCAGCCGTGTTTGATTTCCGCTGGGATCGGAGTGCTGATATTAGTGCTACTAGGACAAAATAAATACATAGTATTTGCTATGAGTATCTCAGGGATTGGGTTTTACAATGTCTGTGTTTGGTGACTGAAGATGAAGCTAAAGAAATTACAGAAAAAAGGTAAAAGTAAATTAAGGATGAAAACGTTCCTAATTTAAGTTCATTCCATAACTTTACCTGCCAGTTATCTTACATGGTATTATAAGGAAATCATTCAAGAAAAAAAAAACATGACAGCAATAAGCAGCTCACTTCATGGAGGGCAAGTTTCGCAGTACTACGTCCACTGCGTGTACAGGGTTGGTGCTGATAGGCTTGTCCAGCTCAAGGGGTTCAGGCATGCTGCGGCCAGTCAGCACCTCGTGGAGCATGTGCCAGCTGACCAGAGACACGAACTTAATGGAAACTTTGAAGGGCCGATCTTTCCCTCCCTCTCCTGGGAGAGTGACATCCAGGTCCACCTGTGGGCCAAAACAAAAGGAGTGCAGACAGATTGATGCTCTGAACATCGTCGACGTTCTTTAACATCCGCAAGTACGCGGTTTATATTCAGTTTGCACTGAAGAAAAAGGAGCGTTTGTCTCCTTTGTGTCTGTGTCTTTTCTGCAGCTCACCCCCGTAGGTGCCACAGGCAGTGGGTTGGCTGTGTACAAACTCTTCTTTCCATCGTAGACTGGCCTGCGATCCCCAAAGATTGTCACCTTGAAGTGCTGCACCATAGAGTCAACCACCTCCCTGCACAAGAAGAACAGAAAAGATTTGCAGTTGTTCTGTCTCTTGTAAAAAAGTGCATGCCGACAGAAGTAACAGTAACTTTACACTGTGTGCTGTGAGCTCTCCACTGGACAGAAGCGGCAGTTGGCAGCTATAAGCCAGGCTAAAAAAGCTAGCATTAGATTTTGCTTTTATCCCGTGCCCCTCCTGTACAACACAAACAATATCTTCTGTGTACAACAACTACAGGTACGCTCTGGCGAGTGCTTGGTCACTTCAAGCTGCTCAATATTTCATGATGGATTAGAACAAGAAATGTAGCTAATGTAAATATTGCATGTGAGAGGTTTTCCAGAAAGCAGCCAGTGGATCAATCTTACCTGTTGACTCGCCGTGGGCACTTGTCAGGCTTGATGTCCACCTCGTAGAGGTAGACATCCATCTTGGGGATCTCCACCTGGAAGCAGTTGGCCAGCAGCTTGATTGGCTTCCCCATGGTGCCATAGCCAGGCCGCCGAGGCATGGAGAACAGGGACTGGGCCCCAACGGCTCCTGGGGGGGGGTAAATTAAAAGATGATGTGAGGTTGATACACATCCTGGAACCTTTAGCATTTTCCGACCTTTAGTTTATCTTCAGTAAAGTCTAAAAGGTGATTAGATTTAGCAATATACTCCTTAGAAAATATTACATTATTCGCTTGGAGTTTAATTTTTGACACAAGCAATTATTTATTCATTTAAAAAAGAAAGAAAGAAGATGCACGATGAATTAAAAGATACTTTTCTGTTTTTTAATAAACAAACATGGGGAAACAAACATGCTACACTCACTGAAACCACATCTAACACTTAGAACTTAAGTATACTGATGAAAGCCTAGAGATGATGCAGATATGCAGGGAAACATATAGTAAAGAAATGAATAGTAATGACTGTGTACTGAATACTGTCATACTTTAACAAAAAAAAAAAAAGAGAGAGAGAGAGAGAAAAAACCCACAGAAATGTAAGCTCTTTGACATGTGCTTCATGACACATCGACTCACAATGAAACATGTGTTCGCTTCATTTTAACTATATACAAAGTCTGAATGAGGAGGTGCATGAGTCACCAGATGAAATACCCTTCTTGATGATGACCAACCTATTCAATGATGCAAGACAACAGCTTCTATCATAAGAAATCTCTCATCCAAATAACAACATAAAGCATCAACGGAAACACCGCGAAGAAAAAGAAAATAAACAAACTCAATGTTGTGACTTCACATCCCTCCGACATGACTGTCATCACATTTCAGATGACTTAACAGGATCTGCCAACTCAAGGAGGAGCAGGAAAAACAATGATTCAACTTTCTCCTGGAACTACAACAGCACCGCGCAATATTAATGAAGGCTAGTTGTGTAGCACTAAGAGAACGAAAAACACGCGTTGGGCAGTTGACCTGTGTGCGACACAGATCACACGTTTGGTCTTAAGAGAACATGCGCACACCAACACCAAGACCATGAGATGTCTTCGACATGAGTCACTTTGATCCAGAAACGGAGCGTTCTGTTCAACTTAATGCACCACACTCATGTCAGGGCTATTTCTGGCTCTGCTGAGGCTTGCCTTCACACGGCCCAAACGATTATGCTGATGTGCCAATACACTGTTTGGATTCAACTTATAATGCCACAGTTCACTAGGATATTGTTATACAAGAGACACTTTTACACAAAAACTCCAGAGAGACTCGCTTTATGCATGCCTCTTCACAACCACTTTTTTCAGTTTTCAATGCCTAGGGCTCTGCCCCCAATGTGTCACAGAAACATGAGTCATATTATGTGTGTGATTCATTGCACATTTCTGTCATCTGTGGGTGATACTGGGGTTGAGGGCCCAGCTGAAGGGAAGTTCATAAAAACCTCTCCACAACAGAAACAGAAACCTTCTGTGACGAATCGGCAGACAACGTGAGCTTGTTTATTTACAGTCGGGCTTTGGAAGCTGGTGCTCTCTGCCCTGCTCAATTTTTCAGTTGCTCCCCTGGTGGGCTCTGGAGTGAAGGCTAACATGGTTGATAGAGAGTAAAGGCCACTTGTTTGAAATAGCTGCTGGGGTAAAATGCTAAAAAAGAGAAGTCTGGAATTCCTGTCGTGGTCGTCTCTCCCACACAAAACTATGTGCACACGTACTTTGTAATGGTAATTCCCTTGGGCCCCTTAGTGAAACTTGTGAGGTAAGCCTGATTTGAGACACACAGGCGAAACAGAAAAGAGGAGGAAGACAAGCAAGCAAAGGTGTGTGCTAATTCCACAAATTCCAGTCCTTGATACAAACTTCCAGAAGCTATTCATTAATAAGAACGCTTCTTTTTTTGTTACGGTCCCAGTGAGGTTGGGAAGTATTAGAGGGGTGGCAGGGAGTGGTAGGATTATAGTAGGCAGAGTTGGCTTTTTCTAGCTTTCATCTACCTCTGACTTCCATTCAGTGTGAGTCACAGAGCCACCACAGGCACAGAAACACATACATGAGCATCCTGTTCCTGGATTATGCAGTGAGTGAATTACAGTAGCAATGATGGGGTCTTGCGGTGAATAAAAGAAAAAAGGAAGAAAAAAGAAACGAAGAAACAAAAACAAAAAAAAAAGGCATACCACAGAGCAACAAGCTGTGGCATTGCACACACAGACACACACCCCTACCACTTACTTTTGTTTCGATGTGAAAACCACAGACGGATGTACAGTAATTTGTAGCTGTGGTTTTGCACCGGCATGCTGAAAGAAGGGCCTTATATTTCCCACGTTACACAATTAGTTACTATTTCTGGCATTTCGCACAAATGGCACGTCTTCCTGAAACAATCGTTTAGTTCTTTGAAGCTAAACGCCCCATCAACCTGCCTCCTGCAGTCATGCCGTCGTGGCATCGAAACAAGTTGTACCGCTGTAATCAAAACACCGGTCCCATCACTGTGGTATTTGGCTAGACGGCCTCTGCATTCTTTAGCTTCCTGTGAATCGCGATTATGGGCGAGTCTGTCACTTTTAAGATCTTGTAATGGTGCATGCAAGGTGAAAATACTTCAAGCTCCACCTCAGTTTTTGGTTAAATCTCCACAAAAACAATTGAAAATAAACTTAAGTTTCCTTAAGCCCCAAACTTCTTGTGCACAAAAAAAAAAAAAAGAAACCAAAAGATTTTTTCCTTTGATTTTTTCTACTTTGATTCCTGCAGATGAATAAAACCTGCAAAAGCATGCATTTGCAGTGATTACTGCTTGCTGTGAATATCACAACATTACATGCATGGCAGGCACCATGCTGTGATGCTGAAAATTTACCAAGCATGGCACACAGATGTGTTTTTACAGCATTTTCCAAATAGCCACCCTGACCCCGATCATTCAGCAACAGGCCAAATATCTCTCCCTGCATCTTTCTCTCCTGAAAGCTGCATCTCAGTTCCCTCCACAGACAGACATAACAAACGGAGTTATCGACAAAAGCAGGAACGAGACGGCCTGAGAGGAAAGTTTAACTGGGGATGGAGGTGGAGTGACCGTGAGAGCAGTACAAATCTCACGCTTTGTTATAAAAAAATTTAAAAAACACAGTACCAGTATAAAAGATTCAGAGGCAACTCTCAGCAAGACGTTCATGACAACTAAGTACTGATATTTTTATACGGTGACTCAGACCTTGACAATCAAACCTTGGGGACACTTGGGGCTTGCTAGGTGTGTGGGAAGCTGCGCAACCCACAACACGCAAGCGTGCTGACACTAATTTACAGGAACATCTATAGAGGAAAAACACGAAATGATAATCAAAATATGCAAAGGGCATTAAAGTCTTTGACTGCTGGCAGAGCGCCTGTTACAGTTTGCCTTTACAAACAGTGAAATCTGAACCACAGACGTGTACATCAAAACGGTTACCAAGTCTTTTTAGACTCAGCATCTGTAAGTGTTCGAGGAAACCTCCGCAAGTTGAAAAATGCCATGCTGCATGTGTATTCGTGCACTGTGCACTTTTAGGTAATTACAGGAAGGACGTCTTAAACAGAAGAGAGTAGATGTAATCTATAAGTATGTTTTCCCCCAGGCTGTAATGTGCAAAGTAAAAGAGGGCAAAAAGTCCGAACAAAAAAAAAAAAAAAAAAACCAACTTCGTTCATTCATGTATTTAATTTTTTTGGTTTAAAAAAAAAAAAAAAAGAAAAGAAAAGAAAAAAAAAGGTTAAAAGGTTTTTAAACCCTGGGATCAATTATTTGTTTTAATTTTAGGGCAGTTATTTAAGACAATGAGTGTGCTAAAGACTGGATTTATTTGTATTTTTTCTCTCTCATAGCTCATAGCCTGGATTCAAATCAACTGGCCAGCTGGAGCCTTTGTGTGCAGAGTTCCTCCCTGCTTCTGTGAGGGTTCTCTGTGGGTACTATGGCTTCCTCCCACAGTCATGCATGTCAGGTTATTCTTAGCAACACGAAATTGGCCCTAGGTGTGAATGTGAGAGTGACAGATTATAACCTGGACAGGTCACCAATCTACCTCTTGCCCTATGACAGGCATAGGCTCCAGCCCAACTGCAACCCTGAATTAGACAAACAGAAGAAAATGGATGGATTGCCATTTAAGAGGTTTTAAAATGTTGCCAAATCTTACAAAGCTCCATAATACAATTTTATTTATGTAGCAGCAAATCACAATAGTTGCCTCAAGGCACTTATATCGTAAGGTAAAGACGTTACAATGATAAAGTGAAAACCCCAAGAATCAGATGACCTCCTATGAGCAAGCACTTGGCGACAGTGGGAAGAAAAAAACAATAAGATAATAATAACAATTTCTGCCTTTTAGCAGAAAGAAACCTCTGGCTGAACCAGGCTCACGGAGTAGCAGCCATTCGCTGCGACCTGTTTGGGATGAGGGGTCAAAGACAGGGCTGAGATGTTAGGCATCTCCACATTTTAGAGAAATACTAGTGGCCACCAGTGCTACCCCTCAGCCTCCTAATAAATATACCCATGGTATCAATTTGAAACTGCCACATCACCTTGTTCAAGTTATCACAGTCACAAGTTTTTTTGGAAAACGTGACCTCTCACCATGACCCTGAGGTGAAGTTCACTGAGAATCCAACTCGTCCAAGATTTTTAGTAGAAATACCTATGGTATCAATTTGAAACTCCTACGTCGCTTCCTTCTCGAGTTATCACATTCACAAACTTCGCTGTCCACGTCGCTTGAAGTGAAAACCAAACACCTAACAAATGACAGTCCGTCCCACATCGAAGTAGCATTTTCTGTTAGCAACAGGCTCAATGACAAATGAATGACCATTTCCATTTTTTCTGTGCTTGAAAAATTCAGAACCTGAATTAAATCTACCGTAGTTTCACTGATAGCAGATTTCTTCAATGACATAAGTTTTTAAATATTGTTTTGAAAGACTAACATTAAAAAATGTGTCATTCACAATTTAGACCATGTTTAAATATAATAAGTTCCAAAGACAGCTGTGACTCTTGACAGTTTAAGCTTTCAGAGAACAGGTGGTAATTTGCTTTATTTTTAATTTCTTTGCACACCAGACATTCTACAACACAATTCATCTCTTGCATATAAAGCACGCAGCATTCATACGTCTTTATCGTTTATCATCATCATGTTTTTAAATAATTTTAATAGTTTCTCATTCATACATCTTTAACATCTTCACTTTAGCACTATGTGGCACTTGTAATGTGTAGTCACGTCGAACACTGAATGTTGTTCACAGTGACAATTTCCATGTTTTACATGAGAGTAAAGAAAACAGGACGATTGCTTAAACCGATTCTGCCAACATTATGTGGGGTTCATGTGTAAAAATGGCTTATGTGAAATGTTGCTACAACTTAAGCTAATCTTGTGCTTCCAATTAACCCAGATCGACTAATCGAGATTAAACCTGTTTTTTTGGTCCCATTTCCTCTGAATTTAGACCTATTTAAGAGCTTATTAAAGATTACAGTGAACATTTCCCTGAATGTGTTTAATTTGTTCCCAACTCAGCTCACGCAAAAGCACTTCCGCCTCCTTTTACATCGTCACATCATGATGAAATAAATAAGAATCCACACGCAGTCATTGATATTAAATTAGATGCCTTAGTGGCTTCTTTGTATTACTAGAAAACTTTTGGCAAAGACAAGCTACTGAGCCATCAGCGCCACACTGCTCTGCAGTGGTGCACATGGAATAAGATACAAGTAAACATTATATCACAAACCAATAATTGAGATGCCTTTCTTAGAGTATGAATATTTTCAAGAAACATCTCAGCAATGTGAACTCATTTCACTCCGCTGCTTTGCAACACAACACAGTCACACTGTACACAGTGGGCTCAGAGCCAGAATAACTAGCTGGTGAGAAGCTCGGCTGACATCCAGTCCTTGCTAACTCCCTCAGCCACATCCCCCAGTACACAAACGTCCACGCTACTAACGAGTGCACATGTCCACACAAGCCCACACACCAACACACACACACACACACACAATACAGCTGTTGTGTTTCTAATCCGGAGAGGCCAGCGCTGTGGGAACAGGGAGAGTGCTCAGTGGCCAGGCACAATGGCGTCAGTCCCAACACCCAGATCCTAGAAACACACACACACAGACACATACACACACAGACACATACACACACACACACACACACACACACAGACACACACACACACAGACACACACACACACTCTCAGACATACGCAGAAAGACTGACAGCAAGGATTGATGCACACCATTCACAGCCAGACTCCTCCCTTCTTTTTCCACCCTCATCAATCTCAAGAGTGTTGCATTTGGCACCCAAGGGAGTCGCTGCCACTCTCTACCACGGATAGACACCAACAAGATGCCACATACTGACAGGCTGACGAGTCCCTGATCAGACACGAGAACAAACTCAAGCAGAACGTGAGCTAAAGAGTGGATGTTAAAGTAATTTATTAATTAAAGTAATTATTACAAGAATGCAATGGATTTCAATCATTAGTACCAACTTTTTTTTAATCACTCAATTCGCAGATCCATCCATCTTCTTCTGCTTATCCAATTCAGGATCATTGGAGTGCTGGAGCCTATTCAAGCTGTCACAGGTGAAAGGCAAGGTACACCCTCGCATTGACAAATGCAGATTAAAATTCAAACTTGCAAAGAACAAACCATACACAAATATACTCCAGACACATCACTTCCTCTGCAAGCAGTCAGTAATAAAATCTGAGGGGGTTTTTTTTTCTGAAAATCACAGACGAAAAATCTTCCAGGTAAAAGAGGAACAAGACCATCTAGTTCATTATCAGCGCACAGTTTACGAGCCTGACTGTGTGGAGGAAAAATGAAGCGACTGTTGTTTAACCAGAGCTTTTCTAATCTGACCACTCAAAGCAGGTTACACTACAAGCCACATTTTGCCTTTTCACAGAGATTCACACTGCACTTAAGTGCTCAATCCACCTTGCATTCAAGCTGACAACCAATTTAGAATAAGCTACCATGCATGTTTTGGAAGTCAGAGTAAAAGGCTAAATAGACCAGCACTTACATAGCACTTTTTTACTCCAAGCATTAGGGCCAAAACATGTTATGTTCATCAATTCACACATAAATACAGTGCTCTTAAAAAATAAATGAATAAAAATAAAATGTAACCACCAAGAACGCGCTCACACTTCAGTGGATGCACTGGGCATTGCGTATCTTACCCAAGGACACTTTGAATTGCAAAGTAGAAGGGCAAGTAAGCCTGGGATTGAACCACCAACCGCCTGATCAGTGAATGACCTGCTCTACCGGATCTCCAGGCATTTCTTTGTGGAGCCTGAATTTTCTCCCTGTGCCTGCAAGCTCAACAAAGAAAGACAAGGAGATCAGGAGGTTCACGTGGGTAACTGTGAATTCACGATTAATGCTGAACAATGTACACCAACCAACTGCGTTTAAGCCACTTCCCTAACATAGTAACGGTTCCTCTTGTATCTTCAAAACAGCTTTGACCTCAGGACATATTCTGTGGTGGATGGGACACTGTTGGTGGATGTAGCTCAAGTTTGTTCAAGCTAAACTCGGGGAAACTCAATCGAATTGGGATCTCGAGAATTTGAAGGGAGAGTGGGTGCCGATGCCTTGTTGGTAAGAGCGTGCAACGGTGTTTAGTTGGGTGTTATGCGCCAAAGTAACGTCCACGTGAATGCCAAGACTGAAGGTTTCCCTCCAGAATATCAAGATGTACAGGTTTTAGGGTAACATATGCTGCCATCTACGTGACGCATTTTTTCCAAGAAAAATCAGCAAGAAAATACCAACTACATAATTTGCATACCAAGTATGTGCAGAGAAAGAGCTTCCGTGCCAAACTGGCCTGGCTGGTGTTCAGAAAGGTCACAGACTGATAACATTCACCAACTGTGAAACTGAAGGAGAGGGGGGAAAACTGAAAAAATTCATACATAAACACGAAGGCCCAAAATTATTAAGCAACAATTATAAATTTACCTTCAAAACTATTGTTTTGTTCCAAGAAGAGGTCAGGGTAAAGTACCCCTTACCCCAACTTTTTATAAAACATCTTCTTGTCATCACTTTTATAGCTTTTAAATTTATTTTCATTAAGTTCCATATTGCATTTCGTTATCTTTGCACCATTTGTGATTAAATACTGGACAAAACTTTGAGAAAGATGCAGGTGAGGGGATTTTTAGGGGGGGGCGAGGAATCATTTATTATGAGAAATTTCTTCTGACTCACTGGCATTGGGCCGTCTTACTGACTCAGCTTACGCATATTTTATACATACATTTATTCATATGTAGAAAGATGTGTGTACTTACACACAAAAAGTCCTAGCTGTGTTAAAATGACCGGGAGAATTTATTCAGGCAGGTTAAATGGGGCTTTCCGTTTTTACTAGTCCAGGCTGAGTGGAAGAGTGGATGGAGCAATCTAATAGCTTAACTACAACCGAAACAGAGCAACACTTGATGTTATGTTAAAGTGTTAATAAGAACCGGCTTACATTAAAAGTTTGTTTGAAAACTGGACTTTAATAAATAATAGTTAATATAATTACAGCCAAAGGTTTTGAATTATTTACACAATTAACACCTTGATACAACCGAGGCAAATGAAATAAGCATCAACATATCGTTTAGCCTCTGGCCATGTACGCTTTTCCTTTAGTCTAATTTCCCACATTTATACAAAGAGTTCAAAATGCCTGTTTAAATTCTTCAGCTTAAAGTTTTAGACCTACTAAATACATGTCTGAGGCCAAAGGCCAACAATCAGAAATGACTGACTTCTGATCGTACTGAAAAATTGATGTAGTCCTCTGTAGTCCTCTAACATATCAGCAGAAGGTAGAAATGAAGGGAATCACTGGCCCCTTAAATGACTCCCACTGGTTCTGCTGAATTATTCTGTCATTATATCACCTGAGAAGCATTTAAATCAACCTCCTCTTTTCCAAACAAATGCACCTCTACCTTACGTGACTGCCTATTGACAGCTCTCTTGTCAATGCCGGATGGAATAATAATGAACATAGTCTACTGGAACTGATTAACCAATATACTTCTGTTTTTTCTCCAGTGAGCTCAAAAACAAAATACATTTCCCTATCTCAGTCACCACCCACCCCCTTCTTCCTCTCCATACCCCCCCCCAAAAAAAAATGAGCCCCTTAGAGCTCCCCCCAAAAACAGATCTCAGGAAGGGGGAAAAAGGGGGAAGGTGGAGGTGGAAAAGAGGGCAAGGTGACACATCACAGACCTCTAGCTTTTCACAAAATGCACACCCACTAGCTGCAAGCCCAAAACATGTGTCATACTGAGTTGCCGCCCAGTATACTACTGCAACACATGACTAACACTTTTTCAATGAAAATAAGAGGACCACAGCATTTAAGGGATGATGTTAAAATCGTTCTGATAGCTTATTTGTCAGATTTTATTTTGGGAAACGCAACAATAGAAGTCAAGAGTACAGCAACCTTTATTCTCCTCAGTTGAGGAATGAACAGACCAAAAACAGATCTAGCTTCCGGGTCGCAAAAATCGATTGATATTGATATACCTTTATTAGTCCCACAAGGGGAAATGAAGCAGAAGTGCCTTTAACCCGTGTTTTATCTGAATGCCACCAGATGGAAACAGCCATGGCTACAAAAAGACCTTCTGTCTGTAGAAACATATGGAAAAAAAGTCATTTGCATTGACCTCTAAACATTTTCCTCCTGAGTTTATGGTCTCAGTCAAATTAAACCTATTTTATAAATCTTTTAACAGTCAGATCTAACCCTCCTCGTCGCATCTATTTTCTGCAACCAAGACAGCAGCCGTGGCGACGCTCAACTCCGTTAAAATGTTCCAACAACAGCCAACACTTACCATTTCCATATTACATTAAGAGATTATATTCTGCTTAAAATAAAGAAAGATGTTTTTAGGAAGCTTTGGTCAGTGAAACAACAACAGAAAAAAAATCCCTCCAAAACAACTAAAAAGCAATGCTAAACTGCATTCTCCATAGAAACCAGCAACAATATGCCAATGTTAACATTATGGGTGGCTGGGGTTTTAGACGGGGACTGCCTATTGTCAGCAGGCTGCTTGAATGAACTGAGCATTATGAGGAGAGACTGCAAATCAAGTACTAAGCCCTCCCTCAAAGCCGACCCCACTGTCTGCTGAAAATCCACAGAGAATCAACGTACAAGGAGAATGACAGGGAAGGCAGAGTTTCCCACTGGGGCACAGAGAAAGATACAGAAGCAGTAACCCGGGAGGGAATGGGGGTGGTAACTGTGTGAACTTAAAGAAAAAAAAGAAAAGAAAAAGAGCGGGAAACGAACGCACGAGTGTGAGAAAAACAAGTGGGGAACGAAGCGAAGAGAACAAAAGCAAGACGGTGGTGCGACAAACAAACACTAATTTCCCAGAGTCGTTCTTCATTAAACTAGTTCATGTCCTATTAATGTGTTAATGGACAGTAAAACCCACTCCCAAGGCTGCCTTTCATGTGAAGCTGACTCATCTCCAGCCAGCTCAAATCCCACCTGGCTACTCGGTGTAGTGTGACAGCTGGAAGGTGGGGGAGCCCCCCCTGCTGTACTGTACATGCCGTCTCATTGTCTTCCAGTAAATCTTTCAATATGCCCAGTATGTTTATATACACAGTTGTTTCCACTAAAGCTGTTCAAGGAATCAATCTTTAATTTCAAACTCTACTTTTGCAGTTATTAAAGTGAGAAAACCAAGATAAAACCATTACCATGCTCTATTTTGCGGGGCAGTAACTCTCTTGATTTGCTATTCAGCGCATCTTTCCTCCCCTGTAGTTTTGACCTTTTCATAAAGTCTATCTGCTATTTTTGTGGCAGGATTACTTCAGTCCACAAAGATCTATTTCTTTAGTTTTTCACTTGACTTAAAGGTGATTCATTTAATTGAACGCAAGTTTCTTCTTGAGATAATTTCCCCCCATAAGCGAGCAGCCCTATGAGCAACAAGTCATTTTGCTCTCCTCGAGCTGTAACACCTTCATATGAGGGGTTTTCCTGAATGGGCGTCGTTAATGCACTCCGCTGAGCCTGATCAGCCCCTACACAATAAAGGCCGTTACTTTCATAATAATACAAAGGTTAGAAAGATTCAGAGTTTTCCTCATTTCCTCATATAAAATGTTTTACAGTCAGTAGCAGGTTATATTTATTTGCAAACAAATGTTTTAATCTCACAGAGAAACGAACGTAGGCTTTGGAGATCTATTTGAGAGCGTCAACATTTCCAAGTTTATAGCCAGAGAGTTGCTTTTTAAATTTCTGATGCAGCTGGCACCGAATTCCACAAGGGATGAGTTTACTGTGAAAATTCTGGCATGTAGCTCAGGAGGTCGAGAAGTCATCCACTAATTGGAAGGTTGGTGGTTCAATCCCTGGCTGCTCCAGTCTGCATGCCTAAGTATCCTTGGACAAGATACTGACCTGATCCCGAGTGTAAATGGGTGAATGAGGTATGTTGTTTTGAGTGCTCCAGTAGAAAAAAAGGCTATATAACAACCGGTCCATGTACTTTATAAGATTAATTAATATTTCTTTCTCTAGAGAGGGGTCAGAATAAATCTGGGGAACCGTCAAGTTGGATCACACTGGCTAATGCAGGTAAACAGACCAAACAGCTGGACAGCCTTTTTCTCAGCTGTTCCCTTTAGGGGACACCAGAGCGGATCATCTGCCTACATCTCCCCCGCACCCTCTTTCACCACATGAACTGTCGCTGTGGTCTTCCTCTTTTCATCTTGACTTTCACCTCAGTCTTCCACACCCTTTTTCCTTCTTTCAGCATCCCTCCTGACTAGGACACTACTACACACTGCATAATGTTGTTAAAAATCAGCAACACAGTGGAAATGACTGAGATCAGGTTAATGCTACCTTCATAGAAGTTGATCTAGCATTATGCATGAGAAGAAAGATGACGGCTGGAAGTGACAGGTGTCATATTTGCGGATTTTGTTGTTGTTTTTTAATATATTAATCCCATTTGAAGTGGACTGAGCTGCTATTTTCAATTTGCTGCTGGCAAAATTTAGGTGCAAAGCAATGTGTTTGATGTGATTATTTCCTTCTGTGCCAACAGTTACGTGAGAGATTGATGACTGGAGAACAAACAAGAGGGTGCACAACAAATCACAGCACTAAAGCAACGTATTTCCCCAAATACCCACCACTTATTTCAAGGCTCTCTTGTATAGCGCCACACAAGAAAGACCTCCATCATACTGATGCATTTTAAATATAATCTGTGAAACATCAGAGCTAGGTATTAACAGCTCCACATGGATATCATAGCACGGGAAGATGTTGGCGTTGCGGTTTGGTGTCTCGGTTTCAGATGTGTCACACCCCCAGTGCCACTGAAACCTTCAAATCTCTGCGTTCTGCGTGTCAAAAGAATACAGATTACTTTAAATACGAGTCCTATATAACTGTGCCCGTGATTTGAACATTATCACTAGTTCTGGCTTAAAAACTCAGCCATAATGTAATATTACTTCAATATCAAGTGAGAAAGTGTTTGGGGACACGCTGTGGAGTTAACGCATCAAAATGGATTTGATTTATTTAAAACTCAAAAGCCTTCTACTCATTACACCCTTGGTGCTAAGCTCTCCAGAGCCATGATTTCCATACCACATAAGCTGCTGCTCAGACCAGTTCTGGAGAGAAGAGTCGCTGTCAGTTTCTAATTCGGCAGGCAATCCATTCGCATTTTCACACCACTCTCCAAGCCACTGACTAACTGACTGACGGAAGACCCTCTTTCAATTATTCACCCAGACAGAGCTGACTGCAGCCGTCAGTGATATGGGATTGTGAACCAGTATGAAGACCAATAATATTAATACCCTGAAGCCTCAAACCTGCACATTAAAACTACTTCTGTTTATTTGTTTGTATTAATGCATTAATGCCTTCCAAAGTGAAAGCATGAAGCACGCTCTTTAATGCACTTAATGTAAGGCAGGCTAGCAGTATGCTCTGCATGAAATTGCAAATCGGCTAACTTTTCTTATTTTGGGGAGGAGGCAGATTAAACATCCTGTTTAACTGGGAGATAACAAGCTAGTCATTTGGCCTGTAAGAACACGCCAAGTTTATTCTAGTTCAAAGGGCACACTGTGCATACATGTTTTACTCTACTGTAGGTGCTCTGTTACTGGGAAAACACCTTGTGGTCCCTTCTACTAGCAATGCTGGGAAGTGTCCCACCTGAGAGGAGCTGAGATGATAATGAGACATTAGGCAGCAGAGAGGGATCTCCTCTGAAGAGGAGGAGGAGGTGGGCAGTGAACCAACTGCTGTATCATGTGTCAGTGGCTGATCAAGAGTACCTAGCATTCAGTTTATGGTCACATAAGTGGAAAGCTTCCGTTACAGATGAGACAAAGGCCAGGTGGTTCAGACAGTTTAACTGCCACTAAGACCAAGAGAAAGAACCTGGATGCAGCCAGGTGACAGCATGCATCTCCGGTGACATTCAAAAGTGTGCAATGTTACATAAGGTCACAGATAAAAATGTGTTATAACTAGTCTTTAAGGCCAATTTAAAACAATTATCTCTGGCTCAACAGCCATAACTGAAGTTTGGCAACTCCCTCATTAGGAAAGGTTACAAATGTTTTAGTATACACAAATCTGGGGCATGACAAAGCACATCTTAGATCGTAGATGCAGGAAGAGGATGTCGATCCTAAAATATACCGAGGTCAGTTTGGGGTCAGTTGTTGACCAAGACGTGGGGGGTGGGGGGCTTGGAAGGCCAGGCCAGAGTTCATCCTCTGCCACAAGCCACACTGGGTTTAAAGTCTTCTATAATGCAGAGACTCCTCTTTAGCAGCTGTCCCCACATCTGACTGAGTTTGCGCTGAGATCTCTCCTCATCAGCCGGCAGAGATGTGTTATGGACAGGTCAGTATTTAACCTGTGAATGCAGCCTGGTATGACTGGCGATTTTCAATGAAACCATTTCAACTGTGACGCATGTTTAGGCAAATTAACTGCAGGGCAGACAAAAAGAAAAACTCCCTGGTTACGGTTAAACGCCTTCGGTTGAAGAAAGCCCCACATCCCGATGTTTCATTTCACTAGCTAGCTAATAATGTTACGTTTCTCAGGAAACGTGACTCCTACGACTACCGTGAAGCACCAAACGAATCAGTAAGGACAGAATAAATTACCTGTAGTTCCGATTTCCATTCATGAGGTCAATGCCCGGTTCACTTCCCGGATCACAGTTGTCAAACGTTTGGGACTCTTCCTCCGTTCAATCCGGTGTCTCCTTCGGCTGTGCACCGCCTCTGCAGCGCTGAGTGGCCGAGGGTCCTGGTCTCTCTGTGTCCTGTCAAAGGAGGAGGAGGGGGGGCCTCCGGCACGGTCACTTGGCCGGCCGAGGGTCTTCGGAGTCTCCACAAACCGCCGTTTGCACTCGGTCAACGTATCCAATCGGATTTCACTGCCACGGCGAAAGCTGCTGGCTGCTCAACGCGGCGCTGTGGCAGTGAAAACCTGCTAGTTAGCCAAGTTAACTCACTAGCCAGGCTCGAGTGGGGGGGGGGGGACAGTGGTTTGAGGAGCTGTCAGGATATCATCACAGCGGGGTCACGGAGTCCAAATGAATCCCTACCGATACCTGATCATTAAAAGAGACGTCATAAATTCGTATCTACAGCAAAGCTAACGTCGGGAAAGCAACCCTAATTAGCTAGCTGACTAGCTAGGCTGTCGGAGAGTTGGAATTCTGTCAGACGACGGCTACTTTTCCTGCGTTAAAAACAGCTGCTGATACGGGCCCTTCTCCCGAGGGCCGTACACCCACGACGTCGTCCTCCGTAGTATGCGTTCAGCTGCCAAAAGTAAAGCTGTCAACAGCGCGATGTATGCGCCGATAAGTGTCACGATCTCCAGTCTGGTTGACAGATCAACTCTGCAAAGCTTCGGCAAGCCAGCTAAATATGGTGAAGTTGCCTTTCTGACACCGACAGGAAGAGGTGGGCCCGTGTCACCAGACGTCAGACCGCCAGCTCCGCCCTCACCCAAAGGTAACCCCACCTTTTGAATGAATTACAGTTTGAGACTTAGGAGGTGCATTTTTTTCTTCATCCACCCATGCATTAATATCTAAGAATTATTAGTTAAGGTGGATTTCAGGATGTTATGAGAGTAAGCCTTGATCAATCCCATGACTTACTTTTCAGACAAAGCTGTATTAAACGCACAGTAAAATCAAACAAAAAACGCAACAAGAGTAATAAAAAACAATTTTATTTTCTTTAAAAAATAACCCTCCCCAACAGAGTTCCCATACTATCACATACAGAGCCAAAATAATATGCTTCCACGTCCTTTCATTCAAATCTATTGGGAAGTGCTATGACAAGGACTGTTCTTGATCAGTGGCTTCAATATTGCTTAGTCAGACCGTGAGGCTGCGTGGAGGGGGAACGGACTCTCCCGTGTCCACATGATACATTTCCAGGGTGACTGCCATTTCGTCTCCCCCCTTTGCAAGGTGCTTTGTGGCTTCAGTGAGTGAAGAACTGCATCTGGTTTCAGTGGTGTTGGGGAAATGCCCCCAGGTTGATATTTTTCCTGTCTTTCTTTCTTTCTTTCTTTTTTTAAACGCAGAATGAGGGGTAGAAGACTGGCCCCGACTGTGAAAAGCCCCTCAACTGCTGGGCCAAAATACATAACAGGTTAATATTATATATTCATATATACAAATCACCGTGGACACAATGAAGGATCAGTAAAACGGTGTACAAAGGCATTTTGATTATGCAAGTTCATAAACATGATTTAAAAATCAAACTCATCTGATCTCTTATCTTTTGATCCCTTTCGACTCAAAAGGGGGTCTGACCATCAGACAAGATTTGAGGCGCTTAAAGGGCAACTGAGGTGGAATTTTGGGACCGTCTCCACAGTGCCCTCTTGAGGATACACTCTGACACTAGTCACAATATTCATAATAATAATGACAAAGGAAAAAAGCAGTCTTTATAACCATTACACAATCGAGGCAAAACGACTGACAGGCAGTGGTGAGCGCGAGGCTCCTACCTCTAAGAAAACCAAAGTAAGGTGGCTCAGAATATCCAGTCATAAAAAATAATTACATGCATTTTTCTTCCATAAATCCAGAAAGTGACTAGATGTAAAGGCAGGGCATGTTAAATAGTCGTAATAGAGGCCCACCCTGTCAAATGTAGCAATCCCCTATCTGTGCCGCCCACGCACACAGAGCACCAATAGGGATTGGCTAACACAACATAGGGGATTGGGGCAGGGGATGCTGCAGGTGTGTTATGCGACGAGTGAGAACAGACGGCAAGGATAAAAGGTGATGGCGGAAAGGTTGATGAGTTTGGCTTCACGTGGGAATGGGGGGAACAAGTGCATTTGATCAGCTATGTCTCTGCATGCTGAGAAGGAGACTGAGAGCGCAGGCATGTGTGTGCTTCTGTTGTAAATGCCTGCAGAGGGGAAGAGCTCTGTGTAAAAGCGGGACAGGCGCAGGATAGGTTGGTACAGTTAGGCAAAGAAAAGCACGGGTGGATGCGTGGAGCGCGCCGCTTGGCACCATTTCCACTGATACACATTGGAATGTGCAGACGGATCGGAGCAAGGTCAGTTGCTGAAGGCGACTTCAGCTTTGCAGCACTTAAGTGATCATAGACTATATTTGCCTGCTTTTAAATCTACAGAATAGTGTTGACCTTGCCTATTGCCTTTGTTCTGAAAGCTACGCAAGTGTGGGTGTGAAACGTTCAAATGTAGAGTGTAAAGTCTCGCCAACGGCTAGTTTCACCATTTTGAAGTAAAATAAAATAAAAGTAAAATTTAAAAAGTGCCTCGTAAATTCTAAAAGAGCGATGTATAGAGAAATAAAAGATTATCTTCCTGTTTGAGTGCCCCCTTTCCATAGGGTGGCATCACTTTTGGCTGGTTAACAATGCTGGTTTAGGTGCATGGGGTGCAAGTATATTAGATACACACTATGCAAATGGTCCCTCTACTGTTACGCTAAACTTGCCTCTAAAGGCGAAATCTCTAAGGGACTGGCCAACCAGGACAGAGTGTGTGGCAGGACTCCTGTCCTGGATCTACAATATGCTACACCTGCTCTTTCTTTGTCTGCTATAATATAAAGACCAGAGGGCTAGCCTCGCATGTACTAACAAACTCTTTATGTGCAGGACTGGTGGCACCTACATGCTAACACTAAGTGCTAATGTACCATACCCCAGACTCCTCAAGGCTGTTTAAAAAAAAAACAGTTTTCAAAAACATTAAAAAACATGAATGTAGTTCATGATAACATTAAAATGATACATGTAAGTGTGCGTGCCCAGTACCACCTCTAATGAGGATCCCCTCTAACAAGGGGCTTGCAATACTGGCATCCGGCATTTGGATGGGTAGAGGCAGCATCGTGGTGGCAGTTAAAAAAGTTTTTAGGATTTTTTTTCTCCTTTTTATCGCCTAGTTTTCTATTTTTCTCCCATCCGTATTGCATACTTACATACATAGGAGTGTGAAGGTAGCATACAATACAATTACATAATACCCATGATTTCAAAATTCAACTTAAAAAGATCAATAGTCCCGGTAAAGTAAAAATAACAGTAATATTCATAACCTTTTGAGTGCATGAGGCTGCAGAGTCTACCTGTGTTTTACAGGAGAGGGGATTTGTGTTTCTTGGATTTGAGTGACTGATTGCTGTGAAGTATGTGTAGTGGGCAATTGTAGGGAGTAAGGGATGGGGATGAGGTGGTGCCGGTGGGCCGTTTGCCCACTCAGGTAGAAATGAGGTGGGAGGGAACGATGGCGGCGATGGTTGGTGACGCTCAGGCGAAGTACATGGTCCTCAGAGTGTCGTGATGAATCTGAACAGCCTTAGCCAACGCCTGGGGATCCCGACCGTTACTCTGACCGGACACATGGCTGCCCTCTCCACTGCAGAGAGACGAGAGGGTGATGAGAGAGCGAGCAAAGATGAGTTACACATTTCATGTCTTGATAAGAATAAAATTGGCAGCAGCAGCAGACCAACAGCCCCACTTGCTGCTGGTTGTAGGAGTTGTCAGTGACAAACTGTAGACAGTATAAAAGATGTATGTAAAAACTGTGATGTCATCCGCTGGTTAGCGAAGTCCTGTTATCTTGGTGTTTTGAAACTGAGCATGACTAGGGAGGGATGGACTTGACTGTGAATGACTTGTGATTGACAAATCATTAGCCACCTGGATAATCCTTAATTCTGCCTCTAAGAATGGCCATAATTTACAAAATTAACTTCAGTTTGACCTGAAACTACCAACTGTGAAAGTCAAGAAAGTGCTTACTGAGGCCACAGAGGGAGCAAGCTTACCAACCCCTTCCCCCCAACAAACATCAACCAACCAAGAATGAAGACATGCGTAGTCTATCTTTCGTAGCCACACTGACCTGTCATGTTCTTTGTCTACCAGATGGTAGCGGGCACGGAAGGCCACGAGACGAGCATAGTAGGCTGGGGCAGGGATGGAGACTGAGCGGGTACAGCGCACGTAAGTGTGGCACAACTGGTAGGTTAGAATCTGCAACTCATCAGCTGTGAAGCGATTGTCGTCCCATAAGACGTAATAATGAGACGGCCGGCTGGTGCCCTGAGGACAGAGGAGAAAAGGGCAATTAAAATAACAATAAATTTTTTGTGTAAAATAACTGCAAGGTTAAAAGAAGTCAAACAGATTTGTTCTTATTATATTATAATAGAGATTTTTATGGAACAATAAAATATCTATTATAAATACCTGTATTCCTGCATGACTACACAGGTAGAAGTCAAACTCGAAGGGATGAGTGATGCTGGTGTCCACTGTAGTCCCTGCAGGAATGTTCCCACTCTTCCCAATCTGTCCAAAGATAACACAAGGAAAAAAAAAACAGGTAAGCAAGTATGAAAACTTAGTAGGAAACAGAAAAACTGAAGGGGAAACAAAGAAAGTTTACCCTTTCAGACTTATCAGCACAGAAGAGGCGTGTGTGGTGACGTTTCTGCACCACGATGTAGGTGATACCAGGCTGATAGTCCTTTTCCAACTTTATGCACGCATCTCTGATGGCCAACAGCTCGTAGTGGAGAATCTGCGTGTAACAGTTAGCACTCAGTTAGCACTCAGATGAAAACATGTTAAAATAGATTTTGGTGGCATTGTGTCATTAAGATCGCAACGTCCCACCTACCTGAGGCAACTGTCCCTCAGGAACACCGTCTCTGTAGAAAATGATCCTGGTGGGCTTGAAGCGGGTTGACTTGTAGAACTGAATCAGCAGTTCGCGCACCATGTAAGATAAATCTTCGATGATTTCCTGCCTGGGTCTCTGGACGCGCACTGTGGCACAGTATCTGCTGGGATGGGCATCCATACTGCCTACCACCTATTGGAGGGAGCAGGAAACATTAAAAAAGGAATTTAACATGATACTGTGTGATCACTGATTTCACTCCTAATATGACTTGCAATAAACGAGCATTAGGTTATTGAGCCCCTTGACTAAAGTCATCTCTCAAATAAATACACCTTTTGTCACTGAACATTCTTCATGACTTTTTACTTTATGAAAATCTGTGCAGTAGTTGTAGTTGTAGTATTGATTCACAGACATGAGTCATTTTTCGTCGTGTGCATATTTGAGCATTAGCATCCCCTAAAGGCTGCAGCTGGGAAGTGTGTGAGGCTCAACATCAACCTTTTATTTTCCTTCCCTCAAATCCTTACACGATACCACAGTGACCATTTCTCACCAGTTTTCTTCTCAGCTCGTACTGTTAACGCAGACCTGCTTCCCTCTCCTGTCCTCGTGACTCAATTATTCGTCATAATTGCTAGGCAACAACACAGCCAACCATAGGCGAGCTGAGGTCAAGGGCGGACGAGAGCTGACGTCATTTCCTTTTGAATGTGAGTCAGTGATGAGCCATTTGTTTCCCTTTATACCTCACTAATTCCTCTCGCACTCCTCCTTTTTTCTCTTCGCTCAGCCTCGTGTTCTGTGCGTCAAAGTCCAAACAAAGCGTCATATCGGCGCTATGTGCTTTTCGTGAAATGGGCTGTACATGCAGGTGGAGTTTGAAGCAAACGGTACTATGAGAGAACCATTGAATGAAACCCTGAATCACCATAGCCCTATCAAATAGCCAAAACATAACAGAATAAGCCTGTTTGTGTCACAGCCTTCATCAGATCAAAAACAGCAGTAGGCTGAAATCCAGAAAATAAAAAATGAAATTTGAGAACAGAGCACGTGCACGCTTATTTCATTACACCACTTTATAGCACTCACATCGCTCATTATAGAAAAATAGGGTTACTTTAAACACCTAGTTTTGTTACCTAAGCATTGCACCTATGGCAGCTGATGCACCATCTGGACTGCCTTTTTTAACATTGCAAATCCCCGCTGACTGAGTTACACTTCTGACACATCGACCAAACATGAGAAAAAGTACCTCGAAGCCCGCTGCTCACTGTTGCACATTGTTTCAATAAAAACTTTTTTTCAACCCGCAAACCATGAGAAAATGTGCCTGAAAAGACTTGACTTTACTAAAGCCACAAAACAAATCTCAGAAGGGCGCTAGTTCCTCCTCAAATTAAATTACAATATAGTAAAAGGTTATTACAGATTTGTTTTTGTCCAATGATGTAAAAACTAGTTAGCTTTAAGCTCTTCTATTCCGAACCTACTACCTAATGTTGAGGTATTCTTCTCTTACCAGCATTAACGAGCACAGTGGCCATCGAGTCCCACTGTCACCAAGCAACCACAAACGTGCGTTTTTTTTCCCTGTGGCATCTCGGGATCATTTGCATTATTTACATGCCCTTGCTGTTTTGCCTAAAAAAGGAGTGTCGAGGCCAACAAAGCAGCTGGATTGCCATCACATCCCAGAGAAACATTTTTACATTTTAGCTTTTAGCTACTAGAGTACTTAACAACTACTGTACAGTCAATATATATGGTACAAGGTAACCAGTGGCTTTAAGAATAATAAAGACCAAGTATAAATCCATTTGTTATCTAAAGTTTTTTGTCCTTAAATGCAGGTATATAGTGTTAATTAATGCCAATTAATTTTGTGTATGACTTTGACTTGTTGCTATATCTACACCAAATGACAACCAATGCTAGAACATTTCTTATCTGCTTAATTAGAAAGTCTATTTTTTCCCCCAAACAAAAACTAGTGCTTCATTATACTTATTCACATTTTTAAATAACTCAAATGTCTTTTCAACAAGTAAGCAACTTTAGCCAGTAACAATGAAAAAGGCTGTTCACAAGTTACCAGAGCCAAAAGCACACCAGTATTGCCCACCCATGGGTTTAACCTGCACGCCTAGATTTGAAAAGTGGCCAGGCTTTGTGACACACCGTGGTTGCACATTCCCTTCCTTTTCCTGAGATTGTATTTAAAATCATCTAGTGTTGTTTAATGAAGGCGTAATCTCCGAGACTTACAGCAGTAATGGAGGGCTTCTTGCCATCTCCAGCCGGGGGGTGTGTGACATCTGCTCCCAGGAAGATAACCGGCTGCTGAAACACTGCTGACCTGAG
The DNA here is from genome assembly GCF_056152115.1 of Neolamprologus brichardi. NCBI lineage: Eukaryota > Metazoa > Chordata > Actinopteri > Cichliformes > Cichlidae > Neolamprologus > Neolamprologus brichardi. The sequence continues at coordinate 22,240,148 of NC_142114.1, read as the reverse complement.
ACAGCAAAGGGAGGAGGTGATGCAAATTACACACGCTCATAAAGGCAGTGAAGGGCTGCTGTTGGTGAGTCATATTACCGAAACGTATTCAAACGATCACCATGTCATCCAGCAGGATTTTGATAGAAAACTCAAGTCTACTACCACTGTCAGCGCTTTACACCTATGTGTCAGCATCACCCATCACCTAACTCAAGATACCATAAATATGTGCAACTAATTAAAAATGGGTCAAACAGAAGCTCACCGTTGGTGAGGTACCAGGATGTTGTTGATCCCTCCCAGCTTCACATTGATTTTGAGGCAGAGGTTGGACAGAGTCTGCGGCGACGTCTTCACCACATTCTTCACCTGGACACATTGCGTGGCCATGCCAAGGAGGGTGTCACCCACACGCTTTACCTCCGCTAAAGGGAAAAGTTTGGAAATTACTCACATGACAAAACAAAAACAAAACATGATTCTAGTTTATTGGGAGCTTTTTAATACTCCCATTTGACCAAATGCTTCAGGAGTTTTTTGACTACTTTGAGCAACAGTATTTCATTTGTTTTGAGAAAAATATGGTAAACCACATGTATCAAATACAAGTTACCATAGACAGGAGTTTTTCCTGGCAGGATGACGATGATGAGTTGAAGTCCAGAGTATGTGTTTTTCAGGTGTCTGAACATGGGCTCCACGCTGTCCGCTCCCTGGGCATATTTACAGAAGCATGGCTGGCCCTGAATTGGCATCCCAGCATCCTTTGAGATTTTACGAAGCTGGTCTGTGAAGTTCCTGAGATGAACAAGCAGATGAGTGTATAAAGCATCTCCGAGATAACGTTTTTAACTTATTATTTTATGTCTTTGGGATATTACATATAGGAGGAATAAACAACATAAGAGAAGGATTGTTTTTCTTCTGTGCAAAAGCTCATTTAAAAATAACTAACCTTATGAAAGAAACAGCCATGAGCAGAAATTATTTAATCCCCCTCCCCTTAGACAAAATCATCTGCTTGTGCTCATTAGTACTTACTTGAGCACCTCTTCTCTGCACTGTTTCTGCGGGGCAAAGCAGGCAATAGCCCACACTTTGATCTCAATGCCATTATAAAACTGCTTCCCTCTCATGTCCCACACTCCCTGGTTGGGTGTAGCTATGGCACGGTTCTGTAAAAAAGAAAGGACCAGGAGAGACAGTTTAAGCCAAATCAGGTCACATTTATAGCAAAAGTACAGAGAGACGACAAATGAAAGCAAAAACAGAGTTTCCAAGGTCAAGAGCTCAGTGTGTCTACTAACAAACTAACAGTCAGTTACAGAAATTCACTCATTTTCCTCAGTCTGTGATCGACATGTCAAAACGAGTCTCTTCCTGTGTGAGCGCCACTTGAAGCATGACTGGAGATAAAGGATACTATTCTTCCAAAAGTGGAAAGCCCTGTCTCAGAAATTCTCAAAATCCTGCATCGGTATTCAGTTGGGAAATGGGATATGATCCACATAGACTAATAAACATCAAATAATTCAATCACTCCTTGTGCTCTACCCATCTACCCTATAATCATCAAAGAGATCACTCTAATCTGCGCCTCTTTATAGGATAAAAGCGATCAGTCTTTGTATTGATTTGCAGTAAACCCTTCATCCAAACCATATAAGCAAATCACACAGAGATCACAAAAGAGCCACGACATGCCCTCACCAAAGGAGTCGAGCTTTCAAACTTGTCTTTTAATTTGTCAACACTCTGCTCTGCGTGAAACACACACAACTAAATGGCTGCATTCTTGACAACATAAAAGTCGATATGTTCAGGTTGACGAATGAACCGTGCCTTACCCGTCCTCCGTACTGCAGAATAGGGGCTGGCAATACTCTGCCCATCACCTCGGCCATGTCATCCTTCACCTTGATCCCAAACTCCTGAATGTACGGGTCCAGGTTGAAGTTGGCATTCTTCATCTGTAGAGAGCAAAGGACTTGTATTATATCACACCGTCTCCACCTTGTACTATAAATCACTCATTTCAAAATGATGCACGGCCTCCATCAAACGCTTCCCTCTGCAACTCACCAGTCTGCTGATCTCCTCTTGCCTGTCCGGTGCGGAGCGAGCTGTGGCTTTAATCATAGTTGAGGTCTGATTATCTGTCAGTTTTTTGATGCATCGTTGACCGGCTACAATATTACACACCTGGAATGAATACATTCAGTCATTACGGCGTAAACATTGGCTGTCCAAATGAAAGAAAGTTTTTAGTCTGTGTGCATGGTTGTGTTATCTTTTAATACCCTCTATGTCAATATATATCGATACACCTCAGACGGCCAAGCTATTTAAGGGCCTAAAATGATAGGCCATTTAACATAATGTGAAAGCTTTACATTTTATACAGTAATACTTTTTTATGTCTCCAGTTGCGTTTATGATCCCTCTACTGTTTTCTTTATCGAAGACAGATACCATTGTTATACAAAAAGGAGCTCATGTCCATGACCCATGACCTGTTTGCCTTGCTACTCTGGGCATTAAGTAAATGCCTCAAGGCCTCTGCAGCAGTAAATCTTACTACTTCAGCAGAACTAGCCATGGTCTATTGCCAAATGTGACATTTTATTGATTAAACGTGCAAAATTACAATAAAATCAAGCCCACATTAATAGTAAAAAACACACATCTATTTCAAGAGTCAAAGATGATCCCACTTGGTCACTTGAAAGTTAAATGAAGGTATGTCGGCAGATTTTTGAGTACATAAACATAACATGTATTCTGATATTGATGTCCATCCATTCGCTTCCGCTTATCCTTTTCAGGGTCGCGGGGGGCGCTGGAGCCTATCCCAGCTGTCATAGGGCGAGAGGCAGGGTACACCCTGGACAGGTCGCCAGTCTGTCGCAGGGCCAACACACAGGGACAGACAACCATTCGCACTTACATTCAATCGCACATTCACACCTAGTGGCAATTTGGATTATCCAATTAACCTATCCCCACAAGCTGTATGTCTTTGGACGGTGGGAGGAAGCCGGAGTACCCGGAGGGAACCCACGCAAACACGGGGAGAACATGCAAACTCCACACCGAAAGACCCCGGCCTGATGTTGGAATTGAACTCAGGACCTTCTTGCTGTGCGGCAACAGTGCTAACCACCGTGCCACCATGATATTGATGTATTTGCCAATATTCTTTACATATGTACACGTGGGCAGTTTGTTGGGATTTTATTAAAAAAGTTTTGGAGGAATAACAGTCATCAATACACACAAATACAGACAGAGACATGATGAGCTACTGTTGATCAACCGATATACTGGTCATCCTTTACTTTAAATGGTAAACTTTTGGCATCATAGTTGAAACATCACTGAACACTTTCTCACCTCCAGAGGCAGGTAGGTGTGTTTCTGCTCCTGCCCCACCTGTAGACAGGGTAGGTGGGGGTATTTGAGCTGCAAGTTGTACTTCTGCTTGAAGTACTGAGCCACTGTACATTCTACTGTCTGCCCGCTTTCAAGCTGAAGGGGAAACCTGGTACAGAAAAAAATGAGAACATGAGCATCATGTCAGTGTCATCACCCGATCGCTCCTCATTTGCAGGTTTTGTCTGTTTCTGTCTGTTATTTCTGACCAAACCTGAAAACGTGCACTCACTGTCAAAAACAGTGAGAGATTTCCCATTTAAGTTACTTCCTTGGTTAGGTTCATAATAAACAGAGGAAAGAATAGGAGGTTTTTCTTATTCTAAAGAAAAACACTCTTCTTTGAAACATGATTAAAAATCATTATTTCAGCATTAAAAAATGTTTCAACGAAATACTAGAAATACATGTTTATGCATAAGGAGGGACTTTTTTACCATTATCATAGAGCATTTCTACAATAGGAACTTTACAGATGAACAAGAACCTTCTGTAAACCTGGAAGGAACATTTACCTACATTTAAGCTAAAGAACTAAGATTAATTTAGCTCCTCTAAAACCGTTTTAATTGCTTTCCAAACAAGCAAGGACAAATTTTGGTGATTGGTCCAACATGTGATTGCTGCATTTGTACAACTTCAGTGAAATTAAACAAAAGTACTTTCTTCCAGTGACATCAATATAAGGATGAATACCTAATATATTCTAATGTATTACTCTAATAGGATCAAATAAAATAGCAAGACGCTGTCAAGTTGGGAAATAAATTTGTGTATTTTCTATGCCAACAACAAAAAGCAAAGTCTTACGTTTGGTGGCTGGCAGGACGTCTGGTAACATTGCATACACGATACTTTCTTTTCATTTGGCCACAATGGGTCACCTCCACCTTCAGGCCTGCCGACAGTAAGCGGGGCAACACAAATATTAAGTTCAAGTGTCGGAAAGGAAGAGCTTAACGTGTGACCTGCTGTGATGAATTGCTTGGAGATGGTGGCACTGCCAACAAAGATAGGAGGCCGAGCCGAAGGTGGCAGAGCTAAAGATGTTAAGATTTTAGCTGGGAGTGACCAGGAATGATGGAATTACAAATGAGTACATCAGAAGGACAGCTCATGTTAAGCAGTTTGATGAAAAAAGGCTGAGAGGAAAGACTGAGATTGCTTGGACATGTGCAGAGGAGAGATGGATTTACTGAGACAAGAGTGTTGAAGATGGAGCTGCAGGGAAGGAGGACATTCAGAGGGTTGGTGAGATGGAGGTTGGAAGAAGAAGAGGAAGACAACCAAGATACGCAAAAGAGCATCTTTGAATGTCAAACCATGAAGCAGATGGTCTGTAATGGGCTGATATAGTAGATGGGCTTGGTTTCCTGTTCTTAGCTACTCCTGTCAGTTAAGAACAGGAAAACGAGGCGACAGTTCATACAGGGTCACCAACATTGGACAGACAATAGAAGACTGCAAAAACATTGCCTCGTCTAATGAGCCTCAACAACATTGTCAGCAACATTTAGATAGATGTCACATTCTGATTTGACATAAACAACATGTAAACATGGATCTATCCTGCCTTTATAAACAATTCAGGCTGGTGTAATGGTGTGGGGAATATTTTAGCACAATTTGGTCCTTTAGTACTAAATTGTGCTAAATTTAGTCTCCTTGAACATTTTACTGACTATGTCCATCTCTGTATGACCACAGTGTACCCATCATCTTGTGTGTATTCAGCAAGTCTATACTTCAAATGCATAGAAGTATCAAAGTACTTTCTAGTGTGTGAATGTGTGTGTGAATGGGTGGGTGACTGAATGTGTAAAGCGCTTTGGGGTCCTTAGGGACGAGTAAAGCACTATTCAAATACAGGCCATTTACCATTTACTTTCATTATTTCTTCGGAAGGTACTTCCACACTTTTCAGTAGCCCACCTTTAATTTCCTTGGTGAAGCGGACCCTTTGTGAGTCAGTGAGGGTTTTGGGTTGCTCATCAATGTTGCGAATGTCCAAAACCTCACACATGAACTCAATTACAGGCTGGGCTTTGTAGAAAGCCGTGGCAGACACTAGAGGGAGACAGAGAGCAGAAATAAGTCAGAAGAAAGTACCAAAAAACAAAGGTTCTTATTAAAATCTGTAACTTTCAGAAGACTTTGCCACTTTTTCTTCACAGCTAAATGAGTGTTACAAACAGCCCATAGAAACAAAAGCAGCAGTGTAAATTTATAACTGAACTTTTGCAAGATACTCATGGCTCAGCTTTTCTCATAGAACAAGTTTTTCTTTTCAAATTCCCCCCCCCCCCCTCCCATGTTTCTGCCTAGTCACACAATGTCGGTAAAACCCACTGAGATCACTGGCTGACTACACACACTCTGGTGAGCCTTTGTTCAGTGACTCACCATCAATGTTAAGCATCATCTTCCACATGGCGGGACGCACTGATTGGTGGAAGCCAAACCAAACTTCCCTTCCCCCACCAAGTGGGTGGTAGTATCCTTCAGGTGGGGAGAAAAATGATCGGCCCACTGGTGTGTACCTAATCAGAAGGGGTGAAGAGGTGGAAATCAATGTTCTGATTCAGGGCATGACCGCAGCATGAGTTCATGTCTAGTGATGTGGATGTTTCAGAATAAGTCACCTCAAGAAAAGCAGAAAACTTGCAACACCCAAACAAGAGGTTTAAGGAAAAAGGCTATTTTTCTTTGGATACTATATCACTGATCTAATATCTGTGGCTTCATGACTTCCTTTTGAGCACTTTCAGGTTAAGTCTTCAAGCCAGTTATCACTATTACTTTGCTTAGCATTGTTCAGCGGACACTTTCACACAGGTGTCAACTAACACGTGTCTTTTATTTAGTAATTCTGATGCCTGGAGCGATGATGATCTGATGCTTGTGGAGGGAAGGACTCAGTAAGCACCGCTAAGCTGTAAAGTTACAATATCACAAAAAAATAATGTGAAAAAAACCCCATAATTTTACTAAATGTTTTGGTGTGTGTTGTTATGAACCTATAAGAGAAACTTTGATATACTCGACCTCATAGAGGCCAGGTGACGCATGGCCACATCCAGGGCTTGAACTGAGTCAAGGGGGACCTGCAGTCGGCCACTGACTAGAGTCTCCTGCAGCAGGCGCCATGACACCTTGGCCAGCCAACGGATGGACACCTTGAAGATTCGATCCTTTCCTTCGCCAGGAATCGTCACCTCAAAATCTACCTGAGAGAGAGAGAGAGCAAAAGGTAAAGAACAAATGAAATAAAGACACACCTGTAGCAACAAAATGAAAGCCTCAGGCTGTGCAGTACACTGTAGCCCTTTTCAGGTACTGCAGAATATATTATTGGAAGCTGACATTTCACTAACCCTGCGCTTGTATGGTTTACATTTTTTTTGCATAGTTTTTGCATGTCTCCATACCTGTAGGTGTGACTGTATGTCGTGATAAGCATGTGAATGCTTATAGAATTTACTTTCTAGGCAATAGCTGGAGACACAATTCCTCACACCTGTATGGAAAGTATAAAACTATACAAAGCAGTTTGGTAGCTGGGCTGTCTGTATCCAGAAGTGCAAAATCCTGAATTTCTCTAAATAACACATTAAAGTGTTAAAAAGTAAGTGCAAAAATTCTTTACACAACAGATATCTTCTAATTCATTTACTTAAGGCAACCAAGCACATTTCCTAATCAAATAGATCCTTTAAGTATAGAAAATAACATGACTAATTACAACAAATACATACATATTAAATGCTTTGCTGTTTTATAGAAACTTTTAACCTCTCAGGTAATCAAGCCAGGGTCATGCCCACGGACAGATGAGGAGGAATCGAACCACTAACCCTGCTATTAGTGGACAACCTATCCTGCTTTACCACGGTATCTTTTTACCATCCATCCATCCATCCGCTTATCCTTTTCAGGGTTGCGGGGGGCGCTGGAGCCTATCCCAGCTGTCATAGGGCGAGAGGCGGGGTACACCCTGGACAGGTCGCCAGTCTGTCGCAGGGCCAACACACAGGGACAGACAACCATTCGCACTCACATTCACTCGCACATTCACACCTAGTGGCAATTTGGATTATCCAATTAACCTATCCCCACAAGCTGCATGTCTTTAGACGGTGGGAGGAAGTCGGAGTACCCGGAGAGAACCCACGAAAACACTGTGAGAACATACAAACTCCACACAGAAAGACCCCGGCCTGATGTTGGAATTGAACTCAGGACCTTCTTGCTGTGCGGCAACAGTGCTAACCACCGTGCCACCGTGCTGCCATATCTTTCTTTTTACCGTCATTCAAAAATTTGCTTTCCTGTTAAGAAACTCAATATATCACAGCTGAACAGGGCTTAGGAGAGACTTCACTGAGTGACTGTGTAACACAAAAACCCACTCCAAACATTTACCTTCTCACTCCCAATAGGAAGTGCTAGCACTGTGTAGATGTTCTTCTTGCCATCGTACACCGGCTTCCTGTCACCAAAGAGCTGGGGCTTGAAGTGCTGCACCATGTACTCCACCACCTCTCTGTAAGCAGCAACACATGCAAACATGACATGAGATTAATGTGCAATAAAGCCAGAGCAAATCCCCCTCTGCCAGTTAAACCTCTTCCCTCATCAGGATGCTGCTTTTGTCACGAGGAGGTGCAGTTATTGAGATATTGATATAGAGTAGGCAGGATACAGCTGGTGAGTTCAATATCTGGTGGTCACAGGGGGAGAAGCAAGGACAAAGAGCATGGGTCCAGGTGGTGGTGGGGGGGGGGCTACCTTTGAATGCATGGTGCCTTGACCTTCACTCAAGCGTGGGGGATGAGGAGGTCTTTCTAAAAAGGAAAGGTCGAAGGGCTTGACCCTTGCATGCCTTCTTGGACCCTTTGTGTTTGAGCTCCATTTCCTTCTGATTCTAAAAGATCCTCTCTTAATATCAGAGGAGATGGTACTAGAACACTCAGTGCTCAGGGATCCTCATTTAGAGTTTGGATTTTCTGAGGATCTACCACAATTAAAAAAATATACCAATTTGCTTCATTTATTTCTGTTTATGGCCATGACCTTGTTAAAATGAAGGACAACAAAGCTCAAGGGCTCTCTTTCCGGGTTCTGCAGATGGCCTCTGCTGAGGATTTTAACAAAATTTAATTTGTGTAATCAAACATTTTATGAGGGTACTATTATGTTTTCGCGGACAGAAGTAAAAACTATCAATGCATTTTAGGTTTGAGATCACCAAAGTTCCTATTAGGAGACATACAAAATGAATTCATATGTATGAGACTGTACTTAGGTGAACCTATGATGCTTTTTCTTATTTTTTGTCATATGTATTGTTAGTGTAGTGGCTGATCATAATAATCGTGGCTCAAGTTTCAAATAATACATTTGGTGTATGTAATTCCTATGAGTCAAAAGCAAAGATTTGAGGCTGCTCTAAATATTCAATTCAGTGGGTTTTTTTCTAGTCTGGGCACCGTGTGACATCAGTGAGAGGGGATATCTTAATATGGTCATGTCCGGCACACAGCTGTGGCTGTGATCAAAGAAGCCCCACCCACCTGCTGCAAGGGGCCTGCCAATCAAAAGAAAGGCGGCTTAAAGGGATGGAGGCCTTAAAAGGAGAGTTGCAAAAATATCTTTTTCTCAGTCAGATAGATTGAGGCTTATTATGAGGAAAACATGGTGACTCAGTGGTCAGTGTTACCCTGAAGAGGCGTTTAGCTTCACAAACCAGGAAAGACTCCTGCATGTAGAGTGTTTCAAGTCTGACAACATAAGTAAGTCACCGCTAAATAGTGAACTTCATAAACTGAGTTAGTACCAAATAACTCATAAACCTTTACCAAAATCATTTTCTTTTATTTTGTAGATGCTGGGATCTGTGCAGTGGCTCGCTGAGACTCATGGGTAACACCTGGGTTGATTGCTCACCTGTGTACGTTTATCGCCCTGACAAGTCAACCACTCTTCCTTATCCGGGTCATTAATTTTTTTTGGTCAACCTAGAAGGCTGCATATTTAACTATTTGTTCTTATGTATATTTATTTTTTGTGTAGGTCATATCTCCTCTCTTTGAGGAACAAGGTAAAGACCTAGCAGAAGATGGCTGCAGAGTTTATAGAGAATCACAATTCTCTTAGGAGCCAAAAATTGGATTGGACAGGTTTTTTTCCCCATCATATACCTGCTGACTGGTAATGCTAGAGGTGCCAGTTTTCATATAAATGATGATTCATCTGACTATAAAAAGTGGAAGAACAGCTCTATCTGATTGGAGATGGGAACAATTGGTTCATCCCTGTAGCTTCTGCTTATCTGCCAGTCCTCCCATGATTTCTTGAAACTACTACAAAGCTATATTGTTGCTGTGAAAGGTGCTAGATACATGTACAAATGGGCATTTTCACACTCTCTGTACCTTCCATTTCTGTAATGCAGACTTGCATGCACAACCCAGGAAGTCTAGTAATCCATGTATTCATCATTGGTAGGAGAAAGTGAAAGTCCTTTTTATGAAGCTTCTAGCTCTGAACTTTACTCCCTTTTCCTGTCTTTATGTTGCTGAAATGCTTCACTCAAACTTCTCCTAATTCTATCATTCATTTCAAATGCTTACAGTGATCATAAAGCACTATACTAACTAGACAAGATGAAAGGCACGAGTGTAGAGATGACTTGGTGAAGTCTGCCACACAACCATTCTAGTTCAAAGTCCAACACACCTCTGAAAACAACAACAACGATGCTGTCACAGTTTAACACAGCAAACGTTTTATAGAGGGGGTGTGTGATGGCTGCATGTGAAGCCACATGAATTCACGCACCAGTACTTGGACAGCATATTTTACATGTGATATGCATTGAAATACAAACAGATAAATGATGACACAATCTTTGATTTTGCATAACTTCTGTTTATTTAGACTTTGTTGAAGCTATATTGATTTCCCCTTTGGGGTTATGGTAGGAAGGGCACCTGATGTAAATGCTGTTAAATCAAACATACCTGTGACTTCAGCACTCCTAAATACAGGAAGTGCAACCTGGAACGTGCAATATCCCAACATCCCTGTTCTCTAAGCTGGTATAATCAGTCAGCATACAAGTTTCCCTTTGTCAAGTCAGGTTGGGCTTTGCTTTTGTTTAGTTGGTTTGATGTTATGTTTGTTACTTTCTGATCACAAGTAGCTTAGTACTCCACAGGTGACCTCTTTAGAGGCTGATGTAAAAATGGAGTAAATCTGTTTTTCAATCTAGAAATTGTTGGCATTTACAGCCATATATTTGATTGAGGCTTAAAACCAGCCCCTGATGTATGACTCCACATATAAGACAACTGTGGAAAGTGAAGGTTAATCCCATCTTGTTGACAGCCAGCACAAAGTCAGACGGATGACACCATCTGAGGATGGTATAAAGATCGCTATGCAACGTGAACCCCCCCCCCAAAAAAAACAGGCCTTTGTGAAAAGAATGAAGTCACCTGGATCAAACATAATGAAACATGTATACTGTAACATTTTTCTTCGCAGAGACAAGACAGACCGTTCACAGGAAGCAGCTCTTTGCTGAGCCATGGAAAGTTTGCAAGGTAGAAAGAGCACACTTCTCTCCTCAACTTTGAAATATATATATTTTTATGTACACTTTATTTCTTGGATTAAAGTAATGAATGTGACAAATCACATTCGTTTTGTTATAACTAAAAACAGGGCCAGTAAAAACATGGACAGGGACTACAGGTTTCATGAAAAATACTAAAGCATACAAATACTTTGTATGTAAACTAAGTTACTCCAATTTAAATAGGTGTTATATGATACAGGCGATATTCTTCCAATGTTTGCATCAATCATTTGGCTTTAAGCTGCATCAGGAGGCCCAACATTTAGCTCAAGCAAGTTGGTTTCAGTTTTGATTCAACCATCTGTCCAGTCACCAGCAGGTAAAGAAGGTAAAGCTACTGGAGGAAGGAAAATTGTCTTCTGCCTAATATAAAACTGAAACCCATCCAGAGGAGATGGTAAATTATTTATGTTACTCAGTTCTACACAGATGCATTACTTTTTGTGCTCTTCATGTTCCTCAGAGTTGTAGTTAAAATGACTTTCATAGCAGCACAACCTCCTGTTAATGTATGTGCTGTCAGTTATACAAATATCCGACACATGCAAACAGGTACAATTTTTTTAACTTGATATCTATTTATATGCACCACAACTCCATACTTATTTTTCTCACATAAGGTTATGTTAACATTAAAAGAGCGTTGCTTTGGCAACACTTTATTATTTTTCCAATACAAGAACCCCAAATGAATCATTGTAAATAGATAGCTGTTGCAAAGAAATACATTTTTCATGCTTCAAGTAGCTGTTATCACTGCCTCTTCAAAGACAACACACACATTACTGGTTGGTGGCTGTTGGGCTTTCATTATCCAACTGTTACAAATTAGTAACTTTGACTCACAAGTGCTAATCTTTTCCATTAATGTGGGACATCAAAGAAAAGAAATGCAGAGAAATATTGTGACTGAAATCTGTTACCTATTGACTCGTCGTGGGCACTTGTCAGGCTTAATGTCCACCTCATAGTGATAGACATCCATCTTTGGGATCTCCACTTCAAAGTAGTTGGCCAGCAGCCTGATGGGCTTGCCCACGGTACCCATGCCTGGCCGGCGAGGGGCATGGAACACCTGCTGCAGGGGTGGGGGGAAGACCCCCATGGGCACTGGACAAATACAACATAGGCAGCCACAGACAAAGACAGGTAACAGGGAAAAATGTAGTTCAGAGCAAAAAAGATTTGAATTTGGAAAAGTGCACAAATACGAAGCAACACACAGGAAAAAACCAAAGGTAAAGCAAAGAATCAACGGTTAAATGAGGGGGTGGCAAAGGAAGCAGTGGTGAACAGCAGAGGACAGGGCAAGGAGGGCATGAGCCAGGAAGGAAGCGTAGGCAGGGGAAAGGAGAACACCACAAGAGTCACTCGCAGGGACAGGAAGGCCGGTAGAGGGAAGATAGTTAAAAAAAAATAAACAAGGAAGATATTAAAAGGCAGAATGTGCATTTGGGGGCAGCAAAGAGACACAGAAGTATGTACAGTAAGGTGTGATCGAACATTAACAACAGTAAGAGCAGCCACATGAGGTCATATATGGAATGGGTGGGTGGGTGGGGTGGGGGGGGGGGGGTGTTTAAGAGAAAAGGGAATAGGGAGAAAGGGAGAAAAACATGAATAAATTAGTAAAATATTTCCTTAAGTAAAAGAAAATATGACTTTAATTTTGCTGTTCACCAGTTATCACGAAATCACGATGTCTGATCACATGGTTACTATGCAAATTATGAACTATGATAATCAATTAAATGGATCAGAGTCATCCAGCTTCTTTATGTTTAAGATTTTTTTAACTGAATTCTGTTGTAAAAATCTGTATTTTGGGGGTTTGGGTTCATCTAAATTTTTCAGAAGCATCATTGTGAACCCACATTTGATGCTATATGCATATAATTTAATAAAAGTACTAAATTGGGGGGAAAAGAGATTAATTATGTGACTAAAAAGGTTAGTGTAGCAAGGGGGAAATAAACAGCAGCTATATTGAGAATCAATGATTTTAGACATTCTGCAAGAAAAAAAAATAGTGAAAAATGTCAAGTATTCTTAGCTTCCAGTTTTCTATTTGCATATTTTATCTGCTTCTTCTTCTATAATAAGAGAATAAAAGAAATTTCTATAAGCATGTCTGTCTGTTCTTCACTCACTACATCTATTACACACATAGATCACATTTATTAACATCAGTTACACACTACCCAGGAGGGCACTGCACTTATAGTAAGATTTGAACCAATACACCCAGCATCTTAATGGTCGTGGGTTTTACTTTCAAAATAAAACTACTGCCTGTGTGCAAGAGACACTTCACATGTCCATTTTCCTTTCGAGTTGGTTAAGTTTAGCTCCAGCTTGTATATTCTAGGCCTGAAGCAGTCTTTTTAACAGTATACATTATGCCCATACTAGTTTCAAAGTTAAAGTCTCATCAAGTCAGGAGGTCTAACATAGAGGGGGTCCTAAACTGGGTGCTTGCTGTGACTCCTGCCTGAGAGGGGCCCACTGCCTTAACCTCTGGGTCCCCAGAGAACAGCCCTCCTTCACCAAAACAAAGACCCCAGCTGCCCTGCGCCTCCATCTCGCAGACACAAATTCACGGGTGTACGACAGAGGGAGCGCCCTTGCTACGATGAACACACTCATACACACAAACACAGGGGGCCCCCCTGTACATTCCCAGCCTCACCATGGAGACACCAAGGCAACACAGTATTGTCATGGATATCAGGGGACCCGTGTGTGTGTATGGCTGTTGGAGGAGATGAGAAGAGGCAGGGTGCTGCTGTGGTCATGCTGAAGAGACCTTGGCCTTTGTGGTCCTGAACTGAGCATGTTCCCACATCATGGCAAGGCGTCGGCATCCTCAACTGGAAAAGCTCTGCTTTAAATAGCCACTCCATCACATGTTCACTATTCAGAACATGCTAAACGAATCGGAAGAGTAATGGCCATAAAACACTGTTTTCTCTTCTTAGCGCGTATATGACAGATTAAAGGAAAAATCAGAGTATCTTAGACCATCAGAACAACTTTTATACATCACTGGATTGGTTTAACAAGATTAGTGAAGGGATTAGACATCTTTTATTCAAAATATATTCCCTTTAATGATGGTGGTGGAGCAATGTCTAACACTTCAGACACAGGTCTGACGTAGGTGTTCAATTTGAGGTTCAGTTGAGATCTGGTGACTGCAAGTAAAAATCTCAGGATATGATTCACATCAGTTTTACACTAAACTATCCAGTGAGCCCTTGTGCTCTACGGAAGGTAGGTACTGTCATCCTGGAAGAGATCACTGTCGTCAGGACAGTGATTAACAGATTACGATGATATCTTAGAAGAAATCTATATTGATTTTCAATGTCTCACAAACCATGCCAGCAGCACAACTGTACCACGTAATATCCTCAGTGTAGGGGGTCAAGTATTCAGGTTTTTCCTTTAATCTGTCACCCATCCGTGTGTGTGTGTTCATATGAATATCAAAGTGTAGAATCACAAGTCCCTAAAACACATCTGACAAGCACTGTAAACACAGACACCAGACATGTGGTGCCCGCACGTACTTTATGTGCAAGAAAGCATGTACGCGTGTGAATACGTGAGTGTCTATACCGTGTTTTGATTGTTGCGCACGCACACACAATGACACACACTTCGCCCTCGTGCCAGTGAAGGCAGATGGTGAGAAGCGGAGCCAGCCCTCTCACATATCCCAACACAATAGCAGTCTTTCCCGGGCGGTAAGACTTAAAGCGGAGCTTTGGCGCTGCATCACAACATGAAGACACATCGCTACTTGAATCCTTTACAATGACGTAATAAGCAATAACATCAAGTCACATGGGAATGACTATTTTAAAGTCATACCTGGGATAACACGTCTGTTGTTGTTGTGTGTTTTGTTTTTGGCTTCCTTTGCGGGACAACAAATAAAACAAATAAAGGATCTCAATGTGAACTTTTTAAACAACTCCACATTAAGTTTGCTGGTAATGGCAAAGATGTGTGGCTGGTGATGCTATACAAATACACACAAAAAAAGTTAAAAAACTAGAGAACAATTAGGCTTCAAAAATACAAGATACTGGCTTATAAGCTAAATTATAAGCCAAGTACACAAATTACAAGGAAGATCCATTTAGGCATCACTTGTGCTGGCCAAATCAGTTGTGTGTCTCCAAGTATTTGGCTGTTGACCGTGAGCCAAATCTTTCAAAATAGAAAACTGAATCATCGCACTTGAAACACAAAAGGAGACGGTGAAATAAGGGGCCTCTAGAGTGCCCCCCGTATCCTAAGAAATTAAAACAGGGCTATTCAACTAATTTCAAGGTTCAGGATCTGGAATGATGACGTGATTTTACCATCAGGCCTGCTTTGCATAAACACAAGCCTGAAGATATCCAAAGAGGATTCAGGGATCCTTAACGAGTTCATGTCAAAACATTTTGCATCAATTAAAAATACAAGTCTTTATAAAAGCCATGCCTTCAACAAATTTAAGACATTCAAGGTTGCATTATTAATGTCGGGCACTCAAGACGTTCCACAGTAAACAGACTTTAGACCTGGGCATAAAGTCAAGTCCAGCGAGTGCTTTAATTGCAGGTCTCCACACCTCAGTATCAAACAAGAAAACTACCAAATGAAGGCCATCTCTGATCTGACTGGCACTGATAAGTCTGCAGATACAGAATCAAACCGCAACACATAAATATAATGCTCTGCATGCTTCTCTCAGTCTAAACGCAGATTATGTCATCTCGAACAGGAAGAGGAGATAAGCCTTTTTTCCTTTTTATTTCACATAGATAAATAATTCAGTTATCGCTGCAGATGGTAGGCCCGAGGTTGTCTTTAATGTGTGCATTTAAGGACACTGTGCTAAACTCTCTCTTGACAACCTTAACTATATTAGCAAACGTAACCTGTCAGTGAAAGGGAGGCTGGTCTGTTCTGTGGGGCGTGCGGGTGCAGCCAGCTGCTGCTGCTGCTGCTTGAAGGCGGGCTTCACCTCGTCCCTCCTCACCAAGATTCCCACGACCTCCCTGCCCCCGCGCATGGCTGAGGATATTGTCAGACTCCAAAAAGGCTCATTTGCAGCTATAAATCTGGACAAATAATAACGCTCTCTATGGAGTGCAGTGCATGCAGACAGCAAGACAGCTCCTCTCCATCTCACACCCTCTCTTCTCTAAACGTTCGATGCAACAGAGAGGCTTGACACCAAGCATCCTCGTACATCTCCCCCGATGCTAAGGCCAAGCTACAGTGTCTAGTTTTATCAGCTGCAGTTTGGCCCGCAGTATAGACCCGGATTGGTTGCATTTAAAACCACTTAAGTAAAAATAAACCTACCAGCGCCAGACGGTCCCGGCTCCATCCCATTCACTTAGCCGCGCGGGTACAAGCTAGCTAGTCCGGGGGGTGCTGTGGCCAAACCGCCGGCCCCCTTCAGGCTGGAAGCGTCTCAGACTTCCAGCCCCCTCCTCTCGGCGTGCAGTCTTCTCCTTTCTCGGTGTACCCCCGCCCCCTGCCCCTACCAGAACCCCCCCCAGACCCGCAGAGGAGTTAAGGCTAACGCCGATAGCTGCCAGTTGCTCGTCTGCCCGTTGACCCTATAGCCAGTAACGGCGCAGCTGCAGGGCGATGCCGTCCTATTTCGAACCACTCTTCCTCGGCGGCGCAGCGGGATCCTTCCCGGTGCTCTGATTTAGCCGATGGTCCGCGGCGCTGTAGTTTCTTGCCGTTCTGTTGTGCTCCTGCTCACCGTTCAAGCAGGACTCTCCAGCGGAACAAAAAAGGCCAGCCCCTAGCCCCCCTCAAAAAATCTGAAACTTCTTCTTTGCCATTGGAAAGTGTGAAGGAAGTGTTGACGAACTTGCTGTCACACCCCAGAGGTCGAAGGTGGAACTACACTGCAGATATGCAAATACAGCTAAATTATGTCTCACGTGTCAGAGACTGTGCTCAACGCTGAGGTTTAAAATTAATGATCACTCGTCTTACTTCGCTCTAAAAATACAGCCAACTTATTCTGAGTACATTTTAAAGGTGCTACATCAGGGGTTTGATCAGTTTAATCTCAAAGGGGAAAGATCAGTAAAATTATCTATAATAACAACCTAGAGCATAATAACCTATATATCTGCTGGTGTAAAGAAGTTAAAGCAGTGCAATTTGAGTTCTAAGCATCCCAGAAACTATTCAGAAAAGCATAAAGTCAAACATGACTTTTAAAAACACCAGTATAGGCTTTTAAGGCCTACAAGTAAAAAACTACATTTTCCGCGAAAATGACATCACGTCCGGTTCTGGGCAGGTAATGGCGGTCATGCCATCGGTCCTTTTTTTCTTTTTTACTTTATTTAACAAACAATGAGTATACAACATATGAACAGATGAAGTATACAAAAAAACAGAACATGAACACACAAAGCCAGGGGTAAAAAGAAAAAAGTAACAATTATAAGAATACATGCAAAAATTCACATATATGTTGTTTTGAGAGCCTTTTTGTTGGTGGAGTCTGACATTGATTGTATGTACATTTCCACATCCTTAAAAAATGACAGAAATATGGTGTTTTGTTAGTAAACTTACATTTATGGATAAAAAAATTAGCTAAAAGTATTAACAAATTTATCATAAAAAAACCATTTATCATTCTTCTTGGAGAACTTAAAGAAACAGAATAAAACATTTCCCATCATAAAGAAAACTCCCTTAAAATATGGACAATGACAACATGCAATCGTTTGCACTGGTCTATTTCAATGTGGGAAGTGTTACGAACAGCTGATCGGATCGGCAAAGCGGGTTTCTGGAATATTATGTTTTTGTTCCTGCAAGCGCTTTTTATGCAATTTTTGCAAAGCTATATGTGGAAGGAAATCGTGACCTACGACAGGCTGATGGCATAAGATGTAAGTACAACTCCTCCGGTTTCATATGCAAAAAAAAAATTATTGCGCTAGCTTACATGGTTCCGGTTCTACAGGGATTTAAAAATAGTTACACAAAATGGAGTGTGCCCGCTCCAACCGGCTTTAAAGGGTTAAAGAACATTGTGAAACACATTTATTCTAACATTCTTTTATGAAACAGATGATTGAAAGTCAAAGAGTTCTCAATTTCAAGACCTTTCCATCACATGCATCAACCAAAGCAGAAAGTTGACCATTTGGCTTTGTCATGTTCACATTAACAGCCATTGCAGTTGTGCAATTAGCAATCTTGAAATATAACATTTAACCTTAATTGATAAACTTGTGAACCTACATGCTTGATATGTGAACACCAAGTCTTTCACTTGTCTTTTTTCATCCTCTTTTAGAAATTGTGGCAGATCAAAAAAAGAAGAAGAAGTAAAAGCACAAGAAAGAATACTTTATTTTTTAATAAATTACCATGCAGTGTTTATTCTTTTAGTCCTACATTGATTATTTTGTACAGGAAAAAAGAACAAATGTGCACATTTCCAATAAACTTTAGGGGCTAGAAATAGAGGAATGAATGAATGAGCTCCAATTGAACATTTGAATTCTTACAATACAATATTACAATAAGGGTTGATATATTTATGAGAATATCTAAAGAATTAAATGGGACAATGGATATTTATTAAATTTATTGCCATTATATTTTTTCTCATGTCCCACACATAGTTGGTTAGGTATGAAAATCACTTAGGGTAGTTGAAATTCAACATGCTGACATTTCAAATATATATTTTTTCCACTAATGACGTAAAACCTTGTTTTTAACTTGATCAATATAATAATGTAGCTGTATTATTATATCTGTAATATTGTATGAAAGTCTTGAATCACTGCTCAATTTGTATATTTTTCTATGAAAATGTGAAATAGGTGCAACAATTTATTGAAATGTGCAAATACGCATGGAAATCCAGCCCTTTAGGCAATGGAAGAGTTTGTACAGGTTTATGAGCCTGATAGTTATAATTAGGTAGGACCACCTTTATTTTCCAACACAGTCTGAACTCTGTTAGGCAAATATTCATGTAATTTCTTTAGTAGACTTCAGGAATAGTTCTCCAAGCTTCTTAAAGGACATTTTGAAGCTCTTCTTAAGATGTTGGCTGCTTTTTGTTCTGTTCTCTGTCAAAATATTCCCACACTGCATGGTGGCTCAAAAGTAGAGAGTACTTTTCTGCATTCATAATTGCATCAATTTTGACAAGATCCCCAACACCACTGGTTGCAATGCAGCCTAAAACTATAGCCTGCATCAGCAGATAGCTGCAGACTGTTGTACTGCTCTCCCGACCTCCTCAGTACTGACAGTGATTTGAACCAAACATTTTACAATTGGATTCATCGCTCCATAACATTTGTTTCCGTCGATTTTCAGTTCAGTTCTTATATAATATGGCACATTATATAAGATTATTATATATTATATTATATATATTATATATACACCTCCGCCTTTTCTCACTGTTTCCATTCGTTAAGAATGGCTTCTTGACAGCCACCCTTCCACTGACACGATTGCTGATGAGGTCTCAGTGAACAGTAGGTGGATCAGCTGAAGGGCAAGGTGCATCTCTCAGGTCCAGTGTCAGGTGTTTGTTGGATTTTTTCCTATTTATTATTGATTATTGATGTCTTTGGCTTTTTATGTTCGATTTAATTTTTTTTTTTTTTTTTAAAAAGACATTAAAAAGATATTAAAAACAATAGATTTTAATTTACTTGTCATCCCTTAGTTCATATTGTGGTGTTTTTACTTCAGTAAACGTTGAGAAGACCACTTCCCTTTAGTTAAGGAAATCACAGTCAGTCCTTTGATTGAAGCGTAGCGTGCGTCCATCCGCATGATTCAAAAATCTACTAACTGCTGACAGGAAGTCGTCAGCACGCTCATACGTCACTTCACTCCAATACGGAAGAGGTCGTCATCGTTAAGGCTGTGAGTTGGAAGGTATGTGAAATGTGATAAAACGATCACAGTTTGTGAGTAGAACAGCTCGTGCTTCAGTAGTTTGAATGAATGAAGCACTGTATGTGTTTCCTGGGCAACGAGGGCGCCCGCCAGTCCTTTACCAGTCTCGCGGCGGTTTAGTTCCCTGCAGGTCTCGTGAGCCGGGCTTGCAGTTAACGGTGAAATCCATAAGTGGCTGCAAATGTAATGCAATATCTTCTAAAAATGGGACGTTAATGTGGGAACCGGATGCCTTCCCTTTCGTGAAAGCTAAAACTTGGTGAAGTTTTTTTTTTCTTCTGGAAGAGGGAGTGTGTGCGGTAGGAGTGCTCTTTGAATCCCCCCCAACCACCTTTTTATAAATAAACCTTTCTGTCTTTTGGCAGCACGGATATGTCGTGGATAAAAGAAGGCGAGTTGTCCCTGCTTGAAAAGATTTCTGCCAATATCCTAAAGGTAAGCTGTACGTTATACGTTGACTGTCTTTTCCAGCCTCGCTTTTGTCGGTCTTCTGCCTTTCTGTGACTCAAATCAAATCACTTTTATTGTCACATCACATGTGCTGGTACACTGGTACAGCGCATACGAGTGAAGTTCTTGTGTGTAAGCTTCACAAGCAACAGAGGTGTGCAAAATATAAGAAAGGGAATCTGAAAACTATAAGAATGCATATATGTATACCAAATATGTGTGCCTTGACAAAAATATCAAGTATGTAATTTCAGAGTATCAAACAGTGACAAACTGAGCCATTTAGAAAACATCAAACTATTTATTTATTTGTTTGACAAGGTTAAGATTCAGAAAATACCATAAAGAAAAGCTTACAAATAATAATAAGTTCTTAATTAAATATCTAGGGGCATGAGCTGGTGCTATTATCTGTAACCCCTGAGGGGGCCACAGGGAATGACTTATTAGTTATCGTTCAAAATGCAAACATATTAGTTGATGGTGATGAGGTTTTGTTTTTTTTAAATCTGGAATTTGCTATTTTATTTAAATTTGAAATGTTTTGAAAAAAAATTGTACGTGACATTTTTGTGACAAGATATCAGCAGATATTTACATAGAATTAGACAGTGTTGGTCTTTTATAGATTCGATTGCTTTAATGCTTTTTCTTCTGCATTTCTTTTGACTGTTGTCTTCCAGGCAGGACCCATGCCTAAACATGTGGCCTTCATCATGGATGGTAATCGACGTTTTGCACGTAAGAAAAACATGGAACGGCAGGAAGGACACATGCAGGGCTTCAACAAGCTGGCAGAGGTGAGTTTGGGGGTTTTGGCTACAGGAAATGCATGTCACATGGGCAGAAACAAATCGATGATGTGTGTCAAAATGCTTTGTCTTCTCCACACCAGACACTACGTTGGTGCAAGCATCTGAACATCCCAGAGGTGACGGTGTATGCCTTCAGCATTGAGAACTTCAAGCGCACCGAAGATGAGGTGGATGGTTTGATGGAGCTCGCCAGGCAGAAGTTTGAAAGGCTGCTGGAGGAACAGTGAGTTTCAAGCTGAGTTTTCCACTTTGCTTGTGGTCACAGTTTGTACATCATATGATTCATTGCTTCCTTAAAGTAAGGTTTAGAAAGAGTGACTTGCAGCGCTCAAGCATAAATCTGAAGTTAAAGTAAATGAAGGCCTGTACATGAGAAAATAATTTTAAACCAGTTTTGACGACCTGTTTCCAGCAGAGGCACGAGATCCTTGGAGTTCACCTTTAGGGTGGGCTTGGATGGAAATCTGTTGTTATTTGTTTGTTACTTTTGGTTCAGACAGACACAACAACAGTGTTGACACAGAAACATTTACTAATGCATCAGACACTGAGTCAGATACAGTGTGCTAATGCTGGGATGGCCAAGAGGAAGCAAGGGTAAATAGGGAGTCTGTTATTTCCAATGGTCTCTTCAATAGTGCTTACTTTTTCACTGTAGTGCAGTATGTCAAGCTCAGACTAGTCAACTAACTAGTTGACTCTTTTCATTTTACTCTGTGGTCATTGTGGCGCATGTACTATTTATTTTTTAAGCAGCTGATAAGTGCTGCAGATACATTTTCAAGCTAAAGTGGAGGTCTGTTAGTCTGCAAGCCATTTCTCTCTGTTTCCACACAAGTATGAAATATTTTACAGCTGACTTATTTCTTCACTTTGGAGAAATAAAACAAAGAGCTTGTTGACTAATCCATTGCTTAATGTTGCCCTTTAGTCTGTATTTGTTGTACACAAGACTGTGGTATAAGTAGCTCACTTGTTCAAATGCCATGTTTTGCTCCTTTTTTTTAATCTGAGTAACCTGTCTAAAGAATTTAACACTGTAAAAAGAAAAATCTCCTTCTATTGGATGTTGTATTATGTCTATCAAAATTTGGACAAACTTGATTATGAGGCTGCTGGCTGTTTATGATACAAGGTTATTATTTTTCGTACGATTGACATCCTTATGACAAACCACTTTTGCACAGTGTTGGACAGCAGACTGTTTCAAGTCCACTGTACACACTGAGTACTCAAGATTCTCCGGGGTCTTCTTTGTGTTTTTTCTGGGTAGAAAATCCAGACAGACAAGTTTCAGGATCCTGAGTAGTCTTTCTGTATATCCTGTTCATCTTCATGCTTTTCCTATAAATGTTTTTCGGTTTTGTTTTGCAGTGAAAATCTAGAGAAACATGGCGTTTGTATCCGAGTGCTGGGCGACTTGAATATGCTGCCACTTGACCTTCAACAGCTTATTGCCAAAGCCGTGTTCACAACCAGGAATCACAATAAGTATGCTTAGTAGCTTGTGTTTTTCATTCATCACTGTGCATGATATCCTGTACATTAGAAGTGACCACAGCACCACAAATTCTTGTTTTGTAGGTGTTTTGTCAATGTGTGTTTTGCCTACACATCAAGATATGAAATCACCAATGCAGTCAGGGAAATGGCATGGGGAGTAGAGCAAGGCCTAATCAAAGGAAGGTAAACGAAACAGCAATGAGTTCATCTTGTCATCCTTTGTTAAATACTCTGTAGAAAGGTGTCCTGGAGAGCCATTGTGTTAACAAGCTGTTTGTGTTTCTGTGATGTGTAGTGATGTGTCGGAGGCATTGCTAAGTGAGTGTCTGTACAGCAATAACTCGCCAAATCCTGATTTGCTCATCCGCACCTCTGGAGAGGTGCGCCTCAGCGACTTCCTTCTTTGGCAGGTGAGAGTGAGATAGGTGTCATCAACAGCTAATAAAGTTCACCATACACAGTCCCAATCAAAAGTTTAATACCACTTGAAAAATGGCAAAAAATCATATTAACAAGGTTCCAAGTAGAGCTTCAATATGCAACAAGAAGAAATGGGAGTGAGACACAACATTTTTTTGAGCCTGCAAATGATTGAAAACAACGCTTAAAATGAAACAGGCTGTTTTACAGTTGATCAAAAGTTTAGGACCACATGCCTTTAAAAGGCCAAATCTGTGCAAAAATGTGGATTCATTGTCATTTTCTGTGAGGTCGTCACACTGTCGTCACGTTCTGATGGCAAAGGCAAAAAAAACCCTTTCACTTTTTGAACGTGGTCAAGTTGTTGAACTGCATAAGCAGGGTCTCTCACAGTGCACCATCGCTGCTAAGGTGGGACGCAGTAAGACAGTCATTTGGAATTTCTTAAATGATCCTGAGGGTTATGAAACACAAAAGTCAAGTGGAAGATGGTTGCGGTGGTTTCCAACATTACTGGCGTGACAAGAGATGTTTTGGATGGATTCACACTTGCATCAAACATACCGCAACAAATTTTTGCATTAATCAACAATAACGGTGAAGCTACTCATTACTGAGTTCATGTTTGGAACTTTGATTTCTGTTTTGAGGTAGTTTATGTTTTTTGGTTGGTTTTTTTTTTTTTTTTTCTTTGAAGGTGTGGTCCTAAACTTGTGATCAGCTGTAAAACAGCCTGTTTCAGTTTAAGCGCTGTTTTCAATTAGTTGCATGCTTAAAAAAATGTTTTGTTTTGTTTTCACTCCCATTTCTTCTTGTTGTATGTTGAAGCTCTACTTGGAACCTTGTTAAGATCCAACCATGCAAAATATGATATTTTTGCCATTTTTCAAATGGTCTTAAACTTTT
Organism: Neolamprologus brichardi; assembly: GCF_056152115.1. Taxonomy (NCBI): domain Eukaryota; kingdom Metazoa; phylum Chordata; class Actinopteri; order Cichliformes; family Cichlidae; genus Neolamprologus; species Neolamprologus brichardi. The sequence goes on along the minus strand of NC_142114.1, from coordinate 22,216,019 downwards.
GATTGGGACCGGATTTCCCACAAACCTCATCTTCATTTAGACTGATTCTCTCCTATTGATCTCTAAGCAACTCTAACACTTACATCATATAAACTATCCAATCTCCCCTCAGCTCTTCAGTGAGGTGTTGTTGTTATAATTCATTTTAAAAATTTAAATATGATCAATTTATTTGGCTCCATACCACAGGGCTCTAAGGTGACTGCAGTTACTTACTACCTGTAAAGCATTCACTTGATCCAAATGTTTTAGCCACTTACAGGCCAACCTGGCCTTTATTTCAAATGCTCAAGAGTTCTTACAAATTAGTCATTTGCAATAATTTGCATAGGAATTGTTTGTTTGAACAATTCATGTCAGGATGTCCCTAATTTGAGAATGTTGCAATATAAAGCCCATTGAAATGACTGTTGTTGCCAGCTGGTGCTGCATATATAAACTTGAATTGATTTACCCTTGAAGATAGGGCTGTTTTTCTATGAAACTATGAAAACAGCAAAGTAGGATTTCGATTTATGCTTGGTTGAGTCTTTAGGGATCATGATGGTTTAGGAGCAGGGTTTTTCCTGGCTCCAAACGACAATCTGAATACTGCTCAAGTATTGAGATGTACTACTTTATTTAATTTCTGGCCTTTTAATAAACAGGTGTGTTTTATTCCAACCCCTTTTATCGCAGGAAAGGGCTTGATGAGTAATGGTTTTTTTTTGTGAATTAAGAAGAGAGTAACACTGGTGGTTGGACTTGTTTTGCAGGATGTATTGGTCAATCATGATGTTAACCTTCAAAGCTGTCTGTTTGTGAAAATAATCCAGCAAAACTGTCTGATGCCAAAAGAAACCAATCTGTGATGAGTGTTTCATTGTATGAGTACAGTTACAGTTTATATTTAATTCACTATCAGTGTTTTTATCAAGTGACCATCAGGGATGGTAAGTACTTGGGTTTTACAAGAAAAAAATAGTCTTGAACAGCTGAAACAGACTCTGAGAGAATTCTTTGTATCGCCTCTGACTTGTCTTTCTATATATATCTTTAGTGATTTATTTGCACGTAAGATTTTCTTTCTACATTCCTTAAAGCCTGTGACAAGTCTCCCTTCCAGTTTGGGGGTGCAATCGCTGAAAGACAGTATTAACCTTATGACTGGGTAACAGCACAAATTGTAAAAGCTTTATTTTGTTCTTCCAGTTTTTCCTCAGATACCCTGTAAACTTGTATTGGTTTTCATGTGTGCTCTTTCTGCAGACCTCTCACTCCTGCCTAGTATTTCAGTCCGTTCTGTGGCCAGAGTACTCATTCTGGAACCTGTGTGAAGCCATTCTGCAGTATCAATTAAATCACAAATCCATCCAGGTAAGGATAATACTGAGACAGAATTAGGGTTTAGTCACACTGTGTGAGCCATGCGGTGTGTCCGAGCGCATTTGACAAGAGTCATCACTCATGTTAGGTTAAGTAACTAGTTCAGGTTCACTCATGAAATTTCAGTCTTTTCCTAATTAAAGCTATCTCCATGAAAATCTGCATTTAGTGATGAATCTATAATGTGAGAGAACCCTGAGTCACAGCTTCCAAGAACTGCCCCAGTTAAACAAACAAATATGCTGTCCCAGAGTGATTTTCAAAAGCATGTGTGCACGTAAGAAAGAGGGAACGAACATGAGAAAGGAGTTTATTTGTTTAGACCAGGGATGTCAAACTCATTTTACATTGTGGGCCACATACAGCCCACTTTGATCCGAAGTAGGCTATATCAGTGAAACTCACTATAAGAAAAAAGAAATGCAGTCTCAACAGTATGTGTCAGTTTTTCGTGTTTAGTTTGAATACTCCATAGCTTTTTGTCCCCAGAGTTGGAAGGGCTGTGTAGAGTGAGGCAGTCGAAGAATACAGTGTGTTTTTGGGGTCATAATGTTTGTTATTTTTGGCCTCCTTTATTTCCTTGCTGGGAAGGATCTATATGTGACTAAAGGTCCTGTATAACTAGAATAATATTATTTAGAAGCAGAACAAAAATGTACTTTCAGATGTCTAATATAACTGAACCATACCGCTCTTTTGGTTTTGAACCTAATTGGACTTAGCTGTTTGGGTACTACTGTAGTTATGACCCCTGTCACCCACTCTCGGCCATGCTCTGCTTTTCATTAATGTGATGGCAGCTGACTGTGTCAGCTCCATGTTGCACCCTGGTCGCTGTTATGACTGACTCAAAGGCCACAGCAAAGAAGAATAAAGAGAGAGCAAATATTTATTTAACTTAATAGAAATAAATGTGTCAGTATCAGTGGCTTAAAGAGGTGTATGGACTTGTTGGCAAATATGTTCAAGTATAAGTGCAAACACAGGGAAGCAAGTGAGACACGGGGCATGGATACGGTGCATGATTGTGACTGCATGTCTTTCCTGCATTTTTGTGAGTTCTTTGGAACAGCACTTCCAGCTGCTCCCACCACCCCAAAGGGATCACTACAATGGAAAGATCCCCATGTTTGATTTGGCACAGAGTTTGCAATGTTTCTGATGAAACCCTCCCATTTATCAGAGCTTTTGGACAAGCACTATGAGTATACTAGATTGTGACGCGCTGGCACTTGGTTAGTTGTTTTGGAGAATCATAAGCAGCAATAAGCAGCTGTGTTATGCATCCCATATCTGAAAAGGGCTTATGTTTTGGCTGTGTGAGTTGCAGGTTCATCACTTGAAAATGTTAACCGTAGCAATTAATGTAGATCAGTGTTACTTTGTGAAACAGACTGTTGTTAAACAGGCCGAGAAAGATTAAAGTAACTCCTGTATCTATGTATATATTTAAATGTATGTCTAATTTGGTGTGTTTGTTATTACAGAAAGCTAGAGACCTCCATCGAGAGCATCAGGCTCTGCAGCAGCTAGAAGCAGATCGTGCTTGTGTAGCAGAGCTCTTGCAGCATCACAGCAATGGAAAGCCCGCCGATAGCCAGAGAAGACAAGAGGCGCTACTACATTACACTGCCTGCCGGGAAGAACGAGTTCGAGACTTCCTAGAAGCACTGAAGCACAAAAGAGACTCTTTCTTTTCTGACTTATGCAGTGAATCCTTGTTGGCCTAAGGAGACATAGAAGAACAAATCCTCTGAAGCGGGGACGAAGCCTCTTTCTATATCCTCTTCCCAAAAGGGCTTCTGTGGAAAAGGGAAGAGCAAGCAGTAACTGGGAGCGGTTTTATTTTGTTGAGGATTCATATAAGAGGGCAGTTTTACCCCTATGGGGCTGTAGAATAATCCTGCTATTTATGATTGTAGATTTAAAAACTCTAATAGGTGGAAATGACTGGTCAAGATGTAGTTAAATCATCGTATAAACTGTCAGTTAAATGCATGCCGTTGAACGGAAGGTCATTTTATGTGAGTGAAAGCCACGGATCCTGTGTTTCGGTTCCAAAACATTCGTCCACAGAACTTTTAAATTGGTGTTGAAGCATAAAGTGTTGTTTGTTGACTGTGATTTTGATTACATAACTATATTTTGACCAGCTTTCTGGAACAAAATAAAATGATTACTGTATGTCAGATATGATTAAATGATGTGAAATTCTCTGTTTTGTACTTACATACTACAAGTCTAAGCTTTTGTCTCCATTTGGCTTCCAAAATATGGTTATCTATTGTCTTAACTTGTGCAGCAAAAAATATGTGTATGGTCCATGCTGCTGATATATATGGACTCTCAGGGGGAAAACTGGTGATGGTGTTTTATTGGATTAACGAGTCGTTTTTGCAAGTAGATGACTTTCAGCACATAAAACTGTACCAATATAATTTCTGCTGCTACCTGTTGGAAGTATTGAGCCTTAAAGCTTATCAACTACTAATACGCTATGTATTGCAAATATTTAAATAATTGCTTGTAATTGCTATTCTGCATCTCAGTTGGTGGTATAACACAAGCAAAGAACCACTTTTACTTTTTTCCAGCTGGATGTTTGTTGGGTTTTGTTTATTTGGGAAAAAATCGAAGAAAAAATGTCTTGTCCCTCCAGAGGAAACACTTCTAGGAACCAATTTTATTTAACTTGCATCATCTATACGCTGACAGAAGAATTGATAAACTTTGGTAGAACTAGAAACACCATACTATAAACATACTGCCCCACAAAAATATGCTTATATACACATACATAGGTATAAGCATGAATTTATACTACTCATCAGGCGTACAGTACTGGAATATTCTGGAATATTACTACTAATGCACAGACATGTGAACAGTATTTTAGTGTTGAATAGGTATCCTACTTTTAGCTTTTTAATATATAGTCAGATAGCTTAAAATCCACTAAACATCTACCAGTTACAAATTGTATATGTCTGTATTAGTATTTCTTCACACAACGCTTGGTTTGACCCTCAATCCCTCAGGTAATAATAATAATGACTAAATGTTGATTTTTGGTTTTACACAGGGCTAAAATTACAGTCTTACATGCTCAAGCCAAATAGATATATTCATCCACCACAAGCTGACAGAAAGCACCATAGTCTAATCTTCACCCGCGACCGTCTTTTGCCTCAAAGCTATGACATCAAACAACGTGATTGGTCAGTTGCAACGCGGGGATATTAGATGCACCATAAAATTTGGTTCTGGCGGACATTGTGAGCAAAAATTGTTCTGTTTATCCGATAGACGGTGAGAAAAGGTGCAACGACTTTGACGCGCCATTATCTGCGTATTTATTTTTTCGATTACAGCAGAACGAATCAGTCGTTCATACAGCGCCACCCCGCGACTATAATCCGTATTCCTTCAAGTTGCCGTCTGCCTTTTTAACAAATGGGAGGCGCCTCCAACCCACGTGACGCCTTTCTATCCAATGGCGAGATTCGAAACACAAAACTGGTTCAAACCGGTTTCGTTCTTATATTTCAGTGTATAAACTACAAGAACATTCGTTTGCATTATACATTCGCCATTTTCCGCTGTGAGCGCTTGGTTGGCGTCTGTTATCGCTTCGAAAAAAGCCGTTCTCGCAGCTGTATTTTCCTGACATTTTTCTTCGTTTCCCGCTGAGAACATGGGCAAAGCAAAGGTAAAAAAAACATGAATTTAAATTCAATTTAAGTCTGTGCACTGGAATCGTTTTCGTAGCATTAAGTTAACACAAGACTGCGCCTGATATTTGTGCTTAAGAAGAACGTCATCATCCCTAACAAGCGTTTTAGCAATGGCGGTCTGACAGTGGAGAGGAGCGCAAGCATCCTCCCACTCGTCGAAAACAAAAGTTGAAATTTTTGCTCATTGTTTAAAATTATTCTTATGAGTTAAACGCGTACAGTTGCGTGTATTTTTGTTAATTTTTTTGTCTCCCAGCACCAAACTCTGGTTAGTCCAGCCGTTGACATTGCGTTGTGCAAAATTTCTGACACCATCTTTTCCCCCCCCCTCTCTTTGGCAGTAGGCAGGGCACAAATCTTGCTGTTGTAAACGCAGTAACAAACTTTCGATATGGACGGTGACTGTTTTTCTTTATTCGTTTTTTCAACCTACGCGTCGATGCTTGAATGCATAACTTGGGATCCGAATTAATGAAGATAAATATGAACTGCGCCGTTATCAAGCAATCAAAATAAGCTCGAACGCAGGCTGCAAATTTGAGGAAGGAGTTGGGGGAGGGGAGGTGGCGATTATTATTTTTTTCCGCTCAGGTTTTGAATAAGTGCCAGCCTGGTTCTTGCATCGTCGTTTGAAATGGGTTTGTTAACAGTAGTAAATATTTATTAAAAACGTCAAACGCGATTAGATTGCAGTTTGCAAGTGCGCAGCAGAAAAAAATGTATAAATACAAAAATAAGATTTTTTTTGCACATTTGTGTGCGTTTTGTCGTATTTTGAATGCATTAATTTATGGTGCAGTGCGTGGCCATACTATTAAAAAAATGCATATTTAACGATTTAAAATTAGATTATCACAACAGGATTGTTTGGGGTGTTTTTCGATGAAAATCTCAGTCTCATCCGTGATTTTTTTTTTGTTGTCTTCCTTGAAACCTCTCCAGGCATTCGTTGAGCTCCATTTGTCGTGTAGGTACAGATTAGTAAAGTAGTAATCTTATCAGTTTCCCAACAGCTGTCTGTAGGCGCGCACTGATACAAAACAAAGGAAGCTGTCAGGGCGCCAAGGCGGTGTCATGGTGACAGGACTGCCCAAATTTGAATTCAAATATGCGCGGGAAAGCTCTTTGTGAACTTGAAAAATCAAGAGCAGTGTTAAAAAAATGTAATACATATTAGATCTTCTGTGAACATTTTTATATTAAAACAATGTAAAAAAGTGCACACAGAAAATAAAAAAAAAACGTTTTGTGCTATTTAAATCTGTATTTATTATTATTATTATGTAGTTTTACTTTTCAGTTTGTAATGTTTTCCCCTTCCTTGTCTTACAGGCACCTGCTTCCTCTGAGGTTTGTCTAAAATTAATATATTTTTATATTGTGTTGATGCAGCAGTTGCATTTAGAATTTGTGGGTAAATGCTTGTTTTTGATGTATCGTTTGTATGTTTTTTGCCACTGATACAATATATTTTGTGCCCTTAATTAGGATGATGAGTGTTGTACTTAGTTAATATATTTATTCAAACTCTACTCCCATTTTTATGTATTTTTATATATCTCTCTTTTTTTTGCTTTTGTTTTAACTTACTTTTTGCAACTGCATACTCTTTAAAGGTCATGTATAAACAAAGCTATTAATATTGATGCAAAATAAGACACTGTTTGTTTTAACTTTCACTTCCTTGTGGCTCTACAGCCTAAGAGAACCTCTGCACGGCTGGCATTAGTAAGTTCTTTTTAAACACTATTAAGCATTTTTAGATGTACTCAGTATATTTAATGTGCAGCATCCTGTAGTTTTTGTTAAATGTTCACTATTTTTTGTAAGAAGCAACCACTTGAAATTGAAATTGAAGTAGTCTATCATGTGTGTATTAAATTTTACACTTTACATTTTTTAAGAATATATTAAAGGTTCTCTTACACTCTTACCTGATGTGACATGAGGATGTAGCCCATGATCAAGAAGTTTATTAACTTGTAATAAGCTTTTATTACCTAGGATTTCACGGATCTATATTCTGTTATCTCAAGCTGATTTAAATATCCTCTTTCTTGTCTTGTAGAAACCGAAACCTGCAGCAGTGGAGGCTAAGAAAAAGGCTGTTGCAAAGGTATAGAACCAAAATCTTGCACGCTTACTATGGGGGAACAGCTCTGTAAGATGTTTGCCAAATGTTTGCTTGATTCATTTCTGTGATTAATTTGTTATTATAATTTTATTTTCTAGAGGGCACCCAAAACAAAGAAAGCCAAACCCGCTGAGAATGGGAGCACCAAGGCTGAGGTTTGTTTCTGTTACACTGCAAATTAATAAATGTTAGATTAAACAGATGTTCTTATATTTTCCAGGTCGTTTCTCCTTTTTTTAAATGTTATCTTAACTTATTTGCAAGCTTTAATTGTTATTGAGTTTAGTGCAAAGGTAAATTTGAAAAAAAAAAAAAAAAAGATTAAATGAGTAAAAAAAGAACTAGATATTAAAAAATTGATGTGTATGAGTTCTGGAAACCTGTGAGGCAGTTATTGTTTTATTTGTTCTCATAATGGATAAGTGTTGCAAGGACTCCTTTTAATATAATCAATAAAATTAAATCTGAGTGCAAGAATAAGTTGTCGTGTGACTTAAACAATGCAGTTGACATTGCTGTTGGCGTGTTTTTTGTTTTTCTGTCCGCAGGAGCCCAAGGCTGAAGCCACTGAAGCCAAATGAATAGTGGTTGATGTGCTCACTCTGTGTACTTGGTGATTGTACAGTTTTAAATAAGTATTTTTTACCAAGTTTTATATTACAAATGTCATTTATAGTTTTGTTTTTGGCTTGCACTTGATGTAACAAAATTTTGTTTTCACATTCATATCCATTTTATATCAATTTTAAAAACGGATACCGTCCATATCCTGTAGTCGTGGCATTTTTTAGTTTGTCTAATCCAGATTTGTTTTAAACTTCTAAACAACAGATGTAACAGCTTTTCCAACAAGTTGGATTTTGAATCTAATTGTAAACATAAGGCAGCTAAAGCTTAAAATTTTGCAGGAGAATATGAATTTGCCGTTTATCTCCTTGTAGTTTAATGTTGAACTAATAAAATTATTGCTTTCCAAATGTTTTAAAAACATTGTATGTTGATGTAAAATGCCACAGACAAAAAAAGAATATTGTTATTAGGTCAAAAAAAATGTTTAAGTTTGATGCGTCCCAAAAAAATGGCTGATGTGAACCCAGTCATCTGATAAAAACTTCTGTTAAGTTATGTTTCTGTTTTCTGCTTTTCTGACTCCAATGGTTGATCTTAATGTTCTTGAATAAAAATTTTCAAAATGTCCTTTTTGGGGTCACTGTTGAAATGGAAATCCTCGATGAAGGAACAGAAAAATGGAAATGCTGTGACACGTCGTTGAAAAGGTGATGCAGCGACCTTGAAAAGGTTTCATCATAAACAAACTGCAGGCTCCACCATTTTGGCAGGACATCCATTTTAGTTTACATCCATGGGGTCTCGTCCCTACTTGTGGCTGCTCAGGTATTGCTGTTAGGCTTGGCTTTCTATTTTCAACAGGCTAGTTAATTTTCACACTTCTCTATGTGGAAATGTTACTGGTATAATTTGTAATTTAATATAACTTGTTACTAAATTATCACCCAAGGAATGGCACTTAAAGGTTTTAAATATTTAAGGTTGTCATGTAAATGAAATTTTAAGCAGCTGCTAGTGTTTTTTTGTATCTGTTTTGGGTATATTTAAACTTGTTAGCACTATAATGAGAGAAAAAATAAACCTTAAGGTGATCTCATTGCATTAACCATTAAAATACGCAAAGTGTGACGTGTAAAATGTTTATCGGTAACTCGAGCAATCATTAATGTAGAGCGCTAGAAAAATATTTTATTCAAGTGGAAGTTCTCTCACAAAAGCCTACAACACATGGGCCTTAAAGCTATACACTAAATGAACAAATGCCACATTTGATCACCACCTTAAACACAACAGTGTATTTTACTGTCACCTAAAAACTACATGAACTTAAAGAATACAAAATTTGCCACATAAGTCCAGTAAACAAAAATAATCAGTGTATAGTCACAGATTCATTTATGAAATTATTGCATTTACCTTTAAACTTAAAGGTACCTTTTAATTTTGTATGCTTTTAGCTTGTTCTTTGCTCTTCCACATTTTGTATTGGAGTGAGTTTTAGTTTTCACTTCAATTGGAATATTTTACATAACTAAACATAACTACTGGATGTTGATGTTTCAGGGGTTTACACCTCTGGATATCCTCATCACTGTCTTTGCTCTACAGCACCAGCAGGAGTCAGTGCCACATCACCACAGAGAGATGAGGTGCATATCGTTGTTCCTGCGGGGGTCTCCCTCTCCTTTGGCCTATACAGCTCCTGAAACTCGGTCAAACATGACGCATTATTGAGGGTGCTGACGTATCTCTGAGGATGTCATCCCTTTTTTTAGGCTAGTGTATTAGTGCTTCTATACAGACAAAGCAGCCAATGATAATAATATTCAGATATGGTGCAGGTTTAATCTTTCTTTCTTTTTCTTTCTTTCATTCTTAACAAGCAATATAGAGCAAGGCAAAAGTACAGTTGATTTTATTCGTTTAAATTATTCCAAAAATATGTGTAACAGGATTACCACACTTTTCAGAGTAATGCTCAGTATCATTGTTGAATACAAATCTGTACAAAATACTGGCTTTTGATCTGAGAGACAGATGTTTTCATGGAAATGGAAGGTTGCTCATCTACATCCTATGCGGTGTATTAATGTTTATGCCATGCATCAATTTATTATTATTATTTTCGTCATCTTCTCTAAAGAGATATGCTGTGTTACAGTGGCTTGCAAAAGTATTTGTCCCCCTTGAACTTTCCCACATTTTGTCACATTACAGCCACAAACATGAATCAATTTCATTGGAATTGGAATTCCACGTGAAAGACCAATACAAAGTGGTGCACACGTGAGAAGTGGAACGAAAATCATACACGATTCCAAACATTTTTTACAAATAAATAACTGCAAAGTGGGGTGTGCGTAATTATTCAGCCCCCTTTGGTCTGAGTGCAGTCAGTTGCCCATAGACATTGCCTGATGAGTGCTAATGACTACATAGAGTGCACCTGTGTGTAATCTAATGTCAGTACAAATACAGCTGCTCTGTGACGGCCTCAGAGGTTGTCTAAGAGAATATTGGGAGCAACAACACAATGACGTCCAAAGAACACACCAGACAGGTTAGGGATAAAGTTATTGAGAAATTTAAAGCAGGCTTAGGCTACAAAACGATTTCCCAAGCCTTGAACATCCCACGGAGCACTGTTCAAGCGATCATTCAGAAATGAAAGGAGTATGGCACAACTGTAAACCTACCAAGACAAGGCCGTCCACCTAAACTCACAGGCCCAACAAGGAGAGCGCTGATCAGAAATGCAGCCAAGAGGCCCATGGTGACTCTGGACGAGCTGCAGAGATCTACAGCTCAGGTGGGGGAATCTGTCCATAGGACAACTATTAGTCCTAGTGGCAAGAAGAAAGCCATTGTTAACAGAAAACCATAAGAAGTCCCATTTGCAGTTTGCCACAAGCCGTGTGTGTGTGTGTGGGGGAGACAGCAGACATGTGGAAGAAGGTGCTCTGGTCAGATGAGACCAAAATGGAACTTTTTGGCCAAAATGCGAAACGCTATGTGTGGCGGAAAACGAACACTGCACATCACTGTGAACACACCATCCCCACTGTCAAATATGTTGGTGGCAGCATCACGCTCTGGGGGTGCTTCTCTTCAGCAGGGACAGAGAAGCTGGTCAGAGTTGATGGGAAGATGGATGGAGCCAAATACAGGGCAATCTTGGAAGAAAACCTCTTGGAGTCTGCAAAAGACTTGAGACTGGGGCGGAGGTTCACCTTCCAGCAGGACAACGACCCTAAACATAAAGCCAGGGCAACAATGGAATGGTTTAAAAATAAACATATCCATGTGTTAGAATGGCCCAGTCAAAGTCCAGATCGAAATCTAATCGAGAATCTGTGGCAAGATCTGAAAACTGCTGTTCACAAATGCTGTCCACCTAATCTGATTATTATTATTATTATTATTATTATTATTATTATTATTATTATTGACTCAGGGGGCTGAATAATTACGGACACCCCACTTTTCACTTATTTATTTATAAAAAATGTTTGGAATCATGTAGGATTTTTGTTCCACTTCTCACGTATACACCACTTTGTATTGGTCTTTCATGTGGAATTCCAATAACATTGATTCATGTTTGTGGCTGTAATGTGACAAAATGTGGAAAAGTTCAGAATACTTTTGCAAGCCACTGTAGGTTAGATACCACAAAAAGACAGCGTGCACTGTAAACCACATGGATCTGCATGAAGCCCGGCCAACAATAAGAAGTCCATTAGCAACCACAGAAACAGCAGCTCATAAAACAACTCCGCCATGGGATCCATAATTGGCTGCTTGGTTATATCAGCTGATCTACTTGCCGATTATCTGGGAGGTGAAATGATCTAATGTTTTAATTTTCTGAGCTTTTTAGGCCCCTAAGAAGAGATGATAAAAAAAGTCAGAAGTTTTATCCTCAAAAAGTTATCTCTTAATTACGTCTCCTTTGGTAGTTTGCTTGTTTATTACCAAATATACAAAATTGTTTTCAGCAGATAAAATACAATGAATGTGTTAATGCAAGAAAAAACCCTCCATTCTGCTTGTTGGGATCATATGTGGTTATATATATATATAATGGCCTCCCTACACTGTTAGGTAACCACATATGTCACATCACTTAACTGTTATGTCACTCCTGTGTCAATGCCTGGACGATGCCTTGAAAACTATGTCAGTGGGCAGCACAGACAGCAGGGTGGGCTGCAACAAATCACCTAAGATAAGGGGTTAGACAAGAGGGCGACACTTATTAAACTGCAACTGAAGATGATTAATAACACAATGGAAACCACAGGTATATTTAACCATGCCGCAGCATTTTAAAGTTATAAATCAAATTTAATGAGATAAGCCCACAATTTTTCTGCTCCAGGGCACATATGACACAAAAAGATGGAGAATGAAGTTTTCCTGCAGCTGAAGTAAATTAATAGCTTACTGATTTAAATTACATGTTAACTCAACGTATGCTTTCTCTCCCAGGTAAGGAACGCTCGTGACCCCAGCCACCTCGCACAGGAGGTCATTTATTCAAATCACTGGTTCAAATCCAAATGCAACTGAATCCTTCTTAACCTTATCACCTCCTACACTGCAAACACTAACATAACAGAAATAAAGTTACAGTTGAATTATGTCCAATAATGTGAAATAATGACATTATTGTAAAATAATGTAACATAAAAAAATATCCGACTGTGTTAACCAAAATGACTCAGTGATTAACTACAGTCAGTAAAAGACAGGCTTTCATGTTAAAGCTGATTTAGTTCTGAACTAATTATCTCATCAGACTTATTTCCCTTCTCTACCTCAGTGGTTTTCAAAGGTTTTCCTGTATGTCCCACTTCAAACATGGAAAAGCATTCAGTCCCCAAACCCCAAAATTTCTATCCATCATTAATGCAAAAAAAAAAAAAAAAGAATAAAAAAAGAATAAATAGGTTGTAGAATCTCTCTGCACAACAACACCAGCACCCCTCCACCTTTATTGGTAAAAGTTTCTTCAAAAGTAATATTCATTTGACTTCATATCACTCCATATTAAACCTACAGCGGCTCTGTAGGGCCTGCTCTATAGTTTGAGAAACACTGAGTACCAGATGAAGACAAATCAAGATAACTTATCTCTAAAATGTTTCCAACATTCTTCTAAGGGTTATGCATATTTCATGTGACAAGATATAAGGTCATCAAAATTAGATATGATGACTCTCCTAAATGCCCTCATTTGTAGTGTTTTAGGTCATTTTTCACCCATAATGTCAACAAAAGCACCTACATTTTCAGTCCACCTACATGGCAAAAAGTACCCAGTTTAGAGATCTTTTTTAAGTGTTTGACCTGATATCAGTGTGATTGTTCAGAGTCAAAAAGAAACGTTTAATCCAAACTTGTTCAGATTCTGACTGCCAAAAAAGCAAATTTCACACTAATAACAAAAGCTGAAGTTGAAGTAGATGTTTTAATCTGACAAAAACATGCAATGAAACCAGCATGTAGTGAAGATGATTGTCATTAAACAATCAAAACAACTTTACGTCAGTCTGATTTATAAACGTTTTGCAAATGTCATATACGGTATGGACAACAAACACTTAAAACAATCTACAAAATCAGATTTTTTGTTCTTTCAAAAATTATTTAAATATGAGGGATGTCAAGCATATAGACATTTTTATGCTTTACTTCACAAATTTAATACCAGCCAGCCTATATATTACCACAACCTTTCCGTTTGTTTAGTGTTCAAACCTAAAAATACCCCGAAGCGTATGCTACACATGGCATGTACCTGCAGTCTGTTTTTCTGTTACATAAAACAAATCCATAAAGCGCAAAGACAAAATGTTCCAGCGCTAAATACGCGCGCACATATAGCGGACGAGCCCATTCCTCCTAAACGTGGGGGTCTGTGCATTTCACGTGCACATAGGCATGTCTGTCTCACAGTGCCCCACCCCCCTCCATACCGACCACGTCCCGGCTTCCTATAGACTTTATAAAGTGCCCACAGTGCGCAATTTATAAAAACACACGCAGGCTGACTCTCCCCGTACTGCGCAAACCCCCCGCACAGCTGCAGGTGAGCACGCCGATCTTCAGTCCATACTTATAAAAGAAGAAAAAGGTAAAGACATGAGCGCTGATGATAAATAAGCGTCCACGACGATCACTTTGTGACATAACAACTGGAATCGCCGTGCTGTGTCGGTAAAGCTGTTTGGCACTTTTAATTCGCGCAAACTTAATTCAGATGCGTTTTTGACTTTTCACCACGTGTTCACAAACACGGAGCGAAGATCTTTAAAATGAAAAAAATATATATATATATATATATATATTTGCTTTAAAATGCATTTATAAAGATAGTTTTGGTCTCGCAGAGGTCATTACAAGCCCAGTGAGTTTATGCAACACTGGAAACATCTCCATAGCAAACAGCTGATTATTACCTGAGATAGTGGGCTAATTAACATTGTCTAAAGTTAGAAAGTTGACTGAGTTTGTTGTGGCAGCTTATTGCAGCTGATTATTATTTTTTTTTTTTCCAAAAAAGAAAAACAAAAAAAGTTGTCAGCGTCTTATGAAAACAAAAACTTGCTCATGAAGCAGCGCCTGATGAGCAGTGTGACATTTAAAACGCCTAGAAGGATAGGATCTAACAAACTCATGAGCATGAATAAGGGTGAAGATTTTGGATAAAAATGTTACAAAAGAAATTGTAATCTAAACGGGGGGGGGGGGGGGGGGGGTTAATTTAAATTCAATTCACTGTACAGTATTTTTTTTATGCTGTTTTTTTTATGCTGTCAGTTTGTGTGCAGGGCCAGCAGAGACATTCACTTTTAGATTTAAACAAAGGATTTTTTAATTTTTATGTGAATAACACACAAAACCAAAAATCTTTTTTTTTTTGTAATTAAACATTTGTAAAAGCTTTACGTTTCTTTTAGATGTTTCCGGTTGTTCCATCACACAGGATCTTGTTCAGCAAATCCACACAGGCATGTCAACAATATACTCAATATACTCAATATACTCATGCCATAGTGATGAATGTAGTGGATGACCAGACAATAGAGTGGTTCAACTGCTTGATCACAGTCGTGTTGAGGATTCAGTCCTGAGCTGCTGTTGCATGTCAGGAGATTTTGACTTGGTCGACAGTCCTGCCACACATCTACCTCCGTCCCTTTCATATGTTTCGCTCACTCACAGTAGATCCCCTGCTGCTGGGGGGGGGGATTGAGCTCCAGTGGGCAGTGAATTGTGACATGAGGCGGGACCAAGACTGGAAAAAAGGAGAGTGTACGGGATTTCATTGGCTGTTTAGAATAAAGTACACAGTGTACCCAGCAAATGTTTGCTGGTCCTGGTGAATGTGTGACACTAATCCAGACTGACACCGTTCAGGTTTTAGTACCGATATTTGTGGGAAGCATGAAAAGATGGAGTCAACCTCTTCACGTTTCCCCCCCCAGCTTTTACTGTTCGAAAGGGGAGATTTCTTTTGTGCGTTGTGTTGCATTTTTTGGGTCTACTAATTAGACTGAGGCCAATAGGGAACACATCAAGATAGGATGTCCAAGAATGCACTAAATACTCTCGTGTCAACATGCCTCAAAGTCACTATCTGATTCTGTTTGGTATTTTTGAAACGTGGTCAGAAGTGACATGAAACCGGGAAACACCCTATTAACCATTAAGACTTCAAACAAACATGAATACTTCACAGATGAAGGGCATGTAGCAAACCCCTCCTAAACTCTGACTCAGCTGCTTATCTACGCTCGGAAGCTCCTTGTGTCTTAAGATTCTTTCCCACGTACAAGCAATACATGTATATGAGGGTGTGTGCGTCTGTGAGTGACAAGATGCAAACATTTGAGTTCCTGGGAATTAATGGAAATTCAGCAGAATATCCTCATCGGATCAGTTTGGAAATCTCAATTGAAATTGCAGCAGTGATAGAAATTAGTCATTAAGAAAGGTGTTGAACTACAGGTTAATTAATACTGGAAATTTAAACCCTTAAAATTAATGTCATGTACTCTCATGTCAGAGGCTACATGATTATAAACAACTGTGTTCTTGGTGAAATGAGAAAATTATGTAACGCAAACAGTCACAGCAGGAAATTAAAACACACTTAAATTAACAAATGTTAACAAGAGGAAATTATGTCCCAAGTTTCCAACCTGCACTGCTATGAGCTTCTTGATGGGCCTCCCGATGGTCTATGACATTTAATATTTGCCCTAATTGGAGATTAAATATCCACAGCAAGCTGGCTATGTAACAAACTAAACTTTGACATGTGACCTCTGAGATGGAACTGTTTTGCTGTCTTTCGATTTGCTACTATTCTCTTTACATTTTGTTGACTAAGTGAGCAAATCCTGTCCGGCAGTTCTTGTTTTGGAAAGACTGTGGAAGGGGTGTGTGAGGGTTTTTTTGGGGGAAAGCAACCCACTGAGAGTAATGCGGTGTGACAGCGGTGAGTCTGTGTTGGAAAGGGGGCGTGTGCTCGTAGGCGAGCCTGAAGATCTGGTTGGGCAGGGGCTGTATAAAAAGGCGGAGCGCAGTGCAGAAGCTCTCTATAGTTCAAGTTCATCACGGTTCGGCATCTGTTATGGGTTTTTAAGCTGAGAAGTAGAAGGTCCCGCTGGCCAGTTGGAGTGAGAGTCTCAACGTTGTTTTTTGGAAAGGTGAGAACTCCCCCCCAAAGCGGTTTTTATAAGACACAAGGACCAACTCTTAAAGCTTGGATTATATTTTCCTTTTTTCTTTTCCTAAGGGATGTAACTCCAACCAGGTTGGCGCATTAATCCTTCACATACTGAATGTCTTGCCTTCTCCACAATCCCTTTCCTTAAAATTCCCACAGCCTGCAGCGCAGATGCATCTCAGAGAAAAGTCACTTTGCTCTTTCTTTATGAAGCAAACACTTGTTGGTTTGCTTCTTGTAAGTCAAACCTTTTTGTGCATCCTTATGCTGAGGTGGGATTTTTTAAATTTTTTTAAGATGACCTAATGTCTAACCATCTCATATCCTCACACCTTACTCCACTTTGTAGAGTCTTTTCCCTTTCTGGTGTATTTTATTTTTATTTCTCAAGCTACATTTTTTTTTTTTTAAATGTATTTATTTTTTTAAATGTCTTTGTTCGACTATTAGTATCCAGTTTGTTTTAAACCAGCCCTCGCATCTGTCACATATGGGATTGTCCATATGTGAATGAACGACACTGTCTTTCTCTTTGTTGCGTCTGTTTCTGATGCAGCTTGAATAGAGGCTCTGTTGCTCTGGTCCAAACATCATAATTTAATAAAGAGGTGGTGCTGAGGGGCATTCCTGGTAGAAAGCAAAATATGAAAAAAATCTGTGCCAAGAAGGGCAAATCAAAAAGGATTCCAGATGTGAAACGATGGATTTAAGCACAAAGAAAGTGCTTCTCTGTACACATGAGCGTTTTTTGTACCGTGGCTTCAGGCAGGGGATGTACCTTCCTCACGCATGGATCAGATGCTTTAGCTTTTTTTGCAAGCCAATCTTCTACTCTCCATCTTTTGGCAACTACATCTCATTTTGAAATTCAGATCTTTGGTTATCTCGTGCTTTTCTAAAAGTCGATTAATCCCAGACTCTCAAAACACAAATGGAAATCCTGATCTTGTTGTTTTTTTATGTATTAATATTTCAAATTTACTTCTCCGTAGGTCTTGAACCAGCCCAGCTCTTGCATCAGCTTTAACCCACCTCACACCCAGTTAGCAGACATGATCATCAGACTGGGCAGGCTGACACCTGGATACTTCCGTCTCCTCCAGGTATGGACTTCATGTTCTGTCACTTTATTAATGAACATATTATTGATAGATACTTTACACTGATCTCCATCCACTGAGTCATCTGCAGGAGTAATGTGGCTTTTAAAATCCTTTCAAAAACCCTCTTGTGCATGCTTGATTGGACTTCACCTTTATCCCCCCTTTGGTCACCCAGTATTCATATCGTCTTTATTTCATGCTTACATAAGCATTTACATTCGCTTTAGACGAGGGGCTCAGTGACCCACAATCTGCTTTCAACGCAAACGTAATTAGGGGTGACACTAATCATTGTGATATCATATACTCTCGGCTTCTTTTGTTCCACCCGCTGTCGGCATAATCCACGCGTCACTTGTGTTACTTCGTACGTCTCGTTAGCTGTGGACATTTTGTGTTTGCTTATGTGCGCTAATTTGGAAACAAAGCCTTGTTTCTATACCAGAAATGATAAATGTGTCAGGGTTTTGTATTAGGTTTGACTAGTCTGACAGAAAACTTGCTTTGTTAAAGGAGCTGTACTAGAGAAGGGCAGCTAAAGGGCGTACGAAAGCACAGACGGCATTTTTTTGATACTGGTTCTTCATTTGTGTACATTTGCTTTATGTTGCGCCATTACGTAACGTAATTCTAAATCAAACTATTATGGGCTATCTAGCAGTTGGATGTTAGATTTTATTTTTAAAGATAACTGGTTCTTTCACAAAGACATGAAACAGCCACTTAAGCTTGTTATTAGGTATTTGTGTTTTACACTGTGGTTCATAACAGCATTTTTGAGAAATCTACTTCAACCACATATTGACTACTGTTGAAGATGAACAGTGAAGTGAAAAATCAAGTGTGGAAGCTCTGAAAGTATTTGCTGGTTATGCTCCCTTGTTGGCTGCAATATCTAAGGATAAAAAAAAACAAAACTATGAACTTCTAAAAAGTTACAGCTAGCTCTGAAAACAAATGGTATTTGTGGGCTTTGTCCTCTTACTGGAGGCCACATCTTGCCACGTATATTCTTTTTAACGAGTGAAGGATTTTTAAATTTCCGAAGCCGTATAGGAATTCAAATGATCCTGGAGGTGGCTGTACATTCTGAAGCTGTTTACAGTACACACCATCCAATGTAGGCATCACTTCCTAGTATTTTCATTCCTGGTATAGTTCCTTTTTACTTCTTGTTCCTCTTTGACTAAAATCTCTTAGTCTTGTAAATTTTTAATCACTGTTTCTGAACATTGGGTCACATGGCACAGAGCTGTGGAACTGAAGTTGCAGATGTTGGGCTTTTTTTTTTTTTCTTTATGAAGTATGAAGTTTTTTGTCCACTGCTCTCTGACCTCTGACCTTTTCCCCCTTCTCTGCAGAGGCAAGTAGCAGGTCAGGTGCAGGCGCAGCCACAAGACCGTACTGTCAACCAGATAGCCATGATGCTGGCCATCATGGGCCTGAGTTTGTCTTACTACAGTGCCAAACAGATGACGGAGAAGGTGAATGCCCAGCCTGCACCCTGAAGAGGCTCGACTGCCGGTGCCATTCGTCGAAATAATGGATGAACCAATGACAAGTGATGGCGGTGGAGCGAGGAAGTAGAAGTCGAGACACAGCAGTGTTTCTGGGGACCGAACTTTTCTCACCTCACAGTCATAATCACACTTTGAATTTCTGGGATCCCTCACTTACCACGTGCAAAACTTTCTGACCGGGCACTGAGTGTTTTCTACTCTTTCTGTTGCCAGGACTTTCAGGATTTATTGGGATGGGTCACTCTGGGTCATGTTTGGACTCTTTTCTGTAGACTGGTTTGGGTGGGTGATCAAAACCTTGACAGCTAATTGGACCTGACTATTGGTTATTACCAGGTTAGATGCTTGCAGAATGCTGTCAGTGCTGTTCTGAGCTATAAAAAGCAGAGAAACCTAAACTGTGAAACAAGCTTGTTCAAAAGGAATTTAATGATATGAGCAGTAATGCCTTTTTAAGGGAATGCTAACTGCAAGTGAAGTTTACCTGGTAATGAAGGGAAGACGGGCTCAGAATGTGGATAAAGGGTTTAAAAATGTAGCTTTTGAAAAAAAATTTTTTCCTTTAACCCAAAGAACCTTGCATAGCCCTGTGAACAGGGCTATGTCTATACACAGATGTCTATACACCAATTGGCCACAACATTTTAAAGTTTTGTAGGTAGGTTCTCCTCACGTTGCTGAAACCACAGTGGCTGGACGTGGATTCTGTGACTGATGCTCGTTCCACCTTGTGTTCGTTAAGTTGTCCCCAAGAGTTTTTGCGGCACGTCGGAGCGTATCGCTCTGCTGGGGGGAGTCTGCTGCTGTGGGGGGATGCCATTAATATGAGGTAGTGCGCTTGGCCTTCAACAATGTTATTAAAACTAGGAGCCAAGTCAGAACGTAACACTGTAAGCATATGATCGAAATGATGTTAATCCTTTCACCTGCCAGTGGTTTGAATGTTGTGGCTGATCTGTGTTTATAAAATTGTATCTGCCAGGTGTCTGAGATTTAAGTGAATATTTGCACAGAACTAAAGAAACATGTACATGTTACAGTGGATATGCAAAGGGACAAAACTCTACTTTTTTTCTGGTTGTGATTTCACTGTTTTAACAATACTTCGTGAAGTCCTGTGTGTGCGACTACCTTGGTTAGCACCCTGGCTAAGAACCCTCCTTCTGGGATGTACTCATTTTAGTGCAGACTTTACTGAAATGCATGGTTGTGCAGAACTTTAATCCAAACAAATCTCACGAGTCCCTTTTGTTTTTATGAATGTATCACTTTATTTTCGTATTGACTTAATAAAGCTGTGAATATTTTAACATGTGCACTTTGATTTATTGAAAGAAAAAAAAATTGTTCTCGGCACAGTTTCTTCTGAAATTAAAATGGTGGCGGCAGCGTGCAAACCGCTGTGAGGTTGGCACAGGGAGCTGCACAGCTACAGCATTTCCTGCAACACAGACTCGTGTCATCTGCACGCAACAGGATGTGGCCACTCATATGTAATGTCTCCCTTTTTAAATGAGGCAGCTATATTTTTTTTCTTTGCCTGCTAGTGCAATCTAATGTTATGTATACTTGTGGTTTTGTAGATTAGCACGCTAGTCAGTTGGAAACCTATGCAATACATGCATTTGCATGTTGAAAAATGCAGAACGTATGCTGGAAACAACCAAGTCTTTGAGCTCCAGTTTTCTGTTGTCCTTTATACTGAATCTTGGATGATGGTCAAAACAAAACCTTATAAACCAAAATCTTCATTATAACATGGTGGAAATGTTCAAGTTCCTCAGCAGAGGTGTGCTGGCCATCGGTCAAGTGCAGCAAAATGTGACAGGTTAGTCACACAAAGCCGACCCCTCAGTGTCTTGGTGCTCGATTTGTGCCATGCTACATACAACAACAAATGTGAGTGCGCTACATTTGCAATTGCTTTTCTGCACGTTCTCCCTTTCTCTTGCAGGGTGTGGAGGGTATAAAGTGCGCATGCCTGCTCACAGGCTGATGTGATGCCCTGTGACAGGCTGAGAACTCGTTGGGCGCCACGTGCACCCTCTGCCCCTGCCATTAGCTCCTCCTCCCCACGTTACTGGGGAAAAATTTCACTGATGCTAGCATCAGGACACGGCCTTTAACGAAGAGCACCTATTGGTTGACCGGTGATGCGTCATCAAAATCGGTTCTGAACCACAGAGACAAAAGAATGGGGATAGGGTCATCGGTAGCGAATGTGGATTGGAGGATGATTATTTGGGATGGAGGTTGGGGGTGGGGGGGCGTCCTCTGTTTTAACAACTAACAAATCTTAATTAAAGGCACTTTGGATTACGCTCAGATAAATGACCCCAATATTCAAAACCAAGTGAAGTTATTTAGAAGAAATAGCTTTGCAGACATTTGTTTTAGGGCAGAAATATATTCAGGAGTTGGTCACATTCAAAGCAGTAGTGCAAGAAATTTAAATGGACTGTGAGGCTCATCCTCAGATAAAAAGAAACTTTTATTATGAGTTCAAAATCTCTCAGAAAGATGAACTCCACTTATAGGTACATGATATTTCAGTCATGAGCTCATCAAGTATATATTCATTCTCTCATATTGCTAGTGTTTTTTATGGGTTTCACTCTTGAGATCACAGGCAGTGTGTTTAATTTCACTACATTTTTAACACGATATGCAAAGAAGCTAAAGTGTGTTATTCCTTTTTAAAAAAACAACTAAACCTCTTGTTCGAGGCTTCCTTTAAGACTAGATCTTGTTATGAGTATAAAGCTAAAGTGTAATTTTGTTGTATCTTAGGCTAAGGGCCTTTGAAGACCCCCTGTTCGGTTATTTTTAAAGAAACAGATAACACACATGAGTTTATGGTAACTAAGATACTAATGCTAGAAGGAAATAGTCTAATAAATATTTTATGAGAAATACCTACTGACACAAGTAGGTGTGTCTTGTGAATTTCTAGTTAGACACTCTCAGGTTAGGAAACTGCAAAAAAGAATCTGAAGCCACAATTCCAGCTAACAGTTTCAACCCAAAAACCAGTATTGTAACTATAATTCCAGGCCTCATTATCTTATTTAGCTTATACACTGTATATAAAAATAAATATAGCCAATGTAACTTTACACTGATGTCTCAACAAATATATTTGGACTTTTTTTGGTGCCATTTTAGGAGAGCAAATGGTGAAATGCTAAGTTATCAGCTAATGCTAGCAAGCACGGTTAGAAAACTGCACCCATAGACTGTGTCTATGGGTGGATAGCACAGACAGAGATACCTGCTAATTTGTGCTAAGTGACAAATAACATACTAGAATTTCAGTCATGAAAACAAAGTTTTGTTGTAAAAGGCGCCAGCACCAAAACCCAGCTCTCAGGTCCAATTTCACGGCAATGAAGCCTAGCAAACAGCTGCTGGCTACAGCTGCTAGTGCCAGCACTCACCTGTCAGTCAAAGCAGCCACTCCTCGAAGTTTAAGTAATAAAGTTCAAATGGGTGAGGTATACCCTGGTGACATTTATCAAGAAGTGGTAAATGAGCTGTGGAGACCCAAACTGGTCTCTGGAGATGGCTGTAAACATGTTTCTCTGCTGTAAATGAACATTTTAACACAGGAGTCACCAGGGTCTTTTTTTTCTGGTTGCCCCGCGATTGGTGATTGTCTTCAAGACTTGAAACATCACAGCAGAAATGAAATGTTGAATGCAGAAGTGGTGCATCATTAAATAAATCTTAAATTAAAAAATTAAGCATTATTATTAAAAACTTATCATTTAAAGTTTGCAACAAGTTGGATGTCTGGATGTAGCTGGTGCAGAAATGTAAAGAAATGCTTGTAATTAAACTATATTATAGTCATTATAGGCTGTGTTGCACCATAAACCTCTTTTGTGCTCAGATATTCCTTGCAGATTTATTAGAACGTGTGAAAACGTGTAAACACAAAGCTCATCACAGTGCAGGGAATGTGCGCAGACCACGTCAGGTCACATCTATGGCAAAGTCAGGCTGGGGAGACGCAGCATGCACGTGACTGGCTGGAGCATGTGCTGGATGGGGGTTCACTGTGGGGTGGCCTCTGGCCGGGGAGCCACTGTTTTGACTCGAACGTGCAGACTGCAGAGAACTCCGTGTCTCTCACATGCCACACACTCCCATCCTGCAGCACACCATCAGCATCCATTTTTATCTGGTGCCCCACTGAAGCCTTCAGTCTATTTATTTTTGGGTCACCATAAAATCTAGTATTTTTTTCATAAAAAAAATTAAGAATTATATTTATAAAAAGGACCTGTTCATTTTTTAAATAAAAAGACCTGTTTAAAAATGTAAAGTGATTGATAGAAAACTCACCTATTTTGATAGGTTAACAATAGAAATTAATGTCTCTCTATCTCAGCCCTTTAACCTTCCTGGTCAGTGATGTAGGACGTCATGTTCTGTCTCTTAATCGCTCTCTGCTTTTTTTTTTTTCCCTGTGGATCACATTTGGTTGGGATTTACTGCAAAGCTGCTTAACGCTCAATTTGAGGGCTGTTTGTTTCTCTGTTTCTGGGCTCAGATGTTTTGTGTTTTTTACCCACAGGGTTTATCATCTTTGTGCTTTTATCACCTTTATGTGATGCCACTCCTTATAGAGAACTATATAAAGAAACCCGGGTCTCGACATCTGCCGAACCTGTTTTTAGTGAATCAGTTTCACACCAGTGGTTTTTTACGTGCAACCCACTGTAACAAAGCACATAATGTATAAGAATAAAGGAATTGAAAGCAACTAATATCACATCTCAATCAAAATTAACAAATTTATTTATGAATGGGAGGTCAGAAATCAGTTTACTACTATGGTGAGCTGTAAAATTGTCCTTTGGGTAGCAAAAGGAAGGGTCTACCTTTGGCAGGGGTGATAGGTTAAGTCAAAGAATTAGGACAGTTACCCACCCTGTGTTATAGCCTGCATATACATGCTTATACATGCTTATCAGGACAGTCTGAGATCTGTAACAGTCCAAAGTGTTGACTTGTCAGATCAGGAATCGCAGGGATCAAAGCATTTTTTGATGATACTGTAAATGCAGTGTTTATGCTTCAATGAGCACTAAAATTGAAGTTAATCTTACTATGATGATCATAGTGTGAGTTTGTATGTAGCCTATTTCCTTGGTGGGTCAGTGTGAATGAAACACAAATCCAATTCTTTGGATTTTCATCTATATTATGTTCATTTCATTATTCAAAATTTGTATTCAAGATGGAATTTTGTTTGAGTCACGATAAAACGAAAAAATATAAAATGAAGAATACAAAAAACTACCACAGGCTTGTTTAGATAACTTCAAGAGACGGTTAGACTTGCTTCTAGGAAAGCTTTGATTGCAAGTTAGATTTTACTGGCAGAGGAGAGACACCAAGCGTGTTGCGAAAAAGCAACACTGATTAGTCAGATCTGTTTAGTTGGATCTGAAAAATCATTTTGGTTTGGAAAAAATAATACAATAAAGAGTAAATTATGCTGTTGGTGTGAACAGTTGCATTAACAGTAGGTGAGTCTGAAAAATATTTGTAATGCACGAAATAGTCGTACGGATTTTACCCGTCCGGTGCGTAAAGGCCTGAACATGGGATGAACAAACGTGCTAATGAGCATTAGTGTGTTGAAAATATGTTTCGGACTCAACCTAATTTTAGTGCAGCTTTTCACACTCACTGGTAAATTTACAGGAAGAATTTTTTTTTGAAAAAAAGCTAGATTTTTCTTTTTTTTCGCAAGTGAATAATCAGACTGGACCAATCAGCACCAGTACTGAAAAAAAATCATGCAAAGATCATAAAATCGTCTCTTTTGACATAGCTACGTATGAAAATGGCAGTGATACAACTTGATTGAAATTCTCCCCAGCTGCTGTGTGCTCGTGAGATTTGATGAACCCAAGTTTGCATCAGAAAAATTCAGAACTTCGTGTCTTTTTTTCCGCAAGACTTTTCACGTCTTAAGGCCTCGATTGTGGCTTGTACACAGGAAGTGTTGTTCATGTCTTGTTTCTTGGGGACACTCATATGGAATCACAGTTCTTTTTGAAATCATAGGATTAAGCTGTGAACACAGAGATATGATTTTTATTGCTGACAAAAGTTACATAGTTTTGATTCTAATTTTATTAAAACAATGTTTATTTTTTTAATCTAGAAAGAAACTATTTTTTTTACACAGGCTAAATCTCACCAATCGCAATCCTTTCCTGATATAAGAATATGATTGAGTTTAGTTTCAAAATCCGCAACTTTTCAGATGTTTCACAACAGAGCACATGGGGATGTGACGTGCCACGGAGTGTGCCATGCAGAGCCTGCTGCAAAACTCAGAAGGAAATCACTGAATGTGGAACCAGAAACTTGTTACACCACAACTTTTTCACACTGTCACACAAGTTCGTGCCTGCACTGTCACAGAAAGATAGGATTTAACAATCCAGGGTCTCTGTATAATTTTGTTGCAGGGCTGTAAACAGCTTCATCATTAAGTTATTATAGATGTGTAGTAAAATGGTACAAATCTGAGTCTGGAAATGTAAAGTGACAACCTCTGTGATTTGTTGGGAACGTTTTAGTCGTTTAGAATATAACTGATTTATTTTAAAGAATTATTTTAAAGATTTATTTTTTATTAAACCGAGTTCAGACTGTTCCTTTTGTTGATCAAATCCACAGCCAGAGATTGTTGTTTTAACCCCAACATGGTTTGATGAGCACAGTTTGTGTATGAGGGCAGCAGAGCCACTGAGCTGCTGATTTCCTGACTGTATTGCTGGGGAATGTTTGTGAGAATTCCTCAGAGCCAGAGCTGGAAATAGGCAGCGGTTTGGGAATTACACACTCTCGCTCGCTCTCTTTAAACGGTGCATACTCTCATTATCGTCTCCCTCTGAGAGTTTTTTTTGTCATGTGAGGTTTCACAGATTATTACTGCGGAGATAAAGGCGCTTTCATAGATTGTCTTTTATGAAAACTGCCTATTTGTGAGCTTTATGTGTTGCTTTTAATCGATTTATAAGTGCAAATGTTTCTGTAAGTCTATTTTCTTGTAGATTATTATTTTACTTTGCCTACTTTATCTTATTTTTCTTATATAGTAAGTAAGTAAGTAAAGTATATTTATATAGCACCTTTCACAGACATGTGTCACAAAGCTCTTTACAAGGTAAAAACACAATACAGAGAAATGTAGACATGTTTTTCTTCTCTGTTTTTGAGTTATAGCTAAGGTGAGCCGAATGTTTTACAGTCTCAGAGCTAAGCTCATGTTTCCCAGCTATATGTTAGCAATTGATATATACGATCCTGAGGGCATGCCTTTGGGCCTTGTTACCTTCTTTTCAAAGTTATGACATGACACATGACTACACCGCTCTTGTTTTACCATTTTTAACTTCTCTTGAAAATACACAGTTGATTTAAAGCTAGAATTTATCTGCAACTGATTTGAAGAATACACAAATGTATAAATGAAGTAGAGCGTTTTGGCAGAAAAGCTAGTTAATGGTAATGTGATGATTATCTTGGTATATATTTACACATGTAATTACCAGACTGTGTGGCCTTAGACATTTAGATTCGTTATAAACAAACACAGCAAGAACTGGCAGTGTGCCGGTTATTTATGCAGTGAGTTTGGGTTAGATGTCTTTGCTTGGTCATATTTGGGCATTTACTACTCATTTGTTCTCAGTCTGTGTCCAGACTTTCATGATAGGCTGAGGATTTTTGGTCCAGAAACATACTTTACACGAAGACATACTGTGATCTTATTTATATTAGAGAACAAAATGCTTTAGCTTAAAGTTTGACATGTTTTCCTGTTCAGAGACTTTCCCAGTGCCATACAATGGGAGAAATAATTATTTGATCCCCTGCTGAATTTTTCTCACTTTTGTGAGAGTAAGTGAGCAAACCCAAGTTTGCTCGATTACCAAGAAATGAAAAGTCTCTAATTTTATAGTATTTCCATTTTAATCGAGAGAGACAGAATATTTACCAGACGTCTGGAAGTTAAAAATTTTCACGCAATTTTTTAAAAATTGATCTACATGTCACTGAGTGAAAAAAGTATTTGTTCCCCGTGCAAAAAAACGAGTTAATACTTGGTGGAGAAACCCTTGTTGGCAAGCACAGTGGTAAGATGCTTTTTGTAGTTGGTCTCCAGGTTTCCACTCAAGGGATTTTGGTCCACTCATCTTTACCAAGTTTCTTGGTTGCTGCTTCGTAACTCAAAGATTTTCTATAGGATTGAGGTCTGGACACTCCATGACCTTAATGTGGTTCCTTCTTTAACCACAACTACTACCCTGCCTAGACCTCTTGCCTCTCCATTTCAACCCTATATAAAATTTTCTAGATCTGCCACTTGTTTTTAGTCATTGTCTCGCTGGAGGACTGATCCTATCTGTTCTGACTGATAAAGGAGAGTCTTGTCCAAAATGTTATGGCAGCTGGCACCATCCATTGGCCGCTCAAGGCAGTGGTCATCCTGTATGCTTAGCAGAAAAAGAATCCCAAACCTTAATGTTTCAATCTCCATGCTCGACAGTAGTGATGGCATTTTGGGTCATACCCAGCTTCTCTTTTTCTCAAAAAACAGTGGATCGAGTTCATGCCAAAGAGTTCAGTTTTGATGTAATCTAACCACAGCAATTTCTCCCGAAACTTCTCTGAATCATTTATGTTGATTGACAAACAGGCCTAAGACAGGCTTGTGCCTTCTTAACAGGGGGACCTTGCGGGCACGGCAAGATTTCAGTCCATTACGGTGTTACCGATTGTGTTTTCAGTGACTGTGGTTCCAGCTGCCTTCAGATTATTAAAAAGCTCCTCCTGTTTGGTTTTGGGCTGACCCACCAGCAGACTTTGTATGGAGCTCCAGGCCAAGAGCGATTGATAGTCATTTTATATTTCTTCCATTTCATTGCACCAACAATTGTCAACTTCTCACCAAGGTTGGTCTAGTAGCCCACTGAAGCCTCGTGAAATTCTGCTGTCTTGTCCTTGACGTCCTTTGACAACTCTTTGGTCTTGCCCATGGTGGTGGAGAGGCTGGAATGGGGGTGTGCTTTATGCACCTAGTGAGTTGAGATCAGGGGTATCTGTAACTGGTTGATTGTAATTCTGGCTGGGTTGTAGGGGATCAAATACTTATTTCCCTCAATGACGTGCAAATAAGTGTATAACTGTTATGTTATGTGTTTTTTCTGGATTTTTGGTTGAT
The DNA here is from genome assembly GCF_056152115.1 of Neolamprologus brichardi. Classification (NCBI taxonomy): domain Eukaryota; kingdom Metazoa; phylum Chordata; class Actinopteri; order Cichliformes; family Cichlidae; genus Neolamprologus; species Neolamprologus brichardi. The sequence goes on along the minus strand of NC_142114.1, from coordinate 22,187,600 downwards.
ATCCTGCCTCTCTCCATTAAAATAAAACTACCATTAAAACAGAGACTGCTCAAATAATTATTTCCCCTGTTATTTCTACCTCCTGAATCAGGCTAAAATTTAAGTCCTACATTGACTTCTGTGAATTAATAACAATGTCCAATCAATTTTCACTGTGTCAGCTGTTTATACCTGCATCTTTATGGACTTTAATCTATGTGCTTGCATGCTGGAGTGTGTATTTACTGTACATAACAAAGCTGTAGTCAAGAACAGCTTTGTAACTTGGCTTACATTAAATGTCTTGTTTTCCCTGCCACACAAGTCGATCATGTCCAAACGAAAGACACGCTCCTCTGTTATCTCCCCGGCCCCTTCCCCATTTCCTTTTCTGTCACTGCTATACCACACAGCACCTGATTTAGTTCCAGATACACCAGTAGCTGTTCCAGAGCTCCACGCCCAACACTGCTATAAAGAGAATTCAGTGTTGAATGATAGCTGTTACGTCCTAATCCCCTCGTCTCATTCCTCTGATCCCCTGATCTTTCCATCTAATCTTCCAATGGGAGCAGCCCCCTCTACCTCTTCACTGATACTATTAACAGGCTATCGCAGGTTAATTTTGGAGGCAACATTTAAAGACAGGTGTGCATGGATATCTGAGAGGCGGGTGTTGCAAAGGCATGTGGTGCTGCGTACGAATGTCGATTGTAAACTGCGAAGTTACATGTACTTGAAACCGCAAGGACACCCAGCACCAGAAAATTTACTGCCAATGCTCGCTTGTGAACTTTTCTGGATTCGAATGGTGCCTCGACACCCCAAAGAGCTGTCAGATAATTGATGGAGGTTTGGCAAGGGTGAGCGAAAGAAGTTTGAGCTCCATCATATGAGGTCATTTGGCTCGATTGCATAACATGATTCACAGATCTGTCATGTACACTGGTCATTTATTTATGCTTGCAAACATGCTGCCATATAACCCCTCACAGCAAGCATATTTATATATGATCACATCTGCTCACACACACACGTATGTGTTACTGTATATAAAAGAAGCCAGACCTTTTCCTATATTGCTTTTTAGTGCAGCTACAACCAATTTCATGATCTGTGTGCATCTATATTTCCATCAGAGGTTTACATCTGCTTTAAATCTTTGAATGAATCTTTTGACTCTTCATGTATGACTGTGAATGTTTTTCTTCTTGGCCAATAACTTCAAATTCTTGTTAAGCGAAACAGCAAGCCAGCTGCAGGGAAACTACCTTCATCCATGCATTCAAAATCTGGATTAACCGCTTCACAGCCGGTTTGAACAGGTTATATCTAGTAAAAAAAAGTATAAGCGGGCATGCGTCTATAATATACAGTTAGACAAAAGGGTTGGACTTTCTCACCAATGTCCTCAGGGGATTTTGTCAGTGTGTAAATAACAAACTGTTGCATGTACTGTACAATCATACATAAATATATGAGCATAGACGTGACTACGAAAATATTACTGAATCAAGCAGGTTTCATAGAGATTCAGTATATCTGAAATACATTAGGTTAAAAGTCTTGATTGCGATTTTCATGGTTGTCATGGTTATGATTGTGCAAGGAAAAACCTGTGTGGATTTAATTGCAAGAGAACCATTTTACTAGGAAACACCCCTGTCTTTCAACACTGAGTCATATTTCAAAGGTGTTTCCCAGCTGTCATTTCACAATGCACCAAACCTTTTAAAAAGTTAATGAACTGAAGTTTCGAATCTGAACTCTTTTTATGTGGAAGTGTGGTTTCTGCTTTGCCTTGCTTAAATAACTGAGGTTCTCTTTGAAAAAGATATCATCTGGATGGTAGTACATAGTGTATCAGTATATTGTTTAACACCTTTGCAGATGTGGAAGTTGGCCGTGTGCACTAAGAGCCACACCAAAACAGTTTGCAGCTTTGGAACTGTGATGTTATTTACTCTTTTTGATAAAATAGGTTACTTGGGATTAGAGCTGGGTTCATTTCCACAGGTACTCGTACACACTGGACTGGTCACCAATCAATCACAGGGCCAAAACAACACACATCCACTTACTCTCACATCCACCCCTAAAACTAGTTTAGGTTCTCAAATGAACCTAACGGGCATGTCTCTGGACTGTGGGCGTAATTCCCTGTGCAATTCACAGGGAACACATTCAAGCTGCAAACAGAAAGGCCCAATCTGAGCAGGATGTTGTGGTAGATGACAGTGCTAAATTCTGTGCTACTGTGCTGCACCGCTTAACTGTCTCCACACTTCCTCATTTGTGGAATATGATTAGACTGCAAACTGTGTGCTTTTTCAAATGCTATGCCCTTTGCAATCACTACATGTTCTGCTAACTGTGAAATCTACCTGCAGCATTGCACAAGTAATGAGAAAGTTAGAGGTGTACTTTCTTCAGAAGTGTCCTTTTGTATGCATTTTTGCTAAGTTGTTAAAAAAAAAGTGCTACAAATAATCTTGAGAGTTCTTATGTAAACCAGGAGCTTGATGCCAAAATGACGATGATGGAAACATAACGACAATACAAGCTTGTTTTGGAAGGTAAGAAGAGCTTTGAAAGGGCATTTTATTGTGTGTTACACAACTGCTGGCACGACAGGAAGCCACTGCACTGAAACTCACACGCCTGCAGATCCTTGTAAAAGAAACATGCAATATAGAATACAGAAAAACACGCCGATGCACAACTTTATTGTTTAAGCTTATGCAACTCACCACGCCTTACTAAGAAGCCATGTGATATATTACATTTACATTTAGCCATGTTTTCATTTGGATAAACAAAGCGTGCATTTTGACCCGACTCATTTTAGGAGGTTAGAATGTTTTATAAGACAATTATAAATTATTAGGATCCTTTCAACAAGAAACGTGTAGTTTCTTTCTTATAAACATCCACTAATTTGCTCAAACAGTGTTTAATTTTTCATGATTTTTTTCATGTATTTCCCCAATTTGGGAAGATAAGCTGTTTTGATTTTTTAGTAACCCTTCCTCAATATTCTGTAAAAAAAAACTTTTACATATTCAAGCATTTAAGAGTTAATCAGATGAAAGTAAGAGACTTTGAGGGAAGTCAGTTGGTGGCTGAATTATGTACGGCTACCTCTGGCAGAGACAGTTAGCTTAGCTGTAATGAGTGGAGATGGAGCTACCTAAAAAAAATCATTTGGTAAGTTCATTAATTGACGGGGAATATTTAATTTACTATTTCCTGCAAAAAAGAGGACAGTTTTACACACGTGTCTTATGTTTTGGCCAAGCAGCAACTTCATTTCTAAAAAAATTAGGCTAATGGGATGAAAGTTGAATGTTTACTTGAGGCTCCAAAAGTGAGTCAACCCCCACAGAATGAACATATTTACTGTTATCCTCCGGGCCTTTTGACCTGGGGATTTTAGTTTCCAGAAATTGAAGTCTTGTTTATTTTTAAGTATCTTTTGTTTACTTCTTTTTTTTTTTTTTACATTTAGCTTTTGATTCTTGGTAATTTCTTAGTATCAAAAGCCTTTACTTCTTGTTATCGTTTATATTTTTCCCCTCTGTCTCATCTCCCTTGTGTCTTCCCCTTTGTCCAGTCACGGCCTGTGTGTCCTTGTTTCAGTGTGGTTGTTTTTCACTTCTTATTTTGCCTCCTGTTTCTTTATCACAATTCCTTTAACTGCATGACTGTCCTCACCTGTGTCCCGTTACCCTCCTGTGTCCTATATCCTGATTACCTTGTGTGTGTGTGTATAAATAGGCCTGTTCTTCACCACAGTTTGTGTTTCAGTGTCTCTTTGAGGTTTATTCTTGGCATTGACTAAATTTTTTGGGGTTCTTGTCACTTATTCTGTTTATTTCAGTCTGTCTCAGTGTCATGTGTTTGGGCCCTTTTCTCCTGCAAACATGGCAATTAACAGTCTGGTACAAAAATAATAATATGGGGTATTTTTTCATAATTTTGATCATCTCCTTAAATGAAAAGTCTGCATTTGTACGTCTGTGATGGGTGACCTTTTTGTTTAGTGCTTTTCTCTTGGTTGTCCTGAAAGACAACCAGTGTCTTGTAGCAAGTTGCACCTCAACCAGATGCTTTTGGCAGCCATCAGTAAGCTTAATTCTGGCTGGATATTTTACAGCTCTTATGTTGGGCTTTATTATTTTCCCAAGTCTTGCTAAGTCCAGTGAGTGCTGTCAAACAAACCCCTTTGTATGGTGGCAAAAAGAAACTACCATTTGTAGTCAATAACGATCAATGAGATGTTAATAGGCTTTGGCCTTTTCAAGTATCCCAGATTTAAGAGAGTGTGTGCATATGTTTGAGTCTCTATGTATACTTTTGACCCTGTGTGGATTAGAGAACATCTCAAATAATTCAAACATATGCACCTAACTCACAGATGTATGCTGTGAATCATTCCATGCTGGAAAAACAACAGCTGAAAGAAATCATTACAATCCCAAAATGACCATGACATTCACGCCAGTGGATGTAAACTATGGACCAGAACTGTATGTTTTCGTGTGGTCATTTCCAGGCCATCATTGTAATTTCCCTTTTTTTCAATATGACAGGCTGATTTCTGCTGATGCTTCTTCTTCACCTCGTATTAAAAAAGCCATTAGACGTATTTTTCAAAATGTCAGATCTTTCAGTTAATGTGCTGAACTGCATGAGCAAAAGGGGATAGAGCGCTCGTGCTCCTACTGACCTGCACACGGAGATTTCGCTGCAGCAGTGAACATCAGCAAATCAGTCTTAGACTTTAAAACTGAATGTCAGATCCTTTTAGTCTAAAATTCTCAGCTGTGTTTGCCTTGATCTTCAACACTGCAGTTCATGACTCAGGTTTTTCAGACACTGCACAGAATAAATATAGCAAAGAGCCTCTAGGTTCATGCTCCCCTGGAGTAACCAGACATCTTTGTTTTCCCAGGACGTTCTTGATGCTTGTCACCAGCTGAAGCCGTTCATCCACATGTCACCATTTTTAAACAGCTGTAAAATGAAATAACCTTTTATTTAGGGAGAAACAGCCACTAGTGCATTAATCTGTCTTTACACTTAGACCTCCTTTGGTGTAGAAACATTTTGTCTGGTGTGCATTTACACATTCATCAGCACTATAGCTCGCAGACCTGCGCACACAGAAGTGGAATTTGCCTTTTCCCTTCCAAGTCGCTGCAGGAGGCTGAACAACAAACTCTTAAATAGACTCATGGCAGCGAATATGAGTATCTTGTCTTGTGACACAAGATACTGTAGCTGGGGAAGTCAGAAGAAGGGAGAGCGCAGATGTGAGTCAATGCCTCCAGTGAAGGGCATTAACTTCAAAGTAGTTATGAACGTATTTTTTTAAAGCAGGTCAACCGGTTCACATGTAACTGACTTGTGGGTGTTTTTCCTGAACAGCACATGTTCAATACACATGATGGTTTAAGGGTATCTTTTTTTACACCAGTACTGAGAGCAACAATACGCTGTAGTGCAACGTCAGGACTTAGATTTACGATACTAATTTAGTGCATCTTTTTCTTTGAAAATATTTTTTTTATATAAAATCAGTAAGCCTATGAGATAACAAAATGATGCATTATTATAGATTGATGTAACAGGGCAGTGTCAATAAGTACAAATGCAGTGAAATGTTCTTTGCACAGGCTCTACAATGAAGTTACTCCGGGACGTTTTGCATAAATATGCACAAATATTTTGTCATTTAACTTTGGTTAAGGACAATTAATAAAATACACAATAAATAATATACTACATACCTACAGTATGAATGCAGGTTAATTAAATGTGTTGGGTTATAAAGTGAGAACATCTCAGCATTAAGATGCAAACTTCTTTAATATCACTACAGTTAAATTCCTGTATGATAAAATGAAAAGGGGATTATGATATCAGCTTTACAACAATGAGAAGCTTGACAGAGGAAACCAGCTTTAAGCTTAGTCACTGAAATGAATGACATTCCTGTGTGGTGGGATGTCTGCTCAGACAATAGAGCTTCAGCATATCCAGAGCCTTTTGTTTAGCTTACATATATCAAAATCTTACTAATTTCAGTTGGCTGTGATTTCAGGCATTGCAAAGGAAAATGTAGCATCATGCACAGAAAACTTAATGTGGTGAAGCATCTCCTGTGCAGCTCCATTTAGATTATTAACGATGCTGCAAATCACTTGTTAATATCTCTGATCTTTGAGAGGCTTGCATGTTAACACTATAGCATGCATGCAGAGGCTGTATATGGATGACATTCAGTACACTGTGTTCTGTACTTTGTGTTCCTAATCTCTCAAATAACCCACTGAAGCAGGAAATTATTTCATATGTCGCCCCCCAGTGGTCAAAAGTGATATGATACGCATATGGAGGAACTCAGGGACCAGACCACACAGTGTTCACAAGAACCGAACGGAAGCAGTATTTATCTAGCTCCACATAGGTAAACCTTCTTTGGTATCATGAAATCAAGAATAGTAGATTTATTTTCATGTTTTTGTCTTGCTAGCTATTCATGAGAGTCGCATAGGTCAACTATTGTGAGCACTCAAAGTATCAAAACAGGCTTTAGTCCATTTTTATCGGTTTTATGCTTTGATGATAGAAAAGACCAGTTCCTGTCTTTGGGTAGCCACCCTCTGTTAAGGAAGACACGCTGAAATGCAAATATACTTCTCTCTGAAATTCAAATGCAAAATAAACTGCTCTGAGACAAAGACCTGTGGCCTAAATTTAGGTAGAAAGCTTTTCTGGATTGTGTGTATATATACACAATACAAAAAGTTGGTCCTCTGTCAGAAGACCATACAAATACAATGGGCCTAACAGAAATTGGAATTAACTTAAACGAACAGTGTCAAGAAGGTGAAATCAACCATCAGAACCCTGACTTCAGCCTTTACCTGTACTGAGTTTATTTGCAATGCAAATAGGGTGACTAGTAAAGCAACCAAATCCTATTGTTCCCGCTTTCAATAACAACAATCTATTTGATGCAATCACACTCCCTACTAGTTGGTATCCTCTTTATATTGCATTGCATTCTTATTTATTCCGTTTTTTTGTGCTTGTGTGGGATAAAATCACGGCCTTAATCATTAAGCATTTGAAATAAAGGAAATGAGTGCGACTTCAGGATTCTCTGAAACTGATGTCCACCATTGTTGAGGATTCTTGAGCCACCTAGTGGTGATCTGAGGTTGTCTGTGTTTAATGTGGAGAACTGATAGAGGAGATAATAAACTTATTAAAATATATAATCAAAATGAATTTGTAGTTCTATTTTTCTTCTTTCGGCTGCTCCCACTGCAGATCACCTGCCTCCAACTCACCCTATCCTCTCCGTGTCCTTTCCCCATAAACCTCCTCTGTGATGTTTCTCCTCTTACCTCACAGGTCCATATTCAACATCCTTTTTTCATTATATCCACTATCCCTGCTCTACTCATCTCGACTTTGCCTCTCTAACTTTAGAATTCTTGATATTCAATGGGAAAGCCTCCATGTATCTATTTTATAAACCACTTATCCAGTTCACGATGAGGGCTGGAGCTGACTCAGGGCCACATGCAGAGTATACACTGTGCAAGTTGCCAGTCCTTCACAGGGCTGGAAAGCCCCAGTTAGTGCTGTGTTTTTAAATAGTCTAAAACAAGGTTAGGCAATTAATTTTCCTATGGACCACATGGAAAACTGGGACTGTTGTGGAAGGCCGCACACCAGTAAGCTGAACTCAGTTCTGATCAGTTTTAATTTATTTATAAAAATGTATCTTGTTATAAGGTTATAAAGAGATAAAAATGATAACTGAGCCAAGCACCTGTGGTCTAAAAGCTTAGGGGTATTATCAGTGCAATGATCTGCAGCTATACGTGTCTATTTTCTTTTACAAACAAACTGAATTGAAATGTAAGGGGTTAGGAATGTAAAATATCCCAAACACGTTCTAATATTTCAAGATTTTATTGAAGTACAGTACTCAGGTAGATAGATTTGTGCTCGTATTTCTCCTCTGACAAGTTTATTTCAGAAAAATATGTCTGATGTAAACGTCTCAAAACTGTAGTTTGGGGAGTGATATGCACTTTAAATCCGGATAGAGTTTATCAGCAACACCCAGATTAATTTGATCTATTTTAATATCACACATACTGGTTACAATACTCTCCAGCTTCCTTTGTAATGCTTCAAAAGATATGTAGGTCATAACATATCAGTCATACATAATAATCTACTGCCTGTGTGTGCTGCGGTAACTGATAAATCCCTGGGTGTGACCTTTCCCATCTGAAACCTGAGCTCCTCAGGCTGCCCAAACTTGCTGCTGTTCAAATTACTAAATTCCACCCGTCTTTATGTGTAGATGTGTCGTCCATAGACTTGCATTCATAATTCACGCCGATCGTATGGATCTACCCGACCTTACAGCTTCATTACTGTGGAAGTCTGTATGGTAATCAAAACCAGGATCAGGAGGGCAACAGAACAGCATAGGTCAAATTTCTCTGCTGATAATCAAGATCATGATCAATCGTTCTCTGCAGCGATCGTTTATAGCGATCAGTTGTGCTACTGATGTTTGAGTTTATCACCGCAGTTAAAATTCTGTCAGTTTGAGCCAGGTGAGGAAACCATGGCGTGTTTCTGTAGTCGGCTGTTTGTGTTGTGGCTGGTGAAATCCAATCTGTCATCAGAGCTTTATACTTCTCTCTTTATCTACATGAAACTAGCCCGCTTGGGTTGCCAGGCGACCAGTCACAAAAAACAGAACCCCCCCCCCCTTGCATGGCGCCTGAATTTGATTGGTGTTCGTCTCATCTGTCACGGCAGCCAATAGCAGCGGCAGAGAGGAGGACAGCGAGGAAGTGGCCAGGTGACAGTGAAAGAGGAGTTACTTGTTAATACGGATGGTATAAAGATGAGTTGCCATAAATAAAGCAGACATGAGCGCCTGTGTGTAGCGTTAATTCAAATGCAGTTCACATTACAAGCGACTGTTGCACGTTTTTACACAACCCCCCCTCCAGCTCGCTACTTGAATGGAAGGAGGGGGAGGATGTTATCAGAACATGAATTTCTCAAAGCTCTGTGCTCATGTACACAGAATAGATCAAGGTGGAAATGTACAACCTTTTGCATTTGTATAGCACTGACAACCTGCACACCCTGTGTTCAGGGAAACATTTGCAATTATGTTTGCACATGTAAACTGCAAAGATCATAAAGACATTTTAGATTTCTTTTTCACTTTTGAACATTTATTAAGCGGTCTTTGGTCTAATTTAAATAAATACGTGTGGAATTTATATTATTTTATTTACCTTTTAGACAGTAGTTCCAGCTTTCTTAAAAACTAGTTTGTATTGGTGTGTTTGTGTGGCAAGGTTATAGGAGCCATCCTACCAGCACAGGATGACAATGGACCTCTGGCTCTGCAAAAGAAACCCTCTGAAATATGAATGAGGAAATCCACACCTGTTTCCAGGTAACCAAGGCAGTACCGTGACGCTGACAATTAGTGTGTGTGTGTGTGTGTGTGTGTATACCTGCGTAGGCGGATGCACAAGCAGCGCAACTTCCTAGCTTTACCTGTTCAGACACTCTGTGGGGATGAAAGCAGCTGTCAGCCCTGCTGGCTTAATGAGACAGACATAATCTGACCAGGAGAAGCAGCATGACAAGGTTTGGGCCTCAGCTCTGAACAAGTTCCCTGCATTTATAATCTGCTGAGAACGTTACGCATGGAAACAGGCCAAAGTCGGCCCAACTGAGCTGAAGGTGGACGTGGAGACTCGGTGGAGGGTGGAGCGCAGAGGCATCTTCACAGGTCTTGCCCTCAAGTGTTGAGCATCTATTTCTGCAAGTATGAATCCAGTGTGGAAGGTTTATAAAAGCAAAGTGCTGAAGACTATTAATCCCGAATATGAGGAGGACACTGCCGAGGAGGTACAGAATATACATACACGTTTCTCCACATGTTACTCATTAATTTGTTTGTCAGAAACACTTTAAAGTGCAAGAAAGCTGACACAATTGTTGGCACGGAAGTCAGACAGTCAGCTGGTTTTGTTTTGCTGATCATTTCTTATTCATCACAGCGTTAGATGAGCTTGCAGGGCTGATTTGTTTTCCATGCAATGGGAACTTTAAGACAGATGTTCGGCCTGGGAACAGCAATGCTGGCCTTAATGCTGCTGGCAAGTCGACTCTGATGAAACTGTGTTTACTGACATGTGCATACAAATCTACATGCATCAAATCTACTTTTTTATTAGTTTCTGTTAGACAAATGTGGACTTAAAATGAAATCCAGATACATAAGAGCAGTCACAGCAATAATAAAACAGCTTTTAACCAAAATACAGGCAACACTGCAAGCAATATGGGATATTTTCAGCAGTCACCGAAGGCCCTTTTGCTTGGTATCTTCTTACATAAAATCATTATTGAATCTTGGTCTGTAGTCATATTTCAGATGCCTGTGGTGACTTAAGTAAACATAAAAACATTTTATCGCAAAAAGAAAGAAGTCAGAGAAAGGACTAATAGACGATTACACTCATGTGAAGCAGAACTTTCTTAGTTTTCTTTTCTACCTTTTTAAAGCTCTCAGAACGTCTTGGAGTTACGCTGTGACCTTTTCCAAGGGTCAGACATCCGTGCTGTAAATGAAACGGTTGAAACAAGCTTCACTTTGAACACATGCAGCAGTAAAATAAGGATGGTACCTTGCATCAGTAACTGTAATTTTACTTTCTTTTTAGTGGTTTTTGTTGGATTGGACTTTTCCCACTGCTCATATTCACGGCAACACCTGCACTCAATGCAGGACTTGGTTCTCGTGAAACAGTGTTGCGTTGACCCAGATCTCCAGAGAGCTGAGAAATTCGATCCTGCACAGGAGCTGAACAAACGGATTAGTTGGCATTCCAGTGAGTGACGGGCTGACAGGCGGACGAGACAGATAGCCAGGTTCCTCACTGGCGTATTCAGATCTGCCAGCTGACTGCTTCACATTGTGGCCTCTTGAGCTGCCCGGGCCTTTGCAAGGACGACAGGGAATCCGGAGAGATAGTTTCCATCTAGATAGATATGCAGAGATGTCATCACTGCTATTTGAGCTGCCATTGCTTCACACGTTCTAGTGAAATTAGAGACTGCTAAAGCGTTTGACTATCAGTCTTCCTTATGTCAAAACATCCACTGATGTGGAAATACTGCTGTTAAGTAATTAGTGAGTTGGTCAAGAGATAAAACAAGCAATTAAAACACAATGTGCAAAATGTTAAAGTTAGTTTTAATAAAGAAATATTAAACATTTTTCTATGGTGGCAATTTATTTTTAGTCTCCAGTAGTTCATATAATAGTGTCATGTGTGTTTAAGCTAGGTCTGCTTCAGCTTGCAGTACCCACAATACGCACCAGATGGCGACTGCTGTGCACAGATTCTGTGTTGTGCATTAAACTCAGACAGTTTGTTGTGACCAGACTGGGAAACCGCTGTGTGTGGACAGGTTAATGAAATATTGTTCTGTTTACTGGTGTTGCAGGTCACAGAGGTGGAGAACGATATGAGTCCAGTGCAGGAGGATGAGGGGCCCAATGCTGTCTCCCAGCTGGCCAGGAAAGTATGTGAACCCTGGCAGCGCTTGTAAATCTTGTAGGGTATTTTCTGTCCGTTTACTAATCACACAGGCTTCACAAATACTTTATAAAATGGTCACAGATGCAGTGAGTGAAGTGAGAATATCCATGCAAAGGTTCATGCTAAGCATATGTCTAAAGATATGACAGAGGAGCGTTAGTCAAGTGATATTTGACAGCACTAAATCCCTACTTTGACCTCTGACCTTGTCAAGATGCAGGGGGCAGGAGCTAAAAGCTGGAATCGGCTATCGGCGCTCTTCAACAAAGATGATGAACACCAGCTCCTAGAGGAGACTGAGTGCCCCCCTGTCGCTGACCAGTGAGTTTTTAATCGTCGATCTTCTCACATGCATTCATGAACATTGATGTTGCTGGTGAAACAGAGCTTTACACTTTCCAACTGAGATCACACCTTTATCAGATTTTGTAACTCATAAGGTTGAAGTTTTACTTTCGTTGCACTGACCCAAAGAAAAGTTTTGGCAGAAATTGGTGTACAGACTGAACTGAAAGGGAAAAAATGAGGTTTAATAAAAACAAATAGAAGTGAAGATAATTACTGGAAGACATAAATTCTTATTTTCTGAAAATCTAGGATACTTACTGGCCAAAATCTGGCTTTTTTGTCATATTCATAAAGGAATGATTGTTGGATTAATCACTATTGAAGCCTTTCTTATAAAGTCTTTGTGTTTACATGTAATTTTAAAACTTAAGTTATTTAAAATCTAAAATCTTTGTCTGTTGTTTCATAATTTAAAGCACCTACTGCTTTGTCTAAATTCTCAGTCCGCTTGCAGCAAAGCCCGAGGAGCCTCCGCGACCCACCAGGCGCACGGGATTCTGGGATAGCTTCGCGTCCAACTGGGCAGCCAAGAAACAGGCCGAAGCTGCTGCGGCCGCCGCCGCCGCTGCTGCTGAGAACGAGGCAGCAACAGGGGAAGGTGAGGAAGGGGTGATAGAGGCTGGAGGGGCGGAAAGTCAGCAGGATGGGCAGGTCACTGAGGGAGAGCAGAGTGAAGGGGGAGGAAGGAGCAACAATAGCTTCTCCAAGTACGTCTCGCTGGGAGGAGGCAACGAGGATGCGTCTTTCAAATGGAACTTTGTTACCAGCAAGCTGGCAGAGCTGAAGACCAAGACCAATTAGAAACATGGTGGAGGAGAAAGTAAAAGAAAATAAACAACATGAGGAGGGTGGTAGATGTAGGAGGAGGGTAAATTTCGCAAAGGATATCCTGTAACTAAACTGGCGCCTCTTGAAGTCCCTCTGTATTGTCAGCTATTATACGCTCCAGAAAACGTGTGTTCACAGCCACATTACTACCAATGGCCTGATTGCTGGTTGAGACATAAAAAGAAAATCAGTGTTCTTGTTTATTTATTTTTTTGTAATCTTTGGTTCCCCATTACTTAAAGGTCAGTCTATTTATGTAAGAGTAAAGAAGTATAGGTCATAGGTGACACCTAACAAAGAGAGCTTTCCATTTCTCTGCCTGCACAGAGCCAGAGGTAGTGTTTATAACCCGGACCAGTGATTGAACTCCAACCACTACTACTTATGAAAAAAACTTTTAAAGTTGCCTGTATTAAAAGTCACTATGCTAATTTAATAAATTCTGAATTATTTCTGGGAGATGAGGTGGGCACCCAGACCTGAGTTGTCTCTTTACCATCTAACCCCGCAGCACAGAGAATGCAGTAAGGCAGAATTTTGGTGACGACCACACTGGTTTAGGCAGCACACGGCAGTGTTTTGTTTTTGCAGTTGTATGACTACACTTACTTCCCTAAAGTGCTTCTTTCACCACGAACATGTGCCTCCACACCTGTCAGCAAACTTGATCTAATCTGTAGTTTAACAAAAACCGGATTAAGAGATTAGAGGCAGTGATAGCAGGATTAGACAAGGATTATCTCACTTAACCTGTTCAGAGGCCAGCGGATTATAGAAAGGTAATTTGGCAGTGTGATGTAGATACTACATAATCTTTCGAGTTTCCCTTAAACGTCAGGAATGCAAAATGTGGAGCACATTTATTTGACACGTATGCACGCCTGGTGAGATAAAGCCGGTGAAACCGATGACTTGGATTTTGTGATTGTGACTGAGACTGAAATGTGTGAGTTTTTTGACTTTTAAAATGTTGTGATTTAAAAAAAAAATTGACTTATTATGGTATTATTTCTGTTCTTTTGTGGTTTGTGCCTTATTCCATGTTTTATTCTGCTGTTTTCGGTATATAATAATAAAGACTATTGCACTGAAATTCTTGTAAGGTATGAACACATGACTGAAAAATTGTAACTTTTGAGCAATATTGGAAAAAAATTCTGACGCGTATCATCTTCATTTGCTGATCTCTGGGATGGTTGTTCTTTGACTCGAACCTTTTTTAAAAATCTAGAACACGAAATTCTGCCTCTGGCCAGCAGGGGGTTCTCTTCACCTCTTAAATTTAGTATAGCATATATTCAACTGTCCTTTTTTTCTGCCTTCATGTCCTTCACATTTACATCAAATCAGTCTTTTATAAACATGACAACAGCCTGATTAGATACCCTGTCAAAAATAGCCCATTTTCCTCCTCATATCCCACTTCCTTCATCTCTTTCGTGTCCTGTTTTTCACACCCACTTCCTCTCTCTTACTGTGTCATGTTTCCTCAGATAGAACAGAGCTTCCTTTTTAAATTTAGGAGTCTTTCTTGGCATTTCTATATGATGCGAAAGTGATGCAAGTGAGTGTAGCCCGAACTCAACCCCATGGTTTCGTGCCATTTCCATGTGTTTATACTGTCAGTCAGATTTTATCCTGTCATAATGGGACATGGGAAATCAGGGAGTTTCACTAGCTGTGTGCAGACTTTCGCATCAGCAGTCTCTGTTTGAGTCAGAAGAGATCTTTCCCCACTCGCAGCTCAGTGACAAACTCGTGTTTCTTGCATATTTAAAACAAACTCAGACTGAACATTTATTCCAAAAGGGCTGATTTTTGGGCTGATGGGCGGGGACTGCTGTCATGATGTTTTGAGGTCCATATTTTAGTTTCATGACATCAAGTCAGCAATGCTCGGTGGAAATGAGGTTTGTAGAGCATGAAAGCATCAGAAGGCGAGCAGGCAGGGCTGGCAGTTTACGCGGGGGGAGACGAGGGAGAGTGCACAGAGCCACAACTGGGTACCTAAGGGATCTGTGATGTCTGGTAGTTTTGTTTAAAATGCATCTCGGGGAGCTCAGAAATAATGAACTGCTTATTTCCAAACCATTTTTGCTGAGATCACAAGCTGAAGCGAAAACAACAACACACAAGTACTGCATGTACTGCAGTTTTCACGAGTTCTGACTTTATTTATGTGGATATCTTCAAGAGGAAAAGGCTAAAGTGGCATAGGTTAAAGATTTTCAGTCGCTTTGGCAGTAGATTAAGTTACCAAATCTCTTCCCAGACAAAAGCTGAAAGGCTATCATTATTTAAGGTTAGCTTTGTGGTCTCTGTTGACTCCTTGGAGACTGGTTTATCAGAGCTTTCTTTCTTTAAATGTAACAACTACACACAGTAAAGCTGTCACAAAACTGATGAACAGTGAGACCAAAGAGCACTACTGATTTTACTCAAAGATGTCTGTTCACAGGTCTTAGGGATAAGGCTACTTTAATCCATACAAGCTGTTTGGTAATGCAATTTTGTCAGCCTCTGTTAGCTCTGAAAACCCAGAGTTAAAAAATATAGAAGTCTGTGCACGTTGAGTTAGAAAGAACAGATGTTTATGCACGACGACGTGCTCTTGAAAGACTTGAGGTTCATGGCTACATTGTTGCTACTTGCTAGATACACATGCATCACCCACTGGGGACACAATAAGCAACATCTGGGGTGAAAAGGTAGCCAACACAGTTCCTCAAATGACCACTTCAGGCTGACTCAAAATGTGGGTCAGTCCCTGGATGTTGCAGTGACATAATGCTTAACTTTACAGCACATATTTACAGCCTGCAGCCAAAAATGGTTTTGGACTCTATTGCCACTTTTTCCTTTCAACGCAGTGCTATAGTGGATTTATTTTGAGTATCTCATAAGTTTTAAGTGCATTAAGGCTTAAAATGCTTAAACAATAAAAATGAAAACGCATTAAAAACAAAAACAAGTGGGTAAAGTCACGGTGACAGAGTCCTTTTCTGAAAGTCAAAGCATGGGAACGTCTGTGGGGATGTTGGATTTCAGGTAGAGTCGGTACCAGTTTTTTTTTTTTAAATCTGATTTTTCCCTCATGTGATCATGGTTCATGTTTTTTTATATGCACTTAAGACCCTCAGTAGACTCTCACAGGTGTTTTCTCTTAGTCTGCCTGATAAGATCTCATCTCAGCACCAGTGTGGTTTTGGGCAAGACCTTCCTCAGCAAGCAGGCATTCATGTGTCAAAGCAGGAAAAGCACAGGCAAATTAATAAGGGAGTCACTCCACTTAGAGTATATCCTGCCTTTGTGGACGCTGGTTCGCTGCCACGGCTTCTCGTTAACCTGCTGTAATTTCAGTTCTGCGAGAAGTTTAAACAAAATAATCTGACGGATGCCAAAACAACTTGCTTTCATGCAGTGCGCCCATATACACAGAGCAGGAGCACTTTCAGCTCTGGGGACTCGACCGTTAATCCAACTCACTCATGCACACATGCTCATATTGGTCCCATAGCGTAAAACTCTTTTATCACTTGTGGTCCTGTCAGACAGGTGTGTGACCGCCACACTCTCAAAGTCCCGTAGGCCTTTGCCATTTGGTTCACTTTTTGGCTCACAGTGCAACACAAATATCTCACCATCCCCCTCATCCACAGAGACAAAACACAGACGAGAACACACTATTTTCTTGTTTCTTCACTCTTCTTCATTGCTTGCCTTGGGCTCTGTGCCACACACTGCAATTACCTAAGAGAAAAGCAACCCCACAAAGATCTGTGAGCCTGCCTTAATTATATAACAAAAGCCCAAACCTGAGAGAAGATGAGTTAATTGTGTTTATATCCAAGATCTCTTTTTGTAGAGGGGGTTACCTTTGTAACCATGATGGTGTATAGCAATAATGGTGGTAATTAAGGACCCAGGTTAATGTTACAAAGGTTTACATACTCTGAGTAGGACTCTAGAAGGTTAGGCAATTTAAAATACAAAAAGATTAAATTTGTATTATATATATATATATATATATATATATATATATATATATAGATGCTTTCTCAATCCGCAGAGGCAAATCTGGTTATCCACAAACTATTTTCTTTATGGATTTGCTAACAGACTTAAAATAGCATCACATGAGGTCAGTGGAACAAGTTTTAATATGTAGCACAGTCTGATGACTTTGGAACAAACTACCATGTGATTATGTTGTAAGCTGTTGCGTTTCCATCGTCCGTCCCTTTGTGACCTCGCTTGGCCAACACCAGTCCATAAATCAGCCGGCCAAAGTGACCGGACTGTGCCAGAGCCTAAGAAGTTTGTCTTCAAGATTACAGCTCAAGGTCTCAAATGTTATAGTGAGATTATCAAATGAGGTTAATCAGTAAAAGAAACATGGGCCAAAAAAAATCTAAGATCAGACACAGGGGGGGAAGAGACGATTTATCAGCAAAATTATGAAAAGGGTTGTAAAAGCAAAATAGACATAGCGCTTATGAAAGCCCTCACAGGCAGACAGAAATGTCTGGTAGCGCTCAGGTATGACGCTGTTGTGTCGGGTGTCTCAACAAACGAGGTGAGTCACACGCGGCACAGCGGGCACATCTGGAAGTCGAGCTACGGGACCAAAGATGTTCTCGCAAAAACAATGACTGGTCTCTGTCAGCAGCTTACCACAGCACACCTGCTTGAGGCGAAATTGTGGCTTATGTGAGGGAGGCACATGAACACTTACTGTATATACAGTGTAGTCTAGGGGAGATTTTTCCTTCTCCATTGTTTTATGAAAAAGGAATACACACCATCCATTTTGGTGTGAGTAAATGCGACAATTATTTTCTCGTTTACAAAACCTGCTCCACTTCTAAATTAACCGTGCAATAGTTCTTTTCTCTTTTTTGATTTGCAAAAGCACTGCTCATTTGTTCCTGTCGATTTAACATGAAATCGCAGCCAGCAGCGGTCACAATATAAAACGTCCTCCAAGGCTGCTTATCTGCTCCCTAATGGCCCTTCTTGTTTACAGAAATTACACTAATGCCCCAAAGTAATGGCCATTAGTATATTTAAGTGAGTGGACATTTCAGAATCACTGCACAGAGGTCATTTTCAGGGAGGAAACTTTGACAGATTAGCTGTAACTTTGCACCAGACATCACCCTGATAGGTTTATCAGCTAAAAGGAGGAGATCCACCAAACAAACAGGCAGACAAAGCAGTTTTCAGGGTTAATCTCCACTGTTTGCAGTGTGTCTGCATAGATAAGGTGGCGACTTGACTTTTTTGAAGTTAGACTCAGCTCTCTGCAGGGTTGTTATGACCTCCGTTTCAGTGGCCTTGTTAATCCTCAAGTGATAATGTGTGGATGTCTGCGTGTTTTAAAAAAGCTGACCTGCCTAAACTGTTAGTGTGGAGCGACTCGTGTCATTCAGAAACAAGATGTTAATCCCGAGAAACTATGCACTTTTATGATTCTCCTGAATGTTTTGATGCATGCTCGATCATCCTGGTAAGGAAATCTCAAGAAGTTGATTCCAAAAAAACGTCCAGGATGAACAGAATCAACTTTTTGGGATTCTCCTAAACATTTCGGAAACAGTTAAACTGAACAAAATGCCCAAAAGGTTTAGAAGTATAAATGAGCCACAGTCCCTCACCTCACATCAGACGTTCACATGGTGTCTCGTCCCTGTAATCTACTAGCTCAATCTAGGCTTTATAATCTTGTGACTCTTTAGGAATGGATTTGGGACCCCCTTAGAAAATAAAATCTGCCTCCTGCCCCCTCTATTTCCCAGAAAACAGGGTAATCTCTCTGCAAAGCTCCCCCCCCCATACACCCCCACGGCCACACCACGACCCAGTAAAACTCACGCAGGCACAGACACGCAACCACACACATGCATGCATACGTCCCGGCACCCATCATCCATCTGTATCTCTGCTGAAATCTGATCACCCATCTCCAAAGGCAGGCCTGCCTGAAAATAGATCGATTTTTCTGCTCTCATTCATACTTTCTAACAAGAGCTCAGTACATTTTCAGCCAATATGTGTGTTTATTTCTTGGGTCATGTTTGTACTCGTTGGCTCCATTGATTATTTTCAGATAAAAGTGGCCACCTAGCAGGAGGAGTGCTGAGCCCGAAGAACTCGAGCCGTGGGATTTCCACACACGGCACAGAAAATATAACTCGGCAGCTGCGATGTTTCTCTTCTGAAATTATAGTTTGCTGAGTTATTTTTAAGGGAGCGATACGCAGGAGGCCCACGATCCACCGTGTCGTGCTGATTTTGAAAGCTGGTTTGTCAGCTCGATGCCACGGGTCACTGGCTGTAGCGGTCACTCACGTGCAGTAAAAGTGATGGTTTGTGTTATATCTTTATATTGTATTGTATAGTTGCTGGAATGCAAATTGATTCTTTGGCCCTCCACAAAGTCTCTGTCGGGCTCGAGTTACTGTTTCTACAGCTGTTATGGCTGTTGTTCTTTGCTTTTGCTCCCGACCTGCAGCTAAGCCTAAACACACACATACAAACACACACCAGACACACACACACGCAGCTCACCGTGAGAACCAGCAGACTCCAACAAGACGCTAAGAAGGCATCTGAAAAATGCATTCTGAATTCTTAATTTTAGAGGCTGATGGGCACAAAAAATGTCGTCTCATGTAGTGTTTTTTTTTTTTTTAAAAAAAAGAAAGAAAGATATTGTGTTTAAAAAAAACAATGTAAAACTTCTGTTATTTTCATAGTAAAATATGCTTTTTAAAATACTTTAATCAGTCTTGGCACTCAGAAATAGTCACCTGGTTTTGAATGAGTATTCATATTTAATCGCAGCATCCTTCAAATACCTTTGTTGTTAAATTATAGAAGACCCCAAAAGCTTTGTGTTTCAAATTTGTTACTGAAAAATCCAAAAAAGTTTCACAATGTTGGCAGTATAGAAGCACTGCTTCCCTGTAACCGTTTCTTTCACTCTGCAGTTCTGCCTCTCACTGGATATGATATCAAAAAAACAAACAAACAAAAAAACAGAAAGAGGAGAGACTGTTAACCTTCCCAGGTGGATGAAATGATGGATGCTGGAACAACAGAAGTAACTGTAAAAATTCTTACTGATAAAAGAAAAAAAAATTAAAGAGTGAAGGAAGCTGAAAATAAAACAAGAGCGAACCTCAGTTGGATGCATTAGGTGGAAACATGAGATTCAAACAAGCACTCTATTGGGTAAATATAAAGGTTTAGACAGTAGATGCTAGCTACCTGTGTGAAGCACAGGAAATCACTGTTCTCTAAGAACAGGTAGTAGAAAACTTCCCTCCTGTTAAACTACAACTTTTGCTTTGTTTTTTAAATGATAAAGATTTCTCGTGTGACGCCGTGGGCACATTGCTACTCCTCAACTGAGAGGCGAGTGGCTCCTCCAGGTGAAATCAGCTGCAAAGAAGATGCTGCGCCAAAAACCTCCTTGTGATTGCTTTGGTCATTAAACAATTGCTGCGGTTTGCGTGGAAGATGCTCACTTATCTGCACTATCAGGTAGGACATTTTAAAAGGTCCAACTTTTACTTTGAAGGCAAACGTTTTTTTATTTATGTTTTATTTTATGTTTGAGTTGCACTTTCACAGTTTCCCTATGGCTGGTGAGTGTTTATGGATGAGTTGCCATCTTCTGTGTATATGGTGGCAATTTGGTAGCAACTAAAGCAATTTCAAGGAGATTTTTGTCAACCAGCTGGGGAACATGCAATTTCCTTAGCAACTGGTGGTTGCCAGGGGGCGGGCCTCTGGGACTTGGGCTTTATTCACTTGACCCTGCATTGTAATCATGATCATCGCATGTTCAAAATGCCTGACGTCACATGGTTAGTGGCCACATGCAGACAGAACCTCACTAAAAACAAGCTATAACATTGTAACTAATGATGTTTACATTCTGTTCTGCTTAATTTTCAGTCTCCATGAAACTATAAAGTAATCAGCGTCTGACTTGTCAACTAGTGCTCAACAAGTAAGCAAATAATTTTCCGTTTAACAGTTTAAAAATGCCTCTTATTTTCGTCATCATCCTGGCCACAGTGGCTTCTGTCACAGGTGCATATGGGTGGATGGATAGGTGGACGTATGACTTTTAATACATTAATATAGAAAAATGGTTCTTTTCCCCCACCACATTAGAAATAACCCTCATGCACCACAGACTGATCATTCATCCATGCTCGAACAAATCGAGCCTCGGGGAGCCAGTGACCCATAACCAGCCAAGGCGGAAATTACACATTGATGCACAGCTGGAGATTTCACTGCCCCTGTTTCTCGTCATGTATGATCAGTGCAGGTATGAAGACACACTGTGTCGTAGTGTAAAAGAGCAGACCTCTATTCACAGCTATACAAGCCAGTATGGCTCATCTTACACCCTTCTCTTTCTCCGCTCCTGCAGGAGCATTGCATACTCCCCTCCAGCCTGTCATCAACATGTCATTAAATCCTACTCCGTCTCTCTTTGGCCGCTCCGACTTTTGCCCCCTCCGCTGCAAACAGAAATTCCTGTGCTCTTTTGCATGTTTGCTTCTCCTCGAGTCGTTGTCCTCCTTCGGCCCATCTCTATTTCTGACATGGGAATCTGGGGTGTCAGGCTGTCTGAGTAGAAGACTGGAGAAGGAGACAGTGCCACTTGATAAGAAGTTGATGGAGACTGTCAGGAGGTCCAGCTATTGTGGGACAAGGCTGTTGTGGGCAGTTGGGATTTACGAGCACTGGAGCGTGTTGTAAGTTTGTGTGGACAGTTAAATCGAGCAGTTTCAACTATCTTGATAGTTGAGTTATTTATTCTCCAGGATATAGTTATATATATTACTTCGTTAGAGTTATTTGATACTATGTCTTGCACTATCCTACTGTATATTACTGTATACTACTATTCTTATTGTATATATTGTATATCTTATTCATCTGTTTCTCTGTCTCTCCTGCTGCTTTGAGCATGTACACGACAAAAGAATTTCCCTCGGGATAAATAAAGTTATTC
This sequence comes from Neolamprologus brichardi, assembly GCF_056152115.1. Lineage (NCBI taxonomy): Eukaryota > Metazoa > Chordata > Actinopteri > Cichliformes > Cichlidae > Neolamprologus > Neolamprologus brichardi. The sequence goes on along the minus strand of NC_142114.1, from coordinate 22,165,730 downwards.
TTCTTCTTATTATTATTCTTATCGTGTATCCAGTCATATTTCATGAAACTGAGAAAATGCTTCTACACTTTTGCATCTTATCTAATTGACACAGATTTGTCCATGTTTGTTATCATTAAGTTTGAGTCCCATCCTGCTCATTTGCCAAGAAAACATCAAAACTAGCACACATGTGCATTGTAGGCCCCTGGAGGTTCTCATCTAAATCAGATATTATAAAGCCATCATGTTCCTTAGAAACTGTCCACCTTACAGTAGGCTAAAATTGTAGTATTCACGCACATATAACACCTTAAAAACGTTTTATAATTTGGAGTTCATAAAAACAACCTCTCATTTATATCCACAAAACCTTTGCCATGCATTAAATATTATGATGTCATCATGTTGCCTATCAAGCCTCCAATAACAGACTAAAATCCTACTGTAGCATGAGCATGCACTAGTGCTTCTAATTTGCAACAGCAAGCATATTTTGTAAGAACACGATGCAAAAAAAACTATCAACATATGAGATCAATGTTCAGAGACCTCACCAGTAAAATGAATAACTGGCTGATCTCTCCAGTATTATCGCCTTGTGCACCTCTGGACCGGTTTAGATCACACACACTCACCTCTGCTATGTCTGCTTCTTCTTGAATTTTATTTTGGGGAAGAGGGTGATGCTAACTTGGCGAGTGAAAGTGAAAAAGACAATGCTTGTGCAGCCAGAAAGTTCCCATGTTTTCAGTGTATAATGAATGGTTGGCTCTGCTGAATGTGCTCCTTCAGATGCCTCAGGATGGTACAGTAGAACTCGACTTTTACAGTCAGATATCGTGTGCATGAGTGTTTGAATGTGGACGAAAACATTGTGCTATTCAAGCTCAATAAAAAACAGTAAGAAATATATGCATACGTGAGTGCTGGTATTTTGTTTGCTCTTATGTTTTATCAAGTAAATTTACTGAGGGAGGTGAAAGGTTTCTCTGTACTTGGTGTTTTACTAACAGAGAAATCCTGTAAAGAATCAAAGGCCTAATCCTGAACCTCAACACCACTCAGCTTTTTTAATATGGTGAGAAACTGCTTCTTTGAGGACCTTTACACCTGTGGGGGTGGCACACTAATCGGCCAGTTAGACACCTGGATCACTCTTTTCCCAGGAGGAACTGATATGGCTGTCAAAGTTCATGACCTAGTCCCAAAGTTGGGTGTCAGATACACGCACCATATCAAAGACAATAGACTTTTCAGTGGAAGCTCACCTGTGCCCTTCACTCTTGCAGTCTGACATACGATGATGTTACAGAGCTTTATGCAATCCTGCACTGAGCCTGAAGCGCTTTAGAGCATAAAGCTTCACAAAAGAAAGCAGCATATCCTCTGTGTTAGTATAAAAACAAAAGCAAAATCACTTCAGGCGAGTAATTTCCTCTGCTTGTTTGAGCTGAAGCTGAACGCCACACCCAGTATGTAATTTAGACAGGATTAGGACTAATTAGTAACTTTGTGGCAGGATCCTCTTATTATTTCTTGTTAATGACTAAAATTTGCTGCAGAAAAAGCATAAACTGTTGCAGAGATTTTCTTTAATCTTTTTGTGCTTAGTAATAAAACGATGGGGAAAATAATGTAATGACACCGTCTTTACATAACTTGGATACTCTGCAGTGTGCGCGTCACAGCGCTGCATTCCTCTCTGTGCACAGTCCTTCACAAGCTTGGCAACAAGTCATGAGAGCTCATGCCGATGGACTGAAGAATGTAATTAGAGGAAACAGTTTGTATTAGATCAGATTAGACTTCACCAGGTCAACTGGCAGTTCTCATGTAATTTCTTGACTGATAATTTGTTTTCCAGTTTGTCGTCTGCCAGTTATGATTGGCGCTATTGGATGGCTGTCAGAATTACTACAGTGAGCTTGATATATTTTCTATTATTTCCAACAGCTTGTTTTAGCTTGATTTATCTTCACACGTAATATTATTATAGAAACAGGAGCTTGTACTTGCAAATAATGCCTTAAGCAGTAATACTTAAAACTTTCGATGATGTCCACTCAACAAAGTTTTGAAAAAATCTAACCCACTGCGATATAATTGCATTGTAACGTACAAAATGTTACCATGCAAGCATTACAATCCAATGAGACTCCACCAATACTGCTTATGATTGACAGGTGTCCTCCCTCCACCATGGATCCTGCAATTAAGTCCCACCGAGGATGATCAGGTAGGAATCCTCTGTGGGTTTTGAGGGAAATCACTGGCTGAATCCTCAGAGGAGGTCCTGCCCAACATGGCGCCACAGAGATGGGCCTTCCCTCGCCCTCGCAACCAGACTGGGGTTAAATTAGGAAAGGCTAACCCCAGAAGTGTGGTGAAGACGAGGGCGAGGTCAAGTGCTTTGCTTTGCTTTGATGATGTTGGAGAGCACATCCAGTAGATGTTCTTCGTCTGCAGCTGATGGGCTGAGAGTGAATTGCTAATGTTGTTTGTTCTGGGTGCATGCATATGGAGATTTGAGTTATGTGCATAATGCAAGAGGGACAATATGCACAAATATAAGCCAAATGTCAAAATTCATTCTCATCTCTCAAAATGGTTTGCAGCATTTTTTGATGCCCATTCCTGTACATCAGACTGGCTTGGTGAGATATGCACTGAAAGTTTAGTGTACTGTCTCCTGTAGTTGCTTTGAATGAGGACTATTTTCTGTGGTATCAGCTGCATGTCAGGGTTTAGATTCTGCTATACTGCCCACACTAGACTCTAATAACAAATACATGGTAGTCTGAAAAGTTTAAAAATCTAAAAGCACCAGAGGACAGGAGTTCTAAATGAATAATTAGCAAGTGTTAGCATTGTTTTTGTAACTAGCTTACTAGCTTCAGTAGCAACCTAGCATTACTTTAAAGCCTAACCTTTAGAAAGAAAAAAGTTGCTTTCAGTCCAAACAAAATTGACATTTTACTGCCAAGATGCTCCTACATCATATTAATCACAAACTAACTTAAGTGGCTATCTTTGCATATTTTATGTTCATGAAAAATAAAGCTAACGTGGTCAATGTTCTGCTACATTTTTAGCTTGTCGCCCAATAAAAACTGTCTGCAGCGATGCTTTATTTGGAGTCACAATGTGCACAACCAAATTGTATGAAAGATAGCTTTCTAACACTTTAATTTAGATACCCAATACTTGTCATATGATGAAATATGTAACTGACAGTCCTCATGCAAGACCAAAATAAACAGCTGTTGGTTAGAAATATGTATCTTCCTTGCGTTTTTGTGGGGGAAAATCAAAGGCTTGTTGCTTCAAAAATAAAAACTTAAAATGTGCTTCTCTTTTACTGCAAGTTACATTTTGGATTGTGCAAAAACAAAACAGGTTGACACTTGTGGCAACAGGAACTGAGTTTAGCAAATAGTCAATTTGTGGTACAGAAAGAGACATGAAGACCAGACAGTGATTTACTCAGCAGCTCCCCTGCCTCTGCTGTGACATGAGCCTATTTTTTCTCTCACTACTGCCTCAAGGTTACAGTCTAAGCCTGGACTCAGCCTGTCTGTGCTATAGCTCTTCTCAAAGTTAATCCGTGCCACAAAAAAGGGTCTCACCTTGGCTTGAGGCAGAAAAGTTCTTGTCTAAACAAATAAATCGCCAAAGGAAATTAATTTCTTGAGCTGTTAGTAGGATATTGTTTGTCTGGCCATACTAATAGATCAATAAAAAGCTCCAAAAGGGACATTTTTTCATAATATGTACATATCTGTGTTTCACAGGACAAAATATGACTTTGTGCCATAAGCACAAGTATTTGGCCTAATTAGAGAATAGTGCCCAACTCCAGTTCAACTTTAAAAACCACAACTAAGCCTATAGTAAGAGCAAAGGACTCTGTTGGAAAACCTTGGTGATATGACCTTTCCGAGATATGATGGTGCCTGATCGGTCAATGACTATTAAATTGAATTCTGACATTCAGCACGTATTAACTATGTATCCTTTTATTGCCACTTACATAATGGAAATCATGCTGGAGTGAAAAGGTTCTACGATTGACCTGTAGCACCTTATCTATGCCACCAAAGTACACTTAATAGAAAGATTGAAAGCATGTATTATAAGCCATGGCTTTGACCTGAATGTAAACTGAGTGCCTCAAAGAACATTACTAACAGAGGGGATTTTGTGAGGAGGGAGAGGAGGGAGAGAAAAAGATGAAGGAGAGCGTTTGAATCTGCAGATGATTTGTCTTTTTAAACATACATTTTCTCAAACCAATTTCACTGACTGTGGAAAACATCAAAGCTGCCACCTTAAAAAGGGACAGGCCTTTCACTGGCCATATTGTGAACATATGGTCCCAGGAGATGGTTTTACCCCGCTTGGTGAAAAACATCAAGAACTGAAAGTGAAAGAGAGTAATCAAAAACCACAGGGATGCAATAAAGTGACCAATAAAGCGACCGGTTCGTGGCGTTTGGGTTACGAACTCTGTTCCCTCGTGGGAGTCGGATATCAGAGCAGGAGAAGTGTAGATGAATGTTTTCATGGATGCAGATGAGGAGCGAGGGCCAGCTGTTGGCCTGACAGCTTGTCTTGTTCCCACATGACTGGGAATAGATCTGACTGTGTGACTGGGGTGTTTTCTCATCATGATGTGGCCACAAATGTTTTCACAGCAAGGAACTCGTTGCAGTGTGCTACTTGGATGCAAAGAGTTTGGTAACTGCAATATGCTGAATTCTGTGCTGGGACTGTTTATGAATCAGCAAATTTATGCTGACTGTTAACTTGCCACAGAGCGGCTGTTCATAGTGCTCTTATAGAAAAATTGTGCCTGCTTACAAAAACATGGGGCGATATTTACTGCTAAATGAAATGTATGCATTCAGCAGTTTGCAAAAGTATCAACAAAATTAGAAATTGCACAATATAGTGTAAAGTTAAGAGAGACAAGTTTAAAAAAAGCACTTTACACCTCAAATCTAATTAAATGTAATGAATTCTTAGAACTGTAATTATGGTTTGTGTACAAAATTAAAACGTCTTTGATTAGCGCACATCTTTGCCGCCTTGTTCACCAGCATCAACATCTGGTCAAAGATGTCATGTGGGTAACCTTGTAGCTCTGATTTACTTTCATAGTTTTATTATAAATCTGTTTACTTCTTGTTTTTGAAACGATTTGTTCTCAAAGGGACATGCAAACGTCTCCAAGGAATTTGAACTACAAAAAAAAGCTGTAAACACTTGTTTATGTTGAAAAGATGCAAATGTCCAGCGCATGAAACAGGGTGGTTCTTATCATCTAAGTTTATTTTCATCATAAATGTTATGGACAAACTTGAAAAAATGTGTATAGAAGAGCAGATAACCCCCATAATGGTCATCTATTGAGAAACCATCAATAAGCAATACAGCCTAAAAGCCTAAAAATAATGGATGAATGTTCACATTCATGTTTTTGTTTATCATCAGGGAATTTGCTACAAATTAACTGCAATTATGTGACATATTTAACATTTTTACATGACATTATACACAAAAGAATAATAACAAATGATTTCATGGACGTGAGTTATTATCGATATGTTGATATGATATGAGATATAAGATGATATGAGATGTTGATGCACGGATGGAGAACTACAAAGTCTCTTTTATTGAGTTTACATTCTACATAAAAGGACTCTTTCACTGATGAAAGAAAAATGTTTAACCTACATAACACTTGAACTAGGAAACTCAGCAGTGGTCAATCCCTGCTCTTGTTCTACAATGAGGGTCAACTGACCTCCCTGCTCTCTGAAAAGAAAACACATAAAACTCTTGTCTCCTGTTTCTGTAAATGTCATTTGGTGTTGAACCAGAGGCCCGCCAGCAGTCCTGCTGTTGTACTGCTGCAGCTTTTCCTGACGTAAGATGGTTATTTGTAGAGGGTCCGTGGCTCCTGGTCAGGTTTCCCACAGTGCCGATGCTCGGGCCATCTCCCTGAACCCCTGGGAAGCAGAGGTCATGCCTGACAAAGGGGAATGAAAGGGATCTGTCCTCTGATTTATAACCCAGTAGTGCTACGGGATACCTTTAGTTCAGGGATGGTTTTTGTTACAGAGATGGGGGCAAAGCAAAGTGGAGTCTGCTACCTCCTCCTGACTGCATTAGCTTAAAATTTCAGCCTTACTGGGGGTAGTTATGCAGTTGCTAAGAGGTAAAACAGGCAGGTACAACAAAGTGTTTATATTTTGAATAATTTCCTGGTGGATTTCGTTACCAGATGTGAGCCAGCTGCTGTTTTCTTGGAACAGATTTACATAACTGAATCGACTGCTGCTGTGCTGGATCATTCCAGTCATTCCTTGGACTCTGTTTTAAGGATTTTATTTTAGTTTGTCAGTAGATGTGTCAGTCAGGAGCCTGAGCTTGTGTCAGGTCAAACTGTGGGGCCAAGTTCTGGTGAACCTCACCTGCTGTGGATTCTAATCATGTAATTTATTTGACTTTGTAAACCAACCCATGCTTTAGCCTAAACTGTGGTGTCCAGTTCATATCAATCTAATCATTTATTTTATAGTCTTCCCATTTTCTTAGGATGTAATACTGCAATTAGAGGATGAAAAATACAAAATTTTCCTTTTCTGACAACAAAATTTTAGAAGGCATGTCTAGACATCACACTCTGCGTGCATCAGCTGGAAGTGGCTGCACTCAGTGCAAGCCCGTATCTGCTAATTTCATATATAGAAAGGACTCTTTAATTTTCTTTTGCCTAATTACAGATCCTCCTTCCTCTGCAAGCTGCTTTGCAACCCACCTCCACCCTAGCTCCTTCTTTTTATGCCGTTTCTGGCTTAATTGATGCCATACCTGTTGTCTGTGATGCCTGCTCTGTTCTACACCAGCTGTCTTAGTCTTTTCATGTATGCAGATGGAAAGAGGGCAGAATTATGTTCTCCCAGAACAATACTGCCATATATAAATCATTACAGATGAAAATAGCAATAGTGTTTTGACTAAAGTGGTCTAGACTGAAGTGAACCGAGACTTTTGAATTATGCTGCAAATCATCAGCGGGAAGAAACCAAACTGTCTTCCCTGACTTTACAATATGAATTTGTGGGAATTTGGCATTTTTAGTTGCTTCAAGCTCTTGGTGGATCCTCAAGTTTTGTTTGTTTATTACAGACACAGAAAAGAAAAGGCATTTTGCATAAAAACAAAGGTATTATTTTGTAATGAGCCTTGAAGAAAGTGCACATATGGTGATACCACTGTTCATGCAAGCAATGACCAATGACAAATACATAATCATAATCACGGTTTAAAATTCATATATATAGTAATTCATAACCTATCCCTGGTCTATTTTTTCTTCTTCTTTTTAGTCAAAAGACTTGTTGGCAAATATTTCATCCTATTTTTTTTTTTTTATCACCCTTTCTACTCTAAAAGGATTATACTCTGACACACATGCCAGAATCAGTGTGGAAGTAGGACAGAGCTGTTTTCCTGCACCGACACCTCTGCTTTTAGATGACCACCACTACCGCATCAAACAGGTCACCTTTGCTTGTTGATGTTTCTAGCACATCTGTGATGAAGGTGTGCCTTGCTAACAGCTGAAATAGTTGACTTCTCTCCTGGCAGACCACTTTGTGCCAGGGTTGTGTGTGCTGTTACTTTCTCAGTCTCTGAGTCATGAACCAAGCTTCTCTCAAGCGTAGACATCCGCAGTCTGCCGAAGCTGCTGGCGCAGAAGAACTAGGCCAGATTTGACACACTTCACAACCCATGCTAACCCTGACACACAATATTACTTCTCAGAGCACAGAAAAAAGATCCCAGCTACAAATGGTTCGCAGTCGGAGGCCACACGAGCACAGAAGTGTTTGACCTAAGGTGTTGTCAAAGAGCTGAATTAGAAGCTTTAGTGGAAAAGAAACTTGTATTTTGTTTCACCGAGTAGTGCCAGATTTTATTAAAGCCTTGTAAGTGTTTAAAACCCCTGGTAAAGTGGAATCAGATTTCCATCCACTGTCTGAGAAATAAGTCTGTTATGCTTTAGTGGTATTGGAGGCCTTTGAGCAGAGGAACAACAACGGCTTCCTTTGTAAGCTAAAAGTCTACATTTGCAGCTTATTAAACTACCAAAAATAGTTTTGAGGGGAGTTCAAAAGATTTCATTCAGTGAAATATCCAGTTTATCAAGTCATAAATGGGTCAAAAGATTGCTGATCCACATGTGCTGGTTGGCAAAAGTGTGATATGGAAGGTCTTTGGACTGTGTTTGTGTCTGTGTGTGTGTGTCTGTATTAAAGTGAGTGAAAAAACACATCAGCAGCAGCATCAAAGCCTGGAGTGCTGGATTCCTGCTGGTTTATCATCCACTTTTCAAACTACTGGGCATTTCTTTCCCTTTTTTGCAAGCACACTAAAGTCTTTAACAGGTACACCAGTTCAGTCGTTCTGCTTGCTCAGCACTAGACCAGCCTAAACCTTGTCAACCCTGTAATAATCAGACCCAAATAGTCCTTTTCCAGCTGTTGTCTGTTTATTTCCAGGCAGACTGAGAAAAAAAAAAAGCCAAACCCAAAACATGACCATATGTTTAAACCTTGTCCTGTGAACCCAAAACAGGATGTCACAGCAGGCCCTCCGGTCAGCGTAGCTGACAGAGACGCAGGCAAACAGGAGAGCTATTGTTTTGCTCTGCTTTGGGAAAGACAGAAAGAGGGAAAGGAAGTGTGGTATACTAGAAGAAAGAAATTAGATTAGCGTGTGTGAGTGTGTGTGCACTTATTGTACAGTGTAAGTGCTGCTGTTGTAACTTGCCAACCTTGCAAAAGCTTTGTTCAGTGTGTGCAAACCGGTGAACATGTCAGATGTTTGTTTGCTTAAATATCCTCACACTGTGTTGTGCTTCTTTAAAGGGAATCTCCCTACAATAGAAATCATATATGTTGGGAAAAGCCTCTTTGTGAATTCGGTCAACTCTTTTCTGTAAACTGCTAAATGAGTCATCTGCAGACTAATCCCGGGGCTGCTCAGTGGACAGTGAATAATTGAGCAGTTTGCAGTAAAACAGCCCACATGATGAAAGCTTATCTGGATATCTTAAAGGAATAGATTATGTTTGGGGAAATATGCTGTTTTCTGTGGACACTTGGCTAGAAAGATGAATCTCAGATCTGATTGGTAAATTATGTACCTGGAGACAACCACTAGTTAGCGTGGAGGCTTTAAGGTGCTAAATGATAGACTTTGTTACCTTTAACCCCGAGAGGTCGAAGTCATCATCATCATCAGTGATGACCCTCACGGTAACCTTGTAAATATGCATTCTTTTCACTTTTTTGTGTGTTTTTGTTATTTATTGTTCTGCTAAAGCTATCAAGGCTGTCAATCAGTAGATCAAAAGACTGGAGGTAGGGTTGGGGTCAACACTGATGATGACTCAGAGCTCACAGAGTTAAAGGTAGCAAAATGTTTTTACTTTGGAGTAATGACAGGACACTGAGTATAAAAAACTGTCTTACGGCATTTTTGTAATTTTTACTGAAGTTCAAATTGAGCATCCGAACGGGGAAGAAAGGTGACTTTGAATGAGGCATGGTTGTTGGAGCCAGACATGCTGGTTTAAGTATTTCTGAAACTGCTGATCTGCTGGGATTTTCCCACACAACCATTTCTATGGTTTACAGAGAATTGTCCAAAGAAAGAGAAACTGTCCAGTGAGCAGCAGTTTTCTGGGTGAAAATGCCTCGTTGATGCCAGAGGTCAGAGGAGAATGACCAGACTGCTTGGAGCTGAAGGCAACAGTAACGCAAATAACAACTTCTTATAACCAAGGCGTGCAGATGAGCATCTTGGAGCACATAACAGATGGGCTACAGCAGCAGGAGGGTTCCACTTCTGTCAGCTAAGAACATGAAACTGAGGCTACAATTCACACTAAACCTGGACAACAGAAGGCTGGAAAAATGTTGCCTGGTCAGATGAGTTCAAATTTCTGGTTCAACATTCAGGTTTTCAGTAAACAACATGACAGTGTGGATCCATTCTGCCTTTTATCAACAGTTTTCAGGCTGCTGGTGTTTGTGTAACGTGTGAGGGATATTTTCTTGGCACGCTTTCGGACACTTAAAACCAAATGAGCTTCAAAAGTTTGAAGACGTTTTTTGTTTTTGAAGCCCTCCAGTCTCAGATGGCGTCTGATGGTTATGGTGCTGCAGTCGGCACCAGTAACAGTCTTAATTTGGGTCCAGGATTGTCCAGTGTCTTGACAGACAGCCAATTGGATCCTCCGGCTCAGTGCTGGTGAAATTTTTGTGGGTCTTCCACTTGACTTTTTCCGTAACCCTCAGGATCGGTTACGAAATTCCAAAATCCAAAATCCCTGCACCTGCTGTGCAGTTCAACAACCTGACCACATTTAAAAAGGGAACGTTTTTTTTGCCTTGGCCATCAAAACGTTATGAAAGTGTGACTATCTGACCGAAAATGACAATGAATACACATTTTTGCACAGATTTAGCTTTTTAAAGGCATGTGGTCCTTGATCAGCTGTAAAACAGCCTGTTTCAGTTTAAGCGTTGCTTTCAATAAACTGCATGCTCACTTTTTGCATGTTTTGTCTCACTCCCATTTCTTCTTGTTGCAAGCTCTACTTGGAACCTTGGAACCTTGTTAAGATCCAACCATGCAAAATAAGATTTTTTGCCATTTTTCAAATGGCCTTAAACTTTTGATTGGGACTGTATAAACATCGCAGCATATCTGAGTATTGTTGCTCACCATATCTGTCCCTTTATGACCGTGTCACAAAGCTCAGCTCAAACCAGAACTGGTTTCTTGAGTAAGACAAACAGTTCACTGTAGTCAAATGGCCTCCACAGTCACCAGACCTCTCTCCATGTTCACTTATGGGATGCATGGGAACAGGAGATTCTCATGATGGATACGAAGCCGACAGATCTGCAGCAACTGTGTGATGTTGTGATGTCATCATGAACCAAATTCTGAGGAATGTTTCAGTCACCTTGGTGAATTTATGCCATGAAGAATTAAGGGATACTAGTGTAATTAATAAAGTGGCCAGAGAGTGGTTGATGCTTCACCGGTCACTATAGGAATGAAAAAAGTTGAGGCCAGCTCAACCTTGATTTTCCACATCCGCACGTGTTTACTGTGAATTTGCAGCCTCATATTTCTGGCTGAACACACCACTACTACCTGCACCACTGGACCGCAGAATTTGGAAGTAATCATTTGTAAAATGGCACCATATCAGCACCATTTGAGGCCTGTGTGTAAGTAGTTCTTGCAGATTGGTTTTGCAAAGCAATCCCATGGTGCACAAGCCAAAAAGCTTTTTTCCCCCTCTTGGCACAGGAATCTGCATTGGGTTCACATCATGAAAACATAAATCACTTCCTCTGACTTTGGGAAAGTTTTACATAAAAAAACCCCTCTGCAGAATCCACTCAGATTGTGCTTTGTGGTGTTCTTTCAGTAGGTCCACAGACGTCTCCAAGAAGTGTCAGCGTGCAGTCGTTTTTGCTTTTAAAAGCAAAGCTTTTTTTAAAGCTGTGACTAGATTTAGGGAGACGGATGTCATTGTCAAATCAAAATATTTTTAGATTTTCCTCTTAAGATTTCAGACCACTGTGAGTTGGAGCATGAAAACAAACGCTGACTCAGAGAAGACACAAAAAGTGTCAGGAGGAGGCTGCAGACAGGGCGGAGCGCTCCGACAGCGTAGACATAGCATCAGGCCACACAGAGGCTTCCTTGTCTATAAACACAACCTGTTGCTGCTCTCTCAAGAGTATGCTATGCAGGGAATGCCAAAAGGATTAGCGCCTAGCCATTTGAGATAATGGGGAAAAATGAGACGTGATGTGGCGGAGGAAAGCAACAAAGAGTCAAGGACGAGACAGCATCACATTTCTTTCATTCTCCTGTGTTTATGCCGCAATCGGTGGTTACTCTGTCCAAAATTAGCCAAGAAAAAAACCATAACAAGGTGGCAAGAAATGACATACTCGAAGATAGTTTCATTTTTGTGTTTATTTGCTGTGTACATCATACACAAACTTCTTTGGAATAAAAGCCGAACCTCTCGTGTGTGAAATTAAAAAAAGGAGAATCAGAAGTTACGTCGCCACTTTGCAAAACATGCAAACAAATTTTTCTTTTTTTCTTAACAGGGAGATCTGAAAAAAAATCCAGGTGGAAAGATTCTCAGGAGTGTGCCATGCTCATGATAAATACAGAAAATAATTGACATTGCAAGTAAATGCGTTATTTTATCACGTGTACAAAAATAACATGCCCTTGAGTTCAGTAATACTCTCAGTCTAACCTCCACATACCTCAGCAGTTCACATTACAGTGGCGCAGTCCAGGGCAAGCAATGGAAATGACCTTTCATTAAGATAAAGCGGGAATAACTGAAGAATGGATGAGGTGAAGGTGAGGTAGGATCTGCGGTTATCAGGGAGAGCAGCCCCCTTTTGCATGTTTTGTGATGGGAATGGTTGACCGAGTTAACATCTGTAAGCTGCCTGATGGTGGAAATGACATCCTAAAGCATCTGGCAGGAAAGGCCTGTCAGCTTGAGTTCTTTTACTCTTATAATATATTACTTTTTTATATATATTCAGTCTTGAAATTTCAGTGAAACACAAATATTCGCCTGCTGAAGTCCAGTTCACAGTCACAGGACAGACAGGGTGTTTATCCCTGTTTTCATTCCTGAAACTCTTAAGCTTACCCAGCAGTGACCACTGAATAGGTGTGGAAATCTGTGAGTGGGTCACATTAAATATCCTGAACACTGATCCTAACTAAGGGTTGAAAAATGAATTTCAAATAATGAAAACTAGCTAAGCATGGCTCCTTTTTTTTCAGGACAAAGAAGCTTCTTTGAATCCAGCTCAGTGATTAACATTATATGAGATGAAATATCTGTAAGGAGTCAAAACTATATTTCTATGTGTCATTTCCTCACTCTGTCCAGTTCAGTGCATTAACAACCCCATGGGGGTGCCTCACATGTTTGTTCCAACGCCTGCGTTTAAGGAGTAAAAAAGGAAAAAAGCGACACACAAACTAAACTGGGACAGATTCGAATGAGGTACTCATGGTTCACTTCACACTCACACAGCATTTTTCCTGTTTGGAAAAAAACATAGCTTAGTGGTTTTCCATTTTAAATTAGTCATTAGGGAGAGCGGTGATGTCAAGGAGGCTAAGCTGTGTTGACTGTGTCAAACAAACACACTTATGTGCCTTGTGAGGATTCACAGGGGGCTCATTTCAAATCAGTTCTTATCTGGTTATGCAAATAAATGAAAAGAAGCTACAAATGGAGAGGACAGTAATCCAGCGCCCACTCCACACGCACACTCATACACATTTATGATAATGGGGGAAAAAAATGCGACGGAAAATAGCTCCATTTGCCGTAAAGGTCACAAAATACTTCCACAGGCTTTATAAATACAACAAATCAGATTGACAGGATATAAGTAGTAGCAGTTATTCTCTAATTTAAAGAAGCTGTGCCTTTGGAGTGAAGAGAGCAAAGGTAGATGCGTGTCATGAAATGCTAATCCTGTGAATGTTGACCACTGAAACAAATCCAGGGTCTTTGACTCTCGTTTGAAATGTAAAAATTCAAATCATATTTTGAAGCCAGATTCGATTAACGAAACTGTTTGAGCCTCAAAAGTTTCCTCAAAACAAATGTTGCACTCTGTTGCAGCCCACAGAGGATAACGTACTTTAAATTTATGTGAAATACACAACACCTACACAGCTCTCAATGGCACAAGAATCCTCGACCATCTATCAAACCGTTGATTCTTTGGGTCCTTCGCGGGCGGCGTTTTTACACCCGTAAAGCCATTTGATGACGCGAGCATTTCTCTCAATTATCGACACGCCAGTGGGAAGCTGCTCAGCCAGCTCCTCCTCAAACAGTCCATCTCCTGAGTGGCGGGAGAACTCACTGGGCTCCGAGCCTCCACAGCCGTCCCCGCCCACGCTGCGAAGCGCCAACGAGAGAGTGTCTATAGAGCTGGCCCCTGAGAGGAAATTCTGGCGACCCAGACGCTCTACCATATCTACGTCCAGGCCACAGAAGTCAAAGAAATGCTCCTGCTCTGATAACGCTACTGAGCAGCGCAGATGTAAGTCTGACTTGGAGCGCCGCAACTCTCCAAACTGTCTTCTGGGTGCCGGTGGTGACGCTCGTTTCCACGGGTCATTCTCATCGTCATGTTTGTTTGAGTGGTTTCCATTGGTAACTCCATCGCCGGTGCCATTTGTAAAGCCATTCTTAGTCTGTTCGAGCGTGCTGCTTAACCCGGAGCTGGGGGCAGACTCTGGGCTGCGCTCGTGGTCAGTTTTGCTGGACCTCCTGCTCCCCGGTCCCCCGTCCGGCGCATCTTTCTCGTTGGTCCAAGACATGCGAGAGTCGCCATCCCGGGATGACGCTTTCTCTTCACCGATGACCATTTTCTGGATTCTGCTCTCACCTCCACTACTCTTCTCCCTCATGGATCCCTGGAAGAGGCGGCGGACGAAACTGTAGCCCTTTATCTCCATGTTGTTGTTTTCTCCCAGCGCTGTACTGCTCGGGCTCTTGCACTCTTTTTTCTGCCGGTAGATGACGAGGGAGTCCGGCCTCAGCATGCGTTTGCCTGTACTCCTTCGGAGAATGGGAGCGCTGTGTGGCGCTACCAAGGTGTTAAGTCCAGGTGTGCGCGGGCTGGGGGGAGCATTGTTCACATTGCTCCTGTTATGTGCCTCAACATCGACAGAAGTCCGTCTGTTCTCCTTTCTCGAGTCGTCGTTTTCATTTTCGTCTCTTGCAGCGAAGGAGCCGCAGACCGGAGGGAATGGAGTGTTGGACGGACGCCGTGGGGGAAGATGAGGCGTCAGGCTTCCAGGGATGGTGATTGCTCGCCGGGGTGGCGGCGGTGGGGTGGCGCAGGGTACAAGTACAGGCTCTTGCTTGGTGTTGATCACCTGCTGGCTTTTAACATACTTGGCTTTGTCTGCCTCGAGTCTCTCCACGGCGCTGACTGAGCGGCCGTGACCGCCGCCATCAATCTGCCTACGCAAGTAGTCTGGACCCTTGTTGAGAAGCCTCAGAGGTGAAGGAGATCCAATTGGCGTTAGGGGCTTCATGTTAATTCACCGAGCTGGAAAAGACATCAAAACCACAGCCTCCAAACTGACTCACAGCTCCCGACGTCCCACAGTGAGCTGTTGTAAGCTCTGTGAAATTTCAAGCCTAGTGGGAGCGTTTAGAAAAGTTTCTAACTATAGAGGACTCTGGCAGCTCCCATTCCTGTACTCACAGCTCTTAAATGTTTTTTGAACAATAATAGACCAAGTAGCAATTCAGGAAACCACAAAATCCAAGATTGTTGTAACTTTTTCTATAGATAGCCAACTGACTCTTTGTTGGGCAGTGTAAGAACCCAGGCAAATTGATATCTCTATCCAGTATTTATAAAGGCATCTGGATAGGCAGGGAACAGGGAAGTCCTTTTTTGTCAGCCTGAAGCTCTCCCAAATGAGATGCTCCCTGCCCACAGTGCAGCAGAAATAGCAGGCAGGGTGTAGTTTGAAAGGGTTACTTCTTCCTCCCCCACTTTTTCTTCTCTCTTTTTCTCCACCAACAACACCCTTCACTGTTGATCTTTTCAGTGGCGACTGCCGGGAGAAATGAGATATACCAGCCTCAAATATTTGCTTTGCACAGGGCGTTTAAGGGACGCCAGGTCAAGACTTTTGTTTGACGCCCGTCGTGGTTGAGCTGGCTTGAGGGTGGCCGGCACCGATGCACTTGATTTGTTGATGGACAGATGGCGGAGAAGCAGTTCGCATTCTTCACCTGTGCGGACCCCTGGAAGAGGCAGAGAGAGAGAGAGAGTGGTTTTAGTTCTCAGTGCTGCTTTCAAAGGCAGTGGTGCCTTAAGCCGATCATAGATTGTGATTATTTAAAGCTGGAGGGGGGGGGAGCGACAATATCCCGTCATTGATGAATGAATGGAAACATGGATACAGCGCTGTTTGCTGTCCAGACAGGATGATGACATGTCCGCCTCCACCTGTTTTCTGAACAGGAAGGCAGAGAGACTCATTATGATCTCCTATTAGAACAATTGTTTCAGCTGTGTTTATGACTGCAAACTCAACATCCTTTATTATTGATCACCGAAAACACAGGACAAAAAAACTAGTCTCGGTACTAATTCCTCTTTTTGTCACAGCTATTAAACTCAAATAACATGATGTGTAACTGGAGAGGCAAAAAAACCCCGTTTCCGACAGCTTGCTGTAGCTTACTTCTTTAAATTAATGCAAAATAAAGCTGGTGAACACCTTTGAAGGGATCTTTTATAGCCACAGTAATGCTGCTTGTTATTTAAATTAAAAGCCACTACAAAAGTTCAGTAAAGCCAGTAAAACTAATGAGGCATGGCACCGTGACAGATGTTGCTTTTTTTTTTTTTTTTTAATTACCATGCTCTGCTTTATATTACATTTTCCTGCTATATGAGGATTTGGTGGAGCAAGCGGGGAGGAGGGTGCACGTGCCTATAACAGCCTCAGCCTGACGAGTATTTATAGCTTTACGCCATCCCGGCACAGTTATCATATGTCTATGTATGTGTATATATGTGCGTGTTAGTGCATGCGGCCATGGGTATTTGTTTCCTGTAAGGATTTCTTTGTGTGTGTGTGCCAGCACAAGGCAGCGAGCGGCTGCCCTGTAAATGAAAGAGGGGTGCATGCAGAGTTTGGGTGCCGTGAAAGCCTTTCTGTCTGAAAAGCAGCGAGTGTCTGCCAAGTACAAGCTGGAAAGCCAAAGAAGCCATCTTTAAAACCTGGAGCTGGTATTTATACTCTGAGGCCACAGGTGGAGCGTGTTTTCAATTCAACTTCCCTCAAAATGTATTAAAAGTCCATCTGGGGAGACAAATGCTCCTTGTGGTGTGTTGGACAGCAGGAGGGTGTTATACCGTTGCGCTTACTGTTCTCTCAGGTCCCTCAAGTGTCATCAAATGCTATTTTGGCTTTTCCTTCACAAAAGCTAAAACAATGAATGACCAGGAAAGAGGATCCATGTCTCCAGTCAGGATGAACCACATGACACCGGCAATAGCAAAAACACCACAACATACACTCCTTTCTTATATTTTTGACTAATACTAATCAGATAACAGAGTGACACGAAACAAAGAAAACAATAACACACATAATTTATCCAACTATTTATAAAACTGGAGCAGTTTCTTGAAATAGTCATACATGCACACTCACAGGTTATTATTACTTATTTTCTTGAAACTGAAATCTTCTGAAATCATATCACTTTAAACAATTTTTTACTCTATGTGTGTCTATTTTATTTAACCTCTTAATGTTATAATTAAATTATAACTATAAATTATATAAATTAAATTATAACATTCATAAGTTAAATTTTTTTTTTCATATTTTTGTTTTACAAAATAAGCAACTTAGCTTACATTAAATAAACATCATTATAGCTGATTACATCACTTTCCAATTCCTGTGTTTCAATCAATTTTTTTATATGTTTCTTTCTTTTTACTCTTGTGCCTCTAACTGCTAATATCAAATTGTTGATATTTAAGAAGGTGAGCTAGAATTTCACCAAACCTTCTACCCTCATTTAGTCTCCATATGCCTGAGGGACCCTGTCAAATGGCGCTATAAATTACCTGACGATGGGGGAAATGGCATACCGGCTAGTTTTTCCAGATGTCGGGTATGTGGGAGCTCGGGAAAGTCAACTATTGTTTTGGTAGGTTTTGAGAAAAATCACAACAGGTGTGGAAGCTAAAAAAACCAAGAAAAATTGGTGGAAAATGCAGGTTATGGTCTGTGGTTAGAGTTATGGGGTATTTATTAGGCATCTTTCTTCTTCTTTCTTCTGATCCCCATCTGAGTTCAAAATGAAAAATTGAGAGAGTAATGCTACCACAGCAATAAAGAAGATTATCGCCATAGGAGCCTAAACTAAGTTATTAATGCTAACAGTGACTTTCTAGTGATGAGGTGGAGTTAAATATAGAAAGAAATATGAAGAAAACAAGGACAATATATGAATACAAGAACTGGTAAATGTCAGCTAATCCTTGAAAACCGCAGTAATATACAGTATCTGTATTTGTTCTACTTCCAACGCTTTTTGTGTTCTCTTGTGATGCCAGTGTGCGTTCAATGAATGTGACATTAGGAGCCTGAAGAAAACAAGCCACTTTCATAGGTTACGTCTTGCTCAAAGTGCTATCTGGGACATCACATGACTAAGTGAGTCACAGTGGTTGCTGTTGTTTGTTTGGAACATAATATATGTATGAAAAACTGCACTAAGAAGACACAGTCATTGGTGTAAGTGTTGGGATTTATGGTCATCTTTAGCTCCATTTCTTCAATCTTGGACTTAGGGTAGCTTTGCATGATTTCACAGTTCAAGATAATCCTTATTTGTTTCATACTGGGTCTTAGTGCAGTCCCTCTAAACTCATCTCCCTCTCTTCAAGCCAAATTTCTACTCATTGGCTGCCCCTCACAATCAGAAGGTTTAGCAGGCTTCTGTTCACGGCTAATGATGACGATCATACTAACCACTCACAATGACATCACACAGACCCAAGAGTGAAAAAAATGCGTGAGGTCAAAGCCTGAGCTTTTGTCTCACAGGGATCACTTACTGATGTGACTGTGCTTGATATCCACATTAAACCATTATGACTGTAATCATATGAATAGTAGCATCAGAGGTCATTTTTTTAAGGCATTTATCTGAACATAATATAATAAAACACTAAAACAGAAATCGGGAAAACCAGAGAGAAGGAACACACATGTGCACATAACCACAGGGGACACCAGTGACTCAACTGGGATTTGCTGGAGAACAATAGCTGCCATTAGTTCTTTTGACTATAATGAGCCAAATTAGTACCCAGCACCTTCTCCTGTGATCTTGAAGCTTGTGCAAAGCGTGAGATAGCCTTGGGATTTTCTCTCGTGTTTCACGACTTCTTTTGTCTCTCATTGCAGGTTGTCATTAACCTCTAAACCCGTCCCTTCTGTTCTCGTCTCTACAGTGAACATCACCCCACCTTCTCCTTCCTATTGCTACCCAAGCTCATTTGCCTGCACTCTCCTGCGTTACTTCCCACTCTTCAGCTCCTCTGCACATGCTACAGGGCTTCTCTGCCCTTTCATTTCACTCCCTACTCCATCACTCTCCTCTTGTAAACATATATTTTCCTTCTCTCTTTCTATCTCTTTCCATCTCCTGCTCCATTTACTGTTACTTACAGTGTGATCTTCAAAAGCTTTTTCCCATCTTAACCTGACATATATTTGTTCTATTTATCAGAACTGACTATGTGTATGTATAGCAAAGTGGGCTCCAAACATACAGGCTTTGCAATGCATGTTAAGCATCACAACATGAAAAACAAAAAAAGAATAAGAAGAAACTTAAAGACGGGGTGAAAAGCCAACAATCGTAAAAGTGAGCTGAGACACAACAGGAGTTTGATGGTTTAGATTGTACATATAAAAACTGACTGAACTAGTTTTGCTAGAATGAAACCCAGAAAAGGAAGTTCAAACTCTTGGGAAATTTCTGTCAGGCTGCAAACGTATCCAAATGTCAAAAATTACAAACACTGCTCACCAGATTCCGACATGTAGGGACAAATGTTTCTGGCACTGTGAACAAATGATGAATTACAAATAATTACAACAGCCTACAGCTATTTTATCCAACTACAAGGTTGTAACAAACTAGAAGAGTCTGCAGAAACATCAAACGTGTGATGCAAAAGTAATACCTGGGACGTGCAGCAGAAAGCAGAGCTCCAAAAACCAAACATCAGTGAATTCTCACATCGCCAACTCTCCATGTCTGTGCAATTTCCATCGATGTGTTCTTTAATAAAACTCCTCTGTCTGTCTATCTGCCTCTCCTCTCTCGGCCTTTCATCTCTCCCGCATTTCCCCTCTGTGAAGCGGATGGACCATCCTGCAGGGGAGGCTTACCCAGGCGCCCCCATGCAGCTAAAGAGGAACCAGATGTTTTGTGTCATGCTACATCAAAATGCTTGGACAGAGACCTGTCATGGGAAGGCACAGTGGAGTTCGTTTGTCTTTTTAATCAGCAGCACTGTTTGTGCCACATGCATTTGATCCAGTGAGAGAACAAAGCGGGTCACATTTAGGCCTCGTTATCAGTTATATTGTCAGGTGGTTCTTCTTCTGAAAGTCCTGCCCCAGAAGCTAAACACACAAAAAGACCCAGGAAGTGTTTGTTTGCTTCAAGCGAGCCTCTAGAAGGATAGCTTCATCGAGGCATGCTTGGAAATCCAGAGAAAACCCAGCTGGTCCTGGATCAGAAGGTTAAAGGAAGTTTCTCTGTGAATTATGTATTTAGTGAAGTAAACAGATGATAAGATGTTAATAAATTCAAAAAGACCACCTTTGAAGCTCTCGGGAGGCTATTCTGCACCTGTCAAATTAATCTTTGGACAGATGAGGGGCATCTGCTGCTGACAAAGAGCCAACTGGCCATCTCCAGCATCGTCCCTCTCTTTCACTGTCTTGCATTTCTCCCTTTCTTTATATGAACATCTGGCACAACTATTAAGGATGACAGTGACTAACAATCCTCCCTAATGGACTGAAATGTCTCAGTGTTCAAACGTTAACCAACGCTCATTCAAAGAAGACTTTATGTCATGATGGAGCATCTGCACACATAAGTGTCTCTACAGTGTGGATAAAAGTGTCTGCCACTAATGAGCCACGATTCATGACCGCAGGCTTCGGTCATTAACCAACACTGCAAACACAGGACTCAAGAAGTCTGTCGTGGACCAGGACAAAGCAAAGGAGGCGTTGACTTCTCCCCTCCAAACAAAAGAGACAAACTGGGCTGTCTTCGCATCATTAACGGGCTCCAACAATGGTCTCCTATAGGTAAGTCAGACTTGGTCGGCCTCATTAGTCAGGAAGGGAAAAGAACAACATGATGACAATAAAATGTAAGAGATTAAGACACATGATAGATAGGCTACTGCCCCCCTCAAAAACAAAGCCAACTGTAAATCTTATCATGCCTGTGAGGCCTTTAGTGCTATTAGCCACGTGATCTACGGTTCGAGGCTACGCAAGGGATTTCTCCACATTCATGAGGAGCAGCAGCAGGCCACCTGGGATGGCTTAAGAAACCCCCAACCTGAATAGACCTCTTTGCAAACTGTAAACTGGACAAGATGCGCTCTAAACTCACTGCTCTGGCTCTTTTGTCATTCAATGCTAATCATCGTGGGCGCAACTGAACATTGGAGAGCCACGCCAAAAACATGTACTCAGGCTAATGGTGGGTGTGGGTACAAGTACATGAGAACTGGATACAAAAAAGCCAAGAATGAAAAAACAAAACCCCCCAAAACGAAACAGGGAAGACTTTAAAAAGATTTGACCTTATCTGATAATCAGGTATTAGGAGCATTAGCATAGTTATGAGCTAAAATTCAGCTAATAAAGGAAGATTGCACATATACGTACATACCTAAATGATTTCAACTTGCTATTTTACATCATCGCAGCTGGCCAACAGCACAGCTAATAATTAACTTATGACTTCATTACACTTAAAGTCAAGCCTTTATTTGCTGATTTTACATCATCTTGTATTAGAAAATTAAGCACACAATCAAAGCACAGAGGTCTACCCAAGGCAGCAAACGACTCACAATAAAACAGAGCCTTTTGAACATAAGTGCTAATTATCAATCGATTAACTCTGCGCTCTGCAGCATAATCAATAAAATGAATTAGCCTATTTGTAAATGTTGACACAGTTCTACTTTATAGCATTGGAAAAACATTTTAGCAGTGGAAAGCAAAGGTATTATATTGCATATAGGAGTCGGGCAAAGTGTAACAAGCATTATTTGTTTATACTACACTGGCTAATCAGTCAAAATATGATCATAAGTAGCTTAATTAATAGAAGAGACTGTAATTGTAAGTTGAGGTAATCAGTAAGAGAGCTATCGCCCTGACATTACAGTAATTTAATTAACATTGTGCAATCTCCCCCTCCTATTACAGTCATTATACTGGAAGCCAAGCCTTTATCACGGCTGTAACACCCAAGCAGTGCTTACGCCGATAAGGCCAGCTCCAGGATAAAGTGTGCATATTTATTTGTTTTTTTTATCAACAGGCAGGGCAAGTTCCTTTTCTTTTGAGCACCGGGCTCAGGAAGGCTTCTGCTACTTGTGATTACCGAATAGCTCTGAACCATAAAGTTTTATGAATCACTATTTGCTTTTCCAGCTATAACATTACAACAAAGCAAAGAGAAACGCACGCAAGCTTTGCCTGTCAAAGTCTCTGAAAATAAAAGGCATCTTAAAATCTGCTCTTCATTGAGATAGAACGAGGACGCTATTTTATCATCCGAATGCCAATTTTAAAACTTAGAAAGTTTATAAGTGTAAAGATTTAAAGTTAGAGGCCTGTGATCCTTCCACCAGGTGCCAAGTGCGTGGAAATCTAATAATCCACGCTATAGAGAGACACCTGAGCCTGCCAGTAATGCAGGAATGTTAAGCTGCCTTATGATACCTCACTGTGAGAAATGTACAGAAAATATATGATCAAAGAGAAATACCCAGACAATGCATGCAGGGATCCACATAGACACTGGATTAAAATGATTCGTTTTGCAATACATAGCGGTACAGTAAAGTAATCATTGTGTAAATGGGCACTCTGTTTTATTTATGGGGAAATTACCAGTTATTTGGAGAGCAGTTGCTAACAGCACAGTTATATAGTCCATTTTGCCTTTGTTATTAACAAAGAATTGATTTTTAACTGCCCCTGTTTTCAGAGCATTGATCTATTTATGCACATGAAAAACGTGTCCTACAAAGGCAGGTCACCCGGCAGTCAGACTGATAAAGGCCTTTGTTCTGACATCTCAAATGTGAATATAGGGCACAGGAAGGAAGCAGCAGCAATGTGGTAAGCAGAGACCATGAAATGTCCGTGAAATCCAGCGACAGGCAAAATAATTGTGGAAATTGTGCAGGTACTGAGTTAAGCCTTGATTATACTCTGTTGCGGACACTGACAGCTGGAGGCCCGACGGCCGATTAGCTATTCCTGTTTAACTTCCACTTGAAGTTGACCGCCTGGGGAGCATGCGAAGTTGGTGCACTGTGATGTAAATTCTCCACAGAGAAGTTGGTAGGCACGTGGACAAAACCCCGACCCTCGCGCTAATGCCGAGTTCCAGATTAGGTTGAAGTCGGAATTTCCGAGTTCCCAGTCAGAATTTAAATCTGAAAAGCCCCCTCAACTCGGAGTTACTACTCAAAAGGTCGGACCAGTCCCACCAACTCCGAGTTAATAACCCGAGACGGCTGCAGTGAACATAAACAGTAATAAAACTGTAAAACTTTTAATCTGTTTTGTATTTGTGATTTGCTAAATAAACCGTATGCAGAGCACTGACCCAAAGGTGAAGCAGCTGTGTTTTTAACTGCAAATAAGTATTACCTTGTACTGCTAGTGATACATGAACTTCCCAAGAACCAAAACACACCCTTTTTTTTCTCAGTTTTCCAACTTTACTACTGGAATACACTATGTTGGAAATCAGGAGTGACAATACTCCCAAATACTGACATTGACACTTTTTTGCAAAAATATTTCTGGTTGTATTGGAGTCTCTGGGAAAACAGACCTTGGATCTCTTGTTCTGTAGCCTCAATAAACACTTTCCTGATTACTTTATGGGCTTAATCACTTGTTACCATCAGTCAACATCAGTCTAAGCAGAGATTCCCAGACCTCCCTTTCTCCAGCCCTGTCCTCCTCCTTTTGTGGTTTGATCCCAAGGCACTCCCAAGCCAATCTCTCCACAGTGTCCTGGTCTGCCCTGAAGCTTCTTAACATTTGCACATGCCTAAAAGGATCTCACCTAGGAGATGCCAGAACCACCTCAACTTGCTTCTTTCATTATGGAGTGGTAGGTGGCTCTACTCGGAGCCCATCCAGAATGACCAAGCTCCTTACCCTACCTCTGAAGCCTTGATTATACTCTGTTGCAGACACAGTCAGCTGGGGAAACCATGACCTAGTCGTCATTTCTCTTATACTTCTTTGAAATCCTCTTGAAGTCTATAAATTCTCCATATAAGAATCCACAAACATCACAAAAGACAGGAGGGCACGTCGGCGGACATCGCACAGCCTTCACGTTCACTGTCTGGTGACAAAATTTACGTCACTCCAACCCAAGGTGACCGAAGTGAATCCTAGTGCATGCAGAATGTATAATAAAGGCCTAAGGGACAGCCTTCGGAGGAAGCAAATTTCCCCCTCTTGTATCCACCATCTCATTTTTTGGGTCATGACCCACAGTTTGTGGCCAAAGATCCACCGGTAAAAGCTTCGCTTTGCCTTCCACTCTCTTCTCTTCTCTCTTCAACTCAATAATCCACGATGATGTTCATGTCATAAACTGTGGCTGTTCTAAGAGTCTGAAGGGACTCTTAAACAACCTGTTGTCAGCCAATAAATGTGCTTTGACATGGATTCTTGCCACGTCCACTTTCAAAACACCAAAATATTGACAGTGAAGACTCTCACCTCGAGGGTTGGGTTGCATCAGCATGGTTACATCCATCTTTTATACTGTCTATGATCCAAACATAACCTGTTTTTGTGGGGGACACGTGTACATTCAAGGGGGAAAGAAACCGTGTAGCGTAGTGTGTGCAAGAGCTACGTTTATAGAGTTAGTACGCACATATCCCAGCGCTGGACGGCATTGTTTAGTAAACTATAACCACCACTGCTGCTCCCTCCACATGCCAGTCTGGATTATGTGACCAGCAATACAAACCACTGTGACCTAGTGTGTGTGTGCGAGTGTGTGTGCGGCACATCCCTGGACTGGGAATGCACTGTGCAACTCAGGGTAACACAGCCCCCCACCCCGAATAAAAGCCTGCCCGGAGGCTGTTTATACAGTACAGTAGAGAGGCATAAATCTGGACATGTCCCTCAATCTCCCAGAGTCTTAAATTATGAAGCAGTGTTCTCACACTGTGAACCCTCATTAAGCTCTCAGCTGGTGTGAATGCTCTGAGAGACAGCTTTGTCTGGCCAACTGCCAGATGTTTTATTTCACAAAGTCGGCACATTTTTCCCTCTGCCAGGCATACGTCGGCTTCACCAAAGCGACAAAAGAGGCTTTAGCAGCAACTAAAAAGTCAAAAGCGGTGTTACATCAAACAGTGGTTTACCTGCCTTTTTGCTGACTGAAACAGTGCAGAAATATACACTCCACAACGACTGACTAAAAGAGTTTACTGACAGCTAGATGAGTAAGAGCGCACAAGAATTGATTAAAGCCGTGTGAGAGCGCAGGGGCCACATATGAGCGAACAGCAACTCAATCCAGAACTCCAAGTTAAAGTAAAAGGAAAGACAGCCAGAGTAGCATCTGCGTAACCACACCCTCTTTTCACACACAGGGTTGCTAAAAGGACACTCACGAAACCCTTGCAGAAGTATTCTAAACACATGTTGCTGATGTTAGCGGTAAAAGGTTAGCACTAACTTGTGAGTACTTGTGACAGGAGTGTTTGGGGTCGGTTAAGGCTTAAAGCGTCTCCAGCTGTGCCTTGTCCCCAAACACTGGGTCATCTGTAACTATGGTGTCCCCGAGCCCATCTACTTCCTCCTCCTGCATCCCCACACACTCTCCACCACTTTAAATGTGTCAGCATTGATTTGCAATCAACGCAGCGGGGCGCAAAAGTTTGCAACTCCAGCTGAAATAAAACGCTCCGCATGCCACTTCTTATAATGTAAACTTTCTCAAACACTTCTGGTGATTGGATACTTGAAGGCTGCTCATCCAATTCAGCTTTAAGCCAGGAAAATCCCTGGTTTAAAATCCCCCATATTCAGTGTTTAACAGTGATCATTAATTATTTAGGGGTGAGCAGTCAAAAAGCGAATGCAGCAAGACGGCTGTATCAGGAATGTGTGGGTGCAGTTTGATTTAATCTGACTGACACAGCTCGAAACGTAAGCAAAATACCCCCTAAATCTAGAAATACTGCAAATGCTAAATCCTGACTGCCACAAAAACTTTTAAAAAGAGATCTTTTTATAGCTTTGTGATGTCTACTGAAACCCAGTGAGAAACTAGGCCATTAAAAGAAACGGCACGTGCTAAAAACATGCACGTCCAATCCCAAGAAACCACGAAAAGGACAGATAAGTTTGAAATATTCAGTGTGAGATGCCACAAAATCCAACACTCATCTATTTCAAACTCACTAAAATGAGGTAACTCCTCCTTAAAAACTGCAAGAATCACCCACAGCGTCCCACACAAAGACCTTACACTAAGCTCTTCTGTTTGTCCTCTCTGCCATCTATACTTAGTTGTTAACCTTTGCTGAACCTGCCAGCTGCCTTCTCTCATTACCGATCAACCGACCTGCTTCCCCACTAACAGCACCCCGAGTGCCACGGAAAGACAGCCTTCGATTTGTCCCTCTTCCCTCCTCTCCTCCCTCGCTTCTGTCAGAATCAGAAAACATCTGGAAGAGTCCGTGCAGTTGCATCGGCGGCCTCCTCCTCTGTCAGAGGGAATGTCCAGACTCGTGTCGTCTTCCTCGCGGTCGAGCGGACACAGCGTGGCACGGCTGAGTGTGATGGGATGTGGCAGAGCTACAGAGGCGCCCAGTCGGACTGTGAACAATTACAGGGATGTGAGAGCAGCGGGGAGAAGGGCCGCTCTCACAGCTGTCACCCACGCACACACAGGGGACCGTCAGGAGATGGAGATCTGTCAGATCATGTTTCATGATTTCGTTGCTCACAATGAATTATAAATTGAGTTTGGAAGCCCGTGGAGATGGAAGCGATGTAATGTTCTCAGGTCTCGGAGAGTGGCAAGACTGATTATAATAATCATTATGTCAAAAAATTAAGTGCAAAGACTCAAAAAAAGCCTGAAAAATACATCAAATTGATACTTCTGTGAATATGATTCCACACTAGTTTGCAAAAGAGAAGAAGCTCGCTACATAGATGGTAGGTTTCACTTCTCCTTTCAGCCAACTTCATGCCTGTTTGAAAAGGTTTGTTTTGTGTCTGGATGTAACTTAGAAGCTGAGTTAATCGACAAGCTCTTCCTCTCTTACACGCAGTTCCTCCTGAAAACTGTTCCCAGAGACTTTTGCCGCAACGGCCCAAACAAGGCGACAAGGAGCAATAAAAGCTAAATTATAAGCCCGACGGTTTGTGTGAGAGTGTTTGAAGTCTCACACAGTTGTAAACGTCAAATGTCTAAAACCAGCTGCTGTGAAACAACACACACACACACACAGTCACTTAACGCAGTGCCAGGGGGAAGATGATGTCATTAGCAGGGCACATTTTCCCCTCTAATTAGAAACTCAAGCTTCACGCCGTAACTCGGGGGTCTTTACATGCAACAAAACAGGGTTTAAAGAAAACAAATGTTTGACATGGCCTCTTAAAAGGCTGCGTTTTCAAGCCCGGCTCTGCAGGAAAGCAAAACCGAGCCTTGAATTTTGATAAGAAACACATGAGTGGCCCATTGTGAACTAAAACCATGAAAAATCCTGCGGCTTCCGCTTGTTCTCTGCATTCAGCTATAATGTGGTCAAAACTCAATCAGATTATGCACTTGTGCAGCCTCGACAAAAAAACACTCTGTTCATTAAAAACAAAACACGGAGAAAGTTGTAAAATAAAAGACTTAAAGATGAGGAATCTAGCTGTCCTGTGATATAGGCTCAACTTTTTCACCCATGCTGCAGAGAGATGCTGGATCTCAGCTCCTGTTTAAATGCTCATATTGTGAACATGCACATTACGTCAAACCAAACTCTCTCAAAAGTCAGAAAGTGAACATGAGTCTGCATGCTCCTCTACGCATTGCATCAATAACACCATCATCATAAACATCCCTGCTGGTGCTACGAGCCAAGCGGGAAGGCAAAGACCCAAATCACATTTTATTTAGTCATGTTAATGATGTCAGGGCTCCTGTCAACACCTCAGACGGAGACTGCAGTGAGCAGCTCAGCGCCCCTGGGCTCTCTTTCCGCTTTGTAACTGCAGGATGTATTCTTGTCTGCTCTGCTGGGATCAGCATCAAACACAGATGCAGCTGTATTACTGCTGGAAAATTAGCACACTGCCACATGAATCCAGGCACAAAACTGCGACTGTTTACGACCGCCTCTGCACTGTAATTTTGCAAGCAGGTATTCAGTCAGAGAGATGTTTGCGCCGCGCACTGAATCGTCTGTATGCGGTTTGAAAGATTGATGTCGTCAGTAAGCGTTTAAGACCTATGAATCACCGTAGCCGTTGGGCACGGTTCAGCGTGGTTCAGCACGGAATTCGGGGATTCAAACAAAAGTGTAAGGTAGTGAAAGGTAGGGAGGAGACGGAGCTCAATCTACCTATTGAATAGAAGGCCTGGAAAGTGATTCACCAAAGACTGTGTGGAAAATTTGTCTCATATTTAAATCTTCGCTAACATCCTTAAAGTAGTTAGAGAGGAGGGCTAGCACATCTGCTGAGGAAAACTCACAGTGTGCTCAGCAGCAGCATTATGGCCACGAAAAGCTCCGAGCGTGTTTGTGAGAAGGTACGAGCGAGAGCAACATTTGAGCTGCATCAAAAAGCACGAATCAAACCTCCAGCCACTTATCGCAGGCCTAACCGGCACATGCTCACCTATGAATCCGAATGTGTTTACAAGACATGTGTGGTCTGTTTAGTCTGACTGTTAAGTTGTTTATGCTCCTGACCCCACGCTGATCAAACCAACTCAGGATGCTTGAGCCCTTATGAAGAGAGGTGGAGCTGCAGGGGTGGAGGTGGGTCAAGGTGGAGGTGACCCTGAGGGCACGTGATTGTCTCCTTGGAAGAGACCGTTTTTTCACTTTAGAGTGGGTGGATTGCATAATGCCCCTCCCCAACTTTTTTTTCCTATTCTTTTGAAAGTTCTCAAGTAGCACCGTCTTAGTCTTTAAAATGAGCTCCTATAGTTTTAGTCGTGGTCTCAAATGATTGGCTGGTTACGAGAGAAAAAAAACCCCTTAACTTATTAGGGTTACAAAATTTGTCTTTGCTGATTAGATGCTTGGAAACCAGATCCTCATTTGGGCAATTTTCCTGATTTCATCCAGATGAAAATATTCAGTGCAGATCAAAGCTAAGCAAAGACCTGCTGCTCCAGGCCGGTGGTATTTGCAGTTATTATCAGCTGGACTTCAAGGTTGAGTTAAACCAGGGCGTCCACATATAGGGCTTACAGAGCACACGATCAATGGATGCACTTGCCAACTTAAAAAAAAATGTTTATGGTCTTATCAAACAGCTACCTAGAATCAGATGTCCATCACAGAAAAAGCCAAACAACACATCATAAAGTTTCCAGACATAATTCTTGACTTGAAGAAGTCCTGTAGTAAATATAAAAAGGAAAGCACACACCCTGTTTACTAAGGATTATTAATATTTAACCTATTTTAATCCAAGAATACCTCAGAAGTGCTATCTGGGAGGTGAGTCTCTGGATTCTTAGTTAAGGAATAATAAGGAACCCATAATAGATTCCGACTTATTTAAAGCCTGTTTATTCTTTGCCATCTGTTTAACCCGTAACTGCACGCTTACTAAAATAACTCACTGAGAGTACAAAATAATCACTTCGATGGTCGATTCCTGTCCGAGTCAGCCTGATCGGTAAACTTCCAAACGCAACATGTCATAAATCACCGTCAGCACAAAAATGTTATTAAAAACCGAGCAGTGGAAGCCGTAGTTCTGTCCGCACTCACCACATTCGCTCAGTTTATCCACTGTTGCTGTTGTTGTCTTTGAAATCCAGTGAAGGTGTGGAGCTCTGTGACGGACACACGGTCGGCGTGGCGCTGCGCTGTTCGCTCTGCGCGGTCTGCTGGCGCACTGACGGGAAGACGCACGGCAGCGGCAGTAAAACAGGGAGTCCCGACCTCCCCACAGCGGCGGGGGTGGGCAGGTATGACGAGGCGGTTCGAAAATGGATTTGGGGGAGCTGAGCGGAGCAGTGCTCTGTCAGGTTGTGGATTACAGTGAAGCTCATGGTGACAAATAGCGACATCGTGCAGTTATTTTAGTAAACTTTACTTACAAAACCCACATTAAAGAAGTGCAGAAACATGCAAAATAGTAATAAAATTATAGCTTTTAAGGTTTAGCTTGATGTGTTTTTCAAGAAGAGTGGAGGCTGGCATGTAAACAACCTTATAGCTATATGAATTATAAAACAGAGATGTAAAAAACGCCTTCATTGCTGAATATATATGCTTTAATTTGGAAGGCTAGTTAACAATTAGGCCACAGTTTATTTTCCATAAGGGAGAATATCACCGGTTTATTAATTTACCTGCAAACTGCTAATAAGTTGACTTACACTAACAAATATTGCAATGCAAGTGAAAAGAGACTATGCTAGCAGATTTGTGGATGCTTATATGCTAATAGGAGCCATGCTCGAAGTACACATTGTGACCTTCTGAAATTCGCAGTTATAATAGTTCATTACATGCAGACCGTGAAGAAAAAATCCTCTGATGTAAGACTCAGAAGTGTGACTCAGACAGTTATGTTATCTGTGCGGTAGGAATATGAAAGATTTTCAGGGGGAGGTGTTATCTGCTGAACCCCCACCCTGTCCTAAGATGATCTCATCAAACTGTTAAATCACTTCACTTTTATTACTAGTTCTTAAGACTGCCAGTAGTTGTTTTATTCAGGATGATTGTTTGTGCTACTCGTTAACTGTTATCAGTAATTCAGCATTTGATTGGATTTAGTCTTTAATCATTATTGTTTTCTTGTAGATGGATCTGACTAATTAACACATACATGCAATTACCATGTAATACATGTGACCTGTTGTCTTAAGTTTAGACATTTTCAGAAATATTTACTTTTCAGTGCATTCACATTGCTTTTTTTTTTTTTTACATCTTGTGTTCCACTTATTTATTTGTTGTTTTAGCTGTAGACAGTTTGTGATCAGTTGATACCAAATTAAAAAGCTGATCGATCTGTTGCTCGTTCCCTCTTATCATCCTCCCTCCTCCTGTGTTTTTGTTGCTTGTTCTGCAGCTCAACATGACTTGCTCAGAAAGGTCAAGCGAGGGGGAGAGAGAGCGAGAGATAAAGGAGTGATCTCCACATTTCACGCACACCTGTTTCTCATTCCCGAGCTCATCACTCTTGACGGAGCGGACAGGCCGGTGAGGAAGCGCGGTGTAGCAGAGAGCCACTGGAAATATTTTACTGAGAACATAAACAGGCTCTGAAACACAGACGTGCAAAAGGCTCCACCCAGAGTGTATAAATCATACGCAGAGTCTCCTCTCCTCCAGTCATTTGTGCTGTGCCGGCTTTGGCAAACACTTTACATTCAACAGAGCAAAACTCGTCCAGTCAAGCTTCCATGTAGCTCACAGGGTAAGTGTTAAACTGATGTTTTAAAATAGGAAAATATGCAAATGTGAACCATAAAAATAGCAAAAGGGCTCAACAAAGCCTTAGAAGGTTATATCTTTTAAAACGAGATCAAGAAATTGTATTATAAAGGAAAGACACTTCCAGAATACAAGTTCCAGTTTCTGCAGAGCTAAGCTTGCACAGTACATTTGGGGCACCTTGTGATTGGAGCTGTGGCTTTTGTTTGCCACATCTGGGTGCCGTAACACGATCTACCATTCCTGTTCTCTGACCTCTGCCCTCATGGCAAAGACTCAAGGAAGCCACACTTCCTGTTGAGCGTGGTGCGCGAGGCGGCGCGTGACCCTCAGCCTTGTTTGACGCCATCCTCGCACCCAGGAGTACACTCACCCATCTCTCTCCACTGCTGTGTGGTTGTGGATGGCCGATGCAGCAGGTGGCAAATTCCCAGTACGATTCCTGGTGCCAGTGAGTTATTTAAGACCCTGTTAACTCAAGGCGATAATCCTGCAAAAGCTGTGAAACATCACGTACTGAGAGGGTGACTGAGACAACAGGGTTGCGTCCAGGCTCAAAAAGGAGACGTAAGGTTTCAACTGAGAAAAAGTGGGTTTTATTTTTGGTGGAGCTACGTGGAAGTGAGAGAGTCTCTCATCCTAAGGCGTACTCATACTTTTTTTATTTATTTATTTTTTATTTGAGCCCCCAAAGTCTTGTTCTCTAAAAGCCATTGTTAATTTAAAACAGCATTATTATGTACTCAAGCATTGTTCATTTAGGACAGTTTTAACATTTAACATTTTTATTTTAACTACAACAACCAGAACTACCCGCCAACAGTCTCCTGATTCTTATTCAAAGGTTAATGCATCCTGATTGCTGCACCAGATGTGTCACCACCCATTTTCAGCTAAGCTCATCCAGCTAGAAGAGCTACTGCATGAAATAGAAATACTCTTCAGATGCAACTACTATATCAAAGGCTGTTGTCATAAAAGGATTTATAGTTTCATCTGTAGTTATTTACATTTTGCACAAGTCACAGCAGACCTGAGCCTGATTAACTCTGACACAGCTTGGGGGTGGGCTGAAAAGCAGCTTGCAGAGTGCAACAGCTGTGGGCAGGCTAAAACAACCTCGGCAGTGTGAAGAGGTGAGATTTGTTGATATGCTGCGTAGGGCTGCGTAAGCTGAGCCATGAAGTTGGTTGGTACTGAGATCAGCTGATCTGTGGGCAAAGTTTAACTCCTTAGACTACAGAGGAAGCTGCAGTCAGGGACCCTCTAAAAGCATTGAGTGGTCAGTAAACGATTATAGGAAAGCATTGAGATTATACTATAGTTTGTAGGTAAACGATAAAACTTCTTAAAACTGAAGCCAATGCATAATTGGGTTAAATCTGCATCATTTGTAATAGCCAACAAGGTTTAATGGCTGTGGTAGCAAAAATATGTCTGGCTCCATAGCACTTTATAAGAAAACAGGCCTTATTCTGTGCACTCCATAGACACTTGCCTGATTAGTTTATGGGCTCACTCGGCAGTTATAATCTCTGTGAATACAACAGGATGTTCATTTTGTAAATTATTGTCCACACTAGAGTAAAAAAAGATGGTAAAGTAGGATATTTTTCTCAGTCAATGCCATCCTTCGATCATCAAAACCGAGACAGTGATGACCAAAACACTGAGCCTCAACAGGACTTCACTGAACTGTTAGTAACATCACAGTGGTTATATCTATCTGTGCCTAACTTTATTTTAAATTTCCTTTAATTTAGAGGTGATACTTTATGCTAATTTATATCACGCAGAAGAACAACAATTATATTAAAAAGCCTCTCAAATCAATAAAATTATTGTAAAAGACTGAAATACTTCTAAAGGGCTCTTTATGAAAAAAAATTATCTCAATAACACTGAATACTTTTCATTTTACACTGGAAAACGTACACCAAATCTATCTTTAGGGAGCGCTTATATCAGAGGTTGCATTTGGTCAAATCCCCATATATCTGCCTGAAAGAGGTTATAAAAGCACTTTCCCACAAACTTTAATGCTCAAGACTCTTGACGTGTCTGCTTTAGCACACTTTAAAGGATTGATGGACAGAGTCATGCCCAGCTGAAATGCTTTTTTATGTCTTCTTATTTGAATGTACCTCTTTCCTTAAGCCAGCTCTGAACTCGTTTCCTCGGGACCCTCTTTGGAGCTTCTGCTTGCGTGTATTATCTAGCATAAGAAGGCTTAACTCCCATGAAAAATCAAGGAGGTATTAACAGTGAAGTTGTGAGATTTTTGGGGTATGAGTACAGCATCACTTCATAGTTAAAAGTGGCACATGTGCAGAACACAACTGCCAGGTTTGTCTTCATTTACATTTAAGTTGCCTGCTTTTTATGGCCTGCAGGTTAATAAAGGAACATCTGATTGAACCCAACCTTTTAATTTTCATAGGGACGCATTAATGGATGCACTTTAACAGTTAAATGGGTCCTCGCAAACATAAAAGCACAAACTCACTCTCACATAAACAATGTGGGACTGAGGATTAATGACACTTCAAAGGGAGGAAGCTGCTCAGTGGCCAGCTTCCTGTCCTGGCCCATCTTGGCCCATTTGGTGGCATCTCTGTGGGTGACGAGGGCGTCGTGAGCCATGTGGTGGCTATTTGGACAGAGGTGATCTGTCTGAGGTGCCTGCTGATGTAGCAGCACTTTGCATTCTGCAGGTTAAGTTAAACAATAAGTGGCACAGGGTTAAAGCTCTGAGATTGAGCAGATGATTTGGCTTAAATTGTCTAAGATGTAAAAATGTGCATGGGCCAGACATGCATGCTGTGATGAACTTACAGACAGCTATCTTCAGTGTATTCCTTAGACGTACATTTCTTTTGGGGTCTTGCACAGTAATGAACTTAAATATCACCAGACTCTGCAGCTCTGTTGACCTCTAAAGAACTTTTTAAGAAGTTTCAGCTGAGCGTCTTTTGCCACACACAGATTTTAGTCACTATAAGATCTTGCAATCACTGTCTTCCACCCATGAGTGTATTGTCTTAAGACCTGCTGGTTAACCTAAACATGCTCAGACCGTCGTGTCCTCCTCGTGTTTATTTAACTCTCTGTGCTGACCTTTACCCCTCTCCCCACCACTCCTCTGCCAGTTACGACGCCTTTTGTTTGGAGTTTACATCTGGTTGGAGGAATACCATGCACAAGCATTGTTCTGTTTTAGTGCTCACAATCTTGCTAACAGAAGACGGACAGCGGTGTAAAAAAAAAAAAGAGGACAATGTTCACAAAGTCTTAAACATGTCAGAATTGTTGATCGAGTGCCACAGCTGCTTGGTGTACGTGAAGTCTTGTTTTGCTTTAGCTCCAATGTGCCGTTGCTCTGATTGATGTCTGGGTCATGGCTGAATCCTGGCAAGCCGTGGAGGTCTGTGTTGTGGATCGTAGCCATCTGCTGGCACGGTGTGGACAGCTCAGAGCTCTATCATATTGTTTACTAAAGAGGGCAGTCATAACATTGCAAACACTGGAAATTCTTAAGTGTATGATGAGAATGCCAGGGATGGACAGGGTGCAGTATTCCCTTATATTAAAAGCTTATTATTTGTTGTGTCTCATAGGGAGACATTCTCCTGTATTTCCAGCTGGCTCGGGGACTCATAGCCTTTGGCAGAATGCCCTTCCTGTAGTTGAATGGCTGCACCACAGAAGGAGGTGGCATTATGAAAAGCTGCAGAGAGACTTAGAGGTCAATCAGCCAAAAGGTCTCCACATAAACAGCTCGAACTAACACATTCAAGCTGTCTATGAAAACAAACACTGGAAAGTAAGGGTTTAAGGTTTGCATGCGGGTCAGAGTCTTTAAGCTGCAGCGCTAGAGAGTATGTCATGGCTGGATGGCAGCGCTGCCACCTGCAATAATACTGAACACTGTAAAAGTCGAGGTATTTGTTGGAACAAGACTGAAAATTAGGACAGTGTGCTGGTTTAAAAGCCCCATAATTCCTGATATTAAAGTGGCACTCTAATCCAAAATCACAACTTTGCTTCAGAAACTTTATAATCCGTAAAGCATTTACAGCAAAACCCGTCTATCTTGAATCCCATGAGATAACTGTAGTGTTAGTAATGTGGTATAGAAGCATCTTATCTGTCAAACATACTGAATTTACTAAAACCAAACAGGAATCCCCCAGGTAGAAAATCAAGCCAAAGGGGAGGTGCTAAGAAATTGTAGTTTCATCGGTAGAAGCTGCTTTTATGTTAAACTGCTTAACGCTACAATGGAAATTTTTACAGTCTACAAATACAGCTGTGGTCCCTTCATAACAGCTAAACATGGGCTAGATTCACACATTTAGTAACAGGCATGGTGAGTAAAATCCTGGTGTTTTATATGTATCTGTTACATGTATTTGTATTTAGTGCTAATAAGCAGGTGTCTTTGTCTGGTTAAACTAGCTAACTTAGCATGCCGCCTTCTTGCAACAATATGGTAACTTTAGTTTCATTAAAACGCCAACATGGCGGCTGACAAAATGCTAAAATACAGGCTTCAGAGCGGGCCTTGATATACCAAAGAGGTATGTCCATCTTTTACATACACTATGAGTACAGTTAGCATTATGCTAATCATGTCTGCATTTTACAAGTTAAAAACAATCTCTTAAATCCACCACTGTAGGGGATTGATATTAGATAGGCATGGAATATTACTGCATTTGTTGCACCTTTAGAAAGCAATGTGTTCACGTAGCAGCTTTTTAATGTTTCTAAATAATTTTGCCACATTTTTAATTTTGTGGTCAACTTTTCTTTACAGTGTTGCTTCACTTCGTTGAGTTTTGTAGGCCTTTGTTTAAGCACAGTTCTGTTAAGGTGCTTTCAGGTTGAGGTCTGAGCATCTGCAACACCTTGATGCTTTTGTCTTTTTGGTTGGGATCATTGTCCTGTTGCGTGATCTAGAATAGTTTGGTAAACAGAGGAGTTCATAGACTTCATGAATGCAGGTGCTCAGGTCCCGTGGCTGCAAAACAAGCCCACATCATCGCCCCTCCAACACTGTGCTTTGACAATTGGTATGAATATGTTTGTGTTGGTATGGTATGCTGTGTTTGCTTTTCACTAGATGTAGGACTGTGCATTACGACCAAACCTCTCCATCTGGGGCCATCTGTCCAAAGGTGAAGGATTCTTGTGGTTTGCTCTGTTGTAATTTTGCAAACCTAAGCCCTGCTTTTCTTTTGTAAGTCTTTCTAATTGTACTTTTGCATTTAACATGCTAGCCTTTTGGGTTTTTCCACATCACTGCACATTCTGACCATTGGGGTGAATTTGCTGGAACATCTACTTCTAGGAAGATTGTGACCTTTTCCAGTCCGGCAAACTGACAGAAATTCTGCTTTGTAGAGGTGGTGACACCTGCCAATGATCAGTTTATCAAGTACAGTTGTTCAGCAGCACCTGGCTGCTACTTACCATCTTAATTCTTATGGAAGTG
The DNA here is from genome assembly GCF_056152115.1 of Neolamprologus brichardi. Lineage (NCBI taxonomy): Eukaryota > Metazoa > Chordata > Actinopteri > Cichliformes > Cichlidae > Neolamprologus > Neolamprologus brichardi. The sequence continues at coordinate 22,128,566 of NC_142114.1, read as the reverse complement.
AGGGTGCACGTTATTTCGAATCCTGTAAAAATGTTTTACTTTATTTCTGGTCTTTCTTTTGCAAATGACTGTATTTGGTGTTTTTTTGCTTCTTTTTATACATTTTTGCTCATTTTGTACCAGTAATAAACAATCAGAGCAAACATACTTCAAAGGTTTTCATTACAGATGTAAGATGTCATCAACAGCCACCCAAATGAAACAACAAATCTGCCATACAGTTGACACAGAACAGATGCAGATTTCGCTGAAGCTAATCACCTCAGTCTGCACAAATGCAATCTTCTTCTCAAATCGAAACCTATAAACCTGCGTCTATATGCTAAATCTACACCACCATTTATGAACATTAGGGATTGTGCAACATCTCAAACAGGCCACTTCCATCTTGACTGTACTTCGTCAGCAGATTAACCAGGTTAAAATAAAATGGTTTCCATATGTATTTCTGTTTCTGGTGATATATGGCTTCTCCGTGCTTGCTAATGAGCTACACTGAGCGCAGGGGTCATCTGGGAAAAGATGGTTTGCAGATTGAGTCCAAATCCCACAGTCAGTGAATAAACTAAACAAAGCCTCACCTACAGAGAGTAATGCTCCAACAACTTTTCTTGTTGTAATTCACCCTTGGATGAAGTCAGCTGAAACAGGATGTTGTCTATCTCTCAGTGGTCCAATAGTTCTCTCTGATTTATGCTCATTCAGCAGGAAGACAGAGGTCTCATCATGTGTCCCTTAGCAAAAGGTGTTGAGGAGCATAAGTGGCCCTGTCAAAAGCCCCTATTGTCCCCTTAGGGATGGACATCTGCCCTACCTTTGTGCTTGCTCCTCAACAGGAGACACACTCCTTTTACCATGTAGGAGTTTGAGCCTGTGGTGACATGCGTGGGCTCACTCTTACCTTGTGGAGCAGCTCGGCTCTTTGAACATCAAGGTGGTCGGATGTAGACAAAAAGCTGCTTGTCAACACCTATCTTGTCCCAAAACACGAGACTAAGTGGGCGTACCTTGTAGGGACGTGAGCTGTGATGATGCGGCACAAATTTCCGGCCTCTAGTTTGTTATTGATCCGGCTCACACAAGTAGATCTTTGATGGATTTGATTTAAACTTTAACACACAAGCTGGAGCAGAGCTCTGCATACTCAAAGGGTTTTTGATATGAAAGCGAGAAGTAAGCAGAATGATATAATTTGAAACGTGTGGTATAGTTAAACGAGGTTCAAATTTTAATGAGAGAGGGCTTGCAACTGTTTGGATCGGCCATGTGTTCACCAAACGCTGCTCCAGTTAACGAGGGTTGGAGCGCAGCAGCTTGCCGCCAGACCAGAGGCTTTGCACCCAGGTGCCAGAGCGCTTGTTGTCGTTTTGACAACGACAGCAACAGGCAACCAGCATCTGTGCCAAGCTTTGGTTGTAATTCAACCAGTGCCCAAATGACCATGAAACCACAAGCCATGGATCAAAGCCAGGGGCATGGATATGGATCTCTTTAATGTTGCAGTCTTCTGTTGGTTGATCGTGATTTTAAATGACAGCCATTTATCAAACACACCAGCTGAATTTACAGCTTTATATGATGTCAGTTCCACTGAGAGAATATATCTGTTTGTCACTAATGAGTCTGTGGCCCCAGGGAAACAAATTTACTGTTGCCTTAAAGATGTGTCCCCACCCTAACAAACGTTTCATGTTAATTTGTTCAACTCAAACATGTGGGTAGAGAGAGGGCAGCTTTTCATGTGTCCCAGTGGGGCTTTCGGCAGAAACTGTGTGCAACCTTGCAAGATCTCACCATGCTCACAGATCTTTGATTCTGCTGTTGGGCAAATTTCATTCTGATGTTGGCCGTCTGTGAGGGCCCATATTTCACGGCTGTCATTCACAAGAGGTGGTCTTAGTTTGAAAGAGAATGGATAATCCCTGTAACATCAGCCTTAATCAAAATCACATTGTCTACAGAAATTGGCCCGTGGTAAGACTTGGAAGTTTATCCTGATTTTAACTTTGATTAGACCGGGTCTTTGGAGTTGGATGGAGTTGCCCACCATACTCTGCTATTTGATCTACTAGAGCTCTTGCAGGAAGCTTTAGTACCCCTAATCAGCAGTGCATGGACCAGTCCAAGCTTCCCTGAGGGGTGCAGAGAGAACACTGACCCATAATGTGAGCATTAAGGGGTGAGACTGAAAGGAGAAAACAAGGCCAGATTGGCAGACGCACAGTCTGGCTCCAACCATGGATAACCTCAGGGTACTCCTATGCCTAATGTCACATGGTCATTAAATCAAGGAGCCTCCATTAAAGTGGACACAACTGCTTCTGATGCCAGATCTAACACACTGACACTCTTTATGTGAGCGTTACATGGACCATTGCCCAGCACACAATTGTTAACAATAAGGGAAGTTTGTCAGTGCTTGAGGGCAGTGATAAATTAACAAAACACTGCTCCTTGACCAGAGGCGTAGTATACCATATTGTAAAGATTATCTTGTATAGATTACAGTCCATTTTTTCTCAGGATGTATATAAAATGATAGCGCAGAAGCTAACTATTAAAAATAATCACAGTTTAAAAAATTAATATATTTAATTTTGGAAGAAAATAAAGTCATAGTTGCCTTTAAACTGTTAGTTGTATATGGCAGTTTAAACCTGTTTCTCTGCTTTGCACAACGGCAAACAGTACTTTGCAAAACTCTTGTAGCCAGACTTCCTTGTGAGTTTCTGAAGTGCTCTTGGTAAAACCCTTGTTGATTCTGTTCATCTGGACGTGGCGTTTTCAGTGGGTTAAGGTTTCGTCACTCATCCAAGTGACTTCTTAAGTCTCTGTTGGATGCAGGTTTCCCCAGCCTTATACATTTGCATAGTGACTGAAACTAGCCCACTGACTGTGAGGTCAGTTTCTTTATCATTAATATGCAAATTGTCATGACCACTGATCTATGGCCACGAGTACCAGTCACAGAGAGCTGGGGAATGACTGCAATCATCGCACTGTAAAATGGTGAAAGATGTACCCTTAGGCTGCTTTTCGATTTTGAGATGGTCTTGAGTTTATGAAGTTTATAAACTTCTCTGTTCTACAGGCTTTCTGAAGGTCTTTGTTTCTTTGGACATTGGCTGCTTTTTCACAAAATTTTTGTCCATTGTTTATATGTGACTATTTCTTTTTGTTTAACTACTTAAAACTAGCCAATGAATCATTCATGTGTAAAAATGGCACCTAATTTAAGTGATGAACCAGACACATAAAATAGGCAAAGAACAAATTTAAATTGAATCTTTAGGCACTTTGTTGCCATCAGCTTGTCACAAAAACATTTCTATAGTTCTACCAAAATAGTTCTGCCTAATATAACAATTTCGCAGGCGTACAATTGTATTTGCACCAACAGGATGATTCTCAAAGAGCTATTAGTCAAGAGCATGCGATATTTTAGCAAAAAAGGAAATTGAGGAAATTGGTACGAGAAGAGGGAAAAAAAGAAGTGACAGGCCTGAAAAAATATCTACAGCAGATGAACAGTATCTGAAAGTCATGTCCTTAAGAAATGGAAAATCATCCAGGACCTGAGAGATGCATCTGACCCTTTAGTTGATGTACATTTTACTGAAACTTCATCAGAAATGGTCTCAGAGGAAGGGCGTATGTCAAAGAGCCATTCTTAAGGAAAGGGAAATGTTCAGTATGCCGGATTTGATATTAGTAATACTGTAATCCATAATTTAAACCAGCTGAGCTTAATCACAACAAATAGTGCTGATGAAGGGTACACCATATAAACTGGCTGGAAAACACTTTTTTAAAAACTATTATTGTTCATCTTTGAGCAGGGAGAGGTAAGAATTTGGTTCCCATGGGGACTGTGTGTGCTAAAATCCAGGGCTGTCCAGTTTTATGGGGAAACTCAGCAGCGTGTGCTGGCCTATAGCTAAGTCTTGGTTGGAGACCCTTGTGCTTCAGAATAATGTTGAATGAGGCTTGACTTTTGTTTCTGGTCACAGGTTGTTTTCAAAGGTCACATGTCTGCTTTGGTCTGTGTCTTCTGCAGTTTTGGGTTGTTGGACTTTGTTCCATTATAATCCACAGAAGATGCCGGTGCCTTTTAAAACCATTATACACATTTTTCTTTCGTAACTGTGTGATTTTCCAGTTCACAAACAACACACTTGATTTGACCTATGTTTGCGTTGCTCCCTTTCACACTCACTTTGATTTGGTTTAAAGCGCTCAAAAGTGAATAAGGAGCTGGACTCACTCTTCAAAACAGACACACAAGTCTAAAAAAAGTTTCTAGTATACAAGTAGCACCATGTTTCAGATAGAACAAGATTACTGTCCTGATATCTCTAATAAGAGATTAGATGTGGCAAAAAAAACCACCATTGCAACTCCAAATGTGTTTGTCCTCCTGTTATTCTTAACCCTTCTACTCTTTCTTTTATCAGCTGGAGGTTTCTGAGCTGTCTCCAGAGACAAAGCATTACCCACAGAGGCTATAAACAGGAAACAGCAGCGCTCTCTGGGTTTGTCTCATTGGAGTAAGACAACCTCATTTGGGAGAATGAGTGACACAACCCAGAACACACAAACCAAAGGTCCTAAGTATCTATTACGTATCAGGCTTTATTTACCTACTTGACACCTTAATCCTCCACTTGTTGACATGGCGAGTGGAAATTTACTCATGAGAGCATCGATCTACCCTGAAAAAGTAATGGGATTCAGAAAGGAAATGCACATGGATGGGAGAAATACGTCATTGTTGCACTGAAGGCATGTGAAAGAGAGGAATTCTAGAGGAAATTTTGTGAATCACGATTACTGGAAAATGAGGAATTTATGCTTTTACTTCACTTCCTTGTGAATTTCAGGCAGCATGAGTTTTGTTATCTTTTGACTCTCAGGACAATAACCTGAGTAAAAACAATGTCTATTAATCAGCAGGAAATGTTTCCTTGAAAGGTTACAAGTGTTTTTGGAAACTTGTGGAAAGTTGCTTCATGGATCACAATAATGTGCTTTGTTTGAATTATTTGTTCATGCCTCTCTTACAAACCCTAACTCTTCAGCCTCTATCACTTGGACAAACGCACGCCCACATACAGATGAGGCTCATCTGAGTGGGAGTCTCAAAAAAAAGGAGAAAAAAAGGAGGCAGGGGACTGAGAAGAGATAAGAAGAGGGTGTTTGTGTTGTCCCGCCCCTTCCTTCAGTCCCTGGTGTTCTACTTGACACATGTTGAATGTGTCTGGTCTTCATAATGTTTAGGTGTGTGATTGAGTCAAGTCCTCCTCTGTCTTTGTATCTGCACTTTGTTCTGTAATGACTGAGTCGGCATATGCAGGTTACCGCTAATGGAGCCGATGGGAATGATGAAGTGCTCATAACTGACAGACGCCTGTCGGCCTGATTTGAGACGGACTTTAGGACTGTCAGTCATCGGTAGATTTGAGAATGATGATTCAGAACTCTTCTGACTGACTCTGATATGTGAAGGGGGAAAGTTTGCTCGAGTGCATTCTTCCACAAACAAAAAGTAGCACAGCATGTTAAACACGCTGTAAATTTCTTAATAACTACTGATATTAAATCAACTTTAGAGATATGTAAGCCCTGCAGTAGACTGGCGTCTGTCTAAGGTTTACCACACCTATTGCCTAATGACAGCTTGGATGAGCTGTTATTAGGTAAGAGTGTGAAGTATGAAGATGTAATCAAAGTTGTTTACATCTTTATAGTGAAATCAATGTGTGATATTTCTTCATCAAACTTTGCACATTAATAATCATTTTTCTCTCACCAAATAAAGCAGCAAATACCAAAAATGCAGTTCCTCTTGTGGCCCCTTGGTGGCTGGCAGATAATCTGAACCTCTGAGGTGCTGATGATTCTTGAAGTAGCTTTAGGAAGATTATTAAAAGTCCAAGGATTCTTTGCTTTGGTGAGTGAAATTCTAGTATTTTATTAATCTGTGACTTGGCAGAAAATATCAGGTATCTTTGTTACATCCATACAGATTAACCCATTTTAGGTCAAATGTTTAGGTCAAACTACCATAACTTTTAAATAAATAAATAAATCAATAAATTCTAACGGTTTTTAAAAGCAGCAACTTTTTACTTTCACTGAAAAGCATGGAGTTGCTGCTTTCAGGAAGCGTTGGAATTCTTTTAATTGAGTAAATGGTTGACAAGTTGCAAAGGTTTAGAAAAACAAAAGTCCTGATCCTGGGTCATTTGACCCTGCAGTTTGAGTTTTCCTGTGTTTTTGTAATTTGGTATTATGTTTTATGTTTAAGTCCTCTTTCGTAGTCTTAAGTTGATTCTATAGTACCTAGGTTATTCTGTTAAGCTTTTTGATTATGAGATTCCCCCTTGTGTCTTTGCCCTCTGTATCCATGTGGCTGTGATTATCTTTGTTGTGAGTTTGTGTGTCTTGGTTCCATCATGTTTCATTCTGTTCCTACTTGCCTGTAATGTTTTTCATGTTTTCCCGTCGTGTCTGTCTGCGCCTCTGTGCATGTGTTCCCATTACTTCCTGTTTTACTTTGGTAGTCTCCTGTCTGTGTGCGCCATGTTTTGCTTTGCTTCTCTTATTTTGAAGGCACCATGTCTCATGTGTTATGTTTAGCTTTGCGTCCTCTGTCTCGTTGTGTGTAATTTGCCCCAGCTGCATTCCCCATGAGTTTCCTGTCGTGTTTCCCTGTGTATTTAAGCCTTTTGTTTTCTTCTGTCCAGCGTCGTGATCTCCCTCCTGGCTGTGTGTCTCTCCCTGTATTCAGATTCTTAGGTTTTCCAGTTTAGTTTAACATCACCTTTTGCCAACAAATAAAGCTGTGTGTTTGAGTTCACATCTCGCCTTTGAGTCTGCATTTGGGTCCTATTCTGCCTCCGCTACACAGCTGACCTGTGACAAAAAAGTTGTAAAACACCTTTCTAATGCCAGTGAGAGATTAAACAAAAAAAGACCCCTACTAATTAGTGGTTCGATAATATTGAATCAATTGCACTTTGCTGTTTGACAGAAGCTATGAAATTATACTGTGAAACTGCTTAAACTGCAAAGCAAAACTGAAAACTGCAGCCAACCAAAGCCAATCAAAATTACTGACATGCCAGAAATGCATCCATCGGTGATCCGTCAGGCAATTAAGTTAAACACTGTAAAACTCTGCATCACAGAACAAGGAACGTTGCAGCGATTAGGCTTTAATTTGAACTAAAACATTAAAAGGGTACATTTGTTTTTCTGCTAAAATCAATCAAACTGTCGTTGAGATTTTTCATGTAACAATCAAGAAAATCGAGATATATAAATGACAAAACATAAACACAGCATTTGCTGAAGTGGAAACATTATTAAAGTGCTCACTCTGGCAAACGGGGAGAAACTGAGCCTGCTCCTACACAGACTCCCACTTTGTGCACTAATTTTATATCTGGTGGTGTTAGACTGTGCTAGGTGGAGGCTTTTGTTACATTCAGCCAAGCAGTAATGTGAGGACAACACATGAACCCAAATAAACCCCAGAAGCTTTAAGATTTATCGTTTAATAACATACACTTATATAAAAGACATGAAATTTCATGCTGGTAAATTATTCAGGTAACCTATTAAATAAGCTTTGTAACAGGGTGGAAAAATCAACAAATTACTGATTAATAATATATCAAAGCAGTCGTTATTTATCTACTTTTACTGTGTCAAGTTTGATTCGTCGAGTGGCCAATAAAAGCACTCTGAGCAGCTTCAAATATTTACTGATTGTAGTTTGAAGTGAATTCTGTAAAACGCTGCTTTGACACATACACAGCAGGTCTACTTATGACTTTAATGGCCACGTATGTAATGAGGTGCTATGTTAGTTAAAGGGTTTGAGTTGGAGAGATTCAGCTTTGGCGAGAGCTCAGTAAAGCATGTTATGCACACTGGAGTGATCTTAGTTTGGACATTATCGTATTAGAGAAGCATCTTTGGGTAGAAATACATGACATTCGTGTGTGTCGGTTATCTTTTTTCTAACACAAACACAGAACTCTAAATGTGCATATTATGTGCACATTTGTGTTACCGTACAATATAATGAAGATCACATGCATACCCACCAAAGAACACACACATGCACACACGCCACATCAGACAATCCCCTTGTTCTCTTCGATATTAGGGGCTGCGGTTCCCAAACAAGCATCATGACATGTTTCTTTGTTTCTCTGCTCCATCCCCCTTTTTTCTTATAGTCGCTGGTGTGGGGAAACTCAACCAACTCCACTTTTTGCTCCTATTCCAAAAGAACAACAATTGTTAGTTGTTTTCTGCCATCTTTCTTTCTTGTCTCTGTGGACCAAACACAAGACAATGGCTCATTCAGAAAAGGCCCTGTGAGTGTGGTCAAGTCAAAAGAAGGGTTTCAGTGTTAGTGCAGCAGTGATTGGACACATCTGGATGGCCAGGATTTTGCTAAACTTTATGCTTTTTATACTCCAGAGTCCAACGGTTTGTTTTAAGGCTTAGCACTTTACACAAGCTATACCTTTAAGGTTCTGGTTTATTAATCATCTACTTTCCCTGACTGAGTCACCTGTAGGTATTCCAGTCACAAGTCTATTTCTTCGCCCTTTAATCTAACATTTCCCCCCTTTATTTTTTGTTTTTCCACCAGACTAAGTTCCTGTTGTTTCCACATAGAAGTGTGTAGCAAATTACATCTTCACTTGGAATCCATCAGTGGGCAGGGCCGATTACAGAGAACTGTTTGTCTACTGTATTGTTCCCATGGTTGCCAACGTGTCTGACTCTTCAGTGGGCATTGTTAGTGGCTGTGACTCAGATGGAAACCCAGCACAATGTTGTTTTAGAAGCTTTATCATGTGTGACTGTAGCACTTTATCTTTACGATCCCTGATGTGGTTGATGGTTAAATCTGCTGTAGTATGGGGCTCCGCGTGTTTTGTGGTCTTGTTTTTTTGTCTTGTTAGATGATGCTGAGCTGAGCTGCCAGATCCCCCCGAAGCATCTCTGTATTACCATTTAAAAGGAGAAAGCAAGAAACATTATATGCTATAGGCCACAAAAAACAGGCTAAGTTTAAATTCGGGAGTTTTTGCATCTGGGTATAATTTGCTAATTTTGTCGCTCCCTCGGGAATTAATACTGTCTTCATTTTTTTGATATTTATATCCTTATTTCTGCTCTGCAATCCTGCAGAATTCAGCCTAGTTTATGCCTGTATGCCCTCCCCTCTCTGCTCTTTACACATGGGGCTTTGTGGTTTTGGGTTTGGTCCAGAATACAACTCTGTGGTCAGCCACTACTTAGAAAGACTGACTGAAACAGGAGCTCAGTTTCCCTCTCCTCACAGTAGCACCTACCTAACATGTCATCACATTTATACAGACAGACAAGCAAGAGCAAACTGTGGCTGAGTTAGCCCAGAATGAGACATTGGCCTGGAATAGAATGCCCCGGATCCTTGGGGGTTAGACAAAACAGCTCCCTTGCTCTAATGCAATATTCAAATCGAGCCTGTGTCTGATGTTGCAGTGTGCCCAGCTGCTGCAAAGCTGTCCTTCCTTATCATTGTCCACGCTGAGTCACGCTCCCCACGCAGCCACTGCCTCCACAGCCTCTTGACATTCTTGGTTCTGCTCGAGGGCAGCAGGGGTGAGCACGCATGTGAAAAGACGGGCAAATAGAAATGCATGCACCCATGTGCTTGGAGAGCTGTAGATAAGTAAGAACATGGTCTATACAGCAACACATGCACATATTTGGATTCGTGCCGTCGTCTGGACAGAGTTAGATGTGTGGTTTGGGAAGATATTCAGTCTACGTGGTCATAACAAGAGTAAAAGTGATGAGCAGATAGATCCATGTTTACATTTAAATCAACCTGTGCTTGCTGTTTTTCTCAATTACTTCAATGCACTTCAAGAACATCTTTTCTGACCACCATTAATGCGCTTCTCAAAACAGTTAAGGCTTTTCTTATAACAGATTCACATGTGCAAAAGATGCTAAAATAATCAAACACTTTTAACGTGTTCTAAGGACCTTGGAAAGAAAAGCATTTGGATTTCTTTAAGTCCAGACGCTTTTCTTTCCAAGCTCCTTAGACTACGACGACCTGGATGACTGAGAACCTTCACAGACATACTTTTAACGTGTCAAAATATGAAAAGTCAGTCACTTTGACCAATCAATAAAACCCTTTTTCCATTCTTGTAAAACTAAGGCTACGTTCACACTGCAGGTCTTAATGCTCAGTACCGATTTTTTTTATCAATCCAATTTTTTGTCTGGTTGTTTACACTAGAAATAAAATGTGACAGCAAACACAGTCAGTTAGATGGCAGCATCTCAGTGCATTTAGACATGCACACATGATAATGATAATCTGCTGAATTGAAACTGAGCAGCAGAAGTAAGGTGACTTTGAACCTGGCATGGCTTTGAGTCTACTGGAATTTTCCAGCACAACCATCCCTTTCTAGAAAAAGGTTAAAAAAAAAGAGAAGAAAAATATATACAATAATAAATATATTATCAAGTTAGGTTCGCTGTTAACCAAATCTAGGTTACTCATGTTGGATTGCTAGTGATAGTTTTTAAAAGCATTAGTTAATTCATGTGCTGAGACAATGGTTTCAATGTCTCCCTTCAGATCTACCCTCATTGTTATTTCATCAGTATAACAAATTAACCAGAGATGGCTACAGATGATTTCCTTATCACTCCTCTCCTGCTCCTCTCCTGGATGGTCAAAGCCCTAAAAATCACTCTTTATGAATACAATCAGTTAAAGTAGCTTTTTTCCCATGACAATAATCCCTCCATACCATACATGTTCAAACTGGAAAGTGAACAAGAAAAGTTAGTGTACAGGGGTCTCTACATATGGCAATGGAGTTCATATACACTCTTAGAAAATTGATAAATTACAATTATTTGGCTGATTATATTTTTAAACAGCGAATAATGTTAATGATTGTCGGCCATGGAAAGTTTTTTTTTCTTAGGCCTGTAATGCAGTGAAACCAAAGCTGTGTGTTTCTGAGAATGCTGTGTCATGACCTTGACTGATCTTTCTGGTCATGATATGCTTTCTACAATAAAAACACCACAATCACATTGATATCAGTTCCTGTGTCTGTTACAGTTAAGTGAAATTACATTCACTGTATTTGAATTTTTATTACAGTTACTTCAGCACGGAAGCAACGATTTAGAGCTCTCCTGCTTATATGCGTCTTATTTGAAATAAATGGACAACATGCATTAATGCTCTGTGGGGATTTCCACATAATAACTGCTCAGGAAGCAGAATTCTGATCTATAGTGAAGTGGACAAAGATAGCCAGGAAGGATGTGGCTCGGCCTATGCTGTGCTGGCTCTTCCTGGCTCTGTCTATGTACTATATATGTTCACAGGCAGGGTTACACTATTCCACATTCTCCCTAGCTCATAAAACAAGTCGTCACGTTGTATCAGTGAGTTTATAATTCAGTTTGAGCATGCCCCAATAAGTCCCACAGCTCCTTTAAATAGAAACTTTCAGAGAACTACAATACCTTCCTGCATATTTTATGAACAGCTATATTTTTGTCATTCCTGCACTGAAAATAGGGTAAAGATAAAGTTTGTGGTTCTTTCTGTACAATGAGCTGCTCCTTTTATAGACTTGACGGTCATTGTGTTTGTCTTCATGTGGTTTCAGCACAGGACACAGTGGCAGTGACCTCTGGAGCTGAGTCTTTACAGTGGCACCGTTTAAAACTGAGAACCTTTGCACTGATTAAAGAGGCTGATGGAGCATGGTGGCATATTTAGCAAAGAAACAGTAAATGACAGTTTACATAAGAGGAACGGTATTTAGAAAGAAATATATGGTATCATGCTGCAGTGGCCCAAAAACCCAAGTCTGTATGTGAGCGAGATACATTCAGTCATAAAAAGTATCATCACTATGTAAATTACAGCCTTTTCTACCAACTCAGAAAGCATGTCATGTAGGCCAGGACTAAAACCAAATGCCTCTGGGAAAGGAGCGAGTGAAGCCAAGGCATTACACTGCTTTTCTGTGGTATGATACGACATAGCATAAAAAGTGTCCAAAGATATAAAATTTGCTTTTATTCCTGTCGAAGTGTTTGCATTATCAGCAAAAAGTGTTTACTTTACATGTTTACTTCAACTCACTGATTTAGTTCCAATTACAAGCTAACATTTGCAGCAGTACATATGCTAGTGTGTTAGGAAGCTTTAGTATATGCTCAGTCCTACCCAGTATCAGGTATCTAGGTGTTCAGTTGTCTTCTACACTCAGTCTGCATCAAACAACAACCTCAAGGACTGAAAAATGAAACTGAGAGTGACGAGTACTGCAGTTCCTCTAGTGGCTATTTGAGACTGGCCTCATTTACTCCCTGGGATGGAAAATCTTTTGTTTTATAACTCATCCATCCCGATACTGGAATAAGGGGTGTGGCTAATTTGACTCATAGCTGTAACAATTTGGTGTCTAAAACATCAAATTGGTGTTTCCAGGATTTTACAGAGCCGACCAAAAATGTAGCAGAAGTCAATCAGAAATATCTGATAAATCTAGAAAACTGATATACAGACCATGATTTTCCAGCTCATGTGTAGCGCTGCATGCTATTGCAGATATATAATGTGAAAAGTGGAGCTGCATAAGAATATAAACACAACATTTTAATGGGCAGTTATTCTGCAAAGTGCTAAAAGTATTTAGAGTTTTTATTTTCACTTTAAGTAAAAATAATGATCTTACTTTAGTAGCTTAATAGTTTTAATAAGTTGTATATTCAAATATACTTACTGTGGGTACATGAGTACATTTCCTGGGGGGTGATGGTCCGCCCTTCTAGTCATGCCCCTGGTCTCCCCTGATCTGTAAGGCCTCGGCTAATTACAGTTACTGAAACTGACCTTTCCACCATGCTTGTTGGGGCTTTTAGCAGCATTTTTAATGGAATTATCTGAATATCAAAACCTGATCGTATTTGCGCTACAATAAGTTTGTTCTTCAGTTTAGTGGATAATACTCTAGTATTGTATTACTCATTGTATGTTAATTAGCTCTAATTAAAGCAGATGTCTCAACCTTGCTGACCAAGGTTTCTGGCATTAGGCGATAAATTATGACTTCTGATACCATATAACAAACATGGCAACAGCCAACAAGTGGCTTCAAAATGCACATCCAAAACTATATAATGACTGATGTCACAGTCAATGTTTTATACAGTCTAGGTCTGCATCCCCTTGCATTCCATCAAGATGGCAAGGAAGCATGCTACTGCTGGCTGATCAGTCTTAAACTGGACCTATTAAGATTTCCTGTAACAGTGAGCAAATGTCAGTTTATATCAGACTGTTCTTATGCTCTGTTTCTGACATTTTTTTCCCCACCCTTAGAGTTTTATGATGAGTTATCCTTTATAATGTTATCTCAAGCACAGAAAGAAGCCCCAGTCACTTGCTGTTCAAACCTTCTGTTTCAAATGGACAGCAAATACACAGAAAGCTGGCTCTTTTTTTTTCACACAGTGGATGGACTGAGGGCCCAGTATAAGCAAAATAAGCAATGTATCCAACTGTGACTCATGCAAATCTACTCCAGGAGAGTCCAAGATTAAAAATAGGAAGCTGCAAATCAGCATATAAGTAACCCTCGAGGGGGTGAACATTTCAGGAATAGATGAATGTAATTTTTTAACTATCCTGCCTTCATGTTTTAGTAACTCAGGCTGAAGTTATAGAAATCATCTGTATTAGAAAAAAAACAACTTTTACAGTGTGAAAAATTCATAATATTCTGAAACATCACGTTGAACTTTTAAATCTGCAACAGCACTTTTTTCCCCATTGAGAAATTTACATTCAGATGGGCTGAAGGCAACCTTAGGGCACATCTGCAGCCAATCAGAGCAGCTACCTGCATTTATTTAACACCAAATACATTGTCATGCTCACCTGTGTGAGCAACATAGCCTTTCTAACAATGAAACTACTACAGGTAGCTGCAAAAACAACCATAGAGTAATAGTATGAAATTCACTCTATTATGTCTCTAGACCTCCTACTCACATTCACTACTCTTAAACTCTCAGAATAGTCAGCACGGTGTGGTCATAATTGCACAGAATAAAAAGCTCCTAGTCCAAATGACTGGTTATTCTATTTAATAATACATGGAAGAAGAATTTCTTGTGGTGGTAAATTATACATGAAAACTCTGGCGGTGAATTACAGACCCACCATGCAAAGGTACATGCTGAAACAACGCTTTGTGACTGGCGGTAACCAGCTGAGAGGCTGATTAGTGTTCATGCTTGGAGATTGTGAGTGCAAAGGTTGAGTTAAATCACTGTTAAACACAAACAAATTTGTGAGTGGAGTGAATATTTTTAAAGAGGAAAACTGACAATATTTATTTGATTAGATAAGGAAAATTAATGCATTTTTTTTCTTACACCCTGAGTGTTCATGGTTTTCTCTTTTTCAGCCTTTAGAGCGCTGACGTACTGGCAGCTCATATCGGAGCTGGCCTTGGCTCGTGCAGCCTGGAGTAAGTGATTTACTACGTGTGTCACTCATCCTTGGCCTTTAAGATGAAGTCATAAGTCTAGCAGATGTTCACAGGCGAAACTGCACTTTGAAATCAGTGTGAGCCCTCTACAGGTCAAGTAAAGAACTCACTTTTATACTCCTGAACAAAACTTCCCTTATAAAATAAACCACAGGCACAAGATGATCCATCTGTATTCCTTAAATTTAACAGGATGCATTATCACTCAAGCACCCAGCCTTTAGTAAATATGGCAAGTGCATTGTATAAGCAGTGGAATACTTAATTTTGCCGCCTGCTATGAGGTTCAAAGTGGTCCTCTCCCCCATCCCCCCTTTTCTATTCCGGGTGTTACCAGATGTGACCTGAGCAGAATCGCTGACTGAGCGCACCTTTCATGGAAATGAGGTAAGACTTATGATTTGCCCCAGAGCCCTAAAGGTCTGCCTGGAACACAAAGAGAGGAGCGCTTTGGAAATGTTGAGCTGATAGTGCAGAGCAGAGTCTGCCTCTGGTGCACAGAAACCCTTTTATTAAAACAGTGTGTGGGGGGAAAATACAATGTGATGTTTCTCTTTTTGGGTAAGGCAGCACGCTTCACACCTGAAACTGACATATACCAGTCAGATATGAAGTGCATCTTTGTTTGAAGCATGTCTTCGCTCAGAGATTTTTTCATTGCTTTTCATCACTATTATACATACATCTACTGTGTACAGTACTGAACATCTGTCTTCACAGACCCCTTATTTACTGGTTTAAACTTACAGAAACTTCATTTCTGTATTCCTTGAATGATGTCGCCACCTTCAGTCGGACACTTGTACATGCACTGCTTTGCAGAAAATGCTGACACTGGGTTTCTGTGTCATTTGAAGGTGATTAGAATGAGTCAAAACAGGTTTTTATTTTTAGATAAAACTGTATGATGAAATATATTCTCCATACTGGTAGTAATCACTGAAAGAAGAGAAACGAGTGAGCAGCAGAAGAGGCTAAACAGTTAAGTAATGATGGAGAGAAGAGGCCGAAGTTGGCCGCTAGTGCAGGGTTGTCAAACTCCAGTCATCGAGACCTACTGTCCTGCAGCTTTTAGATCAGGGGTCCCCAATCCCAGTCCGGTGTCCCTGCAGGTTTTAGATGTGTCCTTGATCCATCACAGCTGATTTAAATGGATAAATTACCTTCTCGTTGGCTGTATCCCAATTCAGGGTCTGCAGCCTTAAAGTACGCAGCTTCAACGATCCTCAAGGGCCGCGTACTTAAAGACCACTAAGGCCGGAAGTGCGAGGCTTGTGAAATGGGACGGTCTAGCCTCCGTTGTGCTGCCCAGGTTGCCTAGCAACCATGATACTGGAAACGTTTCATACAGCTTTGTTTGACAGAAATGAAGGTGAAAATCTTTTGTTCATTTGTTTGTTTGTTTCTACATGAGCTTTGATCATTCTCTGATTAAGGTCAGCTATTGAACGGCATATATTTTAAAGTAAAGGCTTTAAAACCAAGTTAGTACAAACGTCACTAATGTCACATAACTTTGCCGACATGTGGCCAACAGTAATGTTTTAATGTTCTTCGTTATTAAACATTTGCACATAAATAAGTGACATAATATTCAGTACTTAGTTTACTAAGTTACTCTTCTTGCGCCCCTCATCCGCCGTTTTTTTCGGCACCCACTGCCGCGCTATGCATTCTGGGATATGTTGGGCCACGAAGTCTACACCGCCACATCCTTAAAATTCAGGGAAATGAAGGACACATTTGAGGGCCGCATTTCGAGCAGCCTTCGAATTGGGACAGCCTTCGTCGCGTCGCTGTGACGTAATCGGCCTTAAAATGCGGCCTTTAAGACTGCAGACCCTGAATTGGGATGCAGACCCTGAATTGGGATACAGCCAACATGTCTTGAAGTTCTCCAGAGGCCTGGTAATGAGCTAATCATGTGATTCAGGTGTGTTGACCCAGGGTGAGATCTAAAACCTGCAGGGACACCGGCCCTCGCGGACTGGGATTGGGGACCCCTGTTTTAGATACAACCTTGTTCCGACACACCTGAACCAAATACATGGCTTGTTACCAGGCCTTCGCCGAACTTGATGGGACGCTGAAGAGGTAATTCAACCATTTGATTCAGCTTTGTTGGAATACAGACGCATCTAAAAGCTGCAGGACAGTAGCTGTCAAGGACTGGAGTTGGACACCCCTGCTCTAGTAAATCAACAAAAGGTAGTGCATGAAATTAGAGCTTGACTGGAATTTCAAAGAGAAACAGAGAACAATTAGAATTGCACATATCATGAACAACAAAATCATTTATGGTATACATGAAGGATTCTTGAAGAAGTGTAATCTGCACGAATACAATTAAGCAGTATGCCAACTGGTGCTGTTTTAACACCAGTTTTTGTTGTTATGATTGTTTTATTATTAAGTTTATGACATACCACTCAGAGAAACATACAGCACCGAGTCCTCAGTTAATGAGTGTTGTGACTCATGTAGCCTAGAAGAGATCATTTTGTTTCCTTTACCACAGCAGCACCTACAGGAGCAAAACCACTCAGGGATGGGGCACTCGTGCTGTGTCGAGCTACCAAATCGCTGATGTTTTGAAACACTCCTGCGGACTGTGGTTCCAAACGCACAAGTCACACGTGATCGAGGAGTATCGGCAGGTAAACCTGTTGTCGCTACCCGATCCGTACCAGAAACCCGATCGGTACCCCGCATGCGCAAATCTTACGTCACTTCCTCTCTTTGCCAACATTGCGACATTCAATATATTTGAATGATACGGTTAGCGCCCGGTTAGCTCCTAGCATTTCTCAACAGCTCTGCCTCCTTTTCGACTGCCCGGGACATTTAAACAATGGATAATCCGTATACAAACAAATTCACGCTTTTCTCCTCAACAGAGAGCGTTTCCCGATTGAACAAAAGCGCCGTAAAATAAGAAGAATGGCGCCTAATTACAGAGTTAATAATACAGACTTTGTAATATCTCACGTGTAGATTCATCAGCCAGATTAAGTGTTTACTGACAATTGACAGTGTGAGCGGACATCATCATCACTATTCCAATCAATCTTCTCCACACAGACAAGCATAAACACACTCGACTATCACTAAATCAAATTTCACACACGTTTGTAATGACGCTAATTCAGTTTAGAATAGGGTTCATTCGCTTGGTCAGCAGGTGGCAGTATCCTCTTATACTGGGGAGTAAACTGCCATTAAACAAACAGAAGAAGAAGAAAACCTCTGCACATGCGCGGTACGGATCGGGTAGACCCGATTTGTACGGTCCGACTTTGCACATGCGCAGTAAGGATCGGGGAGTCCTGATCCGTAACTATCTTTTTATTTTTCGTTTTTGTCTACATTATATTGAAATGCTTCATTATTGGAAACATGTTAAGAGATACTTGTTATTCTTAACATCTTAACAGATACTCTGACCCGTAACTATCGTAAAACGCTTCGACCGGAAGTAGACACCTTTCGCGCATGCGGGGTACCGATCGGGTTTCCGGTACGGATCGGGTAGCGACACACCTGTCGAAACTCCTCGATCACGTGATGTAGTATGTTTTTTTGAACAATGACGGCAGTTCACTTCTAACCGCGAAACATCGTCGTGGTAACTTAAGCTGTGAACCTGCTGTCCCAGGGCAGGGCCCGTAGTTCAACATGCCCAGGGTATCTTTCCGTTATGCGGATTCACTTACCCCAACACCTGCAACTGAATTGCTGATTGTAGAAATTTAGAAATAAATCGAAAAAATAGAAACTCAAATAATAAAGCTGACCCTAATTATTTCTTATTGATCGTCAGGGAGACACGAGGAAACTTTGACGCCGCTGTCTGCACACGGAGCTCTCCGAGGGATCTTCCTGGAATGGTGACGCTGTTTTCGGAGAACTTATTGATCATAAAACGCTGAATTCATTCCTACTTGTTGATCAGGCTAAACAACCTGCTCCGGAGCAGCTTATTTTCAGCATAAAGATAAGAATTGAGATACCTGGACAAGGGAAAAGACGAAATATTTCGGTAACGCTAGGGTTAACCCTTGGTTTTGTGCACCACAATGGTGGCTCACCTCTTATCGAGGTAACAAACTAAAGCAGTTTCCACGCCTGCTTTATTAGGTTACTGTTGCTCACCTTTGACGTTAAAAGTGAATGTGAATGCAGTTTTGCGGCTCTAATGTGCAGCCGCCACCTCGCATTTAACGTTGTTGCGCCATAGCTTAATAAAGCAGATGTGCAAAACGCTTTAGCTTCTCAACAGTTCAAAGTCAAATTAATTTAACTGATTGACGAGGTGTGGTATGTAAGGCAGAAAAAGATAAACGTCCATGGGGCACAGTAATGTGCTCTGCGCCTTCAGTGTAATGGCAGCCATCCAAAGTAAATCTTGTAATTTGTTGTGGTCCGCCACAATGTTATCATTCATGTCAATTAAAATATCATATGTGAATTGTTCACTGACAGGTTTTAAAGTGTGCTGCATTAAAGCATCTAAACTTATTTTGTGATTTTTTTTTTTTTCTGTTATTTTTATTTTATTTTAAATGGTTCTTGTTTTCCTCCTCCTCTTGGGCTCCGTGTCTCTCCTCTCTCTCCCTCCACCCTGTTATTAAGAGGTTGGGGAGAATCCACATTTGGTAACAGTATAACACACTGCTTAGTGATGTGAATCCATCATCATGAATGTGGGCAAACAGAGGGTGCCTTGGCTTTATTATGGATTTGACTTTGACTACATCTCCACTCTTACCTCTCCCCCTCTCTCTTTCTCTTTCCTGTCTTTATCCTGCTCTCTCTCCCTCTCTCCCTCTTTGTGCTGTCATGGAAAAAGATTTTACAACCAAATTGACTCTTATCAATTTATAACATGGGCTACTGACATTGAAATTAGAGGTAACCACCTTGCTTTCACCTGGATTTAGCTTCCCCCCTGTTCATTTAAATAAAAACAACATGACTAACAATGAGGGGGGAAAGAATTATTATAGCTCAGGGTTTCCTTCTGTGCTTGTAAATGAACAATGAAGCCCAGAATAAGAAACTTTAACAAACTAAACAAATTAGCTATAATCCCTAGCAATCGAGCCTACGTTAGCTAACTTCCTTAACACTATCTAGTAAACAAATAAGCAGACACTTTTTGAGTCACAGCAATTACCCTGTTTTAATGTAATCCGAACAGTTTGCAGTCTTTCTTGTTAATCTTTAACGTAAAGTTCCTTTTAAATCTGCACCACCGATTTGTGTCAGTTGTCTCTTCATCTCTTTTTTCTAACAGCAATGCAAATCTGATTTATTAACAACAAACGTGGCTATCGAAGCATGCAAAGTCTGCTGTATCCTTTTTTAGGGGTGCTGAGGTGGAATTTAGAGGTGCTAGAGCACCCCCAATAAGGGTCTAAACTAGCCAATGCAGAAAATTCAAGGTTAACGTTGAAGTTACCTGGATTAGCCAAAAGCCTGCTTCATGGTACAGGCCTCAGGGCCTAGATTCAGTGTAATCAAAACCTCACACAGAGTGAATAAAACATCAAGGCCATGTCACGAGATAAGGCACCCACAGTACTCTAAGTTGTAAAAACATTAACGAAAATTTCTTCATCCTCCCTTAATCGCTGAACCGTGACGTTTACGCACATTTAAAGAGTATTGGTCAGTGTGAAATAGGCTGTTCCAAATAGTTAGAATTAGCTTGTGATAACTTAATGAATGTTACCTTTTAATTCATTTTTAAAGAAGCAAAACACATTTAGGCATTTGTTTATTTAAAATATTTCTCTTTGAGTTACTGAACTGAAGCTGTTTTGACACAAATCCTCAAAAATCAACCAAACACACCCAAACTTTGGATTTGCCTTTTTTTCAGGGCTGGGGGCAAACCTGTGTGCTTATCACGATAAACACAGCAGTCTTTGCTTCATCTAGTTTGCTTTCTAAATTGCTTGGTTGTGCAGTGCACAGAATTTACGTCTACTACAGCCACAGCTTGCTGGCTTGAACAATCAAAATGGTCTTTCTTTGTTTGTGTGACGATTTCTCCAAAGCATGTATTAGCCATAATTATTGATCTGGTATATATAATAAGCAGCCTTGTTTAGTGTTGTGCAATGCCGGTCTGCGTCACTGTTTCACAAAATGTCATTATCAAGATATGACAACAGCAGGCCAGTAGGCGTGACTGTGGCGATGAATGTCAGACTGTTTTTAAACCTTTCCAACACAACTGCTTGAAAATGTCTAAGCCCTGCTTTTCCCATCACTACTCAGAAGTGACAAAACCTTAAAATATACCTTACCAATACAATTACTGCACATGTATAGTTTGGTGGACTGTGTCGAATTAGGCTGCTTCATTGAACAAGACATAGCCCTACCATCTACCACACCTGATACATGGGCTTTTGTTACTCAGCACTTCCCACTAATACACCCATTATTCTCAGTACTGCTGATTCTCTTGCAAATCTGCATTCACATACACTGCATTTTCTTAATCTGGCCATTTCATAATATATTTCTTTATTTCTGAGATGTGTGAGAAACTCTGAAGCCCAGAGAATAACAAGTAAGAATAACAAGCAACTTAATAGGATTGTAAAATATATGTTATGTGGCACCAACATAACTGTTGCTATCATGTCATGTATTTGACCATCTCATGCTGTGACAAAGTATTTCCTCCTTTCCTGATTTCTTAATTTTTTGCATCTTTTGAAATTTTGCAATTGTCACATTTCATCAAACTAGTTTGAATATTAGACAAAGACAAGCCAAGCGAATACAACATGTCGTTTTCATTTATTATGTGAAAAAAAGCCTTTTAAGTCATGAATTTCAGTTTCACAGGCCATACCCAGGCCTGAATACTGCAACACCTGCTGAATGAAGAAATCCTGTAAACAGAACCTGTCTGACAAAGTGACACAGGAAACAGTTGAGAAACAAAGTCACTGGCATCTGTCAGTCTGGAAAGGGTTACAAAGCCATTTCTAAATTGTTGATTCTCCCGCAAACCACAGTGAGAGCTATTATCCACAAATGGAGAAAACTTGGAGCAGTGGTAAACCTCCCCAGGAGTGGACCAAAATTACTCTAAGTGTGCAGTAATGACTCATCCAGGAGGTCACAAAAGAACCCAAAACAACAGTACTGTAGGCCTCAGTTGCCTCAGTTAAGGTCAGTGCTCATGAGTTAATAATAAGACAGAGGCTGCCCAAAAATGGCATCCATGGGAGAGTGCCAAGGCGAAAAAAACACTGATTTCCAAAAAGAGCGCAAGGGTTCATATCACATTTGCCAAAAGACTTTTGAAAAATATTCCGTGGACTGATGAGATGGAAGTTGAGTCCTGATATAGCTCGTGTAAAATATCATACCAACAGTCAAACATGGTGGTGTTAGTGTCATGGCCTGGGGCTACTTTGCTGTTTCGGGACCTGGATGACTTGCTGTAATTGACAGAACCATGAAATCTGCTCTCTACTATTTCTGGTACAAAGCAGAATTCATAGCTCTCATGGCAGCCATCAGTTCAGTCCTGAAGTTCAACCACACTTGGGTTACATAGCAGCTAACCCCCCCCCCCCCCCCCCCCCAAAATGATCATTTTGAAGTAGCCTTGTCAAACTCCAGACTTAAATCAGATTGAGATGCTTTGGCCTGGACTTAGATAGCCCTTTCATGCTTAGCAATCTAGCTCAGGGGGTCCAACTCCAGGCCTTGAGGGCCAGTGTCCCGCAGATTTTAGATATCACCCTGGGTCAACACACCTGAATCAAATGATTATTTCATTACGAGGGCTCTGGAGAACTTCAAGACATCTTGAGGAGGTAATTTATCCATTTAAATCAGCTGTGTTGGATCAAGGACACACCTAAAACCTGTCAGCTCTCAAGGCCTGGAGTTGGACACCCCTGAGAGAACTAAATGAAAACAATTCTGCAAAAAAAAGTGGACCAAAATTCCTCCACAGCAATGTGAAAGATTTGGTGCCAGTTATCACAAACATGTGATTGTAGTTCTTGCTGCCAAGGGTGTCACGAGCAGTTTAAGTGACATGACCACTTTTTCACATTGGGCCACAGAAGTTTGAACTTTTTCCCTTTATAAATGAAATCATCATTTCAAAAAACGCATATGAACAAAAAAAAAAAAAAAAAAACAATGTCTAAAACAAAAGAAACCACATTGACAAGATTGCCACTGTGGAGGGAGATGTTTTATTTCATGCTAAATTAGAAGGCTAAAAATGATATTAAAGAATCAAATCAGACTTTTTTTGTTACTCTTTTCTCCAACAGTGTTGGACGGCATTTATTCCAAACCTTTTGTTAAAATAAGTATCACCACAGGGTTGGCTGTATGTGATATTTCTCCATGCTTTGTACTGCAGTAATTATTGTTCATCTTACAATGATTGTTTCCAACAGTGCGTGCTGTGAGTTACAGTAATCTACTTCAACCATCTATGTTATACTGGTCATGTGGATTCTGATCAGTCACCAGATTACACAGACACTACAGTCACTGTCTGAAGCATAGCATTCCATGACCACATGGCCATAATGAGAATTTTGGCTTAATGTAAGATATCAGAAATGATACCCCAAGGACACAGGTGCCCTACAAGAGCTACTATATATTTATTATACATGATGTGATTTGGCATTAGCTAGAGTAATAATATTTTCAGCAAATGGGGGGGAAAGGTTCAAAGCAAAGGACACTCTGGGAGAGAGGGGAAGCAGACAAAGGGGGGGGGGGGGGGGGGGGGGGCTGAAGCATCTGGACATTATCCAGATGCTTCAGCTCAATCTCAGAAATGGCCTAGAGAATCCTTAAATAACTACCTCTCCCTAACAGAGTGCGATTCAAGCCATCAAAATATTTTGCCACTATTCCTGCTGGCAGACATGCTGTCAGAGCTCGTCATCATTTACACAGCTTATACCAGGTGGCATCATGTCACCATTTGTTTTTCTGAGTCTCATTCCAGGTTGCCGCTGGTGAAGCGTTACAAATCCTGAAGGTGACAGCAGTGGATCCTGCTAGCCTGTACAGCAAAGCCACTTTATTAGTGGTCAGCCCGAAGCCAGGACTGCAACAGTGATGCAGACAGCTTCTGAGTAGAATATTAAGACAGTAATTTACAGCTAAACTTCTCTGAATTTCTTATGTGATTTTCTAACCCAATATGACCTTTGGTAAACTGCAGATATTTATGTAA
Organism: Neolamprologus brichardi; assembly: GCF_056152115.1. Taxonomy (NCBI): domain Eukaryota; kingdom Metazoa; phylum Chordata; class Actinopteri; order Cichliformes; family Cichlidae; genus Neolamprologus; species Neolamprologus brichardi. Next base: position 22,104,698 of record NC_142114.1, on the reverse strand, counting down.
ACAGGGATTTATGGCCCTAAATATTCCATTTTTTCTGTTTGTGTTGTGCATATCTGATCAAATCTGTACATGCTTCAGGGTTTTATACTGGAGTCATTTTTTCCCCAAATGAACGCAAACAAATGAAAAAGTAACCACGAAGCTTCTCAATTGCCTTGTTTTTAAATCCAGTGGAAATGGTAAAAGTTACAGCTTTTTTGTTTTTCTTCAGAGGTTCAAATGCTGCCTGGCAATAATTGACTTGTTTTGCTCCACATTAAGTGGTTTTGCGGGTAAAAGCAGAGTGACTAGCGCCATGCAGATAAACGCAAAAAATAGAAACTTCAAAGCAGATACATAAACCATTTTAGTGTCAGGGTGAGCTGGTAGAGTTTTACGATTGAAAATTGTGTAATTGCACAGTTCAGAAGAAGAAAAATTGACTTCTATCATTGAGACTGTACTTTCTTTAGCTACAAGTATATGAAAGAAGGTCTACCAAAAAGGAAAAGCAAACAAGCTTTGGACTGCAGGCTTGGTCAGTACAGTTCAATAAAATTGTTTTTGCCTGATCTTAGATGAAACGCTTTCAATATGCAGCTCCCTTTTCCTCAGGCACAGGATTTATTTTAGTCAAGTACAATTTATCTTTGATCATATTAGAATTTTTGGCTTCAGCTATATGGTGTAAAGTGGCCTTAACTACAGCACTGAACCACCAGGGCTTCCAGTTCATGTGGCCTTAAAGCACATAATCTATTTGCTATAATTAGTTTCAGCATCAGTACGATAGGCCGGCCATGCGGCTAGCACCGTCTTCCTGGGTAATTTCCCTCATATCTGCTAACCACAGCACCCTGCCCACTATTATTTTCTCCAAGGGCTGGATGACATTTGGAATCATGGTGTAGAAATGTGGGTTCACACAGCAAAGCTTTTGGCAACCAAGCTTTACCACAACAGAGCTAAAGAGGGCAGATAAAGGTTATGAATTTAGTTCTAACCTTGACCGGTTAGAAAAGGTCACTGCTGTTTTTGTAGGGAGTTCATTTACAAGTTGTTTCAGAAAGTCATGCTTCGTATGGTATGTTCTGTTGCAGAGTCTGACTTTTGAATACCAAGAATAACAACACTACATACTGTTTACATCAGTAAAGATGTACAGATGTTTGTTCATATTCATAGCAATAATTTAATTATTAAACAATTAAAAGTTGTCAGAAATTACAGTGTATAATGAATTGGGTAGTACCAGTAAAACAAGGCTTCAAGACTTCTTCCAACTAAATGTGTCTAAATTCACTGCTTCTCAGCTCAAGGACAGCAATCTCTCAGAAGACAAAGGGGGCCGGAACACACTGATTAATTTGCAGTCTTTAATTTTACAAATACTTAAGGGCTGTGAATTAATCAGTGTGTTTCTGTTCCTTTTGCTCCTCTCGAAAAGTTACTAAATCTGAATTTTAGAATAGAAAGCAAATTTGAAAATACAATCCACACAGTAAAAGTGCATTTAGTGAATCCTCAGGCTTGCTCTAACTATTACTACAAATACAACTAGCAAATCAATAAACTCAGCTTCTCTCTCACCCGCTATCTGTGGCTCAGCACAATTTTTAGATGCTAAAAGTAAATAAAATGAAAACTGACATCCTGTTCCATAATCTTAGGAGCATGAACAAAAACAAGTTTGTAAAGACGTTTCACCTCTCATCCAAGAGCCTTCTTCAATTCTAAAAACAAATGGTGCCCATTGAGGTCATTGACTTACTATTGATCGTGTGCGTCATCACGAGTCAAGGTGAGAAAAAAGGCGTGGACAATTACAATCATCAGGGGTTGGGGGGGAGACCATAGTAAGACCTTGCCTCACTTTACCATGTGTGTGATTGGAGTCACCTGAGGCAAGGTATGAAGCTCCTGGGAAGGAATCTCAGGACTGCATTGTATGCAGGTGGCTAATAGCTGGTGTTGTAAGCCACCAGCTCTGTTCAGCAATGGTCATCCACAGTGGATATAGATGGCCTCTTTTACTCCTCTCTCAAACTAGTTGGTATCTGACTTTTTTTTTCTGTGCATCTTTGTGGATTTCTGGTGAGGTGAGGTGTCTTCAGAAACTTTAAAAAGTCCATGTTATTTTTTAAGCTCTTAAGAGTACCATGAATGGACGACTGAGAACCTACACAGACATCAAGCTCCATACTACATAATATACAAAACAGCCTTTGCTGCATTTGCAGTGGAAAGAGTGATGAAAGTATTTATATTCAAAACAATCATCATGTATAGTAAATCCTCTAATGGATGTGCTTGTTAGTTCCAAAGAAAATAATATTTCCTCACAGCAGACATTCATTCAATATGCATAATAAGAAAAGAAGTGGAAATATTATTAGTGGCTTATTAATAAACTGTGACAGTGTGAGAGTGAGCCACCAATCCAAGTAACCAGAAAACTGAAACCAAACACAGCTAAATTAAATTTAGTCATCAGTATTTAGTGTTTATTATCTGTGCTTCCCCTACTGGGACAAAACCAAATATTTTGTGTTTAAAACTTGCAATACCAATTTAAAAACCATACTAATACCAATTACAGCATCCTACAAAGATCAGTAGTACATAAACATAGTATATAATGTATACTTTTAGTACCAGAGAAGAAATCAGTGATTAAAGCACAGTAATCTATTGCCACCACAAAGGCTGTTAGCCACAGTAAAGCGGAAGCAGGCTCTGTGGTCCCCCTGATGTAAGTAACTGATAGAAACCATGAATCGCCATAGAAACCACAACAAAGAGCTGTAAAAACCAACGCCTTATAGTTATAAAGTGTTATAAAGATATTAAGAACTAAGCGACAAACAGCACAGACGCTTTGTCACCTGAACTCTGACTGAAACAGAGTTTAAGTGGTGGGTGTAATGCAGTACACTGTTATCAGCAGTAACCATACCTTATTAATGGCATACTCACAATCATTCTGACAGACTAGACGTGATCTAAGTTACTTTTGTTTTGCAGGTTGGACGTAGAAAATTAACATCTTCTTTTCACTGGAAAGTTTCTTATCTAAATGTCCAGTTACATGAGCGCAAATCTACAATCAGCTCATGTCGCTTTTCATTTCCTGTTTTAGCGTGATCCAATTTTTGTGACTCTTTGGGAAAAAAAGTGAAAAAGTAAATAAGTTTAAAAAAAAATCAATCTACCGCAAATTTTATGGATTGGTTCTTTAGTCTTTTTTGTTTTTGCAATTCGTCCATTTGACAAAAATGAAATACCTTCTAGCTTTCTTTATGCACTCAGGGTTGTGTGTCAACTCCATCAGGGTATCCTTTAAGCACAGAAAGACTGGGATTGAAACTCAAACAGAAGCAACCGTTGCGATGCAGCAGGAAATTACATGTTGCTAAATCTGACAGGTGTGTTTGGAAAATCACTAGAAAAGTGCTGAGTCATTATTTGTAACTTGCATAGCCACTCCCACAGAGAGAGTTTTGTTTTTTTTTTACAACTACATTTCTCACAATAGCAAGCATGCACTCTAGATATGTGTCCTTGAATGGCATATTGAGACCTCTGTGGGCTGCAGCTGGCAGCTGAAATTGACCACTGACCCCTCACTATGCAGCTATCACATTACTAATTATGTATTATAAATATCACTGCTCAACATGCTTCAATTGAGAATTAAAATTGCATCCCCAGACTTTATTTGGCTTAAGGCAAAGGCACAAAACACTATGGTTTTATTTGAAGCATCCCTAATGAACAATGCTTTCTGAACTCTTGTTTGTAGTTAACCCTGATCTTTGGCCTCCCAGCTGCACCCACATGCCAACAATATCAGGCTCCACACAGCTCATTCAAGAGTAGGCGTGCAGAGGAGAAACGCTGTAGAGATCCCACACCTTAAACCTCCTTTCCTATAGGTGTCACTATACGCGGACGCCCCACCCCCTACCCCACTTCACTCTACTCTTTATCCCACCCACTAAAGCTCCGCGAAAGGGTGTGCTTTTTGAAGGCTGTATGAGGCTATAATACAGCTGCAGACAAGTCAAGTCGCCACTTGGTTTGACACCACGGGGAAAAAAAAGCCTCCGAGGCAGAGGGGGAGCATACGCACAAGTACCCCCACCCCTCGCATCCTCCGTCTGAGCTCAGCACAGGGTCTAGTCTCTCCGGACATACCGTGGAGATGCGGAACACACGAAGGTTAATATAAAAAAGTTGGTGTAGTCGGGGCACACGGTGAACACATAATGTGGCAGCTGTCGTGTAGCTTCTATTCAAGGTCAGTATCTGAGCACGGCCGCCTCACGGACGACTGTCTTAGGTAGGAGGGGGAGAGAGGAGACGCTGAAGGGATGCCGCTGTGCCTCGTTTACCTCCAGCATCAACGATGACATCTTCTACCGAAGAAGACGTTGATCGTCAATGACAAGGAAACGGACAAACTTGTGAAACGCTGCTACGAAGAGCAACTGGGGTCACTGGGCTGTTGTAAAAGGAAAAAAAGACACTCTTTCAGCATCTTGGCATTTCCTGCTTTCTTTCCACAACGTTATGTGCTGGAAGCGGCTGTTTACCTGGCTACAACAAGCGAAGAAGTCTAGCTAGCTAACGTTAACTGACATAATGAGGGGTCTGTTTCTGTTTCGCATTGCTTCAGTGTCAGTTTGACGAACTGACTGTCAGAATCTTCTACGGTTGACGAGTTTTAACTAACGCGACACTACGAAGTGATAACTGGCACAACTTCCTTAAACTTGCCCGGTTTTTCAAGCCGACTTGTTAAAAAAACCCAAACAAACTCGGATTCATTTTCATTCAAGGTCGCCTTTGTTTTTCAGCAGTAATGCCTTCCGGGACTGTGTCACACGGGGCTTCGGGCCGGCTTCGTGGACTGTTCTTGGTGATGGTTTTAGTGTTTCTGGAGGGCTCCGTGTTTACCGTCGCTGTTGCCAGCTCCGACCAGCATTCTCCTACCACGGCACACTCGGGCGGCCACAAAGCGACTGACCATGGCAGTCACAACAACACTGGAAAGGCTTTCCCTGTGCTAGACTTGAACTACGAAAACGTACGGGTCCCGTTTGAAATCTCATTATGGGTCCTCCTTGCCTCTTTGATGAAATTAGGTGAGTGTGATGTTATGTGAAAGCTCCACGTGACCTGTCAGTATGAGTGCAGCCGTTTCTGGAAATACCTGATTTAGTGTTACCTTATTTATCCAAATTCTATAAGTCTCTCCTACATCAGGTAACAGCCAGTTTTTCAGGTGAATAATTACATTATAAAAAACATGCAGAATTACAGTTCATAGACGGCACATTTGAATCAAAAGAGTTGAGTTAAAGTGCAGTTTTCCTGGTGATCAGATAGTAGATCGCACAGATAAATCACATGGAATGGAAGTTGTCAAGCAAACCAACCATAATCTTTTTTTTCTTTTAAAACAAAAAACAACCATAATCTTAAAGCATCATGTTTGACCCCTAGGCCATCCTACTTGTGTTGTGCATTAATGATTACTCTGGTATGCAGACTTTACTAGTTTGCTCAAAATAGCTCAGCTCAGTCTGTGAGAGGGCAAATCAATATTGCTGTTCAGGAAGGTTACTCATCAGATATGCCACTGTCATGTGGTGAAGATGTTTAAGAGATATATTCACTCCCTGCTACAATGATGACTAAGCAACCTGATACAGCAGTCTGGATATTTAGTCTTCAGCACAGTGGCACAGCGCTACCTCTACCTTGCAGTATTGTCCTGAGCGATGTTTCAGAAGCAGCTTGATTTTTCCCCCTTACTGTTTGTGTTCTCCTTTATACTGTCTTTACCATCAATTTCTCCTGGCTTTCTGCTTTCTACAGAACACTGCATTGTCCTGAGCCATCTCTTTTTTCTTTTTCTTTTTTTAAATTATGAGAGCCAGCAGCTTGTCACTTGCCTGTGACATCAGGGGCCTGACTGAGCAGCAGCCTGTAGCCAGGGAGGATACTGCCTCACTGTCTGGGCAAGAAGCCCAGTATCTCAGGGGAGAGGACAGGAAGAGGGTCCACCTGGTTTGGGTAGCTTACTTGTTAGGATGCAGCTCAAGGACACAGAGTAAAAATGATAGATGAGCATTAGCAGAAAGTGTGAGCAGAAGGAATGAGGAAAGTACAGAAAGTCGAAGAAAGGCAAATTAAAAAAATTAGACTAGATGAATGTGTAGGCTGACAGCAGCAGTGGACAGTGGTGACCTTAACCCTCCGATTATCCCTTGACTACTTAAAATGGGCTCTGAACAAAAGATCAAAGTGATAAAAAGTGGCTGCTACCCTGCTCTGCCTCAGCCGTGTCTCTGATTCATGTTCACTGAATTTATATCTTACAAGCTAAAAAGCACATTCACAGACCATTTGTCTCTGAAGCAACCTTGACTGTGCATGGTGCCTTTTCTCTGCCTTTTTTCAACTGAGTACTTTAGATAAATTGATTATAGCCACCCCCAAATCTTCTCACATGAATCAGAACCAGGGGATGCAATTTAACCGACAAGCTGCCATTACCGTAAACACTGGTTAAGAGTCAAAGCCTTTATATTCACAAGGTATCTATTTTTGTCTCTGTAATCAGGCCATAAACACTGTACCACAAATATCATATCTTACCCCTTATTGTGACCCCAAAGCTAAGTCCACTTGAAGTGCACTATATATATGTATATAGTTCTCATAAAAACATGTTGTCTTTGTGTTAAGAGCAAGGCTGTGTTTGCAAGCATCCATTTTTTAAAAATTATGTTTTCTTTAATCGGGATGAAAAATATGCTTTCGCTGAATTTCTTTCCACATTTAGCACGAGTGTAATTTGTTACTTAGTAGAAATTAGATTGCAACCTGAACCTTATTTATTTCTTGTAGGGAAGAAAAAAAAAAGAATAGATCCTAACATGAAATGGCCATTGCCTTTTTTTTTAAGTTGTAAGCAGATTTGTGATTGTGTGATATAGGCTTTGTAGTGATAGATAAAATAGTAAAACAATACCAACACAGATTTCCTATCCTCTCTCATAAAAAAAAACAAACAAACAAAAAAAAACAAGCCCCCATGGCTGCAAAACATTGCAGTTCTTCTAGCAGAACTGCAATGTTTATAACTGCAATAATAACTCTAAAAAGAACAGTTTTGGCCTATATGGATAGTTCCCTCTCCTTTAAGTTGTCTATTTGCATAGTGGAAAAAGGGGTGTGACCGCTTTGACTGACAGTTTTCTTGACAAAGGAAACTGTAGCCGATTGGTGTTTGGGAGGCCTCACCTCATCTAATTTTAGTCTGTGAACCAGGCCTTTCCTCAGTTTTTGTGTTCTTTGTTCATTTTAGAGCATTTATGGATTTATTAGACAAATAGCTGTTGGGGTTACAGGGCAGGAAGTTTGTTTTCCCTCAGCCAGAGTTAAATACTAGTATATTATTAGCCTGTCCTAGTAAATTAGCAGATACTTGTGTCTGTGCATTGTAACATTACAGTTTCTGGAGGCAGCTTGTTAGCCAACGTTAGCTTATAAGTTAACACTCCACCCTCTCTCCAAATATGGTAAGTTCCGGTTTCAAAACACTAGCATTGCAGTGGCCAAAATGCTAACAGTGAGACGGCAGAATTCAGAGTCCAAAACTAAAGAGCAATGTAATAAAGGTGTTTTTTTTTTTTTTTGGGGCTATACAAACTATGGTTATGAATCACTGTGGCTTAAATGTGTGCCAGACTTTGCCATAATATGGAAACCATTATAACTTTAAGTGAATGAAGGTATGCATTTCCATTGCTCAGAAAATGCCACATTGAGTGGGCATGTATGTAAGTGCACGGTTTTGTTGATGTTAACTAAAAAAATATGGCCTTGTTAAACAATGAGAAGAAGAACATAATCAGTGCCAAAACTCAACCCAGAATTGCAGCTCCAGCAGTTAATAAAATTGCTGATGGTGTTACATGTCTTTTGTGGTACCTTTTCGCACTTTTAACTGTTTTCATGTCTGTGGTGACGTCTTTGTTTCCTTCCCGTTTTTAAACTTGAGGGATTGCAAGCTTGTGGTTTGATTTGTTCCCTTTTGCGACTTGTAATCACTAGAAACTGTGTCTTGAGTCAAGATTCTGAGGCTGTTAGGCTAATTTGTTTGCTTAGTAAATGATCCCCCAGGTGACGCTCACAATATATTTTTTTTCTCTCATTGTAGGTTTTGTTTTTTTGGTTTTTTTGGGGGGGGGTTTTCAGCTACTATATATTGTTGAAGCAGCCTGCCAGAGTCAACCAAGGCCTGCCTTATGAGTAATTCAAGTTGTAAAGAGTGTGCGGCCTAAGACGTGATTCTTGATTTTTGCAGTAGAACTAAACAAGTTAGATATGGGCCTTAGGTTGTGTGGGAAATATTCCCAGTACAGAATTTGAAACCAAACCCTTGGCAAAGAATGACTCACTCTGTCACAAAGTCTACTCCACATACCTGTATGGTGTTATTTATTAAAACCAAGCCCAGATTGTTTAACAAAGAAAAGTACTGAACTGCCACACTTACAGATAAATATCTTTGCTTAAAAATGCTTACAGTAAATACCAAGTGTGTTCATGCAAAAGGCTTTTAAAGCAATTGGACATATTGACCAACTGGTTTAATGATTTATAATCAGATATAATCAGCTATATCTCAGTTTAATGTAGAAAATTGCCTCATGGGTAGATAAATGCAATAAACAGCCATAGAAAGAAAGTTGCTTTACTAATATTATAAAGTAAGTCATGGCAAATCAGGCAACCACATCGAATTTTCATCCTTTTCTTTTTCACTGCTTTCAGTGTTTAAAACCTCAATCTATTCGCTTAAAAACCTGTGTTCAACTGACACTAGTTATGCTCACTGAATTGTACTCCACTCAGTTGTTATAGTAGAAGACAAAACTCAGAATCATATCCTTGCAAGGAAACCCCTGCGGCTGTTTTGTAAAGATATGACGTCAGGGATCATACTAAATTATACCACCACAAGGCCGTAATAAATAATTCAAAAACAATGCTGTGTTCCACAAGCAACTTGACCCCAATGGTCTGCGCTGAACAATAACTCACAACAACTTTTATACAACACCTAACTGGGACTGCATCTCACTAAAATACATGCAAATCTTGGCCTCACTGTGAACTCCAATGTTATGGTGTTGGAAAGCTGCCTGCCGTATCACAATTACTACAAAGGAGACCAGATGAACGTCACTATTTTAAAAAAAGAAACTCTTTAAATATGTTTGCTATCTTTTGTGTCTGTTTAATGCAGCTGATTTGGTTGCCAGTGGTTTGTAGTAAGTTACCTGGCAACAGGGCACACTTCCTGGTTTTGGGAATGACAGTGTAGTTCGTACTAGGCAGTACTGACACTGGGTACACATCCAGAATTGAAAGAGCTGTTACCCTTTGCTAGTTTTCAATAACCTTGTTGCATAAAGGCTCCCAGGAGGCAATGGGGCAAGGACACAGCAGCTGCCCTTATTGAAAAGCAGCCATGAGAAACTGCCTAATCTTCTACTTTAAGAACATGGCATGAAAAAAGTCTTTATTATCTTACACACTACATGGCCCTTCAGACATTTATTTCCTACATACCCATGTCTTAATCATGATAGAGTTGTGTACCAGCTTGTGCCAGTGTTCTTTGAAGTTCACTTCCCTCCTTTTCTCTATCTTATCTTCTGTGTTATTACCCTTCATTAGATGATTGCTGAAGGCCATAGTTGGAGTTGTGCTTAAGAGATTTAACAATGTGCTGTCAACACTTAGCTTAGGATGGGTTGTTCAGTCTACTTTAACTTAACCTTTAGCCCCCAATATTGCATGTGTTAAGAATTTTATATTTAGAAGGGTCTGTAATGATAGTGGCATACATGTCCAGCATGCACAGTCACCCATGAATGATAATGGCACATTTAGAGTTTCATTCCTGGGTCCAGTATTAAGTTTGCCTCTGTTCAATGCACCAGCAGAAATACATTTATACCATACAGTTGTGACCTGTTTGCCCTTTCCTCAAGTACCATACTGCCCAACATTTTATCAAAGGGCTTTGTGTTTCTTTGCAACACTCAGTCATTAGAGCAGTTTAGAAATGTTTTGCAGGGGTATTTCATGTCCTTTAGATTGAACTTTATTTTATTCTAGATTCAATCAGCGTCAATCAGAAGAGCACTTTGCAGAAGGGATCTTCTGTTTGTCTTCTATTAATACCACTGCTGGCTTCCCACCCTCTTACATATGTTATCTTTTGGGGGAAAAAAAAGAAAATACTTTGGAAAAACCGTACATGTGATGTAGATTCCCTTACTACTTACTCAGACTCACAGTTGGGTATAATGAGATGCTCTTTTCTTTGAATAAGGCTACGTTCACACTGCAGGTCTTAATGCTCAATTCCGATTTTTTGATCAAATCCGATTTTTTTTTTTTTTTTTTTTTTTGTCTGCTCGTTCACACTACAAATAAAATGTGACAGCAAACGTGCTCTAGTGTGAGCCCTCAAAGCGGCCCGCATGTGCAAAAGAAGACGTCACACACAACGCACTCTGTTTAGACCCAGAGCAAACAATATTGTTTGACTGTTTCAGACTTTACGTTTCCCAATTTTGCTTTAAGTTATGAAGTTATTTTGTTATTTACGTATGGCCTAATAATCCTTCTTGCAGTTTTAGAGAGGAGCGGTGCTTCAAAGGATAGTTGCAGATTTCTGTCAGAATCTGCAGATTATACAGTACAAATAAAATGTTCATGTTTCTCCAACCTTGTCTTCCCAACGGTTTCACTAACATCTACACTGGATGGCCAGGAAACCTTCACGATGTCTTCTCGGGCGCTTCTCTGGCGCTGATAATTGGCGTCTGTCCTGTGATGTAAAAGATGGATTTAATGCGACATGACCGTTCAAACAGCAGTCACTTTCTAAAACATCAGATATGTATTGGATTCAGTACCACATATGAAAGTGACCCAGATCGGATTTGAAAATATCGGATTTGTGGCGTTCACACTGTCATACCATGTTTGGATATGGGTCGCATAGGGTCCAAAAAGTCGGATTTGATGTGCTTTTGCCTGCAGTGTGAACATAGCTTTAGAGCTCTCTCCTGGTGTGACGAGAAGTTTAGACTTGTAAAATCTTTGTATGACACTTTGTGCTTTCTGTGTGAGAATTGCTAAAAAAAATCATATTCATTTAAGTTACAGGACTGTGTTAAAGTCATGTGGCGCCTCTCATTTTTTATGTTTTGATAGGAAAGTGGGAAATGGGTGAAATGATCTATTGAAATGTGCAAGCAAAAATGGAAATGGGTAGAAGATGAAAATGGTAAACTATTCCTGAAAATTACTTTAATCTTCAGGAATAGTTGTCCGGGCTTGAAGAACATTCAAAGCCCTCTGGATTTTGGCTTCCTTTTGCACTGTTCTTTGCCAAGTTAACCCAACAGTCCTTTAATAATGTTGGGTAGGCCAATCCATGACTGACAGTATTCCAATGTATGTGTGTAATGTTTTTGGGGGGGTCAATACAGTTTGGGATCATTGACAGCCTGAGAAATGAAACTGTTGCAAATTAGATGCTTTCCAGATGGTATTGCATAATTCCATCAATTATTAAAAGCCCCAATGCCACTGGCTGAAATGGCTGCAACAAACCATGGGCGTAGGCTCCACTGTTTTACAGATGGCTCAAGACACTGTTGTACCTCTCACCTGAAGTTCTCCATTTATATTGACAATGGTTTGAACAAAGTTTTTTTTGATCGCCAATTAAAGTGAATAACATATTAAGCATACTTTATGCCTTTAAATTTAGAACAGTAACTTCAAAATTACTTGAAATGGTTGCAATTATTTATGCATTATCAAGGAAGCAAAAGGATAAATGGATATGACCTACCACAGTTGTTGGCAGGCATTTTTGTGTAAAATGTTATCATGGGTATTAATTCTGAGGAAGGCCTTTCACTTTAAATTCTGTTCAGCTGAGTACCAATTAGCTTAGCTTGGGGTGTGCAGGCTGATTTGTGTAATTTGATGTCCCCCACACTAACAGATATCCCTGTAGTGTTGATGCCAGCAACACGTTTAGACGAAGCTTTGTAGTTATGTAACCGTGTCTATGGGAGTCGAGATGTTGTAATCACCAAGGTGCTAATTTGTGGTGCTAATTTAGCCTTATATTCGAAGCCTCTTGAGAGCACATCAACCGTCTCTTCTGAGAAGACACTGTGTTTTGGAAAATTCCAGAAAGAGCAGCGGAATTTCCATCCTGCTCACATCCCATCGTTTTGGCTGAAATTTCATAAAGTTCTTGTTTACTGTGTTCAAGCCGTTCTCATAGAATATCTTTGTTGACCCAGTTGGATACTGAGCCTCCCAGGAGGTTTAGGTAACGCTCTTTTTCTTTTTATATTAAGGTTATTTGAAAGAGCAGCACTTGAGTTCTGGCATCTTATCGTGGCTAAATGAAGTCTTCTTAGACCAGTTAAGATAAAGCCTCTAATCCTGCAGCTGTGTGACACACAAACATGCACTTGTTGAGCTTTCCTTTTCTGAAACACTGTTAATGTTGTGCTCAAGCTGCCCTAGCGGGAAACACACCAAGACCACCCTCACAAATGCCCAACTTGTAACTTGTGATGCTGGTGTTTTACATACCGTTAAGACTTGTATGCTTATGTGCTTTCACTATAAATGATGCGTTGTGTTGTAGCAATAAGCGTGCGTACTGGCATGAAGGTCTGATATTTACACGAGAAACAACCTGTATTATAACTGAGAAACATGCTGTACTATGCACTAATTGGTCAACATTCATTTAGCGTGCCATTAATCACATTGTGTAAAAGTAAGCCGATCAGAGGGACCATCTTCATGCCTCATCTCTCCTTGTTCAAAAGAGGGGTACAAATCCAGCAGCTATTATTTCAGCTGGTACTGCTTTCAGGCACCAACCACTTTTGTCCTATGATGATTGAACTTTGTAACTATGTTGCTCACTGATAGTTTCACATGTGCTATTTTAGATGAATGTATTCAATATTAAAATACCAAATTTATTGATTTACAGTGTAAAATGATCTTTCCCAAAAATATTGTTTTGTCTGGACGTGTTGTTGTAACCCTGCCTGGTTTAAGTTTCTGTTTATGCCGTGTTATTTATTACACTGCCAGCAAAATACTGACACATACTTGTGTATAGTAAAAACAGCCCCACTGTGGGATGCCTACTGCTGTCCCTTTGAAGTCTTTATTTACTGTTTTTCCAAAAGTTGCAGTTGTTCCATTGCCTCAACATGGATAGGCAACTTGTGTATGTATTTTGATAATCAGAAAGATAGGCTTTCAAATACACACTCCATATGTCGTTTGTTGGGAGTGGCAAAGTCTTACTGTGAGCATACAGTATTGACAGACTCTGTGCCTTGACATGAGCTATGTAGCCTCAAGCAATACCACCTGATTGGGAAAGGTTATTTCAGTTCTCTGGAATGCCCACCAAATTAGATTAGCTGATCAAATAAAAATTTAATGTAAATTAAATAATAAAAATAAAGGTAAAATATAGCACTTATGTATTGTTTCATGTCCTGAACGTAGGGCGATAGTAACTTTATTTAAACTGCACGCTTGACTTTGTTGGTCTCTCGTGTCTCTTTAGAGCTGTCTACATTATATCTTTTGCATGTCATTTAATACCAAGGTATGGTATTAGGATCAGGGGTTACACAGGTCATTAACATACCAGCAGCTGTAGTTTGTTTTTTGTTTTTTTATTAAGATGTTGGAATGAGTACGTGAGGACAGGCAAGCTTTGGCAAGTCTATACAGCCCACACAAAATTCTTCCTTTTGCATTTCCTGCCCATATCATCAGTGCAGAATGGTGCATTTCATGCTGATGTTAACAGTGATGAATAAATTCAGAAGCTAATTTTTTGTGCACTATTTAAAAAAAACAAATAAATAAAATAAATCTAAAGCACAAGAAGGAATTAGCTGTGTGGGTGGTAGCATAACACATAAGTGCTGTATGTTACAGATGATTGCTTGTGGTTTGGGGTTGACATGTTAGTTCTGTGTAATCTCTGTAAAGCAGAAAAGAGCTCGAAATAATTTTGGTTAATTTCAGGGTGTGTCCACACTATTTGTTTATTACTTATCATTTAACCCATAAAGCAACTTAATTATTTTTATTTTCACTTAAGATCCATTTCCTTCAATTTACACATTGAAATTGTATTACATCTGTTTTATAGTTGACAGTGAGTACAGGTGGTCAATACTATATATACAAACCTTCTGCTGCTCATATCAAGCACTTGTTCATGTTTGCTGTTTCCTTATATGATATTGTCTCTTCTTTTGTTTCCATCCAGGGTTCCATCTGGTTCCTCACTTATCCAACATTGTGCCAGAGAGCTGCCTGTTGATCGTGGTGGGCTTGCTGGTAGGGGGAATCATCAGAGGTACTGGTGAAACAGTCCCACCAGTAATGGACTCTAAATTGTTTTTTTACATCCTGCTGCCCCCCATTATCCTGGATGCTGGCTACTTCCTGCCCATCCGTCCCTTCATGGAGAACCTGGGCACAATCCTGATATTTGCTGTCGTGGGTACTCTTTGGAATGCCTTCTTTGTTGGGGGCTTGCTATATGGTGTGTGTCAGATTGGTACAGAAACCAGTTCAATCCTTAGCAGAATAGGGCTTCTGCAGTGCCTGCTCTTTGGTTCCATCATATCAGCTGTGGATCCTGTTGCTGTGCTTGCTGTGTTTGAGGAGATCCACATCAATGAGCTCTTGCACATCCTGGTGTTTGGCGAATCACTACTCAATGATGCCGTAACTGTGGTGAGTGACCAAACTGCAGTCTAAGTAGTACAGTAGACTGATATATATGAGGCAGACATTTTTCAGGCTAAAACTGTTTGGCATTTGACATTCTGCTGATTTGTTTACCTGGGACTAGTATATACATTTCATTCATACAACGTGTAACCAGCCCAGAGGCCAAATTTATTTTCATGTTAAAAAATAAAAGGAGCTTCACGGTCAGCAAACAATACATTCTATCCTTAGCCCCTTGACTGGATTGACTAAGACATTAGTTCATGTCCTTATCACCCATCATAATCCTGTTTCTTAAACTATTCTCCTACCAATTCATATTCATTAGTTAGTACCTTTTTTTTTTGTTATTCAGTTTTTCTTCCCTCTTTCACTCTCCCTCTCGTAGGTATTGTACCACCTTTTTGAGGAGTTTTCAGGCATTGGCTCAGTGACGTTGTTGAAAGGCTTCCTGGGAGTCATCTCCTTCTTTGTAGTCGCCCTGGGTGGCGTTCTAGTTGGAGTTCTGTACGGGATCCTCGCTGCCTTCACCTCACGCTTCACCTCCCACACGCGCGTCATCGAGCCTCTTTTTGTCTTTTTGTACAGCTACATGGCCTACCTGTCTGCTGAGATATTCCACCTCTCCGGCATCATGGCGTAAGTTTGTTCGAGTCTGGTATATAACAACCCACGAAAACCCCAGCGTTATAACACATTGTCAGATTGTGTTCTACATGCAGGATATGGCAAAATTGAATCTCAGTATTACTCTATATAATGAATAAGATTATTCAGTTTTACTGTGCAATATCACTGAATTTTAAGTGATTCAAAGTTGTGTAAATTTACAGTAATTGTACCACTGCTAAGTTGAAATTCATGGTACTTGAGTAATAGTAATGGGTTGCATTTGTATAGTGGTTTTTGAGACCCTCAAAGCGCTTTACAATTCCACTATTCATTCACTCTCACATTCACACACTGGTGGAGGCAAGCTACAGTTGTAGCCACAGCTGCCCTGGGGCACACTGACAGAAGCGAGGCTGCCATATCGGCCCCACTGGCCATCACCAGTAGGGGGTAGGTGAAGTGTCTTGCCCAAGGACACAACGACCAAGACAGACAGAGCGAACCGGAGGGATCGAACCAGCAACCTTCCAGTTACAAGCAATCTATTATTATTATTATTATTATTATTATTATTATTATTATTCCAGTGAAACCTAGTACACATTGTGACCAGTGCAGCAAGACACTAAGCAAGCAATTTCCAGTTAAACTGAATGTAGAATTGTCCATGTCCAAGTCTCTAAATACCATAAACTTTGTCACCTTTGGCCTGTTGTTTTATCTAATGCTTCATAGCTCCACATGTTAAGAAACTGAAACTAGCAAAACACCAGGCTGAGAGACTTCACGGTGATCGGATGGTATTAGTAGGCTGTTGAAACATAGTTGCACTGGTGATTGAGTGGTGTAGAAACTGCTCCGCTACCAAAAACAGGGGTTGCAGTGGCCTAATCAGAAAAGTAAGTAAATGGAATACAATCAAAATAAAACGATCACTGTCAATAAGAACCTCACTAGTCCCTTACTGGTTGGGACATATGTTTAAATTCATCCACTTAATCAAGATGACTGGCTTGTCTGGCATTGTGACACGTTTAATTCACCTGTTAAGAATGAGAATGTCTGAAGTGTATGTAAACCAGGGAGAGATCACCAAATTATATTTAACTGTTTCATTCACATAAAATGTGAATGATCCAGCCGACCTTCGTTAGTAGAAATTAATAGATTTTAACTCTGGTTCTTTAATTCCTCTTTTAATGTCTTTATAGTGTTTTTTCAGTTTTGTTTTTTTTGTTTGTTTAAGAACAGTCTGAAACCTGAAGAGGAACCTGACCCATGTTGGATGTTGGCTAATCAGTGGGTGGGACTATCGCAGCCGTAAAGCTGCCAGAATGATGTCTTGTTTTTTGGCGGGGGTTTTCTCCACACTTATTGCTTGTACAACTGTACAACAAATGGAGAAACATGTTGAATTGTTCTCACTTCACTCCACTGCACTCTTAGAACCCCAGCAAGCAGTATAATGGCATGGCTACACATCTGAGCTGAAATCCGAAATGACTGATCGGTTGGGAAAAAACTGAATTTCATTTCCCATGGAAAGTAGTTACAAAGAAGAAGTTCTTCCTGATTTCAACATAGCGTTACATTGAGTGAGATACTCTTATGTTGTACTGGACCTCTCCTCAGTGTTTAGATGCCATAATCTTTATATATTCTTACCACTGGGTGAAAATTACACTTATATACATTCAGGAAAATTATATTCTATATATAGCCAGTGGTTTGGAAAACTAATCTAATCTAATGCCACCTGAACCAAGCTCGGATTTAGTGGCATGTATAGCATTTTCTGACATACTATTTCATCAGCTCTTGTAGTACGTAGCAATTGATTTTCTGTTTACTTTCAGGCTGTTTCAGATTGCAGGTCTTATTGATGTTCCTGACGGGAGGTGCTGATGCAGTTAGTCTCACCCCTAAGTCAGGAATGATGGATATGTCGCTTCAAGGACAATCCCTTGCCTGCAGCTGTGTTGCCCCTCATATTAAAATCTGGATTTGTTTTTCTGTATTACTGGTCTGTGAAAGAGGAAAGAAAGAACTTATTGATGTGATTTCCTTTTGTCATTTCTGCAAAACCTTGAAAGAAAAGGCAATACTGACAAGGACCAGCTGCTGTGAATTATTGAGCATATTTGTCAGTTGCTTTTGGCCCTTTTTTGACACACAAACATTGCATGACTAGATTAGACGAGGGAAGTGGCTGCCAGACAGGAATTGTGAGATAACTTTGTTTATTTTTCCAAATTAGTCCGTAACTGAACATCTGAGCTGTTTTTTTTTAGTGGTCACTCTAACTGCCAGCTCAGGAAAACTGGTACTACTTTTAACCATATTTTCCTTTTAAAACATAAAGTGGTTCTGTGTTATATGACTTTATTGTGGTCAATAATGTTTTCAATTGGATGAGAAATGAGACCAAAATAACCCCACATTAATTGTTTCTGTATATCTAAAAAACAATCTGTTATTACCATTTCTCTTCCCAGGTTAATAGCATGCGGCGCTGTGATGCGACCCTATGTGGAGGCCAACATATCCCACAAGTCCCACACCACCATTAAATACTTCTTGAAAATGTGGAGCAGTGTCAGTGAGACTCTAATCTTTATTTTTCTGGGAGTGGCCACGGTTGCCGGACCTCACGATTGGAACTGGACCTTCGTCACTGTCACAGTCATTCTGTGTCTTGTTGCACGGGTTATAGGTCAGTCCTGCTTCTGTATTTTTGCACGAATTCTTCAAATATATGCATGAAAGCAAATTTCAAGTGTGACATAGTGTCATGCAACAGAGGAGTATATTTGTTATATTGCTAGCGTTCAAGGTTAGTTTGCTTTTTCTTTTCTTTGGCAAAAGAGGCGATTGGGTTACATTGTGATTTGCACAAAAAGGCCGCATTCTTAATAAAAGAACTGGGGTTAAGTGTTTCCACCATGTGTTATTACACAGCTGTTGGTGGAATTGCCGCTGAGGATTTCTCCACTGAGTTGTCACAAGTTCTTCTTGTTATTAGAGATTTGAGATTTGTCATACTCTCCAGTGTCTATATATATGTGTGTTGCCGGGGTGGCATTGAAAGTGAAATGACAGTGACTGCAGGGTTCTCTCACTATATATATGATCAGTCATAAGTCACACACATCTTATTTGGATCATATGATACAGCATCTTGTGATGGAAAGCAGTTCCAAGTTGTTCTTGTCTTGTGATCGTTCCAGTGGTTTTTTTGTTTTGTTGTTGTTGTTGAGGTGCTCAATGCTTTAGAGTGTATGCTTTAGCATTTTTCATGTTTTGATGAGTGTTTTTTTTTTTTTTTCTACCTTTCAGGTCATTTATGTCACTGCTATAGATTTTCATATTTCAGTGGCTTTGGTTGATTTGTATTCATGAAAATTATCTAATATTTTTAAGTGGATGTTTTGCTTTCCTCATACAGCAGAAAAATTGCTCAGATTAATTCTAACTGACCCTAAGAGGTTAACCCAAAGCTAGAACAGCACAGAAAGATACGGAGAAAGTTAGATATTCTTATGAAATCTTCTGAGATTTCCGTACTTTCTTTTTGTTGCAATCTAAAGACACTAGAAAGATTGCATTTAGAACACTTACAACATCACTGACATACAAAGCCTGACTAATTTGTACACTGTTCTTTCCAGGTGTTGTTGGTCTGACCTTTATAATCAACAAGTTCCGCATTGTCAAGCTGACCACCAAGGATCAGTTCATTATAGCCTACGGTGGCCTGCGAGGTGCCATCGCCTTCTCCCTTGGTTTCCTGCTTAAAAAAGAGCACTTTCCTGAGAGGGAAATTTTCCTCACTGCCATTATCACTGTGATTTTTTTCACTGTGTTTGTTCAGGTATGAGTACTCTATTTATTTATGTATTTATTTATTTGTTAATCAGAAAACCCCTCACAAAACTTGTAAACAGTTGGAGTTAGAATTTTGTAAGAAGTTTTAATAAAAATGCATTTTAAACTTAAAGGTCACTTTATTAGATATACCAGTTCAGCTGCTTGTTAATACAAATCTACCCAGTCACTCACACGGCAGCAACTCGTTGCATTTAAGCGCTGGTCAAGATGTAAAGATGGCCTTCTGAAATTCATATCTGGCATCAGGATGGTGACTTTGAATATGCCATGGTTGTCAGTTCCAGACAAACTTGGTGTTAACATTCAGAATTAGCTGGTTTTCCCACATAGCCCTCTCTAAAGTTTACAGAGAATGGTCTGAAAAAGAGAAAATATCCAATAAAGAGCAGTTCATGGGGCAGAAATCAGAGGAGAATTACTAGACTGTTTTGAGCTGAAAGGAAGACACCAGTAACTCAAACCCTAGAGCAGGAATTCACACCAAGCACCACTCCTGTCAGCTAAGAACTGAAAACTAAGGCTGCAGTTTGCACAGGCTTGCCAAAATTGGACAGTCGAAGATTGGAAAATGGAGTTTGGTCTGAGTCTTGATTTGTGCTGCTGCCGATGGGGTCAGAGTTTGGTGTAAACAATGTGAAAGCATTGATCCACCCTGCCTTGTATTAAGTGTTCAGAGTGCTGCTGGTTGTGTAGTGGTGTAGGGGGGGGGACATATTTTTGGCACACTCTGGACCCTTAATACCAACTGAGAATCATTTAAATGCCACAGTGAAAAGTGGCTGGTAAGTGTAGGTTAGACATCACATCAGTTGTTATCACGATATGTATTTCTACCCACTCATGTCCATCTCTCAGCAGCATTAATGCTGGTTTGCAAGAGAGCTCCTTTTGGTCTAGTATATTTGCATCTAATACATCTAGTTTGAATGTTTCCTGTACTGTTTGTCTGTCAATTTAGTCTCTCAGAACAAATGTTTCTGCAACCATTCATGCATGAAGAGAATTAAACTAAAATAATAAGCTCCTGTTTTTGAAAATGTAATTTTGTGCTGTAGGTGTGTACGCTAACACAAATGCAAGTGAGAAAATCTGTAGATCAAATGCAAAAACTGTGAAGGAGTAACAGATATGGGTCTAAAGACATGCAGTTTTGCTCTGAAAGCTTGGTTCTGGAAACATGAATTCAAGATAAAGACACATTCAGTGTTGCACATGCATTGTGTTTTGTTTATTTTAAGCACTGCGGTGCATCACTTAGCCATGTCAGATAAACCAGTCTCCAGGTGGGATTGTAGGAAGATTTTCAGAGGTTATTTGGCCCCAGACACGCAGCAACTAAAATAAAACCCTGAAAGCACATTCTCTCGCTTTAAAACTTAGATTTCAAACATATTTTATTCATGCTGCTGGAACTCTGGTTCTGTCGCCAGCGCAGACCAGGAGTTTGTAATTAGAAGCCTCTTTTACCTCCAAGGTTTAGTTTGTGTCTGTATCTGCATGAGGATTGTTATTTGGAAGTTTTACTGATATGAAGTGAAAATCTTCATTATTTTAGTTGTCAGTCGGCATATGAATGAGATTTCCCTTTTTTGGGGTACTTGTGTTTGTCTCCTTGTGGCCATTACACTAGGAACTGAGCCCTTAACAAGTCTGGATTTATGATCTTGGTCATGGCTAAATGTCTAATTTAGTGTCAGTGATGTTGTAACTGGCATGACTGTTCATTCAAGATGGCCACGTGAAACGATTTAATTTGGTAGGACATTCATGATGTTTATAATGTAGTTAAATGTTAAATTACAGTACAGAGAGTGTTATATTTATGTAATTATGAGCAGGCATTGTTACAAGTGTAGAAAGATGATAAAATTCACTCAGACTAAAAATAATGGCCCTTTTGTTCGGACTCAGATGGCAAATTGTTAAAAAATATAATCAGTCTTATTGGGCCAGTCTGACATTGATTAGTTGTGCCAGTGAGGTGAAAGTGCAGCATTTTAATCAAATCGCAACTTCCCTGAAGAAACGAGTGTCATCTTTGAAAGTTCTTGTATATTAGTCCTTATATAAGTATGGAGTAAACATGAGGTGATAAAGGCAAAGGCTCCTGTGCATACATGCCTGTATTATTAAACAGCAGGAATCCTCTATCATCCAGTTTATGCCATTACCATTAACCAGATGGTTGTCTTAATCTGTTTAATAAGCAGAATGATACATTCAAGCTGCCGAGGTGCAGAGCGGTGCAATCATGCCATATAATAACATAAGAACATTTCCAGTATAACTAAGTGAAAGTTAATTAAGAGAATGAAAGATGCTGATGTTTGTTTCTGTTTTTTGTCCGAGTTATTTCTCAATGTTTGCAGTTTAAAAAGCAGATACATTTACAAACATGAAAACAAACATTATTAGGCTTTATTATAAGATAGGGAGGATGAAGGGAGACCCGTACAGAAGACTTGTTTGTGTTATGCAAATTTTTAGCTCCATTTTTACATTTACTATGTAACAAACTAGTTTTGCATGATTTTGTTGAAATCTGGGACTTCCTGTACATTGCGAAATATTATGTGCTGTGGGATTTTCTAACAAATGTGCATTGTAACACTACTCAGCCTTCAGCTAATTTCGGTAACCGGGACTGATCTGATTTAAAAAGTGTGGAGCTTCTTCATGACTTTGACAAAGAGATGCAGAAATGTTAGAAAAACATTACAATAAGTTTTAATTGTTTGAACAGACGGGTAGATATGCATATATTTCTGTCTTTACCACGTTAACCACTGTAGGGAGGTGTGTACATTGCATAATGTTTTGTTCCTCTTATCCTCCTTGAAGGGCATGACCATCAAACCCCTGGTGGAGCTGCTGGCGGTGAAGAAAAAACAAGAGGCCAAACGCTCCATTAATGAAGAGATCCACACCCAGGTACAGCGCTCTGCCTTCAGCCATTCACAGCAGTCAACTGTCAGTTGCAGTGGTTGCACAGACAGATGACTCAGAACCTTTTGGGATGTATTTTGACAAATACTGGAATTATTTGAACTAGTGGAATTTCAGTTCAATGCAGTTTTATTTATGTAACACCAAACAGTCACCTCGAGCCACGTTATATTGGAAGGAATGTGTGCAACATCCACCCAACCATCAATCAGTCCTTTTTCTTAGCTGCTTATCAAACTTGGGGTCAGTGGGATCTAGAGCCTATCACAGCTGTGGGTGAGAGGCAGTGTAAAACCTGGACAGGTCACCATTCCATATAAGAGCTAACACAGAGAAATAGATATCCAGGCACCCACGCAGCCACACCTATGGGCAAATTGCAATCACCACTTAAGCTAACAAGCATATGTTTGGCAAGAAAGGTGTTACACATACCTTTCAGTGGTAGTTATGTAATATCCTCCTGAGAGCTGAGGAAAAAAATAATCTTTCCATTGAACTTTTTTGTGATCTCCTGCCTCTTTGGAGCTAAAAGAGGCCCTCAAACACATGAGAAAGCCGAGGATGTCCTCTATTTAGTACATCAGGACTTGGTAGGGTAGCTCAAATAAGTCAAAAGATATAGACCAAAAACAAATTCCCATTAGAGAGGACATAAATGAATAGCCTGGTTCTCAGGAGGATATGTGAAATGCTTTTCGACTGATGAGGTCGTTTAGGTTTTCAAACTTTGGTCGTTGCTCCCACCTACTGACGGTGTGGTGGTACTGCATAGTTGTATAGCGTGTTTGATGTACACACAGCGATTGTCAATTCACACTTGGATCATAAAATTCGTTTTTGGTGATCTGTACTATAATACCAACACTTTGGTCGTACAGTTTTTCTCCTTTTTTCTTTTAACTGTCTGATTTAAGTCAAACTCATCACATCTAAAAGCATGTCTGGTGTCTGTACTTTTTGATACTCTAGAAATTTTAACCGCAGTGGTCCACTAACCTACTGTTAAAGTCATTAACCCATCTCAGAAAATTATACTGCACATGAGCAGACACACAAACATGCACAAAGGCATCTATGAGTCACCAGCTTTTGATGCAAAATAAGCAGGCAGTCCTAACGACTTGCCCTTCACTGTAAAACACCAGAGGTTAGATTCACTCAGATGCTTGAGGAAACTCCGCACTGAGTTATATTGTGGCAAATAATCTGCATACTAGCCCATTTTCTGCCATCTCCATTGTGTTTGGTTGCTTTTCTTCATTTCCCAGTACATTGCTGCTGGGATACATTTCTCGGCTTGGCAGTGGTATCGGTGTAAATTATATTCCGTTTGTATAACTATAGAGCTGAAAAGGAAAATATCACCTTGAGATGGTAAGATTATCTGAAGATATTCACTACATAATGTGGTGTTAAATCGGACACCGTGTACTGGTTTCTGTATTGAGGTGTTGAATAGACGTAAGCTGGTCTAAGGAGAAACCCCACAGTTACGGATTTTGTAGCTGAAGAACATTACAGAATGGATCCCTATATATTGATCTTTTCATTATTTAGCTTCCATTGCTGCTGCTTTTAAAAATGAGACCTTTTAACCCCCACTGTTCAGGGCAGTCTTTATGTGAACCAGTTACTCCTGACAAAGCAGAAGTAGATTGCACAGTTCTGCTTAATGACTTGTTCCCATGGCAACACCAACTGTCAGACTGTCATCTGCAGGCTTAGTCAGAGCACCGGTCTGATTGGCGAGCCAGCTGCGGTCTGAGAAACAAATCCATTGGTGTGTTTCTTCAGTTCTCTGAGCAGGCATGGTGCCACTGTTAAGAAATTCTGTCAAATCAATCACCTGGCTGCTGCTGCTGCTGCTGGTCATATCTCATAGATTCTGTTTTAACCTGAATTGTCTGCTGCTGTTTACTACAACGATAATGATGATGATGATGATGTTGGACTAATCTCAGAAGGTGTTTACAACAAATGTAACAGCAGTAATGCAAGAATTACAAGATGTAGCTGAGTATTGAGTATAGTATAAGAGTGAATGTAATCATGGTTACACGACAAATACTTTCACATTCAAGTGGTATGCTGTAGATCAGGGGTGTCAAACTCAAACACACAGTGGGCCAAAATTCAAACCTGGAACAAGGTCGTGGGCTAACGTTAATATTTATTGAAAAAAAAATCTTCCTCTAGATATAAAAATTTATCTTTTCTTATGGACTCAAACAAGTTTTGCTGAAAAACTGAATATGGAACAAGCAAAGCTTAATACTAAACAATATATATATTAGCTGTATAATACCAGTAGGCCAGCTCTGATAGTAGCTGAAGCCATACATTTGGTATGGCTTCGCGGGCCAAATGTAATTAGGCTGCGGAGTTTGACACCTATGCTGTAGATAGAGGGATGCAAAATATAGAAACTTGCAATTGTGACTTACATAAAAGAAATTTGCTCTAAATCCAGTAAATGTAATTGTTTCTTTGGATGTAATTTATAATAGATGGAGGGTTGCTTTTTGCATCTTTGCACCACTCTGAGCCTGTTTTACTATATATGAGACTTCTCCCCAGAGAGGACCTGGGTCAGTAGAGTCCAGAAAGTCTGATTCATTCTGGAGTACAATTTTAAGGCTCTTCAACAACTATTGTGGCTTTTTCCCATCCCCAGTTCCTTGACCACTTACTCACTGGCATCGAGGATATCTGTGGACACTATGGACATCACCACTGGAAGGACAAGTATGGATTTTAAAGAGAATCAATCTGACATAACATTATTAATTTTATAACTCAAATATAGCTAACTGTAACAATACTTATTACAAATTACTTGTATGTATCGACTAGTTTGAAATATTTAGTAGTTGCTCTTTTTTTTTCTTTTTCTTTTTTTTTAAACTTGTTAATTGTCAAAATTGAAATTGTTGAACTTGGCCTCTTCTTCATCTAATTACAACATATTTATTTATGTCAATAAATGCAGAAATGTTGTTGCCAGTAATTAATTCATGTATTTCACTCTTTGTCTCCGTCTTAATTTTTCGCTCCCTTCGTCCTCTCAGACTCAACCGCTTCAACAAGAAGTATGTGAAGAAGTGCCTGATTGCCGGCGAACGCTCCAAGGAGCCGCAGCTCATTGCCTTCTACCACAAGATGGAGATGAAACAGGCCATTCAGCTGGTGGAGAGTGGAGGGGGAATCAAGATGCCTTCTGCTGTGCCTTCCACTGTTTCCATGCAGTGAGTGCTAAACAGCATCGTGCTCAAAGTCATTTTTATCGTAATGTTTTTTGTTTGTTTGTTTGTTTTTTACAGTGTTGGGAACATTTAGGTGAACGCAATTCATCTACTCACTAAATTGTACAACAGTAGTGACATTAAGGCCTGATATGGTGGTGTAATACATAACCACAGAAAAAAGTTGACAGGCTTAAATTTCACTGATATCATAAACATGAGACACAAATGAACATATGACCATATATATGCTCATTCTTTGTGTGTGTGTTCGTACATAATTATACATTTTTTAAAGACATTTTAGCCTATTTTTACTATCTTTTGGGTTAGGGCATAGCTTTGAAGTTGGGGAGACTGATGACAGGCAAATGGCTCATGCTTAAATGGCCACTGATGCATTACAGATTCTTTGCTAATACTTTTGTATAAACAACACCTTCTCTCTTGTTTTTCTTCTACCAAGTAACAAGGAGTGTTTGGTAACTGTAAAGGTCTTCTTGGATAGTTGTATTATCCAAGAAGGATAAGCAATCAATGATAAATCACTAAAGGAATCCTTGACTAGTCTTAATTTCTAGTGTAAGTGAGTCGATCTTCACCAATTGTGAAATGGTGTGTGCACAGTAGGAAACAGTAGTATGAACACAAAGGAAAATCCTTTGTGTTATGTTGTGCAGAAAGATAAGTAGCTGTGCTTCATCAAATGTGTCTAATCTTTAAGCGTCATCAATGTGTTTATACACGTTTAAGTTGTGTAACTGTTGTGCTATACAAACACTCTGTTATTTTTGTATTTTTCCCCCCTGTGTCATTGTCAGGAACATTCAGCCCAGGCCTCCTACCAAGCCTGCACCAGAGCGAGCTATTCCACAGCTGTCTAAAAACAAAGAGGAGGAAATCCGGAAAATCCTGAGGACCAACCTTCAGAGGACACGACAGAGGGTAACTTTGCTTACAAATGAATAGTTAGACTCTTTATTGATATGCTTGTTTCTCATCTGGATGTAAAATTGGCTTTGTCTCAATGGGAGTTAAGCATTCCATAATAAGTATTGATTGGTGCTCACAGGGGATCTCCCTCCCATTAGTTTATAACATATTTATTGATTTTTGAGATAGACTTGGAGTTAAAATAATTAGTTCTGCACATTTTTTTTTTGTTAAAGGACACAAAATTAATTTATTTAGTTTGGTAAAGAATTTTATTAGTTCTGATCATAACCTGCCTAAATGTGCAGTGATGTTTGCAGGACTGCAATCTCTTTAACGTGTGTTCATGTGTCTGTCTTTCTCAGCTGCGCTCGTATAACAGACACACACTGGTGGCCGATCCTTACGAGGATGGACTCAGCGATTTATTCCTAAAGAAGCAAAAGATGTTTCAGATAGAGAAGAAGGTAAGTTTCCGTTTTAGAAGTCGAATGTTTTCGAAAAACATTTGCCAGAATAAATAAATCTGAATTGAAGAAAACGTCCTCACTCAAAGTATATTTCATAGAAACAAAGGAGCAGTTTTTCTACCTTTTTTTTTACTGGGTAGCCAACAGTATAATGATTCAACCAAAACTATGATTTGAGTTTTAATTAGAGTCCACCCTCATTCTCTTAAATTAATTTTCCTGTCACAAATAGGAGCTGATTGATTCTCACAGTTGAGTGGCTCTGTGATTATTTTCATTTTAGCCAGCCTGTAATTAGATAATAAAAATAGACTTCTGTTTAGGCTAAATTGAATGTGCTAGAAGTTACTGTAGGCTCAAGATGATGTCTGCAGAGTTTAATGAAGCGACACATAATTTTAATAAAGTTTCTGTATAACATTGATTAATGATGTCTTTATCTCTGAGCTGGTTCAGTTTGGTTGCTGTATTTTCCAACCAATTACATGAGACAGAAACTGGATTTCTTGCTATCTGAGTTTTGTACATTACTGATTTTGAATGTTTAGATATAGAACTGTGCAAAAGTCTCAAGTCACCCACGTTTCAGGCTTTATTGTAGTTTTTTCCCCCCCAAAGTGATCTTGAACAATAGTTCTCCAGCCTTTCTAAAGGTCTTACAAAGTTTGTCTTTGAAGATTGTTTGCTTTTCCACCCATTTTGTTTTACCTCACTATTTTCAGAGCAGTGTTGAGTTTTTTTGTTTTGTTATTTTTGTGTTGTAAGCTGCTTAACACTGAGGGATGAAGCATAAAAAAAGCACCTAACTCGAGGGATGAACCAGTGTTGTGTCTGCACATACCAGACAACTTAGCAAATAACCAGTTTTAAATTGTATTTTTATGCATTAAAGGCACTAACAGCCTGTCACAAAAACGCATAATTTTTTCCTTTTTTATTTAGTTGAATCTGTGACAAATGGAAAATTTAATACAATTTGACAGACGGGGTGAATCAATATCTGAAAGTCATGTCCTTAATAAATAGGAAAGAATTCAGCAAAGACCTGAGAAAGAACCTAAGAGATACATCTGGCCCTTCAGTTAATCTATCTACTGTTTGCTAAAGCTTCATCAGAAATGGTCTCAGAGGAAAGAGGGGCTGTCAAGAGGAAAGATAGTAGGGAGAAAAGGCTGAGGTAGGACAAATTACACGACTGGGCTGAATGTCATTGGCAACAGGTGTTCTGGAGTGATGAATTTATATTAGAAAATTTTTTGATCAAATCGTTGTCGGTATGTATGGAGTAGCAGTGACAATAGTGTCGACAGCCATCTGTAAAGCACAATGGAGGCTTTGTCATGGTTTGGGGCTAAGTTTCAGGCGGTTGTGTTGGGCAAAATTGATGGAATTATGAATGAAAAGTACCATCAGATTTTGATCCAGCATGCAATATCATATACAAGGCCTCTGATTAGCAAGAGCTTCATTTTTAAGAATGACAATGATTCCAAACTCACTGCCATTGCAGTAAAAGCATTCCTGGAGAGAAAAATACACAGTGGCACACTGTCATTGATGGATTGGCCTTCCCACAGCCCAAATATTAATATTAGTGAAGCAGTGTGGGATCACCTTTAAAGACAACAGCCAAAAAATCCAGCCAACATGCAAAGAAGAGATTTGAATGTCCTACAAGAAACCTGGAGAACTGAAAACTTACTAAAGAAATTACAAGAAAGCTTTCTTAAGAGGCTTCAGTCAGTGGTAAAGAAGAAAGGTGGTCATAGCAAATATTCACTTTCAGGCTTGTTAGAATTGTACAAACTCTATTTTTGTCTTTATAAACTGTATTTTCATGCATGTTTCAATAAGTGTTGCACCCCTTTTCTATGGCCAGTTTTTGACTCTTGTACAATACTGTATTATACGTTTTGCTTGATTACATGGAGAAGGCTAAACCATCCCACACCAACAATATCTCTGTTTTTCTTCCTAGTTAAAGGAGATGAATACCTACCTGACGGTCCCTGCCCCTCCCCCTGATTCCCCGACCATGTGCAGAGCCAGACTGGCCTCAGGTAAATGCATGTCTGAATCATTCTTAGCTCCAGCCAAATGAAAACACTCAGTAGTCTCAACCATCTTACTTTCAGGTACCTCCTGAAATAATGTAAGAAAATGTCTATAATGGGACACAGAAGATTCAGAGATTGTATTTCATTAGGGTCACACGATACCATTTGCAGAGCAATAAAGACCATAGAAACACTATTACCGTTCCCAGCTGCAACAGATATTTCCCCACTAATGGAAATGTGTTTGCATGTGCCGGTCAGCATGTAAAACAATCTGTGGTTTTATTTTAGGCAAACATACTGATTTCAAACCTGATCAGGTGCAAAAAGGAAACAAAATGTGTTCAGGTATGTTGTAAGCGTAGAGAAGATTAATCGTAAGCCGTGCTATCACATGAGCAATTCTAACACGCATGTGTCAGTTACCCTGCTTGTAAGCACTCAGTAATCATTACTAATGATGTGACTCATTACTAAACTGATAAAAGCCACGTGCAGGTGATTTATTGTAGCCAAGCATATTGGAGTTGAGCATGTTACATGTGAGGAGCTTCAGTTTGTGTTCTTCACTTTAACTGAAAGTTGGCATGTGCTGCACCTTTAATAGATCATGACTAACTTTACCCTATTTTTTGTTACACTAGAAATAATGGGAACGGTCCTAAAGCCTGTTGTTGTGTAGTTTTGTGCAGTGATTCTGTTGCCCTTAATTGTTCATCTACTTGTACATCCACTGGTACTTGTTCATGCATGCTGAAGGAATGATTGTGTGATATTATATCCATTTTAAAGGCTGGTGAAAAAAGTTGAAATCCCTCATATTCTACCTGTGTCCTGCTTATAGACCCGCAAGCCTACAGCATTAAGCCTGCATCGAACAAGGTGCCCATGATCCAGGTAGACCTGGCCTCTCCTCAGTCTCCAGACTCAGTTAATCTGTTGGATGAGTTCGGACAGGCTAACCAGCAGGAGGAGGAGGAGCAGGGCCTGATGATGAAGCCCCCGTCGAGGCCACGGGAAGCTAAAAAGCCGAGTGAAGAGGATGAAGCAAAAGATCCGCAGAAATTAATGAGGTGTCTGAGCGACCCTGGTCCCAGTGCAGACGAAGATGAGGATGGGGCCTTCCTCCCCTGAGACGACAGGCCAGTTATAGAACGGTCAGGCTGCAGCCCTCCTTTACTAGTTAGAGGGAAGAGGGCTGCTTCACCGCTCTGCTCTAAATTATGTCTTTGGTTCAGAAACCAACAAGCCAAAACTGCAAATGCTGTATGAACGGGAAACAAAAAGCAAAAGGAGAGTTCCTGAGAACGGCAGGGGGAAGAGTCATTAGTTTGTGATTCTCATTGCTCTTTATTTTATTAGGTAGCAGTGGTAGAGCGACAGCTGGAGATGGTGGAGGGTTTTGATGAAAGTCTGAGACATTCAGGAAAGAACTATGCATTACCAAAGGTTTGGACTGTTCCAGTTTCAGACGATCTTGTTTTTACTTTAGCGTCAGACGGTTTTTTTTTTTGTCTTGATGATAGCGTGGTTGTTAGTTTTATGTTTGGTTATGTTTTTACAGCTTCTGTCTTCAAAAACCACGTTCTCACTTGCTGGGTAAGCCACAAAAACAACTTCAGCCTAGTTTTGACTTTTATTGCACTCGAGTTTCTCGCTGTCATTCTGTCACTTAAAGTTCCTGGGCACCCAATCGTTTAGATTGTAGCTTTTTAGAAATTTCTAGGCCTTATTTGATGTCAAACCTTTTCACTTGGTGCATTTTTAAAAATCGTATCTGTTTTTTATGACATATTTTAATTTCAGGGACGCAAACATCTGTTTGTAGGTTATGGGTTGAAAGCTGGATGTTTTTTAGTCACAGTGTACACCACGGTTGTTTTCCTGTCTGTTGAGCTACTTTATGGGGTCTACAACACCTACATACCCGAAGAGTTTTACAAATTTCTTAGGCCGTAAAGCAGTGCAGATGTTTTGATCTGCCAGTATACATATTAATTCTCCACCCAAGTTAAATCACATATTGTCATATCCTTATATGTATGTTTTATTTTTAGTTAATAAGACCCTTTAAAACTCACTCAAGCATCAGTAGAGTTGTCAAAGTAGATGTTATTAATATACTGCCCATCAGCTTTCACACTCCTCATATTTTAGACCTCCATATGTATTTTAAAGACCTTTTAACCTTTTTTTTTTTTTTGTAACTGGCCTCATTGAGAAGCATTTTTGCCTCGCATTATTGTTGAGGGTATAACAAGACTTGAGAATTGAGGGTTAGTTTGTGCAGAAATCAGTCCATGCCTCCTAACCTTCTTTAAAACGCTATGACTGCAGGCATGTCATGGCAAAAACAAATCAAACTCTATGCAGCTCTGTAACAAATTCAGACTAAACATAAATGCTATATTAATGAATACCACTCATAAATTATGGCTTATCCACATCATTGCTAAAGGCAAAGTTAAAATCTACCCCTGGCATTAAGACAGTCTTTCCGCTTGACTAGAGTTTTTTTGCACATCTAAGCAAGACTGAAACATTACCTGCAGGCATGAAAACTGAGTCTAGTGTTTCTTTGATATTCTTTATGGTTGAACAGTGTGTTTGTAAAATCCATCCACATCTTTTTACAGAGCTACTCAGTGATTTGGAATATATAACATTAGTTATTTAAGTTACTGATGCGATAAATTGCTGATTCCTGCTTGTCTGGTTAAATTCAATAAAAGGACAGTGGCCGATGCCACAGAGTTATTAGACGCGGGTGAAAGAACAACTCACGGGTTTAAAATCACATCGCTTGAATCGAGTGATGAATTCGGCATTGGAAAAAAGTGAATTAACTAAGTGAGTGTATCACTATTCTAGGTTGTTTTCTTGGTGTAATTAACAACTGAACCCTTTTCAAGGTTCTTAAACCACAAACCTCACGTTACACCCGAGGAAAGAATAGAAGCGCCTGACTGTCTTTAGCTCCTCCTCCGATCATCTGCAAATTTTAGACGTGGTTACTGTAGCAGGGGTTGTAGGATCACATGCACTCATCTTAATGCACTTGAAAGGGAGTAAATCTCAGCATAGCTACACCATTGCAGTTGAGTTTGGTTGTCTAAAATCAGTTACAGCTCACAGACCTTTAAACATCTCACTTCCCTGTTTCCTGACTAAATTGAATTTCCCTTTGCTCTGAAATGTCAGCATGTCTGTTAGACTATCGGGAGATATGTGGTGAAAATGTCAACAAGGATGTGGTCAAAGACCAAAGAATTGTACCAGAACCTGACTTGCAGAACAACCCTCCAACTTCCTCTCTTTAAAGTTCCCTTAAAGGCTATAACATTTACACGCAGCTTTTATGGCCGTCTAAATTGGTGTTGAACTGAAATTGCTGAAATCTTGAGAGTCGTTTCTCTACATCTCTTTATCATCGTCCCAGGTGATCTATGTTTTAGCAACTTAAAGGCACTTTGCTCTTAACCCTTTACTGCTTTGCAGAGTCTGACTATTAGATTTTAGGAAAGTTGCAACAAGTAATACATTTCTAAAAGGACTCCTACTTATTAGTATGTTTAACTGTTTAGATGCAAAGCAGGTACCAGTGTTCAAATTCTGTCCAATTACAACACGCTCACAATACCTGTGCATGTGATCAAGCAGAGGGAAGCCAAAGGAGGCACATTTAGATTAAAGCAGTTCCTATAACAAGACGCCACATCGTTATTTATTATATTGTATTGTTATGTTATTCCAAAGAGTTGAATTTCTCCAAAAAAGGAAGAAAACAAAGAAAAAAGAGAGAAACCTTTATTTTTCATACCAAATGGATATTTTGGGCAAACGTTATCACACTCCATGGAGGGTAATGTTTGGTGCAGAAAACTTTAAACAGAAGCCATACAGCCTATAGAAGAACCTATTTTATTGTAACCATATATATTATAAAACGTCATGTAATGATCACTCTTGCCTTTGTTTTGCTTGTTGCACAAACAAAAAAACAAAAGCCTTTTAAAGTTAAACTGCCTGTTTTCTTCATATATTCTTCACATTTTCGCTTCTTGCTCACTGAATGTTTTTCTGCACTGATAAATCGATCATCGGTAAATCGGTGCGAGAGCAGAGCCGGATGTTTGGGATTGGTGCCATTTGTTCTTGTCAGCAAGTTTATGCAGAAACTACCAAGTGAAACTTCATCACACTTCATGCAAAGAGGTGGAGTGTGTGCAAAATATAAGTGTTTGTAAAAGTTTGGTGAGGATCGGGATCGTTGTTGTGTAATCCATCTTTGTTCTTTGCAGAGGATGTTTTGTCCGAGTGTCCTTCTAGATTTAAGTTGTGGTGTTGAATTTACGGAATCAACGGCGTTGGCTCGCCGCTGTTGATTTCATCTTTTTGTTTTCTTGTCATATTTCTGTGTTCACTGAAACACACCATGTGCTTTATTTGTTCTTTCATTTCTTTTAAAGCAGGGGTGTCAAACTCAAATACACAGTGGGCCAAAATTCAAAACTGGAACAAAGTCGCGGGCTACCATTAATATTTATTGAAATATATTTATTCCTCCAGATATAAGTATGAATCTTTTCTTATGGACTCAAACAAGTTTTGCTGAAAAACTGAATATGGAACAAGCAAAGCTTAATACTAAACAATATATATATTAGCTGTATAATACCAGTAGGCCAGCTCTAATAGTAATTTGGTATGGCTTCGCGGGCCAAATGTAATTAGGCTGCGGGCCAAATTTGGCCCGCGGGCCAGAGTTTGACACCTATGTTTTAAAGCGTTGTTTTTATGAGCTTATTCCAGTGTGAAAGTTTTTATTGTAAGTATTGTATCTGATGTTGTTCACTGCGTCACTCCATGTGCTTTTCAGAAGGCTCTACTGTGGGTTAAATCCATCTTCTGTTTACGCTTACCAGGAGCTTAGAAGCATTTGTCATCTGTGCTTTGAAAGGTGGAGTTCAAGCTTTACGGAGTAGGAATGGACTGACTTGCTTCAAAGTATAAGTAAAGCTTTATCACTCACTCGGTGTTCCAACCAACAAACCAACAATCAACCAAATTAACCTAAAGTAACTTTTGCATGCTTTTTTCCCCTGAATAGTTTTGTGTTTTCCTTGATCTCCAGGCAGCTATTGTTTTCTGTTCATTGACTACAATATCTAAAATCTCTGTGAAATCTTCAGCTCAGTCACTCCAAAGGTCACGTCAGCATCAGCATCTGCATCTGATAGATTTTTGAAATGCACTAATATAGTGGAGATTCCTCCCATTCAACATATATGTTGGGTCTTATGTTAGTATTGATGGATATTAATGAAGATTTGACAAGAAGGGGCAGCACAATAAATGTAAGCACTAATTTGGTTATGACTACATGGGCTAAGACATGCTAAAACACTGGCCGTCGAAGTACTCCTAACATTTCACCAGCTGGGCAGTATGAGGCTAATGATTATTAAAGGCCGTAATCTGAGAATGACACACATGTTCCTGTCAGCACTGTAATGACATCCAGTGGCATTACATCGCCATCCAAAGACTGTTTTCGTCTTCATTCGTGTTTACTAGGCTCTGTCGTGTGTCACTATTTAATGCTGAGCACTTTAGTCAAGCGGTACCTTTATCTTTTAACACAAACGTTACAGACGGAGCAATAATGATAGCGATGGATTGTACACGCTGTGTGCGATTGTCAGCCGAAACGTCACAGGATAAAGGAATGTACTTTTTGAAGGGCCTTATTAGGCATGGGTTTGATGTTCTTAGTCGTGAAGCAGAGAAGCTGGAAACGGTGGATTATAGTTCCCTTTTAATTCATTTGTTTATTTTGATGTTTTCAAATGGAATTTTTGCGTTGATTAAAGGTTATTTTAAATTTTATATACATATGAATGATAATATAGAAAAATATAGAATAGCAGATTTTATTATATGATGTACAAATCTGAATCTTAAGGATGTCATGTGTGCACTTTCTTGTTAAATAATCTATAGCTTTCAGCATTCCATTGTAATGACCTGTAAAACTAACAACTGGTAATAAAACCACATCTGAAAGTATATCTGAGATTAAAGGTTTACTTTATGACTCCCCTGGGTCTGACTCATCATTTAAAGAGTTGTTTTGTTTCCTCTCCTCCTGTATAATAATGGATTGGATTTATATAGCGCTTTTCAAGGCACCCAAAGCGCTTTACAATGCCACTATTCATTCACACACTGGTGGAGGCAAGCTACAGTTGTAGCCACAGATGCCCTGGGGCAGACTGACAGAAGCGAGGCTGCCATATCGCGCCATCGGCCCCTCTGGCCAACACCAGTAGGCGGTAGGGTAAAGTGTCTTGCCCAAGGACACAGCGACCAGGACAGAGAGCCCAGGGATTGAACCAGCGACCTTCCGGTTACAGATGCGCTTCCCCTGAGCCACAGTCGCCCCAGCCTGTATGGCTTTTTACACTTTGGTAAGCACACCTTGCCTAATACCAGGGTTAAACTTTCTTAATTCTTCATTTCATAGTAGCTTCAGCAAGCCGCTACAAACATTCCTCTGCGATTTTGGGCCATGCTGACGTGATGCTGTCAAACAGTTGCTGCAGATTTGTCGGTTTCACATCCGTGATGTGAATCTGCTGTTTCGCCCCATCCCAAAGGTGCTCCATTGAGATCTGGTGACTCTGAAGGGTAGTTAGATACAGTGAACTCATTTTAAAATCCAAGGAACCAGTTTGAGAAGATTGCATCTTTGACACTGCTGCTGGGTGGAGAAGATGGGTACACTGTGGTGATAAAGGGATGAACATGATCAGCAGCATTACTCCGGATTTTGTATCACCAACACCAGCCTGAACTGTTGGTACAAGGTAGGTTGGATCCCTGCATCGTGTCATTTATGCCACATTCTGACCCTACCGTCCCAATGTCACAGAACACACTGAAACTTGTTAGATCAGGCAACGTTTTTCTGATGAACCCATATGAATTGTTGCTTCAAATGTCTGTTGTTACCTAACAGGAGTGACACTTGGTGTGTCTGCTGCTGCTGTCTTGTGTATTCAAAGATGCTTTTCTGCACACCTTGGTTGCCACGTGTGGTTCTTTGAGTTCAAAGCAGTCCAGCCATTCTCCTCTGACCTCTGACATGAACCAATACCAAATATAAGTAACTCAAAAAGTTCTGCTTGTTTGATCTTTTCTTAAAGTTTAGCTCTCTGAACTAGAAGACATGAAAGTGGATTTGCTGTCATCTACCGATGTTTGTTTGCTTTCTGAGCAAAAGAATTATTGCATCATTGCTCTGCACTGCTGCGATACAAAAAATAAGAACTTGACGAATATATTTAAATACTAATACAGTGTTTATTTCTGTATTTCTGCCCGTTATATTGGACTATAATTATTGAGGAGCTGATGCACAAATAGAATCTGTTAAAGTCTTGATTTCATAAATGCACTTTCTTATTCATCTGGTTTGTAAAGCCTTAACCTGCAAATTTCAATCAGCAACGACATATGCGTGCAGTGGATTAAAATCCTTCTAAAATGTAGTGGATAAGTCATAAGCTGAAGTTATTCCAATCGAGTAAAACTGCCACAAAAATACAACGGCTACTGAAGCAATTGTGTGAAAGGGATCAACATAACTCCCTTGCTGGATCATTACACTAGTTTGAACGTGCAATAACCTTTTTTAGCCAGAAGGGGAGTGAGCTTCATCTTATAATTAAAATAAAGTCAGACAGCAGTCAGACCAAACACTGTCCCAAAAGTAAAATATTAAAGGGGATGAGTTGGATTTATATATCTTGGAGACATTTTATAATTGGATGCTGAGTCTAATAAACTCGGAATGAACTGTCTGCCTTGTTAAAACGTAAGGGTATTACTCGGGTTGGCAGTGCTGCAGCTTGCTTGTAGAGAATGAGAGATCCAGAGAGAAAGCTGCAGACGCTGTAGCGATAGTTTGTTTATTCCGTCTTTATATCTGTTGAATGGAAAATCACAATGACTCGTGTGCTTCTTAACTAGCTTGGCCTGACAAACACATTTACTCTGTAATACTTGCAGAATGGATATGCTCTGTTTATCATAACCACCCATTAAAATTGATGGCATTTGTCGCATTCTATCAATTTTCAGCAGAGACGCTTGGTTGCCAAGTTAATTTTACATCTGAAGAGTCTGATTTGAGACTCCAATTACTGGAACTTTTGTTGGCTTAAAAATCCTTTTTGTATTTAAATTTGCCGGCATTTAGCTGAAACTCATCCAGAGGAATTAATGGTCAGTCAACAATAAGATAAGCTTGAATTCCCAGATCACCGATATTACAAACAAACAAGAGTTAAGCTCTTCTGTCCAAAGAATCAGTGACGTAAAAGAAACCGAAGGATGATGTGTGTGGAGCAAATGGCAATAGCAGGGAATTGTCTGGACCTTGAGGTAGGTAAAAGGCGTAAAAATAAACTGATCACTTGGATGTAAGAGGAAACTTTCATACAAGTCTTTAAAAAATGTGTCTCCAGTTCCAGCTTTAGAGCCAGGTTACCAAATGCTTAAACATCCATGCTAATGGAGCCAGTTGCAATTGTTACTGGGCAAACTTAGACTAGACATTTCCAGCTGCTTGTGCTCAACTGAACTAAACCTTCACCGGTGAGTATGTATGGTTTCCAAATGGTGAACAATTTAAGGCCAGGGCATCAGACTTAATTTAACCCCCTTTCGATCTAAACTACTCCAGCAAAACCATTTCACCATAACAGTAAAACCTGACGTGTACCTGACCATTTTTTTTGGTTGAATCGCACCATTTAACATTGAATTATAAATTATTCAAGCATATAAAAGGAACCTTGATCCAGATACACAAACCACACAACTTAAAAAGAATCAATTCGGTCACAAAAATACTTTTTTCCCCATTTCCTTTGGTGAATTTATGAAAAAGGACAAAGTTAACACATTTTGACAGGCATAAAATTGCATTGTTGCACTGATTCCAAAAGAGCTATTAGCTGAAAGTTTAGGATTTCTCAGCTTGGTGATAAAATTTGAGTAAACTGGACAAGTGGAGGTCAAAAGAACAAGTGGCATGTCTATAACTTATCTACAGCAGATGAAAAGCAACTGAAAGCCATGTTCTTAAGGGGGGAAATCTATCCAAGTACTGGAGCAATGAATTTGGTGTTGGGGATCTGAAATGTTAAAATTGGGGGAATTGTGATCAGAGAAAAATACCATCAGATTTTCATCCTTCATCTAACACCATCTGAAAAGTGTCTGATTGTCAGCAGCTTCATTTTTCAGCACGGCAGTGATCCCAAACACATTACCAGTGCATCCCGGGATAAAAAAAACACAATGGAATACTGGAATCAGTCATGGATTGGCCTCCCCAGAGCCTGAACCTCAACATTACTTAAACAGTGTGTCATCATATTTACAGAGAATGCAACAAAAAGCAGCCAACATCCAAATAAGAGCTTTGAATGTCCTTCAGGAAACCTTGAGAAGCGAAGACTACTAAAAGACTGACATCTTATTGCAATCTGTCCAAGAGAGTTCAGGCTGTGATGAAGGTATTTATTCCAAATATTCACTTTCAAGCTCAAGAGAACAGTACAGTCCCTTATTTTGACATACATACTGTATTTCCATGTATATTTACACATGTCTCAATAAGGTGTTGCACCAATAAACCAATATAAAGATAGGACACATATGGTTTTGTTTACGTCCGAGTGTTTTTTTCATTTTTGAGCGTGACAGCACGACGATTTCATTTTCCTCATCTTAACTCATCTTCTGCCTGCCAGCTTTCACATCAAATGCAACTTTTCAGTAAAAACGATAAATAAAAATAGTTCAAGTGAAGCTGAATGCAAAATGAAGTACCCGCTGTTTGTGGCTCTGACTTCCCAGGTCATTTTAGCAGTGGATTAAACACACACTTAACTGCCAAATACCAGATATGTAATAGCCCGCCCCGCTGCTGCAACATTTACATGTGGAGTGTGAAATAAGCCTGAAAGCTTTTCAGATGGATTTGTCCAAGTGTTTATTTATTTCTAGTTAAATCACTGTGTCTAATTCGCCTGTCAACTGGGTTCCCGTCATCGAGGAGCCAGTCAAATTGGTCTTGTTTGCATGAGGGCTCTTCTGTTTATTTTCCCCTGATTGCTCTTTAATGCTCGGAGTGGATGCTCTTTACATGGAATGATTTGGTTTGTTTTTAATATTGGACTCACCTGACCCTCTGTCGCATCAAAATGCGCATTCAAAGGGGATACACCTGAGCGTTTTTATGACTGACAGGAAGAGGTAGTCTCGCTGTTAAACGTGAGCGTGCAGTCTGCATGCTTTATGCGAACCTACCAGCAGATGGCGCAATACGCACGTCAAATTACTAAAGTTCCTCTCAAGCGACGCCTTCACTGATCGACTTTTTTCACTTTCCCTGCTGGAATGGTTTGTATGCTGAAAGCACGCTGACATGTTTAATTGGCGTGTTGGGGAGGGAGTCAGGCTTTGTGTGGCCCCATTCCATCAGCTTAATGGTGTGTTTGCTATTGCTTTCCCTCTCATTTACATGGCCCATATACCACATCTAATGTATGGCTAATTGTTGTGTTTAGGCAGTAAAAACCCTGAACCCTCGCACCGATGTGAGCCTCGCAAGCGAATGTTCTGGTTTTTGGGCTGCTGCGCTTTGAAAATATTTTGTTACACAACAAGAAATGTTTTGATTATGAGTGTGGCGGAGAAGGGTCACTCGAGGGCCGCATGCACACAGCAGTTTGCTGTTTGTTTTCTGTATAAAAGGAACAGACAAATATAACTGCAGCAAGGCAATAACGCTGAGCTTATTGTTCCACTGATTCTATTTGTTGTACTGAGTTGTGCTCAGTTTATGACGGGCATGAGATGCGGCATGATAGCTGTTGTACACACAGTGAGCAAAAGTGCATGCAGCGCTGATGGAACATAATTAGATTTGGGTTTTGTTTTTTTATTTAGCTCTGTATTGAAATTGTGCTTAATCTGGGATTTCCCATCATATATATTATATATAATAATTTTCATCCACAGCATTTATTTGCAGATTCAGATAAAGAAGCTCTCTCATGTAGTTAAAATTAGACCCGCTTCAGCAAACTAAATTCAAATCTTACCAAATTTAAATGCAAGCAAGAAAACATGCAAATTTTAGAAATCTTTTATTTAAAACTAAAAATGATGTTGTTTTATTAATAATAAGCTGAATTCGTGTTTTTATACTCAAACACTGGAATTTTCTGAGAAGTCTGGAATTAACCGAGCGTAACATTCAACCATTCAATTAATTTTAAGTAGTAAACAACTGTAATTTGGCATTGTCGTTAAAAAGATTTTTTGTAACTACTTTTCAGTAAAATTGAAAATTCATGAATAACATTATGTTCTAATTTGCTTATATTACTGTGATTGACTGTGGTCCAGCTAGTACCTAAGTGATTGATGATTAGAGTACTTCTTCTACTGCTGCAGTTCCAGAAACTCTGTGTGTAATGAGATGATCCAGAGTTTTTGCTACTGAGGTGCCAGAGTTGCATCTTTTCTGCTTACCCATGATTCTGAAAAGTTTACAGCAGGGTTCATATCTACCCTTTGCTTCCTCAGGCCTTGTATAAGTCTAACATCACGCACAGGGGTCGGCACTCCATCCCCAAAATTGATTTCTGATATTCGTGGCTTAACGTCAAGGATCCTGTCAGGCCATGATTCCCAGTGTCAGTGAATGCTTTGCAGCAGCGCACAGAGAAAAAAATAGCAGGCGGACATGGTGACATTATTAATCCAGACACACTGGCACGCGCTAACACATCTCTGCCTGCTGTTTTGTGTATTGGAATGAGCGGAAAACAGAGATGGACTTTTTCATTGGCATCCTGTTTGATGAATAAAACATCAGGGGTGGGCTAGGACAGAACTGAATGGTTGAATGCAGGAACACTTTAAAGACAGCCAGCTGGTTCTGCATATTTTCTGCATACGTTGTGACAAAACCAGTGTGATTATTTCCAAAATCCCAATTCTCTGTGACTAAACTAGCCTTTTCTTTGAGCGTGAGATACTTCCTTACTGTACATCTTTCTATCTCTGTCATCGTTATCCAAGCCGATTTAGAGCTAAAAAGAGGGCACGAAATCACGGCGTCTTCTCCCTAATGCCTTCTGTTTGGGGAAAGGCTTCCCAACTGATAAACAGTGATTCAGCCTGATAACAAAGCCGAGCAAAGGGAGGCATTCCTATTAACCACATCCAAACAACATCACGTGCAACCCCCAGATTTCCCTCACCGGGCTTTTAAATAATATTTGTACATAAAGGATCAGTGTGTTGAGCTCTGAGCTGATGTGGATGCTGTTGGAGTGTTTGTGCGGCACCAAGGGCTGCATAAGGAACAGTGAAAAGCCACCAAAGAAAAACAAAACCAACACATTTCAACCTGGAAATAAAAACAAAACACCATCCAGACAACAGCAGTTGGTTTCAGAGGTGAGAGGGAATGCAAACTATACAAGAAATGGCCTTTGTGGGAGCCATTTGCTTGTATAAACCATTTATTGTTGTTGAAAAATGCCTATGCTCAGGTTTCACCCTTGCCTGTTGGTAGTAGCGGGACTGTATTGCCTCACCCATCTATCCTAGTGATAAACTAGGCTGTCACTGCCCAGAGCGGCTTCATGCAAGCTCAATGACTGGATTCATGTATAACCTGGCCTCCTGAGAAACCCTGACTTGATGTGTCTATTAAGTTGTTTTAAAAAGGTGGCGGTTTATTTTTTGGGACTCAACCTGAACGTGGTGATAGTTTGCTCGTGCTAAAAAGCAAAGATCATTCTTTACTAGACAGTCACTTCCCTTGGGATTTTACCTACGGCATATCCACCTTTTAACCGTTTTATCTTAAAACATATAATTTAACTAGTAAATGATAGATAATACAAACTGGGCATCGTAACTTTACAGCACAGCTGTTGTTAGATTTCCAGATATTCCATTGCCTAACAAAGAGTGATAAAAAGATTCAAGCCTCATTATGCACAAACGCTGAGCCATCATAAAGCCCCCGCCTTTGACGACAAACTGTCCTTTTGTCAGTGATGAAGGCCACAAAACGCTTCATAGATTTACCTACTCTCTGAGGAAATGGTCCTGGATCAAAAACTAAAAAGGATAATTCAACAGTTCTCTTTTTTCTGTTCTTTAGATTACAGAGGATCAGCATTCGGACTCAATTAGGCTCTGGTGAAAGATGGCTTAAAAGAGAAAACATGGGGTCAAATGCACGACAGATGACCTTGAAATGAGGTCATCGCTCTATATGCATCTGACAATGACAACAAAAGAGTCTGTGGGAGGTTCTAATAATGAACTGGGAAAAGTTTTGGGAGGAAATATTGAAAAGATCTAGTCTTATTAATCTAACAACAGAGGAAGAAGCAGATGGAAAACCACAGGAAGAGCTGTGGTGCACCAGAGGTCATCAGATGTCACACGCAATGCCAAGAATATCAGCGACACCTACTGCCACCATTAAATCCATTGATTTAACGAATATCCAGAGGCGACTTTTGGACAGCAAAATGAAAACAACCTCCCTGGAGGCCTTTTGTGGGTCATAAGTGGCGTCCTTAATTGATTTTCAGACCAATATTGAAACCGATCAGGCCTTTGTTTTCTCATTTCTGCTTTCAGCGGCATTAGCCCAATAGTGCTGCGCAGGCTCTTCAGTAATGGTCGACTCATTCGCCCATCTATCTTATTTAAAGCTGAGAAAACTCTGTGCTTACAGTTCAGCTTTTAATTTGCTTATGTGAACATAATTTAAGTACGCTTTTTAAACTTTGTTCAAAAGCACACCCGAGTCAAAGCGTTAAATTTGAACTCGCTTCAACTAAGAATCCATCTAAGTTAAACCCTCCTCACTGCCTTTTATTTGAGCTTTTAAACACACTGCGCTGATGCCTTCTCCTGCATGGATCTGTTGATGTACACACTGAAAGCTCCAAAAAAAAGCTATGAAAAAGATTGGTTCACTAAGCTGGAAATCATTGATCTTAATTATTATGTGCAAATACACAAAATTCCATATTTAACCAAAATTATTGGGCTATTTGTAATAAATTGTATTCTCTAAGTAACAGGATGAGCTGACAAGAGTACAGAAGTGCTTTAGAGAAAGCTGAATCAGGGTCAGGTTTTGCAGCAGCACAGATACATTAGAGGGAATGAAAAAAAACTAAACAAAACCAGCATGAGGACAAAAATGTATTGCAATCTATAGGCCCCGTGTGGTCAGATATGAATATCTGACAATATATGATAGTCATCAATCATCAAATGGTATAGATTTCAAGTTGGAGAGCGAAATTAACCAACTAAAAGAAGGCAATCGTGAAAATCCGTATAGGTGTTTTGAGAATACATACAGCTGTTTTGATGACCTGTCCTGCTGACACTGCACTGCTGCACAATAGTTTAAACTAGTTACTACACATACTGTGACATGTTTTGCAAGATTTCAGAAAAAATATGAGCTAGTTATAGACGTAAAAAAAGTTATTTATAGGGAACAGATAACAGATAACAGATAACTTATCCTGAAGAAAATAATATATCCGAATGGATAGTTGACTGTTATCCATCCAGTAGATAATAGATCCATTTGGACTGGGCTCAAATAAAGGGTTCAAAACGTCAAAGAAGATGCGTCAAGTCCTGCTGTCAAAGAGCTGGACGCCAGAAATTCATTAAAATCATCTTTTGCAACCAGCTAACATGATTTTATTATTATTTTTTTAAACTCTGGATAGAAAAAAAATTGTGATCAATTGAAACAAATCTTTTCAAATCCGGGGTAAGTGCTGTCAAAACAAATGAACTTGGGACCCTAATTAAGACTCAATAACAAATCCTCCTGTGGATAAAGGATAAATTCTGAGGAAGGTGTTGAGTAAAAATAACTCATCAGGTGGAGGGTTTCAGGTTTCATTCATGGACAATGAAAACAAATTTGAACAAAAAAATAATAATCGTATCTTCCAACATGCACAGAGCCCACTGAGTAATCACTGACCCTCTCTTGTTTTGTGGGTGTGTGTGTGTCCTTCTTAATTGCTGTTGATATCTGCTGCAGATATATCCATCCTCTTCAGCTTTTCAAGGATTTCCTCGTGGGCGTGTGTGTGTGTGTTGGTGTGCATGTGTGTGTGGATGCTTTCCTAACGTACAGGGCCACACAGACCCCTCTCCCTTTGTCCAAACGGCTTAACTGTGTTTTGATAAGCTGTTGTGAATTTCCATCAAGAAATCCGACCAGCCCACTGGATTGTCGAGCAGCGGACCGTTTCCCCCTCCTCCTCCTGCCTGCACTATATGTTACATTTCCAGCTCTCTCCTCT
Organism: Neolamprologus brichardi; assembly: GCF_056152115.1. NCBI lineage: Eukaryota > Metazoa > Chordata > Actinopteri > Cichliformes > Cichlidae > Neolamprologus > Neolamprologus brichardi. Next base: position 22,060,206 of record NC_142114.1, on the reverse strand, counting down.
CGCTTTTTTTACGCAAGCGTGGACGTCCACGGCACGGCGACACAAGTGCGCACCACAAGCGAGGGAGAGCGAGAGCTAGGCACAGGCTCGGCGGGCGGACGTTGGCCGGGTATTGGAGAGACGACGCGGCGGGGGTGTCTGTCTTTGTTGGGAACCGGAGGACTGGACGGTGGATTTGTTTATTCTCCGGATTTTGGATCGTGGGGGGGCTAGGATAACTTCGCACGGGACAAAACCCGCCTTCTTTCATGTCATCCGGCGATTTGTTTCGCCCGGCGTGTTGACGCCAGTGAGAGGGGGGAAGAAGAAGAGGGGAAAACGGGAGCACGGAGGAGCGCATCTGACAGACGAGCGGCAGGAATACACACGCGTTCCCGTGCACCAGCTGCACCAGCACAGACGCTAACGACATCGGCTCGTGATTCTGAAACGTGTTTTAAGGAGCTTGTGATGCGGCAACGTGGGTCGGTGTGAGCGGGGACGAGGGAACGATGCTGTGCCGTTCGGTCGAGGCTGTGCACCGTAGGGCAGCGTGTTATTGATGATCTGCACGGCGTGGAAAAATGCATCGAGTCGCAACTTTGTTCAGGGGTCTGACACACAATCATCTCCTTTAAAAGTGCATTTATACGTTCCCATGGCGTGCGCTGTTTCCACTGAATATAGCTTAGTGTTTCAGTGAACGCCTGTTCCATTTGTTCATCATCCCGGAAGCCCTGTGCTGTTTATGCTTTTAATTTTTTTAGACCCCGCATCCTGCAGTGTGTTGATGCCGGCGGGTTGCGTTATATAGATGAAAATCTTCAGATTCGTGTTGCCAAATGATTGGTAGGCTGAATTGTGAATGTGGGCAGGCCTAACCTTCGCTTTATGCAGATCAAATCGATAGCGAGATAAAGACTGCTCTGGCAAGCTCTTTATGCCACTCTGCAAGTGTCACGGGGGGTGTGTTTGGAGTCCCGCATTTTGAGTTTTTACGCAAGCCTCGGGGCAGCAGGGAAGCTGCTCAGTGGAGTGGAAACTGTCAAAACACTGTCTCGGCTGTAAGGCAACGTCTCAAGAAAACTTTCAATGGTTTTCCGAAAGTTGCCCGGTGTCTCGGCATCGGGCATGGGTCTGCGCCTGTCCCAGAAATTCATGTTTCTGCTCTTTCTCTCGGGTTTGGTAACACTGTGTTTTGGGGCCCTCTTCTTTTTGCCCGACTCTGTCCGACTAAAACGCATTTTTCTGTCCAAGACAGAGATCCAGCCAGTCACCGTTGGCTCCGGCTCAGAGAACGATGTCAGGGAGCACTTAAAAAGACCCAAAGACCAGGGCATGACCTCGGCTAAAGGAGAGGCTGGCATCAAGCTGAAAAGTCAGAGCCGCAAACCCCCAGTCTCTTACGAGGCGACCGAGGTCCGGCTCGCCGGGGGCAAAGCGCAGGAGGATCTGAACCTCTCCAGGTCTAAGACAGAGTCCGCGTCAGAGAAAGTGACATCCTCTAACCACGGTGCCAACTCGGATACTTTTAGTTACAAGAAGTTCAGAAGGTGCTTGTTCAAACCCCCGCTGGGAAGAGACAGCGGCAGACCGGCCGACCCGCAGACCAACGAGCGCCGGGAGAAAGTCAAAGAGGTAAGGAAGCCACTGTGACATCAAGTTCAATGTTCCTGCAAGAGGTGGATGACTGGCACGTGATAGGCACAAGTGCAACATAGGCTGTGTTGAGATATGAGAAGTAAACCTAACGGAAAAAAACAAAGCAATAAATTTAGGGGGGAAATCGAGGCCAGATATAATCCAAGATAACGCCTAATCTATCAGATAGACCGAACAGGCTGCAAGCAATACTTTTGTGTTTATGTGGCTTTATCTGGTTTTAATGTTGATTTTGAATGGGAGCTTTTTCATGCTGTCAAAACACAACAGACTAACACAGCAGATACATGGCAGTCTGCTTTTACGTGGAAAAACCAGGCGTTCACTCTCGAAAGAAGTAATTATATTTACAATGTTTAATCTGACTTGCCTGAATTTGGCTCGCAATACAGGCAATCTCTATAGAAGCAGTGTGGCTGTTGTTTATTGGGCTGCTGTCCAGCAGCCAAAATAAAGCCCTTTTCAGTCGTATTATTTGTCTAAATTTACCCACCGCCTTTGACTATCGTAGTTTAATTCCTGCTGGAGTTCTATTAATAAAGACAGAAAGCGGTTTCCGGACTAATGATGGACTTAATGGTCTCCCGTGTGCGCACAAAACTAGAATAGCAGGGGAACATAGCATCTTTTTTGAAATATATTAAACAATTATTTCATTTGCCCATGTGACAGTCCTTAAATTAGCTGTGGCACCTCTGTATCTGCCTCACACAATCGCCTGCAAATGATAGGAGTGCGTGCAGCTTCTCTTTGGCCAGGAGCTGTGTGCCAGCCTTTGTTGAGCCCTATGGGTCCAATAAGGGCTCCAGAGTGGGAGCGTCTGAGGATTCACACATCTGTACCCACTCAAGGCAAGTGAGGCTGGCGATGAGGAGGAAGAGTAGTAGGAGTGGGAAGGTGGGGTGTGTTGGGAGTAATCGCTGGCCAGAGTGTTACAGATGGGTTTCAGCCTCGGTATGTGACACTCATAAGTCCTGTTGTCACTCTCGCTTCCAGCTCGGTGTCACCCTCGCACGCTGCTCACATGCCTTTCATACCCAGAGGTGATGTGCTCCATAATGACTGAGGCGTCAGAGAACGGAGGGTGATTTGCCCCCATGCACTGAGCTCTCACTGACTCATAGCTCCTCCTTTTTGATGCTCTCTCAAGTGAATGTCGGTGTGACTTTGCTTGCCTGGTGCGTTCAGCTGAGCTCTGCAAAATTCACGCCACGGGGTCGGAATCGTCGGAGGAAAAGTTATCTTCCACCACGCCTTCCACGCCCACTTATTGTTGTGGAATATTCATCTTGTTTCCGATAAACCGAGACGTTTATCAAAGTGCTGAAGAGTAGACGTCAGCCGTGCTCACTTGCATTGTATGCTTTCAGGTCTGCGTGCTTGGCCAAATTTATGTTTTTGCTATTTGCTGTTGTTGTTGCTGCAGTTTCCATCATCTCAAGCCTGCTGGCAGTGCTGCAAACAGCTTCTTTTTTTGTTTTGTTTGCTCTTGCTTAGTTTTTGGTTGTGTTTTTTCCCCCTGGAGGCTCACATACACCCTGCCAACACAGGCTGACACATTGTGAACCTGTGTCCAGGTTCACAGATGCAAAATCAAAAAGCAACTGTAACAATAAAACTGACACGTTTTGATGCTTTCTCTCTCTCTCTCTCTCTCTCTTTTTTTGTATTTCTGTGAAGCTGGATCTGTCATTCAGAATACATGTTTGCTTTTTGTTTGCTGCCAGTCGTCTAAACTCACAATGTGGTCTACATCCCTGCAAAAGCACTCCCTTTTTTCACTGTAATGGAATGCAGAGAGAGGGTATCCCCCTCCCAAAGCTAACAAAAAGGCTCTGGTCCAGCCCACTGAGTGCCTCAATGCCCAAACTGTGAATGGGCATCGTTTTTCTTAAATGCCAACAACTAGAAAGCAGACTCCCCACCTTCTTCCACTGTGTGTATGCGTCCACTGGCAAAGAGAGGGTGAATCGAGGGACAATGGCTGCCTGATCACACATTACAAATGTTTAAAGGCAGCCCAACCCTGGAGCAGGCCCTCAGGATAAACTGCCAAAGTGCTATAAGTGTTTCAGAAACAAACTCTGGGACAAGTTCGCTCTCCACCAAAAGTCTTGAGCAGGATAAAGATAAGGGTTATTTTCATACAGCCTCCTATTTGTAATTCTGTGACGTTATGGCTCACTGAGTCGCCTGCATGCCTATACTTCTGCCTCATTGGCTCTGGCATAAGAAGTCGGATTGCAGAGATCGCACCACAAAAATGCGTGCCTGGAGTAACAGGAGGGGTTTCCTTTTCTGCATGCGCATTTCGTTGCTGATGTCCTTTACATTCAGTAAGGTGAGAACTTGGAGTGCAGTAATCCAGATCCAGAGCACAGCCAAACAAACACAACTGCAGAGCAAAGGAGATGTCAGGGAGTGATGGGAGCTCTGAGACACATCCAGACTGAAGCCTCTGCATCGTGTGATTGTCTCCATGACATCACATACATTTAAAAAAAAGAAAAAGAAAAGAAAAGAAGAAGAAGCAAAGTTTGCATTAAGAGGTGGTGTCTGTGAAGCCTGTGATGTGCTCTCTTCTCTGTCACCTGAATGTTTAGCAGAGATGTGCTGGTACAGGAAAATGAAGCTCTTTGCTTGTGTAAAGCAGAATGTGATGTGGCCTCTAACATAAGATGTGTGTGAATGGAGGAGATGGAGTTGACAGCTTTGAGTACTGCAGTGAAAGGACAGAGCCACTGCAGCCTCTTGTGGCAGAGCCTCCTCTAGTGGAGCAATAAAACTCTTCAGGGCTGCTGTGTGTATATGTGTGTGTGCGCACACTAGTTTGTCAAGTGCTTGGGGACAAATCAGAAGTTTGACAGTTTCAGTTTTGTTGTCACTGTGCTTATTCATCCAGGCCCGAGCCCACCTGCATCACAACAATGAAATGAGGTACATCTGTTCTGTTGTGAGACAAGTCTATTTATTGGTCAGCTGGCTGTGTGTGCGTGCCTGCGTCCAATTCGCAATAATGAGCAGTATGCTAGAGAAGTGGAAAGCCCCCTTTTTTGTGTATTTGAACAAAAAAGAAATAAAGTGAGACAGTTTTTAAAGTACAAAGTGAGTAAAATGACAGCAAAAAGTACAGAGCAGCGATAAGACTGTTTAGTTATGTAAACCACCTTCAGTTAGTCTGTCAGCGAGGTGAACAAACAAACGGCAGCATCACAGACCTCATCTGCTTACTTCAGCTTCCAGATGAGTAAACAGCTGCAGGGAAAATTGCTTTATTTCTAGCAGAATTTACCAGAAGACATTAAAAATTCCCAAGGTACTAGTTTCAAAAAAGAGAAACCGAATGATATCATGTAAAAGTGAACTGAAACGGCATCAGCTGCAAAACTGAAATCTCCTGCCATATTTTTAGATACATTAACGGTTTTATTTGTCCTTCAGACAACACAGTGGTACTTTAAAGTAAAGTGTAAGTTTCAGTCTTCTTTAAGAGTATAATTGTGTGGGGGGGGGAAACCAAAATCTGAACCGCTGTATGACACAAACATGAGCACACTCACACAAAACCAACACAAAGCCTCACAAATAGGTGAGCTTGTAGCTGGACCTGAAATCCCCTTATAGCCGTAATGACCAGTGAGCTGGGTGACTGTCTGAATAAAACGCTGCCGTTAAGCTGGCGCCTCCTGGCTGGCTCCGAGCGCTGTGACCTCCCTCCGCCCCTCATTCCCCTGCTGTCTTCTGCTCTGAATCAGGTGTGCCAAACAACCTCCAGTCTGAGCCAGGAAAATGGCTGCCTGCTGAGAGAGAAGAAAGAAACGGAAGACGAACAAAGTCTTAAGAAAAGGCTTACACTCTGCTAGTGTTCCCACAGAGCTGGAACATTTGTGCTTTTCTTCTCCTCTGCGGATGCTGTGCAAATGTCAGCGCCTGGAGTTTGGAATGTGAGCCCATCGTTGTCTTTGGTCTGGTTATGTGGGGAGAGAGCCGCTCGGCCCGCTGGATATTGATATATTGTGCAAGTCAGTGGCGGCTGAGGCAGATATTATAAACCCGTCGGTGTTGCTGAGCACCGATTCCGGCCTCCTCCGCCACACAAGAAGTAATCGACCCTTTCATCTATGATCTGAAACTTGAGTTTGTGCTAAATTAGAATTTTTTTTTTTTAGTGGGTTTTATTCTGGGCTACTTAGCACTACCTGGGCAATGTCACCGGTTAATGCAGTGAGACAACACCAAAGCCTGGCAAGCAAAGCGATCCATTATTTACCTAATCTCCATAAATAGAATCTGTATGTGAATATGCAGAATCTGTTGGGATGGGATTTGTGGCGCTGGCTACCTGGTCACTTTTTTTCCTTTTAAATAACCAGCACTGGTTAAACAATGAAGTCAGGAAGTCTTGGACAGATCTTTGATGGCTACATTGGAACATTTTGGAACAAAAATATTAGATGTCATACTGGAGAAAGACACAACATTTCTGGTTGTGAATCAATCTAGGGAACCTGAAACTGCATCTGGGCTTGTATTCCACCCACTTGTCTATCAAGGCATTTTTGCTCACTTACAAGCAGTCAATATGGTTGTGACTCATTATTCTTATATGTTTGTCACTTTTCAGCTCACTGCTGGATATACTGAAAGTCTCCTGCTGTTGTTTCATAGAAGATTGTTGCAAAGTCACCAATGTGTTGGCGGTGTTAAACTAAATTGAGATCATGTGACGTAACCTTGCGTTGCAAAAGCTTCAGCGAAAAACAATACACTCAGTTATAGTAGTGAGATGACATTTGCAGAGTGTTTATAGAGGAACATTAAATATCTAAGCTGCTGATTATTTAAACTGCACACTGAGTCTGATTAGATGAAAACTCAAAGTATCACAGAACGGCACCTATTACTCAATGACCAAGCAAACGCAGATATTTGCACGATGCCGGTTGTAGTTGTGAATGCATGGCCACTTTCCACTAAACGTTCAAAGCGGGTTTTTGGTATTTTAATAATTTACAAACATAAATACTTTTCTTTGCCTTTGTTTTGCATCAATGTACAATTTGTCATCCCCGTGCATTGTACACAAATAAAATGTACAATGCACGGGTAATCAAGCATTACTAGCATATGCTTGATTATGCTAGTAATCAAGCATACGTTTTTAAATATGATGCTTGATGTCTAAGGGAGAAAATGTCAGCTATTCTGCATCTTCTACCAATGTGATGCAGCGATGATTCGTTTCTTTTATTGCAGTTGCTTTCCTTGTGTAGCCTTAAGTGGACTAAATAATGAGTCGCCTGCAGGGACACAACTTAAAACAGTTTTGGACAGTTGGGCATTAAATCCACAGCTGATGACCTTAAAGGTCAACCTATCTTTGTCTAGGAAACGTGTGCTCTGCAGGAAAACCAATGATTGTAGAAAACACATACATATATATACAGTCATTGGGAATAACGGTGAGATAGAGAAACGTCAGGGAAAAATTTCCCCCATCAGAGCCACCAGAGTTGCTTTTTTCTGTAGGTGATAAAAGCTGATTTCACTACACGGCACCAGGTCTTTCCCCAGGCAATCACTGCAGGAAGTAAGTGATCAGGTGAAATGGAGAGTGGAAAAGGAAGGATGCATGTAAAAAGAGGGAGATGTTAGCTTCCATCCTTTTGCATTCATGGCAGTTTTCTTCCTGGATTTCCTTTGTGGTGAGGGCACTAGCTTCAGGGAAAGTTTCTCTGTTTAGGCATGCTTTTCAAGAGGTGTGTGTGTCTCTGTGTGCGAGTGCGCTTGTGTGTACGTACATATCTCTCGTGCAGGGCATTCAAACGAAACGCTTTGTAGATGGCTAAGATGTGCAGATGGGCCGCTTTGTACAAGTATATTTGTTTATTTTCGCGTCTGCTTTTCCATGCACTGCGTGTCTTTGAGTGTGTGTTGGTTTAGATTACAACAGGAAGTGGAGGATTATTTGACAAGGGAGGGGTTAAAAAGTCCACATGTTCATCCAGAATTTTATGATAGTGCAGTTTAGGTGTGGTATTTTTACAGCATTTTGTGTGTGTGGTTGTGCGACAGCTCGGTTCTGTCCATTTTAAAATGTTTTTCAGTTGAAATCGCACACAGCTATTAGACTTTCCTGATAATGTGGCCTGGTCAACAGTTTGCAGATGTTTTCACTTGTTACAGAGCGAAAATCCAGCTGTTATCCCCCCAACCGTCTTGTCGTTTGTCCCTGTCCATATTTGCACAAGCTTTTACATTTTATCTGCCTGTCTGTTTGCTGTTCAAAGTCCTTCTGGCAATGTTTACTATAGCCCACAGGTATTACATCAGTTACCAGAAAAACTAGACTGTCATGACTTAAGGTCGGGACCACTTTATGCCGCACTTAGACTCCGTACTCAAACAGCGGAGCTGTGCTCTTGTCAGCAGTCGTGTGTCTTTCTTATAAGTAAATTTCCACTTTACTCAGATTTTGTTACACGGTCCAAAAACCTTTTTTAAACCATCGCCCGTTCCATTGCTGTGATGTTGCAATAAGTTCCATGGAAGCTCGTTTATCCTGAGTTCACAGCGTTGCTGACATAATGAGGTCATAGTGTGTATATATCTTAATCCTGGCTTCTGAAGGCCTGTGATTACAGCAGAGAAACACTTTTTTTTCCTGACTGGATGCTCCATGGTGTTCCCTCCTGGGCCAGTAGGTTTTTGATAAGGCCAAAACTTCCCAGTTTCTAGCTACAGAAGTTATATATCATGTTGTATATCATGATCATACATCATAGTGTCACACCACTTTTAGGCTTAAATAAATAAGAGCGTATAATCATGTTTTCCCAACCATTATCTGCACTCTTTGACTGCTCTGGCAGACATTATTAGCTCCATAATAACAACAAAGGATGACAGAAGCAGCCTTTGTGACTGTTGCTATTTCTGTGAATGTATGTGGACTGCCGTCTTCTTTCAAAAGCACTCCCTCGTGGCAAAAATCTTCTTGTTGCACACATGCTTTCAGCCTCCTTGAGTTTTGGCCATTGTATGATGCCTGGCTCTGCATGTGTGTGTGTGTGTGCTCGCTACAGATGAAGAAAATTGCAAACATGAAGGGTCCAGGCCTTGGCCTTGTTTGCTGCAGACTCTGCGTGATGTCCTTTGCTAGGTGCCGGATGAAATTGGCCCCACTGCTTCTAACCCCCACGTTCCCTCTTTGGCCTTGCTGCTCAGGCAGATCCAACAAATGGGAAAGAAGGAGTGGGGAAGAGTGGCCTAGATGTAACCAGCAGACTCTTTGAGCCCCCAGCTGAGTTCCAGTCTCTTGCCTTTATGCCTGCCTAATTGGTCAGAAACAACATGGATGGCTATGTTCACAGGGTATAGACATTAAGGACCTGGCTTACCCTCATATGTCGTCCTTATCTCGTCTGTCTTTGTCGTCTGTGTACTTGTGATTTTATTTCGTTTTAGAAAGCGTTGTCACTGACTGTGTTCTTCCTCCTTGCATCTCGGCTATGTGTGTCCTCGGGCATGTTTACTGCCAGAGCTCTGCCAACCATCCCCTTCTCTGCATCACCAGAGAGCCAGCGTGAGCTACCCGGCTACTGTCGCTGCAGATTGGCCTGTCTGCATTGTTGTTGTTGTGTTGTGACATGGTTTCAGCCTACTTTCAAGATGGCTGAATAATGCTGTCAAGCATTTGACCTACAATTTAGCCGGATCCACAGAAGACAGCATCAACTTTTGTTGGCCAGGCTCATGTTTTCTGCCACGGCGGGAACAATAAGTCACTGTGGAAAGTTTGCTAGAGCGTCTTCACGGTCAGCACAGTGCTGTCTAGTTTTCTGTGGGTTGAATGGGGAAAATGTGTCTCCCTAGCGATTTTCTTCTTCATTGGCATCAGTGGGCAAATTGCCATTAATTAGCTGAATGCTTACAAGACCGTTTTAGCCAGAGCCGGGTGTATTTGTTCATTATTATCACAATTAAGCCCCTAATCAAATGACAGCAATGGTGCTCAGTGCTCATTAGGGACCCATATAGATTTCTTTCTTTTCTATCAAGGTTGGATGATAGGCTTGCAAGATAATTGCAATTTTCATTCATCCACAAGTCTGTGGAAAGGCAGTTTAAAAACAAACTGATGTGTTAGTCTGCTAATGACTGTTTGTGCATGCGAGCACTACCAGTCTGTTAATCATTAATCGGATGAGAAGTGTAGGACAAAGGTTTTTCATCATATTTCTTGCACCGAACAGACGGTGCTTGATGTGGAGAGATGCGCCCGTGTGATGCATTTTTAGATTAAGTAAACCCTCCGAGTCTCTTAGATATTTATCTTGACCAAGGCAGTTGAAATTGAACTGTCAGTGCTCAGCGAAATATCACTCAAAGTACTCCTGTTCTGGAGCGCAGCTGCCACAGAGGGAACATTTATGAGCTTTTCAAAATTGCTATTGACAGAAATCGTTTACTTAAAAAGTACAGCTAGAACCCTCCCATAACATGTAAGTGTTGAGTAAATATACTCTCTCAATATAATCTTTCTAAACATTTAATATCCTGAAAACGACTTTCTTTTTCTCGTGTGATGTTCTGACTTAATCTGTTGTCTGCTTTAATTTAAATTCAAAGCCCATTTGTGAGGCAGTGTCAGAGTTTTGTTTTATGTTGGGATTTTTTTTTATTACCTCCAGAGAAAGAAACTCTGAACTTTTTTGTTTTGTCATTCAGAGAAGGGTGGGTGATGATACAGAGAGCTTCGACAACAGGAAATGGGTGTAACTCCTCGTCCAGTTTCGGAAGTGAATGTGGGTAACGTTTTTTTCTTTTTCCTTTTTTTTTGAGAACTCCAGATGTGTCGTGTCACTTAATCAACTGTGACAGCTCGAGGATACGGGGCATCGTGCTCAACTTGAGGAAAAACAAATTGGTCTGTGTTGAGCTTCCGGAGAAAAAGTAACACTTTGGCTTTCGCTTTTGTAGAAATAACATGTATGTTATACGTGAGCAAAATTCCCTCTAATGCTGAACTGATACTGGTGTTATAATGCGGTAGTGTGAGAATGTGCTATTTTAAAACTTCCCATTTATTAACAAAGCCCTGTGTACTATTTGTAAACCATCAGAGAAGTTACAGCTGCGTCTTCTGAAGAAACAATACATTACAGTAGGGTGAAAATATATTTGCGTCATTCTCGTATGCCTCAGAAAATCCAAAATGCTTTTAAATGATGGTTTTATTTATTAAGAGTAAAGAGCTATTCAAACCTTCTTGACCCTGTGTGATAAAGTAATTGCTCCTCCTCGTAAATTCATGAATTCATCGTGATTAATTATGTTTCTCTGGAAAGCTGAGTTCAGTTTCAGGAGCCAGATCCAGGTCTGAAAACTGCCGGACCTGCTGAATTAAGAAATCCCTTAAAACAAACCTTTCTGTCAAAGTAAAGTAGATTAAAAACTGTAAAGAATATCACAGCCGTTTCTTCAGGACTCCACTCAACCGCGGTGAGAGCCAATATCCACACATGAAGAAAATTTTGAATACTGGTGAACCCTCCCAGCAGTGGTTGTCTGACTGCAATTACTCCAAGAGCGCATCGACGGCTCATCCAGAAGGAAAAAATTAACCCACAACAACATTAAAGAACCGTAGGCCTCACTTTTCCCAGTTAAGGTCAGAGTTCATGATTCATAAATAAGAAAGAGACATTTGCCAAAAAAAAAAAGACACATCCTGATGATCCCCAAGAGTTTTGGGCAAATATTCTGTGGACTGACGAGACAAAGGTTCACCCTTTTGGAAGGTTTGCATCAAGTTATGTCTGGAATATACCTGACATAGCATTTCATAAAGAACGTCATACCAGCAGTCAAACATGGTGGTGGTAGTGTGGTGGTCTGGGGCTGCTTTGCTGCATCAGGACTGGGACGATTTTCAGTAACTGAATTCTGCTCTCTACTAGAAAATCCTGAAAGTCAGTGTCCAACCATCAGACCATTGTTTTCTGAACTCGAGTACACTTTGGTTATTAAGAAGAACAAAGAGCTGAAACATGCCTAAATTGAAGGTTTTGGAGTGGCCTAGTCAAAGTCCGGACTTTAATCCAACTGAGATGCTTTGGCATGACCTTAAACTGGCCATCCATACCTGGAAAAGAGAAAAGGTTTCTTGAACATTGCCTAGAAAACAACTTTGGTGGTCTTTGCATCAGTTCTCCAAGTCTCTTTGGTATTTCAGTGATCATGGAGGAGAGGACGGTCTAACATGCTGGTTTAGATCATATGTGTTAGGTTACACTGAGAACTATTGATGCCAATGGCTCGTCGAATATGAGTAACTGTTGTTCATAGTCATCCAACTCTTCAGTGACTTGTCATCCTGAAAGAGATCACACCCTTTACAACAGAAATGTTTCATCATACAAGAAGGTTGATCGCTTAGAGCAACTTTGCACTGACATGCAGCAACCCATATTTCTAAAGAGACCCAAACAATCTACACAAAACCTTTCCTACAGCATAAAAGAGTCTGTCCTCTCTGTACATGTCAGAGGTTTTCTCTTATTTTTTGCCCCTCCTTATATTCGAATACAGGAACTGAAACAAAATTGTGCAACCTTAAATCTCACTAATCTTAATATTACTCTAGCATTTAAAACAACCAGAGTAGCTACAGCAAAAATTCATAACTGCTGACCAGTAAAAGCTCAAATATAAGATGAAGGCAAATAAAAATGTCCATTAGTAAATGTCCCACATGTACATGCATCCATTTAATTTAAGCCAGGACTGCAGTTTTATCTTTGGAGCCATGCAAAGTAACCGTTTAATCAGCATCTAGGACACAGATATCTCTCCTTTTTAAAAAATATCTATCTTTGAGTGGAGAACTTGTGTGTTCTGCTGTAGTCAAAACATTGTACAATGCTGATAAAAGTTGTATGGCTAATTGGCACACTTCCAAAGGCTTCCAACTGTGAGCCCTCAAACGACCAGATAGGCCTTTTTTCTTTAAATTTTAAAGATAAACTAATTTTATATTTAAAAAAACAAACAAACTAACCAATGAAACATACTTATTAATTGCAATCCTGCACAGAATCTGCCAGCCAGTCAACAAGCCACTTAGTGCATAGTCGCATAATCGGCGCCCGTTGTGAGGAAAGTCAGTTTTCACCTTAGTCCTTTAAGTTTGTACTACAGTGCTTCAGAGTCATGCAGATGATCCAATTAGACTTCAGACTTTATGTGCTAACAGTGATCCATCTTAGTTAATTTGGCCCACCGTTACAGTGGAAACCTGCTGCTAGCTAAACCTCCCCCAGAAGATCTGAGCCTGCTCATCCACTCTCTCATTATCTCGTCTGTCGTGGTCTTCCAGACACACAATGGAATTAAGATAGAAAGGAAAACAACTCTTCTAATGACATCTCTGGGTGACCGAGCTGAAGATTGTCTTTTGCCTACAAGGGAGGAAAAAAACAGTGTAGCTGGCTGAGATCATGCTACTTTTAATTTACTCGAATGCACCGTGCATTTTGAAAATGATTACACAGTAATGACACGGCAGCAATTTTCAACATCATAATATAAATTACACACATTTCATAAAAGAACCTTAATTGTGACAAAGTGCAATATGTCTAAGCTGGGAAATTTTAATGAAATCTGCCTTCTAGACGTGAATGAATAATTTACTGAGTTTTAACAGCACGAGTGTGTATTCCCAGTCAGTCCGGCCTTGAGATTGGACGTGTGCCCGAACCTCATGAGTTCTCTATCTGAACGCAGGCTTGTGACTTAGCAACAGCTCAGTTTATTTGTGTTTGGTCCCAAGCAAATCAGGAAGACCTCGTCTCTTTAACTATCGGTTGTTATTGGAGATTAATTGGTATGAGAATTTGCAAACTTTCAGGTCGGAGTGACGCTTGTTTTTATTGATGTAATGTAAAAATGGGAAAGGGTTAGGGAGTGCGGTGCTGCTCGCGTGCATGTAAAATATCTAATATTCAAATACTGAATGCACTTGAGGCTTGAGCTCAATACTGTTTAAAAGTAGCACAAAACATGTTGGAATATAAATGCAGCTTTTCCCTCTAGTGTTAATTATTTGCTACTTGAAAAGTAGCCACAGATTTCCCCCTTTGTTCAAATAAGCAAACCTTTGGTGTTCTTGCTTTCCTGTAATATTTTCTGGTTTTTGTTTTGTTTTTTGTTTTTAAACCCTGTTGCAGTGACAAACATGGTCACTGCAACAGGGTCAGTACAGTCTGACATTACAGTTTAAGATAGTCAGCAGTGCAACAAACCTGAAGCTGTAAACCAAAGGTCAGCCAATCTGCTTTTCAGTTTAGAGTTAAGAGAATTATATTTGTGGAACAGCCTGTGGCTCATATCAGTTATGTGACAACATTAATACCTCCTGCTTAATATTGTGTATACACCCCCTTTGTTGGCTCTCTCGGGTCCTGTGCATTGTGGGATGTTGCCTCAGTGAGTCAGGCTTCTTATTTGCATCCTACAAATGCTCCGTCAGATTGCGATCTGGCGAGGGGATTTTGGAGACCAAACAAAAGTCAAAGCCCAGTAAACGCCTATGGCTCTTGTACTCTTCCAAGCTGTTTTTGTGGTGTCGTTATGTGCATTGTCTTACTGGGGTAAGCTGTTGTCTTTGGGGGAGGGGCTGCTTTCTTTGCAGTGATGTTTAGGTGGGTGTTTCCCAGATGAACATTGTATTGAGGAAATTTAATGCCGTTCTTTTGGCTGGTCAGTGCACATGGCAATTTGATCACCTCATCTTTTATTAGGGTGAGAAACACGAGCTCTGGGATGATCAGGAAGACTAAACAAGACAGATTTTTGCCAGATAAGCCACAACTTTATATGAGTAAACGTGAACACGCATGCAATAGTGCTCATAACCTCAAAAAAAATGAAAACTTGAGTACACAGGTATGATAAATACAGCAGGTCAAGGTGTGAAGCTGTGAAATGGAGCCAGTCGAGCGAATGTTTTGTAACTTTTTGGCATTTCCTCATGTATTTTGTTTTTCAGTTTTAATTTTATGTAGGTTTAGTTTTCTCTCATTCTGAGATCAGCTTTAAGGAATCACAGATGTTTCGAGTTATTTTACTATATCTGGAAGTTATTCTAACACTTGTCAGTGCGCTGCATTCACCCTGTAGATGAAATGTGAAGCATCTGTGTGCTTGCTTTCTTCCAAAACTCCAGGCTCTCAGCGGAGGACTGAGTCTAATGGAAAAAGTTTCGGGAATGAAAAACAGATCCGTCTCGAGGGGGTACAGAGCACAAAATGCATGTATGCGAGTCCGTGGGAGGCTTACGGTGTTGTGTTTTCCAAGTAAAATGAGATGGATGCTTGCAATTAATTCTGCAGTGACCATTAGCTGAAGAGTCGAGGCAAGCAGAATCAGCAGCAGGAGGCTCGGACAAAACAACAGCCACTGAGTGTGTATGCCTGTGCGCGGGCCTGTGTGTGTGTGTGTGTGTAGTGCTTTAAGCACAGTTTGCTCGAGGACCTCTGAGGCCCACCGAGTCTTTACAAGAGGTGACTATATGCTGACTGGAGTGAATTAAATCTAATGGTGCCATTCAGCATCTGTTCTTTCTGCTGCTTATTTTCTATATTTTTAGATATAAACATAAATTAATGATATTAATTAATTTGTTAATTCTATAAATTAACTATTTTTAAAACAGGTATAAGTCTGTAGAATAGTTTGGGGCACACAAGGCAGAGAGCAGTTGGATTTTACGTGACATTTGGGGTAAGCACATACAGTCCGAAAACAGCCCGTCGACCTCCAAAGATGCAAAAGGTCCTGAAGGCTTTTTCCTCAGCAAGACATTTCACCATGCATATAATATGAAACTAATCTCCTGTTTAGCCAGATTATTCAGGATCATAGCCCCCCTCACCTCTCACCCCCCAGTTTTTTTTCTTTTTTCAACTTGGGCTTCAAAGGAAGAAGGGAAGAGGAAGAGAAATGCGTGTAGATCTAGTTTAATCTGCTCATTATGGCTACTTCCTTTAATGTTGTTGGTGGAAACGGGCTATCAGTCTGCCTTGAGGCAGCTTCTTTGGCTGCTGCTTTAGTTTTGTCGATATTGTTGCTTGTTGGGAATAAAGCATGTTGCTCCCAATCATATCACTCTAACCTGTTAGCCACACAAACACCCGAAAATGCTTTTTTTTTAATGTATTTCATACATTCAGATGAAAGGTGTTGTAATATACGCAGACATAATATCACTGGCGAGCAGTACTTTTCCTGCTTGATCCTCAGGTTGCTGCAGTTGGTCCGTCTTGCTGTGATGGAATCGGATATTTAGAGAGGTATTTGGTGTGGGAGCAGAGCATGCATGAAATCTAGGTTACAGATGGTTATTCAAGGCAGCGTGCTCAAGAGGTGCGGCGGAAGGAAGAAATGGCATATCCCGCAAAAAAAAATTCAATTTCCACAGCGACTTAATTAAAAAAAGGATACGCATGTTGGGGGATGCACGGCTCTGAGTGGCACGAGGGTCCAATTATTTTATTTTATTTTTTGTTATCTACTTTATAGTTTGACACCTGACAAAAGTGTTTTAATCACTGCTGGAAATGAAAGCTTCATATCTGATTGTGGCCTATAATGTAATGTCGTATCATGCACATGTGTAATTGAAAATGGCGAGGAGGCAAATAGGTATCACTTAATTAGTTTTATTAACAATCCAGCCAGTTAAAAAAGAAGAAATCGCCATTTTTAAATTTGTATTCTGTCGCAGTGCTGTGGCTGCTGGTGTGTTCAAAAAAATAGGGTTTAATGTGACACGATGACCTCAGTGCTCAGCATCCACCATCTAATGAGTACCACTGAGATGAAAAGCATCGGGCTTGACATGTTAGATTTACACGATTATTATGAATTTATGCAGCATGAGAGGAACAACTTGTTAAAAAAAAAAAAAAAAACCCTGAGTCATCTGTGTTTTGTGTTTCTTTCAGCAGCTGGCTAAGATTTGGATACTTGTGTTCTTACTGTGAAACAGTCTGTAACAGCAGTGCGGTTCCACATGTAGGGGTCTGTTGGCCGAGGGCGAACAGACTTATTTTTGCAGGGGAGTTGACACACGGGTGAGCGTGCAGTGCTAACAGAGCTAAAGGAGCTAACAGAGCAGAAAAGCCCAAACCTAAACAAACAGAGGGCTCATGTTTGGCACAGGCTGCCACAGGCAGGCCAGGCTGACAGTGGTGGAGTTGTCACAGTGACAAAAAGCACCATTAATATTAATGCTAAAGTGTTTCTTTCTAGGTTTAGCATTATTCATTTTTTTACCCCTATGGCGTACCAGTCTGGCACCCATAATCCATCCATGCACATTAGAGGATTGGTGTTGTTTTCCATCCTTCCATCTGGGGGTGAGGACTAAAATGAATGTAAACCCAGTAAAAACCCAAAGCTGAACAGCTGCTTCAAAGCAGGAGTAAAATCTCACACGTTGATTAATCTGAGATTTGATGTTTTTTAAATGAATCATTTGAAAAATAAAAGCTTGAACATTGAGTTCAATTTACAATCACGACCACTTTATTAGGTACATGTGTTCGACTGTCTGGTAATGCAGATATCTAATCGCATGCCTGCTACTTTATGCAATTAGACACGTAAACATGGTCAAGATGACCTACTGAAGTTCAAACTGAGCGTCGGAATGGGAAGAAAGGTTATTTAAGAGACTTTTAATGTGGCATGCTTGTTGGTGTCACATGAGATGAGTATTTCAGAAACTGCTGAGCTATTTTATTTTCCCACATAACCAAATCTAGAGTTTCAAGAAAGTGGTCCAATAAATAATGGATTGCATTTATATAGCGCTTTTCGAGACCCTGAAGGGAAAATATTAAGTGACGGGAAGTTCCCTGGGTGAAAATGTTGGGGTTAAAGGTCAGAGGAGAATGGGCGAGCCGCTTTGAGCTAATAGGAAGGCAACAGTAACTCAAATAACCACTTGTTACATCCAGCGTATGCATAAGAGCATCTCTGAACACACAACAGGTTAAACTTTGAAGCAGAAGACCAAACGCGTTGCCGCTCCTGTCAGCTAACAACAGCTAAAGCTACAGTTTGCACAGGCTCAACTATATTGGACAACAGAAGATTGAAAAATGTTGCCTGGTCTGATGAGACGTGTAAACATGGATCCATCCTGCCGTTATTGGTGGTTCAGGATGCTTATGGTGTAGTTGTGGGGCAGATATTTTCTTGGCACACTTTGGACCCCTTAGTACCAGCTCAGACCATGTTTATCCCAGACCATGTTCATTAGGGATGCTGTCGCTCAGAAGTTAGAGCAAGTCCTCTATTAATCAAAAGATCGCTGGTTCGAATGGTGGCCGCCCCAGTTTGCAGGCCAAAGTATCCTCGGGCAAGATGCTGAACCTTAAGCTGCTCCCTGATGTATCCATTAGAGTGTGAATATGTGTGAATAGCTCAATTTAATTAGTGCGACTGGTTAGCGTGAATTCATTAGTATTTTTATTACATGTTCATGTAAGTGGCTTAAAATGTTCCCATAAGAAGTCATTGTTTTTCATAAGCTACGCCCTATGTCTTATATCTAGTGTTAATGCGTTTGTGCAGTCTGTCACTTCTGGCCTCTTGGGACTAGTCCATTTTTGGAGGTTATCTTGGGGGACTTGCCACTTGGCGCTTCATCTTCCCCTCCCTGTTTGCTGAACTCATTTCTTCTGTGCTCGCATTAATAATTTATGGCAAGTGTGAACTAAGGGGAGTCTCTGCTTTCTGGTTGTAAGGCTCCTTTTCCATTTCCTCCTTCAGCCCTTTGGTTGTGTTGCGCTTCTGCTTACACACTATTTGAACTGAATTTCACATCACTTTCTCTTTGTCTGTCCCTTCCGCACTGTCTTCATCTGTCTTTCTAAATTTCACTCCGTTGCTTGTTGCGTAGTCTGTCTCGCTGTGGTAGAAAAATTGCACCGTTGTGCTTCTGTGCCTGTCGAGTGAGTTTCTTCCACGTCTGCCCGACTGCCGTCATCCTGCCCAGTGAAACAGATGGTTCTTCTGGCAAACTGAACTCGTGTTAGAATACTTTACAGACACTGCAGGTTAGAGGCCATGGTGATTGTGACAGTGATTCATACTGTGGTTATACAGTGTCCGTCAGAAATGTGTAACCCAGTGGGATAGTGGTAGGGCAGCTCTGCATGTTGCAGCAAAGGGATAGGCTTGCTCCTCAGCTGTGCGCTGCAGCAAGCGCAGACATGGTGAGGCAATTTAATTGCTTGCTGTCACCAAATAAGGTGATATGAATCTAATTTGGGTGGAGCTTGTCACTCCTGCCTACCTATCTAATACAGGGAAACGGGGAAACAAAGAGGCTTGCAAGTCCTGTGAGCATTCGTTGATATTCACACAAGGTTATTACACTTGGTCATCAAATTAAATTAGCTGTGGAAGCCAAACTCCTAAATGAAGTTATGAGCAATTCTGGAGCCTGACTTCAATGGCACTTAAGCCCATCCAGCGTGTAGCTGATGATGTTATTGATGTTGCGCTTGGAGCCGAGACAGCAGAGCATTAAAACAGGGCAAAATAAAATGAACTTTGGATACGAAAGTCATTAAAAACAAACGCAGAACCTTCTGACCCCAAGAAGTCGTAGGACTCCTGAAGGAGTTGCCTCAAGGGACATTAACATTTACAGTACACACCAGAACAAAAAATAAACACGCACAGCGAGAACAAAATCAATAAAAGAAAACCAACAGCATGTATATGAATGCACCATCATGGCTTTGCTTGTTGCTCCTTGAAGCGTTTTTGCGTCTCAGCTCTCGGCACAGAAGAACAGCGAGCAGGATCTGTACAGTAACATCCTCAACCCCGGGCTCATAAACTTAACCTCCAACTCTTATCCTGTTCCAGCACGTAGGATGCTGCATAACGACCTAGATAGGGGAAGCTGGCTGCTGATTAATAACCGCTTTGCCTCCCACGCTATTGGACACTAAAATATAGACTGAACAATACTGGAGAAAAGCCAAGCGGAAGCCCACACTGAAGAGCTGTTCTTGCCATGGACCTTTTTAAAGCCTTTATTTTCTTAACCAGAAATCCTGCACGCTTAAACTACGAAGCTAATATAGACATGCCTTCTTTACTAAGTCGTGTCACTGCTTTTATGTGATGTAACATGTAATTAAACTGAAATGAAAAAGGGGTCGAGTAGTCCTGCAGGGTTCTTCTTAAAGGCACTTAAGATAGCTGTTGCCATTTTAATGCTGAATGTGGAGAAATACCTATTTTATAACTGAGCTATTTATATTATTATTATCAGTAGTAGTAGTATTGAAACAGTGGAACTGGAAGATGGAAGGTTTACAAAACCATCTTGGTTTATGTCAAAAAAACGGCCTCATAGTTGGCAAAAGAAAGAAATCTATTTAGTCTATAAATACATCAACTCAGCATCAGAAGAGAAGATCGGGCTAAATACTGGAACACTCAGGTAACCTTGATGATCTAATGTAGTGTAACTGATACATGTCCTTTATATGTGTGCTATATATTTGGAATGAGGAGCAGCTGGCTGTGCTTGGAGGACTGGATCAGATGATGAGTTGACATGGGAAATTTAATAGTTACAGCTGGTGGGCAGGTGCAAATTGGTGGCTCTGGAATGATGACAGAGGTTATTGCTGTATGAACAACACGGAGATTAATCAGACGAACTTGAGGTGGGAGACGAGGACGAAGCGATGCCAGTGAATGTGATTTTTTTTAACTTTTTTTTTGTAGACTTGCAGTTTAGTTGAGGTTTAGTGTGATGCGTCTTTAACATGTCTTTTTAAAAACACAACAAAACTTCCCCCTTTCATTTGCTGTAGAGATTGATGAAGTGCCTTCTTGCCACAGATCTCTCGCTCTTTTGACTTCCTCTCCCAGCAGTTCTGAGTCAGCACATTTTTCATCCACTTAACATTTGAACATAGACATTAATATACTGGTGCCCAGGGCTGCCTGCGACCTCCTGACATGCATTTTCATAAACAGTAACCTTCTAAATGCTTTTAACTGCCAGAGCACCAGTTTTTGTATGCAATCATATCTCATTTGGATTGGAGATATATAATATAAAATATATTTGTTCTGTATGTGGGCTCGAGCACCCAGCTTATCCTCATCTGTGCAGTCATCCTCGCAGTGATGAAGCTCAATAATACCCTCCCTTGCACAGTAATATAAAAATGCCTACTCTTGTGTTTCTATTCTCAGAGCTCATTTTAATAGGTGTTTTTGACTTATTTCCCTGAGCTATAGAGACATTTAGTGAGTCCTGATGCCCTGAAACTGCCCCGAGAAACAGATGAAGTTTTTCAGTGAAACTCGCTTAGTGGCTGAAAACTTTGGCTGAGGTATTTTTTTTTGCCAGGTCGAAAGCAGGAAAACAGGAAGTGGACTCAGCAGATGTGGTATTTTTTTTTCTCCCCCCTCCCTACAGAGATCAACCTTATCGGTGTCAGCCTGTCGTCTGTCTTCTATCCCACTGTCAACATCTGCACATTTACGGTCAGAGGTCGCTGTGCACTCTTCCACATAAACAAAAAAAAGCTGAGGGATTGGAGAGAGGAATTTCTGCTGCCTGTTATTGGCACTTCAAAAGTCCAGGAGACTCTGAGAAAGTGCTTTTTCAGCACTTTGTATTCACCCCTCTCCGGCCTGCAAGAAGGACTGCCTGTTTTTATTAGACAACACAAGGAAAACAATTGAGATTTATGAGTGAATGCGGCTCTGTTTGCTAACACTGTGCTCCCTTATGTTAGCTCTGCCATCCCAGGCATGTCGATGAGCACCTTGGCATTAAAAAGTTGGGTATAAGGTCCTGGTTTTACTGACAGTTTATTCACGAGCAGTATGGCTGAGCAATATAGCATCAAGTTCATTGATGATATTTCAAGAACTTTTACAATATTACGACACACATTTCATTTGATTGATGCTTGCAGCTTGCTGGCAGCAGCATTTACAAGTTTAAGTAAATACATAAAAGGGATTTCCTACCTTCTCTTACAATGAACTGCTGTCACAGATGAGGCACTTCTTAATTTGAAGCGGGAATCTATTGATACAAGGTGCCAGCAGCAGCTGCTAGAGTAGCTCATTTTTTAGAAGCTAAATTGTGATTGGAGGCTGAAACATCCCTGCGCTCGTCTTTATTGCTATAGCCGTTGCTATAGCAATGACGCCACCGTATGACCTTTTCACATCGCGTAAAAATTCACACCAGTGCTATTGCTGATGATGTGAAATGGCGCGTCCCTAATGGACTGCCGTGATGTGACGATCCACCTCTCACTTTGACTAATGCCGCCTGAATGTGGGAAATATTAACTGGAAACAAGCGGTTTTAAAATGACGAGTACAGTTGCAAGAGAGAGCAGAGCCTAACAGGTGAAGCACGCGGTTGTGTTTGTGTGTTTTGGGTTTTTTTATGACACTTTCCTTTGAGGTGTATTGAAAAGTACCCTTTGCTTTTTTCTAAGACAGTCTCACTTCAGGGGTCTCCTGTAGATTACAGCTAAGCAGATGGAATAGAAGAAGAAGCGTAAATGCCGGCTTTTGTTTTGTTTTGTTTTCATTGTTTTTTTTATTATTTGGTAGAGGAATGTGCTTCCCTGAGACGGCTCAGTAAGCCCTCCGTGCTCTTTCCTTATTTTCAATTCCAGAGAAACTGAATATGTGGAGGAAAAAAAAAGAAGATTTTTCCCATGTGCTTCACCAAAGTCTGAGAATGAATGACTCGGCAGGATCATCTAATCTCTCGTATTCCCAATAAACCATTTTGGCTCAGCATAAGCACACGTACAAAGACTTATTCCTGTATGTTTCCCCTTCAGTACATCTAACATATTTCCCACTGGCTGCTGTGTCGAAACGGCCACGTTGGAAGACCGCTATGGGGATCAATAAAGCGTTTTTCTGTCAGGTCAGCGGCTGATACTCAGGTTATTTACTCTGGGGCGTTGACAGAGGACTGTGGCAGTGATTGGTTGCTGGGATTTTGCCCATGTTGCTGATACAGGATACGTTTCTTACCCCATCTCTCTGTGAACACTTGAATTCATATCCAATAGCTTCTGCATTATCCCACAGGTTCAAATATAATAGATTTTTATACATTTATAGATAAAAGACTGAGCTTTTTATGGGTCCCTGAATGTATTTGAGGTTATTTGGTTGCTAAATTCGGGGCAAAATGTATTCCATAAAGGGACACAGCTACACCCAAGCAGATGGCTCGTCTAACTGTGGCTGTCCAGACTTCAAGAGTGATTTCATGACTCCTCGTGACACTGAATGCATTTCATGGAGTGACAGATGTGGGTAAAGCTAGTGTAGCTTGAAGCTTCAGAGCTGCTCCTGCCTGAGTGCACAGAGCTAATTGCAGCAACACAAGCACTTTAGTTATTGAAACCTTTTGGCTCTAGGAAAATCTGATGGATACTTTATAGTCCAAATGACTACTTTAGAAAATACCATGCTGGTTTATTGAGAAGACAATAATTGTTTGTTGCAGCCCTTACTTTTCAGTGATTACTTCACTTATTAATTTGTGCACCTATTTGTGACCGTTTCAGCTTCACAAACAGACTTTTTCTCATTTTGGGTTTCGATTAGATCGGGGATTTCTAGTCTTTCTCACTTTGTTTTTTCTTTTCTCCCTGTATTAAAAAAAACATTTACACACGCAGTGTAAGTTTGTGCCGTTGAGCCACACCTAACCAAATCTCTCTGCAGCATCAGCGTCGGTGTACTCACAAACACACTGTGGCTAAAACTGACTTCCTATTCGTGATGTTTTCAATTCTGCGAGGATTAGCCCAGGAATCCAGGGCACTGAGTGACCTATTGATCTGTGCCGGGGTCTGACATCAAGTGCCTTTAGCCTCTGTACTTCCTGGGTCTTCCTAACAAGCAAGTGTTGTTCTGGAGTGTACTGGCATATCCCTTGGCAGATGCAAGTTCAAATAAGTCTGAGCAGCTTTAAAAGAGACCAGGCCTGTCATGCAGATGAGGCCCATTAGTGCCCTGTTTTATTCTTTTCAAGCTCAAAAGGCAGATTGCGATGATATTTTACATGGTGAAATGGGAAGATAAATCAGACTAATGAACGCAGTCATTTTTTATCTTGGCATGTGTGAACTTTTGTCAAAGACAAGACAAAGAAGCTGAGGAGACCATTCTCACATCTCATGTGTGACTTCAGGAAAGTGTACACTCACATGCACCCAGAAATGTTTCACTTAATGATAAGTGGCCCACTAAAACATTTAAATGATTATTACCCACAAATGTGTTTGTGGTTCAGTTCAATGACTTTTCTCCTTCAGCTTAAACTCTACTTTGACCTTGCCAACTACAATTTGAATATTTGATTTGTCTCATAAGGGTACCAGGCTACACTAATCACATTGCTCAGCCTGCCAAGTATCAGAATATATTTTGCCTTTGTGCCAATAGCTGTAAGTAAATTCGGAGCGCTGCGCTGAGGGTTCAGGTATATACTGTCACCCTGGGGACTGAGGAAGGTCCAAGTTGTGTGAGAAAAGGGGCTTTATGCAAATTCTCTGCAACATATACATTGGACATATCGTTGAGTTTTCCAGTTTGACTGCCATGCCCGGGAGAGATGTTCTCACAGCACAAGCTCATCTTCTTTTCAATTACAGCAGCAGTGCAGGTGAAGTGGCCTATTTGCCTGTCGAGGCTCACGGGGTGCACTCGGCTAGTTAGAATGACTGGCAGCGAGGAACAAAGACGGGGATAAGAAAGGAGGGATTTACATTGATGCAAAATCTCTGCTTACACGGAGAGAACAGTCAAGTTTGTACCACAACATTGTTGAAAATAAAGACCAAGCTCGCTACAAGTCTAAAAATAGTCGGCGAGAATGTAAATGTTGGAGGCACGGGTATAGTACGCCTTATTTACACTATATACACATTTGATCCATTTGTTCCTGTTATTATTTTGCTTTTTTCTCCATCCTGCCTTTTGATCGAGTTTTCAAGTATAAATCCAGTTGCTTATTTTCTTTGTTTTCCTTTTATTTGAGGCCTTGACACTAAAAGGCACAACAGTACCGTCACATTTCTAAGTGTAATTAGGATGTCTGCATAGTGGCTTATTCTTTTATTCTCACTAGAGCCAGCTGCCATTCTTTTATTTATTTTTGCGTGGACCTTGTTTCACCCCAGCAGGAGCAGAATATCTCTAAGTGGATTTAATTGCATGTGTCTGTCAAATGGAGAAGCCGGACAATTTTGTGTTTCTTTTTATGTGTGTGTGCTTTTTGTGTTGTGTGTGTCCAGTGTCGTTTATACTGCCATGCTCTGCTGCAATTGTTAGGATGATTTGTTAATGTCAGGTATGAACTAGTGCTTTCAGCGTTAATCTCGTTAAAATGAAGCTAACGCAATAACCGCATTGACGCAGTAAATCTCAATTAGCGAGTTAACGGGAATCGCCCCGTGCGAAGGCTGCACGTCATCAACGCATTAGCGCCACGCAGCTCTCTTGCACGAGGCGATCCGCGTTAACTCGCTAACTGAGATTCACTGCGTTAATGCGATTATGGCGTTAGCTTCATTTTAACGAGATTAACGCTGACAGCACCAGTATGAACACAACATCAGACTAAAAGCAACCAGTTCATATACTGCCTACTTAGTATGTACATAATGTGCAGAAATGAAATGTGACAGATGGTTGGTAAACCTCTGAAACTGCAGATTTAGCAAAATTGTTTTGTACTTTCTTACAATAAATATAGTGGAGCCCTGATGAAATCCCCCATAATGCTTAAAAACACTTAAAGTATGAGTCATAAGTTAAGCATGTTGCTACAGCTAAAGACTTGGACAGATCGCACACAGATTTTATGAAGATACATCTGGGAAATATGAAAAAAAATCACAATTCTCAAAGTGTGGGCTGCAGGCCAATCTTGGTAATATTTTGCACAGTCCAAGGACACTATGAAGTACTCCGAACATCCATAATTTAACTCATTATGATAACACAGCCCAGACAGCAGAATAAACCATCCTAACATAACGGTGTCAAGAAATATATAAGCCATATATGATTAAAACCCAGTAAAATCTACAAATTGATTTTAATGTGTGCATTTTTACTGTGTACCACTCATTCATACGCTGGCTCTTTAAGCTGGAATATAGTCATTAAAACTTTGTGAACTCCTGCTCTGTAATATACTTTATAATCAGTCAGTGGTTTAATAAGCTCCTGGTACTTTATATGAACTGTTGTACTCGTCCAATTTGCTGTTGTGACATGAGCAATTGCTAAAACAAAATTTCTAATTTTGTGTAATTTCTGGAGGTTTATCAGCGTGACTGCTCCCTTTCCCCTCTCCTATGGCTTTGGCTATGTGATTCCTGTGCCTGTGCTCACTTTTCTTGTACTTGTGCACTTATCTCAGGGGTGGGCAACTCCAGGCCTCGAGGGCTGGTGTCCTGTAGGTTTTAGATGTGTCCTTGATCCAACACAGCTGATTCAAATGGCTAAATTACCTCCTCAACATGTCTTGAAGTTCTCTAGAGGCCTGGTAATGAACTCATCATGCGATTCAGGTGTGTTAACCCAGGGTGATATCTAAAACCTGCAGGACACCGGCACTCGAGGCCTGGAATTGCCCACCTCTGACTTATCTGGACCTCCACTAAAACTAAAGCCAGACACTAACCACTGTTTTTGATCATCTTCTGGGTCACTTTGGACCTCCCTGGTAACCCCCACGTTTAATACAACAAATCTGTTTCTTATTGTTTCAATAAATAAAGAAATGCTTGCATCAGCTAAGTATCTACCTTTATTGTTGGTTTGAAGGTATTCGGTCTAAGACTTATGTGCTATTTGGCTGAAACGGTGTAACACTGAGCTGAAGTGAGATTGAGACAGAATACAAAGAGTTCCAATAAAAGACGTTATCAAGGCAGGAGAGAAAAACAAGTGAATGAATGATATGTGGAGAGCTGGAGTTGTAAAAGGGACTTGAGAAGATGAAACAACACTTGTAAGTCAACAGAAGACTTCAGTGGTCAGGGGAGGGAAAACAGGCGGCGATATCCAGCTGGTCTTTGTCTTTAACAAAAGACAGCATTGCTTTCTTTAGACCACTCCAAAGATATCTCTAGCTGGCACGGACGTGAATGAGGAGAGGCTGCGCTTGTTTCAGAATCCTCACCTCCCCCCTGAGCTCATGCCCCGGCACCCAACCTCCCGTTGATGAAAAGTGGAGAGGCAAACAAAGACGGGCATTGTTTTACTGTCAGCTTAGGAAGGGTGCTAACATGGCATATACCTCAAAAACAAGATGCAGAGAGAGGCCTCTCCACAGGCCCGACACCTAATTGGGTGAGTGACAGCCTAGTTATCGTAGCAAGGGATTCTGGGAGGCTTTGTGAGAAGTGGGGAAGGAGAGCCATTCACCCAGAGAGCCCCCTAAATGGAAAACAGTAGCATTCTTTGCCATAACTGAGGTCATGGGCTTCAGTTTTCACTGAGACATTGTGTTAGGTGAGGAGTAGTTGGTGGTGAAAGGGGTAGGCATATAGAGGCGGGAGCAGGTCTGTGAGAGGCATCACCCCACAGAGGCCCGCGTGGCCCCTGTGGTGACGTCACTGATGCATTCAGTTCTCCCCCCCGCTGAGCACCAATTAGCCTGTTGCTGCGTGCTACTGGAGAGAAGGCTTTTTGTGCTCCACAGCTGAGCAGCAGCTGCACTTTAGTCACCAACTTGTGGTTTAAGCCACACGTCATCTAGTCAGGAAACGGGAAACTACAGCACTAACTGATAACACGCATGAGCTGTCACTACTCTACCCTGAAATGCTTAACTGACATAAACATTCACACCAAATATGTGCCATGTTACAAAAATGTGGTGCATATTTGATCATTGTTATGTCACGGCAATTATTTTTTCCCTGTGCAGAGAAGGGAAAAAGGAAGGACAGCTTTCTAACTATGATCTTAGTATTTGTAAGATCATCAGTATTTGTAACGGGTTGTCATTCATTTTGATTATACCTGCAAGCTTAATTTTACCAGCTGTGATGTGTGTGCACTCAGACTTGACAGGATTATATAAGGTGAAATATTGTTTTAAAATAAATCAGCTCTCCAGCTGCAAAGCTATTGGAGTTCAAGAAGTTAATAGAATTTTTACAGAACGGGGTAATATTACCTGATGCTTTTTAATAGAACAATAAAACATGCAATCTACAAATCTGTTTAAACTCTACAACTAATGGGATTAAAGGAAGCCAGACACCGAATCCGCTGATGTGCAAAACAGAATTTTCAGGACACGCACAAAGCGCACACACTCAGAAAGTCTCCTAAAAGCTTCAAAAGCAAATAAACACGCTGTAGACACAGTTTGCAGGTGCAAATTCAAATGCACCAACTTAACAAAATCACTTTCCCCCCCCAAAAGCATATTTTTGAAATTCATCAAATTCCAGTTTCAGCTGGTAAACAAGTAACTCAAATAGTTTAATCCCTCATTGTGGTTTCTTGTCACATCTGACTTTGGATAATCTGGGGATTGATGCTGACTCATTCAAAGGAGGCTCACAATGGCAGCTCTTGGCAGGATTATGGCGGCTGTGAGAGCACACAGTGTGAACGGTGTCTGTTGGAGATGTTGATCCAGGTCGCTGCCTTCCAGCCTTTCGCTGCGTCCAATTGCTGTCGGTCAGGACGCGCTCCATCTCCAGCACGCAGCGGTATGTGGCATTTGTTAGGTGATGCAGGTTGTCCTCTTTGGCCTTTTGTGGCCAGTGGACCCTCATGCCTGTTTTGCTTTAGTCACAATAAGAACATTCAGTTTTCCGTCTTCATCTCCTCTCACTTTGGTTCCATTACCACAGAAGTTGCTTCCCACTGTGGACAAAGAGAAGGCCATTTAGTCGAGTGACTGTCTCATACAGCAGCGTTGTAATTGCCTACTCGTTCACTGTCCTTGTGGTGCTCCACCCAAAGCAACTGTGAATCATTGACAGCCTTATCAGAGTTGTCATACAACATGATATCATGTCTAAACTCTGGCTGGATTTAAGGTCAAAATTATTTCAGCCCTTTGGAAGATTACTTTAAAATCCCATGTTTGGGTCAGGCTCAAAAGCTTTAAAATAATTTGAAATGAGATTACTGAATCAACTTCTAGGACATGTGTGGATAACCTTGACCTATTCCAAACAAACTTTAGTTAATATCCACAGCACTCGGACTTACCTCTCAGTTTCCAGCTCCTTATTCCTTCCTTTAGAGAACTCATGAAATGTTAAAGAAATGGTTAGGTGTTTGTTTTATATCCTCCTACCAAAGCTGACATGTTTATTTTTCTTTACGCCTCAGTGCTTTGGTAAGCCGCTGCCCCATTATACCATTTTTCAAGCTGTACCGCATCTGACCATGAAAGAAAATAATAGTGTGAAAAAGCCTTTGTGACATGAATTTTAAACCTAAATAAAACACAGCAATTTTGCAGATAAAAGCCGGATCAAAGAAACTTCTTGTCTGGCCTCAGAATGAGTCAATGCGATAACTCCTATGCCTACTGTCCTCTGTTGATGCTGGCTAACTTGGTTTTATACAGTAGCCTACTGTTTGCGGTATAATACAGCCATAGATTACATGCCTACCATATAATCGAGGCTTACATATGAGACTTTGGACCCTGCGCGTCCGTGTGCACTGGGAAAGATGCTACCGCTGTGCTGACACACTGATATCGTCACGTTGCTCTTTCCCCATTATACTTGCAGATTGGAGAGGTTTGATTTGTTATGTCGTGTCACCCGCCGGGACACCTCTGGTCTACGTGAGACATTTATTTATTTTTTGACAGTAGTAGCATACCCATATGCCCGTGTTCTTCTGAATCACATAGTGTGGTCTCCTGGGCACATGCCGTTTCCTTTCCAAAAGAAAACTCGGCTGATTGACGTTTTATTATTGGAGCTTGCATCTCTTTGACGGAGCTATCAAGCATTTGAGAAGGTGATTATATGATAGGGTCCCTGCAATGCATATGTGAAGCATTAGCACTCCAGCTGACATCCTTTTGTTGGAATAAATTGAAAAGATGACACTATGCGGCATTAGGGCACTATAAACTCGAGTGTGATGTCTTGTAACACTGCAACATTTTTCTTAACAAATATCTATGCATACAAAAAGGATCGCATAGCAAGCACCACAGATGCATATTTATACCCAGACCCTACTTTTACCTAAATGCATACTAAATGCATGCATTTAGGTAAAAGTAAAGGCAAAGTAAGGCATTCATAAGTTTTATGCTAGTAACACTCAATGCTGTCTCGGGCAGGCTGCAGAGATCTGCAGAGAGCTTCCATTGTTTCACACCCCCAGATGTTTTTTATTTTGACACTTATACTTTGGACTTCAGTGTCAGTGAAGTTCTCCTCTAATAAGATGTGTTCTATAACATTAAAATTCACATTTGAAGTGGAGAGGATGCTGCTGTGTAGCTGTTAGTCAGTCGCCGCTTTTCTTTGGTCACACCTCTTATTCTGCTCAATGCGATAACAGTTGTTTCTGGCTTAACTGCTCTTCCCAGCTCTGTCTTTTTAGAGCTGTGTAATTCAGCTTCTTTTTACTTTCCCAGCATGTCTCTTGGTGTACTCCAGCACTAGGCCCTAATTAGAATGTGGATGCTTTCCTCTAGGGCGTGAATATTTGCCTGTGTAAGTGAGTGTGTGTGTGTGTATGCATTTGTGGTTCTGAGAAAGCAGACATCAGTCTGTATGTTGTGCTACTGAACCAAATATGGAAGCTGCAACAGAAGCACCAGCTTATAAAGGTCCTGTCATATAACCTCGAGTCCTCAGGAGTCCTTCTGACTTTTTAAAATTTTTCCTTAGCTATGAAATCTATATTCGGGAGCGTGTACAGAGTTACAATGACAAGCACAGACGTAACCACAGACAAACCACAGAAGGTATCTCATGTACTCTGCTCATTAGCCATAATAAATTGCCACATGCATGATAATTTAGACACTGACATGCTGAAAGCAACAAAACATTGCAATGCTAATTCTCTCATTGCTTATGTACATATATTTAATGTTCTGGCTCGTCGTTGTAGAGCGCAGCCGATTGATCACTTTGCCACAAGTGTTTGAATTTTGAAGGTCAATCTTTTTGTATTGAGCTTTGATCTGAAAAAACAAACAAGCAAAAACTTGCAGTGGATCAGGACTGCCCTCATACATTGTTGAATCTACCCTGCAGTTTGAATATTCTGTTGAATGTCAGTTTCCTTTTTTTTTTTTAGCTATGTATTCTTTTGTCAAAATGCCATTTCCAGTAAAACCAAGACATTTTTTTTCTGTTTTGTAATTTCAGTTTATATGTAGTGTACATTACTTTTTAAATGTTATTAAAAAGGTCAAAATGAAACTTTTTCTTGAGTCTAGCCAGGCTTTTTAGCCATCACTTTTCCTACTTAATCTTCAGTGATGAGAGTTGCATAAACTTAACCTTTTTATTTACTTACTTTTAGTTTAGGAGGCAAATCACAGACTTTCAGAAACAGTAAGTTAATCAGCCCTGTCAACATGTACTTAACAATGGCAATGTGATGGCACGAGGATCCCTCACTGCTCACAGTACTTTACCTGACGCATGTGTAAGGCCAGTGTTGGCTTGGCTCTCTTGTGGGTAAACAAATGCTGGAGAGTGCTAAGAGACTGGGATCTTCTGCTAATGCTCTGAAGGCATCAATCCTCCATCCATCCATCCATTCGCTTCCGCTTATCCTTTTCAGGGTCGCGGGGGGCGCTGGAGCCTATCCCAGCTGTCATAGGGCGAGAGGCGGGGTACACCCTGGACAGGTCGCCAGTCTGTCGCAGGGCCAACACACAGGGACAGACAACCATTCACACTCACATTCATTCGCACATTCACACCTAGTGACAATTTGGATTATCCAATTAACCTATCCCCACAAGCTGCATGTCTTTGGACGGTGGGAGGAAGCCGGAGTACCGGGAGAGAACCCATGCAAACACGGGGAGAACATGCAAACTCCACACAGAAAGACCCCAGCCTGATGTTGGAATTGAACTCAGGACCTTCTTGCTGTGCGGCAACAGTGCTAACCACCGTGCCACCGTGCTGCCCATGGCATCAATCCTACAAAAATGATGCCTACAAAATCATTTTGTAGGCATCAATCCTACAAAATGATAATCAACTAATTCCTTTCAAAAACTAACAGATTAAATCTTGTTTTCTTTGCCTGTGACAGGAAAGGAGACTTCTTTGCCTTTTACACTGTTGGTTGAACAAAACAGATTGTTTGGATAGTTTTAGGAAATTACAGTTTGCAGATTTACTGTTTTCACCGAAAATAATTGGTCGACTAAACGATAATGAAATGATTTGATTGTTGATTGTAGCCATAATCTGTTTAAATTACCAGAAAATCCTGGCCTGCACCAATTTTTTTTTCTTTTTAGCGTGACTGTTCTAAATATAATCACGCACTTGACAAACTGGATTATTTCCTTTTAGAGAGAAGCAAAACAAGCTGTTGTTTTTGTGAAAGATTGTGGATTATTACCTCAAGCTATTATTTACTGGCTATAAAATCCTGTTCTTGGATCAGGCTAATGCTCATACATGATTGCATGTAGTACTCTCTTCCACCCCCACATATTCCCACACACGCTGTCCATCCTTTATCATTCCATTACTTCAATTAGAACAACAGCCTCCAGCTTGAGTGGTATTGTGTGGCTGAGACTACTCTATCAGTCTTTGTTGGCCACAGTTACGCACACAAAGCATGACAAATGAGGGAGACCTCTCCCTCATTACCTGAACTGTAATCACTGTGTTGCCTGATAAGATAACTGTCACACTTCATGCTCCGTTATTGACATTATTGCCAATCCAGATCGGCTATCTGTGCGGTCTGTACAGGTGTCGTGAAATGGAACAAATGGCCAGTGTGATTGATTGCTGCACTTTTGACCTTTTTGGGGATTTTTTTTTAATGTTTTATCTAATATGTGAAATTAAAATGGATTTGCTGGCAGAGGCGGCCATGAAGCCGATAAGCTCGCAGTAAATGCGACACAGATGTACTCAACCACATGCAATTATACTCAAACGGTCCATCGGTCCATTCATTCTGTAATTGTCAATCAAGGTTGTTTTTTTTTCTTCATACGTGAGCTGGCAGGCAGCATGGCGAAAGTGACTTTTGAGTTGACGGTGCCAATTCCTAGTGAGCAGCTTGTCTTTTCCTCCCAGTCCAGATCCCAAGGGGAGCCTCGGGCTAGAGAGAGATAAGAGCACCACTGAGGAAGCTGTCCCGAGCTTGGCTATGTCTGTTGTTGGCTTGTCCTCAGCGCACCCCCTTTCATTTCTGTTTGAGCGGCTTCAGTTGGTTAACCAAAGTTTAACATGATTGAGCAGGAAAAGAAAACCCTGTCTAAGAAGAAAAGACTTGGCGTTACTGGGATTTGATGCATTTGTGCGTGATCTTTGTCATAATTTCCTCACTATGCTGTTTGAAAGTAGCCTCTTTAATTTTGCAATGACATCATTTGAAGATGAAAGAGGGAGGGGGGGCAACAGAAAACATAAAAATAGATGTTTGGTTTCAAAACTGACCACATGTAATATAGTAGCTGCTTTTAAGTATGTGTCACAGGTAGTGATTACAGAAAAATGGGCACTTTTTTTTTCTATTGCAAGTGAAGGTATGAGGCTGTGCTGGTTGGAGGTTTGCCCTGCCACGGTCATTAGTCATACAGACAGTGGTCGGCAGGCCATACTGTGTAATTTGGCCCAGATGTAGGTGGAGACTGTGCAGCCAGTCTGAGCCGAGCTGGAAGCTGTTCTCCCCCCTGATCACCCACGACTATTGTTTTTCCTTTGACTTTGGCTCAGGGGTTTCACATTAAAAAAATGAATGTGGGTCTCTGTGTTTAGTGAGTGCAATGGTTTGAGAGGACCTGTTTAAATCTTGTCTTGAAGAGGCGCTCATAACAGCCCACATACTGTTGGGTGATTTTCTTTTCCTTGAGGGCCAAGCCTCGTTCTGTGTTTTGCGAAAGCCTGTCTGGAGTTGTTGTGTTATTTTCCCCTCTGTGCTGTTTCTTTCTGGTGATAATGCACTGTGCTTGTCAAAAATTGAGCAACACAGGAGCAGAGAAAATAGGGGGAAAAAAATGGTCTAAAAAATTACCACAGGTTGAGGCTGGTACTAAAGGTGTGCAGTAATATTCCTTTCTTTCTGTGAGAACAGCCCCAGGCTTTGACATTTTAACCATCTTCCGTCTCCGATGCCTGCTTTTTAAAAAGCCGATTCTCCTTCTTCTCGCTCTCTTCTGAAACGAAATGTGCATGTCAGAAGAAAACTGCGGAAGAGCATGAATGTCAACAACTGATTAAACACAGTTTAGTTGTGGAAACCAAGTCATCTACTCTGTTCATTTATGCCGTCAGTTCGTGTACTCCTGCTCACTGAAATGAAGCATAATCAATTTTAATTGCACATTATCTACCACATCTAATTTATGTCATTACTT
Organism: Neolamprologus brichardi; assembly: GCF_056152115.1. Taxonomy (NCBI): domain Eukaryota; kingdom Metazoa; phylum Chordata; class Actinopteri; order Cichliformes; family Cichlidae; genus Neolamprologus; species Neolamprologus brichardi. The sequence continues at coordinate 22,025,876 of NC_142114.1, read as the reverse complement.
GACAGAGTAGTTCTGCAGCTGAGCTGTGTAAGGTCACTGTTCATGTGTCTGAGCCATAACTTTGCCACAACCTTTGTCTCTGGTCTGCTTAATTTAACAAGAACCTTTGCGGGGGTTCTCTTAGAGTTTATTGCTGGATCATTTCTCTTCCTTTGTGAATATTTAAAACAAAAATGCTCAGGGAGGAAAGTAGATTTGCATATTTGCATTGATATGCAATTCCCTTGGAACATTTGCCTTTCATTTGACCTACTTGTGTAAATTTCCAAGGTATGATCCTCTGTTCTCTCTTGCTTCCTGCTTTTTCCGATGAAGTTTTACAGTGAACTGACTTGTATGGCCACTACATGTCTGAACCTTTAATCTGTTAAAGCGAAGACAGAATTGTGTGGCAATTAGACGCTGAAGACCTGTTGGCACCAAGGTTATTATCGTTAACGAAAACTAACGAAATAACGAAAACTAGAAGTGAAAAAACATTTTCGTTAACGGAAATAAAAATAAAAACAAAAAAAGGAAAACTAACTAAAACTATAATGAGTGTTCACAAAACTAAGTAAAATTAACTGAATTTATAGCAAAAATGTGTTTAGTTTTCATTGATGTGTGCGTGTCATACAGTAGTCAAGGGTTAAAAAATGAAGTTTAGTTTCCAGATTTTTTTTCTTGCTGTGTCTCATTATGCCAGCAGGTGGCAGCACGTTAGTCGAGTCGTCTGTGTTGCTACTCCGTCCACGCGCAGAATCATGTCAGGAAAAGTCGGAAGAAAGCGCCAGAGTCCAATTTGGGATTACTTTGAATATGACTGTGTTTTGGATAAAGCAAGTGTCTTGTAGTGGAAACAGACAAATTATGAGGGACGTTTCTAAAGGGAAAAAAATTCTACAAACCTTAAAGTGCACTTGAAAAGCTCACACAAGAAGGCTAACCTAGCTTACCTTGAGAAGGTAAGGGAGCACACTCAACCCTCATCCCCAGAAAACAGAAGCTAACCCCAGGCAAGGCAGTGTGATACATCCCGAGACAACAGGACGGGGATATCTACACAACTGTGTGAGTCATTTACCTTCAAAAAGTTTATCAATTCACTTGAACCAAAATTACGAACACCCGGTGCTGCAAGAGTTAATAGTCTCATTGGGGCCAAGATATACATTTTATAGTTGCCTGGTATCAGTGGTTGTTCATCTGCCTTTATTTATTTATTTATTTAAAGAACCCATAGGTGGGAATGTGAGTTGTCTGTCTCTGCGTGTTAGCCCTGCAACAGACAGGCGACCTGTCCAGGGTGCAGGGTATGGTAGCTGGAATAGCAACACACCCAAGGATAAGCAGAAGAGAATGACTGATATGATGAAACTGGGATTTTGTTACACTTAATTATTGCAAACACAACTAAAACTATAACTGAAACTAATCAAAACTAAACTGAAACTAAGGATTTTCAAAAAAATTTAAACTAAACTAGCAAACAATTGGTTAAAACTAATTAAAACGATATAAAATTGAAAATCTGAAGTCAAAACTAAATAAAAATAAAAACTAATGAAAATTGCAAAACTATTAAAACCCTGGTTGGCACGAGCAGCGCAGCAGTATAAAGCTGGTCTAAGTGATGGATGCAATATCAGTGATAGGAGATAGAAAAACAAGGTGATTCGTAGAGCAGAAGAATAACAAAGGAGCTAACATAACGTGGAGGATAAAGGCCAGTCTATAAGATGAAGTATCCACTGACTGCTCTGTAAACAAACTAAAAGTGGAGCTACACTCTGGTGACCACAGCACTGCTTTAATCATCTTTTTATATTCGCCATATGCTTGTGATAACACAGAAGGGTTGGCTATCAATTTGTAGTGGCTACAGCTCACACACATTACCCACCTGCTGTCTTTCCTTCGCATCCCAGCGCCACGGACCTGGACAGATTCACCAAATAGCATATGGCTCATTGGCTTATGTGGGAGGTGACAAAAACCTACCATTTACTTCAGTGACACTTCAGTCGAAATCTCATGTTTTGTGGATGAATGACAAACAATTGCTAACTGGGATTTCTTTCCTTGAAAGTAATGGTCTGTCTCATCCACTGAAATTCAAATCGCTGGCATATAGATACAAACAACATTTGTTTCCTGTAGGAAAATCTGAGGCCACACAGAAAACCCTATTAGCCTGCCGTAGCAACCTATTAGCTGAGGACAGGCAAACTGGGCGCAGGCCCTTTTAAAGCTAATCACAGCTTCCGTCATGATGCTAGATACAAGGCAAACTGTGTGGAATCCCTGATGTGAGACTTTGCATGAAACAACCATTTCCCAAGCCTTGTAAACAAATCATTAATTTGCCACACAATGTAGCTCCAACCTAATTTCCTCTCTTGTTGAACACTGCAACCTTGTTTTTACTGGGATTTTGTCTGGATCAGATATTTTAGAGGCGAGATAAGGTCAACAGAAAAGTCTTTAGAGCTTTGGTACACACTTCTAAACAAACCGAAGCATTTCCACTATCTTAAACTCTAAGGATCCCTCTACAATCAGTATATACTTTGTTTTTAGCTAGAAGGCTGTGCTTACTTCTAACAGATGCAATATACAGATGTCCTATACCAGTGGCTCTCAAAGAGTGGGCCAAGCCCCACTGCTTGTTCATTAAGCTGCTGCAGACGAGGCACACACAAGTATGCTCCTGTAGGAAGTGGAATGCACCAATGAAGTTATTTAAGTAAAATTCATCATGGATCCTTTTTTTTATTATTGTTAGACATTTATTAAATTATGAGGCTATGTGGTCCTGAGTTTCTGTGGTCTTGAGTGCAGCATGCCAAAAGAGGTTTGAAAACTGCTGTTTTATATCAAGGCGTCCACCAGGTTTTATTGCCTTGGGATGGAAAATCTTGAAAAATTTCTACAGTACTAGCAGCATAGTAAGACGTAGGCAGCGACAGCTGTGTTTCCTTGAGTTTCAAGAGGTCTCAGTCTGAGGCTGTGCCCCTTGACCTCAGTAGTCACGCACAGTGCCTTCAATGAGCCACGACAATCCATATTTATTCTCTTTATCAGAGCATTTGTCAGATATATAAACAGCAATTAGTAGAGTAGAGAATCATGATGTGTCCTCATGATGCATGTATCTGTCTGACGTAGGATGCAGATTTGTGTGTGCTTGTTTTTCTCCCTGTGCCTGGCTCTGCATCAGTATTTCAGTCCATCTGTAACGCTCTGTGTGTTCTGCCCCGTGACTCTGCTTTTCGCTTCCATCCATCTCCTTTTCCTCTGATCCCCCGAGGGATTTGTGTGTGCGTGTGTGTGTGTGTGTGTGTGTGTGTTTGTGTAGGTATAGGTGTGCCTGTCTTCTGTAGAAAGGGGGAAAGCACGTCAAATTTCAGCATGTAGACTAATAACTAATGACTAATGACAGTCTCTGTTGTCTTCCATAGATTGCCATGAGTAAAACTGATAAAATCTATCCCACTAGTAATATCTTAATGGAGCAGTTTAGCATCCACAGAAGTGCACTTAGTTGAGTAAGATGAGAAGATACCACTGTAGAAATCTCTACGGTAAATATGAAACCACAATGAGGTATGCGTAGTGCAGCCCTTGCAAAGCTTCCTGATAATTACATAAATGTTGAGGTCAAACTTTGTTGGATTCAACATCAATTGGAAAGTCATAATTACTTTAATACTGATAAACATGTGTGTCTGAGATAGAAACTCTTGGTTTCTAGATTTGAAACATATGTGCTGATTCATTACAGTTAAGTGAATAAAACTGCGGTATGACATGACATGATACTAAAAATGTTAAACTGACACTGATGGAGGTGCAGGAACAATGTTCTCCTCTGACAAAAAGAAAGCACCCCTCTGTAATAAAGAAGCTACACAATGCCAACAATAGCCTCATTTTATTTGGGAATGTCACTGAGTTTTGTTCCTTTCGCTGGATGATGGGATACATGCGGTATACTGTGCTCATTAGTTATGGCTTCTGAACCCTTTTGAATCACCAGGATTTTGCACCTACAAAAACAATATTTGCCCCCTTCCTGATGAATCTTTTAACGAGTCTTCCACAGCACTTTGGAGGAGAGTCTGCTTTAAGATCATGCCAAAGCATCTCAATTGAATAAAAGTCAGAACTTTGACTAGGCCACTCCAAGATCTATAGATCTATTTCAACATTTTATAGCAGACTAGTAGGTAAAAGAAAACTTTGGTGTTGGCAATTTCCAGAAGATTAAGGAGACGAGGTCAGAATTGTGACATGTTCTTATATAAGTAATTGCTTAAGAAGTCTGGTTACTGACCATGTCAGTGTTTCTCAAGAATGATTGGTGTATAAACCGCAACTAAAACATAGCTTTCAGAAGACATTAGAAGATGCATTACCGGGATGTGGACAGCTGACGGACTGACATGTTTGAGGTTTGCTGGCTTCTAGTCATGAAAGGAAAAAGAGTTCAAGGTTAAAGTCTTGACTGTAATCTTACTGAGATGCAGCAGCATGACCTGAAGAAAGCTGTTCAGTAGAGCACCCCAAAAATATGATGAAATGATAGTTTTGCCAGGAGGAATGGATCAAAATTCCTTTGGTCCACCTGATGGAGTTTTTTGCTGCTAAACTGGATCCTGAGTTGTTAAATTCAAGAACTAATTCAGCTTTTCCAGCATCCACTCTGAGTACTTAGTGAAATAGTATATATCTTGGTAAAATGGTTGGAAGCTATTATAAGGAAAAAAAGGATTTAGACTTAATCTTTTTTTTTTTTAAATCTTATTTTATCTTTTTGTAACCTCATCCTTCTAGTACAGACTTTTAGCAGTGAAAATGAGTTTCCGAAAAAGGTGATCGGGGGTGGGTGAGCCAAATGAAAAGCCTTTTGATATCAGCACATGATGAAGCGTACCATTCAGCCAAGGATAAAATGAGACGTACCATAATCTGTGCCTGTCAGGACAGCTAGTCATCTGCTCGCTGTGGTATGTGAGACCGGCATGCTGAGGCTGGTCATATGACTCTCGCTGATGAGTCAGAGATGACAGTGGGAGTCCTGCCGCACGTCTGACCAGCCTCAGCCTGACCCTGGGGCAGTGCTCTGCCCCGCTGCGCCAAGTCTCTGCCGCTCTCTGTTGCTGTTCACCCATTAGCTTCAGCGGGCCAGCGGACCTCCCTCTCATCCAGCAGCATTAATGCCATAATGGGGGTCATGGTCGGGGGTAATTTTGTGAGTGTGGTGGCAGATTGTTTGTGTATAGAGAGAACATATGCGCAGGATAGAAGCAGTTGCGCATGTGCTCGCTATAGAAGTATAGAATGATTTTTGGATCATTGCTTGGGACAGTTAAGACATAATGGTGTTTAAATAGCGCAGAGTGACTACATGTCTTCTATGCTATCATCCTGCCATTGACTATGAAGTTTAACCAGCATTAGTCATTATAGCCAGAACAATATGGGCATTTAAGGCCATGTTTTTCTTCTTTTGCCTCCCTTTGTTACCCAGACATTTCCACCTAATCTTATGCATTTTCTGTTATATATTTCAGTAATACATTGTGTTACTAAATTAATATGTTAAATTATAGAATAGACTGATCTTTATCACTAGCAGTGACTGCAGAGCCTATCCCATCTAGTCACCAGTGTGTCACAGCGGCAGTCATTGGTGACGATTGTCTTTACAATGTTTTTATGCGTAGAAATACATATCCAATAATGCAATTGTAATTACGCATGCACATTTTAAACCCTGAAGGACTTGAAGGGTTACTCTTGTGAGTATTGTAGGCCTTCATCTCAGCTGAAGTTAAACAGTGAATAATATTTAAATGTGCACTAAATAATATGTCAAATCTAACAAAAGTTAAGTGCATTTTTGTGGCTGACAGCTGAAGTACAGCTATTAGGCTACTTGTAGCCAGATTATTGCTGGGCTATAAATATTACAATGTATTTCAATAAGCTACTTATATTTATAGTTTTACTTGCAGGGTATGTGACTAAGATCTGTTATATATTCACAACACATTGCTGCAGGTATTTCATAATAAAATCCTGCTTAAGAAATTGGTTTGTTTCCGCTTGAACCTCAGAGGGCTTTACTTTTAAAATGGATATAAGAAGAAACAAGTTTGTTCTGCCATCTTAATGCAATAACTTTTAAAAATGGCAAAATAGAGAACAACAATAATGAATAAACAAGGTTTTGTTCTAAAATATGACCTGACCAAGTCAAATCCAGGAAAGTAACCTGTTCCATTTTGCAGTTTAGGTAAATATGGGGCCCGGTTACTGTTGGACTGAATCTGGTCGGAGTAAAACTTTCCAACCAGTTGATCAGTGGCTCTGTCAGATCTACTGGATTATTATGTAATTTACACTGATTTATTGTCTGCGTGAGATAGTAACGCCTGTATTTCCATAAACCTTTAAAGAATGAGCTCGCTGCGATGGTTAAAAGCACAAGTACAAGAGAAGTCATCTGAGGTGAAAAACATGGGTGGTAACTTGAAGTAATTCACTGATTACATCAGCGATGTTTACAGTTTCTGCTGAGACACTGAATCTTAACATGCTCCAAGGATACTTTCTTCTCTCTCCCTGCATCGTCTGATCTGTGTGTAGCGAGTGACCCAAACATCGTTGCTTAGGAGACGCAAAAATAAAGGACACGAAAACAAATTGTAATCTCGCTCTTTTTCTTTCTGTCGATCACGCTGGAAAAACAGCCGCATACTTTTTAAATGTGGGAAGTGTCTGCTTTTAAAGCACCCTCCTGGCAGAGGATAGATATAGCTTTCCACTCTGCCACTCACTCTGTCACATGGCTGCCATTTCCTCCTCGGGGTCTCCTCTCTTGAGAGCTGGCCTGTCAGCCAGAGACGATGTGGGTTGGAGGTGTCAGATTTGACTGGGATGTGGAGCAGCTAGAGGAGGAGAGAGGTGCGAGGAAAAGTCACTGAGGTTACGTGCTAAAATGATTATGACTACCCTGCTGTAGCGTGAATGCAAAGCTGCTATGTGGGGAGTTCTTATTTTTGTGCGGTTGTGAATGAAATGTTTGTGCTAATGCAAGTACGTTGGCTTTTATAGTCAGCTGAGCATACTGTAGAAGTCTTTACCTGTTTAACCTTTGCTGCCTCCGAGGCCATGCGATGAACCATGAAGCTGTGAGGCAATACATCTGAAGCATGATTATTATTGCCCTTGCACCGTGTATGGACTCTCTCCGAGATCAGGAGAACACTACACAACTTCACTCTTCTTCAGCTAAACCAAGTGGACCAAACACACACTTTTGCTCGCGCACGGTCTCCGCCCGATCCCATAAACAATCACGGCTCTGGCAGTCTATTTAGCTGATGGATTTGGTATTGACTTTATGGGCTCTTGCTCCATCTGCAAAGGGCTGACATGGTTGGTTCCCTGCGTTTGGATGGAGTAAGCTGAGGTGGATGAATTGACCCGCCTATCGATAACTCTTTCTTCTTGTCTGTGCGGGCGGATATTTTATTGCCGCAGGAGGACGGGATGCCGAGGTTAGAGAGGAGGGGGAACTAGCATGAAAATCTGGCCCGCATCAGCTGGATTAGTCTGAGCTGTGGAGGTTGATGAACAGACTTGAGCGGTTTTGGAAAATAAACTAGAAACAAATCACTCATCCAATCGGCTTGTTTTTCATATCTGACTTTATACAAAATGTCTGAAAATTCACATGGAAATGAGACGAGACGAGATTAAACTTTAACGGTCCCCTTGGCAATTTCAGTATTACTAAGTTATGCGTGAAAGTCTGTATATTTTCAGCCACCGCCTGTTGTTTTGCTGTCATCAATTAAAATGAGGATTTTTATGGTAACAATTTGAAATTTTAATGGCTGAATATTGGTTTCAGAGTTCGGTTTGTGCACGCCTGGCAGTCTTACCCCGCTCTGCTACAAAACAATGCTGACAGAATATCTTTTAGTCATGCAGCACAGAAGCTGTATTGTTTTTCAACTGGTCCTTTTTATAAATTGTGCCACCTTTTCTATTTTTCATATCAGCTTTTTATAAAGGGAGAGAATTGTTTTTTTTTCCCCCCTCGGATTTGCTTACACTACTGTTGCCTTTTTTTCAGCCAAGTTTTGCTAAAAACTTCACTCACTTTGTTTAAATACTTGCGTGCTAGCTAAGGTCAGCAGCCTAATATCAGGCATTGACTATGCATTTGTCTCAATTCTATTGTGTCCCCTTTATAAAGGTTATTGATGGCTGCAGAGTAAATAGCTGCAGCCTGCGAGTGAAACTGCCTCAGCTTTTGTTTTCTCATCTCACACAAACTCTTAATAGCCTAATTGGATCAATTAGAGCCCCTTATACAAAGGTGCTTGCTAACTCATGATTTAGCCAGCTTTCATTAGCTTATTGGGGTTGTAAATGGGCTTAGTGCAACTGTGTGCACTTGTTGGGATTAAGTGCAACTTTTTTTTTTTAAATCTTCCTTATCTTATTGACGTTTTAATTTTAAACCATCGACTCACACTTAAAGTTTAATGGGCAAGTAATGCTTAAATACACTGGTATGCTTCATAACTTTTGCACTGTCCACTTCCTGCTGTGACAAAACAAATTTCCCACGTGTGGCACTAATAAAGGTTATCTTATCTTATCTTATCTTATGTTCTTTGTGCCATTTTGGGCACTTGATCAACTTTTTAGCTGAATGCAAAGTGGTAGGAAATTCTAAACATGCAGTATGAATAATAGGTTTCTGCAAACAGTCATACAGTAAAATTACCCTGTGAGTTTTCACGTACACGTGACTGGAATTTGAGTCTAGCGTAACCCTCCTACTAAGAGTCTGGCAAACAGCTCACCGCTTACATATATGAAAGAAGCTTTGACATACAGGCACGCGCATACATGCAGCACAAAAGAAATGGAGTGTGAAGCAATCTCCTCTGTACCATCCAGTGCAGAATGGGTTTCCACTGGTGTGTTTTATATTTTTCCGCTTGATGCTCAGCTCATTTTTGTGAGAAATGCAGTGGCAGAATTTAGAAGGCTGCGCTAGCTTCTTCTTATTCTTTCCTTTTTAAATGCAGGTAAAAATGTAAATTTACTCAGTTTGGGTGAATGTTAACGTGAAATGATTAGTTTTAAAGCAAACACTTACATATCATCCATATTTCTCCTTAGAATTTGTATATATTAACTTAAAATGAAAGATTACCAGATAACATCAGAACAGGCTGGTTAAAATAGAGTAATCACGTTGTTATTGAACTCAGTTATATTATGTATGTTATGTGCTGCCAGAGAGGTAAGCTGCAGAGGAATGATCTATATTATTCAGTGTGGTCAAAATCTGAGTAGTAGATTGGGCCGTCTATCCATCCAAAAATGCCTTAAATGTTACTGTGAGCATTAGGCCGCACAACAGAGATCAAGTAAATGTTTGTTTTGTCATAACACTCCAAATCCGCTTCATCTTCATCATCAAACTCTCCTTAAAAAAACAACAGCCACACGGTTTCAGCTTCAGGTGTTTTAGCGCCTTTCTTGATTGTTATTTATTGAAAAGATATAAATCACCTTAGGCATCCTGATAAAGAGTCCTCTGAACATGAATATGGTGCTTGGTAGCAGCAATTGGAGTTATTTTTATAAAAGTGTTTGCTGGAATTTGCCAGATCTCTGATGACAGACCTATCATAATCCTCCACACCCTCCCTGCTGTGAAGAAATCCTTGATATTGTCAGACACATTTGGACAGCCTTCCTGATTCTAGTTTATGCATCAGTAAGAAACCGCACAAGCTGCCAGGCCCCTCGTGTCAATCGCATCTGCACTCGCCGACTGGCGTTTATCTGAATCTTTTATAGTGCATCCAACATTAAGCATTCACCAAAAAATGGTAAGTGCTGTAGCAGAGCGTTACGGCCTGTGAGATGATGAAATATTTGTGACAGTCGTGAAGCGTGTTACACAAGCAGCTTCACCAGCCTCCCTACAATTACATGAACGCGTGTGTGTCAACAAGTGCGCAAGTTCCTTTAAGGCAAGATGAGGCCGGGTGGGCAGGGGTACGAGCAAGGGAGGAAAAGGGTGCTTAATTCGGCTGAATCGGCCAGCGCTGTTATCTGTGCTGTAGAGACTCAATTTCTGTATCTTTTGAGTTGGTTTTAAAGGCTGGTGCGTCGGTGCACACGCAGCGTATTAGTAGGCCAAATGAGATTAGGCCAATTCAAAAAGAGCTCATTTATTGTCTGTAAACTCTCCCACCCCCACCCTCCACCCCCGCTCCTCGTAGCAATAGAGGCTTTTCATATCCATGTTTCGAGGAATTTTTTTTAAAAAAAAGGGCTGAGAATTAACACACTTCTTTTTTTTTTCCGTTATTGCGTAAACTCATTGGGCTCTTCCCTCTCTACACGCTTTCCCTTTGCAAGTGCTTCTGAAAATAATGCTTGTGGACATCACAAAAGGGATGTAAAGCAGTGATGGGTAAAATCTACTGCCACTGCTGGATAATGTATGCAAAGAGCCAGCACACATTTCATTTAACATTTCATTAAAATATTGCTGATATTAACAAAACAACTTTAAAATGAATCATTTGGCTGCTTGTGTTCAACCTCATAGGTCCCTGATGAAACGCATGGCATTGAAATGGAGTTAAATTGCAGTGCAGACACAATGTTGGCAATTGTCTTGGGAATCTTTAGCAAAGTGCTTCTTCTTTTTGAAGTTTTGGCTGTTGTTTTGTGTACTTTTACAATATTGCACTCAGACATAGCAGGCAGGATTAGACGGTGATGTCAGAGCATTTGGTTATTTCCTGCATTCCCAATTATCCCCATACCTCTGTGGCTATTCGCTTTCCGTCTTCCGCTCCCTCTTTACACTCCAAATGTTGGCAGTTTGTCCACATCTGCTTCTGAGATTCTGAAATCTAAAAATCCCACATTGTTTACCTCCCGACAAATCGGTCTCAGATGGACAGAATGAAAGAGAGAGGGAGAGTTTGTGAGGACACAGTTGTAGGCTACTAATAGTTTTAGTCTTACGGGGGCTCATGTGGCCCGTGGAGGCAGCGGCTTTGTGATGCAGAACTAGAAGTTCAGCCCTCTGCAGAGGTACGAGCGCCGTGACATTTTCACTAACAAGGGAGAACAGCCGAGTATGTGGGATAAGGGCGCTCATCCATGATCGCGTCTCATCAGGTCCGTCTTCGGGCCCAGAAACAAACATCTAGCGTGTGCCGGAGACCGGGCGTTAAGCTTGATTTAATTTGTTTCCTTTTATACACATACGTGCTGTGAGTGTTTTTACTGGATGCCTGTGTACACATTCATATGTCTTGTTAATGTTCAGATGCTGCTTATATGCAATTACGCCTACTTGTTTTTGTGCAGCAGGGAAAATATATTTGATGCGTTGCATCTCTAAGTAAGTGACCATTAGTGCACTATGTGTGACTCAATGGAGTCTTTTAGAGCAGGAAAAACAGAAACTCTCCCGCCGCGCAGCTCTTTGGTTATTTGCTTGTGATTTTGGACTGTGTTGACTTTACAAACCACCCAGGTTGGCCCACGTATTTACTTGACGCTTCTCTGGACTGTGTATTCCTTGAACGCAAACAGCTTTAATATGGGTCAAATGAGGACAGTGCCAAAGGCAAAGGAGACTGTGTCTCTGTGTATGTTTTGATAAAGCTGGAGAGTAAAAGGAAAGCCAAAGATGATGACTAAAACAGAAAGCTAATTTATTTAGTTCAGTTTTATTCATGTAATGCCAATTGACATCATCCGTCACATCGAGGTGTTTTTATAATCTAAGATAAAGACCATGATAGGGTTTTTCTGGAGAAAGCGCCATCAGTCATGTGTCCCACCCTATGAGCGAGAACTTTGTGACAGTGAAGAGGGAGACAGGACAGTAATTTGTTTCCTAATTATGTAAATGATGATTTTTGTAGCTAATTAAAAGTTTATGGAAATGCTGCCTATCAAATGTGCAGTCAAATAATCTTTTAGCTGCATTTATTATTTAATTTCTAAAATAATAAAGCTCATCAAGGATAAAAACTCCCTAAACTGAAGAGGAGGGGATATGTTGTTTTTATATGTCATCGACTGCCTTAAAAAAGAGAGGACTCGTCTGAATCCACGTTGGCGTGATTTCACCACATCACCATTGCAGCCAGTGTCAAACGAAAACATCTCGGGTGAAATGATCAATGATGTGCTGATCTGTGGCGCACCTCTGTATGAATTTGACCCATGATATTATGGAGTTTGAGCCATTCACTAGCTCAGTAATGCAGCTCTGCAGAAATGGAAAATTGCAGTTTTCAAGTGGCACTTGGTTTTTTGAGTGTGAATAAAAATGCTAACCTGTGTTTTTTTTTCTTTCTTTTTTTTCTGTTTCCCAATTTGCTGCTGCCGTGATCGCTCCCTCTGCGTTCCCTTTTCAACAGGTAATGTGATTTTTTTTTTCTTCTCCTTTTTGATCTTCTCCTTCGTCTTCTCCTTCTTCTTCTTCTCCGCTCCCTTTTCCCTCTCCATTTATCAGTCTTATCTGTGTTATTCTGCAGGATTCCAGCCTGCAAATAACAGTGTCAAAGACAGCCGTAATGGCAGTTATTTATTAGATGTGACCTCACCGTGGCTCGAAAAATACATATATTATCCCACATAATCTCCTGCTGGAGAGCCGCTCTTAAATTGTCTCTTGTGTTAACAATGCACACGTACAAAAACAGGAAGAAAATTCATTTTTCTGTCTTTGGCGTGGCGTCTGGGTCAGGAAGGGGTTGAATCCAAAACAAAAATGTGACTCAGTGTCTCTTGAATGGTATGAGCTTTGCTGCAGTAGTTTTTAGAGCCTTATTGTGGCGTGATATTTTTGGAGTTGCCACTGTAAGAACAAAAATGGAAAAAAGAAAAAACCCAGAACATTAAACTCTAGCAGAACCCAGCATTTGCTGTGAGTGTAAGAGGGTGAGATCTGCATCTCAGTAAGGACAAATAACTTCACTTTAATCCCTCATGGCCCATCTGGTCTGTCTATCTGTGTGTGCGCACGCGTGTGCACGTACGAGGATGTCACACTGCCCTCATTCACAACAGTCCATATTTCAAATCCTCTGGCGGCCCTTTGCGCCAGCTCGCTCCCGCTGCAGTGATGTTGTTTGATGTTTTCCTCTTTCCACTCTGCATCACTCCTCATGTGACATTTTATAAGGTTTGTCTAAAGCAAACAATATTGTAAACCGCCCTCTAGCGTTTATATTTTTTCCAGGTGACCCTGCGGTCCTGTTAACTTTCCTTTGCCATATTTATCTCCTTCCTCCTCCTCCTCCTCCTCCTCCTCCTCCTCTCTTTAACCACTCCCTTGCTCCGATTTAAAACGCGTACTTTTCCGTCGTACTCCATCACAACTTCATAAATATTTCAAAATGTTTACTATGTTTTTGTCTGCCTGTCCGGTGATGTTCCAAGCCATTGCTATTTACAGCCGTCTTAAGGGTCGTGCCATGATGGCAGTCCGGTAATACAATAACACACGTGTGCTAAGCAGCAGTGTTTCAGTGTGATTTGGTCTCTAAACAGCAGCTCATTTGCAGAATCTCTGGACTCCTTTTAAAGGCGACTAAAGACATTTCACTTTAGGCGAGTATCTGGATAACATGTTTGCAGCAAGTCTGCTTTTGTTTATTTATTAAGCATACTAAATGTTGCTTCCCAATTTTATAGTCTAGTGCTGTACGCTTTATAATAGCCGTGCTTTCCTTTTCTTGCTCTGCAGTGACTGACTTTCACCAATTAACTGTGTTTACAGTTTATTTAGAGGTTACATTTCTGTGCAGCTTAAGGCTTTTTTCAAGTGACTGTTTCGTTTTCTTGGCGAGTACCTCTCATATAGCCCTAAAATTTTCTGTTATCTGTATTTTTTCCCCCTCATCCTCTCATTTTTTTCATTATTGGATCCTGAGCACCCTCAGGAGACTGTTAATGCACTCCAAATGTCATAATGTGACAAACCCCGTTACCCAAAATGACTGTCTAGTGCCTAATGCATTATACAGCATATATGCGCTCTGGGATGTTGTGCTCATGTCTGAGAGTGTCTGCTTTGTCTGAACAAACAAACATCATCTGGACTGGGATCGTGTCCTTGCACCAAATGTGACTCTGGTAGCTTGTCTCTGCCTCGATGAAGTATTTAGATGGAGGGTGGAGATTATGAACTGATTAATTTGCAGGGGAAGATTTCGGAGGGGCCAAAGGAGAGGCGATGGCAGTGAGCTAAGCATCTGGGATTATCCAGACTTAATGGAGGGAATAAAGCAGTCTGTGGGTGGCAAGCCGCTTTCCGTCCGCGCAGATTTCAGTCACACTGACGTGTGATGTTGCGCTGCAGGGAACTCACAGGAGAGCAGGGGGGTGTCCACACCAGGCCAGTAGGTGGCAGTATCCTCAGTTTCGACTGTTTTTTTTTTTTTTATAAGCATTTACTTACAGAAACATTATAAATAAAAATAACAGAATAAAATGAAAGTAAAACGGGGTTTAAGGTAGTCATTGTCCATGCAATTTCTGCGTTTACTCTAATACGTGCACATTTTAAAATATAAACAATCACCACCCAGACAAGCTTTTTTACACACTTTTCGAAATAACAGCAATGACAAACAGTAACGGAGATTTATTCTCTTGGACTAAAAATCTAGGATTGTTACTGAAAGCAACCCACAACCCACATCGTTTCAGTGAAAGACATAATTTAGGTGACACTTTACAGTGGTATGGGGAGCATTATTCATTGCCAGTGCAAGCCAATGCCAGTGAGACGGAAACACCCACACTTTTTTTTCCTGTGTGTATATATAACAGTTGGTGTGTATAAAAACAGAAACAGCAAGAGAAGTTTAAAACTGCAATAGAAAAAAAAAAACAAGGTGTGTTCTCTTTCATAGCATTCGTTTCGTGTCTCACTATGGGAACGCCTCCTGCGTGACCTCATCAGAAGCTCAAATACCAGTGAGCTTCTGGCTAGGCGTCACGCCCATGTCAGGAGGGGCCAGTGCCTCCCTATATAATAGGCTGACATAGCGTCAGATGTCGTTCAAAAACCTCTTCTCGCTTCTCACAGAAGCCTGTAGACAACTGTGCTATTGGGTGCTAAAGCTAAACTGTCCACAGATTCGAGTGAACAACTCGGTCACCGGGCGCTTTGTTCCCAGCTTTTCAGTTGTCCACTAGCATACAAGCAGTAGCAATACTGTTCTGTAGCTAGTGCGGGTGCCAAGTAGCAATACTTTCACCCAGGGAAGTAGCAATACTTTCACCCAGGGAAGTAGCAACACTTTGCTAATAAAGGTACCCCTAGCTTCACCATCAGGTAGCAATACCCTTCGACGCTAGCGGTTTTACACATTAGGTAGCAATACCTGTAGAAAAGTAGCAACACTTTTCACCCCACGTTAGCGAGGAATAGCAATATTCTCCGCACTCAGTGTCAGTCTCGCTAACGTGCGCAACCCTCTAGCTAACCATGGCTACGACGGCCAACGAAGTTGCAAAACTCTGTCCTTGTGGCAAGAAGATGTCTGCCTGGGATACACACCCCGTGTGTGCGGCATGCCTGGGTTTATCTCACGCTCAGGCTGCCTTGACACCCGCACAAGACTGTATCCACTGCGCGGCTTTCCCACGCAAACTACTCCGCCGCAGGCTAGCTCGCCAGGCTAACCTATCGGGTGGCGACCCTTTGCTGTGTGAGGCTGCTGCGGTGCAAGGAGAAACTGAGATGCTCGATGATTTGGCCGCAACGCCAGGGCCGAGCTGGGCAGAGGCAGACCCTCAGCCCATCGCGACCGCTTTCCCGTCGCTGGAGGCACACGGAGATCGTGTGTTTTTCCCCAATGCTGGAGTCACCTGGGGAGGAGATGCTAACGAGGACGGAGATGAGTCGGCTGACTCGGAGCTCCTGCTGTCTGACGACGGTGAGGAGGAAGATTCCACCTCCTTGGCTAGCATCAGCTGGGCTGCAAAGCCCTCGGCTACCGGCGAGGTTGAAAAACCGACACCGCCGTCTCCCCTGGATCTCGACATGCAGGACATGTGCAAGCGCGCAGCCGCTAGGCTCAGCATCCCGTGGCCCGCCATACAAACAGAGGTTGTAAAGTCTCGTTTTGACGGTAAGAAATTGCCGAAGGCGAAAAAGACGGGGAAGCATGTGTTGCCTGTTTTCCCTGAGCTACTCGATGAGATAGCGGTGACGTGGAAAGCAAAACCTTACAGCGAGAAACACCCCATCGTGGGGAGCTCTCTGCTGGATTGTGAGGGGATGGAGTCTATCGGCCTCCGCCAGATGCCACAAGTGGAGCCGTTGGTAGCGAGCCATCTTCACCCGAAGACATCTCTGTCCTCATCGGCCCCGTCTCTCCCCTCCAAAGCAGACCGCTTCCAGTCTAGCCTTACAGACAAGTGCTACAAGGCAGCGGCTCTGTCAGTAAGAGCCCACAAGGCCTCCTCTATGCTAATGGCTTACCAAGCTGAGCTAGAAGAGGACATGACAACTAAACCAGATACCACAGTGTGGGAAGAAATCTGTGTTATAACTGACCACGTCCTCCGCCTCCACAAGGTAGCCATACAGGCTACTGGGAGAGCCATGGGCCTCATGGTTCTTCAGGAGCGAGCACGCTGGCTCGGGCTCACCAACCTGACGACCAAGGAAAAAGAGGAACTCCTCGACACCCCTGTCGTCCCTCAAAGTCTCTTCGGTGCGGCTGTTACATCCATGCAGAAGAGATGTGAGGAGAAAAAGAGAGACGACGAGGCTCTGAAACTCTGCCTGCCGAGGAGGGCCCAGCACGCCACCCCAGCAGCACCGCGCCAGTCATTCGCGGAGGCAGCGTCTCGCCCGGTCCCCGCTTTCAGGATTCCCAAAGTGCCTAAGACGCAGGCAGCCCCCGAGGCTGCCGGGGCCCCTAAGAATCCATGGACTCGGAAGCAGTCTCCCCAGGCCAGACCTCAAGCGGTCCCTCCTCCCCCCACTGCCGCGACCGTGAGGAGGAAGAAGCGGCCGGCCTGACAGCCTCTCCTCTAGGCGGGAGCGAACCCAGTTTCCCCCTTCATGGGCCGTCCTGCCGCCTCCCAGCTCCGTTCCAGAGCAAGT
Organism: Neolamprologus brichardi; assembly: GCF_056152115.1. Lineage (NCBI taxonomy): Eukaryota > Metazoa > Chordata > Actinopteri > Cichliformes > Cichlidae > Neolamprologus > Neolamprologus brichardi. The sequence goes on along the minus strand of NC_142114.1, from coordinate 22,008,691 downwards.
TCAACGGGACATGTTCCACACAGAGTGCTTAACTCGGGCCGACGTTCCTGTCACCGGACCCGCCAGAGGGAAAGAGAGCCTAAGTTCACAGTATTGTTTCACTGGCACTTATTTCGTGCATTCTGTATTAAAAAAGCCCCGACACGCGCATCCAGGCAGTTTGCCGAGGGCGCTGTCGAGTGTTGCAAAACACATGAAGAAAAAAAAAAAAAAAAATGTTGAAAAACAGAGCAACGTCTGCCATAACGCAGCCTGTGGAGACTCGCGTTTCCACGGCTGTGATGATGCAGATGAGCCCGTCACCTCGCTCGCCTGTGACAGAGGTGACGGGACGCCGAAATGGCGTATGGTTCGCGCTGCGTCCACAAGGGGGCGCCAAAACGCCATCTTCGGTGGAGTGGCCAGTGAGCCCTCTGTCTCTCCACATGAAGAGCTGGGCCACCTGCACTCAGTCAGCATGGGTGCTGAGGACATTGGAATAGGGCTACAGGCTGCAATTCAGTGTCGCTCCACCATATTTCAAAGAAATAGTTTACTCTCGTGCTCTGGGCGAGTATGCCAGTTTTCTCTTGGAGGAAATTTCCACCTTGAGAGACAAAGGAGCTATAAGAGTTGTCCCTCCCGAGGAAATGCACAGCGGGCAGTGGGCCCGCTCATGGAAAAGAGCGCTGGGTGGACTCGCAGGGACTGGACCCTCACCGAGACGGCCACCGTCGCGTGAGAGTCTCTGCAGGCTGTTCACTTGCTCTCCACGAGGGGAAGAGGCCAGGTTTCTTGTCTCTTTCGGGCTGGGGGGCCACCCACGAGGGCAGAACAGTGAATGGGGCCCTCACATGCGCTCCACTCGCATAAACTGTCTGGAACTGCTGGCGGTTCATCTGACGCTAAAACACTTTCTCCCTTGGCTGAGGGGTCATCATGTTTTAGTGAGGTCGGACAATTCCACCGTTGTGGCCTACATCAACAGACAGGGGGGTCTGGGGTCCCCCAAGTTACACACACTGGCACACAGACTGATAGTCTGGAGCAGTGTCCACGTGCTGTCACTGAGAGCAGTTCACGTGCCGGGGATCTTGAACTTTGGAGCAGATCTTCTCTCCAGGGGCAACCCACTGTATGGGGACTGGAAGCTTCACCCAGAGGTGGTGAAGCAGATCTGGCTGCGATTCGGTCAGGCGACCGTGGACGTTTATGCATCCAGGGAGAATGCCTCCCTGTTTTACTCGCTGCATGATCAGAGAGCTCCACTTAGGGTGGATGCTCTCTCACGAGTGGCCGAGAACCCTCCTCTATACTTTCCCCCAGTGACCCTCATCTCTCCAACTTTGGCCAGAGTGAGGGAGAGAAGTCACTATATGATTCTGATAGCCCCGCACTGGCCAGGGAAGTACTGGCTGGCGGAGATTTTTCAGCAGCTGTGCGGCCCACCTTGGCCGTTACCACTACACAGAGACCTCCTGTCTCAGGCACAGGGGGAAATATTCCACCCCCATCCAGAGAGGCTAGCTCTATGGGCTTGGCCCGTGAGTGGTTTAACCTGAACATGAGCACAAGTGGCGTGTGTTTGAAAGCTGGTGCTTAGAATCACAGGCCATCCCTTTTCAGTGCTCTGTGGCTGTGATTCTGTCATTTCTTCAGGCCCTGATTGATAAGGGTAAAGCCTTCTCCACCATCAAGGTGTATTTGGCAGCAATTTCAGCCTGCCATATTGGTTTTGAGGGAAAGACTGTTGGCCAGCATCCCTTAATATGCCGTTTCATGAAGGGTGCACGGCGTAAATTGCCTACGTCTAGGCCATTGGCTCCATCGTGGGACCTTCCCACAGTGTTGGCTGCGCTCTCCTGTTGCCCATTTGAATCCCTGGAACAGGTTGAGTTAAAAATTTCTGTCCTTGAAGACGGCTCTATCAATTGCTTTAGCTTCTGCTAAACGTGTGGGAGAGATCCACGCTCTCTCAGTGCATCAGTCATGCATTCAGTTCTCCTCGGATAATACGAGGGTCAGTATGCGGCTCAACCCTGCCTTTGTCCCGAAGGTTGTCGGCACATGTTCCCCTATAGAACTGCCGGCCTTTTGCCCACCGCCTCTCTCCTCAGAGGAGCAACAGTGGCTGCATACCTTGTGTCCAGTCCGTGCTCTGTGCATTTACACGGACCGAACCCAGAGTGTCAGACAAAGTGACCAGCTGTTCGTGTCCTGGGCTAAACCACATATGGGAAAGCCTGCGTCTAAACAGCGCCTCTCCCATTGGATAGTAGGAGCAATTGCCCTGGCCTATACTAGCAGGGGCCTTCAGCCCCTGCTGGCTTATGTGCGCATTCCACTAGAGGTCTGGCAACCTCATGGGCTCTCTTTAGGGGAGTTTCTATTCAGGAGGTGTGTGCAGCTGCATGCTGGACCTCACCTCATACATTTGCTAGGTTTTACAGGTTAGATGTGACAGAGCCTAACCTAGCACATTCAGTCCTCAGTGCAGGTTCTTCCCGGGTGGGGGCCTCTCCCCTGTGAAGTGCTGTTGGGGACAGTTGTCTTCTTAACAGGCATGTCTGGCAATCCGGGAGTCAGTATTTCTCCCATAGTGAGACACGAAACGAATGCTATGAAAGAGAACTTAAGGTTATGTATATAACCCCGGTTCTCTGAGTAGCATGAGTGAGTGTCTCACCAGACCGCCCTCCTTGCTATGGAAGCGAGGAAGAGGTGGGCTTGTTTTGAATGACATCTGACGCTATGTCAGCCTATTATATAGGGATGCACTGGCCCCTCCTGACATGGGCGTCATCTAGCCAGCCTGTAAGGGCTGGCGTAATGGTATTAGAGCTTCTGATGAGGTCACGCAGGAGGCGTTCCCATAGTGAGACACTCACTCATGCTACTCAGAGAACCAGGGTTATATACATAACCTTAAGTTTTTCTACCCTTTTTTTGTGCCTAAACCTTACAGAGTGAAAATAAGATATCAGCTAGTTAAAAGTAGTAAAGAGGGACCGTTAACACAGTGTGGCCAATATCACTGTGTCCTGTTCATCAAGGACACCTGGTGCTTAACTAGATGCATCTGACAAAACCTCATTTCGTGACACCCTGGAATGAGCACGGGTCCGTCAGAAAACTCGAGGTAAAGCACCATCAGTTATGAAGGAGTCTATGAGGTTATTTCTTACCAGAAAATTTCCAGAGGTTCAGGAAATGTGCCATTATTGCTTGTTTTGATGGAAGCGTCTGCCATCGTCTACTTATTTGATTAAAGTTAAATTATGTACAAATAAACAGTGCAAATTTGAATTACACGGTGGGGAAAAATGGTTATCCACTGTGAAGAGAAGAGAAATGTGCTTCAAGTAGGAGAGAATTAAAAAAAACTATATGTGGTAAATTAAAAGTTTTGTGAGAATGTTTTATTTGTAATTGAAAGGCCTGGCTTTGAATATAAACACTATTTATACTCTATTATTATGTGTTTATGCAGCTATCAAATGTGGCTGGTTAGGTGCCCGAAGCTCTTTTTAAATTAAGTGACTGATGGTATTCTTGGAGGACTGGATCCAGTCCTGTGACTGGAGATGACTCATGTTGTCTTCATTTGACCAGACTAATCTCAGCAGCCGCTAATGATTCACCACCATCGATCAAAGGAGCGACGGGGGCAGTCCTGTGTGTTGCGTTGTCTTTGAGTTCCGTGCTTTCAAGGTTGATTACCCAACAGGAAGGCTCCTTGATGAACGAACGCTCTCTCCGTGAGCGTTAATAAGCAAAAAGAGACTGCTGACCTCATCCTCTGCAGATGTAACCCTATCACACTAAATGGATTTCTGATGGTTCAGATTGTTTCTTTGGAGCACTCCCTGCTGTGGTGTGTGTGTGTCTTTGGGGGGAAAAGATATGAACAGTGGGTGGGTGGTTTGTGTTAAGATGCCGGCATGTGTTTTTGAGATGCCTGTGGGTGGTTTAATTTGTATCTGTACTGGTGCGTGTGTGCACGTTTTCTTTTTTTTTTTCTCTTTATTTATGCTCATGTCACAGTGTGTGTACAGAAAATAAAAAAAAACTCAAGTGTGTTTCATGTGAATTGCAGCTCTCTGCAGCTGGCCCATGCGTACACACCCTAGGGCCAAAGAATTCAAACCGATCTAATGTTTTCATCCCAGGAGTCCTTGAAATCCACAGTGAATGCCCTTGAATGTCCACCATTGAAAGATTTATGATATTTGCTGTGCATTAATCTTCCTATAGATAGTGCTGAATGCCCCCCCATGAGGCACAGCGAGGCATGCGTTTGACCGCTTTCCTGCTTGATAAAGCAGCTAACCACCCTTATGTGATCTCAGTTGTCTTCTTGTCACTCGTAAGGTGCTCTCACAATGTATCGTATGAAATGTCTTTGTTAAGATGATGGCAAGCTCTCATCGAACTTGCCTTTTTTCCCCTTTCCCCTGCAGAAGGTGCCCAACAGCGGGTTTGGGAGAAAGTCACGGACTAAATTTCCCAGGTGACTTTGTTTCCACAGAGCGACCTCTTCTGTCAGCATGGAGGCACGCTGCCTCACTTTTCTTTGGTTTACTTGGTTCTGTGGTGAAATGTGTACACTTTAAAAATGATCTGAAAAAGCAGGATATTATTTGTTTAGCTTTTATGACTCCCTGCAGTAGTAAGCAGCAATTTTCACCAAAACAGCTCGAATCATTTCCAAAAGTTGACAGATGCTTCACTTATGACTCTGCCTTCAGTCACAGCTGTTATCCAAATGCTTTTCTCCAAAGGAGACACTTCATATAAATAAGTTCTTCACTAATCCCTCCAAAGGTTCTCCATATTATAATTACTCTATGTATCTGCGCTCCAAAGTGCAGACTTTCAACGAATTTCTTCTTTAACGAGTCTCCGTATTGTTCACATGAACAATGGGGGTACTTGGAGGATCATATCCCTCCGCGTTCGCCCTGCCTCCTCATCTCCCTCGTGGATCTGATAAGTCTTATCTCACCACTGCCCCTTCTGAAAGAATAGTGCAGCCTTTTGCTTCACAGTTCCTTTGCCTCAGATCCTTTCCTACAAAAAAAGGGGAAAAAAAGAGATTTCCTTCTGGGAAGTCATACCTGCAGGAGAGTGGACTTGTAATGTGGAGCTATCCTCAACCATGGTTGATTAGCAGTACGAAGATCTAGTGTCATACATAATAAAATCTAAGTGTTATCTTGAGGAGACGATGGGGGGGAGAGATTCCCCTGTGGAGCATTTCCTTGCTGTCTCAGCAAAGGTGGAAAATAACAAGCCACAGCTGCTGTAGATAACTGCACCTGTGCAGAATTCACACTTTATTTTCCTGTGTTTTATCTACTCTGTGAGGTTTTTTTGGGGGGGGGGTTTGTAATTATTATGCTTATCAGGTTTATGGAGGAGGCACTGTATTCATCTCACCTCAGCTTGCATGAGCTTTTCTAATATATTCTGCTCTTTGGGGCTTTTGTGGCTCAGCAGGATGTCATTTCATAACAAAATTTGTGGTTTGATCACTCTAACACTAAATTGCTCCCTGTGGTTTGACCAGTACTTAACTTGCTGCTATTATTGCATGCATGTCTAAAGCTCTAATTGCAAACAATGCTAATGCATTTTCTATTCTTTTTCTGTTCTACTTAAACAGCGCTGTTGAGATTTGCTGGTTTAATTTGTACTTTCACCCGTAAGACATTTAACACATTGGCCAGGGATGTGACATCTCCACTTCTCAACCTAGATTATGTCAACGGGGTGTTTCCAGGTGGGAAACTAAACAGTGGAATGTGAAATTGAATTTGGGACTTAAGTTAAAAATGAACCTAAACTAAGGTAAAATCTGCTTAAACTTTTCTTCTTTGTTTGTCTCTGTATCTGAAGGGCCATCTTTAATATTGTTGACTCAAGAAACACTGAGACTGGTTGTGAGCACAGAAGCCCCGCCCACCTGGTGTTTAAACCTTCTGTTCCTGAGGGGCAGCCAATCAGATAAAAGCTTGCTTAAAAGTAGGGGAAACAGTGCTAAAGCTGCTTGTTTTAGACAGTGTATGATCTAAGGAGCTGAACCAAAGCACAATATCTACCAGAATAGGATGCAAACCTATATAAGCAGAAATAATTAAATGAACGTGTATCATTTAGATCTCATAACTCTTTGAATTTTTATGAGATGTTTACCAAAAATACTTATATGCATGAGATGTCAAAACTTTGAAGTGTATATATACTAATTATTGTAGTGTTATTGGAAAAAAAACTGTGTGAAATTACAACACAAAGCCTCAAAGCCAGCTTCTGTTGTTGAACTCAGAAGGAGCGACTAGCTGTTTTCATGTTTTTGTAGACGAGGGCAAGACTTGACTCAGTGGTCGTCCTTGGGTTGATTGACAGAGGAGTAACTGAAGCTTCGGGGTGAAGTCTGTGTTGTGCAGGTTAGGAACCAAGGAGCTCCAGTTAATAACGGGATTGGGTCTGCGGGTGGGCTGTGTAAGCGCGCATGTGTGTTTGCATTGGCGGACATAACTCTCTGAAAAGGTGATTGAAGAAGCAAAGTGATGTGGCTCCTCGGTGTGTTTGTCACGAAGAAAGATGGGGAAGGCCAAGACATGCGTGCAGTGGTTTGCTGTGGAAGAATCAGTGCAGCGATTGAATGACTTAGTGCCATCTCTGCCTATCCCTCTTGAGCTGTAATTGCGATGTTTCTACAGGTCATAAATTGCAGTTTCAGTGCCCGGTGGCTAAGACTAGTGGGGCATGTCTGGTGTCGTGGAGCTGCAACTTTTTCAGGTTTAAATTAAATGCTTATCAGGTTTGATTAAAATGCTTCACTTTGTAATTGATTTGACTTTACTGATTTTCATAGATAGATAGATAGATATATTCTTAAACTCCTACTCATGCTGTGAGCTGCTCTGGATGAACTCATCATGTACTCATTCCAGTACATGATGATCTTGCATTATAAACTCTTGTTTTGACGCATACCTAATTCACACCTTAATGCCATAAGATGCTTAAAAGATTATGTCTTATGATTATATATAATCCATATTATTATATCATAAAGTGCCAGTGTGAATACATTTGAAATGAAAACAATTAAACCATTAACTAATTTTCTTCTTTCTTTTTTTTTAATTGGAAAAGATTTTCCAGTTTACATATTTTCATCCATTGTAATACACTTGGGGTCTATATGATTTTAAGTAATGTGGCCCAATATATTCCCTTTGCTATGACTGAGATATTTTTCATTAATGGTTCTTGAGTTTTTTTGTAACTGTGAAAACTTTTTCCTCACTATTTCTGAAGTTAGCAGGGAGCAAGGAGCTCCTTCACTACAAGCCAGCTTATCTCTAGTTCATTTGTTTGTGTGCAATATGCAGTGCTTAAAGAAACACCAGTTAAGAAGTGTCAGCAGCACAGCCTCCAGAGTCCTGGATAAAGGAGATACTGTGCAGTATCTTGTGCTCTCATACACACAGGATGATGGTGGAAGTCAGAAAAGCATGCAGCAGCTGCGCGCTGGTGTGTAAGAAAAGTCAGAGTTTGGATTTATTTTTGTGTGTTTTTCTTTTTTCAATCCCGCCCCATCCTGCAGCACACTGACGTTGAAGTCAACATACTCTAGCTTCACTTTGTTCAGTCATCTACATGAGCATCAGTGAGCCAGAGGTTCCTTACTTTGTCCCGTCACTACTGCTTGTTTTGTATTTTGTCTGCGGGGTATTTAAATCAGTCTGTGTCTGCTCTCTGCGAGAGGCTGCATATGTATTAGTGGGGCAGCTTAAAAAGAAGCCCTCCCCTACCTGAACGTTGTGCCTTTCTGCTCACAGAGTCCCTCGTCTCATCCTGCGTACACTGTATTCTTCAACTCCTCTCTCTCCTCTTGTGTGTGATCGGTATTCAGCAGTTAGAGGGGAAAGTGTCACAGGTTTCCCCACAGCTTGGTGTGGTTACAAACACAGCACAAGTGGCTCATTTCCTCTGATTTTCCCTGTGGACATTTTGACCATGTCACAACCTTCCTGCAAAAATAATTTACATATAAATGTTTCGGAGAAGTTTTGCAATTGTGCGCACACACACATGAAAGTTTATGTGAGCCTAACAGTAACATCTGCCCTGTTCTTCAATCCGTTTCTGATATCATAACATGTTAATGACCTGATTTAAAGAAAGAAAAAAGGATACCATTACACTAAATTGCCATTCTGATCCCATTTATTTTGGGTTTATGGAGTGAAATGTAATTAAAGAACACAAGAGGGCTGTCCCACAGTGCTGACTGCTGGTTGATCGAGTCACATGAATCCTGCCATGTGACACAAGTTGCAGCTGAAACCACGTCTTTAAATTTGTTCATTATTGTGAGTTATGTTGTCCTATTGGATTATTTTATGTAACATGGACAATGACAGTTACATATTCTCTCTAATGGTAAAACCAAGGCTGCTAAATGTACACATTTGTGACTTAAGTTTTAATGAGTCCTTTCTTAAGAATAGCGGAAATGCAAGTGGATAATGACTTTGCATTAAATGTTCAAATAATAAGAGTCATGAGTAAAAAGGGGGTTTAAGATGCTTTTTAAAGACTAATTTGTCCTCTTGTGGATGTGTCCGTGCATTAAAGACACAGATGTGCATTTTTAGAAAATGTCATTCTTGGAACACAAATCTTCTTGTTCTACTTAAAGTATCACAATTTAACCTCTCACCTCTTCATCTCCTGATTAGTCCCCCGATTTCATCACACAGTTTCTTCGAAGATGGCCGGTCCTTGTCGGGAGTGTATAACCCTCTTGTTCCTCTTGACTTTGAATTAAGTTGGAGTGACTCTGATAATCAGAGGACAATCTGATTTTTCTTGCTGGGCTGATACTAAACCTACAGCCATCACATTTACATTTACATTACATTACCGAATATTTATTCATAGCGTACTGTCACTGTGGGTCCTGAGTGGAATGATAGATGAGCTAATGCATTTTACTGAAAGATGGATGGAGGAGCCGAATCAATGGGATCTTGAGGCTTTTTACTTCGGTCTCTATGGTAATATATTTTCTCTTTTTTTATTGTTTTTGCATCCGGAGCTTCCTTCTTAGCCCAAAGTTGAGGAACTATGGAGAAAAATAATCACTTTCCTTGCCTTTGATTTTTATGATTGACATAAATCCTCGCATACTGGCACACTGGGCATACTTACTGCATATTTGACGAGCATGATCTGTGTCAGTCGGAGCGTCCATGTCCTGTTAGATGAGTAAAGGGCAGCAGCAGGCATGTGTGGGCTTATTGCTCAGACAGGCGTGATGTTCTTTGACGTTTCCTCCCATCACCTCACTGATATGGACTGGGCTAAAAGGGACACAAGCTGTGTTTCCAGGGATCAAGGAAGAGCACAAGCCCTAAGAGGCAAGTAAGACACCAGGAACTGAGGTCCAAGAGGAAGAATCAGGGGTAGATTTGTAATGATGGAGTGGATTTTTTTCTTTGGTTTAAAAAAAAAACAAAGAAGAAGAAAAAGCAAAGTATTTTCAAAATTACATCCAGGAACAGACGGTCCCTTTCTTCTATTTGTGTCCATTTTTTTTTTACTTCATTTGAGAACCATTAATCTTATAATGAGTTTAAAAACCAATGCATTTATTTTCAATGCAATTTAAGCTATAACAGTGACATCGATTTATTGAGTCTTCATAAATTAGCTGTTCTCTGGGAAATACATGCAGACATGAAAATGAGATTAAGGCTGGGATTCTGTCAAATAGAAATAAAAGTTGGAGGATAGATGTCCACATAAAGCCTCATGTTTACCCTCTGACTAAATTGACCTCACTTGAGACCAAAAGCTGTCCCCATCTCTGTAATCTGCTCCTTTTAAACTAATCGGAAAACCACATTCCAAATATACTGCAAAAATTAGACATTATTTTGAAAACCAGTCCTTGCAAACGGGAATATGAATCTGTGTAAAAATGGCGTTTTTGCAACTACCGTGGGGCATCCTGTAAAAATAATTTCCATTAAAAACAGAAGTTTGAATATAAAGTGAATAAACAGAAAAATTCAGGCACCACTTATTGTTTCTTCCTCCTCAGTTTAGTTTTTGCTGTTCAAGGAGAAAGGATTCCCCCCCCCCCCTTTTAACAACCAGGAAAGCCACTCAGGATTTTTCGCCGCTTGTCAGTTTATGTTCGCTCTCCAGGCCATGTAAAGTGGCTTAGGTGACCCTACTGTGATAGAGGTCTTTTTATGCTTTAAGAAATCCTTTCCCTGCTGCCTTTACCAGCCTTAAAGGCTTCACTTACACTCAAAAATACACGTGCTTGCACATATACATTCCACACTTATTGGGCATCAAGTCAAGCTGTTATAGGGCACAGCTGTGACCATCCTAAGCAGTAAATCTGAATTGTGTAGCTGATGCACACATTTGTTTTATGGCTCCTCTGGGACTGTGGAGGAGTGCAGTTTCTGGTCTCTGGATGGTCTGTTTCTAATCCGCCTCAAGATGAGTGGAGGTGTATATGCTTTTATAGGTCATGCATTGCCAACATTGTTACCCCCCTCTGTTTAGCAGGTGTAAATACAGCCCATATGCTACATAAATCTTTATATGCTTACACTATATGTATTGGCACGACATACAATCCAATATCTTATACAATTATCACTATTATACTTTCTCTGCAACTTCAGGCATCCATTTAAAAAATGTTTCAACATTGATTATTTTTAGAAGTCTAAAAGTTGTGTGAGGTAAGTTCTGTCTTCTTCCAATATTTTCCCTTGCAGCTGCACTTTTCTACACACCGCAGCAAATTAACCATGCTTTTATTCTATCGAACACGCCTTTCATTGACTTCTCCTACTCTTTAACAGACCAAGGTCCCCAAAGGCACGTTTTAAACTCGCCTTCCCAACAGTTTTGCTCCTCCTTCCCCTAAATTACACAGGAAATACCCAGGAAGCAGGCAGGTGAGACACCCTCCCCGTTGGCGCAAAGCTTCCTGTCTCTTACATGCTGTTTGGCAGTACATCTCTTTCCGACTCCTTTATCGCCGTCACATTAAATCGCTGCTGAATCAAACACTGTTGTCTTAGCGGGCCATCTTTTTTTATTTTACCGGAGAATTTACAACACTAGCTTTATCCATGAGTGCAAGCAGTTCATTTTAACATGTGGTTTATTGATTCTGCACTTGCTTACAGGGCAGCTCGGTGGCTCTATTTCATTATTTCGTTTTCCAACATTTTAAGCTTCTCTAGCCGTGCAGGTGTAGGTAATTCAATTGGACTTGGTTTCCGCCTGCTTACTCAAACACCTGCTCAGGCGTTAGGGAAATTAGCACCACAATCGTAAAACTGAATTGGCCACTCAATTGACAGTGTGATCTGTGGAGAGCTCGCATGTGGGTGAGAGTGTGTACAGCCTTTGCTGTACCGTGCGTGTGCATGTGTTAAGCACTCTGCAACTCCTTAGCTGAGTTATAGCACGTTAATTGAACCAAAAATGATTTGAAATTAATATGTTTTCTTGGAATACTTTTTTCTTCTTATATCCATATTTCAGTGTACTTTCCTTAATTTGGCAATTTCTTTTCTCTTTTTTCACTCCTGTGGCCTTAATGCCTCAACTATTTGTATTACTGCTGGTTAGTTGTTTCAGAGACCGTTTTAAGCTCCATATTAGTCACATAATCATGCCGCACATCAGCTTTCAGCAGGACTTGGGTTGTGCATAGACTATGAGCAGCTAAATATTCAGTAAACTTCACTCTTTTTCTCAAGTTGGACAAAACTGTTTCTGGGATTTGGATGATTTCCAGGTGGCTTTTGTTCTCAAACATCAGCTTTTTGCCTATTGTAGCCTTTTCTAATCTCTCTATAAAGAAGTGATGCATAAAAGAAAAGTTTAGACAAATAAAAGCAGACAGCTTCTAGCATTAAGAGAAAAAAGAAAGAAATGTGCTAGAAAGGAATAGACATTTGGAGCTTTTCTAACTGTGATAAACACTTTTAAGTTTGGATTCATGAAGTATTCATATTCAAAGTGACTCGGATCCCAGTGGTTTTCTGTTCCTCTCCCTGACTGTCTACTTCTTCTCTTATTTCCTCTTTTGTCCTATTTCTATTAGTGTCTGTCCTCTGCGCTCTCCTCCAGTTTCCCTTGATATACACGTCTTTATCCCCTACTCAGCCTTTCCCTTCCTCTTTTCTTTTTCTTTCTTGTCTGTCTTTTGTCCCAGAGAGTAGGTGATCCTTTGCTTGTAGAAAAAAAAGCATCAAAGATTAGTCATGAGCATCAATAATTGTGCTGTTACATTTTCCTCCTCATGGACACTTTGGGGAAAAATGGGCGAAGGATGACTTCGCACCGTGACAGGGAGGCCGGGATGGGCTTGTTTCAGACCTTTGTCAGTAAGATCAATGTTAACTTCATTTTCCCTCTCTAACAAAAAAGACCTGATGGGAATCTTGATTCTCTGACTTAAAAGAAGGGAGGGGAGAAGGAAAGGAGCAGCTTCAGCTGGAGGTTAAAACTGGCTTCAGATGTTGCTGTTATGAGTCTTTTTACTGTCTGAAAAAAGTTTTGGGTGGAAATAAGATTAAGCCTTTCTTATGCTATTTCCAGGATGCTGCAGTGCAAACTATAGGATAATTACTATATATGCGTAGTAAACTAAATTGCAACAAATTTAGTAACATAGATTAACAGCAGTGAATGAGGGGATTTTTTTTAAGTTCTCTTTGTGTTGCCTGCAAGTCTAAACTAATGCTGCACTAGGGAAAACACAGAAAAAATACAGTCTGCTCTGTTTGCAATGCAATGGGGTGAAGTTGGCAATTAAATGGACTGCAGTGGTGATTATATATTCTGATTAACTGTTGTAAATTGGTCATACTCACAAAACTGTTGCTGTCTTTTGTATATTTGTTGCTGTACGCATACAGGAATTCACATAAACTTGTATATAAAGTCCACATAGAATCATATAGAAAATTCCTCCAAAGATGGATGTAATTGCTGCAGAATGGCAATTTAATGCAAAATGAAATAAAGATAAAAAGATCAAAGCCAGAAAGTAATCAACCTAAATTATTTCAATTTTTTTTTTCTTTCAATAGGTTTTCACTGTGAAAACTAGGACTTTGTCATAAGTTCTATCCATATGTCTTGATGCAGGCTTCATCATTCAGGTAAAGAAGTTCCAGAATAGGAATAGGGATTAAAATCGATTTTAGCTTGAATAAAGGGATATCAATTCCTAAAATCCTGAATTTTAAATCGGAATCAGAAATACTTTATTACTCCCGAAGGAAATTATGGGTTACAGCAGGCAGCATGCTGGTTGGCGCATGCTCACTCACAAAGGAACCCAAAGGAATAGAAATGTGGTTTGTCATAAACCCCAGACTCTCAGGTTAAAGCTTTCATTTCAACAACCACCAAACAGCTAAAAGAGCAAATGAGCAGGTAAACAGATTCCACACAAAGATGTAAACACAAAGTGCGGACCCACCGCATCGGAATCAGTGAGATGTCGGCTTTCTCACCCGACGGCATGTACCCTATTCCAGACCGTTGATTTGATTCATCTGGATGTAGCGTTTTTAGCAGGAGAAATGTTTTGTCACTCATCAAAGTGATTTCTTGCTGCTGAAACGAGCACCGTTGACTAGCACTAAGAATTTCTAGGCATATCCATTTGGTGGAGGACGTCTGTGTTGATGGCCTTAGGTTCTCATCTTTTGTTTTTTGCAGATGATGTCGATCTGTTTGCTTCATCAGGTGGTGCCGTCCCGCTCGCACTGCAGTGGTTTGCAACAGTCTGTAGCAGTCAGAATGAGAATTGAGAACTCTGAGGCCGAGGTCACGATTCTCAGCTGGAAACGGAGCGAGTGCCCACTCCCAGTCGGTAGTGTCGACGGTAGAGGAATGATTTTTGCACTGTTCCGTAGATGAAAAAGAAAGCCTGGGTGAGCTTCAAGATCGGTGATTCAAATTTCAAATGCTTGTCCAAAATAATACCAAGGTTCTTAGAAGATTTGATTTTGCCAGCGAGGGGATAATGATTGACCTCCTTAGAAAAGTTTTAGGGCTGAACACAAGAACATTAGTTGTTCCATTAGGATATGAATACTGGTTGGTTTGTGTGTCTCTTGGAAAAATGTAAGAAGAGGTAAGGTAGCAGAATCCAAACAAACAGAATTTAGGCATACAGGGATGACTGAAGGGCCACAGGCGGTGGTGTAACTTGGGTTAGCAATAAGCTGTTTTGTCATTGTGCAACATCGAAGTGTGGCTTACAAAGAAAAACAGTGGTCAAGATCTGTTTCCTGTGATACATTTTTTTAGGAGGATGGGGTCCAGCAGTGAAAGTGAATAGTTAAAGAAAACTGTAAAATTGATATGTTGTTGCAAAAGAGGCAATAGAGGTTTAAAGCTTTTCAGCAATACTGACATAAACCTGCGCTAGTCCTTCAGGCTAACACCACATATTGACCAGCTCTGGACGTGCCGAGGTCACGTCCTGGATTTTTACTTCTGATCGATGTTTTGTGGTTTTATAAAAAAGAAAAAAGGGGAAAAGAAATCAGTTTATCAGTTTGGAGCGGTGTATTCAGTAGGTTTGGATTCAGCGATTGATCAACGTGACTGCTGCGGGATCACAGGAATATTTTTGAATTCTGCTGAGCACTGAGAGTATCTGTGTGTGTATTAATGGCTTGCTTTGTCATCGTATTTGTTTTTGCCATCCTGCTGTCAGTTTTAGACTGATTTTAAGACATTTTTATTGTTTATATCTTCCACCATTCCTGCCCGTAGTCGGATAATTCCAATCCTCATGTATCATTTCTGTCGCATACAGTCTCTGCATGAGACGAGAGACATGACAGACTACATATTTATCAGGCTCTTATTTACAGTCTCTGATAAACTGTGCTGCTTTAGCGTCGGCTACCTGCAGGTTTCAGCGCCTCACCCAGCCTGTGAGTAAATAACGCGAGTGAAGACGCAGACACCTACCCCGAACCTCTGCTGAGTTGATTAATAACAAATGCTCCCCCTGCCTTTCTGTCAATAGATTTTCTTCTTACATTTCCAGTCAGAATTGTTCTTTCTTTCCCTTCCTTTTTCTCCCTGTGTTTCCTTCTTTTTGGACACACACATGCAGGGAGGCATTCCCACATACAAACACATAGATACACACTAAAGTAATAAATAAAAGCCCCAGGGTATGATTACAAAAGAAGGAGAGAGGAAAAAGGGGTGTAATATGAGCCTTTCTGGGACTTATCAGCATTTTGCAGAGACACAGACACCAGAGAGACAAAAAAGCATTTGAATCCCAGCACAATGTGCAGGGCTGCATGCACTTGCCGCATATCAGAATCAACAGTATCTAATGACAAAAGAAGCTAGTTGGTGCTGAAAAGTGTCTCACTGAGCACAGTACTCTCAAGGCTTAAATGGCCATAAAAAAAGTCCAGAGTGAAGTCACTCACACAAACGACAGTTGGAAAGTTCCAGGTGTCTGCTGTGGACTTTTATATTGACAAATATTAGCAAAACAAATCAAAATTTATTCTGTTTTTCTAATACTGTATCACTTCCCAAGCCCATCAGTCAAACCAAAATGGGAGAGAGAGCTGAGGTAAAAATGGATTGAAAAGAGGCACATAGGAAAAAAACAAATAAAGAGAATAACAGACGAGATGGCTAAAGCAAGGACGAGACAATGGAAAAACAAGCAAAAGGACCAAAAAGCAATAAAAATAAAAAGAATCAAGAGGCGGAGGAGTAATTTTGCACAAAACATCCAAGGCGGCCGTTTTGGTTCGTTTGACTTTCTCTCCTCCATCTCAGTGGATCATCTGTAATGGCCATTCTCTGAAAAGCAAGCAGCTGCACGGACTCTAACTCATTTTCTCCTGCTCCCACGACACATTTTAGGGGGTAAAATGGATTGGAACTCAAGTGCAGAAAGCTTCTTTGAGACACACAACTGCTTTAACACCACGTTCCCAGACTGTGCTGGTTGGAAAAACTCGGGAGACGGACAACTTCCAAATGTGGAAGAAACTCTCTCTGTTCTAGCTAAGCATAAAGACTAGGCTGATTTTTAGCTGAGATTCATGCAAAAAGAAAAATGTGTAAAAACTTAAATCACATTAACTGCACCGAGGCCGTTTCCTTTTTGAGCGAGAACTTGCCTTGTTCGACAAGCTTTAATCCAAGGTCCTTACTTTGCCATGGCTGAATATAGTCCCTGGGTTCTTTTAATGGGAACAGAGCTGCCTTATACACACAGAGGCTTTTCATATTTAACATCAATCCATCTTTTCTGAAAGATTATGGCACCATAGGTTCTGTACCTGCACCTGACTCAACTGTTTCTATTTACTCGATGTTGAGCTGCATAAAGAGCCTCCCCTCCAGGTAATAAGTAGACAGAAGTTGGGTATGAGTTCCACAGCAGGATGCCTCTGAGCTTGTTATTAGGTCTATTTTGAGTGACTTCTTAAGCTTTAGCATTAAAACTAACTAAAAAAAACCACTGACCTTCTTTGAGACTGCTCAAAGACTCCAGAAGGCTTTTGTTCTGGTTGCTTTTCAAACGTCGCCCCCTCATCAGTTGAGGGTTGAAACACCTGAAAGAGACGTTGCGTATGATTGCATAGTGGTTATCAACAGACTTCCCTCTATGCTGGAAGGAAAGAAAACCCTAATAGAAGAGTTGCTTTCTCTCTGCTGGTTGCATTTGTCTGGAGGGGGTGGTAACTTTTGACTTGAATCCTTTAATCATCTGGACTTGAGAAGAAGTTTTTTGTTTTCCTATAGGCACTAGTACCAGCTGATATTTTTATTTATTTATTTTATGGTTAAAATTTTTGGTTGTGCTTGTTTCATACTGGTTTAATTTTGACACTACAGACCTACTCATATTCGCCATTTCCCATCTTTGCTTAACCTCTTTTTATGATAGCGTGTCCCTTTAGATCATCAGTAGTGACTGCTCAGATTTTTCAAGCCTGACCTTTTATGGACTCCACGTCTGTCTTCACCCTGTTCCTCTCCTCAGGTGTTCAGCCTTTGCCTCTCATACCTCTGAATTGACACCATCCGTGTACACTTGTTTACTCACCCTCCATCTTCAAACAGAGCCATATCAAGAGATGGCGCCGAACGCACTGCTGCACTCGAGAATCAGGCAGCACTTGTATCCCACAACCTTTGTCACCCCATCTCTCAACACCATCTTCCTCTGTGACTTCTACAGCTGTGTAATAGTTGTTATCTGAGAGGCCAGGAAGTGATACGATTAGTGTTTCTTGAGGTGCGGATTTCACACTAAGGAAGAAAGACTAATCCTATGGTTTCACATCTGTGTTTACAGTATATTATATTACAGGGTCACCTTCAGTTGATGGTATATCCTCCCTCCTTTTTAACTGTTAATATTTGCGTAGTTTTCCGCCTGAACTGCTTGTAGCCTCTGGCTCTGAACTCTCTGCTCTCTGCTCTTATAGCCCTGGACATCATGTTGCATAACATTAAAGAATAGTAAGACCTGGCTCGTTAATGCATTTGGAGTGGATCAATATCTTGGCACACAAGTGTTTCCGTCATACCAATAACATGGCCTTTAGCCTGCAGCTTTAGAGCGCTTCAAAATGTCTGAGTGAGTTCTTGACCTTTTCTGTACAGACACTATAATGTCTCGCGGTCTAAATCTTTTATTCCCCCTCCAGGCTTGGGTTATAAGAAAATATAGCCTGGATGAAAGTAGTCAGTAATGCCTTCGTCTGTGGCTTTACAGGGCCTTAATGCTTTTACATTAAACCATTGATGCAATTTGCAGTCATGTCACAGCATGCTGTTTTGGTTAACACACGAGACACAGACTGTAAATAAAGATGAAACTGAAACATTTCTCAAGTATCCAGGATTTGGATTATTTTCCATAGTTTGTGTTTGTGTCTGTTCTTTTTAAAAATAAAATAATAATCAGTGTATTTTTTTTAATGATTAAAAAAATCAATTAATATTCATCCATTATCTGCTACTAGTCCAGGTCACGTTATATAATCTTGTATATATTGTCATGAAATGTTGAGGCAGCAGTCTTAATCCCACAGAGCTCAAAGCGCTCAGCTTTTTCTATGATTGGTGGAAAAATGCAAGTCAATACGAACAAACCTTACCAGTTTGAATCGCAGAAAAAAAATACAGATTTTGACACAACCAGTTCTGTTTTGAATCCCTATAAAAGACCTTTTATCTCTCTTCCTTATTTTGTATTGGAAACCTATAATAAAAACATA
Source organism: Neolamprologus brichardi (assembly GCF_056152115.1). Lineage (NCBI taxonomy): Eukaryota > Metazoa > Chordata > Actinopteri > Cichliformes > Cichlidae > Neolamprologus > Neolamprologus brichardi. The sequence goes on along the minus strand of NC_142114.1, from coordinate 21,990,356 downwards.
AGAGACAAATTTTACTTCTCACCTATAGACGGCACAAAAAAAGAAAGAAAAGAAAAACTGAATCAGCATCAGATGTATCGGCCAGACAATCGGATGCCCGCGCCTTTGAGTGTTCGTCTAACTGGATATGGATCAAGCCACTTTTGGAAGGGTTAATAATCACTATACTGGGACTCAATTCATCTATAATCTGAAGAGAATTTTCAGTGTTGGCCAAGGCAAGCTGAATCAGGCTGCTCATGTTAAAAACTGGCACATAATAAAAGCTAAATGTATTGACATTCAATAGTGGATTTGAAAGGATTTGGATATGATAAAATCCTAAGAACAATTTTAAGATGCAGGCAATGATTCACGGCTCTGGAAAGATGCTAGATGGTTTTGCATGTGATTTATTTCTCTTTATGTCATTTTGCTATGGTCATTAGCATGCAAAGTAACAGCTTTGTACTGTAGTGTATATTACAACCTCATAAATTATTATTATCGCTCCTTAAGTGAAGACCTGTTACAGATACAGTCAGCAACAGTTGCTCTGATTTTAAGCTAAATCTCAAGTAACATATTCAATGAATATTTATCCGTCTATCGCTGGATGTCAGCAGGCCGGACGTCACTCTGTGCTGCTGAAAAATTCCAAAGAGAAGTACTGACGTGTTAATATAGTCATGATCCGCTCAAAGGCTTAGGCTCCCATTGTTTTTAATTGAAGATGATATTTGGGGGATTTACTGGATGTGGGTGTAAGCAGTGAGATGCTCTGCTGTGTGTGAATGTGCCAGAGGATAAGGAAGTGGAGGGTTTATTGTCTGAGCATTGAAATTGGGTTTTTTTTTTCTGCGTTGGGATTTCATTAAAGTGAGAGAATAGGGCTGTCAAACAGTTCTAGCAAGGTGACTGATGTCTCCTCGCTACCTCAAAGGCAAAGAAACAGAATATATAACGTTCTTCAGCCTGCGTTCGTAGCATACCGAAAATACTTATTGCATTTTGAATTACTGGTGACTGAAAGTGATGATAAATTAAAGAAGGATTCCTCAAAAGAGGTTTTTCTGCTTATCTATACATGTGGCATGCAAGTTGAGTTACTGAATTAAAAGTTAGGAGGTCTGTCTTGTCATGCTAATGGAGGCTGAGCATTGCAATTTTATCCGTTTAACTAAGTGCTTCCTTTATGATCGATGATTTGCTTAAGGGGCAGTTGGGTATTTCTGTTTGTACTCAGAAAATGATCATCCGACAGATGTTTTGGAGAAAATATTATGCAGAAGTAAATGATCTCATTTCTCATCAGGTTTATGTGGTGGACTTGTACCATATTAATCCAGTAAAGCCACAGCGCAAACTTCTGAGTGCATATTGAGTCCTATCAGCACAAATGTAATCAATAATATTGGTTTCATTGATCTTTTCTGAGGAAATACATTTTTTTTTAATCAGGATATATGCAAACTAATTCACTACTATCAGCATTTGGTACCCAAATATTTTTTTTTCTTTCCTGAGAAGTCACAGTTTTAAGATGCAGCGGTGAAGCCGATATCCTCATGACATCCGAGTTCAAAGTCGTGCTTCTGTGTTTGAAGAATCGTATGGGGAAAGGAGTGTATTTCAAAGCCGCCTGCATATAGTAATGGGTCTATATAATGTTCACACATTGTGAAGAGCCATTAGTGAATGCATTTGTGAACATTTCTTTCAGCTTGTTACCCGGACGCACACTTGTGACACGTTGTTAATGGTTTGCTCTGTGAGTAAATTTGTGCCACTTTTGCAGCTGCTGCAAAATGTAGCAATTAAAAGTAAAATGTGTGCGGCTCAAAGTTTTCTGTGAAAGATTTCCATGGTGCAAGTTTGTGTTTTATGGAGCTGTGTGACATCCACTAGCTAGATCACATTGTCTACATTTTATGGTCTCTGGATCACTATAAGCGTGGAGCAAATCCAGTGCCACAAACTATCACGATGGTCAACCCAGCAGAAAATGATCTGTACTGCCTGACCATCATCACCACTCCCAGTTATTTTGAAGCAAAGGACAGAATTTTTGGCTGCTCAGTGAAGTCCATGTTATAACAATCTGACACACGCTTCACTCTGACAGACTTTTTAGTCTGGGGCGATCGTGGCTCAAGAGTTGGCAGTTCGTCTTGTAATCGGAAGGATGCCGGTTCGAGCCCCGGATCGGACAGTCTCGGTCATTGTGTCCTTGGGCAAGACACTTCACCCGTTGCCAACTCATGGTGGTCAGAGGGCCCGGTGGCACCAGTGTCCGGCAGCCTCGCCTCTGTTAGTGCGTCCCAGGGTGGCTGTGGCTACAATGTAGCTCGCCATCACCAGTGTGTGAATGTGTGGATGACTGAATGTAGTGTAAAGCGCTTTGGGGTCCATAGGGACGAAGTAAAAGCGCTATACAAATACAGACCATGTACCATTTTAGTGATTGCAAAACCTACACTACATATCCAGCTGAAATAATATCTGCATTTCAGCTGGATATTATTAACAGTCTCACTTTTAAAATGCTATACATCCCAAAGTTTGTGGCCTCATTTCAAGATTTCTACGGCAGGACATGGACAATTTGTTTCAAAATCACGATCCACATAAGAAACAAGTCCAAGCGGTTCCAGATTGAACACTATCCCCAGGCAGCTGACTCAAATAATCAATATGTCGGAGAAAAATTACTTCTGTAGGTCCTTCTTTCACTTCTGCTTTCCGCTGTTCCTCTACCTTTTACCTTACTCTTTCTAATAATACTGTAAAAGCTCTGTAATGGTTTATATTTACTTTCACCAACCCATCATTTTCTGTAGCATCCCTGCAATTTCATCACTGGCTTGTTTCTGAGGAGAGAGCTGCTGTCAGCAAGAAGTGTAAAAGTGGATGATAGTCAGTCAGTTAGGGTTTTCTGAGGGATTTGGGGGCATGAGGTACTTCTTTGGAAAAGTTTCTGTTACTCCACTAAGTTTAGAAACCCCTTTGCTCTCCACTTGTTCAGATTCCATCAGCTTCTCTGGCAAGGTCTATTGATTGGGCTGGCTCAGTGATCCACAGTAACTGAAAGGAAGGAAAACGGTTTGACTGGAGGCTCCTGTGCAAACAAACATGACTTTGGAAAGTAGGGCTCTGAATGCATAAAGAAAGAGCAGCTCCTTGAACACAAGCTTTAATCCAGTGTTTCAACAATGTTGCGTACTCTAAACAATGAGTGCCACTGAAGCTCTGAGTCGAGAGATGTTTATCTAATAGCGAATGTAACGTTTGCATCGAATTGTTGTAAAGCAAATGACTAATTATGCGTTGTTTTCTCTTTGGGCTTGTAATTATGTTCGGAAAGTAGGCTTGGTAAGCCACGAGCAACACTGCGAGATGTGCAGGAGGCTTAACAAATAGTCTGATATTCATTCTCCCTCTAGCTAAGGTTTTCGTTTCCACTTCATCTCTAGCTAAAGCTGATAAACCAGCTAGTCACCAACCCCGTTCATCTGGTGCCTGGCAGGCAGCGTTATTGGTGAAACTGCTGTGGTGAAAGCAAAGAGAGTGAGTAGCAACAATTAAGCTCCGATATGTTCCTGTGAGCTGTGGGAACTGCAGACTCTTAAGCTTTAGTTCCTGTGATGGTCATTAGATGCTGGCCTGGAAAAGCACACTTTAACTGTTCTGCAGTGCTTGAAACAACCCAAACTTCTCTGTGTATGCTACGTGTTTATACTAGTTGCAGTGGCTAACAAGAGAAATGATGTTGAGCCTTGCTTTGGTGCCTCTGCCTGAACAGTTTTACACACATTGTGCTCAGTTTTGCATCGTATTGCTGCAGTGACTGACCTATATAGAATATCCCACCTGGAGTCACCTCAGAAACAGGTCAGTGATTTTACAGATACTATGTCCTTTTTTTTTTTTTTTTAGTCTGGGTTTTGTCTACATAAAATATTTCTAATTTCTATTTCTGCAGGTGTGCATCTGCCAGTTTTAATCCTTTGCAGCAATTCAGTGCAATTCAATTCAGGTTTATTTGTATGGTGCAAAATCACTTTATAACTGGCACGTCAAGAGGTTTTATAGAACAAGGTAAAGACCCTGCAGTATTTTAAAGAATACATAGAGAGACAGCATTATGTGGTTAGGCTTCAATTCTAACTTTGTTGCCTTTATGACTGTTGGGGGGTTGCTTTTGCCCTCTATAACTTCTAAAGCTGATATAGACTGCCAGGAGTCGTTTCAGGGCTCATACAAGATTTAGCCTTTTATTTGAGCTTGAAGCTGAAATTGAATCTAGTTTTTAAGCCTTATTTATATCTTTTTTCCAACTCTGCTGTCATATTTCCCTTTATAGAAAATAAGTAGACTCTACTGGGGCTATTTTAGCACATTAACAGTTCAGGTTTACTTCCCCAACAATTCAACACCAGAGTCCAGACACTTTAATAGGGTCCTTGTGGCACTTCTCTCTTTTCTGGCATGAATCTTTTATGGTGCACCGAAACTCTCAATCCACTAGTGGTGGACGCTCAGGAGACAGTTTGGCACACGCTGAGGATCTCTCCTAATGATCCGTGCTGGAGAGAGCGGTGTGGACACCTGCCAAAGAAAGAGGGATACATTTTTATTTATTTATTTTTTTTTTATTTTTTTATTTTTTTGTGGTAGCTGGCCTGATGAATTTCACATCAGACAAAAATCCTGAATGATTATTTTCTGGTTAGTATCTAAAAAAGCAGATCTAAAGCTTGGAGCTTGAATCCAGGTGTCCCCATCAGTTGTAACACTTGCATGCTTAAATAATGTTCCTTGCAGCTGGGTGTAAGTGTCTCTGAGTGTACCAATTGATGCTAATTACAAACACTATGTGGACACATTCTAATCAGAAATCTGTTTTGGCTTTACAGTTATTTAACATTCAGTATTTTGTAGCTTATCTGGGAAAAAAAATAATACAGCTCTAACTTTTAAGAAAAAAAAAAAGAAAAAAAAAAAAAGCTTATACTCTGAAGCATCTGTTCTGCTCCGCTTGCAGTATTATCCCCCAATTTAAACAATATCTGTAATGGGGATGGTTGGCTGATGTTGATCCCAGACATTCATTAATTCCACGCATGAATGATCTACAGCTCAGTTCTTCCTGGTTGTCCGACTGTGGCTCTCGTTTTGGGACTTGCTCGTAATTGACCAGAGTGTTGTGCTGACTCAGGGTGGCCTCACTGGCCTTCAGAGACCAAGAAGGCTGCGTCACCGCTCACAATAAATGTGGATTTAATAGGCAGGAAATGGCTCTGCTCCAGAGCAGGTCTAATACGAGATGGAAAGGTATTCACGTTTAGGTGGGAGGTTTAAGGCAGAAACAATGGGAGGAAGCTGATTCTGTGTTTTTCCTGCCAAAGGTGCAGCTGGTTTCAGGTGATGACACAGCACCTCGTTAACGCAGCAGTGACTCGAGGCTATCATGCCAGGGTGCCGGGGTGATTTATTATCCGTTTTCCAATGAAAGCCTCCTCAGATTAGAGGGATGCCTCGCTTGTGGAACCAAATATAACAACTGCATTACAAAACAGGCAGGTTGGGAAAAGTGTCAAGAGCATTTTGAGGCGCGCTTCATGTTTATTTATGAGAGCAGGCTCTTGTCCGTGTAGTCTGAAATAATCCAAGTTGTTTATCTGAGAAAGCGATAAACAAGTCAACATGATTTGTGTATTTTTTTTCCCCCCACAAAAGGAATACACAGAGCATACAGGTATACGGGGAGTTGGCAGTTTCACTAAAACAGTATAGAAGCATACCACTGGCTCGTTTACTGTATAATCGACCTGTGAACATCAAAATACTGGTCCTTCTGTAACCGTTACCTGCTATTGTTTTGCATGCATTTTTCTGCCTTTACTATAGTTTCTTATGCCAGGTCATTGCTGGATATGCACTGTAGTACAATGAAAAAAAATCTCATTACAGAGGGGGACCAGATCGGCCGATAGTACAGCATATAGACTGAACCACATACTGCTATTTTAGATTTACTCAAACGTAACAAAAATACAAGTCATGTAGCTCTATGTCTCCTTCTTTCCCGGATAAAGCTCTCTCTGTCTGTGTCATGGATGAAGCTGTGGGGACCATTAATCTGAAAGTGACCTTTATGTGAATGACAGAATGACGTTACAGATTGATGAAGCCATAAATGTCTGAAAAAATGGGCTTTAGTTGCTTTGAGGACTTAATTGAGCTTAAAATCAGGCTGATGAAATTTCATAATTTTATAGTATGTGGGGGAAAAAAACAAATATGGATGACATGTGACACATGAATCTGAGGTAACATCTTTTTCATGTATTTTTCGGGGGGTGTAAGATATTTCTCAAACGTTTTCTTAATCCCCACAGCACTGCTATAGATGGTGGTGATGTCATGGTGTGCAAGAACCGTTTCTGTCCCCATAAATGAAGACCTGCTCTAAATAGTTGTCTAGAATAAACTACAAGCCGCTTATCATTGTATATCCCTTGGCTCTGGGCCATTGAATCAAAGCTCAGTTGTTTACAGTCAACCAATAAGGTTATCTTCAGCTTAAATGTTATTTAATAATCGTTCTATATCTATTTTTTTGGTCATCCTTGTTTATAAAGTAATAACACTATAATGATAACACCCAAAAATAGTTATTATTATTAACCAATTGTCATGTTTTCTTTTCTACTAATGTACAGATGTTACACTCTTTATGCTAAACGTTTATGTGCTAATAATGATGCTGTAATAACTACTACAGATACTGATTAATAAGACTGAAGAGACACGTTTTTGGTTTTGGTAAACTGATCAGACATTTAGAATGAAATTAGTCCAAATGCTGTGATAGGACTCCGGCTGTGTAACAAAAGGTTTCACTGTGACAGCTCCTGACTGATTTGTGTCTGTGATTGTTACAAATAATTACTAAAAATAACATCATTATGTGCAACTCCGCAACATGAAGCCATAACCCTTATTATGTTACCTGAAATTATTCCATAACGGTGGGTTATGAGCTCTTCTTCTGGTGGGTGAGTTATGCCTGCTTTGTGTTTGGAGATGATGTTCATAGCTGTGATGAATCTTGTAACATCCGGTGTTTTTGAGAGGAGGACAGAAATAAAAGGCAGTCTGTCTTCTTTAGATGTTGTAAAATCCAATCGGTAAGATAAACACATGCATAAAAGCCTGCATGTTGTAGCCAGTGCAGCAGTTGGTTGCCAGTATTGGGGTGCGGTGCCAAGTGAGCGCAGCTTGTTCCAGTCTGACAGAGTGGACTAAAAAAATTCAGTTACTTATTATTTTTCCTTGCTCAATAAGAGCAGAGACACTATGTTGATAAAAAATATTGAGCCTTTTAATTTTTGAAATTACATGTTTTCAGTCCCATTAAGTATAACGAAATGTGATATATGAATACAGTTGCTGTTGCCACAGGTGTATAAAATCAGGCACCTAGCCAGGCGGCCTGCCTTTACAAACATTTGTGAAATAATGGGTCGTTGGAAAGAGCTCGCTGGATACGAGTGTGGTGCTGTAATGGGATGCCACTATTGCAGCAAATCAGTTTGTGAAGCTTTTTCCCTTCTAGATATTCCACAATCAACTGTAAGTGGTCTTATTGCAACATGGAACGATTTAGAAACCACAGCACCTCAGCCACAAAGCAGTACAGCGCATAAAGTTAGAGAGGTTGCAGAGTGCTGTGCTCTGCTCACTGCTGCAGATTCACAGACCTCTGCTGGCTTCAATATCAGCACAAAAAGGGATCTTCACACCTGTAACATCTACACAACCTCTACAGAGAAAATATCCATCAATCCATCCATTTTCATCCATTTATTCAGCCCAAGCAGAGAAGCCCAGACATCCCTCTCCCCAGCCACCTCCTCCAGCTTATCCGGGGGAACAACAAGGCATTCCCAGGCCAGCCGAGAGATGTAATCTCTCCAGCGTGTCCTGGGTCTGCCCCGGGACCTCCTCCTGGTGGGACATGCCCGGAAAACCTTGCCCAGGAGGCATCCTTGTCAGATGCCCGAACCACCTCAACTGGCTCCTTTTGATGTGGAGGAGCAGCGGCTCTACTCTGAGCCCCTCCCGAAGGGCCGAACTTCTCACCCTATCTCTAAGGGAGAGGCCAGCCACCCTTCGGAGGAAGCCCATTTCCACCGCTTGTATTAGCTATCTCGTTCTTTCGGTCGCTACCCACAGCTCGTGACCATAGGTGAGGGTAGGGGCATAGATTGACCGGTAAATTGAGAGCTTCGCTTTTACACTCAGCTCTCTCTTCACCACAACAGACCGGTACAGCGTCCGCATCGCCGGAGCACCAATCCATCTGTCGATCTCCCGCTCCCTTCTCCCATCACTCGTGAACAAGACTCCGAGATACTTGAACTCCTCCACTTGGGGCAGGAACTCGTCCCTGACCCGGAGTGGGCACTCCACCTTTTTCCATCTGAGGATCATGGCCTCAGATTTGGAGGTGCTGATTCTCATTCCCACAGCTTCAGACTCGGCTGCAAATCGTTCCAAGGTGAGCTGAGAAAATAACAAAATGATAAGAGGAGCATATATTTTGTAAATGTTGTAAATTATTCAATCGGTGCGTCGATTTGTTACAACTTACTCTCTTTAGCAACTGTGACCACATAATTACCTCTGGGATTAATAAAGTGTCCTGATTCATGACATGACATGGTCTCAGGCACAAAGAAGCCCCGCCCACATGCCAATCTGTGTGCCGTGAGCATCCAATGAAACGTAAGTTGGCTCAAAATGAAGGAGTAAAGAGCTTAAACATCTTGTTTCAGACAGTGGTTGAACTGAGCGGTTGCAAAAGACCCAGTTTTAGATAAATAAGGGTTACTTTGAACAGTGAATCAAATATGGAATGGGAAATGAGAAATGAGTCCCTCTCAACTTCAAACCAAAGACTATAACATAGTGGAACATATTCATAAGTGCCTAACAGAGAAAACACAGAGCATTATGTCATCCTGTGGTTCTTATGCAACACCAAACAGTGGAAGCAGCAGATGGACGCCATCGACTCTAAATTATGACCAGTTGTTAGGGGAAAACTGCAGATTTATATTGTTTGGGAATAACCATATGGGAACCCCCTCTTGCTGAGTAATTGAATTGTGTTTGCATTTGCTGTGGAATGCCGTGGGTCACATTATTAAAATATATGCTCAGCCCCTACCGTTCAGAGGACTTATCACTTCATCAAAACTTCCGATTCAGACCTACCCCTCTGGCACACTCTCGTTATACGGTCTCTTTCATTGTAGCAGTGGTTTTGCTTCAGAAGCTGCTTTTTTCTTCTACTTGTTCTTCTTCTTCTTTTTTCCCGTCAGAGAAACCTCAGCTCAGATTGTCTCTGCCAGATGCTTACTCTAAATCATCTTTTGAAGTTCTAACCATGGATATAAAATGGCCCGTAAAAACACTTTTGTGGCTGCCAGTTATTGTATGTCCAAATATAACGAAATGGTTTGAACTCACAAAAAGTGACCAACCAGCTGTCGGCTTTAGATCCTCAACCTCTTGCTAACAACAACCCATTGAAGTCCCTTTTCCACTTGTTCTTTCATGACTTCTCACACATGACTCACAGATTTGCATATCAGCCCCCTCTTAGTCACCGGCAGTGTGCGATTATGCACCTTCTGATACATTCTGTTTGTACATTAATATAAGCAGCAGATGTGGGTTGAACAGATGCAGGAACCCCAAAGCGTATCGTCCTTTGAGCGTACAAAAAGCACATCTACACATTCAGCAAAATTGTTCTAAATGATATAACCAGCCATTCATCTTTTGTGTGAAGCTGATGCATAACTGTTCAGTTTATACGGATTACACCACTAACAGAGTCTGATATACACCTCGAGATGACAAATGTTTTGTCTTTTGTATTTTGCAACCTTAAAAATGTAATTTTTCATTAAAATTCATGTCAAGCTTTTTATGGATTTATCCCTAAAACGACTCACTTCTTTTAATCTTGCAAATGTTTAAGATCCAGCTTCATTCCATTCCCCATTTTTGTGGCTTTAGATATCCTTGCTATTGCTCTGATTCATGCTGATCAGTTTGGGGTCCCTGCATTCTAGGATTTTACTGACTTAACTGTACACTCCTGTAGTGTAAGGGAGATTCATGAGCAACTCTATAAAACCACATCTGGATATCCACTATGTTTTTATAGTCAAGTTGGTTGGAATCCTCTGGGCTGACATTAACTAGATTTAATTTCTTTTTAGCCAAAAAACAGTATTGCATTTTAAAAAAATGTAGCAGGAAGGGAAATGAATACTTGGATATGATCTGGATCACATATACCCATCTCGGCCATGTGATCAGCAATATATCACCATGTGACCAGCTTTTGACCTACGGTCCTGGTTTGTTTTAATCACTGGCCCGCTCGTGGATCGCCTCTCCCAACAACGAGCCAATTAGTTCAACCAAAGAACAGTCGGAGCGCTGTCAGATCACGTCTGTGTCTTCTCTGTGTGCCCCTGGAAATGGATCATTCATCCATTTGCCCTCTTGAACAAGCAGCTTTGGGGGTAGCATGCTGGGCTGCTGCTGCAGCAAATATTGACCGGTGCAGATTGCGTCGCGATGGTGTGTCGATGTGTCTGTACACCAACAGTCGTATAGCTGTGTGACCTCGATCTTCCCACGCTGTGACTCCTGCAAAGCAATACAGCAACACAGATGTGAGCTTCAATAGCAAGTACTGGCTGCAGTTACATGCACACATAAATTGAAATTACTTAAAAGTGGAAAGGATTTTAACACTGATGTATTTTTGTATTCACCAGTGCATTTGATTTTCATCTACCTATTAAATAGTACAGTTTAAGAATGAAATCCTCTCTTTTAGCATACTCTGAAGTCAATCTGTTGCTGATTAATGCTGCCATTTTACTTCTTTTGCTTAACATTTATTTGATGATTATAAAGTCCAACTTCCATCATGCCATTTAAATTTTTTTTAATGCTGTGACATATCGTCTGTAACATCCTTCAAAAAGAAACGGAGAAGGACGAGGAGTTTTAACATTTACCAAATCCTGCATTTTGTGCACTTTTTCCTATTTCTTTTGTGCTTTGGCTTTTAAATCCACCAGAGGAGTGAGACAGGCTGACATTATAAAAGATGGAGTAAGTTTCAAATAAAACTTGAGACATTTGCTGGTTTTCATTCTAGGCAGAGCGTTCTGTCGAGACGCAGCGAGGCTATTTTTGTTCTTTAAACATTTACTGGAGAAAATGATTACCTTCATGAACATATTTCCAGCGTAAGATTCATTGCTTCTATTTCCCTTAATCATATTGGGTGCTTGTTTTTCCACATTCTGAGAGATTGCTGCTGCTTTCATTGTCGGTGTTCATTTGTGTAAATGGGAAAATGCGCTGTTTAAAAAATGCTGCTTTGTCAGATTTAATGCCAGGTCTGAAGTAAGGAGAAACAACAGTGATGACCCTTTACTGATCTGCGAAAGGTTTTCACTGCATAGTCATTCAATATGTGGTGCAATTAAAATGCCAAGCAACAAATTATACCGGCACCGCAGCTCCAGAATAGTTATAGGGCTCATAATTCATTTGATACCAAATCTTACCACCCTGAATTTAAGACTAATTTGAGCAGTGCGGTTGTTTCCACTGTGAAGGATAGCCGGAGCTCTGTATGCTTTGTGGTATCTATAATAAGCTTTTAGGGTGAGAGGATTTTCAGCTGGAGGCCCTGTCAGCAATAATCAGATTCATATTTATTTCCCAAAGCTTCATATGAAACCACCTTCAGAGAGAAGTCTTACAGCATACTATACTGATAATAGAGATGACATCATCTGGTGGGGATTTTGGAAATCCTGACACATCTGCCCACATCTGTGCACATTCTGACCACTTTGGGTTGTGTTTGCTGTATTGTGTGCAACAAGAAGCTGAATTTAATGAACCTGTCACTGCTGAAAGCACTTTGTGCAGTTTGAGCTGTAATTACTTTTTAGTTTATTTTCAAGCATTCTGCACTGAGCACCCGTTCATGCATCGTGGCATTTCTTTTACGATGGTATTAAAAAAAAATTACATTTTTATTTGGGGTGCTTTGATGCCCAATTATGATAGCCGCTGAACCGAAGGGAAACGTTGCTTAAGCGAGAGGTCCTCCGTAACTACAAATGATCCATGTTTATTAGCAGTACAGTGGTTGGAGATGCATTTATATTGCGGAGCTAAAATGTAGGATTCCCATTCATACGAGTGCATTCAGGGTTGCAGAGCCTTTGCTAGAATGTCTCTAGCGAAGAGCTCAATGTCATTGTGTGGGAGCTGGAGATCTATTGGTAATCAACAGCAAACACTGGAAGCTTTGGCAGCAGGCTCGGTCTGGGTGCTTTAGCTCACTGAACAGTTCAGCGGGAGAGAGTGGAGTTCTTGCAGGAGAGAAAGACATAAAATAAAAGGCTGTGAAAAGTGGGTAAATCTTGCAACAATGTTTCCGCTTTGTTGCAAGATTTACCCACTCGAGTCGAGATGGTGGCAACAATTCAGTTTACATGAACTAAATCATGATGGTGGCACTTAGTTCCACATTTTAACCAAACCAGTATCCTAGATCTCAATAGTTTTATCAGCTACGGTGTAGATGTGGGGACAATGGATGGAATCCCATTTTGTGCAGATGTTCATCGACCCCAGAAAACGACTCATTGAACCCTGATTTTTCTTTTCTTATTGTAACCATTAAGTCAATATTTGTTTATTGTTTATTTCTCATGAAGTTTTGCTTTATTTACGTTACATTTTCTACATATATTCATATTCCCCTCAGGATACTTGAAATCGCTTTGTTGATCTCGGTAAAAAGTCAAGGATGTAAAAATTGATGCTGTGATTCACATTTGATTCTGACTCTTGTTTCATTATTAATAGGCTTCAGAAGAAAGTAGGTTAAAAGAGAATTTTTACTGAATCAGTTCTGATTTCTTTTTATTTTTCATTTCATTGCATTTACAAATTCTTTCTCAAGCAAATACGGACAATGTTAAGATTACGCTGCCAAATTTCTATGGCCGAGTGCTCAGCTTGCACACGGATGTATTACAACTGTGCCCCCTTAAATATTATTTAGACTGATATTTAAATCAACATTTAATGTAATCTTCTGACTTTTAGCAGTTTGAAGAAGTTTAAAGTTGTTTTCTTGGAGGTTGGTCACTTCTGGGAAGCTATAGTCATTACATGACATTTACAACAAAGAGCTATGAATATATTTGATTAGTGTGCTGCTGGTGGATGACGCTTTAATCATTTCTTGTAATCCTCTACTTTTTTGTCTTGCTCCTTTTTGTTCTATATTATTGCATTTGGGAAGTTTCTTTGCAGATCACAGCTATCTGAACAGCAATATGTGCTGCTCAAAGAGGTTTACTTTTGTCTGCGGACACCAGTCAGTCTGTCATTTATAGCAGTAGCTGCTGTGAAAATGTCAACCGTATTGTTTAGCAGTGTGGTTTATGTGTTTATAATTGCATCCGTGTCCTTAATTCGGACCTGATCAATATCTATCATTCTGTTTGCCTGGAGCTATACCAATTTAATTACGACTGGGTTTGGAGCTGCGATGCTTTGCTGTCAGCCGACTGACCCGTTTGTCTGCCCTCTGTTTATTTTGCAGATGATGAAGTTTGCCTGGGATAACTACAAGCGCTATGCTTGGGGCAAGAATGAGCTGCGGCCTTTGACGAGAAACGGGCATATTGGCAACATGTTTGGTGAGTATTTGCTGGAGACTCAGAAGGCCTGAAAGGTCACCTGGTTTTTTGGTATTTATTTATTTATTTTTAAGACCCACTGACCTTTCTCTTGGAAGACTTTCATGTGAAAGACAGACTAAAACTAGGGAGGGAGGCAATTTTGTGATCAGTAGAAGCACCAGCCACAGAAACTAATTTAAAATCTATAGTTTTGTGTTTTGGTGGACAAAAGGAGGATAAGAAGGTTGCAAATGTCTTTATTAGAAACAGACCAGGGCCGACTGTTTCTCAGTTTGGAACGGATGGACAACTACACCAATCTTAAACTCTCACAAGCTAGTACTGATTTAGAATTTCAGAGCAAGTACTCTGCCTAAAATAACAATTTGACTGAAAGTTGATTTTCGGCTTTTTAATTCCATGTTTTTTGCTGTGCTGGGGAGAAAAAAACACTTCATGAAAACACTTTTTTTTTCCACAGCAAAATTAATATGACCCAACAGATAAACAACACTGATATCCTGATAACAAGCCAATACCGGCCCATCATGATGTTCACACAGTATATTTGGAGATGGTTTTTGTCCCGTTGCTTGCTGATACCATTTTTTTTTCCAGTTCTGAATGTCTTTCTAACAACCAACTGACCGCGCACACAAACAAAAATCAAATTTTCTTCAATACAACATGTTATCTTGGCAATTAAAAAAAACAAAGAATTTCAACTACATAACTTCCCCCAGACTAAACTAAGTTACATAAATTTTCTCTCACTTTAACAACTAATATTAAAACATGCTCACATTGGTGAAGTTGGTTTAAGCTTTTGTTATGAATGTTTTGGCAAACTTTGTGTCTTCACTCACAACAAAGACTTTCCACGCTAACTACATGTTAGCACGTGGCCTACTGCTGTGTATGCGCTGCACATGCGCGAGGCTGATCAGCTGGTTACTGATTAGGGCAGAGAAAGCTGGAAATCAGCTGATTCCGGTTCCTCGCCTGTCAATTGTTGCATCTCTATATATTAGTGCAGCAGTCCCCAACAATTTTTGCACCACAGACAATATTTTCATAGACCGGCCTTTAAGGTGTCGCGGATAAATACAACAAATAAAACCAGTACCAGTACAAAAAAAAAGGAGATTTATTCATGACACACAGGAAAAGATAAAAAAAAAATAGTGATAAACAACAATAAAAACCCAGAAAACCTTAAATTTCACACTCAAACATTGCGGTCCAGTACCTAACGACTCAGTGGGGGTTGGGAACCGCTATATTAGTGCATCAATATTCACAAGCCTTCAAATGTACTCAGGATGTCGTCAAGCACCTCATGATGTTAAATATGACAGACGTAAATAAGCCAAGAAGAGAAACATAAAGTCACAAGGTCGTTCGTAATTTTGGATTTTGATAATAAGGCAGCACACATGGATAATCTAGTTAAATGAGGAAAACCAAACAAAATAGACTGGCCTTCAAGCTCTGCTTAAAACAGAACTGACATCCAACTCAAAGCACAGAAATAAGTGAAGCGCTATTAATCCTTTGCTTTTGACGTGGGCTATGTTGTGGAACATATCTCCATAATATTTCCATAATTAGACATTTGACGTAACTGTCTATTAACTGATTCAGAGAAAAGCAGTAGTGCCTTAGACACACGGTGGTTAGTCTCATATTGTATCCTACTTTCAGACGGTAGGCACATTGTCTAATTTAATATCTATCTTGCATTTTGTGTCGAGCTTAGTAAGAGCTTGTTTTGCACCGTTTTGCTTCGTTGGCTTCTGATCAGCTCTTTCAATACTGAATAATAATTGAAGCCATGTAATGGGCAACAATTCTTATAGCTTATAGCTTTTTCACTTAATAATCTGTATTTGTAAATTCTGTTTGTAGAAGACAATTAGTTTGTTTAGAGGTCTTTATAATGCTCTTCTTCTTTTGCTTGTGCTTTGATGGGGCTGCTTTTGAGAAGCTGCCGGTAGCAGTAGTTTAACTCGAATTTCAAATGAGACAAAAGCAACTGGATTTCTACAGATATAAAAATATATTATACCTGCACACCTTCTGAAAACAAATCATAAGTAATGAATTTTTTAAAAATCCAGCTGTCATAAGAACGACAACACATCGCACTTATTTGCACCTCAGTGAGCTTTTGACACTATGTTTTCTTGAGCTTTCACTCAGCACAGGAAACCTCGCAACCTGCCAGGGGTGTCACAGTCTCCCAACAGCCTCTAATTGGAGCCAAATCCAGAGGGGTCCTGCAGTCCTCTGCAGTGGAGCATATCAGTCAGTTCGCACTTCTGTGCCTGAGGGAAATCCCACAATAAAGCTCTTAATAAAAGGTGGATCAGCTCTTATTAAGACTTGGGCTGGTACTGTCTTCCATACCTGAGGTCTTCCTCTTTCACTTCTGTAGGGATTCACAAGTATTAGAGAGGTTGTGGTTAAGAGGAGTCACTCTAAAGCAAAGGCCTTGAGCCACGTTTTAAAGCAACTAATCCAGGATAACTCTTGGATGAAAATGACCAAAAATAATTCAAACCCAGATTTTGCCATCATTTGTTTCTCCAACCGGTTTGGTTAATGTTTGTAGTTAAAGCTAAGACATCAGAGAAAAGTTTTGTTCTCGACCTATTAGTTATAAAAGAATAAGGTTTTAAAAATCTGTTCATATGCCTGTTCAGTCATTCTCAATATCGTCATTTTGGTGGTGTTCCTGGAACAACATTGCAAGTGACCAATCACATTGTTGTGACGTTATTCTTTGGCGCGCCAAGCCATTCATGCATTTATGAAATTCCAATGTTGCAAGGACAATATCAATTCTGCTTAGCGTTTATTAAAGGGTCAGGGTCAGGCGTCCGTTGATCGGCGGACAGAGGCGGTTTCTCGCAGCTTAAGTACAGTTTTTTTGTTTTACGGCGTTTTTTCCCGAAGTCGCAAAAGTATGACGTCACAACATTCTGATTGGTCATATGCAATGTTGATCCTGGAACAACATTTACTATGTTGATCTGGGAACAACACCAACACGAGGATATCAGATTGTGCCTCAAACTGTGGTAGGCGTACCACTGGTGGTACGTGGGCTCCCTCTAGGGGTACGCGGGAAGTCTACCCCCAAAAAATTTAAGATTAAATAATATACCATGTTCTGATTGAGGGATTTTTGAAAAAAAAATCAAACGTACAGCTCTGTTTCGACGTGCACGAACCATGAACAAGGGTCATGAAGCCAAAAATCCAGCAGCTTAACCACCACAGCAAAAATTAAAACGTACAGCTCTGCTATCACTTCCAACATAAATGAAGATAGAAAACTAAACAGCAGTTTGTAGGGTTACTGAAGTTGGGCTAGCTGGTATTTAATGATGTGCTACGTGATCGCTAGCTACACAACTATGTTAGCATAAGATAAACACAGTAAAGCTGGAGAATGAACTCTTACTTTTTTCCACTTAATAAAAGTTAACGTGATGGTTCCCGTGGGGGACAAATGCAATCGCATGGCTGGATGCTGTAAATAGACCAAACTTCAGTCAGGAGAACAACTGAGAAAATCCATCCACAATACCAGGTTATCATTAATATACTGCTGCATGGGCTGGGCTGCAGTTACATCGTAAGGTTGTTCATGAGGGTGAGTTCGATGAGAAAGAGGAGTGCAGCGTTACGTCTGTGTTATCTGATGAACTGATTATAAATCGATCTTTTTTTCTATCTGTGCTTTTTTTGTGTTGATACTGTGTGTTATCCAGTATTTTCACAAGCACAATGAACTGCCAGCATCATTCAGTGAAAAACAGAAGAACAAATTAGATAACAAGCGCTCCAAATACAATAATTCCAAACCGTTTTTCCCCACTCTCTACTGTTTTAATGTAATAAATTTAGTTGATTGACTTTTCTCAATGTAATTAGGCTGATATTTTGCTGCAGAAAGCCTATTTTGTTGGTCAATTTTGTTGATTAATATGCTGCAGGGAGCAGAGATCTGTTAGTTTTTACTACAAGTCGTGTTTCAAGATGAGTTATCAAGGCTTCATCCACTTACTCTACTTGTGAAGTAAGGGATCATTAGGAAGGAATATCAGCCAAGGACACTGAAAGCTAATGGACTGTACTGTTGTCAATATTAAAACTTGAAAGATGATAGAGATGATGATAAACTTGCAATGATTTGTTCGTGTTAAAGCTGCATTAAGCAATGTCTGACTGCTGGGAGATATGAGACTCCAAACAGACTCAAAGCAGTGAGCCTTGATATCAGCTTATTAAATTGTTATTGGTAGCATATTCACAAACAATCACTTCATCACATTTACACATTCAGCACAAATAGCTTGTATTTTATAAGGATTCATCCCCGGTAGCTGGATTTATACCTGACACTAAAGGTTAACGGCACTTCTAGCTAGCTGAGATGCAGCTTATAAATTATAGCTTGGTGTCAGATTGTGATAATAGCACAAGTATGGCGCTAGTTGGATTCATTGCAGTTATGGCTAAGTTTTGTGGAGTTTGCATGCTCTTTTCATTTTCTTTTTTCTCCAGTGGCTGTGCTAGGTTAATGCTCGATCTCTTGGCCAGGACAACCTAACATAAGAATAGCCGTGTGTCACAGCTGTGTTTTGCATTCTTTTCATTTACTTTGTGATGTAGGCAGTCAGAAAAAAGGCATTCCATGTAAAGGAGATTGCTGCTATACAGAAGGTTGACAGCGAGGTGACAGTTTGCTAGACTGTATAACCTGAGATAAGATATTGAGATTGTTTTCATCCTGCTTTATGTTGTATTCACGCCATGAAACCATCAGTTGTATAATAAAACAAATATACTGGAATCTGGCGGTGGGGCCTGATATGGCGAGAATTTGCAACATGCAAACAACATGATGCAATAATTAAACAAACACTGAACTATGCATATTAGCTGTGCAGTTCATGTGTCTTTTAGCTATACACTGCTAACATAGACCCCAAACACTGAATAACAATGGCTATTGAATAAAGAAGTGAAATGAATTATTTCAAGCATGCTTTCATTGAACAAGGTCAAACATTTTGCATGCTGAGCGTGAATACATGGTGCGTGTAATTAAAATCCCTTCGCTTACTCGTTGTATATCAAGCAATCTTGTGCGAGATGTTTGTTGTTCATGCTCCTATTGCAGTGATGATGTAAATACCATCTATAAGTCAGCACCATTTACAAGTTCGAAGCAGTGCGGTGCTCAGTGCTGAAGGATTCCTGTGAGACATATGCAAAGTGATTCAGCCCTGTGGACCAAATAAGTCCACACATGGAGGTGAAAAGCTGTGAAATATGCAGGAAGGTGCAAATGGGTTTACTAATTTTCACTGGGATTTGGCACACTGTGACACATCGACATTTAATTAATTTAGGAAAAAATTCAATTTGAATTGAAGAATCGGTTGATGATGGATCGTACTGTTTTTGTTTAATTGTATTGAATTAAGCCATGGTTACACACTGACATTGACAAGTATAGCAGTCACCTAATATGTTGTTTAAATATAAAATTTAATTTTTATATATATATATATATATACACATTTTGTATTAGAGTCAATGACAATATACATGTTTGTTTACTTTGGATATGAGGTTCATCCATCCATCAAACTGTTTTTTTTTTCTTTTCTTTTTTTCTCTAGCAACTAGTAACTAGTTTCTAGGGGGTCACTCATCGGTCTCTCCACCTTTGACTGTGGCCTTAACTTTGACATGTTAACTAACATTGTAGCAAAATATATAGCAAAGCTTTTGCATTCATGAACGATATCATAAATCAGTGCAATATTTTACAATGATTCATTTATTAATTACATGGCAAATTATTAATTTGGAAGTCAGAGTTTTTAAATGTTTTGATGTTTCTGTAATATGTTTAAAATATTGAAGAGTACAACGCTCAGCTTCTCCAAGTAATTGCTGTCTTTATCCATACAGCACAGCTATCCACTAAGAACCTTAATGCCGATCCGACTGATATCAGAACAACAAAGGTAGCGTAGAAAAAGCTATTTATCTCTGGCAGCACCGCTGAGGAATAGTCAAGTCTCCAAGTATGAAGGGAAGAGAAAGACTTTGTTCAACAGAATATGGTTAATCCTGTAAGAAAATGTTTTTTCAGTCTGTTGAAAACTGTCATCGTTTTCCTGCTTTCAGCTATCCTCGTGTGTTGCACAGTGCATTATCTATGAATAGAGAGTGGGAGGTTGTCAAAGGGAGAGGAAGGGAGAAAGGGCATCATGCTAGTGAGTAAATGTCACATTGCGAGGGGTGGTGCAAGAAGCCAGGTATGAAATTGGATGCTGTGTTCTTTAATTTAATCCCCAGAGCAAACAAAAATGCTACGAGATTGGATCTACAGTACAGTTAGCAACGGCGTCTGAGGCTTGTCAATATGCTGAAAGTAACCAGACCATCCCTGCTGCTCGACGTACAGCCCGGCCCAAACCACAGAGAGGCAGAGAGACATTTTACTCCAAACCTTCTGTCACACTTTCACTTTCACTATAATCTTCCTTTAATTCTTTCTTTCAACCCTACGTTCCTTTTTATTTTTGCTATAATCCCTCTTCCCTTTGTCATGACCCTCAAGGCTGAAAGCGTCTCTCTTAATTCTTTTCTCTGAAACAAAGTTCTGATACTTCCTTTCCTCCTTTTACTTTTGTCATTTAAATTACTTTATTTCTTCAGAGCTTATTAAAATTTCTTTTGCCTTGGGCAATTAGAAAGCTAATTTTTTTAACGTACTTTGAACAATCGTGCCTTGATGTGAGATTGTGTGGGAGTTCCCACTCAGCCAACGTGTAGTCATTTATAATAAAGTTAGCATATACGCATTCACGGAGGTTAAACTTTGATTAACGAGCATTGCATTATAATATGTTGAAAATTTGTGTGACATAATAAAACTGGACAAGAAAATCATCACAGATGTAATTTGCTAATTGGCTAAAAAACAGTTTGGTAGCGCTGTCTTGTCCCTATCCGGTTTCATGTCAGGTTAATATTAAATCTCCTCGAGCATTGTGAAGAGGTGAAGATCAAGGTCACCTTTTACTTTAGTGCATATGACAGCAACATTTGTTTTGTCTCCAGCTTAAGAAATCATTTGTTTTTGTAAAATGAGATTCACGCAGTAGCACAGAGGAATATCTGTCACCCTATTCTCAGTGCCTGAGGAGAACTACTGCATAATGTAAAGCATGTTCAGTGTTTTTAATTTAGAAAGTAAAATTGTAGTGCTAATTGAAGCTTGGGTTTATTTATTAATGGCATGCAAAAGCATGCACTTTGTTGGAAAAGTTGAAACTCTTTTAAAGCAGATGCAATGGGGAGGTGCTTAAGTTGAAGGGCTTTGTTTTCCATTTAATGCATTTCATTGATAAATTTCAGCTTAAGGGTGGAGATGACTGTGACCCAGATGGAGTTTGTGTAGTTCAGCACTTGTTATATTTACATGTTAATAACTTTTACCAGTCGGCTTCAAGTTTTGGTGCTGATATTATCAGCAGCTTTCACCGTGGCTGACATAAATCATTGAAGGTCAATTGGATGATATGCAAGATGTCTCGCCTGCTGCCGCTGTTTACTTTCAGCAATAATAAATCTTAAAGCATGGGGTGCTTACTGGCATGAAATCTGAAATGGTTTTGTCTAATCACTGGAGATAGATGCTCCTGAAAGGAGCTTGAGCTTTTGCTACAAAATATCCACCACAGTGGTTTTATTTTGCAAGTCTAAAAATTTACAATAGCTTTCTAATGGAAGACAACATTTACATATGATCATCTTCAAGGTTATTTGGTATACTGGTTTATCTTACACATCCAGCAGTTGCAGAACACATTTATTATAATTGATTTGGAGATGTTTCTTTTTTTCTTTCATATTTGACCTCTTCAAGTCCAGTACCTTCACTCTTTGGCCAAATGAAATGTCTGCTCTTTAGCTAAATGTTCAACATTTATATAGTTATAGCAGCTTGAAGAATGAAAGTTGAACACAGTGTTGAGTTTTGAATTATATATTTTGAATGCGTATTTGCTGATTATATTGTTTTAATGTAAGAAAGGCCTAACTCTTGAGTACACTCTGTGCCAAAAAGTGCAGACAGGAAACTGCATGCTTTTGCAGAAGCGCTTTTGCAGCTAGAATGAAGTGAAAGTGAAACCAACTAGGCTGTTTGATCGAAACTTAAAGTGTGGCGTGACGTGAGAGCAAGTATATAAATAACTAGGCTTTCGTTTGTGCTTCAGACCTTGGGTTGTGTGTTATGAGAAAAGTCTCCATATCCGGATATGTAAAATAAAGATCATTTTTAAAGTAAAAAGACCACTTTTGAGCCTTGTGTCTTTTTGGCCCTAAGAATCTAAAAGAACCGTTTTTAACAACAGTAAGTGCAAATCTGGAGGATGATTTGACAGAACTACTGTACCTCTTAATTGCTTTGGTTTCGGTTTTAAAGTGGTCATTTATGTCCTTTGTTTAATTCATCTTCTGGTTTCATGCCTCTGTGAGATCAGCTGAGGTGAGCTTTTACTTTTATTGATCAGTTCATATTGACATGGTGAGCAAAGAGGCATCATAGAGAGTGGAAAATCTTTGTTTAGAGAAACAGTGTGATAGCTTGGGGCAAAGCAAGACATTATGATATGAGATTTTTCATACTTCAGGCTATCGGGAAAGCCTTAACTCCCATATTTAGATATGAACTGATTTAAGAGAGTGTGGGAAAGTGATGCAAAGTCATTTTGGGACACTTGTTAACTGCAAGACTTGCAGGCTAAAGCTCTCAGTGCAATGAATTATTTTCAATATTTGATTCCCAGAGCTCTCGTGCCCTACTTGTATGGTGGAGGGCATTAGCTAAAACAATCAGCAGTGATTGCTCTATTTCCAGCTTATCTCAGTGCAAGACTGAATGGACGTCTCAGCCTTGAATTCAGAAGGCATTGTTAAACACAAACAGAGCATCATTCTGAAGAAGTAATGTATGATATACAGAAAAGGTATATATGGCATATAAGTACACACTTAAAGATTTGCAAAGGAAAATACTGATCCTAAAACGACTACTCCCAGCTTACTAGACAAAGCTAAAGAAAGCCAAATAAAATACTTCACTCTTTCTTAAAAAGTCTATCTGCAATCGTTATGATACTATTGAGATTATGTACCTAGATTAGCTTTTTTTCCCTTCTTTTCTTTTGAGTAAACACAAAGATTTTGGCATTCTGGGTGAATTACCATAAGATGTTTGAGATTTTCTCATGTGCTTATTCACAGCCACACAGCTAGAAGCAAATCCGAGTGGACAGCTTGTTTATGGTATTAATCTTTTATCACCAGAGCCCAACAATAAAGGCTGTTTTCTTTGATCTGAAAAGAAAGCTAATTTAGGATGACTTGATGGCTGAGAGGATCTCTTCTTCCTGGAAAGACTCCAAAATGCATTTTCTTCTTTTCCTTTGTTACCATTCTGGGGAAAAGCCAGAAAGCCCATGTCAACTCTGCCTACTTGTCTAGTGTCCTTGAAACCTTAGACTTATATTCTGATCCCTTTTGGGCTACAACAAGTATATGGCAAGCAGATGCTAGCTTTTTATTATGTACAGTATTGGGTGAATGACAGGGACAAAAGTATTGGACCATAACTCTTAACCTTTCAGTTCAGTTTTTTTTAATGAATTGGAGTGTATTAATATGCAGCAGTTGTAACAAGTCAACATTCCATCAACTGTAAGTGGTATTAGCTCAAATTGTAGTATTTTAGGGAACACAAGAAAATCAGCCATGAAGTGGCAGACCACAAAAAGTTACATAGTCAAGTCAATGAATGCTAATATATGTATTGCATAAAAGTCAGCAACACTGTGCTAACTCAATAACTGGAGAGTTCCAAAAACCTGTCTGGCTTTAACATCAGTACAAAAACTGGGTGCGGGGAGCTTCATGGCAAGGGTTTCCATGGCCAAGCAGTTCTTTTAGGTATAAAGTATTGGTGGCCCAGTATTTTCATCCATAATAGGGTATGATGCTTTTAGATTGGTACAAAAATAATTTACACTCCTCACGTGCAGCTTAAGACCCTTTCTTAGTTGAAACATTGACCAAGATTGCTTTTAAATTCTGCTAATATATCACCGGTTGTTTGGTCGTTTTACGTCATATTCTAACTGATGTTGACTGATTAACTCAAGCCGTAAATGGTAGAAAAGCTGGGAATTTTATTATCATAGATAAATAAGTGGGTTGAAAACTCGGGAAATGGTTTTATTCACTTTTTTCCCCTCACAATTTGGATAAGCATTATCTGTGTTAGTTAGCTTAGTGCTTGATTAGCCTAGCATGTGCAGACACAGCGACTACAAGCACGCCTAAAATTTACTAATTTACAGAAACAAGAAAAAAAATAAATATTGAGAAATATAGATACTATTAAGGTGCTAATAGATTCCATTTTTGTTTATTAGCATTTAGCTAAGTGCCTAACTGCTGTGGGCTTATATTAGCGTACAAGCTAGCTAAAAAAAAGTGTGATACCCACTTTTAGCTAGCCTACCTATCAAGAGTTTAGTTATATGCACTACCAAACTATGACCATTTAAACCATTTCATTTGTCACATCCACTATATCCTCTTTAGATTCCCTCTTTTGCTAAGTTTGTCAAGTGTAATTTACCATTCTTATTAGATGTCTCATGTACTACTATCACTTTCTCCATTTGCTTCAAAGTGAGGAGCCAACCCATCCAACAGGCTAAGTGGTGGATTAAAGAGATGTTCATCCCTCTGTGAACGACGTCATTACCCCCATGCCTGCATATTTGGGTCACTAGCTAAGGCACATTAAATGCCTAGGCAAAACCGTAGTCTAACAGATGCTGGGGACAAGGCTTGTGATTGTGCTGAAAAAGAGAGAACATTACATTAGGTGTCACAGCTGCCCCTCCCTCACTCCAGAGATTTTTCATCAACAATAGATGTCCTATGGCTGTTAAGGGGATTGGCCACATGCTGCTATTCACAATTGCTTTCCAGTTCTCTGCTTCTCTACAACAAATGAAAGCATAAAGACCCCTTTTTACGCATGGAGAAATAGTTTTCCATTTTTCTGCCTTCATCTTATGATTATTTAATCCTGTCTTTTTTTCATTTTGTCCCATTACCTCTTTACCTTTCCATTCTCATCCCAAGAGGTGCAATTAAAGAGCATAAGGTCATCGGTTTTTGCTCACAGTTCTCCTGGCATGCAAAATGAGCTGCTTCTAGCAAAACAGGCTGAACCATTCACCTTTTCTCTTATGGCACGCCTAAGGACAATTTGAAACCAGTAGCGTTTATTAGGAAACCCTGAGGGCTTTTTAGATGATGTAAAGCATTACCAGGTACTCTTACATGATAGAAACCTGAAAACCTGATTTACTCTTAATCGATGGCCCAAATAATGAAGCGCTGGATATTTATTATTTAGTTGGTCTGGTTGGAGGTGCTATTGAAAGGTGAAATACATTTTTTATAACGCACCTGGCGGTTCTCGGGCATCCCCCCAAAGTGATGTTGGATTTTCACCAATTTTCACCGTCTTACATCATCATAACCTACAGCAAACAAACTTGAGCTAAACATATCCGCTGTGGCATCACTTTTCCAAAGACAGTGCTGCTTAAAAGGGACTTGTATGTACTGACATACATGCATACTAATACTTGGATTTTACTGTTATTGATCGAGCAAGGCAATTGAAAGCTCCTCCTGTTTTGTCATTTATGGAACATTTATTAAAAGCAGGAAGCACTTCCCTTGACAACTGTCTGCTGTTTCCTCAGCCTATATATTAAGCAGACAGGTTTTTTCCCCTCCTTAGCAATTACCTCTCTGTAGACCTTGCACCTGGTTTTAAAGGGGGGCACTGTAAAGGTTAGAGAGAGCAAAGGAGGGAGTGGCAGCTTCCCTTTCCATTAAGGTTAAATGAAGGGCTACGCAAATGGTGCCCATCACCACCTGTCACATGCAAGTTACACACAGAAAGAAGGGGTGCAACCATCCACCCACTTTCCTTTTCTTCCCCATCAATTTCTATATCCCACGGGCTCCATCACGATGGGGTTGAAATCATCTGTCTCCATAGCGACCAGCACTAGGTGACAAATCAGGATCTGGTCCCTCACCCCATCCTGAGAGCACATCCCAACCCTCCATTCAATATTGCCTATTTGTTCTGGGACCAATAGGGCCTAAAGTGGAACTGCTGGCTGGCCACATCGTATATCATAATAATTGGAGGATATAGAGCAGTAGCAGCAGCAGTAGGGCTTTGGGAATTACTTTACTTTACATACTGTCACTGAGATATGCGTACAACCCAATCTATATGGATTTTTTGGGTATTGTTAAAGTTGTAGTTTATTTTAAACATTTATCAATGTAAGTATTTGTAGGACAAATGTGCAAATTAAGATGTAATAAAATAAAACAATATTTTCTCTCTTATTGCAGTTCTAGCTGTTTGCAGTTTCTTTTTATATGAGCAGTCTCAGCCAATGATATTGGTCTAGTTCAGGCTGTGTTACGTTGAGGAGCAATATTTAAATACTGCTCTTTACTTATTGGTGCAAATGTTTGCTGTTGAAAATCCACTGTGCTGTATACAGTAGTCAGAAAGAGTTGCGCTTAAGTCTGCATAGTGTTTCAGTCATAGTCTTAAATAATATGAATAGAATTTCACTTTACTAAAGGCTCTTCTCCACAGGTTTTATATTTACACTGAGTCAGAAACTTTAATTGTATTTGCTTTGTTACATCTAAGGGATTGCACAGCTTAGTGATGCTGCAGCTGTAAAAACATAGTTTTCTGTTTTTGAAGACCTTTGAAATGTTTGTGATAAACTGCCAACAGCAGGAGACGCGATGTCACTTTAATGGCACGCCAGTACCTTTACCATCTGTAGATGATGAATTATTATACTTGGAAAGTTTTTCCATTTTCACAAGATTTAACGAAATGCTTTATTAACATAACACCAACAACTTGAGGGTCAACTTTTATGGCTTGAACCACACTGTGGGAAACATGGAGAAACTGGTCAATGACCAGAATGCCAAAGTTGTGGATGATTGTTACATTTGTTTTACTGGTGAAAAAATGTCTTTGAACACACGAGCTGTTTGTTCCATGAATCCAGTGAAACCATGAGATCAGAAGGATGATGGAAATATTTTTCCCCCACCTGCGGGTTAATGCTGGAGCATTTAAGGTGCAGGCTCATAAGATACTAGACAGCAAGCTGTCAGAGCAGGTTTCGTCCCACTGCATGTAATGACGATCCTGGCTAGCTTTGCATCACTTGGCAGTGAAACGGTGGCAACTGCACAGAGATCACAGCACGCCCAAAGTGGGCTCAGTGCCTCCCTCAGTCCAAGGGAAAGTGACAGGGTTATAAAAGCATGGGTGTGTTGATGTCATCAGGGGGTACGTAAGGATAGCTGGCTATCACAAAACACAAAGCAAGAAGAAATTAAAACCAAAAAGTGCAGAAGAACAACACATTAAAAATACAACATAATGACCTTTAATTGTGTCATTTCTGATAATCTGCTGTGGGACCTTTCTGTGCCATTAAATTCACGGTATGTTTGTTTTGGGGGAATTGCCTTGACAAAGAAAGCTGCTCTACAGCATTATAAAGCAGAACTCAAGCTATCAAGATGAAAGGGAAGCCATCTTTTATTATCATCGCCACTAAATTTCTGCTTTTCCCAACTCGGATTAGAATGAGTCCCCCTCAATGGGCATGAGCACATCATCAAGCCTTTGCGGAGGGATTATAGCCAAGATGATGAAAAAGTGTTTGCAAAATGTATGACGAAGCAGGGGGATTATAATGGATTGTACTCAGTGCTACTGTAACAATTCAGTTGCGGTCTGATGAATACAGTGAGGGTAAAATTTCGTGGATCCAGATAAAACTCCAAAACCTTTGTTGTTATTTCTCTGTGTTTACCATCAGGATCCTTTAAAAAAACAACTCTGTCTTTATGTAATCTCACTCTTTGATGACGTAGATCCGGAGTCACTGATGACATGTCTGCAACTTGAGACATGTTGCTGCTGGGTAATAATCAGTGTTTGGCAGTTTTAATCACAAGTCTTTCATGCCAAGCCTTTAAGCTTATGTCAGTATTAGGGAGCAGATTTTAGTTCATTCCCTTATTTTGGAGTCTATTAATATACAGCACCTCTTTTAAGCTTCATTGCAGCTTGTGTGTTCTCCAACCACAATGTCAACCATTGTCTCTTTTAAATCATCAGATTTTCAGGTTCTCAGTGACAGTCCTTTTTTTTTTTTTCTTGGTACAAAGGAGCATTTAGTTTTTCCTTCAGGTTGTCTTATCACTCTCCAGGAACTCCTCAAATATTGCCTTTTGTTTTCTGTGGAAACACAGTTATGTTTAAGTTTCAGGATATACTGTTTCTGTGTTTATCTAGTGTTGCTGTTATGGGTCTTTGCATGAAAAGACATACTTTGACATTAGGACTAGCTGCGTGCAAATCAGCACCTCAGCTGCTGCAGCTTGTAGTGTCTAAAGCTCATGCACATATGCACATATTTAATCCTGCCTGCACAGAAAACACTTTCCTCCCATTTTATTGACAGTTATCCATCCAATCGCTGGCAGGTGGAACTCTGTCTGTGTTGAGTGAAGGGAAGGAGGAAGCTTGTGCCACAATGCATAACTGCAATTGTAAAAAATCATTCATTCCTGCAGCAAAGATCGGAAGAACTTTCAGAATCAGCCTGACAGTGTGGGAGACATTTCATGGTTGTTGTCGGTGGCTGGGTGGTTGGGGGTAGGGTTGGTGTTGAATAGAGCTAACAGTCTCTGGCATCCTGGGAACAAAACACGGTAAAACCGAAATGAACTCAGGAATTGGTAAAGCAGTGAAAGAGAAATTGATATTGAGTATTGTGGACAAGTGTTTCAACTCACATTCCTCCAGGAAATATTGTTAGAAAGTTTGCATTCCCTTAGTAATTGAGTGTGACATTGCAGGTGAGCAAGCTGTAGTATCTTTCAATGTACAGACCAGCAGCTTCTAAACTGGTTCTAGATTTGTCAGAAACCTGAACTAGTTTTCTATAATTGAAAACTTTTTTCCCCCAAATAATCTCCCACTTTGATTGAATGTAAACCTTTTATTTTGCTGCCCGTTATGCTGCCAATAGTCACTGAGTGCTCTAGACGAGTCAAGAAAAACAACAACTCTAAATTATTATTTTTTTAAATCAGCTTTAACTATATACGTATATCTTTTGGACAAATACAGATGGGTGACAAATTAAAGGAGAAGCCTGAATTACAGCTGCAGTTAACCTGGTAGCTGAAGCATCTTGAGGTGACTGTTGTTGTGATTTGATGCTGTATAAATTAAATTAAATGTAGCTGTCCTGGCATGGATATTTTGCTATTACTTGTCCTCATAGATTAAAGAATTACTGCCAATCAGTGATCACTATTTAACTCTGATCTGTACGCTGATGGGACTGATCTCCTCCAGGATTACAGTGCATGGGGCATAAGGGCACATCTGTGGCCTTTAAACATACTGTAGATCTGGAACTGATGTGTTAGAAAGTGCATCCACCAGCATTGTCCAAACACAAAATGATGGAATATCTGTTGAAAAAAACTAAAACTGCCCTGGCGGGTAATGATGGTCCAACACTGTAATGAGACA
The DNA here is from genome assembly GCF_056152115.1 of Neolamprologus brichardi. Taxonomy (NCBI): domain Eukaryota; kingdom Metazoa; phylum Chordata; class Actinopteri; order Cichliformes; family Cichlidae; genus Neolamprologus; species Neolamprologus brichardi. Next base: position 21,960,767 of record NC_142114.1, on the reverse strand, counting down.
CTTTGTTTTCTTTCTTTTTCTTCTCTTTAAATTCTTACCTGTCTGTAGCATTTTAGTTCCAGGATCCTCCTTTACCTTTAGATGGCTGAGGTACTGAACAAATGAAGCAGAGCAGCTGCTCGTTGAAGATGGCTGGTTTAATTTCTCCTGCTGACAGGTGCTTTTTGTCAACTGGTTATTACACCTCTCCTAAATGGCCTGGGCTGCACATTTTTTCTGTGTGCAACTAGTGAGCTAGAAAGCACAGTTCAGATGAGTAAACGTCTGGTGTGCGTAATGGAGAGCAGTGCCTTTGTTTTAATAATGAGAGGAAGTCGGTGTTTGCAGGGCGGATTTCTATCGAGCATTTATTTATTCATTCTTTAGATACCAGTTGAGTGACCTCACAACTGGATGAATTGTTAGTGCTTTATCAACTGCCTAATCAGAGCCTCTAGCTTTAGCTGTCATCCCAAATCAGGTTTTGTGGTTTGACCGAGCATCAGATGTTTAATCCCCCCCTCTCCTCACTCTCCTACTGTTCAGCCGTGTCTCTAGATCAATGCAAGACAGGCTTTTAGGACAGGGAGGAGGCGAGGGGTTCGATAACACTGTGTGCGGTGTGTAATCTTATCTGAGAGCCTGTCATATCAGACAGGGCTGCTCCACTGACACGCCACGCTTTCCCAGAGTGGCAAATTAGATTGCTGCAATTAGATTGATGTGTGTACTGCTTGAAGTCTAGAGCCTCTTTAATCATGTCTGGACACTTTGTATTTTGTATTTGTTTCCGATTGGATTAATCTCTGCTAAGGTATGGTGATTAGCTTCTTAGTCTTTGACACTTTGATAGTGTATTGGTAATTCTTCCTGCCCCAGCACTGTGATCTGCCACAGCGGATCACAATTCTCTAACACAGCATAGCACTTTTTTTTTCTTTCCAAATGTCTCCACTGGGGACATCTGCATACTTTTGAATGGCCAGAAGGTGGCAACCAGTGTTGGGAAGGTTACTTTTAAAATGTATTCCATTACAGATTACAGAATACATGCCCCAAAATGTATTCTGTAACGTATTCCGTTACGTTACTCAATGAGAGTAACGTATTCTGAATACTTTGGATTACTTAATATATTATCATGCTGTTTACAACTACATGAATGTACTATTGCTGTGATTTATTACTGTTACTGAAGGTCCGCGGCTCCGAACTGTAGTAAAGGGACCTCTGGCTAATACGGTGGGTTCTGTGTCGGGCTCGTAGCCGAAAAATAGCTTTACTTTGTTGTCTGGGTCAACTTTGCTAGCGAGAGACAGAGAGAGGCGTTGAAAGGCTGCTCCAACGGAACTTATTGTTTTTGGAGGAAAACACGAACACGGTGTACAGTCGAGTCTTAATAGCTTACTTACAACTGGGCTCGTCAGGCACTCTTCTTGGCTGCAGTGGCTATTATTATATTTACATGCTTCCAGCTCCCGTTTTTGCTCGATGGCAGCTCGTACTTTTCCTTTTTCTCCCTCCCTCGCTCACAGACACATAACGTGTATGGCAGTCCATTCTCCATGCAGCACGGACTACACTGCCCATGATGCTACATTCTTTAGAGCTATACCTGTAGCATTCTGCCTATTAGCTTAGCACAACAACAACAGGCGCTCTCTCACCCAGGAAACACGCAGAGAGAGTGTGTCACCCTGTAACCATGGCAATCGTAACGCTGCCGCCTGGAACACAGAACGTAGCTGTCAAACAAACCCAAACAATCCTGACCCACGACAATATGAAACAGGGAAGTACCGCCGTGTAATCCATTTATTTCAACAAAGTAACTGTATTCTAAATACCACCTTTTTAAACGGTAACTGTAACGAAATACAGTTACTCATATTTTGTATTTTAAATACGTAACGGCGGTACATGTATTCCGTTACTCCCCAACACTGGTGGCAACTTATCTGGTTCTAATTTTACTGTAAGTCTGTAAGAAAACCACAAGTCTTTTCAATTGATCTATGTCCTCAGTAAACACCTTCCTGATAGTCACAATGCTTGCTCAATCATCCAGGCAAGGAAATCCCAGAAAGCTGATTTTGTTCTGAACGTTGCGTTTTCATTGGGATAAACCTTTCATCTCATCGCCATTGATCAATGACAATTTGCATATCAATGATCCCAAAGCTGATTACATGCCCCATTGTTAGTCAGTGCTGCTACTTTCAATCATTATGCAAATATACTGTTTACAATGCTGGGGACATCTGCAATCAGCCAAGACTGAAGAAATGTCCTGGAACTCTTCCACTGAAAACACAACATCAAAATGAACAGAACCAACTTTCTTAGACTTTGCTGATAGCTTTATGGTCTATTTTAATACCCTGTGATCTTAATTTCTAAATCATGATCTCAACTAGAGTAAAACTGATGATAAAACAGGATAAAGCCTGTCTGATCCAGCCATCACTCATAATGTCCAGTATTTAAAAAAAAACAAAGGTAGTGATGCTTTAAATGCTCAGCTTGAGACCTCAAGGCGTGGGTGGTGTCATGATAATGGTGGCTGCATCCATCTACATGCAGTCTATGTCATTTACAAATATTGAGGCTTGCCTAACACTAAAGTAGTCCTCCTTAAAGCTCGGTACCTCAGAATATGTTAAAATGCAATCAAACATCCACCCCCCTGACAAGTATTCACCAGCTTTCTTGTCCAGCATGTGGGGACTAAACAATTATGCGATCTGACATAAAGGATATCTGCTATTTGCAGTTCTAGCTGAAGCCTCAGGTTCAGTCATCTCCCTCTCCTCAGGCCTCCTAATGGAACAAATTTCTTTTGACTCCGGCTCTTAAGTCCCTTGATCTGCCAATTCTCTTTCCCTTCTTCTGTCTTGCCAAGAAATGGTTGTTGTTCTGGAAGGCACAAAGAACCATTAGACACAAGCCTTTTGCAGTTCGGATACGTGATTACCATAATGGTGAAAATGGAGATGCTGAAGGGGGCAGAGATGAGCATATGTGGGGTGCAATTACAATCAGATGTCAGCATTTTTTTTCTCCATGTGGTGCATTCTAGGTACTTACTATTTGCGTAATGAGTAGAATAATGTCATGTTTGTATGTGCGCACATGCAATACAAAAGCAGAGAAGCAGAAGATTTATATGCATGGTACTGCTAGTCAAGACAAAGCAGACATGCAGATATTCGCACACTGTACTCGGAGAAAAGAACGACTTCCATTTCTAGACAAAGACTGCTAACTTTATTGAAAAACATCTCCTATAGTCTTTTCTTAATTGACGAGTGCATAAAATAAATAAATTGGTGAATAAAATTATTTTTTAGTTTTATGATTATAGATATCTACAGGTTTGTGAAATTTCTTCTGCTGAAGAAGATCATGTAATAAAAGCAAAATGAAAAGCAGAACAAAATACAGATAAAAAGATGGCGGCGTAAGGTGATTTGGTAATTTAATTCTTAAAGGTATAATTCGGCAGTTTTGGGTCTTCAGCTGAATCAAGTAAAAGCTGATTTTATGTGTTTTTCCAGTATCTACATAAAGGATGAATTCTTAACAGCAGATCAGTTGTCTAGTCTTTTGTCTATGGTTTTTGTCACTTCAATAAGAACTGAGCTGATTTCTGACCCTTCCATCTCCTTTCTTCTTATTCCAGCGTAGTTGTTTTAAATGGGTGTGTTACATCAATGTCTCGCACACAACACACTCTGCATATTTCTTGGTGCAGGGTCAGCTTTCCTTAGCCTTATGATTTAAGCAGTGCAGCTCAGTAACAAGTCCTCTGCAAACAGCTCTGTCTCTGCAGCTGCCGCCTGCTCTTTCACGTTCTTTTTAAACATGTGTCATATTCTTTGTTGAAGGAAAGAGAAACGAACACCAGACAATTGGTAGCTTGTTGCACCAAAACTGAAAAATAAGGTAACTCTTGTTTGTATTCCTTTAGACTCTGTCTTTTTAGAGATTAGTAGATGTGAACTATGCAGGCACAAATTAGTCCAGTGTAAAGTGAACACATTGTGCAGTCTTAATTGAAAATAAGGATTCAATTGAACATGTTTAACAAGCCCTGTGTATGCACCCTAGTTCTGTGAAGTGACTGGTAGCATGTGTTTAAAATGTTAATCAGGAGGATTAGGTTTCCTGACTATCATCTTGTAGCAAGTGGGATAGGATCTGGGAGTAAGTAGCTTCTATTAGCAGCTACAGAAGACTGTCCCCACTGATTGTGGCACAGTTTTTACTATTGGCTTATCTTTAAATGGCTGCCATCAAACCTCAAAAAATGCATAGCAAGGCTCAATCTCCTTGCTATGCAAACTTCATCACTCTGATGTTGTCTGTGCTATAACGTCTATGCTGTGTAGTTATTGCAGTTAAAACCAGGCTGACATAAAAAGATGCATTTTAATGAACAGTGATATGCATCTTCAGGGACAAGCGTATATATCCAGATGATCCACCGTCCTTTCATTATTGATATTCAATGACTTATCTGACATCTTCTCCTCAAAGAGGCTAATGCACACGATTGGTATTGCAGCCCTCCAGAAAAGTCAATCTTGATTGATGGGCATGACATTTCACACTCCGTGTTTCTCCCGAGCTTTTTCATGTTCTGCTCTGTAACCCTACTTAATCCTACTCCCTCTAAAACCACTTACTTCTTTCCCCACTGTTGCTCTGTTGGTGCTCTTCATCAAAAGCCCACTCCCCTACAGAACCATTGCCTGTGCGCTTTATCTGTGATGCAGACCATGTGCTTCGAATAGCAACCAGCTAAATGCCTTTAAAATCACACAGACACACTGATGCACTTACTGTCTTACTGGTGTCAGGTAGCATTAGTGCAAACAAGATGCTTATTAGCCTTGCAATTGATAATTGGTTACTGGCAACCACTGGTAACGGGGCAGTGCAATTATTGTAAATCCCAGCTCTTGCATCAATTAGATCCACCCGACAGCTTAAATATCCATCCATCCAGTTTGTGAACCGCTCGTCTATTTCAGTGTCACAGGGGGAGCTCGAGCCTATACTGACTGCCCCAGGGCAAAAAGTACAATAGATCCTGGACAGGCCCCCGGTCTATTGCGGTCTGAGTTTTGAGCACATTTGTAATATTTTATTTTTTCAGCTTTGTGCTGTGACTTTCCAGCAACAATGAGAAACAAATAAACTGATTTGTCTTTCTCATAGGTGTATTAAAACGATCCATCTCTGAGATCTGATTATTCTTATCTGGTTAACAGTATTGCACTTTTAATGTACTTAGTCGATGGAATTTACAATGATCATTGGATTTCATTTCAGGAGTATTACCATACATATGGCATGCAGTATGTGCTGGTTAAATGAAATTAGAGCGGAAATGTTGCCTCTGAGCTATCCCCCGAGGGATTCAATAAAGAAGTGTCTTATCCTGATTCATATTTATAAGTGGTGCGTGCATGCATTTAGAGAAAATGAGAAGAAGAGAGAATGAACTAATTCTCGCAACATGAGCGTGCTGGGTGATTGATCATGTGGACTGGGGCCGTCTAATGTAACCCCACCGACCGACACTGACTGGCTTGTGACAGCTATGATAAATGAAAACCCACCGGCCAATGTCTTACTAATGGATTTCCATGAACTCTTTGTGCCTACGCAAGCACACACACACTCTGGCACTCGCATCTTACTTTCCGGTAGTGATGCTTGCAGGACATGAGTACGCTGGCGCATCCAAGCACACTTTGAGTAATCATATGAAATATTTTTATTTGATCCCAAAAGTTATACTGTGTTTTAGAATTTATTATGTAAAAAAATAAATAAAACATTCAAGTCTTTGCTGAACTAATGACTTCTTAATCAGTTCTTGAGAAAATGTATGAACAATTTGACAGTCAGTTTTTAAAGTCATTCATTAAGAAACAGTGTCCAACCCCAAACATAAATCAGTCGAATCGTGGCCATTTAATGTCAAGTAGTATTTCAGGCTGACTCCTAATGGTTGGGTATTTATACTGTTTACATACTTATATTGTTTGTTCTTTATTTTCCAAGGCATTAACTGAGACAGCTTTGCTTTCTAAATAAAGCTCGTGTTGTGTGTACAGTTTGTTTTCAACTTTGCATTAAATATGATGTAAAATACATTAAAGAGGGCAACAGGATGCATGAGAATGCAAACGAGATTGTGTTATGATGAATGTCAGTGTGTGTCTTTATAAATACACAATAGGGCACACCAATTACCCCCGTCTTCAGAGGACCCCTCAGGGTTTCTTCCATTTGTAGCAAAAAAGGCCACAGAAATAAATAGGGTCTTATACCATGGAAGCAGGAGGAGTACACCATGATGGATTGATCTGCTCCGTCTGCTCCTCAGAGTCAATCAATCATCTTAGCTTTGGTGCTGTTTTCGATAGGAATTTTCCACACTCTGTTTTGCCTGCAGCCACAGAGAGCTGCTTCTGGGTTTGGATAACCAGAGGGCATTAGATATCTGATTACACCCCTCCTCTCAGTTGTCACCATTACTATTTGTCACAGAATAGAGATAAGGCTGCTAGAAAACAAACTAAAAACAGTACTTCCCCTTCACACAGAATGAAGGCTTGAGTTGCATCTGAAAACACGCTCGGTTTTTTTCTGCTCTTATACACCACGGACAGTAAATGGTCGATAGTAGGTCATATATAAGCAGTGTGAGTCTTGCTTCAAGCTAGCACTACCCCGTTGATGACAATATAAAGTATACGACAACAAGACGAAAAACACAGCAGAGGGTGTTTAAAAAGTGAGATGGTATTATAGCTACAGCCATGACACTGCGACTTCATCAGGACTTCAGTGCTGGAACAAAGGGAGTACTATTGCAAGAATGTGGCTTTAAAATTGATTTACCAGACAAGAAAAGCTCCACATCATGTTTCTCTACATTTTTTTTTTACATTAAATGGTGTTAGATTTATGGCCAAAGAGTGTGACTTCCATCATTCAGTCAAGCCAAGTCACTCATCTGTGCTAACCTCATCAGCTAATTCATACAGGCATGGAGACGAGGTGAAAGGCAAATGGTGAAGCGGAGAGTTTTGCTCTCGTGCTAATAATGTTGAGCAGGGTAAATGCTGACAGAACTGAAACTGCTCAAGATATAAATAGCTGAGTTGATGATCGAAACAAGATTTTAAACAAACCAGTTGATGGAGAGAGATTTAAATGTCTCGACTTGTTTATTCTTTTTTGCTCCTGTTGACTCGGGAGAGGCAAAATGCCTCCTACCCACATGATGGAGCAGTATTAACTGCAACTCAGGACATTCTTGGGCGGTGGAAGGAATCTTCGAGGGTGCTTGCATATCCTTGAATATACTTATTTTCTTTTAGTTGTTCAGCACTTTTGTCAACAGTTGCTTTGGCGGATTTTTGAGCCTGCTTATAAATAAATTGAATTTAATGTTTTGCGCTCTTGGAAAATGCATTTGACTGTCCTTTAAGTGTCCTGGGGGAGTACTTAGAAGTATGAGGTATCTGGCCTGGTATTGTGGCCTGTTTGATTCCTGAAAAACTAAAAAGTTTTTATTGCTGGCAATAAGTCCGACTCATTCCCAGTAGGGTGTTGGACTTCCAATCATAATTTCTGAGGGATTTCAAGGCACAGCCAATGGCCACAGGATGTTATCTTCGCTTTTTGTGGACGATGTGGTTCTGTTGGCTTCATCAAATGATGACCTCCAGCTTGCATGATGAGCCCCAAGTCTCCCCAAGTCATGAGTGAGAGAAGCAGGAGTTTGACAGTCAGATTGATCCAACGTCTGCATGAATGTGACACTGTTGTAGTAAAGACAGACCTGAGAGTGGAAAGCAAGGCTCTCAGTTTCCCAACCCTCACCTATGGTTGTGAGCTCTGGGTAGTGACTGAACCAATGACAGTAGTGGAAATTAGCTTAATCTGAGGGTTGGCTGGGCTCATCCTTAGAAGTGTGTTGAGGAGCTCAGTCATTCAGGAAGGAGAGGTGAACCATTATTCCTCTACATCAAAAGGAGACAGTTTTATGTGGTCTGGGCATCTGACTAGGAGACCTCCTGAACACTTCTAGGTCAGGTGTTGTAGTTGTGTCCAACTGGGACAGACCCAGGACACCCTTGGGACATTGCATCTGTCAGCTGTCTTGGGAGTGCCCCACTGGCCACTGCTATAGGAGGTAGCTGGGGAAAGGATGCTGACATGGACATGAATGGATGGGTGATTTATTGTTATTGCAACTTTCCTTCCAGATAAAATAAGCTAATATAGAATATGCTAAGATATAGAGCTATAGAATATGCTGTAGATATGGAGAAACATTGTCATTAATTTGTTTTACTTTGTTTAACTGATGATTATTTGAACAGAGTGACAGAATCAGTAGTAATAACATTACTGGGCTAAAACTGCAAAGCATTAAGGTCGATTAAATGCCCAAGTGGAGTTTATAGCTATGAAACATTTTCACTTACACAAACTAATTTTATCTGTAGTGAGTAGAAAAGTATTAAGGTCGTTCTAGCAGTTTAACACAAAACATTAACAAAATCACAGTGTCTGTTGAGAACAGGATCTGAAAAAGTTGCAAGAGAACTTCAGTTTTTCAGTTCTGTGTTGTCACCTAAAGGCATGGTTATGATTTACATATTTGGCGAGCTTTGAAAATAATTCTTCATAAAAATTGAAGTCTTTGATGTACCTGGTTGCTGAATGGTTGCATCAGATCAATCCAAGCATCTACTGTAGGCTAAGTTCTCAGAGATGAACAGCAAGCTTTTTCGTCACCTCTCCTACTTAACCAGTTTAGTTTCCACACTATTGCATTTTTTCACCTCATCTACATTTTCAGCCCGCAAGAAGTTTAATTCTCTGCCGGTTTAGTCCCACTTTCTTGTTATTAAACTTCCAAACCCCAATTTGCCTTTAAACTCGTACACAGTAATTCATTAAGGATAATGTGTATTCTTCCTTTGAGCCGCACTGTCTTTGTGGGCTTCAGGTCCATTTGCATAATATTTGGTCATATGAGAATGAAAATGGACCATGCAATCTCTCATAAGGATGGAATAAACACCCGTTAGCATTTCTCGTTTAGTTTATGAAAGGAAATAAATAGCTTGAGATTCACAAGGACAAACACTCGCGCATCCACAGTCACTGCAGACAGGCAGATTTTACACTGTGACATTTACAGAGTCGATGCAGGAAGCGCACAAACTCCGGGAAATCCAGCAGCAGCTGCTGAATGTTTGCAATAATCAGTATACCGGTTCTTTTATTCCCCTCTGGTGGTTGCTTCCTAAATGACTTGACTTTCATGTTACAGTGACTGGTGCTTTGTAGCGGATGCTTTAATCTCGGAGAGAAGATGCTTTTCATGTGGGCCACACAAAGCTGTTTTTGTATTATCGTTCAACATCACTGCAGTAATTACTGAAGCTCGGCGCGAGGGAGACTTTTATGTTTTAGTTTTTATCACACACGCTGTCAAGTTGCTGTTGCTAACCACCACATTAAAGGTTTAGAGTTAAATCTCAGTAGTTATCCATCTTCGAAGACTTTGACTTATGTAGCAGGAAATAAAGTAATGATTTGTCAGTTATTTATTGTACTTTCTACTTTTTTTTCTTTTACAAATCTTCTTTAAAACACCCTTTTAAAAAAAATTGTTGAAATGCATACTGTCTTAGTGGAAAGATTACCACTTTAGGGATTAGTTACTGTAAAAATAGCATCAGTGTTAAAACAATACTCCATGCAACACGCTGATAGCTCATGTATATGCATATAATAAGATAAGAGGTAGCAGTAGTGACTTGTTTTCCACCCATACGTATACTCATTTTAGAAATTTAACCGATAAAAATGTATTTTGCTTCACTGTGGAGAGGATTGACTAGTTGTATCAAGAATACACTGGAAAAAAAACCTTGGGGTGGTCTGAGAAAGACTTGCAGTCACAGTGGAAAAGTCAAAAATAACCTTATTTGGTTGGATGTTGCGAATTGTTGGACTGATTTGTTGTTGTGTGAATAGTTGACAGGTACTGCATGTTGAGTTTTTTACCTTTTCACCTCATATCCTGCTAAAAAAGAACCTAAAACAAGCAGAACTTGTCTCCGTGCATAACTGTGTTTTCTCTGATTTTGCAGGTGGCCTGAGAGGAGCATCCATCGTTGACTCACTAGACACTCTGTACATTATGGGTTTGATGGATGAGTATAATGATGCCAAGGAATGGGTGAAGACCAGCCTGGATCTAAATTCGGTGAGAAACTCATTTTAGTGTCAAGTTTCTTTCCTTTTCTTTTTTTTTGCATTTTACGTTCGGGCAACTTGGGGGCAACATCCTCCCCTCCATCAAGCTTAACCACACTCTTACTACATAAGCATAATGAAGTTTTCAGCTGTGACCGTGCATGCTCGATTGATTTCAAGCTGTGCTTTTGTGCTTTAACAGCGACATTGTGTCCACTGAGTCTGACAGTTTTCCAAAGCTCAGGACATTCCAGCAGAAATCAAAAGCTTCCTGTGTGGCCACCAGCCACGCCGTGTTACCGACTGATGGAATTCTCTGCCTCTCTGAAAGGTCTTTGTGGGGCAGAAAATGTGATAAATAAAGGAGAGAGGGCTTGAGCAGGGTTTAAAGGGTGTTGTAGATTAAAAAAATGTGGGAGAGAGGAGGCAAAGAGAGGCCATGACCCTTTCATTGAGCGAGTCTGTAAAGGCTGGGTTGCGAGCAGCGTGGGTTTCCAGTTCTGATATCATGTTGAATTGAGCGAAAGCCAGTGAAAGTGGCAACCAGGAAGGGCTTTTAGGGAGTTTGCTGCTAATAGGTAATTTGTGAGCCTGTTTGTCAGTGTGTTGTTTTTATGCTTTGCAAATGAAAGGGGTCATTTTCGGACCACCGTTGTCAATAAAATGTGGTTATGTAATAGTGTGTAATTACACAAAGCTTGCAAACACAACTATGTCATTATGACTGTCATCATGGAAGGCTACTGTAGACGCTAGGCAATAATTATACCGATTCACTGCCTGTTATGACAGCACGCCAAATGTCTCAAGTTGAAGTTGTTTTGTTTGTTGACAGTTAAGGCCCCAAAACACTTGTTTATTATGAGTGTGTTGGTGAAGAAAACCAATCTTAACGACATTTGACACGTGTGGCATACTGCACATGATGCCAGTAACACTGAACTCTATTTGAATAATATGCAGTCATCAGCTCTGCTGGAAAGCAGAGGCCTAAAAAACACTTCCACTGCATTTGAGATGTGCTTCATCGCAGCACATTGTCGATCACTGCCAGATACGAGGCCATAAAGAAATGCACAGTGATTGTTATTGCCCACATATCAAAGCTGTTATTTTTCTCACTCATGGCACGCACAGATGTCACTGATACAAGGACTTGGAATGAGACGTGACACACACCCACACGCAGTTAATGCAGCGAATGGCCTTTTCCAGTGAAGAGAGAAAATTCTTAACTTTGACTGCAGCTGTGGCTGCTGGAGACGGCCAGTAATTGCAGCTGCTGACAAACAGCCACAGTGTCACCAATCATAAAGACAACAAACGCGGGTTTACACTTCACAGTGCACTTTGTCAGGGGTGTTATATGCCACAATTTGTTAACTTCACCACTTCCCGTCTTCATCAGCGGTCATTGCAGGGCAGAGGCTTGCAATTATTCTCTGCAGGAAAGTTGAAATTATTTACATGTCCTCATTAAAGTGCTTTTCTTTGTCCTGTAAGATCTGATTACTTGTCACATTTTTAAAAAATATCTCATTTTCCGCCCAAATTACAGCATTTCAAGTACAGTAAACTGTGCACTTTAAACGCAAACACACACAGTGACTTCTGTCTTAATCTCATCATTTTGATAATGAACTAGTTTTTGCAGTTTGAACGTATAAAACATATAAAACAGCACACTGGCTCATCATAGGGATTGTCAGATTCACTATGAAATGGATCACCAAGCTTGTCGAGAGCCTACAGAAATTTTTCTTATGGCCTCATTTTTTTTTCTTTTCTAAATGCCACTTAAGGAAATACGTGAAGCATAAAAGCAAAGGCTGGAAAAATGTAGCACATAAGGTCAATAGTTTGTTTATTATTATAAGAAAACAAGCAAGGAAGTAAAAAAGAAAAATAAAATGTTTTATTTTTCACAGATTTAAGAAATTATTTTGTTGCAATCCTTAAAAAAAATTAAATAAAAAAATGGAATGTATAACAAATAGAAGTGTTTTAATTAGATTCATTATAACATTAATTACAAATAATATATATATAAAATCAGTGTTACACATTACTTTACCATTGTGTTACTTCATTACTCTTGGGAGAAAGTTCTTCACACTACTTGTAATGTAACCTTAAATGCATAGTCACATAATTACCAGTTATCTATATAAACCTGAGGCTATAGTCGCACACACTGACGTAAATCCTTGTCCTAAGTAGGACACAGATTTTTCTTTTAGTGTTAAAGTTCGAACAAAAAGTTAGAAGCACAAAGTGAAGTTGAAAGCCAGCTGAGAGACGCTTCAAAACGATTGCCTGTGCTAGCTTTGTGTTAGCATGCTGTTTCTGCAGATGATTAGAAAGAGCTAATGTTGTGTTAACATTAGAATGCACAACAACATAGTAGTGATAATTAGACAACAATACTCGTATCGATATTGAACCGTTCGATACAGTACTTTCGGTTCGGTACGCATATGTATGAGCAATACAAAATTTTTAATTTATTTTATCAACCATCCTTCTGACGATGCTGTCTGTGTTGAGCGCTCAGTGGATCTGCGCTCGACAGCGCAGCATAGGCGGAGTAGTCGAACGCAGATTCACTGAGCGCAGGGCAAACTAGCGAGACAGAAGTTAAGCTCTCCTTGCAACATGGCAAATTGAACCTCCCCCACCCTAATTCAGATGTGGCGTTTGGAACTATTTTGGTTTTCATGTGACGTATGACCCTGAAGGTAAGCGCGTCATGGACTAAAGTAAAACAGTATGTCGGATGTGCCACGCAATGCTCCCACATTGGTGGGAACTAGTGCATTAGCGCAGTTAGCTCGTTAACGTGTTGGCCGTCCAGCCCCAGCAAGGGTGATCTGCGGTAGCTCATTAACGGAGATTTGCCGTGTTGTGGCGTTAACGTCATTTCAACGAGATTAACGCTGACAGCACTAGTGGGAACACAACGAATATGACTGCACATTTACTCTGACATCATCCTAGTGGAAAGACAAGTGGAAGCAGACAAAAACAACAGGCACGCATGCTACAAACTTTACCCGAGTCATTTAGACAGCCATTAGCACATGATTCTCCTTATGGGGACCTGATATGTTTAATATGCTGCTGAGAGTATACCCCAGAAGAAGCGTATAGTATAGCTTTTATTTTGGAAAGAGACATTTCTCATCACTCATCTCTTTTCCAAAGATGAGTGATTTCTCGATCAGATAGATTTATTTATTTTTATTACTTTGTTGTTTCAGCAACATTAAATTTAAAAACTGTACTTTTGAGTTAAAATATATATTTATAATTTTAATAAATGACAAATTAAAAAGGCATGAAAATTTTTTGTATTGAAAAAATATCAAACCTTGACACCAAAGTATCAAACCAAACCGTGAATTTTGTGTATCGTTGCACCCCTAGTGATAATGTAATGTGATTACTTAATTTGCGCTGAGTCATGATATTACTGTACTAGCAAAAAATGGAATGTAGTTAGAGCATTGCATTACTTTGTAAAATGTGACGCCTCACACTGTATATAACAATTTTTATAAGAATTTCAAATTACTTTCAAATTACTTATGATTTACATAAAATAAAGTGTAATCTATTTCAGTTAAAGGTGCAGTAGTAGTACAAGGGATGGAGCAAGGACACAGGGATTTTCATGCTCACATTTTTCTTTTAATTACATTACTGTCAGCAGATTCAGCCAGTCACACTGCAAAGCACTTTGTTAGATTTATCAGCTCAGGCCTGTCTGTCAGCCATAGCTCGACACGTTGTGACAGCTGCTCTGTAACTTGTTAGCAGTGAAACAAGGACAGAAGGAAGAGGACGGTGTTACACTAGCACAGACTTGACCGTGTTTGCAGCAGGTTTCAGCCTCTTCGCCGAGAAACTCGGACATCAGCTGCTCATTATTATCCCGTTTCTACAGGATTTCTTCTTTGTGTCGGAATGAAACCAAACATACCCACGTTTATATTTTTAACAAATGCACTTAGTAATACAGAACCATCAGACTTTAAAACTCTGTGCCATGTGAACAAATTAAATTCCTTGAAATCTTCCTTAATCATATGACTTTGAAGCATCGACAAGCTTCTGATGCATATCTGAATGAACAACTCAGCAGACAGACTGGCCATGCTGGCGGCTCAGCCAATTACCAAGACAAAAGAAGCTCCAGAGTATATCTACCCGTGTTGGCCTGTGCCATGCTTCTCTACAAGCTGTTGTTGCATAAAAACTGAACAAGTATTTGGCAACATCATCACACATCAGCACTGAGGCACTTATTGAGTCTGATGAAGACTTATTTATGTAAAGAATGGTTTGGTCAGTATGACGACTAAGTTTCAGTTAAGTAAAGCAGCTGCCCTCTGTGAGCTCATCAGACCTTTTCCCATTAAAGCGAGTAATTAGGTGTGATTAATGTCGACTTTAAGATTGGACTGTATTCCCTCATGTTCCCTTCCAAATTTTATTACGCTTTCAGAGCCTCCCTTCCTCCATTTCTGCTCTTTCACTTAGTTATTTCTAATCTCTCCACGGCAGTTTCTGTCTGGCTCAGTTCTTTTTATTCATCATCGAGAAATCTATGTGTTGAGTCTGTTAAAGCAAAATTGTGGCAAGTGATCGCTCTGATCTACGGTCATCCAGTTTCATCATGTTGCTGAGTGTTATGGAGGGATTGTTTTTGTCTGTTTGTTTGCTAAGAATAAATGCATTATCACAGGTGATGACCCTTTAAGACAGCCGCCCCCAGCCCCCGGGAGTCGTTGTTTGGTACTGGGTTTTATCGGTTTTTATTGTTACTTTTGTATCTTTTATGTTATTAACTCTGTTTTCCTGGGTCTTTTCCTGTGTGTTATGAATAAGTCTTCTTTTTTTTGGTACCAGTACTGGTTTTATTTTGTTGTATTTATCCAGGACACCTTAAATGCCGATCCGTGAAAATATTGTCGGACACAAACTGGTCCCAGTTAGGGACCGCTGCTTTAAGATGACATGAAGAAAATGTACTTTAAGCCATTATTAAAGGAAGATCTTCTTTTAGATCAATTAAAATCACTAAATATTTGATTATGTCAGGTTGGGTTTGATAAATCATTAATAGGTCAGGCAGTTTCTATCATATATGATTATTTTTATATTGATCAATCATGATATTAAGGTTTTCACACATAGTGTAAAATGTCTTAAATTGCAAGGAGATTAAAAAAGAAACCAGAATTATTAAGTAGTGTTTTACCTTTTTTCATTCATGACATTTTCCAAATGTCAAGAATAGATGTGTTAATACGTCCAACAATTCATTGTTTATATTATGCAAACGTATAATGTGATCTTTAAACTGCACTGTGTTCAAGGTGGACTAATGTGTACAGTAAGTAGAAGTGCTGTCATATTAATTATCCTTCACAGAAGCTGAAGTGTGCACATCTTCTCACTAAAGCTCAGCCTTTGGTGATTTTTAAAATTACTGCTCCTTATAGATTAAATCTTCCCCCTGTGATTTTGCTGATGATTGCTACGAAGCCTCTTTAGCATAACTAGAAACATCCACCAGCAATAACTTCTTATTTACCACATTGACGAATCTCCAGAGCCCCACCAGGATGGCGAAATGACTGGATAATATGCACACTCAGGCCTGTGATTCCACATCTCGGATCAAGTTAGTGTGAAATCTCCTGGGTGTTATTGGTAGAGACTGGAGTAATGAGCTGTATGTTATTTTATTTTTTATATGTCGTGGCATGTGCTGCATTTCTCCATCCCCGAACGATTCAGTAGCGTGGATGTTGGCATGTGTAAGCCGAGTGCCACTAAATTGGACAGAGTGCGTAAGAGGAGGGAGCTTGTTATTATTTCTGAAGGGAGGTCGAGATGCTGACAGTCACATGCATACATTGCAGCCTGCCAGTGTGGTGTCAGAAGAAGGAAGAAAGAGCTGTCAGATCTGGACATGATGTCATTTTTCTGACCTGTTAAGAGTACATGGTGAACATAGTACTCCTCAGCCGTCTCAGGTGTGCTGTGGCTCGTCTCTTCTCATGCTCTGAAGAGAAAATAAAAAAAAGTCAGACTTTTGTGGGTTTGTCTAAACTGTAAATATACTGGCGATGTGGGAAATATGTGCATGGGAGCTACTACTACATTTCATATTTTACAATTATTATATCAAAAATGGCATATTTTAGCACAGTAATGGCTATGGTACCTATGATATTTTTGGATCTTGTTAATGTTTATATGTATGGAAGCCCATTTCCGCCACTAAAAAAAAAGTATCCATAACTGGAAATTTCGAGTTATTTTCTCAAAATTTCGACTTATTAACTCGAAATTTGAGTTAGCGCTGCCAATCGGTAATCTACGTGAATGATGTCATTTTCTTGTTACCAGGAAGGATAAGGCGCAGAGGAATGCACACTTAAAACCGGATCGTGAGCTACCAATGTATAAATTGACGCTTTCCAGAGTACGTTTGCTGATAGTAACGCCTTGTGATTCGGCTAATAACGCAAGGATTTAATGTGAAGCCATGCTGAAAATACTCAGCAATTTGTGCATTCATGACTGACTGTAGCATTTGTAGCTGCTGGCTTCAGCGTCCAGGTTACAAGGAAATGACGTCATTCGCGTAGATTACTGATTGGCAGCGCTAACTTGAAATTTCAAGTCAAGTCGAAATTTTGAGAAAATAACTCAATATTTTGAGTTATGGATATTTTTTTTATTTTTTTAAGCGGCGGAAACAAGCTTCCATATATGTGCACAGATTTGTGCTATAAATCTTCATTCTCACGTTGCAGAGAGAGATGTGTACTTGTGATGTCAGTACCCTCACATTTGTTTCAGGTCCCCTGCTGTTAGCTTATGTAACAGATAATTATGACTAATGATTCTAATTGATAATGTAGTAGCGTTGCATCCAAGTAGTGTCAGAATTGTATTAATAACACTCTGCCCTTGTTTTCTAGTCAGTGCTCTCTGTAGCAAACACTAAATAGTGGGTGGGTGAGTGATTGAACACACGGACAATCCAAGCACAAGCTTAGTCTTGTTTATTTTGCAGTTTTTTCCCCCTCTGCCCTTGTTTAGTTTTGTGGTTGCTTGCTGTGAGCCTAGTAGGGGTTGTTTCAGTAGCAGTGAAGCAATGAGTGTTTTCTTCAAACTGTGGTGGAAGCTGAACAAGCGTGCCTCACCCCAAAACATCCAAGAAGAAAAAAACAATTCCTCAAATCTCCCTAAAGTCTTTTCTGTCAGCTCGAGATATCGGCATTAGCTTGAGGTCTC
Organism: Neolamprologus brichardi; assembly: GCF_056152115.1. NCBI lineage: Eukaryota > Metazoa > Chordata > Actinopteri > Cichliformes > Cichlidae > Neolamprologus > Neolamprologus brichardi. The sequence goes on along the minus strand of NC_142114.1, from coordinate 21,943,175 downwards.
ACTTTCATTACATCCAAATCAAATTTGCAGCTGCATAAAGCACGGCGTCGAGAAAATAGCCAAAGTGTATTTATACGAGTGTCGTTATAATCCAGATGTAATTGACTTTTTGGTAGAATGAGCGCAGATACATTGCACATTGTTGTTGCTGTTAATCTTTTGAACCTCGGTCCGGAGGCCAGAAAGAGTTTGTGCTGCCAGTCCAGATACAGTTTCAGACACATGGGATGCACTCCTTTCACAGAGCAGAGAAAGTTTGGTGAGAGACTAGAAGAGAATGAGCAACTTCATCAAGTATTTCAGAGACTGCCAGCAGCGTCCCACCAAGTACTGAACAATGCGGTGTATCTACTGTGTACACATGTGCAACACAGAGCGAAACCTGAGAGAAATGTGTGGTAACTTTTATTACCAGAGAAAAAAAGGTGTTGACTGAGTTCAACTTTGCAAATGCCTCAGGCAAATATAGAGCGCTTGTGTAGGTTGTTATTCTAAAATATTTTAAGCTAACAAAGATATTCTGACTATTTTATTCATTTTCATAATGACAGTTCTTAACTTGGAGATGTCATCACATTGTTGAAAAAGACAAGCGGTGTTCCCCACCATATTTTTAATCTCAAGGCTTGTAAACCAGTCTGTTTTTAATCAGTTGTTCGTGGGTTATTTTCCAAATGCGCGCTCACATTTGAGGACAAGAAAAAGTGACATTAGTTGGTAATGAGGAGACCTGGAGCAAGGTTGTTGTTTACCTCCAGAGAGCTGTTTTTTGACCCCCGCTGACACCCTGTCTGGACTAAATTAGACACAACTTGCTTCTAGTCATGAAGGCGTCTGAGGAAAAAAAACGGTGTCATTTGCAATGCCGAGGGACGGTTCGGTAAAGATGCCGTGCCCCTAAGCTGAGGTCAAGCTGAGCTGACATTCTGTCCCAGGATGCGCAGGGCAAAGGACGTTTTGCGTGGGTAGTTCATCATTACGGATATTTACCAGCACATTTTGTATCATTCATGCACTTTTTCCCAGTGGAGCCATTTCGCATAGCCAACCGCTGACACTGGATTCTGGCTACTACAGCGGGAAAAGGGTTGGCTTAGTTTCACAAGCTCTGATTTACATGTAGGCATTCTTTAAAAATAGTATTGAATATCTTAGATGTTAATATGGAAAGATCTCTGGAATATTAAGACTTTTTTTGAAAAGTGTAAAGAGGTTGCACTGTAATGTCTTAATAAACACAAAGTCTATGACTATGTAATAATGACAGACTCACAAAAAATGTTCATATTTCAGTTTGCCTCAGCTCTACATAAGCAGCACCTGTTTTCAGCTTAAAGGCTGCAATAAACATGGTGCACACCACCGACACGGCACCACACTGCAGGTAGACAAAGTGTGCAACAAGCTGGTGATCATAGCAATTCACATATTTGATAAGAGGGTGATCAGATAAGATAGGAGGAAAGCAGTATAAAGGTGGTGTCTTTATAAATAATTCAGAAACCAAATTTTGTATAAAAAATAACTTAGAGCAAGGAAGTCGCTGGACGTTAGCTTTAATTAAATTTTCATGCTACTAAAAAGACATGCTGAAAAAAATAAATATATAATTGGTGTGTTAATTAGCTGTCTTAATGGCCTAATCTGCATAACTCGATGTTAATGTATATATCAGCATGAATACGCTGAAGCATTAAGCAGCTCAAATAGCTCTTTGTTTTTTTCCTGGCAGTTTGGGAGTTAGCAGCCGCTGAGGAAAAAGTGAAGGATGTGTCTCAGTCAGCAAGGCCAAATACAGTGGGAGGTATATGATGAGAGACAGAGGCAGACAGTTAGACACAGAGTCAGGAGGAAGGAAGATGGACTGCAGCAGGCTGAATAATAACAGCAGAGAGAGAGTAGAGCAAAGTCCCATGAGACCAAAGCATTATCATAGAAGACTCTGTGGGGGAGCTACTGCAGCCCCCAGGAAAGAGCAGAGACCTGTGCACGCAAGAGTTATGTGCGTGCGTGTGCATTTGTGTGGGGAGACGGCATCAAAAGACAGAGATGAAGCTCTGAAAATAGACAGATGCGGAGAGACCAATATTCTCTGATGGTGGCGTGATGGGTTGGGTTATAATTCAGCCGTAATTTATCTCCGTGGCAGTATTTGATGAATTATTCACCACGCTGTTGATTTACAAGTTTATGCATTTAGTGGAGATGTTTTACGATACGAGTGCATCCTCTCTTTCGTGTGTACACATGATGTTCAAGGTGAAGTTGGATGTGCATTAATTACTCAGGTTAAAAAGAATTTTCAAAGAAATAAAATGATGAAACTTAAAACATTAGCCAATAATATTCTCTGACTGTTTAATCACATTTTATTGGTCTGCAACTGGGATTAATTATTTACTGAGGCTATCCCCAGTTTGTACAAATGCATGATGGGAGTGTAACAAGTAGGGCTGTTCGATATAACGATATATATTGGATGACGATATAAAAACATCTATCGTTTCATTTTACGCTATTGTTTATTTCATGGTGTCGCAAAATAAACTGTTTACAGCAATATTTTTTCATCGTTTTGATGGTCACTGTAGTGGCTATATTAATTTCTTAAAGTTCTCTCTTTCTCTTCTATTTAATATAACCACACTACAGACAGACAAGCCTTTGTTTTTATGCGTTGTCGTTAGCAACAACGACGGTAAAACCACCGCGTGTCCGCTTGTTCCACATAAACCTTTCACAATAAAGCTCAAGATCCTGTTGGGACTTTTCAAAATAAACTGAATCACGTGAAAGATGCAGAGTATTTACGGATGAGAAGCAAAAAACAGCCGTCAGGTGCTAAAAAATAAACCTTAGACTCAAACGTTAGAACAGGCTTTTCCCCGCAGCACGCCGTGTAATAAATACTCACAAAGAAAACGGCGGCCGTTACAACTTATGTCTAAAAATGTATCGTTTCATGCAACAGTTAAAACACTCGACTCCAGGTATGCGACGCCCAGCTGTTAAACAGTTAAAACACTCGACTCCAGGTATGCGACGAACAGCTGGAAACACTTCCCGCAAGTCGAGCTGCCCGAGATTCACAGAATTTACAGAAAATGTTACATTTTTGTGATTTATATTGTTATCGGACGATGGATGTCTTAATATCGGGATATGAGATTTTGGTCATATCGCACAGCCCTAGTAACAAGAGGGCTAAAAGTTGACGTATCACAGGTGATGACCGTTACTGGCTAATATCTGTCAGTTAAAATTCGGTTTCAAAAACTGAGAAAGGCTTTTTCATTTCAAACTATTGCGATGTAAAAAAAGCTTCCAGAATAAAAGAAAATCTGTTCTTGTGCCTGAATAGTTTTGTAACTTTGATTAGTGTGGGAGTAAGAAATGGGAAGGTCAGGCTCTTGAAATGTACTCATCTACTGTAATGTTAAAAAACAAATCACTGAATTCATTATGTAAGCCTCTTTTAGGAATAGTTATGTGAAAAAAGCCAATATTTGTGAGCAATATTATACAATTAACTTTATTATTATGCTGATTTCACCCACCTAAGTATTGCGCTGAGTGGGCTCATTTTTTTGTGAAGTCGCTATTTTGGCTTGAATTTTAGAGCTCCCTTTATGTCAGAGAAAGCTGTTTAGCATGCTCCACAGGGTTGCGGGTAGGGTCATTAACGCTAATGTTGTAGACTGCTCTCACAACTTGGACACTGATCAAGACTATAATTACTGTACAATATTTAAAAAAAAGAAAAGAAATAGAAAACGCAGGCGCAGCTCGATGTCCTAAAAGCAGCTAGTTGGAGAGGAGCAGCAGAGGCAGCAGCTTTAACAGTATGTAAGAGCCAGGGAGATTAGAGTGAAAATTGATGATTTCTGTATCTGTATTTTAATTAGCAATGTTAAGTTCAATCCCAGCCAGCATGTGTGAATCACCAGCTTTGGTAGGAGAGGCAATCGTCTCTTTCCATCCTTGGCTTATCAGGTCATTTTGTCTGTCACATCAGCCCGATTTGGCGTTAGCATGTAGCAGTCAGTCAGAATCTGGATGGCGGCAATGCTAACAGACATTTGCCCAGTGACAATGATGCCTCTTTATTAGCAGTAAATTATTACATTAACATTTGAGCAGGACACAACTGGGCAATAGTCTAGTCAGCTCCTTGGCACACAGCAGCACAGTGGCCATGCCAATCAGGCTCGTATCCCAAGCAAATCTGGGCTGAGTAGGACAGAAATCTTTGCTTTGACTGTTGAATACACATCAATAGAGAAGGAGAGAGCACCACCAGCAACACTGCATTGTATGTACCCCAATGAGTCATTCTGTTCCTTATTTTCTTTTCCTGTCGAGGCTCCTCCTCCATAAAAATTACATTAGCTAGTATAATTAGTTTTTCTCCCAGTAGTACACATTTTAAATAGTTACAGCGTTGGTAAAAGCAGTTGCTTATTTAAATGAGCTTTCATTCTCTATTCTCTGCCACAAGTTAAGGAGAAAGAGGAGCACACACAGATCATCCACATAATTGAAACCACCTGCACCCTGCACATCGCTAATACAGCCACAACATGGCTGGACATGGATAGAAATGTTGACAGATGTTGGGGGGGGAATGGTTAGTTGTAATGCAAAACTTTTTAGGTGGATGATACCTAATGAATGATGGCACTGTGGGATCCCCCCTGGTTTTTGTACTACTTTTAAAGTCCTAAATAGCCACCTTATAGTTTAGCTAGTAGCTAGTTTAGCAACATACATCTTTAATATATTATTTTAGCAAAAAGCAGGCTTGAAAAATTTTTTTAGAAAACCTGAGCATCCCATTTAGGGAACACAACAAGTGTCCATTTGAGTAACTTCTACTTTATAGCTTTATAGTTGCCAGATTTTGGATGGCAGGTGACAAATTATGCATCAAGAACATTGAGGTTCCTTAAGAGAACATTGCATGGTAATGCGCTATTTTGGCTGTATGAGGGTTACTCGCGTAACTCCTGATGGTCTGTGTTATTTACTTAATCTGTCAGTGATTTATATTTTGTGGCTGATTGGTTTATATCTTGAACATCAACTGTATATATTAGATTTGGTGTGAAGAAGCAGTGCGTTAATGGTACTTTAAAGCTCCACATTTGTTTTCACTGATAAGCATTCTTCAGAAAGTCGCTTACTTTTCACTGCGGCAGGTTGAGAAGAACTAACAGAGAAAATGCAGACAAGCTTTTTAACTTGATGGCAATGGTGATGAAAACTTCTGTGTTTTTCTCTGACAGCCTTGTGTTGACTCCTAATTAGACCCTCAACTTGAGCACCATGAAGAGAGACAAGGCGGGGAAAAGAATAAAAACAGGTGTCATCCACTTATCCAGATTTTCTGGTTGTGCTTGCGGGGCAGCTTTAATGCTTGCTGCATCGTATATAAACGTACCTCCAGGATAAGCAGCGCGTGTAAATTGAGCTTTATGACATTGCTTTAAGTGTTTTAGTCATAAAAGATACTTCTTTTGGGTTAGATTTGAGAATCCCCTCTTCTTTTATTAGGATTCATCTACTGCTTCATTGAGATAAGTCATCTGAACTGGAATATATAATGAAAAACTAAATAATTCTCTTTGAGCAAACATAGCAGGAAGGGAGGACATTTGCCTCCATTATTTGGGATGAGGGGAGAGTGGAGGGAGGAAAGATCATCATTAACAGGTAATAATTTAACACTAATTCCTAATCCCATTTTCAAAGCCTAAAACACAAAACACATTCACACAATTCAGCCAACTTTGTTTTAGCATAAATATTGAACAACTGATTTAATCACAGGCACAGAAATTAGAGGACTTTGGTCTTTGTTTAGTGTGAAGTTCATTAGAATTGTGCAAAGAAACGGGGATATTTCAATAATTCAGTTTCCCCACATTAGCTGGTGTGTTTGTCCAGTTAACAGCCAAACACAGAGCTTTAATAGCTTGTGAAAGCTAATAATTTTATGCTTTAATGTGGAATCTAACTTTGATAATAAATAAAAGAAAAGCATTCAGCTTCTCCGGTGGACAAATGACTGTGTAAATCTTGTAAAAAGACAAATTTTCAGGCCTTATGCCCCAGTGAACATCATACGCAGATTTGGTTTGCTTCAAAGAAATTCGTGTCTTAATGGTAAACCCGTTTGAAAGTCAGCCTCACAATCAGATCCAGTCAGTTGTACCTCCACCCGTTTGTACATTAATGAGGAAATTTGAGACATATACAAGCAACCTTTCAGAGGACACTGTTTTTAATCTTCTTTCTTCTTGTCTTACTTACACCGTGATGATTGAATCGCTTTGTCAGTGTGAGTTTTACTGTTTCGTTTACGTTCTCGGAGCCTTAGGGTTTGCCTTTTAAGTTGATTTAACAATGAGGCACATTTGAAGGTTAGGTTGCCCCGTTTGCAGTAAGACGCAGGGCTTGCAAGTAGCTGTTCCTGAAAAATAAATCAGATTCAAATGCAGAAATCAACAAGCCAATTGAGTAGAAAAATTGCCTAGGGGCTTGTTTTTTTATTTTTTATTTTATGTAAATGTGCGTTAGGTATATCTTCAAATTGGTATGAATGCCTTCCTAACTGATTTATTGAGTCTTCTAGGACTTAAAGTCTGACTGGCAAAACCTTTGTCAGCACTGTATGTCCTCTCTCACTGTACCTTCTGCCGGTCTTGCTGAGAGCTACAATCACTAGTGATAAATAGACACTCCATTCCTAATCACTGCCATTGTAGTGCCATTACTGAATGGGCCACTCATTTCAGGGTTGGCAAGATAGCTCAGTTGTCCTGCCAGAGGCACTGGTGCTTTGTCTCAGAAAATGTCACCAGTGTGCAGAGTTTTCAAACGGAGCCAGCGTCATGCTGTTGTAGAATCAGAATCGTAGAGTTTTACAAAAGGAACTTATCAAATAAAACAAACAAAAACGGTACAGTATTTTTGCAAAATGTACTTCCCTTGCCTGTAAAGACCTATATTGTTTGTAAATGTAAATGGACACTGACTGTGACCTTGAAATTTTTAAACCCAATGTTGCAAGGCGTTGAGGAACTGGGTTCAAATGGCTCACAGTAGCAATTTTCAACATCCAATCCAGGTTGTATCTGTGTTTTACACGGTCCCTGAAGGTTCCATTAGAATCTTCAGAACATTTTCATGTTTGTGCATGTGCATGAATGAATGAATGAATCTGGACTCTGAAAAGAATGGATGGATCGATGGAATATTTTGTTGACGTGTCAAACAAACACGGTGGTTATAAATATTAATTATGTATTTATGTGAAGTACGACATAAACAGGATTAAAAATATGCATTTTTAAAGAGATGCATATAGAGATAAATAAAAGCATAGTACAGATGCCACTGACTCCTTAACTCAATTCTAGCAAATTGCCCTTTCTGCCACCAAATTGCAGTTTCCTTATCAACCACGCTCGAGCTAGCAATTTCCTTCTCAATGGGTCTCCAAGTCAAGGAGTACCATTCTGCTTTAACCTTCAGCTGGCACAAGAGGCAGTAATTATAGTGACATACTGAGCAGTACCTCTTATTTCATATTTCATTTGGAAAATAAAATATAATGTGCATATTTCATCTTGAAATTGCAACATAGCAACAAGTCCTCTTGTTTTATTTTTATAAAAAAAAGAAAGGAGAAAAGTAAAAACAAACACATGTTTTATTGTATTGTGTGATAAGACTGCCCAGCAGTAGATAAAGCTGGATATAGATCAAGACATTCATTTGTGTCTCTACTCCTACGGAGAAAATTGAAAAACGCCCAGAGTATATTAAAAGCAAACAGTAGTGTAGAATGAGGACTGTTGAACAGAAAGTACAGTTTTGTTTGCTTTGTCTGTTTGCGATACTCTTAAGAGAAAATCAGAACAAGGCTGGCTGCTAATGAAAGCTGAGGAAAATTACCATGGGATCGGAACTGCACAATCTGCTCCATACTGTGAAGTCATCCCGCTGTACGTTTCCACATCTGTATGACAAAAGAGTCAACATATACTCGCCGTTTCTTTTTCTGGAACGGTTCTCCTAGCAGTTGAAACATTACAGGATAAATATCTGTACAGTAATCTGTAGACTTGGTCCAAAAATAATAAAATAAAAAATTTGAAACAGAATAGAATTCAATTTTTGAGACTCTAAGTGACCAAAAAAAATGTAAGAGGAGAAACTGATGGCACAATATTACAGCAGAGGTTCTTGAATAAAATCCAGCTTGAACCAAACTTGCTCCCTACTAATCAATACTGCCTTGTGGTTGCAAGAGACTTTCAGACAAAAGAGGAAACAAAACACCGGGGAACACGATTACATGGCTTTGACTTTCTAGCCTGACTTTTTGAGTCTGCCCTGGCTCTAGTCGTTGATTTCTTTGGAGAGAAAAACTCCATTACAACCGAGAGAGAGGAAGAAAGAGCACGGGGAGCTTTGTAGTTCAAGAGCTTTCCTTATTAGCACAGAGATAACCTGTATGTGGAAATGACTTGGGTGGATTTTTGAATTATTTTAAAAGTGCCACGGAAGTTTGTGCATTACTTGAATTGCAAACATTACAAACACTTAATCTAGTGTTGTTTAAGTGTGCGTTCATATTAATGCCTCCCACAATTTTTATTGATTCATCATCTCTGTTTGATGCTGTCAAAATGTTATGAATACAATTAATTTCACTAATGAGAAATACGAAGGCTAACCAATCAGTCAAAAGAGGTTTTGCAGTTTTGTCACATCATCGCTTAGCAACCACTTTTGCTGTTTCCATGGGGATTGACTAAAAAACTGCCTTTATGTAAATAATAACACTTTGAGTCGCTTTGAAGTGGATTTTTTTTTTCTTTTTTATACTTTTATTTTCTAAAACTGTAGAATTGAGCTGTCTCAAATGTTTTGTTATTTCAGTGTTGTTTTTGTCAAATTAATGCCTGAATGCTTCAGCCATTCAGAGAGATTTGGTACTAGACTGTATAGAGATGGACAACATGAAAGCTCGAGCGCGTGAGACAATTATTTTATTAGATTTTAATAGATATCCATAGTGGAGGTTCACGACAGTTTCAACTATGAGGTGGCAAGTGCTCGTTATCATAGCTAACATGCGTACATGTAAGTATTGCTTTTCTTGACTCACTATGTCTATACCAAAACCTAGCCATGCTAATTTGTTCAGTATTCTTGTGGGTAAAGTTTAGTGAGTCATCATTCAGATGGATGTTTGGAGATGTTGCCAAGATGGCTGCTGAGTGACAAGACTTACTTCTGGAAGGATTTTTGTGTTTTTGCTGTTGTTGTTTCCAGACTGACTCTGTTTAGTGGTTGCAGGGTTGCATGGTAATGGCAGTCCCAGGTTAGTGGATATGTTGATTAAAGTGCATGTGTTTTCACACGTTATTATTGGTTAGTATGGTTTAGGTCAGTTCGAGTTTAGTGACATACATTTACATTTTATTTTTATGTTAGAGTTAGAGTAACAATGATAATCCAGGTTGGGTTTGCTTCTATTAATAAGCACAGTGTAGTCTGTGTACTTTAATCCTCTCAGCCATTAGCCTCTCTTTTATCCAACAAGCATTTAAATATTTATTATTACCGTAAGCTACTACCTAATGCATCAGGTCGATGCTTGAAAATGGCAACAGCAACAAAACAAAAACACTATCAACTCCTGTTTTGCATGTGCTAAAGCATTCGGTTTGCATAGTGGCATCTGCCTCTTTTTTGTGGGAACAAAAACATTAAATTTATTTATTTAATTATTATTTAATTCATTGTTTATTGGTCACCGAGTACAAAGACTTTTAAAGATGAACCACGGCTGTTGAATTCAGATGAAGTGGCCATGGTCACAACCCAATTTGCCTTGTGTTAATCCAGTATGACTCCTCTTATGCACTCACTCAGAATAACACAACGCAACGGCATTGCCTATTAGAAATTGCTTTTTTCTGCTGAGATATAACCACAGTTGTAATTTATTGTGATTATCTATGGTCCTTGTAAATAGAAGTCTCAAGAAATTAAGTTATGCTCCTGGTTATGCCATCTTTACATTTATTTTTTTTCTTCTTAAACTGGCAGTTGTGTGAGTATACCAGAGGGGAAGTTCAACTTAGCCACACTTTTGTTGCATTAGCTGGCTTGAAAAAAAAAAAACTTAAAATAAGTAAGTAATAAGTAAAATAAGTATCACAATGGTGGTTATCAACTTTTTCTGTGAAGTCGGGCTTTCTGCTTCAGGCTCTGTAAGATCACATGACTCTGCTTCTGCACAAATTGAGTGCCGCCTACTCTTTTCAGAGATGTCGTCAAGTGGTGATGATGAAATTGTGATAAAAATGTAAAAAGGAAATTAAAAATAGAACTGTAAAGTGCCAAACTGCTGCAAGAAGGACCAGAGACCGATGCTGCAGAAACTGTTAACCTTGGAATTTAGTACACAGAGCAGTAAAAACAAGCATTTTAATTAAGCCGATTGTTTTAGCACTGAGTGCGCTCTCAGTGCTGCTGTTCGTTCTAATGTGACCGCTACACATTAGAGCTCTGAAACTTTAAAGTGCATACATTTAAAGTCCCCTAACCTAATGAAGTAGTTGTGGAAATCACTTTAGTTTGTTGGCAGATGAAAATTACAGTGTTCTAGTAGCTGGTGTTTAAGAAACTTAGCACCAGGTTAGAATCAAGTATAAATATGTGCACATTCCAGTGACAATGTGGTGTACAGTTTAGCTTAATGCAGTCTAGCTCATTAACCCATTAATCTCACTTCTTAGTACACCACTCAGGAAAACCTCAGACTCTCCAGTAAACATCTTCATGCATTAAAGAATCTGAAAATCTATTAAACAACCAAGAAATGCTGATCTGCACACGTGAACATAATAAATATTCACATGACCCAGAGACTTTATGCCGTGTGAAATATTAAAATATTTATCTTCCCATCTGACTACACTACTCCAAAGACATCTCAGAGAGCAATAAAGCTACCACATAGCTCAGTTATTGAATGAAGTAAAACCATGAGTGGAGTAAAAAACAGTTCATGATGTCTTTAGTGTGTTTTTTTCCCCCCCGTACAGCCACTTTACCCCCGACTGAGGACTTAAATATGACATTTGACAATTTGATCTCTCTCTCTTGGTTCAACAGAACGGCGAGGCATCACTGTTTGAGGTGAACATCCGTTACGTCGGCGGGTTGCTGTCGGCGTACTACTTGACAGGGGAGGAGGTAAGATTAATAGATGTCTGTTATCCCTCTACTCTAGCGAGATCTGCTGCTTCCTTTATCTCACACCAGGCCTGCAGTTTGAATGATGAACAGGCTGCCTCTGAGGGTGACAGCATTTGTGCACATCAGTGTGTTTGGGTGTATTTATGTGTCACTGCTGTGCAAGCATAAAATTATCTTGGGCCATTTCAGCATTTTCATGTTTTTGACTTTTCTGTTGTTTGGAATGGGAAAAAAAACGTCTGTGTAAGATATATAGGTAAGGGTTTGGATATGTACTCATCCTCACCAGTTTTATGTTGTTTTTTTAAAGGACCTGGTTGGTTTATACATATTTTTCACTGGATGTCAGCACATGTCCAACTTGTCTGCACCTCATGGTAATCTAGGCCTTATTTTGACAATCAAATAATCTTTCATCAAATTCTAAAAAATGACATCTTTAAAAAAAAAATGCATCACATTTAGTCATTTCCAGCTTTAAACAATCACATTCAAATTAATTTTGAACTGGAGCTGTTTAGTTTGTAGACATATAGATATTTCTGAGCTATAGACACAAAAAATGTAAAGAAACCTCACTTGCATATGAGAACGAGGGTTTGAAGAAGTAGCAGATGTAAAATGTATGGCTTGTAAGCTGCATTGAGCATAAAATTAATTAGTATCATATTATGGTAATGTGAGTTTTAATGAAGGCTTCATGTCAAATTCATCTGTGAATTTACTAGACTGACTAATCTGCCGGTCACAGATGCTGAAAGTGTGGAGAGCCAGTTACTCTTTACTAAAGAAGCAGAAATGTGCCTCCTGTTATCTCCCAGTGCATCGTACTTACCCTACATGATGTGTTTCTAGATGGTAAGGCAATATTGCAGTGCCAGGTTCAGGCTTATAAACTGCACACTGCTGTAGCTCCTGAGGCTAGCTGCTGATGTCCAGTAAATCCTTCCTAAATGATAATATTAAACTGTTGTTTCTGTGTGTTTTTAATATAATACCTATAACATGTGCAAACAGAAGCTTTGAAATTGTTTGTGTGGCTTTCTGGTAACCTGTTAACTACATCACAGAAACACTGCAAGACCTCAACTCATATTAAATGATAATTATAATGAGATATTAATAAATTGGAACTTCTGGAGGCTTTTCTTTTGCTTTTCAATGTTTCACTGGATTCTCGGGGGGATTTAACCTGAATTTTAAATTTAATCAGCCTCTAAGAATGTGCTTTTTTTGCTTTGTCGTTGTAGTATTGAAGTGTTGCTTAGAGGTTAAAGAGCCAAGCCTGAGCAATTTGATTAAATTTAGAAGGCAAAGTTGAATGGAAATTTTTTTTTTCCATTGCTGAAAAAGTACAAGAGCTGCGTCCTTGTAAAAGCTCCAGTCGCTCCAGCGAAGCTGTTCAGTGGCTCTGTATAAAGGCCCGAGGTTACGATGGACAGCATCCAGGTGTGAAGCTGTGAAACTGCACGAGTGTGAAGCTCGGCCATGTCAGGAAAAAAAACGTATGAATGCTCTGTAAGCCTTGGATGAATAAATAAAGGTTTAAAAATAGCCTGCGACAGCCACGCTGCACAAATGGGCCGATTCATTATCAGTACAGTGTGAAATCACTGGAGGTAAAGGTGTTGTCATAATGAGCATCTGCCTGTAGCAGCCCTGGAGAGCACGCACATGACATACACTGCAGTTGTAGTGTTTTTCGTGCAGTGGAAAAGGCGGAAATCTTCGTAGCAGCAGAATTAATGTGAAAGGATCCAGTGACATATGAACACTCTGTCGCTTTAATGGACATTGATTTGCAGGCCAAGCGAGCTGAGGGGAGAGCAGCATAAAATTGTCCGGCTCTGCTGGATGAGTGAAATATGAATACATTACTGGAGCAGAATATATTGTTGAATCCATTATTCCACATTTGCCTGCCATTAATGCCATGCAGAAAATATTCTTCTGCTTTATCCACTGGTCCATGGAACTTTTCTATATACGGCACAGAGAATGACATTTCGAATATGAGTGTATTCCTCATAAAGTTTGCTTTTGTCTCACCTTGTCACAGAAGGACATGGCTGCTAAGGAGCTTAGGTGAAGCAAATCTGTAGAAGAGACACCTTACTGCTATCTTTGCGTCATTTAATCTTCCCTTTTTAACCTCAGTCTATGTCACGAGTTTCCTTAATCTGTTTTGTTTGAATGACTCCAATCCTTTTACTACTTTCTTTTCTTCACATTTGGATTGCCTGACTGTTCACTGTACGCAGTCTCTCTTAAGAGATCGAGTACACGGCCTCTGTTTCCTGACAAACATACTGTATCAATACCCTTTACTCTGGTGCCGCTATCCATCACATGACTCGGCTGCGTGCTCTCTGTGAAGGTTCCCGGAAAACAAGATGGATAGCCATCTCTGATCCTCTGAGTCACCCTTTGGTTCTCCCATTAGGGGCTTCTCTTAGGAGCATGCAGTTCCATTCGAATGATAAAACCAATAGATTGAAGGTCTGTCACTGCGGCAGAGACTTAAATCAGTTGAGATACACTGTTGCGGACTATTACGAGATTGTGCATCAAGTTTGACCAGAGGACATTCGGCAGCTGGTGCTGCTGTAAATGATTGCCAGGAACTGCGTGATGATTATGGCTCCTTGCGGGACACAGTTTGCTGGAGAAATGCTTGGAGCAGAGCTGGAGAAACACCTGACCATTAATAACCTCCTGTTGTTTTGACCTAGTGGAATGCATTGTTTATGTGTGTGTGTTTTCTTGGAGCCCCAGAAGGCTTGTGGTTGGTCTTTTTTATGGAAGCAGTTTTCACGTTAAATGTCTTGTTCAATCGAGTCTGGCTGCTACTGCCCCACTCTTTCATCATTCACCAACACACACTTCTGGCAGTCCACATGGCGCTGAGAGCAGTGGCAACTACTCCAGCAGCTATCAGGAAACATTATTGCCCGATGGTGGACTTTGTGCACCAAAAGCTAATCTTTTTTCTGACTGTAACTTTCAATGTGTGTTGTCCTGATACAATCACAACTTTTGCTACCACAACCATAAACAGTCTTCAGCCTGTATTTAAAATGTGTTTGGTTCACTACACTAAATAGTTTTTTAAATAGACTCTAAATATAACAGATGTTTTTGTGATTGATAAATCATTATCCTAAAAAAATTTCCTTAAACTGGGAATCTCTCCATGGGTTCACATACTGGACATGCTCATTAAACACGCCTTGAATTTCCCCGCTTCTTAAGCACACCTATATAAGTATGCATGTCAGCTGGGCCTGAATTTCACCACTGCTTGGATTCATGCTGCATGCCTTCTTCCAGCCATCTCTGTGCAGTGGGTTTCATTTGTCAGTGTCCATTTATATGCAGTGTGTGTGTGTGGTGATGAGACCTTGTTGTTTCATCCCTTTTCCTTAGCAAGAGCACAGAACAGTGAAAGGAGAAAAAGTGGAGGGGAATAGGAATGAATTCAATCAGCCTTGTGTGAAAATTGCCAGCAGGGCTGAGCTGAAACAGAGAGCGAGCCAGCAGTCAGCAGTGAAGAAAGACGCGTGCTCATGTGGTCATCAGCAAAAGGAAATGAGGAAATGGAGCAAGAGTGCTCAGGAGAGGTCGCAAGGAAAGAAGTGTGTTTGTATGAAGCAGTGTAATGTTATCAGTTATATTCATGGGGGACAGAAGAGATTGAATCCTTCTCAGTGTTTGAAGAAAATAAAGTGATCATCTTTGGGATGGCTTTGAGGAGATTCCAAACATTGCAAACAAAATGCAGCATGTTTAGACATCACAGAAAGTATTTAAATATCCACTAGTTTTTATAAGTCTCTGATATAGAAGTAAAAAGCTCTTTGACTTAATTTTGTCATTAAATGCACTCAAAAGTTAAGTAATCAGTATTCTACATACAAGTTATGTAGAATAAAAAGTCGAGAACTTTTGTTGAATTTAAAGGTAATTACGGGTAATTACTTTACCCGTAATAATATAAAATAATAATACAAAGTTGTTTTTTCCAAAGGAAAGCAATCAATTGGTAAATGGCCTGTATTTGTATAGCGCTTTTCTAGTCCCTAAGGACCCCAAAGCGCTTTACACAACCTATCATCCACCCATTCACACACACATTCACACACTGGTGATGGCAAGCTACGTTGTAGCCACAGCCACCCTGGGGCGCACTGACAGAGGCGAGGCTGCCGGACACTGGCCCCCCCCTCCTTTCTGTGACCATAAAAGTTGTGATTCATCATTTTAAAAAAAAAAAAAATAATAATAATAATTGCTTTGCTTTTCAAACATAACAGAGTTCTTTGTGCTTTAAGAGTATAATGCAGTTGGTTTAATAATCGTCTAAACCAGCGGTCCCCAACCTTTTTTTGCGTGCGCCACGGATCGGTTTATGTCCGACAATATTTTCACGGACTGGCCTTTAAGGTGTTGGTCTAAACAATGGATGCAAATCTAATGCTGTCAAAAAATCAATCCACACTCACAGTCATTTGGCCAATGACAGTCCATCTTAGTTTTTTCTCCGTCTCACGGAGTTTCCAGCTGCAGTTCTCATGTTGTTAAAAGAAGCAGAACTCTGTTGCATGAAGTGACAGACAGCTGCCAGCCTCTCTGTACTACAACAGTCCAGTGTGTCTCATTCATCTGAGGGAGGTGAATTATAAATGTCCTGTTTATGTTTAGTACATAACAGATACAGAATGGTGGCTAAAGAAATACAGATCGATATGGAAGAGATTAAATATTAAAGGGGGAAAATAGGGAAGATTAAGAACAAGCACGTAAAACAGTTTTAAAGTGACATAATATTACAGTTTATATATATATATATATATATATATATATATATATATATTTTGTTGTTGTAGAGAAATAAAAATTAGAAGTCTGAAATTACAATCATTGGTCGCAGCCACATTATGAATCCCTTTTTAATGCAGCCAAATCTTATCAAGCCAACAAATGAAGGTCGTGGTATTTATTTTAAAAATAAACTTTCTGCAAACGGTACACAGCGACTGATATCGAGACATGTTTTCTGAAACACGCTGCTGTGGTTTTCTTTCACTGAGGGGGAAAAAAAGTATTTTCTTATCTTGGTCCCGTCTTACTTTTATTCTGGGTCAATCACATTCATGCCTGTAACCAGTCAAGGACTTCAATGCAGAGGAACTGTTTTTGAACTTTTGGAGAACATGCAAGAGCCGCAAATCTAACCTTTTCTGCTCTGGAACATTGGAGCTGAACACTGAGTTACTGTGACAGTTCAGGCTGAGATTTTTCTCTGCTCAGGTTCACAAACTTTAGTGTTTGTCTTCGGCCTGTGGGTTTCTATTTAAAGTCCTCGCGGCATGTGTTTTTGGATGCGCTGATGAGGGGTATGGTGTTTGCATCTGTCCATGTTTTCGTTCTGATTTGGGTGACCCACTTATGTCGCTGAAAATTGGTTTATTTTTGGGTCATATCACTCGAGAGCACTGCCATAAAGACAATATAAACATCACACACATCACACTTGGAAAAAATGCAATAAATTGTAAATACTGTCAGCGATGACAGTCTAATTATGTTTCTCTGTTTGTATCCCCGTCTCAGCATCATTAATTGTCTGGGGGAACTTGCTGTCATGTAATGTGTAGATTAGCAGTGCAGTTGTCTCTCAGACTGAGTGATTCGAACTTTTCTCACCTGCACGAGAAGATCATGCACAACAAATAAATATTCATAACCAACCTATCAAAACTTACATGCAGAAGAAATATGAAAATGATCTCTCTCTCTGTAGATGTGCTGCCTGCGTACACCTCTCCCTTCCTCTCTGAAACTCATTGTTACAGCGCCTCCAGAAAATTTCTGACTCCCCAGACATTTGCTTGGGGGTATGCAGCTGAATTTAAACAGCTTACATTAAGATTTCTTTCATTTCTTTTTTTTAAATAATTGATATTTTTCTGGTAGGCAAATATTTTGAAACTTGACATTGGTACTTTTGATAAATATTCAAGCCTTTTGAATATTTACAGTCTTGTTATGGTGCATTATTAGTAATTTTGTCTACATGACGGGCACATCGGTTATTTCTTGTAACAATGTATAAGCTTAACTATCCTAAAGTAGGAGGTAAAACAGGATTGCTGGTATTTGTGTTTGTGCTGCCCTCTTTCCATGGTGCAGTCGAGTGTTATCCTCCATAATAACAGCCATTGCATGAACACTAATTGCTGAAAAGCTCTTAAACTGTTTGGTGTTGATATGTTGGCCAATTTGGCTCAGACAAATGTTGCCTGATGTTGACAAGTGAATTTCGAGTTATCTTTCTCAAAATTTTGAGTTAATAACTTGAAATTTTGAGTTAGCGCTGCCAATCAGTAATCTGCGTGAATGACGTCATTTCCTTGTTACCCGGAAGCTGAAGCCCTCAGCTACAAATGCTACAGCTAAGCTACCAGTATTGCAGCCAGTCATGAATGCACAAATTGCTGAGTATTTTCAGCATGGCTTCACAAATGATGAAATCCTTGTGTTATTCGCTGAATCACATGGCGTTACTATCAGCAAACGTACTCTGGAAAGCGCCAATTTGTTGCTAACCATTGGTAGCTCACGATCCGGTTTTGAGTGCGCATTCCTCTGCGCCATATCCTTCCGGGTAACAAGAAAATTATGTAATTCACTGATTGGCAGCGCTAACTTGAAATTTTTAGTTATGTTTGTCAAAATTTTGAGTAATAAGTCAGATTTTGAGAAAAGAACTTGAAATTTCGAGAAAGATAACTCAAACTTTTGAGTTATGGATACTTTGCAGCAGCACATGTTTGCATTTTTGGTATAAAAGTAAAGAAATAGTTGAATTGTGTTTTATACCAACACAAATATATTTTTCAAATAATTATTATTCTTAATATACTTAATTGTTGTTTAGAGAAGCTTCAGTATGAATAGATTAGATTGCTTTCATGCCGTTAAAGAAACACTATGGTCCTGACTGAAGACAAAAACATTATTTAACTGTAATCCCAATATTTTCCCAACTTTCAACAATTTTATTGTGTCTTCTATCAAATTCTGCACATTTTCACAGCTTCCTGTAACCTAACATAACTCCATTACAAGGTGAAACATTGTGTAGCTGAGGATAGCATATGGTAGCAGTAGCAGCAATATAGTTACATGTCCCCATCCAGTGTTATTGGTGAATTTATCAGTTTTATCCACTATAGATTTTTAATTGAAAGCAGACTTCCTTCTCATTTGGATTTTAAGGTCTGTTAAATAAGCACCTGTGCCTAACATTAAACATTTCCCTTTGCAGTAGAACAACATCAAACCTCCCATTTAAGCTAATATAATTTATGATAGTCACTGGTGGTTCTGCATCACTCAGGGACATCAGAGGGCTGTGATATAAAACACTCCACTATTAAAAGAACAGAAAAGAGGTAATTTGCTTAGTCATGACTGCCAGGCCTCACAATACCTTCTGCTGATGTTTTGTCCTTATTTCACATCATTTCTAACCACGCTGCAATTGCACTGTTTGCTTCCGGCCACAATATTTCCCAAATGGCAGAAGCTGGGCCGTACCCACCTGCACCCTGGTGCATTGAAGATGTGCTTTGAACTGTGTGCCACTGATTCACAGATGTGATCTGAATTAATTCTTTATAGAAGCACATCAGTTACCTACTGTAGTTGTCTTGGGGTAGCTGTTTTTTACTTTGTTGCACAAATGATATCTCGTACTATTCCCTCTCTTCGTTTTGAGCCGCGATGGTATTACGGTTCTGGCACGCTCCGGTATCGCTTGGACGTCTTTTAAAAACAATGTTCAAACACACCAAAGCAGCAATTTTTCTCTGAATCGGAAAAAAAGTTCAGCATTCATGCTGCTCAAGTCTGATTGTGGAAAATGTTCTCTGTGTTTGAGCCTAAGCAGTCAATCACGGGCCTTTGTGTCTGCCTGCTCCTTTCAGTTCTCTGCCATCACCCACAGCAACAGCCAGCAACAAGACTTGCATCAGCCTTCCTGCTGTGACCCTGCATACCATTGCAAAGAGTTAGGTTGTAGCAGAGATAAATATGTGGCAGGTAAACCACCCCACACCCAAGATATTTACTCTATGCAGGAATCCAATTGAATAAATTTGAGACAGAGCAGTCCAGAGAGTGCTTTATTTTTTTACCAGAAATATGCATTGGGAGGATCACTTTTCAGCCATCCTTGAGGGACAAACATGGTTGTCTTTTGCCAGTTGAAGGTTAGTGTCTTTCCACCCCCCCACCCCATCATACTGGCTGCCTCTTACATAAGCTATGCTGAGAGGCAAGGAAATATGGGAAGATGAAGTGTGGTTGAAATATCAGATATATGGGTATCCAGTGCAGGTGTGGGAATTGCATATGGAGTGGATATATTTTGTGGATGTATGGTGCTTATGTAAAAGACTAATGGTTCCCTTTGTTTAAGAGAATACAGTATGTGGATTGGATAAAAAATATAGTTTCTTTTACCTTTTTCATGCTACATGGCACTTACCTACATGAACTAAATTTAAATCCAGAACATCTGTTTCTGGTATATATTTAACAATGTGAGCCCTTGGATCCAGTCTAAAATATATCTCAACAGCTACTGTATATGGATTCATGTGCCTTTTAGGGCAAAGTATTGTGTATTTAGTCACTTTTACTTAGTCACTCAAAATTTTAAACACTTGTTAACCCTTTAAAACCGATCGGAGCAGGCACGCTCTGTTTTGCGTAACTATTTTTAAATCCCGGTAGCACTGCAACCATGTAAGCTAGCGCAAAAAAATTTTTTGCATATGAAACCGGAGGAGATGTACTTACATCTTATGCCATCAGCTTGTCCTAGGTCACGGTTTCCTTCCACATATAGCTTTGCAAAAACTGCATAAAAAGCGCTTGCAGCAACACAAACATAATATTCCAGAAACACCTTTGCCGGAAATGTAGTGTTTTACCATCAGGGCCTCATGAGCCTATACTGGTGTTTTTAAAAGTTATCTTTGACTTTATGACTTTCTGTGTCGTTTCTGGGATGCTTAGGACACATATTGCACTGCTGGAAATAGTTTATTTTGATGCATATGCTGCTTTTTTTTTTTTGCAAATTTGCGCTATAATATTTATTTTTGTTTTTCTTGCAGTATATAAAAATTTGTGTATTTCAAAAATAAAACTATGAAGACACTCAAAATAAATTTCCTGTGGTGGGAAACTATTTTGTGCAACTTTTTTGTATTTACAGTTTTGAGGGATAAATCTCTTAATTTTCTCTAACTAGAAATATATGTTAAAAAAACAAAAACGATTTTCAATTTTTTTTGTAGGTTATTGCACCTTTTTGCAATTTATGTAATTACTATGCACTTAATGCATACATATTATTAAAATCTGGGTTATAATTGTTGTGTTGATGTATAGCAACTTGAAATGCTCCCAAAAATGGCACTACAGCATGTAAAAATATAATATAAGCTCTGGCGGACTTGGTTCTATGGTAGGTCTTAGTTCTATGGTAGGTCTTAAAGGGTTAATGGAATTACTTTTGGCTTTAGTGACAGAGGTATAGACTATGTGCACGTTAGCATATGCTACTTCCAGTGCGGAAACTCCTGTGGGGAGCTTAGTTTCCGGTGTCCTATTCGCGCCTTGTTTACGGTCCAAAACAAGTTAAGCAAATGAATGAATCAAGTGGCGATTTACATTTTTCTAGATGTCGTGGGCATTTACCCAATATATCTGTAAATGATGTTCATCGACTTGTCAATATTTTTTCCCCCACGCCTCAGAGCAAAAGAGAAAAGGGATTCAAATGTTATATTTCTCAGTATCTGTAAACAGCTGTCCCTCGTTTATCGCAGAGTCACACTGCTAGTGATCGATGTGATCACTAGCAGTGATCGCTTCTGTACTGTACAGGAGAGACGTCGTCTGCAGCGATCAGGACGCAGGACACAATGTGATGTAAAAAAAAAAAATAAGCATGCAAACTTGCACTAAAAAATCTGCGAAACAGCAAGGTGAAAGGTGAACCGCGTTATAGCGAGGGACCACTGTAATTTTGAAGGTAAGTCACAACAAACCCTTAGCAGCAATCATTCATTTTTTGTGTGGCTTTTTTTCACAGTTTGTTAACATGCTGTGTAGGTGTGTACTTGACTAGCTGATATCGACATAACGGGGGAAACATCTGGTTTGACTATTCTTCACCTGTAGTTTGAATGCTGAACATTTGCCTGTTTAAATCATAAGACCAGTCACTATACAGAGATGTGCTTCTGAATGTGGACGATGTGTCTTCTGATTTTGTAATGCAGTTCTGCTTGTGTTGAGTGATGTAAACAACTGATCGATCTAAACTCTTTAAACGTCAAAATTGATCATTAGATTTCTTTATGACACAACAGTGGTGAGTGTTCCCACCTTCTGCTCTTTGTAACTTAACGCGATCTTTCCATTTTCGAGTTTTGGACATGATTTTTGAGCTACCGGAATGTACAACCCTACATCCGGTCTCAAACCAGGAAGTTAGCATTTTCTCATGCACAGAGTCTATTTTTGCTGTTGGTTTGAAGAAAGAGCAAGATGTTAGCATAAGCAGCATGTTCACGTCTAGTATGCTAATTACTTCATTGAACTCATTATACTGCTTTACCAAGTTACAGTTTTACAGAGCCAGTATCACTGATGTTGACATTTGTGTTCTCCTGTTAATGATCGCTGCCTACATTACAGACTAGCAGAACTGGTCAAAATTGCTGCCTAGTTAGGTTTTTTAACAGCTAAAACTACTAGCTACTACTTTAGCTAGTTGCTAATAGTTAAACTTTAAGGCTTGCACAGGCCAGGTTAACATTGATGATAACTGCTTAATACTGTAACATTGTTGAAACAGAAGCTTCAATTATCTGTCAAAATTCCTGAAAGTGTTGTTTAGTGTTTTGAACATCAGCTACTTGACTGTGTGTCTGTATGCTGTCTGTCTGCTTGTCTTTCGCAGTGCTGTGTTCATCTGGGTGTTGCATTCTGAAACGTCCAGATGAACAAATGTATGTATTCTAGCTGTCCTATTTAGTATGTTCTACTATTCCTGAAATAGGTAAAGTTTGGAGCAAATTTCAGGCCTTCGAGAAAAGACTTGGACCTTTTCATTGAACTTCAAAGTCATACATTTCCTAAACATTTCACTGAATATCATACTCATTTCTCTCTGAAAATATTTACAAATTAAGGAATATTCTATAATCAATTTATACAGAGTGTGGTAAGTAAGTAAAGTAAGTAAACTTTATTTATTAAGTGCTTTTCACAGACAGACAATCACAAAGCGCTGTACACAAATATTAAAATATTAAAATAAACAATAAAATCAATAGACATTATATACAATGTAAAATGGTACTTCATAATTCTGACACTGCAATTGTTTTAATACTGAAATCAGGCAAATATATTAGTAAAGTGCAAATGAGCCACAAATGGCACCTGCGTGCTTGTGTAATCTTCACATACGTGTGAGTTCTGCTGCTTGTGTATGAGCAGTGTGGCTCCATGTGCATTTTATCTGTTTGTCCCCCTTCTTGCTGAAGAGCAGAAAAGTGGTCTTGGAAGAAATTTTATTTCCTCAGATCAAAGTGGATCATCATAATCGCACAGTAACCTGCCGTGCTCCGTAGTCCCCGCCGCAGGCTTAGCCGCGAAAGGAAAGCTCCCTATTCCCAAACCCCTATTCTGCTCTGTGTACAAACACCTAATCCCATTTGTGCAGAGTTAAAATAACTGTGCTCAGCTGTGCTCTTACACCTTTCAGTTTTATTATGGAATTAAGAGACGCTGGGTAAGAACAACATCCCATAACCAGCAGCTCACATATCTTGCATTACCTTGTTGAAATATTATATGCAACAGAGCATGCAGCTTATTTAATATTTGTTTGGGTGCTGTACAGTCAGCTAATAATAACTCTTTCACTGAATAAATCTGTCAGTCAACAATAAGCTAGCAGCTTGTTTTCGAGGCCTGCGGCCAGACTGAGCTTATAGGATACATTTCTGTGACTGCTTGAATTATTATATGATTAAGAAGACGAAGACATCTTTTTTTTTCTTTTAGGCTGAAAGGAAAAACATAAGGTTCTTTTCTTGATGTGTCCCCACTTTTTCATAAGCCAGTATGATAGTTTTCTTTCTGTAAAAGCTCTGCAATTAGTCTTTTTTTAGCAATACATAACATTCTGGCTGGAGTAATTGGATTCAGACTTGGATGGCTTTGGCAAAGGTCCAAATGAGCCCAAACGTCAACAGAAGCCCTGAAATTTGGGTGTTTTTTGTTTTAAAGTGTGACACAGGGCAAACAAATCAAATCCAGGGGATCATTAGGCTACTCTTAATGATGTCAGCCTTGTGGTATTCAGGCCTTTTCGTTGAGTCCTTGCATAGCTCACAGCTGCCTAGGGGCTTTATTTTACAGGCTTCAGTGCTCCTCTCTGTCCATCAGCAATTAAAGCAGAAAAAGAGCCTCATCTGTGCCTCTGAGGGGGAACTGAAGACATCTCGACAAAATTTTCAAGTTTTCAAAAAGCACTTTAAATGATGGCAGACAAACAGAAATGTAAAATGACGTTTTAACTTTGTTCTTTGTACTTTCTGATGTTTTTCAGGCCTAAGAGACAAAATATGTGAATTAAGTAAGATGGGCTTCATTACCGCCCCAGTCCATTATGCAGTATTATTTAGGGGTCAACGAGCTGGCTTTTAACAGTGAAACTATTGATCCTGGCAGCTTTGACTCTAATCAATATCGTCCTGGAAATGGAGATCTGTGCCTGGTGAGACTGGTGGCTGATTTGTCGCTGTAGAGATTTAGTGATGCATGCAGAAACGGCATTTTTATTTACTACATTTTTTCAGTGTAAGGTCAAATAAAGGGAGGCAATTTAAAGGAGTAAACTGTAGATTTGTGGACTCTGGGAGGGTTGATTTCTTTAACTTCATATTTTCATTTGACATTCAGATTTTTGTAAATTCGAAGTGAGCTGTCGATATGTACAGAAGCCAGTAGATCCATTTTTATTTCTAAAAAAATACAAATAATTTTAAAAAGGCCAGTAGCCAAGCTGAGTTCTGCCAGGGGACATGCCTATTGTTCTTTCTCAGGCTGAAAAAGAAATGGAAAACAATGAAATCTGAATTGATACTATTTGTTTTTCACATGCTCCGGCTCATCCTGCCAAGAAGGTATTTTGAATTCAGACAGTGTTGGCCATAAATGCTTTTCCTTCAAACCGAGACCCCCTTGGATTTGGTTTGGGTGGCATCCTCTCTAAACATGAGCTAGAGAGAAAAACGCGTGTGCCAGTGTGAGTTTGCACATCTTTGCGCTTGTGTGCATACATGTTTTGTTTGTACACAAAGCAAATATGGCAGGTGCAGCACATTGAATATGATGTCCCACACACATGAAAACCATGTCACCAGCAGGAGCCCAAGCAGAGGACAGGATGGTTGCACTTTTGGAATAAACAAGTCAGAGCAAAACTGCAAAGATTGTTGACAGCCAAGTTGATTCAAAGAGTATTTTAGGTCAAGAGGAAAACTTGAGCTGCAATATTGCCACAGGGGCAGAATGACAACAGTTTGAAAAATAGTCCAATTTGGTGCAGAAGACTAAATCTGTCTCACAGAATTTCATTTTGGCTGATTAATGTCTCCTTGCCATCCCCAGCACTGCAGTATGGCACAGGCTTTCAATTTCACATGTAATTGACTGTGTGTTTTTCATGAAGCTGCTCTGGCCATTAATTAAGGACATAAAAAAGCAGCACATTAATTGTGGGACAAGTTAGAAAGCCTACAAGCAGTAATCAATTAGATGATAAATAATGAAAAAAAAAAAGACTCCCCATTCACCGCCTGGGGAAATTCAATTATTTATCATCCTCATTTCTTTCCTCGAGGAACCTCTATGTCTGTGTAACAGCTCGGGTAAATTATTGTCTTAACATCTTCACCACAGATAGGCTTGTGTGAGTCAATCCACACACATTAACACATATGCTGCACAGGTGCGTATAGATTTAACACCCATCCACATCCATTATAAAACCAAAAAACGAGCATTATCTCGATCCCAGGCAGAGATAATCTGTCTCTTTCTTCATATTTAGTGGAACACTTTTGACTAACCGGCCGGGCATCTTTATAAGTATACAAGCATAGGACTGGAAGTGCTCCCTTCTGAGCTGATGATTGGGGAGGATGAATGGGCGTCACGGTTGGGCCTGCTGAGCCTCGCTCTTCCGCACTAACAAATAGCCCTCTCCTGACTTAAATGTACCATTATGGCTGCAGTACATGTCCTTTTGCTTGCTGTGCGGGTAATGGAGCCACGTCTCGCTGCTGCAGAAACGTCCTTCAGCCTTCAGTCAGAAGGACGTGTCCAGACACCGGTTCCTCAGAGGTGCAGTAATAATTTACTCTTTAAAATAAATAATATGATACAGAGTTTCTACAAAGTTGCCTTGAAGCATTAACTCACAACTTGCTCAAACTTTACTTTTGGCTCCTTATTTTTCTGTTGTTATCTTATTTTTGTCCCTTTTCCTGCACTCAGCTTTATCTTCTTTATCTTGGTAGTAGCAATACTCTATTTCTCTGCCAGCTGAATGCATGGCTTCTCCCTTTCTCCCCCTTCCTTTTGTATTCTCCAGGAATGGTTTGGCTCTTAGCTGCACACCAAGTTAGATTGCCCTGGAATGCAGGAGTCAGTTCACAAACTCCGCCTGAGGTAGATATGCTTCACTGTGCGTCTGAGGAACAAGTGTCCCCTTGGGCCGGTGGAAGAGCGTGTTCACAGCACGCCTTTTGCTGTGGAACTCCATACGTCTCAGTGCTTGAATGACAGGTCTCTCAGTTGGTCTCCCAATCTTTTCTGTGCTTCTGCAGGCAATTCACAATTATACATAGTGCACTACAAATCACACCATGGTAAATAAGCTGGGCAGACCCAATTGGCGGCCTGCCTCCAATAACTTCCTTTCAATATCTCTTCAATCTGAGTTCATGGTCCCTCATAGCTGAAGAAGCAAAACTACTCAAACAGAAAATCGGCTTTTTCAAAGATGCACAGATGGAAGCTAATGATAAATTATAGCCCACTTTCAATATGTAAATGAAATATTGTTCACTCAGTCCTTTTTTATCAGCTAATGAATCTCACTGGTATTTATTAAAGTTTTCTGTTCCATGAGTATGTCAGAGGGACAGCTCAGGTTGAGATGGTGGATACAGTGTATTGGACGAGGACCGTTGATGATTGAGCTGCCAGGCAGGAGGAAAACAGGAATAGTCATGATCGTGGTGAGTGAATGCTAGAGACAGGGTGAGATGAAGCCAGATTTTCTGCTGTGGTAACCTCTAAAGGGAGCAGCCAAAAGAAGAGGAAGATTGCTTTTAATACTCACAGTGCCGTGATGCAGGCTGTGACTGGGCCAGGCATGACCATCAGTGGACATGTGGCTCACCGATACTGCTGTTTACATGCAGCTTGTATTAGGATCAGTCTGTGTGCACCAGTAGGCATCATCTCTGTGAGTGGGCTGATTCAAGTCAGAGAACACAGTTAGTTATGGCAAAGCACAGGCCGCGCTTTGAAGGCAAAAAAGAGAGAGGGAAAAAAAAAGTTCTCCCTAGGAAAAAACATGCTTAAAAAAAGCAATCCTGAGTGTTTCACAACTCTTCTTTGCAACAGCCACTGGGTGGGTCTTGGGGGAAAAGAAGTCACACATCAGTCACAACCCAATGTCTGAGCCTGCACTGTAGTTTGTCTGCCTAGTCATGCAGGAAATACAATATCTGTGTGGTCACACTGTGCTTTATAATTCCAGTCGATGCTTGAAGGGTAGAGTACACATGTTTTTACAGCAATTTGCAGTTTCACATTTACTGGTACACATACTCACACAAGCTGCTGCATGCTCTGTTACACAGGTGTGAAAAAAGAAAACACTCAAATCGCAAACCGGCTGCACTGCAATTATAAAGCTTGTCATGTAAGAGTGATGCTAATTGTGCAACTTTCCAATGCCGTTGTTTACGTTCTTGTTGTGTAGTCGATAAATTGATCAGCTGAACGACTGAAGTTTTAACTTACAGCTACTTCGTACTTCTAAATGAATCGTTAGCCACTCTTTCTTGAAAAATCCCCAAATTACATCAGTTTCAGCTTCTCGGGGATTGAGGGCTCGGGAGTTTCCTTTAACAGTGTGACAGTAAAGTGCATATCGTTGTTTTAGACTGACAGTAATTCAATTTTATTCATACAGCACCACACAAAACGCTTTATATTGTAAGGTAGACCCTACAATAATACATACAGAGAAAAACCCAACATCATATGACCCCCTATGAGCAAGCACTTTGGCAGGAAGAACTCTCTTTTAACAGGAAGAAACCTCCGGCAGCACCAGGCTCAAGGAGGGGCAGCCATCTGCCGTGAAAGGTTGGGGTGGCATGACAAAACAGCATTTGAACACATCAGCCTCAGGCTTACAAAAGGCCTTTTTCACCCTTTTGACATTTTAAGATCCAGAAGATTAATCTCGAAAAAATAAGCAGCAGATTAAGAGAATTGCAGGGCAAAGAAATACTGTCAAATGTGGGTAAAGCAAACTGAGATTATTTTCTTACAGATGGATCTAAGGATTATATCGATTGATTAATCAGAAATTAAATGTCAAATAAGTGAAAATGTTTTGCAGTTTGTCAGTGTCCATGTTTTGTTCATCCAGCAGTCTATAACTATTAGACTTATAGACTTATTATAACTACTATACTACTAGATATTTGCTGTGTTTTTACTGCTGTTATAAATCAGATAAGTATATGGTGCTCATATATGAAAAACTGAAATCAGTAAATGTTAATAGTATCATTCAATTCAATTTTATTTATATAGCGCCAAATCACAACAATAGTCGCCTCAAGGCGCTTTATATTGTACAGTAGATCGTACAATAATAGATACAGTGAAAAACCCAACAATCATATGATTGTTAGGCTGTTGCATTTCATGAAGCTGTTGTTGTTGTTGTGTCCATACACTCATCATTTTTATTTGATACATATACCATATGCAGTGCATTCAACTGCAAGAACTGTTGCATGTTATCTCCATATGCTAATACAAACACTTATCACGCTCAGCTCTGAGACGTGTGCTGTATTTATTTGGTTCTCATGTGGAAATGCTTGGTAAATTCTTACACCGCCCTCATTAATCCTTAATCTTGTTATCCTTTGCTCAGTCTGTCTAATCTTCCCTCATATGGATCATCAGCCTGGTCTTTTTCCACAGGGAGCTCCCCAGTATAACCTGCCTTCTCCAGCTGGGAGTTGTGGACTTTGCACACGAATATTTCATAGGTAGTTTTCAGGTTAAAAAAGGGAAATAGCTGTTCTTGTTTCTGTTAAGAATCTTTTAAAAACCACTATTTTTCTTTTAATTAACAGAACACTTTTTCTTCTAACAAACTTAAGGACATGTGTGGCATTGATATCAGGTTATATTTGGCTTCCTTCTTTCTCTTGTAGTTTAAATGTGAAGATTAATGGTGACTTTTTAAAAATATGTCATATCCACATTCTCTGGTGGACCCATTACTCTGAGTGGGTTAGAAACAGGATTACAGAGCAGGCAGGGGTGAAAAGAGTTTGATACATTGATTAATATGCATGCAGGCTTAAGCCCCCACAGCTCTGGGCTTTTTCCCACATGGAGAGGTGTGCAGATCAGGTATTAACTCTGCTGAATGGCCAGAAGTGGTCTTTTCTGGAAAGTAGGACAACTGCCATCTTTGCAGGAAGGTATTTTATCACCTGGTGACAGTAACCAGGTGGTAGATGTCACATTTAGTGGGTACAAATAAGGTACAAACGAATGAGACCTCAGTGTGTGAGAGCCCAGATTTAGGCAGGCTGATGCACGTACTGACAAGCCAATATAAAATACAATGACAGGAATACACACACATACACACACACACACACTTCTGTGAAAAAGGGCCTCATCGAAGGAGAAAGGAGGGAAAAATCAGTTGTCTTGTCTTTCATTACAGCTACCTGACTGCTTTTCCTCTTTGTCTGACAGGTGTGGAATAAAGAACTGATTTCAGTCATTGTTAAAAATAGAACGTTGATACGAAATATACTTTTGAGTCATTCTTCCTACCTTTTTGTGCAAGTGGTCTCAGGTCCATCACATTTCCCTACCTGCTAAATGTAAATCTGATCTGGTAGCAGGTAGTTTAAAAAATGCATTTGAGTTCCTGCAGCTTTGAACTCAAAGACTTGCAGTCCTTTATAAAAGCTCCATATGCTTCACAGCTTAAGTCTTGAGGTGTATTCAGGTAGATAATTATGTGAATCTTTTTAGATGTGGCACTATTTTAAACAATCAAAAGAACAGACTGACTTCTTGCTCTTTTTTTCTCATAGAAGGGCAAATTAAGACAAATCCTTCTGAATAGTTCACATTAACAAAGGCTTCATTCATCTCACAATTTTCTGTTATTAATTGCGATTAATCGCAATTACTTGATTAATAGCCTGGCTCCAATTACATTTTTTTTATTCTTTATATTTTAAGATTGTAACAGACATTTATGCAACACAATGAAGTAAAGGCAGAATAAACACAAAGAATGTATGCTGAAATTCAAAGAGAATTTTAATAGTTTTTATCAATCTTTAACACAGTGAAAACTTCAAAAAACCTTTAAGGCCATCAACAGTGACCGAACCCAGGCCTACAGGTTAAAGTGAATATCATAACAATAAAGGGTGCACAAAACTCAAGATTTAAAACACAAAAAGACATGGCTGAAAACCCAGAATGTTGAACATTTTTCACTTCAAAGGAGCGATCTGGCTTAGTCCTTCTTTGCACTCAGCCAGTTACTGAGGCAGACTATTCTGTTTACATTGTCTGATGACAAAGAAGCACGCTTCTTTTGAATGATGTGACCTGAGAGTGAGAATAATCTCTCACAAGGCACTGTGGTTGCAGGGGTTGACAGGTACTTGCGTGCAATAGGTGCCAGCCTGGCATGTGCTCCTTCTCTCTTTAACCACCACTGTAGTGGACACTCTCCTATGTCAATTTTGGGCTCTGCTTTGTACAGATTCAGACAGCAGTCTATAGCATCTTCCTCTGTATCTGAATCAGGATAACCCAGCAAGCAGATGGACATCTTGCTCTTCTTTGGTGAGGGTTCCTCTGTTGTCTGAGCAGATGGTTGGTGTGCATCCGTCTCTGACATCAGAAGGTCATGTACTGATGCCCACACCTCTCTTCTTTCATCTTTGGAAAGGCATTTAAGGTCTTTAAACCTGGGATCAAGGGCAGTAGCGATCTTCAGCCATGTGAGATTGCTGCTGTCTCTCCGCTGAGCTAGGTCTGTGGTAAAAACCTTCTTAAACCTCAAAATGTAGACTGAGTCATCATCTGAGGGCTCTATAATCCTGAACAAATGACACAAGGCTGGCAACACCATGGAACAGGAGACATACCGCTCTCCCCCCAGCAGTTCGGTAACATATCTGCAATAGAAAGATCAAGTCTGTGTTTTTCTATTAATCACACAGAGACAAACATAAATACCACATATGAAAATACACAGAGTTGAAGGTGGAGAACATACTTGAAAACAAAGCTAGAACGCAAAGATAGACACACAATCATGAGAAACAAAATGATTTACCTGCAAAGTCCCAGTAGTTCCTCCAGCTTTTGCAGTCTGTCAAGCTCCTGGTCAGTCAACATGGTCACCTTGCTGTTTTGTTGAGTCAGGATGGTGGTCAGCCCAGATTTGTTTCTCTGGATCCGCATGATCATCTCTAGGGTGGAGTTCCATCTTGTTGGAACGTCCTGAACAAGCGGTTCTGTTTGATGTCCATGTGCAGCTTGCTGTGCCTTTAATTCCTGAGCGTTTGCTGGACTATGCTTAAAATGTCCAACAATCTTGCGACATTTGGCCAGAGCCCTTTCAAATGCGCTGTCATTAAGAGAAACTGTGACCGTTCTTTGCAGAATGTGGGCCATGCAGGGCATGTGTTCAAATGGAAGTAGTCTGGCGGCTGCAACCATGTTACGAGCACTGTCGGTGCCAAGCGTGGTTACCTTGTCCTTGATTTTCCATTCGTTTGCAACATTCAGAAAATGGTCAGCACACGCCTCAGCATAGTGTCTCTCTTCAGTTTTACTCACTGTTAGTGCAAACGATTGCATAGTCCAGTCGTTATCAATAAAATGTGCCATGACCCCCAAGTAATTATCGTTGTTCACCGAAGTCCAGTGGTCTCCGGTGAGAGCGACGTTCCTTACTTGCACAAGCTTGCTGCACTGCTGAGCCCTCTGGTCCCCATACAAAGTGTGCAGTCTCGACACAATGGTTCCTCCCGAGGGCAGATTGTAACACTCATCTCCTGATGCAGCGCGAATGACTTCTCTCAGTCCATCATCTTCTACTATGCTGACTGGTCGGCAGTTTTTAGCTATCCAAACAACCAAGGAATTGGTTAATTTTTCTCTCACAGTTTTTGTTATTCGTCCACGAGCACCATACTCCTGAAGCGTAGACTGGCAAGGTCCCGTAGAGGTGGATTCAGTTGGGTGTTTTGCTCTCAGGTGATACGCCAATGATGAACTGCTTCTGTGGTACTTGAATTCAGCTTTGCAAATTGTGCACCTAACTCTCGTTTTGTCCAACAAGCCATCAGGCAACTTCTTAAAGAGAAACTTTCCACCCAAAAGTCCGCCCTCGTCCATGATTGCGTGTATATATACACGCAATATATATATATATATATATATATATATATATATATATATATATATGTATGTGTGTGTGTATATATATATATAATTTTGCCCAATTATGTGATCATACTAAAATGTTCAAGGTGAAGCACTATAAAATCAAATATTCTTAATCGTCTATTAATTAGGGTTTTTTTTTATCCAGTTAAAAAAGAAAATAATCTGAAACAAGATATCTGAACAATAATCACCGCAGCAAAAGTGAGGAAAGAGAAGTATATGTTTTCTACCTCATGTCAGCTGATGGGTCAGTAGATTATGCATAGGCAGAGGGGTCACTCACATTGTAATCAATAATTTACCCATGTGATGTCACAGAATAGCGAAGCTCTTTGGAAAATTACACCAACAAAGCTGGAAAATGCTAATATTAAAGGTTGGAACCCTGTTTCGGTAAAACAAATGTGATCAAGGCAGCAGCATCAAAGCTGGAAGGCTTTCAAGTTTGAAGACGTTTTGAAGTAAGCTAAGCACAAAGACAAATAGCCCGATAAAACTTAGATTCTTGAGGTTCTTTTTCACAAATGTCTGATTCAGTGATTCAAATTATTGTTGAGATATTATAAATGGCTTTAGCGGAGAAGATGAAGGCTTTCTTTGCCTTTTTAAACAGCACCAATTCTTTTTCAAGTTTTTCCAAGTTTCACACAGGCAGGTTTTTCCAAACATCTTGGAAAACTTTCCATAATTCTTCTGTGGCTTTGGGCTGTCTGAACTACCTCTAGTTCTTCATGCATTCCTAGACTGACTCTGTGATGTTGAGACTCGATGGGTGCCGTACCAGCTGTTGCAGGACTCCTTGTTCTTTTTTGCTGAAAATAGCTCTCTGACTCTGGCTGTACGTTCGAGGTCGTTTTTGTGCTGCACATAATTTCGGGGCCTATCAGAAGATGATATTAAGTGACAGATAAAATGATTTTCATACATGGTTGATTATCCTGACACAAAGTTTGACTTTATCCTCATTTTCTAACTTTTACTGCCTCTTAAAGAGCTGCAGAAATACAGTATAGATCTGCTCTTGCAGTGAATAACGTTGCACCTGATGTGATGCGCCTGCAGCTTAAGATGGCAGGTGTCAGTCCGATGTTCCCATTGAGACGAAAATAATGAATTCACCGAGCAGGAAGAAGTGTTTGGCAGCGTATTAGCTGGGTCAGCTGCTAAATTGAATCAAATCCTGACATTTTTAATATGTTGAAAAAAAATATTTTATCCTAAAACTCTTCAGTAAAGCCAATACACTTTCTGTAGTCTGTCTGCTTTGAAGCCATAATTGTATGATTGCTTGCACATCTAATTTAAAATTGACTTCTTTTTTTTATTGTAATTACTGTAGCAAAGAATAACAGTCATTGTTATTCCCAAATGTGCTTATGCTTGAAATTTGCATGATCTAATTATCAAAATGTGAAAAGTAGAGTGAAAATGAGTTCGGGTCCCGCCTTGTCCTCTTTTTTTCTTTCTTTCTTTTTTTCACTGTAACCCCTGGTCCACCTGTATCCATGGCAACCCTGAAGACAGACAATTGTACCAAATTAAGGGAACTAGAGGCGGAGAGACGGGTCATATTTGTTGTGATGTCTTCACAGCATATGAAAGAATGTGGCAGGCATTAAATGTGTCTGCACTTACTTTTTCCATTCAGCATAAGATTATTGTGAAGGGTTGATTAACTGATTGATGAAATGGGAAACTTAAAGGGAATCTGTAAGAGAAGCATAAGAAAACTGAGCTGATAAAAAGATAAAAAGCATCTTTCATGTCCATTTGAATCATTATCCAACTCTCTGTGGTAAAAGATTGTACCGTTACGCTCAGATTAAAAAGTTAAATGTGTAAAACGCCAATCTCAGACATGATCATTTCATTAACCTGTAATTACGTCCCAGAGACAACAGGGAACGTCGCTGCTGTTCTGCCCGACTCCATCTGCTTCTTCCACATCATTGCCTCAAGTGAATCCAGAACGTGTCAATTCTCTGCGGCCAATTCCTCCACACTGTTTCTGCTCCCCTTGAGCTCATTTGCCGCCAATTCCTCTTCCATCGTCCAAACAGTTTTTGGTGGATGAGATTGAGCCAATTGTGGCTAGCACGACATTTCATTACAGCCAAAAATTGAACACATGGTGACCTTTGCTCAGCTCTTCACTCCCACATCAGGTCAAGACTTCCTCTTTTCTTTTCTCTTCATCAAAAAAATGTGTTGTTTTTTTTTTAACAACCAACTCTCTAAAAGCTGTGGCTGCACAAACACTCTGCTCATAATCATATCAATCAGACCCAATCACGGTGCTCCCCATTGAAATTGCATACTAATTTGGGCCTTAATGAACCTCATCTGAGTATGCTTTGTTGCCAGCTCTGTGATTGCATTGATCAAGTTAACCTGCACTGTAACTCAGTGGGGGGAACATGCTTGATTTGCCTGTCAGACGTTCATGGGGAGAAAATGTCCTCACAGCTTCAAAGCAGAGAATCTGTCTGAAACTGGCAAAAGCTTGCAGTGACTAGGCTTAGTGCCAGTATAGTGGGGCTGGCAACTGCTTTCTTTTTCTGCCAAACAGTGTTTTGGCACCATCTATATCCTCACATTCAACCCACGGAGCACGGACATGGAGTTTGGCATTGGCTCACGGTATTACGCTAAGGGAGGGGGAGGGGCTCCCATGTTTCTCTAGTTCCTAAACTTTTGACCCTACCTCTCACTACTGTGGCTTTTCAGGTGTGACACGCCATGTGGTGAGTTGGCAACAACATGTAGTCAGATAATCTGCCAGTGCCACAGAATTCTTTTACATATTAATTATTTTTTGAAAGAATCCTGTGTTAAAAAAGGGAAAAAAAAGGTTGTATTGTTATATATGTTTATGTTCATTTACTTTTTACTGTTGAAGTCGCAGTAGTAGCAGTTAGTCTCAGTGAATTCATGCAATGCCCACTCTTGAAAACAGTGGTGAAGCATATATGTTAAAACATAGAATAGTGGCTGAGTCACAGAGTCAAAAAAAAACCTTTCTGTGAGTAAGAAAAGTCGGTGGTTGTCCAGTGATTGCATTGAGTGTTTGTTTTTTTGTTTTTTTGTTTTGCTGTTGGAGACAAGTTGCAAATAGCTGCAGTGACTTCTTGCAAAGCAAGCTGACCAGCCACTTTCAGTTGCAAGGTGACTGCACAGGTCTGGCTGTGGGTGGCAACCGGTCTCCAAACAATCACAGCCTGACTCACTCAGATTAACAAAGGTAATAATTTAAAAACACAGACTAATTGTTAACATTTTGCACTCGATCTGAGTCTATCTGTGCTGATGACTAAAACTCATCTGCATTGCATCATCTGGTTGCCATCTTGGTTGTATCCTGGTTAGACTCTTAAAGCAAGGTTACCAAATCCCTGTGCCCTTTTTTTTTTTAGCTAAATTGCCAACCTGCAGCAGCTACATTGCCATTTGTGGAGGATTTTTTTTTTGTCTATTTCAGATCTGTAAGGTTCTGGCTGGATTTGTACTCTAAGAAGATAATTTGGATTTCTGTGTTTGAAGACAGCAACAGCTCTGCAGTGACTAGTTGTTCACTACAACTACTTGCAACTGGTCTCCATCCTGCATCACACTGCAACCACCAATTTGTACTCTACTGTGACTCTTTGTCCTAACAAGTATTCTCAAAAAGGAATATTGCATGGACTGAAACTTGTTGGTCAAACTTCAGCCTCAAAGATCAATAATGAGCTAACATAAACTAATATAATGAATACATCAATGATTATTTTTAATGCACGACATACATAAAATGATTCATATGGAAAACTATTAATTGCCATAATATTACAAACAGATTGCCAAGTTAACCTTATTTAATTGCAAACTGATAGAGCCTGACTCTGTATCACTGCTGTTTTTTTGCCTTCCTGATGGACCAAAGTCGCTTTGAAAACAGCAGCTGACTGTGAGTGATTGCAGGCCTCATTCCCATCTTCAAAGGAACCATTTTCAAAAGCAACAAGATTGTAAGTTCATCGCACATTGTCACAATAATTTTGGTTGTGCCAGAGTCTTCAACCACTGTTTTCTCTGGTGTGATTGCAGCATAAGGCAGACTGCAGAAAAACATTTAATTCTTAAAAGTTGACTTTGTTGTAATGTTTTTGTCATGTTTTATGGCTTCTAAGTTTCAAAAATAAACATAAAAAAACTACTCGTCAGCTTGTCGGGTGTAATCTAAGGGCATCGGACTAATTTAGTAATTGGGACAGGCAAAAAAAAAGAAGAGAAAACCAAAAACACAGTGACAGTCTAGATATGTCACAATCAGGAGTTGAACTGCTGACCTTTGTTTATCGGATGCTGTTGGTAATTTGAAAAAAAAATTTTTTTACAACTGGGACAAAACATTATGAACACACCTGAAATGCTTAAAGAGCATGAAATGAGATTTTGAAAGGCTTAATATTCAAAATGACAGCGGCTGTGTTCTCTCTCATCAAGAAAGATAAAGATTCGGGTTGAACATTAAGTGACTGAAAAGGAAAATAGTGATCTGCCGCTTTACAAAAAAGATTGTGGGATAGAGTGTCCCTGGTATAATCTGCAACCTAGTGTCTAGATTTATTATAAATGTGGTGCAATATATTTGATTCTTAAATAGAATCTAAATGAATCTTAAAAGTCCATCAACCCTGTACTCAAATGTTTCAGGGAATTAGTAAATGTAATCTAATACTGCTAATAAATGGTGGCGGTGTGGATTTGGGGGAATGAATAGAACAAAAGGAAATATCCGATCTGTACTAAGCTGTTCTATACATACACACTTGCGTATGTACTAAGAGGACAAAGACTGAGACTGAGATGTGAGGGGAAAAAATGCCAATCAAGAACATGAGAATGTGTTTCTTTTTATATAATTAAGCTTGGATTGCAAAGCAGAGCACTCAGGTACAGTCATTGCCAGACACTAAAGCCGCTTTAATTGCCATCCACAGGTAAAAACAGCTTCTCTCCTCTGCACACTTGACTGAATTCAGACATCTAATGGCCTCTCCAATGTTTTATATTCTGACTTTTTAAGTTGGAGTGAGCAGTTAAGTTGCTTCTGTGTGTGTCTGCTAATTGGGATGTTTGAGGCAATGGCAAATTGGTAGATCAGTGGTCTAAGGAGTCCTACTGAGAGGCAAAGACAAAGAGGGAAAGAGAAGGCAAGTGACAAACAGAGCTGCAGGGAGAGGGTTCACAGCTGCCAAGCAGGTAGCGGCCCTCACAATGTGACACGTTTGCCACCTCAAAATGGGAGCACAGAGGAGCTGCCAACCACCAACGATCCTGCTTTTTCTCTCTCGTGCTCTTTCAGTCATACTCCTACAAAGACAGGCAAGCTCTTCTCACATGCTGCTACTCTCTGAAATGAGCTGTACTAGTGCCAGGTGCTGCTGAAGAGAAAGAAAGGAAAAGGGAAGAAAGAAATGTTAAGGCTCCTGTGTGGACATTACTGTGGCGGGAGTGACAGCATGCCTTCGCAAGAGACACCTTGGCTCTGTTATTGTCACCACTGTGGACACAGCAAGTTCCTGCTTCCCTCTGAAATTAATACAAGCTGACCAGCAGCCTGCTCTCTCCGCCTCAATGTGGACAACTGGCTCATTCAGGGTGACAGAACCTGTGACTTGTCCCA
The DNA here is from genome assembly GCF_056152115.1 of Neolamprologus brichardi. Taxonomy (NCBI): domain Eukaryota; kingdom Metazoa; phylum Chordata; class Actinopteri; order Cichliformes; family Cichlidae; genus Neolamprologus; species Neolamprologus brichardi. The sequence goes on along the minus strand of NC_142114.1, from coordinate 21,905,308 downwards.
ACATAGCCTGGATGTCCCGACTGGGCTGGGCCATTAACGAATGCCACTCTGCACAAAGCTCTCCCTTGATTACAGCTGACCTTGGCTTGGGAAAATGAAATCACCATGCCAGGTTGACTTTCACAATGCACAAACTTGGCCGCTGTGTAAATAAGCATATCTGTCGTTTAGGTTTGTTACCCCGGTAGGGTAAAACATAGCTTACCCTCACTGACACACATCAGATCGTCCTTCAGGAATTGCTACAAAAAAGGCAAATAGTTTGTAATGTAGCGCGGAGTTAAACTGATTGTTTTCCATGCACCGATAAATAGCATTTAAACATCTGAGCTTCGACGCAGGGCCAACCACTGATACGCAGCAGCACTGACACTCAGATGTGACAAATCCTGCCAATGCACGCACAAGTACTCAAGCACACAAGAACCCTTTTGGAGTTCAGTGTTGTTATGCCGGCTTATCGATTGAGGACCTCCTGATGCGATCAACAGCTGTCCCTCAGCTGAGTGGCCGCCTGGTGTTGTTCTGCCTCAGCGTTGCCCTGTCAAGGTTACATCTCCCATCACTGTCTGTCTTTTTTTGTGTGTGTGTGTGTGCACATTTCTACACTGGGCTGAATTACAGTAATGGTCCTCTCAAACAGCAGGGCTGCTTTGCTGAATAGTAGCAAGATTGTTGGTTGTTGGGAATCACATGGTAAAGCAGAGCTGGTAGTTCAATCCCTTCCTGGCTCAACGGACATAAAGTTTCTCTGGCCTTGCAGACAGATATGGTCTCTACTGATTGAGGCCTAACTATTTCTCTCTGTGTGCTTTTACTCTCTCCTCCTTCCCTAAAGCTTTCAGAGTTTTATAATTCTGTTTTACTCAAGATGGAAATTTGCTTTTGCCTACTTTTTAACAGAACATCAGGGTTAGGCAAACAAATGCTTCTTTTTCATGCATCAATCATCGCACATTTACTGGCCTCATTTCCACTTGTGGCTGTAGACACACCTTTAATGAGCTGTTTCCATATCAGTGCTTCTGCCTGCTACACCACTCATTAGCCCTGTCACTTAAAAAAAGATGAACTGCATTTTTACTGATCGCGGCACGCTATCGAAGTCCTCCAGCAACATCGGTGCGGCTGTAATGACACCGCCGCACCGATGTTGCAATTAATGACAAGTGGCTGAGTCATTAATTGACTAGAAGTAGCTGAAAAACAACATTGTAATACATCAATCCTCATTCTTGAATATCAGACATAATCTTTTGCTGACAGCAAAATGTCCATTTGTTATTGTTGTTCCTCCATGAGTCAAATGTTTATTTCTTTATAAAGTTGACATTTTTATATGGATAGACATTCATAGTAATTTCACTTTTTTACTCAGTTTTTTTTTTTTGTAAAACATGTTCTATGTTTTACTTTGGGTTTTTTTTTCCAATATGAAGAAAACTATTGAAAAAAAAATCACTTGAAGACAAAAGGCCTCGGATTTTCCCAGCAGTTATACTCACACCGCATACACACCTGACCCCCTTGGAGTACACCTGTTGAATTCACCGTCAGAGCCTTGCAGTGTTTCCTCTTTCCTATACTGCTGTTTACCATTCCTATCTCCCCCTAGGCTTAATCTTTGAAAAATATAACATTTCTTATCACCTCTATGCCGATGATATACAAATATATTTTCAATTAGATGACGACATTGCTCCTTCGTTGCACTGCTTCCTCGAGTGCATGAGAGAAGTCAGAGAATGGCTTTCAGGCAATTCCCTTATCCTGAATGAAAAGAAAACGGAAATTTGTTTTGTTTTGCCCATTCTGCAAATTCTATGCGCCGATCTGGGTCATCCTCGTTGAGATGCTGCAGTAGCTGGAGTTTGTAAGGATGCCATTTGTGAGTAGCTAATATCCGCCGTAGGGATGTTCGACTAATGCCACTCTCCAGTGACATGCGGCGAGTACTACGCTGTGGGCTCTTGCTGAATGAAGGTAGGACAGCCACTGATGTTTCTTCATTAGTGACAGTTTTTTTGCGTCCACATTTTGGCGAATCCAACACTGAACCAGTTTCACGAAACTTAGCAAGCAGTTTGCTAACTGTAGCATGGGAGATGGGTGGTCTCGTAGGGTGTCTTGCATTGAAATCTGCTGCAATGACCCGGTTACTGTGTTCACCAGATATCAACACAGTTTCGATCCGCTCCTCACGTGTTAACCTCTTCGACATGTCAATGGCTGTGAACAAAGAGAAACTTGTAAATAACTCATGAAAGAATAAAGTTACATTGAAACCAAGCACACCATTGTTTTTCTTGTGACATTACCAATAAGTTTGATGTGTCACATGGCCCTCTTCCTATTGAAAAAACAAAAGTTGTATCCAAGATGTTCGACTTCTAAATGGCCACCATGGTCACCACCCCTCACATATACTAATGTGCCACAAACAGGACTTTAATATCACCAACCATTCCCATGTTATTACGGTGTATCCATATAAATGGCCCACCCTGTAGATTGGATTACTGTAATTCTCTCTACTTTGGTCTTCACTCCGCTGTCCTTCATAGACTCCAGCTCATCCAAAATGCTGCGGCTCGCCTCCTGACTGGCACTAGAAAGCATGCCTCTATCACCCCTGTTCTTATTGATTTGCATTGGTTACCCATAAAATATCGCATTGAATTTCAAATATTGTTGCGCACCTTTAAAATTATAAATAATTTAGCCCCTCGTTATCTTGTCAATCTTCTTAGTCTATATGTCCCTGGGTGAGCCCTCGGGTCTTCAGCCCAATTACTCTTGGCTCAGCCTAGATCTAGACTTAAATCTAGGGGTGACCGTGCTTTTGCCTGTACTTTATACTTTAGCTATATCTGTTCTTAGTAACTTTGTTCTTATATTCCCTTTTATTGCTGTATAATTAGTGCCCTCAACCTGATGACATATGTGGTACTTTGTTAATAGTCTTTTATTTAATTGTTGTATTTTATTGTAAAGCACTTTGGTGTACCGCTGGTTTTTTAAACGTGCTACACAAATAAAGTTGTATTGTATTGTATTCCTTATTGAACAGACATTGCCTCTGCTAGTCTCGAGTGAAGCTCAAGTTTTACGGAAGACAAATGCATTGCACTCATTCTTCCAGACATGATGGACAGCGTTTATCTGCTGCAGTTTAGCCTTTGGTCTGGTGCTGTCAGCCTGTAGTTGAGTACAAATGTTTTACGCTTGTCTTTTAGGCTGCGGTGACCTATTTTGGGAGGGTTTGGAGACATATGTGAACAGTGCATATAAATTGGCCTATGGCTCCAGTCTATTGTAATTGTTGTTGTTCAGAATAAAAAGTAGTAGCAGCCTTCAAATATGGCCACATATACATCGCTCCCCAGATATAAATCATCTATGTGAGTTGCAGGGTGTATATGTATATAAATTATTCAAATTAACATATTAAATTAATAAATAAAATGAACGGCTAGATACAGTAAAAGTGCAAAAGTCTCAAGCCACCCCTCATTTCTTTATATTTTGGTAGGAAAATGGGAAATGGGTGCAGAGATTTATTAAAACATACATACAATATACAAGGCAAAGTGTGTATAATTCAAATGGATTCAGTCTTTTCACTGAACAAAGCATCATCTTTAAGTAGTCTTCAGGCTTCTTGAAGGACATTCAAAGTTTCTTCTGGATAAAGAATGGGGCGATCGTAGCTCAAGAGTTGGGAGTTCGCCTTGTAATCGGAAGGTTGCCAGTTTGAGCCCCGGCTTGGACAGTCTCGGTCGTTGTGTCCTTGGGCAAGACACTTTACCCGTTGCCTACTGGTGGTGGTCAGAGGGCCCAGTGTCGCCAGTGTCCGGCAGCCTTGCCTCTGTCAGTGCGCCCCAGGGCAGCTGTGGCTACAATGTAGCTTGCCATCACCAGTGGATGACTGGATGTGTAAAGTGCTTTGGGGTCCTTAGGGATTAATAAAGCACTATACAAATACAGACCATTTACCATTTTGATTTTGGCTGCCTTTTGTTCTGTTCTCTGTCAGCATAATCACTCACTGCTTCAATAATCTTCTTGGTTCTGGGAGGCCAATACCGGACCATGATAATGTTCCATTGAGTGCTTTTACATCCAGGTATCCCTTTTCTGCATTGGCAGTGGGTTTGGGATCACTGTCGAGCTGAAATATGAAGCTGCTGCCAGTCAGATGCTTTCCAGATGGGTACTGCATCAAAATCTGACAGTACTTTACTGATGGCTCTAGACACTCTCTGTACCTCTCTCCTGACCTATATTGACAACAACAATTTGAACCAAAAATTTCAAATATGAAGTCATCACTCCGTAAGAATTGTTGCCAATGATTTTCTGTCTAGTTCTTGCGTTATTTGGCATACCTCTGTCTTTTCTCCTTGTTTCCCTTCCCTTAGAATGACTCTCTGACAGACATTTTTCCACTGAGACCATGAGTTTTTGTCAAGGAGTAGATGGACCAACTGAAAACCCAGATGCATGTCTTAGGTCCGGCCTCAGGTCTTTTTTTAATTTTTTTTTTTATAATTGACAGGATCATAACACCTGATGTTGTTTTTTTTATGCTGTTCACCTGCTGTAGATTTTTAGATGTGCCACTTCTTCTATCGTCGCCCACTTGTCCAGGTTTCTCAAGAATTTTCAAGGACACATTTCACACCTTTCTGTTCAGTTTTAAGCTAATATCTCTTTGGGCGCCACCTTGTTGGTGCAAGAAAAGTATTTTTATGCCTTTGACACTATTGGTCATTGACCACATTAAAGGAAATTACAAAAGTCTGGCTCCTTGGAAGCAAAATGAAAAGAAATTATTGCATGTTCAGATATGTAAATAAATGTGTTAGTGTAACTGGGTCTGTAGCTGCCCTGGTATTCTTGGATCTTATTATCCACAAGCATAAGTCAGTGAAATTGAACATTACAATAATTTTACACGTGAAGATTTGACAAACAAATTTAGAGACAGTTATGTATTTGTAAAGTTATTTAATTTACTCTGATACTGCAAATCAAACAGCGTGTCACACGTTGTTACACGGACCTTCCCTCCCCTGTTTTCCTTACAGTCCTTTTTTCTTCTCTTGCACTTCCTCTTTGTCTTGGCAGTTGGCGAGCAGTAACATTTAATTAGGATCAAAGAACCAAGGCCTAAGCAATGTCTATGAGCTGTGACATTTATGGCAAGATGGGACCCTTCAGATGACCTCAGGCCTTGACACATCAAAGGGTCTTGGGGAATATCAGACACTATTACTCACCGTCTTGTAAGAATATTCAGCCTAAAATCTTCTGCCTGAAGATGTTCCAGTTCTTGCGAGAGGTCAAAAATCCATGTGCTCTTCTTACAATGAGAAGTGTCAGAGTGATTCGTTGTTATTTATATAGTCACTACTGCCTGTAGTTATCTTTTAGTAGTGCAGTGCAATTTCTTTTTCTTTTTTCTTTTTTTTTTTTGAGTTAGTGATCTGACTACCACTTAATTTTTCTTGGATGTCATTTTTAATGTGACAAAGCTGTTTCAACAAAAAATACCACCACCCTGAGGAGAAACTGGGCCCATGCTGGTGTGCTCTGGTATAAATGGCTAAGAGCCAGCAAGCACAGTTAGTGTTGATAAACACAGGTGGAAAAGAGGCAAGCATCATGCCCTCAAGCATGCCTGTACTCTGGCATTAGCTCATTGAGCACACATGCTATTTCACCGTTAGCAAAACTGGCTATACTGCTGGTGGTATTTTCTCATATTGTGTCAATCATTTTCCAGTGAGTAGAAATGTAGTGTTCAGTGATGGAAAATGCTGGAAACCACTCTGCTGATTTAAAGTGAGACTGAAATGTGAAATAAGCTGCAGTTTAGAGTTTTTGATTATGGAATTTGATCTGGATGACCTTGTTTCTCTTTGGAATTTGAATAGCTTTACATCTTTGTATTCCTCACTCCCAGTGGTTGAAACATGCGCCTGGGTATTTTGGCAGGAGTTAAGTGTATCTGTTCAGCTTCCCTAACATTATTTTGCCTTCAAATTGACGAAGCATGTCCGACACCAAACAAAAATCCTCTTTGCTGTCGAGCTGCGCGTGAACTTGAGTCAGGCACCGTGTTGATCTGTGCTAGCACAGACACAGAGGAGTGGCAGCAGGATGGATGCCACCCCCTACTGAGAAAATGAGTGGAATCACAGCATTTTCCACCCAGCTGACACCCAAGACAGATGGAGCTAGCAAACACTGCAGCGCAGCTCCAGTCGAAACCATGGCAACAGCGAGGCAACAGAAAGCCTGCCAGGCCAATCGCAGAGAAGAATGCAGTGCTGTAGAAGCAGGTCCCCGAGGTAGAGTCAGAGATGATGATTGCCTAATGGATGTGAGGTTGGTGTTGAAAGAATCGGGGGGGATCCATCATAACAGGGAAGATCGGGTGGAATTCACATTATTCTTTTTATCCTAGGGGGTTGATTTTTATATCGGCAGAAACGAGCGAGTTAGATCACAGACAAATGACATGTCATCAGCGAAGCCTCCGTAGTGTTATAGAACAGAAGCTGACTGAAGCCCGAAGGCACGTCTAAAAACATGGTTAATGTTTTTTGAGAGTTTACACAGTGGGTTGATGTCTGAATTCAACTCATTCAGTCTGAATTCAACTCGTTTACCCTTCTGTTAGATTATTTCTGTACTGCTGCTGCCCACAGGGAATTTGTCATTTGACTTTGCTCTTCAGAGCAGAGGATCACCTGAATGGCTGCCATGCCGCTGATGGAAACTGAACGTCTCGCTCAAGGACACACGACACACAAGGAGCACGCTCGAGCTCAGGCTCTGTAGGTGAACGAAAGTACAGCACTACATTCTTAATGAAACAGTGCATTTTTGTGTTTGACTGTTTTGAAAGGTGAATTTACAGCGAGGGATTTATTTTAAATTGCGACAAGATTTGAACTTTAAGGAGATTGGCATACCAGACTGTAGAGAATATGCATTCTTGTACTCTTGTATTTTCTCTGCTGCAATGGGGAAAAAATCATTACGTGTTATATTTTAGGAGGCTAAGTGAAATATCACTAAACTACTCTTGTTGCATTAAAAAAAAGTGAAGCATGTTTACTAGAGTGAATGTTTAAACTCAGGTCGAAATCTCTTTATTATTGAATTCATGTTAAATGAAAAAAGCATCAGTTTTTCTATTAGATTCAAGGTCTGCTTGCCTGATACTGAAGCTGTGCGCGACCCCTGCGTGACCCTATTCTTCGATTCTCTCCGACTCTGTGCAGCCTGTGCTCCATTTACATATGCCCAAAAAATAAAAAGTCATCTCTGCATTTCCAGATAAGCTCAACAGCAATAAATCACCTTTGTTTAAACCACTTTGCTTTATCAGGGTGTGGCACAGATAAAACGAGCACTGACAAAGATACAGTATAATTGCACATTTTCTCATCTGCAGTACTTTTCACTGTCATGAAGTCTTTAGCTTTTTACACCACTTTTCGCCATTTCTAATCTTAAAGAATCCAGTTTGACTTTGCGAGCCTGTATCAACTTCTTTCTTGCTTTAAAACAAATATATGGTGTTACAGCTAGCTGATAAAATGTCTATCATTATAAGAAGTGACTTGCTGCCTGTGCGCTTACCCCTTTTGAAGAACTTGTGAAATTGAGTTTCTGAAGTGTCTTACTTGTTTCGATTTCCGAGGAAAAGCAGTTAAATTTTGAGGGCCTGAATGGCAGTTATCTACCCTAAGCAGCCTGTGCACTGTGTTAAACTGAATTGCCTTTTCTTTCCAGACTCCACGGAGGCTCGGTGATTATGTAGGCTCTGTTTATTTGTTTATTTCAACAAGGATATATTACAGAGAGTTTCCGTCATTCAGAACAGGAATTTCTCTCCAAAGACAAACCCCAAACAGCTACAACATTAAAACAAATGAAAGGTAAAATGAATCGTTACATTACAATATAGAAAACAATAGATCCCTGCATTCGTGTGGTTAGGGTTATTTTGACTGTACATAAAAGATGGACATGGTTACAGTGACATTGTCATCATCTTTTATTGTAGCAATACCATGGAGCACAAACTTGTTAAAGGTACAGTACTAGTAACTAAAAGGCGTTCCATATTATTAGTGGTCTAAAAAATCCATCAACACCATCAAGACATCTAATTCAGTGACTCAGACTGGCAGAGGTGACAGTTGGAAGGAGTGGTCACACTCTCAGTAATGCATGACTTCAATTTAAAATGATGTCTTAACTAAGGGAGGCATTAACAACAGACTAAATCATTTTCATACCCAGGATGTAAACATTTCAAAATCTGTGAAGTTGTATATTGTAACATAATTGGGAAAGCCAGCCTTAAGTAGGAAGACCTGATTGGTGTGTGTGTGTGTGCGCGTCTTTTTTCACACTGGTTTAAATTCTCAACCATGGAGACGAACCACTGCCCAGATCCTTATCATCTGTGGGAATGTGCTAAAACAGTTCTGATCCACACAGACCCAACCCTGCAATCCACAAGACCCCAGCGGATTTACTGCCACCATCGAGCTGCTACACACCACATGACACCCACAGGGATCTATACCCCAATGGGTTAGTGGTTTTAGCAGGTAACTGCTAAGCTACACAATAACATGTGTGCTACTTGGACTGATATCTCTTCCTTCTTGGCAACCACTGTTTGAAGCTCCAATAGAAGATTCACGTTGGACTCGTTAATCATTAAAAGTATGATATGTGCTTTCTTAATTTAGAGAAACACATTCTCAGGCAAGCATCTGTCACTCCAGCTTACACACAGTCACACACAGTCGCTCCCCCGCATACGAGGCATCACAGTGGCCATATCCTTCACTGAGTCGAGTCTTTGATGAGGCAGCCGATGCTTTGAAGCCCGACGCTGCCATCAGGGGCTTTTAAAGAAGCCCGGCCTCTCTCTTTGCATCTTTCTCTTACACTCCACAAACAACTAGCACATATTGCCAACTGAACCACTGATCCGCACTAGGCCAGAGTGATCTTCCTCATTTCATCTTGCCTTCTCTCATCCCAGTCCTACCACGAACCCACATCTCTCTCTCTCTCTCTCTCTCTCTCTCTCTCTCTCTCTCTTTCTTTTCAACTGAGGCACTTTATCCTCAACCCCTCATCGCGCTATATTCCCCAGATCTCATTACCACTCGTGAAATTGCATTTTTTTTTCTCTCAGATCGTTTCATCTGTTTTGAAGAACCAGCAACAGGTATATACGGTATTATTGTTCAGTGTTCAGAAATATCTTAGATTAAGAAGTGTTAACTCTTTAAAACAAGAGATGGATTTAAAGGCAGTGCTGCTCTGTAGGGTTTTGTCTCAGCGCTTAGAGTGGTCAGTTAGAAAAGCCCTATATAAAGGCAAGTACATCCTGTTTGTGTGCAAAACAAAAGAGTCATGAATGTCATGAATATTAGGAAATACTTTAGGAATACTCCAACAATTTTCTTGCTATGAACGTTTGTGGAAACATTCATGGTGTCCAGACAATTATTCCTAATGAAACTGGTGACTGAATTTTTCTTCTCTTGCGGCACCAGCAGGACATTTTTCTCTCTTATTATTCCGATGACGACAGGCTGTCTGAACAACAAAGTGCCAAATACCAGAGACTTCATGCTTCAGGAAGAATGCTGTAGTGTCACTTCAAGCACATATTTCATTTGCATGAATTTGACATGTAAACAAATTGTATGTCGCAAGTTAATGAAATGTGAGAATAAAGTGCACCTGACATTTTGTTTTCACATTGTCTTTGCTTGGTGTACTAAAATGTGACCTAACCTAACATGCATCTTAATTTTTCAACAAAATTTACTCCATTTATTCCAAAACATCAACGACTTCACCAGGGGAATTTTAAATCCGGTGGGCAGATTTACCTTAAACTATCCTAATTGTGACCATTCTGAGAGCTTTCCTCTTGTGCCACAGTCGGCAGAGTTCCTCAACCTTCATGTTCTCAGTGCGGTAAACCGCTTTTCATGGCAGTCTGGTTTGCCCTCCAGCACCTCCCTGAAACTTATTTTTAATGCAGTACTAGTACAGCACTTTCGCACTGAGGGAGTATAATGAACATTACGGCCTCTGCATTATTCTGTTGGGTCTCAAATGTTTTACATTCTGTTGCAGCCTGCAAGTTTCTCACAGGATATAACAAAGTATGTGTGAAAACTTTAATCCATCTCCTACACAGAGTTGTGATGTCTCCACCATTTGCATGTAGCTCACAGGCAGTCCCAGACAGTTTTTCTCTCTTACACTTTAAACAAGATCTCTTAGATTTCCTACAGTTTCTCTGGGAGCGTTGTCTGTCGATGCCCACACAGGAAGGTACCTGTTAGCTCTTGTGTCTAGCTGAGTGGGCCAGTAGGTGCCTGTTGTCCTCCTACACCGGGCTTGTGAGACTGTTAAGGCCCTTATGAGAATTGGATCTGACACCATCAGCCCCATCTTCTTCCTGTTCCTCTTCCATAGTAATAATGATGGAAAGGTTGTGGCACCCTGCAAATTGCAGGTTGAATTATTGATGTCTGGGTGCTTTGGTACAGCGAGGACTGATCATCTATGACATCTGTCAATACGTAAACGGGTATAACAGTGTTGCTATGTGACGGACAAGCTTGTTTTATTTGTCCTGTATGCCACAGGTGGGGAGTGTGCCAATATTATTATCTCTCAAGGTGCTAAGACAATGATTCAAAGTGATTTGCCGTCGGCTAGCTTGGAGATGGCTCCACAAATCGAACATGTGGAGTCTGTGTGTATTTATTTTTAAAAAACACAGTAAAACATGAGTAGGATTAAGTCTTCCCTCTGGCTGTTCTTTTTATTTTTTTTTTCATTTCATGCACACACTGTGTTGCAATAACACAAAATAAGCAGCTTTGGATGATAAAACGTAGCGTTTTGGTTCCCAAATCAAAACTGAAGCATACACTGCCACTTGGTGGTTACCCTGTAATATGGAAAGATCATGTTAAAGTTGAAACAACTGAATAATGACCTCTTCTGTTTTTACAACCAGCACCCACATCTTCTTCAATAATTGCGTCACTAAGCTGGCAGAAAGAACAGCTATTGTGTTTGCTACATAATACAGAGGCAGTAGCCGGCACACTGGAATGATTTGTATAAGCCCAGTTTAGTGGGTCAAAAGGAGGGGCAGAAAGTCTGTGGGCGGCTCGTGCACTTGAGAGAAGAACGTTTAAGCTGATGAACGTTGCTTAACAGTATAGCTGTAATGTGGACTCATTTAGAGCTGCTTCTTTCCAGTGGGGGCTTGATTGAGCAGCCGCCACTTGTTTGTTTTCCAATTTGGGCTTTGGTGGGTACTTCCATTTTACCACTGCGTTTGTTTTCGGCAAGTCCTCATGTCTAATTTATTGGATCTGTTTTAGCATGTTCGCCTACTCGCTCTCAGGCGATGGTATGCTGCATAAATTATGCAGAGTACTTTTGATTTACGACATCAGGGGCGAACGGCTGATGTTAGACTGCGTGCTGCGAGTTAGTACGTCTTGAACGCAGCCTGCTATGTCACTGTGCCAGCTTTTCAGATTGAGATGTTGAAACGTGAGTGGGGTACAACAATGGAATAGGAATTTGCAGTGAAACCACTGGCTCGGATAGCGTTTAGGCTTTTAAAACAATTCCCTCATTGGCAATAGTAGAGATTTACAGAGAAGCAAAAGAACACTTTGCAGTCTTTCTACTATCTTGCCCAAATTAACCTTGAATATTCATTGAGAATGTTACACACCACTGTGGCTAAATATAGCTTACCATCTGTAGCTCAGTATTCAAAGTAGGGGTAAAGCTTGGTCAAAGGCAACAATGTTGATGTAGTGAGATTTGGACTTGTTGGAGCATAGTAAAATGATGGTGCTGTGAGCTGTGGACTTGTCTGCTTTTCAGTCAGCTCGCACCAGCAGCTTGTGAAATGAAGAACGAAATCAATGTGCATCAAAGGGTCTCATCTTGTCAGTCTTGTCAGATCCAGTTGAAAGGGTAGATGTACCGGGGAAGACTATTGAAGCTGAGACTTGTAATATTCCTTTCAATCAGTGATATCTGCAACTAGTCACTGAGATACCTGCACGGTGTCTGTTTTATTTGGAATATTTCTATGTTCCCCTATCAGGCTGATTAAGATAAAGAGGACAGAAAAGGATCCTACTAATGACCAATGCCGCTGGGAGAGAAATTAAACAAGGTGCACACGCTACGCTAAGAATGCGTTCCATTCGCCTCGCGCTGAGAAAATGAGTGTCCTGTTGGAGCCTCAGTAGAATTAAACCACAGCTATCTTTCAGCCTGCAGCAAACCTGAACCTTGTTTTAATGTGTTCTTGGTTTTTTTTTTTTCAACTCTCAACTGTAGGACGACCATTTTCCAAAACAAAATAATTACTCCATCTAACACAGCTAAAACACCCCCACGGGTGCAGAGTTCAAGTTATGATGAAACATGTAAATATGTTTTACAACCATTTACTCAATTTGCTCGTTTGCAGATGTCTTTTTGCATGTGTTTGTGTATTACATCTGTGATTTACTAAGTCTGTGGTGAAAGTGGATTCTGTTTCCACAATAAAAGCAGCACCATCATTTACTGACTAAACATCGTTTGAGGTGTCGCATGGAGCTCAACTTTAGCTGACGTTAGGCTCAAAAAGTCCTGATTTTGTTATTTGAAGCTTTTCCCAGCTTTGACTCTGTAAACTGTATGTTCAGCCTAATTAACCTGTGCATATAAAAACAGATTATAGGGGTATTCATTGTAGGATTTGGAGACTGACAAGTTGTTTTAGGAGAAATGGGAAAAGAAAGAAAATTATGGTATATTTATACTAAGACTAACAAGTGAAAGATTAGTAAAAGTGAAAGATCTGTTTGGATCCCTGAAGAAGAGACAAATCCCACTGGGGGTTAGACCAGGAAAGGCACCCGGTGTAAAAATGTGCCAAATCAAACATGCAAAGCTACCTGCTTTGGCGATCCCTTGTGAATAAAACAGCGGCCAAAAGTGTCCCTTTTTTTTTCTATTAACACTGATCTCTTTTCAGATTTACAAAACAAAAGCTGTTTTTGGTTTGACCTCTATAGGTTAAGGAAATGTATCAGAATATTTATTAACTAGATACAAAATTTACTACAGGTAAGCAGAACATGAGCATTAGTTCAAACAAAGAGCACTTTGTTTTAGATATATTACTAATGTGAATACAGGAAGTCATTCTGCAATGCTGAAGATGTCACCTTAGTTTAGAAAATTGCCATTGACATTGCTCATTTTATGTTATGACAATGTAATATATAGTTAGCAGATGAATTAGAATTGGAAAATAAACACGTTTTGCTGTACAGTGATGTGTTGCCTACAAGGTGATTTTACAAACACGATTTTCTGTTTTGTCCCTGGCTCATCATCATGTGGCTGACGTCATTACAAGGTTTTCATTTCTTGTTAATTGCAAGCCGTTAGAGACGGTTCAGTTTTAAGCATTCTTTGTTGTGTGGCCAGAACTAAAAATTCTGTCCTAATTAGCAAACGGTATTCAAAGATTTTCTTACAACTGGAATGTCATCTAACAAGATCTAAGATCTAACCATACACATAAGTTGCGAGTGGCTGTGTTGAGATTTTAGCTATATTTAGAAGTGAAATAATGACTAAAAAAAGAAAGTTAAAAGCTTTTCTTGCATAGTGCACAGACTCTCCTTGGCTGCTACAGCTCGCTAAACCGTAGAGAAGGAGAGAGAGATATGTGCCTCACCTGTAATTTGTATAAAAAAGTGTAAAAAGTTTCTTTGAAAAGTTGCTGAATCTTGCAACAAAGTCCCAACCATTAGGTTAACTTGAGGATAATGATCACTGCTGTTAGTGAGAGGGATGGTTTATATTTCCACATGAGAAGTGCCTGCATCACAAAAAACCCATCCAAATAACATTTTTTTTTATACAAAAGTAATCACAACTGCTGACTGCAAGTTGCTTTATACATGTATTTTTGACCAGCTGCTCTCCTCTGAAAGTCAGAACAAAGGGAAAAATCTGTGAGAAAACTACTGCAGACTCACACAATGCTGAGCTGTGAGGGATGCGGAGGAGATTAGTCTGAAGATCTGTACTCATAAGCTGCCAGAATATGAATTATAGATCTCTGGTCTAAAGGAAAATGCCTTTTTTTTTTTCTCAGCTAGGCACCAAGTTTCTCAAAACACCAATACTCACCCACTGAGTTTCTTAGATTTTATTGTTACTTGTCGATCAAAGGAAACCTGAAGTGATTTCAAATTAACTCTTCTTAAATAGGTAACTAGTTGCATGAAAATATCCGTGTTGAACTTCAATCAACATATGATTGTGCATGCACTCTGCATACACTTTGCTCTCAGAAATAGAGGATAGAATCCAAGGAGCCACAAACCAGCCCCCTGGATGAAATTTGCCTTCAAATTGCACATGATGACCCTGCTGCATGCCACCCCTGTGTCATCTTACGCAGGTCAGGTTTTCAGTTAGCTTTGTCTCCTACATCTCTGTAGTATGAGTAAAGAGGAAATGATGGCAGGTGTAAAAGAGACAAGGCTTTGTTTTCACATAGAAAGACTCCCATTTTCACTTCAGCACCAGTGACACAGAGAGGAGGGATTCAAGCAGCTGATGATGCTCTTTGCTGGCTGCTAAAACGCCGTCCTAGTCATTTTTTGCCACATTATATTTTCAACATGTGCGTCACCTGTCTAATCACGCATGATAATGTGTCCTAAATGACAAGAAGAAAAGGGAAGGTTGCCAAGAAATATTAAGAAGAGTCAAAAAATGTATGAATAAGGGACTTAGCTTACGATTGAAGAATGAGGTAAAATTCTATTTTTCTCCCATCTCAGATAAATGGGATGAAAGCAGTTATCAAACTTTTGCAACACAGGAAAAATATGTCTTATTCTTTAATGCGACAGAGTTCAAATGTTTGCTGTCCATGTTCGATTTGTTAATGAAGGTGTGATCAGTTCTACTTTTCATAATGCTAAGCTTAGCATAAGTTTAGAGAGGCTATGTTAAACTTGTCTTAAAACCCTGCTGAATCAACCACGCTCAATAATCAACCCCCTCATCAGCTGATGGCTTTGCGTGCAGTATTTAAACTGCATTAGCCTGCTCGCGGTTGCATTTGCAAGCAGCTTTGCAACCCACTTACACCCTAGCTTCGCTGTATCTGACGCAGTCATTGTTATGCCGGTCATAGTGCCTGCTCTGTTCTGTATAGGTTGTTAGTGCTGCTCTTATTACATCCAGCTTTCCACATAGAGCCATCAAACCCATATAAATTACTGAAGATGGAAAAAAATTGCTGGACTATAATGGTCCTGATTGTGTTTTTAATATATTTTCTAGTATCCAACAGAATTGAAATATTTGTTTGGTTTCAGTTAAGTTTGTATATTAGCTCTATTGCTGTGGTCACTGTAGCATCTACTGTGCCACAATAACTGTAGTTATTGTGGCACAGAAAAATATGTTACACAACTACAAGAACAAAGGGTTTTGAGGCAGAGAGTGGCAGGAAACAGAGGTTCAAAATTACTAACACTGAAATCTAGGCATGTGGAAGAGTGCATAGACCTCTTTTTTCCATGTGCCATGTTCCCCGGGGTGAGGACTCAAGAGTTTTTAGTGGTAAACAGAAGTGGCAGACCACGAAAAGTTTCTCTCCACTGGGCTCTGATGATGTTTGTTTTGGGAGAGATGACTCCATGCTTGATGTGTGTCTTCAGCAGTTAAGAGCTGATAGAAAAGCCATTTGTGTCCAGCCTCCTATCTGCCAACTGACAGAAAATTTCAACTGAGAGTGAAGAAAGTGACCTGTCGGCTGTCACATTCTATCAGCGTTGCTCTTTGCCTTGCTCCACCATCCGTCCATCCTTTTCATCCCTGCAGGGAGTCTTAAATATTTTAAAAAAAAAAAGCACAGAAAGAGATGTAAATCCAGCCAATCATGGACTTTACTCATAGCTTCACATTGGACAAGATGCAAGTGCAAACACACCAAGTGCAATTACGGTAGCACTTCAGGATGGAAGCTCGTGTGCTGGAGGAGGCTCTGAGTGTGGCACAAGAGAGCAGCGGCGTGTCGGCAAAGATAGATTTACGAACACAGCCTTTCATTTAGATTGTGTGCTGTGCACTGAGACGATGCCTGCCAAAGGGTTTTTACTATAATTAATCATGTAATTTATAAACAAGCAAACAATAATAAATGAATGCAATATAATCAACAGCTTCTGTTTCATGTTTGTCTGTTACTTAATGTAGTAAAGGGAGTTCATTTAAATGTGATTGATTGCATGATCTAAAGTATCTTTCTGTTGTGAAGCTTTAATAGACACAAATGCAGAACGTAAACGAGGACAGAGTTGCATTTGTGTTGGTTTTGGATGTGTGTGTGTGTGTGTGTGTTTGTGCCTTTGGGCTTCTAGTTTGCTCGCGCAGCACTGGCGGTAGAAAGGGGCGATGAAGAGAGATGAGACCAGGCGGAGGGTCATTACCGCGCTCTTTGATAAAATGGAGAACCAGGGGACTCGAGCGAGAGTGGCACACACAGATGTGCACTGACACACGTCAAGGGGGAGGCTGTTCTAGCTAGAATTAACAAGTGACTGTGTAATGCCACCACGGTCCCATAAAATCTTTCAATAGACACACACTCTTAAACTAATACAGTGTCTGAAACCAATAATAAATAAATATCAGCCTTACTGATATAGGAATTTTATGACTCATATTCGGTGTCTGATCTAAGAGAGATCTCATAGATCTTGTTAAAGTCTGATATTTTTTTCCATTTCACTTACATAAGAAATAAACAGATTTCCCTAATGTCTGTAATGTGTAGTTATTTATTTACTCAGTTATTCCCTGGCCGACTGTCCTCAGTTAGGCTTGTAGCTGTTTGTGGCGTCCAAAATACATGTTGTTGCAAAGTACCCTCTAGTGGACAAACTATGCAACATCAACACTCAGAATATGGTTGAAGGGTGTTTCTTGCGTGTCTTCTTTACTTTTATTTCCACTTATCAGACATTATAAATGCTGATATGGAGATATTGGCAAACAGGTTATATCAACCAGCTTATCGTTCAGGTTCTATTGATGAGTATTGCTAATCTTAAACTTTCTTTTTACATGTATGTAGGATGTATTCCTGTTCTTACTGCTGTTCTTATCAGTATAAAATTTCTGACATCATAAGTGAAGTTGTTTTTGTGTTAGTCCTTGTATTTAAGGGTGTAAAAAAATAATACGATGTGATGCAGTTTCTTGTGTTTTTGGCTATTCTTGTGATGTACATACTACTAGGATATGTACAGTGTAGTTCAAATGCGTACATACCTGTATAACCCACTGTGCAACTCCCAACTCTTGAGCCATGTAATTGAGTTCGCCTTGTAATCGGAAGGTTGCCGGTTCGAGCCCCGAGCCCAGTTCGACCTACTGGTGTTGGCCAGAAGGGCCGATGGCACGATATGGCAGCCTCGCTTCTGTTAGTCTGCTCCAGGGCAGCTGTGGCTACAACTGTAGTTTGCCTCCACCAGTGTGTGAATGGGTGGATGACTGGGTGTGTAAAGCGCTTTGGGGTCCCTAGGGGGGACTAGTAAAAGGGCTATACAAATACAGGCCATTTACCATTTACATTTAAGGTATAGATATAATTATGGTTTTATATGGCACTTTTCTTTTCTTACTGATGCTGTCTGCTATGGAGGACAGGACAAGGTGACATTGTGAAACAGGCTCGCCTTTTTTTTTAATATCAATGTTTTAGTTTTGAATTTTTTTTGATGGGGTCGCAACTAATTAGTAGCTTTCATTATTTATTTATAATAAAATAATTAAGTTGTGAAATGACATGTGCTGCGGAAATCCAGATTCATTCATTAGTGTTTTATTGTAAATCACAGTTAAAGGCTCAATACCTTAATTTTTTTTATGTTAATTTTAAGTTATTTTTTACATTGTAGTCAAATCTTATTCTTACTTTCATGTTTAATTTGAGTTTTATGGGAGCTTTTTTAATTATGTTATTCCTTCTAAAAGTAAAAACAACATGAGACTCATTGATATTTTTCAGATGTCCTCAAGTATTAAAATAACCCAGTGATTGTTTTCTGAACCAGATTCAGTCAGTAACAAACAACCATTACCAAACAAATGGCTCTGTGGCAGCTTTAAACTTCTTTTCTTTCCTATATAGTTATGGAGTGAAGAATATACAGGCCAGTTGTAAATATTTAATGTAACTCTGAAATTCTCTTCAAAACAACTGCACACTTCAAACTAGACTCTGCAAAGTTCTCTTCTACAATAATAATCATGCTAAAGACAAGTGGGCTGTAGCTATCTGGCTGCAATTTCTCTTCTCATCTTCGATTTTTCTGCTGAGTCACTGCTCTCCTGCACAAGCTCTTTCTGACTGCGCTTTGTCCTCAGCTACACCGTTTTCTCTCCATATAACACGTCAGTGTCTCCTCAGTCATTTTCTCTTGTCTCCAGTCTCTGAGGTTTTCACTCTTTTATGAATCTCACCTCTGCTCAGCTACCTTTTTGTCTTCTGAGACATCTCTCTCTTTGTCGAGATTTCAATGTCTTACTCTTTTATCTTCCTTTCCCTTTTTCCCCCCAAACACTATTCCCTCTGGTTAATGGTGGAGAATGAATGGAGATTTGATGAGAGATAGTCCAGCTCATAAGATGATACTGCCTCCACTTGAGACTGTTGCTAGTGCAGATGTGAAGGGAGTGCAGTTTTAAATAGACTTTCGTAGAGCACATAACTAAGAGTTATTTTAATATTACAACAGTTGTGTTAATGCTTTTACATTATTCGTTTTGTTTTATTTGTTTGTCTTTTGAGGGGGGAGGGTGGTCAGAGGCAAAGTGTTTAACTATTTATGAGTAAACAGAAGAAACGAATTCACACACACTGGATGTTTTACAGTCGTCTAAAAAATAACTCTTGTGAAAGTACATCCAGTCTAAGATTATAGAGTTACCTTTAGCAGAAATAACCTGAAGTAGTAATTTCATCTATTACTTTATCAGTCTGTCACATTTATTGGGGGAAATTTGACCCACTCTTCTTTACAGTGTTGTTTCATGATAAAGGTTTTTGAGGTTTGTGGGATTCATTTATGAATAGCTAGCTGAGGTCTAGACTTTGGGCCAATGCAGCACATTGATTCTTTTCTTTTCACCCATTTCTGTGCTTGGGATCGCTGTGTTGCTGCATAGCCCAGTTTCATCCAAGCTTTAATGGTCAGACAGATGGTCATATTTAATTCTTTGGTACACAGAGGTGTTGATGGTCAACTTGATCATGGCTGACTCCAAGAAACAAGGCCACTGTGGCTGTGAAACAAACCCAAGTCACCGTGCTTGACAGCATGAGGTGTTTGCATTGGTATGCTGTTTGGTTTTTGCAAAACATGGCGCTGTCCAAACCTGTAAACAGTGTTGCACAAGTTTTATGGGTTGTTTAGATGCAACTTTGCAAACCTAAGCTGTGCTGCTATGTCATGAACTTTACAGAGCTCAGTCAGCATGTTAAATGTTCGAGTCTGAGATGTTGTTCTCTGATGGGGGATGGGTAGTTTCTCTTAGTATTGCACAGTTTGAGCACTCTTGGGAAGATTGTGGTGTCATCATAACACACACATACATGCTCAGTTAAAGCCTCTGCTTTTATAGAGGTGTTCACACTTGCTGATGATCAGTTAATCAAGTGCATTTGATTAGCAGCACCTGACTGCTGCTTACCATTTTAATTCCTGTGGAAGCAGTAAGGATGTACATAGATGTACTTGCATGACTGTATGCATACTGTATTTTTGTCAGTTAATATTCACCAAGTTGTATTTTGTGTTTTCTCTTCAGTTGTTCAAAAATAAAGCAGTGGAGCTGGGAGAGAAGCTACTGCCTGCCTTCAACACACCAACAGGAATACCCCGAGGAGTCATCAATCTCGGGAGGTGAGTCTCAGCACAAGTCATCGCGTCCAGCTGTCCTTCTTTTCTGATAAAAGACGATTGAAAGCTATCACATTTTTCTGACATTCAGGAGTGAGCAAAACTTGTAGTTAAGGAAAAAAAACAAAGTTCAACATGCAAGTTGTCATTAAGTAAGATAAATGTTGTTTGAATGTGGCGATAACATCAATTAAGGAAAGCAAAATTGTATTTAAAAAAAAAAAAACCTCAGTCACACAGGCTCTGTTTACTGACAGTGGATCAGCTGCAGGCTAAGCTTCATAATGCAGATGACATTTAGATAAGAATTAATCTGTGTTCATAACCACTTCAGAAGATCGTCTGAATAATATTTGCATGTTTTTAAATGAACAGTGTTAATTTTTCAATCTGTTCTAAACTATTGCTTTTCTAATCTAGAATCTGTGTTGACATGATCTTCTTAATGCCACAGTCATGCAGCACAACTTCGAGCTATTTTCATTTTCAGAGCAATTTCCAGCGTGGAGTTTTGCTTCTCCGCTTGTTTGGATGTGGGTTTGACCCTTTTTAGGCTGGAGTGGAAATAAAGAGGGGAAAAAAGTGGCTTGCAGTTTTATAGTGAGACGGAAATCGGAACTGAAAAGCTTACAATAAAGAAATCTGACAAACTGATGAATGATAACAGCACTGTGTCGGTCGGCTGTGACAGGCAAATTATCATTGCTGGCCTACATTCATGCAACGTGACTATTGTCTTGTCATCACTCGTATGATGTATGAACAACAAAGTGTAAAGGGTACATCATGATGTGAATATGGATCAAAATTACGTGACCAAGTTTTAACTTTCAGACTCTTCTTCTCATTAACTAATTGTATTTTCTTATAAGATACTTCCTGGCACCCCTGTCTTCCACCTGCTACCAATTAACCCACCAGCCAGGCTGGACAGCTGCTGGAAGATTTAATTACCTCAGTCTACAGTTAATTCCTTCTACATTACAAACAGTGCCAGTCCTACAGATGGGCAGGAGGACCCATACTGCCCATAGTGTATCACACAAAAACAAACCCACGTCACTTTGGAAGTAAACATATGCAGCGTGTGAGAGAATGTGTGCACCCTGGGGAAGTCAGTTCAGGGGAGTTTCCATTAATTGATTTTTTTCCTTATGATAGATTCTTCTTATGTTTAATGGTATATAGTGTGTGTACTACTGTGTTAGTGTGTGTACATTATGTAAAACAGTATGGTAAAACTGATTGACAGGAAGTGCATATGTAGACTTTCTACAAAAAAACACCACTTTTTTTTTTAAGTTTTTACTCTTAATCGTTCAGATTATTTCAGTTTATTGTGACAGAAACTAAATATTCTAAATTTGGTTTGACAGAGAGTCTGAATGTGGTCATGATCACTATCATTATAGTAATACGCTCCAGGGAGCCTTCTTTCAGCTTTGTCGAATATTTGGAGGAAGAAAATATGTGAGAAAATAAAATCTAAATAAAATCTTGATTTTGATTTTGGCTCTCAACCTTATAATTTAGATTATGCAATAATTCACAGATTCCCCTTTTACAAATTAACAATGTCACATTTCCTGTTCTGTAGCCAAAAACTCCTTCAACATGCTAAAGATGTTCTTAACGGCACTTAAAACCCTTAACAACATTAGATGTAGTGTTTAATTCATGGTTCCTGTTAAAATGACAGCGTAAACAATGCTAAAATGATTGCAGTTAAAATGTAAAAGATCCTACTTTTCCCAAGCACATTATTCCTAACACGTGGTATTGATTTCCATTTTTTAATCTGTTTTTTTTTCTTTTACACTCGATAATATTTCTGACTGATATGGAATAGATTGTGTTTGTTAAAGAAGGTGAAAGGGTTAACGGATGCGTGCCAGTGATGTTGCTTACCAGAGACTCCTCCCTCTAAAAACGAATGCAACACCTGCTGCCCTGTACCGAGTTTCAATTGATTCCACTTGAAGCGGGAATCAGATATGACTCAAGCCAGAAGTATTAACGATGCAGCCCCTAAACCTTTAATAGGTGCATTTATCAGAGTGCCAGACTCTTTGATTCCCCTCTGCTCTCACTCGCCAGCCACTTCCCACCATTTCTCTCCCCTTTCTTCTCACCTTCTCAACATTTCAACTCAATTCATTATCCGATATCGCATATCTTCCAGCAACTCTTAGAGGATATGTAAAGTCATTATTTTAATGTATTATGGCCTAACTAATCATTGGCAAGCATCAGTTCACCACACTAAGCTTTGATTTGTTGAGTGATCTTACCCGCACTAACTAATGGGCCAGCACTGCTGACCTTGGTGTGCAGTTTCTAAAACACTCCAGGTTTATATTAAGGCATAGAACTTAAGTTTGACATTGAGTATAATGAAACTTTAAACAAACATCAATCACAGCAGTCAAACATAAATTAATGTTAGATGATGGAGAGGGCTATTTTTTATAGACCTTTGATTAGTTTACTTTTACCAGACAGAGATCCAATTTGCTGGGCCAGCTGCCAAGTTAATTTTATGTATTTTAAAACTACTATCGGAAAAAGATTTTTTAAAATGCACTCAGTTAGAGTGTGTAACTACTGGGAATAGTTCTCGAAACGTCTGAACGTTATGTGCTGCAGTTTTTATTTCTTAGGTCAGTGTCATAAGCCGTTTACAAAAAGCACAGAAATGTGATGACCTTAGGTTAATAATACAAGATTTAATGGGCAAAGAGAGAGTTTCTTAAACTCATTTGACTAAATTGGAATTACATAAGCCGATTTTTATTGTCAGTGAAATTAACATTTGTATTGTTTATTAATTTATTGACTGGTCGACAAAATGTCAAAATACACAGAAAAATGCCTGTCACGGTTATGTGCTGCACTATGTGATACAGGCTGTTTGTATTCACATAAACAGACAAAGACGTAACATCTTTACATCACAGGAACTGGTAAACATTTGGCATTTATGCATAAAAATGAAGAAAAATCTGAATTTATAATTTCAATGTTGTCATTATGATATTAGTTGTTTAATAACCACATATCAAAATTAATTAGATCAGTGCACTTTGGATGGAATGCATTGTAGAGATTGCAGGAGATGGTTACTGATTTCTATCTGAAATAAAAGGCAAAGCCTCGTGCATTAAGCAGAGACTGAGTACAGAGAGGTCTGACCAGCACTCAGAGTACTTTGTTCAGCTCCGTTTAGCTGCACTGTGATGAGAATATGACGTACCCTATAACATCTGAAGAATCTCGTCTGCAAGTGGCCTTGGAAAAAATGAGATTTGCACGTGTTGAGGCTCTTCCCTGGAGTTTGGTTTAATGCTGCTGCAGTGGCAGTATACCAGAAAAGAAAGCTAGAAAGCTAAAAATGCCTTTTAAACTATACATTGTTGTCCCAAAGTAGTTCTCGTGCTTTAATTTTGTGGAAACAAAACAAGGAAATTGATGTCATGCCAAAAAGTTGTACAGAAAGGCAGCACAATGATTAGATTGTTAGCTTCAAATACGGAGTTGCAGTTGGAAAAATGACAACTCTATCAGACTTTGTTTCACTGAGAGGAGATTAATGGGTATCAGAAGGTTGTCCTGGTAAGCACTCACAAACAAAATAATGTTATGCTTTCACTTGAAAACCAGAGAAATCCTGTAAAGAGCGAGCATATAGAAAGTTAAAAGCTTTATTAGCTCCTCTTACATCCAAATTAATATGCTTCTCTGTTGAGCATGTTTTAGACTGTATGAATAAAACCAAAAAGATTAGGACAGCGATTAAACCCATTACCTTCACAGCATGCCACCAGTGAATGTAATTAATCTGCATTTGCAGTTAGCAGTGTCAATTTGACACAAAGACCCGATCCTAAAACAAAGATCTGAGCATGGTCAATATTTGTTTTACAGGCTCAACTACATATGCCTGATGCTACAAAAAGATAAGGCGATGTGCCTTAAATTAATAAGGCTTTATTAATTTAAAAACAAGCACATACTATATATAACTAAAGAGAAACACAGGCTATGTGTGCAGTGTCAAATTAGCATAATGACTTAGCCACAGCTTTACATAAAATATTCAAACTCTAGCGCAATAGCAGCAGGTAAGCCTCTCAGAATTTAAAAAAAAAAAAAAAAAGAGTCAGGATCAGCTAAGTATCAACTGAATCAAAAACAGTAAAACTGACAGGTGACAAACATCAGACGGGGTAACTGAACCAGCTTCTTCTCGTCTTCCTTACCACTTCCCAGTGGGCATTGCATATCTAACCACTCACAAACACGGGCACAGACAGATAAACCAAATTTTGTTATATTTTATTATAATTTACATGCAAAAATAAGTGATAGTTACTATGAATCTCTGTCTTGCTGAACTGTCTATTTCGCGATACTTAGTGGATGTGTTTGAATGTTATCCCTGTTGTAGTGGCACCAGTTGGAGCTGGGGTTGGGCCTCAGCCGGGAGCAGTATCCTGGCTGAGTTTGGGACTCTTCACCTCGAATTTGTGCATCTGACTGAGCTGTCCAGCAATCCAGTATACACGGAGAAGGTTCAGTATATGAATAACCCTTCCTTTGCAATTTACAGCGCTGAACAGAATGTTCTGATTTCCTATTACCACAATTTCTGTGCAAAATGCCTTGAGGTGATGGCATAATACAAATTCCCCTTGCCTAATGACATGTGATTTGCAGGTGATGAACATCAGGAAACTTCTGAACAAGATTGAGAAACCCCATGGCTTGTACCCAAACTTTCTCAGTCCAGTCAGTGGCAACTGGGTCCAGCGTAAGTACTGTATTATGCATAATACTTAAATATCAGCGCAGATATTTTAGGATACATATAAGTTTTGTGATGAAGGGTAAAGTCAGAAAAAAACATTTAAATTGAAATTGGGGTCACAGGTCCACTTGGGAAGGTGATTTTTGTTGGCTGATATTCACTGTATTACAGTAATTATGTGTATGTGTGGGTCATATGGGTCAGGACTTCTGTGGGTCAGGACTAGAGGAGTGTGAGGTCGCTGAATGTGGTTTCACATTTCTCTTTCTTTTCTTTAGCTTTCACATTACTGACAGACCTTGAATCACCTCACATGTCAAAGCTCTTTCAGCCGCTCGCCTGTGTCCTCCACCTATCCACCCTCTTCCTTTCATTTGTAAAACCGGCCTCCTACAGTAGCGAGGGCTATATAACTCCATTTGCTCTGGGTTATTAAAATGAGAATGAATTCAATTACTTAAGGAAATTGGATCTTTACGATTTACCTGAAAGAAGCTTGGGGGAAATCAGGTGATCAAACGGTGCCTGAATTGAAAAGGTGGCAATCTGAATCATTGCAGAAACAAACTGTTGTGGGCCAGGATGTAAACGAGGTGAGGAAAACTGTGTATGAATATCAACAGGAAGGGGGGGGGGGGGGGGGGGGGGGGGTGCAGCATTTGGCTTCATAGCTTTCTCTCATTTGTCAGTGTCAAGGGCAAACACAGCAGCACTGTGATAACCTTGCAGAGGAGTTAGCAAAGGTGTATGTGCATGCAATGAGTATGAGTGGATTAATGAAGAGTTGCCTTTTATGTGAGATCATATTCATCTTTTGAATTCAAATGTGAAATTATAGCAGACAAGTGGAAAATCAACAGGCGTTTGTTTCAGTTTCCACTGACAAGCTTGAAGTGCGTTACATAACCAGAAAACACAAGAGTACAAATGATTTCTCAACTGCAACTATCACGTTTTAGTTCACGGTAATTGTAAAGTCTTCATCAAAACTTATAGCAGAAATACATTTGAATAACTTTTCATGGTTACATAATCAAATCATTTTAGTTGTACTGGAATCGCCATGAGCTTTGTACTTATTGTGATTAGCAGCAAAGTGTTTATATCTAAAATGAACATAGAAGCCAATGCAGAAGTGACTGCATTCATTTAGGGGGCAGTTGTGCTGATTGATTCTAGTGCAAACAGACCTAATGCTCACTTGATCTATGATCAAAGGTTTTTGGTGATTTTATGATCTCAATCACTAATTTCCCAACTTATCTCAAACAATAAGGTGTCTACTTTGTAAACTATGGTGTAAAAGCTTAAAGATTAGAAATTATTGACCACTAAGTGATATCACACTGGCTGCGTCTGTCTCCTGTTTAAAGTGTGGTTGTGACAGCGCTCGCTGCGGATTGGACTGTTCTCCTGAAACATATAAAATACTTTTGCCATCTTTTCAAGAAATTCTGAATTTGTTTAAAATTTTTCCAGCACCTGCAGAAAATCGAGAATAAAAAAATCTGTATCCATGCATATGTGTTTGTGCGTGTGAGAGACTTTGCTGAATAACTCAGTTTACCTGTTATTTTCTCCGGTAGATCATGTTTCCATTGGTGGCCTTGGGGATAGCTTTTATGAGTATCTGATCAAATCATATCTGATGTCAGACAAGACGGACGACGATGCGAAGAAGATGTATTACACTGCACTGGAGGTATGGAAATCTTTATTTTTCGGTGTAAACAAAGGAATCAACTTGCTGAAGCATAGCTCAGTTAGATTAAATGATAATTACAGTAATTAGCATACACTTTTAATAAAACAAAGCCCACAAACTGCTTTACACCCGTAACAATCAACAGCAGGACAAGCAAGTATGTTGTTTTTACGGACTAGTTGAAGGCTGAGCAAAAGATACAACACTGTAAATTATCTTTATCTGACACAGAATGGACTCAGCTGTAATCAGCCAAATGGAGCATGTTTTCATGTGGTGCAATAGTAAAAGCTGCTCTTCCACTATCAGCAGAAAAATATCCGTATGCTTGAATGTGCATGCTATGATCATGTATAAAATCACTATTATTTCTTCTTTAATGGAGATAATGTCAGAGTAAACCACACTGCCTGTGGCTACAATTACAATATCATAGAAAAATAATTTTAAGATGCCACTGAGAATTCCTCAGTTTTCATCAGAGGGTCAAGCCAGAGGCAGAATTACTAATTACAGACTTTCTTTCTCCCCTGTGACTTGGTATTTAAATGGCAAAGGACCCCCGCGCTTTTAGATTAAGTTATATGCTACATGTTTATACAGAGATCTGAGGTGAAGGCATGGCACAACTCATTATCTTTGGCATCCAAATAAAAGTAGAGTTCTAATTAAAACGGTGCTGAATGAGAGAACATTTTCTAATTATGCTATGCCATGATTACTGCTAACAACAGCTAATTAGTAGGAAAATCATCAGCCGCAACCCTCAAGAAAAATGTTTTTTTTTTCAGAGAACATGGTATTTATAAACTATTTATAACACCCCCTATTTAGCATGAAGTGATTCTCTTGCTGTAAACAAGAATTGCAAGTGGAAACAGCTGTTTTATGAAACAAAGTACTGACAAGAAACACCTGCAAAGAAGCAGAAATGTACAAAAA
Source organism: Neolamprologus brichardi (assembly GCF_056152115.1). Taxonomy (NCBI): domain Eukaryota; kingdom Metazoa; phylum Chordata; class Actinopteri; order Cichliformes; family Cichlidae; genus Neolamprologus; species Neolamprologus brichardi. The sequence continues at coordinate 21,877,764 of NC_142114.1, read as the reverse complement.
AGATTCTTGATTCCTTCAGTTATTTAATTTGCAACAAAAGCAATACATTTACTGTGCAGCACTGCAGTAGCCACATTGGACTAATCCCTTATAGGAGAAAAGATTGTCTATATATTCTATTGTAATGCAATTATCTTGAATTATCAGTGTCTGATAAAAAATAATCAGTTGTTTTATCTTTTACTGTGGACCGTGTTAACGAGACGGCAGCAGAGTGGGTCTTTGCAGGTCACAGTATTTGCATGGTCGGCCGTGGCTCCTATCTTGTTAGCACTGTTATGTTATTACTTCTGGTGGACACCAACTACGTTTGTCGTGCCAAATTAAAAGTATGCATATTTAGTCCACATTCCAGTACCACCCACATACCGCAGCACTGGTGAATAATAATCACTTTAATCTAAACTGCATGTATCACACCACATCTTGAGCAATTCTACTTTAAACAGTCATGAAGAGCTCTTTTAGGGAACCAAGCAGCTATCTTACCAGGTTTTATGTATAAACACTTTTCAGGTTTCAGTGAACAGCCAGTTGAATGATATGCATGCATGGAGTGCAAAGCATCATATTTGAATGTATTTGCTAGCTATCAATCCTTTTGCACCATCTTCTCCTATAACTTTGGCTGCATTAAATCATCTACAGATAAGTAAACATGACTTTGGACTTGCAAAAAATTCTGCTGCTGCATATTTAATGTCAAAGTAAAAGATATAATCTTTTAATAGTACTTTGTGCGGTTTCATCTGTCAGGTTTTATCGTAGCATCCAGTTCTAGGTTTGTTGGAACAAACGGAGAGACAGACGGTAAGAAACTGGTGAATAACAAATGTTATGCCTCAAATAATACTGAGTGCATAGAGTTTGCAGAGAATCTCTTTACATGCATTTTTGTAGATCTCAATCCACTGTGATAATAACATAATAAGTCAACATAAACACACAAGTCTGTCTGATTGCTCTAATTTCTAAATACTGCTGAAGCATCACTATAGACATTGCTACATAAACATCTAATTATCTGAGTTAGTCATCTGTAGTATGAAAGTCCCCACCTGCATTCTTGCACAGCAGTCTCTGTACTGTCTTCGTAGCCAATATTGGACGATAAAAAATGTCTTCCTCAGACCTTTAAGACTTTTCAGCCTCCTCTTCTAAGATGTCTGTAAGTCCCCTATGCTGTCCTTTGTCTCTTCATGTCTCAGCCCTTCCGACCTAAGGCCTGAGCAGAGGAGGCAAGGAGAAGACACAAGGAGATAGGAGTCAAAAAGAGATGCCCTTGCTTCGGAGCAGTAATTTTAAAACGATGTCTATTAAAGATGACAGGTGGCACAGCTGCTTACTGCTGCTTTTTATGACCTCTGTCAGAGGAGCATAAAGTTTATGAAAAATTAGGCATTTACTCTCAGTTGAATTCATAATGTGACACACACAGTGACAAGAATGAAGGTATGTCAGCAGCTTTTATTTATTTAACGCACACAAACAGTTAGGGGTAGAAAAGTTGGTTGCACAGCTGACCATCGTTTAAATATCTAATACAACTCATGAATACAAATGAACACTTATTATTTGTCCTGCTTCAACTTGATTTCTGTATTCCTGTCTGTGTCTGTCAAACTTGTGTCACAAAAATTTTGATTTTGAGGGAAACGCTGCTGCTGTATCAATTATAGAAAACTCAAATAAACGGTTAAGATAGTCACCAAATATACTTACCCAAGTGAAGTTTAAGTGCGGTAAAGGAATCGAAGTGTCTTTGTGTCCAGAGCTCCTCCAGTAAGGCTCATCTCTCCTAGAGATTCATTTATGAAAATCCTCAAAAAAAGCAAAGAATATTTCTGGGTCATGGAGAAATAAAACTAGAGATGTGAGAGAAGACCTTTCTCCTCAATACCTCTCTGGAACTGTGAGCGGTCTGCTTGTACAGTTTAAATCAGACTAAAAGTAATTGGGTTTTTAAGTACACTATATGGACAAAGTATTGGGTCACACCTTTTAATCTTTTGCCAGAGGTGTATAAAATCAAGCACTTGGCCATGCAGCTTGCCTTTACAACACTTGTAAAAGAATGAGTCGTTCTAAAGAGCTCACTTGTTGCAGAGGTGTCTTCCTATCATAGCACCAATGCTTGAATTCAATCAATTTTAAGCCTTGGTGCAGAGAGAGGAGCACAAGTGCTTAAATGTCACCAATGCTCTGTTGACTCAGCACAAAAACTGTGTGCAGGAAGCTTTACGGCATATGTTTGTAAAGCTGAGCAGCACCTGTGTGTGTAATATGTATGTAGCCTGGTACTTTTGTCCATATCTTATCACTATTAATTGTGAACTCTTATACAAAGAAGTAAAATCTCTGGTGAAAGAAACCCATTTCCCGATGTTGATCACGGCTGTGCATGAATCATATTTGAAAAGGGGTAACTGCTTTATACAAACAGTATGTGAATGATGGCAGCGGGCACATCAGGTTTAAATATTCCCGACTGCGTATGTCATTGCAGGCAATCGAAGCCAACCTGGTACAGAAGTCGCCTGGTGGTCTCACCTACATGGCTGAGTGGAGAGGAGGAATCCTGGACCACAAGATGGGTCACCTGGCCTGCTTCTCCGGGGGCATGATCGGAATTGGGGCAGATGATGGCGCACCGGAGAAGAGGCAGCACTACCTGGACCTTGCCGCAGAGATCACACATACATGCCATGAGAGCTACACTCGCTCAGGTAAATGTCAGGGCTGCTGTAGAGCTGGGGGGTTTTGGAATAGTGCCAAATACGGTAGCACTTATGTTTTATGTATGTTTATGTATGGTTTATGTTGGGTTTGAAAGGCACAACTGTGGTCTGGACTTACTTTTGGCCTATGCAGATCTTGAACATATCTAAAGACAGTGGGTATACTTTTATAATTTCCACAAAGGCAAATTAGTCTGCTTGCTTTGGAGATGCTTTTGCACAAATGGAAAATTGCAAACTTTTAGCAGCAGTGACGAAGTCACAGTCAGGTAAAATCATATAGGTTTTAAATCTCAGTGAGAACTCAGCTTCTAGAGCTTTCTTCTTTAATAATTCTGTTAGTGACCATTTCCTAGTGAGGCCACTGATTGGCTGTCAAAGAGGGATACCGAGAATTTTCCTATTAAATGAAACAATGAACCTAAATCCTAACACTTATGCAAGAAGGAAAAATTGAGCAGACCCTGTAGCCCTCCCGCCCGTCTTGACCTGTCAGGTTGCCGAAGAGAATCTGCTTCCGAGGTGAATGACTGTTTTATCCCAAATCTATTTCTCAATTTGGTGTTCATTCTCCTTACAGCCAAGCCAGAGGAATTCACTGTTGTAGCGCACTATATCTGTCTTGTTAGGAGAGTTTATGGTAGCATTCAGAGTAACGAAACTGAGTCTAGGGGAGAAATATTGTAAATTAAAAGAGCCTTGGGCGTTTAACCTGACACAAAAGGAGAAGCATTCTTGGTGGCTTCACCTCAGCGGAGCGACGACAGGTCTAATAAGGAGCAGCAAAGAATTAAACTTCTCAGTTTTTCTGTAATGTCTCACAGCTGTAGGGCAGCAGCCAGGGAGCCTCGGAGTTTGTTTGATACTGATAATAACAGCATGTTGAAATGTATTTGGAACAAAGAAAAATGGAGAGAATGAGAAAGGCAATAGGGATCAAGTTTAGAAGAGTAAACACTGTGATAAAACCTCCAACGGCAAATTTGCTTTGGCTCCAGCCTATGAATGAGAATGTATATGGCTGCACTCTAAAGATGCACCCAGGGGGAAAATGCAATAAAAAAAAAAATCATATAAGCAAGCCTGCCCACATGCATTGGGAAGACCCTTGTTTGATTTATGCCTTGGTATACGTCTCGGTCCTGACAATAATCTCCCCTCCTAATTTCAAGCTTTTTTTTTTTTATCCTTCCACTGTTGGGTGGGCTGTAAGGATTCATCTTCAAGTGCTCGTTCGCCAGTAAGCTAATGTGAATCATCACATAACAGGTTCCTCGATACGCTTTGAACGCATTTTGATCTGCAGGCCCGCAAGGCTTCTCTGGCTTTCTCTTCTATAGTCAGCCACCAGGTTTTTCTTCACTCATTACAGGAACTGAATGGTGCTTAGAAGCTTTCGGATTAGCTGTCTACAGGAAAGAGAGAGAAGTGAGATTTGCTCTTGCATGCACATAAAGTGGCTGCCATTAAGCTGTGTCTTAAATACCAATACCATAAAGACTCCTCCTGCTCCTACTTCTGGATCTCTGCCATCTTCACAGCATCGAGCTGGTGCTGGGAAATGAGGACCTCAAAGGAAGTAGTAGGAGGTGAAGAGGTTATTGTGTGTGTGTGTGTGTGTGTGTGTGTGTGTGTGTGTGTGTGTGTGTGTGTGTGTACCACAAGTGCAGTCATAATCACCTTTATGCTTTGAAAGTGTAGTAAGATTGTCACTCAGTGCAGCTGTGATTTAGTGTGAGCAGCTTGACTTCATGTTACTTCTGGTTAAGTTTTGCATCAGAGGTTTCTTTTATTGATTTATTGATTTAATGTGTTGTACTTCTACCTGCACTGTACTTCACACATCTGCTTAACCTCATATAGACTTTAGGGAGGTGACAATCATCGTTTATACATCTACATTTAAGTGTTTTTGGGGTTTTATTTTGCTGCTACAGTGCAACTCAAATCACTTCAGACTTGATTTTGCTCATTTATGCTTAGTTAGAGAAGTAGTGAGTCTGTCTTTCAGTTTGCTTTATTTTTTAATTGAGTAGCATCCACTGGAGTTCTCCTCACACTGTTGACTTTGAAAGCTTTACCAATGAAAATAGTGATTCAGCAGCATCCATGTAGTTATTAATTCTTCTGCTTCCCTTTTCCCAAGCAGGTGGTGTCATAACACACTGAAGAATTTCTTGTTTGAAGTTGTCTTCTTCTTTCTTTATACAGTGACAGACCTTTAGTGAAGTTTGTGTGGAACATTAAACCATTTATTACTTTGATGTTTTTATGTGTTGCACACTTTAATGAGCCATAATGGCCCAGAATGCTCTGCTCCTACTGTTGCTGCTCTCACAGCAATGTCTTACAACAAGATGGGGGAGTTTTTTGAGACCAATTGAATGCTGCCACTTCCAACACGTCAAAGAACCTGTTTTCTCCAACCATATTCATGTTTTCTAAAGGGCAACACGGCCTCTAAAATATGCCAGAATAGCAGGAAAAAAAATAGAGCAAAGTAAGCACGTTAGGCAATGTTTCTAAATTTAAGATGTTGCTATGCCAATGCTCCTGTCCTGACCTGAGAAAGAACAGATTCCTTTGTGCTGTTTCTTAAATAGAATTTCTTTGTTATGTAGTCTTGAATTGTGGTTGAGATATAATGAAAGTGAAGATAAAGAAAAGCCTACAGAACCATCTGACCAGCTGTGAGGATCTCATTTAATTTAACCTCAAGCCTTTTTTAAACTGAGAATAAGGACTGAATTCTGTATGAAGGTGATATACAGCAAAGAAAGAACTCCATCGTCTTTTCTGAGCAATTTTAGACTATAAAATCAAGCACAGATCTGTTGAAAAACTTTTCATTTGTACTGGCGGAAAATCATCCCACGTCTTGTCTTTGTATTTGTCTCATCAGCTACTAAACTGGGACCTGAAGCGTTCAGATTCGACAGCGGAGCCGAGGCGACGGCAACCAGACTGAGCGACAGATACTACATCTTACGACCAGAAGTAATTGAGAGCTACATGTACATGTGGAGGCTAACCCACGACCCCAAGTACAGAGAGTGGGGCTGGGAGGCTGTTGAGGTGGGATCATCAATTCAGCGTTAATATTTGTCTTATCTGTATGAATACGAGATCACACTGTAAAAGCGATGGTTTTCCATATTGAAGCTGGCTATGTGCCAGACTATTTCCTGCCTTTGAGAAGTTGCCAGGCAACAATAAAAATCATGAATTTATATAGCATAATTTTGCAACCATGGTAACACACATGTGCCTAATCAATCAGAAAGTCTAATGTAGGGAATGAAACAGATGTGTAGGTGGGTTTGTGTCTCATTGTTTAAATCTGTGCAGTTCCCTCATTACAAGTGAGGCAAATGTATCAACGCCGTTACAAAAACACCTAAGTGAGCTGTTAACACTCAAAAAACAAATGCTTTCAGCTGCTCCCTTAGTCACAAAGGGCTCACCACAGCAGGTAGCTCATCATATTTGATTTGGCAGAGTTTTACATCAGAAACCTTTCCTGATACCGTTCTTCCCATTGTAGCACTCAAATGCCTTCTGTAAAGTTGCAGTTACAAAAAAATCCCCTTGGAAAGCTTCTTGAGACCCCAAACATGAAGATAAAGCAATCAGCAACAACCAAACTATCAGTATTTCCAGTTTTTGTTTATATTAATTTCATTTTCTGTAATATTTCTCAAAATTACAATATGTCCAAAAAAATGTGTCTATTGAACATTTTTTGATGCATAAACTGCAAATAAACAGCACACTGTTTTGCCCTGGGACCTCATCACATGAACAGTTGTGAGGAGGGGAAACTCCGCTCGGACACTCGTGGGTCCAACATGGCCAGTCAGTCAGTGAAATTTGCCCTTCAGTGATGGATGGGACTTATCTGCCTTTAGCCTGTAGCTATAATGTTATGTGGATTGTGAGCAATCATTTTCTCGAAACCTAATGGTGTCATTAGAGGGAGTTTAATCATAATAATAATTCAAAAAAACTGAGACAGTTTTACATCTTCAAGTTAAAAACTGATAGAAAATAAACAATGATGGATAAATTAGATCTGCATTTTGTCGGTGGAATCTTAGGAAGTAAAAATTCCTAAAATGTGCCGCATGCAGAGTGCCCTCTAGTGGACAAATTATGCAACATTGACACTCAGAATGTTGAAGGGTGCTTCTTTTCTTTATCAGCCATTATAAATTCCAAAAAGGACAAATTGGCAAATAGCTAATATTGAGCAATATTATAGGACTGCTGATAAAAAGATGTGGTTCCAGTGCTGAGGAGGGGGGTTAAAAAAAAATAAAAATGGGTGTTTGTTGATGACTTTTGTGATCCCCAGCGTTGTTAGTTAGCCATCTTTAGTGTTTGAAGCTTTTCAAAGCTGAGGAAATGCAAGTCCAAGAGAGTCTTTAGGCTTTAAAAGTCGATATGGAGACATATTTATTCTTTGGTTCCAAACAACTGAACTACAAAGCACACATGAGGCCAGTGCACTACAAAAATAATTTAATGGTTTATTTAAGCGTCAGAAACTGCACAGTGTAATTTTGTCCCCTATATCCTGTCTTATTACTGGCTTGAATTTTCATTTTATAAATTGCACTCGCCTATTATGTCAAGCCCCTTTAACACCCTCAATTACCCCGAACTGCCTTCCTTGATATTGTGTGGCACTATACATTACCTTGTAGATCAAGCAATCCCACTAGCAGGAGGTGAAGGTTGTGCAGGGATCACTATTATTAATGTGGCAATAGACAGGACATTAACTGTAGTAAACTGTAGAGGGCTGCCATGAAAGATTTAGCATTAATTTAGTGCGCACAGAAGTGGAGAGATCAGGCTGACGAGTTTGACGGGCCTTTAATTATCGGGCACAAAGGTTGAAAGCGGCGCACGACGCTTCTCTTCATGAACATCAAGCATTAACACGTCAGGGTCTTTGTTAATTAGCACGTATAAGGCAGCCCTTTGTAGCAGGGGTAATAATGAGCTAATCTGCTTGGCTAGCTCAGCCACTCCCCATTAGCCCTTGTCAGATTTAGCATTGCTTAAGCTTCAATTGTGCAGCTGGCTGAAGACCGTGGCATGCTCAATCTTAGCCTGTCTGTAGGTGCACATGGACACAGTGTTGTTAGTAAAGGATTTTCTACTCCTGCTCCAACATTTGAGGAAGAATAACTGATTGTTTTACTTCTATGCTCTGATTTGTTTGAAGTAGATTTTGTGAAATGCCACATTGTGAGATAAACTGGAGATGGCCTTCCTTTTTTCCACAATAAACATGCCATGTTCCTCTCCGCCTCCTGCCAGGCCCTGGAGCAGCACTGCAGAGTGGAGTCTGGCTTCTCTGGGATCCGCGATGTTTACACCACGAGTGTCAGCCATGATAACATGCAGCAGAGCTTCTTCCTCTCAGAGACACTTAAGTAAGCCCCTTTTCCTCTCTATATCCCCACTGGTGAAAGAACCGGCATTTTACAATCTACTTGCATAAATTATTGTCAGTTTAAAAGTAATAGAGGATGTTGGGAATTCATCATAACCTATTACCTGTTCCGTCCATGAAGCACACGAATGCTGTGAATGAGACACACTATTTTTTTTGCAGGCATAAGAAAGGGTGATAAATAGGTGGTGTGCAGTAGGATGAATAAATTTTACCTCCCCTCATTCCTGGGTCATTAGGCAAAGTAAACCATTCGGGATCCAAAGTTGTACTGCAGCTAGCAGATGATAAAGACCCGTTTTCCTCGGGTGCGTAAGGAATCATTAAGGTTCTGTCGGACAAAGTGCATTGTCAAAAACTGTTTTAACATAATAATGGCAATATACCGGTGCAGTTAGTATGTTTACAGTGCCTGCAGTAGCTCATCAAGAGTCTCATCGACACCAAATAATGTGGGTTATTTAACAACGAGCATGATTGTTTTCTTCTTTTTTTCAGCTCAAATCTTAATGTTAGAAACAGTTATATTGCAAACTTAAAGGCCCTCTGAGAGTTTCAATTCAAACCAGGGTAATGGTGTAATAATTTAGCACTGGAAGATTTTTAACTGCACTTTGTACTGCACTGTTGACTTTCTTGTACTTGCAATAAGGGTAACAAAGGATCACATAAAAACAGGTTAATCATTTTGGAAACTACAAAGAATAACATGAGAAGACTGATTCCACTCTAATGTCCATGAAGGGAATGTGACGCTAACTCTGAGAGACAAACAGAAGGGCTGGCTTTGCTCAAATTGAACAAAATCTGCTATCAGCTCTGAGATTATCAGTGCAGTGCTTTACTGATCTATTAGATCACCACCCAATGTAAGGCTTCTGCAACAGTTACTGTTTTACAAAGCAGTAGAAAAAATAGTAAAGCATATCATTATATTTTGTTGAGATGACATTTACTTTGTCTTCCTGAACAAAAAATAAGTTTTAGTGTTTGAACGTTATCGATGATTAATTTGTAATTTCTCAGGGAAGTGCAGTGCACCGACTCAAATGCAGGTATACAAATGTGAATTCATTTTATTTGCCTGATAAATAAAAAATATCATTTTTGTTTTTTAAAAATAAGTTATTGCCAACAAGCTGCTGTTTCTTGGAAAACAGACATTTATCCAGTATTGACTGAATTAAATGGGCATTCTTCCTGTGTGTTCAGGTATCTGTACCTTCTCTTCTCTGACGATGACCTTCTCTCCTTGGAGGACTGGGTCTTTAACACAGAAGCCCACCCGCTGCCTATCATCCGCAATAGCTGCCTGCAGGATGATGCAACACAGGAAAAGACGGTCTCTGAATGAGACTGAACATCGACAGACAGTTAAAGACATCTGCACACACACACAAACATAAATATCGCAAACCCCAATTCAGTGCAGGTTCCGAGTCTTTTCAGGAGCGTGTTACGGACTCCCGATTCCTTTCCAGTAAAGGATGTTGTCGTTTTACGCTGTGATTGTAAATCCTTTTGCCGGAGTTACTTCCTGCTGGCACTTCTATTTTGTGGACAATCAAGACAAACATGACTTTCATGAAAAGAGCACCTTTTTTTCTTTCCTTCTTTCCTCTATGAGGAAACCGGTTTAACTTGCAGACCCAAATGTCTGGGAGAGAGGGGGGATGAAGCGTGGGCCATATTGTCGGAAAGAAAGAAACACACAGAAAACCACTTAAGTTTTGCTCCTTAGTTTTGCTGTTCCGTTAATCTTCAGTAATCAATGATTTCCTGAGATCCTCTCAGTGCTTTTTGTTTCGTTTTCCTTTGTGAGTACACACTCTTTGACCAAAGGTTTCTTTGCATTGCTTTTTTCCCCTCTTTTAATGTGTTTTTGGTGAGATTTAGTGGAAAGTTAAACATTTACAGTGAGGTTTGAATATTGACTAATGTACAAACATGGTATCTGACTCTGAAGTCCACCTCTAAACTGATGTTGATGTCACGTTTCTTACGGAAACAAGTTCGAATGAATTTTCTAAAGTTCAGAGGTGATCAGGAAAGTGGTCGTGTCTTATGCATCCAGGGACCATTTTTTTTAAAGAATGATGTTGGGTTGTGTTTCCACAGTGTGCTGTTATTTTATTCAGTTTTTCCCATCAGGACAGGGCTTTCTCTGTCCTTTCTGATCAAAGTGACAAACGCAGTAATGTCAGTTCTGTGACTGTAAAAGAACCATAAAGGAAACGAGTACATTTGCTCTCCAGCTCCAAATGGGTTTTCCTGTTTCTGTTGTAGTTTCTTCTGCTTCACTCTGCCTTTACATGTGAATCCAAATGGCTGCCAATACCGATGTTAAAGGCAGTTAGGCTGCAGAGACGTCATTTTTCATCACTGCTGTTCCGCACAGTTGTGGAGCGAATGTGCTGTATATAACGGATGATTTGAGTGACCCCATATGAGCTTGTCTTGACGTTTTTCTTTCAACTACTTTGTGTCTTTTTCTTTTTTAAACTTCAGTGATTATTTTTTTTCTGGGTTCTCTTTTTATTTGCTTCCCTCAGGTGTTTCAGTAAAAAAAAAAGGGAAAAAAAACTAAAAAGTTCTGATTTTAAGTCTAGTTATTGCTGATATTAATTATTGTTATTACTTATTCTTACTGTTTGATTTTAACTTTCATTGTTAAATATTTTCAAATACTGATTAAAAACTGTGCAACTTTGTACATTTAAAACGACCGCAGTTGCCTTGTCGTTATTGCTTTACTGAGTCGTTTTGTTTTTGCTCATTTTCGACAGCAGGTAGCAACAACAAGATAAAAAAAATTGGAGTCATCTGCTGCTTAGATTTCTTTCAGGATTTTCTTGCAGGAAGTTCATTACAGATTTAATTAAAGGGGGACGTCTCAGGGTTATGGAACGTTCCAGCAATCACAACCAGAAAATGACTAATGGGCTTTGGCCATTACACCTTTTTCAGCGTGTCAGGCCAACAAAGCAAGATTTAATATCATCCTCCCCAAATGATTTAACTCTACCTGCTGTCAACTGAATCCTAATTTCGGCATGATGGCTTGAAGTGATTTCACTTTCCCTTTAAATAGGACACGCATGCGTTATTGACATGATTGACATTCAATGGTATTTTAAAAATGGTGCTTTAAATGTCACAGATCCAGTCACATTAATCTTACTGACACCTTAAATAAGAACCAATGCAAAGGTTTAAACAGTGTAGCATGCAAATGTAATCTTTGTTGCAGCCTGCAGCTACAGTGCAGGACCCTCTTCCTGTAGTAATGCCAAAAAAGTAGGGGGCAAAAAGTGAAGGGCACAATGTGTATGCGTGAACATGTACTAATCTCTCCCAGGGACTTAAATAGGGGGGGGGATCACTGTCCATTTGAATGCACCTGAGACTGATAGCAAAGGACAAACACTGCACATAATCCCCTCCCCTCTTTTTCTTTCCTCTTTGCTGGTCCCAAAGTACCCAGCAAACCAACCAGGGCAGCTGAGACAGAAGTGTAAGGGCTGCTGTCCTTCTTGGCAAAACCTCCAGTTGATGTGCAATGAAGGAGAAAGAGCCATTGCTATCTTGCTGTCACAGTCGTCCTCCAGCCGTCTCAACCGGCACAATAATTTTATAGGGAATAACTGGCAAGTAACTGATATCTGGGTCCAAGTATTATTCAGCACTTTGACATAACTCTTCTTGCACTCTACCTTCTCACATTTCGGCAATCAAGTGAATAAATTCAGGCTACAAGGGAAAAAAACACAATGTCAGGTTCTCAAGACAGTCAAAGCAGCAAAGTATTATCACAGGTTTACTCTCAGGTCACTCACTTGACCTTCAGTTAGAGCAAGTGTGCAATCTTGCACTGAAATCAAGAAAACATTGATTTTAGTTTGCCATGCCATTCCAGAAGGGCAAAAAAGCATGCTTTAATGTTTATTTAATAAAAAAATGCATTTTCTGTTATTTGCATCATATTTGACATCATGAAAGAAGCATGCCAGAGTGTATTACAGATGAATATGGTTTATCTGTCACTACTGGGAAAATTTTTATTGCTGTAAGTGACAGCAGCTAAAATGCGGCTGAAGAGCAGATTTTCAGTTTTTAATTCAAGATGTCTAAGGAAAATGTCAAACTGTTAAAGTACAGCCATTTTATTTTTCAGAGTCTGCATTATTGAAGCCATCACTAAATATTTGCCCCTTTTATTCATCTGCCTTCACTTGCTGGTGACTGTTTTCTCATTTTACAGCTTATTTTTTCTTCAGCTTACAAATCTGTCTTTTGGGTTTTTCTCCATCTATATTGTCCTATCACTTTAGCAGCATTTGTCTGTGTGTGAGCAGAGCCTATACTATACATTGTATAGTTTTCTAATGGTAGCCCTATGTTTTAACATTATCAAAAATAAGTTTGGTATTAGTATTATTATTTTTATAGGTGATGTAATTTGCTTTGGATCATGAGGACTCACTGTCAGTTAATCTCGTCTCATCTGGTTAGAAGCAGGAAACTTCTTTAGTGTAACCATGCTTCAGTGTGACCACTGGTTTGGATCTTTATGTAAACCCTCTGTTTACATTCATAAAGGTGTTTCCTGTTGATAGGCCTTCACAGTGAAACAGTAGTGCTTTGTACTTGGCTAGATGTTGTGAGGACGTTTTTCTTCACCGAGAAAAGAATTCCAGAGCTGTTGCTGAGCATCATCACTGCATCCTTGTTTTAGGAATGTACTAAACCGTTGATTTGGCCGCTCCTGACGTTTCTCTCCGATTGGTCCCTTTTGTTCTTTTCTACCTAATGACGGCATCCTTCTTTTACATCAACATTTCTCTCCAGCTTGAATACTGAGAGAAAAACGGCACCAGGTTTGACCTGAAAAATCCAGTTCAATATGTAGTTGGACTTTTTCAGTCACTGTTTGATTGTAATCATCAGATCTGTTTTGATTGTGACCAGAAGCAAAAATGTCCTAATACTCAGTGGGCATGATTTGAGAAAAAAACTGCCATAGCAACTACTTAAAATCTCCCACTTAACTGAAATCCTGACTATTCCCACCACTTCCACATAAACAGATTTTTTTTTAACTGCACTCATTACTTAGTCGATCTGCTTTCAGCATTTAATTTCCACCTGACATTTCAAATGCTTTCACAGTTTTGTACTTCAACTGAAATTTCAAAACCTTCAAGTGTTCAGCTATTACTATTATGATTCCAACTGCTTTGATCTATTACTAAACATTCATGTAGTGCATTATGTACATTTTTATGCACTCACCGGCGTAGTGTGTGAATTATGATAAGGTAGTGTCATGTCAACCAAAATCATGACAGCATTTCATCATGATCCTGGCATCTACTGTTGCATTTTGCAAACGTTTACAGTGTCAACCCTCTGAAAGCACACATTAATTAACAAAAAATTAACAAATTAACATTAAGAAAACACTGGCTAACACATGCAGTGTCAATATCTGGTTAAAATTTGCTGCCGTTTCTTTTAGCTAGCTTTCTATCCTGCACCAACAACAGCTCTTCCTGCTAGTGGCTGAATGGTAGAGGGTGGGTCCTTCCCTTATGGCTCGGTCACACTAGAGTAAAAGTAGAATAGCAATTTCTTTGTGACAGGCAGAAAAATAAAGATTATTGGTATTTGGTAAACAATTACAAGTAGCTGCAGAAAACATTTTGATTCACAAGCCAGTTGCACAAGTTGCCTGGTGTTGGGCACAACATCGAAACCATTGCTGTCCGCTGACTACAAACAAGTTACAACTGATCTGAATGAGTCTGCACCGATGAACGCAGTTGTCTGCAATGCATCTCTTTGATAGAGGGGACGTGACTCAATTTGATGTATTCTGGTTATATTCCCATACAAAAGTGGGGTTGCTGAGTGCCTATGCCATTTTGCAAGTAAATTGCCGCCCTGCAACAACTGTCGCTATTTGTTCCAAATCTATAAAGTTCTGGTTGAATTCTTCTGCCTGGATTGCACAAATGTCGACATTATTTTGGTCGTGCTGCAGTCTCCAAACACTAGCATTACTCGTATTAGACAAGCATAATAAAACGTTCACTGTGAAGGATCACCATCCACAATTAGCTGTTTCAAAGCTGTGAGTATACCATCCAAGCACTTCATATTGGCACATTTGTCAGTGTGAAAACATTTCTGAACTCAAAATAACAATTCTAAGATCAGAGGTATGCACTTTATACACTGCACTAGTTCTCCACATGTGGTTCATCTGCTTTTATGTCAGAGTTCAGCTGTTTTCTGTGATTTTGTCCTATTTAAGCTCCTTTCAGGGCTTGGACTAAGACCTATAACACAACAATCTTACTACTCAAAAATGTAAGAAACCTCAGCGACAGGTTGGCCCACAAGCAAAACTCCTTTAATCTATTATTAGAGAAATAACAATTCCTAAAAAGTGAAAAATAATGTCTGGTTTAATTAATTACAGGGTACAGTTGATGTATTTTGCAGATGAGGCAAATATAGTACAGTTAAAACACGAGATACTTAACGGTTCCTTGAAAATGTAGAAGCTGACTTCAGAAATAAAAGAAATATCAGATAAATAAAAATAAAAAGCAGCGCTGCGTTTTCTTCTCCACTAACAACAACAATAGAGTGACAGGTTCAGTCTCTATAGCCCCTATCCTACACCCACCTCCTTCCACCTTTTGTTGCAATCAAACAACTTCCTTCAAAATCCCTTAGATGTATTCTGGGACAACAATGTTATCTTAGGCAGTTTTCTCAACAAACACATCTCGCCTGAAACATGTCTAACTGATACAGAAGTTTTAAGTTAGAAAAGTACTTCACAAATAATTTAGGGAGTTGGACATCTTCTGTCCCAGTAACTGTTTTGTTTTATCTTTACAGTTCCTTAAAGTTTACGTTTTAAATGCTCCCTCCGCCTCCTTTTCCCCTTCCTTTCAGTTCCTGTTTCCACACTTTTATGGTTACACAAAAATTTTTTGTTGCTGATAAAAGGTAAGAAAAAGAAGACCATACAAAAGGATTTGTAAAATAGTTTAATGCCTGCTGAGTTAATCCTTTTGACTGATGTGAGGTCACAAAGAGAAAATTAATGAAACCAGTGTATGTATAGCTGGATAGTGAAGTAGTAGGACTACATGCCTCTGGAGCGGGAGTCGCAAGTTCGATTCCTGCCTGTCATAAATTTAATGACAAAGGGATTTCACACTTTTAGAATTAACCATGACTACAGATAAGCTCAATAATGCTACTCAGATACATCAATCTCCAAACATTTTGTGCTAGAAGTTTTATGTTTGGATGTAACTGACACTGGACAAAGATGCTGAAGGAATCACAACAAGTGTGGCTCCGCTGGAACAATACGTCTCCCCCCACCTACTGTTATTTCCTGTCAACACACTTCAGCTTTACACTGAATTTGGTGTCTACTGTGGGCCCAGGGCAGGGAAATATGAATGGCTTTCTTTCTGCACAATGAACTTTTCTTTAAACTAATCTGCTTTCAGGGGCTCATTCATAAATTCAGTTTTTTTTTTTTTTTTTTTTTTTGCCTGTCCCATTTGGATCTTTAGCCATCAGAATTGTTGTCTGAAGGCCAAGAAAGATGCCAAGTGGATTTACTTTACCAAGTGGATCATCATGGCCTTGCCATATTGGTCCATTTGATTGACCTTTATTATAATTATGTATTTCTTTTCTTTTCGTTTTTTAAAGACGGGACAGACATGACTGGGGGATAGGACAGGGAGAAAGAATGAAAGAAAGAGAGGGAGAGAAAAAAAAATAGAGGGGAGAAGAGATGATGAGAAAGGGGGGAAGAAAAAAACCAAAAAAAAAAAAAAACCCAAACAAAAACAAAACACCTGGATCACCTGTATGGAGATAAAAAAAATTTAAAAAAATAAATAAATAAATTTTAAAAAAAAACCAGAAGAGAAAACAAACAACAAAGAGCAACATAATAAAAAAAAACACCATCACAATAAACTAGCTAACATTAGATAACAGTAGATACTTTTTTAATTTCACCTGTTGAGAATGAAAAAAGAAAACAAGCAGAAGAAAACGAGAGCAATAGAATAAACAACATCATGATAATATGTGGGAATATAACTGTAAATACTAAATATTAAACATTATTGTGCAGCACGTAAGATCGACAGCGCACAGTGTGCTTTGAGGTAGG
The DNA here is from genome assembly GCF_056152115.1 of Neolamprologus brichardi. Classification (NCBI taxonomy): domain Eukaryota; kingdom Metazoa; phylum Chordata; class Actinopteri; order Cichliformes; family Cichlidae; genus Neolamprologus; species Neolamprologus brichardi. Next base: position 21,861,344 of record NC_142114.1, on the reverse strand, counting down.
AGCCAAAAAGGGTGTCGTGTGTGAGCACCCGTGTGTACACCTGTGAGCATGAACGCGCCTGTTTTTAAAAGGTTCCTTCATGTAATGATCTGCTATCTATATTTTATTTCAGGAAAATGACAGACAGGGATTCTTTACAGGAAACAAAAGTAGCGTTCCTAGATGCAGACAAATTGTTGGTGGGGGAAAAGTACCACAGATGATGCATTTGTTAGGGGAGATTTTCTGTCTAGTTTCATCCTTGACTTTGAAAAGTTCATACACTGCAGAGGGAATTCCACTGAGTGAGTCGGCTGTATTATACTCATATTTCTTCTAAAGATTTTTTTTTTTTTTTTTTATGAGAAAGTTGTCATTAGTATATGTGATTAGCATAAAGACGGATGATTGGATAATTCTGGCAATACAGGAATCCATGCTGGTTTGTCCCCTGTCATTATCTAATTTCATAATTATTAAACCATGTGTGTGATCATTAACTATACTGATTTATGGAAATGATAACTCTTAGTCCGACCCTGTTGTCATTTAATATTCATATTCAATTATAGATTCTAATTAGATTACTAAAAGTAATGTTAGAAGCTGTTCTTTCAGATCATTTATTCTGGTGGTGATTTTTTTTTTAAAGCAATCCTTCAAGTAAATGAACAACTGAATAGCTGTGAATCTATGCAGTATGGTTTCGGCACAGCCGGCTGCGTGAAACTGAGTGTGAATGTTTTTCTGTATATTCACCAATGTGTGCACAGAACAGATGCCCCAGTCCTCAGACAGAGTACTATGTAGCTCCAGTCTGGGCTTGTCAGAACACCCTGTGCTACTCTGCACTGCCAGCACTTGAAGGTCTGCCAGGCCGGCCTCATCTGCTGCCCCTACACCTTGTTAGAGCCCAGAAGGAAGCGCAGCTGCATAATCAGCTGCTAATATTTCTAAAAATAACACATTAAGCTCCAGGGTCAGAAGTAGGAGGGCTAAGAATTGACAGGTAGACAGCATGCATAATCTATAAAGACACACTCTAGAGTTGGTGTGTGGGAACTTCATGCTTGGGGCTTTTTTCATGAAGGTCACATATGAGGTTTTTAAAAAGGCTGCATTACTGTGGGCCTCGAATTATTTATATTTCTTATAGCATATGAAAATGTTGAAAAAGGGGATTCCACTGAAGGTCTACAGAGTTCAACGGGATATTTTCTAACAATTTCTTTTTCAACTAATCATTTTAGCACCAAATTATAGTCTAGGGATTTTCATGTATAGCTATCTTAAAAGCAGCATATAGCTGTAGTTATCTGCAGTAGTTTGCAATAAATGCTAACATCAGCATGCTCACATGGTTTTAACTGACAATTGATCCCGCTGCTGACATGCTAATGTTAATCATTTTTGATAGAGTGTATTATTGCTTCCCAGTTATTACAAAACAAATTAGAGCTGATGCAGGTATTTTGGACAAAACATATGTTGACAGTAAATTACAGGAAATGTTTAAGACTCACCAAAGAGATATTTAGCAGTATCATCCAAAGGTTAAAGACTTTTCACTGAAAATCATGAATCTGTCTCGTAGTGGCACTACGGGGTGAGTCATAGCTATATAAGATTCATCCTCTGGGCATCATGATGGACAGCAGGAAAACACGCCATGTCACAAAGCTCAAGTCATCTCATACTGGTTGCTTGAACATATCAGTTGGTTCACTGCACTCAAACGGCCTCCACGATCACTAGATCTCAATTCAACACAGCACCTTTGGGATGTGGTGAAACTGGAGATTGACATCATGGATGTGCGGACAAATCTGCAGCAGCTACAGTTTGTGATGCTATCATGTCAATATGGACCGAAATCTCTGAGGAGTCTTTGCAGCACCCTGCTGAACTTATGCCACAATGAATTAAGGCATTTCTGGAGGCAAATGGGGGTCAAATCCACTACTTGCTGGCCTTTACCCTTTTCTGTCTAATAGTGACTGGTGAGTGTATGCACTCAGATTTAAGTGACCTGACTTCCAAACACACTGTGAAAAATGCAGAAAAAGGAGCCTGGATCACCTTACAGATGGTGAAGGTAAAATAATAGCAGATGTTGCTGAGATAGGTTCTTTGAAAAAGGCATTTTGTCACATTTTTATGTCACATTTCATATTTGCATCATCTTTCCAAAGTTGTAAATCAGACTCTCTGTAAACTTGCAACCATTTCCAGAAATAGTATAAAACCTGGATGGTTAGTTTTGTATTTGCAGTAAGTATCTATAGTGTAAGCTTGCTGGGTATTTTAAAGATAAGAATGCAAACAGCTTTCAAAATCATATGGATTTTAATGGATATTGTGTGTTTATGTTTAATAGTTGACAATTAAAGATAAATTACTCTGTTTTAAACACCCATGCAGATTTTGCTGTCTCTCAAGAGTGATTGCTTTGTAGCAGGCCATCCTCCTCGTCAATTACATGTTTTACTGTTCAAAGGCTTTGAGGAGCCTCACGAGTGGAGTAATTTAACCCAGAATCCCGATGAAAGCTAATGCTAATTGTTATGGTTCTTGCCATCATAAATATTCATTTGTCAACACAGTGACACACCACTCAGTGCTCTCTCTGGAGATTTGCAGCTTTGAAGATGCTAGGATTTGTTAGGAGCTCTATTTTAGCAGTACATGAAATATTGAAAAGCACAGTATACTTCCATCTTCTTTTATTAAAAAAATAAAGTCTCTTATTTCCTCCAAGTTTGCGCTTTAACATCAGTTCATAGTCACACCTACGATGGATCCCTGCTGCTTTTACACATTAACTTTATGTACATACTTCTCAATATTGCTTTGAAGGTTAAAATAATTGATGGTGTTCACAGAGCGTAGCAGCAGAAGTCTCAGCAGCAGAAATTTAAAAAACTTCAATAAAAAATAAAACTACGTGCACTTCTTGATACCACTAGGGGGTAAGTTAGAAAATCTATTTGGTGAAATTTCAGTAAGCCGATCTTTTATCCTTCCGTTGCTTAGACTTTGCACGTGGCAGCATGAATTTTGATAAACTCTGGTATTTTCATGGGCTTATTTAGCATCACTTATCACACAATAGCTGTCACAAAGGTGTGTAGCCAAAGTGTTAATCACGTGAGGTTTAAATGGAACCTTTAGCTGGGTTTGAGGTAGCACTGCTGCTATAACAAAAAGGTTTCTGCTGGAAAAACAAAAAAGGAAGTTTGAAGTGGGGAAGTTTGATAGAGTCTATATTTATAGCACATATGGGAAAAAATCTGGCTTGTACTGCAGCAGGTGTGCTGCTATTGTTTCTGCTTTAATCATTATGTTCCAAAGGTGAAGGGATGTTTGCTGAAGCCAGTCCAGTCTGTTGTTCAGAAACCTGCATTTGTTATTTTGACTACATCTCAATTATGTGCTTTTATTCCCAAGAAAGACTGAGATCTGCAAGATTTTATATGTTTACAGGATATTTCATTTAAGCCAATTAAGATTTAAAAGTCTACCTCGCAGTGTTGTCTTTTTAAAAACATTATTTTTAGTTTGAAAGTCATTTTCTTGACTTCCCTTACAATACAAATGAACTGTTTTTTATCATATAGTCATGTTTTATAAAACTCAGATCCATCCCTATTCTTCTGCTTATCCAGTTCAGTGTCATTAGCCTATACTAACTGCCATAGAGCGACAGGTGGGGTAAAACCTGGATAGGTCGCCAGCCTGTCGCAAAGATAATACAGCTGATCGCAGCTACCTGCAAATGGTGTCCCTGTGTATTCCCTTTAGAATACTTCGTACACAAATTGACACTCCGTGTCTGGAACAATTTCATTCCTGACCTTGGTTCTGACAAGAACCACACAGTTTCTCCAAGACATATTTTGTGGACACAAACAGTATTATCATGCCTGTCCCTGCTCCCCAGAGCATCTTTAGCACTACAGGAAGGCCAGATTCCTGCAAGAAGTGTGAGACCTGGTTGGCAGGTCCATATTCGGTGTGCCCATTGAGGGGCATGGGCAACGGGCATGAAGCCAAGCCACAGACTGAGGCTCCAAGCTGTCTGCACTGATGAAAGAAAGAAATTTACATTAACTATGTTGCCATGTGTCTCCAAGGACTGTGTTGCTTTGTTCACTCTGAAATAGTGCCCAATGCAATGCTAATTAGGAAGGCTTTTTTTTTAAACTACTGAACAAATTCAACAAGAAACATTTAAAGTAAACCTGATAATAGGCTGCTCTCCTCAGGAAAACAACAACTGCAAATTTAATTGTAGTTACATGAGGACAAAGAGAACTAGTTATGTCAGCGCAGCTTTAATGGTACAGTAGTGTGAAGGTGCTGCTGCATGCTGCGCAAAGATCAGATGTTGTGAAAAACTAGGACTGTTAAAAATGTGGAAATTACTTTTTTCAGTTATGCTGCTATAAAAAAAAGTTAAGGGAACACTCTAAACTTCAGGGTTGGTTACCAATCAGTAACAATGCATAAACTGTTGTCACCTGCTTTGGTGCAAATGAAAGGGAAAACGGATGCACAAGAAATGCTCCAACAAGATAACACTCCAGAACAGAATGGTTTTGGAGGTGGTGGCCTCAGACCATTGCTCTGTCATGATCCTTCCTGACTGATTTTTCACTAGTTTCACTCTTTGCTAATGTCCTTCTCACTGCTGGCAGCATGAGACGGTACCTATGCTCCTACCACATAAATGCAGAAGGAAGGGGTTAGTCCTCGCTGTGTCCTCACTCCCTGGACAGTCTCTGTCCCTGTTACTCAGAAACATTGCTTAGTTGTAGATGTGCAATAGCTACTAAATTACTATATAAAACCTTCATTTCTCTCATCTTAAAGTTTGTATTCACCTCATCTTGAAACCATGTCTTTTGCAAAGTCTTCTTGGCCTGTTTCCCCCAGGGGGCGCCGTCTTCATCAAGTTATTTATCTTTATTCATCTTTGCACTGTTTTTGGCAACAGCTTGATCACAAATGAGCAAATGCCAGTCCTGCTGCTGTTGAATGCCCTTCTACATAAATTCTCCTTGTGTAATAGTGCATCTCCTGGTATCTCCTCTACACAAAAACATGCGTTTTCTCAATCCAGCTGTCTTGGTTTTTGTAGTATTATTTGGTTTGTAGTCCCACGACTGACCACAAACATTACAGTGTGCGCAGTTTTGTTGTTGATAGGGCCTCCTGTCTGAGTCTGTGTGCTGGGAGACACAGCAAACCTTATGACAGTATATATGTATGGTTGTATGTGGTCAGCACCTGAAAGATGACTCTCTTCTTTGTCTTGTTGTTGCCTCTCCAGTGTTGTCGCTTTCATTTGCACCAGAACAGGTGAAAAGGATTTATGCTTCTTAACTTGATTAATTTATTGTGTTTTTTCTTAAGCATTGTGCAAGAAAGAAATCTTTAAATATTCAGAAATATCCCTACTAAAACTTTCAGTTTACTGATACTAAGGGATTAAATAAATAACTTAAATATTAACATTGATTGGCTGTATTAAATAGCATTTTGTTTTTCTTTCCTCCTCACACTGCAGACATAGCAGTATGTTTGATTGGAGACGTCTGAATTATCAGAAGAGCAATACATTCAGCTTGAATTGATTGCTTGTCTGCTTTGAAGCTTTTGCAATTAAACATCATTTATTAATTTACAGCTAACAAATGACTTGGGTGTGCTTACATTTCCCTGAGAGATGGCAAGATTCACAAAGGGACCATCAGCTTTGTAAATTCCAACGGCATAATGACCTTGTTATGCATCCGTCAAACAAACATAGGTAGCAAATGCTGGTAAAAATCAATTGTTATTCTTATAGTTCGAGATTTAAAGTCATCCATTTTTTTAAAGCAGGTTTATTATGTTATTTTCATTGAGGCTGACCTGTTTAGTAAGGTGTATATACATGCAAATACTGCTCGCTGCTCTTCACCAGTGCCAACATCAACAAATCCTTCAGTAGACGAATCAATATTGAAAACAGTGCTGCAGACAGACTTCTGTTATTTTTCTTACAGTAAAACTGGTGGAATTCATTAAATGTTACTTAACTGGCTGCAGTCAAGATGAAAGCTGCTCTTCACTGTTTGAAATTATTTAACGATAAACTAAATATCTGTTGGACAAAACCAGCCACCCGAGGGAATAATATTTACTGACATTTCATACATTTTTTTGCTTTATTTTGTTTAATCAAGAATAAAATTTGCTGTTTTTTAAGCCCATCCAATCACTAGAAATGCACCAGTCCAATATTTGCCTTGCATATCAGACAGATACTGAATGAAGAACCCTAATATTCCCATAGCACGGAGGAAACTAACAGCAAAGCTTCAAAGGTGTGTAGGTACTTCACAATTCATGCTGACAAGTTTTATTGTTTGCTTGCTGTACGTGGTGTCTTATCTCTGATTTAAGGCAAATGAAAAGCTCTCTCTTTCTATGTCTCGCTCTGAATATTAGATTTAACACTTGCTGTGAAGCTTTAACTACACGTACGCTATCACAACAAGTTTTTGTCAGCTAGACTGAGGTTGTCGTCTTCTGCACATTTCTTTTCACACAGCGACACTGAGAGCAGAAAAAGACATGATAGCACGACTATAAAAGACAAATCAGGGCAGGAGAGACAAAGGATATAAGACATTGTGTCTTGATGCATGCTCAGAAATCCAGGTAAGTAAATCCCCAAAAGTTGACTTAACATCAGTTCATGACTTCTTCAGTCTCCAAAAATTCAGACTGAAGAAGTCACTTGGATGTCTGGAAAATATACTTATATTGACACAACCTGTACTAAAGCAGAAACCTTACATTGATTAGGAAGTAGCACAGCTTATTTGTTTACATGCAGTTGGATCAGTTGGATCCCGTCCATTTACTCCAACTTCTTTCCTACAGACTTTTTTTAGGCGTTTTTACCATTGTGATATCCGCCATGGTCACAACAGTGTGCTGTCACAATTAAATATATGAAATACAAGGGTTCTAACAAGCTGCTTGTGGATTTAACCGGAAAAAAAGTCATTTTGTTCAAGCAGATGGTAATTCTCAGACCTCGAGTGCCATCGCTGGCAGGTTTGCACTGTTAGTGTCCACTCTAAATGCAGCCAAAGTATATTTAAACCACGTGTCTCATTTAGACAGACAGGTAACCAGCTGGCTGCCTCTCTCAGAACAAATGTTCAAGTCACAAACAAGGTTTTAAAATTGATACATTTTCTAAAGATATTTAATTATTGATCCAAACCAAAGCATAGGCAGAGGAGATATCTACCGCTACTTCATAAACTTGTGTTGACCCATCACAAGTCTATTTCATTACTTTGCCGTCAAGGATGATGTTGCTGTTTATGTCATTTCTTTGAAGTTTGCTGTGTTTTGTGTCTTATTACAATGACGTCAATCGTGCTGGATTCAAAGATGCAATTTCACCGCAGACACGAACCATTGCTTTTTATCCCGAATACACAAATGCTTTTATATGTGCCCTACATCTAAATAAAGGTTTTCATGTGGGTGCACAGACTGAACAATGTTTTCCCTGAAGCTCCTTTTATCAATTGCATCTTATTGACTGGATATCCAGGGAAGAAATAAGCGGGAATCTAAGCAAACAATGCCAAATTATGATCTCATACTCCCCAAATAAGCTATTAACACACAGACTGCAGCTCGAAACTCTTTTAGATGTGAACCAGCCAAGGTGCATCACAGTTGAGCTGTGCATTAATGCCAGCTCCCTGGTACAAACTCTGTATCTCTTATCATTGTGCCCATGTGAGAGTCATGTGCCATGTGTCCTGCCTTCTGCACAGTCTCCCCATGTAGCAAACTGACCTAAAACCAATGGATTATTTACAGCACTGAGAACCTGTCACACATAGACTATCTACTCCTATATGCCGCATGCAACAAATGACAACTTGGCTCTCGTGAGAGAGAGGTGGGTGATTAATTAATTAATATTTTGTCTTTGTATATCAGACATGGAAAACAGAGAAGTTTGTCAGATCAATCATATTTTGAAACACATTTGCACAAGCCTAATTATACATTGTCAGCCAAGAGCCTTCAATGACACTCCAAGTTCATCTGTTTTTTCGTAGGGAGGCAGAAACATTATTGTTTAGCTTGAATCAGAAATTACAATTATTTTGGTGAATATCAGCCCACGCTCGCATTTTGCTAATTACCCATGAAGTAATTTCCATAAATAATTGCTCCTGTTTATTACAGTGGCCCCATCTGCCACACAGGAGTAATCAAATGAGCACAGTGACTTTGAGTAATGGCACTTACAGGCCTATACTGGAATACTCCAACGCAAAGGAAATGAAGTTCAAATCGGCAGCTCATTAAACACCAATCATCTCAACGGGGGAACGTTTTCACTCCAGCTCGACCTTATATCAAACATCAATGCAGAGGGTGTTATTTTTAGACATTTTTTGCTTTTTGCAGCATTTTATGCAGAGTGATATCACTGAAATATTGAATAAATTATAGTTTTGATATTTATTATCATCAGAGAATTCATTCTACTCAATTTTCCTCCTGTGTTATTTGCAACAAACCTTTCTCCTTATCTTGTTAAACGTTTGGATAATGAGTAAGTATGACCAAACGTTTGACTTTTACTGCAGTTATGCAACATTTTCCATATACAATGCAAGTTTACAACAAAATTGTGTTTGATCAGTGGTCATGACAATTTGCATATTAATGATTAATGACCAAGAAACTGATCTCACAGCCCTAAAGTTAATCAGTGGTGCTTGTTTCAGTCATTATGCAAATGTACTTTTAATAAGGTTGGAGAAACCAGCAGTCAGCTGAGACTGAAGTAGTCACCTGGATGAGTGACGAAACAATTCTCCCACTGAAAACGCCATGTTCACATGAACAAAATCGACTTTTTGGAAAATAAAACGTTTTTTTTTTCTCTGTTGCTAAGAAGTTGAGAATGTCCATATATCTCCGCTACTTAATCCAAACCCTCTGTCAAGAATAACTTGTTCTGGACAGTCTCAAAAATTATATTCAGCAGAGTCAATTAAGCAATTATATGCTCCATTTGACTGCTGACCATAATGTCCCCCACTGTTTTCTGCTTCAGTACTCGCTGTGTCTCTCTAATCTTCATAGAGTGTTTGATTTAATATTGGGGTACTGGCAAGCGACTGCCTGAAAGCTATAAAATTTTAAGCTGAGATAATGACTTATTAGAACTTCTGACTGAACAACACAAGTGAAACTGACTGAAGATTAAGAAAATCGTAAATGTCACTGGCAACACGATTACGTTTAAACTGTGATAAGGTTTTAATTTGCTTTTTCAATAGGCTTTGATTTTACCTTCAAATGAGCACAGAATAAAACATGATGGCAAAATGTAAATTCAGGTTGAAGTGGTGTAGTGGTTTGTGAGCTCACGGGTGTCAACTGATTAGGTTCATTAGCAACAGCTTGACTTTTTTAGCTCATAACTGTGACTGTGCAAATTTGGCATGTAAACAACCATTTTTGTTGACAATTGATTACGCCTGGTAATAGCTGCATTTCTTTACAGTGTTGACTAAATAAATTATATTTATTTGATTCTCACATATATGAGTTATGTTCTTAAGAAGTGCTTGGCAAATCCAGTCAACACTTCATGAGTTACACCTTGCTGTTACTGGGTCTTTCTTTTGCTTTCAGAAGGGTATAGATTTAACAAGTTTTTGTTTTTTTTTGAGATTGTGGTCCATACTGACCTCCCACAGATGCTGCAAATTTGTCATACCCTACATCGCAAAGGTTCTTTATTGGATATGGTGACTGTGGAGGCCATTTGAGTACAGCGATCTCAATATCATGTTCAACAAGCCAGTTTGAAATGATTTGACCTTTGTGGCAAGGTCCTTTATCCTGCTGGAAGCAACCATCAGAAGATGGGATACTGTTATCATAAAGGGACAGACATGGTGCACAAATTAATCACCTTAATATTCCCAACATCACCAGTACCATCATTCTGAAATGCTGACACAAAAATATGGTTGTTTGCACCATATTAACCTGTACCATCTAAAATACTGAAGCAGAAATAAAAACTTATCAGAACAAACATTTCCCATGTTCTGTTGCCCTGTTTTGGTGAATCCATGTAAACTAGATCCTGAGTTTCCTCACAGGATTGGCACTCGGTGTGGTCTTCAGCTGCTGTAGCCTGTTTGACTCTACCTTGATATGTGTTGCATTCAGAGATGTTCTTCTGCATACTTTGATTGAATTGAAATAAGAGGCTATTCGAGCTACTGTTGCCTTCCTATCTCCACAAAACATTCTGGCCATTCTCCTCTCAGCTCTGCCATCTCACTGAGTACTTTCTCTTTCTTTGGACCATTCTGTGTAAAACATAAAAAAAATTGGTTTTGAGTCACTTAAAATACCCTTTCTAATTCTCAGTTTGAACATCAGGAGGTTTTCTTGACTATTTAAACATGTCTAAATGCACTGAGTTCCTGCCATGTGATTGGATCGTTAGCATACTACAATAACAGGTGTATCTAACAAAATAGGCGATAAATCCCTTGAAGCATCTGTTGTTGTGATAAGTAAAAGTTGAATTTATTCAAGCATATGTTATGTAGCAAAACTGAACAATTTATGCCTTCAGAGAATAACACTACGGTGATGGGTATGGAAACTTATGAAATTTATACATGCAATACAAAAGGTGCACAAAGGGTTTTTTTTTAACCAAATATTTATATTATTTACAATATGGAATGCTGTACTTAAAATGTATGAATGTGTTTTCTAAATCGGGCCGTCTTGGTTTTTGTAACATCTGGTTTTTAGTCGTGAAAATGTGACTCACCGCAAACATTAGAGTATGCACATTTTTGTTGCTGATAGTGTCATGTCATGAGACTCAAGAGGCCCTATTAGCTGCCTAACGGAGTGTGAGACATATGATGTGAGGTTTTCATTATTGATGAGACGGCTGTGAGATGTTTAGTTATATCTTGATAAAGAAAGTTTTTGATTCCCATTTATTTCTTTTTAGATTATCTTGAAGTGCATAACTGTCAGAAATGTGTCACTTTCAACCATGTTTAACTGTGCAAAAAAATGGCGATTTTGTAAAGCTATTGTAGCTCTTGGCCTACTTACGACAAAAGAATAAAGACCAACAATAAAATGAGTGTCGTGACCATAGACACAGGCAGACACACAAACAAGTGGTGCACACTGATTCTTACCGTCAGTCCTGTGTGAACATGGCCAGTAGAGGCGTAGTACTTCGGTCAACTGAAAGACAAAAAGGTATTTTGTCAAGTTTAAAGTTAATCTTCTTGATGATAGTGTTTTCTTCTTGGCTGTTGCAGATTGATGGCAGATTTAACCCTGCCATATCATCAGTCACAAAGGATACCGTGGGAATTGCCGGGCAAGTATTGCCTGAGAAGAAAAAGTAAGGTGAAGACAAGACTCCTTTATCACAATAATGATAGAGACCTTACTTAAAGAGATGTTTTTAAGAGCAGTGAAAAATTGAGCCTGAGGCTTGTTGCAGTTATCCCAGTGTGTGTTTACCCTCACCACAAGGCTCAATGTTTAAATCCCCACTGGTCTTATTAAGGATGAAAGAATGATTCATTGTATCATGTGAAAACGTTACAGAATCCGGAGCAGCTAGACTGGGCTTCCTGCTCCTCCCCGTCCACAGAACAGTTTGAAACTGCTTTGTGAGTGATAAAGAAAGGACAGGCAATCCTCAGTGATACATTACATATATAACCTAATTATATGTGGTGAATCTGACATTATGATAAACATACAGCATATTTCATAGCCTGCTTTATAGTCGTGCTTAAAATATTCTCACCACTTTTTACATTTGCTGTCACTTTGATTTCAATGTACTGAAGAGCAAGGAAGCATCAACTGTAAAATTCTAGGTCGCCAACAATGTTTAATAGTTTGACTGGCAGCCAGTTCTGATACCGATGTGTTCTGTTTATTTTTGTTGTTAGTTTCCCCCCTTAAAAAAAGAGAAAAAATCATTCAAAAAAGGCAACAAAAGTGTTTTTAAGGCTTTCAATTCTTTATTAATTAAATGTGAGCTAGTATAAAATTGTTGTAATACAACAGTAGCAATTGCCATAAGCAAAAGTCATATTTTTGTTTTTTGCCAGTAGCTGATGGCAGCCAAAAAAAGCCAATCTACTAAGGAGACTTAGTTCTGTCTCTGACTTTAATATTTGCAGTCGTTAATATACCAGACAGTCAACTGCCTTAGAGGAAAAAGATAAATCCACTCATCAACTCATTTACCAGTGATTCACTCTTTCACCAGGCACATGTCAACTCTTTTCACAGAATCCACATTTTTCTAAATTTCTTCTACTGTTCCTTAAGGCCCTGAACACGTACTGCATCTCATTTGGTTCTTTAGGACTTTTGAGTTGGATCTGAAATGACAGTTCTCAAATTATGCCGGGATTGTGGTCCAGAGTAAACCATCAAACCTTGGTCAAATGAAAAGAGGCAGTGTAGGTCAGAAAATAAAGTGAACCATGGTTTAGTTTTATTCTGGTGTAAAAATATTTTCTTGGGTGGTTTGAACCTTTGGACCAACAGCAAGGCAGAACAGGCTAACATCAGAACCAAAAGGAAAAAAATCAACTACAGTAACACATAAGACATGTTTGAGGTCTAAAATGTGATTCAACAATGCTATTAAAATAAACTAATGCCATTGCCGTGACCTTCTAGCTATTTTTTGGAAGGGCATGAGAGAAAGGATACCAGGAGGTGGGAGTGGTGAGTATTATGCTTGAAGTTGGTGCTGCAGGGAGTATTACTATTCTGACAACAAAATTAATCGGTTCATTTTTCTACATTAGTGTAAACAATAAATAAAAATTTATTTCATTTAATAATTTCCTATTCATGCCATCTACAGACAAACTGATGTCAAGTGCACAGACATATTGCCCATAGGTCATGACAACAGGACACTGGTATGTCATGTGCATTTCTTTATCTAAATAAGTTTTATGATAGTGGACATATTTACTTGGCGGTTGTAATTCTTGGGTCTGAAACTTACTATTTTCTTAGGTAATCGTTTGCTCAAGTTTCAAATTGGTGTTACCCTCTATTCTAATAAACCCAAAATATAGTAATAATAATAATAATAATAATAAACAATAATTTCCTGTGATGTAAAATAAGGAAAGGCAGAACATTTGGGTAAAGTTTGCACCATATATACCATATTTTATTTTTTAGGATCGCTTTAATTTTCCTGACTGCTCCTCGTTTGACTTTTTTTTGTCTGTTGTCAAGTTGTTAAAAAATAGCAAATCATTATTTATTGCTTTGTTTGTGGCATAAACAAACTCAAAAGGTCGATACCACAATTACAGCGCAAGACAGCAATTTGTAATCAAGAGATTTTTGAGAGTAAATATCTGGGTCACAGAAAGACTTGTCGTAGACGTACATGCTGGAAAAGTCAAATCAAAACCACTGAGCAATACACAAGTAATCTGCAATCAAGCCCTCATTTCCAAAGGACAAGTGACTTCTGTGAACAAATTAAGCAGAAGGGCAAAGAATTTGCCAGCACCAAAATCATTACCATCAGAAGCTGAGATGGATGTTACCATTTTATTATAACCGCCATCTTTTTTCTTTCATTTTGTCTCTTTTTTCCTTCTAGGTTTGTCTCAATATCTCTCTCATATTATTCTCTGCAATTCTCTAAATATTGCAGATTTTTCGTTTAATTTGCATGTTTTCTCCATTGTGTCACTAACGATAGACACAGTAAATTGATATTAGAGAACAAACTACTGCATATTTCAAGACAAAAAAGGTCGAGCATTCGATGATAATTTGTAAACAAAACAAATTAAAAAACAAACAAACACATAAAATACAATTATCTAAAGACCAAGGTGACATTAAAAAAAGACTAACAGGTCCTAACAATGGAAGCTGGAATTTGAATTCAGTTACTTCAGTAATAAATAACCAGTCGTTATGATTAGGGATTTTTTTTCTTATGTTGCAGCTTTAACAGACATACTGTAGACTTGTAATCAAGACCGCCTAAACCAAGACCAAGACAATACCAAGACCAGAGGGTATCGAGACCAAGACAAGACCAAGACAAAGTCGAGACGAGACCAAGACAAAAAAGTCTTTAAACTGCAGTCAGATGCTGCTTCGTTTACGGGTCTCAGGCATATTTATGTGTTTTTGGGATGCACTCGTACAGCCCTCCTGACCGTTGTCTACTGTCTCACTCTCTTACTGATGACAGATGCATGCTCCACTTGGCTGTCGCGTCTCTCACCCGCTGTTTTTCACATAATGATATTATCCTATATTCTCGCATGTGATTGGCCACAATATGGAGGGATTGGAGCATACCTGAGCCACTGTGTGAGAGCTGAGCAGTGAAAGGAAATTAAGTGAGGAGCCGGCTCTCGCTCAATGGGAGTCGACTCTTGTGATTCACTACAAAGCACGGCTCTTAGAGCTGATGCTTTTGCGCATGACACATTATTGCACGTTACGCTGTGTGTCATGGATACTGTTGACTCTCCCTGGTCAAATCTCCCGACCACTATGTCGATCTGAGACAGCAAGACCGAGACAGTGAGACCAAGACAAGACCAAGACCAAAGTCCGTCGAGACCAAGACAAGACCTAGACCACGTAGACCATGAACAGTCTCGAGACAGCCAACTCTAACATACTGATTAGTCTCCATGAAGCTACAGTATGCTCTTTTGTCAGCTGGAGGAAAGATGGCTTCCCTTCACTGGCTCCCTGTTAAATTGAATTCAAAATCCTGCTCCTCACATAAAAGGTCTTAAATAATCAGGCCCCATCTTATCTTAATGACCTTGCAGTACCATATCACCCTATTAGAGCACTTTGCTCTCGCACTGCAGGCCTACTTGTTGTTCCTAGAGTATTTAAAAGTAGAATAGGAGGGAGAGCCTTCAGTTTTCAGGCCCCTCTTCTGTGGAACCAGATTCCAGTTTGGATTGGGGAGACAGACACTATCTCTACTTTTAAGATTAGGCTTAAAACTTCCCCTTTTGCTAAAGCATATAGTTAGGGCCGGACCAGGTGACCCTGAATCCTCCTTTAGTTATGCTGCAACAGGTGTAGGCTGCTGGGGGATTCCCATGATGCATTGTTGTTCCTTTTCAGTCACCTTTCTCACTCACTATGTGTTAATAGACCTCTCTGCATTAAATCGTACTTGTTATTAACCTCTGGCTCTCTTCCACAGCATTTCTTCTATCCTGTCTTCCTTCTCTCACCACAACCGGTCGCAGCAGATGGCCGCCCCTCCATGAGTCTGGTTCTGCCGGAGGTTTCTTCCTGTTAAAAGGGATAATGCTATATAAATCAAAATGAATTGAATTTATTTTTTATTTTGATCCCATGCAGACAGGCTTTCTAAAAAAATTTAAGTGGTCTTGAATGACAGCTCTTCAGGCTTTTTTGAGGCTTCATAGTTTTTCATTGGATATTGGCTGCTGTTTCACTAATTTTCAGCTCAGTCATTGTACCTGTCCATTCTCAGAGGACACCTTGGACAAACTTGTTTAGACCACCTAACTCAAGGTCTAAACAAGTTTTGTGTCAGTTTTTACATGTATCAAATTGTATTTTTCCACCAAAAAGATAATTCCCAAAGAGCTATTAGCTGGAAATGTGGCATATCTTAGCATGGTGTGCAGTGTAACCTAAAAAGAAAAAAAAATATAGAGGAACATAGGACAAGTGGAGGATAAAAGAAGAAGTGGCAGGTCAAAAACTACAATGTCTACAGTAGAAAAACAATATCTGAAAGGCAAGTCGTACAAAAAAGGAACAAAACCCAGCAAACACCTGATACAGGACCGTCAGTTGTTCCAGCTATTACTTCAACATCAGAAAACACATCAGAAATGGTCTCATTAGCAGAGTGGCTGTCAAGACGGCATTCTTAAAGAAGAGAAACAGGGGGACAGGGCTGAGGCATGCCAAATTACACAAGAACTGGCTCCAAGTTTAAGTTTCTGGAAAAGTACTGTCAGATTTTGATCTACTATGCATCTGACTGGTAACAGGTACAATTTTCAGCATGACATTGATGCCAAAGACACTGCCAATGCAGTAAAAGCATACCTAGATAGAAAAACGTACAGTGGAACACTAGCAGTCATGGTTGCCCTCCCCACAGCCCAAACCTCAGCATTATTTAAGCAGTGTAAGATTATCTTGACAGAGAACAGAACAAAAAGCAGGCAACATCCACATAAAATCATTGGAATGTCCTTCAAAAAGCCCAGATAAATATTCCTGAAGACTATTTAAAGAAATGAAAAGAACACTTGGCTTGGACAGTTCAGGTTGTGTTGAAAAATAAAGGTGATCATACCAGATATTGACTTGTTAGAATTGTGCAAATTCAGTTTTTGCCTTATATACTGTATTTCCAGGAATTTTTGCATGCATCACTCAATTTCCTGAAATAGTGTTGTCTCAAAACTTGTGCACTTTAGTACCCAAATAAAAAAAAATATACATTTAACCAACTAATATTTTAGTGTGACTAGCAAGGGCAGGGGCATTTAAATGTCGCTGTTAAATATGCAATCACAAGTCTGGGTTTTAGTGATCATTTCTTATAATTTACAGGTATCATATGCATGTTATATTTTAAACAGTGAATGGCTCATTCATTCAAATAACTTACAGATTAAGCAACAAATAAAAATAGTCATGAATAAAGACCTTGTTTCTATTACAGCTATGACTTTATTGTACACTCTGGCAACACTTGCAGCTTTCAGCTTGTGGTTTTTGATGAAGTTCACTCTTCTGTTTTTGCTAATAAGAACAACTCGTCTGCTTTTCTAAGTAACTGCTGTTTCATCTAGTCTATGACAGAAGTGCAGAAGCTGCACATCAGTAGTAAGAGATTGGGAAGCAGCAGATGAGCTGTCAGCTTCTATTACCAACACACGTCACCAGGTATTCACAGTGTCATTCAGAATTGAGAGCATGCACGGTCAGCGGGAACATCTCAACAGGAGACAGCTTGTCGAATTTAAAAATGCACTCCTTCCAATTAAGAGGCATATTAAGATTGCGTGATTGAGTACTCCGTGACTAATCCCCTGACATTAGTTTGAGCTACTGTGCAGGAGTTAGTTATCATTTTGACTGCTCATCACAGAAACTTCCTCCTTTCTTTTTTTTTTTGCATTATTCTAATATTATTTTAATCAATCAAGTTTTTTAAAGTGTGGAATGTCAGTTTCCCAGAGCCTAGTCTGACATATTCAGTCTCTACATTTCAAATAACAAAGATTCAAATTTCATTGGAAAAGCTGAAACCAGTGAATGTTTCAGATTTTCTGCAGATAAAATACATGGATGCCTGAACAGTTAATAGGCAAATCTTAGTGATGATGTTATCATATTAGTGCTGCACCAAATAATTACTTTCATTATCACTTAATCTGCATACTGATGGAAAATGTCCGTGACGAATTCACGGGGCACAGAGTGTGCCTTCAAATGTCTTTTAACTTGAAGCCTTGCAACTCTAATAACGCATCATTGCTTTCTTACTCAAGTACCTGTCAGGGCTCTGTGTGCGGAAAACCTCAGCTTTATTGCTGGCACCAAACAAAACAGAAACCAAACATGAAACCACTAACTGGAACACACAGGCAGGATCTGAGGGTACGATGCGACACTGAGCACAAGAAAACACAGGGCTTCAATACACAGGGTGGTAATCAGGGAATGGGCAACAGGAGGGAGACACAGCTGGGAGAGATCAGGGCTAACGAGACAAGGGGAGCAAAGCTGCACACACTAACATAAGACATAGACTTTCACAATAAAACAGGAAACAAGAACCACTAAACAAAGACACAGACTGGACACTGAACTGAACCGGCAATAAACATGGGAACACAAAACCTAAGAACTACTCCCTAAACCAGAATAAGTGAAAACATAGATTCATCATCATCATCATCATCATCATCATTATCATCAGCACTACAAGAGAATAAGAAAACAATCAAACACACTAAAATAACTGAAACACAGATTGATCATAAACCCAACAAAGCACCAGAGAAATTTAAAGAACAAACCATCATTCAAAAATAACCCAAAACATAACAACTCAAAATACTGGGTCGAACCGACCCAGAACCGTGACAGTACCCCTTCAGTTCGGTCAAATTTCATTCAGTTTCATTTATAAAGCACTGATTTACAAACTTTTATAAAGCAAAGTAAAGATCCTACAGTATTAGAAGGAAAAACCCCAACAACTGAATGATCAGACTATGAGCAGCACTTGCCAAAAGTGGGAAAGAAAAACTCCCTTTTAACAGGAAGAAGCCTCTGAGGAGAACAGGGCAGAGGACAAAGAACAAACGATGGGAGACAGACGACACAATTTAATGACTTATACCAGCTTACAAAACTAGAGTGGAAAAGAAGTGTGTAGTGCATCATGAAAAGTCCCCCAGCATAGCGGTCCCCAACCTTTTTTGCGCCACGGATCAGTTCATGCCCGACAAGTTATTTTCACGATCCCGCCTTTTAGGTGTTGCAGATAAATACAACAAAATAAAACCAGTACCGGTACCAAAAAAAAGAAGATTTCAGATTCATAACACACGGGAAAAGACCCAGGGAAACCGAGTTAACTATAAAAACGATTTAAAAAAATGATGATAAAAACTGATAAAAACCCTGAAAACCATCAATTTCACACCCGAGCCTCCACTCTCACAGCCTGGTGCCAAACGACTCACAGACCATGGCCCGGGAGTTGGGGACCGCTGCCTCAGCAGATTCGGCCTATTGCAGGAAAAATAAGGAATTGTTCGGGTCTACCTGATCTGGTCCTAACTATAAAAAGTAAAGTTTTAAGCCTTATCTTAAAAGCAGAGAAAGTGTCTATCTCCTAAAACCAAAACTAGGCGCTGGTTCCACATGAGTAGGACCCCCCCCCCCCTCCCCCTCCCTAGTTTTAAATACCCTAAGAACCAATAATAAGCCAGTGGTCTGAGAGCAAGGTTCTCTATTGGGGTGACGGCGCCTGATTATTCAGGACCTTGTATGTGAGGGAAAGGGTTTGAAATTTAAAATCTTTCCTCTCAGATTTAACAGGGAACCAGTGAAGAGAAAATGCCATAAAGAAATACGAAAGTGTCACATTGAGGCGCATTGAAGGACACATGCTGGTCAAAAATGACTCCAAAATCTTTCACAGTGTTATCATTAGTGGTCAAGCTAATGCCATTTTTAGGGCTGACTATAATAGCCTCAGTTTTGTTCAAATTTAGAACAAAAAATTTAGAGGCCATCAAGATGTTTATGTCTGTAACACATGCAAAACTACATGCAATGTCTGAAAAGAAAAAAGGAGATCTTCAAAGCATTCCAGATCATAAAAACTGCTGTTGGTGGACCATTTTTCTTTAAATCTGGCTCGCTGCATCTTTCTAAGTTAGTGATGAACTATAGCTCAGAAAAGAATTTCCAACAGTCCACAGAGGGAAAGTCATAGGTCCATTTCATATCTCACATGACGTCCAAACTCATCTGACCTGCAAATCGATTGAGGCGTTCCACACAATTAAGGTCGTCAGAGTCCTTTAAGTTCTGTTTTGAGGAACAAGGCAGAGATTTAAGAGAGCAGAGCGAGGACAGAAATAAGTGGAGCTGAGTAATATGGATAAAATCAATATGATGTTATTAATAAAAGTGAAAGTAGAGACCAGTAGTCTTCCACAACACATGTTGCATCATAGAGGTTTTTGCTTTACTATAATCTTATTTTTGACCAGTTTCACATAAACTTGTCAATTTTTTTTTATATAAAATTGATTATAACTTAATAATATGTTATAATATATAATATAATCCCCTTTCTTATGAAACAAGCATTTCTGATGGATTACTTGTGACTTGTTATATTCTGTCTCAGCATCTGTGCAGCTGTTTTCTGCAAAAATTTCAGTGGATTTATTCATACAGTTGTTTCACGTAATAAATATCGTTTTGTTCTTTCACACAAACAGACTGCTTCCTCTTCCAGGAATCCTTCATACATGCATGTGCACACATGCATACAAACTATATTCCACACACGTGGAATATATTTAGAGGAAAGGTTTTCCAAGTAAACACCTTAGAAATGGAAAGAAGCATGTTGTTGCCAGAATTGTCTGTAGAGCTCGTTGTCAGGTTTTCTGTATCACGAGCAGCTTCAAAAGCTACTCACAGTCTTCCATACAAAATCAGGAAACAAAATCAGTGCATGTTTACAGGGCCTCTATTGGCAGAAAGACCATCTGAAGCTTCCTGGCATGAATATTAATATGAAATGGAAATTCAAGCAAAAGAAAATTTTCTTTCTTATCCCCGATCAAGGCCGATCCTGGTGTTCGTTCATACGTGCACATTTTAATCAAAGGAATCTACTTGTTTGTGATGTTTTTACTGACCATGTGCCATCTTAAGATTCACATCAACAAGAAAGATACTGACAAAAAGGGACTGACAAAAGTCTAAAACATGCATCATTTTTTGATCGACAGTACCTTGAACCAAATGTGAGTGTAATCAAAACTACATTTCATATTATATTTTCTATTATATTTAAAGTAATAGCAAAGCAGAAGGTGTGCAGTAGGTGTCAATGTAAAGGAGTCAACCTTTCATTTAAAGAATCTGACACACACTTCCAGTCAGTCAAATCATCTGGAGAAACAAAGTATATGAGGACTGAAGTTTTGCACAAGTAACCTTGTATTTAGAAAAAAAAAATCAAGGTCTTAAAGGTAAATCTAAAGAAGCTTTTGTAAAGGCTCGATCTAGGGTCACTCCAGAGTGATTTTAACAAAGTTCCAGAAACCCGAGGCATCGTGCACATTGAGTTTTCTTGTAGAATAAACTTTATTCTACTAGAATTTTGTAAGAAACCTTTAAAAGGATCATTTGAATTTAGTCTTTTAATATTTCTAATACAAATGTGTCTGACTAATGTCAGTGTGATCCTGTAAGTGGTGTCAAGGGGTTAATGTGAACAGCCTAAGACTGAGGAGAATGTTACACATGCATTTATGCTTTTTTGACTGCTAACCTATTCACAAGGGTTTGTCACAGCAGATGGCTCTGCATATTTTGGATTGGCATAGGTTTTTACACTGGATATAAGCCCCCCAGAGCTTTGTGTCTCATCCTAGTCTTAAATCAGGGATCTTTGCATGTTTGCATGTTAAGCAAATGTGTTAACCACTACACTACTAAATATGATTAGGAAGAGGTGAAGGGGGTAAAAGCCAACAACAAACTGACAGCTGTTTATTCATATTTCAGTATCCTGAGTGGGCATAAAAAAAATCAGGTTTGCGGTTGAAAACTTTTGGTCTGTGATGATGTTTACAGCTTAATTACTTGGGTGGTGTTTTAATTCTTTTCTTGCAGTGTGTTGCTGATTGTCACACAGAGTGCAGTGTAATGCTGCAGCATCCTGCGATGCAAACGCAGTTGTCTTGCTAATTCTTACTTTATCAAGTCAGTGCTCACCATGAATGCCCCATGCAAGACAAAAGTAATGAGGAACAAGTGCAATTAAGTATCAGCAACTGTGATTATGCTATTTCATTTGAGACGCTTTTTAGCTGCAATAACTGTTAGAATGGAATTAGACTGCTATGTTGCCTACGTTTAATTACAAATAAATTATAGAAACTGATAAATACAGAGTTCTGTGAACAAATTAGTGTGTTTATTTGAGTTTTATTAGGTTAATCTTATGAGAGAGGTGAATTAAAGTGCTTATTAAGTTTAAATAAGTTCAATGAAAAGGTATTTCATCAGCTTAAAATAAGGTAATTAAATGCCTTTTTAAAATTACATTATAAACGACATTTACATTATTTGGGTTTACACTGGACAGCTGGTGATTCACAACAGTGTACAGATTATAATGTTGCACATCAACCTGTATAATGAGCTATAGGCAGCTGTCAGAGTGAGTTGCAGGGATACAACAATAAAAATCTATTTTGAAATCTATAAAGGCTCAGTAAATTGCCAGGCAGTGATGATAATGACATGACAAATAGAATATTACTTTTGGGTTATGTTTGACTTTATTATAATATCTGATTTTTTAAACTGACTAATCCCCACCTCCATAATTTGCTTCAGAAGCAATTGAATATAATTGGAACAAAATCGCAGTAATTTTTTACCTATCCAGGAATAATTAATATGGATGTTTCTGTAATGTATATGAATCTATAACAGATGTCAACAACATGCTTACAAGTATGAATTACAAATCACAGAGCAAAACTCATGTGTGGGTTAATTATTGGGTAATTACCACATAATGTGATCACATGCTTTTTATTTCATCATAAATGAACATTATTTATCATTAGTGGAAAATATATGTTGAATAAGCTCTCAAACCTACTCCACTAAAATCTATTAATTTAAAAAATGTAAACGTTGTTAGCAAAAAGACTATTTTGGAATGAATGCATTAAAATTTGGTCTACTATTTTTTCCATTTCAAAAACAGAATTATCCCCTCACTGGACACAGTGGGCTGTGACTTGCCTTTTATTCTCCGTGGCATAGATTCAACAAGGCTTTGGAAACATTCCTCAGAGATTTCTTTGAGTAATGGAGCGCATCAGTTATTCACAAGCACATTTGTTTTTTATTTCACCTATATTGTTGTTTCTTATGTTATGTTATTGCACCACAAAGGCAAGTTTACATAATTCAAGTATAACTGAGCAAAAGCGATCAAATGTCAGGCTGAATTTATGAACATGAACCTGTTTAACCATCATCATCATCATCATCACTTCTTGCATATTGCTTACAGCTCTCCTCTCCCTGGATGCAGCTCCTCTCTCTCTCTTATTCCTGTGGGACAGTTCCCTGCTCTCTCCCTAACTTTGATGCCATCTCGGTCCTGCACTTATTCTCTAGTGAATTTTGAGATCTACCACTCTTCACAGTGGTAAAGTCACAGTTACAGATATATATCTGACAGCTGAGATGGAGTGCAGGCTTCATCCAGAGGAGGGCTGGTTTATTTCCAAGTATTTCACCATGTAAATCGAAAGCCTGTGTTACAGTTGTCCTTCATGGTGCGTATAAGAACACAGCCCATTACTTAGTTACTCATTAACTGACACATCGCCATTGTTTTCTTTCTGCATGCCACGTCATCGTAGCTCTTTATTAAGGTCAGATTTATATACTGTAAGATTCTTGTATAAATAAGACACCTCCGAGCTTTGCGAGTCCCATTAATTGGACCGTTTTGACAGACATTTCAGTGCAGTGTATTACAGATCTGAGAGATGAGGTAAAACACACTACATAAAAGTGATTTGTGGTGTTGCAGAACTCTATGACTGCACTTGGGTTCATTATGGACTGATTTCTATCATTTGACTAAAAATCTGAAACACTCCATCGGCTCACTTTCAAGAATATCTTGATTGCCTGCAAGAGAAACTCCTACAAATACATATGTGATAAGGTCAACTGCAAAATTAACTATGTCTAAGAGGTGCAGTTGGTTTTGTGACTCATAGGTTTGTACATTTGTAGGGACTTCCGTTTCAATACACAAGATTTTCAGAGGGGAATATTTAAATGAAGTTTGAGGCACTAAATTTAATGCTAAATTTAATACTGCAAAAAGGTTATTTTAGTTGTGGATTTGTGACAGTTGGAGTGTTTGTTTATTTAAGATGACACGTTCATAATTAGCATGCATGGATGCTCCAAGATGTGCTAAAACTGTCCTGTAACTTTGAGTAAGCCCTCTCCCTGCATGTTCAGAGCTGAGTCCCTGTCTGCTCCTCAGTAATAATACTCATATTTTATTGAAAATGAGAAGAACTGAATTGAACTGTGTTCCAGGTTTTCCAGTCACATTTCTACAGAGATATTGATAAGATTTTTTTTTAATGAAATCTTTTTTCAGCAGTGCACACACACAGAACAATTTTCTCGTAGCCTTTTCCCGTTACTTTTCTCTACTAAAGCCATACATTCAATTTTTAAATCCATCCCACCATTCTTTCTCTTCCGCTTATCCAATTCAGGGTCGCAGGGGGTTGGAGATCCCAGCTACCACAGACCATACTCCCTTTACAGATCACCAGACTGTCACAGTGCCAACATAGAGAGACAGACAACCATTCACATTCTCACTCCCTGATTGGCTGTGTTCGTTTTTAAACCAGCAGTTTATTGTGCTCTTGGCAGATAATACTAAAATGAACTGACTACTTCTTTGTTGATAAATTAGCACACTGTTAAGAACTTTCCACTCCCCTGGATGCATTTTTGGGAATTAATCATCACACTAATTTGCCCCGCAGCTTTCAGTTGTAGACACGGCTCCTCTTTGGTAAACCCTGACAGTAACTTTTTGATGCCAAAGTGAAGCTAGCTAACTTTAATTATGTTTTGTGTGCATTTTGCTGGAAAAAATAAACAATAAACAAATAAAACCATATTTCATTCATAACTTGTCTTTTTGATAAATGAGGAGGAAGGATTATGTCAATGTCTTGTTGCAGTGTATAAGCTTCTGTCTTCCCCCTGGAGAATACAGGGCCCTGCTGTACTTGCTCACAAATAGTTGTTGCTAGCAGGAGAGTGATAAGTCTTCAGTCACATACAGTAGAGGAAATATCGTTGTATTTTTTTTTTTCGTGATTGACTAAATTTGTCTCCAAGAAACAAATTTCCTGTGGGTATCGGAGTCCATTAACAACCGATGCCCATGTGGTATGAGGATATGGTAAGATGCAAACAATCTCAAACTGACACATCTAAAGTTGAGAAAATATAACTAATCACAAATCCAGGCCCCACAGCTTTCTTCTTCATCCTATTACTCATAAACCTCTCAGTTTCTCCCAGCTGTCTGCATGGCACCGATAATAAGGGAGCCAAACATTTTTCTCTCTGCTTTATGAGGCTCCCCTGTCTCCACAGTAGCTGCCGCGTTTTCAGATGTCTCTTTATTCTCTCCACACGAAGAAACACTTCTGACGTGATTAGCTGAAAATATTTAATAAATGGGACCTGGCTAACGAGCTTTTTCTCAGAGAGAGGACTAAACATGCAAAGTTATTTCTTACCTTTGTAAAACTTTGATGTGCTGATTATACAGGATTGGAGCCAAATGTCAAGGGTGTGTGACTGATCGAAGAATGTTTTCATATTGAAATCGGGTGGAACATTGTCATGTGTACAGTGTATGCTCCACTGACTGAGAACAGCTATTATTTGTTTCATGTGAGGGTGATGTTAAGTGGGAGGTGAATTAGGCTGTGAGAGACAGCAGGGTGTTTGGATGATATTTTGTCCCTGCCAGGACCATCTGCACTGTTGGAACTGCTCTCATTTTGAAGCACTCGGTTTGGTCGTCACATCTGTTTGTGAATTCTCTCACACACTGCTGACATGACACATATGCACATGTGTGTTTCTCTTCTGTCTTTGATATTATAAAATTTACACTTTTAAGGTAAGGACATCTGTTTAACATATGCAGACAATATGGACAGACCTCACAGTGAGCTTATGATTTACAAGTATGTTACGGTAGGACATCAACGTGTTAAGAGTTACTTTGCCATAATTTTGAATGAGATTTCATTAAATACTTCTTTTAGAAAGTTGCAATGTTTTGTTTCACTGCCTAATTCTAACAACCTCCAAATATTGTATCATATACTTCTTTGAAACTTGTAAAAGTTACTATCAGCCCTGAAAACCCTCGACTTCTGCGCACCTGCCTTTTCAGTCTATGGTACCAGATGTGTGGAACACTTTGCCTGGATCAGGTCCCATCAGGTCAGGCTTTTAACTTTTTTATTTACTAATTTGTTCCTATTTGAGGACAGTATAGCCCGTGATTTAGTAGGTCTAATCTACACACGTTCACAGAAAATGTCACATATAGGCACAAATTTATTTAATGTGTAAGAAACAGTGAACTCACTTCTCACAACAAAAACAAAGCCACAAGACAAGCAAATACAATTAATTAAGAAACAGATATCTTGGTGAGAATGAGCTTGAGTTTTAGACAATCACTCATTTTCTTCTGCCTACTGTATGCAATTCAGGGTCATCTAGCAGGCCGAGGCCTGTCCCAACTATCACAGGGCTTTTCCACAAACTAGAACTTGTTGTAAGACACTCGTTTTTTTGCACAGGTAAAGGGTTAAGGCTTTTTACAGTTGAAGGTATGTTTATGGGACAAATTAAGATAAGTTGTACCACTTAGTTGATGTAGCTAAATATATGATTAAGAGTTTTGGGAATGCATTACTAAAAATGCCAAACAAACATGCCTCTGTGTCTGCATGTGTGTGTGCTTGTGTGTTTTACCACAAATTCAGAGTGCAGCAGACAGGAACCACTCTGGTAAAAAAGAAAAATGGTAAAAAAAAAAAAAAAAAAAGAAAGAAAGAAAGAAATATGGGCGCCACTCTTAAGCATTTTCTAAAGGTTGAATTAAAAAGTAATCTTCACTACTTGTTTGAGACTTGTTTTGTCAGCAGTGGTTGGTCAGTTAACTGACTCATTTTATTAAAGAGCAAATCAATTAAATGTCTTCGATAATGGACTTTTTTTGTCATCTCTTTAAATGAAAATTTCTCTAGTTTCAGAAAAAAATCTTTCTTCTCTTGTTGCTAAGAGCAAACTCACTATTTGTTCAAAGCATCCCTCTGAGCTTTACAACTTGTCACACGTTTTTCATAGTAAGAGCCACTTTGGCGACACCTGTCTGAAAAACTGCAAAACCAAGCCTTGTTCCCCCCTCGCTGTATTTTGCATAAATAAATATGGTAAAACAATGGTTTTGCCTGTTTGTGGAAATGAAAAAATTGCACATGATGTGCCAGAGATGATATTTAAAAAGCTCATCCAGTAAGATAAACCGTTTAGCAGATGAGCTCACAGCTAGAAATGATTCGATGGGGTTTGGTGGTCCTGAGCCAAACCAGGACAGCATTTGGTCCATGGCTCACCCTGCTGGGTAATAATACTATTCACTCGGCTGCTCCCGTGCCCTCACCATCTGGGGATTTAATGAGCCCAGAATGGTCTTGTTGATGCCAACCAATTGCAGAGCTTGCACTCAGTCCCCCTGGTTAGGCAAACTCCAGCATGAGTCTGGAGCTTCATGGAAGCAGAGATACGTGAAGTGTCCCATACAGCGAGTTCAAGTGAGGCGCTGCATGATAAGCATCGTTTTGGGGGCCCAGAGACACACCTGCGTATAACACTTTCTTCATGTATCAGTATACTCTTCATCATAAGAATCATAATTGCTTCAACAATGATTTAGGAAATTCAGTGAGGAGGTGCAGTATCTTTGCTAAACATCTATAATTTGCAGGTCACACTGTTTGACTTTTGATTAAGCCCTAGAAATTCTCCTCTATCTAATTTCAAACTCTCCATGAGTGTGCTTCTCTCGAAATTCCTCTTTCCTCACAAGGACATCAGATAAGACCGCGAGGGCTGAAGCAGGGAAGGTGAAAGCTATACTATACTATAAGTCTGGCCGAAATTCTTTTTTCTCACAGTGTGAGTCGAAAAGATCAATAGTCTGTGTTGCTCATGTTGAGCCCTGCGGGTCTTTGAGTGGTGTCTTGACATAGCAGCGGTGGCAGCTGCTGATTCAGAGTGCATTGGTGATGGTGAAATCCACCCTGTGATCGAGAACTTTAAAGTGACAGAGCTCTCCCAGAAGGCCTGAGTGGGGCTCAGTCAAAGCCTTCTGATGTTGTTCTTCGTGCTCGGAGAGTGAGCAGGGACTGTAAGCTGCATGCATTTAGTTATAGTAAAGCACAATATAGTACAGCTGTTCCTTTACATGACTTGGAATCACAAGCCCTGATCTCGGTGTTAAATATGTTTGTGATATTTGGCACAAAGACTAAACCTTTGGCAAGACGTAAACAAAAAACAAAACCTGTGTGTATACACTCACTGTAGAGCTGCAGTGACTGGTTGGCTAAACAGCTGATCTATTTTTTTACGTATCGAGGAACAAAGGAGGAAAAAATGATGTGTTTTGAATGTTTTCTTTCTCATGCACGACAGTAAATAAAATAATTGGTGAATTCAAACCTTTTGTCAGACCCACACTTTTCACTTTTTGCTGCCATTTTATTAACAAATTAATTAATGGGTTGTTAATGAAAACAATGAGCCGATTGAGCTTGAACTTGATTAAAAATGATAGACATTTGGATCCAGTACTAACTGAATTTTAGTAATGTTTGCATTTACAATTGTACTTGGAGAAAATTCAAGGAGATAAAACTGTTTCCCCTGCTTTCCAGTGCTGAAAAAGAAATACATAAAAGAGCATGTTGGTGCCAGTGCGGCTGAACTAAATCCCCATTAAATTATAAACAGAGTGGCGCTCTGACAAGATCTTAAATTATGAGACCATCTGGAGCTCTCTTATTAATTTCTATATGCTGATATACTAGCTTTCATTTAGGCCAACATTGGTTTTATTGGATATCATAAAACTCATTAATACCAGATTTTTAACAGCCCATCCCAAATGTCACAAACGGGCTTATCCTCATTGTGGGAAGTGACAGGAGAAACATACTATACTGGGGTGCTTGGTACAACAAATTTAAGAAGTAAGCACTCATATTTGTTACGTTTAGGCACAAGAGAATAATCGAAACGGCATCTGCCTTTTATGAATTCAGACAGCATCATCATACAGTTGATTTAACCCTACCTATTATTTTTCCAAAGCTTTTATTTATTCTCGTGAGAACAACCCTGCTTGTTTAAGCCGCAGAGAAACCAACAGCACAATTATGACAGGGAAGTCAAAGAACTTTTATTTCCCAGAAATGTGCAGCACAACAGCACAGCCATGGAGGAACTAATTAACCACTTTTTCCTCTGCTTCTTTTAACTGACACCTAACAGATAAAAGTGACTTTGCTGGCTTCTCAGTCGTCCCTTTGACCAAGCAGACTTCGTCAAGACAATTCAATTACTTCTTCATTGGTTACACACAGGGCTTGTTTATAGATGTTCCCAATTTTATTTGCCTTTGATTCTGTTTTTCTCTTCGAGAGACTTGCTAGTTATGCCCCACAGTTGCATATAGCTAAAGAGGAGCTGTGTTTATGCCTGCTGCTTTTTTTCTTTCCCCCAAGCACTCTGTCACTGCCTCATAGCCCCATTCCCCTCTCCTCCTCCCAGCTCACGTAATGTGCCCTTCAGGAGACCCTAAACCTGCGCTCCACAATCTGTACGGAGGTGATCTTCTCTGTCTGCACCTCTTCCCAACTGAGACTGTAATTAACTTGCACTGATTGAGCCATCAAGCCCACTCAACGTGTGTTCCTGCTCATTTGAATCCCATAGAAGAAACAACACGAAACACCAGACGCGCTGCTGTTAGCTTGATGACGGCTGCATTGTTTTCTTCCTTCTCTCAACTTATATTTTGTTTCTATTTCAAACGTTTGGGAATCTGTCTCAACAAGAATACATCAACACATGAATGAGAGCTCTGTCGCACAAACACACCCACACCCACACACAGATACAACCCGTGCTTTAATCCAGAGAGCTTTATTAGCAATAATTCTGAGTTATCTCTGTAAAGCCTCATAGGCTCCGGCTCAGTGTGAGGCAGCACTCAAACCACACAGACACCTCCCTATAGTGCCAAATTATTAGAGCTCAAAAAAGACTCTTCAAAGGCCTTTGCGACTTACTCCTCCAATCCTCAAGCACTAATTTCCAGCTGTGGGGTTTGTCTGGGGTCAGGTGGGGATTGTTAAAATTGTTACAGGTCCAATTATGCAGAGAAAATAAGCCATGTTTATTGGCCAGCCGGGACTAAACTACAGCTCACTGATCTTTCCAATTTGATTTAGGAAGTTTAGATACACTTGATGCGTTTTCTTGGATATCTCTTATCTTGACAGGTTTATTAGCTCGGGCAGACTGGCTTAACTCACTCAGAAGGGCGCTGCTTTGTAACAAGTGATTTTCAGGACTTTCGGAGATGCCATCTTTCAGTCATTTTGATATCCGAAATGGCAAATGAAACCATAAAGAATGCATTTATTACCATCAGCAGATTTCACTTATAGTGATTCTGTGAACTCAAGAAGGTCTTAGTCATACTTGACGCACCGCACTGGCCTAAAGTCTGTCTGAGTTAAAACTAGGCAATGCAAACATGATACAAACAATGTTTAACTTCTAAACGTCTTATTCGCAATTTACAGAGCGATCATGCTGATTATATGTGAAACAGCTTCATCACAGAAACAATTCTAGCAGTGCTGCCCACACATGGACTTTACAACGACAGTCTGTCTAAGTATATTTACTGACCTGTTTAATTTCGTTATCTGTCTGTGAGAACAACACAGTCTGTGATGAGTTTAGTTGGTTGCTTTTCATTTTTTGCCTGCTAGCTATTTTTTAACCAGCTTTTTGCTGTTATGTTGTTGACTGGAACATCACCTTGGCTTCAGAGCAGAGGTATGCTACATCCAGCATCTTTTTAAATGCATGTAGGAAAAAGAAGCACGCTGATTATGTAGAGTTTCAAAAACTGGCGTATCAAATATGATACACAGAAGTCAGAATTTTCTCTGTCACAAAGAGGCTCTGTTTTTACCCTGCTAAACCATTGTGCTAACTTATGCCTAACACTCCACCTAGTCAGGAGCAGGTTATGTATCCTCATATTTCCAGCATATTTTAGGTGCAATAAAGATTCTCTGCTAGGGGAATACATTTTAAATGTGCAAACTGATAAAATATGCCACACTAATATCCTGATTGAACCCCAGCTGTAAAGGTGGAACAGCACAAACCACGTATCGAATTGTCATAGGAAATTGCATGCGTTCAGCTGGTAATAAGAAATTCTATTAAGAAATTATTCTTCTAACCTGCTGATGCTGCTTGAATTGCAGATACTAGAACACAGAACACTCACCGAGAACGCTTGTTCAAGCTTCTTTAGGCTGTGCTACAGTCAGAGCTGAACACACAGAGTAACCTTTAATGTATCCAGTTTAAGCTCAGAGCTTTAATATGCAGCTGTCATGTTAGAAATAAACATCAGAACTGAGAGAGTTTAAACAATGAACTCAAATTAAAATGTTTATTTTACTGCTCTGTGTGTAAAATCCAAAGATTAATGATTCGCTGCCGTATTAATCTCTCGTCCTGTTTGCAACAGCGTTTCATTTGCTTGTTCTTTACAGATTTTTAAACCATTTTGTCATCATCTGATAATATCTTTGGAGTAGGCATCACTTGCAGGGTCTTTTTGTGTGAAAGAATAATCATATGATGAATAAAACACCCCTTGAGGTTTAAGAAAATCCTGATAACCACTGTTGTGATACTCGTAACGTTGTAGCTTACGCCCTCATGGGAGCACCTTTGGTGCCATGCAGTCCTCGCTATAGCCTCTCTAGACTTAAATACCTCTGCTAATGGACACAATGACAGTTGCATAAATTAAGCATAACAGGAATGACTACCTGGTCAACAGGTCTCCACCTGTCCATGTCTGCAACTGAGAATAATCCAGGCTTACGAGGCTACAAGGATGTTGGCTCAGTGTGACGGGTGTTGGTGAGCTTTTACAATAGTACTTATTGTGACAACGTGCCGACAGCATTATTAAATATTATTTCACTTCAGCTGTCTCCTGTTGGCTCCACACCTGCGTGTGAGGAGGAAGAAGGAGAAACCGCTAAATTTAAGATTCTAGGCACTGCGTCTGTAAATGACTCTCACGTTGATATTTTTTATTCTGGGATTCGTTTATTTTTTACATTTTATTTGACAAAGTTAGCAAAGATCTTAATGTTGGGCCTCATGTTTCCTGACACATGAAGGTGATTGATACAGAATAAGAATTTAACACTGGGATCAGATTGTTTCTCTGCATCTGCAGATGCCCATAGCAAAGATACCATAAAAACCTGTCCAGCCCTACATTTTCTTTCCTTTTAAAAACAAACAGACAAAAACAAAGCAAAGCAAAAAACCCACAAACCTTAGAGGAAGAATTGCAGCTTAACAGTCTTAAGAGCCTTAAAAGTGAACAGGTGTTGTGGATAAAAACACATAAAAATACAAGAAGCTTGTGGCAAAAAGTTTGGCTAATAAACTAAAGTTGGGCAGTCGGTCTCACGTGTGAAAAAGCTATTTTCATAAAACTAAGTATACCACTTTAACACTGCCATCCAACAAAGCATGAGGAATGTAAGCAGATACAGTAAACACCAGCAATTTGTCTTTTCCCCTTCAAACAGCGAGGCTCTTAATCTTCCTGCAACAACAGCGAACGCTGCTTAGATAACTCCCATTTGCTGATGTAAATTTAAACAAATGACTATTGCTGCAAGCATTTCAGTCTGAAGAGTTTTTAAGGATTAATAGTGAGAAAAAGCTGCAACGTACAGACGATCAGTCAAGTCGACTGCTCCACCGAAAAACCATATTTTTTCTGTATTTTGGTAATCTGTTGTGTCTTTGTCATTATTCAAGTGAAATAGCCAAACGTTTCTAGGTTTTGCAATGTGAGCATTATCAATTACTGTATGGAACAATTTACATCTAGTGGACTGCTGGTCCAATCGTTTTTGCTTTTCAGACACTTTCTCTGTTTCAAAAGATGAAGTCATGTTATGGTTTAAACAGAAATTACACAGAAGATAAGTTAAAAGTACAGACACTGTGTCTTCAGCTATTCCCATACATGCAATGCAATTGTGAGTTGTTAGAAGGAGACATACAAGGAGAAGTTTAAGATTCTAGGCATTGTTTGGGAAACAGCCTGGAATGAAATTAGGAGAGACAGCAGTGAAATGGATCCTGGTTGGGCTCTCGCTTCAGTTAATCAGATAACAACAAAAGGCACCAGAGCATAGGGTGAGGAATCTGTCAGCGGGAAGTTGCGGCCTTGAAACCCTAGGGGAGGCACAAAGAGATGGAGCGAGTGAACAGCACATGTATTTGGGGGATGAAAGAGCACAAGAGTATCATTAGAGGACCGTGCGTCTAATTGCTTTTGTAATAGATGCACCAGCAGGTGTCAGCAAAGCAAATGCTAACTAGGACACACTCCAAACCGCCCTCACATGAATTATTCTCCCTAATCCCCATTCTTTGGGCAAAACTGGAGCATGAAGTATGAGAAAGAGACTTTAAGTGCGACCTAGTGATGACAGTGACTCGTAAGCAGATCGAGCTCTGTCATCTGGCTCCCAGTTTATTCTTAATAAGCCAGGCACAAAACACACATGGATAAGCTTACATCAAAACTCCATCAGTCCATTTTTTTTTTTTTTTTTGCATTTTCCTAAAGTTGGGAGATTTGGATGCTTTGGTGTCTGCCATGAACAAAAATGAAACAGATGACACATTTGACCGTGTCAGGATGACACACTGCCTCTCAGTATGCAGCAGTAGTGGGTCCCTAGGACTCCCTACTGTAACACTGCCTTTGATATCATAGTGGGAAGAGCATGAAAACCCTCTTACTCAGTACATGACATCAACACAGGCCCCAGTGTGTATAATAAATATGTCAATCAAATAATGAAAAATTAATGTTGAGTATTGAAGTGTCAGCACATCTGTGTCACATCTTGCTGAGATGGTTTCTGAACTGATGGTTTTTGGCTCACGTTAATAAGACCGGCTTCTTCCAGCTTTTTCAAGTAGAGGATTTTTTGCTATTCTGTAGATTAATTAACACTGTTTTTAATTCAGTCTTAAACTGTATTAGTATTTAGATCTGTGAAACGCAGAGACAGATATTTAGATAAATTAGAATTGAAATACAGATGAAATACAGTGGGAAGTATTTCAGCTGGGACACACATATCACTGGTTACCTGCAAAGCTGCTCTGGTGGAGATGCAAAGTTGCTGCTTTATCACTTTGAATTGAGCCAGCTCTAATATACTGTTAACGTTACTGAATTTAATACAGCAGCTGAGTCTGTAACCCTTGCGGCACATCTATACTACTCTACACACTGATTTCATAATTACCAGTGAATCAGTTTAAAATCAGAATCAACAATTGAAAAATGTCAAAAGGAAACAGCCAATTTAAGGACAAAAGAACTCATTAATGTTGTCTGTTAACATGTGAATACTGAATGGAAGCTCGGTTTTAAAAAATATATCTGCAAACCGAACTGCACATTGTCTCATTCAGCCCT
Organism: Neolamprologus brichardi; assembly: GCF_056152115.1. Classification (NCBI taxonomy): domain Eukaryota; kingdom Metazoa; phylum Chordata; class Actinopteri; order Cichliformes; family Cichlidae; genus Neolamprologus; species Neolamprologus brichardi. Next base: position 21,826,960 of record NC_142114.1, on the reverse strand, counting down.
TTGCTGTTACACCCTTGTATGTGACATGATGTCAGTAGTACGGCTGACAAAAAAGTGGCATTTGACAAGTGCATTCCTCAGGGTACTCACTTGTGGTAGTGCCTCGTGGACTAATTTTTAAAAGCTCCTTTGGATGCATAAAGTGGTAATTATGGATTGCCTGTCTTGTAGGCGGAGGCTGGAGGACGTTTGGATGGATTGGCAGCCGTCTCCTGAGCAGTGTCAGGTCTATTTGCATCTCTATACAGTGTGAGTGCAGCCGTTAGCTAACGTCTGTCTGTCTCGTGTCAGTTAAATCCCAGAGTCTCTCAACTGCAATACCTCTTTTCCTTTGTTTTACAGTTTCCCTCCCAAGAGCTCTGACTCTAACTTTTCTATCTTTGATGTTTTACTCCAATTGTCATGCCTTCGCTCGCTTACTTCCTCCTGTGAAACCCAGGATAATTTTATGATTTCTCCCTGAAATTGTGACAGAAGTGAGCACACAACTAATATAACTCCCAGTTCATTCATTTATACACTGGCCTGTTTCATAAAACTGCCTTCCTTTATTCCTTCATTCCTCTGTTATGTAATATTTCATGTGGTAGGAAGGTTTCAAATCAGTGTCAAGCCTGACCTTTCCTTTAAAAATTGCCCAACATGTACAACACGTATTGTTAGGTGTGCAAGCACGCATGGGCTTCAGTGTGTGTGTGTGGGTATATATATATATATATATATACTGAAACACATACTCAATCTCCAAAAATAATAATAAAAAAGTAATCAGAATGCCATGGTCATTACCCCTCATTTTTCCAGAAAATAAAAGCTGCAAGTTTACAAGAATCTATTTGTAAAAGGTCACGCATGACAGTCCAACAGTTTGCAATTTCATTTTGTACTGCCATCCTCTTGTGTGCGTTTCTCTTTCTCACACCCCCTCCTGCCACCACTATCTCCTATCCCTGTCTGTCTTCCTCTAGAGCATTTCTCATCAGACAAACAGAGCCCATCTTGCTTTCCAAAGCAGCCACACCAAGTAGCTATCAGCCTGTCACATCTTATCAGAGTTTATGCCTTCTTTCCAGGGAGCGGAGACACTGGAATCATGGCTCGGTAGATTCCTAACCATTAAATAGTAATAATAAGGTGGACCTGTTTCCATAGTTTGGGGAGCTTTTTGGTCACTGGAGTGTGCAAATTTGTCACCGGAGAGAGGTCCGAGTTCAGCTGCAGAAAACACAGATTTCCTTTACTGGCAGTCGACATTCTGTCAGCTTTCTTTGAATTTTGTTAGATTACATTTTTACTGTTTTTTGGTGTATCTACCAAAAATAAATAAACATATTTAAGCTAAAATGCATATTTGGTGCTTTCTTACATGTTAAAGGTATTGAACACCATTATATTTAACTTTGAAATGACTGGCAATGTATTCTACTAAAAAATATTGTACTTTGATGCCTTATTAATGATATAATTTGATGTATAAGGTGTCAGGAAGGAGCTGCAGCAATGGGAATGTAGCGACACCAGAGCCAAGGTGTTATAGCCAGATGCCGGTGTTGGATGAGCAGCTTGCAGTTCACTGCGGTTCATTTACCCTAACTGACTGGAAAGTAAATGAACGTTTTCTCGAGCCACTGCAAACTTTTATAGTTTTAAACAAGAGCATTCTCTTTCCTAAAGCTTAAGAGAGCATTGCTTTATGATATAGTGAGAAATCTGCAAATAACTGAACAAACATTTTCTATTGGTTGTATAATCCTGATAGTCTCCATTTCGAAATTAAGTACTTTTCCAGATTACTCATATTTATTATTTTAAAGAATAATACATTTTCTTTGTGCAGAAATCGGCTGCACTGAAAGGCTGCTACAAATTTTTATATTTTAGAAAACTGAAAAAAAAATCTGATTTTCCTTTTACCTACATCACATACTCTCAAATGTGTAGAAACCACTGATTCCTACAGTTATGCTTTAAATGTTTTGTGAGAAAATTCTGTCAAACTTTTAAGTTAGGCCTCAGCTACACAGGCCTAGAGACCAGTTGGCAATGACGCGTCACTATAGGGGAAGATGTGTGTGGATGGTAAGTGATTGCTTGCAGTTGCTGAGCCGTAGTTAAAAGTGTGAAAAGTTAGATGCAAAACAGAAACAGAGGGAGTTCACCTTCAAAGTAAAAGTTGTTCCTGTTGAAACACAGCTCAGTGGTCAGTTGGTGACTGCTTGCACGCAAGTCCATTTTAACCATGCAAGCTGAGAGAGACTCTGCTATTGACCAAAGCAATAACAAATAGGTTTTTGGTGTAGCAACTTCTTTGCGACTGATTTCACCTTCTGTCAGCCAACAACCTCCAGCAACCACTCACCAACAGTTTGGTGAAATACATTTCAGGTTTCCAGGGGGTTGCTCTGTCTCTAGAGCCATGTGACCAAGGCCTTAAGAGTTTGGTGAAAGAACCGATACAGTCAGTCATGTAGTATATTTTATTATCAAACACAGAGATTTGAAACCTGTGCAGAGCAGTCCTCATGCTTGCTTTTTTATTTTAGTTTTTCAGCTTTCTTGGATTGGTTACCCTTCTGTCTGTCCATACCAACTTCTAAAACTTAATGGATACTGAAGAATAAAGAAGGGGTTGGAACAACTGTGTGAAAAGTGGCAGATAACCTTTAGAAAGTCGTTTCATATTTGTGCGGCTTGAAGAGACTCATGAATAATGAGAGCCCCAGGCCGGAAAGTCTCTGCTGTTTAACTCATAATAAGTTCAACAACAAAGAAAGCTTTACATCCTCAGTACAACAACATTTCTAAGACCCATTTGCGCCAAGGTCAAAGACCCCAGAGAGAAGTGGTTAATATTCGCTTATTATTTCTAAAGAGCCTTTGCATGATGAATTCAATTATTTAAAAAAATGTAAAAAGGACATGGGAAACCTTGGCAGTAAACTAACGCAACAAAGTAAACTTTATTCTTTAATCAAAAGACATGTAGAAAAATTCTGCCCTGTTCTTTATCCAGAAGGTTAATGGAATAGCGACTTATTTAGAGCCTTCTAATCAGAACAGGGAAGCGGGGCAAATGGAGAGAGATACTGTAAATCTCTGACATCAGTAAGTCTCATTTATTTCCTCAGCTCTCTCTCAGTTCTCTGCTTTCCCTCTTAATTAACTGATAAAAACACAGGATATGAAAAAACTTGTACTGGTCATTTCAGTTGTACAAACGAATCATATTCTATTACAGCTCCACAGACTGAAGGTGTTGACATAAAATTAGTCATTACTTCAGAAAATAAAGGCCTCTATTAACTGCTCATGATGGCTGGTTCATTCTAAACCACAAAGATTTATTTTTTTCTTTTTTGCTTTCATTTGATGGGAAACTAGAAGAACTAGATGCACTTTGCAACTATTCTGATAAACTATGAATTATGTTTATAGCCATTTAAATTACACTGCATGGGCTTCTTTAATGAGGAAATATAATTAACTGTTAATTTTAATACCAACTATACAAGTTCATAGACATTACTGTGCATAAGTCTTGATTCACCTCAGCTATTTATTGAAGCATCCAAACATACATGGAAAAACAGTACAGTGATATAAAACATGGTATAAAAAAAGTATAAAAGGCAAAAACCGAGGTTTTACATTTCTAACAAGCTTGTTATGACCTTTATTCTCCAACACAGCCTGAACTCTTAGGGCAAACTTTCTTGTAATTGCTTTAAGTAGTCTTCAGGATTGGTTGTCCAGGCTTCTTATAGGTCAGAACCTTTCTTTGGTCTGGTGGTCTGGGCTGTGGGGTGGCCAGTCCGCCACTTATAGCGGTCCATTGTGTGTTTTTATATCCAGGTATGCTTTTACTGCACTAGCAGTGTGTTTGGGATCCTTGTCATGCTGAAAAATGAGCCTGTTGCCAATCAGATGCTTTTTCCAGATGGTATTGCATTGTCAAGTAAAATCTGACAGAACGCCACTGGCTGAAATGCAGCCCTGAAACCTGACAGACCACCGTGGCTGTAAACACTGACTACAGTACCTCTCTTCTGACTACCTCTGTGCGTACTAAAGACCTTCAGAAAGCCTGGAAAACCATTGCTCAAAGACCAATTTAAAAGAACATCTGGCTGCTTGGAAGCAAATTATTTTTAAAAAATGATGATGGGGGGTGGCTCAAGACTTTTGTCTAGACACTGGTATCATTAAAGTCAGATAACGTCCGCAGTAATGTGATGCACAAGAGATGATGTGTTCATCACAACTTAATTTAAACTATAATCATCCCCAAACCTTATTTGACAAGGGAATGGTTGTTGTAAATCCTCACTCATACATAGAAATAAAAAACGTACCTTTGAGCATTAATCAGGCAGTGATTTATGAAAACGGCACTAAATCATTTAACAGCATAAGCTTAATTTACAAGAAAACTGATCTGACGACAGCTGGAGACAAAATTCAAAGTATATTGCCTCACTGTGGTCTCTACAAAACGCTGAGGCCAAATCAAATGAAGACTGATTAAATATTTACGGGCTAAAGATTAACTGATTAAAGATTAACCTACACTAATTAACAAAGGGTTCTGGAAACTGTAGCACTCTCAAATAGCATTTACCTGAGGATTATACTTGTGTCTGGTACCAAAAGACACATAAAACCATTTATGTGTAAAGGGTTTATAAAAGTTAAAGAGAAAAAGGTCCTCCAAAAGAAAAACAAATATCTTTGGCTCAGTCAGTGACGTGGTTTACATTCTGTTTTTTTTTCTCCTTTATATATTTTCTGCTTGTACAGCACTTGTTCTACAGCTTTAAAACACAATAAAATGAAATTTGTTTACTTAATGAAATATTCTGTAGGAGGCAAAACTCCCAATGCGACTTTATTTGCATTCGCGTACTAGAGTTCAATTTGAGCCCTCCATTTCTTTGATATAGACTGTATATATGGGCCACTTTACAGGCTGGGCCAAGCTAACGAAGCCTCAGCTTATCACTCGATGTCATGCATATATATCTTTCTTCTCTGTCTGACTGGTGATGGAGAGTCTCTCTGCTCACCTATGAAGTAATCAATACTTCACTGAGGGTAAAACAGAGCAAAGGGTGGGAGGCAAAAGGACAGGGGCGCAAGTCAAGGGTGACTGAAAAAAGGAATACTGCTGATGAGTGGTCATAGACCTGTGTGTGCGTGAGAGATGACAATAATAGGACCTGAACTAGGGTAAACAATGATAAAAAAGGAGTACAAGCTGCATCAGTATTTTTATACTGAGTCACTTGCTTTAATCATAATTAGTGAAATAACTCCAGAGATTAACAACATTAAATTCTTTATTTCAGAAACATTAATTTATTTTGCGGTACTTCCAGGACTGAGTCAGTGTTCTGGGAACTCTTTGTCAGAATTTCCATTTCTTAATATATCTAATCCAAATTACAAACCAAAGAGCAATAACATAAAACTTACTTTATTGATCTGCGGTGGGGGGGGAATGGAAAATTCAGTAAAAGTAATTGAACTGAAGTTGGTCAAAAGCCAATAATTTACGAGCAGGTCACAGTTTATTTATACATATTTATAGCAATGGTCTCACATGATGTATTTGGTACCAAGTGTGACATCTGCCATTTGGCAAAAAACAAATTACCAGAGTTTGCACAGAGATTGCTGGAGTGACCTTATCATGTGACAGTTACTCAATAATGACCTGTGATTACAATTTGGAGGGAATTAACTTTCACTATTAAAGGAAGACGTTCTTTTTCCTAAATGCACATTTTACAAACATGTGTCTGAAAACAAATCAGAGGACTTGATACTAAAAATAATGATTTTAAATAGTAAGTGTTTAGAACCTGTTATAGAAAGTACAACCTAATACAATGTACTCCACTGCATCTCAAATCTGATGTGAGCTGTAATTTTGACTACAGCAGCAGGTACAAAAACACATTAGTCACGCTGACAACAACAACGAGAAAACACTGGGAACATATTATACAGCGGTACAGACTTTGACATTTACTGCATGTTTATGGCTGAGGCATCAGTATCTGAGGAGCTTCTAAGGACTCAAGAGATGTTGTCTTAATGATTCATAACAACAAAGATCTTTTTTAAAAAAATGGTGTAATTAATGAGCAGTTTATTTTTTCTTTGTTGTGAGTTATTTACATAATTTAATAAGTGTCATATTGTTCACAGCTATAGTTAAAACGATAATGTAGTCCCCTCGCAGCAAGATGGTCGTGAATTCAAAATACACAGCGACACGCGTTTTCCTGTCTTGGGTACAAACAAAAATTTTACACTTGACTGCATGTCGTACATGTTAATGTAGATTCAAATCACACGTGATTTTGGGCCTTTTTCGGGCACAAAAAAGATTTTATTTACATGAAAGTTTCAATAAACAGTGTTTACAAGGTCTCAATAATGCCATCTTAAAATAAGATTCAGGTTGAGATATGATCATCCTATTCAGTATTTATATCAAATCATATAAATGCACAAAATTTGCCACTGCCACCACCAAACAATTTATTTTCTCAACTGACGACACTTTTCAGTGAGTTTTTATGGAAGAATAGACACTCCAGGCTGCACCTATCACCATTGTATTTGCCTTAAGACAGAGAAGGGCTTAAATGCCCAAAACCACTATGGTACTACCGGGCGGCATGGCTGAGAACACTAATGTTTTACTATTTATAAGAGAATGTGCCATTGTGGGGAGAGATGGAAGGGTATACTCTGAAGTTGCCTCTTCCTATTTACCTGTAATCAGCTAATTTTAAGAAACACCAAGAATCCTATGGTCAAAAATATTTATGATTGGGGTGTGGCATTAAGTTAAGACTCGCCTCAACGAAGCTGACTCACTCTCAGTATTCAGTCCGATATAGGGAAAAGATCGCTTTCCCCCCGGAGGGGGTGAAGGGGGATTTAAAATATGTGCTGAACAGGGGCTACAAAAAAAATAGGAGATCTTTACAATCCGGATAATAAACACTTGTTGATGAAATTGTTGCCAAGCATGACATAGCCTGCAGCCAGTTCTATTGTAGATATTAACAACAGAGATTTTATTAGAACAGAGCAAAACCAGTTCTTGTCCATTCCTGGCTTATCAACTCTCGAAGAAATGATGGTGAAAGATTGTCAGGGAAGGGGATTAATTTCTAAAATGTATAATGAACTGGTGGCTGCCTCTCCATTGAAGAGTGGGAGAGGCCTTAGACATAAGGCTGCTGGTGGCTAATAGAGTGACAGCGATTGCTTGAAAAGAGGTGGATAGACCAAGGACAGGTAAATGGATTTCAGAATTAACATCAACTCTGCACGTAGAAAAGTGCAGAGTTGATGGGGTAGGCAACAAAGCTTTGATAGCATCTGGGGCCCCTTCAAAAACTTTCGTGCAAATAAAGACTTTTGGAAGGGCAGTCCATTTGGGAATATGTTTATTGCTTGCAGGGGTAGGCAACTCCAGGCCTCGAGGGCCGGTGTCCTGGAAGTTTTAGATGTGTCCATGATCCATCACAGCTGATTTAAAGGGCTAAATGACTCCTCAGCATTTCTTGAAGTTCTCCAGAGGCCTAGTAATGTACTAATCATTTGATACAGGTGTGTTAACCCAGGGTGTGATCTACAACCTGCAGGACACCGGCACTCGAGGCCTGGAGTTGCCTACCCCTGATTGCTTGGCATTGAACGACTACTTCCTAATTTACATGTAGCATATACCTGCGAGTGTGGGTAATGTATGGTGAGAGACAGTTATCCCCACACACACACTTTTTCTTTTTTTAATTGTGTTACATGTACCATTGCAGTATGTATAGTTTGTGGTGTATGCACTTGTTTTGTTACATTTTAGCAGTTGTGTAGGTGTTATGTTCGAAAATAAATAAAGACACTGTTGGGAAAAACAAAATCATAAATCTGTGAGGTATTTATATGTACGCAGTTTGGGCAATGGTTATGCTGCGTTTCAGGTAATTTTGAGATGTTATTAAGCTTTTTGAAATCTAAATTTTATTTGATTTCACAAATTCTGGCACACTAGCAACAAAAAAACCCCAAAAACATCAGACTGACTAGATAAAGTTAATCCACAGAGGAGAGGCTGGCAGAGATGAGTAGACACGCCTGTGTAGAAAGGTCAGCCCTAATCTGACCGTTATTTACTGCATCACTCACAAGTTACAATCGAGGTATGTTTTTATTGACTCACAGACTCAAAGGTCTGCTGATGATCTCTGTAAATGATCAGTTTCCTCTTTCCCTGTCCAGATGTTTACAGATGTGGGGAAAAGAGGACAACGTGCTGCTGCAGATTACACTCTGCAGGAAAGCAGAAAAAGTCTGTTATTAAAGCTGTCTTTTTTTAAAATTGACAGCATTTTGCAGAGTTCATTCATGCTTGAAAATGTTCCAGTGTGGCTGAATTAAAACAATTCTGCAAAGAAGCATTGGCCTCCACTCCTCCTTCACAGCAATGTCAAAGACTTATTGCCAATTATCGCAAATGCTTGATTGCAGGTGTTGCTGCCAAGGGTGGCTCAGCCAGTTATTAGGTTTACGAGGAAAAGCTTTTTCACACAGGGACAGGTAGGCTTAAATGGCTTGTTTCCTTAATAAATACATTTTAATGATTAGAAATATTCATTGTGACAAATATGAAAGGAACTCACACAAAAAACACCAATCAAGAAGGGGACAGGATTTTTTCATGGCACTGTATAGATGTGCATTTGATTTAGTGGCTTATTAACTCTACTTGTTATCATGTCTGTCCACGGGAATCCTGAATCCTTCTCTATCAGTATCTCTAAACAGCTCAGGCTCTCTTCAATAATCCAAGTTTAGAAGAGACACTTCTTGCTGGTTGAGAAATAGAATGGTTTCATTTAACCGTCGTCTCTCACCAGCCAGTTGGAACCTTTTGTTCTCTTCTGTATCTTCGGTTTAATTTAATTTCAACGTTGACTGATTTTGAAGAGTGGCGTTGTGTGCTTTGGCTTAACGTTGCCCATGCTGTCAGAATGGGTAATCAGTTTTCTAAATGTGAGAAAAACCCAAGGGAGTCTAGCCACACATAAAACGTCACAACCATGCAAAATAATCCTGGATCTGAGCGGCTTAGTCAGTGTGGTTTAATTGCATATACGTTGCTCTGCAAACAAGGACATGCAAAATCTCTTCTAAACTACAAAAAAAAGTTGTGGACTCAGGTTGTTGTTGAGGGAAGGAAACAATCCAGAGCCTGCCAAGTCTGTCTCATGATGTGAAAATTCGGTAGATTTGCAAGTTGCTTTGTCGACTCCAACAAAACTGGCCGCTACCGTAAAGCTGACATTGAGAAAAAAGGATGACTAACCTTACTGTTGTACAATTTGTTTTGGTCACAGTGGTAACATAGCTTTAAGGTGGAAAATGGAAAAAGTAGGCTCTACCAGTTAATTTTCTTTGTGCAGGGACCTTAGCTTTGTAGTGACTTGGTTTAAAAAATAAATAAATGCAGTGAGAGAACGCTGCACAAAATCCTCTGACAATCAAAGATTTACTCCAGGACGCGGTTGGTGTTGTTACTTGTTAGGCATGTCACTAATATATTTGATGCAGTGAGTCAGCAAGTTTCATCTTTTGTTGCGCGAATAAAAATGTTGTTGTTGGAGGTTCTAAATCTTTGTTTTTTGTTTTGCTTTCTCAGATTTATGGTGTGGCTGCTCATAGAAGATCCATGCAAGCTTAAGTTTATAAAGAACAAACATTGACAGTGGTGAATCTTTTCACTTCCAAGCATCTATAAGTCTGTGTAAAGGTCTCAGTTTTGGTTCAGAGCTGATACTTGATTCAATAAATCAATGTGACACGTTTTTTTGTGTTCTACATCAGAACAGCTGTTGGAGATGAAATGAATATAAAATGATAATCCAGATGATTTGGGATTTTAATATTTAAAAAAAAACAACAATGTTTGTGCAAAGTTTTGTTCAGTCTCTCACCTTTTAAGGAGACAACTATACATATGGCTGATGGGATGAAGTATTTAAGACTTTACATGTGTTACATAGCTAGTCATCGAGTTGCTTTTTTCGTGGTCAAATGAGTCTCGATTTCTGCTGCAAAAAACAGATACAGGGTTGGATTTTTGTGTAAACAGCATGAAAGTATGTCTATCTTGCCATCACCTCCTCCACCACCCGATAGTGTAATAGTGTGAAGGTGATATTTTCTTGTGACCCTATGAACCACTTGATACAAAGTGAACATCACAACCTACCCATCCCTTTATGACCACAGACTGCTAGGAGTCAGATAACACTGAAAGTCATTAGCTCAAATAATCTCAAATGTCATGATCCTTGGTGTTGTTATTTAGTCTTTAGGTTTCTGTTATCATGTCTCGCCTGTGTTCAACATCACCTGTTTAGTGATTAGTCACTTGTTGTCACTCTCTCGTCTGTTTCTCACCAGTCTCGGTATCAAGCCTGTGAGTTTGTTATTTCCTGTTTTATTTTGATAGTCTCTCGTCCCGTGTGCTGTTTTGCTTCCTTTGTCTCTTTAGTGAGTAATTAGCTCCAGCTGTGTTCCCACCTGTTGCCCATCCTCTCATTATCTGTGTGTGTGTGTGTGTGTATTCATGTCCTCAGTCTCCTTCTGCTCATTGTGTTGTCCGTTTGATCGGTGTGTCTGCCTCGAGTTTCCATGTCTCCTAGTTTTGTGCCTTACAGAGTTTAGTTTTGTTTCGGAGTCCTGCCTTACCTGCCACACAGCTGTAGCTGACATCAAATAGGTTTTTTGAGCATGGTCATAAGTTCACTGTACTCAAAGGGTCCACAGTATACCAGATCTCCATCTAACAGAGTACCTTTGGGTTGTGGTGAAACAGAAGATTTGCATCATGGAAAATTTGCAGCAACTGTGTGATGCTATTATGTCAATATGAACCAGAATCACTGAAGAATATTTCCAGCACCTTGTTGAATCTAGTTCATGATAAATGATCAAAGGGTCAAACCCAATGCTAGCAAGGTGTACCTTATAAAATGAATTTAACTTTATTGTTTTTGTTTAATAAGAAAAAAAAAACAAATTAAAAAGTAAATTACTGTTAAAAGAGAGCATAATGATGTTCTGATTGTATTAGGAAGATTCTGAAGACAATACATCATCTGTACAAGCTAAAGGGCTGCATTATTTCCCAGTTTCTTTACCCAAAAGGACTAAATAAAAACTTGTTCTTTGGGGTCAGGGTTTATAAAAAGACAGTGAGGATATTAGTTATAGCCTTGCCAGATGTTTTGAGGAATAGATCTCTTTATAGTGCAAATCCAGACAAACAGCCAGAGATATAAGAAGAGACACCTGACTTTCGAGAAATGAAAAAAATGCAGCCCTTAAATTCCTCCCTGAAAATGCAATAATGAGGACAAATGCACTCGTAACATGGAGGACACCTTATTCCTTTCGGAGGACGCATTTATGACTCCCTAATAATTCAATACCCAAGGTGAAGTGAAGATCAGTAAAATATTGCACTGGCTACAGGCTAGGAGGTGGTTTGGGCCTTAGAATTGTCACATTTTGATTTGTGTATTCTCAGAGAAGCCCAGCAAGGGCTTGCATTTATTTACGAATTATTCTGTTGTGATGCATTTTGTCTTTTATCCACGTCCAATATACTTGCTTTCCTGGGAAGAAAGATTGATAGTAGTTGTCAACCCAGGATGACGCATGGGGCCTGAAGTAAATTCTGCCACTAGGCCTGTATCTTCCCAGTTCTCCAAGGTGCCTGCTTCAGATTCACAACTCTCACCAATGTTGAGTTAAAAATAACAAGGCCTCCATTGAAAACTCTCACAGCCAGGTTTGCTGCATATTGGCTGTCTTTACTCTAATAATCATTGATTTACTTAATGGATTAATGTTTGCTCCTACATGGACTGAGGCACAGATCTGCAGCACATTTCGATTTAGCTGAGCCGGAGCAATTTAAATGAGAAAACAAGCTTTGGCTCAGTGACCCAGACCTGTTTTCTCCCTGCTCAGAATGGGACAGACAGTGTTATTAAGCAGAGAGTAAATTAGCATGTAACATACATACAGCATACAGTAGTACACATTAAATGACTTGGTGGTTGAATGGTTTATCTACCATTAAGTTCAACAGTATCTTTCTTTTTGCTTTCCTTTTTACTGACCCACCACCAGAGTGGTCATGCTGAATGATTTTACAGGCAGCATGTTCTTCATGGCTTCTCCTGACCATTTTAACATCTGTCACATGTACTCAGGATGAACCTCCTCTGTGAAAAGCGCAGAGCCCCAGTGGTGGACCAATGGTGCCAGTTCTGGTATTCTATTGTCAATGCCAGTTGGGCTCTTCAGTGCCAGGCAGCGAGCACAGGGCCCACTAGAGGATGTTGGGGCCTCGGGCCACCCTCACCCTCTGACTGTTTGGTTAAAGACCTGTTAGAGATTTCTGGCAATGTTCATCCTGTTCCTCTTTGCACAAAGGAGCAGATATCGGTCTTACTGATGAGTTAAGGATGTCAGGAGAGCTGCCCCATTCTCATCCATGTGCTCAAGACCGTGGGAAGGAGACACAGAAACATTCGTGTGATGTTGATGTGATATCCTGGAGGACCTGGACTACCTGTCAAACCTCTGTATGGATCTAGGCACTGCCTGATTCTGACACTGACCCTAATTGTTGCCCCTACTGCACTTGTTGTTAATTTTATTTACAACAAGGCAGCTGAAACCGACTAACAACTCCCTCTACTACTTAACTGACCAGATCAATATCCCAAAAGTTTAACTGACTTGATGCTCTAATTAAAGTGTCAATTTTTCATGGTACATAAAAATGTGGCCAATAAAAAGCACTTCTGCTGTATTTACGACTTCAGCTCACCATAATTAGAATTTAGATTATAACTAGACAGATATAAACTCAAAGCTGTAAAATATGTTAGGTGAAAACCTTTGCTTGGCTCCTTTTCACATTTCTTCCCTTTGAGTTGCCCAGCTCATTCAGGATAGAGACCAGGGAGATCCACACAGCAACAATTTTCACTGAGTAGAATTAGAATAGCTCAAAAAAGATAAAACAGAACTGATGAATTGGTGCTAACCTAAGTCTACATGGTTTAAAGTAGGGATACTAAAGCTAAAGCAATAGTTGGTGTCTGAAAGGCACCAGCATTTCAGCAGGATAAAGACACAAGTTTGGAAACAACTAGCTTATATAAAATCTCAAACAGCACAGTAATTTTTTATGACATGGGGTGAGAACTAGACTAGATGGACAGAGTCTATATGGAAGCATGCGTCTGCACACATTGTGTGCAATGTTGAACTGCAGATTAAACCACTACCACCCTTTTCTTCGTTCTGTTATATAACTTTTAAGTGTGAGAAAAAGGTCTGAAAGTTACAAAGTTCTTGCCGAAGGCAGTTATTGCTTCCCTGAGAAAGCACTGCCTTGCAAACTCCTTGTAACAGCTCATTTGTAGTCCAGGCTTTTCTTCCGTAACTCATCTACTTTACCATGTAACACATTTGCATAACCCTACAGGCTGGTCCCCCCTCTCCAAACAAATAGGAAGCTGCTTAGCAGACCATTTTTTATCACTTGAGTTGCTTCTGCTATGGTAACTCAAAGCACAAAAGCATAGACTACATTAAACATCAAAACATTCCTACACATTTCCATCCCGGCTCAGTAAAGACCAAACCAATGGAACCAGCAGTCAACAGAGCACGATAGTCTATGAAAGACTCCAGAAACCACACACATAACTGGAAATAACAACACATAACGAAGATCCAGATTAAACACAGGACTGCATAACATGATGTTCATGATGTTCTGTTGTTGTGATCACTTTTTATGGTTAGACTATCACATCATGAATTTTATGTAAGTTATGCTTCACATAGCTACAAAGTTTCAGTTGCATCGACATATTGTTTTATTATTGCTGTTTCACTGACACTGTTGGCATTACTGTTTGAAATAAGGAAACTCAAAGCTCCCATTTCACATGTGCTCACCACCTCTGTGTGAGCACACAAAACACATAAAGACAGAACCTGAACTTATTTCTTACATTTGATCCAATTTATTGCAAACATTTTGTGTGTTTTGAATTTTGAGTGAATGCGGTTATTGTGTTGATACTTTACTGCTGCCCCCCAAAAGGTTATTAGTTTGGTATTTTGCATTAGTTTTCTATTTTATTTATTTATGTTTTCAATAATGTTTTGAGTTTTTGTTGATTTTTTTTTTTTCATTTTCAGTGCAATTTAATTATACAGGTTATTTACCAGGAGCAAGAGCAAGTTTTGAACGAGTACTTTAATACAAACACTGAGATGTTTGTGTGACATCCCAGCCTCAATAATCATAATACTAAAGCTGCCTCGTGCTGGTTGCCCTGAAAAATTTGACAGCGACTAAAAACATTTCCTAAATGTCTTTCTGTTGTTTCAGCTTTGTCAATACAAAAATACACTTAGTTTTTTTTAAGTCTATTTTTTTTATTTTTAACTTGGTTTAAAGTAAGTTTTAGTATTAGTTACTGTATCAAGTTTTTGATACTCGTTACTAGCTTTGTATATATGAAACTACGGCAACAACACAAAAAGCTAAAGAGACTTTAGAAACTTCTACAAAACCTAAACTCATACATGGACTCAAGACACCCAGACTAGGCCCAGGAAGAGGAACAAACATGACAGAGTTTAAGAAACGGGACCGAGGGATGGAGAGGGCAACAAACATAACAAGACAAAAACCAAGGACTGCAAAAAACTCAGAAGCACAAGAGAATACTAAACACAAAGACCAAGACAACTTCTATCAAAGAAATAAACAACAAGTCCAGAACCAAACTTAAACTACTGGGTCAATGAACCAGGACTAGGATGGCAATATTTCATGTTTGGTCTATGATTTTAGTCACTGAGGTTGTTTCTAAGCAACATGATGGCATCATAATATATTAATCATAGATCAAAGTTTTGTGGATATGAATTACATTCAATTATCATGAAATAAAACGATAAAATGGTTTTATAAGGTGCCACAGATGGGGTCATTTTAGCTCAGGTGGCTGCTAGATAAGGCAATGACATGAAGGTATCGGATATACAGTATATAAGGAGGATGTACCTGTGTGCCAAGAGGAGTTTACAGACAATGAAAAAAATTGGTGTGGTATAGTAAGATATAAACATTAACATTATTTAAAACTACAACCCACTACAACTTCAGAAAACACCAGTAAACGGAAAAATGCTGCGAAAGTACAAAACACAATGAAAGTAGAATAAAACATTGCAAAAGCTCAAAAAAAATAAAAAAAATAAACAAAAAACACATAAAAACAATGGAAGCCATTTTGGGGAGAATAACATAATTGGACAGCCGTAGCAAACTAATAGTAAATATGTATCTTAGTATCTCAGTCTTTTATGAATGATGCGATTAAAATACACATACCTGCATCTCTCCCCCACAAAGCTGACAGATCTTCCACGTCTTAATCCTGTTTCTGTCACTTCTGCAGCTGCTCAGCTGTTCAGTCTCATTACCGTTTCCCCAGAAAAACCTCTGCTGTGTTTTTTTTTTTCACTTTCCATCCATTGTGTTTTGTGTGGTTTTACTAGTTTAAGAGACGAATCTACATATCTTAAAACAGTGGGAGCAAAACAAAGCAAACCTCTTGGAAAAGCATATGAATCTGCAAATGAGCATAACATGGGCACTTTAAAAAGACTCATCTCTTTAAGGATACAACCTCACTCTTCTGACAGCTGATGATCTGTGGTTGTAATGCATTATTCAAGCAACAAAATATCTGCATCAAGAAATCCGGTCCACATCAACAATCCCGTGTTGGAATAAGACTCTGTGAAGGGCAGAATGCATTGTGTGCTTTCAATATAAAGCAGCCATGGCCTACATGCATTTCACCAATAAATTCCCATCTAATCTAAGTATTAATGTTGTTCCAGCTGTTTTCCCCTTTTGACTCGCTGCACTCAAACACCTCCACCTCCTGCTAAAGTTATAATGATCTAGTGTTAATTGATGGGTTTGGATAATGTCATGGCAATAGGCCAGGCATGCACCATGCAAATCACATTACCAATCAAGCCAAGGGTCTTCGCCTCAAGACACATGGTAGATGAGTTTTACATTTAAAACAACAAAAAAAATTCTCATTAATTTACGAAAAGGGCACACATCACAAAACCATTATTTGCCCATTAGCGAGTTTGTTGTTTAGAAGAATCTATTTTCTGCTACAGTTTTTCAGAGAGTATACATTCAAGCCTCATTATAATAACCTCCTCTCCTCCTTGTTGTGGTTAATTAAATTGTTCAGCTTCTGTCTATGTTCTTGATGAGCCTAAAGGAGCTTTATATATATTTAAAATGGCATTAATGCAGAAGTCAAAGAATGTATTTTTTTTTTAACCCAATTTGTGCTGGATAAGGTTACTTTCATTCGCTTAAACATTGCGTGAGACACATATTTTCTTATTATTATAAGATAAATACTTATAAGTATAATACTTAGTATTGAAGAAGTGCAGCTCATCTGTCAAGTGCGTGAGGTTTCTTTTTGAGCTGATCAGTTTCACTTGAGGTCTTTCGAAAGTGACTGTTGGGAGAACAATATAAAAGGGTGAAGGTGGCAAAAAGGGGGTAAATATAATTAGCAGAATTAGTGAAGCAGTAAGTAGCACCCATTATATAAAAGTGTTTGAATATTGCATCCGTCATGTCTCTCGGGCCCTGTTTTCAGTATTGTGTGCAGTTTTAGAGGAAAATGCACAATGTCTTTTTGTGTAACTATGCAACACCCATCTTAAGTTGCCACTTTGGCCAAGTCTCTCATAAAACAGTGTAACTCAAGACACTTCCTGGATAAATAAAGGAGGTGGATGGGCAGCAATGTGCCACGTAACTTTCATGCTACATTTACTGTGGCCAGAAATATTGGTAGTATTCAAACTTACTAGGATATAATAATAATAATAATAATAATAATAATGATAATAATAATAATAATAATAATAGAACTAAGAAATTTTACTATAGACAAAACAAGCATTTTCTAAAACTATAAAGAAAACCTACTATATTTTTTGCACATGCTCTTCTTTCTTATCCAGCTATTTATCAATAAGTGACATATATACATACACACACACACACACACACATATCACTTATTGAGACATACATACATGTACATATTGTGCCATTCCTTACTTAGTGTATTGTCTGTCTGTGTTACTGTTTGTACTGGAGCACTGTAACCAAAATAATTTCCCCTGGGGATCAATAAAGTATTCTGATTCTGATATATAATTAGCTATTTTTACTATAGAATACAGGGTGGAGCTGCAAATCAGGGGAAGGCTGTCATTTTCCTGTGATTTGCAATTTTCAGTTCTTAAATCCAGTTACCGTTTATATTAGTTTATTCATTTCCTGTTCTGTCCCATTTCCAGTTCCTATTCTTTCCACCGTGTTTTAATTTTCCTTCATTCCCTGTGACTGTGTTAATGTGTGAGTATGAATAGGGCTGTCTTCCCCTTACTTATATTTCGTTACAGTATGCTTTTTTGGGATAATCAGGCTTTTTTTGCACAAGCAATGCTTCCTTACATCTGCATTGTTGTAGAAAGCGGGAAAAAAAAAATCTCTGTGTATTCAGTTTTGTCAAATAATGAATGACACTGCTGACTGATCAAAGATGCTTCTGATCCTGAACTCAATATATATTTTTTACTCCACTGGTTTTTAATCTGCTTTTTCACTTTCAGTGAAAATTAAAGATAGATCATGATCATCAACAACAAAGAAAACGAATGAAACATATTAGTCATTTTTAAGAAATTCTGTTCTTAAATAAACCCTTATTTGTAATGATTACCTTTGCTTCTGTAATCTTTCTATAGCACTGAATAATAATCACATGGCTTCTCTTCAACGTGAGACCTGATCCAGAACCAGGACCTGTTCTTTTCAACCCACGTTTATTGAACCAGATCAAAGATCTGGCTCAAACAGGCTGGTGAGATAAGACACACGAGATGCATCTGATTTGCTGTGACAGTGCACAGGATGGTTCATTGATGATGTTCTTGAAGTGCAAGAGGCTACAGAAGTGCATCACATCTCTTCCACAGGTTGTGTCTAAGAAAATCACAGCTTTTGTTTCTCCTGTTTTAATTTAATTTGATTAATTAAATTTGACCACAATAGGAAAAGCAAAGATTCTTTCGCAAACAAAATGTTCTCCAAAAAAAACAAAAACAAAAAAAACAAAACGTTTTTTTATAATAAAAAGTCATTGAAAACTCTGTACAAGCACAGATTTCTTTTATATTGTGGTTTTGTTTGTTCAAAGTAGTTTATATTTGTAAAGTAGTGTTTTTTTTTCTTTTTTTTGCCTTTACTTACTCTTTAGGGTCTAGTGTCATAGTGTCTAGATGCAGAAAGCAGAGTCATACATCAACTTTGACAGGCCAGTAGAGTCTGTTTTTGTTGTTTAGCCACTTCAAGGCTAGTATATTGTGTATTACACCTTCTTCAATGCTTGTCATGGAAAGCATTGAAGCACTAAAGCCAAAATGTTGTTGTCAACAATAAGGTGTCATAGACCATAACCCACTGAAAACAACGCAATGATAAGCAGATTGTGTACATACAGTTATTAGAAAGAAAGAAACCTAAATTAGTAAGAGAGGTTATTAGACTGCATGCGATCTGTGTTAACTTCTGATATGCTTTGTTTCATTCTGTAAAGGATTTTTTTAAAAGCCATCTTTATAAGATGTTTACGTAAGACTTAAGACTTTTCTGTTGAGGGGGAACCTCAGGCTTGTATTTCAGCAGCAAACTGCTCGCTTTTAGTATTTTTCTTTAAACCTTATTGTCAAAGTAAAGAAGTCTAGCAAAATAGTCTATATTAGTTTCAGGGGCAAATATCAAATCACCATAAAACACTTCAGCCTGACCTACAGATATTGGTTCTGTGTTTATGATTCCATCACCTATATGTCAATATGTAGTAGAAAAAAGCATTTTGGATTTCAAAATCATTCTCATATACACCTCATGTATATACTTTCTCCTAAGAGCAGGTTTCAATGCTTTAATGTATTAATTTTTTCCAAAAAAAGGTGGGAAGGCAAAGCAAAACCATGACATTTACTTCTTAGTTTTAATTGAACAAGCCCACAGATTATAAGAGCATGCATAATTTATCAGAAAACCAGGCCGTCATCACAAAATCTAATCACATTAAAACAGGGAAAGAATGAGGGTTAGAGGCCAAGTAGAAATAAGTTTTGCTTTTCAAATCGTGGGAGCATTTTAAATTGTGACTTATGGTCATAACTCAAAGCTCAGACTCCCAACTCTCAAAGTCAGTCTTTGTCAGCTTGTTGTTTTCTTAAATTTGATTATGATTTGCCCTTTGCCACATAAGCGAGCAATTAACGATGAAACTTATGACTCTAAAGCTTAGAGTGGCATACAATATTTTAATGTGATCACTTTGCTTCCCCGTGAGACCTGCAGTGTTTCTGAATTAAAGATTAGCTGTACTTTTAACAACCTTAACAGTAAGTATCCTGTGAGCCAGAAGTGTGTCTGTCAGATAAAAATAATTATGAGTATCTAATATTTATATAAATAAATATGTTTTTGAAGACTTACAAGTCCAAAGTTCACTTAAGCATGACTGCATCAACACGTAAAACTACATTTCCCTTCAAACAGGGCGTCTGTTTCAACTGTGAGAGCTACTGATGCCTAACACGTTTATCCACAGGCACTCCCAGCTTTGGGATGTCTGCCTACGTATTTAAAAAAAGATAATGAATGGGGACAAATATGTCGCATGAACATCACAACAACACAACGTTAAGAACCTAAGCTGACTTTAAAATCAATAACATAAGCAATTTATATATAAAAAATACACACATCTCATAATTTTCAGTAAGTGCTCTGAGTGTTTCTAAACTCAGGAACCACAAGGTCACTGAGTACCAGGGTAGCCTGATTATGTAAATATTTATATGTTAACTTTGGATTAGTGAATGTGATAAAAAATGATCAAACTTTAACATGTTTAATTTCTTAAGCTGTTCCCCTATAGCTTTTTGGTCCAAAATTTTAATTGCCTCATTATATATTGTCATAAAGTGCCTAATTGTTTAGTATGCTGCTTGTCGCCAAGAGATTACACATTAATTTAAGTGAGCAAAAAATCAATCATCTACTAGGCCACTGTTTGAAAGCGATAGCTGTGTCAACGAACTTGGGTTGTATTCATTTGTTCACGTGATCAGTCACCCGTTCCATTTTCTTTTCTGTGTTTGAGCCATTGACTTTCGTGCGCAATCATTTCAGATAATCTTATGCAATGTTTCAAATAAAAACAAATGAAAAATAATACCTATAACCAATCTATATAAAGCTAATATCTAATTAAAAAGATTTTTGGATGGATGGATGGATAGGGTATAAGCGTGTATATATGTATGTGATGTATGTCTGCGAGGGCAGACTTCTGTATGGAAGGAGCAGCCAATCACAAGAAAGCTGGTTTAAAGCAAGCAAAGCCTGCCTCAAAGGTAGAGTCCTTAAAATCACATCGAATTAACTAAGAGGGTCCAACGCCTATAAGTAAGGTTTATATGGAACTGTGAATCATGCAAAGAACAAAAGAAAAATGAGTTTCTACTACCAGCCAAGCCTACTGGCAGATGATCTGTATGAATGAGCCAGTATCTTGTAACCACTGGGCATTGTTCCTTAATCTTTTCATTGTAAACTCCAAAACAGGTAGAATTCCACAGCACATATCCCACAGCTTTCTGAATCAGATAGTACTACACTTACAGAAACTGTGACATAACTTACACATCTATGTATTTATTGCCTGAACTGTGTGTTATAAGTGTCAACACTGGGCTGTTTCAGCATATATAACAGTGGTCTGTGACCCATATATACGCAAAGTTTTTTTTCTTTCACTTTCTGTTTTTTCCAGTTTCAAATCTCGATCGTTTCCAGTAAACCATGAAAACCTGAAAGACAAGTCCAGAGAGAGAGAGAGTGACTGACTCAAGGTGAGGAGGGAGGGAAGAAAGAAGGAAGTTGTAATTCTGGAAACAGAAAATGGGCGGGACATATAGTAAGAAGAAAAACAGGAACAAAGTTATGGCAAGTCAAAGTCCAGTACACCTGCACACCTGAGTAAAGCCACTCCTTTCCTAGATCGCATCAGAGATGGTTGAGAAGCAGAGGCAGGGAAATGCTTTGAAACCTTATTCAGCTCCAAGACTTAACAGCGTTTTTCACATTCACTCAGGTTTTGTTTGGGAAGATTTCTGACATCAGGTAGCTTTTTTTATGCAGGTGTGTTTGTGTGTTTCTTTTCCCCCTTTTTGTTTGTCTTTTTTTGGTTTTACTTAAAAGACAGCAGAACTGCCTGGAATTTTTGGAGCCCATATAAGTGATGAAGATGTGGTTCATGAACATTATGATGCTTCTCTTTTTCTGCTTTGGTGAGTACAGCAAGTTCATTTGGATCTTTTTCTCTTATTTACAGGTGTCATTCATTCATTATTCCCTCTTATTTGAAATGAAAGAGTTTCGGTGACCAAGAACTCCTTGGCCATTGTAAATCACCACAAGAAAAAAATAGTTGACATTGAACTGCTAATTTAAAAAAAAAAGCGAATTCTGAATTTACTGTGTCCAAATTTCAAGCTTTCAATAAACTTCATGCACTTTAAAATTGAAATATAATAATACAATCTGCGCTGTTGAACCACTAAATGGTTTGACATCATAAAACTAGCTTGGAAAATATTCAGATTCCAAAATGCAGCTTGTAAAGGACATGGTTTCCCATCCTGAGTCACAGCCTGGGAAATGGCCGAGTTTTATATCCATGTATCAAAGATATGACTGGAAAAAGAACCAAGAGCTTCTTGAGTTTCAGCCACCTGTTGAAACAAAGCCCATCTTAAATGATCTCCCCGCAGTCCCAATCCAGTGTGTGCTCAGTTCAGTTATACTGGGTAACTGCTATCCTCTTTAGTTCAAAATTCAGGCAGCTGTACTAGCTGAGGGCACGAATGCTTTTAGACCGACTGTATTAAGAAAAAGCAACAGAAATGACTCATTTTGAATTTATTGGTTTTAAAAAATACTATCGAAAGAAATCACTTATTCAAACAAAGGATTATTATTTGTAGCAAAAGACTGACTGACTTTTCCCTTCGTTTTTACAGAATCCTCAACTGGCAATGTCACAGTGCAATTTAACTCCAGGAATTTCAGTAACATACTCCAGTGGGATCCTGCAAAGAGCGATTTTCCAGGGCAAAGGTTACTCTATAGTGTCAAGTACAAGAAGTAAGTCCAGGATGATTGATGATTGATGTGACAGCTGTACTTTCCCTGCACTGTTGCTCTGATATAAGGGGCTAATGCAAACACACTTTTTTGCCAAGTGTTGCTGGTGTCTCATTACAAACTGTCGTGGAAAATTTATAATGCAACTTGACAACAAATTAAGAACACAGGGCTGGGCGCCACATGATTTAGGGTTGTATATAGATGTAGTGTTGCAATGGCAGGTATAGCATGCTGAACAAAACCTTGCTTATTTTTACAAATGTCCTCTGCTCACATGACTTGTGTAAAATAATCTTAATGTCTGTTTTATCATTTCTGTATGATTACTAAAGACATTTAAAAAAGACTAAAATTGCCACAGACGCACACTGTTAATGGGCCTTCCATGAACGACCCCACTGCAGCGGAAAAATGCTGTTCTGTTTCTGACCTCACATACAGGCAACTGCAGAGACAAAAACAAATATTCAATTAATCCTGATAAAATCTAAGCTGATTTCAGGACTTTTTTTTGCCTTTTCTAAAGATTCATACATTTTTGATGACGGTTTTTGGAGATTTGAGATTGGATCTCTTCATACAAAAATATAGAAAATTGCCATTCTTATCCTTCAGGATCTAGAAATCTATTTTGCAAAGAGAAGAGGCCCCTCTGTTGCTTTCCCTCACCACCTCTTTTCCCCCTTTCTCTCCTCCCCAAGTTGTGAGTCACTGTGTTTATAAAAACACAGTGACTCACAACTTGCCTCAAAAATCCCACAGTTAGTCAAGTTTATCATGCTGTTGTGTGGCTTAGAAAACGTCTAAAGAACGTCTAAATATCTCCAAAAAATAAGGCCTGTTACAAGTGATTAGCAGCCTACGTGTTTGTTTCTATGCTGCTTTCGTCACTAAAGAGAGCTGCAATACTCATATGACGCTTCCAAGCTGATTTTTTTTTTTACTCTTTTCAATCAGTCTCTACAAACGGCCTCCACGAAGTGGAAATGTCATCTTGTCCAATTAATCATGATGTAGTTTCTTAGACAAATGTCAAGTGCTCCTCCTATCCAATTGACTTTTCTCCCAGCTACTGTCACTTGGAATTTCTGGAGTGATTTTCAGCTTCATTTTAGCTGCAAAGAAAGACTAGCGTGCCTGCAGGATAATGGTTTCTTATTAACACAAAATGCTCATTTGTCTCTCTCAAATAAAAAAAAAACTTGTGTGGTAAAATGATTATGGAGAATTCTGTGAATTCAGTGCAGCCATTTGAGGCGCATAATATTTTCAGTGCTTGAATGCTGGTTTTCACAACTTTTTATAATATTATAATGAATCATTAATATACTTTGCTATCAAAATCTGATTATATTGTACTACTCTCTTTACAGTGATGATAGCGATCAGTCATACAAGATAAAAGACGAGTGTCAGAATATCACCGTCCTGTACTGTGACCTGACGGCAGAAACGCCCTTTGTTTATGATGTTTCTTACCACGCTAAGGTTTTGGTTAATGGCAGAGCTCACGGTTCCACTGAGACAAGGTTTAAACCTTCAGAACACAGTAAGAATACCCACACTCAATCATACATTTCCTTGCATCTTATAGTAAGAACTATTATATCGCAATATTCATCCATTCATCTTTTTTTCCCCCCATCTTCATCTTTTCTCCATAGCTATTTTGGGTCCACCCATCTTGTCTACATCCACAACAGAGTCATCTCTGTTTGTTAATGCCACCTTGCCTGTGGGACCAAATGGAGTCTCCATTGCAGACATCATCATTAACGGCAGAAAAGTGCCATTCGAGACTAAATTTATCTATACCTTGAATTTATACTACCCAGATTGGGCTACAGCGGTGAGTGGGAATTTACAATATAAAACATGCTGTGCATATCTATGTATTGTGTAAAATACGGCACAAGTGAAACCAAAATTACAATAAATTTAAAAAATATAGACATTTAATCTACTACTATTTGCTGATGACAACAACTGTATGTATCAGTAAGAACAGTGAACCAGTCTACACACATTAAAAAAAGTCTGGTAATTCTTATTATTTGAGCCCAACCAATATATATTGGCTAATATTAGCCATTCACTGATAGTATTTATAGCATTTATAACACCTGATAAGAGTAAATTAACAGCCTTCAAGTGCATTATGGATGTTTTTAATAGTATGACCACCAGAGGACACATCTTCAACTTCCTTGTTGGTAACACGTTTTTGGAAAGCTACAAACACAACAACTTACTGATCAGAGGAAAGTTAAGCATAGTGTAAATGAGTGATCAATGACATATTATAATGTTTCACTGCACTGCCATATTTTGCTAAGGACTAATGACTCATAAGTACGCACCAACAAACACTAGCAGACGTTAGGGAGATATATTTATGTTTCATGTGAATGAAAGGGTGAAAAAATACAACATGAGTATTGAGCTTAACCGCATATCTGTATTTTTATCTTCTGTATCCTTTTGTCAAGTGGGCTCTGATTATTTGGGATGGGGGGGGGGGTGTTGTTGTATGTTATTTTACTACTAAAGAGCATAGAGAAATTAATGTTGTTGACTAGAAACTTTTTTTTTAGCCTGAAGTGTACAAATGCATAAAAATAGGGTTGAGTTTTAAGTATTTTCAAACAAGGAGACAATGCAAACACAAAATAGGAAAAATCAGATTAGAGTCCAAAGCAAAGGATCAGGGGAAAAAACTAAGAGCTACATTAAAAGGCCATTTTAAAGGGTTGTGAATAAGGAGTGCTGATTCCATTTTCTTCTGTAACTGATTACCTGCAGTGGCAGGAAATCCCATCTTTTTTCCAAATATGGACTGCTAGAAAATGACATAACTGAATTATTCTCTCCTTGCCTAAGTGTTATTTTTCTACTATGGATCAAGACAAAAGGATCGAGACAAATTATGCAGTGCTCTCTTCCGCGTGAACGCCTTTGCTAATGTCAAGACAGTCACGGTTGGGTGATGCCATGACATCCATTATTGTTCCAATATGTTTACATTAAATAAACCTGCTTTCGAATTGTGTTTGACTTCGTGGCTTTGGTTATCTTGCTATGACAACCAATCCACACTGGCTTTGAATAACTGAATTTTAAACTGAACTGAAGCTTGATCTGGATAAAATCTGATCTCTATATTGTAAGTGGGCCCCTGACATGTATTTTAAACTTCGTAACAAGCTGAGAAACATATTCTAAATTATTTTAAAAAAGCATTTACCATTAGTTCATGTTTAGTTCTCCTGTACATTATAACAGAACACAGCAAAATGTGTTTGATTGCTCCAACCTGTGACTACACAACTATCATTAATATGAACGTATTTTTCCTCTAGCACGTTGAGAGCCACACTGGCCAGTTCAACATCGGCTTAAAGAAGAAGTCTAAATACTGCGGCACGGTTATCTACAAACCATCTTCTGCCTGGGGTCGCCCGAGCAGTGAGAGTGCCTCCTTCTGTGTAACACTGCCAGGTTAGCACAATAATGGCAACAGCATATAAAAACATCATTTTATTCAAACATGAATATGTTGGTTGTTTGTTTGTTGGTATTCAAACTATGATGGGCTGTTTTTGAACAACAAAACTTGATATCAGTTTTGAATGTTAATACTTGTGTACCTTATTTAAAACTCCTGTACCCTGATGATATTTACAAAAATCAGGTTTCACTTGAGAAAATTGTGTGCTGCTTGACAACCCCATAGGAAGCTTTCAAGGGCCCACCTGCTGTAGAGAAAATGCAAAAATTTAGATACTTGAAAATGCTGCTTTTTTTTTTACATTTGACTTTAATCAGACTGCACAAATTTCTTCGAGTGACTGCAGTGTTTGATAATAAATCAAGACAGTTTGTTATAAATCAGCGCTTCTTAAAGCCTTTGCATCTGCACCACACAGATGAGGCACTCACTGACACTGCAATGAAGCAGAAAATGAGGCTACACAATAAACACGCTGTTCCTTCTGTAAATCTGTACTAAAAATGTAATCTTTTTAAATCGAAAAAACAATCTCCCCCTATTATTGTGAACTCGATTAGGCAAGAGATAAGATTACACATTGGACTTGCAAAGACAATGTTCTCACCTGTGCTTGCCAGTGTACATTCCTTAGTGCCATATATAACAGTAAAAGCCACAAGTGCACAGGAGTTTCCACAGGAAATCAATTTCTGTTAGTTACAGTTAGCTATCATTCAAGTACATCTCGAAAATACTTCTACATACCTAAATTCAGGAATGTGTGTATTCATCTGCTGTGTGACAGGTGTAGTCAGGATACTCCCTGAGAACATTCCTAAGCATGCATGTCACCCTGGGAAGTTTTATAGCTCCCGGCTTTTAAGTGCTCAAGCATTTTCCTGTAACATGTCTATCAAACAACCTTTCCTCTATTTCAGAAAATCCGTGGATGCTTCTGCGATGGCTTCTCTTGATTGCGGCTGGTGTGGTTGCCTTAGTCATAGTATCAGCTGTGTGTACGTGCAAATATGTGAAAGGTGGAAAGTCAACGAGCATGACACAAGCACTGGTAAGGCCATTGTTTCTTTGTGTCCTTCCTTACTGTCACACAAGGAAATGTTGTCTTACCGGAAAATCAATATCAATTGCACATCACTAACTCAACACAGGTTCAGTTTGATAAAGTGTCGCATCAACTTAAGATACAAACAATGAAACACTGTGGGTGTTGTTTTAGTAAAGTCAAAGGAACATGTGCAGTGAGTCACGGTGGTTTTGTAACTGGTGTTTTTTGTAGTCTGTGTATGCTCTCTTTGCTTTTTGTATCAATGTGGCATTAACTACAGATTTCTAAACAGCTTGGTAGACCTAAAAATACTTTTATGAATTGTGTGTGTTTGACTGATCCATATCGCTTCATTGTTTTGGAAACAGGAGGCAACCACTTCTGAAACCCCAAAGATACTGCAGGATCCAGATAAAAATCTCGTAATTTCTCAAGTCGAGGTATGCCCTCACATGGATGAAATAGTTTATGCCAAAATCCAGATGAATAAAAATGGGCCTTCAGTTAGGAATGGAGACTATTCCCCCCAGGACATCCCTTTCCCTCCCTGGCAAGACCACACTGGCTCCTCTGTGGACACAAGAACATGCAGAACTCCAAATTCTGAGGACACAAGTGCCCAGTCCTCTGACATCTACAGTTCTGTGGCTGTTCTACCTAAAGAGAATGATGACATTCAGCAGGCTGTCACTGAACGTGAAGTCATGCACCATGTGATCGCACGCGATGTAAGACCATTACCTGATGCTGATTCTTGTGACACCAACCCAGATGGGAAGCTGCTGCTGCACACAGTGCGGGATATCAATGGACAACTCATGTTGCCTTTCCTCAATTTTCAGTCACAAAGCAGCAATAGTGATGCAACATGCCTGTCAAACAAAGAGAGAAAACCTCTCCTATCAGACCTCATACCCTCTATGGATCAGTCATCGTTAGCTTCCTTGCTCAGCCTAAATAGCTCAGAGTGGTCCGATTCTGGATGTGATGATAGCTCTATAACGACACCGACCCACTCATACTGCAACACCCATTTTTCTCCATCTCAACCACTTATTCCAGATTCTGACAAGGAATGTGAGACTACACCATTGAGTGATGTCTCATTTGAATCAGGATACAAGCAAAACTGGATGCCTGAATTATGTAGCGGATCTATTATAGACAGCTGCAGAAGGACAAACTACATGTGGACCTGCAATGGCTCCAAAATGGAAGACAATGACAATGAGGAAGTTGAAGACCAGGGAGAAGTAGAGAAATCAAGACCAAATTTCCTGGGAAGTTGGACAATAAGAATTCAAGAATAATAGACTTTGATTGACCCCTAACCCCCACCCACCCATCGCGATCCTTGAATAACTATAGAGAACATTTCTCTGTTTTTTTGACGGGAGGACTGACAGTGCTTTGGAGGCAGAACTCTAGTAGATGGATGGGTTAGCAACACACTGTGTTGTTCAAGATGAAGAACTGCCTCTGAATTAAGTACACTTTTCCTGTTTGTATTGTATATTTTTGTATATTTTTATTTATTATCTGACAATTGCAAAATATTGGGAGAAACTAACTGGGTTTACATTTAAAAGCCTGGGTGCATTTGCTGTTTATAAACTCTGCAAATTCTTCGTCACTGTCACTTTTTAGCCAAAAAACCCACTTAAAAATAAAACAAAAAAACAAACATAATTTGCGTTTTATATGAGGTTAAACAGCCAAAGTTTACCTCCTTCCAAACTGATAACATCTGTTCTGAATATGTCATTGTGTAATGTCTAAAGTGAAGTGAATAGGTGTCAACAAACATCTCATTTCTTAGGGAATTCATAGCATATCTCACATTTTATGTAATGGGCAACAAAAAGAAAAAGTTGCACACTATTAATAACTCCCAAAACTCTAATGACACATCACAAGCATGCGTGTTTGTGTGTTATCACTTTGACAACATGTTGCAACTTATTACAAACCCTAAATACACAAATCCAGTCTGGTCATTTTTAAATTACAATGTGAGCGATCAGCCTTAAAGATTAGATGGAAAAACAAATGCGATTGCATAGTGGCTGAACACAGCAGCAGACTGAGCCCGACACTTATTGTCACATATTGAGGTGTTTAAAATGGGAGTAAAATGACTGAATGTCTGCAGGGCAACAATATATTCAATTTCTTTTCTCATTAGCATGTTTCAGTGTTAACAGATGTACAATTCATGAAATGGCTACATGTATGTATATAAAAAGAAATGTTTTTTTTCATCGCAATGTTTACGAACTCAATGTTTGCTGTTCTTCCAGCAGAAGGAAACAGACGGTATCACATATATTAGAAGGTGGTGTTGGTTTCCACCCACGCCATGTAGATAACACTGAGGCTTTTAATAGCGTCAGTGCAGACTTTTAAATACACCTATAAAGTAATAATGTCAGGTGTGTTGAAACCATGTGATGTGAGTCACATGTGAACTTTGTACAGCACATTTTAGACATCTGTTTTATAACAGATGATATTTAACCTGTCTGTGTTCTTTATTTCCACTTTGTAAATTTCCACTTACTGTTTATGTTGGAAGTTCATCTTTGCAAGTCTGAGTAGCATTAAGAGATAAGAGTTTAATAACAACCATTGAGTAACATATTCTACAGTAAGATTTGTGAAAGTGTCATTTTCAGTTTTGAGTTATTACTGGAAATGATTAAAATGTCTATATACTGGAGAACTTCCTTATAACTGTTGCAGTGTGAGTGTAGCAGAGACACAGTACTGTATGCAAGCTTGATTAGGAAAACTCTGAACATATTCTGAATTCCGACTTCTAAGAAATGTTTTGATTAATTGGCATTCACTAACCAAAACTCTGGTTAGACAGTGCTTATTTGAGAAAACCATACCAACAAAATAAATTTGCATCTGTTTTGTAACATACTGAAAGTTCTTGCAACGTGCCGTACACACTGACCTCGTCAGGTAATAAAGAGGTGATGTGGACGGTGCAAAGAATCCAAAGTTCAACTCAACCGCCTGTTGCTAAGTGCATGTTTTCAGTCAACTAATGACGATAAAGTAGCTTTGTTTTTCTACTTCTGCCTGGGTGAACATGCTGTAAAAGTCTCGTGCTTAACCGTTTAAAAAAAACAGCTCCATGTTGAAAATCACAAGTGGCACTGATTTAGCAACAGACTGCACACTGAGAATAGAAATTTCATTAAATGGTTAAATGGTTAGAAGCCACGCTGAGAGGAGGTAGTTTAAATCATAGCCTAAAGAATCTAAGAAAGGCTGACCCAATTGATTGTGATTTGAATTTATATACAAAAAATAGACAGCATTGTTGGCAACTGTATCTGTAGCCTAAAATGAGAGTTCATTGTTTTGTTTGGGGTTTTTTCTGAGTAGCTAGGAGAGAAAATGATCCTTCCATTCACTGTTCAAACTGAAAAGGGGAAAAGTGTAGCTAACTTCAAGACATGATACAGTATAAGCTTTTGTGCGCATCTCAGATTTAATGCCCATTGTTAGCTTAGTTATACAACTGTTACCAGATATGCTAATAAGATATTTTCCAATGAAAGGCTGACCTATAAACAGGAAACAAAGAAAACGTAAGTGATATGCCATGCTTCACTCAAAACAAGTCTTAAATATCTAATCAGAATAACAGATTCATTGTAACTACTACACGCCGCTGTATTATGACTTTTTCCTTTTTTGGAGGGGGGGAGCAGCGGGGGGGGGGGGGGGGGGGGAGTGCAGCTTAACTGGACAAAATAAACTCAATAAAATTAATTATATTTTGCAGGTAATGTCAAGATATGATAGATCATTCAATGTAATATACAGGTTTCAAAGCCAAATTAGGAGTGGCAAATCTAATTTCGAAGTTGCATCAGTAACAAAAAAACAATGCCCTCAATATGACAAAAGGAGCAGCTTCATATATCATGGAAACACAATTTGCAGAGTGCACTTTGTAGGACAGTGACAAAATTTTTTACAAACACACACACACACACACACACACACACGCGCACACAGTATGAAAAATAACCACACAATTAAATCAATACATCCTGAGACACGATATCGACACGAACTTACATTATGAACATGTCAGAAGCTTAGATTTATGACCATGCTGCCTGGTAGAAATTACTTGAAATCCAAAGCTCCTGGAAAGAAGTAACACATAAGTAAAGCACGTAGACAGCTACATGGAAACAAAGAAGTGATACTGTCTAATGTGACAAATTGTGCAGCAGATTATTGGTTTTAAAAGTCAAAGATAATGCCAGGTTGTCCAGACAGCTTCCCCATGAGGGCTTTTTCGTTTATCTTGTATCTTTTATAAAACTAGTACTGTGTTTTACTGTATTTTTAAAGGAACAATATAACTCCTGCATTAATGGATGGTGGTGATAGCTAAGGTTAAATTTTGCTTCGCTGTTCTGTGCAAACAAGTAGACAAAGTATTTTGTGGAATAGAGTTCACAGCCCTCGGGTGTTCTGCAACTCTCTTCGTCCAAATACAAGCGTCTGAATGAACATGGGGCTCCTGTTCTGCCCTTTACATATAAATGAATGGGTTCATCAGTTCTTGAAGAGAGAATAGGTCTGATACATAAAGGGAAAAGTGGATATTGTTTAACATTAGTGGAGTGCTGGAGCTGAAAAAGCAATTCAATTTTATTCAGTTTTATTTATATAGCACCAATCACAATAATAGTCCCTCAAAGTGATTTATATTGTAAGATAAAGACACTACAATAATACAAAGAAAACCCCAACAATCAGATGACCCTCTATGTGCAAGCACTTCGCGACAGTGTAGTGTTTTAACAGGAAGAAAACTCCAGCAGAAACAGCATCAAGCAGGGGCGGCTATCTGCCATGATTGGTTGGTGTTTAGGGAAGAGAGACAGGACAAAAACATGCTGTGGAAGAGAAACAGATTTTAATAACTACTAATGATTAAATGCAGTGTGGTGTATAAACACAAAGAGTTAAAAGAGGTAGCGACGCAGAAATGCTCAATGCATCATAGCAGCCCCCTTAGTCTTGACCCAGGCAAAATTAAGGGAGAGTTCAGGCTCACTTTATCAAGCTTACTATAAGATTTATCAAAAATGTAAGGTACAGCCTAATCTTAAAAGTAAAGAGAGTGTCTTTCTCCTGAAGCTAAACTGGAAGCTGGTTCCTCAGAAGAGAGGTCTGAAAGCTGAACGCTCTACCCCCCTCTACTATTAATTGTCCTGGGAATCACAAGCAAGCCAGCAGTCTGAGAGCAAAGTGCTCTACTGGGGTGATATGGTACCACGAGGTCTTTAAAATTAGATGGGTGATTAGATTTCAAAACCTAGTATGTGAGGGAAATGATTTTTAATTTTATTCTGGATTTAACAGGGACCCAAGCAAGAGAAGCTTAAGGGAAGCATCCATAATTAACGTTAATGTGTAAGGAATTCTCCCCATTTACATGAACAAACTGTAATCTACTAGATAGATATTATTCAAATCTGCAGAGGAGTAAATATGACTACTATACTACTATAAATATTTTACAACTAAGCTTTCAAGAACTTTTGAAATTAGCTAAGAATTAGCTAAGAAATCTAAGTTAAGCAATGCCTTGTTAAGTAATGATTTCATTACCACAACCTTAAAGACTTATGGCGTTTAGAGATAGATTGATGATATTCAAGATCAAAGTGTTAATTAATGGTAGGGCTATGCTGCGCAGTCTTGTCAGAATAGAATCTAGCTGCTGAAAGTAATTACTAAAATTAACTCAGAAAGATCAATCGGAGAGCCTTAATAAATATCTGTAGTATTCAAAGTTGCTGTACATAATGATCCATCTGTAAGATCATTATGAATATTTTTTTATGTTCTGGATTAATTTTTATTTGGAAAAGAGATTCATGAAGTCATTACTAGTTCTTTTTAAAGGGATGCTTGGGTCAACAGAGTTTTGACTCTGGCTACAGCGCTAAAAACCTGAGGTTGTTCCAATTTCCTTCCGAACAGTAATGAACAGTAAGTCCTAGCTTTACATAGGGATTTTTATAGGCCAACACATTCTTTTTCCAGGCTAAACAAAGATCTTTTACATTAGGATGCTATTTCCTCTCCAGGCTAAAGGTTCTCTACTTTAAGGGTCTTCTGATTTAAGGCTTTCTTTTTCAGAGAAACCACAGTATCCAGAGTTGTATGAAGTGACGATTTAACAATGTTAACAAGATAATTGACCTCTGTGCGAGTAGAGTTTAGGTAGCTGCTCTGCATTCTACTGGCACATGGCATTGAAGATAAAAGTGAAGGAATTACATACATTAGTTACAGCACTTTCAGTAAGACGTCTACTGCAATGAGATTTATTCCCCACTGCTGTGTTATTAAGAAATGATCAGACAAAGGAGAGTTTTCAGGTAATACTGCTAAATGTTCAGTTTCAGAAAAAATCTAGGGCTTATTTAAAGTGGTGGGTGGGCTCATTTACATTTTGAGAGAAGCCAACTGAGTCTAATAATAGATTAAATGCAGTGTTGAGGCTGTTGTTTTCAGCATTTACATGCATCTTAAAATCACGTACTATGAGTATGTTACCTGAACTGAGCACTAAATTAGATCAAAAGTCAGAGAATTTAGATTGAAACTCTAAGTAAGGTTCAGGTTTACAAATTTACATAATTTCCTTAGGGATGTTGTTACATAGGGAACAAATCATTAAAAACATTTGCAGTTTTCCAGTTAGGGCGTACAAAGGTGAGCAAGGCTTGCAAATATTTCAAAACTCTATCTGGTTCTTTGGTTGATTAATAAGTGGAGTAACAGATTGCTCCAACAAAATTTAAAAAAAAAGGAAAGAAAGAAAGAAACTAAAGTAGACCGACAACAATGAAATGTATGTGAAAGGATCTTGTGTGTAAGAGTAAGTGGGTAGTCGAGAGACAAAGAAACTGGGTAACACCCAGAAAAGAAAAAGGAAGGAAAGTAGGACAACAACCTACATGAGAACAAACCATGGTGTGGAGAAGTGAGGAAGTGAGGAAAGCAAACAAGAGGATTTTAAACTGTAGCCACGGTGTTTCAAAAAGTCTTTGAGAAATTAGGGTTTTTCTATCTGTTGTGTTTAGAAAGTCATGTCATAGAGCATATTGTCAAGCTTTCAAGCTCGTGCCCCGCATCTCCCCATCTGGCTCCTCTTTGGACAGATGTACAAAAGAAACTAGGAGCAGTAACAAGCAGTAGTTTGTCTGTCAGAAAGCCGTCTTTCTCCACTTTCAAGCCTTGACAAGATTGAATAGGAGATCTCAGGACAAACCCTCGAGTCTTACAGCTATAAAAGAACCTACAATGGGGAATAGCAGTTTGGATGAACCCAATGCTTCTGCACCCACTGAGTGTCAGACAGTGTTGAGGGAGTGTGCCTCCCCTGGATCAATGAATATACTGACAGACTGAGTACCTGGGCCACTTAAGTTAAGACAACACGCAGGCAACCATGTTAGACAGTTGCATAAATAACTGCCCATTTCAATTATTGCCAGAAAACTCAAAGGCTGATTGTATTTACAGAAACAAACACCTCGATTACAATTCTTTTCTTTTCTTATTGTTTTTCATATAAATTACAATATTATTAAAAATTCTAACAAATGCCAGTGCTCCCCCTCAGCCTCCTAATAAAAGCACCTACTGTATGGTATATATTTGAAAATCCTAGGGATTTTCTGAAACGTTGACCTCTGACCTTGATGTCCAGGTTACTGGGATTGCAACTTGACTGAGATTTGTAGTAAATGCACCTATAGCATGAATTTGAAAGTCCTACTTCCCCTCGTTCTTGAGCTATCATGTTCATAACATTTCAAAAAAAACTTGACCTCAAGGTCACTGGGATTCAAACTCACCCAAAATCTTTAGTAGTTTCATCTATGGTATTTGTTTCAAAATATTGTGTTGTCTCTTAGTTATTGCATTCACAAACTTGGTGTTCATGCTGCCCCACCCGCCTTCACAGTGACGAGAATGCCCCATCAAGCCTTTACAGCTTAGCGTTAAATTTTTTTTAAAAAAAATGCTGAAACTCAATTTATGACCTTAAACTTCCTTGTTAAAGTATTTAATAGAGATCTCAATATGTAATAGCTCCTGTGATATTTTGTTTGCAAAGCAGTCTTTATAAGTGTTATTTTGGGTCATGTTCAGCTAATTTATCTTTTGTATAACCAAGCAATGCAAAATTCTAGTTTGGAGAGATACAACAAAAAGAGGAAAAACTTATTTGAAGAAAAGATATTTGAAGATGCTCAGAGAACATAACAGCTATAGGTTCGGGGGTCTCGTCATAAAACTATCAACAACATCCCCCCAATCTCAGATGCAGCCATCTGTTTTCTAATTATGTCTTTTCTGATAAGGTGCAGAGAGTTAACTGGGTCTATTGAAATGCATCCATGCCTCATAGCTAAAAACTCTGCACTCTGATCTTCAAGGTCCTTCATTAAAGGTTCTCATTATCCTCGTGAGATAATAGAGAGAGAAAGTAAACTTTCAGCTAATAAAAGACTGCAAAATAGTTTGTCTTTTTACACAAGAGAGTGTGTATGACTTGCCAGTTACTTACAGATATAAGACGTAAAGCAATGTGTGTTAATAGTATGAAAATGAATGAGGGGAAACAAGATGTTTAACAAAGATAATGCTATAAATAGCTTGATATTCTTGGGGAATGGGGATGCAGCCTTCCGAAAGTATGGCCCCAAACTCTGAAACAAGAAACTTATAATATGGCATTTAAACTGTCCATACAATTAATAACAACAGCTATAGCAACTGGGTTCAGCCACATTTAAAAGTCTGGTAGATGCAGGGCTTATCGATTATATTCTTCATCAATATCATATTGACCTTCTGCTTTTGTTTCTTCCAAGATTGTTTTCATATTTTTCTGTGCTTGACATGATTTTATGTTTGACTATGTATTATTTACATGTCTATGTGTGCGCTTCTGTAGGTATGCATTTCTGATGGTTTTTATGTTTGTATAAATTTCTGCTTTAATAAGTGATTTTTTTATGCCTGTGAAGCTCTTTGAACCCAAATGAAAGTCCATTTAGCTGAATTAAATTGATCTTTGCCATTTTGCATTGGGCCTAAGTTACACAGGCCTAGAGACCAGTAAGCATACCAGCGAGTGGTTGTCAGACGTACCAAGCAACCACAGATTGTTAGGGGAAAATGAGTACGAGTTGTGGCAGTTATTAGGTGAAATTGGTGGCGAAGTTGAGAGATGTATACTGTGCTGCACCAAAAAACTTTGCATGCAAGTAGATTGCTGCAGTCGCCAATAGTTAGCATGGAAGAAGCCAACTTAAACCATAAATGGAAAAGTTTTGCCCTCAAACTAAAAGATGTACTTTTTTTTTCGTAACATTTCTCGGTTGCAGCAGTAAGGCACAACATTCACTCTGAAGGCAAACATTCCCCGTTTACCTTTTTGCACTGCACTTTTTCAAGTTTCGCCACAGCTTGCCAACCATTGGGCAACTGTTTACAGACAGTATGGTATCTTAAAGGCACACTATGAACAACCACATCAGTTTGCTAGCAACCAAAGTAATCACAATGTGGTTTCTGGTGTAAAACCATCTAAGGAAAGCCACTGAACTCCAGCAGGCACTTACCAACTGGTGAGGGAATACAGTTTGTTCCCTAGTGACCAGATGTTTTGTTTTTGCCTGAATTGATCAGTTGCCGATTATGTATTGATTCTCGATGACCTGTACTTTTATAATGTACACTGTATACCATTTGTTATTTCTATATATATATGCAGTGATAGGCTTGTGTTACTGGATAAAGACACTTTTCTATTAGTATTTTTGATTAATATAACTTTAAACTCTACTCACACAAAGCTCATTTGTTTATTAGCTAAATCAGTTATTTATGTTCCTTAAACATCAAAGACAAAATCTGATGTTTAAGAAAAGATTATACAAGATGAATACAACACTGATTAATTTCCCTATGTCAGAGTAAATTGCTACCTTAATTCTTGTAAAATATGAGTTCTTGTGAGTCATAAGAATATTAATACGTAGATTAGGCTTAAAAAGTGCTTTGAGTGTTCAGGCAGAGTAGAAAAGAACAGAGGTAGCAAAAGTACAGACTTTCTTTACTTAAGTAGAAGTACAGACACCTGAGTTAAAAATACTCCATTAAAAGTTGACGTACGTTTTTACTCAAGTAAAAGTGAAAAAGTACAGGCTCTGAAATGTAATCAAAGTAAGAAAGTAAGAGTAGCTCCTTGAAGGAGAACCCTACTAATAATTTTTGTACAAAGGTAAATGAACCTTGTGCTATATTAATATTAGAGTTACACAACTGAATTCAAAACGATGTCAGCAGTTTTAAAAGCTATGATGTCTGATGTCCATCCCCTATACTGACACTATACTATTTATACTGTCCTTACACTAGACCGTATGAAGCTGGAATTCAGTAAATTAATCTAAGGCTCATCCGCTTAAATGCAAATTCATCTCTGCTTTTGATGTAAACCCAACTGACCATTTGCATTTTATAAAGCAGCTCTTACCTTTAAATATAACCTCTCTACTTCCTCCCCTGTGTGTCTGTCTTCCAACAGCTGTCTCACAGCAGCTGGACCTTCAGCTAGCAGCACACTCAGCGACAAACTGCACACAAACAGTTTGTGTGTTTGCTGATGTTTGTTAAGCTGATAGAAACGTTGAAATTGAAATTACCTGCAACTTAACATTGTTACTAGCTTCATGCTCACTCCTCTTCTGTAGAGCTAGCTAGATGCTAAAGTACTTCAAGCACGTCCTACAGTCACCAGGAGCTTCCTGCCCACTTTAACTCTTGAACATAAACACTATAGACAAACCTAAAGTATGAAAATGTAAGGAGTAAAAAGTACTGTTTTTTATGTAGGGAGTAAAAGTAAAAAGTTGAAAAGAAAAAAAAGAAAAAATACTCGAGCAAAGTACAGATACCTGAAAATTTCAAAAGTTCACTTACCATTAACACCAACTTGAAAGCACCGATCATCAGTCAGCTCTTGTAAGTTGTCAGTCTGTTGAGAGGCAGTAAAGGAAGGTGATACCCCGTCATTAATCTCTCTCTCAGCTTTTCATACACTAAACTGCTTCACCAATCAGCTAAAGCAAGACCTGCAGACCTCTTTATTAGATCTGGGTGGCAATTCAGAAGAGCTAAAAGCTAAACAAGCTTTATTTAGCATTAATAAACCTTTAATGTCATGACACCAAAACCTACAACAACTACCTACTTAATGCCAACTAGTAAATATAAAGGAGAGACCGTCATCTTTTGGCTTCTCTGTGGTGACGAGCCTTTTTAAAAGTACATCCAACAACAACATGACTGACAACAACTGGCGTCCTTTTTCCTGCCATCCCCTTGTAGAGGGCACCTACGTCTCGTCAAGACCATGTCATTTAATAAATAGAAGTCTGCATGTAATTGGAACCAATCACTTCGCCCCCTTCCTTTCCTCTCTTGCATTCTAATGATCTCTTAATGGGCCCTTGATTAGAAAAAGGCATGGAAACAGCTGTCAAGGCAGGCCAGGAAATGATGGATCATCCTGCAGACTTTGGTGTCCATTAAGTTCTATTCTGGGCCCGATCACCACTGGGGGAGAAGATAGCAAAGAAAGTTTAGTAATATTTAGTTTCCCAGTGGAACAACACTCACTAAAGTCTTGAAACTGATACTAAATTAATTCTGAGCACTGGGAAGAACATTCAGTCTGAACCTAACAGTGTTGTGCATTTTTGCACATTGCCTCTTGTCAGCATGGCGTGTAATGTGTCTAAACTTCTCATTACTAAGCCCGGCATACTGTGCTATTTGCTCAAGGGCGCAAAAGGTAAATATGATGACACATAAAGTGATGGTATCACATGACGATGAGAGATATTCAGTTAAATGAGATTAAATGCATTAAAAACAGAGTAATTCATCATACATTATCAGGAAATAATAATATGACATTGTTGCTTATCAAAACATGAACAACCCCGCATGAAAAAATGTAATGGCATGCAGGAACTGTCTCGTATCCTTTCATATTCTCGCCTCTGGCTCAGGTCACGCCAGATTTACTGTAAGCATGAACTGCAAAATAAGGAAAGAAATACCTGGCCTCCAGGATTGGGGTATGCTAGAACTTTCTCTGATATGAGGTTTTAGAGTCTTACTCAAAAAAGTTCCCAAGTCCAAATGAAAACACTGCCTAATAATAACTAGAGACAACATTGTGGTTCAGTCAACTGCACACCGGTAAAGTGTCTGCTTGTGATGAGGTACCTGTTGACAAAGGCCGATGACTCACCACCAAGCCGAGTATCACATCCTTCTTAGAGGACTCAAGACGGATCATGTATCTGTGACAAGAAGCTGATCTATTTAGTTGTATTCTCTGTTAGTTGGTGCTTGCAGTAACGTTTTTTAGCAGCAGTAGAGAGCAAGGAGTCTGCAGTTTCAAGGCATTTCACAACAGGGCTCGCAAAATCGCTAGCCCGACGTCCCGGGGCTAGCGATTTTTCCAGTCGGGCTACCAAAATCTATCTCTGCCCTGCCCGTCGGGCTATCGTAGGAAGGAAAAATATATGTCAATGCTTTTGCATTCTTTCAGAAATGTAGCTGGGTAATTATGTCATTGGCATCGGTGAGCCACTGTGAATATGTGACATATTGAAATCGCGTTTGAATTTGCGCTTGTTTTTTGCTTTCACTTTGCAATCGTGCGAACTGTGTATAGAGAGCGACAGTACTGATTAGTGAGTGATGATCATTTGCGCACCAATTCCTCTGACATCGTCTTATCAATCGTTAGCTTACTATGCAAACATGACAAGTGAAATCTCCCGCAGCAAGCTTAAACATGTGAGAGGTTGATCGCGCAGAGAATCGCTGAGCGTTATGTGAGTGCGTGTGTAAAAGCAGCAGGATACATATTTTAGTTCTGCTGAGCCAAATAAGACAGGTCAGCGTGAAGAAGTGACAGCCAAAGAAAAGCTTACC
Source organism: Neolamprologus brichardi (assembly GCF_056152115.1). Lineage (NCBI taxonomy): Eukaryota > Metazoa > Chordata > Actinopteri > Cichliformes > Cichlidae > Neolamprologus > Neolamprologus brichardi. The sequence goes on along the minus strand of NC_142114.1, from coordinate 21,786,845 downwards.
ACAAAACGGAAAAGTTATGACAAATCAGACTATAAGGCAAAAAGAAAGTGCATCTTTATGGTTTCATGGACAAAAGAATTTCTGTGGCTGCAATATGACAAGCTAAATAACCAGGGCTGCACATAAGTGGTCCGCAGGTGCGCATTCGCTGCCAAAATAAAAAACGCGCACAAGATAAGAAGTTGCAACGCGTGTTTGCGTACATAAGATTTTCTGGAGGAGGACAGACATTTGTTTAGAACTCTTAAAGATGTTGAAGAAGCTCCTTTAAGCAATTACTTTGGTTTTCCTCCACCTCCAAAGAAATGTCAGAAGGAGTCCGAACCACAAAAGAAGCGCGTATTCTCGGAAAAGTGGTTGCAGGAGGTGAGCTGGCTTCAAACAAATGATGAACGCACAGATGTGGTGCAGAATGTGCCGTGAAAATCCCACTCTAGCGGATGAAAACAGTGCCTTTTATATGGACGCAAACGCGCGTTGCAACTTCTTATCTGGTGCGCGTCTTTTATTTTGCCAGCGAATGCGCACATGCGGACCACTTATGTGCACCCGTGTAAATAACATAATGTTCTGCCGGGTGTGTTGTTGGTTTTCCCTCGATTTCTGAGTCGACAAGCGCCTTTGTTACTGGGACCAGTAATTTTAAGAAAGGCCCCCATTAGAACCCATGAGAAATGCAAGAAATGCATTATTGCTCAGTCTGCAATATCTTTCCCGGAACAAACACCAATTGCAAATAACATACTAAAAATAAACCTGAAAAATCAGTTTAGAACAGCGTACTATGTTGCAAAGAGTGAACTACCACTGGCACAATTTAGCAGTCTTTGCAAACTTCAAAAAGCAAATGGCCTCGATCTTGGTTCCACTTGCCTCTTACCCGTGACTTCAGTGGAAATTTCAAACTCAGGATCTGACACAGACTGATTCATGTTCTACACAGTTCTTACAAGTTCACAGAAATTTCTGTTCAATTAGAACCAAGTATTTGAGTTGATGATTGTAATTTTTATACAATGTTGTAATTTGTTTTTCAACAATTTTTTGATTAATGTTTTGTTTCCTTTACAATATTATACTTTAATGTATAATATTGTAAAGGAAACAAAACATCAATCAAAAAATTGCTCTCTTTTTTATTCGGGCTACTTAAATTTATTTTGGGCTACCAAAAACTGAAGAGTCCCTGCCCGAAGGGCTACCAGGGATTTTGAAATTTTGCGAGCCCTGCACAAGTCTCGTGCCTAGTATCTTATTCTCTCCAAGTCTTCTACTGTGATCAGATAAGTCAAGAAATTTGGGTTATTTTAATCTATTGTTGTGTTCAGGTTGTCAGTTGTTGGGAAATTGTTTGAGTTTTCGCTCTTATTGTAGGTTCTGATCAATTACTGTCTTTAAATCAGTTAATACAGCTTCTCCTAATTTTCCTTTTGCCACCACTGATCCATATAAAATATTCTGGACAAGTCAGAAGAAACAGCTTGGATGTACCAGTTCTCGTCAATGCAACCTCTCGCTTTGTGAGCTTCAGATGAAATGATATGATTTCCATGATTTCCCCCCCCAAAAAAAAAAATAAATAAATAATTTTATTCGTACTTCAAAGAAGTAAAAGTATAGTCCAAGCATGAATTGTGAATAAGCATTAATGATTAATAACACATAAGTCATTCTGAAAGTGCTGCAAATATTTATTTCCTCTTGGCTTACCGTACATGTTTAACCTGGCACGTGTAGTAATTGAATGTAATTGACTGTACTGTATGTTCCCAGAGCTATTACTCTGGGAACATGCAAACAAACTGATCTGCATAAGTGGCCTAAATAAATTAGGCACTAAACAGACAGAAGCTGCTCCCATCGAGCTTTTGAGCATGACAGCACTTCAGCAATTTGGTAACAAACGTGCTAAATCATTCATGTCTCTCTGAGGATCCAAGAAAACACGTTAAAGGCCTCTTCTTTGTTCTGCAGTTATGGTAAAAATATAAGACAGCACTGACATTAGATGGTCCTGGTGAACCTTAAAGCTGAGGACTCTTTCAGAGAAAGAGGAACCAATAAAGATGGCCCTCAGCTGCTTTGTCTCAGCAGTTATTCTTAGTCAGACGGTCACTGCTCGTGTATGTATGAGAAAAGAAAGCCTGGCAACCTGAGCTTGTATTGTGCACTGATATTCCAGAGGCAGGTGTGGCAACTAAAAGCTTATAAATAACTCCTGAACCTTTTATACGCTGCTATGGCCTTAAACAATGAATGCTTTGAGTCTCTGTGAGTCAAATGACCACTAGACACAAGAAAATCTTGTACCACTTTAGTAAAATGTCAATTTCCTTTAAATTGTCTGCAGATTTAATGTCCTAAAAGTGGATTTCAGTCAAGTTTATGTTTCCAGAGATAAAAAGTTTTGAGAGCAACATGAATAGACACAGTTCCAATAAACTCTTGGGAATACAGTGCCATATTTAATTAGACGAAACAATGGCCAAGACAACAAACGAAAGACAGGAAACAATGTGAAAAAAGTCGTGCTGCAGAGGATCAACTCGAAGTCAAATCATGAAAGGAAACTTCTGGAAAGTTTGAAACTGATATCCAGTGTTTACTGAACTAATTACTAAAGCCAGCCACAAAAACACAACCCTGTGTAACAGGTTTCAAATTAGTTTCGTCCTTGAACGTGTTATCATTCTCCAAGTAGCAAAACAAAAGACTAAAATAAGATTAAAAGTACACATACACCCACAGATAAGGTGACTATATGCACAAGTATTCCTGTGAGCCAAGAGTTCAGGATTTGGACTGCTTTGGTTAAGTTTCAAACTTTTTTTTCAACTCTTGGCCCTGTCTGATGTCAATGCAAGCAGATACCACTAATATGGTCATCTCTGTGAACACTGACTGGGTAGCCAATCAGAGGAAAGCTGATTTAAAACATTTTACTTTAAACAGATGGCAAACTGAGGGGCTAGAAAGTATAAGTGAAGCTACTCTAGTACATTAATCATCAGAGGGCCATAAATGTTACTGCCGTTTATGCTAAGCTATTGAGGATGTGTGTAAATTATGAAATGCTGGTGACAATCATTAGGGTTCATCCTGTGGGCATCATCATCATTTTCTGAACCAAAAGTCATTGCAATCCTTTTAACAGTAGAAAGATTCTGCTCTGTATTCACGAGCGATCACACAGGAAGCCTGCATTATACCAACTGCTTTCTTTTAAAAACAGACTAACTGGTCACTGTTAATGTGACAGTGACAGTTTCCTTTTCAAATACTACTTATTGTTTTTTGCTTTTGTTTTCAACTATCATTTCTTTCTTCCTCGCTTTCTCCCGTTCTCTCTGGATCTTCCTTCTCTCACCACAGGCATCTACCTCCCCAGTGCTTTAGCCTTTAATTTTCTACCATTTGTACCCAGGTGGAACAGTGCTGAGAGGGCTGAAATAAATATATATTTCTTTTAGTGGCAGTTTGTAGTTCTACCACAGCCAGTTGTTCTCCTGAGGCCGTTCCAGCTGTTACTTTCAGCTGTTGGGGTTTCATTGTACAGGGAGCTATTGTCTCATCTTTTAGCTGCTTGTACACAAAGATCTTTCTAAATCGATCTGGCAGTGTGTGTGTGTGTGTGTGTACACACGTTTCTGTATACACAGGGGTGTCATTGGTCTATATTTACCAACTTAAGAATGAGACAGCATTGTGTTGTCGACATACTTGGCAGTGAAGGACACCGAGTTCAGGGTCACCCTGATTGCTCAAGAGACATAGAGAGAGTGAGGTACAGTAGATGAAGACAGACAGACAGTCAAAGGCAATAAAGAGAGGTGAGACACTAAGACTGAAAAGCATCTTCAAGGAGTGAGACAGGGAGACAAAAGGAAGTGGAATATATTCGTCCTACAGATCTTTGGCAACAAGAGAAACTGTGAGTGGGATTTCCATTTCCTCAGCCATTAGCTAGATCTACCACAAATAGCAAGCAAGGTTTTTTTTGCTGTTCATCAGTTTCTGAGGAATTAGAGTACCTAATAACACTAAGCCTGGGTAAAATGCATGCACTGTACCTCTACAGTACATTTGCATAATGCAGCTAATTGCTAGTGTTTTTGCTTTGTCAAAAAGGTTTCCCTTCTCTTCTTGTTTCTCTTGAAAACGTTTGCTCGCTTCTTCTGCTAGCTGAACTTCTTAATTGTCTTGTCTTTTAATGGCCTTAGTGGATGCAGCTTTTTAATTACTCTCCTGGGAGACCACAAGTCAAGCTCCTGATGTATTTGTATAATTTCTTTCCCTTCGATGTTTAAAACTGTGAATCATTTACCTTGTTTTGTCTCAGGTTGATAGATTTTTATTATTATTATTATTAACATCAGACCTAGAAAATGAGCTCTCACATTACTCCAGAGACTTTAAAAAAAAATTGCACGGTGCATAAGAAATAGAACCACTTTGCTTTATCTGCTTTCCCTCCAGGGGCCTGGGGATCCAGGCTTCCCCATGGAGATTGATCAATTCCAATGTGCCAGAGGTTGACCTACTATCCTCTGTGCTCAAACAAACCTCTCCCCTTGGGCAGCAGTGAGACGCATAAAAACTAAAATAAAATAAAATAAAGTAAAGCAGCAAGGGAATCAGCTGACCTGCAAGCGTATTAGCCTGTTCCCCAAACCTCTTCCACAATGCAATTGAAGGAGATGAGAAGAGATAACACATTGCGCTTGTTTATATTGCTAACACAGGTGGCTGCTATTGGGAATGGGTGAATGAAGCTATCATTCAGGCACGACCTGATTCTGTTTGTTGGGTGCGCTCTGCACTCACCTCCCCAGAGCAAACACATGATTAATGATGGACAGGGTGTGTGCAACACTATGGCCAAGCTCAACTGATAAAATGTAAGAGGCTCAGTTGCTGAAAAAAAAGGGGGTGATTCACACCATTTCAACATGTCACAACACAGTAGGCTGGACAGTGAACAACACACAAAAAAATTGTAGGTTTTCACTTTTCTTTAGCTTTCTTTTCTATTTTACCAATTTATAGGTTAACCCAATAACTAAAGCTCCAATTTCCAGTTAGAGGCCCAGTAGAAACCCCAGTCGCTGGGGTAAAATGATTATTCCCTGGCCGGTTTGCAAGTGATTTCGGACGTTGCCAAATTGGGTGGAGCACCAAGAAAACCTCTTGCGGTTGATTTGGTTGCTAGCAGATCTCCATGGTCAACTGCAGTTTGCATAAAAGGTACTAACTTGTCTGCAAGATGTCAGGGCTTCGCAGTGTGGAGAGAAGAAAGAGAGGACCCAAACGTAGGATTTATGAAGGATAAGGACAGTGTTTATTACAAAGGCAGGATGAATGGGATATAACAGACTGAAACTGACTGATTGACTGAATGGCTGGCTGGCTGGCTGGCTGGCTAACTGAACTGGAAAAACACACATGCAGAATTGTCGGCAGCAATGACAAGACAATGAACTGGAGGAAAGTAAGGACTTAAATGCACAGGAGTGATAATGATGAGAGACAGGTGAGAACACAGCTGAACTGAATCTGACTAATCACACACAGGAAGTGGAACAGAACATAATGGACACAGACCGGGGCAAACATAAAACATAAAATGTGAAACTAAACAGCGACAAAATTCAAAAATGAAAACGCTGGGTCATCGACCCAGAAACCCTGACGCAAGAACTTGCAAACTAACCTCAGAGCTGTAGTGAAATTACAAAAAAGTGTGACAAAAAAACCCCAAGAAAATAGAGAACGTTCACCTTCAAAGTAAAAGTTGTGTCACAAAACATTTCAAAAGGCGAACAGTCTTCGTTTCCAGTTCGCATTACAATCTTAAAAGGTTAACAACCACTTAGTGAGTAGCTGGTGAATGTCTGCAGACAAGTCAGTGACTTCTCCAGCACAGTTTATCTCTTTGAAAGCAATGTCGCCTAGCAACAGTAAAAAACCTCCAGCAACCACTTGCCAGCTGGTTGGGGAATATATGTTTCTCCATAGCAACCACAGGTTGCTAGACAGTCGCCATTCAGTCTCTAGACCTGTACGACAAGAGCCTATAATAATCAGCAGCTTAATGGAAAAAAGTAGTTTCAGCAGTATTTCAAATGTTTTTGTAAAGCTACATATTAAAATGCTTAATCAGTTTTAATGTATTAAAAGGATTCTGAACAGTTTCTTTTCCTCTCTGAAGTGTATCTTTGACATATTGGATTGAAACCCCTTTATCGAAGTAGTATTGGGTGTTTGATAACCTCTTTTGATTGCTGTAGATTTAGAAATATAATTATAATTATTATCGCCTTGTTCGTTGTTTGTAGTCACTTCAATATAATATCATAAGAGATTTAAGCACTACGACAAATATTCTATATACAATTAAAACTTAGGGCTGATTATTTCCCATTATAAATCTATTGCTTTTGAAAAGCTTCACTGTAAACATATGCATAATCGTGCAAATAATCTGAACTCAATTTCAAACCCAGCTTCAGGTTGCTGATTACTAATACAGATACCCTCATGGCTAAGGCTACAGTGCCTTTAGTGCTCGACTGACTTCTATTGACAATCACATTGCCTCCTACACACCTCTGCATGCTCACTCGTAGCTTCCCCTCCCCTCCCAGGTGCCGGTTGGGGGGTTACCATGGAAACCAGGATGGTGATGCATCGAGAGCAGGAGGAGCAGTCGTCCCAGATGTCTCACAGCATGCAGCTGTCCTCCCAGATCAAGAAGAGGACCTTCACGTCAAGGTGCAAACAGACACACAGTGATAGCAGCATCACTGCATGCCATTTATAATGAATTAATTTGATAATATTTATCTTCATTTTAACAAAATTCGGGAAATGCCACAACCAAAGAGGAACTAATCCTAAAGGTATTATCTTTGACATCAGATCCAATTTATTCTTTTCTGCCAAAGGCTTTCTTTGTTGCCCAAAACCTAGAAAAATCTCAACAAGCTACACTAAGTGGCATGTTCCTTCATCTCGCTAATAAACACAGGAACCTCTTTATATCGTGTTATGTGTGGTATGTGTTCTCCGCTTTTCTCTGCAACTATTCTTTCGATTTACTTCAAACTTGGCAGGTGTATTGCTGGGGGCTCACAAAAATGCAGTGTTAAGCTTGAAGTCTGTCAGATCAGAACTTCTGATAATTTTGCTAGGAATCGCTTTCTGTTACACTTCTAAAAACAACTAGTTGCCTAAGGTGTTTAGGGAACATCGACACACCGTCCCCCAAGGAAAAAAACATCAAAAACAACGGCTCTCACCAAAACAGGTCTGTTTCTGGTGATTATTTGACTATTCAGTAACTGTTCCTTGTAGCATTGCTCTGTGCATAATTTCATGTGATTTATTTTCCATTTTTATTACTTAAATAGAAAATACAGGCTTAGTGAAGTCAAAACATTATAATCAAGAGTTGGTTTTGGTCTTTTCATGGGGTTTGCTAACAGCACAGAGGAGGAGTAATCCTTTACCCTTTCATTTAAAAACCACTACTTATCAATATAATGAACTAAACGCACTTAAACATGTGGCCTTTACATGGATTTACTGTCATCAGTGATCAATAAGTACTGCATACACATGAAATTCACTTCATTAGATGCATCTGTTCAACTGATTATTATTGCAAATATCATATGGAAGCAACTCGCTGCATTTAGGCCTGCAAACATGGTCAAGACCTGGTGAAAGTCAAACAAAAGATTATAATGTGGAAGAAAGATGATGTAAGTAACTCTGAATGTGGCGTGGTTGTTGGTGCCAGAAAGGCTGATCTGAGTATTGCATAGCGCTTTACTTAGTCCCTAAGGACCCCAAAGCGCTACACTACATACACTACATTCAGTCATTCACCCATCACACTGGTGATTTCAAGCTACATTGTAGCCACAGCTGCCCTGGGCCGCACTGACAGAGGCGAGGCTGCCAGACACTGGCGCCACCGGGCCCTCTGACCACCACCAGTAGGCAACGAGTGAAGTGTCTTGGACATAATGACCGGGACTGTCCGAGCCGGGGCTCGAACCGGCAGCCTTCCGATTACAAGACGAACTGCCAACTCTTGAGCCACGATCGTCCCATTTTAGATTTGAGAAACTGCTGATCTACTTGGGATGTTCCCACACAACCATCTCTACAGTTTGCAGAGAACGATTTAAAAAAGAGGAAATATTCAGGGTGGGGTGGGTTTCTGGGTGAAAATACCTTGCAGAGGTGTTTTTGTACACATTGTTTAAATACTAAACAATGTGTTAGTGTTTACCACAGTCATCTCTTTATAACCACAGTGTACATTTTTGGATGGCTGCTTAGAGCAGGATAAGATGTCACGTCACAAAGCCCAGACCATCTCAAACCGGTTTCTTGATCATGACAATGAGCTCACTGTGCTCAAATGGCCTCTGCAGTCACCAGATCTCAATCCAGTAGAGCAGCTTTGGTGTGACGCTATCATGTCAAGCCAAATCTCAGAGGAATGTTTCCAGTACCTTGTTCACTCTATGACACAAAGACCGAAAGCAGTTATGAAGGCCAGCACTAGCTACTTTACAGTACTTTTGTTTACTATACAGGATCTAAGTTAAACTCCTCTTAACTCTGGGACACCTCAGAGTCTAAAAAGTGGCTTAAAAGAAGCTCCGTAATCACTCTCACAGTAACAGCTCAAGGGAATACAAAAACAGAAAACTGATAAGCATAATATTTGTGTTGTCATATCATGAAGACTTCTGTTCAAACTCAAATTTTATAAGCAAAACTCCAGAAATAACTAGTTCTGTTTTACTTTGTGTAGTATTGTTTATTGCACGTTTATTTTTTAAATGAAAGAGACAATTTAAACAAAAATTACAATAGAAAATCCACTGCACTGTAATAGGAAAGTGCAGCTTGAGGCTTTAGAATTGATGAAGCAAACTGATTAATATTTGAAAAAGGTGGAACTGTCTCGCACCATAACCAGCTTTCTGTATAGTATTAAAAAGAAATAAGCAGGATATAGGATTAACAGATTGAGCAACTTGTTAAGATGAGGACTCCTTGCAGCTTTACTAATAGCAGAGGACATCCGTATGCATCTTTGTTATAAAACAAATGTATCCTTTATGTAAATTTCCTTTTTAGTACTGATTCACTACATGGTTCAATGACACATTCAATCAAAAACTACATCAACACATGCACACAAGCAAACAGTTTTATTTGCTGTCTTTTGACATTGTACTACAGCCGGTTTTAGAGGCTAAAGTTAAACATAAACTCTTGATCATAAGATAAGCAGACAACAGCGGGGTGAGCTAACGGATAAATTAAGACACCTGTGTGTACAGATGCATCGGTTCAGCTGCTTTGTGGTTAGCATGAAAATTACCTGAAGCAGGAAATGAATAGCATTCAGTTAACCTACGACACAAACATCCAAAAAACAATCTCAAGGTCAAAGGCTGACTTTCAGTTTAACCCATGAACACCTAGTCCATCATATTTGATAAATATAGTTTTGTTTTTGAGACGTCTACAACTATGTGATTTTTTTCTCCTGAAAAACCTAAAAAAAACATTTTAAAGCAATTTCAAGACGTAGCAAATATAATACAAATGAAAGCCATATATGGAAATGAACATTTTATAAATAAAACTGTCAGGTGGTTTATTAAACTCTAAAGTTTCAAAAAATGCAAATTAAAATGTTAAAGTTTTAACCGACTATAAACATGTCATGTGTAATGATTAGATTGCAAGTCTGGTCCATTGTTGTTTGCCTCATTTTAATTTTCTCAAAAGGTTTTTTTTATAACTTTTTTTGTTTCTTTTCATTTGGCTGCCCACACTCACATGCAGCAGGCCTATCCATTTACACTATGGCAGAACACAAATGAAAGCAGGCACACAGGTACAAGTCAACATATACTCATACTCTCAAGCCAAATTTGCCTTCATTTTCATGCACCCCTCTTGCTGTAGTGAGTTATTAAATTAGGCTAACCTGTGGGTCTACAATCTCCATTGCAGAACAAAGGGAACTGGCCAATAGTTCTCCTCGGGGAAGATGAAAATAAGCAATTATTCCATCTAGCTTAGTTCAGCTGAACTTAGAGGTCATGTCTCCTTTTGTTTAAAAGAAGAAGCATGAGAGGGAGCAGGTGCATTGGTGAAATTTATACTTAGAACATGCTCGTGGGAGCACACTCAAATTTATCTTCATGTTAGATTGAGCAAAGTGGCCTCTGGGTAGGTTTAGCCAACACCAGAGAAGGGAACAGTTTTCTCTACAGTGGTTTCATTTTTTGTATTTGTAGAATAGCACAAAACAGTCTTTGTACAGTATGTTGACATGCATGAAACAGCGATAACAGAACGTCCAGTTCCATCAGGTTTCCCTCTTTTTTATTTCCTCCTTCCAGTTACACCAAGTTAATATTTTGAGGAAGCCCACTGTTTGTAAACACAAACGAACAACCACTCTCTTTCAACCAACAGCAGTGGCATGACATTTTTGGCCTGCACGGATTACTGCATGCATTTGGAAGTTCCTGTTTATATGTGCCCTCGTGTATACACATAAATAATATTTATATTTACACACACACACATATATATGTACTACCCAGCCACACACAACATTATTCAGTGGCACACACATTCAACGGGAACCCGAACAATAGAAAAAAAATACAATTATAGGAAAGCAAAAGCAGAAGTTGTTCTCTCAGCACCGTGAAATGGGGAAATTTCCCAGATTACAAACAAAAGAAAAAGAGAAGTCACGTCAATTTGCATTGCCATTTCTAAGATGACTTGTTGAAAGCAATGCCTGAGGCTAGATGTTAACAGCAACGGTCGGGGTTTGTGTGACGCAGGTGGATAATAATACAGTTCTGGCATCACATTTGAGATTTTTATTTATTACAGTGAGACTCTGTGGTGAAGTAACGTACGGTACTTCACAGGAAGAATAAGAGCAGCAGCTTTTTAATTAACAGGAATCCAAAAAAGCTAATCCATATTCCTAAAAACAAAAAGAAAAGGTTTTTTCATTACATAAGAAAAACAAGGGAAGCCTCCGCACTTATAAAATAGCCTCTCACTGAGGTTGCAATTATTCTAAAAGAGTAAGCCTCATCTTCAGATAAGGAAAAAACTCAAATTTGTGCTTCTCGTGTTACAAATGTGCTATTCAGTTTACAACTGCAACAACAACAAAAGCCTCTTTCCTTCCATGGTGGTGCACATACTGTGGATAACGTCGACTCAGTTTTATGTTGGAAATTCAGACAGATAGAGTTTGTGGTGCAGTGTAGGCTCAGAAATGTACATATCTGCATAATTGGGCAAAAGTCTTTTCTTTACTAGAAAAACGGGAAGTAGGTGCAGCGGTTTACTAAAACATGCAAAACATATAAGGCAAAAACAAAGTTTTTACAGTGATGTGCGGGAAAATCACTATTTGTTATGAACACCTTCTTTCCTCAACACAGCCTGAACTCTTGCCATGCTTTCTTGTAACTTCTTTCTCCAAGTCTGTAGGTGTAGTTCTCCATGGATCTTGGTGGATGTTTCAATGCTACATTTTGGATTTTGACTAACTTTTGTTCCATTCTCTTGCAAGATGATCCCACCCTGTTTCAATAATGTTGAGGTTCAGGAAGGCCAATTCCTCAGGTCCTGTTTTGATTGGGGTTTTTATTTTTCTTATTTTTTAAGGACACTGCCTTCAGATGCTGGTCATCTACCGTAGATAGGTTTTTCAGGCCTACCGCTTTTTCTTTTGTCCTCCACATATTCAGGTTCCTCAATTTTTACAGACATACTGCACAGGCTGCTGAGATCTGTTAAGTCATCAGCTAACAGACAAAAATACTATTTTATATGTAAAATTAGGTTATCTTTGGGATAACCTATGGTAATGTAATGGTTAGGCTAGGTAATGATGATCAGTTTTGCCTATAGACACAATTTGAAATAAAATTAGCTACGTTGTCTGATATATAGAGACAGCTAAAAGGAGTGAAACAAAAATGAGTGAAAAGCATCCAGTGTCTAAAGAAGGCTTTTGAAAAAACGTAAGGAAGACTAAGGACTTATTGTAAAAGACCGTGTTAGAAAAAATATATATAAATAATTCTTGGAAGCAAAATATAAACAAATTGGGGGGGCTTCGTGGAGTAGTATATGATGAAGCGATAACTAGGCGGTAACTAGGAGAATTGTTGGCAGTGCATCAATATTTACACTCTCCTGTATGTGACCAGTGACTGCAGTTTATGTTTAGTTCATCTGGTATATTCCACCTCACTAAATGTAGCTCAAACAGCCAAACCACCACCTGAATCAAACATACTGTAGAGCCTGAAAGTTTTACTGTTCACTATAGTGGAGTGAAAAACTTTCAAATGGCTGTGACCGTGTCATAAACAATCCAATAAACTCGCCAATACATTTGCATGAGCTTAACGTCACCAACCGCAGTTCCTCTTGATGACATAAAGACAATAACAACATGTGTTTGTACACCAGTGAGGAAAAGGGGAACACTGACAGAGCAGAAGCAGCAGCTGATTGCAGTTATGACATTTCTCACAATCGAGGAGAAAAGAGGTCATATGCTGCTCTGCTCGAATGGCTATATTAGGGTTTTCAAACCCCAAATGGGATGAAGCTAGTTGAATAATCGCATAAAGCACAAGGCCACAATTCTGCAAACACTGCACATTTTACTGCCCACAGACAAGAACCCAAAGACACGACTGTTTCAGCCCTACCACTGTGTTTAATATCCCGTTTTTAGCTTGGATCCCATCGCCACAGGATCATAGCTAAAATTAAAAGATGTTTTAACAAAGCAGTATTTTGTATTCCCCATTTAAAATAGTAGCGAATCCAATTTAGCAGCTTGCGCAGTAATACTACTGACAACACAGGAGTAGTATAAACTGAATAGTGACAAACATGCTACACCATCCTATGAACCACGCTTTGGGTTTACCCCAGAGCTGCAGTGACAGAGGGTATATTAGTGTGACAAACATTACAGAGGATGTGTTTCAAAGAAGTTCTGCCTGTGATGGATTTATTTTCTTTGCAGTTTCCTTTGTCTTGTTTGATTTTTGGTTTGCCATTGTTTACCTCGCTACATCTTCACAACAGGAACCAGAAAAGATGCATAAAAGTTGTTTTCTTAACTGAGATAAGAGTTGCCTGCTTTAAAGTGAATCCCTGGAGCGCCTGAATAAATGAACCCTCATATACTTTGTATTTGCCTACATTAACCGAAGCACTCTCTGATGCACGGCCTCCTGTGCTTCTCAGATAGAGGATATTAGAGGCAGTGCTGCTTTCTAGTGGCAGAGGAGAATAATGGCCTGATGAACAACAGATTGGATATTGTGTCATAATCCGTGACAAAGTTAATAGGCGTGCTAATATCCTTCTATCAGCAGAATAGATAACTGTGAAGGATGACAAGGGAAGATATCTATTTTGTAATCTGTCACCTTTGTGTGTCGTTTGATGATTTGCAAGATGCATGTTAATCATGCTTTGTTTTATTTTATTTTATTTTTTTGTTCTCCACAACACTTTGGATGTCACAGCGATGACGAGGCCTCCTATTCAGGTGTCTTTCCTATCATACCCGGTGATGTCATGTCAGTCAAAGAGGTCCTCAACATGGACAACTTCCCTCGGCACAGGACATGGTGAGGCACAAAACAGCTCACAGATCATCTTCATACAGATGTAATTTGTTGAAAAATACTTTTCCATTTAAATTATGTTTTAATTAAAATGAAACGTGTTAATTCTAGTGTCCTAAATATTCAATACTTCCATAAGCCGAGTCAAGCTCAGTGAAATGTGTCCTGGGAATTTCAATGGATATCTATCAACAAATGCATATCACGTTGCAGGACGATGCAGTCAAATTATCCTCTTTAAAAAAAACAATAACATCCTTGAGGTCCAAAAATGTGACTCAAAAGCATAGAAAGTGAGAGCAACCACATGATCCTTTAAATAGTCCTAGTAGCAGAGGCTCATAAAAACCAGAAGCCTGCATCTGCAAGTCTTGATGCGGGGATTTCTAACGCTTGATGAGTCTTCAGTGCATGAAAAAAAGGGCAGCAACCATGGACGAGTCTCTTCACACTGTCAACAAGGCTCCACTTTTTTTTTTCCTGAGGACTTCCTTCCTGGATGATCTGTTTATGTCATAAAACCCTCGCCTCTCTGTCACTATCCATGCTCTCTCTCCACTTTATTTGACAAAGAAGAGTGGGTCAACTTCCACTGACGCTTTGCCCTGCGAGCTAATACAGCACAAGAGCTTTTCTGTCAATAGAGAATCTCAATAAACAACGGAAATCAGGGTTTTTTCCCCTCGTTCTCGTCCGTCTATAAAAGGCCAGCTGGGTCCCTTCATTTGCTGGCTGATGTCATGGACCAAATAAGCAATAACTATTCAACTGCAGTCATGCAGAAGAAGGATATTAGATATGTTTGTATTTTTGTGGTTATAGATAGAAGCAGGGGAGTCTCACATCCTGTGGAAGGATGTAGAGCACAGCGCACTGTTTTATTTGTTAGTCAATAAAACTCTTTTGTTTTTGTTATTTAACTATAATAAATATTTGTTTCCCCATTTATTTAATGTTCATGAAACCCTTCATCACACAAATGCATGAAACTGTAACCAGGATCAAGACTGATGGGACACCACTGATAAACATCAACTACCGCCACACTCAAATGACAGCTAATCTAAGATAGGAGTCAGCCGATACTGATGATTGTCTGATAAACTCAAGCTATCGAACATCTTCATTTTTGACTCTGGTTTGTTTACAGCGAGTGGGGCAGTGGTTAGCCTTATAGCAAGAAAGCCCTTGGCTTGAATGTGATGGCCTGTGTAGTTTGCATGTTCTGCTGTGCCTGCACGAGTCCTCACTGGGGACTCTTGACTTCCTCTCACAGTCCAAACACATGGGTGCTGAGTTAAACAGTGATTTTTTTTTTCTTTTTTGTGTCCCGTTTGGAACTTTAGCCATCAGAATTGTTGTCTTAAGGCCAAGAAAGATGCCAAGCGGATTTATTTTACCAAGTGGATCATCATGGCCTTTACATATTGGTCCATTTGATTGACCTTTATTATAATTATGAATTTATTTTATTTTGGATTGCTACAAACGAGACAGACATGACTGGGGGATAGGACAGGGAGAAAGAATGAAAGAAAGAGAGGGAGAGAAAGAAAACCAGAGGGGAGAAGAGACAGTGAGAAAAGGGGGGAAGAAAGAAAGTTACCCAGTTACTCACTCACTCACCTCTTAACTACCTATGTAGTTAACATCTACAGACTACTGCAGATTAAACCTACTAGTTTATTTTAATTTAAAAGATATTGAATTTTTTTTAAATCACTTTATGACTCTGAGTATAAGGACTTTGCAAACAGTCTGTGAAAGTAAAGAAACATAAATAAATAAAAAAGGTCTTTTTTTTCCACTTATAGAACATATACCACCTACACAGTGCTCTCGTGTCTGGTGCAGTCACGTCCATTGATAACAGCCTATCTTTGCAGCATCTTTGCAGCAGATGGTTTGGTTTTCAAGCAAGTGAAGAGTGAAGGCAGTCTGCCAAAAGGAGCATGAGATTTTAAAGAAAAAAAGCCTCCATGTGTTCAAGAGGGAATTACAAAACTGGTTTGTGGGTCGATTTGAAAGACATGTTGGTTAATTGTGTTGGACTTCATATACGAAGCAAAAGAATAAATATTCTGGTACTCAAGCTGGACTTTTTTTTTTTTTTTGCCAGAACACATGGTCTTTAACTTAGTAAGTGAATCAGAATATAAGAGGATTTTGCTGATGACATGTATGAACTCTTTTTCTTTCTAAGTGTCTTATGATCATGTTGCCAGGACAGGATTACTGCTCGGCTGTCATATCTAAAAATAATCCCAGAATAGAGAGGTTTAGGTCACAGAGAACACACGCTGAGGGATTGTTGCCTCTAGTGAGTTGATTTGCTTTACCAAAATCCCTCTTCTGCTCTAGGGGCACCTTGTCCTGTCTGGGTCACGTAGTGTCTGTGTTGCAAGTCAATAGCACTTTCAAATTTAAAGGCTTAGCAGCAGCCAGTTTCCTGTTCTCCAGTCTATCCACAACCTGATTACACTCTTGTGTCAAAAAGGATTTGACATTGCTAGTGTAGACTTCATCATAAGTGCTAAAAATAAAAGATATTTCCTTCTTCAGGCCATGAAAGGAAGCTCTGGCTGGCAAGTGGCCAAAAAAAGTAAATAGACAGATGAACAGAGGTCACAACCAGTGTTAAAGTAGCAGATTAGAAATAGTAGAAGACAGTTGCCAAGTAGCAAGAGTGAAAAGAGGGGAAGTCATCGAGGGTGAAATCACACCCTCTTGAAAGACAAAACACAACTGAAAGTAATGAGCCTCAGCTGCAATGATGTAGTCCTGCCAACTTAGCATCTCATTATGTCCCCTCTTCCATATCACCACGACAACCCTCCTATCTCATCAACCAGTGACTATCCATCCACAAACATGCTCAGCTAATGCCGCAGTTTTGTGTCACCTTCAGATTTTAAGATCCAAACCCTACCGCGCAAATTTGCAAGGTCGACTCCCTCTGAAGTGCATCTTCAAACTTCCTTTCTCCTCAGATGTGCTCAGATGAACACAGTGTAGACGGATAGTTTAGGATGGAGGCTGGAAAAAGCTGAAGATGACTGACCTCTACGGGCCAAAAACGAAACGATGGAAGGATGAAGCTGAAAGCTCTTGAGAACTGGCACACTATTTCCAGACCTCTGCTTGAGCGTTTGCAAGATGGGGGGAGCCTAACATTCGATTTGATTTGTGCGGAAACGAATGTGCTAGATCATTCTGTGCTGGCAACTACATGTTCCTATCAGATTCACGTAATGGTCTCTCCAGTATCTTCCCCACATAGTCTGAGGTAAGAAATAAATTATGCAGCTGACTCATGCATGCCCGGTTTGTCTTGGCAAGAAGGTTTTTCCTTTTCTTTGCAGAGACAGGAAAGGTTTTGGAGAAATAATAAACCCATAAACCTCTTCATGCCCACTGACTCGATGTGATCCAGTGATTCATTCCACTCAAGGCTTAAATCTGAACCCAGAGAGATTAAAAGCACCAACACACTTTGCTAAACAAGCCGGTGGCAACAAATACTAAAAACTGTGTTTTTAGGCACATGGGATTGTTAGTGTGTGTTCGCACATATTTATTTGCCCGTTTAATCAAGAAGTTTGCGCATTTAACGGAAAGATCTCGGCCATTTACCGAGCGATTCATGCTCTAGCAAAAAAACTCAGAACTGCTCGTGTGAATATTTAAGATTCTTTCTCTCTGCTGTGGCAAATAATTAAGCCCTGGGGTCTGCCAGTCAAAAAATACTTCAAGATGCACATGCACTCTACCATGATGAGAGAGGAGTACTCATAATAACTATAATTACATGATAGCGTGTTTAAGTATGTATATATCTATTCAAATGGATTAACTGGATGTACAGAGGAGATGTATACATATTCATTCCGTCAATATGTCGTGCAAACGTGCATGGGCTACCAGTAAGGCTTCATTAATTTTTTAAGAGGTGCCTGGTTTGTTTAACAGCTTACAAGGAGATCAGAGCACAGGTTCAAGAGCTGAGAGCTGGTAGGGATTAATTTTGTAACTTCACAAACACTTAGATTAACACAAAAGAAGAGACTAATCAAAAACAAGCCTTGAACCTCTTCCTCTAGTAACGCAAGTTTTCCTACTTAGTGTGTCACCTTTTTGTCCTGAAAAAAACAAAAACAAACAAACATTAAATTTGCTTCCTCTGACTGAATATACTATCACAGCTGCCTTGCATCTCCATGACAACCAGCCTGATGAAAGGCAAGTCAAGGATGTGACACGGCCGACGACACGGTGTCGCTTTGAACTGTCCACACCTGAAGGATTCCTGAAGAGGTAGAAGCGTTGCATCGTTTTTACAGTGATGTGAATCAGCAGTGGCAGCCGGGCTTGATGTACAACTCAGAAATACCAACGCCTCAAAGCCTTTGAACGTGTGCGAGAACCGTGCTTATATGAAATGACAGAAAGCTACAAATTGAGCAGCGAGCTAATGACCTCATCAAGGAGCGTTTGAGAAGACAATCTGACGAATATCATAAAACTAGCATTTGACTGTAAATGAAGTGGGACACACTGAAATTGTATCATGCCCCTCTTAAAGTGAAAAAGAAACACTATTTGGATTCTCTCAAAAGGTAAAGCCATCTATTGCGAAACATGTTTAAAATTTTGCCTGCAATTCACATTTCTGCTGTTACCTCTGATGAATGCTAGGTGTTTTTTAACATGCTACTCACACCAACAGCACAAACACCTTTGGGAGGTCCAGTTCAGTGAATCTAATTAATGTAGGTGAAGCTTGGCAGACAGGCAACAGCTACATCTCCCAGTGTCAGCATAACTATCGGTCACAGTGCACAAGCCTCAACAGCATCCAAAAGAGAGCTGTAAAAAAAAGTATGTAGCTAACAACTTTGGAGCTTTAATGAGAGAAAATTGTTTTTGGAAATTCACATTTTTAAGCAGAATAATCTAAATCATCCTTGGTAAGGACAACCCAGACAGAAAACTCTGTCCACTGCAGTCGAAGTTTGCCATGGGATTAATTACCCCAGCCTAGAGAGAGAAACACCTACAGAAACTACAGTAATATTAGACCTAAATCTGTTGATCTATTGGATGGCTCGAGTTAGTGAGACAACCAAAATGGCAATCTAGCACTTCCTAGTGCAGGGGTGGGCCATTAATTTCCCCAAGAGGCCACACAAGCGACTTGGACTGTTGTGGACTACATCAAGAGGCCACATTAGCATAACTGGTACTCCAAACCAGTCCCAGTGACCCTTTGAGAAAGTTAATTGCTCACTACTGCCCTACCGAATGCCCAAATAAGGACACAAGTAGAGTTAATGTAGGCAATAAAGTAGAAAAAAAAAACAAAAAAACATCTGGGACCTGGCATGGCATATATAACACACCAAAGGCTGCAGAGGTTACAAAGAAGCTACTGCAGGATGGAGCAATGTAGTAGTAGTGTTGTTTCTATTCAACAACATTCACAATACTATACTCGGGACAAATCATCCAACATTATGAAACAATACATAAATAACCACAAAACAAATTTAAATTACTTCATGCTTTACACCAACAGGGAAATCCTAAAAGAAACCATGGCAGCTGATGAAGAGTATGAGAGAGAGCAGTGGACAATGTTTGGGAATGAGGCGGAGAGGGTGGAAATCGATGTGATCAGGAACCAGCAGTTGTTACGCACTCGTGTTAACAAGATAGCTCTTCGCAAACAGGTACAGTCAAGCATTTGTCTTAAGAATCCCATTATTTTATTCATCAAAAGACTACAAAACTGTTTAGATATTAGCATTTCTGAAAAAAAAGTGCCACAGTTTGACCACCTTAAATAAATACAGCTTTTCTGATTGGTAGATAACAACCAGAATATTTTTCAGAAAGGTTCCCGCTTGATTACTGTTGCTAATTGTCCATCCTTCCTTGGTCCTCCCACTTGTTTTAATGACAGCCAAAGCACAGAGACTTGCTATATTTAAAAAAATACAGTGTGTTTATCTACAATAAATATTTATATACATCCATGTTTTCCTTCCATGGATAAATTCACCACTCTGTCTGTACCTCAGGCAGAAATGAAGGCATCTGCCCACATGAGGTACCTGGAGCAACTGAGTCAGAAGGCCCCAGACTTTCCAATCCCTCTGAGGGCTCACACCGTCTGGCAAGGCATGACTGTGAAACTCTCCTGCACTGTCCAGGGCTGTCCAACCCCAAAGGTGACATGGTGAGTACCCTCATCTCTTTCTACTACTGCATTCTTTATGCTAAAAAATGTGCAGTGTCCCCACAAAAATCACAGGGCCATGGGCAAAGTTGCATCCTGTGATGTTAACCTATGACGTCACTTGTCTAGTTTTGTAGATATGCTGTAGAAATGTCTACACTCTCTTGAATATAATACAACCAGATGTGCCTTGCCTTGTGGAGCTGTAAGGGCCAAAAACTACAACTGAAAAATCCAGGAGCTCTTCCTACAAAATCATGACCAACTTAAGCAAAATAAATACCAATATAAAAATAACAAACCACAAAACCTGTTCTAAGCATTTTACTTGAGAAACTACTTTTTTTATACTGTCAACATTATAAATGAACAGTAAGTCGATGTTTAATTGCCATAAAACTGCATTTGTTCTAATGGCCAGCAAGATGCGACTACTTGGGTTTAAATGAAGAAGAAGCCAGATTGTTTAAAAGTCTAAGGAAAACAGCCCTTTAGCTTTCTTGATGTGTGAACTCGACATTTTCATTCACTGATTTCAAATTTCACTGAAAGCAACATGATGCTTATTTAATAAATTACGGTTCCCATTACAGTCATTGAGGAGGAAAAAGCAGGGTATGCTTTACGGTGGGTCGACCCTGTAATTGACTACTCTGTGAGCATGCAGTATCCTTCAACTTGGAAAATCGACCCTTTTTATATACAGACACACATCACATACATAGCTGGTCACTGTCTATAACACAAGGTGCAATATCCTGGGGAAATGGGTTCCTGTCCTCTGGTCTAGCCATACATTTGGATATCTGCATTTGTTCCAGCTGATAAATGAACATTTTAAAAGTAAAGAAGAGACGGGAGAAACGTTCGTCAGCATAGCTGGTTCACCATTGAACACTCTGGAACTTCCAGCACAGCAGCTAGCGGACGTAAAGAGGAATCCACAATTTGTTATCGTAAAATGTGTATATTTTGAACTGCACTGTCATGTTATCTCATAAATAACTATATATAATAAATATAAGGAATAAGGAAATCTGTTTATGTTTTAGGTGTTTATGTGTCACGTGTGTTTATGTTATTCACAGCAAATTTTCATGCTGTGAACCATAGTCTAAGGAGCTTGTAAAGAAAAGCGTCTGGACTTCGTTAAGTTGCTTGAAGACGTTTCACCTCTTATCCGAGAAGCTTCTTCAGTTCTAAGGTCAAATGGTGGAGAGTCCCAGATTTAAACCCAGTGGGAGTTTCCCCCCCAAAGAGGGACAAAAGGACCCCCTGATGTTCCTCTACCTAATCACATGAGCCAAGGTGTGAAAACAGGTGTGGGTCACAATCAGCCAGGGTTTCAGTGAGCTCATTGTGAAACCTGACCCCACCCTATCATGTGATTTCCTGAGGTCAGATGGCCCAGGATGTGAGTGGGCGTTAAGGCGTCTGGGGAGGGAACTCAAAACTGGATTATAGATGGCAGACAGTTGGTGTCGTAAACCACCGCCTCTGTTCAAAGATGGTCGATCACAGTGGACATAAATGGCTTCATTCACTCCTCTTTCAAACCATCTGTCCTCTCTGTCCAAAATGTGAACATTGGCAGTGACCTTTGTCCTTTAGATGCAGATGGACTGCTGAGTCTTGTCCCGTGGAAATGGCTCTTCTATGTTGTGCCATGCGCTTGTGAAGTGGCTGTTTGGTCTCTCCAATGTAGAGGTCTGGGCATTCCTGGCTGCACTGTGCAGCATACACCATGTTGTTAAGTTTGTGTTTAGGAGTTTTTTCTTTCGGGTGAACCAGTTTTTGTCTGAGTGTGTTGCTGGGTCTGAAGTACACTGGGTTTAAATCTGGGACTCTCCACCATTTGACCCTAGAATTGAAGAAGCTTCTCGGATGAGAGATGAAACGTCTTCAAGCAACTTAAAGAAGTCCAGACGCTTTTCTTTCCAAGCTCCTTAGACTACGATGACCTGGATGACTGAGAACCTTCAGAGACACATGCTGTGAATCCTTTTTATACATTTATTTTTTTTTATTTAGGTAATAGTAGTTTTCTCAATGAAAAATTGATGAAGAAACAATTGGATTGCCTGAGATCTAGCTCTGCAGGAAAGCAGGAAAAAGACTGTCATCATAGCAGACTTTGGAATCTACTAAAAAAAAAAAATTAAGTGACAGTTTGTCTTTTTTTGAGCACTTAAAAATAAAAATAAAAATCATAAAAATTGATAAAAATGAAAGTTTAATGGCACAGCTGACCTAACATCACTTACTGGAAGGGGAATTTTATTCTGGTATGATAAACCATTTGTATTTTGGGGTTTGATTGAATCATAGGTATGTAAAAAGGAAAACATGAGACTGAGAATACTGTATATTGTAGACCAGGCACCTGTTACAGCCCACCCATGGCTGTTTTCCTCCATGCCATTCCCCCAGTGACTGCTTCTTTAACTGTCCAAACATGAGCTCCAAAAGTTTCTATTCAATCTGACATGGGGTCATCTGCATAATTGTGTCCCTTTAATTTCATTTCTCGCTCGAATAGAGTGAGTTAGAGCACAATAAACTGTTTGCAGAGTTGTACCTTTTGGGGAGAAACTGCGTGTTATATAATCAGAGCTGAAATAATCAGTCTATCAACACACACAAAAACAACCAGGTTTAGAAAATTACTTCTTAAGTCATTTATCAAGCTAGCAAGCATTCTGGTTTTAGTCTCTTGAGTTTGATGATTTGTTGCTTTCTATATTTTATATCCATGCTAACTGAATATCCTTGGATATTGGGAAGTCAGAGCAAAAACAGAAAGATGAATCTTCTATGAATAAAACAGTCCTTAGTGGCAGCACTACATTGTATTATTATTTAATATATAATTGATCCAAAATAAACAAAAAGGTTACATTAAAAGTCCAAAACTTACTTGCAAAAAAACCAAAAAGACCAAGAGTCATGACATTGCTGTCCAGAACCCTGAGCTGAATATTGCACGCAGTATTAATATGAAATAATCTGTGTTAATTCAGGCAATGTGCCAAACTGTCGACCTTGATACCTGAGCTGCTGTGAGACTAGCTGATGAAACGACTGCGTATGCTTAGTATTCATGAGCTATGAGATACACACAACCTGTGGCTCATGAGTTTCACTACCCCATATGGGACCCATCAAGCCCAATGAGCTGCCCTCAACAATGCCCAGCACAAGACAGAATAACAGATCAAAGACCCCCTGTAGTTATCAGACATTCAGCCAAACCAACAATTGATTATGAAAGCTGTGCATGAATAATTAGTAGGCAGGAGCATAAACCACCCAAGTACAGCCTGATGTTCATTTACTCTGATATTCAAAAAACAGAAATTATGTTCTTTTTTGGCAGGTACAAGGATGGTGAGCCGCTGATCATATCTGACCGACCGTGGAATTACAATCTTCAACAAAAATTTGGTCTCAACACACTGGAGATCAGAAGGTGGGTCACTAGCTCAAATCTCTAATTAAGTCTGGAAAACTGGAATGAATGTGATGGAAGTGTGCAAGATAGGGCACGCAGCAGATTACTTGACCTTGCCACTGACAAATTAGGAATGGAATAAGAAACTGAAGCTACTTGTAGGTAAGATAAGGAAATTAAATGGTGGCGTTATGAGATAAAACGTGCCTGTTCAATTAAGAAATAAATGTGCGTGCTGTGTTGCAGGTTTTTTCTATTACCCAAATCCAGCACAAGAAAAGAGGTCACAGCTTTTTCAACATCTCTTGTGGCTTGAAATTCACCCACTTTCAGCTCTCACTCACAAACAGATGACATTCTATATCTTCTACAAAGGTGCTCTCCTGATGATGCTGGCGAGTACAAAGTGGTAGCCAAGAGTCTCCTGGGTGAAGCTGTGACCTTTGGAACGCTCGTGGTGAACTGTGAGTGGTTTCTTATTTCATCTCAAGTCAGCTTTGCTCAAAAACCAGTAGCAAAGATGGATTACAGTACAACTGCCCCCAAAAGACTGAAGAGTCTAGTTTCAGTCAAGCTGGCAATGAGACACTGACACAGTAAATTATTTGACTTAGTTTGAACATTTTTCAAACTTGGTTTACACAACTTTTACCTCTTTTGTTGTTAGTTTATCTTTTCCCATTTTCAAATAAAACCTGAGTTCTGGCTTCCTGAGTGCAATTCCTTCGAGATCATACATCGGAAGCATGAAAAAATGAACTTTAGATCTCACACTTCTAACATTTTCAAACTTCCTTATTTTCCCCATAAACATACTTTTCATACACTCAGTGGAAAAGTTTAACCCTCTCTGCTTTAATTATTCAACACAGATTCAACAAGATGCCAGAAATGGTCCATATTGACCTGATGGCATATTGAATTGTTGCAGATTTGTCAGCTGCAAATCAACGATGCAAATCTCTCTTTCCACCACATCCCAATCTCTACCGGATTGAGATTTAGTGACTGTGGAGTCCAACAATTATGTTCAAGAAACTAGTTTGAGATGATCCGAGTTTTGCGACATTATGTGTTAATCTGCTGAAAGCAGTCATCAGATGATGGATACATGTGGTCATGTTGAGTTGGACACAATGCTCAGGTAGGCTGTGGTGTTTAAACAACGCTCAGCTACAACTAAAGGGTCTAAAGTGTGCCAATAAAATATCCCCCACAGCATCACACCTCTATCCCCAGCTAGAAACACTGATGTAAGGCAGGATGGATTCATGCCTTCACCTTTTATGCCAAATTCTGTCCCTAACATCTGAATGTTGTCTACACATAACAGACAAGTTACCAAAGAACCGATTTTAAATTAAAATTTTAAGCTAGTTCCTCGAGTTAGATAGAGTATTTTGGCACCCACAATTCAGAAAGAGGTATTAGCTGAAAACGTCTCACCGTGGTATGCAGGATACCATTAAAAACATTGGGGAAACTGGAGAAGTGTGGTCAAAGCAAAAGAAGAACACCACCTAAAACATCTTAAAAAATATTTACTGCAAAAAACAAAAAAACAAAAACAAAACCATAACCTGAAAGAAATATCCTTATAAAGGATTAATTATGAAACCACGATGCACGAGTCAAGACCACTGACATCAGCCATGCAAGGAAATCCTAGCACTTTAAGAACATCTTAAGTAAATTTATCATAAGCAATATAAAGTAAATTTACTCACCATCATCTGCAGTCAGTGTTGGAGGGCATTCTTCAATCATTTTTGCTCTTATGGGCAAGTTCACAAAATCAGCAGGTTAGGATATCTGGCTTTTTAGCACCTGTGCACAAATATGATGCGGTTTCTGCCTTGAAGATGGTGTTATATCCCGGCCTGTTGGTGTCCGTGAACCATCGTTTGCACAAACAGCCTGTAGAAACAAGTGTCTCAACTGCAGCCTGTCCAACTGTCAGCCATGCACCTGTTACTTTGACAAGTAGAATAAAAGTAGTAAGTGAAACTGATTTTTTTAAATAATTTTTTACCTTGTTTAACTTTAACTTTATTTTCAGATTAAAGAAGCTCCGCCCCTGACATCCCAGGTGGTTTGGCTAGCCACTGAGAAACTAGAGAAGACGATATTGTGTTTAACTAAAATAAAGTTCAAACGTTAAATTTAACCAGCACCTCAAGCTTCCATGAATATTTACTTAAACCTCCTTTTACATTGCACCATGAATGTAGCGCTGGGTTTTTCCTTACAGGCATGTTTTTCTTCATTAGTCCATTTACAGCTAACGTAAATGCATATTTTGAAATCCTGCTATGACAAATAAAGCATTTCATTTATTTTTTTTGCTTTATGTTGTTGCACAGATGATCATTAAGGTGCCCAGGGTGCAGATGCTATGCTGGCTAAATTTGACCAAATGTTTGTATCTCCATCCTCCTAATGCCTCGGGTCTCCACGGTGCAGTTTTCTGTCCTCATTATCTGAGTTTCTATGTAAATTTGGTGTTTGTAAGAGAACCGGCATCAACGGAAATGATCAGAAAAACAGGTCCCGTTGCAGTGCTCATGCATAATAAATTAAAATGAGACAGTGGGTGTAGCAGTGACTAATAACATCTACAGTGAGCTATACTGCCTCGCAGCAGTGTTACAGAAACTATTTATTTTTTTATATATTTTTTTATTACCTTGACCTACCTGCCCTTTTATGAAAAGGCTTCACTTTCTGAATGCTCGAGCTCACTTTAATGAGACACTTCAAGGCTTCTTCTACATTTCACAGGTATTCTTCAGGCTTTAACACAGCCTTAGGTTAAAGGGAATATTAGATGTGACTTGCATAAATGTGGCATTGCCAGGTTTGATTTGCCTTCTGCTTTATCTTTTCTTTCTTTCTTTCTTTTTTTAAACATGTTTCTTCTTCAGTCTCACAGTATCATTCACTGCTTTTCTCTCTGTTTCTGACCCTGCCTGCCACTCTCCAATCTGTCCCGCTCCGCCGCCCTGCGATTCAGCATATCAAGGAGCCGTGGCTGGCTCAGAGCGCTCGCAGACCTCCGGTAAGTTTCACACCAGGGCCTAATGAAAAGTGTCCCCTTTCATTTTCTCTGCCACCCTTTGAAGTTCCTCCCTCCACCAGTAAACGAGGGCAGGCTGAGTGACTTTGAAGACTGTGACACAACGTTTGGCTCTGCTGTGCATGTGGCACCTCTTAGAGAAAGACATGGGAGGATTGAAAGGGAGCTGCACACTGATGCTGTTTGGATATCACGGGAATTTATGTTTCTGTGTGGGTGTTCATAGATGTACAGGCATAAGTAAGACTATTTGTGGGGTAGTTACTGAAGGGATAAAACGACTTGCTTCCAAGTGAGCAGAAACGACAGTCATGTATATTTCATTCCAGGGACAGCGGGAGATTTATCCCACTTCGCTTCAAGCTGCGGAGCACCTCATACTAGCTGTGGCAGTCTGTGGCCTAGATTAGCTTCTGCCATGTGTGGGGTTCAGGACTTTTTAAACTAGAACTACATCATTTATATACATATATATGCTCGCAATCTGATCAAGCCAAAGAAGCGGTTTTGCCAGGAACAGCTATCTGACATAGACATGTTTATCTTACAAGGACCTCTAGTTTTTGTATAAAACATGACATCCTGGAAAATATATACACTTTTAGAATTTTATATTAAACTAGTTAATGTCCCTTCAACTTCACCTTGTTTTTTAATTTATTTTTATTACTATTTTCACAAATTACCATCTTCCTCCAACCTTTTCCAAGTAGCTTTAGTGCCCAGATTTAACTTAACACATATAAATGACTTCTGCAAACATAACCCAGTCACAGGTGGCCACAACCTTGTGTACCCCTAATGCTGGTCCCAAGCCCAGAAAAATGGAGACAGTTGCACCAGGATAGGCAGAACTTTTGCCAAATCAAGCAGGCCATCATGAATGAGACTTCTATAATGGTTTGGAGACTGAAGGTGGAGCTGGAGGTAGCAGAGTTTATCATGTTAGAATTTTCATTGGGAGCGAGCTGGATAAAGAGACAACGGTGATGTGGTTTGGAAACATACTGGGCAATGGACATTGAATTTGGAAGACTACAGACAAGATTCATGGATGTAGAGGACGACCTGCAGAGCGGTTGGTGTGAGGATGATGAGGGGGCTAGGGTGATAGAGCAGCCAAAAGAAATTTTAGAAACATAATATCCACTTGTAGTCTGACACATTTTCAATGAAGCAACAACCATAATGGGTCATATTGTGTATATATCTTTTATGATTCATATTAGGGATGTGAATGTGGGTTATTTTACCCATCAGTTTTATTGCTTGACTGCAGGGCACAAGCAATCAAGCTTTACTGTCTAGCTACCCTGATGTGCCACAACATTCAAATTGCTTAATAGAGATGTGAATAACATTGATCATCTTGGTACCATACAGTGTCCTGCTGGGAAATTTTGGTCCTGGTATTCATGTGGATTTTACTTTGTTATGTATATAATATATATATATACTTGCCAAGCCTAAAAGAAAAATCCCAAAAGAAGAAGGCTCAAACATATGCTTCGGTGGTGGTGGTTGTTGGTTGTGGTTTGTGTTTGGTGAGAATGTTCGAAGTGTTGTAAATAAAGACAAAAGCTCCCTTAGTTTTGCTCAGAGCTGTTACATAAAGTGAATGAGGGAAATATCGAGTCCTAGAGTGTTTTGTTGTTGCCCCCACGGGCCTCCCAACGGTTACCAAGGGCTCTCGTTGGCCTGCAGGCCACACTTTGAAAACCCTGCTCGTAATCCACAGGACCCAAGGATACCAGTCTCAGACAGCAAAGCCCTGTGACCATTTCTCAACAAGCTGGATTGTTTTGATAAGAGTTATTTTAATATTGTGACCTGTGTATGCATGCACTGTTAAAAATTTACGGCTAGTCAACTCTGTCCATTGTCATCATCTTGCGCAGATGTTGCGTGTTTCTTGTCAGGTTTGACAGATTTCTTATACTGACTGTGCAAATGTGCGCGTTTCTAAAGAAAGCAAGGTTTCTATTGAAAGTGTGCTGATTTTAAATTTAATTTATCTTAAAGGGATTTTAAAGACATGGCAAAACTGGAAAAGTAAAGTCAGGAGCAATATCATTTATGTATGTATTACACTATTGCTTCTGAGGAATGACCATGTAGGTGCGAGACAATCCAATATTTTCCCTACACACACAGATATTAAGTGGCAATCATGTTGAATGAAGCTTTATCAGCTTGTAATGGCATCAGGGGCTGCTTGCTAGGAGAATGTGCTGAAGAATTGCATGCTGCTATTTTTTTGTAACTGATACTTGATTATCTCATATGGAGCTGATTGTATTTTCCAAAACAAATCACTCAAACTAAAGTGTGACTGCGGTAAATTTATCATAACATCAGTGCACTGAGGGAAATGCAGGATTTGAATGATGGGAAGCAAACATCTTTGCGGTGTGTTTCAATAATTCTACGCACACTGCTGTGATAGCCCGGACTTCTAAGCAGAACAAGATCATTATGAGAAGCATGTCACAATCTTTCAGATTAATCCCTGAGAATGGGATTTGACGAGACCTCATGGCACAGATATCTTGCACGTCCGGATTGTATTGCTTTGCTGTTTTTGACGAGGCAGAGAATGACAGGCAGCTAAAGGAATAACTTGTCAGGAACTGTTCACTTAAAAACAAAGAGTGCCATCTGCAGCTTTTCTGCTGTCCTGTGACGTTTCCCCCGGGGAATTCTCTTATAGCTGCTGTGTGTGTCTGTGCTTGGATAAAGCAGTTGGTCTTTTTCTAGTCTGTATTAGATGGTCTTTTTAGGCATTTCTGTCTCTATCACCTGTGTGTTCTTACTCCTGCTCCATTCCTCCCATCTATTCTAGCCTTACAGCTTCAACAGGAAGCTCGGTTTGGCACCTCCTTTCCCCCGACCTGGGTGAAAGAGGGTGACACTCTCACCCTGGAGTGTACATTCACCTCAGCTCTGCTCCTCTTCCAGAAGGATGTCAGCTGGTTTAGAGATGGTAAGTGTTGCAAATACAAACTAATTAAGTAAGATTTATTTATATTGCATTTTTAAAGAACAAAGTTCACAAAGTGCTTGGCAGAAGAGAATAATACACAACAATTAAAACTAAATCAAGGCAAGCCTGCACAAGCTGGTCTTAAGTTTCTTTTAAAAATGTATTAACACAGATCTTAGGTCCAGAGAAAGCACAGATCTAGGGCTCTAGGGACAGCCATCACGCAAGGATCAGCAGATCTCAGATCTAGAAGTTATATATGGCTGTAGGAGCTCACTGATGTATGGAGGCAACTGACAATGGAGGGCTCTAATCGCCAAAGGTTTAGGACCTTTTAGAGGCCCTGGTGAGAAGCCTCATAGCAGCATTTTGGATAATCTGCAAGCGATCTGGGGATGATTTACTCAGAGCAAATCATCCCAAAGGTCCAAGATTTTAATTACCTTTGGGAACAAAGATGTCAGGTCCACAGATCATAACTTCAGTTTTTGTGTATTAAGAAACAGATAATAGGATACCATTTAGTCCTTTATAATACGAATGCAGTCTTGAACAACAGATAATTTGGTCACATTCTGGGGTTTCAAAGACAAGTACAATGAAATATCAGCCGTATAACAATAGTATGAAATGTCTTCAAAGTTATTCAGGATGTGTCCAAGTGGGAGCAAACAGGATAGGTCCCAGGACTGAACCTTATGGCACACCACGGGATAAAGCAGCAGGAGGGGACACAAAATTAGCAAAAGCAAGTGTAACACTCCAGTGAGAGGGATGGGAAGAAAATAAGTCAAAATGCCCACCCACGTTCTAAATCTCTTAATCAGGGTACTACGATTAACTGTGTCAAAGCAGCTGACAGACGCAAGAGTATAAGGATTGAATAGTTATCTGCATTTCATCTCATTTTATGTGTTAAAATTTCATTTGAATTTCAGTAGAGTGAATCTGGCTGAAAGTTATCTAAAATATTGTGAACAGTTCAAACTTCTGGTAGTTGGTTGGCCACCACTTTTTATAATGTTTTGGACATGAAGGCAGAGGGTGAATAATGGCCTCATTAAAATATGAAGGGACACAGCCAGAAGTTAAAGCATTAATTACCTCGAGTCTAGTGGCGTGAAAGACCTTTTTGAACAGTGAAGTGTTCAGTGAAGTAATTCATCATAAAAGCATTATTCTTTACTTTTTAGCTTGCTTTTTCTATTTTCCAGGTGTACAACTGCATCAATCCAGCAATGTGGAGATTAAAACATTTGACACCAAGGCCGTCATCACCTTAAGGGCTGCACACAAGGAGCATGAAGGTCTTTATGCTGCAAGACTGAGAACCACAGATGGAATCCAAGAGCACAGCGCTTTTGTCTATCTCACAGGTGAAACCAAAATGAAATACTCTACTTAAGAATGTTAGCCTACACTCACAATTTATCAATGCATTAGAGTCCAAAGATTAATTGATCTAATATAAATACTGAAGCTGGCTTTGGTGCTTTAAAATTATCCACTAATGTGAAAATATACCTCCACAGTCTCACTGAGAGAAAATTAAGACCACTTTTCATGTGCAAATGCTTAGCATAAACAAACAGCAAACCTTCAGATGCATTAGTTTAGCTTAAAGTTTAGAAACAATAGGAAACCCTCAGCTGGCTCTCAAAAGGATCATCATGATTATAAAAAAAAACAAAACAAACAACAACAACAACAACAACAACAACAACCCATTCATGTAGTCTTAAAAAACTGTCACGGGGGGTGGGCCGGTGTGTTTGAGGTGTGGACAAAAAATGCGGACACAAAAGAAAAATGCAGTATAACAAAAAGCGAGCCGTTTATATCTGGGCTGATGTCGAAACAAAAACAAAGCAATGCAAACTGGAGAAAAACTAACCTGAAACCTAAACGGGGAAAAACTAAAACATAAAAACTGACTTGAACACGGTCGGAACAGGATTCATGAAAAACTATGACGAGAGATAAATGGACTATGAACAGGCGAAAGGAAACTCTGTGACCAGATGTGTCTTGACCTGGTGAAGACAGAAGACATAAATACACTGAAGGGTAATGAGGGAAGTGGGTACACCTGAGGAAACACAGCTGACACAAATGAACCTGAATGCCACAGGGGACGTACAACTAAACACATTGAGCATGGAATGGACTACTCACAATAAAACAAGAAACATAACAGAATGTAGACATGACAACACGAGCTTGACAACGTGGAAACGCATACATGAAACACATGACAGACAGGGGAGAGGCGGAACACAAGGAGAGACGAAAGTACTGGCACAGCTACAATATAGAGGACAACACAGACTTACACCAAAGACAGGAAAAGACACATAAACTCAGAGACATGGATGAACCTAAACTAGAATAAAAACCAACTAAACTTTAACTAAATAATAACACAAGAGCTTCACATTATTTCAATATAACATAAGAAATTTCTTGACCATGTGCTTCTTTCCTTCTGACGTCTCTTTTATAACCACCAGTCACAGTCTTGTAATATCCCACATTTTTACCCGTTCACTGTTTTTACAAACACACCTAAGCAGAACATGCATCTGAAAACAGAGTGCTCTTCATTTGTTCCTTGAAGTGCCCAGCACTCTTGGTTATATTACAAATTTTGCAAACATTTTTCAAATCACTGTATGTGAATTCATTTTAAGCATATTTACCATCAATGGTCATTGTATTAATTACCTCTTGCTTGTGCTTGGTTGGACCCAATTTACTTTTAGAGCTGCTTCAATTTGTATTGGTATAGATTCAACAAAGTGCTGGAAGTGCTGTAAATCTCCCATTCCACTAAGTCTTGATGGTGCTCTATTGGATTGAAATCTGGTCACTGTGGAGGCCATCATGTCCTGCTGGAAGCAGCTATCATAAGATTATACAGGGTGGTCATAAAGGGATGGACATGGCCAGCAACAATAATGCAGGAGAGATCCATGATCTCATGTTGTTTACATCCAATTCTGACCTCTCTCATCTAAAAGCTGCAACAGAAAATTGAAACTAACGTTTTTCTCAGTCTTCTGTTGTTCAGATTTGGGGAGCCTGTTTGAACTGTTGCCTCGGTTTCTTGTCATAGCTGACAGCTCAAAGCAATCTGGTGGTTCTCCTCTGAACTTTGGAATCAGCGAGGCTTTTTCACCTAGATAGCTGCAACTCCCTGGATATTTTCTCTTTTTTTTTCAATTATTCTCTGTAAATTCTATAGATGTTGGCAAATCTCTGTAGATAAAACATTTTCTGAAATACTCAGACCAGCCCGTCTGATACAAACAACCATGGCACATTCAAAGTTAGCTAAAGCACTTTTCTTCTCTGTTCTAATGCTTGGTTTGAACTTTGGATTTCCTAGATGCATTGAGTTTCTGCCAAACTCAATGCATCAAACAAATGCAACAAAGTAGCATCTACAGTTTTCAAAAAAATCATTTCCAAATTTTATGTGATGGTAGATGCTAATAACAGATTCAACTGATTTCATTTTGGTGAAAATCGGGTGTAAACGTCAAATTTGCACCAAATTTGAAAATCAGTAAAAACTTTATATTATCCACAATTTTTTGTGGATCATCGTCAAACCTCACAACAATAGGCCTTGGGAACATGAGTACCTAGGTTGCCTAGGCATTACCTGCTTCTATTTACATAATAACATATATAGTGTTAACAGTTAATGCTTAACTAAGCAGATGATGAAATGTATGATCCGTTTTGCAGACACGTTGCTTTTTTTGAAGTACGTAGCTTGTTTTCAACGACTTCCTAAAGCCACTCATAGGCATTGTGCCACACTTGTAAGTGGGAGTCAGATCACATCAGAAACTCCTCAAATACTTAGTGTCTTCTTTGAAGAACTTGCCCAGCTGTCTTTCAAATTATACGCTTTGTTTGATGTGATGTTTTCAGTCCTCAGCAAAATGACAAATAATGACAAAGTGTGATCTTGTCACCTGTGCGTACAAAATATCTGTCTTTTGGAAAATATAATTGTCTTTTTTTACTTTAGAGTTCAGAGCAAACATTCCTCCAAACATTATTTGTATTCACCAGATTTTGGTTCTAGTTTCATTTCCTGTCAGCAAACTGATTCACACGGGGAAATTGCACCATCAATCAAAATATTTCTCCGTCGAGGGCTTGTTAACTTTGTTCGATGAAAGTATATATTTTTCATATGCTGCTTTCTTCTTTCGACATGCAAATAAACCAGAGAGTAGCTCACATTTGAGTCATCAGCTTGAAATCTAAGTAGCACTACGAGGAGGTTTGACACATGTGCAGTATGTGTTTTAAAGTCATTGTAGTGCTTGTTCATATATGTATTCAACCTTAACTCCCACAGCGACAGCATGAAGTGCTCTGAATCATTCATGAGCTCCTGTGCACATACATCGATAACACATCTGAGCCCAAATAAACACACGTATACGGACACTTAATGCAAGGTAAATCTCTCTGCAATGCCCCTTTTAAAATCTCTACTTGGCTCACTCGCTCTCTGTTTTGTTTGGGAGCTCGTTTTTTTCACCAGAGCTGTAGGTACTAATTTTGGAATCAGGGAAGGTCTCTAAATGTGTGTTTTTTCCATCATTCAGCCGTCATATTAGCATTACAAATGGGGTGGGGGGGGGGTGGGGGGGGTTTGCAATAAAAAACAAATAAGAAATGAAGGATGGGAAGGAGGGTGGCTGGTGGATGCGCATTTAAAAAGGAACGAGTTATGTTTCCTATTTAAATGTTGACTTAAGCCTTTTGTTAAAAAAAACCAATCTTTTCTCAGCATCAAGAAAAGGTTTGCAAACATGTCACTCTATGTTATTCAAGTCTGCTTTGAATTATTTCTTCAATTCTTTTTTGTCCTTTTCGCTATGTCTGTGTGTGTGTGTGTGTGTGTGTGTGTGTGTGTGTGTGTGTGTGTGTACATGTTTAGGCATCTTTGTGAGGACAGAAATTAGTTGCGGGGACCAGCAGTCACTTATGGGGACAAAATTCCCGTCCCCACGAGTTTGAAGGCATTTTTGAGGGTCAAAATGGGGTTTTGGTGTCAAGGTTACAATTACGGGTGTCAAACTCCAGGCATCGAGGGCCAGTGTCCTGCAGTTTTTAGATGTGTCCTTGATCCAATACAGCTGGTTTAAATTGCTAAATGACCTCCTCAACATGTCTTAAAGTTCTTCAGAGGCCTGACAATGAATTAATCATTTGATTCAGGTGTGTTGACCCAGGATGAGATCTAAAACCTGTAGGACACCCGCCCTCAAGGCCTGGAGTTCGACACCCCTGGGTAAGGGCTTCATGGTTAGGGTTGCGGTAAGCGGCGAGGGAAAGCATTATGTCAGATGCTGACAGATAAATGTCCTCACTAAGATATGAAAACGAGTGTGTGTGTGTGTGTGTGTGTGTCAAATTTGAGACGGCAGGAGATTTGAAATTTCAGAGATTAAAACACACTTGATCTGTTATAATATCAAAATCTAAAGCCAAAGTCTTGTTTGTGTTCAGAACAGCTTTTTCCATAACCAGCTTTGAGCATCAGTATCGTGGGATATATCAAGTTTAAGTAGCAAAACTTCACTAATGCAGGCTCTGTGATGTAGATCATCAGAAACAACGACTGCTACCGGAGAACTTTGATCTGTTTTCTGATCATTTGCTGGAGAAGACTTCAAAAGGGGCATTTTAGGTAAACTTTCCAGGGAGATCACCATGTGGGATAGGTGGCTGGTCAAAACAAGTTAGAGCTCATGGAAGGTCTTATTTGTACCTGTACGTTCTCTACCACCCCGTCTTTTAGCAATGATTCCTTCTTTGTCTATTTTCTAATAAACCATAACTTAACTGTCACTAATGGCTCTGAAATGGAAGAATTACATTTGTTCACATGTTCTTTTAAGTGGTTTGGATAAAAAAAACTGGATCAAAGAACATCAGGTACTTGAGACGCTGGTTTTTTTTTTAATCTTTCCAATTTGAGCGCACAGAATTTATTTTATATAGAATATCTCCTGGAGTAACTTAACATGTGGAGTGGCAACTATTGATTACTTTAAAATCATTGATAATCCTTTGGTCATTAGGAGAAACACACAATAGCAGGTCAACAAAGCAAAACTCATTTTTGATATTGTTGTCACCGGGTGGCATGAATGCCCAACTTTGTGAACATGATCATTTGAGACTGACACAATGTAGGATTTTCAAATTGATGCCATAGGTGCATCTACTAAAAATCTTGGACAGGAATCTCAGTGATCTTGATCTCAAGGTCAGAGGTCAAGTTTTCTGAAAATCTTGCAGACATGAAAACTTAAGAAACCCAGGATTGGTGGCCATTTTTTTTACTTTCAGGCTTATATGTTTGAATCAATTGCATGAACTAGATTGCTATAGATCCTATAATTAAACTTTCCAATTCCTTTTCCCCTTGCTTTTACACATCTCCTCCTCCTTTGGCTCACTATCTTTCTCCTACTTTGTTTGTTGGAAAAACAAACCCTGTGTTTCCACAGTAAACGATTTAGTTGAGTGCTAAACTGGAAATCCAATAAATATATTCCAAGTAATGTGAAAAAAGCAGCACATCACAAACTTCTCTGTCAGCTGGGACAAATTGCTCCTGTTTGACTTGTTTACTGGTTCATTCAGCCTTCATTAGAACTACACAAATTCAGTTCAGTTATTAGTACATAGCTGGGGGCTGAATATTTCTATGCTGTTTTTCTTCTCGCTAACTGACTCTCTGCTGACATCCATAGATGCATCAGCTGCAGTGGTGGGCGGTCCCGCGTCTCCTCTCGCAGTGCAGGTGTCTGACGTGAACAAGGACTACGTTTTCCTGACTTGGCAGCCGCCCAGCGCTGATGGAGCTTCACCTGTGCAGGGATATTATGTGGAACGGTGAGAATCGCGATGTACCGCTTACTTCAAATATTCCGTTGGGTTCAAATGAATCAGGTAAAAAACAAAGTGAAAGCTGACACTGAAAGATTATTTCAGACCTTTGAAAACTAGCTGACAGTGTTGGCAAATCAACAGTCCACTGAGCAGGTGTTTATCCTGTTGACATAGAAATGTGCTTCTTTGTGTATTTTTGGATTTCTAGATTTTCACTTTCACTGTTAGTGTTTTGGTTTCTGTTTTGTATTTCTAGCGCTCTAAGTTCTGCAGTATTTCTTGATTTCTAGTTCTCGGGTTTTGTTCCTGTGCCCTTCATGTCCAGTGTAGGTTTAGTTCTGTTTTCATGTGCTCCGTTTTCCCTCTGTTCAGTATCAAGTCCGTGCACTTGTGACTGTCGTGTGGTTCCTGTTTTATTTTGATAGTCTTGTGTCCTGTGTTCAGTGTTTGGAGTTTTGCTTCTCGTTACGTCTGTTTAGTCCCAGCTGTGTTTCCACCCGTTTCCATCCTCCCGGTTTTCAACCTGTGTATTGTAGTCCTCTCACACACTGAGCAAGTGTGCTGTCACGTTGTATCTTCACTACTCTGTGTGTTTTTCCTCCATGCGCCTTGTAGTTTTTTCAGCTGTTTCCCAGTTTAGTTCCTTAGCTTCCCAGTGTCTTAGTGTTTTGATTTCAGTTCGTATTTCTAGTTCCTCGCTTTAAGGCTTTGTTTTTTGTATGAAGAGTCATTTACAGCCAAAATAAAGCTGCCTTCTTTATTTCACTCCTTCATTGTCTGTGAGTCCTGCATTTGGCCGCACAGCAAATCATGGCATCGAGTCACTTTCATGTTTTTTTACATATTGCAAATGCAATGTCAGGGTTTCTTTTTCTTTCTTTTTTTAACCTTGAAACTGTTTTTGTTTTGTTTTTTTCATTGTGTTCATATTGATTTTTACATTAAGTTCCTTCATTAAGTCATTGCTTGGTTGGTGATTTATCATGTCATTTAAGTATTAATTAAAATGACAGCTGATTGTGTCATTTCAACGGGCACTTAATCAACTGATCAACTGTGAGACAATTAGTCTGACTACACTACCTTTTCGGACTGTGTGCATGTTTGAATTCAGTAAAACAACGAAAGAAAAGTATTGATGAAAAGATTTCAGGTTTTCATTGCCAGAAATATCCAGCACAGAGATTAGATCTCCTACAGTGAGCTCACGTTGGTTTGGCATTCATTAAAATGCTTATTTTAGATTGAACTCACAGTGATTTCCTGTGCTGCAAGTCAACATGTGACCAACAGTAAGCCTACACTGCTAACCCTTCTGTGTGCTTCCGCTGCTGAGGAATTTGAATTGGACATATTAAGTTGGCAGATTCCTAATGAGATGGATGGTATACATGGTAATTATCAACCCTCAACTGTGTGTTAACAGCAGACTCAAAGGCTCTCTGAGGAGATCAGCTGCTGGAGCTATCACCAAAATCAATCAGTCAGGATCACCTGAACACGTGTGCTCATATATTTGCATTTGTGCATTTCATGTTCGTTTGTCTATTTTCTTCTTTAGTCACAAAACACAGCTCTAAACGCTACTGGTTACTGAACAACGAAACAAAGTGTAGGATACTTCCCAGTTCCCTAGCAACCCCCCCCCCCCCCCCCCCCCCCCGTCTGGTTAGAAAAGTGGCAACAGTTTGTCATTGATGTCGTGCAATTTGAGCCTGGACTTGTACTTAAAAAACATTTTTGTTCTGTTTTTGGAGCCCTGTTATTTTTGCGATGCTCTCTGGTCACAATTATACTCTTCTGTGGCGTACGTACTGGCTGTTGTGTGGGATAAAGTGTTTCAGAATTGGTGTTATAATATTGTACCCCGCAGACTGCACCTAGTGTTGTTCAAACACAATGGGTTAGTTCTTTGTTTTTCTTGTACAATTTTTTTTTCTTTATTACTGTATTTTCAGGACTGACTTCTCCCTTGCACCGTGTCTCCTTTTCAGATGTGACCTCGGCCAGGGTGAGTGGGTGCGCTGCAATGTGGATGTTCAAAAGATTTGCCATTACCCAGTGTTCGGGCTGAAGGAAGGAACTCTGTACCAGTTCAGAGTACGTAGTGTGAACCAGGCCGGTGCAGGGCGCCCCTCCAAAGCCACAAAGCCCATCCTCACTGCAGACCCTCTGGAACACACCAGGACTATGGGTAACACATTAAACATCAACACTGACATATAAAAAGCTGTAAAATGTGTTAACATTGCTGATTTTTCCTGCATCGTCTGATTTATTTGTGGAGTGAAATTTAAACCTGACCAGCAGAATACCTCAAGAGCTTTGTCTTGTTGGCGTCTGATATCATAAATAATGCCAAATTATGCACAACAAATATGCATGAGTGCTTTAGTGGAGGAACTTTCCCCGATCAATTAGCAAGTGGAAAAAACACTCTCCTGAAATTGCTTAAATTACTGAATCAGGCTTTGCGATGCAGTTGTATTTATTCCTTAATCATAATTAATTAATTGTTCATAAAAGAAGATGAATAAATAAAGAAATGTTCCCAATCTCTAAGATGTCATTTTCTCTCTTGGGCAGCCTTGTTGATGTAAGATCACAGGCACCAAAACTGTCCTATCAGTTAGCTGTCAGGTTCATGTACTTCATGTGGTTTGTAAAAATGGGGGAACTTGCATGACACATCAAAGTGTTTTTCTTTGGTAGAACTTTTGGATGTCTGACAAAAGATGCATAAAGATGCTTTTCTGGCTCTAGAGAAAGTTGGTCTACTTTGAAAACCACAAATTTAAGATTATAGAGTCAGAAGGAAGAAGAATTTCTTCTCATACCTTGAGATTTTCATCTGGACTTTACTGACTTAAATCTGTGACTAAACTGTTGGCTTTCAAGCTGCATTGTGGGTAATGAGAGGAAAACATGGCGTGTGCCAGAGTGAAAAGGTGCCAGTGTATCATTATTTCCTTCATTCAGACTAATGTTAGGTCACCTTTATTTATATAGTACATTTCAAACAAGAGCTGTTGACTCATAGCTCCACATGAACAGACTCCTGCTCCTTAGAAAAGATCCTTGAAGTTTCAGCACTTTTCTACATATTTCAATTTATGGTCTTTTGAGAGCCAGAGTCAAAGAAAGTTTAAATTCCTCCACTAAACATAGCAGACTTTTTCATCAAGCACTGTGGTTTGCAAATGCAGTTGCTCCATAAGTGCTATTGGAGAACAAATGCCTACCAAATCAGCACCATGGGTGGGTTTACCACTGTCAAGGGGTACTTTACATAGCTAGCAGCCTGCCCCATGGACAACAACTTAAAATACCTTTGGATTCGGGTAGATATGGTGGTCTCCATAATAAGTTCCCTCTCGCTTGTAGTTAGTTAGAGTGGACCTAATGGCAGAAAAAAGATAGAAATGCAGCTTAATCATTGGGCAATTCTGTCTGAAGTCGGGCTCAAAATCTTATGCAGCTGTTGGGTTGTTGCTGACTGTGATCGCAGCATATGATTTACATTATTTTCGAACACATCAAGCCACTGAGCGACCCCTGCGCCTTTTCATGGAAGCATCTGCGTGCACTATGTATCCCCACTTATTTATTCAGGCTTTTCCTTTAATTTGTCACTCATCTGCATCCACAAATGACTACAGAGAGCATCAACAATGTGTTATCAGTTCGTTCCTACTGTTTATTCACCTCATCTGCCTCAGTTGCCATGTTACACCTGCAAGGAAATCAGCACTACCAGAGAGAACAGATGTAGGTGTGCAGATTTAGATCTCACTTTGTAGAGCCGCGGGCTTTGGCGGTTGTTTCTCTGACAGCTTCTTAATTACATTGTGGGGTAGAACACATTAGTTCCTAAAAGATTACGTATTTTAAAGCTTTTCTGTTTGGTCAACGGTATAATGTTGGAATGATGGGAGCAATTAATAAGATGCGATGTGGATCGTGGAGTGTGTGCGTGCCTGTGTGTAACTGGGAGGACAGATGGACTCTGGTTAGATGCTGTGGATCATTAAACACAGATGAAGGACAGACAGAAGGCTGACTTGCCTCCGGCCTGCTCTCCATCCTCCCATGTCGGTCTAGCTCACTTCTTTGTGTCTCTCTGAGTCAGACTTTCTTATCAGTGGCTGCTCCTCTAACATTAATACAATAATACTGTTATCGTAAGCTCATATATAACTTCATTACCCTGGTACCACGTTCCTTTCTATCCTCTCTATTTTCAACCTGTATCTGTCTGTTTGGTTCTCCTTTCTCAGTGGTTACAGTGGACAGGGGAAGGACCATTACAATCACAAAAGATGAACTGGAAGGTGAGAAGCTTTATTTTTATTTCAGTGCATAATTTTGTCAGAAAAACAAGCCACTTGAACATTTTCCCCATAGATTTAAAACAGCATCCATGTTTTACCGGCACGCATGGTGCCTCCTTTATGCCTGCAGGATCCCTCGGGGTTTGTGGCTTAATGCATCTTCATATTATATTTAACAATGAGCTGCAGTAATTGTATGACTGTAGCAATGAGCATTTGCTCCATTTACAGAACTGAAAAGAATGAACAATCCCTGGCGGTGTCCTGGTAAATGCACATAATGGCTCGAGCTAGTGTGAATGCCTGTGAAGAGGGCTGATAACCTTGGCAATGTAACCCACGGACAGATAAAAAGGAAAGCGGGAGGAGGAATTTGTGTTTTTGGAGCCATCTAAAACATGTAGCACAGGGAGTCCATTTATACTCTCTTTATTCTGTTCTCCAGGGGAGGTTTAGAGCAGAAGGAGTGTATACATGTATAACAAAGAAGTGCATGTGTGCAGCTTTTAACAGAAGTCAAATGAGATAGCACTGCAACATCCTGAACTTCTAAGATCAGTCTCCATCCAGACTGACTCTGTTGCAGTACACATAACTTCAGACACTCCCTTGTCCAGATTGTATGTTGTGTGTAGAATGAAGAATCAGAATATTTGAAAGGTTATATGCTGTAGAGCTGTGGGAGGGTTGGAGAGAAACTAAGCCGAATGAATGTGATGTATGTAGTTTGCTAATGCTGTCTCACCGACCTTTGTTCCTCTAAAATTAAACTTGGATCCCTTTTTTATTATTTATTATCTCTAAAAAATTGTGACGTTTGGAGGTCTGACCTTTGTTTGACCTTTGAAGGTGGAGTGCATGGCATGAAAAGTTTGAGAGCCACTAAATTATGGTCTCTAAGTTCAATGAAAGAAGAACCTTTCTCCCTTATTTTGGCTTTCTGAAAAGGGGAGGCTAGCCTCCAGATTAGAAAAGTGAGCTAAAAAAAGTCACAACCAAAACAGGATGTGACTTTTGTAGTTAATAAAAAAGACATCTAACTCCTCCTTATTATTGAGTTTATGGTCTTAAGCTCTAGTTTCAAACTCTTCTGTATTATGTAAGTTTACATTTAGAGTTGCATTTAAAGTTAAATATGTTGTAGATAAAGTATGCAGTAACAAGCTTAAATAGTGTATTGGAAAACTGGAAACTGAGAGAAACAGCTGGCTAGTTTTTATTAATTTCAACAAAAGCAAAATATAAAAATGACAGTGTACTTTTATAAGTGGCTTCATTAGTACTTTGAATCGATCCCGTTGAACTGCCAAGCTAATCTTGGCTTGATCTTCATCTTGGGGACCCTGATTTACAAAATCATCTCGATGTTGTATTCATTATGTTTGAGGCCATATATTCATCAGCACTGGGCAAAGACTATAGGAGCCCATGATTTTAATGTCAAGTCAAGTCAAGTCAAGTTTATTTATAAAGCACATTTAAAAACAACCAAGGCTGACCAAAGTGCTGTACAATAAAATACAAATATAAAATACAATAAAACACAAGTACATAAAACACCTCACTGATAAAACAATAAGTTAATACAGTAAGTTAAACCTTGCTAAAAGCCAATGAGAAGAGGTGAGTTTTAAGAGCAGTTTTAAAAGTTCCTAGGCTTGTGGAGAATCTGATGTTAATGACCTCAGATGATCACTGAAAAAAAATTAAAGTTAAAGTTGGCATTGGTTTCACTTAGCAGACACAGATGTCAGGTTGTAAGTTTTATGAAATTCATTTCAGTTTTATTTAAATACCATCAAGTCACAATGGTTACCTCAGACAACTTTATATTACAGAGAACCCCCCCCAAATGAGCATGCACTTGGCGACAGTGGGAAGAAAAAACTCCATTTTAACAGGAAGAAATCTTCGCCACAGTTCCCAGACTTGTATTGTTGTTCCTTTCCTTTTGTGTACAGTATACACACCGTATGGGAGAAAACTTCAGTCTGCCACGTTGAATCATTACATGTAAATAATAAAATGCTAAACACTTTATGTTTGACATTTAAAGATGTGCTGCAGTCATCTTCTTTTGAACTGAGGTCAGGTGACTGACTTCACCAATCAGGTGCGTTCCCCTTACTGTCCCTAAATGCTCATTTTAGCTGCACATTAAGCATAATTTTCCTACTGCTTGGTTGTTTAAAAAAAAGAGTGCATTAAAATGACTATATTGTTTGGCTTCAAACAGAGTTTGATCAAGCACTCTAAGAGCCACAAAAATCAAATCATTTTCCCTTAAATTAGCATATTCAACAGTTAAATGTTCAAAAGAAATGTAAATGCAAAAACAGTAAAGCTGCAAAGTACATAAACCATTTAGAGACCAAAAAATCACTGTGATTAACATCCCTCTTATGGACAATATTTGATCATTTGATTACCAAGTATTATTGGCTTGTTGTGCAAGCCTG
Organism: Neolamprologus brichardi; assembly: GCF_056152115.1. Classification (NCBI taxonomy): domain Eukaryota; kingdom Metazoa; phylum Chordata; class Actinopteri; order Cichliformes; family Cichlidae; genus Neolamprologus; species Neolamprologus brichardi. Next base: position 21,743,647 of record NC_142114.1, on the reverse strand, counting down.
TGCTTTAAAACTCAGTCCTGGAGGCATTGTTATGCTCATTATGAAGCACATGTGTGGGGTCATTAGTGATGGCTTGGCTTTTACTGTGTACTTGTTTGTTTGTTTGTTTATTTTTTATAGAGCTCTATCAGGGATCTTTGGGTTCTTATAATTAATTTAAAACTGGTGTTAATTGTTCTTTTAGCCTGTTCTTGTCTTTCTGGAGCAACAAACGAAAGAAATGCAAGCATGCATTAAATAGAGGAGGTGAAATATGTTATAATTACTCTCTCGTTTACCCCGCTGAGAAAACCCGTACAACCACCGATGAGCCTGCTTAATAATATCTGTGTTCTCAGTAAACTTTCATTTCTCTTCACATATACCACACAAATATGTGTATGTCTTCACAGTTTCACAGCATTCATTAAAAATAGTCCCCTCCCTGAAAATGGGTTTAAGGAGCTTATCATTGCTTTTGTCCGTCGTCAGCAGATTTTACTACATGGCTTTATGGTTTTTTCCGTAACCGCTGCAGCACTACATGAATTTTTTTTTTTTTAAAGCACAGTGTGTCCTGCTGCTCAGATACTCCTCTGTATACTAACAAAGGTTTGCTGCCTCTACCATCCCTCTCTCTTCACTACTCTTTCAGCTGTGGAGCTCTTCTCTGATCCACACTGCAGCTCTACAAACTCTACAAGGAATACAAACGTTCAGACACAGATGGGACACTTCTGGCTAAACCTGAACACTTCTATTGTCCTTGAATCATTTGGAGTGTCACTGAAAGTATTTGACTACATGTTATCTGCTATACCTAGGTATTAGAAAATTAGGTGAAACTGGGGTAGCCAGGTGCTGTGCACACATTCAGCAGCAAAGCATTTTAAGAGAAAGAGAATCAAACGCAGCTTCTCAGCCAACACTTTTTTGGATTTTCATTCTCATTGACCTTGTTCTAACTTTTGCATTCGTCATCCTCCGCTTCCTACTCCTGTCTTTGCTCTCTAGGTCGAATCAAAGCTCCTTTTCCTCCCACAAATGTCCACGCCTGCGAGGTGAGCGACACCTACGTGGTGCTGAGCTGGACCGAGCCTGAACCCAGAGGCAGGGAGCCGCTCACCTTCTACGTGGAGCGGGTCAGTCACGGCACATAAATATTCATATTACAACAACTCAGAAGACTCTGATTGGCTGCAGGCCTCCCCCGAGGTTAAACTTCCTTCATCTTATGAGCTCATAAGTGAAGTTTTAGTGCATCTACTAAAAATCATTTTTAGATTAATCACATCGGAGCATAATTTAAACTTGGAGAAAAATCTCCAATCTTTGTAGCAGCCAGTAGAAAATCTCCTCACAGCGACTTGAAACTGGTCACTATAACATATTAGAGGTTTATTATCAAGCTGATTTGTTTTGATCCACTATTTGAAAAAGTGGCCTGCTCTGGGAGTCACAGTTAATCTGCAGTCACGTGATATGTTGTCTGAAGAACTGCAAACTAAAATCGCAATGATAACTGTTCATGCCAGAAGAGGAGAAAAACTGAAAGATTATATATCATGATTCGATTTTAGATTTCTAAGATGGCTGGATAATTGAGATAAACTTATACAGTTTAATTTACAAATCTGTGAAATGAGACTGATTATCTTCTGTGAAGTTTTACACATTGGCTTTTATTTCATTTTAAAAAAAACCTGCCTCTGAATTAAAAATATATGCATATGTGGGAAATGGACAGCAGTAAAATGTTAAACATTCATTTGAGCCAAAGCTCCTTAACTCCATAATTATAGATTAAAAAAATGTAATGGGCCTGTGTAAGTTGAAAACCCAGCAGAATTTTCACCAGAGTCTGCAGCTTCTGCACTTTACGAAGCGGTATATCATGTTTCAGCTAATTGCTTCTATTTTACTGCAGCTTTAGTATTTTGGTTCAGTCTCGAGTCACATAGCATCATTGTTGCCTGCAGCGTGCATACAGTTGTTTTTAGCAACAATAGACTTGATGTACTTTACCTACTCTGTACCAAACAGAATACAATGATTGCATCTAGCTGGCAACCACAGTAATCAGCAACTTAAAACCTCAGCAGACGACAGAGAGCAATCCAGACCTGATAAGCAGTGATTTTCATACCTTCAGGTTTCCAACAAAAGTTTCATGTTGCTCTGTAGATGCTGGATTAAGAGTTCCATCTTAAGGAAGCGATGATCCAGAAAACATCCACACTTTTAAGATTTCTGAACAAACACGCACCTACTACGGTAAAAGACATTAAAATATATCTACATTTAAATTACAATTAGATAAAAAACTCACCTGGCTACTCTGTTAAGTAAATCTTTTCAACTTCATATATCTACGTTTATCACATTGCAGCACCTAAATGCATTTAGATGCTCGCAATCGCAGAATTGGGAAGAAAGGGAATTTAAGTGACTTTAAACATGGAATAGTTGTTGTCACAAGATGGGCTGCTGTAATTATTATATAAGGTGCAAATCTACTTGGATTTTCACACAAAACCAGCCCAGTTGTTTAAAGAGAATGGTCTGAAGAAAAAAAAAGAAAATGTCTAGAAAGTTGCAATTCTCTGTGTGGAAATATCCTGTTGATGCCAGTGGTCAGAAGACATTGGCTGAAACTCACAGCAAGGCAACAGAAACTCAAATAACCATTCCCTATAACCAAGTTATGCAGAAGAGCTTCTCTGAACAATCAATATGTCAGACCTTGAAGCGCATTGGCTACATCAGCAGAAGACCACATGGCGTGGTGCTTCTTAACAGCACATGTCTATCACTCTATGACCACAGTGTACACATTTTCACAATGCTCATGCCATCTAAACTGGGTTCTTTAATATTACAGTGAGTTAAATGGCTGTGCTTTGAATTGTGGTAGATGATGGATGTGTTGCTGATAAACTGCAGCATCTGTGTGATGCTATCACGTCAATATGGATCAAAATCTGTTACAGTATACAGCAGCACACTGTATGGATTTACAAAGAGGACCCAAAATGCAGACACCAGGGAACGTGGAACAAACCTTTAATGTTGACAGAAAGCGAGCCGTTTATTGAGGCTGGTAAAACATTACAAAACAAAAGGCAGACGTGAAGCTAAACAATAACCTAAACTGGGGAAACTAAAGATAAACATAAAACACCCAAAACATGAAACCTGACTTGGATACAAAGATACCTGGACCGTGGAACATGGAAACATGGCACAAAAGACAACACATGACCTGACAATGAATGAACAGAAGCACACAGACTAAATACACACAAGGGCGATTAGGGGATGTGGAAACACACGGGGAAACAGCTGACACTAATCTGACATAACGAGACAAAGGAAGCACACTGACATAGGACACAGACCTTCAAAATAAAACAGGAAACATGAGACGCAGACATAGCAATACGAACTTGACACATAAAACACACAGCATGAAACACATAAAGGTTGAAAGAAACTTAAATACAGGGGTAGAAAAACACAGAGAGAATCTAATAAACAAGTGAACTTAGTTAAAGAACTTAAACTTAAACATAAACATCAAAATAAACTAAAACTTAAAATGCTGGTTCAACAGACCCAGCAACGTGACAAAATCTCTGAGGAATCTTTCCAGTACCTTGTTGAATTCGAGTCACAAAGACCTGAGGTACTTCTGAAGGCGAATGGGCTCCAATCCAAGTTTCTTATAAGTGTATATAATGCTCTCTCTCATATGTGAATATTTACACGTATCCAGCTAACCACAGTTGTAATTAGTAATACCTTCACTTCCAGTGAACACAAGAATCAGTGTTCTTGCATCAGTACTTCCCGCTTGTTTTGTTTGGGAAGTCCGGAGCTGGAACGTGAGTCAAATTAACAGCAGGCTGCTGACAACAGCACTAATTAAACAGACAGAAGGAGAAGAAATACACACCCACATATACTGCGGTGTTGTCAGTTTAACTGAAACTTTACCATCTTATTAAAAACAAGCAGACCTTGATGTTGCTCTTACATGCCACATATTCTGGCATCAGGAGGGTTTTTTTTTTTTTTTTTTGCTTGCATGCAGAGATTTTTTCTAGTGATTGGTTGTTGGCTGAATGTGTTATTTAAAAGGCTTTGTTTGGTTTAAAATTAGTCATGCATCTAATCCAGCAACCTTTAAAAAAAAATCTTTTTTCAGAGGCGTTATCGGTGATGTCAAAAAAGTTTTCTCCAACATATTGGAGTGTTTGGACAGCCCCTGGCCTTTACAATAATAGAAGACCTACAGGCTCTCTAATATTAGCCCAGGCACTGAACACTGACCTTCTAGCTCCAATAATCAAAAAAACTGCTACAGGAAATAGATCTTTATTGAAGCTTTATAAGTTACTGAGGTAATAAAACTGTCAAATCTGTCAAAGGCATCTGAAATTACTAAAAGTCTACAGCTTCACTTCCTCTTATATAATGAAGAGAACATTCAAATATCATATTCGCCCTTGAGCAAGCACTTTATAATCACTGATCTCTGGGAACATACCCGGTTCTAAACAAAGACTTGGGGAAAGAAATGATGGCAATACAGAGCAGGACAACAGCTACGTTAATGTAGCCTATAATGTAGACACTGCATGATGATGGCTAATTGACAAAGATGAAAAGGAAAAAAATTCAAGATGACAAACTGGCGGTCTACAATTTGCATACCTACCCATCTGTCTTCTTTTTAACTTTATCCAGGCATATTGTTCCTTTTTTCATATTTCTGCCTTTCTAAATCAAAGTATCACTGTCTGTCACTCCAAACTGTGCGGATTGAATCCACCTGCATATTTTAAGGATCCTGAATTATGAAGATGTCCTTGAGATAGACAGCACTTTGGAAATTAATCTAATTCCCCACCTGTTTCAGTCCCTGACAGGAAAAAACAGCTGGGAGATGGTGAGTCTGGACATGGTGGTAAACTCTCCCAGGTTCCCAGTATTTGACCTGGTGAAGGGCAAGCAGTACTACTTCAGAGTGCGTTCAGTCAACAAGTATGGTGTCAGTGATCCCTCTGAGCCGAGCACACCGATCTCCCTCGGAAAGCCACAAGGTGAGATTAAATATGTTATGTACCGGTAGCCATTTATTACTCTGCCTCTTGTAAAGGTCACTTAGATTTTAAAGAGTGCCGTCATTTTTCAGCATTTCCACTCTGAACTGTATTTCTCCTACTCTACATGTTCACTCATACAGTAATTTTACAAGAGAAATGATGTGGCTATATTTATCTCGGTTTTCAGTGGTTTAATAGATTATCTGGATTTCTTATTGAGAACAGATCACAGTACAATATTGAGGGCTCGATAGGAATAATTTATCAACCATATAATTATCATTTTAAATAAATGACAGTATGAGACGTATCTTATGGGTCTAATAACATTACCATAATACACAAGTCCTTGTCTGTTGTTAGTTTCTTTGGCCACTGACTTCGCATGTTGGCACACAGATACTTCTCGGGCCCCTGCCGGTTCTTATCGGTATCTGATGTTGTTGCGTGGTCAAGTTGCCTAGCAACCACTTAGCATCAGGATAAAATGAGGCGTTCTGTTTCTAGCACTTAGACTCATTATAAAAGCATTGGATCCTTTTTTATTTCACCACAATAACATTTAATTTATATCTACAAAACTACAAAACATTTTGCATTATATATAATATAACATCATTAAGTTGCCTAGAACACATCTATGTGTGTGTGTGTGTGTGGGGGGGGGGGGGGGGGGGGGTTAGCAATGGGCTAAATTCACATGTTTTCACAGTTTATGGACCAATAGCACCTATTGTTTTAATTTTATGACAATAATACCTTCTTTATAGCCACGAAATCTGAAACATACATGCCTACCAATGATCTAAAATGACCTATTTTTAGCATTAAATGTATCAATTCACCAAAACAGCACAAACAAGCAAAACAACAATACTGAAACATGGCCATGCAGTACTTTTATATTTTAACAGAAAAAAACTAAAATTAGTGCTAAGGTTTTTATTTCCAATCATTTTCTATAAAACAAAAAACAATCCTTCAGTGCTTGGTTCATAGAATTCATGAAAGTTTCTTGCAAAAAAAAAGTAAAGTTTTCAGTAAGTGGTTCTGAACAACTTTGTATGTACCCTTGTGCTCTAACAAATGTGTTGAGTGCATTTTCTTCCTCTTAAAATATTTAGTTCAGTGGAATGTTCCCAAAATTTGGAGGTACCCCCAGTGGAGGTAGAACAAAGCAAAGTGATGTTTTTGATAACCTCTAAGGTTTCCCACATATGAAATGGATTATTGTATAAAAAAAACATTTCATTGCAAAGTGGCAGATGTTTTGGAACAACCCATAAATAAAAAAGTACAAAACATATCCAAGCGAAATAGGAGACGCTCCACGTGAACTTATGTGATTCAATAATGTACGCTCCCAAAATTCACTGCGACAGAGAAAAGGGGTCCTCTACGTGTCTGAATAACAGAATGTGAATATCTCGATGCACAACAATAGGTATAATTTTATATTGTACCTATATATGAATATATGATGAGTCTATTCATTTACTTTTTGGCAGACTTGCCCCAGAAACACCAACCAGGGTTGGCTGGGCAGATATCACTTGTTAAGAATATGTGATATGTAACTGTAGCAGTAAAAAGTAATGATATTGTAAGTCCACGTAAAATAATATTTCTCTGCCTTATATACCAGTAGTGTGTTTTCTTTCCTTTTAAGGGTAGATTTTTTTTACAGTTATTGCTATGCACCCTATAGAATCCAGTGTTTTATGTCCAGAAAACTGCCAGTAGCTACTGGGAAAAACAAAAGTCATCCTTTTTTGGTTGCACAGTGATTTTTCATTTTCTCAGAAGATTTCATACCCAGTGGCAGAAAGCTGCATGGTGAAAGCAAGGTTTAGAACCAGTCTAAACACCAGTGGTGCCAGTATTATATTATGAAACCAGTAGTTAAATTATAATAAGTCCTTCCATCTCCTTCCTCTTATCCAGTTCAGGGTTGTGTGGTAGCTTATCCCAGCTGACATGGGGCAAGAGGCAGGGTACGCTCTCGACAGGTTGGTTATCAGAGAGATAAGGAGAGACAACCATTCATGATCACGTCTTTGGCCAGTGTTAGAATCACCCAGAGAGAGCCTACACAGGCATTTCTAGGACCTGTAGATCAAGTGTAGGTGTGTGTGAGTGCATGTGTGTATGCACAAGACAAACAAGACAGGGAAGCAATGATAGAGTCCTTGAATTGTAATGCTACTCTAGATTATTTCAGTATAGAAAACAACAAAGTTACAATCTTCAAGCTCTACTGTGGGCCAACTCCTGGGGAGATTATTGACAGAAAAATAGGTGTTTTCTATCTTGTAGTCAGTTTTCCTTTTACCATTTTAAGTTTCGTGGTTTTAGTTGATATTTTTTTTGTTTATTATCTGATTCCCACCAGCCGTGCCAGCTCCACCTCACTCTGTCATGGCAATTAGAGACACAGACACCTCTGTGCTGCTGCAGTGGCAAGAGCCCGAAGACAAAAACGGCATTCTGGGATATTATCTGTACTACAGCGAAGCTGGCAAACACAACTGGAAGACAGTTAACAACAAGCCCTTTGCTAAAAACAGGTATGTGGGAAAAATGTTAGTATGAATAAAATTAAGTTATAGTGACAGCTAAAATGATCTAATTTCATAGGCCATTTCCAGATCATTGTAAGTGATATGCATGATAAATAAAGGTTATTATAGTTAACAAAAACTAATATTAAAACTCACAGTAGATATAAAAAGAAATTGAATTAAATTCAAATAAAACACAAACTTTTTAAGTGTAAACAGATATGTTTCTTTAATTTAGCAGAAAAACTGAAAATAACATCAATATTACTTTCAGATTTCTTTAGTCTTACTTTTAGTATTGGTATAATTTGTTATGACAGCTTGTCTGGTGAGCCTTTGATGGGAATATTTATTGAGGCTTTAGACACCTAAGAGACTGCTTTCAAAAAGTTCTTTCTTTTCATTTTACATCTATAGTAATTGTTCTAAATCCTGCCTCTGGCCCACCTGACATTAATACTTAAAAAGACTAAAACTACACTGAAATTAGACTACAACTACGTATGTTCAAACTGCAAAAGCTAACTGAAATCAGCAAATCAACTCTGGAAATGAACGGAATTAAAAACATAAAGTCAAAAAGAAATAGAAATGAATATCATAGAAAATGCAGAACTACAATATATGTGATTTGAACATAATCTCTCCTCAGGTTTACAGTCCATGGCCTCAAGACTTGGAAGGACTACGTGTTTAGAGTAAAGTGTGTGAGCCGAGCAGGAAACAGCAGCTATTCAGACGAGTCTCAACCCATCATGGTCAAATCAGCCATTTGTAAGCATGCCTGCCAGACAAAAACATAAAATACTAAATATTTTGTAAATATTTTGTAATTCTGTTATTGAGCATCTAACTCAGAGCACTTACACTATATTATAATATTTAAATGGCAGTGAGTGCTGAGTATGTTCAGGGGTTTCTTTGGTATACAGTTGTGGTATGCATATGCTAATCATAGGCATGAATGTCATAAAAATTTGAGATTTTAATGATTTCTTTTAACATCTGACATAATTCAACCTGGATATTTGACCACTCTTCTTGGCAGAATTGGTGGAGTTTAAATTGGTTGGCTTCTTGGTTTTTAAGTGGAGTTCACAAATTTTTAATAAGGTTGAGGCCAGGGTTTTGAGAAGGCCATTAGTGAAGTGTAAAGTTAGCCTAAGGGCAGCTACACATTTCAGTTGATCTTAAAGGTGTTGATTTTAGAGTAGGGGTTTCTGTCTTAGTCAACATCCTCTCCATGGTGATGTAGACCTCCAGCAGTGCCAGCTCCTGTGGCTTGAGACTCGGTGGTTCCTGGGTTGTCTTGAACATCCCAATCAGTTTCCTGTCATCTGAAGGTGACCGTTTGAGTCTTCTTCCAAGTACAGTGATGATTCATCCAAATGAGTTGTACTTGCGTACAGTTGTTTTTACTGATAATCTTAGAATCTGTTGCAGTTGTTTACAAATGGCTCCTTCACAACTTGTTTAAATCTGCAATTCTGCTTAGATCTTCACTGAAATCCTCAGATTTTCCCATGGATCTCATCGGTCAATCGAATAAGTGCCGTCTAATAAATCATTTTCAATGCTAGAAAAGAGAAACTGCCAGCTGAAGTCAATCAAGACTAACTCACTAACGAGAAGTTAATCGGCCTTTGTATTGTCATTTAAAAAGACACCGTAGAACCTTCAGCACCACTTATTAAAAGATTTAAGTGAATGTATGTATATTTTTCAGCCTCTATGTATAATTTTGACCATGTGTGGAGTATAGAAAACCCAAAACAAATTCAAACTTCTGCCCTCAGTTATTAAAGTTGTACGCTGTGAAAACACTCCACTCTGGATTTCTTTGACCTGGTCAATCATTAAAACACCAAATTATCATGACATTCATGCCCATAATGTGTGTTTGTAAACTTCCCATCACATTTTTTTTTTCTTTTTCTCAGCTTTCACTCAGTCTTGGTAGAATGGGTTTTTGTTCTTCACACTGGTAGTTTTCATTTGCAGCCTCACGAGTCTCCCCGTTAATGCATATGCATTGTAAAGCAGGACAATGAAAGGCTTCCAACATTCACCCTACATTTGTTATTTGGTGTCCTCCACATAGTTGCAGCATTTTAGGTAGCGCAAAATCATTTTTAGAAAATATTTAACAAAGAAGGCAGAGAAATCAAAGCTTGCATTAATATAGCACATCACTGTTCACTGCTCTTGTTATCATATCTAATGGAAATTGTGATCCTGTCACATAACAGTCTATATGTTTTGTCAAGTAAGCTCTACCAAATGACTTATCCGGTAGAGACTGACTATACATGAAAAGCCACTGACCCTTCTTGCAGTCTCAGATAATATGCTTTCTGCAGCCTGCAGTATTGTAGAGTTATGACTCATTTCGCTTGGCACTCACTGTCAGAATAATCTCACATCTATTCTGCTACTCTACCATTACCTGTGGGATAATAGCTTGAATCCAATTCTTTGTGAGGAATGCATTTTTGTCAAATAGAATATGAGGTGAATATTTATTTCGTTATCATTGGAGAAAGTCTAATGTAGGCCTAGAGTTGTGAGATTGAAAATTTGGACAGAAGCTGTTGTCGGTCAGAGAGTTATCGGTCTGTTTAGCAAGAAGGAGTGCCTACTGAGACTTTCTCATCTATATGTATTTTTTTCCCCAATTCCTTCTGCTTGTCCAGATGTTCCTTCTGCTCCCTCTGCCATCGCCCTTCTGCTATGCACTGGGTCAGAGATGGTTTTGGGCTGGAGGGCTCCCTTCTCTGATGGGGGAAGCCCTGTACGTGGCTACTATCTGGACCAGAAGGAAAAGGGCATGGAAATATGGAGAGAGGTCAACGTCAAACCTGTCAAAGAGCGCCAGTTCAAGGTGGGTAATACTGAAAGTTTTGGACCATTTCTCTGAAATTTAAGTGCTGACTTAGGTGATGGTCTGGTTACAGACACAGGAACAGTTTTGGGATTTCAGTGAAATGTCTGTTGTCAACCAGACTGGCACAGAAAGCAGAGCAGACTTTGCAATGCATTTTTTAAAAGAGACCATTTTTCTCCATTTAAAATGATAAGTTAACATTAGATATTCTTTATTTACCCCATTTTGGGAAATTCCTATGTCACAGGAGAATATATTATTATTATTATTATTATTATTATTATTATTATTATTATTATTATTATTGCATTTGCTTATCATCGTGGCAGCTGAGCTGAATCAGTCTGTTAGGTAAGGGGTGCGGCTGCTGCCTGTCCAGCAAGTGCTGTGGAGGGTGGTCAGCACTATCCATGATGGAGAGCAGTTTGTTCAGTGACCTCGTCACCACCACAGCCTTAAAAGTGTCCAGTTTACAGCCAGTCACAGAGTCGGTCTTCCTGATCAGTTTAGTCAGTCTGTTGTTGTCACCAGCTTTGATGCTGCTTCTCCAGCAGACCACAGTTAAGCAGATTGCACTTTCCACAGCTGACTGATCTCCAATATTTTGCTGCACATGTTGAAGGATCTCAACTTCCTTAGGAAATAGAGCTCATCCCCTTTTTATAGTCAATTTCTGTGTACAGCTGTAATTTTTTTAAATTAGAAAAATGTCAAACTGTTTGGATGGATTGCTTTTAAAAATGTCAAGACATCGGCGTCCTCTTTAGCATGCGGCACAATTTAGCACCGAGATTGGTTCAACACTGATTCCAGACTTGTCTGTGCTAATTAGCAGCTAAGACAGTAAGCCTAGAGCTTTAAGGTAGAATGCCAACATGGTAAAGCTTATACCTGCAAAACAACAGCAGGCTGGTATTGTTTTCATTGTTGTTATTATGATATATTCATACAGTCATCAAGCATTGTACAGTTAGTATGGACAGTATAAACAATACAAAAGTGCTAGTGTTATGCAGTGTTTCCTTATGTCAGCAGAAAACATGTTTGCATGTTTTCCACTTACTGACAGCAGCCGAAAAACAAAAAACATGCTGTTATACTTTTGATGAAAATAATACAAAAAAGAATAAGTGCACAGAGAGATTTCTAGTCACTTGCTAGTCCTTGCATTAAGGACTTTTATAATAATGACAATAATAAAAGTTATTTCTGGATTTTGCAGTTGCCTCTAAATAATGGCAATAACGGCCAAAGCTCCCTCATTCGCACTGGCTGTGTCACTAGGCAACAAGCAGTGTCCATGGAGACCCAGAGGAAAGTTAAATCTTTAACCTGTCTCAGAGAGATTACAGGTGCTCTGTAATTAGACATTGTGTAAATGTGTTATGTGTGAGTGGCTGTTTTTGGCTCCTGGGAAAAACAAAGACAAAGCCAATTAGAACGAAAATGACTGTGCCACCATAAATCAAGATTAGCCCCGCATGTTGCAAAGTGCAGACTTTTGAGGACTGGAGACCCCTTTTGCTGAAGAAGTAACCCTGTGATGAGAACATGCAGCGCCCCCTTTTGGACTAAACAAGCCTTTTCAACATTACATCTTCAAGAAGCACAGAATCGGCGTGAGCCTTCATTTGAATCAAGTTGCTGGCTTCCTGGATGCAAATTAGAGTCATTAGAACATCGATTGTGCTGCAATTTTGAGCTCAGGGCTGCTTTTCTGTCTGGAGCTGTGCTCATGATTTTGGTTTGGAAGCTTCTTTGCTTTAGCTGTCACAAAGGACCATTAGGAGGCAATTTTAGAAGACAAAAACAGACTTTAACTTCCTGTTTTTCTCTCACTTAACTAAAACGAGTACACAGATTGCTCACTTAAGTAGAAGTATCAATAAAATACTGTACAACTACTGTAACAAGTGAAAGTTCTTCATATAAAATCCTACTTACAGTACAGACCAGTTAATAAAAGAAAAAAAATCACTTTTTTTCCAGAGCAGATGCTACTTTGAGTGACACATTAACACTGCTTTGTTAAGTCTGATGCATAAATATATATTATATATTAATTAATCTTTTGCTGTAGCTTGCTTGTTATAAAGTATAAATCAGCTTATATTAACAGGCTTCTCTGTGAGCCTTAAATTGATATTTAAATATAACCATCAAAACTGTCTAGACAGCTTTTTAAGATAAAATGATAAAAATCTGAAACTGTTTTTTATTCTTCCTTTTTAAATGAAATATCTTTCCTAACCTGCGAAATAACAAAAAAAAAAAAAAACTTCAGATGAATACAGTGGAATAGAAAATATGATATTTTGCTACTAAAATGTAGATAAGCTGCAAAAGAAAAAATATGGATACATTCAAGTCTAGGTGAAGTACAGGTCATGTTTTCAGCCTTTCATCTGCCAACCTTGCAGATGCTTCGCTGATAAAAAGGTGTCCCACTGGAGGATGGAAAATAGTTCTTTAATAATCACATGCATCCTGTTTGCCATCTAGTGGATGAAATTTGCAGTCATTACTTGGGATGGGCTTTATCTCAGTCTAATACCATGATTGTTGCTCCACCTACGTGTGGTTAGAGGGGGATCGTTAGTTAATAAAGGGACTTGCAGACTGTTGCAGGCTGGATTGTCCAGAGAGCATTCTGGCCATGAGCACAGGGCCCATGCACCATCGTGCCCAGGGTTCTGTAGCTTGATGATCCGAGCATGGCAGCAGGTGTCGGGTTGCGTATTTTAGATACAGTGAAGAAAGCTCTCCGTGGTTGTGTCAATTAGTTGCTGGTGGAGAGCTGAAAGCAGAAGCAGAGGTTCACAAGTGTTCATAGCGCCGATAAGGGCCTTAAAGTCTAAGTGGCTGTGAATAGAAAGATCAATGAGGCGATCAATAAGGCTGATTCGCCTGTCTTTCCAAAGCAGAAGTGTCTGGGGACAGGATGCAGAAAAATGCTGTGGCAGCATCTCCAGAGAAAATATGTCCTAAAATGCCTTCCTGAGTCAAGAGGCTTTAACTGTTCAATGAGGGAGCTTTTTGTCCCTGCTTGATGGGACAGCGTATCCATGTTTTCAAGTACTTGGTTTTGATTTATATGAATAAAAGCTTTAATCACTGTTTGTGCCAGATAAATAACACTACACTGATGTTCTTAGAAACAGTATTAAAATAATTTAGAAAATCAATTTAAGGAAAACAAAAACAAATGCAGGCTATAGAATGGCAATACTCAAGTAATATGTCAATAATAAATTATGTATTTACCAGTTTCATGACCAGGGAACAGCTTTGCTTTAACAATTGGGAAGATCTGAGTAATATTACAACTCAGTATTATAATAAGGTGCCATAAACAAATAGCAATATTTAATATCTGGGGGGGATTTCATCACTCTATTACCCCAAGACACAGGTGCATTGTAAAGTGTACTGTAAATGTTTCTGCAGGTTTGCAACCTGACAAGCGGACATTTCTACCAATTCCATGTGTTTGCTGCCAACATGGTCGGCATCGGGAAACCGTCTGAACCCAGTGAAGCTTTCCTATGTGAGAAGTGGACGATGCCAGAGCCAGGTGAAATTAAATTTCCATTATGCATGCTTTACTTTTAAAGGACTTAAATGTTTAAATCATCAATTCTGCACTTTGTTTTGCTTATTGCTGGTTTATTTATGTGAGCAACCCTTTCACGCATGAATTAGCCCATTGAACAATACACCCCTAACTTAATTAAAGACCCTAAACACTTCTTCCATCACAACACATATAGTTAGTGACCCTTTTTCATATAATACCATTTATATTGGGATACAGTGCAAAGGTTGACCATAAATTATTTTTGAAATAACTGTTTTAAATAAACTGTATTATTGAATAACTGGAAATTAACTGTAACCATGTCATGTTTTTCAGCAGTCTGTAAACATGTTGATTTTATCTCTGAAGTCAGGCATCTCAACATGGGAGTCAATGGGGACTGAGTCACTTTTGAATCCATTAGTGGAACTACAGCTATTAGAAGCTTTTTGGACCTGTCTTTGTTATGAATAAAATATATTCTTTATTTATTTTAAAGAGGATCCAGCTTACTGAAATAAATAACTCTGTTTATATGAAAATGTTAACAAAAGCTTTTGATCAGTGCTCAAATCTATGTTCACGTTCCACAATGTAATTTGCATGTTGCACTGTAACTGTAAGAACTTAAATATTAAAAGTTGTCTGTTACATTTATACACAAAACTGTTTTATCCCCTGAGCTATGTGCCTCCATCAGTACCCTCCTGGCATTCAGCTTCCTCTGTTTGTTGACCCCAGCTCCTGTGACCATCTGAGACCATCCATCAACTTGAGCGCCCATTTATATAAATCAGTGGAAGTGTGTGTGTGTGTGTGATCACCACACATACATACATATTTTGGTTTCAGAATAAAATGTCCTTATTTGCATATTGTGCCATTAAAGCGCAGAATAATAGCAGAGGTCAGTGGTTAAGTGAAAACACAGTATCTACAAAAACAGCCTGTGGTTAGATTCAGTTAGTGGAATTCATTATGTGTTTATCATCTGTGGCTTGTGCTCAAATATTGCTATGGATGGTTTTTGGTATCCCAAAGCAAGACACTGAAAACACTACAGAAAAAGTAAGAAAAAGTCACTGAAGCGATAAATGACTAATGATGGAAATAATGTAGTATCTATATTTTTGTTAAATTAAACCACTTAAAGTTTTAGCTTTATATTTTGACTCATTGTTAATGGAGTAACAATAAATAATAATTTTCTTGTTTTCTTACTTTTGATTGACGTTAGACTGATGTGTCACCCACAGGCCTATTTAAAGCTGATGGTAGACTCTACCATCAGCTTTGCATGATTCAAAATAACACTTATCTTGTACTTGATGCTGCCTCTCAGTTTATCCTCCATCTGAAACAGGCCAACTCAGCTTCCTTTCAGTCTTGTGATTGGCTGCCCCTTCCAAATAAATGCTTGGACATTTAACAGCTGTGGTGCGTGCAGGCCTGAAATGATTATTCTCAATGCAATAAAACAATTTCAAGAGTAGAAAATGTTTTTAGAGCAATCTGAAGCCTGTTGGCTACACTTAGAGGAGAGATGCATTTTCAGCCCTGTGCGGTGTCTCCAGGCATTCCCTTTAGGTTACCTAGAGTCCAGAGTCGAGGCTCAGTAGATATCCCAGCCACTCTGACTCTGCTCATATCAGCTTTGTATGCCATTAATATTGAAAATGGAAAAAGGCTCTCTCAAATGTGCCACTTTTAAAGCGCAGCTCGTTAATCTTGGCAAATGGGCTTTCCTCTGTGCCATTAATGATTTAAAAGTGACCCAAAATCATTAAGCAAATTAGCTACCACATTCTGGGATGAAGTCAGTCGGGGTAGATTAAGGAAAGTCATTGTACTCATTTTGACTTTATTGTTATTTATAGTTTGCTCGGTAATGACTTTCCACTGTGACAAAGACATGCTGTTTTTGTGTCTGTGCACTTTTACCGAACTTTTCTGGCCTCACATTGTTGCCCTGCGTTCAAAGTCCATGATCTGTTCTCCTCTTTCTCAGGCTGCCCCTACGACCTGGAGATCAGGGAGGTGAGAAACGGCTCCCTGGTGCTCTTATGGGCTGCTCCGCTGTATGAAGGACGAAGCCCCGTCACTGGCTATTTGCTCGAAATCAGCCAGGGTGACCAATCAGAGAACTGGACTGCTCTGAGTGAAAAAACTATTTCTGACACGCATTACAAGGTGAGCGAAGTATAAGCATATTCAAAATTTAATCAGGTGACGGTGTGGTTTAGCCTATGACTGGATTGTTATCAGTGAAAAAATGATCTCTGACCTCCATACCAGAATTTCATTACTTTGTGAGTCTGGGGGTAAAAATGTTTAAATGATTGTGATGAATTATGACAGTGACTGTTAAATATTTGATGTGTTTCTAATGGCATCCAGGTGTCGGCACTTCAGATGGGTGAGACCTATCGTTTCCGTGTGTCGGCTATCAATGAGGCTGGCGTGGGTCATGCCTCTCTGCCCTCTGAGCCAGTGATAGCTCAGACACAACCAGGTAAGCTTCTAGACAAACTATACAAATTAAAATTCCTATGTGTATGTAATAATAAACTTTGTTGAGTTTTTAAAAACAAACAAAAGGTTATATGCATTAAATGAGAAGACTAAAGAAGATCTTAACAAAAATCTCAAATTCGTCTGTCAGATATGAAGGAGGAGTCAGGAGATGGTTAACCCAGCTTAGCATAAACACAGGAAACAGGAACAGCTTTAGCTCTATACAACAAAGCAAACAAGTGGATTTCCTAAAAAGAAATCAATAAAACTACATTTTATTTTCATTTTATATCCAGTAAAACATGCAGTACTTTACACAGAGTCAGAGTTCCTTGTAATTTGTTTAAGTAGACTTGAGCTGTAGCTTTAAGGCTTTGTGGAAGGACAGTATATGACAATTATGTCCTTAAAAAATTAGAAAAGTCCAGCAAAGACCTGACACGGCCGGAGAGATAGATCCACCCTTTCATTTGATCCTTTTCAGAAATTACTCCATGAAAGAGTGGCTGTCAGAACTCATTTTTAAAGACAGAAAACAGGGAGAAAAGACTGAGACGTGCCAAGAGCTTGTCAAATTTGATTCACATCACGCCAGATTTTGATCCACTAAAATTATAGATTTTGATGGATTTTAGTGGTAAGCTACTCTCAGCTGCTCTCTTATGCTCATGGGGTTGCCACAGCAAGTAGCTAAACATATTTTGTTTGACAGATTTTTATGCCAGATGTCCTTCGTGATGGAACCCCCAAGGGATGTATGTCTCGTCCCAAATTCCAACTGTGATTTTTCATTTGTTAGGCTAATGTGTAAATCACTGCACTTTGGAGCCACCATGGAGTGTCTGATTGGCAATAGCTTAATTTTTTTCAGCATGACAATGATCCCGAACAGAATGCCAATGCTGTGAAAGCACACCTGGACAGGAAAACACACAGTGGAACACTATCAGTCATGGATCAGCCCTCCCACAGCCCCGACCCGGACATTATTGAAGCAGTGTGGGATCATCAAAAGGCAGCCAACATCCAAAAAAGAGCTTTGAATGTCACTGTAGAAGTATTCCTGAAGTCCACTTAAAGAAGCACACTAAAGCTTGCTTAAAAGAGAATAAACATTGATTTTTCAGGCTTCTTGAAATAGCACAAACTTTTGCCTTATCTAATGTGTTTCCATTTATATTCACACATTTCAATACATTCATGCCCTTATTTCTCATTTTCCTTGCAAAATATAAATGAGGAATGGACCAAGACTTTTGGATAGTGTTGTACACCCAAGCAGTGAAAAATATGCACTATCCAGCATATGCACTATGTTCAATTTGGTGCCACTAAATGGACTATTACTTATATAGTGGTATGCTGCTACAACACCAGAAGCACTGTAGAATAAAGTGAAATACATGACCCATTCTAAGCAGGCTTCTCTTTCTCAGGCACCAAAAACATTGAGATTGGTGTGGATGATGATGGCTTCATATTTTTGGGATACGAAGCTGCTGAGATGAATGATGAGAGCAAATTCCTCTGGAGCAAAAATTACACAGACCCAATTGGTGCTGGGAGAGTGAGAGCAGAAACCAAGACAAATAGGTAGGTTTTTCATGTGCAATGTGGAGCAATCATTATTTTTTCAACAGCATTTATGAACGGGAAACTGTGTTTGAAGTTAAAAAAGGTAAAAAAAAAAAGACTCGGTGCATTTCAGTTTCATATTCAAATAACTACGTGATACAAACAAGGTATAAAAAAGAGCATCGCTGTACACACAACACCACGAGACTTGAACCAGATAGGCTTCAAGTAAGAGAAGACCACACCAGGTGCCACTCGTGAGAATAGGAAACTGAGGTCGGGACTCACACGGGCTCAACATTGGAAGACAGAAGATTATGAAACAGTGTTGGTCTGATGAGGCTGGATTACTGCTGCGATATACAGATGGTGGGTCAGAATTTGGCATGAACAGCATAAGCCCACCCATCTTCTGATAGCTGCTTTCAGTAGGACATCACGCCATGTCACAAAGCTCAAATCATCTCATTCACCAGAGCTCAGTTCAATAGCGCGTGTTTGAGATGTGGTGGAATAAGACAGCTTCAGCATCTCTGTACATGCATCTGTTTGTTTTTCATTGTCTGTCAGGTCAGTCCTCACCTTCACAGACCCCTCTGAGGAGGATCTGGGTCTCTACACGGTGAACATGAGCGACAACCCCCAGCAGTCGTCCAGCTACGATTTCACAGCTGAAGGTAAAGTGGTAAACTTGCGAGCACCCCTTGCCCCTTTCTAAATGTAACGCTCATCAGAATGAAAAATGTTCAGTTGTCTCTTGCGTTACTGAAGAAGCTAATGGATTGGATTTATATAGCGCTTTTCAAGGCACCCAAAGCGCTTTACAATGCCACTATATATTCACTCTCACATTCACACGCTGGTGGAGGCAAGCTGACGGCAGCAGGAATATACTGAGCCTTTAATTTTAAGCTTTATCAAGCTTTTCACGCAAGCGAGTAATTATTCTGCTCACAGCCGCTTCCACAAGGTCACTCGCACAGCAAAGCAGATGTTCTCAATCGATCTTGATCTTCAACTATTGCACTATTCACTAGTACTTTGACAATACAACTGCATTATGTAACCCGTGTTCAGATCAAACTATAATTAACCTTGAGTTTCTGTTGGACTTTTTTTTTTTCAGATCTTGAACGGCTCAAAGAACTCAGTTGGCAAGTCAGAAACCCGTGTACGTACTGCTAAGACATTATAATATATGAGGAAGAGCTCACATTGTGCTATCAGCTTATTTTAATCACCGGAATTAGTCTTATTAGTTTTTATTCATGACATACTGATCACTTAATCTGCCTTTAATTTATCTTTGGCAGTGATTGCACTGAAGTCAGCCTGGCAGGTGGAGGTTTCTGAGAAAGGCAGTGTACGGCTTTGGCTTCAAACTGAGAGTCTGAGTAATGCAGCTGAGCTCCGTCTAATCTTCAATGACCGGGAAATCTCCAGCACGCCGGTAAGAGCCACTGATCTGGTTATCCTGTGTCCTTGCCAATTTGAGAGTTGAGGAGTTCACAAACCCTGAGAAATACTACCATTGCTGACCTTTAAATGGTTAAGCGTTGTTAATGTAATGATCTGCCAATGGGCCATTTTTTAAGCTGCTGAAGGTTACTCTATTAGTGTTGAACTGCAGTTTATATCACCTGCGCCAGGTTAGTTTTGGGCCAGCCCACATCAATATCTGAGGAATTCAGTTTGACAGTCTGCCGAAATGAGTGAGTAGAGGTCACTTGTGATCTTGTTTGTCTAGGAAACATCTTATTTGAGTGAAGTGACTTGGAAATATTTGCATGAAAGCCATAATAGGAGGTCATCACAAATAAGGTGCTTCATCCTTTATGAAAGAAAAGATATCGGTGTCCCGTAATCCAAAGGAATGCACAGTCTGGCAGTGCAGGAAGACACATGCAACTAACAAATCTGCTGATATGTTCTGAACTTTCTACAATTTGTTAAAACGACAGGCAAACTATGAAGGTTAAGCTTCTTTATCAAAATGTGCTTGTGATGAAGTCGCTGCTGTGTGTGAACATTTAGATTAGTGATCTGTTAAGAAAGGTAATTAGCTACAGATGATGAAAGCGAAGAGAAAAAAATTTGGGAAGAAAGTAAATCAGCTTGTGTTTTTAGCGGGTGGAGAAAATGGAGTGGACAGCAGCAATTCTTAAAATTTCTTGAAGTTTTTTTTCACTGGCTTGTCTACATTTATGTAGCCTGCATAACTCAATATGGTAAGAAGAACATATGGGGCAAAGTATCAAAGATGAGCTTTTTTGTAGTCCGTCTTCTGGGTGTTGTTATTTCAACACAGCAGACCCAGATTAGAAATGAAGTCCAGTCTAAGTGCAGTTGGATTCTCTGCACATTCAAGACTCTTCTGTGAAGTCCTTAAAATTTTTTTGCATCTTTGTTGACACACCTCATGACATTTTCAATCAGGATCAAGACGTGATTGGGAAAAGGAAGGAGGTTTTTGGACGGTTTGACTAAAAGCTCAGTGTTGTCATGAGATTTTTGAATGATTTGGTTCCAAATTTCTGGGCGTGTGAAACAAACTACAATGAAATGCTACAACACGTCACTAATTACACAGTAATTTGGTCATGGTTTAAATTAAGGGTTATCTGTGATGATCTGTGATGCTGTACAGACATGCTTGTTCACACTTTCAAATTCTTCAAGTGGCCACAAACCAGATTTACAGCTTTCCGTTTCTGCTATGTAATATAGAATACATTCTAATCCCCAGGTAGTGACATCAAAGCTTGCTGAAAATTCCCCCCTTTCATGCTCACGACGTGGGAAATTTGCAGATGTCATGAAACCCTACCGGGCGGAAATAATCAGGTGTAGGTGCAAGCATCTGTGTTTATGACAAGTCAGTGTGAATTCAAAACAGCAATTACTGTTTAAACGAACATCCTGAGATGCAGGATGGTGAGGCTATCAGCAAAAATGAAGAGCAGGTGTGCGCGGCTACAGACAGGTTATTTTACATAGTCTAGGAGAAAGATCAGCTCAGGTGAATGTGGGGGAAAGAGCCAACATCTGGGCAAGGCACATGAAACAAATTTGGACAAAGTTCTTCAGGAAAATATAATTTAGGGTAGTAAATCTAAAGTTAAAACATTAACATAAACTAATGTTACCTTCTAGTGCAAGAAGAAATAGCTCGTTGAAATTTTGAAATCTGGTATATTAAGAAAAATGTTCCTTTTTCCTTCCTATGACACAACTAGTTGAAATATATTACACTCACCCGACAATTGATTAGACTCACCTGTCCATTAATGCAAATATCTAATCAGCCAATCACATGGCAGCAATATACTGGCTTTAGGCCTGTAGACACGGTCAAGAAAACCTGCAGAAGTTCAAACTGAGCATCAGACTGATGAAGAAAGGTGATTTAAAACCCTTGTGTTGTTCTCGGGTCAAAAATGACCCCAGGTATATGGCAAACAAGCGTATGGGAATCCCGAGGACATTAAGTGACTTAGAATGTGGCCATGGTTGTTGGTGCCAGGCAGGCTGATTTGAGTATTTCAGAAACTGCTGATTTACTGGAAGTTTTCTGTGCAACCATCTCTAAGGTTTACAGCGAATAGTCCAAAAAAGAGAAAATATCAGTGAGCGCCTATTCTCTAGACTAAATACTTGTCGATAACAGAGGTCAGAGGAGAATGGCCACACTGCTTTGAGCTGATAGGAAGGCAACAGTAGCTAAAACAACCACTTGGTACACCACAGCCTACCTAAGAACACTTGTTGGCCATGTCCTTCCCTTATGACAGCAGTATCCTCTTATGGCTCTTTTCAGCAGTTCTCTCTTTATCTCAAGCTGTTCCTTAAACATGAACATGACTTCTCTGTACTTAAATGACCTCCCCAGTCACCAGAGCTCAAGCCAATAGAGCACCTTTGGAATGTGATGGAATAGGAGATTTACATCATGGATGTGTCGCCAACAAATCTGCAGCGACTGCGTTATGCTATCATGGCAATATAGACCAAAATCTCTGAGGAATGTCTACAAAATATTGTTGAGTCTATGCTATGAAGAATCAAGGTAGTTCTGAAGGTGAAAATGAGCACAACCACACACTGGCAAGGTCCAGTTAATAAAGTGCACAGATAGTGTATATCCACACACATCCATTTTTTAACTATTTATCCATCCAGGGTCGTGGAGGCCTGGACCTTATGTCACATAAGGGTCAGGGTTTAAAAAGAAAGAAAGAAAATTTCTGTCTCAGTAACTATTTGCAACAAAAACAAGGAAGCAAAAAAGCTATTTCAAAAAGATCCTTACCCTATTATTGATAAACTGATGTAATGTTACTGTAATGTAATGTAACGAGAGACCAAATATGGAAAATGTAAAAGTGCAATTCAAAGTCAGATCGCCTAAAATAAAGAAACATTATAATCATAAAGGAACATAAACTGAATGTGAACAAACTTATATTTGTTGTGACACTGAGCACAGAATAATCAGTGCTGCCATTGTAGTTATTGAACCGTGCATTGATGTGTGCACAGAGAGAAAAACAAATACAAGGCAGAATATTTATTGCGGTTTCACAACTCTGTCGGCTACATTTTCTTTGCCCCGGTTTGTTTGCCGCTGCTTTATATTCAGCAGCTTCCATTTATCGCTTGTATTTCATTTTCATTTATTCCATTATTTCCCAATATCAGAGTTCCATCTGAACAGCACTGATTACACATTATTTCTAAATGATCACAGCTGAGGTTTGTGAATTCAAAAGCCATTTAGCTGATTAGGGCCCTTAGGCTTGCCATACATCACAAATCACATCCACCACTGAGGCCTATCAACATGCAAGGCATACACTTATCTTGATGAGCATAAAAGCCGTGAAAATGAGCTCAAAGGCTGTTTTCTATGTGTCACTGTTTGTTTGCGTGTTTGCATGTGTTATAGAAAAAAAGAAGAAGAAGTATTTCATCTTCAGCGTGCACATGGCATTTCAGATGCTTTTATGTGACTGTTTCATGATGTATTCTCTCTGTACGAGGAGCCATCTACAGGGTAGTTGCAAGCAGCATGTCCACCTGCCATCTGGGATCATCTGAGCTGATGGGTGTGCTGTATGTGTGGCAACATTTGTTTGCTTTTCTGCAGCACCGCAAGATCAACTTTGACAAGGCCAAAGGTTTGGTGGAGATACTGTTTGATCAGCTCTCTCAGGAGGATGAGGGCTCGTACACGGCACAGCTGAGAGACGGCCGCGCCAAGAACCAGTTCACTTTGGTCTTTGTGGATAAAAGTAAGTCATTCTCTCATAGTAAGTGACAAGTGCTAAATCTGAGAACCGATAAACAAGGAGGAGCTGCACAGAAAAGCAGGCATGTCACAAAAGGTACATAGTGAATAAATAAACACGCTACTGCAAAAAAACCAAAATGCAGCCTTAACTAAAATACATCTCCCTCCCTTAATAATTTAGAAACACAGAAACACACATAAAAGGGTGAAAACCATTCAACAATAATACAAAAGTAAAATCTCAGATAACTTATATTATTTGCAATGCAAAAATAAAAAGCTCAAAAAAGCTCATGGGAACTGTTTATTCCAGATTTTCTCTTCACTTTTACACCACACCCCCACTCAGTGAGTTTTACCCTCATGCGCAGGTCATTGAGAAGTGGAACAGAAAATGGAAAACTTGTTGAACATGTTGGTTGTGGAGAGAAATTGACGTGCTGTGATCTGAAAGGGTGGTGATGCAAAAGAGCATTCGAAAACATGTCTGCTGATATTGTTTCGTGCAGCTTTAGGTGATTTATTTAATAGTGCTTAGATGTAAAAATTGGATTTTATTTGCTGATGAGTGCCATGTGTGTCTATATTGATAAAGGTTGAAATCACTTCTCAGCTGATTAAATGTCATTTCGATCTTGTTTGGGTTCATTCTTGCACTCAGTCTGACGCTGTCTGTGTCTCTGTCAGAGTTTCGTGAGACGCTGGCCTTGGCTGATGCAATCCGACATGACAACAAGAGGAAGACTGGTAAGAAATCTTCCACACGTCAAAAACAACTAATGCAATCAGAGCCGACAATCAAGGACCAGCACGACAGCCAGTGGCGCAGATATTCTATGATGACTGTTTGACCTAATGCTGAGAAATGTCTTTGTGAACTGATCTTATTCATTCAGCGATGCCTTGTTGCTTTAAAAGACTTCATCTCATTCCAAGGTGAAAGCTAATAGTTGCAACAGGCGCTCATAATCGCTGTATTGATGAAACATATTGGAGAGTTGCATAGAGAAAGACATGAAGCTTTCTGTGCCGCTGAATTCTCTGTTTTCATCACCTGAGCTCTGAGACCTGATACGAGAGGTGCTGCTCTAAAACTCTTTTGTGTGTAGAGGCCAATGTCCCAGTGTCTGCTTGTGTAAACAGAATATCTCAAATCAAATCCACTATTCAAAGTCCACGTGAGACCCAAAGTCCACAGAAGTCATTCTGTCTATTACAAGCAGAATACTAAGCTATAAAAGAAAAACCAGCTGGGGAAATCTATCCTGCAGTATGTTTCCTGATTAAATCATACCATAATTCATATTTCAGACCTACCACTGTGCGTGTACTGAACATACTGTTATGAATTATGTGTTTTGAATAAATTAAATGATCAGTATGGATGGATAATCATTTGTTTTGTTTTCCAAGGTCCTTATTTCCAGGAATTCTTGTCCTGGAGTGTAAATGAGGATTGTGAATTAATTTTGAAGTGCAAGGTACTTTTATATTTTTACATATTATATGTCCGAATACTGACATATCTCATTTATACTAACCACCAGAAAATAGTGCTACTATAACCTTTTTAGTAGTATTAATAATAATAATAATAATAATAATAATAATAATGGATTGGATTTATATAGCGCTTTTCAAGGCACCCTTTACAATGCCACTATTCATTCACTCACGCATTCACACACTGGTGGAGCCAGCTACGGTTGTAGCCACAGCTGCCCTGGGGCAGACTGACAGAAGCGAGGCTGCCATATCGCGCCATCGGCCCCTCTGGCCAACACCAGTAGGCGGTAGGTGAAGTGTCTTGCCCAAGGACACAACGACCAGGACAGAGAGGCCAGGGATCGAACCAGTGACCTTCTGGTTACAGATATGCTTCCCAACCCCCTGAGCCACGGTCGCCCAAATTATGCTAACTCTGTTATGACTTAATGACTAATGTTTGTCACATCAACAATTTTAAGTCTGATCTGTTCCAAGCCTTCTCGCCTTTTTCTTTCTGTCATTCCACTTCTGTCCAAAGAGGGCTGTTTCATCAGTTAGCTGATGAATGGTTTGCACCTTGTAGTGATTAATAAGCACAATGTGAACTAAAGTACTGGGATACACAGGAGTTGCTAGGCCATGAAAACACATGCAATGAAGCTCCTAATACAGAGTTTTATGCTGATGTTGATGCCAGAAGAGGTTTGAAACTCAGTTGTTGGGTCAGTAGGACACCACGTGCTTTATTAGTTAGTTTCTTTGGTTCCTTTAAGCTTCCATGTTACAATAATACCACTTACAGCTGATTGTGTTATATGGAAGAAAAGTGAGGTCTTTATATTTATATTCATGTGGTTTAAAGATGTGGCTCAATACTTTTGTCCATAAATTGCAAATTCATTAGATTATCACCCAATATAAGTTTTATGCCACAGCTGCACCAAAGCATTTTTCTGTAGATCTCCATCTACCAGTCTGTGGAAGCTCTCAAACTAAAATTATATTTTTAATGCTATAATATAATTCTTGTTGTTATTCATGAATTTTCAGAATTACTGGTTTAAAAAAAAAAAAGCTATTAAAAAAACATTTATTTATTAAAATGCCAAATTACAGTTATTTACTTGCATTTCTGAATGAAAAAAATCATTTTAGTGGTTGAATGTTTTACTTTATAATTTTAAATGTGGGTATGAACATAAAATTAAACATAAAAATGGTTTATTTGCCAAATAAAAAAACAACAATTTTTAGTTTCAAATGAGTTTTTGACAGATTTTTTTGAATACTTGTGTTTTCTTGTTTTTGTGACTACATTTGTTAAGCACTGTATTTGCTCTAGTGCAGATGTAGCCTTTGATAAATTGTGTGCCTACCTCCTGGATCGTGTTCTTCATTTGGATAGATGTTTGTTTGGATGAGGTCCTTTTTAATCATTTAAAGGACTCGGTGATGAACCACCTCTCTGCCTTTTAATGTGGCTGAATTCACCGGTGATCATTCTTTGTTTGGTTTTTTTATCAGAACTAACTGAGCTGTTTGTCTGGCCACATTGGTTGTTCTTGTTTCTCTGTAGCAGACTTGTTTTATTTTTGCATTTTTGGACAACCTGTTTTCCTTGAGAGCTATTTTGGCCAAATGTTACAGACTTCATAGCCGCAGCTTCCAAATGCAAATGTGAAACTTGTTATCGTCTACATCTTTTGTATTCACTTGTGAAGAAAAAGTGAAGGAACATTTCAACCTCTGCAGTCCCTGAAAGTTTATTCAATTTCTTACATTAAAACTGAAATTATTTAGGCACATAATTATCTTCATATAACTCTAACTTGAATGGAGTCTGGCAGTCTAGAGTGACTGAAAAGAAATGTGACAGTATAATAACATATGAGCCTCCTTGTAACCCGAAGCTAAAATACTAACATAACCCAAACAAGATGAAAGGACCCACAATTTTTGCACCAGCTTTCGAGAACGCTTTGTGCTGTTTTTACAGGTGTTGTTTATCTCTCCTGACGCAGGTGACAAATGCAAAAAAGGAAACATCTCTCAAGTGGTTTAAGGATGGTTTGGAGGTGACTCAGGTTGCGTATGATCCATCATCAGGGGTCAGCGTGCTTACTATCCCACAGGTATGCGTAATGAGTGTGTCCTGTTCTATTTTCCGATAAGGCAAGTATGAATCATCACACTGTAGCTGATGTAGAGAGCGAAAGGAGATAAACAGAGTGACAGCTGACATTTATAGGATTAAGTCTACATGAGTCTTAACCTTGAGATGAATCAAGATTCACCTTGAAGTGAGCCTTGCCCTGGAAATGCCTCTTAATCAAATATTTGGTTCTCACAGATATCACATACTAAATGGTGAATGTTCTGAATATGTTTAACTTTAACACAGTAGATGATTTTTTCCCCCCCCTCAGGTTACAAAGAAAGAGGCAGGCTCGTACAGAGCTGTGGTGTCAGACGGGAGAGGAGAAGATGTGAGCACCTTGGACTTGCTGGATGAAGGTGATACTTGATTTTCTAGCCAAATAAATATTACTGCTTTTTGTGTAATTTGATTTATCATGGAAATTAGTCATTTAAAATAAAATATAAAAATCTATTTGAATATGGATGATTGTTTTTTTTTTTAATTTGCAGAGTATGACAAGCTTCTCCAGCACCTGAGTAAACAGTGCGGTAAGTGACACGTATTCAGAAGAACAATCTTGGTGAAATGTGCATATGGCTTGTTTTCTACATCAGGTGAGCTGTGTCGGGATGGTGATCATACACCTGAAAGCCATGTTGATTAGCTGTTCCGTGCCCAGAATATTAATGTGCCGAGCACCCCAGATAACAAACACTTTGTTTTGAATTGCTAAAATATATCCAAAATGTGCTATTATATTAATCGAGAGTCCCACCCCCATACAGCATTATCAGCCAGCTCACTGAAGATTCAGAGCACCGGTGAAGGCTTCAAGCTCTACTGCTCACTTAAATACTACATAAGCTTCCTGAAGACCAGCTGGTACTTCAAGTGAGTTCACAAAGAGAACACTTATATCTATATATATATATATATATATATATATATATATAAAATGAAGTAATTTTTAATCTAAAATAAGCTGAATCTTCTTCCTAAATCCCAGAATTTGATACTTTCTCTATACATCTCTATATATCTATCCTGCACATCAATGCATGCGAAATAGCAATGCTGTGATATTTAATAGCAAAGCAATAAAAGGAAACAAGTTGCTCTATTAACCTCTGTTTATGCCATAAATACATTTTCAATGTAATGGATTGTAATAGTTGTAAGCTGTAATAGAGAATTGTGATATTAGTACCGCTGTCCGAGTACTTCATCTACCACTGCGTGATAATTTACCTCAACACTTGTTTTTATGGGAAAGTCTGAGGCTGCTTCCGTTACATGAACAGGCTGTAAAACGTCTAATAAAGTTCAACAGCTACATGTTAAAGACCTAAAAATAAAAGAGCCTTGATGTCTT
The DNA here is from genome assembly GCF_056152115.1 of Neolamprologus brichardi. Lineage (NCBI taxonomy): Eukaryota > Metazoa > Chordata > Actinopteri > Cichliformes > Cichlidae > Neolamprologus > Neolamprologus brichardi. The sequence continues at coordinate 21,715,159 of NC_142114.1, read as the reverse complement.
TGATGTGTACATGCAAATCTGCACACTAAAATATCCTATTCATCCTCCTCATATGCTTTACAAAGAACATAGCCTGGAAACAGCCTTCAAATTCTTAAACTGCTAGCACCCCCTGCTGGATCATTCAATGATAACAGCAAATGAGAATATTTTAAAGGCTCCTTAACGCCATTTCATTTTTCATTAGTCTCGTTACACTAATCAGTGCTAAAAATGTTTTAGCTGTGATGTAAAGGAAATCATTTCTCACTGGCTGCCACACTGATCGAACATAACTGTATTAAATAGTAACTTTAATATATGGCAGTACATAACTGTGTACATGCTCTTCTCCATGCTTAGAGAGAAGAGGATTGACGAGGAAGCCAGAACAAAGCCTGGCAGCAGCATGCAGAAGGTTTGGATTGAAATCTTCAACCCAACAGAGAACGATAAAGGAAAATACACATTGGAGATGTTTGATGGCAAAGAGACACACAAACGGTTTCTTGACCTGTCGGGACAAGGTGAGTGCAAATGTCATTTTAGTTTAAAGGTTTTAGATTGTGAGATCGTTTTTTCCCCAGATTTTTTATTGTGATTATTTTTCAAACATCCAACAGCTTTTGATGACGCTCTGTTGGAGCACCAGAGGTTAAAGTAAGTGCTACACCCAATGCACTAGATGAGATATCTAAGCTTTTACTGACACTGACAGAACAGTTTTCCAAAAGACAGAGGTTTTACTCGAAAACAGATTATCGTTGCCTGACACTGTGCAATTCATTTTGATCTAACCCTTTGTTTTCATCCCTCAGGCAGCTGGCCATTGCAGAGAAAAGTGAGTGATAGGTTATGTGTTAATCCCAGGACATTTCTTTCCGTGGCAAAGATTAAAAGACTCTACATCATATGCCAGCAGAGAGTTATTTTTGCCTTTTTGTTTCAGATCGGGCTAAAGTGACAAAAGGCCTTCCTGATGTGGTAGCCATTATGGAGGGCAAGGTACAGTAACTGTTTAAATCTTGCATATGTGCTTCTCTCTGTGACCTGCCATTTCATGTCTTGTTTGCTCCTTCTCTTCAGTCTCTGTGTCTAACGTGCTACATTGATGGCGAACCAGCCCCAGAGATCTTCTGGCTTCGTAACGATAGGGAGATATTCAGCCAGGATCACTTTACAATCACTAAGGCGCCCAAGTGCAGCAGCATCACTATAAACAATGTCAACGTGGAAGATTCTGGAAAGTACAGCATCTTTGTACGCAACAAGTACGGCTCTGAAACGGTTGACGTGACCGTGAGTGTTTACAAGCATGGGGAGAAACCTCCAGCTAATGCAGTGGAGTTGAGTTAGGACTCCAAACTGAGTCAAAAATCGATATTTCTGCAGGGAGTGAGGGTTTACCAAGATCTGCGCACATGTTGCTTTTGAGAATTTCCTGCAAACAAACCACAGTATCCTCTACTCCAGGATTTGCTTCTACTTTATTTGATGTGTCTAGTATTTTGCTTAATGAAACTCTTTTCGGCTGATTATCTTATAAAATACCACTATAGCCAGTGTTCTGCAGTAAATGGTAGCATTTTCTGTAAGCAATTAGATACATATAGATACGATATGTAATTGACATTACGGAGCTAGTTTGCTGGCTTTTACTTGCTCCACTAGCACTGAATTTGCACTGCATTTTATCATTTATCTGCTTTTGGTCATGCTGCCAGTTTCAACAAGTCTCGCTTTAAGTGCTTTTGAAAAACCCTAAACTCTGATCTTAGTTTCCGTTGAAGCAGATTTGTATTTTTTTCTGTGTGTGTGTAGTGAATAAAGGGATTTACAGCAATTTTTCTCTGGTGGATTACTTCTAAAATAGATTTTGCAATGAATGATTTCTTTTCCACTCTGGAAGCAAACAGTCCGCAGTGTCATTAACCTTTCTACATTACCTTAGAGCAGCAGTCTCCAACCTTTTTTGCGCCACGGACCGGTTTATGCCCGACAATATTTTCACGGACCGGCCTTTAAGGTGTCGCGGATAAATACAACAAAATAAAAATAGTACCGGTACAAAAAAAAAGAAGATTTATTCATAACACACGTGAAAAGACCCAGGAAAACAGAGTTAACGATAAAAACGATAAGAAAATAACGCTGAAAACTGATAAAAACCCTGACAACTATACATTTCACACCTGAGCCTCTACTCTCGCGGCCCGGTACCAAACGACTTACGGACCGGTACCGGTCCGAGGCCCGGGGGTTGGGGACCGCTGCCTTAGAGTGGTAGATTTACATTAGTAGGCTGGAGACGTGAATGAGGTTCAGTTAAGGTCTGCATATTAGTCATGTTTATGAAATGCTTTCATTTAGCATTTTCTTCTTTTCATCCTTAAACTCCTCTACGATTTGATATCCTTCTGATAAAAGATTCAATTCTTTGTTCGTGTGCTCTTTTGCTGATTCAGATCCTTTGTCATAAATTGCAAGTGGAGCCTCAAAGAAGAATAGCTGTTCTCTTGTAATACTAATGAGGATCAAAATATTCAAGCTGTGAAATAGGCTGGCATGCATTTTACTGCCAAGTCCATGTGTGATTTACTAAATTTACCAATATGAATTGACCTTTGGTGAACGCTGTGTCGCCACATAGGTATAAATGAACTTCAGGTTATTCAAACATGTGATTACTTCAGAGGACGTTGTTACTCATTAGACATAGCACTGGGAGCCCTATACCATCAAGTATAAGAAGGTGGGGCATACGCTAGCAATCTCCACATTGTGTTGAGCTTCACACAGTTGCCTCAGCCTCCCGCCACCTCAGTGAAGGAGAAGCCAGACCCTCTAAACAACATGGACTTCAGTGGAACGTGGCAGGTCTATGCTCAGGAGAACTACGAGGAGTTCCTCAGGGCTCTGGGTGAGAAAAAAGTTGGGCAGTAAAGAAAAAAGGTATTATTTTCTGTAGCTGAAGTTGTAGGTTATTGTGCATAAATTAACAATATACGTGTGTTCTGCTTAACAGAGCTCCCAGAAGATGTCATCAAAATGGCCAAGGACATCAAGCAAATCACTGAGATCAAGCAGAGTGGCAATGACTTTGTCATCACCTCCAAGACTCCCGGAAAGTCCGTGACCAACTCGTTTACCATCGGCAAGGAGGCTGATATCACCGCCATGGACGGCAAGAAGATCAAGGTTACTCATTTTTATTAGACTTCTTTTTTTTTTATAAGAAATATTATCTTGAATACTAATTTACTTCAGGATGATGCAATCTTTGAGAGACTAAAAAAATACTGTATTCTCATTATTCATGAATCATACTCATATTTAGTAAACTGCTCCATTGTGTGCTATGGCAACAGTACCACTGTTAAATTGGTCACTGATTGCTGCATCTGCTGCTTCTGTTTGACTAAAGTTCAGTCATCTGTGTCTAAGAATACTCCTCTTCCTACTGGAAAAGTAAAAGAAAATTACATGTTAATGGGCCTGAAGATCTGAAGGGTTTAAATTCATTTTCTTGTCTGTTTTGAGGGATACATTATGTATAATGCCTCTTCCATTGATCTGCAGTGCACTGTCAATATTGAGGGCGGCAAACTGGTCGGCAAAACTGACAAGCTCCGCCACGTCCAAGAGCTCAAAGGAGGAGAGATGGTTGAGGTAAAGTCCACCTTACCAGAATTCAAACAAGCAGCAGTATGAAAAACCAAACAAACTATTTGCTGGATTATAATCTTAATATTGTCTGTAATTTTAAAGTGTTTCCTTTTCTTTATCCCATTTCAGACTTTGACCACTGGGTCGACAACTCTCGTCAGAAAGAGCAAACGCATATAAACTTGGCAGCGAAGAAACCAGTGTCTATTTAAATAAAAGTGTTGATTAAAAAGAGCAGCGTGTGTCATATTTCTGTCCCCTTATATTTGCAGTGAGGTCATTGCTTAATGAGGCCTTTTTGATGTGTCTAAAATGTTTTGTAAAATATTAACTAGGTAAACAAAAGATATCCATGCAAAGAAGCATTTGATAAAAGTTGTGTTTGCCATGTCGGCTATATTGAGAAATCTGCTTGTGGCTTGACGTCCACACCATCCTCTAGTGGACTAGCGGGTCTATTGCACGCTATGCCGTGATACTGGTTTGGATAGTTCTGGGGGCTTGAGCAGGCATAAATCAGTTTCTATGGTCAGTGTGGGGACTTGGCTTCTGTTTGATGAAAGAAAAAAAGTAATTATAAATCAGGAAAGGTTAAGGTGAAAACTTAAGGAAGCTTTAAGCTTATAAGGTTATTTTAGGGAAATTTTGGCAAATATTTTAAAACATTAACTGTTAGGGAATTACATTTAATTTCAGGACTCTGTGATTTCCATATGTTTCTCTTATAATCACAGACAGTATGAAACAGATTTGTCACACATAAGGTCAGATTTTAGACTTTTAACTGTATTACGACATTTCCTGCTGATGAGGACGCTCCCTTTGGCCATTCATAATATTAACGTAATGAAATAATAGATCAACAATTAAATGGCAGTTATATACCATAGAAATTTCTGTGGATTCAAAAGACATTGAATTAACAAAAACTTTATAACTACATGACAGTCTCAGTAATTAATTGAATATTTTTCTTTAATTTTGCACATTTAGGTCTTCCAGTCGTGCTGACAAACTTATTTCGTTTGCTACTTAATTGTAATGCAATTAATCCTCTTTACATTCACAGGAAGAGGGAGTTTCACTGATCCAATTATGCTCAAAGTAGCCTATATGTGGTCCACAATGTAAACTGTCAGTTTGACATCCCTGTCTGAGAGAGAGAGAGGAGAGAGACCGTCGTGCTTTACTTCTAGGCATGCGCAGTGCCGAGAGAGCGCTCTGACTGACCACGTAGCCTGTCTCAGCTGCGGTACAGATAGCTGCAATACACAAATTCACGGCCTCTCTACAGTAGCAACGGGCCGCTGAAAAAAATGGCGAGATACCTGAGGCCTCCGAATACATCTCTTTTTGTCAGAAATATCGCCGACGAGTCCAGGTACGTTGTTACTTTCAACCCCGCCGGCGTGCAAGCAGGCATGGCCAGGCTAAATGTGACGCTAGTTAGTTAGCAAACATGTCAACGTGATGTCATCATCAAAATTAGGAAACTGACGTTAACTGTCAGAGAGCGACTCCGAACAGAGAAGCTGGCTACGGACAACACAACCGTGTAATATTTGGTAATATTTAGAAATAAGAAGCTGAAACATTCGTGTTGTAACTGAAGTTAACGCTACACCCTGACCTGTCTGGGGGGACAAAAAAATAAACGACTGAAATACGTCTTTGAAACTGAACTAAAGGCTGGACAGCAGCAGTTCCTGCAAGTAAACTACAGTATCTGTAGTTTACGCACTTTTGCACTATGCACTTTTTAATTATAGAATTTAATTTTATGTCCTTCCTATCATTAAAAAATAATTACAAATATTAAGGCAACACTTGAACATTACAGCCAATTAAAACTTCGGGCATATAAATAGTGAATTCATTTTATCTGCTTTGGTGCACGTGAAAGTGATAACAGGTGGACTGGAGAGGCAACAATACGACAGAATGGTTTTGAAGGTGGTGGCCACAGACCGTTGCTCTCTCTATATCCCCTCTCACTTATTTTCTTGTTTTACTTTTTGCTGGTGCCTATGTCATTGCTGGCATCATAAGACTGTGGTCCATTCGAGTTACAGAGATAGTCCACCTCTTACAGGATTGCACATCTTTAAGCCCTGTCACGAGGTTTGATTTGTCTCCCAGCACAGGCTTAAGACGGTGGAAGGGATCTCGATGCACTTCAAGGTGCTCTGTTTTTAAATTAAGTTCAAAATGCCTTTATCCTCAGGGCATGGCTGTTTAAGCTTAAACAAAAAGTTCAGGCACTTGCTTGACTGTGCTATGAGAGTTAAGGCATTTTAAATTTTATTTTAAACAGAATGTCTTTTGAATGTGTATCCTTTCCAAAGAGTCCCTCAAATAGAATTGGTATTATTCTGACTGAATAACAGTCAGGAGTGCTGACTGACTCCACAAGACTGTTGAGGCGATCCCTTGAGGGGAGTTTCACGGGGCCATAGAAGGGAATTGACCCAGCAAAAGGACCAGTATCTGCTCCTTTGTGTGAAGATGAACAGGAGGACCACTGCCAGAGCCTTGCTCATGTGTGTGTTTCTGACCAAAGACTATGTAGGTGACATGAAGTCCAGGCATCCTTTAGTAGGACATGTGCTCACATGCCATACACTGTGTTTGGCATTACCAGACAACACTTAGAACTAGCCCGATGTCTTCACGGATGCAAGTCCACAGTGAGTACATGTGCCAGGTGTGAGCAAGCCTGGAGATGCCATGACGAATGTCATGATGCCAGCTACAACATTGGCACCAAAGCAGGTCAAATGGATTCACAATGGGTTATGCTTCCTAACTGGGGACATTGGTATCCCTAAGGTGTAACTGCCTTTGTGCTACATTGTTTTTGCTGCCAAGATTAAAATAAAAAATGTATTTGGAAATAAGCGTAATGAGTTCTGTTTGATAATCTAGAGGCCTAAATGTGAATAGTATGACTTAAAGTACTTATTATTAAAGATAATAAGTAGATTTTTAAGTGTGGTTGATTTCACAAAATAAAAAAAATCACTTCTGTGAAAAGTGCCATATATGGGTTTTATGGCCGCAATGAATATGTGAAAAAGACAGTTTCTGGTTAAACTGCACAAGTTCACCTTAAATGTCCTGATGAGGAAACTTCCTTATGAGTAAGAAAGTAATTCGGTTTATTTGCTGTTAAGCAATGTCCGATGCTTTGCTGGCGCCAACTCTTGTGTATGTGCTGCACACTGGACTCGAGCCAAATTCATATGGTAGCCAGCAGAATAAATGTGCTTATTTCATGACACTTTAGGCCAGAGGATTTACGGCGTGAGTTTGGTCGTTATGGGCCTATTGTAGATGTCTACATTCCACTTGACTTCTATACACGACGACCAAGAGGATTTGCTTACATTCAATATCCTTTATTCTTTCAGTTTATGTTCGTACTTTTTCACTAATGGATTGTAAAGCATCAACTCTGATCTGTTGGGTGCAGTGAATTGAGTAACACCTGATTTAATATTTCCCTTTTAAGAGGAGTTTATGTAATGTAATTGTTTTTTTTGTTTGTTTTTTAATGCTTCTAGCATTAAATATACTCCTAACCAATATTTCTTCTGTTGTTGCCTCAGAATGGTAAAGATACAGGTATGGAGACCCCACACCAAAGAAAGTTGAAAGGCGGTTGTAGAGTAGATTCAAGCCAAAGACATCCAGGCGACAAGCAGTAGTGGAATTTGGAAAATAAAGACAGAGCAAAAGCATGAAGATACAAAGAGGACAAAAAAGAGAGATTCCAGGCTTCCATTTGTCTACCAAAGGGAGGAAAAGAAAAGTGTTTATTGGGCAAAGACAAGCAGGAAACCTCAAGTTCTTCTGCCAAGGCTATAAAGATCAAGCTGAAGGTCAAGCATGTTAAAGGTAACAAGCCAGACTTTTTGTATCCTACCCAATCTGATCACCATTAGTATTTGTCTTGTCTTCACAATTTGAAGTCACAAATGGGCCTATTTTTAATGTTACATAATTTGAGTTGGTATTACTGAAGACGGTCAATTATAAATGAAAGAAATATGCTGAGATGATGAATTACTCTTATACATTTTTGGCCTCACTGATCCAGTAGCTGTGTGGTGTTTTTTTTTTTTGTTTGTTTGTTTGTTTGCTTTTTATTTTACTTGTGTTGCAGCTGCTTGCTGTGTTTTTTGTATTGCATGCGTGCAGCTTTCAGTTCCACCTTTCCAAATTAAAAGTCCTTAACAATCCAGCATGTTTGAAGATGTCCGGGATGCAGAGGATGCTCTTCACAACCTGGATCGTAAATGGGTTTGCGGGCGCCAGATTGAGATCCAGTTTGCACAGGGAGACCGCAAGAGTATGACCAATTGGCATTCCTACTTGAGCTTAACTGCACCATCTCCTTTTGGGAAATGTGTTGTATTGTTACATAACCTTTTGATGTGGATTTGTCATTAAAGCCCCTAATCAGATGAAGGCCAAGGAGCGCCACTCCCCTCGCAGTTTCTCTCGCTATGAGGATGATCGGGATACCCGCAGAAGACGATCACGGAGTCGCAGCTATGATCGCCGCAGGTCCCGGAGCCCTTCTTTTGACCGTCGCCCTCGGAGGTCTGAGAGCCCTAGAGAGTGAGTTCTTGGCAAATTTTACACCTTTTAAAGAATATAAGACATTAAAGTTCACCAAAAACATAATGATATAAATGTAGTGAGTGTGAAGGAGTGCTCTATGGATGTCTGCAGCTCTGAAAGCTGGCACTTGCAAAGGAGGAGGAAAAAAGAAAGGGGAAAGGGAAGATGGAGGGACAACTTATGACTCAATAGAGTGGGAGGGGGAAAAAATGTGTGTGTACATACTGGGGCTGCAACAATTCGAGTAACATGAATATAAATAAAATTCTCAATGCAAATTTTTTGCTTCAGTGCTTTGTTTAAACTCTGTAGCACTCAGTTGTCATTATGTAAGTACAAGCGTTTCACCCACATTTTGTATTAAAAATAAATATGCAATAGAAATATATCTGGTGCACATGTGCGAATTAAAAAAATATTACAACATTGAGCCCAAGCAGCCCCCAATTTTTCAACAAAAAAACGGATAAAACAACAGCAGCAGGGAAGATGCTGTCATAGTTTATCAGGGAGATGCCGTGTGGGTAGTTGGCACTCTGCCTCTGCTCTGTGTGGGTAGACAGTGCAGAGGCAGAGCAGTTACTGAGATGTTGAGCTCAGCTGGGGTTAAAGCAAACATTTTCTAGTGTGCAAAACAGCAGCACTTATTCCTGCAAGCATTATTAAAACCTTTATTTGGAAAAAGCTGGTGGGATTTCTCCATCAAACCACCTGTTTAAAAACCTTCAACATGAAGAGAAGCAAACTCTGTAGCCATCCTCATTTTGTTTACTTTGTTTTTTCCACAAGGAAAATGGGCTGTTAGCTTAGTCTAATAAGATGTTTAAATTAGGCAGCTAGCTAAAAGCTGCAAGCAGCTGTCCTACTTTATATCAGAGCAATACCTGCAACAGGGGTGACTCAACAAAACGGGGTTAGTAACCCATATTTATATCAAAGCTTTAGTAACATTATGCAATCCAAATCCACAACATAAAATATACTCAGTGTTATATTAATTGTATTAATATTTAAAATATTTAATAATATAAAAATAAAAGTTTTTTTTCACAGGCTGGTCAAGCTATAGAAGGGCCACTGAGCTGCCCTCTTTGCCACCGCAGAGCATTGAACAACACTTCACGAATTTGGAGTTATCATAAATGTTAACATGCTAACATTTGCTATTTAACTATTAGCAACTAAATGATAGCAACATTAGCCACCTGTCATCAGTAACGTAGCAGCCTGTGGACAGTGAGTCACAACTCATTATGGACAAATGGAGAACCACACAGGTTACTGGCTGTGCAGTGTCAAGGGAACAATAGCTGAACTGAGCAGAGAATCCAGAGGTTTGTTGAACTAGATCTGAAGAGGAGAGCTCTTTATCTAGACTTTGGTCTAGGAGTGCACTAGCTTGTGACTGACTTGAGTTTGGGTTTCTGTCTTTCACTGTCTTTTACGTTTATAACTGTTTAATATGTCAAGGGTATTGAAACGAGAGCTTAACCAACCTTTCAACATCCCTTAAAAAATTGCTCAGGAGACTATCTTACAATTTTGGATTATGCAAATTAGCAACTTGCTATTCTCATGATGAGCTGGGGACCTATCCAGGTTATAGCCCACCTCTCAACCCTGAGATAGGCTTCATATCCTGCCCCTGCAACCCTGAGTGGAATACGCGGTAAAGAAAACTGTTGGGTGAATGATGGATTGAGGAAACATGGTGGGTGTATCGCTCGTCTCTCTGGTGGAACTTTAAAGTGGAGCCCATATTTAGTATTAATTTCCTCATAATTACAAACTGATATGCAATACATTCCTTGGAATTCTCTGTTTTGTTTTTTGTTTGTTTGTTTGTTTTTTACATTTAAATATTAAATTAATTGACAGTTGTCATTACATTAAAAAAAAAAACAATTCTGTGAACTTCATTTACCAAAATGTAAGTGAACACAGTCTGAAATGGCTCTCATGCTGTTGGCTGGTTGCAACTTGGTGCAACACAGTTAACTAAAGCTGTCATTTAGCAAGTTTGGAGTGTCATTGCTTTGAAAGTGACCAATCACAATAAGACCTGCTGTGGTTCCTCCCCTCTGTCATTTAACTTTAAAGGAGAGCTTGTACACTCTGCAGTGTTCTGAGTAGAATGTGCTGTGTGGCTGTTGTGCACTTATTTCTATGTGCTGACATGAGTGAGTCTACCACCTCTTGTGAAATATTTATTTGTGACTATGTTTTAGTTATGATCTGCTTGTGACATGTGCCATAAATGTAGTTTCCTGTAATTGTGTGGGCCATGCGCAGCTTGTCAGAGGGCATGATGTTTGCAGGTTTGTACACAGAAACTTCGGACGATGTCCGAGCGTGGCAGTTTCTGCAGGAAACAATTTATGTAATAAAGAGGAAGCCATATACTGCTTGTATGTAGGCAAGCCATGCTGTAAGGATATAAAGTAATTCACTCAAACTGTACAGTAACTCAGCAATTTTGTTTTCTTGTTCCCTCTTCAGCTCTCGATCCTACAGCCGACATAGACGAAGCAGAAGCCATGAAAATAACAAGTGGGCTCATTTCTGTCCTCTTGTATTTCAGTAATCATATAAACATGGCACTGTACTCTGTAATGATAGTAACTGTAATGATAATCCCAATAGGCACAAAGCTCCTCCCAGTGACCACCACAGAACGCACCATGAAACGGCCTCACACTCCACCTCCCGCTCCCCATCAGCGTCCAGGTCAAGACCAAAAGGTAAAAAGAGCCAGTCCAGGTCTCACAGCCCTGCCGAAGACTTCCACCCATCCCAGAAACAGTCTGTCAGAAGATCCCCATCACGCTCGTACTCTAGATCCATGTCCCGGTCACGCTCTCGCTCCAGGTCCTGGGCTGGACGCAAGTCTGGAGGCCACTGACAGACTGTTCTCCAAAGCCCTCTGTTTATGTTTCTCTAGAGGTTTCTGTTTAATGTTCACCTCTAGCCATTTTGGACATGCATTACTTCACATTGTTGGCTTCATTAATCTGGTTAATGATTAATTAACTGGATAATAATGTTCTGTTACGTTCCTCCCAGCCCAGGTTTTTTTTGTTTGTTTTTTTTCCCCAGACATACAAGCAGCAGTGACAGGAGAACCACAGTATGTGTGCACAAGATTTTTGCTTTTGATTTTTTGTAGCTACAAGCATTATCAGTATTGACTCTAGCGTGTATAACATTTGGTTCCCTCTGCCATTGTTGCTATTATTACGAAGAGTTTTGCGTTTGCTGCTGAGAACTGCACCAATTCCCTCCCACACAGAGAGAGAAGGCTAGCTTCTGGATTGGGAAAGTTTGTAACAGAAGAATACCTTAAAGTCATTGTAAATTTTAAAAAAAATGATTGGATATAAGCTACTACTGTAGTGAGCTATGGAACTCATGCAGAGCAATGATTTTGTGCGTCACTATCTATCAATGTAACTGCATGCACTCAAAGTTGAATGCTTCAAGGTCCAACTGTGTTAAGAACTGCTGTTGTGACCTTTATGAAGAGACCAGGGTGCAAGTAGACATGTTAAAAGGTTGTATTTATAGAAAGGTGTGCATGTGTGAAAGGAGTCTTGTGCTTCCTGCTTTCATTTCTTATTTGAATATGGAGGAATCTCTTGCCAAAGGTAAATAAACAATTTTGTTATGTTTGTAAGAAAAGCACATTTGGCTCCTGCCCTTTTTTTTTTCTTTCTTTTTGGTACATGTGTTAAATTAAACTGAAGGCCTGCTTTGCCAGTATTCACAACATGCCCTGGTCTTAGATGTCTGGTTTAATTTAAGCAGGCCAACTTGTAAACTATAGTTATTGTAATTGCTGTGACAATGAAAGATATGCTGATACAGCTGGTACCCAATAATAGAGTCATTTTGTTATGTAATAATATACTAAAGATAAGAATCAATTGTTTTTCGTGTCTCTAAGTAACTCCCTTGTTTAAACTGTTATACCTGATATCTTTTGACAATAAATACATTCTTACACTGCTCTAGTTGAACAAGCTGTGTTGTAAAGGTAGTGTCAAACAAGTGTTACTATATCAAGTCAAAAATACTCAAACACAAAGTAGGGGGGTAGGGGAGGGGATTTAATTTTTTGTTTTAGTTTTTTTTTTTTTTTCGTTCAAGTTTTTCATCAATTCAAAGAGTGCTTTCTTGTTTTACATTTTGTAACAAATTAACACCAATTGTAAACAGGGCACATTTCATTGTTCTTGGTGACATTTCATCCGAGGGACAAATTAAAAAGCCAATTCACTGATTTAAATTTTGAATATGGAGACTGCCATGCATGATTTAGTCTGGGCAAGAAAAAAAAAGTTTACATGAACCAAGAAAAGGCAGTAATTAAAATAATAAACATTTTCAATTGTCAGCAGGCGGAAGAACAGCCAAGAACCGAAAATGTCTGGAAAATATTTGGTCAACTTGGGAATTTCCACCAATGATTATGGTCAGTTTCAGTATGAGTTTTAACTTAGGCACACAGTTTTTCTTTTTTATAAAAAATAAAACAAAATAATAAAAAAAGTGCTATGCTTACACACCATTGTAAGCACATTCACAACTCAAATCTATACATAAGCAAGTCTCCTAGAGTCCAATTGGGAGGTTTTTTTTTTCTATTTTACTTGTTTTTCCCATTTAGCATCTTTCAACCTACACTGCACAATACACAATAAAAAATGTGCAATAACTCTGGAAAGATCCGAGTGTAGGGCTGCTGATAGATGCTATAGGCAGCTTTTTTTTTTTTTTAACAAAAATATTCTTCAGTATTGAAGTCAAGACATGACCTTAGCATGTCTCATACATTCAGTGTTATTACTAAAAATACTTTTGTCAAACAGGCCACAAACTTGGCCTGCAAATGTACATATGCTACAAGTGTTTTATACAGTTCATTATTTACATGGCTCTTGAACTCACAAGCTTTCATACTTTGTTTTGTCATCTTTAAGCTGGCCATAAATGGCTCCAATTCTGCAAAGGGAAAGCAAAGAGCCTCAACAGAGAACTGAAAGAGAATCCATAGAAGATAGTCAATTACGCCTCCGTTAATTGAACAGCATCCTGGCCTGTAACTTATGAAAGAAAGAAAACAGTCTGATTGCAGTGCAGAAGGTTAAGGGACAGAAGTGCAAGAGACAACGGGCAGCAAGTGTCTGTTGATTATGGGGTAGTTAACCATTGAGACTTAATTTGTAAACGCAAACACCAGCCTCCTGTCTCACATTGAGGCGCTTGGACCTCTTCAGAAACATTCCTTAGCTCTGTCTCGCCTTTTGCACAAAAGCATACAGCCAACAGGGCCAGGCAATGTGGGTTTTTTTTGAGAAAACAAAACTCAGTAGTCCCACATTTAAGCAAGGCCCCCTTCCGCATGTTGGAGCTGCAGGCACTGTCCTGAAGAGGCAGAGACTGAGGAGCAGTAACGGTACTGATCAGAACAGATGAACAGGTGATCAAGGAGACGTCAAACCATTCACTTCGAGTTGGCAAGTGGAAATGGCAACACTGCCATCCGCCCAAATGTCCAAAAAAAGAAAAGCAAAACATTGCTTTGGTTATACACAGCACATTATACATCTTTCAACAACCACAACAGAAAGCACTTATACAAAATAATGCTATGATAAGAGTGCTGTAGACCTTGGACACACTCAACTCCAAGTGCATGTGCGCACAGCGCAGTAAAAAAGGGTACGTGAGTTGGTGGTCCAAAGCCAGTGTGCCATGGTCTCTTACTACCCTTCGTTTGAGGTTATACCATTAACCTGTAGTTACACTACAGCTCATCTCCTGTAAAATATCTTTTTTTTCCCTGCAGAACTGCAGTTGAGTGCCTTCTTTAGCCAAACAATGAATGTGATATATAAACAACAGTGGGCCCTTGATTAAAAAAAATAAAATTGCTACAAATATGAACCTGCTTTAGCACCTAAAGCTTAAGGAGATAACTCCAAAGATCATTCTTCATAGAAACATAAATGAAACACCATGTCTGTCCAAAGAAGTGGACCGTAAAAGTGATGGGAATTTACCTGACTAATGTTACCATCCTTGTTTGGGGAAAAAAGCACACTCAATCTGCCTTGGCAGCCAAGATTAAAAATAACAAAACAAAACATAAGTACAAAGAATATCCAGTTTGTCATAGTCACAGAAACTCCGCTAAAGGCATCACCGACCAGCAAGGCTGCAATTCTGTAAATTTTAAATGATCAGTTTTTTTAAAATGGATGGTAAACAGGAATTGCAAATCATTGCTCCTGTCAAGCATCCACCAACTTTGAAGGTCAGCCAAAAAAAGGAGAGAAAAAGAAAAGAGCTAAAAAATACTACAGAACTGAGGCGTTCCTGGTGGGTGGGTCCATGCATTGGCTTATTTTTTTTTCTTTAAATGAAGAACTGGTATCAGGCCTGCACCTTCAGGAGGCTCTTGAGCTGGAAGGTCATAACCTCCCTGTTGTCACAGGAGCCGATAGGGAAAGACACCCAGTGACTAGGGGGTTTGGGCAAAACACTGGGTGAAGGTGGCTCACTGAATTTAGGCCCTGCATAGCTTGGGCTGCCTTGGGTTGCCAGGAGTGTGTTGAGATGAGACACTGCACCCTCCCAGTTCTGATCATAGTTGGTGGAAAAACGGACAGAAGCATTCTTCTCTGCAGACACGGCTTGCCGTGTCTCTGGAGACCTGTGGTAGGCAGCGCCTTTCTCGCTCCGTCGGTGGCCGTGGTGGTGAAGGCCCCCTGCCCCCCCTACGGATGCAGCTGCTCCGTTCTGGTCACGGCTTCGCTGCTTTGCCCGGCCAAGCTGGTGGTTCTTCTTGGCCAAAGGGCGCTCAGGGTGGGTAACTGGAATGTTGTACCTCTCTCCACCTCCCATACTGCTTTTGCTCTACGTGTCACCTAAATTGTGAGAATAGTATTATTAAAAATAAACTCTGGTTATACATTTCTATTCACGCTAATAATCTATGCAATTATAGCGTAAGTTGTTGACTACCAACCGCGAGCACAGGCGCACCACATCACAATAAAAACAAGTACAGAGACTACGTGCAGAAACACCAGACAGCGAGGCTCGCCCATCCCCCACACGGACACCAGGAAAACAGCGCCAGCTCACCTCTTTGTTGTCAGAAAGTTAACCGAGTAGACGTCTCTCTTCAATCTTTCTCCTCCAATCGGGCCCCAGGTCCTCGAAGTAGTCTTCTGTCTACCTCTCGCTGCACATTTGTGTCCAGCAGAGTCTGAGGTTTTCATGTGCCAATAAGCGTTGTTTTCTCGTGAAGCCGAGCTGAACATCAATTCACCTCGGCGCACGACACTCCAAGAAGTCGCCGACCCTTCAGGGCATTAACAAAAAACGCTTATCAGATATGCTAACTTGACAGGACTTAACGTCCATTAGATATGCTAAATAGATAGGACTCAACATAACAATAGCGCTCACAGTGTTGTGACGTGTGACTGGGAACTGACGTTTTCTTCAAATATTCTATTACATAACATTGAAGTACCGACAAAATGACATTTCCTCGCCATTGCATTTGTAAAAACCCTGCATATAACTTGTAATCTATAGCGGTTATCACACGAAAATGTTATGTAAGAAAAGTGCGACATCATAGCCCACTTCTGTTTGCTCAGGCTGGGCTTAAACTGCGGCCAATTTTTCCCTTGTTCTTGTGTAGTAAATTAATAATAAAACGAAATAGTATGTATACCTTTCATATAGGATCATTGAATTAATTAGCAAATCCAGTGGTTCTAACGTTTTTTATGATCTAGGACGCTCTACTTTGGCACAGAACCAAAACAAAGAAACTCGGTTTAATATGGCGACGAGGTACAAAACTGTTTCTTACCGACTTCTTCAGGCTTGGTTGTTAAAGCCTTTCGTCAGAAAAGAATTTACAGTTAGCTTCTAAACTCCCTCTACGGACTATGTAGGAAGCACAGCAAACTATGTCTCCTACAAATCCGTCACTCTCGAAGCTTATTTGATGTTAAAGGCCGGTGAAGAGATCTCACTTCTCTCTCTCCCGACTCAGAATTGCGACAAAATGGACTCTACAGCAGCGGTATGTACTCCCTTGCAACGCAAATCTAACCAATCATAAAGCGACTACGAAATAAACAACCAATCACCGAAGAGGCAGTCGACAAGTTGCCTGTTGCCAGACTGGTGACGTCAATCTCCGACCCTCCTCTCCTTGCCTTTGTTGGAGCTCGGGTATTTCCCGAGAGAAGTGAAATAAAGAAGGAAAAAACACCACTTTCGGGCTCTGGACGTTAACGTAATAGATAGGAAATGCCCGAGATGGCACGTAAAACATTACATAAAGGTTTAGAGTGAGCATGGAGGCAGTTAAGTGTTATGTAACACCAAGACACCAAGCATGTCCGCTACCCCTTCGGTTAGGTTGTAAACACGTCCAGTGTTTAGATTTACTAAAGCGCCGTTTGTGCCACAGGAAACTGTTTTGGTTTGTTTTATCACATTTCTTACTTTTTCAGGTTTACCCCTTTTAAGCCCACTTGACACAGCAGCAACAGGCTGTAACAATGTCTATGAGCGGTTGTCCATCCCAAAACTGTTTTGTTTTATTTAAATTCATTGGGTGGAGGTCTTAATAAGGGTTAGGGGGCTATATTACATATATCACCCTCAGTTTGTCCCTTTGATGTTGGTCTCACTTTTCCTCTCAATCTTTTCAAAGGACTTTGAGGTTTGACTTCCATGGCAAAGTCTTCAGTAGGTTTTATGAGCGCAGGCAGGGGTAAGTGTCATCGCTCTGTGTCATCGAGGCCTTGCCTTCTTTTCTCGCCTTTTTAAAAAGTTGCACAACGCTGCTGAAGGCTGGAGGCCATGGCAAGGCAGGACACTCCCCAAAGCAAAGTAATCTCTGAAATGGGGCTGTGCCAATCAAGAGTCAACTATGTAAGGAAAGTAGGTCACCCAGAGACCGCTGTAGGTCGCTAGAAACACATGGGGGGTGGAAAGGACTATACTCGCCATATTTGACTGGCTGCAGAAGCCAAGCAGTGTCAACACGTCACACAGATAGTGTACAATTGGAAAGTTGGATGGAAACTTTTTCCCTCACACAGAGAAAAAGAACAAAATTACAGATTATCTATTGGCCTGATTATTTACGGCGTTCTGTTGGCCTACAAACAAGTGACTGAAGCTATGAATATGAACTTGAATGGTGCAAAATGTTTGTCATATGCCCACGCAAAGGGAAGTGGGGAAAGTACAGAAGCAGTTTCACACAGCTCAGCAATAAGTTCAATACATATAAAGAAAGTCTGTACTCTCAGTAAACATATTCAAATTAAACCTTTTTTTCCTGGAAGTACCATTTTTGTACATTAGTTACTTAACAAAGAAACTTAATATGCTATAAAAGTAACACATAATTGACAGAATTTAAATATTGAAATGAAACCCATGGTGAAATAGATCTATAAGTGGGTTTGGGTAAAACAGGCACATTAAATTGGAGGTCCTTCTCATCCCTACTGTTATTTAAGTTTTATTTAGTTATTAACTTTTTACGGGACCACAGTGCGCAGATGAAGTTGGTACACTCACAGAACACTTTTTTTTTTTGAAGATGTGCCAACCGCAGATGGTTTTCTGTGAAAAATGCCCACAGAGCATATTTGGAATGAACCACTGAAACCAAACAGGAAAAAATACCTTTTCAGATGAAAAAGTTATTGTTGACGTTGTTGTTGTTGTTTTTCTTTGCAGACTACAGCGCATGATTGTTTGACTCGCCAAGTTTGAAGATTTCAAGTTTTCAAGCCATTTTATAATAACCCAACGCCTCAACATCTTTCCCTTTATTTTAGTAGTACATTTAGAAAAAATATATACATTTTTTAAATGTGACTTTTAACAAACCACTGATTTACAAAACAGATGAGAAATAATGGCAGTTTTCAACAACATTTCTCAAGTTTCCCAGTTTCCGTCATTACATGAGCAAAGGCTCAATTCACTTGTATTATTTTACAGCTTTATGAATCTAACGAGCTGTTTAAATTACAAATACATTTAACTCCTTATTTGTTTCGACTAATGCTGGCATCACCCCACCAGAAATAGCAGTGCATGATTTCTGAATTATTAATGACTTCCTTGCAATCACGGGTATGGGTTTCATTTTACTTTTTGGGGGCAGGGACACCAAGTGCAGGTTATCATCCAATAATTTGAATTTTCTGCACCTGCATGCATGTGCATGGCAGGTGTCATTTTTATTCACTATTTTAATAGAAAATATCTATTATTCTCATGTAAAGTATTTAAGTGCTTATGCATATGCTTAGATGGAGTATGTGTATGTGTCAGCATGACCTTTTGAAAACTGCTTAGCTTTGCTTAACGATGTTTCACTATGTTATCTGCTAACTGTTACGGCGTTGAAGGACTAAACTCCCAAGATGACCAGTGCCAAGAGCTTCCTGGGAAAAGATAGTGGGAGTTGTTTTCTGCCCAGAAACAGCCCATTGGACAGAAACCTGTTGTAACTGGGAAGATACAGAGAGTTGTGTGTGAAGGTATAAAAGAGGAGCTGAGACACCCCAAGGGCAGAGCGCTCGTAACTTAGACCTGTGATGTTTTGATGTGTGTGTTCGCTCTCCTGCATGCATGCAGTATTAAAATAGCTTGACCACAGCTGACAGTGTTGCAGACCTTCTTTTTTTTTTACAGAAAATTCCACAACACTACAACAACAACAACAATAATCTTTATTTATAGAGCACATTTAAAAACCAGCGGTATACCAAAGTCCTTAACATAAGAGACAGAGAAGTAACACGAGTATTATAAGGCCTTAGCAAAGTATCAAATATCCTCACAGGTCAATGCCACTAATACACAGGGGTAATATAAAATGCATATCAAAATAAAAACATAATAAAAGCACAAGCCATAAAAATATGTATAAAAAAAAATAGAATATGTCTACAAATGATTCATCCAAGTTTTATGAACTCAGATTTTCATATTACAAATGACCTACTCCTGGAAAAAAAGAAAATTAAAAATTTATATTAGCACTCCTCACTCGTATCAAGTTAATTACATCTAAATGTAAATTTAAGGAAGTTTATTTATTTTAAAAAAACTAAGAAAAACACTCAAATATGTAATTAAAGATTTTTTTTAAGTGTGTGTGTTTGCGCTTTCTCCTGCAACAGTGCAGTAGTATCTAAGGGTGATCACGTGAAATAATTGGGTCTTGCATTCATGCAATGCAAGACCTTGTGTACAGCAAAGCTAACACAAGCTGAGGGGCGTTGAGCCTGATGACCTACCCACTGCAGTGACCCAATTTAAATAGATAACACAAATCAATGCATATATGTAGTCCTAATCCTATACTATGATAAGGTATGCTATTCCCAGGCGCTTTGTTACCTGTGACTGATGGAGTGGGATCCTGGTTATGGGGTCCCACTCCGTTATAGGGTGGCCTTGTATCGTCTCGTTCAGCTGTGCACCAACTTGCTCAGGAGTTATTCTTTCTTATAAAATTTGCTGCTGAACTGACCTGGTTAGTGGTGGGTACCGGCCCAACAGGAAACTTCTGCAGGTTCCAGCATGACTGCAGTTAAAAGACTGTTGAGGCCTCAGACCTGAGAGCAGAGCTGTGTTTTTAATTCTCTTGTTGAGAAACAAATAGAGTTTACACAGTTGTGGGTTGTGGGAAGTCTGGTCAAATATACATTCTCTTTACAGATAAACAGATATCTCTGTGAACTCCATCGAGGTTCCTGCAGCATTCATAATTCTCATGTTGAATTAAAAATTGTAGCTAACACTTTTCATATATCGTATTCCCTCAAAAAGAACCCTGATCATGTCCCAGTTGAAGTGAAAGTAAACAACGCTCTAGACTGTCTGTTAAATTTCAATTTTTAAGCAAGTGAATGTCCTTGTCTTTGTCATAATTAATTGATATCTTTCTCTCACTCAGTTATTACAATAAACATACAGTTAGGTCCATACATTTTTAGACAGTTGCACTTTTTTTTGTAATTTTGTCACAGTACACCAGCACAGTAAATTTCAAATCGAACCGTCAAAATGTGATTGAAGAGCACAGTTTAATCTTTAATTTATGATCTATTTACAAGTACAGCCATTTTTATATAGGTGTGAAAAAGATTGTTTTGAACAACAAAGATTAAAATGAACTGGTATCAGAATGATGACAAGATAAAAGTATGGTGAAAGAAAGGAACAGTTCATGATCTGTCTGTGAAATATGTTATATGTAGGCATGTGTGGCTACCGGTGGAACTGGGCCACTAGTATTTATTGATGTGACTGAGGTGCACAGGGTTATACTCTCTGCTCAGATCAACCAAATGCTGCAAAAGTAGTCAAAATGTGCTTCACAGTACAAATGAATAACGACCCAAAACACTCTGCAAAAGCAAACCAAGAGTTTTACAACATAAAGAAATTGGGCAATTTTGAATGGGCAAGTTAGTCACGTGATCTTGAACCTAATGACGCATGCTCCTCAGTTACTATAAAGATGCTATAAGTTGCCTTAATTTCTAATATGAAGGCAGAGAGACCCATAAACAAGCTGCAACTAAGAGGAAACAACTGGTGATATGCACAATTTCCAGGGGCACAGACACAAACAGTGGCAAAATTACAAAATTGTATTATTGTCCAAAACATTATGAACCTGAATGTAACCCTCCTCTGTCACACCAGCTCTCTGCATGTCCTCCTTCATTACGTATATCCACAAATCTTCCTTTTTTACTCCTGCCTGGCAGCTCTATTTTCAACCCACTTCGCTGTCCCTCCTCTGTACATGTCCAAACCGTGTCAAACCTGAGCTGTCCCTCTGATGAATTCATTAATAATCCCATCCATCCTGGTCACTCCCACTGTAGGTCTCAGCATCTTCAGCTCTGCCACCTCCATCTTCAAATCGTCTCCAAACCGTACATCACAGCAAGTCTCACTACCATCTTGTAAACCTTGCTTTTCAATCCTGCTGCTATCCTTCTGTCACAAATCCCGCCTGGACACACGTCTCCACCCACTCCACCCCGTTTCCCATGACGATGTAATTGAAAGCTATTTGAGTCAGTTTAGATTTATCTGTGTGCTTTTGCAATTTTCATTTGGTGCGTTTCATTTCCATATTTAGAAGTCGAGCCTTTCATTTAACAAAAACAAAGTAAATAATTAAGCATGATTAAAGGATTAAGCATCCAAGTAATTCGATTTTTGCCCGATCATTTTTTCCTGTGTTCTTCATGTCAGTGAACTGATACTGCTCCCTGAGGGTCTGGCAATCTGGAAATGAGGAGCGGAAATTTGATTAATGGATTTAATCCAAATCTGTCTGAAGCAGCAGAGCTGGCCCTGATGTTTGTGTCCAAGGCAATTTCTAAAAATGGATTGTGTAACAGGATGATGCAGTTCAACAGATAATTGAACATTTCAGCTTTTAGTCTGCCCTGTTGTCTGTCGTGTTTATGCTGCACCTGGACAGACAGTGAGCGAGTAGAAATCTTATTGAAGCTGTGCTGCCTGCTCCTAATCACATTTCCTGCTTTCTGTCCCGCTGACTTTATCAGGTCAAAGGAGGAGAAGACACAGCCCGTGCACCAGATATCGCTGCCTTTCCCCGAGACATTTTTTGTTTCCTTTTCTTTTAAAACAGTCATGTAGTAGAACACTAACTCATTTCCTTCATGAAATTTGATATATTACTTAAATTCGTCAGACCCAGTTACAGACTCTGTGTTATTGAGCATGATTTTCTCTAAATGCTAAAATAGGTTGCTAATTTATTTCAGATTGCCTCGGGTATGTGGTTTAGAGATCTGATTAAATTGTTGTCAAACTAATGCAGCCTATTTTTACCACATGGGACTTAATCTAAATTAAATGACCTCATTGCTGAGTGGACCGCTTGTTGAGTTTGTATCACTAATGAATAATCTTTAAACAAACTTTTAACTTGTCACCTTTAGTCTGATGCTTTTGGCCAGTTTCCTGACTTAATCATATTGCCTACTGAATCAGGGTTGCCTAGTATTGCCCCCTATGTACTGCCACCAGTACTACAATACAATGGGCGAGTGGACTACTCTCTCATTTACATAAAAGGGTTTCAGGTCAAGTGAGTCAATGCTATCACTACGCAGATAGTATTTGACTAGTTCAATTTCAAAATGCTGAACTGGACACTTGAAATCCTGTCAAAGTAGAGTGGCTCACATTAGAATGAATTTGGTGGTGAAATTAAGGATCAAAAATCAAACATGTAGTCAGATTTATTGAATTGCAACACACACACACACAGGAAAAAACTATAAAGTTGTCTGTTGTAGGGGTCTTGATGCATGCGCAATCATCCAGGTAAGGAAATCCCAAAAAGTTGATTCTGTTCATCTAGACGTAGCATTTTTAATGTAGAGGCCTTTGGTAAATGGTCTTTGATCAGTGGTCATGAGAATTTGCATATTAATGATCAAGGAACTGACCTCAGAGCCCATTGTTCATTAAGTTTCAGTCATTGTGCAGATGCATTGTTTATAAAGTTGGGGGAACTTGGAGTGAGCTGAGACTGAAAAAGTGACTTAAATGGGTGATGAAACGTTTCTACCACTGAAAACACCACACCCAGATGAACTGAATCGACTTTTATTTCCTAACAGATTTGTCACAGCCTGGCGAGGGCAGACTGTATGAATTGAAAAGGACCCAAAATGCAGACTCCAAGGAACAGGGAACAAAACTTGAATGTTGTGTGTGTGTGTGTGTGTGTGTGGGGGGGGGGGGGGGGGGGGGGGGGGGGTCTACCCCAGCTCTCATAGGGCAAAAGGCGAGGTACATCCTGGGCAAGTCAGCAGTCTACTGCAGGACAAACAAGAAAACCAAGGAATCAAAGCCATCTTTTTATTATCTACAATTCCTTTACTTCTATAAACTGCAACAAGGTGTTCTTCTAATCCTTCAAGCAATGTTGTATGAGTGTAGAATTAATGAGTGAAGCAGGGGTAGTCAACTCCAGGCCTCGAGTGCCGGTGTCCTGCAGGTTTTAGATCCCACCCTAGGTCAACACACCTGAATCAAATGAGTAGTTCATTACCAGGCCTCTGGAGAACTTCAAGAAATGCTGAGGAGTCATTTAGCCCTTTAAATCAGCTGTGATGGATCATGGACACATCTAAAACCTCCAGGACACCGGCCTGGAGTTGCCTACCCCTGGAGTAAAGCATTAACTAAGTGATCCTGCAGGGACAGGGTATACGCACATATTTCTGTTATGATAGATGCCGTTTTGTCCAATGAATATGAGTAGAAGATAGTAACAAAAAGAGGTGGAAAACAATTGCTATTTAAATCTAATTGAAAGAGGGCTTCACATTGACTAGGACAGTTCAATCTTGACCTTAGGTAGTTCGTTAGAAATAACAAAAGTTCTCTTATTGAGATATTTAGGCACCATAAGAAGCTGTTGGCACTTGCAAAATATGCTGCAAAACCCAATGTGGTTATGCCCCACTTCCTCTTTTTTTGATGATCATGCTTTTTACACTTAACATTTGATATCTGACACTCAGTAATCTTATTGGCTTTTCGCCACAGTCCAACCTCATGAAGCATACTTGAAATATATGAGAGACTTCAAAATTCAAAAGGGTTGATCTTTGAACGATCTACTGGTAATCTCTATTTCTGTTTAAGAAAATATTACAGAAAAAAACAAACAGAAAAAAATTGGAATTTGTGACAGAGAGTGGATAATTGATCAAAAAGTGGGCTTGGTTTTTGTTTTATCTCAGATGTCGTCTAAGCAGCTCCCGCCCCTTCATGTCATCACAGCTATACCCTCCTTGTCTTCTCCCTTCACATGCACACCAGTACTCACGTCTGCTGGTTTGTGTGTTATGCGGCTTCAGCTCTGCAGCTAAGAGGCAGGAAATCAGATATTTCAGTAGTTTGCCAAGAAAGAAGAGAAGGTGAGCTCTTATAACTTTATTTAACACAGTTAAAAATGTTCTCTTATATATGAGATTTAGCAATTTGGTTTAAGTGGCATTTTGCAAGTGTGAAATTGTTAGAAAAAAAATATGCTTTCTGCAATATTTCTAATCTAATGTGTAGAGAGTTGATCTACTGTTTCTGACTTAAAGTCTCTGTTTCCTGCAGTACATAAAAGAAGAGTGACTTCAAATAGTAGTTTTATTTTTTTTTTATTCCAATTCTGCCCAAAGGGTTCATGATCTTTTGTAACAATGTGTCAGGGCGCAAAAGTTACTCAAGGGGTTATTGCCACACGACGCTCCGCATGTCACCACAATGTTCATAAAATGTCTCTCAATAAGGATCTTTCTCAATATGTGCTTCCTTTGGCCTCATACATATGCAATTTTTATAGTCTTCACATGGCCGTGTCACAGATACAGTGGAAACAGTATAGCGTGGTATAATTGGAACAACGCCACACCTAATCTTATTTATATAATTTCTGAGTGTTTATCAGCTGCTCTTGAAATATATTGCTTCAGGAATATTTTGATTAAACCCTCTGTATTTCATCAGTCATGCTATTCCCCACCAAAAAAAAAGAACAAAGAAATCCTCAATCTTAAGCCACTTTGTGCAAACATTTAAAGGCAGTTCTTTTCATTTATAACAGCATAATTTACTTCAATCTAATGTTTTTGCCTCAGCTTTCCACAAACCCTTTAATCTATTGATTGCATACAGGCGACGCACTTCACTGGAGATTGTTTAATTCAACTGTGACCTTCACCCGCTGATAAAACGACTAAATACAGTCTCCTCTGATTCCACAAGAGGGCACCAACATGGAGCTCCTGTACAGTGACGGCACAACAGCAGTCTGGAAATATTTTTTTTTAAAAAGGCAGCTAACAAAAACTACATAATTTTATAATGCAGAGTATCCACCCTAGGGGATAAACATTTATGTGATGTGCATAGATGTTCCTGACATGAATGGGAAAGCTAAATGTTTTAGTAGCTGAAATTTCACTATAACACTGAACATATGATGAAAAATTTGCTTATTTTTAACATAACAGGCACAAGGATAAAGCTCTGTGTATTTTTAAACTCAATTCAGCCTTCAGTAAAAATCAAAGTGTTTTATGGTTTGCTTGAAACCATGTTCTACCAGGCGACTATCTCTCCCGTAACATCATCAGCTGAAACTGTGATGATCGTCTGTTTGTTTTGGTCTCTAAATGACTTTCTCTCTTGACTCAGAGACGTTTATGTTCCCTTTAAGCTCCAGCTTCAATGTCGACAACAAGATAAAAAAGTAATCACGTTTTCTGGTTTGTTTGTTTCACCACAGGAAGTTACCTGTCCCGTCCAACCTAATGTGACATACGTCAAAGTGACGGAATCTTAACACATAAAGATGTGAATGAAAGATCAGATTCTGTAGAGACATCTGTGCTTCATAAATAACTTGTAACATTTGTTACAGCTTTTTTGTACTTCATTTCCTAATTATAGTAGCTGGAATGACGGACGGGGAGACAGCTACTTCTGCAGAGCATGGACACGCAGGTAATATCTTATCAACAATAGCTATGCAGCTTTCCATTAATGGTAAAATTCAGTTCTGTGTTATATAAAAAAAGGACATCTGTATGTACAGTTGACTGGTCAGCTAAGACTTGTCACGGTACTGATTGTGTTTTTCTCCCAGTTAACAAGTCCTGTGTGAATCTGACGTGCTACATGGTCCTGAGTAACGAAGAGAGGAAAGCCATCGGCACCATCTGTTTCCTGGCAGGCCCTGTCACACTACTGGAAAATGTTCTTGTGCTGGGGGTGATTGCTAGCACAGCCACCTTGCGAAAGCGACCATCCTATCTGTTTATTGGCAGCCTTGCTCTGGCTGATGTCTTTGCCAGTTGTTTCTTCACCATAAGTTTCTTACACTTTCACCTCTTTCATCTCAAAGATGGCCCAGGCGCCTACCTCTTCAAGCTAGGCGGTGTCACCATGGCCTTCTCTGGTTCAGTGGGAAGTTTACTGCTGACTGCTCTGGACCGCTACCTCTGCATCTACCACTCCTCGACTTACAAGGTGTTGCTGACACGGCGCAGAGCCCTGCTGAGCCTTCTGATTCTCTGGAGTACAATCATCTTCCTCTCCTTCTTACCTCTAATGGGCTGGAGGTGTTCCACAGGCCTTACTCCACCTTGCTCAAACTTGTTTCCATACATCAATAAGCACTATCAAGCCTTCTGGACCAGCTTCGTCCTTGTGATTCTGGTTCTGATTTTGGGGGCTTATGCTCTCATCCTGTGGAAGGCCCACCGCCATGAGTCCTCAATGACCAGCTTCCATGGAGCAGCAGGAAAAGGTCAATCTCGCATGAGGATGGATATCCGGTTGGCTCGCACCTTTGGCCTGATTCTGCTCATACTGGTGGGCTGTTGGGTTCCTGTGCTTTCTTTCATGCTAGTAGATGTCTCAGTGATCCTGACCCGAGACCAACAGCGGGCCTTTGCTTTCTGCAGCACCCTCTGTCTGGTCAACTCTTCAGTCAACCCACTGCTGTATGCCCTGCGCTTTCGAGAACTAAGAATTGCTCTTTTGCGGGTGCTGCAAAAGCTGTGTTGCAAGAGAAGGTGTAAAAAACTCACAGAAGACTCAAGCCATGGACTACCCTCTGCAGAAGACAACTGTACTGCTTTATCTGACGATGAGACGCCCAAGGCCAGAACCACCAGACCTGACTCCATTTCAGAAATGGTCTACAGTCACCAGCTGACCATGAAAAAGTGAAGGAAGCTGAACGTTAAAATAAAAGAGAAGCAATACAGTTTGTGAAACACTTGTTTTCACGACAGCTGTTAGCTAGTGATCAACACCATCACTGTAGATCAGGATAAAATCTGTCTATACAAGGAAATGTCACTTACTGTTTTTTTTTTTATTGTAATTGCAAATAAGCTTGTAAATAAGTAAACAACACATGATAACAGTACTTGTCAAAACAAAACACAAACCCTGGGAATTACAATGTGACCATTACACATTACTTTAATTATAAGAGATTATAAAGTATGTTGTTAACCATTAATCCGTAATGTTATTACCAGTTAATATGCTTAAAATAGAAAATGATAGTTACACAGAGGACACACGGAGCTTTTTTCAGCATTTTGCAATAACTGCACCCAAAAGATTTAAATGGAAATAAATACCTCTGCACTCAATCAGACTAAGTAAATTGTTTTGTACAAATGTATGCTACTATGTGTTACTAATATTTAAGCACATATAAAGGTCATTTACCTTTGACCTCCATGTTTCTCCTCTCACTACTTTAGCATTCCATGAAATCCTGGTTCCGTGAACTGAACTGCTGACTTTAGGTTTGCCATTTGTTGCTAGCATGATTCTTTATTTTTCAGTGTATGACCCAGAGCACGCAGGAACAGAGGAAGCAGTGGGTCACCGATCTGCACATGAATGCCAGGACCCCACAGAATTTCACACAATGCTCACTGCACAAATCCAAGCAGCGTGTAGAGGTGAATGGAGCAAATGTTAGGAAGAGAACGAGCACAGACACTAGAACAGTCTTTGCGATAGTAAAAGCTGGCAGCTGCAGTAGAGCGCACACTGATATGCAGTTACACTCGCAGTGACACTCAGCGAAACATAATCAGAGCTGCCGCTTGTTGATTTAAGGTCACAGGAAATTCTTTAGAACACCTATTTCATCCATTGTGTGAACTTATTAAAAATAACACTTGGTCTCGACTCTTTGTATCTTTTTTTAAAGCAAATTACACAAGTACATTTCTTTTATCTGATAAAGTGGGCCCATCTCTGTATCTGTCTTTAGGATGACTAAAGGGACGTTCTCTGCCACAGCAGACAATCTGTGAAATTAGCTAGCAGTAAGGCACATGACTGCGTTGGAGAAGAAATAGCAGCAGGTGGTGAACGGAACGAGTATGTGGCTTCATTTTTCTCACTACAGCAGCAAAAAGTAGGGCTACACAATTTCTGTAAAAATGATAATCTCGGTTACTTCAGGAAGTATTAGGATTGATTATTTCGTGTCATAATCTGACTTCTGAAACGCTGAGAAAAAAAATTGCCTGTTATTCTTCGCCTAACTGAAACCAAAGCGTTTATAAAGAGCCGAATCGGTTTTACAATTCTTGGTAATCAAAGTCTGCCTTCCTTTGATGTTACCTCAAGCTGAAGTAAACCTACCCCCACCACTAAGGGAGTGAGTTGTAGAGAAGCATGAAAACACACAGCTGTAAAGGAAAGACAAAATGAGAACTGCAAAAACAAAATGGTTATCTCTTGGTCATTTTCTTTTACATAATATAAGATGAGCTTTATTGTCACTCTAAGCAAAACTGAAACTGTTGGGAGCCATCAATTTAATCAAATTACAATTTTAATCCTTAGCAAAAATTAAATGTAAAGGATGAATATGTGTATACACTCGTTTTAAACTAACAGTCTAAAGTTATAGCCTTGCAATATATTAACAAATAAAGTTCTTTTATAAAGATTTGGTGGAAAGTGTTATACAATCAGGTGGTGTTTATAAAATACTTATATTGTTGAGGAAAATGCAATACAATGATTGGAAACGTGACAATAAACAAATGAAGAATACAACAGTGGAGGAAATGAATACATTTTTAAAGATTTACGTCATCATCATCTGCCTCCATCTCACCCTTTACTACATCCATGAACTTTCTCTGTGGTCTTTCTCTTTTTGTCTCCATGTTCAACAGCCTTTTCCAATACATATTCAGTATCTCTTCTCTGCACATATCCAAGCCATCTTGGCCTGGCCTCTCTAATGTTATACCTCTGATATACTAATTTCCAATACTGAAAGTCTTAGTATCTTCAACTCTGCTCGGCCTCCAGTCTTTTTGTTAGTGCCACCATCTCCAAACCACATATCATAGCAGGTCTCAGTATCATCTTGTAAACCTTTTAAACCTTTTCTTTCAGTCTTGCCAAAGTTACTACTGCAATCATGGACAGCTTACTTATTGCCGAGTCTGTGCTTGGTCACTGATGTGTTTTAAGAGATCAGATTGCAAACTATCTCTATGCGCAAATGTTTGAATGCAAGAGATAATAGATTAAATTTATAGATAGATAGTGTGTGTGTGTGTGTGACAATAAAGCTCAGTTGTAGTGAATTTATGATCTAAACTGTTACTTAACCTAATTATTAAACCTATTTAAACCTAACCTAAATATTAAATGTAAAATTTTCCATATGTCGGTAAAAAATTTGGGGTCCGTTTTTAAAATACCAAATTTACCTGAACTCTACGGCGAGACGTCTCGTGAACCTTGAATTTAAGTTCAAGGGAACGGAATCATCAACAACAACAACAGGGTAAGACAGCCGGAAAACGCAGCTTAGAAGCGCCGAATTAAAAAAGTGAAAACGACAAATTAATCTAGTTAGAATTAATCAAGACGTTACAAAAGCAATTCTGGATAAGAATTACATTTCAAATCTGCGAAAAAACACAGAAAGATTCGTTGTAAATATTTGAAGACCCCCCTATTTCCGGTAATGGTAGGCTCTGGCTTTGTGACGTTTTAAAAATTCAGCAGGCAGGGTCGGCAGTTGCTTTACTACTGAGAGAAGAAAATCCGTTGTTGTGGAGCGGAAGAAAGGCGAAGAAGAAAACCGAGGAACGTTAAACGTACATACGCACGAGCGTTTAAAGCCCAGCGTTTGCGGGTCGTTTTTCTTCCTGCTTATTATTTTCCGTTTTGTTTAGCTATAATGGCTTGTGGAGCTACGTTAAAGCGGTCGATGGAGTTTGAGGCCCTCCTCAGTCCCCAGTCTCCCAAGCGGAGAAGGTGCAATCCACTACCGGGGACTTCTAGCACTCCGTCCCCTCAAAGATGCAGCCTCCGTCCCGCCGTCGACAGCCCGGCGCATTCGACGTCTCCCCCGGTTACTGGCGGCGAACACAGGCTCACTCCAGGTATGGATTTAGACCAAATTTGACGGCTTTTTCTCCCTTTCAGGGTGGGTGTCATGGGGGAGGGGGTTTGGGTGGAGTGGAATGGATAGCTAGCTACTTGAATGGGGGTTGGAGGCTAAATGTTAGCTTACCTCAGCTAACGTCAGGAAAAGGGAATGTCGTCGCTGATTTACCAGAACAGATCTCGTTACCAACCATAATGAATCGGTAAAGGCACCGAAAAGTAGAAGCGACTCTGTAAGTATGGGGCTTGTGGCGTCACTGCAGCTCTCCGTTTTCGTCCTATTCTTTGCTGAGCTGGCTTACATTGGCTAAATTTGTTTTGTCCGTGAAAAAAAAATTAGATCCAGAGTTGTTCGCTTGGCTAATTCAAACAGTCTATGGCGATAGGGGAAGTTGAATAAACATGACGCCCTTTTACAAGCTTTGCTCAGACAATCTTCAGACGTGTTACCACGTTCAATTATTTAATATATTTCATTAAACTTTAATTCGTTCAACTAAAACTGGACTGAAAGGACTCAACAAATCTTTCTTCTTTAACCCCTGCTCGTTGGCTCTCCTGCAGACAAATGGCATCACAGCAGCAGCCACATCATTGCAGACTATTAATTAGGAGGTGCCTGGGTAATGTTCCTTAGTTTCAATGCCACAGTGCCACAATTGTGTTGTATTGAGGTGGGGGTTACTATTATGCACCACAACCATTTCTTTTCCTCCTCAGGCATGGAGGAAGGCATTGTTCATTTCCTTTATGCCTGTACTTCACTCTCCCATTGATTTGAAAATGCAGCTCCATCCACTGTGAGTCTTGGATGGGTGTGTGGGGTGCACAAATAGGCCCAGACTAATTGCTTGTGTATATCCACTGCATCAAGTGGCCTTAATGTATGTGCCAGTCAGTGATATTTGGCAGGATGGCAGCATGAGGCCTAATCAATCGGTTAATTCTGCCAAAAAAAAAAAAAAGATTGCAAGATTAATTTAGCTCTCTAACTTGCAGAAAACCACACAATTATAAACCCCTAGATTTTTTGGATTTATACACAAATGTGACTCAGGTGGCAGATAAAGTGTTCTTTTTTGCCTATCATTTGGCAAATACTGAACCCCCAAAACTGCTCCCAATATGTAGAAATTCAAGGCTTTTACTCCTTATTGAACAGTTTGTGCTTTATAGCTAAAACCTCTCTAGTGAGTTCCAAAGTAAAATTACCAGAACTGAGAAAATCAAATTCACCAGGTCACTGTTGTTGACCCAGTTGTCTCCTCCATGAAGTAGTTTTAATTAAAAAAAATAATAAAAAAAAAGGCTTATTATTTTTACTTGAGTTATTAAGCAGCTGGAACACAATTTGACTTGATCATTACAGCCATTATTGCTGTTTCTTGCTGGGATTGTGTTACTTGACCTAACTACTGAGTGGGTGTGCATGTGTGTTTTCATTTTCTTTTCCTCCTTGGAACAGCAACATGGATGATGTTAAAACCGAGTGATATTCGAAAAAAGAAAAAGAAATATGCTATTAGTCAGGGTTGTATTCATCAGAACATTAAACCAACGCGACTCCCAGGTTGCACAGTATGCCTGCTGGGCTGCACGTTTGTGTAGTATTGTTTGAACACAACTCTTTGGAATTTAGCTTTCAGTTTTAATTTAAACACCCCAGGATTATGTCTCAGTCTGACCTAATAGAAAGTTTTGGAAATAAGTGAGCAAATACCTACATTTTGCTTCCTGATTGGCTTAATATGTATGACTTATAAGAGCTAAAGCTTAATATAGAACTTCTTCTTGTGTCTGCCTTTGGGTACTTTTCCTCCATTTGCTATCAGTTCCTCTTGGGTAGATACTGTAATATACTGAAATAATAATACTGAAATACTGAAAATATGTTAAAAGTTTATTTTATGACCCAGAAAGATTAATAAGAGTAATTTTAAAACTTAGTAGCGGCAGTCATTGCCGGAAACTGGAGTTTGGCTAGGCCGCGCTATGATTTCTGGGATATGGTGGGCCACGAAGGACATACCCAACCCATCCTTCAAATTCGGGGAAAAGGACGACGCATTTGTCGGCTGCATTCGGAGGGGTCTACGAATTTGGACAGCCTAATTGGTCTACAAATGCGTCCTCAAGAGGATGCAGCCCATGAATTTGGACACAGCTATAGAAAACCTATCTGGGTGATAATTTGTGATAATTATATGTATAGCAAAAATTTACTGAACATTTTACTGCTTGCAGGCAGCAGCGTTTATTAGTGCAACGATAATGCAAGGTGTTTTCCATAATTCTTCTCCAATGAACTGCTGTCATCTGTCACAGATTGCTAAATTCAAAGTGTGAATGGGCTGATCATCTTGTTGCGTGTGCTATGGAACATAAATTCATGGTGCGCAGCAACGTGGGATTCAATTAACTTGTGTGGAAAGGTAGGACAAGTTTAAAAATTATCAAATAAGAACTAATCTTGTTGTGCAGTAAGGTTAAATGCACACATTTGAGCTGCTGTTGAAAAGATTCAAGATGGAGTTTCAGCTAGCTTTCATGCTCCCTGTTTCTCATAAAAACACAACAAAATGTTAACACTTTGGGGGACTCATGCAAAGGGACATAAATGAGGTACCATGAATTTACTTTCAGTAACACTTCCTCATGGTCAGTCGAGCAAAGAAAACAGTTTTTTGGGTTGTTTTTTTTAATGCCCTACATCAGTAGTTTGTGTGGGTTACATTCATTTATACTGAGATTGTATGTAAAAGGTTGATCTAAACCTCATTGAGGTTTGGTTAGGACGTAATCTCTGACAAAGGGGTCTCTGTTGTTGCTGTTGTCTGGACTGTAAGGAAAAAATGTGCTTCATTGTACACATTATTGTATGATGAGGCTGGGGGCAGTGCATGATATTTGTCAGAGATGAGGCGAAGCTGCCCTGTTCCTCACAGATACAGGTGTTTATGGTGGTTGGCTTGCTGTGAAATGCGTTTCATCTCTGTAAATATTATCAGAAACTAGCCAAAGAATCCTATTGATTCAGGAGTGTTTTTAGTTTTGAGGGAATACGGGGCAGTTAAAAACAGTCTTTTTCTTCTTCTGCTGATATATTTATTTTGTTTGGTAATTACAGCGTGGCTGTGTTGTAAAAGAATTAGTTCAGGAGCTTGGAGTAATGAAGATTTGCCTGCTTTAGAGACACAAAGTCCAGATACCTGATACTAAGCTCATCTTTCCTGAAAGAGGCCTCCCATGGGAGCAGCTCTGCAAGGCTGCCTTTCTGATGTGGTGTGCTAAGCGAAAGCAGCTTTGTATTTAACGAAAGGTCAACTGTCATCCCTCCCACCCAACTCTACCCGCACATGTTTTCCAGCTAGTCAGGTTCTCTCGTGTGCAGACGAGAAGGCAAGAAAACAGGATTGGATGTTGCCAGTGGATCTTTAAGCAATTTCATTTCATACTGTAGATAGTACACCTCTTCTCCTCTGCCAGTCTGGGCTTGTACTTCTGTGAAATTCCCGAAGATGACAAATGAGCTGAGTGTTTTCTTGAGAGGCATTACTTAAAAGGATAAACTGTGTGGCACTGTTAATTTATAGGTTGGTCAGAAAGCTTCCCAGGTCATAGTTCAAGTGATAACCATAAAAAAGAACATTTAGCGTACTATTAGAGAATATATCAGGGTCTTTCCTGGCTCAGAATGGGTCTTCGGGTATGACTATGCACCAAAACACAGTCTGCATGTAGTTAAGGCGCCATTGTTTCTGTGCAGGAGTAAACTCTGTACTGGTGTTAAATGAAGCCTATTTATCAGAGTGTCTGTACTGACCTAAATGCATAGACATAAAAGGGCTATTATTGGTAGGAAAAAGTACCAATATGGTGATTTTATTCAATTACATTGATACACTGCTACCAAAACATGTAGGCGCTTTGAACAGATCCCCACACCATTTTCACTTACCAGAGTCACTATATCAAAACAACTTGTAGTGCAGACTATAAGAGCAAATATTAAATATTAAGAGAGAATAAATACAGAATTGTTGCCCTTTTTTTGTTCTTCTTTACTTGTTTTAATGTATTATAGGTTATTTTTATGTATTGTATAGACAATAAAAAACACATTATCTTGGTAGTGTATTGTTTTCATTTTAACATGCTGTAGTTATATGTAGTTAACTACAGCATATAACTACATATGCTGTAGTTATATGTAGTTACTTCAGACTTTTCACAAAGTCTGAAGTAAAGAAAATATGAAAGTTCTGGGAATATCCAAAAGCCTGATTTGTAGTACTGCACCGAGTACCCGCTGTAGTGGGGGTTGTCGTTGTTTGCATACTGTGAATTGGCGTGTCTGCCGTCACTAGGCAGCCAAGCTGTTGATGTTGGACTTGGAGCTACTAAATTTTGAACAGCACCTATGTTTTCTGAATCACAGGGAGAAGGGACCAACTCCATACTAGTGTTTTCAGAGCTACAAACACAAGGAAATGCATTTGTTTTTACTGGCAGAGCACTAGCCAACTATTGGCATGATGAGCGAGATAGAAGCAATGAGAGTGTATTGCATGTAACTAGTTTCTGCTTTGCTAAACTCTGCCAACCAATCTCACATTGTTTGTTTTCTACATTATATGTGACACAAAGTGCAGCAACTTTGAAAACATGATTAACAAGAAATGTAATTAAAGGTTTTGTATAGCTTCAAAAAATACACACAAAATACTGCTTTTGTTTTTTAACTTTACTAATTAGTATTTTGAATGCTTTGGGTGTTGTTTTATATTAGTTGAGTAGTCTGATGTTAGAAAGTCTGATCTCTATGTTAAATGACTAGTTAATTAGTCATCAGAAACCTCCCTACCAGTAAAGCCTTGGTAATACTCTCTTATGGACATGGTTACCTGGAGACCTGATGACCGAGTAGTCATTCTTGTTAGACTTCTTTGAAGTCCACCACCTGGGGCACATGGATGTCAGTGGAGTCACAAAAAACAAACAGGCATATGGACATCTGCACAGACCCTCGCGCTTACTGTGCGATAATATTTACGTGGTTCTGACCTGAGCAGATGCTGGTGAACTCGTGGACGTGGAGAGTATAATCTTACATCACAACCTACTTCCCAACATTCGAGATATTTGAAACGTACCTCCCCTACC
This sequence comes from Neolamprologus brichardi, assembly GCF_056152115.1. NCBI lineage: Eukaryota > Metazoa > Chordata > Actinopteri > Cichliformes > Cichlidae > Neolamprologus > Neolamprologus brichardi. The sequence goes on along the minus strand of NC_142114.1, from coordinate 21,679,645 downwards.
GCCCTTTACGGGTGGAGGGTAAAATGAAGTGAGTTGGCTTTGTTTTCTCTCCTCCATGTCTAGCCGATCTTCTGCGTATTCACTGCTTAGCCCTTCAGCTTCTCCACAGTGTTTCTCTGGCTTCCGGAAGTCTCTGTGATTGATTGTTTGGTCTAGTTGTGGCAGGGTCATTGTTGCCAAGCAACCCTGTTGAGCTACTGGCAGTTGGCAAAGCTTTAAGTGACATACAGCAGGAGAGGGGTTTCACTTGTCATTTAGATGAAAAGACCAGTGATCAGTGGATACTGTATGCATACAAAGCATGCACTCAGAGGATTGTGTTCTCACTGACACTCTTAATTGATGGTATTAAATGACTAAGGTTTTTGGGGTGACTGTGGTTGAGCGGATCATCGGCTAATCGGAAGGTTGGTGGTTCAATCCCTGGCTGTTCCAGTCTGCTTGCCAGAGTATCCTCAGGCAAGGTACTAAACCCCAAGTTCAGTCTTCATATATGTTCAGTCAATGTGAATGTTAGAAAGTACTTAGATATAAAAAGTAGCACTCATATGACTGTCTGTATGAATAGGTGAATGAGTTGTGTTGTATAAAGAGCTTTGAATGCTGAAGTAGACTAGAAAAGTGCCATATAAGAACCAGTCCATTTGAACTCTTCAACACATTTGACTTTAAGCGTCTGGCCTTCTCTTCTCACACATATTCATGCAGGCTTTGTTTGATCAAATGTCAGTTTGAGTTCCCTTTACAAGTGGAGGGTTTCCTCTAGGAAACTGGTTCATGGAGATCTGTAGATCTACCAAGTGGCACTTGGTAGAACCCATAGTAAATAAAATAATAATAATAATTTCAGCTATTCTTTTGGCTTCCAAGAATTAAGTTGGCCAAGATAAAAATGATTAATTCTGTTTTTTCCTTTCAGCACATCCTTTACTTTTGGGCCTCATAAAACCCTGCCAGGTTGTTGAATGTTTAGTTCAGTTCACACTTTATTATTCAGCAACTAATATAACTTGATGTTTGATTTGTCTTCAGGACAGCTTCAGCATTATGCCGTTTCTGCAGTTTGTTGTTAAACTTCTTCAACTTCAGTGGTTTTTAAATGGCATCAAAACAGTGATCTGCTTAAACATTGTCCCACATCCTTTTTCTCTTCATACAGCTGATACGAAGCTGCAGAGTCTCTGTTGCCTGTAAGATGACATTGTTCTGTTTGCAGTGACGATGTTTTATTAGTCGCTAAACAAAAAAGTGCCTTCTAGATTGGTCTTGTGGTGTTTATGCTCAGAGGGTTCAGAGGCGCGACTACATCCAACAGAAGGATGGATCTCGGAGGACAACAGTTCACTGCACAACCGTATAGAACGCAGTAAATCCTCTGCTTTGCCCGCAGGTCTACAAGCATATTGATGAGTGGGTTGAAGTGAAAGAATGGCTTCTTACTCTATCCCCAGCCAAAATAAACAAGGCACTTTTCCTCATATAGAGATGCAGAGTGTGTCGAGACTATCTTTTTTGACTTACAGAAAACTTTACTCGCTCTATATTCTGTTATCGGCTCAGTTTCAGGCCCCTGTGTAGATCACCCCCCCACCCACCCCGCCACTTGTTATGTGAGCATGCAGGCCATGATATTAGCTGTTTTTAAACACTGGACAGCAGATTAACATAGACTTCATTCAAAGGAGGAAAGGTGCTAGTCGATAAGTTCCTAGATACTGTACAGGAACAAAATTTACTTGTTGTGACACAACTTAAGGAAGAGATGGACATCCATGAATTAGTAGAGTGTAACACTTTTTTACCTTTCATGTCAAGGTGAACTTGAGGTATTGTGTTTGTGATTATTTTGTCCAACTAACAACCTGAAAGTGTCAGATGGTAAACCTTAAAAAGCAGCACATTTTTCTTACTTGCATTAATATACTGGTGCCAAGTAATATTTTTTGATAAGACTATGACTTATAGATGTAGAGTATATAGCTGGCCTGTTACTGTACTTATGTTTCTCTTAATTCATGCATGAATCATGCAGCTTGTACAACAATACAAATCAGTTTGTACTGCATTTTCACAAAAACTGCTAAACAGACTATAGAAGGACGATGGTTGGGTACCTTGGTAAAGAAGTGATTTCTGTTGCTGCTTAGATCTGAGCATTTGCACTAGTTGTAACTTGGCATCACACACTGCTATTATGGAAACCGTATGAAAGAGAAGTGAAAATGATAGTCATAAGATTTAAAAACCAAAAAAGACCTTGTTTGGCTGTGTATGTGTTACAGCTGTGTTAGTCATGTTATTAATGTCAATCTAGTGCGCATCTGTTCCTTCTGTCAATCTTTAGCCTATATTGGCTAACAATTTGTAAATTTTGTAGTAACCTGTAAATTGTAAATACTGTAAAACTTTTTCTCTGTCATTTAATGGTCGGGCATTGTACAGCTACAAGCATTTCACCCCCATGTCATACTGTGTATGGTTGTGTGTGTGTGTGACAAATAAAATTTGAATTTGAAAGAGAACACATGGGAAGTGTTTTTTTTGTTTTGTTTTGTTTTTTTGCTGGATTATATTAACTTTGTTTTGTGGTTGATCTTGAATTTAACAATTGAACAGATTAATGAAAATAAGCAGGGTTTTTTTCCTGGAACAAATCTATGTGCAAAAAACAAAACTTGGCTTATTCTGCTATTTAAATGTGGACATTTAAAGTTTGCATCAAATAATTCTAGATAATTTACACTGCCCATCATTTTTACAACCAAATGTCTCAGTGTTGGGAGCATGTGTGAGTAAGGGTAGTATATTGATCCTGTTTTTCTTGTTTCCTGTTTGCCCCCCGCAGAGCAAATCTTCCAGAACCTCCGTCAGGAGTACAGCAGGATCCAGAGGCGGCGGCAGCTGGAAGGGGCCTTCAACCAGACTGAGGCCTGTAGCTCCAGTGATGCACCCAGCCCCAGCTCCTCTCTCAATGCTCCCAGCTCCCCACCAGGTAGGAGACGTAATAAACTTGGTTTTCTGCACTGTGCATTTTTTTTCTTTTCTTTTTTTTCTTCTGGTAAGCATGAAGACAAATAAATAAATAAAACACACAACTACACAACACACTCACTGCACAATTTCAAGAAAGAAAGGCAGACAAACTGTTTCCAAGGGTTGATGAGAGATGCGTGGGGCTGGGTGACTTGCTCTGTGCTCCTGTTGTTGCATAGAAACTCGTTAACTTGAAAGCATACAGGAGTCGGGGCATGAGCTTCTTTGCATGTAGCCATGCATGCCAAGATACATCAGTGTTGCAAGTGTTTGTTATATGTGGATGTTTTATAGAGGGGAAGATGGACTTAATTAATATCATTATCAGTAATATACTTTATCATTGGTGAAATAAGATAGCTTGCCAGTTTAGACCGTTTCTATCAGCGCCACGTTGACCATTGTTGATCGCCATCATCATCACCCATTGATATAACCCTACTTCTGTCCCAAATCTAACCTGCTGCCCGTGAGTCACTCTTATCCACTAGATACAATAAACATTTGGGTGCAAACAGAGAATACATGCATCATGGGCATATTATCCAAGTGCTGTTGACTGTAACGCATGTGTTTCAGATGGAAAATAAATTTTAGATTAACATTAGATTATTTAAATACATACATAATTTAAAGACACCTGTCATGTTATTACATGGTCAAGAGGAAGAAGACCCTTGTGATTTTGCACTATACAAATGAAACAAAATAGAATTAAATCTGAAGCTCATAGATCAGATTCACTAAAAGAGTTGACTTTCTCCCCTCCTCGTCTGCTTTGTGCAGCTTGATGTGGCTTCCATAAAAAAAATTGCCACACTGCTATTTTATGTGATGCAATGCATCAGATCTGATGGAATTACAGGCATTGTTTCGAGTTGCTCCATTCAGCAGTGGTTACATTATCAGTTTGGTGCATAAAGTAAAAAAAAAAAATCCCAGTGACTGTGAGTGTAATCCAAGCCTCAGGGCTTTGGGTCTGTGTGCTGGGTGACTCTATACAGGACAACCTCGTAGATCACAATGACTGCACTGTTACTAACCCGGCCTCTTTCTGTCTGCGAGGCCACTGTTTTAACCTTCATCCCCACTCTGCCATCCTCCACTGTGACTTACAAACATTTTAGTCTATCTGGCTCATAGCAGACCTCAAAGACCACTTTGTAATGAATCACCGAGCTAAAGCCGGCTCCAGTTTGAGCCTGGCAGAGACGCTGGGGAGACTCAGAAAGAGGCAGCATTAGTGTTGCATGACCCTCCTGGTCTTTCTGAGGTGAGAGAGGACACAGAGCTGTAATTCTGCAGCCAGCTGAGCAGCTATTAGCTTAGAGAGGATGTTTCTGCCCATGCCTGAGTATTGCACCATAGATGTGATTCTGCTTTATTTATTTATAGCTGATCTGATATGTTTTTTGTTTTTTTTTCCTCAGGTGCCTCAAGGAAGGACCAGCCTTCGTTTACGCTGAGGCAGGTGAGCTACCTGTGTGAGCGCCTGCTCAAAGACCACGAGGAGAAGATCCGGGAGGAGTACGAACAGATCCTTAATACAAAACTTGCAGGTAAAAGAATCCTCCTTAATAATAAAATTGAAAGGACTCGAATATGAACAGTGCCCTTTATATTCCGGGGATGATGTACAGTCAGTGTGACAAGCATTTGTCTTTAGTGTGTCTCAGATTTTCACGATGAAGCGTTTACAGTGTGTAGCTTCCTGGGAGTTTAAATGTGCTATTAAATCCCAAGATGAATATTTTATAACAGCTGGAGGGAACAAAGACATAAAGAGGATATAAAATGTCATTTGGCAACAAAAGCAAATCTGCATTCATTTGAGTATGTCGGCTTTAAAACGATTAATTTAAAAAAAAAAAAAAAAAAAAAGGTGCTCTCTCTGTTTTGACTCAGGCCTGAGTGTTTGGTAGATTTATAAACTTCCAAATTCCAGCTTGGGCTTGTCGTATACAGGAAGTGACACGATCTGCTACATATCACACATTATGTTTATTAAAAGCAGTGTTGACTGTTGCACACAAAAGTACGTTACTTCTTTTCTTCCTGTAAACAAAAACTTGTTAAGCTTGTCTTTACTTTTGCATTGCTCTGTGACATGGCCCCAGGTGCATTATCACATAGTGTACAGCCCCTCACACTAACACAAATGCCTATGCTAATGAGAACACACAGGGTCTTTGCTTTATCGAGCCCCAAAGCCACACAGAAAAGTGTTGCAGCCACAGTGACCCTGCTATAGAAATAGCAATATAGAAACTCTGACTGCTCATGACTGCTTTGTTACCTCTGGCTTCTTTGGGGGGTCGGGGTCAGCAAACACTCGGCTTTAACATCACTCTAGGTTCTTGGTTGCTACATTTGTACTAGCTTGCTGTCAGTTTTAGGAAAGTGGCAATGTCGTTGTTAGCAGCTATTTGTGGTCTGAGCCAAACCGTTTGTACTTGACTGATATTTGTGTCCTTCCATAGAGTATAACTCAAAGTAATGTTTATCTGCGCTGCTCTAAAGTTGACTTTTCCTCCTCCACATAACTACAGGGAGCCGATTGTAGCAGAAGTACACTGATTAAAACGGTGTCGGTGAGGTTTAGTAGTTCTACTGATGCTTTATTATGGACAGTTTCTATTAAAAGACCTGGAAATGTGATTGTGAATCAGTTTTCCGGTACTTAGCTTAATGAAAATGAAGACTCGTTCCTCCACCCATTTGATGTTTGCAGAATGTGGCACACAACCTCACCTCCATCCTCCTCTCTTTTCAGAACAATATGAATCTTTTGTAAAATTCACACAAGACCAGATAATGCGAAGATACGGAGCTCGACCTGCTAGTTGTGAGTACTGTTATCTTTATTTACTTTATGTTTTTAAGTCTGTTCTCAGTTAAAAAGGACTGCCTCTCTTATAATAACAATTATTTTGTATTTCAGATGTGTCCTGAGCTCACATCCATGTGATCCCGGCTTCCTCTAATAAGATGGCTGCTCTTCTACTGCCTCCTTCCAGTTGATTTACATTTTATTTCCCTAACACCGCCCCCTCGTCCCTTCTCAAACTGTTTGGGTGCCATGATTTATCCACTTTTTAATCCAGAAGTTGGTTTCTTACTTCAAAATTATTGCTGCTGGCCAAACTTAGAAAAGTCTGAGAGAAAGTCTGTATGAAGCCCGCTATCTTTTGTTTTTTTTGTTGTTTTTTTTCCCCCTTTTCTTTTATTTTTTTAAATATGCTTTTCTGGACTTCCTCACTAAAGCAGATGTTTGTTGAATCTCTTGCCAGCGCTGTAGAAAAAGCTTATTGGCTTGTGACCGTTCTGTATAACCTTCCAGCAGCTGTATCTACTGGCTCCTGCTTCTCACCTTGTCCCACTTTACTGTCCCCCCTTTCCCAACCTCCCTCCTCACAAAACTTACCCAAAATGTGGATTTTTCTCCCTTTTGAAAAAAATAAAAGTTCTGTGACTAAAACATGTTGTCTTGGGTGTTTCTTTAAACCTCCATATTTATATTAATAATGTGCACATTAAGCCACAACATCTCATCATTAGGTCAGTAGTTGCTCTTTTGTGACATTTTGACCCTAAAATATGTTCTTTTTTTGTATCATCTCAAATGTATTTCTTTGCACACCTAAATGACTGAACTTTGAGTAAAATGATGTTGAACATCATTTTAACCTAAAACAGGTTATTGGAAATTATCATCCTGAAGAATACTGCTGTTTTTTTTGTTTTTTTTTTAAATCTACGGTTTGGCTTGTCTTCCAAAAACAAAACAACAAGGGTTATAATTAAATGTAGATAAACGACTAAATTTGAATTTTACTGCTTTTGGCTTTGAATTTTCTGACATTTTATACAGAAAAATGCAGATGAGCTGTGATTAATGGAGTATAATTGATGAATTAAGCAAAAGACCTCTAACATGAGTTCATCCATGCATAATAATAAAACCTATTTATGTTGAAATCTCTTAGCTGATGATTTGTTCAAATGGGAAATGTATGGCCATTAAGACTTGTTCACAACTGGTGTCTTATCTACTGTAATCGTTGATTCTAAAAATAATCCCGGCCATTAGCCTTATTTGCGTGCTGTAGCACCCCCCTGTGGTAGATTGGGAGAACTACAACCTCAATATTAAAGCGGGTCTCTGACCTGAGTGAAGTTTATTGACACTGATCAGTTTGAATATGAACCAAGCTTCTAATCAAGAGTATTTTCTTTTCTATGTGTGGTTGGACGCTGGGGTGGACTTATAGTGTTGGTCGGGATTAGGCCACGGCTCCTTGGGAGGAAACGCTACCGTGTCTGTGACGTCACTGACCACAGGTGTGGTACGAGGGGAACAGGTAGGCTGTTTGCGCGGTTTGGAAACTTGGGATTTGTGGGAAAAAAACAGCTGTGCTGTAGCTGGGAAGAAGAAGGGGAGCATCGGGAGTTTGTTTATCTCGCGTAGGAAGAAGGAAGTTTCCTGCAGGAAAAAAGCAATGAAAGGCCTATAATTATCAACAAGGGCTTAAGCGTTTTCTTTCAGTCTCTTAGGGAGGGTCAGTCTGAAGAAGGCAGCTCTGCGGGTTGTCCGAAAGCATGGCCGGACTAAGATAAACAGGGGGAGAAAAAACCCACAAAACTTTGCTGTAGGTTACTGTTTAACTCCAGTTCTCACCGATCAGCTCTTTCATTCAGGACTTGGAGTCGTTTGATTTAGTTTGGAGAAGTCGGTATTTGTCTCTTTGGCACCGCCTGGAACCATCTTCTCTCTTCCTGTTGAAGGTTAAGGTGAGTTAGACAAAGTTCGTGATGATCAATTTATTTTATGTATTTATGTTAAGCAGCTATCCAAGAAGGTAAGGGCACGAATGTAATCCAAGTCCTCTTAATGCCGACAGTCACCGAGCCCTAAAAATCAGACTTCGCCCAGAAAACAGGAAATGCTACAGCACCCGGTAACCCTGCACTGTTACTGTGCTGTGAGAGAAGTTGTAGGTCAAAATGTTGGCAACACGGAAGGAAGTGCCATAAAATAACATTATTATTAATAATAAATTAGAATCTCAGCCTATAGTCTTAAAAGTTAGTTTAATGCTTACAATAACCTTCAGTGTATTTCATGTAGTTGAAATGCACGATTAAAGACGACACCCAGCTTCAGGTCAGCTCTTGTAAACAAGGTTGAAATAATCAGCTGAAACATAACTGATTTAAGTAAAACATTTTTTTTAGTCAATTTTCTTGCGCACAACCCGGAGGAGGCTTTATTGAATATTGGATGTTTACTTGTTCTGGGACATGACTGAGAGTCAGCTGCCTTCACAAAACGATGTGTTTGTTTTGGTTCCTTTTTCAAAACCTGTTAAGTCTCGTCTCCCGAAAAACATCCGGATATAAGGAGAAAAAATAAACCTAAATATTCCTCAATAATCGGAGCGAAACTGAAACAAGAAACTAGACCTTTAAAACTAAATGAAATCTAAAGAAGTCTGAGGGGGGGAAAGAGAAGGGAATTCTAATAAGGAAAATAGGATCGGCTACTGGGTGTAAACAGAAATAAAAATGCAAAATGAAAACATGGATCCATCTGGCCTTGTGTCAACGGTTCAGGCTGCTGGTGGTTTAATGGTGTGAGGGATCTTTTCTTGGCAATATGGGCTAAACTCGCAGAGGCAGGTGTTTGTAGCTCTGTGTCACAAAGAACTCGGGTAGTTATGAAAGCAAAAGAGAATCTAACAGAACGTGGCTGTCAAGACATCATATATAGATGTGAAATGACCACATACTATTTATTAAATTCATTTCCATCCACATTTTAAAAGCTTAAAAAGCAGCTCCTGCTTCCAGTAGTACTCAAATTTCTTTTACACTAACTTAGAATTCACTTTTAACTCAGGGCTGGAGCAGTGATGGCGGACGATGACCTGGAGCAGCAGGAGCCGTTTCCTGTGGAAACGGATGAGAGGCAGCCGAGGGATAAAGAGGAGCAACCGGATGGTGTCTTGGAGATGGGATGTTATGAGAAGTTCCACCGTCTTGTCTCCAAATGGATGCTCCCAGAACACTTACGCGAAAAGTACCTGGAACGCGCCAACTGCTTTCCACCCCCCATCTTCATCATCCTCATCAGTATTGCAGAGGTAGTTCTGCATATGCATGACACCGATGCTGTACAGGCACTAGGACAGTGATTATGGTTTACATTAGTATTAAATACATTCATGGTAACTGTTAATAGTACTGTTTTGTTGTTCTTTTGTTCTTACCTTATTTACTGTACAGCTCTTTGGTCCTGTGCTGGCTTTTTAAAAGTACTTTATAAATAAAGTTGGATTGAATTGGATAGGATAGCAGATATTAATGAGAAATTATTTGTCTTATTTGACTGTTTGTATATCTTTGAAAATGTGTGTTTTCACAAAGATGAAGCCTCAAACTGAGAAGCTTTGTTGGGCATTTCTTTCTTTCCATGTCTTTCAACATCTGCACCGCCTCCTCTGAATGTGCAGATTCATCAAGTCATTGTTATCAGTGAAAACAGCGGTAGCTTCAGGTTACACTGAGCTTCACTGCTGGGAGAAGCTTTTCCACAGAAAGCCAGTGTGTCTTTCATTCAGATTCAGTTAAATAAAAACATCCAGTGGAATTTGGTAGCTCATCAGCTGATTTACTCTGACCTCAAAGAGTTATTTATGATGTACATATTAAGACTTTAAGTCAAGGTTATGAGGAGTGTATTTAAAATTGCCTCTATGTTAAACACATCACTGTAAGCGCTCATAGTGCCAATGTGAGCTCCTCTTTCTGGCTTTGTTGCCAGAACTTTATGGCTTCTGCCATTTTGGTTTTTTGGAGCGGGAAGTGATCATATTTAGACAAGAGGGTGGAGTGCTAACCTGGGAGCTAACGCCACCGAGCTTGTTTGCACACCAGCCTCAATTTCCGGGACTGAAAATTAAAGAGCCACAAAGTGCCAAGAGGAAGACTTCCTCTACTTGGCCACACGTAACAAAGCTCCCATGTTAAAATGCCCAACTTTCATGTTTACAGCTTGGTCTGTGCAGATACTGTCCCCCGTCACAACAACACTAGAAGTGGTGAATTTCAGTATAACTCGCCTATCTGGATACTGGAGTTTGGCGTGTGGGTACTTTGATTGGCAGCTGTAGCTGCCTGGTGTTTGTTAGGATTCACCTTTGCTCCTTGAACTGGATCTCTTCACTTTTTTAGTGTCCTTTGGAGTATTTTTAAAGGCTTAGTTGTATGTGGCTTGCTGTGCGGTATAGATGGTCTGTTTATGCTTCAGTTTCTGTGAGCACATCAGGGCTTGTGAGATAACCAAGTCAGTTTTCCACTTGGTTATATTGTAACGTGAGAGCTGGTGTGAAGCCTGTTGCCTCTGTTTGCATGCTGCCTTGTTCAAACTTAGGAATGAACAGCTCTCTTTGTGGCTCACAGATGTCCAGTGTCGCTGCATTTGAATGCCCATGGATACTTTCTCAGCGTGTTGTTGCTTTATACTCATAGAGATATAACCATGTAGACTCTCTGTATCATCAGACTGGGAGGAGTTTTGAGGTCAAGTTAGTGGGAAACATGTCTCAGTGAAGCAAACCTCAACATCTGTATGTCTAATTCCCTCATCTTTTTGTTTTTTTCACAGCTATTAGATTTAGCTTGACCCTGATATCTTTTCTACAGCGTTTTAGACTCTCATACTTCATGTCTAATGTTTTGTATCCACCCTGTTTCATTCATCAGCTGGCTGTATTTATCTACTATGCTGTGTGGAAGCCACAGAAGCAGTGGGTGACCCTGGATGAAGGCATCTGGAACAGCCCTTTAACCTACAAGCCTGAATCCCGGAACGAGGCTTGGCGCTTTATCTCCTACATGTTTGTCCACGCCGGGTAAGCATGGGTAGAGCTTTTAGATATGTTAATTACACGAGTGAGGCTCTAATCAGTGCAAAACCCCCCAGAAAAACATTTTAAAAAAATGTGGATAAAACTCACTCACGGGTGATAATTAAACCCAGCGGTCACTTTTGAGATTGCAGGTTTTGCCTAAAGCATCCTCTCTTGTGTTTTTTAATGTTGAGTTTTTAGCTGCAGCAGTAGCCCTTCAAAATTACTCACCACAGAGGTGAGTAATTTTTCATGAAGATGGATAACTAATATCCCAGCTGCCATGGGGTGAGAATGGGGGCACACCCTGGACAGATCAAAGGTTTATTACAAGGATAGCACAGAGAGAGGCAGACAGTCACACATCCCACACCTACAACCAATTTCATTTTGAGCTCCCCCAAGAGGAAACCAGTGCAGGCACATGGATAGCATGCAAACTCAAGTTGAGCTTCAGGTCATTTTAAAGAGTTGCATGGAATCTTGGTAGTAATTGTCTGGCATGGCTGTAAAACCACTGCAAATGTACTGGATGCAGCAAGAAAGAAGTCATTAGTGCATAAGCTGCAGAAAGACCGGAAAACCAAACATCATGACTCCACAGGAAAGCTATTAGCAAAGAGGAACAACAGTCTAACCAGCTCTGACTGAAAAAAAAAACCCTAAAGCTTAAGGCGGGTGATATTCTGTAACAAAAACCTCTGAAAAGACCAAAAGCAACAATGAAGTGTATGCTGTGTGTAGACAAAATCATATAGAGCTTATTGCCGTGGACACTCTTATTGTCCAAAACTATTAAAAATACTTACCTGAGGTGTGTTGTTGCCCTGGCTTTTTTTTCCCCATGAATAAACGCACTGTATATTGCTTTGAATCTGGCCTGCAAACTGCCTTAGTATCCTCCTGGAACAATGTGCAGAAACAAACAAACCAAGTTTAGTCTCTTAAAGTAACATTTGTGCAACTGATTTAGTAATAAAACCAGTTTAAACAGGCTTAACACTTCAGCATGAGCGATCTAAATAGGGACTGTCTGTGTTCATGCTATTTTGTCCATCATGCTGTCCTGCATCTCAATGGCCAAGAACTTATTGCCTACCTTGTATTTTCTAGTGTGCAGCACATTTTGGGCAACCTGTTGATGCAACTGGTGGTAGGAATCGCACTGGAGCTGGTGCACAAAGGATTTGAAGTGGGGATGGTTTATCTTTCTGGTGTTCTTGCAGGTGAGAATGACCTTTTTTCTGTCTTTCACTTAACAGCCTCAAAACAGAGAACCACCTGCTGGTGGAATACTGAAAGAGGATAGAGGACACACAAAGTGCTATGATGGTTTAGTCTGGCTTTAAATTGGATTGCTGCTATGTCCCTGAGGCTAATCTGGGACTATCATCCAGTTATAATCGTACTAGTCTGATGTTATCTGCCCAGATGTGACTCTTAATCCAGGATAAGGTCCTTAATCTTGATATATGATGTCCAATCAGGAATATTCTCCACTTGACAAACTTGTGTGGAATAGTCGTTGCAATGGCGGGGCCAAGCCAAAGCATCATGATGTCTACTTTCCTAGGCAGTATGGCAGAGACGGCTCTGTGCATGACCCCAGTCCTCTGGGACTCTAACTACCAGATGTCAGCAAGCCTCCCTTCCTGAGACTCAGCCTTCCTGAAGTTAATTTTCCTGTTCATGTTCGTGTTTGAGTGTTAAAGCTGTGGATGTTTCTCCCTCAGGGTCTCTAGCCAGTTCCATTTTTGACCCTCTCAGTGCCTTGGTGGGGGCTTCTGGGGGTGTTTATGCCCTACTCGGCGGTTACTTCATGAACGCTGTGGTGGTAAGTTCATCAGCAGTTCATCAAGAAATCTATATTTTCTTTTCATGTGACAATGCAATATGGTGTAGGTAGTAAAGAGACATGATCTACAGGTTAGTCTTGTAGGTAAAGACTAGAAATTGAAGTAGTAATGTTGAATTTTGTCAGTGCATATGCCCCACAGGTCGGGCGTCAGAAGAGAAAGAAGAATTTGGGAATATGTTGGGTGAAGAGATTTAAGTCAGAGCGGTAGATATTGGTGATTGGATCAGGCTTGAGTAGATACAGAGGTGAAGTGTTCATAGATGTGGTATCAAGGAGAGAAATGCAGAAAAACAGATCGTGGTGGATTTTGCAAAAAGGATGGAAATGGTTGTGGTGAATACCTACTGCAAAAAAAACAACAACATATGAGTGGAGGAAGGTGCACACAGGTGGACTGTATCTTAAGCAGAAGGTGCAATCTGAAAAAGAGGAAGTAGTGTCAGGGGGAGAATCTAACTGGGCAACATTGGATGGTAGTCTATAGGATGACTTTAGAAATCAACGAGAGGAAGTGAGTGATGTGTTCATAGCAATAGCTCGCACAGTTTGTTTAATTAAAGGGGAACTATTCTGTTCTTTTCCATTTCCATGATTTTGTTGTTGGATGCGGTGGTAGTAACTTTACATAGTGAACAGTGTAAATTCTTTTTAGCCCTACATTGGGTCTTAGGACAGTCCCTTAGTTCATCCCCTCTTTGAAACAAGCCATTTTAGGTCCTTTTAAGGCAGCTTTCTTATCACTGGCTGACCTCTGCAAACAGAGCGTTTGTGCTAGCTACTGACAGCCACTGCTGTCTGCCTGAAATGACCACATTAAAGTTATCAGCTTTCATTTTACATCATACAAAGTGGTCATGATGAAACAGAGCATTTAGAGCTCTGGGAATGCTTTTGGCTCATAAGGATTATTTGTACATGTGCTGACCTCATTAGGTGAATCTTTATTTGATATTAGCAATTTAATTTTTTATGACCAAAAATAGAGAAAAACAAAAATAGCTGTATATTTACATTTCTGATCATCCAATGCCCCTTTTACTTTGTAAATTACTACCTGTGTTAAGTTTAAATCTAAGTATTGATCTGGTGTTTGCTTCAATCTACAGAATTTCAGAGAGATGATTCCTCTCATTGGAGTGTTTCGTATCCTCTTCATTGTGGTCTTTGGTAGGTTCTCCTATCTGTGTTTTGGCCTGTTTGTGTTTTTGTACCTGAGGAAATTACCTTCAGAAACATTAGATTTAAAACTGTTTGCTTTTTCCCAGTTGGTTTAGATTTCGGGTTTGCCTTCTACAGAAGATTTGTCAAATATGAAGATGGTTTACAGGTACGATTTTGCTACTGCTGTGCAAAAGCCATAAACAAACAGGGCCTTTTGTTCCTTTTGTTAATCTCCTCTGACACAGAAGATGCCTCAAGACAGATCCAGCTAAGTCAACCTCCCCCAGCAGCAAGCTTGTTTTGTGATAGCATTACTTCCTTGTGGCTCCAGACGAGCTCAGTAGCTCTTTCTGAAACTTGATTATTCATGCCGATGCACGCTCCTCTGTGCAAAACATGCCAAAGCTTTCCACACAACCAGAACACAGCCTTTTTATTTGGTTATTAAACTGGTCTTGCAAGTTTTCTGAGTCGCTTTCCAGTGGGGGTGGGGGGCAGTAGCTTGACTACCTTGTAAATAGTGTGAAAGACTAAATGTAAAACCCGTCTTTCCTCTTAGGTGTCCTTTGTTGCTCACTTTGGAGGAATTGTGGCAGGGATGACCGTCGGCTACGTCTTCTTCAGTGCTTACAATGAGAAGCTACTCAAAGACCCACGTTTCTGGCTTTGTATAGTGGGCTACACAATCTTTGTTCTCTTTGCTGTGTTCTTCAACATCTTCCTTTCTCCAGCCCCGTAGGAGCATGAAGCTGCACTCAGGTCCTGTTTTAAACTCTAAAACTCTTGTGTCACTCAGGAAGCTGATTTTTACTGATTTGTTGTAGAGAACTCTTACTTTTCAGGGACCCGAACATTGAATTGTTGGGTTTTTAGTTTTTTTTTTTACTTTGAGCTCTCTTTAGGGCTGAATTTGTGTGAAATGGCTCCTCCTGCTGTTTATGTGTAGTGTTGCTTTTATGCTATGCAGATGAAAATGTGCCCATTGAAGCATTAATTTTGAACATGATGGGGCAGTTATGTGTGACTTAATTAACATATGTGGTTTACTCTTTCCTTGTGTGCTTTGTTTTGACTTTCTGTATTTTCCACTGTGTTCTTTTTATTTGAATCATCGAGGACTGCCATTGATCCACTGTTCATAGAAAAGTTTCTTACACTGCTTAAAAACACTATGCACTAGAAGAAAACATCATATTAACATCTGACATCACATTTTAAGAGTTTTTATACGTGACAGCTATAACTGTATGTTTACATTGATGTAATGACTGGAAGAACAAGGTGAGTGTCCATAATGCCTCTTCTTTAGCTATGAAGCCGCTTTACTATCAAGCATGTTATTTTTAAAAATGTACTTTTTTTTTTTAACAAAAAATATTTTTTGTTATTGAAACTGTAAGTTATCTAAGATTGTGTATAAACTATGACAAAAAGACCAAACAGACCTTCTACACTCATATTTTCATAAATAAGTCCCATTTGTAAATATTTTTTTCACATTAAATATGAAACTTCTGAAGATTTATTTTGTGTTCCACTTGGTTAAACCTGGTTTTGATCAGGTCCGCTGGTGGTATGCATTTACATATTCTGCTCTCTGTGTTCCAGATGTTGTTGTGGGGTAGATTCATCATCCCTCCTTAATAGCACCATAGCCTGGATCAGATATAGATACAGCCAGTAGGTTATCTACTAATAAGTGATCTGATTTAAATGTTTCTGAGTAATAAAGTAATGGAATTAATCTCCTGTTTATGTGCAGATGCGCGATCAAAATTATGGTTTTTAGAGAATCATTTCTGAAAAGTTCTCCCTTTGACATATTGGAGATGTACTGAAGTTTCTCCTCAATAAATTCAACAAGATCAGTCTCATACAGCAGCGACTCCACCAAGAACAGTTACAAATATGACCAGCAGAGGACGCACTGTGCCACACTACTCAGTAATGTCTGAAAAACAGGATAGAAACAAATATACAGACAGCTCCAGGAAACAGCTGCTTATATGGCAACTTATCTGCATCTGTACAGACAGTAAGTAAAAAACAGGTTTAATAAAAATAATAAATTTTAAAAAAAGCTTAATCTTCATCATTTGATAATTAAAGCTAAGCACAGAGTAAAAAAATCCAGTCAGAAACATCACAAAACACAGACATGACACATGAACCATGAGCTACACTAGATGTAAACATTTTGTCAGTATAACCTCCAGTGGGAAACCTATTTTATTTCAGGCCAAAGTCAGGAAAGTATGTTTTGGCCCAGTGCAGGCACACCTATTCTTACCTAATGCACTAATATGTGTGACGCAGTGGTTACATTTATTTTATTTTTTTGCAGTTTTGATAGAAATAAATGCAGAAACGGGGAGAAAAAAGTTTGAAAAAAATAAGCCCAAATAAAATTAAAAGTATAAATATTGCATTACTTTAGTGTTTTTTAAAGCTCTGCTACATGTGGAGAAGTTGCATTAAGACAGATCAGGGAGTAATATTGCTAAATCTCACCTGATTGTTGCTTATTGTTGCGGTTAAATGTAATGTGTAGAAATAAGCACATCTGGGAAATTAGCGCACTGACAACATCGATGTGCAATTCAGAAAACTGCTGAAGTTTAGAGTTGCCGGTCTCAGGTTCGCCTGCTGCTCATGTTACCACTGATGTTTCTTAGTTAGAGGAAAGCAGTCTGATTTATCCCTCAGTCATGCGACGATGCTGGGGCAGAGGGCTCAGGTTGGTTTTGTGTAATATTTTTGATACTCTGCTTACATTTGGCACTCTATATGAATCTGTGCCAGCACTCTTATGTTTAAAGAAATTAAAGACTCATTTAAAAAAAACCCCACAGCATTCTCGATCCACCTACTGACATCGAGCATCCGAAAGACGAAGAGCATGGTGAGACATATTTCCTATGGAAGTGGAATGAATATGCACCAGCTCTAAAATCCCCCCGAGGCAGTTCCAGCCTCTCATCTTCACTCTGCCACGATGACTGATAGTAATTCAATAACAGAGAGACATTAACCAAGTAAAAGCAAAGAAAATCTGCTGAATTAGTTCAAACATCAACCTTTCCAAGGATAAAATGTCACATTTAGAGAAAATGGACAGCAAAGATGATTTCAAATATATGACAGATGTGATCTCTGGACAGGTCGTAACCCTCTTCAGCAAATCATCATATGCTTGAAATCATCTTTGGAAATGCAGCTTTCTGCAAATGTGATGTTTTCTCCTTGTTAACATTTCATTTTGTTAAGCTGAGATATATTACATCTTGACAATACCACTGTTAACTACCAAGAAATCTTTTTATACTGTGCACCATTAGTCTAAAATACTGCTGCTAATGTTGCTGTTTGAACTAATTCAGCAGATTTTCTTTGCTTTTATTTAGTTACTGTCTCTCTGTTATTGACTTACTATCAGTCATCGTGGCAGAGTGAAGATGAGAAGCTGGAACTTCCTCGCGGGGATTTTAGAGCTGGTGCATATCCATTCCACTTCCATAGGAAAAATCTGGCTCACCATTGTCTTCATCTTTAGGATGCTTCCCCTTATAGCTGCAGTTGAGCATGTGTGGCTCAATGAGCATGCTGACTTTCTCTCCAATACCAAGCAGCCTGTGTGCAGTAGATCCACTACTGGGTGCTGCAGACCATGTCCTCTCCCTCTCTGGTTTCCATGGGGCACACTCTTGATGGGCTCTGGATACTAGAGAAGGGATGGCAGAAGAATAAAGCTCCCCTCACTCCAACCGGTCGCTGCAGACGGCTGCCCCCTCCCTGAGACTGGTTCTGCTGCAGGTTTCTTCCTGTTAAAAGGGAGTTTTAGAGCTCAGGATACAGCTTCCTCCAACTACAAAACGTTAGTGGTAACAGAAGCAACAAACGAATCTCAGATCTGCAAATCTAAAAATCATTACAGGACACAGCGGTCCAGCCTATAAATCCGCTTCTTTTACATTGTGAAACTTTACACCAGCTGATTTATTTTATTTAGTAAATTTAGACATGTCTGCACTGGGTAGACATAGGTGAGCTGTGACAACAGTGCTTTGGCTGTTTTATTCATTTAAACCCTCCTCTACCAGTCGTTTAATTTGTGCATTGCCACAAAACATCTTGTTAAACAGAAGAACATCAGATTGGAAGTTTTCTAATGTAATTTCAGGTTTCACAGCATCTGGACTGGATTTTAAATCTCAAATGACACATTACTATAAGCACTTATCTGAACAAAAACAATACTGTCAGTTTTCTTCGCCCGTTTCATAGTTTTGGTTTTTGTATGCACTTGGAGAAATAGGTTTTTAAGTGTGGAAGAAAGCCTAATGTGCTCTGGTCCCCAAGGTCTTTGTGCTTGGTGTTTGTTTTTTTAATGTGTTTTATATCTGGTTTCTTTCAGCGGGTGATTGAGGATGTGTGTTAATGAGCCTACAAAGCTGTAAATGACCACAGTAACTCTGTTGCATTACAGAACTCACTGATTGTTTGCTGTAAATAAATTGATTAAAATTGAAAAAACAAACAAACAAACCAAAAAACACACCAAAAAAAACAGTGATTACAAGGCCATGTTTTATTTTAGATGTGATATATTTCTGTGCACCTACACCAGATTTTTGTAAATAACACACACATACATTGAGCAGTGTGTGTCCTCTTAACAAGACAGGAAAGTAAAACAAACAGCTTAATGACTGCTATCTATTACTAACCCACTCGTCATGTTGAAAGTCAGTTTCTACTATAAAGCTATACTAAAGACTAAATAAACCAAAAAAACCCAACACTTATATACATTCATGTACAAAATAAGTTAAATCAAAAGTAGTAAAGTAGAAACTGAGATTTACAAAAAAGACAAAACAGCAACATAAAAATGTTTAGTTTTCACCTAAGTGTGTTTTCTCGCCTTCAATTTTTAAAGTGATAGCAACATAGAAACAAAATGCTGTTGGGGTCTAGTTAGCTGTGCCTCCATCTTCAGGTACAGATTCATAACGCTGGAGCTAGAGAGACAGAGAAGAAAAAAAACCCAAACATCTACATTAGTCGAGTTTACAAGCCTTTCAGGAGCTCCTTGTGTCCATGCAGACTGTCAGATAAAAAATAAATAAATACACACTGTTACAGACAGGTATCAAAAAGCATCATGGCAGACAACACACTGGCCCACGAGAAGCGATACAACACTCATACCAGAAGCCTCGGAATAGAGCTGTACCACGACAAAGGTAGGACGTGGTACATGATTGAGGTTTGCTTCTTTTGTCCTTACTAGTCTGGACACACTATGCCCTACATCATAACAAAATTACCAGACAGTCACAAGGAGTTTTTGAGCAAATTCCTTTTCATTGCACTCCAAGAGATTATGTGATTGGTATCGGAAAGAATGTATGGAAAAGTTATGCATGATCCCAATTTTTCCAGCAAAACAGTTTCACAAATATGAAGTTAAATATTGAAAACAAACAACAAACTGGGAGGCATCAACTGCATGTTTTCAGGAAAGTATCACTCGTTTACTTTTGTAACGCTGGTTAAAACTTGTTAATGCTTCAATCGAACACACTGCTCCAAGGTCATGGGGTCATTTTGTCTCTCTGTCTCATTTCAAGTTATGTTGGATATGTTGCGCTACGTTTGTGCATGTTAAAGTTTGTACTCTGAACTTTAGAATATTTGAAGACTAAAAGGTCTATTTTTGTGTTGTATTAACTTATGTACTGATGAATTGTGAAATCATTGCACAACATGTTTTTGCTTTTTATTTCAACTTGTGGTATCTTGGCATTGATTTATTCTGGCCAGCTGTAGGACACCATGTCTTCTTTGCATTCTGTGTCTAATTATAATGACTGTGCTTCAAAAATCTTAAAATCTAAATGAGGTTTAAAAAAAAAAGAAGAAGAAAAAAGAAGTCTTCTTTTTACAAACCACTGGAGGCTTACCTTTGCTTTAAGCTCTTTATTTTCCCCTGCCAAGCGTGCACACTTTTGCCTGAGATTAATCACCTCCTGTTGCAGAGCCTCAGCATCTTCTGAAGTCTGCCCAACTACACCGAGTTGCTGCTTGACAAATCTGGTAGAAGGAGCCAGTTAAAGAATCTACAGCGAGTGTAATTTCTGTTCAGACTTGTAGCTGGGAGGGAAAATATCAGCTGAAGGTTCACCTCAACACACAGATCATAATGTTGCAGGCTCATAATGTTCAGAATCAGCTTGTGCGATTAGAAGGATACTCCAA
The DNA here is from genome assembly GCF_056152115.1 of Neolamprologus brichardi. Classification (NCBI taxonomy): domain Eukaryota; kingdom Metazoa; phylum Chordata; class Actinopteri; order Cichliformes; family Cichlidae; genus Neolamprologus; species Neolamprologus brichardi. The sequence goes on along the minus strand of NC_142114.1, from coordinate 21,659,422 downwards.
AGCATTGTTGGGCTTTTCTTGTTGTTCATAAAGCGACACTAGAACTGAAGACCAGGAGGGGAAGGGAAAAAAAAAAGTTAAACTTTCTACTTATCACTGACTGTCAGTAAATACGTGGATGGACTTAGTTCTGTTTACTTGATCTCTGATAACATAATTCGTGAGTTAAATGGCAAATTTGGACTGTTTACTCAAGCAAAGTCCTTGTACTGTGCACTTACGTTAACTCAAATTATAATCTAATGAATTTGAGAAGTTCGGCACCATTTCTTACAGTGAAAAACAAGTCAAAAATTCTTAATAGGTGGAAAAACCTGCAAAAAATGTATGTTTGATATCTTACATTCTCTATCAACATTACATTAGCTATCAATCCATGTAATTAAGATGTGTTTACTAAAAAGCCTGACACTGGTGAAAAGGTTTTCGACGTTATGATTTTCCCTCAAGGCTACTTGGTGTCAGATAATAATTTGCAGCGCTGTCAAAAGAGGGTCTAGCTTTCAGTTATGCTCTGTAATACTTTGCGAATAGCTCCCAAAGCTAGTATAATGACTTTAACAGAAAAGAAATGCACCATACCACTAGTTAGACTGTCAACAACACCAGCTTTCTCCAAGTATCTCCTAAACTGTTCCCTCTTGGGGTCTGGACCCTGCTGGAGGAAGAAAAATAAGACATTTTGTTACCAGCTAATCATAAAGTACCTTTAAGCTGTCACGTCTTGCCTATTAGAGTGGGCCAATATGATTAAGAGTGTCCTCACTATTTGTAATTTCCTCGTATTTAATGCCCTGCACTTCAAAGGTGCAATAAAAAAAAAAAAAACGTATAATTTGTAGCCGTAGCTAGTTTATTTACGTTCTCCAAACTCTGTTTACCCACAAACATTTGCAGACCCCCATCACCGAGAAAGCCCAAATAGAAGCCGTCACAGGTGCGATGGCGACCTCCTGATGAGCCTCCCTCCCTGCTAACATTAGCTTAGCTAGCTTGAAACACAGGACATGAAGCGGGTTCTTAAAAACAGCAGCGTAAAATGAATACAATGACAGCACACGCGCTTACTTTATAATGTGCCATAGTAATGTCGGTTAGAAAACTGCCCTTTTTCGTGTAGACAGCTCCTATATTTAGCGATCCGCTTAAAATGGGAGCACCTAACTTTGAGAAACAGGTACACCGCCGGCCGGGTCGGTAAAAGTTTACTTTCGTTTATCTTCTTCGCTCAACCAACTGCTCCACAGAGTCAAAGCTGCATTCAGGAGCTCCTCGGGAATATAAGAACGTGCAAAGGTTCCTCGTCACGAAACCAGTGATAAATTCTTACATATCTCCATTTCTGTTGTTTGTCCTCTTTTACAAAGCACTTAAAATTGCACTCTTAGGACATTCTGCGATTGGAGGGCAAATATTGCGTCAAAACTGCTAAACAAAACAACAACAAAATAATATCATTATGTGTTTAGGAATAATAATAAATAATAAACCATCAAAAAATTAGATGTGTCCAGCTCAGGCAGTTTTTATACAGATACACTAGGTACACCTTTTTAAGAGTTATTGTAGTTGCCGTATGCTATGCGGCATTGCATAGGCAATATAATTTACACAACAATGGATTTATTTACTCAACATGGATTATTTAATCTGTCCTGCAATTGCGGAAAGAAATAATTCCTACATTTCAGAAGGCTCCTGAAAGCCTTTGCTTCACTGTAGCAGGCGCCTGCTTCCATCTGCTGGTAACAACACAGAATAACACCATAACCGCTCACTCTCTGTTTGGTTCGTCTTCATTAAATGTTCCCTTTTAACCCAATATCATTTGTGACTATTATTTTAGTCCACAAAAAATACTCTAGGTGGTTTAAAATAGCTCATTTAAAAAAAATGAAAGGTTTTATTTTCTCCTCTTTCGAGCGACAGTTCACAAAACAAGTCCGAGTACTAGTCAGGTGACAGTGGTGAACCTCATTAAAGTGGCAGGCTGCTCGACCAATCACGTGTCGAATTGTAACCCAAGCAGCGAATCAGAATCAAAGGGCGGGACTAAATGGTGAGTTTTTTTCAGGGCGAGAGGAAATCCTAAGGAAATGTGCGGGATCACGCTCTGCGTTTCCAAGTAGCTCAGGCGTTATTGACAAACTATCTCCATCGGGTGACGTTACTTCATGGTGCCTACCAACGGCCCGCTACAAACAAACAACTAACCGACAAAGTAAACGGGGGGAATAAGGGGGGAAGCGACCGTGCTTAGGACAAAATGTCGATTCAGTACGAGGTGGAACAGCTGTCTGACAGCTACGGGGTTGCGGACTCGTTTCCCAAAGATTTCGGTTATGGTGAAGAGGAGGCCGACATCGAGGACAGCCCGGCACCGTCCGACAGCAAACCCAGGATCCTGCTTATGGGCCTGAGGAGAAGCGGCAAATCGTCGATACAGAAGGTAGGCGGAGATGTTAAATTGTTAGCCTTCCGAGGCGAGCGCCGCCTGCCTCAGCCTCACGCGAGTATAAACGGGACGTTAGCCAAAATAGCTACCGAGTTGGGTTAGCATGTCGCGAGCGATGACGGTTATCAGTCAGCTGACAGCGTGCTCATCTGCGTAAGAATTGAAGAAATAATAATAACAATCATAGTCATAATAAAGAAAAAATTGTAGAAAGCTAATGGTCACTTGGTTATCTGTGTGAACTAACGCCGGTGTGTCCGCAGGAGTGAATTATTAACCAGCTGAACAGAGGCGCTCGGTGCATCTTTAATGGTGCGTGTGTACATGCAGCATGTGACTGTTTGGTTAACTTATCCGACATGCAAACAAAAAACAGAAAAGAAAGTCTATGTCAGTCCCACCCAACTGTGCGGTATAGATTTGGAGCGTGCCTTTCACATGACATCAGAGCGACCACACCTTTAAGTCTGCAAGCCATAACACTTTTTAAATCAGTACAGCACGTGCAAGGCCTCTTTACCTGAGTCGTACCCATTTTATCTAAATAAGAAAGAGGGAGAAAAATTTTTTTTTGTTCGGCCGCTACTTACCCCCCTCCAGTAACTGCCCCTGTGCATGATGGACTATTCAGACGCTCCCACACTCCCAAAAATCAGGAGCAGCCAGGACTCCAGTATGCTCAAGGAAATTAAGCCCGCCGTATAGTGACACAGCTCCTTGTTAGGTGATGACCTCCGTAGCTGCTCTGAGATTGCTATGACCAGCGGCACCTGTGTTTTCACCTGAATTCCTAATTATTAATTTCATGAGCAGTTTTGGCCTTCCATTAAAGCATATTAATGAGTGTCTATAAAATGTTTTTAAAAAGTGACGTTTAATTTGCTTAAGTTTGAAATGCATTTTTGATTTTTTTTTTTTGATTTTTTAAAAATGGCCAAAGATAATCATCATCCATAGATTTAAGTAACACAGACTTTTTGCTAGCTAAATGCAGGGAAACGCCACCCTCACCCCACAAAGTAAAACCCTGTATGAGTGTAGATGACATTTAATATGAAGGCAAAACCTCTGTCAGCTTTGGTGACTGCTGTAAGCCTGAAGCCAAAAAAAGTTGATATTACAAGTTATGGCGGAGGCAACAAGCCACCAACACCTGTGGAAACTTTGCAGTTGTTGGCAAAGGGGGAAGGCACGTTCGGAGGCAGTGAGAGAGAAGGAAAAGCAGGAGTGTGGATAACAGAGAAGGGACTTGTGGATATTGTGGGTTGGTGCTAGGGATTGGCTCAGGCGGAGGCAGATGACTTGCTGTGTTGATCCCTCATAGGAGGGCTGATGTTTATCCAAGGTAGCAAATCCTTTTCGTGACGTCGAAAGTGCTGGAAAGAAAAAAGAAAAGGTTTGTTTCCTTAAAAGAAAACAGGAAAAAAAGTTTTTAAAAAAGTTAATATATGTAAAGAATAATAATTTTTTTAAAAAAGTTCATTACTAGTAATCCAGTTAACTACAACATAATTAAAAATAGGCACAGTATAAGGCGGAATGATAAGATTCTTTAAAAAAGTCCAGAAACTGAGTCTCAGTTAATTTTGTTAATTCCCCAAAGTATGGAATTGTAACTGTAAATAATCAAATGACCACAACCACCTGTCATGCAGCAAACCCTCAAGGCTGGTTCCACTTTTTCTAGTTTTTTTTTCTTTTTCTAGTCTTTATTTCATATTTCATCTATAGGCCGCTCACAATATGTTTCTTGGCCTGCCACTTTCAGTGTTGTTGCACTGTTGTTTAATAATAGATTAGATGTAGTTGAGCCTTCTATGATATTTTATTATTTATGTTCAAATCCAAGGGGGAAGTAAGAAAAGGCTGAATATAGCTTGACGTGCTGCAAACCTAACCTACAGAAAGTGCATGGAGAAACTTTCTTGTGAAGAATCACACTTCTGTGCCAGTGCATATATGTGCACTTGCACTGCGTTTGCTATAATCCATACACCCTCAAGTCAAAGATTAACATTTCGATGTAAGCTGCCAACTGGGCCCGAGAAACATGTGATTTGGATTTTTTGCTGGTTCATCGGCCAGTGACCTCAGTGGACGACACATTGATTTAAAATGCCAGCAGGGGAGCAAATACTCCTACCACATCACACGTCCACTACATCTCATTTTCTACCCTTTACCGTATTTGTTAAGCCTTCCTCTCATTAATTGTTAACTTCAGTTCAATGTACAGCAGCCACTTTACTATCCGCAGCGTGAAAAGCTGAAAAATGCTGACGAGAATGACGTGTTGCAATGGATCTGAGTCTGCAGTGTTTTGCCCTTTTCCCTCTTGTTCTACATGTGATGTCTGGATGATATCCTTGTGCTAGAGTAACACTATAAAGCAAATTACAGCACTGTTGTCATAATCTTTCACATGACTGCAATATTTTAATAATGGGATTATGGATCAGCCATTTGTAAACCACAAGTGAAGAAAACCTTACACGTGTCTTCACACATACAAATGTACAGTCATCGGACTTAAAACGTTGCTGGATGACTTCAAGTCTGTTTAAATTCACACCTGCAACAAAAGTTAACAAGGTTATTATACTGAAAAAAATTATTTACACATCTGTTAGACCCCCTCTTTATGGCCACCTCCTCAAACTCTTCCGTGAGGACAACCATCTCAGTTTAAACATGTCAAATCTCCATGAATCTGCCCAGGGTCTCCTTTTGGTGGGACATACCTGAAATGACTCGTCTAGGAGCAACAAGGCATCTTAGTCAGATTCTCAAATCACCAAAGTCCCTTCTTTCAGTGTGGAGGAGTACCAGCTCGTATGCGAGCCCCTTCCAAATTACCTAGCTCCCCAGTTTTTATTGAAGTATTTATTTAATATAAAAAATAAAAACTAGACTTTAGAAATAAAGAATTGTAATAAAATAATAAAACGAAATTGATATCCAACACTCTTGATTTAAGAAAAACATACTTGTTATGTCAGTGGCAGTTAAGAATTGATTGCAGTATTGAACATTTGAAGAAGCGCATGTTTGTCTAGTGACTACAATGATTAGCGCAGTGTCCTCTGTCCCCAGTATTTCCAATAAATAAAGATGAAGTAACAAGAACAGACGGACGTCTTTGCATTTTTTCCCAGCAGCTAGTGTCAGAATTACCACAGATTTGTGGTCACTGCTATATTAAAGTTTCAGTGACCCTCTTACAAAAGTGCAATTTCTCATAATCCCTCTGTTTGCTGAGTGTCATCATATACCAGTTTTCCCCACTAAATTTAATTAATGTAAATCCGGTTCCTCACTTTAGACTCTGTTTGTATTTATTCAACTGAAACATGGCATCAATTTTCATTTCAGGTGGTATTTCACAAAATGTCTCCCAATGAGACCTTGTTTCTGGAGAGCACCAACAAGATCTACAAGGACGACATCTCCAGTAGCTCTTTTGTCAACTTCCAGATCTGGGACTTCCCCGGCCAGGTCGACTTCTTTGACCCCACCTTCGACTACGAGATGATCTTCAGAGGAACCGGGGCTCTGATATTTGTTATTGATGCTCAGGTGAAGAGAAAAAAAAAAAAAGAGGAAGAATTGTTTGATAAGATAAAGTGTAGAAGTGCAAAATCAGACCGCTTTCAGAATCACGACCACTTACATTTTTATTAAGATGAAACTGTACAGAAGAAGAAAACAGGCATTCAAGTATACACCCATTTCAGCACTGAAGAATGAGCTGGGTGATGAACAGCCAGAGTGGCTTGAATAAAAGACAATTACATGCCACGGCTTTTATGCCTGCGCTGTCCACATGACTCTGAGTGCTTTCAAGAAGTAATCTCAGCTGCGATATAAGCCACAGCTCATCTGATTGCATGGCTTTATTTGTGCTCAAGGTGCATCAGATTCAATTTGCTTCAGCAGTTGGTCACACAGTGATATGAGAGGAGAGCTGTTTTCCTTTTGCTGTTTTGGGAGGCGAGGCAGAGGTGCATTTCCTCAAACCTCACTTTAAACTGATGAGAATGTACTCCTCCATGTTATCTGGAGTGACAACTAATAATTATGTTGGGCTTAGCTCACAAGACTGTCATTCTCACTTCTTTAAGAAGCAGCACATCTTGATTTTCCTGTTTATATTACTGTGATAACTTTTTTTTTTTTTTTTTTTTTGAAGGACGTTGGATATTATATACACTCTTACTACATTAAAATATTTTCTCATAATGTTTTTAAGGTTAAAAAAAAAAGCAGATTATGGATGTAGTATTCTGTAAGAATAAAGCAGCATGGTAGTATTAAAATTGTTAAATATTCTATGCTACATGTTGTTTCTGGTTTTGTGTCCAGAACAGAAGATTATAGGAAAATGCTTTAAATCTCGTTTTAGATTCACTTTGTGAACATGCCTGTTTTTGTGTCATCTTCTTTGTTATAGGATGATTATGTGGAGGCTCTGAGTAGGCTTCATCTCACTGTGTCACGGGCCTACAGGGTCAATCCAGAGATAAACTTCGAGGTGTTTATCCACAAAGTTGACGGCTTGTCAGACGATCACAAGATCGAAACCCAAAGAGACATCCATCAGAGAGCCAATGATGATCTGGTAGATGCCAGTTTAGAGAAGCTGCATCTCAGGTACGATTAACTTGTGATTATTTTAATCATCTGTAAAAGCCAGAAGAAGGCGGGGGGGGAGACATCCATCCTGTTTTATATTTGATTTGCAGCAAACAAAGTTTCACACACTCAATAATGCAATACAATAACTCTACTGTTTAACAGATTTAACTAATCAAGAAAACAAGCCACAGCTTAAATGGCCATTAATAAGTTGGTACAGCAGTTAATCGCTTACCCCAAATCTCTCAGACAAAGCATAGTCTCTCAACAAAACTAGCTTTATTCAAGACAGTTTTAACACCCGTAATCACGTTGTCGTAAACAGACACGAGTAAACACAAGTCAGTGCAGACACAAAAAGACAACCTCACTGACTGGTAATGACACATGAGATTGAGAGATGTTTTAAGCTCTTCCACAAAAGTTTTATATGGTGGAAACTTGGCCCCACTCATCCTATTTGATAAACATGGTTTAAGAGTATGGTATAAAATAGTTTAAAAATAGTTTTTGGGTTTTTTTTGGTAAAGTGCTCTTGCTTCAATCAGAGTGGCTTTTTGTTTGTTTTTCCCTTTTTCAATAATTGCAGTAGAAAAGCCATTGGGATGGTTGTTTTTATTAATGTCATTTGGTAATTGGTGTTGTTGCTAATAATAAGGCCTAAAAGTAGCTTCTGTTTCCATCTTTACATATCCAGTAGTCTGTGTCTTCAACATTGTCTGCATAGTTTTAGTGTTCCTGTGAGATTCCTCTTTGACCTCTTAATGAAGCAACAGTGGCCTCTGCTACTGCTATCAGAGCTGTTGTGATTAAGGCTCCAAAGGGCAGAAAAACCTGAGATGCAGAAAGAAAGCCAAAGTACACATCTGCTGTTTGGTTCATCTTTGTGTGCACATAGCACACCATGGTTTGTTGTTTTCTGACATAAATGCTAAAAGTTTTAACTTTTATATAGCCTGAGGACTAAATATGTTAATTTAGTCTTTAGATTGAAGAAATGATCTTAAATTTTGTCATAGAATGCAATTAATACTTTGCCATTTAGCACAATGGATGTCATGGCTTCAGTTTTTTAAAATCCTTTATTTGGTTTGTTTTGATGTGTGGTTGGTGTCAAAAATTCACCATCATAGTAAATTCATCTTGTGAAGCCTCAAGTTACTTGTTTTGGCTATACTCATCCTACCATTTTGAAACAAGAGGAGGTAAAAGTAACTAAACAAACATAGACATTTGATACTTTAAGTACTTCTGCTTTTGATTCTAATAGGGACCATCATATGTGTTTGTCTAGTCTCGTCTAACTCTAACCCCCAAAGAGTTTCCCAGTCTTGTTCTCTAAAACCTAAAGAATTATGGGTCTGATCAACTGGTCCCGTAATGGAATTGACACCCTGCTAAGCTTGGGAGAGCCCGATTGTCCTGCGGAGACGTTTGCTGCCGGATACTCGATGGTCGGTTGCGTCATGTGTCTGGCGACACTCTCGATGGAGGACAATGAACAACATCTACCAATTTGGAACCATGATAACAGAGTTCGGGCTGATTGGAGCTGGCTTTGACCTGGCTTATCGAAGAACAAGAAGCGGCTACAGCTGTACAAAATCCCATAAGGCTGGCCGATTTGATAGACGATTGGCAGGGCTGTGAGTACTCAGACTGTGTTTTGAACGCAATATGGATAAGATCTTGGAGAAGCTCATGGCTCTGCAATATGGATAACATCTTGGAGAAGAACAACGGGAATTGACAGAACTGGTGACCAGTGATGGACATTAGACCAACTTTAAAAATTGGATGCAGTTGTTCGCACTAAACCCAAACATTCACAATCTTCACTCATGCGGCCCCCCAGGCGCCAGCTGAAGGCTTGCCAAAGTTGAAGCTGATTGGAACAACAAATTCTTCCCATGATAACAGGATTGTTGACGGAACTCTTTGTCCCTCCTTCAAGGCCACCTGGGTCCACTGGAGACTGTTGACTGACGCTTAACCGGGCGTGGTGACGCTTTCTCTCAGCTGAACACAGGATACGCACACACACACGAAACACGTACACTGATACGCCCTCACTATCACCCTCCCTACCCCGGATCCAACGCCTCCTCCCATGCTTACCTCCCATCCGATGTGGACACCGGATCAGCTGGGGGCGCAATCGAAGATTGCAGCGGTCCCAGATTAGCTGTACACACTGGAATACTCTCCCATGTTGCTTGTCTGTGTTTATTGTGCTATGGTGTGTTGATATCTGTGCATTCCTGTATTATCCTTTGTGTTACACATTTCAATGTTTTTGGGTTTTTTTTTTTTCCCTTGCTACCTAGCCTGACCTGTCTCCCCAATGTGATGTTTGTGTATCGTATGTACGGTTGGCAAGGTCTGTCATCTCGGTTGTGGGCAACTGCAACTGACAAATAAAGGCTATCTCATCTCTCATCATCATCATCATTTACAAAGTGAACAATATGTTGTATTCATTAAGATTTGAAAGTAGTGTTTAAGACTAAACTTGTCAGGAAAGGGTTCACTTTGGTCATAGATCTGTGGAGGTGAATAGACATTTTGTCAGACAGTATAAAAATGTAGTGCAACTTCTTAATTTGAAAAGTAAAGTCAAGGCCAAAGTGTCTTAGACATGCATTGTTTCTAATGGCTACCACATGATTCATTTTTGTGATATTTTCTAGAGTCAAACTAGTCCAGAATTACTAGATACTGAAATTTATGTTGCAGCTCTAATAAGATGAGTTAACGTTAATTGCAGCCTTTGCTCCGACACACTGTATAGGAAGTCTAAATGTGTTGTGTAGCACATTAAACAGACTGTCGGGGTTGAGCCTGGGCAGCTCTGCAGCAGCTTTACTGTTGATTTTTAGGACTGTGTTGGCACACTGTGGGGTGTTTTATGTGGAGTGAGATTGTTGTTTATTCCGGTTAGACAGCCTGAGCGGTCCTGGATATATAGTGGATCTCTGCCTTCTGCCTCTGGTGCTTTCTTCACCGTAATACATTGTGAAGTTGAGCTCCTGCCAAGTGTATGCAGACACTTCCATTTGGCTCACACCACTGTTTTCTCAGACACAAACTTTTTATTTATACATCTCACTAACCAATGTCTATAAGTCATGTGTGCCTAGTTTTCAGCAGTCATATGAAGACTGTTTTTTTTTTTTTTTGTTTGTTTTTTTTTTATTTGTTGGGGTTTTTTTTGCCAAGTTAGCATTAAGTTTTTATCCTTGTGCTTTTGTCTGAATCAGGCTTTAATGCTTTGATTCACATCTCTTTTCTACAATTCTGCAACTGTTTGTCATGTGATCTTGTGACTCTATGTATTTTTACCTGGTTTCATATGCATTTTGAGGAAGTGAGAAGTGTTTCCTACTTGTAACCGCTTATATGCTTCCTTTTTTTTTTCTTCATCATTCAGCTTTTACTTGACGAGTATTTATGACCACTCAATCTTTGAAGCCTTCAGCAAAGTGGTGCAGAAGCTCATCCCACAGCTCCCCACCTTGGAGAACCTCCTAAATATCTTCATTTCTGTAAGCACACAAAAACCAACCCTTTATGCATAAGAATTCTCTTGCAACTTTGTCACTGATGGAGTGATTTATGTGTGACAGCGTTCATGGCGTGAGTCATTGCCAGCACGGAAGCCACATTAGTGTTGGCAGTTCCTCCACTGTCCTTACAGCCTTTTCTGAAGATGTTTGTGATCTTCAGTTGTAATGCTACTTTGTCCCACACTGGTAGTAGTAGTCGCTCTGTAACTTTTAACTGTTTTATCTCAGGGTATGACTTTTGAGTGGAGAACTGTTTCTTCCTTACATGTACTAACTGGTTTGGTAAGATTTACTGTATGAAGGCAGTCCATTCAGTAAACAAGTTCATATTTAGTTTGCCAAGTTTATTTTGGATGAGGTTTGGCTAACTAACAGGCATTTGCCTCTTTACTTATATGAAAAACATGTAAACAAAATGCTCCAAAGTTATTGTAAATTTAAATTGGCAGCATCTTCAAAACAGCTTTAATACCTTTTTTTGCCTTTTAAAAAAATAAAATAAAATAAATGCAGGATTTATTTTACAGTTGTATTAGACTGCATCAGTTTAAGTTTGTTGTGTTATAAGTTGACAGTTGTCTTCACATGTAAAGCTTTAAGTATAAAGCATTGACTTTAGCTTGCTCTTATGACACATTGTCTTCATACCTAAGTTACTGTGGGATCTGATTGTGTATATATGTTATAATACACGATAAAGTGACGAAAAAAGCCACAACTTGCTCATTTCCCATTCATTTTGTATTCATAATGTTCTCATAAATATATAAATTTTTTTTAAAACATTTATTCTCATGACATTTCAGAGTCGGCTCATTTTCTTTGCTTTATATTATTTATTATTATAACTATTTCAGGCTTTTAGACCATTTTAAAAAAACTTTTGAATTTTACAGCCTGATCATACACAAATCAAAAATCAGATTTTTGTTTTGTTTTTTGTTTGTTTTTTTTGTTTGTTTGTTTTTGCAGCCTTTGTAAAAAAACAAACTAACTAAGTTAGTTTATTCTCTCAGTAAGGGATCTGCTACCAGACATTAATTGTAACAGGAAGTAGCTTCCTGTTTCTTTACCATATTACACTTTTTGACTGCCTCTTTCTTCTGTCTGTCCTTTGTTTGTCTGTCTTCTTGTTGGTAACAGAATTCAGGGATAGAGAAGGCCTTTCTGTTTGACGTGGTCAGTAAGATCTACATCGCCACAGACAGCTCTCCTGTGGACATGCAGTCCTATGAACTGTGCTGTGATATGATTGATGTGGTTATCGATGTCTCCTGCATCTATGGGTGAGTTTTGTGCTTTAGTGATGCACCAAAAGAGGTCAGAGTTGAGTAATGAGTGCTCCATGATTTGATAAAACATAATTTTGGTCAGTGGTGTCTATAAAGTTAATTTTATATTAACTTTCTGTATTCATTTGCATAATAATAACTGCCATCATATTTGCTTGAGTCTTTTGAAATCTTTTAAGCCTTTAAGAGACGGAGTTCACCCACGTGCTGTCTGAGGGTGCTTTCATTGAAGCACGACTTAATTTATGCACAATTAATAACCTCATAGACAAGCTGCAGTTTATTTCCCATTTCCTCTGTGAATGTTACAGTGTTTTGTTGTGTTTCACTAGTCTGAAGGAGGATGGCAGCGGCAGTGCCTATGACAAGGAGTCCATGGCCATCATCAAGCTCAACAACACCACTGTGCTGTACCTGAAAGAGGTCACCAAGTTCCTGGCCCTTGTCTGCATCCTGCGAGAAGAGAGCTTCGAGCGCAAAGGTAAGCTGTCAGATGACCTGTGATCCTCTGCTGCTCACTTGGCTTAATTTGGTTAATGGTTTTGGCTTGTGTCAAATGTCTTCATGTTTTCTTTCACTTTGTTTATCAGTGCAGTAATAGTGTGTGTCTGCATGTGTACAGATGGAGTGAAATTTGTAAACCTGGATGTTATCATGCACTGAAGTACATTACACAGAAAGATAGCAAAAGTTGGGAGTGATAAAAGGAAGCAGTAATTGACTTTCAAGCTCCAAAAACAGGAGATCCACCACTTACAATTAATTTAAATAGCAACATGAGCTATCTGCAGTTTGTTCCCCCATGTTATGGAGAGTGTAGGAGAGTGGGTTTATTGTGATACTTGTGTGTCTCCTTGAGAATTCAACACAGTCGATGAATTCTTAAGTGAAATTAAAAGTTTGCCCTATCACAAACTTTAAGCTAAAGCTGTTGTGCTAAAGGAAAAAGATATCAATTTGTATTTGAGACCCTGATCATTTAATAGCATGTTAGCCCTGGATCAGTTTTTGTATTCAAACAAGCTATGGGATATACTATGAACGACCTTCAACATAGCTGGGCTTTCTTTGCATTAGCTGGCTGGACAAAGCCTAAACCTCAGGATGTCACATTATGGTTGTGGGCTTTCTCTGCCTGTCTCAGGGTGCTTCAGGTTCTGTGAGTGTCACCTACTCTGATGAGACGTTATCAGATGATATTAAAATGCTGATAAGAATCTATAAGGAACATAAAAAATCTAACATTAAAATGCAGTACCGCAGCAAACGAGATGAGATTAATGCTGCACAAAATCACTAATCTTGGGATTTAGTGCACAGTCTTAAAATAAACAATTCCAGTTTATTTATTTTAATTCTTAGAGCACTCTCAATACTGCTGTTTATTTCTAATGTGATGGCTGCACAATAGAGCAGAAATTTTAAACATTAAAAGGTTACTGTTCCATAGCCTAACAAAGGACACATGGGAATAAGTTAAATTCAGTTTACTGATCGCATAGGTGTTCTTTTTGTTTGTTCTGTGTGCTAATTGTTAAAATCCAGACAGCAGTATAAAATATAAAAACACTTTTACATTTTCTGCATCACCAAAAGGAATGATGAGTTAGTTACACTAACTCAAAATTCAGTGAATTTTGAGTTAGTGTAACATTTACTCAACAAGTCCACATATAAAATGTTCCATTAGCATTACCACCCCTTTTCTCATGATCCTCACCCCAATCCTGCATAGAACTCCAGACGGAGGGCGATTCATAGTGATTTTACATTTTATTCAATTTCCAAAAAACTGTACCAACAGCTGTCACGTTCTCACAAAGCTTCGTGCTGATGGTCTTGTATCCAGCCGTGCAGCTTGTCATGTCCTTCGACAGGTCTTTGGTCTTGCCCATGGTGGTGGAGAGTGTGGATTTTTTGTTAATATTCTCTCCCTCGTCATCAAAATATAACTACCATTTAAAAAATTAGTGCCAGTTCATTTCATTGGAAGTGCGCAAACAGTCATTGGACTGATCAGTTGTTTAATAACATAGTATTTTGTTTTTCGCTTTCACAGGACTAATAGACTACAACTTCCACTGTTTCCGGAAGGCTATCCATGAAGTCTTCGAGGTGGGAGTTTCCACTCCGCGTTCAGCTGGTCCACAGGCAATGGGCTCACCCTGCTCCAAGGCTGTTGCACTCAATGGCACACCACGCAACACCATCTAGCTGCTGATGCAAAATTAAAAAAACAAAAAGATGCAACAAGAAGGAAGAGGAAAGGAAAGATTAGGAAGGGCTCGGGAGCCTGTAGAGAAAAGACTACAAAACTGGGGCTCACCAGCGCACCAGTCACTATCCCATGCTCCCAGCACTTAAAGCACTGAGAAATGCCTCAAGCCAAGAGTGTGGGAGCAGCAGTGGAGCACAGAGGGGTCAGGCCAAGATGGACGATTGAAGGGAAATTCAGGCATCAGGTAAATGCAAAGCACTGTGTTAGCTTTGAGGAAGCCGAGAGACTAAACTGCACCTGAACAGGAAAAGGTTCAGGATCTTTCTTTGGAGTTCTTAAAGCAGTCAAAGGCTGTGATAATTAGCTGCTGTTTCCTCTGTATGAACAATGTGATGTGGGGGAATAAAACCCTCTGTTATAACCTCTTCATATGGACAAACTGTCAGTTTGGAGGCTTCTGTCTCGTGATGAACCCACCCCGACCACTTCTGTGCTGAAAAAGACGATGGACGCAAACTGCTGGTCCAAACCCACACATGTTCAGAGATGGCCTTATGTAGATAAAGCTTGACTGTAGTGCAAGCTTTTTCTCTCACCACCATTCACCTCACCTTACCTGAATGCTGCCCAAAACTTGCTTTTGGTTTGATTTGTGAAGGGAAAATAAGGTTTTGTGAGCAGACTAAAAAGGGATTGTGTTGTCCAGTTAGTGTGTGTGAGAGTGTGCGTGAGAAAGGTTTTGATTAAATCCCAGGCGCGTTATTGTGAAGGAACTGTTAAGTTACAACAGTTTAGCATGATTAAACTCCTTTCATTCAGTGAAAACTCTTCTGTGCTCGTGCTCCACTGAGGAACAGCTTCTGATTGACTTTATGATGAATAGAAAAAGGAGTTTACTGGAAATTTGGACATACACATTGCAAAATCACTGCCACCATGAATGAATAGGAGCCAGTTACACTATGCCACAATTTAAGAAAAAAATTAATTAAATTTGTTAAGTATGAGTGAGGTGCAAGGTTGATGAACAGGTCAAGAAACCAGATGGACTCACGGTTTGGGATTGTCAGACTGGTTGCAGCATGCTTGCATGCTTTTTCACTCAGTCACAGTCCCGCCAAAAATGATTAACCCATGTAGCAACCTGATTTAGTTTAGTCCTGATGGGCGGGAGTCACAAGAGCAAATCATTACTCCAAGCATGCATACATCAGTGTGTTTTTTTTTTTTTTTTCAGTTGAATTGTTCTCAACCAAAACATTGCTTCTTGTTTTGAAAAGGGGAGAGTGGAAATGGAATTAACAAAGAAAATCAAACTGCTAAAGTAGGAGAAAAAGACCAAATTTTATCATAATCGCCATTAAAATGAAATGCACTGTTCATGTCTGTATGTTTGTGTTTGCTTCTGTCAGGACTGAGAGGTAAAAGCTCGTACCGGTTGCACCTAAAGATCGGGAATTTGACTCAGGAACCAGGATTACCACATTATCTAGCTAACTTTTCTGAGTAAAACCAAGTTCTAGCTTTGAAGGTGCCCCCGGTTTTATTCAGCAAAGTTATTCAGGTAATTCTGGTGCTCCTTGAAACTGGCCCGAGAAGTTGTTTCATTAGTCACCTGAGAATAAGTCGCCGCTTCATTGTTGCACATCAGAACTGTGGTGGATGATTGATTTCATGTAATGTGATGCTATACTGTGTGAAATAAATGAAAATTTAAAGTGTGTTCTTGTGCTTTTATTAGTTCGTTGACTAAGAGATATTTGAGAAACTTGCCACACGTGCGGAAATGTCTGCATTCTGTTTGACAACCCTTTCTTCACTATCTAATGCAAAAGTGCAAACAAACACAAGATGGTGCTGCAGGACCATCAAAGTCTCCTCTCCACTATTATGATATCCAGTTTTCTCTTTGCCAAGACCAATAAGTCTTTTTCATACTTGTTAAAAATACAGAAAGTGTGCATCCATTGCTTCACCTGTGCGGTGAATTATACAGCCTGTTAAATGTCACCAGCGTCTATAACAACAACGAGAACTGCTGCTTCGTTTATTGGTTCTGCATTATGAGCATGACAATAGAATAAATTGGATTACTCAGTATTGAGGAAACACAGGTGTTTACTCGCATCCGATTTCTAAAAAAAAAAGGCATCTTTATGTCGATTCTATGTTTTCGTGTTAAAATGCCAAATAACCGTTTTTAACATTTATTTGCTCAACAAAACTACTCCAATATAAAACAAGACAGACTGTTAATTGTCAGTTTTCTTAAAGTTGGCTGTTGTTCAGATGGCATAATAATGAGTGGGGAAAGAAAAAAATCCCCCCCCCCCTTTTCTGGTTTAGTGCATATAAAAACAACTCAGTGAATAGCTTCACCATGCAAGTTATTCACCAGTTAAGTTAAATAAGCCTCACAGCTACTGTCACGACCCATTATGTGGGGAGTAGGCGAGACAGCTAAACACCACTTCCACACAATTTAGATGCAATAAAACACTGACAGCTTTTTTATCCACTTCATTAAGCCAGTAATTTCTTATAAAAATCTCCCGCATTAATCCTGCCGATGGTTTCCCTGCGGTTCCTTAAGCTCTCCTCCAACCTTAGCCGCCTTGCTTTGATGCTTACTCAAATAGGCGCTAATTTGAGATAAATTATGCATCCACATGTAGCCTACCCATGCCAAGGAATATAAAGTGTGACACTGTGAAAGATGGTGAATTAAAGCAAAGTGTGATACCTTGACGGACTAATGGCAGATAGGTTAGGCCTGTCAGCCGGATGGTTTGTTGATCTGCATGTCACTTCACATTTGAAGAAGTAGAGAGGTCATGCTTATGATGTTTTGAAGGTCATTTGGAGTCATAGCTATTCCTGGAAGACCTTGCGGTGAGATGCAGAGCCCATGATATACTTAAATGAAGACACTCTAAAAGAATAAACCGAGTCATTTTTAGTTGTCCTTTAATTCCAATATGAATATCAAACATTTTTGATTCCATGCTGGGAAATTCAAGTGTCACAACAGCTGAAATACAAGAACAGATGCACACATAAGTATAACACATAAATAAGTTCAACAGTCAAAATTTATCTAATTTATCTAAATATGAGCATCTTTTATATGCCAGCGTAGCTCGAGAAATTAAAAGGTACTTAATTCTGTATACGCTGACGCGAAGTACACCGAGACAAAAATAGTAGCAAATAAACTGAGGCGGCAACAAAATCTGAATACAGAAAAAGCACTTGAGGGAACAAAAATTGTCTGGTGGTTAACGTGTCTCATGCCTGCAGACAGCTTAAAAAGCAGCTATTGCACTTGTACTGTAGCAGCAAAAACAAAGCGTGCTTCTAATAATGCAAAACCTGGATGTGTGCACTTCATCCCGAGCATCTTGCAGGTGTATTTATTGTCAGTTTGCTGGGAAACCCCCCCCAAAAAAACCTCTCTTCATTTACCCAGGCTGAATTTAAAGTGACTGAAGTAAACTACACGCAATCAAGATATTGGTAAAATAATATCCATGAGCTACTGTTTACTGGAACACCTGGGTCACCTCGTGTCCACTCTGTATCACAGTGACTGAAAAGAATCTGTAGATGGGGCTGTTGTCTGCTGTTTCAGCTGCCGTCTCTCGCTCTTTGGCCGGTCTTTCTGCTCCGTGGTGCAGGCAACATGGAGATCAACATCGCACGCGGAGACCTTCCAGTCAGAGAGAGCTGGAGAAAAAAGAGACTGTGGGGAAGTTGAGGAAGCAGCAGAGCGCGAGCCGCATGATGTACAACTGTAATTTGGCGCTGCAGCAGGTCTTGAAATTGCCTTGCTTTATCAAAGGCAACACTCCTCCTTCGCCTGTCCCTAATAAGTAAGCTTAACTAATAATGAAATAAAGCGAGCAGAACATACTTTTGCCTGTGATGTCATGCCCACTTCCGCACGCCGGTCCGCCCATCATCTCAGATCTCTTAGTATCATTACGACGACGATATTGCTATTACGTTCTTAATAAAACTCAGTGAGCGGTGTGCTATCTCCCATCTTTACATTTTATTAACCATGCTTATGAGAGATGAGGGAAAAATGATGTGGCTAAGTAAGACGTCTCAGATAGGTGACAGATGTAATACAGGCTACATGGGAGCTCCAGTGAGAGCAATTATCCAGCATAGACAAGGCAAGCTGGTGCTGAGATGATCTGACATCAAAAACTGTAAGCAAGGCAGTTAGTGGCACGATCATAGCAGTTCGGCTTTGCTTATAGTCAAAACTGGAGTTCCTAATAACGTGTAATACAAATATGAACTGCTCCAAAATATGCACAAGGCATCCTTTAAATCACAAAAACCAGATGCCTAGTCGTTTAACAGGATAAAGGGTGTTCAAAAGTTCTTTGTTTCTACCTTTCTTCATTAAAAAGATGGCTAACTTAAGAGATTTGTGTGTCTTTGTAATAAATTAATTGGGGTAATTGGATAACAGCCAATCATAACAGAAAAGTAATAAAGGCATTATTTGGACAGTAATTGAGTCAGTAAGTCACTGCCTTGGTCCAGCTTCTTTGCTTACTCATTAACTATCCTCCTTCATTTTGGAGGCATTATTTGTTATCTCTCTGGTACCTAGGTTAAAAAATCAGTCAGGTGGACAAAGCTTAAGTAAGGAAATACAACTCTCATGGTAATATTTTGGTATCCAGTAAAAACCCATCCATGCCAAAAACACCACCTGATTTTCCCACAGCCGACACACAAACAGAAAACCTAGTTTGAGGTTTCTGTTGCAACATATCATTAAAGCAAAACAGACCTGTCATAAGGTGTTCACTGCACTTTTGAGAAGCTAACCAGTATACCAAACTGCTCTACTACCCTTAATGCGCAGCAATGGGAGAAGTGGTATGAGGAGAGGGGAAAAGGATAACGACAGTGGGAGTTAGAGGAAGGGACAGGCGTCTCCTGCATTTTCTGGTCAGCCAGCAGAGCGTGGAGCGAAGGGGCCAGCGGGCCAGCAGCCAGCTAATGGGGACCAGCAGTGAGCACGGGGCCAGGGACAGCGCTGACAAAAGGAACAGCGACAGATGCCATTATCTCAGCCTCATGCAGATACAATGGAGCTGGACAACACGGGTCCTGACACTTGCAGACATTTGTGAGCGAGCGTGTGGGCCGAGAGAAGGGGGCGTGTGTGTGTGTGTGTGCGCGTGCGTACACTGTGAAGTTAATAGAACACGATGGAGGAGAAGTGGATTATCATGGAGACTACAATTTCTTGGTAACACTCTGAGCTCCGCTGCACCCCTTGCATGCATGCGTGCATGCGCGTATGCAATTCACGTGTGTATTTGAGTATAGCCTACATGACCTCATCTTGTTACAGAAAGACAGCTGGATCAGTCACCCATCACTTGCTTAGAATTCAGGGGCATCGTGGAAAGCACACCACATTTGGTTTCATATTTCTCTGGGTGCTACTCTTGGACTTAAATTATGCAGCGTTCACTTCAACCAAGGATGTTCTGGTCATTTGGACAACCAAAAACGTGTCAGGGTGGGGTTTTCGAGGGGTGGGGGATATTAGCTGGCTGTGGTGATGCTTTTAGCAGGATTGGCAAAGGCAGAGAAGGGCTGTTAAGCAGCAGTTTTTGGGAGGGATAAGAAATGTGAGCTTTAGCCAGTGTAGTGCAGTGACATGGGACAGCGTTATTGACTGTGGCGGTGCATGCTGACAGTGGATTGTCAGCCCCTGCAGTCATTTGCCAGACTGAGCGAATGCAAGGATCAGAGTTTTGGAGCTTAGAGAACGAGAGAAAAGAAAGTGAGACAGGGAGGGATGGCACGGAAAGGAGAGCAGAGACTGGCAGCCATACAAATGCAGGAATATAAACATAATACACACACAAAAAACACACACACACACAAACACACACTGAGATGTGGGCACCCCGCAGAGTGTCTGACACTGATGCTGCCAGACTAATCAGGGTACTCTCCCACTCTTTCACTTGCTCATTAGTGTTAGAGGAGAAGCCAGACAGTTGTGACGTTGCAACGAGGTTTTGTCTTGCCGTTGTAACCATGTTTGGTGTGAGAGGGTAAGCAGTGATTTTAAAAGTGTTTGAAACAGGTCCGTGACACACTTCGAATGCACTCTCATGATAGATTGAGCGGTAATATTTTTTGTTGTCGTTCGCTATGTAGAAGCTGTCTGCTTTAATAGAACAGTAACTTTAAAGTACAATATCTGAATACATTTTACAGACTTGTAGCATCTCATCTCTGTGTAAGAAGGGATTTGTGTGGCTGCAATGATTCTGAAGCAAAAAGCTGGCCGATGAAATCAGCAGAGGCTGAATATCTCAGATTCAAGAGAATATTGGAAAAAATCTGATATTTTTGAGAAATTTTTCATGTATTCAAGCCAGCCTTGACTCGTGAAGGCATTATTTTAAAATTCAAAACAGAAAAAGGGGGTCCAGGTGAAGACCTGCAGGAAAGCTATGACCAGGACACAGCGTTATGTTTGTGCCTGAAGTGCTTTCTAATTACTTAACATAACTTTATTTTGTCATTTCGGCCAACACCTTTGACATAACGTTTTGCCATTTGAGGTGTGGTGTATTCATTTTGTGACATATAATTAATACAAAGTCCCTAGTTTACATGATAAGGTTTTAGGTCAGATTTGCTGACCTTATCATAACTGTTTTGCTCTTCAAACTAAACAAAAAAAAATGTATCAGCCATAGGTTCTGTTTTGTAACAGTTTATCTCAAGATGTTTGTTTGATGTAACCTGTTTTAGTTGAAAAGGATGCATAAATCCTGGGATTTATGCATCCTTTCATATCAATCCACCGGTAACAAACGCGAAAAAGAACAAAGCAAAACAATTTTCCTTCCTTCTCCAGTCATTTAGCTCCCCCTCATTTTTATAGGACTTTATTAATTCTTGAGAACACAAGGGGTTAACAAGTGACAAGATTCCAAAAGACCCTAGACCTTTCCTAAAAATAACATTTGAGGGAAAACCTGCTCGTGCATTAACCAGTGTGTCAGCAGTAAATCCTTCACAACACTCTCACACAAACTGACTTTATTAGCCGTTCCATTAATGCCCGTCTATTTTTTTTAATGTTTTCCCTTTACGGTCCCGGCATGACTTATACAACCACAGGTTTGCTTTTCGTGATTTGTTGCCCCTAAATGGAATAACAACAGCAAGAAGAATACCGAAGCGGCTACTGCCAAGACATTACAAAGGCTCCTCGGCGCTGAACGGCACAAGGCAAAAGACTAGCGTTGTTATAGCTGTCAAAAAGGCCTCTGAGAATGCCCGCACCGAAGTGCGTTTAAAAGTGATGGAGTGGGCTTGAGTAAAGAGAGTTGGGAGCTTTTAATGCAACAGAACATAAGAAAACAAAGATCCTAAGGTCATATTTAAGTGTGTTATTGACTGGGGCAAAAACAAATCTAAACACAACTCATACACAGTACTTTAAAAGCTTAAACTAACTCAATAAAACTCACGTAGTTGAATGTGGGACCACTGAACAGCAGTCATAAAAAGAAGGTCTTTAAATAAACCAATAAAATGTATATTCAGATCTTAGGGAGAAGTACAGAAAACAATCAAGAGTAATGATGCAGAAAACTCCCCCTTTGTCTGGCATATTATTACATATCGCATTATTGATTTTTACTGAAGCATCAAGTAGTGTTTTCGTCTCACAACCGTGTCTAACTGCTTTATATACTGTTAATATAGTCAAGCAATCCCGAAACTACAAGTTAGGTCATAAGTTAAATCGGAGACAGCCTGCGATGATTAATGTGGAGCAAAAAGGGCTTCCTGCACTAATCTGTATTCATTTTTTTAAGACCTGCAAATTAAACAGCAAGAATTCAACACATTAAACGATTTCCCTTTGGGTGCATGAGTTTTCTGTGCATCCCAAAAGAGTTGCAAATTGTTCTTGAAGTTTTACACCGTGACAATGCTGCTTTTACTATATGTTATTAATGTTAGGCTGCGGCACAGAATAGGACTGTGTTAGAGTTTCAGGATATTAATAAGAAAAGAAAGTTGAATGAAATCAGCACTTGGGTCCAAATAGAAAAACCTAATAAATGCAGTGAAGGAAAAAAAAAAAAAAAGAATGCCTTGCTCGGAACTATATTGGAGAAGAAGCATAAAGTCTTTGAAAATGCCTTTTTCAGAGTTTCAAGGAACTTTGGTGCAGAAAGTTATGGGACTTATAAGAAAGGCAATGGGCATGGATACTAAAATAAAAATAGTGCTTCCATTTACGAATAGATGGACTTTGGAGGAGGCAGATGACCAAAGCAGCCAGATGATCAGACTGGAGATGGCTGAGAGAGCAGGGGTCGCAGGGTTATGTTTGTCTTTGGACACTCTGTGCACACTCTTGACTGGGTGCTCACTCGTTTCCTTCCCAGAAAACTTTGGAAACTTGGGTGTAGTTTCTGACTTTCGTCCCTCCTTCCTTCTTCCCTTCCCTGTTTCCTTTCCCTCTACCACTCAATCTGGGAGTCATGCTAATAACCCCGCTGTCTGCCCTGGCAGTTTCTCATAACACAACTTATCAGCACAGAGCAGGAGTATGGGTATTTTTAAACTCTCTTGCACACACACACACACACACGCGCACTTACATGCATATACTTTCTTACTATTCAGTAGACTCGCGGGGAACCTGTGCTGAGGTCCAGATTGAAAATGTGATGTGTGCTAATGCATTCAGAACAGAGGTGAGGTTGGTCCTTTCCTTTTCTGTAAGCCAGCAGTGGGAACACCAGCCCCAATATGGTAAGCTAGAAAGGCGAGCACATTACAGTGGCTGAGTAATGAGAACCATGGAGCTCCAGTCATTCCCACATTCACACACACACACACACAGAGGCTGGTCTGTGGGAGTGTGTGAAGCAGTATAAGACTCCAGCAGAGTAGTACCAGTGCTATCCTCTCCTGATGGTGATGCTGTGTGAAGTGCAGAGCTGTTCGACACAGACTCCAGCTGCTGCTGCCCTGTATTCAAATGGCACCACAAGACATCGGCACGCTGTCTCTTGGTTCTTATTAGACTCAGCCTCTCACTCTTTTTGTCTCTTGTCTTTTTTTTTTTTTTTTTCTTCTCCCAAACCTCTCAACTTATGTACACCCGCGGCATCCCACTTTTGCTTTGCTTCCCCCCCTCTCTCTCCGCCTCCCCTTTTCTTTACTTCTTTCCTCTTCTTGTCATGTGTTCTGTGCTCTTGTGACTGTTAGGCATCAATTTGTGGCACATCAAAAGATGTGGAGGGGGGAAAGAGGATGCATGGGGAGAGAAGTTTATAAGTATTCTTAATTTATTTGCTGAGTGCCTTCAAAGGAACATCTGAGAATCTCAGCGCTTTATTTATGTCAATTGCTGTTTTTTTTTGTTGCTTTTTTTATTCCACAGTCATGCAACTTTTACTTGTAAAAATCGTAGGGATCAGTCAGGTTGTGGGATCAGTCAGGTTGTGTACATGTGCTAAAAATACACATCGTAGCATGCAGCACATGTCAGTGTGTGCATTTGTATTTGTGAGTGGGCGTTCTGTGACAGCAAACATTTTCACGAAGCAAAATAGAGAGGTGAGACACTGGAGTTTGCAGCATGCTGGTTTTCCACTTTATCACGTGCACTCAGGTCCACACAAAGTACAAACAATGAGTCAGCCTTATATAAAGTCTATGAGGGATGTATGTGTGCAGGGTTATGGTGCACTAATGGTTATCTAAAGTTTGGAAATAATGTTTAAACAACACATTTACACATTTCGAAACCTTGAAAATGTATTCACAAGTTATATATAGTCACACCGACATATTCTTGCTTACTGTAACATGTTGAAAACTACTTTTAGGGAATTTTATCTTAAAAAAATGACAATATTGCTATGTAAGATGCCTACTGAAGGGGAATTTTTTAATATATATTTCACACATGGTGTCATTAGGATCTATATGCTTAAAGGATGAACAAATTTATACAACTGAAAGAAGCAAGATGAAGGAAATTCAAACATGAAAAGTAACAACAAAAAATAATTCATAATTCAAGTTTCCAAGAGGTAATTATTATTATAATTAAATAATTAATTTCGTCACTTAAAGCATTAGAAATACTGAAAAAAATACAGACCCATCAGACGAATGCCTGGTAAGTATAAATACTTTTTTTTTTTTTTTTTTTAATTTTTTGCTTAAAAATAAATAAATAAATAAATAAATAAAATGCTCTATAGTGCAATAAAAAAGGTAACTTACACATAATGTATCGCTCAATATTGGAATAAGATTATTAATGTCACATTTGAATGCCAAACCACTCCGCATTTAATTATTTGTTATTATTAATTTCCGTCTCTTTTCTCCAGGTCACCCCCAACTGGTCTGGCAGATGACGCCTGTCCCTGAGCCTGGTTCTGCCAGGGGTTTCTTCCTGCTAAAATTGAGTTTTTCCTTCCTGCGGTTTTCTCTGTTTTCTTTATATTATTGTAGGGTCTTTACCTTACAATATAAAGTGCCTTGAGGCTATATGAATTAAATTCAATTGAAACTGGACAACAACAAACATGAAGGGCACATAGAAAAAGGAGTGTAGAGAGTGGAGTGACGGCATACTGGATGCAGGTGGTCTTATGTAGCATTAGTGAGTTTAAAGACTTACCTGTTCTACACCTGTTTCTCACTTGAACCGGAAAACAGACGTGATGAATTCGAAGATACCGGTAGCTGAAAAATGAAGTTGACCTCTGGTGAGTGCGCATGCTCGACGGCTGCCTGAGCTAACTTTACTAAAATGTTAGCACAATAAGCTAGTTTAATACCAGTGTGTGTAAGCTAGCAAACGAATAGTCAGACTACGATGTAAATAAATGAGAACCACAGACTGGAGTAAAGTTTAGCTCTGAGGGTGGAGAGTGGACTCTGTGGCTCCAACCAGCAATACTGTGTATTTCACAGGTGGATGCTGTCATCACCAGTTGAAAGACGAACAAGGCTAAATTCAACTTTAAATAGACTACATGGTGCGTTTTGGTAAGTAATCTGTAGTGACGTTCAACTAATTCCCGTTAGTACAATGTTTGTTGGGTTAATTGTTGGTTTTTCGATATAATTGTAGGAAATAAACTGATAATTAATCCAACAATGATTACAGTAACTACACGATAGTTAAATAAAACACTGATTGGGTAGTTCGGATGCTATTAATTGTATCTTTTTGTCAAAGAGATACATCTAACAGTAACTTACTAATATGGCTGATTCGGGCTAGTTGCTTTGGTCTAAGGGTCTAGTTTACTAAAAAGTCTTATTTCCTATTTTTTAATTTCCTATCACAGTAAAATGCAAAACAATTTCTGCAATCTAAAAGAGACAGAAGTTACCAAAGAAAATTTCCCCCAATCTTTTCTGAACTTACTGAAAAACCAAACTGGACTAAAACAGCAGAAAACAAGCAAAACAAAAATAAATGTTGTTTTGAATTTGATAATATCTTCTAGTAGAGCTGCGCCAGCTGTGAAATTTTAGATCAGTACCCATGGTTAAAATAAAAAATTTGCCCAGTAGCTGAAAGTCTTGAAGGATTTCCTCAATTCTTTCATATTTGGAAATTCGATCCACAAACCCGTTGAAACTTAACACAAAACAGCATACAGGGGAATATTGGACAGTATTGACTTACTTTGATTTTTTTTAATGTGCTATCCCTTTTTTTGGCACTATCATGCAAGATCACTGCTTGAATGTTGGCATGTTCAGTGGTGTTCAAAATGACTTTAATTTGGTTAGTTTAGTGTCTGCTGTCACTTGGCGTGCCTTGCATAGTGCCTGAGTGGAGTTTGCAGTGAGAGGACACCTGAACTGTTTATTATTTCTGAGGCAAAAATAAGATGGAAAACCTTCAGTCAGCACTCGGTCCATCTGAGCCAGACTCATTTTAAAAGACAAGCAGCTCTTCCACTGAGGGATCCAGGGTCACCAGTATATGCTAATAGGAAATCTCTGTGGACTTGCAGTTTCTCATCACATAACCCATCTGCACAACACAGTGGCTGTGTATTTTAGACTCTGCTGCAGCCTGCCTTCCTCTCTTCCTCCCTGTCTTTCTCTCTCCCCTCTTCTGTCTTACTGTCTTTTCTCAGACTCACATATATGTGGTGGGTTGAGCACAAGCAAGAGCACCTAAACTCACACACACAAAGTGCGCACTCACGCACACACACATACACACGCGCACACAGCAGGAGTGGGGCCTGCAGCTCCTGGGTGTTTTGTGGGTTGGATTCACACCGATGCTTTCTCTGACTGCACTATTGTTATTTAAATGTGGGAGGGCGATCAGCAGCAAGCATTAATGGCATCCTCAGCACTGCGGCTTCTGCACAAGACACACACACTTGCACGCACAAAAGCGTACGCACATAGACATGCACACGTGCACGTGCGAGACTCACACTTTCACGCAAACCTTGTGGATGCACCTTGAGGGCCATATGAATAACAAATACCTCTGCCATCTGCAATACCACAGAGTATTCCCGACCATTTCGGCACATTAGTCAGCAGTCCTTTGACTTAGGCTCTCCACGCACTACTTGGTGTATTAGCAGCAATCTCCCTCGCCACGATACGCTGCGTTTAAGAAAGTGCAGTTTGAAGAGAAGTTTGTTTTCTAAGCTTAAACTTTATGTCGCTGCCGATCTGACCTTGTCCTCTCGAGTTTGATGTAATGGGAGGTGCTTGAGTCATTTGCTGCGGCAATGTTTTGTTCTGTCAAGGCCAATCTGAGCCCGGCTCGAATACCTGTGGTGATGGTATCGTTTTAAACTGGTGAAGACCTCCCCCACCTCCCCGACACTGCCAGACCAAATGGGATTAGACAGGCACCCCTGGCCATTAACACTTGATCCTTACCTGATTTCTTTCTCCCTAGGAAACCACGGCTGAAATAGTCAGACATGTTGCCTTTCGATTCCACATGATAAAAGATGTTAGTTCAGAACTGTGGCAAGTGAGTCCAGCGGTGTTATAATGCAGCAACATGAATTTGGAAGAAAGTTTTGTCGTCGTCCAAGTTTATAATGTAGTAGAAATTATATGCAGTAGAGTATTTTTCAAGGTGCAACACAATATTTGAATTTGAGGCTTAGCTCAGAACTGTCATTGTTGGTGGTTGTGATTGTTTGACAGAATTTGGCAGTTGCATATATTTTCATGGGCTGAAATTCACTTAGATTTTGGTTATTTTGGTACTCTAACAATTTATTTTCAATGATGTGTAGACACAGATTACTGAGATATACATCAAACTTACCTGCAAGGTCAAAATAGACATAATTGATGCTTTTGTATAGTCCATTTTTGCCGGGTATTTCTAGTTTTCAGATGAGTGCATATTATAGGTATTAGACACCAGATTCCCTAACAGACTTGTCACATCCATAGATACTAGGGGTGGGGGAAAAAATCGATACTGTGTAGTATCGTGATATTTTGTTTGCTAATAATGTATCGATACAGGGACAGCAGAAATCGATATTTTGTTACAAAAAAGCTTTTTGTGCTCTGACGTCAGAGCATGTTGATCCTTTTTCTGAGCAAGAATCCTGACATTCCTTCACTGTCCAAATGTGTTTAACTTTTTTTATGGCAGCAATAAACATGACAGTTTACTTATTTAAATTTAAGACATGTTTTATTTTAATTAAGTTTAAAACTTTTTTATTTAATGTAAAATTATATTTTGTTTTAATTTACTTTCAAATTCTTCAGTTGCTGAAGGGGCTGCATAGTTTTCATAAATTGCATAGTTCAGAATAGCTATAATTGTACCAGATGGTTGCATTCAGTTAAGTTGGACTAGACTGTAATACAAACCGTTCAGTTTGTCAACAATAAAACTGAAATGAGAGAAAGACTGAGTGCGAGACTTTGATATTAGATAAAATGAATATTGATAAAGTTTACCTTTATGTACAGAATCTGAATATCGCAAAATATTTAAAAAATTGCAATAATATCGTATCATGCATTAAGTATTGTGATAATATCGTATCATGGGATGTATGGTGATTCCCACCTCTAATAGATACTCATTTGGAGATGGTCTTGGAATATTTGTGAATTTCAGTCAAAGCATATATGGCGACAGGTCTGCGAATCCTGCTAAACTCCCAAGCTGTCATAATGTTATGTCTGTAGACACTAAGGTTTTGTTTAGATGGCCAACATTTAGGTACACTTAGTAAATTTCACTTATTATTTAAATTGCTCTTTTAAGTAAATTATTAGGAAATTATTGAACAGCTCTCCAAGTATATCATGTGCAGAGTTTACGTTGTTAGTGTCCAAACTGTGCGATATTAAAAACTGCAGCGGCATCACTACATTTTTGCTCAGCCGCTGCAAAGTTTGTGATATGGGGCTAATAATGTTGTAGCCTGTAGTTATTTACTAAGATAATATCTTTCCCACCTGCACTGAGCAAAATTCTTTTGTTTTGCTCTTTTTTTCCAGCTAAAATTTGAATATGATTTTAGATGCTTCAAGCCTCGCTGAAAGATGTTGATATCACTTAAATGCTGAAGTGTTGAGCACTTTTCTAATATCAGTTTTAGGTCAGCTACATCAATAGATTTTTTTTGATAGATTACTTTTCATTTTGCCTCTCAGAAATTTGTGTAATTGTTTATGTATGTTAACGTCAAGATAATGTAAATTTGGTTTATCACAGAACAAATTTTCTCATTTCTGTGTAATTAAATAAGCAGTTATTTAATAATTATTGCTTACAGTATTGGGTTAACTAACTAATTTGTCTAAAAGAAAGCATAAGAACTAGTAATTACATCTAGTTATTATTAAAAAAAAATACTAGAAGGTATTTTTTGTGACAGGAGAGCTGGCAAGCGTCTCTGAGTTTATGAGCACAAGAATCTCCTCAGTTCCTTGGAAGTTTGCGTTTCATCGATGTTGATATTTAAATGGAAGCGTTTTTGAGGAACATTCACGAATATGTGTTTTTGTGTGTGTGCGCGTAAGAGTGCATCTGTGTGAGTCCGAGTGTGTGTTGCAGAGTGTTGTCAGAAGTGATCCTATTTTCATTACTCACTGGCTCAAAGGAGGAGGTGAGGCCCTGGCTTGCAGCAGTGATAAATGCATTACCCCAATAAACCCTGTCTCCACTGAGGTGCTGAATGCTGACACGCACACACACAAAAACACAGACACGAGGGAGGTGGTTGGGGAGGAGGTGGTGACAGAGAGAGAGGAAGAAGGATGTATAGATGGAAGGAGTGAAGAGACAATCAGATAAGGAGAGAAAGACAGTGACAGCTAAGAGGAGATGAGAAAGAGAAGATGGAGGAAGAGAAAGGAAAAAAAACAACAGAGGTTGGGATACAGGGGAAAAGTGAAAGAGAAAAGTGACAGGTGCCCAGGAAAACGGAGTGACAGCAGAGAGAGGAGACGGAGGAAAGGATGGAGGCAGACACTAAAGAGAAAGAATGAGAGAGAGAGAGTGGAGGGGCAGGTGGAGGGAGTGGTGGGTGCAGAGAAGCAGAAGGTTAGGGGTAGAGGGGTGCTAATGGCTGTATGCAGAGCAGGACTGGAGGGCACGCGGGGGCTTGTGGGAGCAGAGGAGCAGCAGGGTTGGTGGATGGTTTCAGTAGGTATAGATAGGAAGGGAGGTGAAGGATCAGTGGTGTCCAGCTGGCCTCTTCCTCTGCCCCTCATTAGAGTAGCACAGGTCTGTTGAGAATAGTAATCCAGGAGGAGATGAGGTCCATATTCTGTGTGGAGTGTTCATTTCCCCACATGTAGCTTTAAGTTGATTAAATTACCCGTATTCCTGCCTGATCTAACCTCCATTAAGAGACATTCTCACATATGCACACTCCCATTTTTGGATTCAAACCCAAAAAGCTGAGTTTATTTATCAACGTGCCATCAAATTGAAATATTCTAAATGTCTTCATGTAATATTGATTTCATCCACACACAGCCCGGCGCATTTGGTGTCATTAAAATGTGGGCGTCTGCACTAGAAGTGTGGTATTGAACAAAGTTTGGATGCGCAGCACAACTTTGTAGTGATTGACATAAACCTTCAGTACGCCAAAATGTGTGCGTTGTTGATATCGTGCATGTTTTTGCTTTTTATTTTGGTGTAAAAACACAGATGTACATGATGTTTAATGCCTTAGGCAGATACACTATATGCGTGTTTATGCATCCATGTCTGTGGCCAGAAAATGCTTGTGTGGGCATATTATAGGATGAATGTGCGTGCAAAGGCTGTATGGTTAAAAAGTGTGCGTGTTTAGTAAGAATGCATCTTAGTGTATTTATTTGTAAAGGCAGTTGTTTATGTGTGTGCAGCATATGTGTGTACATATATGGAATGCGAATATAAAGAATCTGGCCTTGTGTGTATGCAGTGTTTTCATGAATATTTGTGAATGACTGTGGGTGTGTGTGCTCAAACTCCTAATCACCAACTCCCTCCCTCTCTCTCTCTCTCTCTCTTCTTTGCCTCCCAGCCCACCGCCTCTGGTAATGAGGTGAGGGTAGGAGCAGATCAGAACCCTTAGCGAAGTGGACTGGCCCCGTCCTCAGTCGCAGCTACATGCGGGTCAGGCCTCCCTCATTAGCCGCCATCACTGTGACATCACAGGTGAAAGCGGCGGTGTGCAAATTGAAAACACCAAGTTCACCAAATCAAATCAGAACCTGAACAAAGACCTGCCGAGTCTGAGCTTTAAAAAAAAAAAAAAAAAAAAGGGGGGGGAGAGAGAAAATAGAAGAAAGTGTTAAGCAGGTCTTTTTAAATGTTTTTTTAATTTTATTTTATTTTTAATGAATTAGAGGAGGAGCTGGATATTGTGTGTTGAAGTGGTGGGAGGGTGTCTGAGAGGGGTGAGAGGGGAGAATACAATTAAAAGAGAGCAGAGAGTCAGGGGGACTGACCTGGTGATGGGAGAGGAGAAGGGGCAGTTCTGAGTGCACGTGAACCACATAATGAAAGGTTGAACTTTTTGTGGCCAGGCTGGCATACCAAATCAACTCACCCTGGGAGTGTTGAGGGGGACAAGAGGGGAAAGAGTCCGTAGTGCGGCGTGAGAGAGGGAGGAAGGAGAAATGGAAAGATCAAGTGACCTGAATGAAAGAAGCAAAGGCGAAGGAGAGGCACAGACTTTAACGAGGGACAAGGGAGGTAGAGAGGGACTGAGCATGGGAGGGACAGAGGGATGCAGACCAACTAGCTGAATGAGTAGCGAGGAGGAGGCTGGAGAAGGAAAGGAGGGAGAGACGGAGAGAGTGAGAGGCCCCCGCTACGTGGCTGCCATGGGGGCCTGAGTGACAGAAATTAATAATTAGTGACAATGATTGACAGCACTCCCTCCATCTGCGGCTCTCTGCCGCCTCGCAACGCCTGCCTCCGCCAGCGACCGCGGGCACAATGAGCTCCAGAGGGATTGTGGGAGACGCACTTGATTGACAACTGCCTCCTGGAGAGACGAGGGAGGTGGAGTGGTGGGCTGAGGCAGAGGAGAGAGAAAGGAAGGCGTGAAAGAGAGGAGGGTTGGTGTAGGAGAAGGAGCGGTGGAGGGAGAGGTGGGTGAAAGGGGCAAAGAGGGGACAGAACAAGAGAGGGGGGTTGGGAATTTAGGAAGATGGTCAGAGATTGAGGGAAGAAATGCTGCCATCAGCTCCTCTTCTATTATCATCCCCACTTTCTCCATCACACCTAAGGTTGCTCATATTGCCATTCCCTCCTCCACCCTGACACTAGCAGCCTTATGCAAAAGTGACAAATTTACCACAGAAGGGAGGAAATGGATAAATAAAGAGGAGAAAATGAGAAAGCGGGGTTGAGGCCTCGGGTTTCCGTGGTGAGAGGGAATAGCCTGTAAATAGTCATCAGCGGGGAATTTGTCACTCTCTCTGCTTCTGTCCTGTCTCTCTTTTCCTCGCGCCATCCTTCTCCACCCTTCCATCACTCCTGCTAGCCATCCCTACTTTCTTTCTCTTTGCTGTCAGCTGTGACACCACGAAGTGTCTCGGGTTTGCTATGCGCCTTTTCTTTCTCTGGAGGTGGAAATGCATCCGTGTAGGCATGAAACCTTGTATGACGATGTGCAAACCTCATGACATGAAGTCAAACAAATGTCATTTCTCCAACACATTTTTTCCTCTCCTTTTCCCCCCCTTTTTCTTTTATCTTTGTTCCTTATCCGCCCTGTCACATTTTTCTTCTCTCCCTGCCCTGTTTTTTTCCTCTTTCATTTCATTCCCTTTTGATACCCTTTTTCATCTACTTCCCTCTGGTGTACCCTTCTCTTCATCCTTTTTCCTTCCATGCCAGACCCATTTCAGCCTGCCATGACATGGCCTGAGCTAATGTGCTCCAGTACGGCTTAATCGCTGCACAGGTCTCCAAGGCTTACTGCTACACACTGTAACAAAGTACACTACTTTCCTCAGGGCCACACAGAGAATAGGCTTGTACAGAACACAGCGAGATCCAGTGGGAATCAGTTTCACATCACAACACATTATTGATTTTTTTTCTTCTCTCCCCCCAAAACAGACACGTTTTTCATTGTTGCTGTAACCTAGCTTCCTATCTCTCTGTCCCTTACAGAGATGGGGAGGGAGCTTAGGATTAAGGTCATGCCCTAGAGGTAAATGCTGTAATGGGTCTTTTTCCCCAGTTTTACTGGTTAACACTTTTTCTACTGAGAATGAACCCATCACTGGTTAGTTTGCACTTTTTTTTTTTGCTATGTCATGTTGCAACAGCTTATACAGCTTTCTCCCTAGACTTCTGCAGCACTGCAAAGAACTAAGTTGGAAAATAATATTTAAAAAATGATTTTAGTTTTCTTTTTTTGTGCAACTAGAGAGACAGAGGAGAACTTAGTTGTGGGGTTGATAAAAACTTTATTATTTTTTGTTGTTGACATTTGACTGTTCAGGTTGGCCTGACTGTGAAGAAGGAGATAGGTTGACACAATATGTGTCTGCTCTTTGGGGAACTTTCTTAGTACATAACTGTCTCAGTTTTTGGCTTTAATGTGTGTTTGAGGGTTAAGAAATTTTTCCTCCTATCCCTCGTTACAGAAAAAGCAGCCAAGTGCTCTCATTTAATTGGTTTTTGTTGAAACATTTGTTGAAAGCAAGTAAATGTCCTTGAACGGCCCGCATCATTTCTTCTTCTCTGTCCATGGCCCAACTGATGCTTGTAACTTTGCAGCAACCCTGTACTCTTTGTGCGCACACACACACACACACACACACACACACACACACACACACACACACACACACACACACACACACACACACACACACACACACACACACTAAACAGACGGCAAAGAGCACGTGGAGTTGACAGCTGGTAACTGCAGGGCCCAGCAGGTGCAGAGTGTGTGTATGTGTGTGAGCGTGTGGTTGGCCCCAGAGGGCCCCTGACTCATGGCCAGAGAGGCAGGCAGAGGTGTGTGTGTGTGTGTGTGTGTGTATATAATGTGTGTATACATGGTTATAAGGGGGGCCTGGCTGACTGACTAGCCTGGAGTTGACTTCACTTCAGCTCCAGTGATTGATTGCAATAGGCCTGGACATGAGGCGATGTATTGCCCGTGGATACTACCTTTGACTACCTTCATTACATCAATAGCCCTCTCTCGCTCCTCTTTCCTGTTTTGTTGTTGTTATTTGTGTGTTCTTATGGCCTTTTACTGAACTTCGAAGAGTTCACTTTATTATGATAATCGGCACCGGACTGCGAACTTTGTGGAGAGACTCACTTGATGAAATGGATCATCGCTTGGACGCAGGAAAAGTTTGACTTGAATGCAGTGAACGTCGAAACTTTTCGTGCACACACCGGAAACTCTTTATCTCTATATCTTCTTTCCTTTACCAGAACCAGCTTGGTCTTGGTCAGTATGCCATTTGATGGAGTGCTCTTTGCCAGCCCGCCCGCCTCTGGCTATGGTGCCATCTTGAAAAGCGCCGCGGCACACACACCTGGCCTGCCGGCTGCCTCTTTGGTCTGCCTCACCTTTTGTCAGCACCATGTTAATGAAGGCCCTGTCAGTGTCCACTGCTCGCACACCGGGGTGCCTTTTAATGAGTTCGCTATTTGATCACTATAGACACCCGGCATGAACCATGTTCCCTTTTTTTTTTTTTTTCCTTTTCTTTTTTTTTTCAGATCCCTCATGGTTGCTTCTGCTTCAGTCTTGTATGCATGTTCACAAATTTTGTGTTTGTGTGTGTGAGGGGGTAAAGGGAAAGGAGACAAGGAGGAGGGGGCTGGTCAGCTGATTGGAACCAGTTTATAATAAAAGGGGAGGGTGGTTGTCTTTTAAAAGAAGGGGGGAAAAGAAAAGAAAATTATTATTTTTATTCCCCCCTCTCTCTATACCCAAGTGAGTCGTGGCTCTCTCTTTTCAGGGGTAGATGAAAGCAGCTGGGCGCAGGGCTTCCAACAAAAAGTGCCAAGCGATCACAAACAAACCTTCAGATGAATCACATCAAAGGCGCTGCCCCAATTGTTAGCCCTCTCATATCTGCGGAAAATTGGCTCATTAAGGGCAAAAAATGACATTGTTTACATTAGCCGGGGCCCTGATTAGTGCTAGCCATGTTTGTTGTGTTGCTCTGCTGTCCGCTTACCAACAGACCACTTCAGCCGCTCTGCACAATCGCTCCTTTGAAGGCTTTCTTTCTGTGGAAAAAAAAAGGAGATAGAAAGAGTGAGGACAACAACAACAACAACAACAAAAAGAAATGGAAAAACAGAGTGGAAAAATACACCAATACACACACACACACACACACACAAACACATACAACTGCGTTTGCGAACCCACACAAATGGACATGATAGCTTTTTTTCTCTCTCTGCCTCTCTGCTCTCCTCTGCTTATTGGCTTTTCTCTCTTTAGGACTAATTAGGTTGCTTGTGGAAATAAAGGTGATAGGAGAGGACAGTTGGGCCAATGATGAGTCTGTTTGTGCTGTAATTGCACTGATAAAGAGGCTAGTGTTGTTGGCGGCAAAGAAAAGAAAAGAAAGAGCTTGACAATGAAACGCCCGGGGCTCTTTGTGGCGACGGCTGCGTATCTGTGAAAAGAACACCTTTTGTGGAGCAAAGCTTTTGTAAACTGGGATGATTTCTAATCTGTGGAAAGTGCTATGTGTTTTAGACAGGCATGTGTGTGTTTGATCTCATAGATCTAAGGTGTAAGGGTCCTTATACCTTCTCATCTACTACTTGAACTCGTTTTTTCGCTCATCTGCCCTTTTTAAAAACAAAACAAAACAAAGCTAAACAGACAAAAAACATCTAGACACTGTGGAATCATTCAGCGCTACAAAAGAGATGAAATTAGACTGTTTTAATTTCTAATCACCTCTGCACAGACCCTGTCTTGTTGCATGCTATGCCTTGTTATATATGCACAGAGAAAGCTGGACTGTGTTTGTATATTCTTTTTTATGCCATGCTTGAACAGATGCCAAGATTCATAAAAAAACCACGGCTAAGACTTTGTATAAAGGTCATGGCCTATAATGCATTATGAACACACTCATAAGATATTATAATGGAATTATGGGGCTGTATATAAACTCAACTAGCATGTCCAGAAAGCTTAAATATGAAATGAGCGTTTCAACTGCTCCAATCCACTGCTGGCATATTTTACAGAACCACAGTGTGCTTGTTAGGCTGTTATAAATTGTTAATAACAAGCTGAAATGAAGGCTGTTTGTATGTATGTTTAATATGGCAGGTATCTTAATACACAGGCTGACAGCAGCAGTGGCCTTGCTCAGCATTTATTGCAGCTATTACAAATCTTAAGAAATGCAAAGAAACAGTAAGACTGGGAATGAAGACAAGATAAATACAGAATAATATTTATAGCCGCACAGTTGAGAGTACCACAGCCACCTGACCGCTGCTATCTCAGTATCTAACAGGTAGGTTTGCTTGCTATTGTCGTCCTTGAACGTGGCACCTGTTTGGTGTCTTTAGTCAGGCTCAGGATAGTTTGCTTGGGCAAACAAAAACGAGTGACAAGCTCACTGCTGTGTATTTTCCACGGGTTTGTGTGATCTCTACAAACACTTTCCCTTTTTTCTTTCCATGAGAAGGTTAGCACACAAATTGTGAACTATGCTCTCCTTTTTTGTTTTTGTTTTTTTGGTTGAGTGTAACTAATCAAAGCAAGTGTCAGTGATCGTTACCATGGTAACATCAGTCTTAAGCTTTACTTAGCCTGGGGGTAAGTTGTCAATATTTATTTGGTGCTAAATTAAGACAGGTCTAGCCCTACAGGCCTGTCTAAAGTATCCTTGTGAAACCATCCATCCGTCCATTCTCTTCCACTTATCCAATTCAGGGTCACCAGGGGGATGGACTCTGGTATTTGGTATTTGACACTAGGTATTTGACACATGGAGCTAAAAAGCATTGGGAATGCTGAACGTATAAAACCTTGTGCCTATTATATTAGCTGTTATGAGACCTTTCATCTCATTTTACTTGTGTAAATACAGATGCTGGAGTTTTGTTTTTTTTTACGAAACCCTCACATATTTGGCCCTTACACCCAAGGAGGAAGAGAACAACCAATAGTTGGAATGAGGTTCAAAGCTTTTTGTATTCCTGCTAAAAAAGCAACTTAATTGACACCTCAGTTCGAAGGTAGGGACAGGCAGTTCTCCAAGATGCTTGGAAGACACGGGTGATAAAGAAAAGAAAGACCTGCATGTGGTCTTTCTAGACCTAGCCAGTGCGTTTGGGTCAGTGCTACATGAAGTACTGTGACTGCATATGATTTCTCAAGCGTTCCAGAGAGCATAGCTGCCTAAGCCTTGAGAGGATGCCACTGAGGAGGCAGATGAAAGGCAGAAACTGTGATACGTAACCATAGCCTTTATATTGTGCTATGCTCTCATGGATTTTAACATCTGGTCTTATTAATCAGTCGAATTCAGAACTTATGAAGAAAAAGGTAGAACAGGTCATCCAGTAATCAAAGGGTTGGTGTTTCAATCCCTGTATGGCTAAGCCTCCAGTCTGCATGCCTAAGTGTCTTTGGGATGCTGAACCCCAAGTTGGTCTTCTATGCATTTATATGAATGTGCGTGAATTTTAGATAGAAAGCAGTTAGGCGTAGAAAAAGTGCTTGTATAGGTGAATGTTGTAGAAAAGCGCTATTTATCAATTAGGCTGTTTACTACTTTTGCCAATTTCTCCAAGCTTTTCCTCCTGTCGCTGTATCAATTGCCCTCAAACAGTGATGAGGGACAGGTTTGTTTTTTTTGTTATTTTTTATTGTCAGTGACATCAGGAGAATGCAATTTTTTTGTGGGAGAATAGTCACAACGTGTCTGAAGCATTTTTTTCCCCCAGCTGAAGTCGTACATGTGGATTTATTTCTTTGTATGTTGCCAGGTTCAAATTCATTCAGTCTTTCTTTTAACACAGACCATGAAACGTCTGCGTATTGTTTCCTATTAAAGTACTTATAATGTATTATACACAAAACATTCATAAAAAACTGTTATCATGGATGCACTCCCCCCGCCCACAAAACACAACATGATTTTCATGCGCAAGAATTCTGTGATCATCTCTATCGTTTGAGTCCGAGACTTTTTTGGCAATCTACTTCCAACAAGTTCCCGCAGTGACACGTTTGACCTATTAAAATTCAGGGGAGGACATTTCATTTATCTTAGCTTGGTCTGGCAGCAGTGAGAGAACAAGACCGTGCATGACAAAAAAAAAAAAGATGGAAAAAACTTTGGGAGTAAAACTTCAAGTTATGGGTGAGCAGGTCAAGCTGCACTGCTAACGACAGCCACCGACCCCGAGCTCGCCCTGCGTTACCCTTCACCTTCCTCTGCTCCCCAGCCCAACTCACCTTTGCCCTGGGAGAGAAATGGAGTCTGAGATAGAAGAGGAGGGAGGATTGAGGGAAGGATGGAGAAGAGATCCCCCTCAACATAATGATAACCGCAGAGATCTGGCCACCGTCCCCCACCGGCCCCTGGACACTCAGCCCCGCGGCCCCCAGGTCAGCTCAGCACATTATACTCGCTCTCTCCTCCTGAACTCTCTGACTCTACATTTACATACCCACCACTTTTTTTCCCTACTTACTTTTTCTCTTTTTTTTCCTAGTTTGCTATATTTCACCTCCTTTTTTTTCCACTACACCTCATTTTCTTTTCAGTTTCTCCCTGAACTCCTCCCTTTCTCCTCTTTGTCTTTTGCATTTCATCTGTGCAGACCATGCGCTGTGCGTGTATGTGTGT
Source organism: Neolamprologus brichardi (assembly GCF_056152115.1). NCBI lineage: Eukaryota > Metazoa > Chordata > Actinopteri > Cichliformes > Cichlidae > Neolamprologus > Neolamprologus brichardi. The sequence goes on along the minus strand of NC_142114.1, from coordinate 21,620,851 downwards.
GAGTGTGTAATAATTACCATTTAGAATACTAGTAGATCTCTGAGGGAGGGAGCACAAGTTTGCCAACGCTCAGGCATGGTGGGAGCTGTTTGGTTTGTGTTTAGGTGCCCTTGGTGTGCTCTGCAGAGGAATCAGAATTTCCTTGACTTTTGACCGTTGTTCTCCCCAGGGGGGCGGCGGGTGGGATAAAAGGGCACAGACTGACTTCCATTTGCCGTTTAAAGACCCATATGGAAAATATAAATTGGTAGCAGCAGGAAAGACTGAAACCATTGGCATTCCGGGCATCCAGCATTTGAATTCATGAGGTTGTGTTGTGTCTCTGCCCACTTCTCGATTGGAATATTTAAGAACGTGTCACACGGGGAAAGATGGATAGAGATGTCGGCAGTGCTTGCTTCTGTCATTGTTTTTTGTCCGAACCTCTTTCTGAATATTTACTCTGTTTCTTGGTAATATCTGATACATAAACAGAATAAATGTTGACAGCTACGATGTGTTGATTTAGGATCAACGGAGTGCTTTCTATATTTACAAATTGCTGAAGCCTGGGGAAAAGCTTGTACATCCAAAATCTTGTTTGTTTTTATACATTTATTGGTGACATCCGGGAGATGTGCTCATCAAGACAAACTTACATAATGTTCATCATTAAAGAAACATAACTAGTGGAAATAAGTCGGCAGCAAACTATTTCCACAACAAGACATCTTGATCTTTTCTACAGTGTTTAATATGGCAAATATACTTGCTTTCAAGAAGTGTAATCCTTCTAGTTTTTAACCCTTAACAACCTATGAATGACCTGTTCTCTGTTCATTTTTTACAAGCTGACGGTCGGCGGCAGTGAGTGTTGACGTCAGCCTTTTTTTTTGTTTTTGTTTTTTTAAATCCTTAATCTGTATTGTTTTCATTTAAACTGATGTCAGCATTGTTAATTTCGAAAATCTAATGTAGTATATTAAACTTTTTGTGTCATTGTGCAGTCGTATAATGTTGTATTGGAAACATAATGCTTTAAAGGGCTCAAAAAAGACCCAGTAACTAGTATGTTGTTTTCAAGTTTGGAGATGATCCAATGGAAACTAATGCTTTTTACTAATTCGTGTAACCTTGACCTTGTACCTTGAAACATTGCCTATATATGTATGTATGTATTTTTTTTTATCTTTACCCATATGACTTGAGCTGAGTTTGCTGAAGCTGCTATAAGCTTCAAAAATACCGGCAGCCACCAATGCTGCATATATCCTGTCTGTGCAGTTTGCAAAGTGCTGATGTCGTGTTCGTAGGATCTTGTATTTTTGTGCAATAAAAACAAAAGTAATGTCCATTTCGCCGCTTAAAGACAAACAACAACAATCAGAATCAGAATCAGAATACTTTATTAATCCCGAAGGAAATCAGGGTTACAGCAGGCAGCACGCTAATGGCGCATGCACACTTACAAAGGAACCTTCTGACCAACTTTACACAAACATCACATTGGGGAGACATGTCAGAAAGGTAGGCTGATAGGAAAAAAAACAACGAAAATACATAACATGAGGTAAGAGGAGGAGAAAAAAAACTCCACTCCAAACTTAATGATAAAGAAAGAAAAAAGCCTTGATATATTTTTTCACTGTTCTATCTGCCTGTTTTGTAAATAATTCTTGAACTGTTATAATATAAGTAAAAAAAATGTAATTGTAATGTGATTACTGAATGTAGTATTTAGTTATTTAGGATTTAGTATAGCTAGTGTAGTTCAATTATTGTGTTACTAAAAATAGTAATGTGATCACAGTAACTCATTTTACCCAACACTTCCAGTGGACAGTAAATTAAAAACAAACAAACAGAATAATAATTGTAATAATTTGTCTGTCTAAAAAAAAAATGATGTATTATTTCATATATAGGTTTTTCAGCTATTTTTTTTGCGAAAGAACTCAAGATTTTTAAATATTTTTTTCCACTTACATGGCCACACTATGTCGAAATAACCCGTAACTAGTTGATAAAAAAAGCAACACTTCTATGCAACACATTTACGGATGCCATGAGGCAGTGTCATGTTGACACTGTAATAGATTTCGTGTCTTACCACACTTGACTAGCAGAAGGTGGTGGCTGAATGGAGTAAGGCTTGGTAGATGGATGAGCAGAGTATAGTATATACTGTGTGTGTGTTTGTGCTAAGCAGGGGTCGTAGACTGACTGTTTGGCTTACTGGAGGGAGAAGTTCTGTGTGGTTCGTGGGACCACAGACCAACTGACCTTGTGGATCATAACTGCCACCAGGGGTCACAGCCAGCCAGCTAGAGAGAGAGAGCGAACAAAGCTTGATGATGCCCCATTTTCTCCATCTCACCCTCCTTATGTCACTGCTATCAGTTTAAATGGAGCATTATGCAAAATGAAGATGATTTTGGCTTCAGGGGGTGTGATGGGGAGAATAGCGGGTTAATGTAGGGGAGAAAAGAAAAAAAGATGGGGATTTTGTAAGGTGGGGAAAAAAGGGTGGAAGCAATAGTATAAGGTTCTGGGGTTTGGTGGGAGATGCTGGTGGGGGATAAGGGGTATAAGAGGGTTAATATAAGTGACAAGTGAGTGTTTCATTCTATCTAAACCACCCTCCTAGACAGGTAACTCACTTAGAGAATTTGCTGAATGAGGCAGTCAGGCTATTGGGAAAGATCGTCACTCCAGTGTCTGTCTCAATATCTGCCAGAGGCGACACAGGACCCCGGGGTCCAGCCTTCCCATATAAAAGCCCACCTGAGAGCCAGCACAATAAAGGCCACTCAGCCAGATGCAATATACCACAAAGAGAATTTCCTGAAAAACTTGATTTAAGCTGGAAAGAAATTGAAAGTTATTTGCAAATAGTGATTTCCTAAAATCATATACCCCAGGTTGACTTAGGAGAGTCATTCATATAAGATTGACTGTTATCTACAAACTAAATGGATTTAGTTTCACCTGACTCAAAAGAAAAAGTTATTGGAAAACACTTAGCTAGGTCTCTCGTCTCTTCCTGTGCACTGTTGAGGGAGACTGCAGCGCAGCATATACCCTCAGAGGACTTTCCATTTCCATTGCGTACACTGTTTTGAAAGGGACCAAATCTCAGACTTCCCTTTAAGTTTATTCTACCTGCCATGAGTCCAAAATGCGATTACCTAAGATTGCTGTAATTGTATCTCGGTCATGTGTTCAGCAACAGTGAATTCCCGACTTCTTTAATATTGACTGTGTGTCTCTGTTGATTGTGTGAAATGTATGCAGCTGGGCTATTTTGTCAAATACAGCAGTAAAGTAATTAGTCTGACTCGTTGTAAACAATACATTTTTTTTATATGGAGCTTACATTAATACTTCAAAGACATGTATTTTATATTGCATTTTTTTGCTTTAAATATGGAGGAGATGTAAAAATGAATTACAGGTGAAAAACAGTTTACAAGAAAGTTTTTTGTTGAAAGTTTTTTAGTTGATTATTGATTTATCTTTTTTTTTTTTAAATTCACTTGTAAACTTCTCCCAAGCTCTTTATAACACAACAATATAATATCTCGCAGTATCTACATAAGATATTTGACTGCCCTTGTCATGTAAAGACACAGGAAAAATGCAGTCCTCTGTTTAAAAGTAATTTGAACTTCCTGTCGATGTGCTGATGAGGCTGCAGAGATCCCCCTGGGGTGTGTTAAATAGTTTCTGTGTATCACTATTACAGAGGTTAACAATTATTTTCTCCCTTGAAATGAGGGGCATTGACCCTAATATGAGGCCACTTAACATCCATAATAAGATGATAATTGGCCAATGATGACGGCCTTGCCCCTCCCCCACCACCATTGCCGTCAGTTAATTGTAATAGATTACCTGTGTATTAGTTACATTCATCATTTCCAAAATAAAGCACGGGGAGATGTGTGTGTGTGCTTTGTACACTAGGATCTGTATTTGACTGATTATCAGTGGGGGCAGGGTGACTGAGACTTGAGATAATAATACTTCAAATCATTTCCTCCTTCTCCATCCTGATATTTTCTTTTTACGCTCAATGCCCCACTTCCTCACATGCGCGGTTCACTGATGACTGTCGTAATTGCGTGTTCACGGGCTCGATTTCCCCCGAGGGGTTCCCCAAATTAAAAGAAGTCATCCCACTCTTCCCTCATCTCCCTTTTCTCTAGCACCCTGTTTTACGCACACATAAACACGTACACAGACGTACACACACAATCGCGCACACACTTTATCTCTCCCCCTTCTTGTTCTCTCTTACAATCCTGCTCCAGGGATGCCATGCTTATTTGAATGGAACTTTCTTGTCTTTTTTCTTCTTCCTTTTCAAGCCGCGTGTCACTAATGAATAAATAAAACACACACAAGCAGTGGATTGACTTTCATGCATGGGTGCACTGGCTTTGATGAGACACCCCCCCTTCTCCAATCCTTAGACAAGCTGCTGAGGACAGTCACTCTCTGCTCTGTTAGGCTGCTGTTAAACATTTGTTCTGTATTCAGATGATTCACATTTTCAAGTTTGCACGTCCTCTCCACCTAAGGTCAAATAACTGTAAAGACAAAGAAATTCAAATTTTCATTTCGTGTTTAACGGGACACTTAGAATAATATCATCTATTAATCTGGTGCTCTAGACTGGTACTCTAGATGCTCTGGATTTGCAGCAATCCAGAGCATGCAAAATTCTGTGCTGCACGCGTGGTGATTATTACAGAATTTTGCATGCTCTGGATTGCTGCAAATCCAGAGCATGCAAAATTCTGCGCTGCACGCGTGGTGATTATTGCAAAGACTATAAAAACTGCAGCAGCAGATGCTGTGGTTTGCTTTAGGATAAAGTGAGAGTGAGCACTGGCAGTGATAGCTACCAGAGATCAAAGCCTGCAGAAACCAAAAGCAAATTCAAGGACAAGGTCAATCTTGTGCCACGGTTTAGTTGTGAAGTGATGACAGGGAGTCGCACGCACCAAAACAGATTCAAAGAGCTTAAGAACAGATTTCTGCTTTACACCTGGATAATGATTGAAAATAACTTTGATGCTTTTTATGCATGACGTAGAATGTTATTTTGTAAAGGAGCTGCTTGTTTATTCTTAGTTTTTGTTGTGAAAGTGTTTTGCATTGAACAAAAAGTAACTGTCTATGGAGAGTAGCCTTTGCTAGTATTTGGGAACCAATGCCAGCGGTTTGTGCCCTCTTAACTGCCAAGGGCCTGGCGTGCTGAGCAGGGCAGAGGGATCCTGGCACTAATTAGCTTGTAATGGCATCATAAATTATGGACAAATCAAGGCGGTGCATCAGACAGACGCTTTAATGAAAAGTTGTAATGGGTCACCCATGGAGGCCTGAGGGCTGAGGTCCTCTCGCCTGCCAGGGTTATCCATCACATCACAGCTAGCAACAGGATTGGATCCACAGACCGATTCAGAGACTGCATGTGTTGTCTGGAGGCTAAAGTTTTCATTCTCTGTTTTTCTTTCTTTTCTCCAGCGTTACCTGTTTGATTGCTGTGTCACATTTAAGTTTGTCACCCGTGCTGAGCTGATATTGGATATCCAAGCGAAGCAATCTTCTCCCCATTCAGCATTGTGACATCACCTTGCGTCATATTTAAATCCATGTATGCACATAGAGCTTCTCACACATGTCCACACACCACGCATGCATGACTTGTGATGATTGTTCCTACACAGAGGGGACCTATCTTTCAGAATGAAATCTTTGAGGAATTGAACATCAATTTCTGAAACGAGTGGTCAAATAAAACCGTTTTGGGACTTATTGATGTTTCTTTTGTCCCTCTGTGCAAAATGCAATAGGGTTCTGGCCATGGCTGCCAGATGAGTGTCTGAGAATCATTAGCAAAGCTGATTTGATTTACGTCCTGTGTAGATGGGGCCATCCAAATGATCTGCCTCACCATGGCCATCATCAATCACCGCCAACCAGAGGGCACAGCCAACACGCATGGGAAAGAGAGCGGGTTGGCACACCAAAGCACCCACAGGGCTGTGAGCATGTGTGGGCACATGTGTACAGACTATACAAATGTACATTTTGTAAATGCTTGTGTGTGTGATTGTTCCCATGTGTATTTGAGTAGATTTTTGTGTGTGTGTGTTTGCTCGTGTGTTTGTATAGGGAGGCGGTGGAGGGTTTGTGTGTGTGCATGCATGTATGATTGAGACTGAATATGTGAATATTACTAACATTTAATGATAAATTTATGTTACTTTGTAATAGCAGCTATTTTCCAAGAAAGTAAAATCTTGTTGGTTGGTCTGTGATACTTTCATCTCAAACCTTTTGGATTCCCTGCACAGATGAAGGATGAGTTGTAAAATGATTTGGTATCATGCATGTATGCAGTTGACTGTTTCTCTGACTGTTGACTGTTTCTATGCAGTTGACACCATAAGGTGTGTAAAATCTTATGGTTAAAACTTAAAATCCTTTAATTTTCTCAAAAATCGACAGTGCTTTATGTATGAATTCTGGTTGTGCTTACTGACCTCGAACCGATTTTATGTAGTACACAGCGCACAGAAATCTGTCAAAAATGTTTTAGAACGACTTTGGTAAGCTATGAAGCCGCACTGCTTGATGGATTGTCGGAGCATTACGGCTAGTCAGGAGCCTTGCGGAGTAATCTGGGTCCAAAACTCCGTCTTCTTCAGGTCCCAAAGTCAAACGAACACTGCGGCATCACTGAGAGTTAAAAACTGTCTAAATTCTGTCATCTTTAATAAAATGATTAGCGTTGCTGCTTTACCAGGTGTAACAATTAAGTTTAACATCCAGACATCCATGAAAACAGAATTTATTAAATTGAACAGAGTTAGAAGTTAGCAGGAGGTTAGCTCGCTAGTTTCCACCTAAACATGATATGCCATGTTCTAACTGAGAGATTTCTGAAAAAATGAAAACATACAGCTCTGCTATCACTTCCAACATAAATGAAGACAGAAACCTAAACAGCAGTGACTTTTGTAGGGTTACTGAAGTCGGAGTAGCTGGTATATAATCGCTAGCAAAACAGCTATGTTAGCATAACATTAGCACAGTGAAGCTGAAGGATGAACTTTAACTTTTTTCCACTCAATAAAAGTTAGCATGAGGGTTCCTGGTGGTTAGGGACAAATGCAATTGCATGGCACGATGCTATAAACATACCAAACTTCAGTCAGGAGAACAACTGAGATAATCCATCCACAATACAAGGTTAGTCATTAATATACTGCAACAACATGGGACTAGAGCAGCTGCAAGAGAATTCAGCATTAATGAATCAATGGTAGTGAAGTGGAGGAAGCACAGTTTTTGGCTTTCCTCATATTTCAAAAGTGCTTCGTCTCTTTGCTATTACTGTCGCCCGGCATAATTTGCAGATGATGTTGTTTGCAGCCACTGCAATGCTTTCGACCAAAACAGGCGCAGCTCAATGACACCATCAACATGTGCTATCGGGGTAGAGCGGTATAGTCACAATCTCTGCCTTTGGCCAAATTTATCGTTTAATTTATCGTTCCTACCGTATACCGTTTATACCGCCCACCCCCTAGCCATCATCTTCAGTGTCCTGTCATGTCACCTTTTTGTAGTATTGACAGAATACTTGACAGAGTACACCAACACAGTAGCTGTTCGTTGTGTAGGAATGCCCAAAGTCTGTCTATTTCAAGCGAAATAACATCTCATTGTACTCAACCAAAATAAAAAAAGCCCTCAAAGGGTTTTGTAGACACTGAATACTAGTTTGTCACTGTCCACTTTTAAAATAAGAAACTGGATGTTAACATAACCAGAGAGGAAAGTTGTATAAGTGGGACAAGGGCATCTCAGCTCAGTGTAAAGATAAAGTCCACTTTTAATTCTGAATATAATTGTAATTAATATGAAACTACTGGGACTTACTAAAGAAGGGTTGGGGGTTGGTACTTGTATAGAACGTCTAGCATTTACCAAATCTATTTAGAATTCTGTCCAGTGAGTAAAATTATTTTCTAACCTGAGCACTTCTTACCTAAGGCAACTGAGCTGGTAAAATTCCCATGCTGCTCATGATATCCTGAAATCTCAGTTAAATTTTGTGCAGCTGCTAGATTAATCAAGACATTCTTATCAAACTTTCCCCTCAAAGTGCTCACCTATCCCCCCCCCCCCCCCCCCCCCCCCCCCTTTGCTTTCAGTGCCTCTGTATATGTGTGTTTGTTTGTTTGCATGTGTATGAATTTATGTCTGTCTGACAAACTGAGTGAAGTAGTGGGTTAGTGAGAATAGGGTGCATTTCCATTTGAGGGCTCATGATTGACGGCCAACTCCTGCTTCCCTGGGAGTATGTTGTTGCTGGCAAGAATCCATGGTGCCTTGTTCACTTACAGAGAGCTGGCACAGGTTCCACTGCACAGTGGTGCACAATTCACATGCCATCGCACTGTTGCATCAGCAATAATCTCTCAAAGCCAACGGAGACAGGGAAATGGATCAACATTTAGTTAATCGAAGTGCTTTTATCCAAGCCTCCTCCCATCGTAACCACCTCCACGCTTAAACAGCATGGCGCTTGTATTATTGGAACATGCATGCTGAAATATCTCTCTGTGATATGCAAATGAAACACTAATCCTTTAGATTGTAGGTCTATTTGCACTTTTATAGCATTCAGAATCCAGCGATTCCATTGGATTCAGGTTAAAGAAATATCAAATTAGATATGCAGTATCAAGTCCTGGATTTATTACTCAAATGTAGGACTATTTGTTTTGTTGTTTCTAATTCACTGGAGCAATAGTAATGAGCTTCACTCAATACTTTAAAATTAGTATAGCGCATGCACATACCATGGATATTAGAGACATGAATATTACACATTAGGGAGAGAAGGGTTGTCTGTGCATGTGTGCGTGTCTGTGCATGCACAGGGTGAAGGCCAAATTAGCCAGGTTGTATAAGCAATTATTGGGGCACACTCTGTACCTAAGCGCCCTAATAGGTATGTAAAGAAGGCATTATTCAATTAGAGTGGTGGTTTGCTGTAGTGAGGAGCAGAGCAGTGGTGACAGCGCCGGTGTCTTCTCCTTATGAAACAACCTATTTAAGCTAAATCAACTCCCACTTAAGAGCTGCGGTAATAAGCGTGTGGCGACGCTCGCCGGCCCGCGGGGGCCCATCCGTCATGCTGTAATACGGAATCAGAATGAGTGATAACACCTAGTGCCGCTACAGCGCCTTAGCTGCTGCCGCAGGAACGGCTCTGAAACACACATAAGATAACATACACACCTGCACTGACACACTCATACACACATTGCTAGAAGCAGCAATACTGCTGGATGGCTTTGCTCATTTCCCTCTCCCACCCACCTCCTGTTCCTCCAACTTGCATATGTGGAAAGAAATTGTGTTTCTATGGATTTGCAAGTATGAGTTTCTTTCTTTTTTTCTTTTTTTTGGTCGGGGGAGTTTTTGGTGTTGTCCAATGTGAGCACACTTTATCTACATGTGTATCAGTTGCTCCATTTAAATTAATAAATTAATTATGTATTAAAATATTCTAATAATATGCTAACTGTTTAATATGTTTGCGTTATCAGGTGGTTTTTAAAGGCGTCACACTGCTTTTAGGTACTTCAGTCCTCAGAATTTCAATTTACAATAATAGATTACAGTCAAAAAGCAACAAAAACAAAATTTTAAATTTTGACCTCAAACATTTAATAAACTCATAACTGCTTTTCAAAGGTTGTTGTTTTTTTGGTTGTTGTTATTATTTGCTGTTTTTAAAAAGCTGAGGTACTTATTATAGAATAAGGTGATTTCAAAATAATTTAAAGGCAGTACTTTATTGAAAGGAGCACGGAGATGGATCTTTCTTTTATTTGTTTCTTGAAAAATACATATGTATTATCCCAGCAACATCCCAGTGTGTTGCATCACCATGTTTGGAAAGTGAGGGTTTAGTTTACTCTAATTTTCAAAGCCAATTTTTTTTCCATTCTTGCTTGATGCTAAACAGTGTCCTCCTTCGTGTGTACTCTCTTTTAGTATGCTTCAGATGTTTTCAATAGGTGACAGGTGCAGGCAGATCAGTTTGGTGCCCAGGCTCTTTAACTACAAAACCTTGCTTTTTCCCTGATAACAACACTCTCTGCATTTCAGCATATGATGCTTCAAATCTAGTAGATATCATTCAAAATTATTGGGGTCTTCACAGATGTACAAATTACCCATGCCATGTCCCTCATCACGTACAGGTACAAGACTCTTTGCATTCCTGTGAAAAACTAAGTACTGTACACTCTTATTGCTTTCATAAGAATTAAGAGGTTAAGTAGTAGCCAAATGCACTTGATGACTGATCATCATCATCACATGTGCCCTCCTCTATACAAGCAGATGTTTTGGCAGCTTGCTACTCTCTAGCATTTAGGTAGTAGTTAACACAATACTACAATCTTCCCAGGAATGGATATCCAAGCAAATTCACTCCAAGGACAGACCATAATGTTCAGAGAAATTGCAAAATACCCACAAGCTACATGTCAGACTCTACAGACTTTAGTTTGCATGGTAAATGTTAAAGCTCCTGAGAAAATGTGGTTTGTTTAGAAGGGTTGCCAGGAGAAAGCTTCTTGTCTCTAAAGAGGATTTGTTTGGAAAGTTGCATCAGAAGAAACCACAAGAACTCTGGAAAAATGTCCTTTGGACAGCTGACAGCACATCGACACCTTGGCAAAAACCAAACGGCAAATCAGCACAAATGCCTCATACTAAGCATGTCAAGCACAGTGATGGTGGTGGGGTTGGGTCATGCAATAGAACAGTGATTCCAACCAGACCAGGAGCTCTACAACAGAATGACTGAAAAAGAAAAGTTTCAAGGTGTTGCAATGGTGCAGTCAAGGTTCAGAGATCAACCGAATGAAATGCTGTGGTGCAAATGTCAATGAAGTGAAGTAACGTTGGAAAGAGGAGAGTTTGTATTTTTTTATCCAGCACTGACTCAAGACCCAATATTAGTTTCCATTCAATATTAGTTTTAAGCCAAAAAATCTTTGTAATTTTATGTTGATGAATTTTTTTCTGAGATATTTAAACCACAGACATTCTTTCAAACAGCCAAGAAACCTTGGCTCTCTTTACTTTTGAAAGACTCTGCTTCTCTGGGATGTTTTTTGTGTTCATAATCTTGTTACTAATAAAATTAACTAGTTTCTGTCACGTCTTTCTTTTACCATTATCAAACTTTGGCAGTCTTTTGTTAAACCAGCCCCAACCTTCTTGAAATGTATTTGTTTCATAAAACTTTTATTTATTTATTTTTATATATACAGCAAATTGCATACCAAATGAATTAGTTTTAAAGCTTTAAGTGTAGTAGTTTTGTTTTGATTGTTATTTGCAAATCATTACATTGTATTTTTACTAACTTTTGGCATAGAGTCCGAAATAGGGCTGTTCGACAGGTTGATGATATCAGGGATTGATGATGTTTGGAGTAATTCAAATTTCCAATCAAGGTGATATTTAGCTTGTTTTACCATTAATGCATCATAATTATTGATAAATTCATAGTAAAATCAATCTGCGTTGCAGGTTACATGACAAAGCACTCCGGCATATTAAAAAGCAAGGCACTCATCCAACACAAGAGGCACTTGGACCACGAAACAGTTGCTTACTTAGCAAGCTGGTAATAATTACTTTTCATACTCACACATAATAGTTGCCCTTTAATATGTTATCTACTATATTTAAGCACACAGGTTATTTTGCACAAGTTAGTTTGCACTAATTAGTGGGTATGCACTCCACACAATGGTATACAAGATGCCAGCAGCACAGGAGAATAAAGGCCAGGGATGGAGATAGTTGGCTCCATTCACCATTTGGAATGGATAGTTCAGTTTCTTGGAATCTGCTTGCCTATCGATCTTGCTTATTGATTCCACTTTCACTTGTGCTACAATCAGCTTATTTCAGTTTGTGTCCTAAACGAGGAAAAGAGTGGCACAGTCATAGATGTGGACCTTACTTTTATTTTTATTGCACAAAAGATTGAAGATGGGATGGTAAAGTGAAAGCTGCATCCAGAACAAAAACAACCACATTATGCTGCTAACGCAAATTTTGACTCTTTGCAGGCACCTGCACAGACAGCATGCTAGCACTAAGCTAGCCAAGAACCCAAAGTGATGTTACAGCTGAGTGAATGCTGACCAAAGCCCAGCAGCCTGACCCTGAACTTCAAGAGGTAACAAACAGATGAGCAGCCATATGCGTGTCCCCATTAGAATAGGGATTGTTCTTGTGTGTTGGACTGTAGCCTATGTTTTATATTGTTAAATGGGTTTTAGGTAATTTTATAGAGAAACACAAAAGTAATGTAGGGAGAAGTGTAATAAATGACTTTCTCCTGGTAGTAATTGAGTAATGTGCTGCATTACTTTTAAGAAAAGTGTTCTGTGTAATACATAAACTTCTTTTTGTCTTTTTGAGTAACAACCCAAACACTGATCACAACAAAGAGTGCAAATAATAACATTTGACTACAGAGCATGCATTTTATTTACGTGAATGTAAGGTCTTTGATGTGATGCTTAGAGATTGACTGAGAGTGACCTTCAAAGCGGAGCCGAAGGGAACCCAATGAGAATCGGTAAGTACTCAACTAATATCGATAATTGAATTAGAAAATTCTTATCCCCCCCCCCCCATTCACCAGTAAGATTCTGGTGAATCCTATGAAATGTTTGCAAAAGTTAGTGTAAAATAGTCACTCTAGGGCCAGGCTAGTGATCTTCAGCTGTCCAACAACTTTAAAAAAGAGAACCGAGGTTGTATTTGCTGAAACTCCATTACCCTGTAGGTGTATTAACTGCAGTAACGTACTCACATTTGCATATTGTTCTAATGTAATAGGAGAGTTTATGCTGTGGGCACTATCCCTTCACTGAGCTTTGATCCTGACCTACCCCCCCCCCCCCCCCCCCCAAAAAAAAAAAAAAAACAACAAAACAAAACAAAACAAAAAAAACCCAGTTTAAACTCTATAAAACAGTACAACTGAGTTTACTATGTTAAATGTGCTTAGAGACAAAACTCTGAATTTCCTTTAGAGAGTCTTGAAGCAGTAGTTATTAAGTCAGTTACACAATGTAAAATGTTGTTGTACTATTTGGCTCATTAGATTTGCAGGGAACAGTAAAGTAAGAAGCAGCTCTGGAGCTGGCAGAAACTGGAAGGAAAAGCCACACATTGGTGTAAACAAAGTCAACCTTAAAAGTCCATAAAGTTGGGAAGACGATCAACTTTGACAGCACTGCCTTAAGAAAAGCCACATATGCACTGCCCACATCACAGACCCACTAGTGTTACACATGAAGCTGTTTTTTTTTTCCCCAATAAACACTTGCATGGCTGTAAATGATGCCCTGGGGGTAAAACATTGTGCCATATGTGACCCATTGCTGGTTAATGTTATGTTTTTTATAAAAGAATGTATCAAATTCTTAAAGCGTTCTAATCAATCATAAATCAACCCTACGTAGTAGATGCTCTGCCTTAGACTTTCATCCTATCAGTGGGACTGCATTATTTAAGGTTTCTACTATACATGTTCTTCTACTCACCACCAGCCTGTGTGCAGATAAAACTTATTACCAAGAAACACCAAAACAAATGCAAACAAACAGAAAAACGGGTACTTTCTAGAGTTTAATTATGGATAGTTGAATGTACAGATGAAAACAACAACAGATCATCTACAGTGATGAAAACAGAGGAGGGGAAAACACAGTCAATAAGCGGCATGCTTGAAACATTTGAGAAGCCTGATTTCATGGGCATCCTTCGTTCATTTTTTTTTTTTATCTCTTGTTTGTTTTTCTGCTGCATTCATCCCCCATCTCTCTCTCTTTCTCTAGCTGACTCTTTCCTTGCTCTCTCTATCTCCATGGCTCATCAGTGTGGTTGTTCATCGGTAATGACTCCCACTGTGGCAGGGCCCCTTTAAGGTTGAGGTCCCCCTTCCCACCCCTCCATCCTTCCCCCTCCTTCAGTCCCATCTGCCATGCATTATTCATGGCTTCACAATCAAATGAGGGAACAACGGTTGGTAGCAGGAGACATGGTGCATGGCTCTTCCTCCCCAAAAGTCCCCCGAGGTGCCCCAGTCTGGTACCCACCATCACCCACTCCCCTTAACCCCCACCCCAGCTCAGCCCAGCACTTCATACTCACCCCTCCCGACACAGTGAGTGACTTTTGTTATTTTTTTTTCCTCTTTTTTTTTTTTTTTTTTTTTTTTTTTTTTTGCAATGGCGTGGGGGTCCAGACACATTGACTCCATCCTACTCTTCCCTGGGGTTGTTGGCAGTCACGCTGGTCACTGGTGACCTCCGTTGCCCTTTGGGGTACTCATCACTTCCTCTTCCTCTCCACAGGGATGCACACAAAGTGTCTGGCACCTTTTTAGTAAAGGGCTAAGGATGGTTGGGTTGTTGGGTTGTCATAGGTCTTTCTTCATTTCTTCTTCCTTCTTCTACAGTAAAAACTATACAACTGACAAGCTGTTAAACTAAAGATGTTAGATTGTGCAAACTGCTGTTGCTGTCGTTGCCCATCCCCCCTCTCCACTGTGCTCTTTCTCTCTCAGAGCTTTGTGACAACAGGCATCCACTCATCTCATTTACTAAGATATCATCGTCTAGATAACTCTTCTAACTTCAGTTCATCATAATATGCAATTATGTTATCTTTCCAAAACCTGACGGCCTATTTTAAAAATCGGAACAATAAACATGCGAGGCAAACTTACAGGCATGTGGAAAATAATAATAATTATTTATTATTAAAACAATTATTGACTTACTGCTTTCACAGGAATTAAGAGAGTGAGTAGCAGTCAGGTGCTGCTAATCAAATACTCTTGATTAACTAATCATCAACAGAAGTGACAAACCTCTGTAAAAGCAGATGTTTTGGGAGTTTGCTGGTTTGGAGCATTCAGGTGTATGTTAAGAAAATCCCACAATGTGCCCAGGAGTGGAAGATCCCAATAAACTCACCCCAAGCTCAGACTATCCAATGCTAAGAGGAAGGAAGAAAAAAACAAAACACTAATAAAAACCACAAAACTTCAGGAACAGCGTCCTATCAGATTAAAAGTGGGAATGCTTGGCCATATTGTACAGTGCTATGTTTCCAAGCATATCAAGCCCAGCTGTGGAGGGTTGATGAGTTGGGCTTGTTTTACAGCAGTCACCAAGTTGACCGTGAACTCATCTGAACTCTTAAGTATTCTGGAGTCAAATATGGGGCAGTTTTAAGGTCCAGCCACAGTGTTTCAGAGAGCTGTGAAGGGCAAACGTTAGTGAACGAAAACAAAGTTGTTGCCATTTCTCTGGAATGATGTGAGAGACTAATAAAATTATAGATAAAAGAATTAATCCAAGTTACTGCTGCTAAAGGTGGCTTTCCAAGCTGTTGAATTACAGGATGTACTTAGTTTTTCACAGGAAACACAAAATGTAAGAAAACCTTTATTTTTCACAAGACTTTAAATCTCTTCTGATCTTCTTAGATTAATAAATGATAAATAAAATTCATGTGTAGCACACACTCATAATGTACCCAATCATTGTCTGGACAGGATAAGGTACAGGACAACAACCAAAGTATCTCTGCCTGGTGGTGGTGGGCTGATGGTGATGATAATGATCACATCTGTACCCAAACATGTGGCTGCTGGCTACTGATAAACAAGAGCTGCATCTGGAGGTGATATTTGTTCATGAATTAATTAATTACATTAATGCTCCAGGTATTAATTTGGAAAGTAGAAACTTCCTCTTTTGTTTGAATGTACCAATGCACTCATAGAGTAAAAGGATGGGAATTATGAACGAGTCTCAGACAGAAGTTTAACTGGTTATTTAATTGTATCGTGTTTCCCATAACTACAAATGGACACACGTATAAATTGTCACTCTTTTTGAAACATAACTCATCTCTCTCTTTTAAATGCTTACACAGTGCACTTTTTACATTTGAGGACTGTCTTTGAAGTTGATCAGTATATTAAACGATTAGCTGGTGCAGAACTTGCATCAGCGTTTCCCACCATTCATTCTTGTACCCAGTGTGTGGGGGTCAGTGAGAACCGCTACGATTAGAGTTCTAGCAAGACAGACAAAAAAGGAGAAAATTCCTTCAGTGTGATGCCTGTAGAACAGTTGAATGAAGAGGAAGATTACAGATTAACATATTAAATGCCAAGATAGGCCCACCTGGTGTGTGACAGATCTTTCGCACAGCGCAGCCAGTGGAAATGGAAATGTATCATAACTAGGTCTCTTGTGAGTAATTTTATTCTGATCACTCCTGGTCTTCTCCTTTGCTGCTTTTTTTTTATTAGAGGCTTTATGTGTGAAGGATTAAGTCCTGTAATCATGTTGCTAATTGAAATCGGGGGCTGTGATATTGTAAATTTCTTAAAGCCGCGCAGTCTCTCGCCTGACTCTGGGTCTGAGTTCTCCCATTTCTTTCGCTCCAATTCAGAATAAACTAAAACATAGCAGCCAGTCCTCTGCTTCTCCTAGCCAACCCATAAATATGCCATTATGGTACTCTTATTATCCTCATTATTGGCATGGCTGGAGTGGCGCCTGCGTCTATCACGGCCCTCTAATGTGGGTCTAATAGTTCTGACCTGTGCGGGACACAGGTGGTCTCCAGAACAGCCTTGATTGGGTCCATTTATTAAGCCGCTCTGGCGCCAGAAACGGTCCAGTTAGTCATTTGCGTGCGGGGCAGGTTCCATTCTCAAAACTGCTGATCGGTTAGAGGCGACCTCCCCCCTCCACAACGTCTCGCCCTATAGCCTCAGCTTTGTTCTTTCCTAATGGCTCAATTAAATTGGTTAATTTGGAATGGAGACCCTCTTCAAATCTGTGATTATCACCTAGCCCCCTTCCATGCAACATAACCAAAGCGTGTGCATGCACACACACACACACATTCTGCTGTTGCTTCAGTGCCCCCCCACCCCGCCCCAACTGCAAGCCCACACATTTATTATTCATTGCAATCAAATAAGTGAGGTGGTTGAAGAAAGTTGCTTCTCTCTCTCTCTCTCTCTCTCTCTCTCTCTCTCTCTCTCTCTCACTTTCTTTCTTACCTCTCTCTCATTCTCTCTACCTCCATCCCCTCCCTGCACCTCCTCTCCACTCGTCACCTCTCCTCTCCCAGGGAAGAATTGCTTTTATTGCGACAAACACTCTGTGGAGCCCTCGGCTTTCGGCAGTCCCAGCCAGTCATTGATGCAGGCAGTCAGGAAAGCAGGCAGCCAAGCAGCCAGGCAGCCCTCCCCGTCAGGAAAATGAGCAATTCTCTCATTGTAATAATGCGCCTCTGTCATCTTCCCATTATCGGCATGATAAAAGATGAAATATTCAGGGAGGCTGGCCTCCTAACCTGATCTGGGCGCGATATTGGGCCTGTGGAAAATGAGTTTTATCAGCTTTAATATACTCCTTGGCAGACTGACCCTTGAAATTAAACATTATTACAGAGCGGATATTTAAAAAACCGGGGCCACAAATTACATCAAAATGAAAATATTAAGGAACATTACGAATATATCAAGTGGCGCTTCTCTCCCTCTCTTCTCACACTTGCACACCGGCTCTCCTCATCCTGACACCCCCTTTCTCATCCAGCCTCACCCGCCCCACCATCTCACCACCACCACTGCCACCCCCATCCTCGATGAGCGTGGTTGGGGATACGGCAGACGACGTTGTAAGTGTCACTGTTGTTGTGTGTGTGTGTGTCTGCAGTGGGCTGGCAGAGAAATAATAACAATGCTGCCTGTCCCACCAGCTTCATACGTCTGCATAAACTAATTAGACCTAGACGCTCTCATCACCTGCTTTATTGAGAATGGAGGGAGAACACTGGCACGAAGTGTGGGACTTGAGTTGCAGAGTGTGTTCCTATACTTGTGTGTTTGCATGTTCTAGAGGGAGTGTGCAATGAAATTAGTGTTCAATGTGCATTTAAGATGGGGGAATTGAAAGTGTGTGAGCCTCTTTTACAGTCGCGGTGGGACTTTATGTGGCAGTTACAAATTTGCCAAGTAAATAATTCTTCCTCCTCAAAACACTCCAGGTTTTTCGACTGCTCAGGTATTAGCTTTCTTTGGACTGACTCCTGTACAGCGATGCTCATGGAAAATAATGGAAATACCAGCAGGAAGTGAGTTTCTCTAATCAGTTTAAAAGTAAAAATCCCCCAAATCTATCTGTCCCCCAAAATGGAGAGAAAGTGATGTTGGTTCTGTGAAGTGTGTGGTGATTTGTCACTTTGTGATGGGGGGATATGAGAAATGCAATAAAAGGCGGAGGAGAGATGTGATTTGAATAGATTTCAGAGGAAGTCGGTCCTTGGGGGAGTTGGATGAGTAAGCAGTGTCCCCGAGGACCGAATTAAAACTTTACTTTTGGTCACGGCGCCCCCCTCCTCAAAGTGCTCCCTTTCTTATCGCCCGCATGTGCGAATGTGTGTACGCATGGTTTATTGTGTGTGTGTGTGTTGGTGTACAAGCATGTATTCGTCTGACTTCTCTGTTTGTGTCCCCGTGTGTGCCAATGTGTTTTCAGATGTGTGTTTTTACTTGTGTATGTGTATCCCACGCAAATTGAGTGCCCTCCCCTGCCCCTCGCCCCGAGGTTATGGGGGGATACACACAGCTCCCTCTGCCAGGCTCAGATGAGTATTCACAGCAGCACGCCCCTCTCCCTTAACCCAGCACAGGGGAGCTTTGCATATTGAGGCCGTGTATGTATCTAAGTGTGTGTTTGTGTGCGAGTGTGTGCACTAGCCTCCCCTCCACAGAAATGAACAGGGGGTCCAGATGATTCCATGCACATGCATTATTATTATTCCATTGGTGATTCAGCTGGCTTGGTTAGTGCCAAACTCACATAGCTGCATGCATACTTGCACAGTAGCTTAACATGAATTGATGCATGCTACCAGCATATATTTTACTGTATGCTGCTAATGCTCAAAACTCTGATTCTCATTGGCCGGGCTGATGTCGTATGTCCAGAGCAGAGACAGAGGGGGAGTGAAATAAGCTCCTGTGTGCTCTGTCCAGCCCAACTCCCAGTGCCTTTTAATGCTCTGCTAAAAGAGGGAGAAGCAATCTGATCAAGCCAAGAAAAGGGGGAAAAAGGAATAAGGGAAAAAATAGAAAATAGGGTTGAAAAAAGGGAATAAGGCGAATAGAGAGAATAGACACCACAGGGGTTGGTTGCCGGGAGGGTAGAAAACAGAAGAGGGAAAATGGCTTTCTCCATCCATTCCACCCTCCCTCTCTCTCCCTCTCTGTTTCTCTCTCCTCTCCCTCTCTCTCTCTCTGCCACTTGATTCATTATGCTGATATACACAGTATTTGCTTCCTGAGTGAGCCCCCCTGCACTCCCGCCCTCCTGGAATGCACACACTGGCGAATGTACACTCACACACAAACACACAGCAAGGTGGCGGTGGTGCCATAAATATAGCAAACGACACAGCCTAGCAGCCGCGCAAGGTCAGCCGCGGCCCAGGATGACAGTGCCGTGGGCGCTGCACCGAGCTCTTGTTAGAAATGCACACAGATAGCTCATTAGGACAGGCCCCTGAGGCCCCTCAACACACACATGCACACACAAACATATACAAACATTGATCCATTTACTATTTAATTGCAAAGTTACAGAGTACGCCGAAGTGTAGAACACGCACGGCTCTTTGGCGAGTTTTAATCTGCTCACCCCATCAAATACTGCTTCATTCCGAGGGTGTGTGCTCATAATGCAGACTTGCAAGCATGTACATGGAAAACTCTTTAAAAAAAATTTCATATCTTCAACGTGTTAGACTCATGTATTTACACATTATATTTATATCCCTGCATGGAGTCATTTTAAAAAGGGTTTGCTGCCCATTTTTACTCATATCAAGACAACTTTCACCCAGGAGATTCTGGAAAAAAAGATCCGTCTTTTTATGCTTTCATTTGGTTTTGACTCACTGTTTACTTCCATTTTCACTATCTGTTTAGTTTTGTTTGATTGTTTTTAAGCACCAAAATAGTTTTGGTGCCTAAATAAATAAATGGCTCAGGTACCTAAAGATCAGATGTAAAAAGATGGATGTTGTTTTTCATGTCTGAAAAGTGCAGAAGTGCCTTAAACGCACTTTGTTTCTAATTGCCTGCAAAGAAGTCCAAGTTTATTGTAAGTTTATAGTCTTACTGATGTTCATATTGTAGATTATGAAGGAAAAGCAAACGGAAAAAGCCGGTGGTGCTTCAGGGGAAGCCTACATTGTGAATATAAAGTCGCCAACCTATGAGCGTGCAGCGTACCTCAGTTTCTCAATCAGTTCCCCACTTTGCTCTTTACATTCATTTTCAGATGACTATGATGGCTGCTTCCATCCTCCATATACAGTTTGTAGTTAAATAGGTTAAATGCAGCCTTTCACAGTGTTATCTGCAAGTTGCTCCCATTTCTTATGATACCAGATTGACAATTCCACCAAGTATGTGACATGCCTTTATTTACTTTACCTCTAGATATTTATCTTCTGTGTACATTGATTCTCCCTCTGGGCTGGGTAGGTACAGGTGGTTGTCTATTAGGAATGTGTATGGGAGTCATTACAACTTTTAACAGTCGATCAACTGCCTGATAAAATGTGAATCAGGTGACGTTTCTGTGATGTTTAAATGATCTCAGTATTTCTTTAGAAACCAGAACAGAGATCTAACCACGGAGCGGTCTCTTGAGTTTTCTTGCCTGTGTGAGAGATATCATGTTAAACAATAAAGGGAGAGCTGTGAAGTGTGGAAAATGTGTATGAGGAAAAAAATTGGCAGGCGGGCCTCCATGAGAAAAGGGACGTGAGGACGACTAAAGCTGGGAATCACTCATGCAACTGGAGAAAACGGCCGAGTTGATTACGAGTCTACATTATTGCAGGGGAAAAGTTTGAGTGTGTGTCAGGGTGAAGTGTTTACATTGTGTGTTTGTGTATAAGTGTTGAGGTTAGGGAGGGAGAGAGCAGGTGTGTGTGTGTGTGTTTGTGTGTGGACTCGAACATAGTAGAGGTACTTGGCTCATGCTCTGGACACGCCTGAGAGACTCTCTGAGTGTTGCCCTCCTCCCTCCTCCATGCGAGCCTCAGACACATGCTGGGACATACACAACTAGTTTTCCACTCTCCTTTTTTTCTCTCCGCTATCTAGTTTTTCGTTTCTGTCACAGATAATAATTTTTTATCAAACAGATTTTTTTCTACAAAGGCATTGTTGCTTCATATTGCATGTATTGCAATCCATCTATTATATGCTGAGTAATTGCTGTCTTGTGCTCCAACCCTCTCCACCCTTTATATACTCCAGTTGTAGGCACTCTATTGACCCTCTCTTCTCTGAGTGTCATTTCCAACACTACCCTACTATGTGAAATAGATAAATGCATTGGATACTGATTGTCCCTTATGCCAACCTCCACCTCCATGCACCCCTTCTCTGGCCCCCTCCTCTGCCCCCTCTCTGCCTCCTGCCTGGCCGGCGGTGGTGTCAGTCTGGCAGGCCTTGGGGCCCCGTCAGGTGACCACTGGGCTGTGACGGGCAGCAGCTCTGCGTCCCTCTCCCTGCAGTCTGGCGCCCGCTGGGGTCTCGTCCGGGAGCCCAGCCTGCCAAAGTGACCTCCGTCCAACTGAGAAAAAAAAAAACCTCATACAGGTCACGGTTCACTTCATTTTTACTCGGCGACTGGACAATGCTGCAAACAAATTAACTAATATCAGTTACTTTGTGATAGAAATTCCACATGTTCTTACATAATAAATGCATTAAATGCAGTTAATATTCCAAAAGAAAGGCTGACTTGTCTGTCTAAATTATTTTACTAATATTATTACATATTGCTCATTCAGTCTTCACAGATATGCAATCAGTGGTTTATGTTTTAGACCCAAACAATAATTTGTGTCTTTTGCGCTTTCACAAGATTATTTCTCATCGTGATCACAGTTCCACCAAAATGCTCCAGTAATGGTTTGGAAGTATAAAAAGCCCACAAAAATACATTTTCATTTTGCCAGCAGTATAAATGATTGTAATTCTTCACTGTTCAACATCTGTATGAACATTTGTGGTTATGATCTTTAGTATTTTTCCATCACATTATAGTGTATGTGTTTCTATGTAAAATGCTAATAACTCGAGAATATTTGCCCTTGTTTGTTCGCAGGCAAGTGTTAAAATGTTTGATCTTAAATTTCAATTTTCAGTAAAATTGAGCACATCTCACGTCTATTCATAGAAGATACATGTTAGTTAAGCAGCACTATAATAACTGGATATCAAGGAGATTTCTTCTTTCCTGCCTACCAGTCGAAATCTTAATTCACGTGTGCGTTATTTAATCTTACGTTTGAAATGCGACTCGCTCGTTTTTAACCGTCGTCAAATGCAGATGCTTCAGGATTTGTTCTTGCGTTGAGGACTTTCGAGGCAACATTAAGCTGCTCTTGAGAGGTCTAATTATTAGTGCGCCAGAAAGATCCAGGTGTGTTACACAAACAATTTTCTCCGCCACCATCTCTGGTGGCAAGAACACAACATCGCAGGCTCTCCTGCGACCGAGCATTGAGCTGTGCCTGCTGAGGCGAACCTCCCCCAGCATCCCTGAGAGGGTGATGCAGCGAGGTGACACTGTTAGGGAGGAGAGCTCTCTGTTGTGTGTCTGTTTGTGTATGTGGCTGTTTACCTGCATTAAATGGTAAGAAAGCGTGTGCCTTTTTCGGCACGTGCGCGTTTTATTATTATTTATTTTGTGTGACTTTACATCCAGTTCAAAGAACTACTTCTGATGTGTGTTTCGGTGCAGGCAGTGTGTACTTTATTATCCCGCTGTATGTTTGCAGTGCAATGTACTGTGCTTTACTTCCAACCCCTACCTCCCCGTCCTCTCCCTGTGCCCCGCCCTACCTCAGCCCCATGGAGATGCGTCGGGGTCAGGGAATATGGGGAGAGGAACACAGGGAGGCCGCACTCCACAACTTGAAAGGAATTCTAATGAACCAGCACAGTCGCACTCGCTATTCCCACGACAACAGGCCCCAAACAAATAGCTGCATTTGAAGTCCCCTCGCTTTATGACTTTGAAAATGCTGTGTGTATGTGTGTGAGAGAGAGCTTGTGGTTGTTTTTGTTTTTGGGGTACAGTAAGTGTCTGTTGTGCGAGTGTGCCCATGTGTGCGCACAAATGTCTACCTCCACATTTTTAAATTTTTTTCCAGAAGAAATTGGCCTGGGAACTGATCGTCTTTAAAGTCTGCACCAGACGATGTAATTATTGTCTGCTATGACCAGAGATAGACTTTTCTGGTTGTAATCACCAGATTTTTATTGGTGTAGTTCCTCCCCCAATAAACACTTCACATGTGCTGTGAGGAGACATCTGCTGTGCATGTATGAACAGATAATTGGAGGCTAATTTGTCTTTTATATTTAACATCCAGATACTTCTTTTAATCCAAGATAAGGTAATCATCGAAACACATTTACTTAGTACCGTATATTTCACTGTCATCACTCTTGGTGTTATTCAATTATTAGATTTTATCAAAATGAGCTAATTTGCAAATTTTTCTCATAATTGATTGGACTTTGAAATTTTCCTACTGAATATACAAACACCGCAAAATTGAAAGAAACTTTAAAAGCTTGCGAAAACATTATTAACCTGGCTTTTGTGGAATGAAAACATCTCTGTTCATTTTTTGAACTTTGAATTTCAGGTTCGGCCTTGCTTTAAGGTTTGAGCCTATGTGGCATGAGAAAAAAAATTAAGTATTTGTCACTCATTTCCCTCAAGTCATTGAGATTTAAGGGATTTCCTTTGAGTTTTAATTACATTTTGAAGAGAAAATGTAGTTTTATGCAAAACTTGCTATACTCTTGAGCTAAAAAAACACTTAAACCTGGTATGATATCATATAGTCTTATAGTATACCTTTCGCTCACTCTTTGTGTGTGTTTGTGTAGTTTGTAAATGGTTAAATAACTCTTCCATATCTTGTTCACCAGGTAAGGTTCTCGCCCTCCATTTCCATTCTTTTAATTCATACACAAAGATTGCTAAAAGAAGATATAAAATTAACAAAAAACATGAGTGAAGCAGATGAGGGAGGTGTTGGCCAGTTTGGTGTCTGCATAAATATTAATATCAGTACCCCTTCAGTGCCCTCAGAACCTCCTCCCCCAACCCTTCTCAAACCCCCACTGTGTATGTGTGTGTTTCTCTTTGACAACCTCAGGATGCATGTACAACGGCTCCTATGAACCGGGATGTCTTTTATTTCTCAGTCCAGTGCCTTTGCATCAACTGAGCGTGGCGTGGAGCGGGTGGCTGCCAGGTTTGGTTGGCTGCCTGCTTCGGCTGGCGGGACCAGCTTGTCTGTCTGCGCTGCTTGTTGTTTCGCCTGCTCTGCGCAGACGGTGCGGGTGAGAATGTCAATCCACAAAAGCAGCATGACTAGAGCTGTGTAAACAGTAAATAATAAACAAGTACTCTAATACATTATTGAGAGAATCACTTTAGGCAACTGGGACAGCATGAAACGCATAACCCCCCCCTACCCAACACCCCCTCCCTGTCTCTTTTCAAACTCACGCTCTTTATGTTTTGGGTCGGTGATGCTGCAGATAGGCTCTAGCACTGTACTGTAGCTTCATGTTTATCCATTGACATGTGTTCTGCTCTCTTTATTTTAAGATGGTAATTCATTTAATATTACTGCACTGATAAATTGGGTTTTTGGCCTGCAGATTATTGTTGTTTTTGATGATTAAGTCTGTTAAGTTTGTTACATACAAGAGTCAAAAACTCAGGAAAAATCAGCAAATCTTTACATTTGAGAAGGTTGTTTTTTAACCTTTCTGCTTCACGAATTAGTTTTGATTTTAAATTAAATTAACCAATTGGCGAATTGCTTCATCAGTACTGGCCACGTAAAATGTTCAAATGTTAGAATTTAATGATTTTTTTTCCACTTTGTCATTTTCCAGCAACAGTAAAATGGATAAACAGTTGTAATCATGAACTAAAAGCAAAGCGTTTTTCTTTTTTTTGGCAGATGTTTGTGTAATATTTCTAGTAGCGAGTTGGATGATATTGTGCGAACATAAAACAGCACCTGAATCTACCTGCTTGTAGCAAATGGAATATCCTCCTCCAGTGGCTTATTGAGCAGAATAATTACATTGCCCATATTGAATTCCACTAATGCTCCAAATGTAGGTCTTATTTAATACCACAACTCCCCGAGGGTTCAGAGAATGATTTGGAGCACACTTCCTTTCACTGTATCTAATGTTCCAGATAGATTTGTATATAAAAAAAAACACATCCAGAGTCACTGCAGTGGTAAACCTGGCTGAATTGGCCTGAAAGCTACCTGGGAATGTACTTATTATTTCTCTGAAAATCTCTGCGATAGATTTAACCACGGTGATTATTTTGCTTTCAGCCTGCCGTATATTCATATGGTGACTGCTCTGCTGTTCATTTCTCAGACTTTAACTGTTCACGCTTTTGAGGAAAATCATTAAGGTGCATATAAATCTACAAGAATCTGAGCTGTTGATGTACATTTATGTAAACACATGCCACGCGTAATGATTATGTGTAACGCAAGTCTTAGGGTTACGGCGTCTACAAATCCTTGAATGAAATTAAAAGCGATTAGGGGTGGGGATGTCTAATTTTCATGAAGGAACAATCACCATGTTTAGCTGTAGGGCTTTTAAATCATATCTGTGGCTTGTGGGGGGTAATACTCACAACAGCCTGAAGATGGCAGCCAAAACCTAGTTAGCTGTCATGTGAATTTGCCGGAGCGTTTTCGAAATATTACTTCATAGGTCAAATGTATCTTCTGTGGTAGAATCATGTCTTACCTTCATGTGTTCATATCACGTGAAATACGGCAGTCAGCGTAGCGGCAAGACACATTTAAGCTTTGTTAGTTTTAAGTGAGATGCATTTTCAACGCACTGCAATAAAGGGGAAGTTAAACATGATGGATGGCATTCAGAAAATACAGTAAAGTAGTTGCTGCAATGAAAACAGGAGAAAAAAATTGTATGATTGGATGGAAAACAAATTGAGGATGTCTGCTGTTTTATCAACACTTTCAGGGCTGAAAATGTAAAACTTGGGAGAGCACTTCGGCTTAAAACATGAAAATTACTCGAGGTCTTTGTGCATTAAATAAAAAGGCAAAAGAGTTATGCTAATTTCTAATTAAATAAAGTGTGAATCTGTTTTCAATTAAACAGAAAAAATGAATAGTGGTGATGCAGGTAATTTGCTCCCAAATGGATTTTATCCACTGTTGCGGTCTCACCTTCCTAAGTTGAGTGTTGGCAAAAAAACACATCAGCAAACCTCTTCTTTTTTTTTTTCTTTTTTTTTTTTTTCACACCATGAAGAACTTTCCAGCAGACACTTCTCTGCATCAGCATCCCTCTTTCACCGGCTGTTCATCTCTCCATTCTCAGCTGAGACAATGGAGGGGAGGAGAGGAAACAATGGGAGGTTTGGGTGGACGAGTGAGAAGAAGGGAGACAGAGGGGGTTTACACACACACTCAGACACACACACACACACACACACACGGGCGAGCACCCAGACAGAAGGAGGGTGGTGAAGAGGGAAAGGTCATGTGGGTCAGCGATCAGGCTCTCTTAATCTGTGTGTGCGTGTCTTTTGGGTGCGCTTGCATGACTGTATGGAACCCAACACACACACGCAGACATAACAGCATGGGCAGTCTGGGTCATGCCTGTCCCTTCACAGTCCACTGCGCCATTATTGACGGCTTGAACTGATACCCCAACAATGAGGGTGTGCACGGTCATATGTTGTGTGTGAATTTATGTGCACACGCTGGTGGATGTGGTGTGAGGGGATTGGTCGTTACTCTTAAAGATGTCAGAGAGAGTCCGGATTCCTCTCTTTATTTCAACCTTTTTTTTTTTGTTCCGTCTTGCATTACACACACAAAGTCTCTGCTGACACACCAACTGCTGGTATTTTGCACACATGCACACGCAGGCACAATAGGAGCCGAGTAGGGAGCCGAGGAATGGGGCCCCTGTGGGAGGGGCCTCCTCCTGGTCCGAATCAATATATGAGAAGCCATGCAAGTATAACAGAATCATTACTCTCACAGGGCTTAGGAGGGTACAATACACAGTATGGTTTGTGTGTGTGAGATAGTGTTTACATGTATGCTTTGACACCTGTTGTCTCCATCCTGCTGGTGTCGGGTTTTTTCTTTCTTTTTTAATAAAGCCAACTTTCTTTGATATCATTAGTATTAAGTCAGAGGATTGTCATTGTGGAAATTCATCGCTGGCTCTGCAGCTTATTCAGTAGTGTTTCCTCCTACACAGAACAATATAACAATGTAACCGCACACACCTAAGTACCCGCTGTCAAACATGTGCAGTGCTGTGGGTTCAGCGCAAAGAACAACAATCTACCGCTGCCTGAACCTGTGTCTAACAAGACTTTGTATTCTTCTCACTAATCATGATTACTGCCACAATCTTCCCCTCCAGCCCACCTCTTTCTACCCCCTCACACATCAGTGACAACCTCCTTTCATCTGCCGCCGTTCAGCCCCACATCTACAATGTATTTACAAGGTCTGAAATGAACAGAGCAATTATTATCAGTCATGCTAATTCTGCAGATAATGATCAAAAGCCGAGTCCTGCTCCTCTTTCTTCTTCCTATCTCCCTCTCCGCCTGCTCTGGGGAGCGAACGGCGGTGACAAACCTCCCCTTTTATTATTTCATGGCCTGTTTAAAGATTTAGTGAGGCCCACAAACCACTACTTTTAATGACCAATTAACAGGAGCAAAGCTCTCTTCGGAGCACCGCGGCCTCGTTCAGGATTTGCTAGAGTAAACAGTGGCGCGGCGTTGGTTGTGCTGGTAGTGGTGGTAGACAGGGTGTATGTCTCGTTACCGGCTCACTGTTCAAACTCGCGCACGTACAACCAGCCATGCACTCACGCACACACATACACGCACACACAAGCCCTCTGCTCCACTGCTTATTAAAACCTGGAGGAGCAGCAGTGCTTACCAAAACCTTGAGAGAGAGAGTCAGTCAGCAAGAGACAGAGTGAAGAGTCCCGCTCCCACTGGGTATGTGTTTTTTTTTTTTTTTTTCTTCACTGCCCTTTTTTTTTTTTTCTTTTTAAGAAGATGGGGTGAAATCTAAAATGATAAACCTTGCTACATCATGAGCTTA
Organism: Neolamprologus brichardi; assembly: GCF_056152115.1. Classification (NCBI taxonomy): domain Eukaryota; kingdom Metazoa; phylum Chordata; class Actinopteri; order Cichliformes; family Cichlidae; genus Neolamprologus; species Neolamprologus brichardi. The sequence continues at coordinate 21,592,435 of NC_142114.1, read as the reverse complement.
GCTAAAACTGGTCCGAGAGCCAGTGAAACGGCGTTGAAGAGAGAGTAAATGAGTAGAGCCTGGATCATTAGCATTGCTCAATAATGTAGCTGGGGGGTAGGACAGCACCACTCAAGGCCACAGGCTTTCTGAGCGGCTAATTTGGACCCGTCTTGTTTATGGGTATGGCAAGCAGGCCCCTCAAGATGACTGTCAAGCTGAGGCTCGCTCCCCAAACTAAACAAACACAAATGAATACGCACCAGTTGAAATCCAAAACATGCATGGCTGATCAAGCATATTCCGAAGCACATCCATGGATGGTTCACAACTGTAACTTCTTAGCAGCTGGGTTTTGAAGTTTGCACACAGTTATTTAAAATCGTCCGTGTTGCAGTTTTACTAGGAATACCTTTTAAAAACAGTTTTAGCTCAAAGACAAAGCAGAAATTAAAACGTGCATTTTTGTTATGTGTGGAATTTAATATAACGGCTACTTCTAACCCATATGGAAAAGATATATATAAATCTTATAAAGTTTGTATCTGTCTTGTATGAAACTTGTATGAAAAGCATACAAGAGTGAAAACACATATAAGATCCCTTGAAAAATTATATAATGAAACTTGTATGTTTTGGATACTTACCAAAAAAATATATGAAAGTAATGAGAAAGTGGCCACTTTCATGAGTAAATCATATATGTTTTTACTATTTCTTTTCCATATGGGAAAGCAGGCAGTTTTTACTTGCCTTTTAAAGTATCTTGCAAAAACACAAGAGATGTAGCTGCTCAGTAATTTAAACTTTGGAGTCTTTTTTTCTAATTTCTCTCTTATAGGTACACAAATGATAACATTTTTTGGATCGCATGCATTTCAATTGTTGTTTTTCTTCTTTCTTCCGTTTATGTCCGCCCTCCTATTTTGATTTTGGATGTTCTTTACTTTGCTGATTAACCTAACAGTCCTTTGCAATGCCATCCCTATGCCTCCTTACCTTTTCCCCATTACAAATCAGTGTTGTACTGTGTGCATATGCAAACCTGTATTTACATTTGCTGCGCAGTGTCTCCATCAGCACATTGTAGTGTACAGAACACACAAGGAGACGAGGTATTGTCTAGCAGAAGAGGTGTTGTGGAGGATCAGACAACCTGGTTAATAAGACAGTGTCTTGATTGTATTTGTTTTCCATTTGTCTCTCATCGTTTGCATTAAAGACGCTCAGCAGTAATTAAGCCACTAAGTGAAACTGAAACAGGCGAGTCATGGGGTGAGCTCCAAAGCAGCATTATGAGATGAGAACAACAGGCGCAGAATGACAAGAGCTTGGTAGAACAATGCACGGAAATGGAAATCCCCCCATCAGGAATATCCTATTGTACCAGAAAGACAAAACTAGAATAGACAAAGGGAAAAGACGGAAATAAAACCACAATGTTGAATTGATGCCAAGTGTTTAGCATAATGTAATAAAAGCGTGGCGTTTATCGGTGCATATGTGTACCAATATTGTTAGAGGTATAAAAGCAAGGCAGTCAGGTAAATACGGTGTGTGGGAGGTTGCAAGTTGAAAGAGGGCACATAAAAAGCTACATGTTAAATCAATACATATGTAGCAATGCACTGATACTCCAGAGAGGCTGGGATTATGGCCTCTCTGGAGTATAAAGTGTGTGTTTTCAAAGCAAACAACCCTCCCAAAGTCTTGGTCTCTTACCTTTAAAAATAAAAATCATGTAAACGTTTAACTTTACTCTTGTTCAGTGCACGTTTTACTTGCAGCCAAGTGAAGCAAGTGCATTTCATCCTAAGAAATCTGGAAAAAATGACCATCAAATATACACAAATATTTACAGTATAGAGAACAGGAAAACAGCAGATCCTCATGTATGACAATACGATCAACACACCTCAGGGGCTTTTACTTGATAAATTGCTTAAATGAATTATGTTATGTTCTGTGGGTCTAAATGATCTAAATGATATTTTCATTTCAGATGTATACCTAAAAATGTTGAGATAAAACATAGTTTCATTCAGCATCTCCGTCCCAACACCTCCCTCAGAAGGTCCAAGAGCAGGGTGAAGACCCTTCGTCAGCCTTTCTTGGATTCCCCTATTTACTCTGTCTTACTTCCCCCTTCTCTCCCCACTTACCCAATGAACCCCAGCAGCAAATCAATGGCCAGGGATAAACACAAATCCCCCATAGAGGTGACTTATAGAAAACAATTTGAACCTGCGGACCCCTCTTAGGCAGTCCTACCCAGCCTTTTTACAGTATGGTTTTAACCTCAAACCTTCTCTGTCTGGCAGTCAATTGAAATTAGATTCCCAGGTAGAAGCGAAGGAGGTGCAGAGATTCGGGAAGAGTGTCAGGAGTGACGTTCCTACTAGTAATACATCTAAATAAACAGTTTGCTAATGGTAACAAATGGTGCTGCATTCAAAGGAAAAGGGGCTCTTTTACTTTAAAGTGTCATATATATATATATATATATATATATAGATAGATAGATAGATAGTAGGGGTGCAACGATACTCGTATTGATATTGAACTGTTCGATACAGTGCTTTCGGTTCCGTACGCATATATATTGAACAATACGAATTTTTTTATTTATTTTATCAACTTTTCTTCTGACAATGCTATCTGTGTTGAGCGCTCAGTGGATCTGCGTTCGACTACTCTGCCTAGGTTGCACTGTCGAGTGCAGATCCACTGAGCACAGCGCAAGCTAGCGAGACAGCTAAGCTAGCTCGTTGCAACATGGCAACTGCCTCAACGCTACCCGAAATTGAACCTCCCCCACCCTCATTCAGATCTGGCGTTTGGAACTATCTTGGTTTTCATGTGAAGCATGACCCTGATGGTAAGCGCGTCATGGACAAAAGTAAAACAGTATGTCGGATGTGCCACGCAATGCTCAATTGGTGGGAACTAGTGCGTTAGCGCAGTTAGCTTGTTAACGTGTTGACGCAGTCCAGCCCCACGCACGGGGCGATCCACGGTAACTTGTTAACGGAGATTTGCCGCGTTATGGCGTTAACGTCATTTTAACGAAATTAACGCTGACAGCACTAGTGGGAACACAACAAATATGACTGCACATTTACGCTGACATCATCCTAGTGCAAAGACAAGTGGAAGCAGACAAAAACAACAAGCACGCATGCTACAAACTTTACCCGAGTCATTTAGACAGCCGTTAGCACATGATTCTCCTTATGGGGACCTGATATGTTTAATATGCTGCTGAGAATATAGCCCAGAAGAAGCGTATAGTATAGCTTTTATTTTGGAAAGAGACATTTCTCTGTAATAAACTCTCTTTTCCAAAGATGAGTGATTTCTCGATCAGATAGATTTATTTTTTTGTTACTTTGTTGTTTCAGCAACATTAAATGTTAAAACTGTACTTTTGAGTTAAAATATATATTTATAATTTGAATAAATGACAAATTAAAAAGGCATGAAAATTTTTTTTGTATCGAAAAAATATCGAACCGTGAATTTTGTGTATCGTTGCACCCCTAATTAGTAGATAGATAGATAGATAGATAGATATAGATATATATTAGTAGATATTGTAGATATTGATATTATTGAAGAAACAGATTTTTTTTTTTAAATTACTAGAAAATAAATAAAAATGTCTGTTCAGGGAGCATAGTGTCAGTATTAGTCTCATTCTTTTGCACACACACGCAACAATCATATTGGACCCAGTGATATGCAAAAATAAACATGATGTGCAAGATCTAATGAGAGCAAGTTTGAAGAAGATGCAGAGATGAGGCCTTGGTTTCCTCAAGGGAAGACCTGGGCCCAGGGGTTGCATCGGGTAACTCTGGTAGGCGGCAAGAGAGTTAGAGGAGCTCAGGTGAAGAGGCTGTGAGGAGGAGGAGGTGGGTAAGAACAGGACCTTGTGCTGAGTGGGCCCTCAGAGGGCTCCAGCCCCTACTTCCAGATTTAGTGAGGTGGTGGGAGGGTGGGGAGGAGGGTGGGTTTGCATTACCTATTTCTTTATTCTACTCATCCCCCCCCCCCTTTACGCTCTCTCTCCCTAAGTCTCTGGCTCTGTCTCTCATTCTCTCTGGTCATGCTAATTGCTCCCAAGGTCAGAGCGTCGGCTGCTCTTCACCGAATGCCCACCCCCAGCCCTGGCTTTGAATGGCATGTTTTGATCAGGCCTAATTTGATTGGTCGACGCTGTCTGGGGTGGATAGGGACAGCACTTTACAGCCCACTGCTTTTGATGTGTGTGGATGTGTGCATGTGTGTGCGTGTCAGGGTGATGCATGTCAGGTTATGAAGTGTCTGTGGATGAGTGCATGAGAGTGTTACACGTCAGTAGGGAAGTGTTTTTTGAGGGGTGTCAGAGTGTGTAAAGGGGAGTGTGTGTAAAGGGTGGTTTATGTCACGGGCGAGGGTGATTTTGTGTACTTGAGTGTCAAGGAGAGTTTGATGTGTTTTGATACAGCATATGGCAAGGATATTGGGAAATGTGGGCTGACATGTGTTGAAATGCTGCTGTTCAAATAGCAACCTTCATGTTGTCGATACCTGACAAAACTCGAAGCGTGCAGTGTGTACCACGGTGCAAGTTTTATTAATAAACTGCTCTTCTGATAAGGATTGAATGCTGGGTGAATGGTTAACGTTCACCACTTCATTTCTCAACAAAAAATAAAACCGTGTTTATGAAACAGTAATTTACTTGAATAGTAACATCTTTGCTGAAAAAATCCCTTTATTTTACTCTGGTTGGCATTTTATTTTTTTTAAAGAAGTGATTGTTTATTGGACAGAAAACTGACCCACAGTAAGTTCCGCTTAATTAGAATTCAAATTAATGTCACGTTAATAGAATCATCAGATTATTGATATTGTGTTTGATGTGATTGTTTAGGTTACCCTTGACTCTAGTATAAAAACTTTTAATACCCAAAAGACAAACTGTAAAGGAACTCCAGTGATACAGTGTCAACCATTTATAACTGCAAAGATTGCTGAATTTGTTCATCTGAAAGTCCAAGTTGCCAAAATATTAATCAAATCAGCAAATTCAAAATTTAGCATATGGATCTAAAATACTCAAAGTAACTTGAATGGTAACAGGACACAGAAGAAGGAATAATAATATCCCGTCTTCCACTAATGGCAGAAAAATTGTTTGAAAACGCAGACCAACTTTTTAAAAGTGTATCTGAACTCTGCACATCACTTCCACATAAAGCCAGTGGAAAAGAAAGGAGTTTTGTTTTAACTCATTTCACCTCTGTCCTGCCAGTTACGTCTGGATGCCTTAAGTGTTTCCCTCCCAGGGGTTCAGAAACAGCAACATCCCTTCTGTGGGTCTCCCTGTCTTAGCTACACTCAGTTCCCCTGTGAGTGCTAGTGCACTAGGTACAGTAGGAAGTCCTAGCATTTCAAACAGGCCATGTGTGTCTGCTATCTGACAGCAGCGCTGATCCGGCCCCTATGAGTGAGATTGATAGGGCCTGTGATCAGGGACGCCGCGCTCCCTCCATCGCCGGCGAGATGGATCACATCACACTGCCGTCTCCTCCGCTTCCAGGATAAATGAACTGAGGGGGAATCTATCACTCCCCACGAAAGAGAGGGAGAGAGATCGGGGGACAGAATACCTTACAGAGATACTGAGGAGGATGCAGAAGTAGGAAGGGTAGGAAAAAAGGTGGGAAGTACAAAAAAAAGCCCAAAACTGAGACAGAGGGAATAGTGCAAGGAATAAAAAGTGATTTGGGCCGAGGGAGAAAAGGGAAGTGGAGGAAAAAAAGCTTGTATGATGGCGACTGCCCCAGCGGCCTGCTGCTAGGTCAGCCCCCTTCCTTGCCCCCAGTCCCCTCACAGGTTAGGTGTTAGGGTGTGGGCTTTTTTTTGTGCTCGGCTGTCAGCCAGCTATTTGTCACGGTGAGCGATCTGATGCTCTGCTGAATCAATCACGCAGGAGCGCTGTGGGTTGCGTGTGCTATATACATGTGTCTGAACATGAAACCGTGTTTGTGCGTATAAATACATGAATATATGTGCATGGAAGCACAAAGCCGCGAAAAGAAGCACATTGCTCTCAACAGGAGGCCATAGCGGCCATGCTCTGCTCTTACTTGCACCAGGAAAAGAAATGCATTAGGTCTAGAACAGGTGTTCTCAAACTTCTTCTTCTTTTTTTTTATTATACTTTCCAGTGGTCACAATCATTACTCAGCCCCTAGACTCCCCTCTTGCTCATTTGGCCTGGCATAAATTAGTCTTTGTCATGGCTGATTGGGAATAGGCACCTTATTGCATTAGGCCATGGCTTATTAAGCAAATGCTCTTAAGACAGGCCTTGCTTAACTGGGTGACAGCTTCTCAATTAGGTCGTCTGTGAAAAATACCCAAGCTAATTGCCCCCAAATGTGAGCCTGAGAATCGGATTAGAACTTATTTTGTTTGACTTGTGTGGACATATTTTCCTTTGAGTTGACAGGTGTCATGGAGCTCAAAGTAGCTGTGCATGCATCAGTGAGTGCTGAAGTATTTGTAGTTATTTAGACGCCCCCCCCCCCCCCCCCCCTTTCTATTTTTTGTGTGTGCGCTCGCGCAAGACAGTGCACTTCAGAGTGTGTTTATGCATGTGTGTGAAGAGATAACTGACACTTTCTGCTTTTGCCGGATATAGTGCTCATGAGATCCCCTTCTTCTCCTCTCCGGTTGAAATGACAGCTTCAAAAACCTTTCCTCAATGATAATAAGTGACTGATTGGTGAGTCCTTAACTTCCTCTGCCTCCTCCAATAATCCCAACATGGCTCTCAAGTGGCTCTAGGCTGTCTTTATGAGTGCCTGCTTGCGTACTTTATGATTGCCTGATGTGAAAATGGCAACGGTGGTATGAGGGGGTAATTTGTCGGAACCCAACAAAGAAATGTTGTAACAATTAATCACGGGGTGAATACAGAAGAACGTGGTACAGTAATTATGTTCATTAAGTGGCGAGCACAAGAGCAATTATCTGGCATCAGCTTGGGTTGTTACAGTCATGTCAGGCCGAGATGTTGTAATAACTCACTGCTTTCAAAGGGTTATCCCCTCTCATTTAATACCGTGCGATCAGCAAGAAAACGTATGCGTATCCAGTTTGGAGCAGGATGGCCACAGTTTTGTCACGTGGTTGAGTAGATATGCTGCTATATGCCCTTGAGTTTGTATACAAATTCAGTCAACTGTGCATCATTACTAATAAATAGACTCTGAATGTGACTAATTGCTTCTCCTTCATCTCCATAAGAGAAATGCATTGTTGTTATACAATAGATGTAGTGTAACTGCAATTTGAACCACTTTCACTCCAAGTACGTGTAGTTGAGTTGTGTTTATTGCAAAGAGTGCCCCTTTGTTAAAAAAAATAAATAGTAAAAATACTTGAAAAATTGAATATTCCAGCTGGTGGAATGTTTTAATATTCCTTGCTGTGGGAATTTTTCATTGCTGTTGCTGTTTAAATCCAGTTTGAATCAACACCTGTTTAGATTCCTTCATCAGCTGATACAGTGTGCACTACTTACTGAGATACAGCTGAACACTTTGTCTAACATCTGCCTCAACTCCGCTGTCTAATACCACCACATTCTTTTTAAGGTCCTTACTGTATTATTTTTATATGTTTTATTTTTTTGAATCGCTCTTTTTTTCAGGCTTCTGGCTGCTGTAACATGCTAATTTCCCAACTTTGATACTTTAATAAAGTATTTTTTGTGCTAGTTTATTTTAATCTTTGTCTTCTTATCTCCTTCTCCCTTTCTTTTTCTTCTTTTTTTCACCTTATTCACCTTCTTGATGGGACAATGAAAGGACTATCACCTTAAGGTTCGATTTTGGTGTCCCCCAAAACTAATTCAGTGCCAAACAGCATGACTCCACTAGACAGATGATTTTTAAAATACCATGCAGGAACTTGTATATGCATTTGTTCATAAATGGCATCTAAAATCTAAATACGTTTTTATTAGATAAATAATCAGTGCATTACAAATTGCAGATGGTAAGAATATATCTTGCGATTTGGTGAATACTTTTTTCTCCTGTCACTTTTACATGAATGGTTGCTCTGTTAGGGAAATGATGTCAACAGGCGTGATGTGAGGGAACAGAAAATGATATCATGCAAGGGTTGAGACCTGATTAGTTAAAAAGGGATACTGGTGAATAGAAATTCCAGTTTTTCATGAAAGACATTCATGATGTAGACACAAAAAAATCCATTGAAAGAAATAAGTCTGCTTAAAGGAAAAGTTGAATACTACACGTTCTCTGCCCTGTAGTGTGGGCATGACTGGTTGTGATGTAGGAAAAGGAGCTATTCAGCAAACTGACAAGCATACAGTATTCCTTTAGTATCATACTGTATTAAGTAGTTCCGAGTGTGGCACAGAGATAAGAGTTGTTGTCGACAGAAAACAGCGTTAAGACTCATTTCTGTTCTCTCCTAAACACATAGAAAAAAAAGATGAGTTACCACCACACCTGTAGGAAAAAAACCAAAAAAACCCACCTCACTACACCTGTATGAAACTCCTAGCGATGCTTGACTGATGTATACCTACTCCCCATCTGACTTACAGTGAAAGAGACCTGCAAGCCCCAGTGAATCTTTAAACAACGGGCTAAAACTTAAATCCTTACTCACAAATCCCAGCCTTGTAGATACAAAACCTGGAAATAGCATCGGACTAATTAAGCTGATTGGCTCTGTCTGTCCTGAAAGAAGGCCGGCCTGCCAATCAAACACGGATGTTTCTGCTGTAACAAACTCTGGCAACATTTTTTCTTCTCCACTTGAAGCCGGGGGAAGAATCAACCTGACAGTGGAGCGTGTGATTGGACAGAACAGTGCAGGCTGTAGCCGTCAATCAGTCAGTGAGGAGTTGAGTATTTCTGACCCTTCTCACCACGCTGCACACCTCTGAAGCTTCCAGGCATGAAAATAATAGATGCTTAGAATAAGGACTCCCAGTGTAATTATACAAACCTGCAGAAGAAGCGCAGTTCTCCACATTGTGAACACATTGTGCGCTCAGTTCTTTTCTGACATACTCTCTCCTCTTTCTGTGGTTGAGAAAACATCTGCAGGTATCTGTGCTCTCGAGGAGGGCAAGGCAAGAGAAAGATAAATAGCGTGGGCTTTTTATCACCAAAGCCCTCTTGCAAACAGACAATAGCCACACAGGTCTTATTTTAGTCACTGTCTTCTTTGGCTGCCAACAGTCTCAAGCTCCCTCTCTCCCATTTCCCTTTTATTTTCTTGTGTTTTTCCTTGGGCACAGTTTTCTCTCCCTCTCTTCCTTTTTCTTCCCTTCTCTCTCAATTGCAAGCCTATTTGGAGCATGTTTGTTTTCACGCTTTCTCCTCTCGTTCTCAATCTCTCCCTCCCGCTCATTTCCTCTTGCCTTCCCCACCTCCCTCTTCTCCTTCATGTGTGTTTGTGTGTGTGTGTGTGTGCGCTGTACATCCATCGATGGATGCGAGGCGTGTATAACCTCAGGTAAGCTCAATGAAGCAGCCTGACTAGCCAGTGTGTCTGTGGGAGGCTCTGGCTCATCTCTGCCTGCATCCCTGTAGCCTTAATCTGTGACAGACCATTTCATAATCACAGCCAAGGGGGCTTCTCTCTCTCTCTGTGGCTCTCGCTCCTCCTCCTCCTCCACCACCTCCTCCTCTTCTTCTTCTTCTCCTTCTTATTCCTGTGCTCCTCATCTCCCTCTCTGCCTCTTCCTTCTTCTCTTTCTTCCTCTCCCAAAGTGCAATAATTCACAGGCATGCACCCTCCCACAGGCGGATTAGCAGGCGGCGTGCTCGTCCTACATAATCGCAGCACAATGAGCCCATACGTGCTGCCGCCACAGCCACGCCATAGGGCACAATGCATCTGTGCCGTCCCCCCGCACCAAATGACATGGGACAAAATGGACCCCATCTAGCTTCCACCACCTTCGGTGCAGGCAGGCCAGTAAGAAATCAGCGTTCCTATTTGGTCCCCTGTGAACTAAATTGGAACTGGATGCATTAATGAAGAAAGAAGTACTTTTACAAACTCTTTGTCTTTCACTTGAAGTCACTTCTTACTAGAGTCACGTGTCAATAGTTAGATTCTTAGACCTTGCCAGTCAGACTCTGAATTAGTTTGTGTCTCCATGTGTTGATAAGTTTGTTACAAGTAAAAAAAAACAGGCAAGGAAACAATTTTGGTGGGCATTGTTTTGGATTTCACATATGACAATTCAGCGAACACACTTGACTGCACTGAGCTTGCCTCTAAATTCTTCCGTGAGCCCAGCTGACTACACTGTGTAACATTAACATATTGTAAAAAAGGAACAAGCGTCTTATGATTCATTTTCATTGTCAGAATAATAGCTGAGCCGATTAGCAGCATTGTTGCCATTGGAGAGGCAAAACATCATTACGCTCCTCAATCTGTTTGAGTAATTAAACCATTTGGGAGAATAATTTCATGTGTTTGCTGATTCAGTCAGAGGAGGGAAAAAAAAACTGCTGTGGAGCACTGCAGCTATATGTAATGTTACATTTATGTATTAGCTTTAAAGGGCTTAAGTGTGAAGCTGTGCACAACTGCTCTGGTAACGGAATGTCAAATAGGATCCATCGCTCCATTCCAATGCGTTTCATATAATACTATAATGAAAGGCAAGGATTTATACCGCATTAGTATCAAGCTCCATCAGATTTAAAGCCATAAATCCATTCTATATCCTCCAAGTTTTCCTCTAACATTTTCCGGGCGCTTAATTTAATTTTCTCTGAAAGTGCCAGGCAACCGCTGTTCTTTGGTGTCAGGTGAATGAAATAATTTGCACATACTTTGTGCCTAAACTGTGGAAATCCAGAAGGCAATTGCTTGCTTTGCTATATCACACAAACACACCAGATCTCCTTTTTCCTGATGCTCTGTTGTTGAAAATGTACTATTAGGCTTACTTTCAAAGTGTGCAGCTAGAATAACTGCGACTATCCTATTTGATTTATCCAGCTTTATCTAAACCACATCTGCTGTGGTACTTCTGTAAAAGCCATTCTCTGTCTTTCACGTTCATTCTATAGCATGAGACATACATTAATCTCTCCTTCAGCAGGGTCCAAATCAGACCGGTACAGGTTTCTTGAAGACTTGGCCTGTATGTAAAACACAGACACATTCAGCGTGGTATAGCTTCCTCTCCTCCTCTTATCCCTTTCTATTTTGCCAGCTCAGCACAAGCCCACACTGCGGTAATCCCTCACAAGTCAGGACAAAATGAGGGACACAGGGTGGGTTGCAGCTGGAACATGCACGGCCATGCATAAGAGATCTCTTAGATTTTGCCCCTACCTTAGCTTACCGACTGACGGAGAATGAATTAGCAATTAGGCAAACCATGTGGCCCAGTGTGTAAGCGCGTTCTACGGTGTGGGACTTTTCATGCATGCTGGTTTAAACACAAAGGACTTCATTAAAAGTATCACAGCCCGATGATGCTCGCTATATGTAATCCACATGCAGGTTCACCCCTTTCTGCTTTGCAGCTCCAAACAGGGTTGCTAATGCTTATTTGTGTAGAGGTAGACGCCGAAATGCACAGCCATTAAGGACGCATGTATGGTTTGAAGATGTGCACATTAACATTTAAACACATAAGCACTGTTTCTCATGGATATTGATGAAATATTTCTAAGAAGCCTAACAAATCTTCTCTTTTTTAATAATAATTATAGTTCTAGTGTCAAATCTGTAAATTAGTAAAGGCAACGTTGACAGGGTCAGTGTGGCCACTTATAGGATAGTGCTGTACATGCATGTTAGCTAGGTTAGCTAGCCTTTGTACTAACAAAATAAAAGAACATCCAGTTTAGAAGTACAGTATATGCAAGTCATAAGAGTTAATCTTGTAGGTTGGTGCGGCTAAACATCGGTAATGTTATGCTGCTGTTGTCTCACTTTTTGGTTTTGCTCGTCTCTCTCGCTTTCTCTCTCCCTCCCTCGCTCATGTCAGTCTGCTGATTTATGGCTCTGTTTAAGTGAAGGCCACACGTATCTCCAGACGCTACTATTTGTTTCAGCTCGGCTTCATTTTTCCACTCTACCCCCTTTGAAGGCAGCGAGGAACTAACAAAAATTAACCCTTGGCTCTTACGCACGCAGCAAAGTAGGTTTTGTGGCTCTTCCCAGGGTTGTAGCCGCATCAGGGAGCCTGACAGGGCTGCACGGCAACTCCTTGGTTGCTCTGACAAAGCGCCTAGTAGGCCCGGTCCTCTGCTTTTATTGTCAGGAGTGCGTCGGAGATGTAGAAAAATGACATGCCACAAGGATGCCATTAATAATGCTCACACACACGTTTTTCTTGACGTGGGGAAAAATGGCCGACGTCACAAGGCCCTTTTATCAGCCTAATTTCATAAGAGGATTTCATGTCTGAGCAGGGAAAAGTGGCTATTTTTCCTCTTCTTTTATCTTGTAAACAGCCATTACTTGGAGAGGTATACAGGCCTGCTCTGGCAGTAAGTGGATATGAATTTCAAGACCAAACCATCCTTTTATATCAGCCACTCTCACAAACACTTTGACATAATCGTGACATCAGATAGGCCTTACTTGTTTTTTTAAACTGCACTTGAATTCTAGCCGTGCCATAATTCAATGCATTTTCTTGATGAGACTTTTTTTTCTTCCTTTTGGTGATACTGAAAATTAGTTCTTATTGATTTTTCCAGCAAACTAAAGCAATTGTTTGACTAAATCAAAGAGGCAGCTGGAGCCACAATTACATATTGTGAGTGTGATTGTGTTGCCATTGATTCCAAACGTCTAAAGCACTGAGAGGGATGTGTCTGAGTTGGCTTTAGGTCGTATTGTGGCTGTTAGTTTCTTCTGCTGTGCAGTATTATACTATATTTGCACTTCTTCTTGTGCTTTTCTCATCTGTACCTTTTTGTAGGATGGTATGGAGGAAGCTGTTGTTTACCAAGATAAGCTGCCCATTGTCTCTGGTGGGAATTCCCTGTGGGAGAAAGCGCCACGGGAACACGACTTCGGCATGGCATGAGAAACTAACCGCAGAGCTGCTAGACTCACGTGGTGGGGCTTCTGTCTATCCACTGGGATCTGGTGCCAGGGGTAAGATGGTCATCCCCTGGGACAGCGAGAGATGGTAAGATAGAGACAACAAAAGGGAGAACGGGAAAGACTGGCACAAAAAGAAGGGAAAAGGGGACGGATAACACATGACAGTAAAAGGAAAATGTGCATTTTGTAAGTGAAAGAAAAATCAGTATAACTGGCAGGTAGGAGCGGACAACTATAACAAATTTAGATTAAAAAAAGGGAGATAGAAATAGATGATGAACTGAAGAAGAAAATCAATGACAGGACTGGAATTAATCTTTATTTACTTGGCATGTTTAACTAATATAGGACAACAACAGTAGAGAGAGGAAAAGAGATGGACAGGGATACATCAGAATGGAATAAGAACCAAAACGCCAGTCTAAAATATTCCACTTCTCCTCCCATCATTTCTAAAACGAGGCTTCCTGTTGTATGACCTAACCCTCTTGCACAATAGTCAGAGTTAGCTAGAGCCTGGCTATGCCTGGGGCTGGAGTAGAAGGTGTACCCCAGCTCAGGTGTGTTGGTAGTAGACGCAGGGCACTGACAGTGTGGGTTAGTCTCCAGTCTGGATGCAACTTGACAGCAGCAATGCTTGCAGGGCCCAGTTGGCAGGTTTGGTGCTAAGGGCCTTATAGTGAACCTGAAGTGCACAGGACTCAAAGGGGATAAAAGCGCACGAAACATAACTGAGTCACATCTCAAGTCAAACAGGATGAACTGTTGGTCAATCACTGTCAGTCCCCGTTGCTCTGCCGATTCATAATGACAGCAACAGACAGCCTAGTAGACTGCGTGTGCTCAGTTTTGAAATTTAATTCAGATAGCGTTATTAGAGCGAAATTGTCTACTTACTTTCGTATGACATATACCAGTGGCAGTCATAGAATCACATTACCATACCCTTGTTTGTTACTGCGCTTTTTTTCTTTCCCAGTTCACAAATGAAAATCACACTTGTTTTTTGAAGATGGAGATTTAATGGCTTTGCGTAGTTTAGCAGCATTGCACTACTTTGGAAGAGGTTGAAATGCCATTGGTTAAGATAATGGAAGAGAGAGATGTAAAGTTCAGTGGAAGAGAGCCTAATGCCTTCTTAAGGTGAGCCATTTTAGCACGCAACCACATTTGTATACGTCTGTGTATTTACCCGCAAAGGGAGGGAGGTGACCTTTCCATGTGGAGATGGCGTCTGCATGGAAACGCTGCTTGCTGCATCCTAATGGCCACCTAGGGCCAACTCGCCTCCACGTCTGTCCTGATATTTGCCTAAATGTGGGGTGGGTGAAAGTTTTTTTTTTTTCTTACCCCTCCCAGAAATATTTACTGAGAATTACTGGTCAACACAAGTGAGGAGAGATGAGTGAGTAGATGGGAGTGAGTGTTATAAGGTAAATGTGGTATTAGGCATTCTGTGAATCTGTTAAAGTTAACGATGTTTACAGTGTATTAATTGGAGCTATTGTAGCAAGTGCTACTTGTTTAGTTTAGTGGAAAGATACAACAATGTATGCACAACTGTGTTTATGCACAGCTGAGTGAACTCATTCCCAAGGTTATATAACCACTATTGCTGTATTGGCAAGTTTACATGCATTAGTAAACTATAACTGAGCACACAGTCAAATATTAGGCTGATGAATTGGTCTGTACCTCCTACCTGAACATCGTGCCACTAGTTTCATGTCCCTCTCACCCTGAATGTGTGCTCTCTCGCTCTCTCACATATTCTCAGGTGTTGAAGAATAACATGTAAAATGTGTAAATTTAATGTAGATCATTTTATGTCCTATATTTCTAAAAAGGAAAACAAAAGAAAGTTTTCTAATCATGTTGCTGCAGATCTGCTAACAAAGGAAGGGTTTTGTCCAGTTAATATGTTAGAGTGCTTTAAATTTAGTAAGATAAAGGAAGTGCTGAGATTTTGCTGACATTATAATGCATAAACTTTAACAGGGCAGGAGCGTAGCAGATACTAAAATATTGTTCAATATTTTTTTTGCCTTTTAAACACTATGAAAAGCTGGGCATGCGGATGCATGTCATTTCCTGTTTAAGGAGATGCAGTATTCATTAGAGGTGGGAATCACCATACATCCCACGATACGATATTATCACAATACTTAATGCATGATACGATATTATTGCAATTTTTTAAAATATTTTGCGATATTTAAATTCTGTACATAAAGGTAAACTTTATCAATATTCATTTTATCTAATATCAAAGTCTCGCACTCAGTCTTTCTCTCATTTCAGTTTTATTGTTGACAAACTGAACGGTTTGTATTACAGTCTAGTCCAACTTAACTGAATGCAACCATGTGGTACAATTATAGCTATTCTGAACTATGCAATTTGTGAAAACTATGCAGCCCCTTCAGCAACTGAAGAATTTGAAAGTAAATTAAAACAAAATATAATTTTACATTAAATAAAAAAGTTTTAAACTTAATTAAAATAAAACATGTTTATTGCTGCCAAAACAAGTTAAACACATTTGGACAGTGAAGGAATGTCAGGATTCTTGCTCAGAAAAAGGATCAACATGCTCTAAAGTCAGAGCATGTTCCAGTCCACAAAAACCTTTTTTGTAACAAAATATCGATTTCTGCTGTCCCTGTATCGATACATTATTTGCAAACAAAATATCACGATACTACACAGTATCGATTTTTCCCCCACCCCTAGTATTCATATAAATGAATGATAAATAAAATTCTGCTATATAACTGCCATCAGTGCACTATTTCACCATTTTAACAATTCTGAAAAATGATGATACTGTTTTATCTTTAATGATTAGTGTAGATTAGAGAAATATGACTGTTGCTTGTGTTTCATTGGCTGTCTTGCATAACACATGATTCGATCTTTTAACACATGTGAGCAAGATGTAACTTAATTATGTGGGATTAATTTGGATCATTCTGTTTTTCTCACGTGGACGGTTGAAGTGCGATGCCTGTAACTCAGTCTGTGCATCGTATATTAGCTCACGTATATTTCATTTTTTCATTTCTCAAAGTTAAATCGCAAAAGTTAAATTATGGTGTGTGACTAGTTGTTGTTTCAAATGACAGAAGAGAAGTTTACAAACTGACCAACATGCTCAGCAGAGTAAGACTGACACGCTATCATTAGTAATGCTGCCCTGAGTGAGGGTTAAGGCAGAGGTCTCCCAGTCAACATGGCTCCCTGCCTCTAGCTGCTCTGCAGATCATTAGGAAAATGAACGACTGGAGAACTCTGTGTGTGTGTGTGTGTGTGTGTGTGTGTGTGTGTGTGTGTGTGTGTGTGTGTGTGTGTGTGAGAGAGAGAGATTTCTGTGCCACTGGGCTATGGACAGCCTGATTACTCTGCCCCGTCTCCTACTTACCTGCCTGCCCACTGACTTACCCTCAGCATACTAACTCCCTCAAGTTCCTTCCTCGCTCACGACACACATAGACACACACAGACACACACACAGACACACACGGTAAGGAATCACAAATGCATTAATTTGTCAAGATTATTTTCTGCAAAACTTCTGAATGTATCACATCTTGACAGATGAGCCTAGGCCAGTAAATCTGTTCCTCGGGGTATCTATGTGCCTTTGGAAAAAAAGAAAAATCCTTTGGCTCACAAAACCCTTACCTCCAGTCTTTCACCTGTGTTCATATCTGTTGTATATTTGGAAGAAAATGGCACAGATGTATTTAAAGTAAATAAATGACTGGAGCAACAATCCTGAAAGGTGAAAAAAAAAGTTCTTGATGTCAGAGGGACAACTTGGAGTAGGGGGCTAGACATTTTTCACTGCTGTATGAGGGACCGGTGTAAGCTATCCCCACTGGCAAACTGAGGATGAAGGCAATGTAATGCATTAAGCTACCAGCTCTAACTTTATTTCAAAAGTAAAAATATTGTTTGGAAAAATGTAGATAAATGCTGCATGCATTTAAATCTCCAAACAGAGCAGGAGAAATCTTTTTGCTACCTTTGCAGAAATTGCAGAAGTATCTTTGTATCTATTCTGTAATTTAAGGCGCCGGATTACAAACCCTCATCTTCTTCCTCTATGTTTATTTTTCTAAAGAGTACAAAGCAATCGAGTTGTCTTCTTTTTATAAATTCCCATCATTCCTTATTTTGGAACGCAAACAAATTCACACGTTGCTGTTCACACATTAATTATGCAGTTAGAGAAAAAGCTGTAATGGTGGAAGGGAAGGAAGGTGAAAATGAGGAATTCAGTTTCTTGTCTTCCCTTGTTGAATATTCATATAAGATCAATTTTTTTGATGCTTTCGGGCATTGTTTGTTCCAGGGCGGAGCATTCACTTCCTATTTGCGAAGCTGTTAGGTACCAGGAAATGGGTGAATCTGATTTGGTGAGAGGGGAAAGGTGTCTGTGCTCTTAGGTTGACACATGTGAGGTGTCTGTGGCAGATTGTGTTAGATTTTTAAAGGGCGGTTTGATCCCCAGCGCTTCTCCTCTCCTACCCGAATTGTACCCACAAAATATACCTGCCTAAATTTCATTTGATCAAATTTTAATATAAAACTTATTGTCGGTGCTAGGGGGATGTTGATTTTCTCTGACACTCAATTTGGTGCATGTCTGACGACCACTTTTGTTGCTCTTCCTAGTTACCTGTCATAATTTTTCTCTTGGAGATTTGCACAGTTTGTTTCACCTCTGAGATATTTGAGAGCACTTAAAGATAATTATTGCCAAATGATGCTCTAATGAGGGGAACAACTGTCCTCGAGTCTTTGCTTGAGAGCTCGGCCTGCTTGCAGTTACGCCGCTTTTTTAGGCTTCATTTTGTTTCCCTGTTTGACAGTGTCAGACTTTCTATAGATGTTGCCTCAATCTGACGCATGCCATAATAATTGGCTGAGCGCAGGAGATGCAAATT
Source organism: Neolamprologus brichardi (assembly GCF_056152115.1). Lineage (NCBI taxonomy): Eukaryota > Metazoa > Chordata > Actinopteri > Cichliformes > Cichlidae > Neolamprologus > Neolamprologus brichardi. Next base: position 21,574,373 of record NC_142114.1, on the reverse strand, counting down.
GCCAAGGAGTTATTAAAATGCACCTTAAAGGGGTTAGAAATGTCTGTTCGCGAGTCAAATTACCATTTTGCCTCTCTTTGAGTCTTCCTTTTTTTTGTAAACCTCTCTTAAACTTCTTGCGCTCTTGGAAGAGGTCAGACACAGCCCTTCATTTGTGGAGGAGGATTTTCGTCTCCTGTGGAAAATTGCAAGGCATTTAGAGCTATCGGAGAGGGTCAGGGACCTTTCCTTTAATTTCCCTTTATCTTCTCTACCATGCTGCACGACCCCAAGCACATCAGTACTGATGTCTGGCCTGTCTCTATGCATGATGTTTATTTGTGTACCTGTTTTTTTCCTCTCAATCAAACAGGATGGAATTTTATTGGCCTGTTCCTTTAAGATATTTGGATCGTTTTTCACGTCTTTTCCGAGCGTTTTAATATAATACAAGATTATTGTTTAATTCAAATCACAAATGTTACCTTTTATTGTTAATTCTTGTGAATTCAATTTTAGATTTGGTGACAGGATCAATGTTAAGTGGGCTGAGGTGATGCATTTGCCTGGAGAGCCTTCCTGCAGGTGAAGCTTGTATATCTGCCTGAACCTCCACGAGAATATTAATGACTTCGGTCGATTGTTTCATTCTACATGCTGCCGTCTTGTGCTGCTGTGTGTCTGTTTGGTGTCTTGAAAAGCCACGGTTTCTACGGGAACACAGATATCGTCACTGGTCAGAGGTGAGTGGCAGTTGATTCTCATCAGTGACATAACGGGATAGTAGCAGGTACAGAAGGACGAGGGTGCTCTCTCAGAAGCTTTACAAGAGGATGTTAGCACAGACATTTTCCCCAGTAATCCGTAGCTGAGACTCGCAAGCGGGGGACTGGAACTAATGAAGACAACAATTCAATTATGAGCTCAATTAATGCCAGTGCCTGGAAGCACAGATCACAGATGAACTGAGCTGCTAGCCCTAGATATTGTGGTCTACTGTTGCAGGCGAACAACACACCGAGAGATTGAAATTCTCCCTCAGTCCCTTGGCTTAGCACTCATGGCTGTCTCCACTTTAAAATGGCTTTATGGGCTCATGAGAGGCACCTAAGAGTGTGCCTCAAATCTGTGCCTTTGTGCCTTCGTGTAGGGTCATAAGGACCTGAATTGACTATGTCTAGCTATCGCTTCTTAAGTATTACTCTGTTATTGCCATTCTCTCTTGAGGTTCATCTCCAGCTGCACGATATTTGACCAAGCAAAACAAAAATTCCAATTTAGGCTGATTTTCCTTTGATTCTTTCTTTGGCTCATATTGATTTCGTACAACTTGTTATGTTCTGTTTCTTCTCTGTTTTGTTTTTGGATAAATCCATGTTGTTTACAGTGTGCGATGACCCACGGGGCATCAAGATTATTCTTAACCCTCTTTTCTCACTGTGGTTTTGTGGTGTATTGATAGGTAGCCAAGTTTGCTTATAATTAAGTCCCTACCATACCACAAATGGGACCCAGACCGGACCTCTTGGCCCAATTAAAACAAATCTTCCTACTTCAGGACCACCTGCTTTGTTATATCTATATATACGCACTCACAGACAGGCACATTATATATATATGTGTGTGTGTGTGTATGTAGAAGTGAATTAGTTTGATAATGAATGTATTAGTTTGATAAAGAGGGTTACGGTATTTAGCTATTAATGCAGGTTGATACATGATGCTTGCATCCCCATGATGCAAAGCAGCTCTGGATTATCACAGAATATTACATCCTACTATAAAGCACCTTTTTACCCAAAGGGAAATGTTCCACACTGATTAAAGATTAAACATGGAGGAAAAAAAAACAGGAGCTTTGCAAAAAGGAAAAAAAAAACTAATTATTTCTCTAGAAGTAAAATAAAATGGTTAAGCCACTGGGGAGTTGGGTCTAATTATTTCATTTATCCGTAAAGGGCCTCATGAGGATGTTTCCTTCCTTTACTTTAATTTTTCTCCTCTTTTACACCTTTAGCAGTCTTCCATTGTTGCGTTATATTACATTACATTATTCTTTCTCTGGTTCATCTTTGCAGAACACGTCGAGGATGATAATTGATCTGCATGCATGCACTGGATTAGGAGACATTGATGGTAATTTGTTAAGGTGACTGTGAGTAATTCAAACATGTCCACAGTCCTCTGGGTCTCATTAGCTGAAGAAGGCTGAAGATATGCTCTGTAGACCTTTGCTAAAACCACTGGCAGAAAAACGGGCCATCTTTGTCCTTGATCATGCTTTAATGCTTTCATTTACAGAGCGGTGTTTGTCACACATTTGATAGCAATGTATCAGAGAGTAAGTGAATACTGGTAACTGATCCGTAAATTTGCCCCCTTTACACAACTAACTATGAAAGTGCAAAATAACTTGAGGCTTTTCATGTCCAGCACTCTCTCTTACACTGTGATACGATTATAGAGATTGATGCGTACTGTGTTTTTGTCTCTTCTGCCAGCAATACAACCCTTTAAGTACTGGCGCTGTACTCGACTGAGTTTTGGCAACTGAATCTGAGTTAGCCGTTGCTTTTTTTGTTTTCCTCAAACAGACTATCTGACAAACAGAAGAATTTCAGCTCTGATTGTTATCACATTAACATGATCTTAGATCTACACAGTAACTTCCACATTGTTTACTACACAAGAGGTACAAACATATGACTATAGGTGTACGTAGGTGTGTCCTGTTAAAAGTCTATTTTGTAAAAGCCGTGTTGCTCCTCTTCACCCGCAAAATCAGCTGTGTTGCGTGTTCAGACAATGGAACTGTTTTGGAGGTGAGGTTTAATATTGTTTCTGCTGCTAATGTTTGACTCATTACAGGCACCTGTGCTCTTCCCTGACTAATTAACTGAACATGTATAGCCTACACACCTTCCTCAGTTCATTTGTACTATGCCCCGAAGAAGGCACATGCCGGTACGCGTGGGCATTTTTAATCGTAAAGCGCGAATATGTCAATATAACAAAGACATTTTAACCCTGAGCAGTGCTTTGATTCAAAGATTTTTCTCTCCCCTTCTCTTTATGCATGGAAAATTTTAATGTTTATGCATTGCTTCAAACAAAAAGCACAGTTTTTCTCATAGCCTTTGTTGTCAGTAAAGCCAAATGATATTCCCTTGCATGTGCTTCTGCACGATTTTTACCAAGTAGTTGGTGTTACAGCCAGTCGACACTCACTATGCACCTTGAAATGCTTAAATTGTATTTTTATATTTAGTTTGTAAAATGCAAATTTGCTTTTTTAAAATAAAAAATAGTATCCTATTTTGATATTGCTTCTGATTACTGTGCTTTGTTTGTCTACAGATATTGACTGCTACATCAGCACAGGGCCTAACTATGAACAAGCTCGGTCCTCCGTAGCTCAGGGCGGCTTTGTGGTTATGGCACCCAAAGCAAGGCTTCCCTAGTGAGGTGACAGAAGCAGCTAAGCCAGTAAACAACAATGACAGTAATCATATGTTTGTGGTGCTATGCTTCATCACCTGTCTAGCACCAAGGCTTGTTAAAGGACAAATGACTGTTAATAAAGAATATTCTTTCCCCTCATCTCTCCCTCTCCCTCTTCTCTCTGTCCCCCTTGTCAGTGTCCCTTTGCTCCCTGCAGCCCTGCCCCCACCTGGGGAGGCCAGGTTGCCAGGCCATGGGGCGGTGGGATTGGCCGGCTCCACGCTGAGATTGATTACCCCTCTAATCTTAGGACTGCCAGTGTGTCTCCAGGGCAAAAACTCTGGCTTGAATCCCCCTCTCTCTGCCCCAACTCCCACCCTTCCTCTGTCTCTGTACCTCTTCTCTACCTCGTCCTCCATCGCCTTCATCCCTCTGTCCCTGTGCTGCCAGAGGCACTGAGGGACGACACTAAGTCACAGCTTCAGACAGGGCCACTCGCTCGTACTGACTGCCTTGTTCGTCATATGTCACGGCAAATGGGGCTCCCGTGGACTCTCCCATGGACTTACAGTAAAAAAAAGAAAAAGACAAGGGGGGCTTGAGGATGAGGGGTGGAAGCTGCATGAGTTGGGCAATAGGTTAGAACAGAAAATGCCAGTCCAACTAAGACTCAAAGATCATTAAAAACTGCAGTCTTCTTCTGACAGTTGTGCAAATGTTGGAAAAACTAAGTGTATAGAACCTATACCCACTTGGTTTTGGGCGTTGATGCTCAGTGTTTTGTTTTGTTTTTGTTTTTTTCCAATATTCACGTCACTGAGGGGTGCAGGTGATGACATGGAACCCTTTCAATGTGCATTATCGCAGCATCAAGGACACAAGATTCATGACAACGTGTAAAGGTGACAATTGTGCTTGGTGATGGTAGGACCTGTCATCCAGATGCTAGTGGAATGAGCTCTCTTGCTGCTACTCCGGCTCTCACTGGATTTCGAAAGACTTCATATATGGCTGGGTGGTGACATTACCTTTCAAAATGTCAGTTTGGCATTCGGCTTCTCTTGTAAAATCTGACTTATTTAGAACAAAGGTGGGAACAGAATGGAAATCCTATGACAGTGTAATTAACACTGTTGAGATTCTGCACTTAGAAGAAGCAGAGCAGAGTGGAAATTTTAAATAAAGCCAGAAAAAATTCCCTAACTATTGACTATACAATATGATGTGTTGTTCCACCAATTGTCACATAACTTCGGGCCTTTTACTTGGAGCTACTTTAAAGCCAGCTGTTCTTTTAAGTGCATGAACTCGCATGAACTTTTAAGCGGCACAGTGACTTGCTTTTGTTGTTTCTGATCATCTTGTTCATACTGACCAAATATTTTTTGTCTGATTTGCCTTCTTAACTCGATCTCACCGTGGTTTCACATTGTATAGGGTTAAACAAGGTATAAACAAACCCCAGCACCTGATTGCCTCAGTGACAACCAGTTGCACCACTATTAAGAGTGAAAGGTGTGTTGGGGTGATGATGTTGCGATATGGTGTTAACACTCAAAGACATGACAGATATTTGGCAGAAAGAAACACTTTTATTTCAAATATGTGGTCTCTTTTCTAGAATATATGAATATGAGAATAGTCGATGCTGATCATAATTGGAAAATTAGACTTTTTTTTATTACATGTAAAGTGGAAACAAAACAAAAACTCCTCTTTTCAAGGTGAAACTTTGTTTACTAAACCACCTGCACATGGATGAGTAATGCTTAAAAGCTGAGTTTATTTCATACATATGAGTATGTCCCCAAAAGCACATGGAAAGGGCCAGACAACCATCAGAAGGCTCTTTGAAGTGCTCCGTCGGGCCACCATGGATTACCCACACACAAGTATTCACAAATGCACTCTTGAGAAAGTCATTGAGGGCACTGTTTTCTCATTCACCTCTGCACCTGTTTATACCTTTCCCCCGTTCTTCCTTTTTTCCATGTCTGAGTGAGTCCGAGTCATCGGAAAAAGAAAAAAAGAAAGAAAGAAAAACAGCGTGGGTGAATCTGAGCAGAGAAACATCCTCTGGGTCTTTTTCCTTTTTTAAAAGAACTCCTCCAGATCTCATGTTTAATTTATGAAGGAGGACTCAGGCGTGATACGTTCTGGCATGACAGGCAGAGTCCATCTTTGACTGGGAAACGTGGATTGGACCGGACCAGGGGTGATGTGCCAGTCTCCGTCAGGGCCCCGGGGAGCCACAGACTGGTCAACAGCTGGGGGCGAAATCAACCCTTTCATTGGAACCGGAGCGTGGTTAATTAAACAAGTTCCCCTTGGTCAGAAAGCAGCTGGAGTTGGTTTACTCCATGTGCCAGTCAGTGCCAGGCTGGCTGGAAGGCACACTCCACCACACAAAAGGAGAGAAGATGAGACACTGTTCTTCAATGTAGGAATGTGCAGATCACAACAAACAAATGAGAGGATGTTAATGTTTGGGTGTATTCAGATTTTAAGATTCTGCGCCTAAGAAGAGGAGTGGGATGTGCTTCCTTTGGCTCACCCACATCCTACTGTAAGCATCAGTCCACAACCCACACCCTTAAAGCCAACTCCACAGTTTTATGTGCAAGCGCACGATGAACAAATCTAATTTGTTTAAGGCTCTCCAGATCTGCATATTTACAGTGCAGACAAACATACCAACACGCACACATACAGGCTTAAACAGCCACAAACAAACTCAGACGAGTGAAATCTTGTCAAGCTGAACACCGAGTAAAGATTAGGCATCCTTGTCCGCCTTCACAGGCTGAGATGTCGTGGTCAATCCTGGGGCAATTTCAGGGAGAAAGATGGCAGCTGATAGTTGATGGAGAGAAACAAGCTGTAGTCTGAGTGCTAAATCAGTGCTAGGGTTGCAAACTGGGGGAGGGCAAGAAAAAAAGCAAGAGAGGAAGCGATGGGGGGAGCTGGGTACAAAATAGCCAATTTCATAGTACACATGTGGATTAAGTTCCCTTCTTTGAAAATGCTCTGGAATGCCCATGTACCAATTACACCCTGGTGGTACAGGCGGGAGCTGTGGGGCCATGTTTTTGGATGTTCTTGCGCCTGTGTGTGCTCGGGCTTGCCAGATTGTCTGCGGGCAGCATTTGTGCCTGCTTTGATTCGGTGCCAGTGAGGCCTCGCAGGCTCTTGGCATCCTGACACCTCCCCATCAATACGCTGGCACTATATGGTAGGGGGTATCAAAAATGACCCAATTAGAGGATGGCAATGTGTTCTGACAGGCACTACCTGCTTGGGTGTGTTTAACCACCCTGCCATCTTTTTCTTTCTTTCTTTCCGTTTGCTGTGCACTTTCAAACTCTTCACACTCTGTCTGTGTTTCCCCTACTGAAATTTCTGCTCGCAACTGGTGACAATGGCACAGAAGTGAGTGGGTCTGCCTGTCTTGACACCTTCTTTTTATGTTTCTTTCAGCTGTTTGCTGTAAACATCCCAGCACTTTGCAAGTGTTCAGATACGAGGGGATTGGTTTTGACTAAGAACACTGTGATTAGAGCTCTCAGTGACAGAAACATTATCCACAGAGCTGGCTTGTCAGTGTTCATTGCGCTGACTGACAAGTCTCTGGATTTCCCATTCTCTTTTCCTATGTCTCCGTTTTTCCCTGCTTTTGATTTTCTTGATCTGACTGCTTTTTCCACCAGCTGCTGGAGTTCAGTAGGAATCTCTGCCAGTGTGTGTCAGTGTCATTTGATATCTGTTCAATATGACTGCGGCTCCTTAACAAATTTAAAAGCGTGTTATCCCGCGTCTTACAAATACATGAAGCTATTAAGAACACTTCAAGTAGAACTAGTTTATATGTTGATGCTCTATAATTCAAAATTTAGCCTAAATTTAAGTTGCTTTTGCACTTCCTACAGTTAATTCATGAAGGCAGTCCCTTTGAGTTCTCTTATTGAAAACAATTACCAGCATTAATTTCTGTCCTTAAGTGACACAAACCAACTTGCTTTTTTGCTCTTCTTTTACATTAGTTCCAGTCTGTCTAATTATATTTTTTCACCTCTTTCTGGAATTACTTTTAGTTCCTTCTCATTAGATTTAATGCCCTGCTTGCTCCATCTGAGAGCAGACTGTGAAGGTTTGGCATCTGATGCCCTCTGGCATCATACTGGTCGTGAGCCGAGCCCTCACAGGTCTTGACTGGCATGTTGGAGCAAGCTGCCAAGCTAGATGGGCAGTTGGCGCCAGGTCCACTACCAGCTGGTGAGGTTCTGTGCCATTCTCAGGGCCATCACGCTCATCTGTCAAAACTCCTATGACTTCTCCTCCAATTTGTATTTAACACGAGTGTCATTTGCTAATTTGCTAGTTCAAAATTTGCATCTCAAAATAAATGTATTCTCACCGAAGTAACAGAAAAGGATATATTCCTGTACATGAAGTCCTTTGCTCTGTGAATCCTTCGCGGCAGCGTCCCTACACTCGACCCCCACCCGATTCTCTCACACCAACTAACCTTTTGTGCCGTATTCTGTACTTGTGTGTATTTGTGTGAGGGTGTGCTTGTAAGTCTGCTTCTCCTGCTGATTGATTGGATGTGCAGGTTAAATGACCAAAAAAGCTTTTAGGAATAGGACAACTCCTTTTTCTTAAGGCACCTGTTAAGTTGTTTGTTGCCAGGAGAAACAGACACTTCATCATGCCGCCGTAAATTATTTCCTTGCTCTCTCACCCCGAGCTCCCTTTTCCTAGTTTCATTTTATTGGGGGGGATATTTTAGCCGTAGACCCTCCATTTTTTAGTGCAAAAAACCGGGGCCACTAAAAAGGATGCAGTGCTGTTTCAGGACAATAGCTTATCTACAAGTAACAGAGGCCTCGGCTAATTTGTACGACTCGCCACAACCTGCCGCAGCACAACAGCTGAGTGCTTTCAGAGAAAGACTGATTTGACTTTGGCCATTATCTTTTGATAGATAAGGGGTCTGCAGGTGCTTTTCTCGTCCCTCAGGGTGTGGTTTTGAAGATGGAGGACATGTTTTTACCCACTGACATTGACGCAATACAACCCAGAAGCAAGGGTACTAATGTCTATATGGAGTCCACTCAATCCTGATGCCTAGTGTCCTCTTCTTGCCCCGGCCACAGCCTGCGGAGCCCTATAACCAAGGAGCGTGCCCACCAACCATGAGTCATTAAGGCCTGTGTTTAGACAGGGCTAGGGGTCATTGTGGTGGAAGGTAATGTATGGTCTCAGAATAATCTCACAAATCAGAGATGGTCCACTCTAAACTGCTTTCTTTCTCCTAGAAAACAAAGAAAAGAATGAAAAGAGAAAAGTAAGGGGTGGCAGATACACAGGTCTAAGCAAAAACGATTTTGGGTACATTTCAGAACTCATTTAGTCGCAAATTATGTGTTGATTACTCCAAAATATCTTTAAATATAGGCAAAATGTTTTGGTGAAATGATCATATTACTGTGTCTGCAAGCAAAAAAGACTAAAACTGTTATTTATCTCGGATAAGTGGAGCCATTCCTGTAGGTAAGTTTTGAATGGCAAGAGTTCACGAGTATTGGGGGGGGGGGGATCCACACTTTGCAATTAATTAAAGTAAATCCTTTCAGTGTAGTTTTTACCACATTTAAAAGCTCAAAACTTGACCATTAACCTCCAAATGGATGTGAAACACCACTAGTGTTCCCCTTCGCCTTTCTAAACACAATGTGCCACAGAAAGGACTGTAAAATGAAATGATGAGTTTTAAATGTACTTTTGCAGGCAAACTCAATTAGCAACATGTTTTTTTTCTCCCCTTTTGCAAAGAGCCCTACATTAGCACCAAGGCTAGTTATTATTTCCAGCGCGGACATCTTTACAAATCATTTCTCTTTGCCTTTCCGCCGCAGCCTCTTGTGTGCCACTATGTTCCAAAGTAGGCTCCAATTATGAAAGCATTAAAAATGCTGGTGAAGGATTTAGGTACATTACACCACTCAATGACATTCTACTCGCCATTATGTTATTAGCGGAGTGCTATGTGTAAAAAGGGCCTTTAATTGAGAAAGTGTTATAGAAAATACATTTAAAACAGCCACTGTTCCCCTCCCTCTCAGCCTCTTTTACTGGCAGCTGTGCTCACTATGAAAAGCTTCTCATCTCGGCCGATTTGGCTAAAATCCCTCACTCATGACAGGTCTTTAAGGGTAAGACCTACAGAAATGCAGGTATTCACACACTCAGGAACAAATGTTAAGGCTTATCCTTCGGTTTAAAATTCTCAGATTTCTTCCATACAGGCTCTTTATAAAAAGTCAACTATGTTGATTAAGATCCTGAAAATACAAAACCCATTGTCAATGGGCTCTTTTGTAATTGTGTAAATTATTTCTGGATGCATATTGTCATTACCAGCGTTTCCCAATACATATGCGCGTTGGATATACTTGCATGGTAACTTTTCTTCTGATAGATTTATGCATATGTCACCATACCTCAATTTTTGTGATGACTGCTTGTAAAAGAAACAATCTTTGTCAGCTTAATTTTCTTGAATCCAAAAATAATCAGATGAAAACTTAGCTCTGCTGTTCGGTGTTTGACATAGTAAAGCAGAGAAGAGTGAAAAACATGTGTACCGCTAGAATTAAAAGGAGTACATGTCGACCATTAAACTCCAACTGGTTGCTTTAAATTAAATTAAAGTTACATTATTAACTGTCATATTTGCGAATCTTTTGTATCCCAGAGGTTGTTTAGATTGAGATCTATTAACTGTGGAGGATAACTAAGTACAGAGAACACATTTTTTTGTTCAAGAAACCAGTTAAGGATGATTTGAGCCTTAGGACATGTTGCGTTACCTTGTGGAAGCAGCTATCAGAAGATGGGTAAGCTAGTGGAAGTAAAGGGATGAACATGGTCAGTAACAATACTCAAGTAGATTTAAGCCATGCTTAAGAAGTTGGTACTGAGGGGCTCAATGTGTGCCAAGGAACCAGAGAACCAAGATATAAGGCTGGATGGAGCTGTGCTTTTATGTTATTTACACCACATTCAAATTAACCTAAATCATGCTCCTTCACAAATTAGTTCATCATGTCTACATGCCTAAATTCATTGATATGCTGTCATGTGTTTGGCTGATCAGATATTTGGGTTAACAATACGTTAAACAGGTGTGACTAATAAAGTTTGTGGTGAGTATCTCTGTGACAGACCTGTATGTGTTTTAAAAAAAAAGCATCACAGTTTCAGTGTTTGTTTTAGCCTCAACATTTTTACTGTTCATCTGATTGTTTTTTTAGATGATTTATGAACCCATTACAACTTTAAATTATATTAAAAAATAACCTTTTTTAAATGAAGTGCGCTTCGTGTGCCGCCACAGATTAAAGCAGTGCGACATGCTTCTTTTTTGCAAAAAAAATAAATTAAAAAAAAAATCTTCTTGTAATATGGCAGGGTAACAGATGGAGTTTGGGTTCTGTCGTGCACTCCGTCCACACTCCCCATGTGTCATCTGTCATTACATTCAGGTCATTGTTCGGAGTTCAATGGCAGCGTGACTGAGTTAGCCACGGCTTGACAACGGATTGCGTTTCACGCAGAAATGGGGAGAATATGCAGATACCCCCAATACTCACAGGACATATTGTGCTATTAGTTTTTTCTTAGTTCAGTTTCCTAAATTAGCACTAAGATGTTGTCCATAATTATTGAATAGAGTAGATCACAACAGACTCTTCCTAGGGCTTTTAATATATATATATATGTATGTCTATCATGTGAAGAATTGGTTGTATGTTGTCATGGATGTTTTTCCTGAATGACATCTATGATGTTAACTACCTCACTTACAAGCTCACAAATAGAATTTATATCAAGTTGAGCTACATATTCTATTCTATAATAGGTTCATTTCCTATTTGGTTTGTGTATTTTTCTTTTCAGTAACCACAAAATCATTGCCAACATGAAACCCACAACAAAAGAAAATAATCACTGAAAACATGACTGAGATATACAATGTAAAAAACAACAGAAAAGAATCAGGATGTTTGTGATGACTAATGTGTTTGTCAGTTAAAAGGAACTGAAAAATCTGAGCCATCAACAAGTCTAACAGAAAGTACTCAGAAAACCGTTAAACTGCAGTTTAATGGACAGGGTTAAACGATGACTGCTCAAATATTGCATATATATTTAGTGCCATAATAAGAGCCATTATTTGCAAAATGTCAAAATGCACCACAGCTAGCATTGTAGGTCTTTTATCCTGACTCATGTCCACAGACTTGCGATGATTGCACAACACTGGAATCTAAGTTTTTAACTTACCCGTTTACAGCTGCCTGTCACAGAGAGAAATGCTGCAGCCCTATTTTTATAGGCCTGAAGTAGCAAATAGTCATCAACTTGCCCAAAAGGTAAACTTTTACTCTGGTTGAATCGCAGAGCAGTACATTATTTGCTCAGGACATCACCAGTAAGGTCACATATTTATTTCGCCCTGCAGTATTAGAACATGTTTCTAAACCAGAGATGTTGATATGAGATCGGATTTGAGGTACCACTGAGACTGGCCATTAAATGCCAAGTATGCCTCTGTGGCTTGTGCATGTATTTTGTTCTTTACATTTTTTATTGTGTATTCAAGTCAAGTTGCCTTCATTGTAGCACATTTTGAAACAAGAGTTGACCCCCATTTTTTTTCCAGTTCAAAAGGGCCGTCAGTAAATATTCACACTGGACTAAACCAAAGATGAATAATTTTGAAAAGTCTAAAGTAATTAGTACTTTATATAGACTAGCTTTTGGTTGCTTTATTTAGGAATGAGTAAATATTGCATCTTCCAGAACTGCTAAAGCGAGAAAAGGCAAACACACAATGCTGCTTTAGAAGCAGGAGCTCTGGGTTGAGTGCAGGGACTCCAGAAGAACGCTTTCATATGTTCACAGCAAAGCTCCTTCTGAGCATGCCGATTGAATAACTCTTTGTCACTGTTTGTGGTAAGAACTCCCATGAAAATAAAGATCAGTGCCATGCAGAGCTAGTAATAACCAGAAATGGCCTTCATGTCAGTAAAAGTGTCTGCAACTATATTCATAAATGCTTAAAAAGCAGTGTTATTATTTACACTTATAATCATAGTACATTTAATGTATATTGTATATTATATAGACTGTATATATACTAATCCTACCTATTGCAACAGATTGGCAGTAGATGGCAAAATATTTGTTATTTTCACCAATTTATTACAGTTAATTGTTGTATTATTGCAGACACACCTTCTACAGTTCATTGAAGGTAAAGAAATGGGCTGGGTTTTATATATTTTCACTTACTTCGTCTTACTGATGACTCAATGCACTTTATAAGCAAAATTTGAACCATATATTCATCTAGTGTGTTATCCTATGCACGTACACACTATTTAATATTTTAACTATTTAACTATTCTCACCAGTTTACCTAACATACATGTTTTTGGACTGTGGAAAAATAGAGTACCAAGTTTGAACCCACACAAGCACAGGGAGCACATTCAGACTCCACATAGAAAGACCTCAAAGCACTACGGTGAAGGTATAGAGATCACCACCATCACCATAGCTTTTAATAACAGGTTGAATATTTAATGCCTGTTTTGCTTTTTTGTTGTTTGTTAAGTAAAGAGAAAACGAACACACAAAAAAGCACTTAAATCTCGTACTCTGCAGACACACACAGACAATTTAATTCCATGGCGCATATTCTTTTGTGTTTTCTTAAACTAGCATATATTTATATTTCCATTTATTTCTCTATATTACAGTATGTCCATTTTCCTATCTATTTCTTTATCCGTATCCTCTTTATCCAGCATCCCGTTTTCCAGAGCGTTGGTTGGGCTTCTTCAGCGGTTGATGGGACAGGTTATTAGTAATGCTTTTTGTGTCTCTTTGGCCTTGCTCTAGCCCTGCAGGGTCAGGGCTAACATAAAGTCTGCTTATTATATATCTATGCATAAATCTAACTATAAACTGACCTGACAGTGTGTGCAGTGCTTAATGCACATGCTCTCCTTGGATGTGTGTGCGGTCGTGTGAGAACGTAGTGACACTGAAGCTGTGTACTGCGTGCATACCTCGTTGGCTTTTTGTAACTGGTGTTGACGATCACTCCTCGAATGCCGTAGTACTTACGTCGTACAAGTATCAGGTATTCACCAGAACCAAAACCTTGTGCCACTAATGGCAAAGGTTCATATTCTGATAGCAATGCCTGGTTTAATGTCAACTGAATGTTTAACCTTCTGGTGAATAAAATAAATCCCTTGAAATCCATTTATTAATAAGAACTATTGACCAGCAGCATTGACTGAAGCTCAAGAGCCTGGATCCAATAAAATCTGTTAACCTTGTGGCAGGAAGTGTGGAGTCAAACCTGAAAGAAGCAGAGAGAGAATTTTTAATTTTTAAAAAAAAAATAGTTTATTTTCCATTTAATTTTAGTCCTAATACAGTTTAACACAACCAAACAGAACCATATCACATCAGCGATTTATTTAAAGTGATGGAATCTGTATAAAGTCTGTATAAATTCATTAGCTGCTGCAGTTTTTCAGTTTTATTATTTTTATTATAGAGTCTTTGCACTCCTAAGCAGCTATAATTTTGTCCGACTGTTCTGTCATAATTCATCACACCTTCCTACACTCATACCTCACAACCACATTTTCTTTGTGCGTGTGTGTATCTGTGGGTATTTGTGTGAGCGGAGCTCTGACTTTCACTGCTGGTTAGGGGGCTAACACCTCTTTCAGGTTAAGTCTTTTTTTTCCACCTCAAAAAAAAAAAAGAAAAAGAACGAATAACAGTATTTTGTGTTCCCTCCTCCCTCCTTCCTTTCCTTGCCTTTCCCCACTCATCTGTCAATGAAAGACACAGTTTTGCCACAAGGCATTGTGTGTTTAGCAGTGGTGCCAGCAACTGCCATTTGGGTGCAGGGAGGCAAGGGGATCCACCCCTTTGAACTGCTGCCAAGCCAGCCAGCTTGCACCTTCTTTAATAACTTCCCCCGAAGGCACTTCCTTCTTTTTCTCTACCTCTTCTCTCTTTTTCCCCCTTTCTCTCATTCACTCCCACCCTAGTGCTTCTTCTATTTTTTTTTTAAATGACTGCAGTTTTCACGGGTAAAGCTGTGATGCTGATAAGAAAGGTAAGGCTGCTTTTAACTGACAGCCTGACATCAAATCTGTGCAGAATACTTGCACAAATGAGAATAGGGTTAAGAGCATGTGCTGACTTCGAGGGAGAAGCTTATGGAGTGTTTTTTTCCGAAAAAAATTCGATTTTTGTTTTCCCAACTGTACAAATCAATGAATTCTTTTGTAATTTTTTAAAAACACGTTCAATACAAGTCCATTAAGCCACACAATTACTCCCTGGTATGCAGTGTTTTATTCTCAAAGCATTTTACTTGATTGGACGGGTAGATTACAAAAGGAAATATATTATAATAAATATAAATATCATTTAATTCTATTTTTTTTCTTCTTCCTTCTATTATGGATTGCCTCTTTGGGCAGTGAGACGGGTTAGCTCCCACCATAAAGGCGCCCTGCGAACTCCTAGTCTGTCAGTTCCACTGTACAACACCGTGGCCCCAGGACACACGAGCGGGAATGGAGATTTGAAGAGAAAAGAAAAAGCAGAAAGACCTGGTTAAAAGTGCAGTGGGCAATAGGTGTCACATTAAGGGTGTGTAATACACTATGTCACCTCAATTGCGTATGGACCATTAAAGCTATAACCTCATACAGCGTGGCGTTTATTTTGTCACTAGGGATTATTTGGAACAAACGGGCATGCTGGGAAATTTGTGTGTGTCTGTGGTTTGTTGGATCCAGTTTGCAAGTAGTGAAAAATTTATTGTTTGTGTACTGCGATTGTCGAGGCCCCGATGTATATTATCTTCAGGGCATTTCTCTCTCTAAATCCATGGTCACCATTTTTTTTTAACATGTACCTCCAGTGTGTGTGTGTGTGACAGTGTGTGCTTTGCATGATGTCAGTGGAGGTGTATTAAAGGATAACGCTTTTTGGGGGAGAAGGGGGGGGGAGGTGGTGGGATGTAAATACAGGGATGGGCCCCCACCTCTGCCGCCGCCGCCGCTACCTCGTCGTAGTCGTCCTCCTCCTTCTCCTCCTGTGTGAGGGTGAGCCAGCTAGGGGGTGACCTTGCCCAGTGTAATTAAAGTGAAACACCTTGACTTGTCACCATTGCCTGAGACAGCTTAAATCTCCCTAATGTAAATGGAGGCTGCCGCTGACGTTCTGCTAGGCATGGCCGCGGAGAAGATACAAGCGCTGGTGATCCATCTCTGTACCATAGCGCACACACGCGCTTACACACAAACACACATGCCCTCGGTCTTCCTCTTTTCTCTCTCTCTCTCTCTCTTTTTCTGACATGCAGAAATGTACACAATCCTGTTCTTTCTGTCTTCTATTAACACCCTCCCTTCCTTCCTTCCTTCCTTCCTCTTGAACCGATCCTTGGAAATCTGCAACTCTTATTCCATCTTGCTCTCCACAGCCTTTATTTATTTTACATCGCACAGCACAGTGCTTACTGTTAAGGCAGCAACAGCGCTTCTCCAAATAGCTCAGATGTTGTGATGAAAAGAGACACAAACATGCAATTATTCATACTGCAGTCACATTACTACCCATATCAGAAATGACATATCAATAGTTTTGGTGTTGTTGCAACAATGTCTGCATTATAATTCTTTAGAGGACGTTTTATACTATGTCAGAAGTGTACTGCGTGAAGCTTATTTGTGTTTTAAAGTTTCCCACACTGCTCTGTGGGTTGTCTGACTTTGTAGGCACCAGACCAGGTTAATTTACTGATCCTGTGTTCTCACTGAGGCCACACACTGCTCATATCAACTGCCAGTTTTTTTGGAAGCAGGGGTGGATGGGGGGGTACAGAGACGGCAATTAGCAGTGAAATTCTGTTGACTTTGCCCTTCAATTAAAGCTCTGTAACACAAAAGTCTTGTTGACCCGTCTGTTCTGCCTTCCATTATAAGTCATGGCAACACATTGCTGAAAGATGGCCTACTAAATTCCAGGCTCATTTGCAGTTCAGGGAACCGGGGACTGCCTGAAACAAAAACAGAAGCAGGACCAGAGGCTCCTGCCAAAAAAACGCCCTGTCTGAATGCCACAGTGGCATGTGAAAGAATGCTATGGGTCCCCCGTGCCAACTTTACCAGTTGCCGATGCTTTGTGCCAGCACCTCTTCCCTCCCATGAGCTGCCTGGTCAGTGGGCAGCGTGACAGCAGACAGACACCCATCATGTGTCTGCACCAGGCATCGTGCCCTCTTGCTCTGATCCCTGGGGGAATGGCGCTCCTGGAATGGCACTCCTCCCAGGGACATCCCATGGATTGCGGGTGGTGCAAGGCAGTGAATATACACACACACATACACACAGACACGCTCACGTTTGAATGGATTTGAGGAGGCGCAGTGGTTTGATGGCAGTTCCCACTCAAAAAGGAAATAATTCTGGCAGGGAGAGTTGTTTCTCTGTTTTTTTGCCCTCCAGTAATGCCTGTGCTCTCGCCACTCTCCTTTAGTAGATATTTTATTAATGTCACCTGTGAGCAGGTGGTGATTAAAAATACAGTCTTTAAAATCTGATTGCCCTTCCCATTTTACAATGTTATTTTATGTGACTATAAAACTGTGACGACATGGCAAGAATGAAAATCAGATTTTATTCGTCCATTCACAAAAGCAAATCCATATTTTACCATGTTAGCTGAAAATACATACCCCTGCCTGCGTGCTGTAGCATCATAGACAAGTACAGGTTTAGACAGCGTGGCAAAAGAGAGAGACAACAAACAAGCATGCTGCTATTGTGATGGACAGCCTCCACTGTGAGGTTCAGTATGTCAATGTGTTCAGCGTGTGATGTAGCAACTTCTCCAGCCGTGGGGGTCTGCTGGAAAAAAAAATGAACGAGCAAGAAAGAGATCGTGGCAGAGAGAACAAGAGAATGAGAAATGAGCTCAGGTGGGTCCGACATCTGCATTCACTTCCTGTCTTTTTCAGAAGGGAGGGAGAGGAGAAAAGGAGGGGTGGTTGCAGTGTAGAGGGGGGGTTGGAGAAAACAAGTGCAAGATGAAGGCCTTTCTGGAGGCTACAAAGGAGCTGTACACTGGGAAAGGGCTAGGGAGCCCTCAATGGGACTGAAGAACACACAGACAAAACTTGGGAAGGAAGAAGGCATGCCTTACAATGCCACCGGGCCCCATGCTTGGTTCAAAGAGCCAGTCAGAAAAACAGAAAGAGGAAGAGAGTGAAAGACGGAATGGAAATGATGGACCTGCTGGGAAGTATAGCAGTCGCAGCAGTAAGGGGAGGGGGGGTGGGGGGGACTGGTATATATGCTGGTCAAAAGGCCACCATGTTTTCTCAGCTATTCATTTGAAAACAAACTGCACAGGCAGGCACAGTCAAACTGCATCTGGGTGTGGAGTGGATTTTGTCTCGGTCTTCAAAAAAAACCTCCCAAAAAAAGAACAACCGATTCTCCATGTGTGGCCCCGCGCTACAAGTCAGGACAGAAGCCAGTGAAAAATAATAAAGAGAACCGGTGGGAAAGGAAGTGAGTTTGAACAGGGGATACACGAGTGATGATGTCATATCAGTGCTGCAGTGATGTAAATAATCCTGTTATAGTGGATGAATTGAAGAGTACAAGGTCTCGGACCTCTCGTCATTTGTTTTTATGCAAGCTTACAGCTACAGTTCCAATACATTTTAAGGCAGTTTTATTAATGTTTAACTGACTTTTCATTCAATATCTAGCGTTTGAATTATACCAGAGTAAATGAATAGTGCTGGTGAGCTAGTCGGCCGAGGCATTTAATGTGGACACAGAGCACAAAGGGAACCGGAGTGACAGTGAGCTGTTTGTATGTCCTTGGTATGCCAGTGTCATTGTCGAGGCTTATCAGAATCTGGGGGCACAGAATGAGCAGAGGGAGGAAGAGAAGAGGGACAAAAAATGCACATGGCTTTTATTAGACTTTATCAGGAGTTACCTTAGCTCTGTCTACCTCCTGCACGCTACCCCAACCCCCCCTCCTCTGCTACCCTGTGACACCCTCGCTCTAATATTTAAAGAGCTCTGGGTGCACGACTGCAGGAATCACGTTTAACTTCACCAATTTCTTATTGCCTGTCAGTCTCTCTAATTTGATCCGGCGTTGGACAGTTACTGTTTTGGACAGCAGAGTCACGGCACATATTGGCAGTGAGACTGGCAGCTAATAAAAGCCAGCTTGGTATTTACTCCCCTTTTCCTTTTATTTGTAATATATCTCAATATTGTTATTATGAATATATATGCATTTAAGCCTCACCTATCTCTCTGGGTGGCCTCTCAGTTAATAATATGTTATTGATTTCCATACCGGACTGGCTATATATCTGTTTTAATTTCCAGGCCTTATCGCTCCCTCTGTGATTCACGTGAACCCTTACTTTATTTCTTCTTCTTTTTTCTTTTCCTTTTTCCTACAGGCATTATTAAGTCTGTGTGGGAATATAGGTAGCATGTTTTTATAGACTGACTGGTTATTTTATATGACGTAGGGACAGTCATTACAGGTCCCTTGTCTCCCTCAAGTCAGCCTCCATCTTCACTTTGACAGATTGAATCAAGGGCAAATTGGGTCAGGTAGTATGTCAAGAATTAGGTAGCGAAGAATCACAAGAGAATTACAGAAAGGTGAAGAGAAAAAGCTCAAATTAATGGTGCTAACGCTTACCTTCTCTGATTTCGCCTGGTTTCTGATGCAGTAAAATTGCTTACCTTGTAACCCGATGTAACTCATTAATACTTCATCCAGATTCTGGACTTTGATACCATTTAATTTCTGCAGAGGACAACAGAGACATGGTGCCCCACACAGTGAAACCTTTGGCCAGCCTTATTGGATAGTTAGACCTCTGAGGGCACTGCCTTGCTTTAGGTCCCCTTGGCCCCTCTCCTACCACCGGAATGATAAAGGGATGGAGATGAAGGAGAGCAGCAAGAGGAATAGGAAGACTATGAGGGCTTGGCGAGAAGGAAGAATAAGCAGTGCATGTATATATGCGAAATATATGCGCCATCAGCAGAAAAAGGGTCTGAGTCAGCCGTTTGCTAGGCCTTGCTGCATGCTAAAACACATAGAGGCAAAGCCCATTAAAAATGAATGCCACACTATAATCACATTCACACTTAAAATTTAATGTTGGTACATGGCGGCTGACAAAGAGAAGGCGGCATAGGGCGCTGTGATTATGACCATGTCTCCTGTACTCTCTGCTTAGAGGTGATGGCTGCGCGTGGCCTCGGGAAGTACTTTCTGATTTAAGGGGATCCAGGGGCAGATCTTGTAGTCTAATTGTAGCAATTAGATTAAAGGGCTACTAGAAAAGATTGACATCTTCATGGGGGACAGAATCTATGTTAAATAAATCTGTACAAATCCCACAATCTCATATAAAATCTTAACCCAACTTTTTTTAGTGCTCGTCTGTAATCCTTACATTTCTTTTCCTTTATTTACCTTTAATGTTCATTGGAGAGTTTTGTTTTTTCTTATTTTAATTATTTAGTAGGTAAGCGTAGAGATCATCCCATTCGCTACAAATTTAAAAAGCTTTTTATTTCATTCCGCTATTTTCTCCATCAAAGTGAGTGTCACATCCAGTATTCTCCCTCCGTTATCAATGGGAATGAAGCATTAGTATGCATTGGGATACTTGATACAAAGTACTCCTTGAATGCTGCTCGATTCTTTACCAGTGACAAAATTAACTCATCATCGTGTTTGCGCTGCTCTTGCTTGTTCACTATAAGTTAATCCTTAAGCAAGTTCTCCAGCAGAGACAGCATAAAAAAAAAAACAGAGGACTAGAAATGGGACAGCTGTATTAGTCCATCAGCCACCACACAAGCCCAAACCATTCAAGCCTCCCTATGTTGAGAGTGCATAGGGCCTCGGGGCCCTCATTTGGGGAGGCAGCTGAGACAATGAGTGGGTGGGTGGCGGCGGGAAGGACTGAGGGGAGGGTGGGGCTCCACTCCAATTCTAGCTCAAGTGGGCTGAAGATGGCTGAGAAGTGCACTTTCTTCAAAGAAAGCAAATGAATGTTCTTCTTGCCCAAACATAATATTGTCAGAGAGGTGCACAATAGAAGCCTCTCACCAGTGTTTTCTAACTGTGCGTGCATGTACAGTATGTGTGTGTGGAGGTGTGTATGTGTGCGCTAATGTGTGGCCATGACAGCCCCACTTAACCTGCCATCCTGGTCCACAAGAGAGTAAGAACCTCCTTCTGGTCTTCCTTCAAGGTCAGCCTGGAGTTTCTGAAAGACACTCTTCCAGTCAATTTTAGCTCCTTATGCAGACAAAGGATATCTCTTTTAACCTTTTCCCCTTCTTCTCCATCCTCCCCTCAATTACAAAAACCCTGGGCATCTTCTTTTGACAATGACATGGGTCCTTGGAAAAAGAGGAAAAGACAGATGGATAGCACACACTTTTGAATGAATGAAAAGAGACAGTAATGCAATCTAGGCTAGTCAGAGGTTGGCTGGTTGAGTGCGGCTAGTAATATTTGTCTTGCAGAGCCAAATGTAGATTGCATTTTGGCTCCGTCCTTTTCTTATTGTAAAACAGTGGAAAACATAAAGACAGATTTATTAAACACACATGCCACCTACTGGCTTCCAGACCACCACTCATTATCGCAGTTTTGCTTCGTTCACACCAAACGACACCAAGCGCGCCTAATGCTGCTATAAGTGATATTTAACACAGCATTATGCCATTGGTCTCCAAGATGTCTAAAGCCTGGTATGGTATGCACGGTGTGATTTTTGGGTTCTCCCAGACAAAAGTCGACAAATGTGAAAAGGTTATGACAATATATTTGGTCTTTTGACCTTAAGATGGGCTGGGACAAAAATGTCAACAGTGTCAGAAATTTAGGAGGAACATCAGACAACGTGAATATTGCTACGACACCAGTCAACTTACCCAAATAAGGATGCAGCATGAACTAATATGATAGGAAGGGTTATAAATTAACTTGACATCTTTTTGATGTGGGAAGAAAATTAATCTCTTGGGGGGGAAAAGTGATGAGAACTGGCAAGTTGAGCACCGAGCCAGTATTAAGCTAACTAAAACCAGAGGAAATAGAACAGATGAAGACAAAAGCTCTTGAAATCCAAGACTCTTATGACTGCACCAACCCAGATAGATAGTTGTGGAACTGTAGCTGTGCACCATAGTCAGTAAAAAATAAACTCGGTGTTGGACTCAAGAAGATTCATATTGCACAGCGTGGCTTGCATTAAACTTTTTGTCAGTTAGTTTGTTAATACCAGAGTCGCCAGCTTAAAGGCGCAACAAAGGTCCTTCAGTCCACCTTGTGCCTTTATTTAGAACAGTATTCCACCTTAAACAAGCTTTGTGTAAAAGGGCTATGTGATCAGCGGCCTAGAAATAAAAAGTTTTTAAAAAAGGCGTTTTATTAAGTTTGATTTACTTACATTAAAGATCATTCTTCTAAGACCAATGTATTGAAATCATATGTAAAAGTGAAAATTATGCAAAAGTCTACTATTTTGAGACAACTAGACCAGCAAAATGAATAGACAAGTGTCAAACACAGACAAAGGCGACGCTACCTATAAGAGTGAAGTTTTTTCTTTATCTAGGTCACAATATGTGGAGCAATTTCAACAGATGGGCTGCAGAGAACTCCCCAGGCGAACAGAAGTTAGTTTTTCTCTTTCTGTCTCTTACAGTTGCTGCGGTACCCCTCCTCTGCCGTTAAGGATTTCACGGCAGAGGAGGTTAGGTTGTTGCAGGCAAAGGGCACGTCAGACACATAATGCATGCATACCCAAATTCTATAGACATGAAGGAGATACACAAACTGTGGCCAGAAAAGTCTGATTTTTATTTAACACAATGGCAAAAATAATAAATCAGTAATGCTTGCTTTTCTCTTTTTGTTTTCTAAGTGTAAATATGTAAAAATGTCTAGGAATGAGTTTGGACTTCCACTCTCACTCCCTCCAAAGAAGAAAAAGATATGTAAAACATGAGATAATGAGCTATAGCAGAATTACAAATTAAGTCCTTTTTTTTGTTAAAAGCAGAAATGGAAAACGGTAAAAATAAATAAGAAAGAACAACATTAAATAACAGTGGGAAACAGCGGTGGGAAAATGAAGAAAAAATGGCTTGGTTCTGGATCCTGTTGGTGTTCCTTCAAAATCTTCTCCGCACAAATTTACACATGCACTTTCTCTCTAACACACACTGAGCGTTCGGACAGAAAATGTTATGAAATATTCGGGTGAAAAAGGCATCCTGGGGAAATGTGGGATGCTGTTTGCGAGCTTGTTCATCCAACAGCCGACAACAGAGAGATAGCTTTAGAAAACACACAGTCCTGAAAAAAAAAAAGCAGTGGTTGGTAGTGGAATTCATATGAGGCTGTGTGTGTATTACTGTGTATATGTGTGCGAAAGACAGCAACATAGAAAAAGACAGTTGAAGGTGGAGTGTGTGAGTGTAGAGGGGGTCCCATATAATGGAGAGGGTCCACCTGTTTACACTTCTTTGCCCCCAGCATTCTTCAGCGGGCCCCCTTTAGAGGGCCTCATTGCTGACAGCCAGCTAACTGCTCTTTGGGAGCCCTCCACAGGGACCACAAAAAACAGCTGAAGCCTCAGAGGGCTTCCTGAAAGGGAGAGGGAGGGGCATAGCGAGGAGAGGGCATGACGAATAGGCAAGATAGAGCAAGAATAATAGCAATAAAACTAACTAGAGAAGGCTAGCAAACAGACAGAAGCAACTTAAAAGACTGTATCACTTCCAAACAAGCCTTACTAATGAGGTCCACTATTAATAAAGAAAAGGAGTGGACAGAAAAGCAAGAGAGGGGAAAGCAAAAAGCAGGAGGGGCTGGCAGCAGACAAGGAAAAGAAAGAACGAATGGATGAATGTGTGTGTGAATGCAGTTTGTGTTCTGAATCATTTTATCTTTGTTTTTCTGTGACTGTACAATGACCTCTGTATGGGCTGGAATGAAAACAGTAGAAAGATAAGGATGGGGATGAGGAGAGGTGGAGGCGGAAGGGGGTGTTTGGGTAGTGGGAGGCTAACAGGCTAGGCACAAGGCCTTTGTGTGCAAATTTCCCAGCAGCGCCTTACCAGTTAATTAAGGAGGTCAGTGAAAGAGGGAGAGAGAGAGGGATAGAGAGACAGAAAGAGAGGTAGAAGGTGGGGGTCAGTCCTAACGAGCTGTCCGCAGCACATGAATGAGGGGTTTGTCCTAAACTAAGCAGAGAGAGACCAAACAATGCCGGCAGCAATTAGCAACCAGTGGTGGGCAACCAAGGGCCTGTTGACTGAGCAAGAAAAGGATGTGAGAAAGAAATTGGAACAGGAACACGCAGACACACATATACAGTTATAAACATCCAGGAATAAATGGGATGAAGCTAAGCAGTGGGGGGCGGGCGGCAGTGGAGAGCGGCAGAATAGGCAGAGGCGGGTCATGTTGCCTTCACCTCGCTGCACAGAAATGCCTTGACCCTGCTTGCTGAGTGCTTTGAATCCACAATACTGGTAGAAGGCAACAAATGCAATAGATGATCTGTATGCTGAACCAGCACCTGATATGGTGGGAAGAATCTCTGAAGGTCTGAACAATCATTTCTGAGCACAAAGCAAAACAAAAAAGAGCATTTTTCTGCCTTTGAATTCAGGATTTATGATCATGATCATGATGATTTCTTTGTTGCGTCTTGCTTCATAAGAAGAGCAGTGAATTTTTAATTTTTTTTTCTTCTTCCAGAAAAAGTCACTCAAGTCAGCTCTCCAGCACGTCTGTTTTTGCCTCACGCCTTTTCCCTCTCCTGTCTTTTTCCATTCTTGGCACAATATGAAGATTCCAGTCTTTGTTTCTATCTAATCTCAGAGGTGAAGTGGCCCTCGTGTACATCAGGCTCTAATCGCTGGCTGAGACAGTGTTCTCTAGTGGCGCTGGTCTGCAGCAAAGACCCGACATCCCTACAAAGAGAAGGAAAACTGCTGCGTTCAGGCTTTGTGTGCAAATATAAAAGCACACAAAAGCGGGAGCCTGAGATAGTGTCAGAGTTACAATGTTTTCACTCTCCAGTTCTAGATATGGATTATATTTTTTTTATTGTGGGGGTTATTTGTTGGCCACTTGTGGGAAGGAGGGGATGCGGTGACTGTGAGAAAGTGGAGCCTGTAGACTGTAGGCTGTGAAGAAAGTAGGTTGGGGTGGTGTGGAAAGGCGAGAGGGTTCACTGGCTGTTAACGATGCTTGCAGGAGGGCATGAGAAATGCGAGAACTGTACTTTGTAACTGCCAGATGAGTTTCTCTTCTCACTAGTCAGTCAAGGGGATCAGGGATCGACTAAAGTCTTACCTGCTCTCCAACTAGTTTGTTAGTAGCTGGGGAGGGGGGGGGGGGGGGATCTGCACATTACAAGTAGATGAAATAAACCAGCCAAGTACCCTAAGTGGTCTCAACATCAAATATCAAAATACAGTGTTTGCAGCATATTCAATAATTTGAACTCAGTTATTTTAGATTAAAATCATAACAGCATCTAAGCTGGCTGTTGAATACCTGCCTGTATATATATGTATACATATATACATGTATATATATGTATATATATATATATATAAGTGGGGCAAAAAAGTATTTAGTCAGCCACCGATTGTGCAAGTTCCCCCACTTAAAAGGATGACAGAGGTCAGTAATTTGCACCAGAGGTACACTTCAACTGTGAGAGACAGAATGTGAAAAAAAAATCCATGAATTCACATGGTAGGATTTGTAAAGAATTTATTCGTAAATCAGGGTGGAAAATAAGTATTTGGTCACCTCAAACAAGGAAAATCCCTGGCTCTCACAGACCTGTAACGTCTTCTGTAAGAAGCTTTTCTGTCCCCCACTCGTTACCTGTATGAATGGCACCTGTTTGACCTCATCATCTGTATAAAAGACACCTGTCCACAGCCTCAACCAGTCAGACTCCAAACTCCGCCATGGCCAAGACCAAAGAGCTTTCGAAGGACACCAGGAAAAGAATTGTAGACCTGCACCAGACTGGGAAGAGTGAATCTACAATAGGCAAGCAGCTTGGTGTGAAAAAATCAACTGTGGGAGCAATCATCAGAAAATGGAAGACATACAAGACCACTGATAATCTCCCTCGATCTGGGGCTCCACGCAAGATCTCATCCCGTGGGGTCAAAATGATCATGAGAACGGTGAGCAAAGATCCCAGAACCACACGGGGGGACCTGGTGAATGACCTGCAGAGAGCTGGGACCAAAGTAACAAAGGTCACCATCAGTAATACACTACAACAGCAGGGAATCAAATCCCGCAGTGCCAGACGTGTTCCGCTGCTGAAGCCAGTGCATGTCCAGGCCCGTCTGAAGTTTGCCAGAGAGCACATGGATGATACAGCAGAGGATTGGGAGAATGTCATGTGGTCAGATGAAACCAAAGTAGAACTTTTTGGTATAAACTCAACTCGTCGTGTTTGGAGGAAGAAGAATACTGAGTTGCATCCCAAGAACACCATACCTACTGTGAAGCATGGGGGTGGAAACATCATGCTATGGGGCTGTTTTTCTGCCAAGGGGACAGGACGACTGATCCGTGTTAAGGACAGAATGAATGGGGCCAAGTATTGTGAGATTTTGAGCCAAAACCTCCTTCCATCAGTGAGAACTTTGAAGATGAAACGAGGCTGGGTCTTCCAACATGACAATGATCCAAAACACACCGCCCGGGCAACAAAGGAGTGGCTCCGTAAGAAGCATTTGAAAGTCCTGGAGTGGCCTAGCCAGTCTCCAGACCTCAACCCCATAGAAAATCTGTGGCGGGAGTTGAAAGTCCGTGTTGCTCAGCGACAGCCCCAAAACATCACTGCTCTTGAGAAGATCTGCATGGAGGAATGGGCCAAAATACCAGCTACTGTGTGTGCAAACCTGGTAAAGACCTATAGTAAACGTTTGACCTCTGTTATTGCCAACAAAGGTTATGTTACAAAGTATTGAGTTGTATTTTTGTTATTGACCAAATACTTATTTTCCACCCTGATTTACGAATAAATTCTTTACAAATCCTACCATGTGAATTCATGGATTTTTTTTTCACATTCTGTCTCTCACAGTTGAAGTGTACCTCTGGTGCAAATTACTGACCTCTGTCATCATTTTAAGTGGGGGAACTTGCACAATCGGTGGCTGACTAAATACTTTTTTGCCCCACTGTATATATATATATATATATATACACATATATACATGTATATATGTATATATATATATATATATATATATATATACACCCAGCACGCCCCTGCGGGCGGTTTATCCTTCAAGCTCGGGTCCTCTACCAGAGGCCTGGGAGCTTGAGGGTCCTGCGCAGTATCTTAGCTGTTCCCAGGACTGCGCTCTTCTGGACAGAGATCTCCGATGTTATTCACGGAGATCTGCTGGAGCCACTTGCCTAGCTTGGGAGTCACCGCACCTAGTGCTCCGATTACCACGGGGACCACCGATACCTTCACCCTCCACATCCTCTCGAGCTCTTCTCTGAGCCCTTGGTATTTCTCCAGCTTCTCGTGTTCCTTCTTCCTGATATTGCTGTCATTCGGAACCGCTACATCGATCACTACGGCCGTCTTCTTCTGTTTGTCTACCACCACTATGTCCGGTTGGTTAGCCACCACCATTTTGTCCGTCTGTATCTGGAAGTCCCACAGGATATTAGCTCGGTCATTCTCCACCACCCTTGGGGGCATTTCCCATTTTGACCTCGGGACTTCCAGGTTATACTCGGCACAGATGTTCCTGTACACTATGCCGGCCACTTGGTTATGGCGTTCCATGTATGCCTTGCCTGCTAGTATCTTGCACCCTGCTGTTATGTGCTGAATTGTCTCTGGGGCATCTTTACACAGCCTGCACCTGGGGTCTTACCTGGTGTGATAGACCCCAGCCTCTATGGATCTTGTACTCAGAGCTTGTTCTTGTGCTGCCATGATTAGTGCCTCTGTGCTATCTTTCAGTCCAGCTTTGTCCAGCCACTGGTAGGATTTCTGGATATCAGCCACCTCCTCTATCTGCCGGTGGTACATACCGTGCAGGGGCCTGTCCTTCCATGATGGTTCCTCGTCTCCCTCCTCTTTCTTGGGTTTCTGCTGCCTGATGTATTCACTGAGCACACTGTCAGTTGGGGCCATCTTCATGATGTATTCTTGGATGTTCGTTGTCTCATCCTGGACTGTGGTGCTGACACTCACCAGTCCCCGACCCCCTTCCTTCCGCTTAGCGTACAGCCTCAGGGTGC
The DNA here is from genome assembly GCF_056152115.1 of Neolamprologus brichardi. Taxonomy (NCBI): domain Eukaryota; kingdom Metazoa; phylum Chordata; class Actinopteri; order Cichliformes; family Cichlidae; genus Neolamprologus; species Neolamprologus brichardi. The sequence continues at coordinate 21,546,449 of NC_142114.1, read as the reverse complement.
TGGACTTGGGGTGAAACCCTCCATGCATGGTAAGGAGCTTTCTTGTCTTTATGTCAGTGGCTTCTATCTCCTCCTTTGGCCAGCCTATTACCCCAGCAGGGTACCTGATCATGGGCAGGGCGTACGTGTTGATGGCCCGGATCTTGTTCTTACCGTTCAACTGACTCCTCAGGACTTGCCTGACCCTCTGCAGGTACTTGGTGGTTGCAGCTTTCCTAGCAGCCTCTTCATGGTTCCCATTCGCCTGCGGAATCCCCAGGTACTTGTAACTGTCCTCTATGTCTGCAATGTTGCCTTCTGGTAGTTCCCCTCAGTTCTGACTACCTTCCCTCTCTTTGTTACCATCCGACTACACTTCTCCAGCCCGAACGACATTCCAATGTCATTGCTGTATAGCCTGGTAGTGTGGATCAGTGAATCGATGTCTCGTTCACTCTTGGCATACAGCTTGATGTCATCCATGTACAGGAAGTGGCTGACAACTGCTCCGTTCCGTAGTCGGTATCCATAGCCAGTCTTGTTAATGTATATATATATATATATATATATATATATAGATGTGTATATATATACATATGGATGTGTATGTATGTATATATATATATATATATATATATATATATATATATATATATATATATTATCTTAGGTATTGAGGAATGTTTCACATGCATGTAGCTGCCCTTAAAGACAGATGATGGAGCTGCAGAAGCTGTGATTGGATGCATCTGCTAAAAAGTATTGAAATAATCCGTGTTCAGCATGTTCACACTCTAAAGCCTCAAAAACAGAAGTTGGCAGTACCTCCTAACACAGACAAGTTGGCCTATTCTACTTTGGATGATACGCCATGTTTGTCGTTGAGCTGTGCCAGCCGTTGTCATTTTGAGTACATTATGTATAATTGTTTTAAACTTTTATTATTCTTACATTGTCTTAAAAATACCATCTTTTAATTCCTTAATTGATTCATGCACTTGAGATGCATTTTTGGCTGCATCCTCGTTTGTGTTAATTCAGGGCTTTTCCTGGCACCGCCAAGAGGTTTTGGCCTTTCTCCAAAGGAAAATCACCAGAAATATAATAAAATATATATTTTTTAAGTAGGGCTTAATTTACTCAGCCATAAAATATATTTTTATTTATCCAATGGGCAAAATTAGCAGAAAGAAAAAGCAAATACGTTTGTTAGGTAAGGTAAATACAGACTCACTGACTTATATGCAAATCAGTCGTGTAATGTAATGTTGCCAGATATGGATCATGATTTCAGGTACTTGATCTACATTTTTTTAATGTTGAAATTTAGTAATACTTTGTATTGGCTGTCAAATATGCAACAAAAGTTGACCTTTATAGGATTTTTCTGCAAAAGTTTGTGCTGCTAGCATTATGAAGTGAACCTTGGAGTTCATGCCTTTACCAATGGCTGTCATTCTTGTTAGAATGCTCATCTACATCCCAGTAGCACGATCACCGTCAAAGAACTGAGTGGACTTGTGATGTTAAATGGTAATCAGCTGTGGTAGGATTCATATTTAATTTTGTCTTCAAATATGACTTTTTAAAGAACATTGTAACAACAGCTGTTTATACTGTCTTTATGCCTAAACTTTTTCTGAGAAACTTGATTAATTTCATATTTCTTTGGGCTATATTCAGTAGATAGATATGAGGATTTTAGGATGCTTAGCTCAGTGTTGATGTATTGTGTTGGTGGTTAGGTCAGTCAGAAATTTCTTGTGTTGTTGCATTAGTGAGGGTTAGTGCATCAACGTGAATCAATCCCCATTTGTTTTGTTTGCTTTGTCGCACAGCGGTGGGGAACGAGGTCAAGTGTATACTATAATTTTTGCAATTTTACACCCAATTTTCTGGCCATTTGTAACACACTGCAGCAAAACCGATGATTTCAGATAGTTTAAAAGTAACAGAAATAATCATATTAACAATGAGTTTTTGGTATGGTGAAAACATCTTGTTCAACAATTCAACCACTGACCAGTCCAAGTTCAGCCCCTTAATTTTGTCGAGTGTGCATGTCACATTCTATGAAAGTGTTCCAAGTAGGTATTCTCACTTTTCATCATGTATTATGTATCAGAGTAGATACATTATAAATGCTGTCCCCATGCATTTTCACAGCCCATTTACAGAAATTGCCCAATTCCCTCCCTCAGATATCTCTGTGTGCAGATACTGTAGATATTGCTCAAATGTGCTGCTAAACCAATCTCCAATCCATCCAATCAACAGATAAATACATCCATTCATATTCCCACTTCTAAAATCCAGTCCCCTGTGTGCTCTAAAGCAGGAGAAAGATTCACTGGAATAAGTCCCCCTTGTCCTTCAGACCGATCCATATTGCTGCTCAGCCAGTAATCAGGGCATACAGGGGCTGGGTGATCAGTGACAAAAGCTAGGCAGGGAGACATCAACCTGCTGGAGGAGAGTTGGGGAAAGGGGGGGGGGGGGGGGGGTGCTGGCGGGATGAGTGTTGTGGCAATGGAGGAGGAGCAATCAGAATCCCATCCAGCCTCAGTCTCCAGATATTGCCATGCAGATTTAAAGCCTATAAAGGAGGATCCTTGGACTGTTCCTTCTCCCCACTGCTACTTCTCCACTCCCATCCTGCCTCTCCCGCTCCCTCTTTCTGCAGTGCTAATTGGAGGCAGGTAGCCCCCAGATGTGGAGCCCAGGTTACGGTAACCTTGATGGTGCGATCGGCTGCTCGCCTTCATGCAGCTGGCTATTCATCAAAATGGAGGGGTGGGGCGAGTGGTGATGTGGGGCATGGCAGCAGAGGGGCAGAATATGCAGTAGGGGGAAATGAGCGTCCAAGACAGCTTCCCAAAAGGGTAACAAATCACCCTCCTTGCCCTAATCCGCCAAGGGGGAAGATGATGGACCAGTGGTCACAATATGTGGCAGCAGAGATACACAGGTTTGATAAATCAAACATGGAGGCTCATCTGGAATAATAATAAAAAAAATCAACTGGTAATATTGTCTTACATGTCTTACATGAAATACTGCAGTGCTGTTAGGTGTCGTGTGCTCCAAAGAGAGACGAGTATTTGCAGGTTGGTTTTGTTATATAAATATAAGAAAATAAACCTCCAGAATATTGCAGTAAATGCAAATTTCCATGCAACACAATACGGCAAGCATCTTATCTGCAATATCCCACTGATCGATCACTGTGGTTCCATTATCAATCATCCATCATTGCATTGATATCTCTGCCATACCTATAATCGCGCTTGATCAGAATCATTGATCAATACTGAGGTGTGATTGATTTGGATGCCAGCTGGACTGGATGGCAGTGACACAGAAATAGTAGAGAGATATAAAACATCTGAAAGTGAGCACTACTGGCCATTATAATGTTTGTACTGAAAATAAAAGTGGCAGATTTAAATATATTGTTGCAGCAATAGTCATAGCTATGTGAAATATATCTTTTCTAATTTTGAACTGAAGGGAATCCCATATCTACAACAAAGAAATATTTCATGTGGCATATTACAACGTAATTACCCCTGATCTTGCATTTGTGATGACGGGTTTCCTCCCCATTGGAGAATACTGAGCTTGTGGCTTGTATTCATCAGGGAAAACAGGCAGCCACGGTACAGTACCACTCAGAATCTCTTCTGCATAGGACCTTAATCATCCTGGCTCAGTGTGCATGTGCATACAGGGAGATTTGTGGGAGAGAGCAGGTTGTGTGTACATGTGCGTGCATGTCTTGCAGGGGATGGTGTCCAATAATTGTGTGTATTTGTGTGTTTCTGTTAAAGTGTGTTCTTGCTGCTGTCTGCCTATGTGTGCATGACATAGAGAGAGGAAAAGAGAGAGGGGGAGAGAAAGATTGAGAGAGAAAACCCATCCCTCCAATTCCCCCTGAAACCCTCTACACCAATTTCAAGCCATGGGCAATCACTCACTCTGCATACACATCTACATACATAGAGGCTGATGAGATCCTTTACCATGTGACTAGAGCTCGTCATCTACTGTATGTGCCTCTTTTTTGCGCTCATATTCCAATACTATAAGTCACTGGGGGGGGAGGGTTTGGAATGGATGATCCACACACAGTTATAATACATAGATAATCTCTAAGGCGCAAGTCAAAGATACTCTTACCTTTGTTTCCTTTTGAATTCAAGAAGAATGCATTATTTTTGCATGCCCATTACCGCATGAGGTGAGGTGATGTCTTCCGGTTTTAGATGTCCTTGTACCTGGAAACAGATTCTTTGGTATATCTTGGTAACCAGTGACTGATATGAATTGATGTAGGCTTGTAGACTTGGGTAGAGATTAGAGCTAAAAAGAATGTCCACCCTCAAGCTGTGATGTTAACATGGGGCACTGTGTGCTGAGAGTTCATTAGTGTAATTGCCAGAATATTACCCATTGGCATGGTCATAATGTATAGAATATTAATGCTATAAATCTCCATTCCTCTCCCATCCAGCAGGCCAACAGTATAACCAACATAATTGCATATTTATGAAAAAAATGAACTTTATGAGCAGAGGCTATAAAATGATGGTCTCTGCTGTCACTAGTCTTCTGCTCCTGTATACCGACTACCATTTATATCCACATCTGTTTTGTTGCGCGTGTATAGAGGCAGTAGCTGACTTTGTCTCTAGGGAAAAATAATGTTTTGATGAAGGAAGAGAGGGATTTTCTTAAAGTTGCGCCTCCATCCACCTCGCCTATCTAACATCCAGTCCTCTCCGTTTCTCTGCCGATGTCAGCACACAGCTTATTATCATTCTGGGGGCCAAAAACCTACACAGATGTGTAGAAGGAGGGTCAGTGCTGGGTTCTGAAATTACTGCATTGTTTTCTCGAATAAATGATGTTATTGATGGGTTTTGTGTTAGGAATTTTGCTGACTATAACTAATATCATATTCAGCTGAAAAGCTACTCAGAGAGCAGATCCCATGTTAAAACTGTTGGCCTTTTTTGTAATTTTAAAGAAAGTGCTCTTTATTACCTTTCCACAAAGTTTGATTAAAAGCACTTGAGTAGTTTTTATGTATTTGTGCTGGCCAACTTTACTCAGTGGGCTGTATTATTAATAGACATTTTTTATACTTATGAAATTGAGCTATTCTGCAGAGGTCACGGGTTTATATGTATTCACAATCTAAATCTTTGCTCAAACTATTTTACAAGCTTTTTACTCATCATAAACTTCAGAAGTAGTAGAAATATATACATTCAGAGATATGTAAGTGGTCCTTACATACTATTCCTCTTTTTTCTCTAGGTTAAAGGTTAAGGACATACACCTGTGTTTAATAAAAGGCCAAAGCATTTTGAAGGAACTTAAAGTTCTTAAGGCATTTATGGTGTTGCTGTAACATTTAAAGTAGGCATTAGAAAAGGGAGGCTGAAATAGCCTATTCTTCAAGCACCCACCCATTTATTTCTTTCATTTATTGATCTGACCTTCTGCTGCCCAGCCGCTGAAAATACCTCTGCATTTCCTTTCACAAACTCCCACATTTAACTTGCCAAGGAGGTATACATATACTACACTATCTAATGCTTCTGAAAGTAGTATGAAAAATGTATTTCATAAGTTAGAAAAAAAAATGTCAGTTGGTTCCAAGATTACTGCTTTCTCTCAGTGTTCTTCAGTAACATGCTAAATGTCGTTTAGAAGCAGTAGCTACTGTTTTTTCTTTCACAAATATTTAAACAACAGGAACTTAATTTCCTTTGAGATTAACAAAGTATTTCTGATTCTGAATCCGTTTTTGATAACACAAAGCTAGAGACCTGTCTGTAACTTGCTGTTCAACACTGAAGAGCAATTAGAACATAATGGAGGATTTACCTTAGATCTTCCTACCACTTAGTGCCCAGTGCACCCCCCCACCCCCTTCCTCACCCCTTACCTTCTTCTCTCCCCGTCTTTCCGTTGTCTTATATTTCCTTTTCACTCACCTCCCCCTTTCAGCTCATCCTTCCTTTGTACCAAATGCTCAGATACAAACACCAACACCCCTAAGAGAGTTGTGGAGGTGGACGAAAATGGGTTGGACCAAGGGACGAAATAGGTTGATAGGGTCATTAGATAGCGAGCAAGGGAAAGGGGTCAGAAGAATGTTGCTGACACAGCCTGAACCTTTACTGCAAATGAAAGATAGTTTTACAGTGTGTCTGCCCTCACACACATCATAACAGTAATTTTCAGTTGCCCCTTTTAAATTAAACAAGTTGACATGTTCATACAAAACATATGGCCTCTATTTATACTTCATAAAATATCACTTGTCATACGCTGGAGTCTAACTATGCAATTCATGAGCTGACTTGCTTCAGGAGCACCATTATCTATGATAAATGCTATGTAGTTTAATAGCTCATAAGGGTTAATATTGGTGAATATCTGGGCTGTTTAATGGGATAGTGGTGCAAGGAAAAGCTTTGAGAAAAACAGGTGTGCTTTAATATTACAATGCAGGAGGATTCCTGTGTCTTCTTACATGCACACAAGAGATGGTCATTTCTTGGCTGCCCTGCTCAGTAATACATTTGAAGGAAGCATAAGTTAGATCATTAGCTGAAAAGACTTCCTTAGGTAGTTTGCTTTGTTTACTTGAAGTGTGAAGCCCTGAAGTGTGAACCGCTTGTCCGGTCCACACTTCTCATTTACGGAGCATGCTGTTACTTGTATACATCCCTTGACTTTTCATGCAAATTTATGTTTAAGCATACTTGTTTGTGTGTACAATGAGGAACACAAACATATAAACACGCAAGTAGAGGGTGGAGGGAGACCTAGAAGGGGGTTTGCGGGGGGGTATTGGTGGTGGTGGTGGTGGTGCAAGGCGGTGACAGAAATTGAGGGGGACGGGGTGGCAGCTGCAGGCTGCTCGGTGCACTGTCAGAGCGGAATGATTAATGAATGGCGGCCCCAGCTGAGCCTAACCTTTGGAGAACCGCACAGGACATCTGCAGAACTGTCAGCGCTCTGACAAGGACAGAGCTGAACAACCAATTATTTCGCCATCACTAAGGTGGGCTGTCAGCTTAATCCTAGCCATTCACTTAGGCAAGGACAGGCAAATTTCTCCTTTACATACACACACACACACACACACACTGAGCAGACCATGGTCCTGCATGGACACACAAACACACATACAAGTGAACAAACAGGCACACACGGACAGGAACACATGCCTATGTGGACATGTACACAAAGCGGACTACTACACTCGCTCAGTCACACACTCGCATATTCACACACAGGCATGAGGTCTGGACAAAATAGAGTTAACCCCTCCACTGCTGGTAGTGGCAACCCCATGCAGGTGACATATATTAAGGAAAGCAGGGCAAGCAGGGGAGGTTTAATGATGACAAAACAGGGCTGGTAGACGCCGGCTGGGGTAGTGAGCTGGACATGGGTGGGGCTGCTTACTGGGGAAGGGACTACGTCTGGTACATGTGTGAGAAGGAGGGTGGGAAGGTGGGAGCTAGAGAGGGAGGGGTGACCGCCCTTTTGTCTGCAAGATGCATTTACATAGTAAAATAGGAGAGAATGCAGCAATCTATTGAATGAATAAAACGATAATAGTAATTTCAGTCTGTATAAAAGTTGTAATAAGCTATTACGAATTAATAAATACATTTTCAGTTTCTCAGTGTCAAAACAACTGAGGTATGGATAGCACAGCAGATGATCAAGCTCTGACATCCACTTTCCTTTGAATTTATAACACAAAAGCTAAGTGTACGTAAGTAAAAGATATCCGACGTTCAGTAGTCTACACATTCTGTGGATCTCTGAGCGTGCACATTCTTAAATTCCCCAGTGTGGATATAAAGTATTGATTGACCTTTTAAATTATACAAAATGGATCCTGTTGCATTGAGGAAGATTAAAAAAGAGTATTTGAATAAAACATGACGATTAAAATCACGATACCTTATCATGTCATATGAAGAAAAAGTTGATGCAGTCTTAAGTACTGATGTGCCGGATGAAACTGTTCAGCTTGACGAATGTTACGTTGTTGGAAGCATGGCAAATTTTAATTAAATGGGTCCTAAGCTATAAAACCGGCCCTCATATCTTTTTCCACTATGTCAAAACAAGAACGAATCATTTTACTGTAATTAGGACTAAATAGAACATAATCATAAGATTTATTGATTGGCCAGTGCGACTTTAGTACTAACAGGAGTGTACGAGTAAAAGTGCATTCACATTTACATTCTTCATTTATCAACCGCGTGTGTGTGTGCGTGTTTGTGTGCGGTGCTTGGCCAGAGTTGGGTGTTGATGGGCCATATGAGTGACTGATTGGAATTTGATTAAGGCGTTTTGGAGGTGATAAAGGATTGAGCGCGGCTACGAAGACTATTGACAGACTGCTGATGAAGCCAGATAGAGAGAAAGAGAGAGAGAGGGGAGAGAGAGAAGGCTAAGGAAATTAATAAGAGGATACAAATCAATTAACTTAAAAATCATCCAGTGGCTAACCACGTGTGTGTGTGAGAGACTGAGTTGTATTTTGCTCCATGCACCTGCGACAGAGCTATCAGGCACTTACCTACAGTAGCTTCACACCACAACGCGGCTGTGTTTTGTGTCGATTGACCTCCTGCTCAAAGACAATTAAAACATAAAATGCCAAGTCAAGTCTCTTGAATCCTAAATGCTGCTTGGCTGTTGTATATTCATGAGTGAACCACGTACTACTCGAAGACTTTGAACAGCTCAACTCATTTGACCGGGAGAATCCTAATACTGCTTTGCGATTTGCAATTCAAACAATCATGTTGGCATCATCTGCAACTCCGCTGTCTCCACTGAATGCAAAACCCATTAGCTTGTTTAGCAGTATTTAGCCGTTTGCGGTTTAAATCTAGAGAGCGGCTAACGCAAATTGATTTCACTCATTTTTACAATAAATGTTTAAATGATTTCAGACGTGGAAGGAAGTGCTCGGATTTGCTATCTACTAACACAGACACAGCTGTGTTTGCAGACCAGTGCGTGTAAACTGAGATCTTAATCTGTGAGCAGTTTTAGGAGTTTAGCGATGTTGCGTGCTCATAAAAGCACACACGTACGCACACATGCGCACACATTCGGTCAGGGTGTATTCATTAGAAGCCTGTTCCTACTAAGGGCTGTCTCTTGTCCCAGACAAACTGCAGGAGGAGGTGTCTGGCTGCTTGCTTTTAAACTGGGTTAGTGGACCAGAGAGTGAGAGAAAGAATGAGCGAGAGAGAGATAGGGCATGAGAGAGAGCGCAGGGGAGAGAATTTGAGGTCTGAAAGTGGGACGGGGTACATGAGAAGAATTTTCTTCATCAATTGCAGTGGCACTCCCTACTGTGTAACCCTTTATGTCGCATGCACGACTATGCGTGTGCTTTTGTGAATGTACTACTACGTATGGCTACATGCACGAAACGTCTATTTATTACAGAAAAGTTTTACTGTTTTCATACTTTAGCTCTACTGGCTTCCTGTAATAAGTTGAATATTTGTCTTGCGCTTTGCTCACTTCAGTCTCCTACACTCAGATGATTTAGTAACCAAATGGCTGCCCATTAACATGTGAGAATGATTGTGCAGCCTTGGGGTTGTAGTGCGGCAACCCACAGAGAGGTTTTTCCACAGCACATCTCTGTGATTCTCAGTCTTTGCACTGTCGACAAGAGTTAAGCATCAAAGGCAAGGACTAACTATCCTCACCCTCAATCGCTCCCTCTGTCTCTTTTTGGCCTCTGGGTTCACACTGTAATTTGTTCTATCGTTCCCGCTCTTTCTCTTTCTTTTTCTGTGTCTGTTTGTCTCTGTCTCTCCCCTCATCTCTCTGAGGGCTTGTGAATGAGGAAACGGAGGTGATGAGGTCAAAGTGAATCTTCTCTTCGCTGAGGATGATTATGTCTTAACCTGCCGTTATTCAAAGCAGCAGACCCCGTGGCCATGAGCTGGCCTGCCAGCCACGTGTCGGCATTGAAGGGGGCGACACATCGGCACTGTCGCAGAGGAGGAGAGAAGCTGTGCAGCCAAATGCACTCCCAGGGTCAAATGTACAATGCCTGTCTATGTGTTTCGTGTGACTCACCCCCATAGAGTCTGTCGGTTGATGGATGCATGTCATTTTTTTAATGGCCTAGGCCCCTAATCTTAGACCCCCAAATCGATTATGGCTGTGGGTGACATCACAGAGAGAGAGAGGATTAAATTTTAAACTTGCACTACAGGTTGATATAAGAATGAGTAAAGTGCTCTTGAGCAGATCTGATGTACCACTGGTTTTAGAGGGAAGTGGCAATGCCAGTGGTTATGCCAGAGGTGTTAATTAAAAAATGAGCTAAATAGAAAATAGCGTTTGCTAATTGGTCAGTTCTGGTTTGTTTAGGTAACGGAGAAGCCTCAATTGTGCTCTGTCTCTTTGACCAGCGCCCAAGGCTTCTCAGAGAGAAAACTGTTCAGTCTTCTACCTTTATCTCTGTCCCTTCCGACTTTTCATTAAGCCTCAGACTTCATATTCAGCAGCCTCAGGCTCGAGCTATTGGTCTCGTTCCTTTTTCAATTAATTCTTTTAGAGGTTTGACACACTACACTTTAATGCACTTCCTGAGATTGATACATGTGGACACGCGTAAATATGTACAGTAAATACACCTTGCCGATACATGGGACATAGGAGATTTCACACACATCATTTAGTTTAGTGTGGGTAACTGGGAAGTCAATGAGCACTTATGTGAAACCCACTGGCAACACGAACAAGCCAGTATGAGGTGTGAACACAGCTGTTTGAGTCGCAACAAATCTAATACGCATTTCATCACTTCCTAAACAAGCTATCAGCAAGTCTAATGCTCTGGTTCTGTATGAGAGCTGCACTCTGTGATACATGTGCCTTCAAACCATTTTCTTAAACATCAGCACTTAGCGCATCATTTTCACACCTTGGCGTCATGCATCTACCGTAAGCAGCGCTGCTGATAAGTCAAAATGTATCATTTTTGCGATTCGGATTTATAAAATCAACAATGTCCTAATTGATAACACCAACAGCTGCTACGGTTTCTGTTGCTGGCACCTAATCTGTGTGAAAATTATGTCTTAATAAGCGATTATCAAGCAGCGTGTGCCAGAATTTTGAATGCAGCTTCATTTTTCTTCTCTTCTTCCTATTTTTTGGAACAAGAAAATACACCAGAGCTGTCAGTGTCACTCACGACTGAACCAAGCGAGCCGTAGGGAATCACCCTGCGTGTCTGTTTCAGGGCTTAAGAGTTACTCTCTCATAACGCCTTACCATTTTAAACCTTATTTGGTTTGCAAAAGTGAAACTAAGCTCTTTTCTGTGCCACTCTTTTTTCCCCCCAAGTTTAATTTTTGGATTGCATAGCTTGAGACAGAGATAAGGGGGGATAAGGGGATAACTTTGGGGGACAGTGGACAGAGGATTTCAAGTGGGGGTCACGAGGGGAAGGGAGGAGGCAACAGAGGGAGAGGAGAAGAGCACATGGGAGGATGAGAGAGATGGAGGTGTGGAGCCTGGAAGGGGCAAGGAGTATGTGGTGGGGGCTGAGGTCGGGGCAATGAGACACTCCAGAGAGTTGACAGAGCTTCAAAGGGAAGTTTTCTACTTTGACTGACAGGCCCCTAGAGTGAAGGGGACCTGGTGGCAGGCGGCATACTCCAATCCCAGGATGCCCGGCCGTCTCCATGGCGCTTACCCCACATCCCACCGTATTCATCAGAAAGCGGGGTCAAAGTTATGGGGGTCAAGATGTGTGTAAGAGCAGCCATATGTCATTTACAGACTTCAGTGTTCATGGTATTGTGACCTTGAAATGTGAGCGTGAAGGACTTTAAGACTCCTTCAAACTTCTAAATGAAAATTAGAAGAAAATTTTCAGTTTTTATTACTCACAAATTATGATGTCATTCTTCATCTAAACCACCCCAATTACAGTCAAAACATAATAAACTAATAACACTGTTTGCTGAACATATTAGAAATAATAAGCAAAATCTTTCAGGACCACCGGACTCCATCAGATGTTACATGACATTCACAGTGTGGAGACGAATGCTTTCAGTTTGTCAGTGTTTCTAGGATTTCTTGACTGAACATCTTCAGATACCGCCACAGCATCGCAGTTTGGTTAAGGTCAGAACTTGGCCATATCTATAACTAGATTGCCTTTTTTTCCCCAGCCATGTTGCAGCACATTGATGGACAGCCACTGATGTTTCTTCATTAGTGACAGTTTTCTTGCGTCCACATTTTGGCAAATCCAACACTGAACCAGTTTCACGGAACTTAGCAAGCAGTTTGCTAACTGTAGCATGGGAGATGGGTGGTCTCGTACGGTGTCTTGCATTGAAATCTGCTGCAATGACCCGGTTACTGCGTTCACCAGATATCAACACAATTTCGATCCGCTCCTCACATGTTAACCTCTTCGTGTTAACAAAGAGAAACTTGTAAATAACTCATGAAAGAATAAAGTTACGTTGAAACCAAGCACACCATTGTTTTTCTTGTGACATTACCAATAAGTTTGATGTGTCACATGGCCCTCTTCCTATTGAAAAAACAAAAGTTGTATCCAAGATGGCCGACTTCTAAATGGCCACCATGGTCACCACCCATCTTGATGAGTTTGCCCCCTCACATATACTAATGTGCCACAAACAGGACTTTAATATCACCAACCATTCCCATTTTATTACAGTGTATCCATATAAATGGCCCATCCTGTAGATTTGCATCAATATTGCAGCTAGTCTTTTTGTATGATAATGTCGAGGCTGGGACAATTCACATTTTTAAGTTATATAGTCTCAAATTCTGTTAATAATTAGATTTTCCCGATCCAATTTTCCATCAGTTTCTTGACTCATAAAAATCGTCCTTGATTCTCAGGACATTGGCTGAATGTTATATCACCTCCAATATTGTGCTTCCTCACTTACAAAAAGAGGAGCACTGTGTCTTTTCCCTGTATTCACAAAAAATGACAGTTAGAGGAAAAGAAAACTCTCAAAGAGTGCATCATAGTTAATGTCTTTTTGAGGGACAAGATAAATGACACCCTTGTTCCAGGTCCCTATAATCATGCTGATAGGTGAGAGCAGAGGGGTGGTGTTTAAAGGTTTCTCAGCAAACACTGTTAGGCCTTTGTAAACAGCAGAGCATTGATCAGCCCTCTATTTATGATCAGCATGTCTTTGCCTGCACTGGATTAGTCAACATACCGACCCATCTGTTTGCTCCACTGTAAACTGAGCCCAATGTCAATGCCAAGGCCTAAGTGGAATATTACACACTGCAGGACACGGGTGCATGGGAGCAAAAGACTTCCAATACTAGGCTGATATAACTTTTTTCTCTAAAAGAATATATTCCAATATCAAAATAAAGAGAATTTTCTCTTCATTCCAAAAATTGTTGAGCATTAAAGTGCTTGTATATTATATACATAAACGTTTATAACCTACTGCTGATGAATCCAAGAAGACACCTGGTACCGCTTTAAATTCACTCCTTTGTTTTTACAACTTCTATAGTTGTATCTGCTACAACAAGTGTGGCATTATGTCAGTGGAAACCTCAGATCCACAAACATCAGGCTCGTGCCACTAACAGCCTCTCATCTCTCTGTGCTCCTTAGAGGAATGGACGCCACTGGTTGGCTAGGCACTGGCTGCTGTTTATGGCAGCAAAAAGAGGTAGAGTGTCAGTGATGGAGAAAAAGAAAGAGCAGGGGAGAGAGAAGCACTGAATTGTGGAGGGCAGCTGCATTGTATCACCCCATTTTAGCCCATTACACTGTGTATGGGGGCCTTTTTCCCCCCTCTTTTGCATGGTAATTATTTTCCAGCCCAAAGGTAGCTGCAGGCAACGTCAGCCACTGCGTCAGGGCCCACTGCATTAGCCGGCCATTGCATTATTTATTTGTGTGCGGGCAGCTGGATGGATACCCCAAATCCGCCGAGACACCGGGGCCTCTCAATGTCACCTCGTGCATTGCGGGAGGCATTTGGACTTACACTGGGAAAAGCTTAGGCTGAGAGTGGCTCAAGGGCAAAATGGTGTCTTGGTGTTAGGGGAGACATGCGTGGGAGTAGTAGTTAGGTGTGTAACATATTCCGAAATGGGTCCGAGGTTTTAGGAACTGCCCTCAGTTATGCAAGAGTCAACTGTATAGGCTGCATGGTGACATAGTGGATGACCGTATGAGGGTCCTAAAGGACATCAGTGCGTACCAATGAAGTACAAAGTATAAATAGAGGGCCATACAGTTCACATTGCCTAAAGGCTTTTTGTTTAGTTATAGACGGTCCTATGCAGTTTGCTACCCTGGTTTCATACGTAAATAGACTTAACTTCAGCATGTAGGGACTGTTTTTACATTATACCACTCTCCCCTGTGTATCAATAAAAGGTTATTACACCCAAATACCACAGGGCTGGGTAAGGTCACAGCATGTCAGGCTTATGTGGAGAGGTAGACATAGCTCAGTGATTGTGACGTTTGGGAAGTAATACCCTTGCGTCCCCTTATGTACCACAGCGCACACACAGACTACACTGCTCTGTTGGACATGAACCCCCCTGACCTGTCAGCCCCGGCCAATCGCATCGTAGCACCCGAAATGACAGCTGAACCACTGTCCCTGTCATGGCTCCTCAGTGCAGAAACACACACAAACACACAACGCACACATGCCACTACATATCCGCAACAACAGCGGTGCAACATCAACTCCCGCCGGCCCCTTGGATCTATCTCTCTGTCTCCCCGCTTGCCAGCCAGCTCGACCGCACGAGATGCTCAGACGGCCTTGTGACATGACAGTGACATCGTACTGATGCTGGAGAGCGCCCACATTGCTGTCCACTTCACCCTGCACTACACAACTGACTCTCTTGTCTCTCCGTAGACCCCTTAAGGGAGAAAATCCATGTTTCCTTTTCTCCCTCTTTCTCTCGCCAAGACAGAGAGGGACACAAACACCGACGCACAGCAGCTCCCTTGTTTAAATATGTTTTGATCTTTCAGTTTGATCTTTCTTTCTTTTTTAGGTGGAATTTAAGACTCATCGAACTCATGACTCTTTACATAGCTAGATAAATGATTTAGATGGATCTACAGAAAGATAAAGGAAAACAGACAGAAGATGCAGAGAAAATAAGTCAGTGAGAGACATAGTTACACTTTGCTCTCGCACATAGCATCCCTTCTAATGGGAGCTGGCATTGCTGAAGCGACCTGGATGGACAGTGGGGGGTAGAGGGCGGGGACCAGGATACTGCAAGTGGTAGACCTCCCAATTATTTTTCTGGCTCATAAGTGCTGGTACTTGTTTAAGGCTGCAGTATGGATGAAGGAATGGGATTGAGAGAGAGAAGAGGTGGAGGAACAGTGGGGCTGGGCTGCATGGCTGACAGGTCTTGATCTGGCAGTATGGCTGGTTGTCACACTCAACCTTAAACTGGGTTTCTCCTCGGGGCTTGTACATACACATGCACATGAACACAGAAGTTGCTTACACTTGTACAAATCATGTAAGCATGTTTAGACAGAAAAATGTACACATGTGTGTGTGAACCCACCCCCACACACACATTGTTTAGATAAATGCACATATGTGGATGCTGTTCAATAACATTAATTTAGACTTGCAATGAATGCGCACTGCCTTAGTGGCATGTACTTGCTGCTGTGTTACACACAAATTGCAAAAAGTGCAGAATCTGTCTATTTCCTGAGAAAGTGTTCAGTGAAATGCATTTAGAAAAAAGGCCAGCATTGCTTGGCATTTCTAGTGTGGCAGAGAAGACACATGCTCACACTCATTGAACCAATTAGACTTTTTAAGATCTGAATGTGTTTTATTCCCAGGTATTTTATTTTAGCTTAACCCCATAACATGTGAGGCTTTGTCCTCGGAAAGTACAAGTGTGGAAGAACATCGACCTTTTCTTTGTAAATGTACAGTATTTTATCCAGTCTTTATTTGTAGTTTTTCGACGTGTGGTGTTATTGATACCACAGTGTACAGGATTTGCTAAAGTCTCGAATGCCTTGCTGAACAAGGAAAAAGGCTTTGCTGGCGAAGAGAAAGCCAAACGAATAATCGATGTCTCCGTTCACATGTGTGCAGAATGAGCATTGGCAGCTGCATTTGGTTGAAGAGCTGGATACTGCCACTTATTGCTATTCTTTTTGAGCAAGAAGAGAGCTGTAACAAGCAGGAAGCGAAGAGCAAGAGCGTTGAGCTGTTAGACTGTCATTTAGCCGTTGAAGGCAATCTTTGTGTGTCTGTTTTAGCAGTAAATGACAGGATGTGCTTATTTCCAAAATTATGTAATGATTCTGAAAAAAAAAACCCGGAAGTTTGAGGACAATTAATTCCAAAATAATACTTTTCAGAAATAATTATATAATCATAGTATAATAATATGCTTCAGATCATAGATACATCACATGAGAGAATTTTTTGCATCAATCACATTGAGGCAAATCATGCAACAGCAGTTCTTTAGTGTCAAACCCTTGTCTAAACAGCTGGAGTGTCTCAACAACCTATAATTTGCCTCATGTTAGCTTAAATGAATGCCCTAATAAGGGTTATCCAATCTGTGGTAAGTGTCATAATCTCAAGCAGGATAGCTGCATTACTTTGGTGTCATTGCTTTTAATACCTCAGTGATCACCGATGTGCCTAACGTGCCCCACAGCCAGAAAAGACTGAGCAGAGAGGAGTTGTCTTTTTGATTTCTTGTCAATCAGTAAAAACTATCACTAGCTTCTTTCAAAAACCTTTTTTTCCCCAAGATTTTGTTTTGCATTTTCCTTATTTCGTCATTTCTTCTCAGTGAAGGAGGGATTGTGTGTTTATTGCAGTTCCTTCCATTATCACTGCAGAAATTCTTTATGCATTGCCGAAAAGGAATTTTCTTTTGCCTGTCTAGGGTGCAGCTTCAGCAACTTTGCTGTGCTGCTGAAGTAGCTTAAGTAGCTGAAGTAGGTTAAATAAGTATCATTCGGGGCTTCTTCGACATGTATGGACATACTGAGGCACAAATGCAAATCCTGTTGGGTGGAAAAAACCCACTAACCACAGCACTCACCTGCAACATGTACCTTTTTTGTATCGCCATTTGTATTTCTGTGTATAGAAACCACTCCGGGATACTTAGCTGTACAGTTTTGAGGTCCCACTAAGGCTTTGTGTGTTCCTTCTCTCAAGCAAGAGTCGCTCCTTTTGCTTTAATTACAGTAAGTACAGCAGACCCCCCAGGCTTGTTTAAATAGATCAACCAGCAGAAGAAAGAAGAAAATGCTAATTAGCCCCATAATGTTGCTGACCGCGCTTGTTCCTTAGCACTGCTGAGTTTTATTGACATAAGAAGGACAATAGGAATCTGTATTCAAATGATTTGCTCTGCCCTTGTGTTTGGGTGCAGCTGCTGCTGCGCTGACTGCTACCTACCACATATTTTATTGAATTGTTTGACAGAGTGATATTAGACTTGACAAAATGAGAGAGCGAACGTGTTCTTGTGGACACCTGTTTGGTTCTTACGTCTAAGTGCAACGAAGCCTGTGGACCTCTAGTATTAGGCTGTTTTACTGTTTTGCATGTGTGAATATTGATAAAAGGTGCATGTTTCCATTTTTGTGTATTCATGTGTCAACTCCCCATCTGCAACTTCGGTGCAATGCAGAAAGCCTCTAATGCATTCCATGTTTCTGAGCTGAGGGGCTGTATGTGCGTGCATGTGTGCTTGTGTGCGTGAGAGAGAGAGTCAGAATCAGGATCAATACTATTGACCTGTTTACCTTGGTGCCGAGCATACGGGCCAGCTCTCCAGTTTACCACTTGAAACATTAAAACCAGACTATTAGTAATACTTTGGTTCTTCTCTTTACTGATTGGACAGCAGCATTGGGGCAGTCCACCTAACACAACATGAACAGAGCGGGAGGGGGAGAAGCGGGGGGTTAAAGAAAGAGAGAGACCCTGAATCTAATCCTCCTGACTTAAAGCCATTGGGTTTTGCCCATGTCTCGCCGTTTGCCTCCAGACCTGATGTGGTCACTCAACCCTATCGAGCTGCAGGGCATTGTGGTCCGCCCGTCTCTGCCACACTCACACCCCTCCACCCTCAGGCGCTTTTGTGCTCCTGGCCTCTTGCCTCCTCCCCCATCTCTCCTTTTCTCATCCTCCTCCGCAACCACCAAAACAGAATTTCTTTAAATGCTTAATTTTCCCCCCTTTGGCTTCCTTTTTGCAAGCGTCCTCTCACTTGTTTGTCCATCGATTTTTCATCCTTCTCCTGCCATTGCCCCCCTCTGCCTCATTCCCGTCCTTCTCCTCCACCTCCTTCTCTTCCTCTTGCCCACCCCGCCCACCTCCCACCCATGCTTTTCCTCTGCATCTCCCCAGTCTCTCCATTTCTCCTGTGTTGTTGATGTAAACTGATTTATTTATTTATTTAAAGCTTGTTGCCCAAGTAATTTGAGGTAGGTAATGACTTTCAGTGAACCTGCTTCGCGCTCTTTGAATGCTTTTTTTGACCTTTCCATCATCCCGACCGAACTCCTTGCACATCCCCTCTGTCCCACTTGGCCCCTCCCTCATTTCCCTCTTTTACCATCTCACTGTCTGTCTTCCGTTCTCTCCCTCACCTTTCTGCTCTTTGCCAGTGTATTTTTAATTCCCCTAGACATTGGTGGTGCATGATACACACGTGTGTGTGCCTCTGAAGCACACCTGAGGAGGTGATTGACACCTGGCCACTTTGCTGTGGAGAGGAGAGTTCTCACTCCTGCCCTCCTCCTTGTGCCCCTCACCCCTTTTTCTCGCAGCTTCGTTCTTGTGTCTGTTGAGGTTCTGAAAGAAAAGTATGTCTCTGGCAAGGAATGCAAAGGAGGGGAGATGTAGTGACTCAAGATTTACCCTACTGTAATTTTGTGGTATTTTGCTTCCCTTTATCCTTTTTGAGCCGCAAAGGTAAAGAAAACAGTTCTCTTAAAGAGTGTTTAAGTGTATATGTAGAATTGCTGCATACACCCCCCCTCCCACGCACGCACACACACACACACACACACACGCACACACACGCACACACACGCACACACACGCACACACACTTTCCTCTTTTTTCTTTTTTTCTTTCTTTTCCTCTATCCACCTTTTCTTTCACTTGTCCCCATCTTTTCCATTGTGGCCTCGGCAACATTGCTACATTAGTATTCATAGGGGGGAACTGTTTGGGGGAGGAGGGCTGTTTCCCCAGCCAGCTGGCATACTGGAGCTGGCTGTAAAGCTGGACTGGACACTTACGGGAACAAGCAGTACTGGGTACTGGGAAGAAACAAGGACTATAGGGTGATGTTTTGAGAAAACACTCCAGACTTTTTAACAGAAGTAACCTTGTACTAATGTATACCTTAGAGTACAGCGTGCTATGTTTAATATACAGTATACTAAAAGGGGGCATTGTGACCCCCCCCCCCCTCCCCTCCTCCTAATTGCAGACACAGAATTAGCCTTTAAATGAATGCTTTTAGCAAGGATAAGTATTATAGTGCTCACAGTATTTGAAGGACAATAAAGCACATAGTTTAATGTATTTCAAAGTGTGAAAAAAATAAACAGTTCACTTCAAAGTTTGATTATCAAAAAACAATAGAAATTTTGCATACAAGTTTTTTGTCAGTTCCTATTAATGCAGACATTTCCCCCTTGAAATAAATGAGGAAGGTATTACTAATTCAGTAAGATGCAGAATTACACAACACGGCTGTGCCTTGTTTACATTTGTTAAAAGTGCAGGATTTTAGTGAACGAGTTTCTCTGTACTGTGAGTGTGATGGGCAGGTGTCAGTGTGTGGAAACCAGCTGCCTTTTTCCTCCAGGAGGGGACAGTAGAGAGCAATGTGACCACAACTACCTCCCCTTAATCCACAAGGAGGAGGGGTAGTTGAGGAAAAACATGGAGAGAAAGACCCTCTTACCCCTCAATATCCACCAAGAATCAACGAGTTTAGAGTTTAGAGAGCAAAAAATGGGCATGTATAACTGATTTTTAAACAGAATAATAATGACATTTATGAAATTAGTCTGATTATTTTAAAGTAATATTTCTACATTTGGAGAATCACACAAGAGTTTCCTACATACTCATACACACTATTACTTTCCTCTGGCACAATTCAGAGGTCAGGGCAGAATTCATCTCCCTTAATCATGCAGATGAACATGACCTTGGCCGGCCTTGGCACCCGGTCACATCAGCAACCTTATCCAGCCTTGCTTTGCATCTCTGATTGTGTTAAATCATGTTTCCCTATCATCAGCACACACTGGATGGACAGCATCCTTCTCTAAGCACATCCAGAAAGGGATAATTGCTAAGACCTTTAAAAGCCTTTCAGAGAGAAACGGGAAAAAATCAACATAATTCAGATGAAGGGGGATATCAGAGACATAAAGTAAAGTATGCCAAGCAAAATTGGGTGGGGGTGGTAAAAAAAAAAAGAAAAAGAAAAAAAAGATGCAGGAGTTTTAAAGCGGTGGGTCCTTGGCATTATTATGATGATGATGCATTTAGCCACGTAGAGTGGGCCAGCTCATTGGAGGGCCCCTAAATGAAGAGCCTGACCTTCAACAAGCCCCTTTTCTGTTCATTAGCCACGTGGTTCTTATCTACAATAATACCGCTGCAGAGAACATGAGGCCAGCAGGCCCGGCCAAAGTCAGTGATGCACTACAGGTGGAAAGATGAATGTCTGAATCTGACTTCCATCCTCTTACTCCATCAAGCTCCTCCACTTTAGACAAAAGAAGTTAACTTTTCACATTCTTTAAGTGTAAAAAAAAACCCCAAGTGCACTGGTTTGTCTGCATGCTTTGATTGCATACTTGCAGTAGCATCAGTGCGTATACAGCACACAACAATCCATGCAGTGTGAAGAGGTGCTGATTAAACTGAAATAACAAAGGTGCTTTTAGTCTAAATAAGCCCCTGAACTGCTCACAGCTTTTATTGCACCCTCTTGTAAGAGGTGTGATCTTACAAGATATTCTAGTTTATTTGTTTCTCATTTACAAACACAAGTAGACAAGCCCATATTATATTAAAATTGCTCATAGGATGTCTCCGTTGTGGGCATGGTTTGCCTTTCTCTGTCAAATATCTAGCCAAGCTCAGTCTAACATTGCATCATAAAAAATTGTTCCACTCTTCTAATATAAATGACAACCCATTTACTAGATAAAATCACTTGTACAACTAAAAGTAACAGTGTACATGCTGACAAAGTTCAGAAGTATCAGATACCTCCAAATGAGTGAGTATAGGCCCAGTTCAAGTACTGATATAGGGCCTGGGGGGGAAGGGTAAATAGATGAATAAAGAACGAAGAGGGGGAGAGCAGACACAGAAGGTGGTCGATAGTGTCAAAAGCAGATGACAGATCTAAAAGAATGAATATTGATCTTTAGGGGGCCTTTACTCAGGCGACCTGTGGGAGGTCAGCCTGTGTAATTAGACCAGAGGGGGTCTAACCCAGGACTGGTGATGAGGCTGGTGCTATAGGAATGATGTTAGAGACGGTAAACAAACAACAACAGCAAAAAACTGCAAAATTATTGGAAATTGATGAGTTTTGTGGTACAACTTTGTAACTGCTGTCACCTACATTTGCTTTTAATTTCACAAATCAGCTTAAAAAAATTCTCCTCCTTCTATTTTTATCAGAAAGTATTGCAGTTTTTATCCCTGTAATCTTGAAAATATGATTTTTTTAATATAAAGAATTTGTGCTTTGCCAGTGGGTTTCTGTTGCAGTAGCTGAAGTGGTAAATGTGGGCTGAGAAAGACATGGATAAGGTGCTGTTTATTGGATCAGGCTGACTGTGGATTAGAGTCCATACAACCTCAGGCTACAGACACTGCCCAAACAGTGTCCTGCTTGATGATGACAGTTAAATATTGCTCTAAATGTGACATACAGACACAGCCGATGTCCCTCTCTGTGTATTTGTGTATGCTTCTCTTAAAAGTATACCACGCTTAAAAGTAAGGAGGTGTGCGTGGTGCCCAGAAGCACACACTGATGAACATAGATGCATAAAAAAATATGTGCGGAAAATGTGCAAACGCATACTAACAAGCACGGGCCCGTATGCAGTCCTGCACACACCCACAGACATACTCGCGTGTAGGTGCTGTCTCTTTATCTGTCTGGCTGTGGATAAACACAGCCAGCAGAGAGTGAGTGTGGATGTAATCCGTGTATCATTGGCTTTATCCACTGCAGTAGTACTGCTGATTTAGTGCTCCACAGCCATAGTAATGGGCCCCTGACATACGCATACCCACACATTCACACACACATACACAGACCAGACACAGTGCACCATGCAGTACATCCACTTCACTTGCGATGTCCTCTTTAAGATGTTACTGCTCACTGACCGACCCTCAGATGAGACATACATGCACACACTGTCATGCACACATGCTTATGGACAAGCAGTTGCATGCATTTACGCAAACACACACACACACACACATCAGCAGCAGTGCGGTTGTCACCGCTTGGGGACGTCTCATGGTAAGGTGAACTCAGAGTGAACCTGCTCCAAACATAAATAACATCTCTCTCTCATCTTTTCTTAGCTGCTTTAGTCTTTCTTTTTCTTAGTCTTAGTTCTTTCTTTCTTTCTTTCTTTCTTTCTTGTGAGTGGCGATAACCAAAGTATACTCATTAACACAAAGGGGACACATAAATATAGTCTCTGAAACACCTGAGGTCATGCCTTGAAGTACCCTCGCAACATTACTTCAGTCACTTCAAAGTGTCTTTCAAAAGACTTCAGATCATATTTATTAGATGATGCCTCACATCTTTTCTTGGCCAAAATGGTTTCTACTTCTCTTGCCTGCTTGTTTGTGCAACAGTGCATCCAACCTACCTTTCAGCAAAGCACCCAGGAACACAATAAAACCCAAGAATGCAACGTCTATCTCTAATAACCTACCTCCTCCCTGTGTTTATAGCTACTTATATTAGAGAATCCACGCCTTCCCTCTCTTTATCGCTGTTGGTCTGTATCGTCTGTCCCCTTGCTAGCGCTTCCTGTTAACATACAAGGCGTTTATTGATAGGCCATTCCCATTAGTGCTGTTTACCTGTCAGGGCTCACTGCACTAATGAGAGAGCTTTGGGAAGGAAAAATGAGTGAGGATGGTTAACCGCTAATGGATGTTTACAGCCTCCCCCGGTACTACTGTGTTTGCTTCTGCCTCTGCTGGTAACACTATCACTAGCCCCAGACCCGCTCACCAGCTAATTGGTACAACCTGAAGAGGCAGTGTGGGCCCTATTTGATTATCATGGGATTATGGTGGGTGGAGAGAGCATGGTAAAGGAACGAACCGGAGGAGGGTTGCTGCTAGAGAGTGGGGGTAGCAGTTGGGGTCATCGGCCTAATCGATATCCAGCGGGTCAGGGGCTTTAGAGGGGCTGAGTGCAGATATTGGAGTAGAGCTAGAATGGAGTTTGAAGGGGTATGTACAAGGGTTGTAACATCAGCCCTACATCAAAAGGTTCTCTTAGAGCACTATTAGTGGCAGTGGTGAAGGGTAATTGTGCCATTAGAGCTGTAAGTGATAGTAAATGGTGCAGGTATGGTAAAGGAACCACTGTGTATAGTGAAATGGCAAGTGATCTAATGTAAATCTCCAATCATGCATCTTAATAGCCGGTGTATCCTTGAGAAAAGTGGCCATTATTGTTCGAGTATAAGAGAGAAGCTTAAAATATCACAGTCTGATAAAGCAAACCTGCCCAAGTCATTAAATTTGGTCCAAGGAGCAGACCAAATTTCAATAACTTTATTTGCAGCTTGTGTTTATTATAAAAGAAAATAATTATTATAGAGACGGTGGCAACTTTGGGAGGCCAGTCTCTTAATAATATCAAGAACTCTATTATAAGGGCATCATCAGAGGAGGGTTCGCATGGTTCAAGGTATAGTACCGTATTTTTTGGACTATTAAAATCCTTTAATTTTAATAGCTACGAAGCTGCACCGCTTGATGGATTGTCGGAGCATTGTGGCTACCATAGTCAGGAGCCTCCCGTAGTAATCTGGGTCCAAACTCTGCTTCAGGTCCCAAAGTCAAACGAGCACTGCAGGATCACTGAGAGACAAAAACTGTCTAAATTCTTTCATCTGTAATAAAATGACAGATTTTCCAGGTGTAACAATTAAGTTTAACATCTAGGCAACCATGAAAACAGAATTTATTAAATTTAAAAGAGTTAGAAGTTAGCAGGAAGTTAGCTCGGTAGGATGAATGCTAACTTTTTTTCACTCGATAAAGTCAACGTGAAGGTTCCTGATGGTTAAGAACAAATTCAATTGGTATGCCTTATTGTTCAAAAAATACGGTATATGGACTTTATAGTTCATGATTTCATTCTCCCAAGAGAAGACCAAATTGTTAGATTCGCAGATTTTGACTACTGATTCCCAACACAGATCTCACATCAGCTTGTAATGCACATTTTCTACCGAATGCTTGAATTTTACTTTTCCATTGTTATGGAGTTTTGTAAGTGACACTGAGGGAGCAAAGATCCTAACCTTCTTACTCTAATTCACTTGCGCATTCTCCTTTTCTCAGTTGCTTATCAACTCAGTTTCTTCACTAATTAAAACCACATGTGAAACAAGGGGATTGTAGATGTACACACACACACACACACACACACACACACACACACACTGAAAGAGAGAGAGATAGAAATAGTTGGAGATACAATTACCAGGCAGGCCTCTAGTGTCTCATTGGTTGTCTATTAAGAGGGGGGCCTGGCTCATTGTAATGATGGCAGAGTTTAATTACTTCCACCCGGCGCCTGTTGTAAAACATGCTGATAAATGAGCCAACAGGAAGGCACATCATTATTTTTCTATAGTGCCAGGCTGCTTGTACATGATTATGAGAGTGGGAGGGAGGTTCCCGTACCTGCACGCGCCAGCGAAAAGCACAGGAGGAGGAAAGATGAAGATATGTGACATTATGTATAAGAGTGTGTGTTCCCTCACTCTGTTCATGTGTTTGTGCACGTGTGTAAGAGTGGAAGGAGTTCAGATAGCTGATGGACCTGTAGATTCTGAATCAAAACACAATAATAAGCTGTTGCACCAACCCCTGCTAGTGCAATGATATCCGGCCACCCATGATATAGATATATATTCATAGCACACAATGGGCAAAGTTATGGTGTATGTAGAGACTGTATGTTGCTAACAAACAAATATACATATGCATATTCATTAATTCTACAATGTTTTAGAGGGGGGGGCATGTGTAGACCCCATCTGATTAATTGTGTTCCTCCTCCACCATTATTAAATCGCTGAGGCAAATATCCCCCATATAATAAATCCCTCTTGGCCAATGATTAATCAAAAGGCACACAAACCTGAGACTGGTGGCGGGCAGGTAGAGTTACAGTGCTAAATCATCTTTATTGCACGACGAGCAGGTTTGTGCATTTGTTCAGGGTTTGCTGCCAAGGTGGACTCTCTGGTCTCTGGTCAGCCATGTCAGGGCCACACAGTCAAGCATTTTGGCCTCTGTGACATTGATTTGCCAACATGACCAGGGCAGAAAGGTGAAGAAGATGGTTGCAGAATAGACTCTGAAAAGGCCCAGTGATTAAAAGGATTTTGCAATCCCATCGACAAGTTTCCTAGTCATCCCCAAAAAGAAAGTCAGAGATATGAAGCCATTTTATTCATATATGTAAAAGCATGTGTGGAAGGTTGGGGAGAAAAGTTTAACCTTGTCCTTCTCTAATTAGTGGTAGGTCATACTGCGATAATAGTGGGTGATGTAATTAGGGTGGGTAACACTCTTTCACTACTGGTACATGGAGACTCTGCGGGGGGCAGTGACATGAAGTAGAGATGGGTATTCTATAAGACGCAGCTTTCTGAAAACCTCAATTAACCTAAATGATTAGCTGTAGCCGTGTAGCACCCCTCACTAGCTTGACATTTCTCAACCAAGTTAATATTAGCATAGTGACTTCATTCTGTCCAGATGTACTTCATCAAGGTCCTTTTACCGGGAGGCCTTTCTTGTCTTATTGACCAAAAATGACATTGTTTGTCGAATTAGCGCCTCGTTATTTCCACTGAGCACAGAAGGGCTGACGCAGATTTTATGGTTGTGTAACGAGTTTTATTTTTGTTTGATTTATAGGGTCCTGGGTAGTGGTACAGCAATAGAGACCATGGTTAAACCATGGCCGTATGGTTAAACTTCACCTTATTTTAAATACTCATTGATTCCAATGCATTTTTAATTACATACTAATTCATGATTATGCTTTTAAACTGCATGGCCTGTTGCTGCTCTGAAAGAATTACAGGGTTGTTGAGTGTGAAGACTGAGTTTAAAGGGCATAGTCTTCTTAGCATCCACTACTAAATGTCACAGTTGTCTGTTAATGTGTCAACCAAATCAAACATGCACAGTGGTCGAGGGGTGCTAAGTGACAGGTGACCTTGGTGGCGTGATGGAAGACTGGGCTGCTGTTTGAGCCCTCTGATCTTGGAGTGGGAAACCCTGTCTGGTCTTGTCTAGAGATGTTCCCCCAACCAATTAGACAAGAAATGGCAGTGACACTCACACCCCACTTATCAAAACTGTTTTCAAGTGTGTTCATGAATTCAAATGAAATGCTTCAAACGTAAAGGCAGCGACATGTGATGTTCCGTCTGTATTATTTGTATCTCGGTCAACATGCATAATGTTGTTCTGGAGGTCAAAAAAGGGTTCTTTTTTTCAAGTGTAACCCTTTCAAGAATACACAACCTCTCTTGCTTGTCTTCTTGCCCTGTAAGGTTTGCATAATACACAAAACAAGCTATAGATATTCTTTCTTTTTTTTCTATTCTTCCCTTATCCCTAGTTACCCCTTCATGGACAGACATTCCCATTGGTTGAGACAGAGGACCCAGACACCTGGTTGGGTTGTCTGCGAGGCATCTGACCTCTCATACACATACCTGCCCCCCTCCTACATCTATTACTGGGCCCCACAGTGTTCCATAATGTTCTGAGTAGTCAAGCATATAAATAAAGGTGAAGCAAAATGACTGCCTCTGTCTTGACAGAAGTGCTGAACCACAAAGAACACCTTGAAGGGCATGTTAACTGTCAATAGAGTTCTGTGTAAGCCCCTTCAATTAACATAAAACTAAACAGCTCCCCAGTTAGCCGCTATATAACCCTGGCGCTGTCTCCCGTCACCCGTTCGCTATTTAACCCCCACAGTGTGGATGCCGTCATGCAGCCTAGCCGCGGAAAAGGCAGTAAACAACATTTCACCATGTACTTGCACAGGGGCGGTTACAAACATGCATACGCATAATGATATTCTACGCACACACATTCAGACCCACATTCACTCGCAAGAAATTCAAACACACACTAGTAAAGCTTCCTCACAGTCCCTGCAAATTACAAACCCAAAGAGGCCATGCCCACATTCTGCACACACACACACACAAATTTGAAAAATCCCATTTACTGTGATGTTACGTGACTGAACATCGCTAGCGCAGTGTAGCTTACCCCTCTCTCCTAGGCCCATGGTAATGCTCCATGAGATTTGTGATGCAGTGGGGAGATGCATATGGAAGGCCTGTGCTCAGATCTCTCGGTCATGCACCCCATTAGGTCCTGCTGTTGATGCTGTTGCTATCAAAGCTGAAGTAAACGGCTCAGCAGTCGGCTGTATGCCTAAGCACAGAGACAGGCTAGCGATCACACTATACTGCGACGATAGGCCTATCTATCTTGTAATTAGGACGTGTTAGTAGGCTACAGGGAGGTTACTTCAAGCACACAAACAACAAAGGAAGTATTCTGGTGTGCGAGATCAGCCTGATTTGGATTCTGCTACATTCTCCAATATATACCTTTGCTGTGTGCAAACTGAACCTGATATACTTTGCGATTTTAAACTAATGGTGTATTCCTTATTGAATTTCAACTGTAGTGAAGTATTTCATCATGCAAATTCTCAGACTTCACAGAATCACAACCAATCTAAAGAGGATAATTTGCCCTAAAGACAAACAGAATGATGAAAATGCCCAGAATGAATGGGCTAGAAGATACAACCCTCTATGTGTTGAATAGCCCCTAATGTGTTTGGGTTTTGCGATAACATGCAGTAAATACCCGCATTCTTCTGCTCGTCACAAAAAAACCAATGGCAGCTTTCACATTTGCTTCCCATCACCGGTGATTCCTGGGGAGGCGTTATTTGTGCAGCACACAACAGTGCTGCTCTGTTGTAATTGTCTAGGTTTTGCAAAAGGCCACTCATCTTTCATTCCCCTGCCAACACACATACACATTTGTGGAGGTGAAACTAACATGCTTAGTTGTTGTCTTCCTGCTTTTGCTTTAGTTCTGGTGTGGATTTGCTCCCTTTACGCCCGGAGCAATATGCCTGTGTCTCAGGGAGAGGGATGGCATCAGCTGGCATCGGATGGCAGCAGTTCAAACCTTGGTTTCTTTTCTGTGGGCGCTCCTGTTCAGCTAAGTAAATTGCTGGGGGAGGTTGCTATCTACCTTCTGTCCTTTATTTCCTTTTCCCTTTAAAAAAAATTCTTTAATTCCCTTCTTTATCCCCACCCTGTGTCTCTGCCTCATCCCTGCTCGCATATGACTCTTCTCGCGGTACTCATAGCATTAGTGAAAAGAACAACAGATGTGGAGAAGTATGCTTGGATAAAGAAACTTAAAGTTTGAAATATTTGATATAGATTAAAAAACAACAGAAGTAAAAGGAGATGTGAAAGATGATACCAAAGTAAGACAGTGTTCACCACAGTTGAATGAAACCAAGAGGTGTCTGTGAGTGACAAAAGGTTGCTCATCCTATTGCTACCCGGCCTTATCCCTTTAGTGTAGCATGCTGGTTTTAGGTTTGCGGAAAGACTCTGCCGTGAAATTCTGCTAAGCATGGTCGGGAGCCGCGGAACATGGAACAGGGATGAGCTGGGATTAGGGAGGCCCAAAGCCCTCCCTTCATCTACGCCTTGTAGGGCGTCTGTGATCTGGATGGTGCTCAGTAGGCGTCACATGCCTGTCAATGTCCACCGACACTGACTCGCAACAAATCGCGGTCTGCGCGACAACATGGCCACACGCCACCTCCATAAATCCCCTGCTCTCCCACCGTGCCACACGTCTATACACCTCTGTCCACCAATCACCCCCTCCTCACCCTCGATTGCCAGTCCCTCTCTTTATCTCCCTTCCTGTTTCCCTCTTCACATGACAATGTGTTCTCACTGTGATCTCGTCACGCCTCAAACCGCACTAGGCCACTTACTTCGTATATGATACTAG
Organism: Neolamprologus brichardi; assembly: GCF_056152115.1. Taxonomy (NCBI): domain Eukaryota; kingdom Metazoa; phylum Chordata; class Actinopteri; order Cichliformes; family Cichlidae; genus Neolamprologus; species Neolamprologus brichardi. The sequence continues at coordinate 21,516,944 of NC_142114.1, read as the reverse complement.
ATGTGCTGGTTGTTTACAGGAGTTTAAATGCTTGCTTGAACGCCCATGTCAGGCTTGGATTAATGCAGTGCATGGGTGTGAATTTATTGTCTTAACTTGTGCTTTCTGTATCCATCTCTATGCACTTATGACTGTGCATGTCAAGGGCCCATATGCTGTCCTCATTGAGTCATCCACCTTGTATGCTGTTCTTGTCCTGTCCTTAAGACTGGCCATACTTGCACACGCCTTTCATCTGCAGTCAATACCTATTGAGCTTTTCATGAAAGGGAAATGACAGCTAGTTCATAACTTCAAAGGCTGATCGATATGTACCTGCACGGGCTCGAGTCCTCTATGAATCAACCCTCTCTGCAAAAACTCCTCCTCGTGAACAACCTTCCCAAGCGCAGTGTACCTGAATGAAAATGTACCTATATTTAACTTGAAAAAATATTTCAAACATATGAGTTGAAGCCGTATAATATGCTCTTTGGGTTTAAGAATAATGCAAAAATGATTCAGTGCAACTGCAGGTGTTAATTCTACTTGAGACTTTTACATGTGAAATAAAAAAAAATGCAAAGATTGTTAGATGTTTGAGTCCTGATTCATGTTGTAAATTTGTGCTTGAATTTTCAGTGTGATAAGAGTGTCTGCCTGGAATAAGGGAAAAGTGTTGAAATCACGACTTAGATATTTACATGAAGCATTTTTTGCGTATTTACTTTCTAATACGCATGAAATCATTTTTTAATTTACAGTTTTTACACTTTTTTTGTATTTTGTGTTATCGTGTGACTACATTTTTGCAGTAGGTATGTCACTGTTAATAGCTTGGTGTCTCAGAGGTGCAGTGCAGTCACAACAAAGCCTGCAGCCCTCAAAAACACACACACTTGTCCCCTGAGTCCAGGGATGTCGACACAGAAGACAGAGGAGTCTTTGAGGGCCTAACTAAGAAAGCTCAGGGCCAGCAGAGGAAGAAAAACTAAGGTGGAGGAGGGGAATAAATGATAAATATCTTTGCTTGGTTTTTCAAACACGAGCAGAAAAAAAAAAGAAAAATCGGAGCTTGAAATGCTGAACTCCGTCTACGTCCGGTTGCGACCAGCCAGCAGGCAGCTGTGGCAGCAACGCTTTGCTATGTATCTCTGACTCTCTCTCCCTCTTTCTGATGCTTTCTCCCTCGACCTCCCGTTCAAAGCAAAGTTGGCTCCTTATTTATGTGCAAATTTGCTCTTAGGCCCTACGAGGGTGGCGCGCATGCTGAATCTCTCCTTTCTGGGCTTTAGCAGATTATCCCGCTGCTCCCTTTGGTCCCTGTCGCCCTAAGCCCAGCTGCCCCGACCTTTTGTCATTGAGACTTTCTCTTCTCGCCTTGGTGTCTTTCTTTACCTCTCCTCTCCTCCCTCCCCCTTCCACCATCTCTCTGTACACTTCCCCCATGCCGCAAGGCCTGAACTCTCCTATCCTTCTCTAGACGCCACAGCCACCACCCCCGCAACTCCTCCTCATCTTACTCCTTCCCCCTCCTTCTTCATCTCGTCCCTTGCCTCTCTCCTCCATCTCCTGCCTCCCTCCTTCACTCCCTCTCAAAGGGCCATTATATCGCTCTCTTCATGGACAAAGGACCCTGGAGAGACAGAGGGACGGAGGGGGAGAGGGAGAGAGAGAAGTAACATGACTGGTGGTTTGCTGCTCTCTCGTTCCTAATCGATGAAAGTGGCCCACGTGGAGCTCTGAAGGCTAATCGATAGTCTTTTTTCCCCCCTTTTTTCCATTTTTTTTTCTTGACCGTCCGTTTTGTTGCTGACTCTGACAAAACATGATGGCAGAGCAAAATAAGTGGGGGAGGGGACATGTTTGGAGGGGACACCCCCTGATCCCTTCCCTCTGGGGGGGGGGTTCCAGAGAATTGGTATAAACTGAATGCGTGCTTGACGGTGTCAATCTGCACAGAGTAAGTTGTGCATGTGTAGGGAGGGGGTGAGTGGTAGAACAGAGGGTGCATGGACGAAATAACCTATAAAAAATAGAGAACGAAATCAAAAATGTGACCTCTGCTGACCCCATCTGTATCCCTACCCCAGCCTCACATCCCATCCCACCCGCTCCACACATTTGCCCCTTTTCTCTTTTTTTTGTTGCCTCCCTGCCGGGTTGGGTTGCTGAGCAAACAGAAGGCAGAGAGTTGACTCCTTCTCCGCCTCAGCTTGCCGTATGAGCGCATAGACGGATTTGGGAAGCCTCCGTCTGTTAAGCCACTTCATTGTATTCTTCTCCATCTTCTTTCTCCCACCTCTCCCCCCTTGCTTTCTTTTGCTGGTCTCATACTGTCTACATCTGGCCTACCGCTACTCATACTTGATGTAAAAGTGGTGTTGTCATCTAAAAAAAGAAAGAAAGAAAGAAAGAAAAGAGCAAAAAAGAATATGACAACAATTATTTTACTTGAGAGATGACAGTTACAGTGTCCATCATTTTTGTGGACACTGGTGTACAGAAGCTTTGACTCTAAATCATTGAGGATTTCTTTTTGCTAAAGTCTTCTCTCTGTTTACCTACCTGATAAAGTCAGTGTTATTCAGACAATAAGATGCAATGTGCAGATGTTTTCACTCTGCCTCTCACTTTTTATAATTCTGTAATACAATATTAATGTTTGCACATGTAAAAATCAAACAACTAGCTGTCAGATTTTCCATATATCAGTACTACTTCCTTCCTACTGACCACTGAATATTTACAGTGACACGTACTCAAAGCTGTGATGTGAAGTATCAGTGAAATATTGAGATAAACTGAATTCAGTGTGTTGACAGTTACACCACAGCTTGAAGCACAGTCACCGGGTTGTTGCAAGAAGAAAATGACAGCGATCCATCAGTCAACAATTATTGTAATCAACTTTTCAGTACCTGATGTCCTAAAATAATTAATCTCACAAGTACTTCTCTGGAGGGTTTTATTCTTTTTCTGTTTTAATCTGAGATAAATGAACATACAGCACGGAAGGAAATGGATGATTGAATTAAGAACAAATGAGGTGAAATGGATTTAGATGGAGTAAACTTGTTGTCTCAGGCAGAGAGCTGCACTTGCATGCATACACATCACATATAAAGCAGCGCACCACCAGGACCTTGTCCCTCCCTACTCATTGCTTTACTCACCTGCCTAACTGGATATTTAACAGCTTTTCCCCTTCCCTATCACATTCCTAACACCAGCAGAAAGAAACAATTACCCTCAACTCTGCCACTAAAATGACAATGCGACATCCTCTTCACTTTACACCATCCGACTGTTAACCATATGTGGTAATTACCTTTCTCCAGCATCTTCACAGTCACTTTATTAGTCCCCTAACAAGGCTTTTAAAAATATAAATAGCGGCCAATGAAATGGCAATTAACCTTGCAAATAGGTATAAATGACTGTCCAGGAGATAAGGCTATTGACAGGTACTGTCAGAGTGAAGGAGGGAGAGAAGGCACGGGAGAGAAAGAGGGAGAGATGGGGATAAAAGAGGGAAAAAGCAGATGGAGAAACAGGGAATGGTAGGAGATGATGCAGCCCATAGGCAAACTGCTCCCACGGGCCATTGTTTGTTGTGTCTGCGTTCGACTATTGTTTCGGCCCCTATTAACCTCTTGGCCTGCTGCGCGAGAGCGGGACGGGATGGGCGGATTCAAAATGACAGACATGGCCCAATGACATGGGAGGTGAGGAGTGGTTTTAACAGGGGCTTAGGGGCATTGGGGACTCAGCTGTCTGGCTAAATAAAGAGGGGAGGTGAATGTAAGATAGCGTTTCTGTGTGTTTTTAAGACGAAACCGGGGGGTATGAGTGGCTGACCAGAAGGGGGAGGAGTTGGTCAGCCTATGACTTAGTGCAGATCTCTGATTTGCACCTCAGACAGTGCTCATGCCTCTCTGGCCCAGGACTGTCCTTATGGATGTATAGACTGTCTGTAAGTTGTTCTGGGAAAATGTCTGCCTGCTACATTTTTGCACTACGAACATAAACCTGTATTTTACAGTACAGTTTTACTTTTTCACTGACGTGACAGAAATGCTCTCTGTTAGATTAAAAAATGGGAAGTCAAAGTATTTTAAAAGACGCTCATCATTGATGTGCAGGTTGTCCACTTATAAAAGTGCTTGGATACAGCACTACTTTGTGGATTTCCATTTTGCTTTTATATTTGTAATCTTATTGCATTGCCTACTCATAGTACGTGCCCTTCTCACCTTAGTATTTTTTACACTCTCTTGATCTAATTTTTTTGCAATATTTTTTTTTTGTCTGAATCAAGACTTTAAGTATGTAGAGGATAAGTATTCTGTGTGGTTCACATAGCCTTCTTATCCTGTGAGTTAGAAATGACTGAACCCGACTTTATTCTCACATTTGCACAAAGACAGCCAGGCAGTCAGCCCAACACCCGAGGTTGGCTTTATACTTAAAAGATTTAACTGAGAACAAAACAGAGGAGAAAATGGCACGTACAAGACTGAACCTATAGTAAAATATTGTAATCCTCTCTTGCCACTTCATTAGGTATATCTTGCTAGTACTGAGTTGGATCCACCTTTTGCATTTACTAGTGCCTTTATTCATTGTGGTATAGATTTACAGAGATTTTAACTGTCTTAAAGTTACATCCATATTGACATGACATCCCACAGTTCCTGCAGATTTTTTAGCTGCACATCCATGATGCAAATCTACTGTTGAACCACATCCAGAAGGCACTCTACTGGATTGGGATTTGGTGACTGTGGAGGATTTTTGAGTCCAATGAACCCAATTTCATGTTCAACAAGCCGGTTTGATTGGTATATGAAGGGATAGACATGGTCAGCAACAGTACTCAGCTGTGGCTGTGGCATGCAAACAAAGCTAAGTTGGTACTAAAGGGCCCAAAGCATGCCAAGAAACCAGAGCAAGGTGAGATGGACACTTGTTCTCATGTTGTTTACACCACATTATTCTGACCATCCAAATGTTGCAGACCATGTAGTGTTGTTCCAGTCTTTTGTAGTCCAATTTTGGTGAGATTGTGTGAATTGGAGCCTCAGATTTCTGATCAGTCAGGAGTGGCGCCCAGTGTTGTCGTCTTCAATTGCTTCAATATTTGATATGTTGTGCTTTTGAGATGCATAACGTGTTAAACATGAGTGGTTATTTCACTTAATGCCTTCTACCAGCTTCTTCTCTAATCTCAATGAGGCATTTTTACCCAGAGAACTGCTGCTTACTGGAATTTTTCACCTTTTCGGACCATTCTCTGTAAACCCTGAAGATGCCTGTGCAGGAAAATAGATCAGTAGAGCAACAGCTTCTCATATATTCCAATAAGGTCATCTGTCACCAAAAATCATGCCATATTCTGAGTCAATTAAATCACCCTACATGCTATTTGAACTTCATCAGGTAATTTCACCATGTCTGAATACACTTGGTTGCTGCCAGTTCAACAAGTGTACCTAGTGAAGTGGCCGGTGAGTGTGTACTCAGTGTGTCTTTTGAAAACAGCAGCAAAAAAGCATTTAATATGTTTTTCAGATTTTATGACTTCAAGTTAAGACTTTCCAAGATAAGAGACTTGTTCAAGGCAGCAGGGATCTTTCTCACAGTGGTTATAAAAAGACACTTGCAAAAGTCACTGTTTCTTCACCAATACATGTGTTACTGCATCAGCCAGAAGCCGCATTACAAAAAATAGCCTTCCATTGCTTTGCACCATTTCCTGCTAACGAATGATGCGGTCTCTGCCTCCACCTATGTGTTCAAGTATTACAGGATTGTGACAAGAGGCGAGCTAACCCTTGAGAGCTGTACCTATGCTCTAGTCAGGAGTGAAACGATAGCTCTTTGCCACACATTGAGAGCCAGTGGGAAGAAGAAGCTGGAGGAAGGAAGCCCTAAGAGGATGAACCGTGGGATTTAGAGTCCTGTGGGTAGGGCAGAATGCCAGATATACTAGCTGAAAGTCCTGTGGATCAGATGAAGCTGTCAAACAGGGCAGTGAGATGAGAGAGCCATGGGGAGAGGGAGCTTGGAGATGGAGGCCAGGCAGGGAAGCTCGACAGATAGCAGAGACAGAGAGCTTAGGCTGAGGATCAGGGCTGTTTTACAGGAAACTGTCAAAAGGTAGGAAGAAAAAGGGAGCTGAGATAGGGTGTGACTAGAGAATCAATGAGGTGAATGGAAAGTTCAACACAAAATAATTCCCACAAAGGTTAGATTAAGAAAATGATATAAGCTAATTTGGGGCTTAAATTATTATTGTGAATGAATGAACAGGAGACAACTATGTGGAAACAGGTCAAGCTCTTAAAATCAGCTGCCAGCTTCAGCTATAGCCACTTGAGAAACAAGATATAAAGGGTCAGGCAGTGGAAATCTTAGAGTAGAATCGACAAGACATATGAGCTGTGTTTAACACGTCCTTGTATGTCTGCACCCATTCAGGGAGCCTGGGAAAGTAGTGTTAAATTACGCAGAAGGAGGTAGCGGGACCTTGTCAGGACATGGCGTGGTGTTGTGGAGGGAAAAGCGGATGGACGTGGCACTGGTTTGTGCCCCCCGGAGTGCCCTGTCAGGCCTCATGACCACATTGTGTGACCACACACAGATGCCCACGCACACACACACACACACACACACACACACACACACACACACACAGACACACGGACATTATAATGGAAGAGGAGAGATTACAGGGCAAAAGAGGGAAAGGGGGCCATAGGCTTATTATCGCCTTCGCCTTTTAACTTCTGGAGTTTTGCACTTTTAAGACTCTTTGTTTCTCTTGATTGGATACTTTAGCTTTTTCAATCCTGCCTGTCCTTCAAGTAAAATCCACACTACTGAAAAGGAAATCCAGATTCCCATTCATTTATCAGAGTTTTGTAAACTTTTGCCAGTATTTTAAACTGAAAGATAATATCTGACTGGTGTTAACGATTCAGTTTGTGCCTCTGTATGTATAATTTGTGATGTATGTACATTAGCCTCTTTTGGTGCATTTTGTCATTACACATATTCCACCCACATGGTTGGTTTGTGTCTATAGAAAATAAAATGCCATTATTAAAGACCAGTGTCATTGCTGTATTTAGCCACCAGGGACACAGCTGTCACTATCTTTTTTTCTGTTGGTTCTGCTTTAAAGACAAAGTGTTTTGTTATTCATCTTAAACATAAAGTCCTTCACCTTCAATAAACATGAATGATTATATAGCGGCTGCCACCAAAACTCACACTGAAACGCCATATAAAGACTGACAGTCTGCTTATCGATCAGCAAAGCATTGATCATACAGCCTGACACACTGTTGCACTGCTCATTAGGTGAACATTAACATGCAGCCACATGAACTTAAATCAAGCTCTTCCTCATCATTTCCATAGATCACTGGGCAAAGCTTTTTAAGGTACATCTCTGATCAGATCTGGTTTCGTTGCTACCATCAGTGAGAAGCTGAGATGCATCTGAATCATTTTGGTTAATAGATTTAATTCTATTGCTGTTCTTGATTTATGTCATTGTTCAATTGTTGGCTTATCTAACACGATGCCAGTGCTTCAACTGGTATGTCCACCACAGCTTGTTCAGCACAAAGCAGACACCTTGATGCGCTTGAGAAAATTCACATGATGTGTCACATGTGACACATCAAACTTATTGGTAATGTCACAAGAAAAACAATGGTTTTATTCTTTCATGAGTTATTCACAAGTTTCTGACCACTTATAAAATGTGTTCAATGTGCTGCCCATTGTGTTGGATTGTCAATGCAACCCTCTTCTCCCCCTCTTCACACACTGATAGCAACACCGCAGGACAAATGCCAGCACAGGCATCCAGTATTTTGAATATGAGAGAAAATTCAGAGTCCACATGAAGTATTTTCATAATATATCGAAGCACACAGTGTGTACGTGTCCTTGTTCCTTCTCTGCTGCTCTCTTCTGCCTCGATCCGCAGCTTCTGTCTGTTTTTGTCTGTTTCAAGGTGCTACAGAATGACATTCAGTCCCCAGTCTGATTCTCTATTGTACTGTGTGGAGGAAAAACCTTGATGTGAAAAGTTGATGCTTAGCTGATAGATGTGGTCAGACCTTTCGGTTGCCGTTGTTACATACAGCTGGTGAATGTCTTCCTCTGATGTGTCTGCAGCATCACTGCTGAATGAGGTATTGGAACAACAGAATAACCGTAAAATTGTTTTTTTTTATGGCAAGGGTATGGAGCCATTTTCATTCAGCATTCAGCATATTCTGCGACACTTCAGGGGTTACAAATCGGATTAATAAACGCCTAATTATTTTGAAAGGAAATTCCTCTGGCTTTAATCGAATATTAATCACTGCTTATCGTTGTCTTTTAGTCTCACTTAAGTACCATGCTTTTTTGCTTTTTGCATTTTTTTTTTGTCTGTTCTCTAGGATGTGCACAGATAAAATGGTTAGTAATGGCACGGCTGAGTCACAGCTTTTATTTTTAATACACTCGATTATCCATGTTTTTTTACTCCACCCAAATCCAGTTTTATAGAGGATAAGACCTTGAACGTTTTCGCTATGCTATACATTAAAGCATTTTTCAAACATAATATAGAAAAACAGTATGGAAAACATATTTCTTCTTTAAATGAAAAGATTGTAGATGCTGAAAACTGTCATTTAATATAAATTATACATAGTACTTGTGTAAAAGTGTGGAAAACTACTGTATTTCCTTTATAGTTTTACTAAAGCACTCTCCTTCAAGGTTTCAGGTGTCAATTCAGTTTGTGATTTTAACAAGATACATTTAATCAAGGCACAAATCAATTTACAACCTCGTTTTCAAAGTTAGAAGACTGTGAAAAAAGTAAATAACAACAGAATGCAAAGATTTGCAAATCATTTAAAGCCTGCATTTAATAAGAGAAAATTACAAACAGTCTATGAAATGTTCATTTTAAATTTGATCCAAGCAACATGTTGGAACAGAGGAAGATTGCATATCCTCTTCTTTTATTACTCCAACTGCTTAAAAGTGAGCTTTAACCAATTTTTTCCCCCCTCATTCTTGCTTGATATAGGACTTCAATTGCAGTTAGAGGCAGCCTCTAACATATTTTCTTTATTTCATAATGCATGTATTATTATTTTTTAATTAAAGGGTGTCATTTGGGCTCGGCTACAGCAATAAACGCTGGGCCACTTTAGTAACTGTTTTGACGTTACAGAGCTATGCTTTTGTATTCGCTGTAGAACGCGGTTTTGCATTTGCTTGAGGAAATAAGCAAGACATTTCCTGGAAGAGTCTGAAGGACAGCATGTGAAAAACCAATGAAAGACAGAGACTGAGAATCCTGGTTGTACAGAAAAAACAGCCAAGCAATGAGCAGCCTAACTCTGAAAACTATGCCCAAAAAGGTATGCATTCGAACAGCTTCTCATACATAAATTTCAAATAACACCTTATTTTAAATTCAGGGTTTTTTTTTTATGTAAATATATAAGTTTTAAAATCTTAAACTACATTAAAAAGTAAAAAAACACAGATTTTTCCATGCTGCGTCACACGCTGCGTCACTCCAAATGCTATATATAGCCTTCAGTACCGTTAATGCATTAACAGCAAGTTATGTAAGTCATGGATGCCATGTGCTTTCATCATGCACCCCCATATTATGCTGGCATTTAAAATATGCGCTGATGGTCCATTTCATCTTGAAACCAGAGAATACATTGTGAGAAAAGAGTCCCACACAGAAGGTGACGACGTTTGTGGCTTATGTTTATAAATGATCGTTTTAAATAGCATTTTATGACACAGTAGCAATCAAGAGACCCACTCTGTATTGGTTTTTCGCTTCACTTTTAGAAGTTGCTGATTAATCTAATAATTGATGACAAGTTGCTTTTAGTTTCTGTAAAATATTACACAACTTTTCTGGAGTTTTTTGAAATGTGCTGCCAACATCAAACTGAGATAAGCTTTTGTTTTAAATACATGTAAAAAAAAATAATTCTATTTCAGCATCTCATATGATTTAAGTATTGTTTTCAATTAAATGACGGATTTAAATAGTTTACAAATGATTGCTTTGCATGCTGCTTTATTCACATTTTACACAGAAACTTTTTAGTTTTGAAAATAGGGGTATGAACGGTTTGCATTTATCATTAGATTATACAAAAAAAGTCACTTTTTTTTTGTTTGGTGCCCATCCTTTACCTGTGGCTACACAAAGAGATGGACATTTCTGCCATCGTATCATATGTGGAAACTGAGGCATTTGTCTCCAGGGCACTGACTGACCACACGTACAAATCTTTGCTGTGTCCAACCCGAATATCCCCTGACGTGTCGGTCCAGCGCCCAGGGAGTATAATTTAACGTGATTGGCCAGCTCTGCTGGAAGGCATGATTCTGGCCTGTCCAACACCGTACATCACTGTGGCCTAGGGGCACTGTAGAAAAGTGTGTGTGTGTGTGTGTGTGTGTGTTGAGGGGGGGGGGTAGGATTTTATCCTGGTCCAGTTAACACCGGTGATTTAGATGAAGGAAAAGTCTGTTGGTTGCATGTTTTTTGGGGGGAGATTTTTGCCTACTATTTTGAGGGGTTCTTTTACAGTTGGCATTCACTTGAAGGATTTTCTTTTCAAACTCATGTAGTCTCTCCACTTTCCTTTATTTTGTCCTCTCACACGGTTTCCCCCTCTTAACACTTCAGTTGCTCTCATACGCATATGCACAAACGGTGTGCAATCTAGCATGTGCTCTTCTTTTGTTTCTTGATTGTGACACGCAGTGCTTTGGGCCAAACTGGGGAGCACAAGGGATGCTTAGCCTGATTCTGTCTCTCAGTGCCCCTGGATGCCCTGCGGGCCAAAGGAGATGGCCTGGGAAACTTTGCCATGTGCCTTACTTACATCATGTATGACATGTCTAGAACTGCCCTCGCTGTTTGCCATGTAAAAAATAGATCATTCGGGTTGTTTTTTATGTTTGTCGGTGTAAACTGATTGTGTTAAGGCCAGGAATTCATGTATTTGCATTATCCTTTTATCCTCACCGTATCACTGTTTCAGTTTTATACTTTCACTTTTTATACTGTGTGTGGTTTATATAAACACAAATGCAAGCAAAGTAATAAGAAAAGGGCTGGCAAAAGGGAAACTGATTAATTAACTGTTGTTCCTATGCCACAACCTAGCACGATGCATCCACTGGGTGGGTATTGCCAACTTTATTTCTTTTCTGTCTTGCAGGAAAAAAAACGTCTGTAGGACTCCAGACTGCACTGTAATAACAGCAGTAAGCTACACTGTCTACAAATGAGCTATGCCACCCACCTTTCCTTTACCATAATATCTTCAAAGAGGTGGAGATAGAGGGTGGTGGTTATCGTTGCGAGGGGAGATGTAGAGCGCAGCCGATTATCCTCTAATTAACGCTGATACCTCCCCCATGGACAATGTCCCATCTCATCAGTGGGCTGCTGCGTCTTAATGTTAGGTGCTAACTGCCTCTTTCGCATATGTCAGTCCTCGTTAAGGGACTATGGCGTGCTGTAATGTCCTTCTGTTTAATGGCTTGTAAAAAGATGGTTAACCCTCACTATTTAGCTTCTCTCCTTTTTCTCTTCTGGGTGCCGCCGCGAGATGACAGATACTGCATGATCGAGCGCTCTTTAGGGGACTTTAATTGCAGACAGAGACTACCTGCAAACGCGGCTGTTGATAGAAGGTAAATGATTTCCACCTTAGCCATATGAGTGCCACAGTGTTAAACCGAGCAGAGTCACAGTTTGGTTACAAACAACTTGTTAGGGTGAGTGTTATTCGCAGTTAAAATTATTAGCTGTCTGTTAATACATTATTCTTCATACTGGGCTGATTCATGAATAAAGTACAGTTTTACCACAGCTATTCCATAATCATTAACGATGACACGTGAGTACACGTGTAACCCCCCCCCCCCCCCCCCCCCTCCCGGAACAATTAAACGTTTTCCTTTTGAACTTCACTTCTGCTTTCATTAACCAGTAAGCACGTCTCAGAAATCTATTACTCAGTATAACTTTTACTCTTGCCATTAGTCCGTAAGGCAGTCACACATGAACTGTCACTTCTCAGTATGTGTGTCTTCACTAGACAACAGTAAGAATTCTTCTAATGTCAAGAGCAATGTTTCCTTTTTCTCTCGGCATCTCCTCACTCATCCTCTCCCCACCCCCGCCCCCACCTCCATCTATGCATTCTTGTTGTATTATGAAAAAAGCAAACACAATTATTTTTGATTTCCCGTTTGCCTGAGCAGTACATTTGGCCCACCCCTCTCTCCCCCGACCCTCTTGATTGAGGGCTAATGAAAAAGCTGTCCTGAGCGTCGCTCCCTCCCTGTATCCATTAAGAATAATTAGACGGGAACAATTTTGATGCCTGTAACCTCGGCGAGTGTGGCTAATGGTGTTATAAATTGCTCCTTGTCCTGGGCCCTGCAAGCATTGGCGCGCGGCAGTGGGGGCGAGACGCTTAATTCAAAAGCACTCTGTCAACAGCACTGATTTGTGTGGTTAATGAGAGCGTTTAAAACAACAGGCGCAGCTCATGCATCCTAATGCTGATGGCAGGAGCAGGTTCGATAAAGAGGCTTGTCCACCATAATTAGCCGCGACAAACGCCCAGGATTAAGAGACAGGGGGCCGTGCATAGTGTGCCCTCTTAAAATGAGCCCGTTTGCTCTCACTCTCCCTTTGCCTCTGTTTGACTGACTCTCTCCTTATATCCTCTTTAACAGCATGACTAACTGCATTTTTCTGTCATCTGTCTCTTTTGGTCAGACAAATTGAATGCCATATTTTTTTTAAGAATTCGCTGTAGCTTTTCCTGTTTTAAGTAATTTATTTTTTGATGTATAATAAATGTTTCTGAGGCAGTAGAAAGATTAAAGTCTAAGATGGCTCTTTGGGACGGGGCCTGCTGGTAGGGATACATGTTCTCTTCTCGTAAAATGTCCCATTTTCTCTCCTTGAGTCGACCCATTTCTCCGATGATCTTCATTACATTTGTTACTCTCTGCATTGAACTGATCTGTGTCCCTCTACCTGTGCATCTTAATTTATTCCCTCCCTCCCTCTCTCCCTCTCTCTTTGATGCCCATTTTCACTTTTGTCCAGTTTCTATAACTCACTGTCAGCTTTTACAGCAGTAAAAGGAGTATGCCTGTGGGCTAAAGGCCTCAGGCTAAGATGTAAGGAAGTCATGAAACTTTAGCAGTACCTGAAAGCTGTCCCTTTGTGCTGAATTCCTGAGACAACAACTCAAAGAAATTAAAAGTGTCTTCATACTTCTTTTTAAAAGCCAAAGTAAAGAAGGGGAAAATAAACAAAACAACTACAGAAACCGATTCTGGTCACTTTGGTCGCTGCGATTGCAACGGACCTCAAATTGGGTAAAATTCTTAAGACTGGGGTGAAATTTATCCTTTCTAGTCTTGTCTGTGTCTTAAAGGGGACTTTAATATGTTTTAATCAGCTGCATTCTGCAGAAGGTCTTCCAGAGGACTGTGTATGTGTCTCTGTAATGGATGGAGAAGCAGAGAGTGACAAAGCCAGGTCCATTTTAAAAGGTGTTCAATTCCCTTGTAAATGCAGGCTGACAAGATTAATTGAGCATTGCAAATGGTAAACTCTGATACCCACAGCTCAAAAAATGGGAGCGCATGCACAAAGATGCAGGTGTTGACACACAAAAACACACAAACATACATAAACACGTTGATATATGCATACAAACACATATATAGTGTGTTAATAAACACACTGTAATGTGCACATATCTGCACACCAGTGTGTTTTCTTGCACACACATACAACGTACGTGCACGCACACCCCTGCTGGCCTCCCTCAGCCTACTTCGGAGTGTCTTGCCCAACACAAATGACTTGATGGGCAGTTAAATGCAGGGGTCGAGGGTTAAATGAACACCGTTGTTTATGAGGATGTGGTGTGAATCCATTTGCATTCTAATATTTGCTCTGTTCTGAAGACACACACACGTAGACACACACACATACGCACAGGGCCCGTTATGGGCAAAAGGGAGGGTGCGAACGGAGGGGAGATGACTGGTGGACGGCTTGTTTTAAAATCCCATTATCAAGTTATTTATGGAATTCATGGCCTGACAACCTCTGTGACCTTGTTTTGTTAAACATGAACCAGACACGATTCCAACACGTGGTGCTGCCTATTAGCTTTTGTTTTCAATAGCCTTAAAATGTCAGCAACTTCAATCACCCTTTGGGCAGCTTTCCACTTGTGTGTTTTGGCCCTCATCAAACGGGCACACGGTACACATATACAAACACAATCTCTCACATTTAGGTGTGCATAAGAGTATGTATGCGTAAGAGCACTCATGCATGCAGCCATAATCACTCACAGGCATGATGAAAGTGTGCACACTTGCACAGAATTATAGAAATGGGCGCACATGCACAAACAACATTTACACACACAAAATTCAAAATGTATAGATTCACACTCGCTTCAACTATCCCAAAACAAGGCCCCCAGACAGATGCCACCCCGCCCCAGACCAGACCCCATTACTCCCTGTCTGTATTTGTGTTTGCTTGGAATTTAACCCAATCACTATGACTAGTCATGAGCTGACCGACACAGAAGGATGAAATCCATGCAAATCCCAACAACCTCTTTACCCTAATGCCCCTGTTTAAACATGGAAGGACCTTTCATTTTCCTTCAGCTATCAGCAACAGACATAAGTCAGCAACAACTCATTACATGTAAACGAATTGAGGGATTATTCAAAGATGTTTGGCTTGCAAGGTTGTTTTCAAAATTGGCTTGGTAACCGCATTCACTTAAGGTGTAAAATACTGTTTTGATTTGTGTCTATTGTGGTTTACTGTATATTTTTGTGTTTATTGGGTGGTTAACCATCTGGATTCTGTCACCTCCTGACCTGTGTCTGAGGAAGGCATTGCGTGCGGTCTGGGTCATAGCTGCTTAGAGATAGGCCGATACCTCAATTTCAACCTCAATTGAAAATGGATATCAAGTTTTACATTATCAGTGCATTGTCGTCTTGTATCACATCAGAGTTGTTCATGAACTTTTTGTTGTATTGTATACACTAAAATTTGTTCAGTTATGCACAAGTCACAAAATGCATGTTATCCTACTTGATCAGTAACTGTAATTTTAGCTTCTTTTTCTTCTTTTTATTATAAAAAACCTCACGCGCAAAATGTATTTGTTTTCAGGAAAAAAAACAGTGCAGTGCACTTTACCGTTAACTGTTAAATTCTATTAGCAAGTTTCTCCATTTAATCCCTCATTCCTCAGGTTGCTCCACTGTATAACTGCACAGTTCAGTGTATAAATATATTATGATTGTGCCCGTTTCAATGAAGAACAGAGATCTTACAGTTTCACAATGTTCCCTTGCTCCATCATCTCTTTCTTGTTATTTGCCCGCAAAACTCTGAGCAACGCCACTGGCAAAGATCAAGTATTTGAAGAGGGCAAACGTGAAATCGAGCCACAGACTGCCCCTGTGCGTCTTGCATTATTTAACGAGGCCCCAGCTGTGAGGCATGGAAGATTAAATCCCCCACATTCTAACATATGCCAGCTAAAAGACTTTAACACCAGTGTGGGCCAGTGCCACCAGGCAGAAACAGACTAAAACAACAACATATAAGCAGCCCTCACGTACTTCGCGATACTTTTTTAACCATTTAAGAAGATCAAGCCTAACGCTGATTAACATTTAGTGATCAACTGTGGCAGCTATAGGTCTGCCACAGGCCAAACTTCACTGTGCAATGTCAATCCATTATATATTGGATAAAGAATATATTTAATGGTTTTAGAAATGAATACATTATCCTTGGGTTTTTGTGCAGCCTCCAACACTAACCAGGCATTAACAACTGTTTGAATGTTGATCTTACTTTTTTCCACAATTTCTCGAAGACTTTGAGAATAACTTGAAAAATAATAAACAAGAAAAAGTGTTATACTGAAGAAATTTACAAGCTACTAACAAAAAATTCAAATAAATAATTTAAAGCAAAATAATTTCAGTGTTTAATGATATAATGTAGATGAAATGTTACTGAGCTACCTGGTAGACACTAGAGTGCTTTTATAGGTTGTAGATATAATGATGCTTCATTGTGTTTATTCCCAAAATAGGAACAAATAATGAGCAACTGAACTGTACCAACAATTCACTTAAACATATATTAAATTAGGCAAAGGTAAATATTTCTATACTGGTTGGCCATTTGATTTCAAAACACAAGAATTGGCCAACCCTTTATGACTTGAATAACTTTAAACATACTCTTCAGTTTTATAACGATGGGAATAACAACAAAGGACAGAATGTAGAATGTATTTAGTCTCAAGCATTTTTTCTTCTACAGCCACATTTTCTCTGACGTGTCACTGCAAAAACAGTTTAGCAGTGAAGGGATTCAGCAAGCAAACATCTCTCAACATGACCATATATTCGGTGGAATTTAATTTACCCCAAGTTGACAGCACAAGCAACACAATAAAGTCAATAAAAATAAAGTCCGTTTATTCCCCGTAAAGCAGGATGACAGAGAAAGCCACTGTGTGAACAATCAACAAGCTTGTAAACATGACTCGCGGTCATCAGCTGTTGTGAGCTACTCAGATTCCTGTGCTTTCTCCTTTCTTTACTGTCGGAGAGTGGCCTCATTACAAGTAATTATATGTTTAAATGCTGTGAGAATAAAGTTCAAACAAGGCCTGGAGAAAGCTTGCATCAGCTGCAGTGGTGGATAACAGTGCAAGTGAATAAAATTGCTTCAATTCGTCTGCATGTTGCAGAAATTTGTATCGGAGCAGACAAACAGACATGTTACTTTTATAGTGAAGGAGGAATGTATTTCACTGGAATTAATTCCGTTCTAAAGAGTTCATTCTCGACAATTTAATCTGCACTTGCACTGACGCGTATGTGCAGTTTGGAGAAATAAAAAGGTGCGCACACATACACTAATGTACACTGACTCGCACATAAAGCCCTGGGACGTTGTGCAGGTGGTTGTCATTGCCCCAGGAAAGAGTCGTTTTCACTAAAGAAGAGGTGCCAAAACACAGTAACTGGGTACAGGCCAACAACTGGGTAAGTGCTTTCCAGAGAGGAGAGAGGAAACTGAATAAGCAAGAGAACTTTTTGAGCAGTACTGACATGTTGGCTGCAAGATGAACCAAGCTCAGACTCCCAATGAGTCCCAATGCCTAATTGGGCATTCCTTACCTAGGTCTCTAATTTAAAGTATTTGCAGTAATTTTTTAATATTTTTTACTACAACTGAGTCAGAACTGTGTATAGATAATAAAATAAAATGTATTTAAAACAACATAGCATTGTGCAAAGTGTAGTGTGGTATTTCCAGCTTGCCATGACTGCTGAGTGAGCAGAATGGAAAACAAATTGTTAAGCGGTCTTTTAAAGCACTCTTGTGCATTACAATTTAGTACAGGATTTTTTTGGACATTCGCTTGTTGTGAATTTCTTGTATGACAAGAAAAAAATGTGATGCTACATGCCAGAAACAAATTTTCACTGCTTTAAAGTCAACATGTTCATTTGCAAAGAAAGCATGCTAAAATAAAGCTAAAGATCCTGCAAGTTGATGCCTGAACTGACCCTAAGTAAGCAGATACAGCTTTTTTAGCAGGGCACAAATGCGAGGATGAACAGGCTTGTACCGTTGCAGATAAGCAGAGGAAAGGTTGGACAGTGCATCTCTAGAAACCGTGCAGGCTACTGAAAAACTAACATAGCAAATATAAAAAGAAATGTATTCGTATAGCAAGAAATGTCTCACACAGTAGCTTTTTTTGATTAAGAACCCCAACACTAATCAGTTCACAAGCAGATGTTTGATAGAAGTACATCTGGTTTTTAAAAATAATAGTGTTTAATAAGCCTCTTTGTGCCCTCGGGTGACAAACAATCTCAAGCATGTCTTAAGCATTGTTTATTTATTATTATTGCTATTATTGTTGTTACTTCTCAGTTGGAATGCACTGATATCAGCCACTGGACCTCTTTTTCTTTTTTAATTCTACTAAAACACTTAAATAATTATTTAAACCACGTTGCTTTTGATTTTGACCTCTAAATGTATTAAAGGCATTTTCATGTCTGTGTTTATGCTTCATGTTATCCAGTGAGAGTGCGGTTCAGATTTTTCTCTGGGTATCCTCTAACATGCAAATACAGAATCTACTTTTCCTTATGCATTCAGCACATCAGAGTGGGTACCAAAGCTGTAGTGCACACTGCACCGTTGGCTCCAATCTGTACTGAAACTCCCTACCGGATCCAAAGGTGGTCTGCAGGGCCTCGTGGGCAGAGAACCTGCTCTTCTCCCTCTACCCCTTATGTTAGATACCTCTCTGGGGAGTGTATATGCGTGAGTATGTGTGCTAGGGGTGGCAGCACTCCCCAGTGTAGTGTTGGCCTCAGGCAGCACAAGGTAACATCAAACGATTCTTCTCTTTATGACTTATTTATTTATTATAGCAGCTCACTGTGACGTGTAGCGGAGAGAAAAAGAGAGGGAGAGTTTGTACTTGAACAGACTCGTGTGCATTTGTCACTTGTGTCGATTTGTTTTCATCCTGTCCTCAGACACCACCACCGGTTGCAGCAGCATCCTCCCTGGTGGGGAGCAAAATGAGCCAGGGGAGAGTGGGGGGTCCCTGTAACTCCAACTATGGGACCCCCACAGGTCTCTCTGCTCCAGCTTCCACTGTGTTCAAAGAGTGTGGGAACCTCCCTCATCTGCTGTAACTACCTTTCCAGAGCAGGCAGATACACAGAAACTCATAAAACTCAAGAAGAGAGATGTTTATAGCCTGTGTCACCTTGGGTGAGGCTGATTTTTTAAGTCTTCCTCCATGCCATGCACCCTGGGAAAGCTTCACATAGGAAACACCTGCTGCTTCACTTTGGCATACAAAAATCCCTGGAATAAAAGCAAATATGACAAGGTAAATGCTCCAAGGTAGGCAGACATGACACCAACATCCAAATAAACATTCGTGCCAATACATTTATTATGTTTACTGAGTTGTCTTTGTGTTTTTTTCAAGTACTGCAAAATTCAGTTTATATTTGCCATTAAAAATGAAAATATAATATTAAAGTAGCTTAGAAGAAAAAGATAAATCAGTCGCTATTAGAACAAGCAGGGTTTTGTGTCAAAATGTAGCATTTTACTTAGATCACCTGGTCTTCCTTGTGCACTCGCTTTTTAGTTGCAGTTCTTTGATTAGTTGTCCCGGTACTTCCTCTTGTTATGCTTATGGGCTACTCCACAGAAAGCCCAGGGAAAGTCAGGGCTCCTACCTACTTTACCTGTGATGAATCGCATTACTGCTGGACCAAGTGTCAGCCGAGCCCTTTGCTAAAAAATCGACCAGCTAAAATGGGTGGACGGGAAGCGGTATGGCAGAGCACTTCGTCCCGACACCTCCCCCACCCTCTCCCTCCTTCCAAATGAATATCCAACCTCGTCCTCCATAAAGTGCATTAGGCATAGAGAGTCATTAGTACAAATGGGCACAAGGTACTCCTGCAAGGAGCCTGTGTGTGTGTGTATGTGTGTGTGTAATGGGGATGCAGATGGGGAGGGGTGCCAAGCTGTAGGATACGCCTCTCTTGCCCATTGCTCGGTTTGCCCAGCTAATCCTCTCTCTACACACACATACATAAAACTAGTCGGTGAATCTGCACCCATCCCTATTCACACCCCCTTTCTCCTCTGCCCCTGACTCCCACCCCACCCACCATTCCTGTGGAGAAGACAGGGTGCCCCCCTGCCCCTTGTTCTCTCCTGCTGCGATGGGGAAGTGCATCCTCAGTTAATAATGTATCAGAGAGAAGACAGAGCGAGAGAGAGAGCTCTGACCCAGACGAATGCAGCCTCTCCATTATTTAGCATTTACAGACACCTTCCAGCTCATTTCTGACTCAATATTTAATATAGCACTCGGAGAGGGAGGGCATTCTCTAATACTCACACCCACTTGATTTTCCGCTGTTAGTTTGTATTTTGGCCTAATGAAAAAAGAAGCTGCATACATATATATTTACAGACAAGCATGGGCTAAAAAGTAGGGGACAAATGGGTGACGCATTTTTGTGTAAGCGTGTTGGATGAAGGGCAGGAGCAATATGCAAACAGACATATGCACACAGGAAGTGAAGTGCTCACAAGGACGGGAAAATGTGTTTCCAGTCCTCTGCTTTTGTTCTGCTGGGTTACATGTGAAAGGACAGATGAGAGAGGCGTGCGTGTGTGTGTGTGTGTGTGTGTGTGTGTTTGTATGCGTGTGTGTGTGTGTGTGGAATGGGGTCATGGTGGCTGTAGCTCTGTGCCTCTATGGGGGGTCCTTGGCACGGATGGGCAGACAGTCTTGAAAAGCATGATGGTTTGTCAACATGGCCTGCTGGGGCCAGCAACCTCACACCCCACTCTCCCTTTTGTCTGTCACAGATACATCTTTACAACACCTTGAGGTCAAATGTTTTACCCATCCATTTGAATGCAGAGAATGCAATTTTGGGCTACAATCTTAATTTTTTGCACCCTACTTTACATACATCACCTGCTGTGATTGCAGTGAATGAACTTGATTGGCTGGAATCTTTGCAAAAAAGCTCTATATTGTGAAAACAAAATAAACGTGCCTGCTTTTTCTCGAACACCGCAGTGCTCGATATGTGCTAATAGCGACGCTGGCAGTAGTGCTCACTGGACCTTTGGCGATAATGCAAGCTGTCGGTGTCTTCTGCAACACACACACAGGTTTGAGCTTTACTGCTCCAGCACATATAGAAGCCACTGTCATGATTTCCAGTGTCACCCAGATTGCAGAGACAGGTGAAGGAAACAACAGGGTATAGCTGGCATGTTATACATTTACAAAAGTTTTAGGAACCGTGCTGTCACAATTGTTTTTCACAGATAGCACTGCCCTGTTTGCATGTGATTTATCACCGAACATTTGCTCCTAGTGTTTTCTTTATAGCCTTGCTGGTGGTGCTTTTCAGCTGATGGTCTTGCAGAAAAAGAAAAAGAATTTTCTGTCAAATTTGTAAATCTGTGGGGGGGAAAAGGGATTTGAATTGTGCAAAAAATACTCTGACTGTGTCTCTGGCTGTTTAATGGGTTTGGAATATGCAGGCCGTGTTCACACCAGTGTGGTGAAACATTTGTTTACAGTGGAACTGAGACTTTTTTTTCCTCCTAGCATGAAATGGGTTCAGTACTGTTTGAGGTCATACTAAATACTAAATGGTATTATCTGCTTTTTCTCCACAGTGTACTGACTTTAATTTAAGTATAATGTGATTCCTATTACAATGTACATTAAATTTTAGTTTATATCCTTTAGTCTCGTTCTTGCCGTAGGAAATGACTGTTGGTGGTGGAATGGAGATGCCATGAAAAATTAGTGTTTCTCAAATACAAAATTAAAGAAAAGAGCTTTAATATTTATCAGCAATTTAAAGACTGAACTTAAATTGAAGGTGAAATATGAAAACAGTGAAACACTTTTAAACAAAGTAAAATGTCACAGGTAAAAACTCTGATGGAATTAATAGTTACACCCAACTTAATTCAAGTGCATGACCAGTTCACCTTTAGTGAGACTTCTCACTGAGAGTTTATTTCTTATCAACAAAAAAATATAAATAATATATTAACTTGTCAACAAACTGAGATAGCACATAACATAAACAAATAAATGCGAAATGTGTTTGAGATTTTTTTTCCCAGTTAACAGGTTGGGAGAGAACATTTCCTGTGCTTGCAAATATTAGAAAGTAGAGAATTTGCACCTTTTTTCAGAGTGTGTTTTACTCTGGGCCCAATTCACATGTCACATGAAATATTCATCACACTTAAAATTTTAGTGGAGTTAATGAATTCTCAATTAACTGCGACAAAATGTTTGCCTGTGTTTCTCTTCCTGTCCGCATGACTACATGCATTTGTGAAACTCATTTAAGCATGTGATAATGCATGTACAGTACACCTAAACCCGCATGTCTACATATATATAAGATGTATATGCAGGTGCATGTTGATGCTCACATTCGCATAGAGTATATCAGTGCTTTAATCACAGCCCAGTGTGACACGCTGAGCAGTTGGCTTAAGACCAGTGGCTTTTAACCTGGCAGATATGTCACGCTTGTGTATCATTAGCTACAGGCAAAGGAAGGACGTGTAGAAAGAATGCAGGCTCTTTATATGCAAATATTTGGCCCTGGCTTGTCAGGGCTCACCCCTGTCCCTGTGACAACAGAGGGAGCAAAGAAACAGAAAGAGTGATACAGAAAGAGGGATGTGAAAGAGGGAGAGAAGGAGGCTTTCCTCTCTGTTTTGGCTCCTTAGGGAAAAGCACTAGCCAATGTAAATAATGCCCAGGCACCAACCAGAAGGAAGCTACATGCAAATGATGGTGAGTCTCACCAAATGTACCTGCCTCTGTGTGTGTATGCATTCTTTTTTTTAAATTACCTGTTCAGTAGGCTATGTCTGTTAGTCACCCACTCACTTATTCTGTCTCATTCTATCTGTCCTGTATTTCTGTTATCTTATAAATTCACTTCACCTTTCTGTGTCTTTTATGGCTCCCTCTCACAGTTTATACTCTTGCCCAACTTCCCTTGCCATTTCATTTGTGAGACAGTGCAACGGCAAAATGCTGCTCTTACAGTATTGAGCTATTTCACTTTGTGAAAAAGCTCCAGGCAGTGTCATTTTTCAAGTCGTGTAAAAATCACTTTGTCAGGGGTGATATAAATTACCTAGATAAACGCTGTCTGACCAGCTCTACTCTTATAGTTCCCTGGGTTTCCCATTCCCACAAGAGGGGATAATATGACTTCATCGTACAGCCTGTGTTTGAATTTCCCACATAAAGAATTCACATAAATTCACTCGCTAGACTTCAGATGTAACACAATTTTTTTTTTTTTAAAAGTAAGATTAAAACTGAATAATAATAATAGTAATAATAAAAATCATCTCTCTTCTGGATGGTCAGTCTTGTTTTTTTGTTTTGCAGGCTCACGTTAGTGCTTGGTTTTTAATGTTGTTAACTGAGCCTAAGCTATTAGCGTGGACTCGCTAATTATTTATTGCGTTGCCTCGTTTGTTTACATTATTTCCTTGTTGAATAATCGAAAGCTGTACTGTAACTCGGAGGATGTTTTTATGTTTTCCTCCTCATACAACCTCTCTTTAGCGTTGTTCTTATCTGTCACACACAGTGTGCAGAAGTAGACAGTGTAAATCTAAGAAGCAAATGCTCTACTTTATCTAGAATAACTTCAGTACATGAATATTAATCTATTTTTCTGATGCAAGACAGGTTCTCTGCAAAGGTAGTCAGGAAATTTATTTCCATGAAAATAAATAAATAAATAAAAAACTATAAACCAAATGAGCCGAACAAACACGTGGTGCTGAAAATACTGTTTTACAAATCAGCCAACACATTCTTATTTACTGTAACCTTTGTTGTGTTTACATGGGCATGAGGGGGTGGGGGGGTCACACACATTCATATTTTAAACGATCACACTCTCATTCAGAAGTAATTGTTTACTTTTGGGAAAAAAATGAGAAAAGATGCTCATTCATTCATTATCTCTATAAAAATGAGCACCACAATTTGGAGAATGTATTGACCTCGCAGTGATATAGTTACTAAACCAGATTCTTTAAACTGTTCTTGTTCCACCCTACTATGTTACAGTTTTTATTATCATTATTATTATTATTATGTTCAGTCCTCCCTCTCCTTCACACTTACAGCATTTTTCCTGAAAGCACAGGACACACACATACACACATGAACTTACTGAGCACAGAGACAGAAAATCTATCTCAACAAAAAAAAAAAAAAACTAAGGAGGAATGAGACGGACATGGCTGCTGACAGAAATGGGAATCTGACACAGAAAATAGGAGCCCACAGCCACTGACCACCCCTTTACTTCTCTCTCGTTTTACTCTCCTTCTGTCAGTGCCCACCACTGCCGCCATTTCTCTTTTTCCCATGGAATCCATTTCACATAATTAAAGACACTCAAATGAAATGGACCCTCAGGAAAAGTGGCTTTCAGCAAGGACGAGGTTGTGGAGGAGGTGGATGAGAGGCAGAGAGCTGGGAATGGGGTATTGGTTCTTCAAGGAGCACCCCTCCTTGCTACCTCCCTCCCTCCTTCTCCTTCTCGACTGGGGCCCACCCTGAAGGGAGGCAGAGTGGCTCTGGCCCCAGTACGGATCAATATCATCTCCGTTATTAATATCAAAAGCACATTACTTTGTTTTGCCTCTGGCTGTGAGCCAACGCAGCTCAAAGGCCTTGTCCCGACCAACGGCCGTTTCCTTCCTTCCTCTCTACCCCACCCTCGCTGGCCATTTACCAGGACCATAATTTACTTTGGTGAGTTTTTAGGGTATTGTTTTGTCAGGGCCAATCAGGGCTGAGTAACAAATGATCCCAGTGGAGTGGTGGTGGCCTGGCCCCAGCCACCCCTCCTTCCCACTCTGTAAGTGACACACGTGGCCAAATTCATTTTTGAAAGTTTCACATCAATTGTGTTCGTCCTTGACTCCGGGAAGAACAGAGAGAAATAAGGAGGGGTTAAGAAGAAATAAAGGGGGGGGTCTGAGGACAAACAGGTGCCAGGGTTAAACTGGACAGGGTGTGTCATTTACTCCCTCACCGTACGCCTTCCCACTCTTCCACAAGGGATGAGGTAACAACACAAACAAGCATCCCTGTAGCCAGAATTAGACATGACGGTATCTAATTGGCCCATTGAATTAAAAGGGCCATGGTGGAGCTCGCTGTGAGAAACAAAAAATATTGACCACTTAAAGGAAGAGAGGGGGAATTGATTTTCAAGACGACAGCAAGCGTTTACCTCATACCGCCAAGCTCACTCACTTTAAAGAGTAAAGGCTTACACGCTGTTCAGCATGATAGCTCAACCATCCGTGTTTCTCAGTGTACATGGCTCAAATCTTCCATTTCTTGACAAGCAAACCCAATGCGCTCGTCTCAAATTCAGCAAGGATGCAGGCAATTCTTTGCATTATACCAATTATTTATTTGCTTATTCGTTCATCCTTTCATTCATTTATTTATTTATTGAGAAATCATCTGCGTTATGATTTTATTTCGTGATCATACTTTATGCCTTTTCTTTTTGCAACAGAATGCACACAGTGGTTATTTTGGACATTGCTGCTTGAATGTTGATCTCTCACGTTCACGTCAGACAACTAAAAAAACAACGCGTGCCGATCATGCTGCATTATATCTTATTTTTACTGATACATTTATAGAGCCAAGAGGGGAGTGGGACTAAGTGCAAGGTTTTTTGCACACCTTCTGTCTCACTGCTGTGTAGAAGTGCCACTAATGAAGGCTCTGGAGCCTTTTTTGTCTCCTGTCCCGTTCATCACATTTGTGGGACATACTGGGATGCCCAAGTGCCTCCTCGTCTTGCTCACATTTCACACTCATAAGAGAAACATAATTCACTGCTTATTGGATATAACTTTGGGCTTTTTTTGGTCTTGGATTGGATTGCTTTTCTTGCTTTTCCACGTGTAATTCACTGGTTTTTGTGAGGTTAAAGAAATGGGAAAAGGAGAAGGATGCAAGGCTGCATAGCAAACCAAGTTTCATGTCTATCGAGCGAGCAGTCAAGCACCACCAACAGGTGCGTCTGTGTTTGTATCTGAATGTGAATAGCGATTGACTTCAGAATGTTAATGTTGTGGAGGACTGCATGTACTGTAGATGAGATCCTGCAACATGTGCATCAACATGATGGGAATCATCGGTTGTGGTGAGCACAGTGTACTTTTTCTGATCAGGGAGCAGTTTCGAAGTTGGTGACAAAGACTAAGTAAACTGATTAGGAATGTTGGCTCTGTGATTGGATGCAAGCTGGACACTTTTGAAGCTGTGTTGGATGTCCCTGAACACCTGAACATCATAAATATTCCTGACCACCCAAAGCTCCATTTACTGGATAGGCAGCGGAGCACCATCTCTAACAGACTGATTCAGCTCATCTGCCTCAAAAACAGACAGGAAAATGACAGGAAATCTTTCCTACCACTTGCTATCAACCTCTATAGTACAGTATATATTGTTGGCAAACACACCTGCCAGAAATTCTTATCATTATCAGTGTCATTATTCATCGTCATTTAAATTGCTGTAACAAAATAATGTCCCAGATATGAGCTAATACTTGTAATTTTTGAGCCAGTTTTTAAAAATTTGTTATTAATGGATTAAGCCTGGTTAAAAGCATCCTGCCTGTCTCTGCCATAACATTTCTTTTCCAATCTTTAATAAAATTTTTATTGATCTTCAATTACAACCCTGATATTTGAAAGCCTTCCAGTCCATGTCAATGTCAAATGCTGGTAAAACAGGAAGCGGGTTCATATCTCAGTACACTTTGATTTATGAAATACAACTTAGTGTTCATTTTGAGATAGCATAAAATATTTTACAGAATTTGACATCTACGGGTTTTTAAAGTTGACATGTTTGCCTTAAACTAATTTTTCTTGCGTGAGGGTAACACAGCCCAAGAATGACTCAGGTCACCTTATGTTGTAAACCTAGTCGGTGCTATGACCATATTGGATTACACTGGGAGATTTAAAAGAAAATCACAAGCTATGTATTTCTTAAATCTTCACCACAAGTAGAAAAGATCTTCTGATGAGGTTGATGATTTAGTGTAAAAAAATATCTAATACAACAAATTCAGTGGTCAAGTTGTTAAACAGGAAGTATATCTCAGTACTGTGAACTACTTGCAGTGTCCATCTCTGGAAGTCTACCTCACTGGATATGTGTGAGAGCTGCTGATGGTGGAAAATATCTGAATAGTGACATCTCCTCCCAACCATTTGGCCTCTGACAGTACGTGCTCGCAGCTTGCTTCTCGCTCCATATTGATGTCACGCACCAGGAGGTTGCTTCAGGGTGCCATTGTAGAGGGCGCTAATTTATGCTTCTTTCAGGGCGCCCAACACCAGGCACTGCAAACATCGCAGCATGGGTAAACACTCAGGTGCACTTCCTCTCTCTCAAACCAAAGTGCAAACGAGAATCAATGGAATTAAAGAGAGAGGTGAGCCCTGTTGCAAAGAAAAACAAGCCACCTTGGTTGGGGTGAGATGGCTGGAGGCAATCCAGTATGATGGGGTAGATGTTGGAGACGGTTGGATGTCGAAATGAACACACACGCACACGCACACAAAAAACGACCCAACAAAAAGAAAAAGAAAAAACTCACAGCAGAACAATGCTGCCTTAGATGAGTCTGTTGGGGATCCAGAAATACTTAAAGGCGATAAAGATGTTTGCTAGAAGTCAGGTTTTGTAACTGTTTCTTCAACACTGTTTATTAGGATGTGCACTGAAACATTATTATATTTGACAGTATTTTTTCTTTTTTTTTTGCTGTGATTTTTAGAGCGGCAAGCATCTATCTTTTTTTTTTCTTTTTTGAAGGAATGCAGCATTTATCCAGTCTAGTAAGGAGGTGAGAACAGCAGGTGGAATTGACGGCAGGTGGTTGCTGCCATGCCAAGTTCTACTGTTTGACATGAGAGTAACGTGTCAATCAATGGCTTCCTCCCAGCCTCTCCTGTGGGGCCCTGTGCTATTGATTTCAGAGTGTGTCAGAGTGCCAGGGGGTCTTTACAACCACGCAAGATTCACACCACAGAAAAGCTCTTCCGTATGTATATACACAGTAAGCTATTGCGACCCAACTGAACAAATTAATTGCTCAGTTACAATCGGAAAAAGAAAGAAATGCTACAGATAAAACTATTTATGAAGCTAAAACTTCCCGCATGATGTTGCGGTCATGTCTTTCAAGCAGTGGATTGGCTTACTGCTTTATTATGTTAATCACTTGCTTATCAGCTCAAGTATATTGTTTAATTTATGTGTGCTCCCTTGAGTGAGTAGAAGGCTCTAAAACAATCTTTAAATATAGCTGCACTTTCGAACAGTTCACAGGCTCACCGCTTCTTATTAACCCTCTGTGGACAAGTTAATTAAGAGCTCATTAAATCATATCTCCATCGCATCAGAGAGCCTTCTCTTCTGGCAACAAATGGGTAAGGTAATAAATCTCATCATCAAATGGTCCCAAATCAAAACGCTATGGCATCTGTTTGTTATCAAGGAGACATGTTGATTAGAGGAGATAATAGGGGTCTTTAGTCCTTTCATTTTTGTATAGCCTCTTGAAATTGGAACAAAAAGATGAGGGATGAGGGTCTTGTGCAGATAAAATGAAAGTTGTTTTTAGTGCTGTACATTTGTCGAGTATCTGCTTGAGTTTCCACTTCCACCCCAGCCTCTGCCTGGTGCAACATGAGACTGTTGTTTTACACAAATGGCTTAAAAAAGCTATCAAGGGGGAATTGTTTTGGTGGCATTATTAATTCAAGATTTAATTGCAGCCTCTTTATGTTTCACCTTGTAGCACAAAATGAAAGTGTGTCTTTATTGTTCCTGGAATTTAAGGACTGGTCTCTTTCGGGGTTTTACTTTCACGGCTACTGGTCTTTGATTGTCTACAAAGGCGCTGCCAGCTATCACTTGCCATAGGATGCACAATGTGCTTATGATCATTCTGTTTGAATCACTCGTGTGTCACAAAGTGCTGTTTGAATGCATAATAGGCATAGGGTGGATTCTGTAATCACTGTGCTTGTCTTCTCGCCAGCCGCTGTTATTTGAAGCTAACAAGAATTGGAGCAATGAAGCAAAGTGAGGTCACCCATATTGTTATGCAGTGGCCAGGCTTCTTCTCTTTTCCTTTTATCTGTCGGAGTCTCTTTTACCTTCCATCCTTTTTTCTTCTTTACTTCTCTTTCTACTTCCACTACCACCTCCTTCCCCCCGTCTCTCTCTCTCTCTGTCTCTGTGCACGGTGGGGGGAAATGTATGCTGGTGCCCAGGTGGAGAGGGGGAGAAATCAATAGTGAGGCTGTTTGAAGTTTTCTGAAAGACTTCCCAGGGAAGACGCTCTTGTCAGGGTGATAGATAAAGCTCGCGCCTCAGTCAACCCCGGCAAGAGGCGGCCAGAGGAGAGGAGAAGAGAGCGCCTCACCTTTTTAAGTGGGGCCCTAATAATAAAACAGCATGAATAAAACATCCTGGCTGAACCACGCGCTGCATTAGCGCTGCTGTCCCGTTATAAATGATACCGGTGGCCCTGGCGCCATTTGGGTAAAAGCCCACAGCACCGCTTTAAAAGAGGGCTGTGCACAGGGAAAGGGAGATAGATTGATATGTGTGTTCTTCACTTATTTATTTATATGTTATGGAGCTCAAGGAAGAATGAGGGAGAATTAGTAAGCTTTAGTGTTGCAGGGTGAGTTATTGTTACTTTGTTGCTTTTGGAGAGTTGGTGTGATCAGCACTGTGAGGTCATTATCTTTACAGCCTATTTTTCCTCCCCAGTGACCCAAAAAGCAATCCTCAGAAAGCATGGTTGAAGGCATGCAACAATTAGAGAAAGAACTGCAACAAAAGTTATGTTTTTCACCAAGTTTATTGCTTCAACTCCCTTTCATATATCCTGGCACTGGGCCCCAACACTTACATCAGATACCCTCAAGCTCTGCTATCATAAAGAGCTATATTTTACTATGATAAGGTGAGTACTTGTTCTCACGCCTCGTTGATCCTGTAGGTTGTATCATGCCAAGACAAGTGCATGCAAGTAACTCTTTCTACGCGTTACAGTGTCAATACACTGGGAAAATAACATGGCTGCACTTTACAAATTCATCATTCATCCGCAGCATGCTAAGGTTTCAGCATAGTCTCAGAGCCAGAAGGCTATCAGAGCTTCAGAGGGACATAAATCTCCCAGCATTGCTGCCCTGACCTCGTTTGTTTTTGCCTTGACCATTTCTTACTCTGGGCTTGTGGTGGAAGGGTGGGTTTGCAGCCACGGGCTCCTGGACCAAGGAAAGCTCCCTGAGCGCAAGGGTAAGCAGGGTCAAGTGGCATGTCGCAGGGGTCAACAGCTCTCAATAATCCCCCTGGCCCAGAGGTGAAACCCTTGACCTCAGCTGTGGCCGGACACTTCTGAGGGAGGCAGAAAGAGAGGTCAAGCCTTCTCCACCTCCGCTTTCACCTCCGCTTCCTCTAGCTACACAGGTGTCGAACGCACCAGTCCTAGCTAAAGGTCAGAGGTTTCAGTGCAAAAGGGGTTCCAGTTTATTGCTTTGGATCAGGCCGTGATGGACTGCTGCTGAAAGTGCAGGAGGCAGTATTGACACAGAGGAAAGGTGCTGGAACTGTAGGTGTGTGAGATTTGCTTATCTGCCGAAGTTGAAGCCTCACTGGATCTGAGCCATGTGGTCTTGTTTTCTTGGGTTACGTGTTTAAAAAGTTCTGTGAAATCTAGATTATCTATGTGGAATAACTCTGCTCTTTAGTCAGTGTTTTACCTCAATCTCTCCTATCCTAATTGTACCTCTGTTCTTTATGTACTTAAATATATCCAAAATCCCCCAGTATTCTGCATTTACCCTCTGCCCATTGCAAAATGATGGCGATTACGTTGCGGTGAGCACAGTTCCAAAAATCTCACTTCACCAATCATAACAGATTTTCTATTATGTAGAAATTACAGGGATAAAGCCTATGAAGAGTGTTTAAAAACTGAGGCAACTTTGTCATCTGTGAGCATCTGTTGTGTCATTTGCCACACAGGAAATATGTTAAAGCTATTCTTGAGGAGCATCGTGAAGGACGTTGAGGAATGCTGAAACACATAAACCAAAACAAAAACCTTTGGAGAATATTTGGCGAACACGTAGAGAATGCAGAGAGAGAGCGCAGCTGGAACGTTGAGTTTGTTGCATACTGAAGGGAGATGCGCACCTAAATCTGACAGCACCCCACTGAGACAATCACAGAACTGGGAGTCTCGTTATTTGTTTAGCAGCCACTGGATAAATAACAACATTGTGCTCTGAACTAAAACACTCTCTGTCTCCCTCTGTCTCTTGGTCTCTTTCCTGCTCAGATCTCACTTTCCCCGACTGCCGCTATCGCTTGCTTTGTCTCTTTCTGAGCCTTGACAGTTATTTGTATCTTTGTTGCTCTCTACATCTACCTGTCTGCAGCTATTCACACAGCCAGAGGCTAGCTGTTTCTTCTTCCTATATGAATTGCAATATATCTTCCTTACTCGGTTTTGCTACCTCTCTGATTCACTTGTGGAGGATACGAACCGCTTATCTGCAAAATACGCGTGTTTTTTTTTTTAGGAATTAGAAGCAGCTGAAAGTAAACCTTTTCATTAAAAGCAGTCCAGTTGTTGTGCTTTATATCCTTTGCTCTCTTGTACGTCTGACAAGGGACAAGGAATATCCGGCGCACGGACAGTGGCAGTGTGATACCAATCAAATGCCCCCAGTTATATTCTGATTTCCCGGATATGAACCAACGTTGTTTGATATTCAGAGTGCGAAACATTGATTCATAAAGATTTATTGTTTGTGTTCTGCACTTAAGGGTTTATTCTGCACCAGAGTGAATGATAAGCCCATTGCACAGTATGTCCTATTTGCCTTCTAAAAATTACTGTGCCTTTTACTTGCTATTATCAGATGAATAGTTATCATAAAGTTTCATCTACACATCTTTTTCTAGGCCTTAAAAAAACATTGTTTTGTAAATGAAATCTTGTTCCCACTCAGCAGCATCTGAATATTTAATGCAGGCAAGTCCACAGTGGTTAAAACAAAAAAGACAAAGAGGAAGCAAAAAGAAATCACTGTAAAAAGGGATAACATGAATTGCTCAGTGCATTTAAACCTTTGCATATAGCTCCCACATTCATCAAGATTTCTCATGAAGTCCCAAAAATATCTCAGCTTTACATTTCCTCACTGACACTGCTCTTCTAAATCAGTCTCCAGAACATATGGTGACAAGTCACTTTGCAGTGATTATAGTACAAAATGTTATAATATAGTTAAACGATACCTAAAAATAGAGGTTATTGCAGAGGATGACAGCAACAGTGTTGTACCAGGTGAATGTTTAAAAGCACAAAATGTTCACCACGAATGCCGAGCATGTGTATGAGATCATTAGTGGAAGCACATTGATCGGCATTAAAGCCTTCACTCCAGAGAGGCGGGTGTGCTCAGTTACTGAAATTTATGGACACATTAGAGCCCCTCCTATAGACCGCTGAATACATCACGGTGAAAAGTGCAATGATAAAGTGTTAGTGTGTTGCTTTTCACTCCTCTGCGAGAGAACCAGAAATGTTGGCTCTGGACACTTAATTGTTGTCTGTTAATTGATGAAGGACAGGCCCTTTGTTTTTGAGCTTAGGTAGTTTGCTTGTGGAATACGTTGCATCCCCCGCAGAATGTTTTTACATTGCTGATTGCTGCAGGTTGCCACTTCCACTACCAGCTCTGTGTGAATGAGAGCTTGACAGGGGATACCTTGACTGTGTTGCTCCAGCTTCTGTAATTAAATTTACAGATGAAATAGCAAAACAGCGGTGAGAGTAGAGGCCAAAACCCGGAGAGCTCAGACAGAAAGTGCTGAGCGGGACATTTTGCCTCCTCTCACACAGGCTTTATGTTTCTGGCCCCCGACAGATGGAGCCCGGCTAAAATCACAATGGGTGCAAGGGTGGCAGGGGCAAGGCTATGGAGGTCCGTGAAAATTTATGAAGTTATTGATCGACTCGTTTGGCTATCACTAACCTTCGCCCATTGCATCAGGGAAAGGGGAGAAAAATGATAAAGAATTTTTTGAGCGGCCCCTTTTTTTTTTGTTTGTTTTTCTGCCCACTCTACCAAATATTAATCTCCTAATTTTTAATTTTTAATCTGGACAGAGCGGGAAAATAAATGCCTCTGTCCGGCAGGCCATGGTAAATAATTAAAATTGAAAATTGATTGTTTGCACCAGAGCCGGGATTTATGGGATAGGGGCTCCACCGCACCCCCGGGGGACCCACTCTCACGTCTGCACACACCGGCCTTGTTCCCGTGTGCTAAGCATTTTTTCACATTATTCTCCACCTAATATGCTAAGGAGAGAGTGGGTTAGGGGGGTTGGAAAAGAAGACGGAGGGAGGGAGAGGAGCAGTGGAGGTTTGCTTTGTTAGAAGACTACTAGGATATTGTATTTTTTTTCACAAAAATCAATGGATTGGAACCTTCCCCCATCTTCCACATGGCTCTAATATTTATTTCAATGTCCTGTCAATAAATATAACAAGGTTAGTTTTATAACGGTTTACCCGGGGAATTTGATTCAAGGGAAGTTATATTTGTTATGCCCGATTAAAAGGAGGCAATCGATGGGGATGAAACGACCACATAACCACCTTCCCCCCCAAACTCTTTCTCCACATATACCCTTTACCATTTTCCCCCAAATACCCCCCATCCCTTTGGCAACAGGCAATAAATAATGCACTTCTAAACACAAAGGCACGCCTCCTGTCTGGCTGGTTACAAACGTCTTCCAACTGTGGTGGCCCACCGTGTCAGGCTCACCTGACTAATGAACAGTGGGAAAACAAATAATAGTCCTCCGGTTAAATTAATGAGGAGGGAAATTCGCCTCGCCTAACGTTCATTTTTTTTTTTTTTTTGTGCTTCTGACCAGCTTTACTGCATGTACGTGGGTGTTCACTGTAATGATAATTCACTTCATGTAGCCTCGCATATCAAGATGAATCTATCTAGTCACCTGTGGCTCACAGTCTCCCTGCCAAGACTCATCATATCCATTTCAGCGTGGATTTATATTCAAATACAAATATTTTAGCGGATATTTTATCATATAG
This sequence comes from Neolamprologus brichardi, assembly GCF_056152115.1. Taxonomy (NCBI): domain Eukaryota; kingdom Metazoa; phylum Chordata; class Actinopteri; order Cichliformes; family Cichlidae; genus Neolamprologus; species Neolamprologus brichardi. The sequence goes on along the minus strand of NC_142114.1, from coordinate 21,482,939 downwards.
CTGTACAACTAAAGTCTGTAACCAGGCTGTACTGTTTTATATAACGCCCAACCATCACTGAGTCACTGAAGTGTCATCGCTTGCTGTGTTGTCTTTTTTCCGCCCCTCTTTTTAGATTTAGAGTTCAGTACTTTAGTTCTGTTGTCCTTTTGTTGTTCCACCTTGCACTGTTGCTCTCTAAGCACTGTGCCGGCAAAAATTCAAATTTCTCGTCTCTCTAGTTGCGGGCAGAGAACAGTGTGATAACCTCCATGGTTCTAACTTAATAATTAAAACACAGTGATATAAAGTAGAGCGCTGCTCCTTTATTTATGAGCGAAGTGTGCGGAGTGAAGTGATTGTGTTGAAACCAGGCAAGTCCTTGATCCCTGACATAAGGGTTTGTATTTTCAGGGCATATTTGAATATCATTGCAGAGACGCGACCACCCCGCGAGCACAGCCACGCCATTAGCAGTCTCAATGTCACCCCCATCCTACACCCACACCACAGCACCAGGAGTCCTTTAGAGGTGTGAGAGAAGGAGCCGTGATCAGACGAACGTCAGTCATATGTGCACACTTATTTGGAAGCACATGACAGTACATAGGCTTACGTTTGCACATAAAATATACATATGCAAAACAGATACTCTATACTTTTGAAATATTGTAAATAGTGTGCTTTGTGGATATTTTTTTTTAATAATAATGATATTGGTGAGAAATATTTCTTGACAAATGTTCATTGCTTCTCCAGTTTTTGGGTGGAGGCAGCAAAATCAGATAAACCTGTCTCCACACCTGTACAAATAACGCAAATGATTTCCAAATGCTTTTCTTTAGTGAGTTTTAGTAACCAGTCTGTGCACGTATAGTTCCTTGAACATATAGCTGGCTAGTAAGTCCTTTGTGTTCCCCTCACAGTTTCCCACCTACGAAGACAGTGACTGTAGGTTTTGGTTTTCAGGTGCTAGCTCATAATGCCACAATCCTTGTGCAGTTCTTTCATGCATCATGACCCATGTATGTGTGAGCTGAACATATACGTGAAGTAAGAGCTTCTTCCAGTGTTTCCATCACCATCAACACCACTGCCTCAACAGGAAGCTCTGAGGAAATCAATTACTCCCAGGGCGGGTGTGTCGGGCTGCAGGCGAGAGCCCATACATCCAGCAAGGGGAATTATTTAGGAGAGAGAAGGAAAGGTATGAAGCGGGAGGAGGGAAGAGGTGGAAGGATGTGGCCTTGCTGGGGTCCTCTATCTCCTATAGCTCAGAATCCTAATCCCTCAAGGCGACATGGGCCCATCTTCTCACATTACTGCGCCGATACACTCCTCATTCCTGTTGGCCTGCCGACTCATTAGATCCGGATTCTCATCCCTTAGCCTGCTGCCAAATTGCACGATCAGATGAAGGGGGGGAAAAACAATACCCGTTCAGCAGCATGAAGCATACACGTGCATGCATGGATGTCTTTACCGACACATGCGCACACACATGCACACACACAGAATATGGCCTTGTTGGGTAAGTGTGTATTTGGTTGGTCATAGTTGCAGTGATTTCAGAACCCACATATAAAATTAAGGGAGAGAAGGAGCACCATCCTGCGTGTTTGTATGTTGCAAATGCACGTGTCTGTTTTTAATGTGGGAGTGATATGGTTGTGTAAAAATATGGAGAGCGAAAACAGTCACCTCTGTCAACACCCGCCTGCCCAGTGCATGCACTCACACTTGCACACACGCACACAAATACACGCATGCTCACCTCGTTCCCTGTGTCACTGCCACAAGGCTTTTTGTAACGATATTGATATCACCACATTATGTACAGGTTCATCTCAAGAAAAAGGATGTTGGCAAAATTATTTTATCTTCTGAGAAAGAAGGAAAGGGAAAATTATTACAAATTCACTTCTGCAAGGTTATTTATTAATGCCTAACCGATGTGCCCTTTTGAAAAACCAATGCCAGTCCAATGCCAATGTAATTTTTTTAATATGGTTGTGTTGTTTTTGAGACATTGCTGGGTGTTTTATTGTGACGCAAATGAAGTTGTACAGTAATGTGAAAACTATAGAAGACAATCGTCAGATTATACAGATTATATATAGATGACAGTTGCCTGTTGAAATGACTTTTAATTAAAAGTTGTACCCAGAGTTCAGTTTCCTGTGTAATGCTGGAAGATTTTTTCACACCTGAAGAAATTACATCCCTTTTTTCAATTAAGCAGTTTTGCATTTCTTCTTGGGCTTAGATTGAGTAACCTTGTTTACACTGTTCATGCTGTATGAGTATTACGAGTGCTGTGATAAAGGGTATTTTCTCTTTTCCCAGAAATTCATTTTACATTTTTTTTTTGTTTTTTTTGTTTTTTTTTATTTCGACATTATGCTCACATTTTCTTGTGGATTTTATCTGCTCAAATCAGGGTGACCATAGAGTATGGAGGCAAGAGCAAGGCAAGCTCATACTTGATACTTTAATTGATCAGATAAGGTACAAGCAGAGCCCAATTTTTTATTCACAGAACGATAAAAAGAAAGTGTTTTATACATGAAATCCTTCCATCTTGATTTTGACGCGCGGTTTGGCTTTCTCCTCTAATATTCTCCTTGATGCTTCCAAGCTCTTGCCATATACCTTGACTCTGAGCAAAGAAGGGAAGCTTTCTCTCACCTTCCCAATGTAGTGGGTGGAGAACCAGAAGGATGTTGGGTGGAGAGCTGGGGAGAAGGAAGAATCTTAGGGCCTTGTCAGGGTCCCAGGTCATTAAATATCCATGCTGAGGAGGAGTGCTCGGCACTTCCAAACTTCCAGCTGCAACACACTGGCTTTGAAACCAGACTATCCGCTTTCTGTTCTTAGCACTCCTCCCTGTTTTCCCTCACCTTCCACTCTTTTCCTGCTGTCTCATACACACTCTGTTTACAACCTCTGGAGATTTACATAGGCTGGAACAGCACGTACAAACTAACAAATACACACATATCTGCACAAGCACAGTCATACTTTAGTCCAAAAATCTCTCCATGCGCTATCCATGGTCTCACTCTCTCTGCTCAGCAGTCCCTCCCTCCTAATTGACTCGCAAACACTGACTTTGTATCACCGTTAACTACGTGACGTAAATACATTGCACACACACACACAGTAAAGAAATGTTCTCCCTGGACCCCCTATGTGATTCTATTAATAGCTAATACACACCGCCATTAGCATGCATGGAAACCTCCCCTGCACTATTAATAGGACATGTCCAAATTACTGCTGTCGCATTAGTGGCTAACCGCTGCAGCACAGGGAGTTTAAGTGTTGCTAACCGAGCGTGCCTGGTTTATTATGCCTTGTGTGAATAATAAAATACTCTCCCTCGCTCTCCTTGTCGTCTCCCGGTTTTCCTCTAAGTCTCTCCCTCTCCCTCTCGCTGTCTAACTCTCTCTCTCGCTGCCACACTTTCTCCCGTCACTGCACCTCAACATACATGGGTGAACTTGGCAGAGCACTTTGTTTGAACACTGAGTAGCTTGGCTTGTATCGTGAATATTTAACTTTCTCTGATAGGATGCGGTTAACATTGCTGAAGAGGAAGGCAGATGAAAGATTAATCGTAAACTATTTTGATAATTAGTTAAACATTTGGGTCATGTTTTTAACAAAAAATAATGTATTTATACTTTTTTTTTCTGTTTTAAGAAAAATTGGATTCTCTTTTTCTGTCATAAATAATTGCAAACTGAGCTTTTATGCCTCCACCATGATACCAGAGGCAGACTTGTGTTTTCCATGCTGTCTGACTGTTTGCAAGGTCAACCAAAAAATACCAAACTAACATTCATGAAACATTCTGGACTGGTTGGGCATCGTTAAAGGAAGAATTCAATAAATTTTGGTGCAGCTCTGGTTACTTCTTATGCACTCTCTCAATACACTTTTATTCAAATATTAAACCACGTATTATTTCTTAACAAAAGCATCCATCAAAAATAAAAATTATATAGATTTGAAACTTTAATTTGATGATCCAACAGTCAATTTTCATATAGTTAAATTATTGTAAGTGGCTTTTGGGAAAGCATAAAAGGTGTGACACTGTTGTTTTAAAATTGTTTTTGGTTTTCAGCTAAAATAACATGTTTCGCATACAATTGCAAAGATTTCAGCTTACCAATTATTTATTCGTTTTTATATGAATACATAATCATCTACTTTATATTGTTGTTAAATGAAATATGCACTGGGAACACCTGAGCAGACAAAAGTGGAATAATAAAGTAGCTCTGCAAGTGAAAAATTGAAAAAACAAACATAAAAAATGGCAACATGCTTCACAATTTTCTAAGATAACTTTTCAGACTATATGATAACATGTTAGGATGTAAATGTGTCTGTAATTCATCCAGAAACTCTTAAAAAGTTTCCTTTTGTTCTTTGGTCTAACTACATGTTTTTCCATCTCAGTTACCACTCTCCCACCTTTCCCTCTTTCCTATTTCTCCTCCTCATGTGTTCCATTTTCTTCTTTCATTTCATGCAGAGGAGGTCCTTTGGGATGGCATTTTCATGTAACATGCCAACAAACGGAGAACAAGGGGGAAGGAGTTTTAAATGTCCTGCTAAACTGTATGTGCTTTTCCTTCTCCCTGTTTTTCTTTCACACTCTACTCTCCTCCGCTGCTCTCATTACCTTTTGTTGCGCACAGAATGCTGCTCTGCACATTCTTTGTCACTTCCTAAACTGTTTTTCTGTTTGGTGAAGAAAAAAGTGTTTTTCTTTGTGTGTCTGTGTGTTTCTGAGTGTTTGAATGTGCAATTTTGGCTTAAATTTGAACTCATGCTTTTGTGTTGTTTATATAATTCACAGTCTATATTGTAGCTGAATTTATATGTACCTGTAGCATAATTGAATGGCAAATTAGACACTAATATTTTCTGGCTGCTGTGGTGAAATAATTAATAGTCATATATTCGCAATTCATTATCCTTTCAAGCGAGGTGGTTGAAACATTGCACATGACATTGTACAACTCTACAAACGGAGGAAGTCATTGCAAAACCCCCGCACCACAAACTTCATTCTCTGTCTTTTTTTTCTTCTTTTTTTCATGTTCCAGGGTCATGGTTCTTAATTGGCCAAGACCAGTCCTTCATCCTGGCCTCCTTGGATTTGTCATTAGCCTATCATACCGCTGAAGGACTACGGCCAAGCTCGAAAACAGCAGCAGCCCATTATTTCTCAAGGAAATTGATTATTGATTGTGAGCAACAACAGAACTGATTGAGGCCGGAGAACGAGTGACAGATAGAGAGAGAGAAAGCATGAGAGAGACTGAGAGCTCAATAAAGAATGATTGAAGCGTGTCTCACAGCAGGTGTATTGGCCGAACAGCAATCGAAACAGAAAGGGTCTACAATTTTCCTTCATTCCCTCGAGAACTGACAGCTTGCCTCCTTGCCTGCACTCATCCTTTCTTCTTTTCTTTTCTTTTCTTTTCTTTTCTCTTCTCATCTCTGTTATCCTCTTATCCTTAGTATCCTTCACTTTATTAAGGCTATACTAGCCATGTACCACCTAGGTTTATAGGTTACTGTATCTGAGACATTCACAATCTTATCCTCCTATTTGTTGTTGCTTTGTGGTTGTATAGGTGTGCTGATACATAGGGCTGTTTTGTCTACTATGTGTTTGTCTGTGTGTGTTTACGTGTGTGTGATCCTAGTCGCTGCAGTGTTGACAGGTCTCTTGCATGTCCTGGCCACTCTAAACAAACCAAGGTTGGGTTTAATCTTATAATGGCTGAGAGAAGGCCTCCTTAAAGCAAATCACAATGCATTGACCAAAAGACTCATGCATTATTCAGAGTTTCTTTTTTTTTCATGCCACACAACCTCAGCAATGAGCACATACACATACTCAGTAACACACAGGCTCATTTGCACTAATGTTTCTGTGCAAAGTGCACACACACTTACTGCTGGCTGTCCGTAGACCCGATGACCGCTCGCTCTGGATTTAGATGTAATTCAAATGATATCTGTGTTTTGATTGAATGATTGCTCTTTTGTTAATTCAAATACTTTTAAAGTCAAGCACATTTATGCCTTTCAAATAGGATTTGACATAAACCTTTTGTTGTCCATTAGGTTTCCAATAATATACCTGTTAACAAAGGACTTACAATATATTTTCATCCCAAACAAACAAGATTGCATTGCATAGTCGCTGTTCTGTGTCTCTGTCTATATGTACGTGTACGTCCGTCTGAAGTGGTCTCCATCAATCTCCAGCATTCAATACACTAATTGCAGCAAGATTAAATATTCATTAAGAGCTTAAAGTAAAATAATCTGATAGACTGGAAGAAAGAAAAGAGTGCCAAACCCAAGTGTTAAATAGAGACAAGACACCTAATTATTGAGGAATAACAGTAACAAGTCCACTTTAGAAAAACCCATTCAACCAGTATAGATGAGATATGTTGAGTGATGGTATAAAGTACAGTAAACTTTGATAGTATATAACGTGTGGTTAAAGCACATAATATTCTGATCAGTTTGTGAGCACCCCCTTCCTTCTTTATAGACATGGCCACACACATAAACTTCCACACATTTGCCCAGCCACTGTAGGTTTTGTATACTTAGCTATACTTGTCTTACCTCCCTCCTAATTGGCTCCTTTGCAGCAGAGCCCTGCCACTTAAACGCAGGGTGTGCCTCTCTCCTCCACTTGTCTATCCTTCTATCCTTCATTCTCTCTACTGAATAACCTCCAACCTTCACCTTTTCTCTCTTCCACCCCTTTTCTTTCAGATGGCCTTGACGTATTCTCAGCTCATCATCACTTTTTCTGCAGCACGTTGAGGCTACTAGTAAGACTAAATAAAACCTGGTGTATTTCCAGTTGTTAAAAATCCTCATTGCAAGCCCAGGTATTTACTAAATAATACCAAATATCATATAATAATGCTAAATGTGGCACCTCTTTCTAACCATAGAAACCTGTTCCCTGACCATTGTGAATACTCTGTTAATTACCTGAAGCCAGCTTGTTATAAGGCATGTGCTTTTAGGTTCCTTTCTTTCATAGTGTTTATGTTTAGGATTACAAGAGCTACATGATCTAAAAGAAATGAATGTATTTTAATACTTGTATGTCATCTTTTTCTCTCTTTTTCCTTTTCTTGCTTTATTTTTCTTTGTTTTATTTTTTAGATCTGTTAATGTATGACGTTTCTCTTGGCAGAAGGTTTGACATTTGCACTTTTTTACACGGTCGTCATGTATTCGAGGTAAAGAATGGTTCCATTAACGGGAAATTTCATCAATTTTTTTGATAAGAGTAAAATAAATATTTATGTATGTATCTTGCTTTGACACCTCATGATTGCTGGGGGACATGGTTCAGACGCTTTTTCATTTAGCTGCACGTTATTGATGATGTTACCGAGTGTATATATAAAATGTCATTGTCTGTTTTGGGGCATTGGTTGTGGGCGAATGTACTGAATTGCAGATATGAGGGAGTATTATTTGGAACAATGTCCTGTTTCAAGAGACAGCTTAGCCATGTTTGGCCTGAGGGGACATTTATAAACACATGAATATGCCCTGACCCAGACACAAAGAGATGACACCATACGTAAACACACACTCACACGTGTGTGCACACATAGTCCACGCACACATGTGGAAAGACAGACACAAACACAGACAGTGTGGACATAAGTGAGACTGCACAAGGTGTTTGGTGAATGAATAAATATACTCATGCATGCATGAACACACACACACACACACACACACACACATGCAGGCCCTACTTCTACTCACCTTAATTGGCCCACCAAGCATCACTTAAGAAGCCTTTGAGACAGAGAGAGAGTGTGAGATAGACATGGAGGAGGAGGAGAGGGGAGTTCAGAGATATAGACAGAAAAAGGAAAGAGATGGAGTCTTGGTGAGAAGGAGGAGATCGGGAAGAGAGAAGAGAAGGAGAGGGAGGGCAGAAGGCACGAGGAGGAGAGAGAAAGAAAGCTCCCTGTGTATTTCTGGGGGTAATTACAGATGCAGATTTGCGTTGCCACTTGCAACATGGCTGAATTCATTTCCATCTTCGCTCTGCCCTTCCCCGGTGCCCCTGGGGAGGTACATACAGATCTGTGTGTATGCACGTGTGTGTGTGTATGTTTGTGTGTGTGTGCACATGTGTGAATGTTGAAGGAGGCAAATCTGGGAATCTGCATAACAAGCTGGGAGAGAAAAGAGGTGAAAGGAAGAAGAGCATAAGCATAAGAAAGAAAAAGATGGTTTTTCCAAGGAGTGTCTAAGAGGTGGCATCTATAAACAGCTGCTAAGTGATACAATTCAGTTAATGCTTAACGCCTCTGTTGAAGGACCACACTGGACAATGTTGTTATGAAATCATACATTAAGTACTGTAAAGACATATACTATAGGGGAAGTGGTAACATTTACGTGATGGTTTTGTTGTAAATTATACACAGTTGGCGTTGGCATTACAATCCATGCCACACAGATTCATCAATCATGGAAAAGTGCATTTAATCCACTTCTACATGATTGATGGCTCAAGAAAAAAAGTGCACTCTTGTAGTAAACTTCACACACCTTATGTGGAGAATATAACAGTTGGAGGGATAATTTCACTACTGCTTTATGACCCAATCTTTACTATCAAATAAGTAATAATAATATTTAATTCAGTTTATCAAGGATTTATTGCCTTTTTCATTTATTAATTTCCCTATTAATTATTTTTGAAGGATAATTAATAGGGATTCACTTTCTGCTTCCTCAAGATGCAAACAATTGCCCAAGAAGCTAATATTGGCTTTAACATACTGTTACTCTGTTTCATCGAAAGAGAATACAGGTGTTTGATGCCAAAGCAGAAATCCCTGCGGTGTGTTTACCTCAGACTTGTCCTTCAGTCAGGACAAGATTGATGGAGAGCCGCACGCTCCCTGAGTGCACTTATGTTTGTGTAATGACTACATATGGCCACCAGGGGCTTACTGATCACAGCACTGTGTGTGTATGTGGGGGAGAGAGAGTCAAAATTATAAACAGAGTGAAAGAGTAAGGTATAAAATGAACAGCAAATATGCATGTTATTGTATTAAAACATGCATGAAGGAAATTTAAAATATAGCGCGATGTGGTGTGGATGCGTTTGGAGCCCTTTTATTTTGCATTTCGTTATATTTCTTTCTTATTCAATTGTCTCAGTAGATAGAAAGCAAAAGGGAAAAGCGAGAGAATGAGATGAGAAGATGAAGATTCACTGAATCTATCTTCGTTTTTAATCCTTTTATGTAACGTAACATATACAGATACGCACACAAAACGTGCATATGCACACTCACTCATTCCTGTAAGACCACCTGGCTTCCTGCTGCCAGTCCGCCAGCCAGCTCAGCAGCCAGAGACTTGGCCCGATTAATTATCTTCCTGCTAATTGAATGTAGAGGGACTCTACAGGGATGGGTCATTAAACTGATGCAGCGTATGTTTGTCTCCACTGTTTATTTATCTGCAGCTAAAAGATACATCAGACTCACTGCACACATGCACAAACACAGGCAGACTCAAACACAAATGCAAGGATGCACATACGCATGTGCTTATGAATGATACGTAGGCACTTGTGTCACTTAAACACATGGAAGAATTACACGCATATACAAAGAATGACTTTTGAGCCAGTACACTCACTGTATGAAACAGTGAAAGCAGTCATTTTAATTTCCCAGTGCCCAAGGTGACTTTTTTTCAACAGAAAATAGCGTTAAATTGGCACCGTCGAAACTGGAAATGGTGAAAATGTGATTTGTTTCCTTTACAAATACCTTAGAGCTAAACCCATTAAATGTAAGTAGTCACTATTGGTTAACAGAAGAGAGGAAACTATTCCATTAATCGCTTCGGTCAGTTTTCACTCAGAAATACAACAAGGTAAATTTAAGCTGAGATATATTTTATTTGCCCCAAAGTTACAGCATGTAAAACACTAGGCTGAAGACAACAAACATAGAATATTATACCAAGAATTCAAATTTTAAAGATTCATAGTTGAGAGGATTTTTCTTTGCCCAGTGTTTTGTTTAATTGATGATTTTCGAATTGTCTGATATTGATTCACTAGACATCAACTTTCTTAAAAGAGAAATGTTTCTGTTTTTAACAAACCAATCAATTAATTAAGTGCTATGGAAACTGACATATTAATTATTTCTGAAAATATCTTTGGACTCATTGATGGTTAATTAATGATAATGTTTTTAATTAATTTTTCCTTGATTGACTGAAAAATCACAGGAATTTCAACTAACTCCTCTCACCTCACAAAAAGCACAGTTGTACTGTGGTTTAATGCTCTTCCCGTCATATCAGGATCACATCATAATTATTTCATGAGTATGTTTAGATGTTGTCTGACACAGATATTATAGTGGCTTTATAAAAGTGTTACTAATAGAGTGGATATGAGGTGTAATTAATGCAAAGCATAGATGTCAGAAGCAAGCCCTCAGTCCTGAAAATTAAACCTATGTTGTTTCAGAGCAGGCTCTCAGGAGAAGAGCTATCTTTGTCAACTCATGTTATTGGTGTCATGTAATCCCTGGTACTGTGACTCAGTAATAATATCCCACTCTGTAATGGAAGTGCCATGTTGATGCACTCTTGGTGTTTGGAATAAAGAAAATAGACCAACTAGATTAATTGACAAAGACATTCTGGTTTGCTTTCCTAATAGAATGGGCTGATTGAAATACTTATATGTCTCATTCGTGGCATCTTCAAAAAGTATTCACCCCTTTTAGCAGGTTTTCTGCTTTATTGTCTTATGACAAGGATCAGCAGAAACATAACTTTTTAATGAAAACAGACATCTAGAGTAGGGTTGCAGCGTTTCATCGAGTAATTCGAATAATTCAATCAGAAAATATATTCAATGTAAATTCTTTATTTGATGCTTCGTTTAATGCATGTGCCATTGTCACTGTATAAACGCAAATGTGAGTGTTTCACCCACATTTGCACCTAAAATCAGGCCTGCATTAGAAATGTATTTAGGAACAACATATGAGTAAAATGTCTGACCACATTAAGCCCACACAGCCTAAAAGGGTTGATAACACAACAGCAACAGCAATGATGATGCTGGCTTAATTTAACATGGAGACAGATTTTGTTAACACACTAAAACCTTTACTGGGAAAAAGCTAGCAGGAGTCCTTCATAAAAGCACCTGATCAACAAACGTGAACTTTAGAGCCACTCCATTTACTGCTATTTGTTTTACACAGTGAAAAAACTGTCGTAAGTCTCCCAAAGTTGTAGTAAAATACCCAGATGAACTTTTAACTTAGTCTAACAAGATGTTTAAATTACACAGTTTGCTGAAGGCAGCTGTTCTATTTCAAATGGAAGTGATACCTGCAGCAAACAGGGGTGAGTCTAAAGGGGGGCATGGGGTGTACTACAACATATTTATTTTTCAAGTTGAAAGTGAAATAATGTAAAATATTGTTGCATTCAAAAATATAAAACTTTTTTCACAACATAATGAAAATGTACATGGGCCAGCCAAATACTCTGAGCCACTGACCTCAGGGTTGAATTATTATTAATATTAAATGCCTATAACCACCATAACATCTTGTTTTCAGCAGCACAAATACTTTGCATCAAAGTATATCCTCGCTTTTCTTCATCGCAGCCAACAGATACTCCTTTAAAGGCTTACAGACACAAACCCGCTCATTCACTCGCACAGTTAAACATGCAGACACACTCAGAAACATAAACACGCACCAAATCTACCTCATCCAGGAGCTAAAACGCTGTCAGAAGTCTTTTTGCCTACTATTAATGTCAGAAAGCCTTCCAAGAGGACAGAGTAAAGGTAAATGGTTTTTGCTTTAGTTTAGATTGCATATTTTACTTTGACCATTGACTGTACTTGAGGTTATTTATATATTTTTGCATTTTTTTCTTTAATAAGTTAAATTTGATATAACACATAAATACAATCAAAGGTTTACTTGTTTGTTTTTTGACAGATTTGTGCAGTTCAACTTTTAAAACATTGCAATTTTCCTATTTTGAATATTTATTATTGCTCATTAATAACACAAAAGTATTTCTTATCTAATTAGCTGAGTAGTCAATTAATTGATTAATAGATGGAATAATCAATAGAATACTCAATCACTAAAAGAATCTATATCTGCAGCTCCAGTCTAGAGTGATCCCAGTTAATCACAAATGTAAAATACAATATACATATTTTCTCTAATAGTCTTGTAACACTGTAGTTTGTCATCAATAGTGCAGCCAATAGGTGTAAGATGTCAGATAATTAGTTGAATGAAAACCATCTGTGTGTTGCAGTGAAGGGCTTTAAAGGTATTTTAGAGTCAATACACAAATAAGCAGCATTATATATCCATAGAGCATACAGATGAGTAACAGATCAAATGAACGCCATTAAAATGCCCTAGTGCAGGTTAAGTCCTGCAAAATCTGCCAGAGTAATTTCAGAGTGCCACTGCAAACATGTTAGTCTCTGAAACTCAATAGGAGGGAACAACATTCTTCTAAAAAATGGTCTCACATTTGGTGTTCTGAAAATCGGCATTGGAGAGTGAAGTCTAATATTACTTTTAGATGTGAGTTTACTCACGCTTCAAAGTCTCCATCGGCTCATTTTGCTTCTCACTGTCAACAAAGACTCCAGTCTGCTGTATAATTCCATACATGACAGTCACACTGAATTGCCATGAATGATTTTTGGATACGTCAACATATTTCTGTCTCTCAGTACACATGTACTCTCTCTTCTGAATGCTTATTCACTATATGGGCAAAAGTACTGGGCCACCAACACATTTACACCTGCAGGAATTGCTCTGAAGAAGCTCCTGGCACACAGCTTTTGTGCTGCTGTTTAAACCAGCAGAATTGTAGAACTCTGGCATTATTGCAGGCACAATGCGCCTCAGCACTCAGTGACCCTGCTCTGTAACTTTACATGGGTTGATCATTACGGTACCACACTCTAATTCAAGTTTTTAGACGTCTTTACAACAACTCATTCTTTTATAAATGTTTGCAAAAGCAGACTGCATGTCTAGAGCCTTGATTTGAATAGTCTATTGTCAGTTTCTGACTGCTCAGGCACTCTGTTTTTGGGTGCATGACTGACTGGGATAAAGTTGATGCCAGGTATTAAACTAGTAAACGTTTTTATATTGTATTGAAGAGTGCTAAGTCACTCTGTCTGTCTGAGCAGGATACAGAATCCATACATTTTTTAACCACTTTTCCACTGTAGGGTCACAGGAAGGCTACAGCCAATCTCTGCTGTCATAGTGACAATTAACTTAATATGCAGGTCTTTGGAGCACGTAGAGAGAGTCCTCGCAGGCAGCAGCAGAAGACAGAACATCCATCCATCCATTTTCTTAAGCACTAATCTAGCTTATGGTCACCCACTACATGACATGTTATGATCTGTGTCTGTTTTGTGTCTTTTTTTGGTTGCTCTTCCCTGAAACGGTGACTCAGTGTTATTTCACTGTATTTAAATTTACTTGTCTGAGCAGGGTATCCAGCCCTATATGAAGCCCATTGTTGGCTGGTAAAGGCTGACGGGCGACACAGAAGCCAATTCCCACCACATGCCTGCACACACATAATGGCCATTTCACAGCTCGTATGGGGGTAATGGAGCCTGCCTGGGCCTACCGTGATGGATTGCTCCAGAAAGGGATGAAATGGGTGATCTAGTAAAATTGACAATGCCTAAGAGGTGCTTTTATTGGACCTGGTGACTGAAGTTAGACACCCAAACTTCTACTCTTTTATTTCCTTCTTGGTAAGTCAAAGAATGGGTTGAGGCCAGATTTTGAGTGGTGTGGTTAATAGAGCAGTTTTTAGGATGTTTGATAAGGGGGTGTTTTATAAATGAAGCTATTGTCTATGCTTGTGTGTTTTTATGTGTTCAACAAACAAAGTTAAATAAAGTGAAACTTGAAGCAGCTGCTCTAATCACTAGTCTGGGACCACAAAATTACCTAAATGACGCACACTTCCAACCCTTCCCCTTCAAACTCAACACAGCCAAAACACAACATGACTGTGCTGGTATTTCAACTGGACCTTTGAGGTGAGCGTTAGCCGACGTTATAAATGGCGTGTGGTAGATAATGTCAATACTCTGTGATTGGACTGAGCCTGCTGAGTCGCTAAAGGTCAGGGAGGAGCACATTGCTGATTGTTTTCCAAAGACAGCCCATTGAAGTTTGTCTGATAGGGGTCATTTAGTTTAAGACATGCTCAGAGGATAAGTTATCAGTCTGCGTCATGCTCTTTCCTTTACAAGTGCTGCTTATTTGAAAATTAGATGGAGGAGGGGAGAAGTTTGCAAAATTTGTTTGCAGACTTTTTGGTGTTGAACCACTGTAAATGATAAATATAAGTATGAGCGTATGGTTCTATTATGGCTCTCAACTGTCTGCACACAAGAAACAGTCTATCCCTCACTGTCAAGTTGATGGATTAATGTCATATCATGCACTGATATGTTAGTATCCTATAACTTTGCTTGAGCTGTAGTTCTGCCATTGAACGACAATGACCTCTCAGTTTATGATGGGCTACGTAAAGAGTACGCACAATCCAAAAGCCGCTGTTCATTTCTCAGGTTTTATCAGTTACATAATAAAAGGTCATCTTCACCCTCAGTAAATGTACTGTTTTTTTTATAAAACATGCTGCATTACAAATGGAATAACAATATTGTAATTACAAGTACCTTCACAATTTTCAGCATGATGTAGATCCCATTTCACACTTTAGCTTCAGTGTTTACATAATTTTAATATAATTGTAAAAAAAATCTTTGTTTGCTTGTTTGTTTGCAAAGCCCTCTTAAATTATTAGGAGGACATCTTAGGCCCATGAAGGTTCTTATCTATATCAGCTATTAGGACATCATTATTTTGCCTAGCAACCACATACAAATGGCTTGTTTGCGGTATTTATCCAGCTATAACACCTTAAGAAATCACAGTATTACTTTCATTTCACAGCAATAACATCTGATTTATTTTCAGAAAACTTTCATTATGCATGGCATCTTATAATGTTATCATGTTTCCTAGCAACCACAACAGACTAAACCCAAACCCAAACCCAAACAATGTGGGCATGTATTAGGATACATGCAAAGGCATTAAAAGGTCTGAGATTAAAAGATTATGTTTCAGGATTGGTAAATCATCAAATACTCATCAAAATGAGGTGAGTCAACATAAATGAAGTTAATACATTTTATTTACTTTAGCTTTACATTGTGGGATACACAAAATACCATGATCAATTAAGTCTCCAAATGAAAGCCAAGAGTATGCCCCCAGCTGCTTTGAAGAGTAAAACAAATTGTGCAGTTAGATTTGGTTAATTTATTCATTTGTTGCCATGGAAAATATCTGTCGTTGCTACCACATCTCATATCCTCTTACAACCTTTAAAGATGCTTTAATCTCAGCTGCCTTAATGCCTATTAAAACGCACAGACCACTCCAAACACATGTATGCATCTATTTTCGTCTTCTAATTAAGGCTTTTAGGTCTAAATCATTAACGATGATCCCTTTGTCCTATATCCTGAGAAGTGATCTAAACAACACGAGATGCAAATGGGGGTATTTGCTATCCTATCCACCCACATCATTTTGGTGCTTGGTGTATGTGTGCGCGTGTGTTTGTGCAAGGTGCGTACATTTGTGCTCACGACACCCCTCGCCTCAGTGTCTCTTCAAAGGCATTGAGTGGTACCCTTTGTGGCCCCCGCTCCCACCCCTTTCACTCACTCCTTTTGTCTTAGCGTTTCATATTTAATAGAGCTGGCTCAGAAACAGAGCAAGGATAGGTACCTGAGGCTGAGGGCGAAGGGCTACTGATGCCTCGGTGAAGTGTCTCCTCTATCTCTCTGTCTCTGTGTCTCTCTCTACCAGGATCCTTTCAAGAGAATATATGAGCAGCAGATCAAAGGGAACCACAATGACGTCTCCCTATTCTGTTGGGACAGCATGGTCGTTGATACACCCCCTTCTCTGTATGCGTGGACACACTTGGCCGCTTTTAAACAGGTGTCTTGACTGATAAGTGATACATATCCAGAGTGTCAAAGAGAGCTGGAACAAAATTTAGGAGCTCTCCAAAACTAAGTGCAGTTTATGCATTGCCTTTATCTCTGATTTTCTTCCATGACATGATATTCAGTGTTTAGTCCATTCCCTCATTGTCTCTCTAATCTTTTTTATTCCAAGCGTGGTTGAAATTGATTCACTGATTCTCTTAGTTCAGTTCCTTTTAGTAATATAAGTATTTCAACAGAGCTCAAAAAGACAAGAAATAAGAGCCTTCCAGTGTGTTTACCCTTTACCCTTATTATCCTGTGCTTCACTTTTTCCCCCTTACAGTGAGGTGATGAGAGCCCACTGGCGTTTGTCAAACTATCTGGCTGATTTTATAGCTGGCTTTCAATCACTTGCCTTGTAAAGGACAAGAACACATGTTCGTATTGATCATCAATCAATGATCAATTAAGCAAGCCATTTGTCCAATTAGAGCAAAGGGTCCATCCGGACCATGGCTTATTTAGCTGTTTGATTGGAAAGGAGCAGAGGGAATAGATATGCTTGCATAATTGATTAGAATCAGGTCTTTAAACACTTATCTAAGTCAAATACTGAGGCCTTTCAGGTTTTCTGTCTGAGCTACAATAGACTATTACAAATCAAATGTGTTTTTATTGCTTGACACTTTGGTCCCTATTTAAATTGTGAAAGGAGTCCAACAAGGGCAAAACAGTAGACAAAGGGTTAACGGACTGTGTGGTTCTTCATGCGCACCTGCTATTTTTTGTTCGTGGCAGTGAAGCAGTGTAATCTATACAACTTCCTGAGTGCATAAAATAGACAATGTGGTGATTTAATTCATTATTAGCGATTTATATCACTGGTGTCATTGTTTTGAATAATGATAGTAATAATAAAGTGTGCTCCAGAGAAGGATGAACTGTTTGCTTCGGGCAGAAGATCAGATCAAAAAATGTGCATATTGCACTAGAGTGCAATTAAAAATTATGATCTCCTTTAGGGTTAGGGTTGGCTCGTGTAGCATTTCCTAGCTTGAGGTCTTTGAAGTCTATAGTTTCAAGTTAGTCATTGATCTATTTTTTTTAAGTTCTTGTGACTATTTGGCTTATTGACTTACTGATAGAGTGAGGGTGCGAGAGTTTGGCAGGACTCTTATAAACTCACTTTTCCTCTTCCTATGACAATGCTCTTTCCCCATACAATTATTTTACCTAGGTGGCGCTGTCTCCCCATCTCTATCCACCTCTAAACATAAGCCCTCCTCCTTCTTTTGCCACTTCTCTCAGTGGACACAGATTGTTTATTTGGGTCAAATAGTCAGTTATCTCAGGAAAAGAAAGAGGGGGTGTCTTCCAACCCTGCCATCCTCTTTTCCCAAATCCTCACACTCCTTCTCTTTTTCCACTTTTTTCCACCCCCGACCCCTCCATTTTAGTTTTCAGCCATTTAACCAGTCTGCAACAATCAGAGCTGACAGAGTGATGGAAAACAATTGAGGCGGGGTCACTGGAGGGTTGACCTTAGAGCTTTGGGGGGGTGGGCATTGGAGGGAGGCCCAGGGTAAAAAACCGCCACCCCAGCGCAGTGTCCTGCCTGGGTCTTTGTTCTACATGTTCGGTGAGAAAATGCAGGAAACTTAGCTTTCTGTATCCACCTCTCTTTCAATAACTGCTCCACTTTCCTTTGCTATCGCCTTCTCATGTGCTTTTCTCCAAGTCTTTTTTATCCCTCTTTGTGTTATCACCCAGACAGGGTGAAGTGAGTGAGCAGAAGGTGATGAAGTGACTGACTTTTTCCTCCCATTTTCTTCATCTTCCCTCTCTCTCCCGAGACGGTGACTGCGTGACACTTGGGTTTTTGATTGGCAGGAGGCGTGGAGGTGCATGTGTGCACGTCTGTATGTTCGAAGGGGGAGGCTAAGTGACTGCGCGTCTTTGTGCATGTTTGTCTGGATGCTTTAACGGGGCAGAGGGAGTTATCGAGACTGTAGTGGTTCAAGAGGGAGGAGGGTTGATGGTAGGATGGGAGAGACGAGGGGAAGGAGTGAAGAGGGGGGGAAGGGGGGGTTCATCCACTCTTTCTCTCACCCTGTCTGTGACAGTTTGGAGGTTTCACACTTAGCTGCCCTTGCGTTTGTTTGTCTGCTCGCTTCGACCAGGTTCCCACGTGAAAGTGTGCTCTTAAAGTCCTCATGCACTCGTCTGACCGTTGGGCATCACAGCAGTCAAAATCAGAGCTTAGAGGGACGTGTACATGACAGCTGGTTCCAGGTCCACAGGAACAAGCCATACAGCACCTCAGAAGGACTACCTCTGGTTCCCATGCTTCTGGCCCAGTTGGTTATTTATTTATATATGTATTGTTTTTCCAAATTATGCCTAATGGACAAATTATGCTGCGTTTAATTCTTATACAAAACACTATGATTTTTTTGTGTTATTTTTCCAATTAATTAGCGTTTATTTTAATATTACAAGATGATTCTTTTTAAAGATAATTTAAAAAAAATTGGTAGTGTCATGTCCTTGTGTGATGTGCTATTGCAGTAAGTCTAACATCTATATTAAATTACCATCACTGAATGCATATCATTGCTTTATCTACTGGAAAAATGTCAAAGTTGGTTGACTTCATTCTCTCTAAATATCTAACTAATACACTGATACGCATAATTAGAGGTCATGGGCTGGCAATTAAAACAGTATCCCTTGTTCTCACAAGGCTCATCACAAACGTATGATAATTTAATAATTTTGCCACTGGTGTTATATATGGATGATTGATTGGAGAAAGAGAGAAAGGGGAGCGAGAGGTGGGTGGATGCGAAGCAAAAGGAGGCAGAGTGGGAGGGAAATGAAGGGGGAGTGGGGGTGAATTAGTGATGGGATGGAGGGAGAACGGGAGGGGGGGGGGGGGGTTCCTGGTGATTCAGCACAGTGGACCAATGTGAAGGAGGATGCAATGTGACGATGGCGAGTGGATGGACAGAGGGTGGGATGGATGGACAGGAGGAGGGGTGACAGGGCTCCCCTCTAGCAAGTGGTGCGGCGACAGGGACAGATGGCGTCCCTTGACGGACAGAGTGAGTCCCAGTTTTCACCTGCGGCCCCATGGGAAAAATCCGCCTTCCTCACACATGCAGCCATACAAGAGGCCCTGGAATGCTCATGCTACACTACAGCAAGATGAAGGATGTACTCGGAGGAGCTGGGGGGAGGGGGAGGGGGTGGGGTTGAGGATAGGAGGGAGGAAAGCAGAGAAGCGGGTCAGGGGAACAGTGATATAGGATTGTCTGAGAAAACTTTAAGGGAGGAAATACGTAGAGTGGGAAAAAAGCATAGAGGATTAGAAGGCTGTAGAAAGTAGAAATTGAAGGAAACTATAAAGAAGGCAGTAAAAAAAATCAATAAGGACAATGTTTGAAGAAAGAAAAGCAGCAGGGAAGCCTTCACACTGTGAAAACTATTTGACAGATACTTTCCGACAGACAGCGCAACACCCAGGCAGATGCCTCTTGTTCTCTTTCCCTTTCTCTCCCTTTCCTTCTCTCCCTCCTAAGCCGTCATCTCCTTTCTCCCCGCCTTGTTTTCTTTCCTCTCCTTGCCCCGTCTCTCTCTCTCTCCCTGACTGTTGGGTGATACAGATGGTGCCTTTGAGTACTGTGAATGGGGTCAGGCCGGGTCGGGAGGGAAGGGGGTACAAGAGAAGACCAGACAATAATGTAACGATTTGGCTGCCCCCCCCTTGGACCAGCAGGGCCGTGGAGGAGAGTGAAAGTAAACAATGGTCCTTCGCTGAGGGGGTCAGTGGGAGGGGAGAGAGAAGAGGGGAAAGGGGTATGCAGGGGAGGGTTTGGGGGGCCGGGGTGGGGTCAGTCTCCCAGGGTCTTGATGCAGGCCGCGGTTGGGAGGGGGCTGAAATGTGTGTATTTGTGGGTGTGTGTGCTCGCTGGCTGGTTGGAAGGGCACAGAGGTCACAAGGTAGCAGCACTCCAGTCTTGGCATGTGGTCTATGTTCGCAAGTCTGTGCTTTGAAAACTCATTACTGCACTGATTCTTTAGCCTACCGCTTTTGTTGTCAGTGAGTCTTGTTCCACGTGTGATCAATTTTCATTCTTTATATTCTTTAATACACCCTTTCATCAGACTTGGTAAGACTGTCGGTGATATATGCAACGAAGCAATGACAAATCAATGGTAATTTGATCTAATGAAGAGTGGACTCATGCACAAACAAAACAGTGATTTAGATCTTATGGTTATACAGGATGAAATTCTTAAATGTGTGTTTTAGGGGAATCGCATATGTTCTGGATGTTGATTGTTGGGATTTCAAACTAAATCTAAACTTATCTTGAAGTGTCATTTTGAAACTGTGGAGAAGATTGAATGTTGCAGATGTGTGGTTAGAGCAGGTCTTACCTGTAGATTTCTGGAAAAGAAGACAAATTTTAAGTCATAGTATTCAAAGCCAAATTTTAAACTGATACGATTTTTCTTTTTGTAGATGCAGATCTTTTCACTTTAAGATTACATCCTGTTTGTGGTAATGTTTTTATAAAATAAAGAAAAATGAAAAAAAATTGTATGAGGTAATCTGTACCCAATGTATAATCTACATGAATAGAACATCTTTTTCGTAAATATCTGTATTAATAATTATATAATCAAATAACAATTTAACAGTTAATTTGTGCATTCATGCTTGATATAATGCTCGTAGATGCAATTGAGGTCTAATAAGACAATTACTGCACGTAAAAAACATGACATGGTCTTAAAAAAACACTTTAACTTGTAACTTAACTTGAAAATCACAACCACATCAAATATAACTATTCTTAAAAAAAAAGAAAGAGAGAAATTCATGATTTCAAATGTGTGTTCCAGTTTCTTCATACCATTTTCCCCCCCTTGGTAATACTTAGTAGACAAAAGTCGTTTAAGCCTCGTTCTGCATGTTCATACTACTAAGGTTCATAAGGCAATCAATATGCATATGTGAATTCTTGACTTTTGCTTAGCTGTTGAATTATAATAATTTAATATGCATCATTTAAATGTAAAACAGACTAATTTGTATGATTTCACACTTGCAAATGAATTACCTACTGATAATTGTTTTCTAAGGAAAATCTGAGGAATCGTGCTTTAATACTAGGCAGCAGATTTTGTTTTGAATAGATTCATTCAATTCTCAATGCCTATTTTGTTAATCAGTTTTAGATTATTGTCTGCAGGCTGTAGTGGACTGTATAGGTTACCATCTGTGCACTGACAGCATGTGCTTGAGTACAAATGAAAGGGATAGTGGAGTGTGACAGTTGACACATGGCTAAGTATGTCTAAAGATGCCCCATTGATCTAATTGACTGGAGAGGCAGGAATCAATGGCAGTGATCAGCAGTCCCCCAAAGTCCAATATTTGCACAATGACTTAACTGCTCCAACTAGCCAGATGTTGCTCGCTGGTCTCTGTGCAACTGCTTGTTAAATAAATAAAATACAGGATTTATATTTAACTGTACTGCACATGTAAGTCTGGAGAGCTACATTTACTTTACAATTCCTGATGTTGGAACTGGTTTAACTCTTTAACCTTTTGTTTTCCTTAAAAATTTCCATCACATTTAAAAATAAAAACATTCCCAAGTATGGGATAAATGAATATTTTTTTCTTATTATACTAAACAATACCACCTTAAGATCCCATCTGACTTCTCGAACATCTTTCTCTACACTTCCCATCTGTGGCTTTTGATCGACAGCTGCTCGGAAGTGGAAAGGGAGTTTCAATGCAAAGATGAGAATTCAGGCAGCAGGAGTGGGGTCGCTGAGCCCCTGGGGGTTTGCCTTTTCCTCCATCCCTACGCCAGAGCGAGGGGCGCTTGCAGGGGCCGAGAGATGATGCAGAAACCTGCATTGTCCGTGAGGCCCTCACATGTCAATACTAAAAGTCAAATAGTGTTGTGACATGTTTTGGGATGTGTAAGCGACAAACACGTTTGAATGTCTTTGGGCACGGTGCGCGCACATGCTCATGGTGCATCACTTTTTCTCCGTGCAGATGGGACGCATGAACAGACAGACATCTACACTTGGATAAAGAACGGCACACTGCACAGATTTCACACAACAAACCACTTTATTTACTGCCACTCTAAGTCTGTGGAAAAGGCAGCAGTAAATGATGACACTTTTAAGGGATTATTGCTAGTGAAAACTATAACAGCTGCAGTTGTGAGTGCGCGTATGTGTGTGAGGGGTCTGATTTTGCCATATTTGACTGGACTGATTTGAGTTCTGGGCTGTGATTAGATTTCATACCCCAGGAGTCACGTCTTAAACGGCTACCCATGAAAGTTATTTTAGGTGTGCTTTTACGGTGGTGGTTAGTAGAAATATGATAAATTCAGGAATGTTTAACCATTCGTCTCATTTATGTCTGTCTTTAACTTAAACCACATCATTTCTATGCTTCGCTGAAAACGTGGCTCCTTCCTCTGCCCTTCTTTGAAAACAAATCTCTGTGCAGTATATCTCTGCAGTGTTACATTATCATCACTGACACCTGTGCATATAATGGTCACATCACTTGCAGTATTTTATTATAGTATAGTATTTTATAGAAACATATATTTTCTTGTTCTATATTCATGGTGCTACTTAAATTCCTTATGGCTGATGTTGTCTTTTGTAAATACTGAGAGGTGATTCTATTTTTATCTTAAACTTCATCCTTGAAATATGAAGCCCATGAAATTAGTTGTAAATTTAAATAGGTGAATTGAGGTTGCTGGTATTTTCATCTGTGGTTATATAAATGTACACTATATTAGCTACATTCAGTGCAGTCTCCATTCATCTTCTATCTTTTTATTTTCCATTTGGTTTTTCACATAAAGTAAATTGTGAAAATCAGGTTCCAGGATTGATCAAGCACTGTCACTTTACTTCTGAACATTATTCTGCACCTCTCTATATCATCCTGTAGTTCTCATTGCAAGACTGTCTACCAGATAGTATTCAGTCCTATGCAGACACACATATAATCATACACTTTAAACAAAATCATAATTTTCTGAGGTTTCTTTGTGCCTTTATTAGATTACACAGTGAAGACAGTCAGGAAGCAAGGAGAGAAAGAATGCAGAAGACACGCACAGCAAAGGGCATCGAGTCAGAGTCAGGCCGCTGCATCCATCCTTGTGTTTTTTTGGCCACCTGCTCAACTTGCGAGCTGAAGTGGTGTGCGGTTTTTAAAGAAAACTAAGTGAGTGTAAAGAGAAAAGCAGTAAACCAGGTGTGGATGATGCTATTATTTCACTTAAGGTCGTTATATTCTGACATTTTCATTTTTTTCCAGTCTGAAGTTGATTGCATTACTTTTGTGACTAGTTCAGGAGAACAGTGACGTTCCCTAAGCGGTGCAGTCTTGATTCAGGTATATTGTAGGAGGGTGTCTTCATTGTAGCTAAGGTAGAGAATATGTGAAACTACTTTTTCTCAGAAGGTAATAACAAGGCAACTTAACCACCTGGTGAAATAACTGGATGTATTATTGTAGGGCAGGGGTAGGCAACTCCAGGCCTCGAGTGCCAGTGTCCTGCAGGTTTTAGATGTGTCCTTGATCAAACACAGCTGATTCAAATGGCTAAATTACCTCCTCAACATGTCTTGAAGTTCTCCAGAGGCCTGGTAATGAACTAATCATTTGATTCAGGTGTGTTGACACAGGGTGAGATCTAAAACCTGCAGGACACCGGCACTCGAGGCCTGGCGTTGCCTACCCCTGTTGTAGGGTCTTTACCTTACAGTATAAAGCACCCGGAGGCAACTGTCGTTGTGATTTGGTGCTGTATAAATACACTTGAATTTAATTGATAAAAGTCATTAACCCAACCTATTTCTGGATGTTTTCAAGTCAGATTTGTGGATGCGAGCGACGAGCCAGATGAACCATACTATTGACTTGCTACACATTGGTTTACAACATAACCATTATTATGTGTAAAGTGCTCATTTTTTAAATGAAAAAAGATGAGCACCAAAACTAGAAAAGGCACGTGCATTAATCTTCTACATTAGCACACAGTCTATGTCAGTGACAAAACTAATATCATTTTATCACTGAAGTGAGAAAATGATTTAAAATGCATGCCAGTGTAGAACTAACAAGGAGAATAATACTGTCCATTGCTCATTCAAACTCTTATTTTTCTTATTTTAACTCCAAATTATTCTGAACTTATAGTTTGTAGCAGTCTAAATAACCTTAGTCTGTAGAGTCTTGAAATGATGAATGACCAGTGGCTTGACCTTTTAAGCAACTTCAAACATAAAAGCTTTTGAACACTGAAAATACATACCCTGAGTAAAGGTGAGTACATTAAGCATGTCCTTCAGCCTTCAATGGCACACATGTCGATGGAGCAGAGGGGCCACAGTAAAATCACGCAGCTTTGTGCTCGCAGATAGTAGTGCCTTGACTATCTTTATGAAGGAATTACAGGACCGGTGTGAATATTGTCGTTGGGGGTGCTGTGACATGTTGCTTTTCCCAGTGAACAAAGGTTGATATAAGAAAAAGAGTTAAAGACTTTAAAATCTGTTATTGGAATTAATTTCTGGTGTTAGAGGGCAAGTCTAGAGAGTCTAGTTTAGAACCTGTTCTTACATTAAAGCCCTAAAACAAACAACCTCTGTGTACCCATGTAGAATAATTGATTTTTCCATCAAGATCTTCAAAACGTGTTCCTCTTTTTCACCAACATCCTCCAACATCGTGACTTGTTCTGAACTAAGTTCTGACGGCAAGTGTTTACAGGAGACAAAAAAAAAGATTATTTTTAATCATTGCAGTAGAATGTAAAAGTCTTGTGAAACAATCTCCGAAATCATGTTGGCTTTTACACAAAACTACCTAATAACTGTAATGGCTTTAAATGGTCATGTGGAGCTAGAGATTTGTATTCCTTCGGAATAATTTAAAACTTTCCAGCAGGGTATGGGAAAAGGATCAAAACACAAGATCTTAAAAAGTGTTATTTCTTCTTCTTTCCTCTAAATCGCAGTTTTATTGTATACCATCAGTACAAAAAAACAAAACAATAATAGCACAATCAGGAATTGGTAGCATATGAAAATTGGTCAGCTGAGCCAGCAGCTACTCCCTTATAGTGGAGACAGAATTATATATGTTTGTGTGTTGCACCTGCAGGGCAAAGAAGAGTAAGCTATTGGGCTATAAGAAATTTAGTTCAGAGTTTTGGAACCAGTTGCATTTTTGAAATTTGATTACAGTGATAGATGGCAAGCTTGTGATCTGACAGTAATGATGCATTTTGTATTATGGCTTTTTCCATTATATTTCTTGCACTTTCAGATAAAAAAAACTATAAACTCCTACCAATCGGCTTTCTGACCTAAGTTGTGAACCAGATAGAAACAGAGATAACAATAACTCGTAGGGGCACAGTGCACCTCTAGTAGTTGCACAGAGGAAGAATGCCTGGAAGAGTACATGTTGCTGTTGTCTAAAGCCTTCTGGAAAGAACACTCTCAGGATTGATGCCAGTTTTAACTCCAGACTCTTGAGGACTCGCAATACAACAGGGAAAGTGTTTGACATTCTTTCTGCCAGATGCCAGGCCAGTCAGCTGAAACCTGAGAAGACTGGCTCACTGGGTATTGCTTCCTGCAACTTCCATAACTGTCTGACAACAAACATTGCGGAACCCCCCCCCCAAATAAATAAATAAATAAAAAATAAGCCAATCACTTTTATGTGAGAGTGTAAAAATGTTGTGGCTTCATGAGCAACTATGCTGGTATTGGCCATGCTGTGTAACTGTTGAGTCTTTGCTTATTTCTAAGGCTTCATGCTAAGCTAGTCAGTAAGTAACCACCTTTCTTTAACCCTTTAAAACCGGTCGGAGCGGGCATGCTCCATTTTGCGTAACTATTTTTAAATCCCTGTAGAACTGCAACCACATAAGTAGGGATGGGTACCGGTATCCGGTGCCATGATGGCACCGGTTCTTACATAAACGGTAGTAACCAGACCGAAAAGCAGCGCACATTTCGGTGCTTTTTTTTTCTGAGATGTCATACACTTTGGATTCTAGCCAATCATTTTACCTTTCCGAGGATAGTAGGTGGGCCTAGGTACGTACGTTCTTTTAGAGCAGAGCTACAGATTAAAAATGCCCAAGGCGAAGCGGTCAAATTCTGGCTGTACTTCACAGCAAAAGATGCAAACTCAACAGCCTGCAACAAGTACTTTAAGGTGATACTGTGCAAAGGAGGTAACTCCTCGAATCTGATGAAACACCTGGTGACATATAGCATTTTGTTAAAAGCAGAGAAATGCGCTGTATTTGATAGCTTGCTGCGAGACCTCACACCGTGCACATCTACTACGAGTGGGTTGCCTGTTATCGGACCCGGAGTTAGCAACATCCCCCAAAAACCCGAAGAGTAGAGTCGTGGCCCCTAGCCCTGCCAGTGTAGCAGAAATGATGACGGATGATGATGGCAGCAGCAGCCGTTCTTCTCTGGGTGAGTAGCTTAATGTTGTTCGTGTGTAAGCTAACCACGTTATCGAATTAATGCAAGTAAGGTGTACTAGCAAACACCGTCGTAGTTACATGCGGCTGTCTTCTTGTTTGATGGCAGATACTCCCGTCACCCTGGCCAAAAAGGCTAAAATGACCAAAGAAAAAGTGGAAAACAGCTAAACATGAGAGGTTTTTGGACCAATTTTGTGTTCTCCATTCTTTAAGCACCAGTTCGAGCACCGTTTAAGCACCGGCACCGTTTCAAAAGTACCGGTTTGGTACTGGTATCGGATATAACCTAAACGATACCCATCCCTACACATAAGCTAGCGCAATAATTTTTTTTGCATATGAAACCAGAGGAGTTGTACTTACATCTTATCCCATCAGCTTGTCCTAGACCACGGTGTCCTTCCACATATAGCTTTGCAAAGATTGCATTAAAAACCACTTGTAGCAAAAAAAACACAATATTCCAGAAACACGGTTTGCCGATCTGATCAGCTGTTCAAAACACTTCCTAGGTTGGAATAGACGGCAGAACTATCGCATGTCCGCCGTTACCTGCCCGAAACCGGACGTGATGTCATTTTTGCGGAAAATGTAGTTTTTTACCTTCAGGGCCTTATAAGCCTAGACTGGTGTTTTTAAAAGTTATGTTTGACTTTGTGACTTCTGTATAGTTTCTGGGATGCTTAGAGCTCAAGTTGCACTACTGGAAATAGTTTATTTTGATGCATATGGTGTTTTTTTGCAAATTTACATTACAATATTTGTTTTCATTTTATAAATATATAAAAATTATATAGTATATAAAAATTGGTGATATTTGCGATATAAACACACTTTACTTGTTTCTTACTTCCAGTATGATGAGAGAAAAAAACATACACTTTGGGTAAAGATAAGTTGGCCTGTTGTAATTAATGATTGTAAGTGAATAGATATTAGATGAACAGCTCATAATCTCTGTTTGCCGTTCTTTCTTTTTTTCTTTTTTTTTTTTTTAACTTTTTACCCTAATTTTCATTCAGTTAGTAGTGTTTCTTCCACTCTTCAGCAGTGAATCAAAAACATTTAAGGAGATAAACTCTAACTGTGACTTAAAAAAAACACAAACACGACTTGTTATGTATTTTTTCATGGCACTTCACTTCTCTTACTTGCTGACAGTGAACGTTTGTAAGTTTTGTATTTGTTTTAGACCTCATTCTTGTTTCTCCAATCCATGAACCATGGCATCGACGTCAACGTTGTATTTTTCCTGGCTTTGTTTGCACTGAAAATGAGACGTGGGTTCATAAACACACTTGTGTGATGTATGTGTTTGTTTTTATCTGTAGTACAGTCAGACAAATCCTGAAGACATCTAACTGTGTTCTCTATTAGAGCAGCACAGCTCCTGGGATGATAAAATGCCTCAGTGGCTGTATCCTAGTCAAAGCTCACATGCAACATGTGGATAGAGAAAAAAATGAACCAAGGTGCACTCCAGTGCTGTATGTCCTCGGTCAAGTTCTTCATTCTCTTGGCTGAATCACCGTGCTTTTATATTAGTGTGATTGGCAGCCACAAGAGCTTTATGAACACCCGGCTCTGTCAAAGGGATGTACAATTCACAAGCTAGTCTTTGTAAGGCTTTGCCAGGAAACAAGGCTGAGAAAAAAATCATATAGAGGGAAAGGTCTCAGTCTTCTCAATCCTTCACCTCTTTGCTGATCCTCGGAGAGAGCGACAGCAGCTATGTGCATATCTAAAGGTATATTTTTGTGTATCATTGTGTCTGGGTTTCTACAGTTTGTAATAGGGAATTGGTGTGTGTTACAATTATGCGTGTCTGTTCTTCAGCATGCGCAGACCTGTAAGAACTATGAAAAGATAGAGGTGTGGATGAGAGACACACGTGACGATGAGGAGCGCAACGGTGGAATTGGGAGTTGGTAGGGGTTTATAATGGGGCACTGTAGACGCTGGGCCCTGGCCCTAATTGATCTCTGGGTAGTGCAGAGGGCCCAGCCTCGGGTGCCACTGGAGGGGTCATTAGGATGCAAATATAACAGTGTTTTTGCAGCACACACCAGACAGACGCACTGACATGGGAGGGAGTGATGGAGAAAAATTATTTGAATCAAAGCAGAGAAAAGGAATCTGCCTTTTTCTGTCACCTTGCAGTCTTTTTTGTACGCTTTCTCTGTCTGTTTCCTGCTGTATAATAAAAAACCAGGGATGCTTTTCTATTTGTTTAAATTATGTTACATTTTGGCACGAACTAACTTACCTACAACAACCCAAAGAGATATCCATCCATCCATCTTGAACTACTTATTCTATTCAGGGTTAGAGGAAGGCCTGGAGCCAACCCCATGGTTGATGGTGTTTTCATGCTTGCCGTGTTTAACATTACATCATCTGGTGCATGCTACCGTACGATTTGTATTCACCTGAAAGAAGCGCAACACCTATCTTTCAGTGAGTACTGCAGTGGTTTCTTGTGCATTAACAGCAGGTATAAAGAGAAGTGACTGCGTGATGACGTTGCGGTGGTGAGGGTATACTGGCGTCTTAAGAGGCACAACACACCCTGGACATGTCACCAGTCCATTGCAGGGCTAAAATATGCGTTGTATTAAATTAAAATTAACTTAGAAACTTGGTCAGTGGTGTTTTTCAAAGACTATGAAATGTCATTTTGGCATTACAAGTGAATTTTCCAATGCATATACTGTGTTGAATTTGAAAAAGTTAATCCATTTATTCTTCCAGACATAGATAAAAATGGTGATGAAGTTGCATATTGTGACCACATTTCCCTGGGGACCAAACCAGCATCACTTTGTCATTTATGTTTATTGTGTTTGCACTGAAAAACCAATCATGTTCTTCCACTGAAACAAACCTGGACCTCTGCCCATGAACACTCCTTTCATTATTCGTCTTTTTCATGTCTCCATTTTTTTAAGACAAAAGCAGAGGATATCCGTGGCAGAGGTTGGGGGGCTGGGGCCAGCTAGAATGGGGATCGTTTTTTTTCCATTCTCCCCTAATTGACGTGAACAGTTCTTTTGACCCTAATTAGCGCTCTGTAATCTCTCATTTGCATATCACAAAGGCAACAGCATTTGCATATTTGTAAACGAGATGGGTCCTGCATCTGCATGCGTTCCCTTGTTTCCTTGTCTTTCTTCTTTGCCCCTCTCCTTTCTCTCTGTCTCTTTCTGGCGCTCTTTCTTTCACCGCGTCCCCCTCTCTCGTGCTCTCTCCCTCACATGGGTACAGTGCCAGAAAGTGGCAGCGACAACAGGGTGACACGCAGACAGGGACAAGAGGCAGGCGCTGGTCGCTTGGCACGTGCCCTGGCACAGGCACTGACAAGGATAAAATGAGGCAAAGGGGAAAGGAAAAGAAGTTTAAAAGAGTTTGCAGGCGGAAGGAAGCGGAAGAAGTTAAAGAGAAAACAATGAAATGAGGTCATTAAGGATGAGCTGGTGAGAGACATTACAGAGCTGTAGGCAGACCGATGATGGAGAGTAATAGGATGAGATAAAGGGACAAATTATGGCGATAAAGGGATGAAAAATGGTGGTAAGATGCAGGACAGTGAGAGGGGATCAAGAGAAAGATGGGGACTTGTATACAACATGCAAATCACTGGCTCTGTGTCCAGCAGTATCTTTGCCTAAACAATAATGTAGCTAGTCTGCTTGCCCTCTCTCTTGCAACCAACCACTCAAGCAAGTAAAGCATTATGAAGTGTTGACACTGTGTCAGTGTCATCATCTTCAGTTCTCTTCTTTCTTCTCGCTCCTCTGTAATACACAATACCACTCAGAGCTAAAATTTGTATTCATTACTGACACTGTGGAAAATGGCCATGTAAAACCAGCAAATGTTCTTTAGCTTTCTCTTTTATTTCCACCATAAATTAATTGGTTGTTCAAATAACTAGATGCTGTAGAAAAATGGATGCAACCCAAGGTGAGGTCAAGGAGTTCAACTAGAGACTACTCATGTTTGAGATACCCCTTTTATCTATCTGTGTGATTTTTATCTTCCATATTCACACATCAGTGGCTACAGAGTCCCTATTTTAGGTCATAGTAGACACTAACATTCATCTGCCTTCAGTTACACAGGCATCTCTTTTTCTGTGTCCCTGTTAGTCCCTCTGACTCCTCTCCTCCTCCCCTTGTCAGTCCTGACCCCAGTGAATCAGCTCTCTATTACTATGGTAATGGGGGCTAATTGAATGGCCGAGGTGTAATGGAGAAGACAACACAGCCTACATTATGATAAGGAGCCTAGACAACAGCCCTCCGTCAAGGGTCACCCACCAAAAAGGTGGACTTTAAGCCCCTTTTGCACATCGACCTTCCCATACCAGTTCCATTTTTTATTTCTGACTCCCGAGGATGCGAGCATCCTGTGTGCAAGGCTTTGAATCTCTAAGGAATCTCTGAGTTTTTCCATTCAGAATTGACATGTAGTTACTCTGCATTGGCATACAGTGTTGGGTGTCTGTAAATGTACTGTAAGTTGGAGATGTGTTTCAGCATTCCCTTATGGGAAGGAGAGATGTGGACATCCTCTCATGCAGGTATGATGAAAAATTTAATGGGGATGAATTGTTGTTCTCCGCTGTGATGCCAGAGCGCTGGGGAAGTGAGCGGGCATTCATTTCCTCTCATTCTACGGGTCCTCTAATGTATTCAACAGGGAAAGGTACTCTGTCAAACGTGAAAGCGAGAGGTCTCCTCGTATTGCCTTTTTTGCATATGTGAGATCAACGCCTGATTGCAGAGTTTGGGACAATGTAGTTTTTATTTTTTGCCATTTTGACACTTTCAAAATCTGCATGGAGTAAAAACACCAAACATCTCATCAATGAAAACACTGAAATTAGCCACAACACGTTAGGGAGGAATAAAAGAAATGTTGTCGTAAATGGATATGATTTAGAAAGCAATTAAATCGCAATCCAAATTGAAACTTTTAAGTTTGGTGCTGTTCTGCTTCCCTTGAAGTGTTTAGAATCCAGTTTAGAAAAGAAGATGGGAAGTGGTAATGGTTGTTTTTTTTTTTAACTGCTTCCATTATGGCCTTCCCTGGCAAAGGAGAACAATGTAGTCTTTTACAACAAGGAGAGGTGTTTCTGTGAGGTGGACCCAAATTCACTTACTGAATATCATTAAAGAGGGCACACGGAAGGGAGAAAGTGCTGCTCCCTTTGATTTTGTTTATGTTCTGGAAATTGCATCGCCTTTGCAATTAGCCTGGTTGAGTGTGTGAGTCTGTGCTTTAAACAGATAAAAGAAGGAGGTGAGAGATCAGAGAAGATGCTGTTTTGGAGTACTGCTAAACCCAGCTGTTAGCCAGCTGGCACTTAATGTTCTCCTTTTTTGTTCCCCTGCGTTTGTCAAATAATAAACCTTCACCCCTGCCCTGCTCTGTTGTTACACTTACTGAACTACCACACACACTTCATTACTGCAGATATTTAAGAGAATGTTGAACTTAGAAAATGATGTGTAAGTTATGTATTGTTAGTCTTCTTAGTTTTTGTGCTCAAGTTATCAGATGTCATCATCCAGCCATCCATTTTATATGCTGGAGGCTGTGTGTGTTGCAATAGGTGGGGTACATCCTGGACATGTCCCCAGTCTGTCACAGGGGAACATACAAATGAAACTGTTTAGTTATTCATGATGATTTTCTAGTGTAATTCAGATGGGGATATTTACCAGGTCAATCACTGAAGGGTTTTGGTGGTATTTGCATTTATTGCTATTTTACCAATGCTGGAACATCACCAGAAATTGAAAGGCACCATCCGCGTTCACTTGCTAGAATCTGTGTTCACAGGCAGTTGTTTTAGCTTTTGTAGCATGTATTTTCTATACAAATCTCCTGAAGTTCATTATTAACAACTGTCAGCATATATTTGATATAAGAACTGAATTGTACATCTTTTCTTTAGCTCTCCACATTCAGTTCTCTTACTGACCAATCCTAATAAATAAAGGGATTTGATTTAAAGTATCAACCCTTTCAGTGATGGTTGGAGAATAAAGTGATCTTAACTGTTACTAATAAATAATTGATTTTTTTTCCAACATTAATCTCACTGTTGTAAGGTAAACTATGGATATTTCACAGTAAAGTAATGTAAAATATGAAGTTCAGTGCTGACTCTCTAAGTTTTGTCTATATTTGTGTACTGGCAACAAGTGCTTTCTAACAGTTAAATGCTATTTTTCCTTAAAAAAAAATGTGTTCCCCCACACTGACTAAATTATTCCTTGAAACTACAACTGAATCCTCAGCCTACTCATCTCATCTTCTGCCTTCCTCCCTCCTCCCACCCCCTACGCCCTCTGCCAGTATGCCTCTCACCTTTAGCCGCGCTCCGCTCTTTGTTGATGTGTAACTCCCCGACCTGAGAGACCCAGCGGCTATGCATAAAACATGTCATATTGTGCTTGTGCTTCTACTCAGGGCTAACCATGTTTTTCTTCATCATTTATACAAAGTGGTATCTTTTTTTTTACTTTTCAAACCCACGGAAACAACTTTAAGAAGTTGGACTCTGCTCTAGCTTTTAGACTTCTTGGTGTGCAAGAGAGGTGTGAAGAGTTAGGGTGAAATAATAACAGAGAGGTGGACAGACACCTGCACACAGCTTTACAGTCATGCAAACAAAAAAACACACACACTGGTTCTAACCCCTGCTGGGTCGCAGCATCAGGGTCAAGCGGGCTGCACTTTGCAATCTCAGCACTACCCGAATGAGCAGGGCATCAGTGAGGAAAAACAGAGAAAAAAGGGACACAAAGAGTGAAGCCAGAGACAGAGAGACATGAAGGGAGGGTAAGGAATGGCAGAAAGAGAGGGAGCAGGAAAGCCATTTGAAGCCATCTCCTGTTGGAGGTCTGGGCATCAACCACCTCTATCCTTCACTCTCCACCTCCTCCTTGTGTTCATCGTGTTGTTGCTGTGTATTCCACCCCTGCTGAGGGCCCACTCACGCCCCCCTGCCTCAGCCCCATATTGGATCTCAGTAGGTATTTTGTGCTTTTAAATGAATAGGCAAATGAGAAACAGGGTCATATTGAAGGAGGGTGAGCAGTGGTAGAGGAGGGGGAAATAAGTAGCAGGGGAGCGGAGGCAATCGGGTCTTTGGGCGGAAACACAAGCCCCCACCCTTCACCCTGAACACTACACACAATCACACACACATACACCCAAAATGTCAGGAGTGGCTAAGAGCCTGGGGGAAGGCATCTCATTTCAATATGGCCTCCTGCCGGGTGCCCCGATGCAGCAAACTGGGAGACCCCCGCTCAGAGACCCACTGATCTGTGATAAAAGCAGCCCTGCATCCTCATCATCCTCTTCCAACTTCAAAATCCAATTCAAACTCCTCCAAATTGCTTATTGGTGTTTTTTTCTCTTTCGGTACACTGCACTCGTGTGCTAGGATATTTGCTTCATGTCACATTTTACCTGATATTTAGTTTTTAAGTACATCTACTGTGGAAAATTCCAGTTTATTAAAATTCTGATCTTGTGTTTATAGTTTTGGTAATTCTGCTTTTTGTGGGAATATTTTATTATAATCACCAAGTTAGTGCTGGAACATTGTTTAAAAGAGATATGATGAGGAAGTAAGGTAGCTTATAAATGCACTACTCCAGAATTATCAGCAAGTCTTATAATATAGATGACTGAGATGCTTGTATGTGTTGCAACACATATGGCTACATATGGACATTAAATATTGGGCCATGAAGGGTTGCAATGCAATCACTATCTTTTCTCCCCTTATGCTTATTTTAAGTCTTGCCCTCCCGAACATGCTGGTTCACAAAGTGTCTTTTTCTTTGCTGTGGGAATACTTTTTTCTTTGGGACATTGAACTCCAGCGTAACAACTTCATGGTACTTGTATCGTTTACTCCAGAGATCAGCTGATTGGCCTGCAGCTTTGTTTGTCAGCTAGAGCAACAGAGATTCCAGTTAAAATCTGGAGAAAATCATGGAGGATGCAGAGCTGGACAGAAGAAGAGGGAAACGAGGGGATGGGGCGCGACAGCGGAGAGTTTTGGAGAAACTGAATTATAAGCCATGTCTCCCCACTCTGATCATGTGGACTGCAGGGTCGCTGGAGAATAAAATAGAAGAGCTGACGGCACTGGCCCAAAGTCAGAGGGAGTACCGGGAGTGTAGTTTAACATGCTTCATAGAGACATGGCTGCACCAGGATATTCCCGACAGCAACATGTCCATGGAGGGCTTTTCGTTGTAAGATGAATGTGGATGAGTCTTGCTATTCTAGTTAATAACTGCTGGTTTGACCCTGCTCATTTTAACATAAAAAGTATATTTGTTGCCCAGATATTGAACTGTGTCTTCGTGAACTTCTAACATATCATCGTAGTGGCTGTATAAATTTCTCCAGCCCCACTTCTGCATCTACCACCATCACCTCTGCTGTAGCCTGGTTACACTCACAACACCTGAGTGAGTACTTTCTTTGCTGTCTCAGACTACCACATCACCTTTGAAATCAAAGTTTGTGAGCTGTACCATCAAAGAGGAGAGAACAACAGGTCAGCTTTATACAAATGTTAAGGATACGTACATCTCCTTTTACCTTGCCCCACTTGATAGGTCAGCTCACCACCTGGTTCACCTCACTCCCCTTACAGATTACTAGAGGTGTCCTGTGGCCTGTGAAGGCAGTGACGAGATGGTCAAAGGAGGTTTTTGTGCTCCTGCAGAGCTTTTTTGAAGTGACTATTTGGCAAACACTCTGGGAGTCACAGGGAGAGGACACTGATGTGCTGCTCACATGATTAATCACAGCCTACATACGTTTCTGTGCAGGCATCATTCCAATAGAAACTGTGTAGTGTTATCCAAACAGCAAGCTGTGGGTAACAAAGGACATCAAATTCCACAAAAGGAAGATGACAGATGCTCTCCGCAGATAGATGGACAGTCCGAAATGTCCCATGGACTCTGTACCCGGGTACCTCCTTTCCTCCTACTCCAGTCACCTTCACTGCTGACCAAATCAGATGACAGTGATGAGACTCCTTTCCTTTTCATTTCATTCATCTTCAGGATAAGCCTGAATCCGCAAAAGGTCAGTGTGAGATCGAGAGGTCATACCTTGTGTCCATTTCAAAGACGTTACATCCCAGTGGCACATCCAACCATACCACAATATTTGCCAAACATGGTGGAGGCAGTGTTATGGCGTGGGATTGTTTGGCTGCCAGTGGAAACGAGTCACTAATGTTTGTCGATATATATATATAAGTAAGAGCATGAATTCTGAAGTGTACATAGCTATAATCTCTACTCAGATTGAGCCAAATGTTGCAAAACTGATTGGACAGCACTTCTGAGTGGGAAAAGGGGATAATGACCCAAAGCATACTGCATAAGCAACCCTGTCCTGCTGAATGATGAAACACTGAGCAAGTTTTGAGACATTTGGCTGCATCTAAGTACACAAAATGTTCCTCTATACAGTATCTTTGCAGTCATCCTCTTGCTTCTGTCAGCAGTGGAATCATCAATTAATACCAGTGTGACAGGTACACATACACCAACATGTTTGGCAGATAACGTGGTCTGGGTGAGGAATTAATTTTTTTGTTTAGTTCTTTTTTTTTTTGCACCATTATTCACAGTCTGTTAAATTTTGCTTCACAACTCAACCGTTTGTTTTAGTTTTCTTTCAACCGTATCCTTGCTATTATCTAGCCAAATATCCAGTTGATTTTGAACCCATGCAAATTGTATGGTTTGCTAGAGGCTCTAAGTTTCACTCTGTTCTTTAGAAATTGATCTAAACTTGTGCAAATTAGCAGAGGTTTGACGCCTTAATTTAGTTTCCATTATTTTATTACAAATAGAAATAGACTTAACCGCAAAGCCTGAAGAATTATAAGTGAATAACTATCCATCCAAATATTTTTATGGATTGTAACTAAAATGAAATCGGGGGAATAAAATAAAATGCAGGAGTAGATGTGAAGGCACAAAGGTTGGATGGAGCAGCTAGGTGAGCTGGTATATTGCCATGCACCCATGCCATGGTGTTTTGGTAGAACTGGTACAGGGGTCTCCAGTAAGGTCCGCTGAAATATTAATCCTTTCCCCTCCTACAGTTGAAGTAGAACACACACACACACACACACACACACACACTTGCATCAAGACACTCAGTAGCTCCCACTGCCTCCTGCACCAAGCCTGCAGAGGGCCCTGAAATATTAATGTACAAAGTAAATTAAAGCTGCAACAAAAAGAGATAGGGTTTTGTCTTTCTCTTCCTGTATATCTGACTGACTGGTCTTTATGACTGAGAGAGGGGGTGGCATTCAGTGTAAGGCAGGGAAAAGAGAGTCAGTGGGTGGTTGAATTGGAGAGGAGAGTAGGTGAGGAAGATGGGTGGCAGATAAAGGGGTTACACCATGTCTAATGACACAGGGCATAGAGAAGATTGTGCTGTCACAACTTTGGTGGATTTGATTAGCTGGATGGCTTCAGAGCACAAAGTTAGATGAGATGAGAAAAAATCTTGGAAAGGACGAGAGAGAGAAAACTTGAGGAGGAAGTCTGATACAAGTTAGAGCAGGGTTATTTTAAAAGGTTCTGGGGTCATGCTTGCTAGAACTGAGCAAGAGAATGAATTGGCACAGGCTTGTTAGCATGTATATGCATACCCCTGCAGCTTGTTTGTGAATGCTGAGTCTTTTTCGCCCTCCTGCCTGTAATAAAGCTATGTAGTGAAGCGAATGAAATGCAGCGAGCAACCTTACACCCTCACTCTGACCCCTGACCCTTTTGACTGGCAACTCATCAGACAGCTATAATAACTTTGAGGGGAAATGATCACAAATCCTTGCACAGAAGAAAGTCTGCAATGAGAATAATCTACTCTCAAAAAATCTACAAAGCTGATCTTGACATTCTCACTTACTTCATATCTCTCAGAAATACACTGACACTTAGCATGGACTCATTTCCATATCTGCTTGCTTGTACAGTATCAGCTAATCAGACCTTGCCAAACGTACCCGTCTTTAAACGTGTTCACACAGCACAAAGACTCCTCCTAAAAGCCCCAGATTGCCACCTGATCAAACACTTCCATATGGACATTGATACAATGCATAAATCTTTCTCTGCCTCATTCTCTTTCTTTGCTACACAATCATAGACACACATACACACGCACACGCAGGCACACAGTGAGCAGCAGCAGCACAGACTTTATCTCCACCATCAATTTCCGCTTTCTGCATATGGGTAGAGCTGCTTATGCATGTGCCGCAGAGCTGCACTTTATCAAAGGGCCCGTCCTGGGCTTGGGGCCATGCATTATTAAACACAAGCACCACACATGTGCACACGTGCACGTGCACTAACTAAGAAAGGGCCTGATCGGACAGGTACACGCACACACACTGCAGTATTTGCAGTGGACAGACACTACTCATGCTTTTTTGGAACTTTAGGTAAAAACACAAAATTAAGCACACGTAATTGTATATGCAACACATTCAAAGGAGGCACATGGTGGTATTTTTGAGCTACACAGATATAATGTTGGTAAAGAAATTGTCATTAAGCCTACTGTGTAATACTTTTCATTCATAAAAAAGAAGTACATTCACTTCATCAAAGTACTTAAGTACTAAGACAAACCCAGTGAAATTAAAAAAAGCTTTTTAAACCAACATAAACCCTTTAAAACGGGTCTTTTATTAAGTTACATTTTGAACGTTACCATTGTAATATATTAATTGTTGCATTTTTGTATTGCATTCTCTTTTTTGGGGTTCTTTAGCATTTGTATTTTGTTTTTACTTAAAGAAAAACAGGTAAATACAAGTGAGTTTTCCTAACATCACATGTTGGTGAAAGTATTACTGCAATGCCATACAATTAGGAAACCCACACTTGTTCGTTATGATTCTCAGTGATCAAAGCTTGTGACACAACATGGCATAAATATCTGTGTATACAAAGGGAGATAGCTGCTTTCTGCTACAAAAAACTGTATAGATCTTTACATACACATACAAAACACCCATAAGTAGACAAACACAAAGAGACTTTCAGCCTCTGTGCTGAGGCCGGCTACACACTGGGGTAATATGCTGTCACTCTGTGGAAAATGAATTTGACAAATTGAGTCTCAAGTGTTTGCTGCATTGAACTTTAAATCTGAACTACTTAAAAAAAAAACCTTCCATTGTCTGCAGTGAGGTAAAACTGGAAAATGCTTTGTTCCACAACCTGGCAAGGATTTATCAGATGGTATGATTTTTGACATGTATGGTACACAAGTGGGTCTTAGTGGATGAAATGCTGCTTGCATTGCAGAAATTCTTATGCCACAGACATGCTCTTTTCTTGTCTACCTTTGGATTAAATGGTTGATGAATTTTCCACTAATGGCAGAATAAGTACACGGGAAACCAAGGCTCCGCTGGCCATTGCTGCATGCTTGCATCAGCCATTTATTCAAGCTTGTTAATACTATAATATAGGGTGATATGTGCCTCTTTCCTTAACAGGTGTGAGAGTCAGGCGAGGTAAGCAGCTGCTGGGTCGCCCTCTCTTTCACCTCCCTTACCCTCTCTGTCTGAAAGAAACTGGAACACTTACAGCGTTAGTGGCAGGAAGTACCACAGCTGTATGTGTGTTATGATAACCACCTCACCCAAACACTGACATGCCTAGCAGGTGTGTGAATCGACTCTTCTGATCTTGGAGACCTTTCAAAGTTTCGATAGACTGCGATTGGAATTTGATTTATTGTTAGATTGGTAGGTTTATATCAGCTGCGAGGCTGACTGCTCTGAACCCATCCTAGCAGAAGAAATAATTCCAACAAAGGAGAGCGCTCGCTCTTGAAATAGAAATGAAAGGAAAATTCCCCTGGTTTTTTTTTAATCCAACAAGTAGCATGAGCATTTAAGCAAATTTCATATTAAACTAGAAAAAAAAGAAACATTAAAAATGATATCCCAATTTTTCAACTGTATTCATCTTACATTGTATTTTAACAGGCTTATCCAATCATAGCTGAGCGTGAAAACTTTAATTATTTCAATATATTGTGATTGCATTACTGTGATTTTAAATAACTGCCTTACATGACAGTGCTAAAATAAAGCCCAGTGTTGGCGCTGCGCTCACATCTTCTGTTTCACTGTGGGATTACGATCTCTGCTAAACAGTTTCTGACTGCGGGATTAGCTAAATAGAAACATCTAGTGGATACCTGGGCATTTAAAGCCCGCGGGCCACATCCGACCTCTTGAGCCTTTGGCTCTGGCCCGCGTGTGGTCACTTGCAAACAAGAAAAGTAAACGGAAACTAGTTCATGCGATGCGTCCCGTGTCGCTTTTATTTTGAAAGTGTGACTTTTATTTGTGTAAGGCTGCATGTGCAGGTAAATCCTTACT
Source organism: Neolamprologus brichardi (assembly GCF_056152115.1). NCBI lineage: Eukaryota > Metazoa > Chordata > Actinopteri > Cichliformes > Cichlidae > Neolamprologus > Neolamprologus brichardi. The sequence continues at coordinate 21,442,708 of NC_142114.1, read as the reverse complement.
GACTGTCATGTCAGACATGTCAGCTCATGCAAAAAAAAGAATGACTGATAGCGAATGCCGCATTGCTAACAAGGCATGGACTGTAACACATTTATGTACATAAGTCAAAGAAAAAGCTGTGAGCTTAGTTTGCGGTGAACAGGTTGCTGTGCTCAAGGACTACAATTTAAATCACTATGTGACCAAACATGCAGAAAAATACAAGTACTTGTCTGATGAATAGCGAGTCAGGAGTCAGATGCTTTGCTAGCTTAACTGCAAAACCAACAAGGAATTTATTTTTACAAAACTACACACATCCAGGGATGCAGCTCACAAAGCAAGTTATGTCATATCCCACAAAATCTTAAAAGAGGTAGTAAACCATTTTCTGATGGAGAGTTTATTAAAGAGTGTTAGGTGGACTCTGCAGGGCTAAGTCCAGATAAATCAGTGCACTTGTTAAAGCCCAAAACAAACTTTAGTTTTCCGCTCCTAATCTGCTGCTCTTTACAGTTGGAGAAAGTTAATATTGAACATGGTTAAATTCAGGTTACTGTTGGTTCGACTGTATAACACAGCTCAGGTTTCTCATGTGGCCCTTTGGAAAAAATAATTGCCCATACCCTGATCTAGTGTTATCCATTAGTTTGTGCCATATGGCTATTAGAGCCCAGTGTTTCTCGTAACTTCTATTCTGATCATGAAAATCTAATTTGCTGTCACAATTTTTGGTAATGTTTACTTTACTAAGATCTAACTTCCACGCATGTGTTCATTAAAGGGGAAATTCCCTGTTGTTGCTCAGTATCAGTTCCCTCAGAGAGCAAAGGCATTTCCATCAGATGTAACTTTGAAAATATTTGCTATCATTAGTCAGTTCTTTGGCGTGTCTGTGACTGAACTCGGAGTTTGTTTACAACCTTAGTGATTATCTCACTGTTTATGTTCTTGTTTGGCTCTAATGTAGTTATGAAGCTGCATCCCCAGAGCTAAACACTAACACTGCAAAATATATCGACTGTTCCTAAAGTTGAAATGAAAATGTTTATATGGGAATTTCAGACTTTTGTACAGATGCTACAGTTTTTTGTACTTGCAGGTTTTCCTGGTAAGGAATTTTATAGCCTCCACTGTGCGTCAATTCAAGCAAAATGGGAATCTCAAAACTATGCCACTCATATCTATGTATGTTTCTTATGGAGCAGTAGAGACAGAGCACAAAGAGGACCTTGACACTGTTAGTGCATTTGTTTTTTATTGAGACAGGCACATATTGCTCTTTGAAGTATAATGAGTGAAACCTAACAGACTGAAAGACAAGGCATTTACAAATATTGGTACTTGTTCATTCTGCAAAGCTCCAGGCTTGCTGGACTTCCACTGACTTACAGGCAAACTGCTGCAGCCACTGTTTACCTATATTACATCCCTTAACCTGGAATTATGCATTTACAAGGAATTAACTGTATGAGTAAAAAAGCACATATATAACATTGACTCTATCTTCAGAAACATAACTATGAAATATCCAAACATAAAACTGTATTTTTTTTATGTAAGAATGCAAGAAATGCAGTATATTATTGAAATATTCTCATGAATTTTGTGTTGACTTGTGTATCACATTGTGCGTACCACCTAGATAGATGAGAATAACATCTTTCCCATATGTGTGACTGTTTTTGTGGTACTTTTGCTGATATTTCTCTTTGACCTGCAGAAATGACAGACTCTCAACTTCTGTCACAGACAATCTTCTCTGCAACCAATGTTTTGTTCTATGGCATTAAAAAAGTGATGTTTTTATTCATATTTAGGACTTTGCTTGCACCTGTGCTAACAGGAAGTGTTAGGTATACTGATGAGCTCATATTGTGAGCATTCAACTCTGGCCCTCACAGCGCAGACATGAGACAGGTGGTGCAGAGTAGCTGGGTAGAGAGCTGTACACCGGTGTGTATCGGTCATCGAGGTGAATGGAGCGAAGAGAGGGCAGTGGATGACCGCTGTGTTCTTCACCCTGCATGTCTGTCACGCTTTCGGACCACCGTCGTGACTGTAGCCTTTGCAAATGAGGAGCACACAGGCGATGTAGAAAATGCATGAGCTGTGATGGGATGGAGTGTGAGAGTTAGAGGAATGCGGAGATGGAGATGCAGACAACACCCCCCGAACATATCATTTTTATTCAGAAAGTGAAGTGACTGCAAGGGCTTCTAAACCCTGCCATGTTCAAGAATGAGCTGGAGACATTTTGTTGTGTCCCACTGGAGCAAGAACATTTACACGGATATGTTGTAGGTTATGACCCACTCGGAGATCTCCTCTCCTCCCCTACTGCAAAGACAAAGAGAGGCACTATATTGAGGAGTTGACAGGAATCCCATACATTCTTTATCAAGCCGTATTTCCTCTGCAGTGATGAACAACTTCAGATGGTTGGAGTTAAACACATTAAGGAAGGTTAAAAGAGGTGATTAGTTTGGCATTTATTCATTGTTTATAGCTGTTGGGCAAAGGCTGGACTGCTGCGATGCGTCTGACCTGTGGCATCATAGAACATGTTTTATTAGCATTTCCACCCTGCGAGGCACTGCGTTGATTGTGATTGCCAGCCCTGGCTAGCTCTGTCTCATCCCTATCGGGGCTGATGCTGGCTGTGTTTCCTTTCTGGATATCTAGCCAAAATTTTCCTCAGTAGCTCTCTCTTCTTTGAAGATTACAGTTCAATGGGTGGTTGCCCTGACATTTCTGAACATTTTGACTTGAAAACATATGTATCTGTACGTGTGTGTGTGGTGTGGTGTGTGTGTGTGTGTGCAAGGTGTCTTTCAGCAGTCACAGCTCACGAGCAACAAGCTTGAAAAGCAGTCTAGCACATTCTGTCTGCCTCATTGCATCCGCGCCCAGCCGCAACATGCTTGCTTACCCCAACAAAATGAAAAATCAATACATGTCTCCCATCGCCCCCATCTTTTGCAGGACAATTGACCCTGACACCATGATCTCTCAGTGTGAGTGATATTATTTCCACTAGGTTGGGCAAGAGGTAAGAGACACATTTTTCAATAGGCAAGCAGGCACCTCTGAAGGCACCTCTCTGCCAACGGCCAATAAAGTCAAGTGCAGGCCATTGAACAAATAAATAGTTGTGGCAGGTTTAGGGTCTTTAAGGGCTTTGTTCAAAAAAAGGGAGAATTTTCAGGCACTTTTACTGCTGGTTATAAAAATCATGCCAAAGTTGGAATTTTAAAACCACCAGAAGTTTAAAACAATTTTTCTTCCCTTCTGCATACGTGAAAATGAATTCTCCTGTATATTAAAGATTAACCCAAACTGTCAAAAGATGGTCTTCAGTTAATTTCTACTTTCCTATTAAACGATCACATCATATCTCACAAAATGTAGTAACATAATATGAAAGAAAACAAGTTGTTTTTCTTTTGAATTCTTCCTATTACCCCAGTATGCCATAACTCAAAGCCAGAGACAGAGACTTCCTGCTGAGGTGTGGCGCTTTGAGCTTTCTCAAACACAGCCATGTTTTAATGTATCAAAATACACTCTGTCAGCACATTTCAGAAATTATGGGCTAGATTAAACGGCAACTTTGACCCACCTGTCAGAGGATACAAGCTTTTTTGCTGAGAGAGATTAATGCTTTGCTCTAACATTTTCTCCTGAACCCCCCAGAATGTTAATCAGAGCCCAGGAGCAGCAGTAGGGAGATTGGTCATTAGGTGAGGTGGAACACATTGATTTTTAATTTTGACATGCAAATTTGTTTGCCACCTTATTTGTACAGTAAGCTGACCTGCTTGCATTCTTCTCAGCACTTCTCAGCATCATGGGATACTTTGTTTCAAAGTGAGTGATTAGTTTACTTTCCTGGCAAGTTGCGCCAAGGTGGTGTACGTGTAGAGATGTTTTCCTTTCCCGTGAAAGATTTCAAACCTGATGTGTCTTGAAACGTGTTTACATTAGATGTAAATGTAATAACTGCTTAAGGACTTAAAACAACAAGACTTTTGAGTTTTGACAGATATATCTGACAAAAAAAGACAACAGTGGAAGTCATTAGGCCGCAAACCTAGCCTTACACCTAACAGGTCGTTACTTGCCTGGAGTACTTTGTGAAACAGCGATCGATGCGGGCAGAGGACGTGGCGGTGTTCCTGACCTCTAATCCCCACCTCCTTAACGGGGGTGAGAAACAGGCCTGGAGGCGAGAAGGGATCGGGCCCCTGAGGAGAAAGGTACCAGTGAGAGGAATAAACAAGAGCACAGAGGGAAGAAAACACATAACATTATCACAGGGCAGGGAGGGGCAGTATAAAGGGATGTTATATGGATGAGAATGGGTTGTACCTGAGGCTCAGCACCAATTGATCCGTTCGCCTTCCCTCGCACCTCTGGCATTACTCCTACTGTCTCTGCAAAACACCTGCTCTGTGCAAGTTTGGCTCGACTTCCTTCCACACTGACCTCCTCATCTACATCTGTCTGACTGACCTGTGTCACTCCGCCTGCTTGGGCATTATCTGTAAGAACTTGAGGTCACTAATCTGTAAAGGTAAGGAGGAAAGGACACATTACATTACTTCTGAAACCTTTTCACTTCTTTCCGTGTTCAGTAAGTCTCCGTTTGCTTCGTTGCACAGCCACATGAGTCGTGGCGGCAGTGCAACGATAGTTGCTCAGAAGCGCGTTAGCCATATCAGGGGAGCAGATAACTCACAAAACCTGCACTCTGTCAAGGCGCATCACAAATTTAACTCAGCACGCAAGAGTGCCTGTGGCACTGTCAGGCAGAATTAGAAAAAAATTAAGACATCCATCCCAGCGACATCCAGTAGAAAGATAGAAACAGAGACAGGCACCAGTAGATTGACATATTTGCCACATTCATTTGAGCGTGTTCATGGGAGCACAAGCGGTGTCAGTGACAGCACTTTCTCACCTCAGTGACAGTGAAAAAGGCGCTGTGATCAGTGCAGTGGAAGGCGCAGCATGGCGGAGCTGGATTAGCTATGATAATATGATGACAGTAATTGAGCTTGTCATAATTGCTCAATCACGGAGCCTTTCCCCGGGGTCTGAGAGGCAACTGTTAGCGCTGTACAAGCCTTCATTACAGGGTTGTGATATCAGGATAATTCACTTAGAGTAGGACGACTGGCACTGTGATCATTTTGTGTGCATTACCAGATTAGGCCACTAAAGATTAAATAATCTTAACTGTTCCATCTGATTGTGGCATTGAATTAGCTAACACAGACATATATTCATCTCAGTTCTGACAGATATTGAGGGTAGGTTGTAATCTAAAGGACTCTGATTAGCAGTAAAATCTGCTTACAAATTGGAAGCTGGGAAAGTAGTTTTCACTGTGTTGATTGAGTCGGTATAAAGCAGAGGCCATAAACAACCCCATCACAATGCCTTCAGTTCTTACTGTCCCTCAAAGGGCAGAATAGGAGGATGAGATGGAGGGTAGGAGGGGTGGGAAGACAGAGAAAGGGGGGAAATATTGGAATAAGGAGGTGGCGACGACAGGACCACCTCACGGCGGAATTTACTGTCAGATTTTCTCCACGAGACTCTGGACCAAAATCCCCCTCGCCACGAACGAGCGGACGAAGAGGGAAAAAAAAGAGAGAAATTGGAAAAAACAGCTGAGGGTGTAAATAATTCATGCAGACAATATGACTTTTTTATGTAAATTCAGTGCATTAACCCTCTATTATAATGATGGACGACAGATACGGGTGATGTTTCCTTGGTAAGAGCTAATGGATGACCATCATAAATTCACTGCACATTTTATTGTGTTGCCAGGAAAATTGTGCCTGCAGGCAACGTTGTTTACTTTTATGTCAGGGAGGAGGAGAAAAATCCCGCCGTCTTCAAAAGGAGAGAGGGGAAAAAGAGAATGGGGAGTAAAAATAATGGGGCCCACACAGTGCGCCTTGTTCCATACCTTCTGCTATGTTTGGAGCAAGCGATCCCCCAACAGCCTCTGTGTGTGTTCTTCTTCCTGCTCATCCCTCTGCCTCTCCTTCTCCTCGTCTTCTTCCTCCCCTCCAGCAGTCTTCCTCGGAGAACAGCAGGGTCTAGTCGCATTAGCTGCACTGCACTCCTCCACATCGCTCCGATTACAGATTACTCACTTTTGCCACCACTGTTACTCTAGAAAATTTGGGGAGGTAAAGGGACATCATTTTTCATTACTGTCTTCTGTGAGCAGCATCATACTTGCTGGGCAGTGTGCGCGCACGCATCCTGCAGATGACATCCGTTTTAACAACAGACATTTTCATCAAACGCCGAAAGTTTCAGCCATTTCTAGATCAAAACGCAGAATTGATTAGACTCAAGTCAAGTGACACTTGGTGGTTTTAAGGCTGACTTTGAAGCAAATAAGTGTGCAGCTAACAGGATTCCTCTTGCCACTTTTTTTGTTCACTATTGATGAAAAGAAGAGAGCTACACAGGCCTGATCAACATCTGGTTAGCCAGTCTATCATTCCCTTCTCTACCCTGTAGGCTGCCCCCAGGCCTTGCTCAAATCAACACCCTGCCCTCCCTCTCTCTCTGTTTCTCAATCTCTCTTTTCCCCACTTCCCTTTCCTTCACTTCTGTGCCTCCTCCCTCGTCTCACTCTCCTTCACACCTTCCCTCCATCTCTGATTTATCCTGTAATATTGGCTCCCTAATTAACAGTAGAACCGAATGTCTCTTGTGTCTTGTTTTGGGTGGATTTTAGCATACTAACCCCCCCCTAACCTCCCAATCCTTCTCTTTTTTCCCTGAGTCTGTTAGATAGAGTAGACTTGCTTGGAGCAAATGATTAACAACCAAAGGGAAAAGCTAAAATACACTAGATAGTGCAGCTTTTAAAGAAAAGTACATTCACTGTTTTACTTACTCCAATAATCAAAGTCTGGTTTCTCTGTTTGAAAGGAGCCACACTGCATACATGGCATGTTTTTTTTGTTTTGTTTTGTTTTGATTTGTGTGTACACAGTATAACCTCTCAAAGTTGTTTGATATTACATTTATGCATGATGTTTTTAATTGTTCGAAATGTTGAAGGAATAATACTGAAAAAGAAGGGATCAACACATGGGACGCACACACACACACACATCCAGTCTATACACATTCTGGAGCTGCTCATGAAGAGGAGTAGCAGATGGTGGGAGCCAGCTGTTTCATACAAAGCTGGCACTGGGCAGACATGTATGCACTAAAAGGCTCGCAATCACATGCAAACACACTCTTGCACATACACACACAGACACACACACAGACACATCTGGGCCACATGCTCACAAGGCACCCAGCTGGAGCTTCATGGGGTCACTCTTTCACCTTCCCCAAGGACACCAAGTTACCCTCATTCAACGCGAGGCCAAGTTAGCCACGGTGGGTCACACACCTGGATCGGCCCAAGGTGCCAACTATGCCTGAGTTGGCATACTGACACTTAATGCTAAAGTAGCATACTAATGGAAATCCCCTCCTCATCCACTTCTCGCACATGCATCCAACACCAAACGGGCCAACTGAGTGATTAAAACAGAATTCCTATATGTTGCCCTGGTTAAGGGCGCTGTGCTAAACACATGATGATAATTACCACACAGCTGCCTAGTGCCATGTGCTCTAATAGGTCTCGCCTCTGTACTGGGCCCTCGGAGACTTTCCCCACTCGCACGTTGTTAATTCCTCAATTTGTCCGCCACGTTTCTTTTCTCATTTTACCACGCTTAACCTTATTGTTTGCCGCTATATGCACTTTCTCAGCTTCTTTGTCAAATCTGGGCCAAAGTGATACTTTCTAATGATTCTCTTACCAGCAGAGTCATTTTGTAGATTCAAAAGAACAAACAGCTTCAATCTCACTGGGGGATTAATAATACCATGTACATAAAGAATTGATAAGTGAATGAATAATACGCTTTGTTCAAACGAACAAGCCTTGCTAGGTATTTAGTTGATTTTGTTTGTGCTTAAAAGTTCCATCCTGTGCCTCTGGCAAAGCAGACACTTTGTGCAATGCAGGGCCACTTTGCAGAGCCCAGCAAGTGTCTGGGGAGCCCATCTCCATTGCAATTGCTGGAGGAAAACCAAAGCTTGGCGTCTTTTCCCCCTTTTGTTTGCGGGCACTTGGAGGGTGTTTATCTAGAAAAGAATAACTTGTTTTATTCATGTTGTAGATGGAAGACAGCATGCCCTCTTGAGAGAGAGGGTTGATGGGTATTAGTAGAAGAGGGAAAGTCCTTTTTTTACTGTGGCATTCATGAGTATGTACATTTGCACGCAGGTTTGCTTGGGGTTTGTTTTTGGAGTTCAGTAGGCAAAAAAAGTAATATCTCAAACTTAGATTGTTAAAATTTATGCCACAATTTTCTGCTTTTAAAACACACTAGATAACCCACATCCAAAAAATAGTTGCACTGATTTTCATTTTTCATAGTTTGGGATAAAAGCTGATAATTTGTATATTTTACAAAAAGCATTCGTGTTAAAGTGTTAGTATTATTTTTTTTTTGTTAATACCTTTAATTAGACACTGTCTTGGATATGATTACACCAGCTGTGATGTTAATTAAATCTCAGGTCACATTCATATTCAAAAACTTTAAAACACAGATATAAAATACTTCCTGTGGCGAGTTCCAAATAGATAACAAAATAAAAAGACTGGGACAGGTGTGTGAAGTGGTTATACCAAAGGCCCCCGCTGCCTCGCTATTTCAGATGCGCTTTACTTATTGTCCTTGAATGAGACTACAGACATCATTGGGTTATTTTGATCTTGACTGCGCACCTGTAAACCTTCATAACTGCATCTTACACAGTTGTGACATGGAGGCAGAAGACAGACACATATATAAGCATTATCCAGAGTACAGGACAACAAAGTAAAGGACCACATTTAACAAACGTGGTCAGACTTTGAAAAAAAAAACAAAAATAATGTCAGAGACTCACATCATCCTTAATAGGCAAGCTAACAATTTTTTCAAGTATAGGAAAGTGCAGAAATTTAGTCTAAACATCCAAATTGATTTGTGATGATGACATTAATAGTATAGCGTAACCATCAGGAGACACCTTAGATGTGGGCAACCTTGTACCAACCCCTCTTTTGTGGCATCCCAGTATATAAAATCTCGTGTAACTGGTTTAGTCATTTCAGTTCCTAAAAATTCCAACACATTTTGTGATACTTAATTAAATTACTTTTACTCCTACCTGCCTCCTCTTTTTGTGATTGGCTAGGGCAAGTATGATATTCAAGCCTGTGTGAAAAAGATGAAAAGCATGACGTGTTTTTAAGCGGCGGGCACAGGATGTCAACTTCTGCTCCTGTTAAGCTTCACTCTCGGCACGAGTGGTATTTAATCCCGGGCAATTAAAATATTAATCATCTTACTATTAATTAAGCGGTTAAGTGCTAGTTGTGGTTTTATTACTACCGCCATTTGGTAGTATAAGTGACAACCTTAATGGGGCCACTCTGAGGAAAAGACAGTAATTGGGTTTGGCAATTCCATTTCCACCACCGACCATCCTCTCACCCACCCGCTAGCCCATCAATAATTTATCTAATTACTGATATTGTGGCATGAGTCACTCTCAATTTAGGAGACAAACATGATTATTTAATAATAATAATGCTTCCAAACATATGCAATGTCTCCTTGCCCGCCTCACGTCCCTCAATTTTTAATGAGTTGTTAACACAATGGGCGAAAGAGACCTCAAACAGCACAACAAAAGAAGTCCATCAGTGACCTTTACTGGCTAAATACCAAGAGGAGAATTACAATAATACAAGCTGCAAAATACAAACACACCTCTTTGAATATGTGAATGTGTGTGTGTGCCTGTGTTTATGTGTGACTGTACGCTTTATTGATTAATAGAAGCTCAAATCGGAAAGCTTTAGTAACCTTTCATGAGAGGTCTCTAAGATTCAGAACTGCAACAAAATGGGTGGGATTGGAGAGGGGAACGGGGGCAGTAGGTGGGGGAATCTGAATCCACATCCCATAATGATCTCAATAATAACCCTGACAACATTCATGGACATAAAAATAGTGTGTGATATGGTGATGTGAGTGCAAGTATATGTGCTTGTGCATGTGTGTGGTTGGCTTGGATTATGAGGAGCAGTAAAACACAGAGAAACTCAGTGAATATGCTGGAGGTAAATGAAGTCCCACGGGGGTAATATTCACCTCGCCATAATAACTCTGCTACTGTCAAAAGCCAGCTAGCTTTGCTGTAAGTGTGTAAATGTGTGTTTGTGTGCCTGCATGAAGTGTCTACCGATCCCTCCAGCCCACACCCCTCCCACACTCAAGCCAAACCCAACTTCCCTTGTTCTTTTTCTCTCTGTTGCGAGCTCGACAACTCGGAACTGCACCTCAGTAGTCGACTGAGGCGAGCAGGAGGACGTAGTCATTCATCCAGTGTGTGTCAACCAGAAGTTGACTAGGAGAATGAGCAGGGAAGCAAAGCGATGTCTATTTCTGTCGCGGATGAGTGAGAATGGTCAGGGAGGAAAGCAAAGGCTTCCCACTCAGGGAGACACTGGGTTTCATTGTGAGCTCCAGGGCTATAGGGAGCAGTGATCGGAAGGATGGATCTGTTGAATATGTGTGTGTGAGTGTGCTTGCATGTCTCCGCTCCACCCAGATGCAATGAATGTCCCTCATTAGCCCCATGTTAGCCTTGCTTGCTGCAATGCCCTGCAGCAATGAGGTCTCATACAAGGTCATGACTTGATTACATGGTAACACACTTGGTGACGTTGGTGTATAAGTAACATACACCCAACATGAATTTTCCATATACTTTCAATACTCCAACAGAGCAGAAGGCAGCATCGTGATTTTATGAGGGTTTTTTTTATTATTCATTTGTTATTTTCTAATAAACACAAGTCCTGTTGTGTGTATATATGTACTGTCAAATATATAATTATGTCTATCCCATCTTGTGTGAAGAGAAAAAAAATACAGAGGCAACACTTTTTTTTTGTCATAAATATTATTATTTTTTATTATTCTTATTATAATCTCTAACTTTATCTTCTGTGAACTCTTCATTTATCCAAGTTTGTCAAGTTTTTATTTATCCAGTGTTTACACGTCCTACTACATTGAGCCGGTCATCTTATGGTGATTTGTAGGACTAGTAGTACAAGCATGTATTTGTCTTTTCAGGCTTAAGTATGTTGATGAAATTCAGTCAGTCGATCCAGTCGAGCGAGATATCTGCTGGCAGGGATCCCAATAAATTCACTACCGAAATTTATGACACACAGCAGATTATTTCTAGCGTGTTTGTTGACCTTTGACATTTCTTTGAATGCAACGATCAGGCCAAATGTTCCACCTATGCATTACATTTGGAATATGTGTAATATTGAAAGAGCATATAGATACCCCCTATTGGACAATCTCTTTCCATTCACTCCATGAGCTTTTATCAAACAGCACAAAATCAGGGCTTTAAGGACCAGTACTTTTAAGGGTTTTAGCAGATCAACACTGTCAATGTGTTTTTTTAATTCTAAAAACTCAAGAACTGTAAAGTTGATAAATAAATAACAATAAAATCTTATAAATTTGTAACTACTATCTTTATATTTTTATGCTGTAATTTTGCAATATACATGTCAGTGTGTTCATCTTCTAATTTGTGGCACTGCTCATGCAACATTTTTGGCATGAATTTCTTTGTGTGAGTGATTTAATATGTGCATTTGGGCTTGAGGTCCTCTTAGACTGTTGGTGGAGCAGGGGAGAGGCTCTATCTGAAATTAGTCTCTGTGGGAAGACAGGAGGCATTGCTGAGGCCTTCTCTTTTAGCCAGTTGGCCCAACCCACAGCTGGCCAGCCACTGTCACACTGAGAAGCACATGTCATTGAAAGAAGACATTAATTGCCTTGGTGCTATGGCAGGACACTCACTAGCTGAGCTCAGGTGCACCTTTGCTGCTGCCTTGCAAATGAGATGCAGAGTGTTGGCTACAGTACCTCCTTCGCAGGGATAATTGACCCTGGGGATCCGCCTTGCAGTCCACCCACCCTCGTACTTTCCCTGCTTACCTCCTCCTCTTCTTCACCTTCTCCTCCTCTTTCCCCCCTCTGTTTCCTCCAAGACAGCACAGGACACCTCCATATTGGTTGGTAGTCAGCAAGATAGGTTTGGTCCTTTGACCTGCAGCCTCTCTTCCCTCCTTCCGCACCTCTCCCTTTTTCTTCCTGTCTCGACCTCCTTCACAAGGGTATTCACGTGGCGACGTGGCCAGTGGAGACAACAGAAAAAGGAGATGCGTGACTTGGCTATGTCCAAGGGCATTACTGGCACTTCTGTGAGACGTGTATGGACCCCCCCTCTTCTCTTTTTCTGTTCTTAAAGTGCACCCACCCTACACAACTGCTTCCTACTCATGCTGTTTTTGTTGTCGCAGCTCTAGGTTTTAATGAGCTAAGACTCCTTGTATACCACTGTGTTACTAGCTGAGCTACAGCAGGCAGTGCTTTTTATTTACAGTGAAAAGTCTGTGGCGCTAGACTTTAATCGCCTTTTGCGTCGCTCAATCACAGGCTGAAGTATGGAAAACTGCCTACCTGCGCACCTGTGCACAGGGCTGCAGATTAACTTTCCAACCCCCCTGCACACACACACGCACATTTTGTTTTCTTCTTTTTACTTACTTGTTGTTTGTTCTCTCTTTTCACTGCTTTCCTGTTTGTTTCCCTCCTCTAACTGTCCCTCTTGATTGTTTGCCCTGTCCTCCTTTCAGTTTAGTCTCTCTCTTGCGTGTTTGGCTTCTCAGTGCAAAGCAGTTAGTAGACGCCTGGTAAGCCATTTGCAAGAAGCCTGCGGCTGAGATCGCTGCTCCCTGAGCATAATATACAAGGTGTGGCAGAGAATGACACTGTTAATCTTGAAGGATTACTTTCTCATAGAGCAATTTGTCACACAAAAAGTCTATACCGTTTACTTATGTGCTCTGTGAATATCCTCTGTGGTTTTTTTGCTCCCGCTGATGTGTGTACGTGCACTTGCTGATGTGTGGGTGTTAAAATGTCAAATTACCGATCAAATGTAATTGAATAGTCGGCCATGTGCTAGGATGCATATTTCCTTTTTTTACTGTTTAGATCTATTCATGGTTGTATGTCTGCACGTGTCTGATTTTTATCTTAATATGGTCGTATGTGTGTTTTATCTGCAGCCTTTAACTCGCTGTGAGCGCCCGTTTTTTTGGTGGTGAGGCCAGCCATGGCAGAAGAGGGCTGTGCTTAGTGCATTTCATGCTTAATTCTGTGTCAATTAGTTGACTGCTACCTTCCCTCCAGCAAAAAAGCGTGGAGAGAAACACAAGCCCACAGAAATCCTCTGGCTTTGACAGGCGCAGTGTTCAATCATTTATCCCAAGGCCCCGGGCCACAGAGCACTGTCAACAAACATTCCATTGAAATCATATCAAGCCTCTTCTGTTCCCTCATTTTTGTACTCTCCCTGCTCTGCCTCTCACTCTTTCCATCTCCCTCTGCCTCTTTATCTTGCTTGTTCTTTACCCTCTGCTTCCTCGCTCTTTTTCCCACCTTCGCTTTTCTTTCTCTCTTCCTCATCACCCTTCACCCTCTGGGGTTTCTCTGTGTCTGTAGCAGGGGTTTTTAGCTCCCTCTTTAAGCCTCTGTGCCTCTACTTCCCTCCCAGGACTTGGCAGCAGAGTATTAATTTGTTAAGCTGTTCCCTGTTTGCACTAGTTTCACCCCCCGACTTGGCATGCAGTCAAGTTGTGGTCAGATCGCAAGATGAGCACTAGATATACCAAGATCGCAGAAATAATATATTTCAGATTGAATTTGGATCAGAGGAGATATTAACAAGGCAGGAGTGGATAAATCATAAAGCACAAACATCAATAACCACACATCAAGTTTTACTATTTATGCACTTGTATACACAACACCTTTGACCCATATCTATTGCACCATGAGCACACAGACTAAAACCTATCCATATGTCTTTGCAAATGCTGTGCTTTTCAATATAGGCTGATGTTGAAAGGAGTCTTTGATCGCAGCATGCGGCTGGATTGAAGATCTAACAAATATTGAAACTAAGCAAGGGTATCGGGCACTCTTCAGCCTAAGCCTAACGTGCTCGACTCACACTAATGAAATTAGTTTCATGTTTATTTTCTGTTTAAAAGAAAATAGAAATTAGGCTATTTAGAATGCATCAGACAAGTAGCTTCATTGCCTCCATCTTTTTTCCTCCCCTCGTTCTTTGCTTTTGGCCCTTTGGAGCTCTGCAGAATATGCTGATGCTGGATATTTCACAGGTAAGGTGGACACAGGCCAAATCTGAGGTTTTTTTCTTCGCTTCCTCTGCTCTGGGCTACAAACACTAATGCAATGCAAGATAGTGAAGAGAAAAAAGAGAGGAATCTTCCACTCCCTCATCACCTCTCCTGAGCATTCATCCCGAGAGAAACTCAACTCACCTGGGTATCTCAGTGTAGAAGAGTAATAAATAAATGTTCTAGCTTAATTATTAAAAACAGCCCAAACGAAGATAGATACTATCCTCTGTAGACTTGGTGGTTCCACAAGCTTGATCTTAACTCAGATGTTGTGATTCCTGTTTGTTTGCCCCACTGATGGTCAGGAGACACATGGCCTAGTGTAAGTCTTCGTGTAGTTATTTTTTGTCATTTTCGACAAGTTTCTCTGAATTTCTTTTGGCCTCGTTTTCTTCTTCACTTCCCATAAATTACACTTACTTAGACGCAGACAAATCCCAAACAGCTCTGGATCAAATGTGTATTTGAAATGAACCTTGAATACATGACAAGTCTAATAAAAATGGATCAAAGGGCATGATTGAATCGTATCTTACTCAGTTCAAATTTGAGGGGCTTTAAACTGTATTTGGTGGGTGCAATCTCTTACTCAGCACAAAATGAGCCACCCACAGTAAAAAACAACAACAAAAAAACACAGAACCTTTCTGCAACAGTAACCATAAATCCAACTTTTGTCCTTTTCTTTGTGAAACTGAGAAATGTCAAGAGAAATGTTGGAGAAGTGGTATAGAAAGAATACTTCTTTATTTGCACATGTTAGCTAAACAGCCTAAGACCTCCTCTGGCTCTTCAGGTTTACCTCACACAGTAGAGCGTCTCTGACTTGACAACTAAAAATCCAGAAGACAACAACAAGGCCCTCGCATCAGTCCCTGGACAAAGCTAAATTAATATTTAAAGATCATTACTAATGCCCTGAAGAAAAACGCACAGTCTAGGTAATTAATTGATTGAGCTGGGTGGTCCGCAGAGAGATTAGACCGGATGAGTGTTGTTTATCTCCGTTGTTATTGAAGTATGGAATTGCTTTGAGCAAATGATTTCCTATTGAATGTAAAGAAGGGGGACACACTGCTGTATGTCTGACCTGTAAGGCATATGAGTGAGTTCATATTCTTGGATTGATATAATCAGTTGAGGATTAATTGTCCCTCGTGGTTTTTCACGGTATGTATGTTGTGTAAATTTGCAGTGCCAGCGATATATTATACAACACCATTTGTTCAGGCAGGACCTGTAGACTTGTTTTCACAAGCTTATACAACAAGTGGATGGATTTCCACTGCTGATAATAGCAGATGCACTTGGCAAGACAATGAGTTGTGTTCGACATCATTTGGCCGACTTCGGGTATTAACTGTTGGATGTGAATAGAGTGTCAACTGAGTGCTAATTGTTGTTTGGCATTTTGATTTATCACAGGCGCAAGCCAAGAGAGAACAGAGGATGATTTTGCATTTGGCAGAGTGTCCTCGTTCCCCAGGAACATGTCGAAGATTCTGTTTTCTGGTAAAATGCCGAAATTCAGAAAGAACGACTGTGCGTGCTGCAGCTCTGTTCTAAATACGTACTGCAAATATGCAATACTCTGTGGCTTTTATATCATATACACTATGTACTGTTAGGTGTTGTGGTATTTTCTTTTTACATCTGCTGCACTACATTTCAGAGGGAGATATATCATTTTAATTTATTTTTATTTATATGTGAGTTTTAGTTTGAGTGGAAATTTTACACGTTTAGAGCACGTTTTGCCATAATATAAAAAAGTTCATGTATAATAACTTATTAAGTTATTACTTGAAATTTGATACTTTTTAAGCCCATTTTTCTCTTTAAAAATACCACCACTGGCAA
The DNA here is from genome assembly GCF_056152115.1 of Neolamprologus brichardi. Classification (NCBI taxonomy): domain Eukaryota; kingdom Metazoa; phylum Chordata; class Actinopteri; order Cichliformes; family Cichlidae; genus Neolamprologus; species Neolamprologus brichardi. Next base: position 21,426,459 of record NC_142114.1, on the reverse strand, counting down.
ACAACAGCATTTTTTTTAAACCAAAAAGATGCAAGCAGGCACTGTCAATAACTTCTACTTAATGGCTTTTCTTGTCAAGGCTGTTTCCACATTAAAAAAAAAACAAGCTGTGAGCGGCTTTATCAACTCCATTGTTTTTTGTTATTCAGAAGCATGAACATCCATCAACATCGCATTCAAAAAATGAACCATTTCGTGCTGGCATTTTAAAAATATTTCTTAATTTTATCATTTTCTATTTAATACATACAAGAAACTCCAGGTAGGGACACAATTAGCATATACAGTAGCATATGACAGGGACAGTGGGTATGAGGCTTTTTGGTCTTTTTTTTTTCTATGGCAGTGTAAATGTGAGAAGCGTCATAGAAAGACACATAAATAATCTTTTGGGCAGCATATTGAATAATCTTTTCTAAGTCGCCCCAAATGTCCTTGGCTTAAAAGGCATAAAAGGTGTTCTTCCTGCCTTTCTTTTTTGATTTTTTTTCCCTTTTTGCACATTTTGAAAGCATCTTGCAAAAGGAGCATTCAAGAATCACCAGGTTTTTCACAAGTTTTTGGAGATGCCTGTCATGAATGAACATGGCGGTGTGTTTCAGTGCCAGCTGGCAATAGAAGCCTAACACGTCCCAGAGATGAGCAAAGGGCCAGCTGGATGCCCGCCGAGAGCTTTAACACACTCCTCACCATTGCTGTAAACTCCATCAGCCCATCCTGTTAACTGACAAAACACAACACTAATTGTGCATTAATCAGTGGGTTTAGTTACCCGATCCCATGAGCCTCTGGTGCATTTCAGTGGTTGTGAAACAGAAGTCTGATATTTGTGTTTCACAGTTTGAGGACTCCCTGGAGTCCTGCTATTGGCATGTTGTTAGTCACTTAGATAAAGTTGTATCTAACATATTTAAGAATAGATTTTATTTGAATTCTCGGTAGGTTAAAACTAAATATTTTAATTGAAGTTAGTCTTTACCATACAACTACTTTACCCCCCATTTTATCACAGTTATCTTTTCCTGCATTTCAGCATCAGGCTAGAAGCTACGGAGTGCAGGAGTGGATATAATGCCACTGAAAACACCGAGCCTTTATCTGATGACTTATAAAACCTACCTGAAATGCACCAGCAACCCAGTCATCACTGTGTGATATAAAGAAGCTACTGTGAGAAAATGTTCGCGACACAAACACTGACTAGTTTTGTGCTTTGCTCATTTTTCTGCTTTAGGCGGTAATCAATCATCAAGTCATTTATCTCACCCTGGTGCTGAGTTTCTTTTATCAACTGCCAGACTCCCTCAGCTGCACAGTATTACTGACTGCAGGTTCGTTGGCTCACTTTGTCAAAATTACCAGTAGATAAAAAGCCGAGTTCCCATGCCTATCTACCCCATGTTGCTATTATGTGAATGTTGAGCCTGCTGAAAGGAACATAGGCATATGTAGGGGCAGTGGCTCGGGGCAATGGCTAACTTCCTGATCAGGGTCCTTTTGGCTTATTCTAATTGCTAGAAGTAAATATACAAGGGAAATAAAACCCAAATTTAACCTTTGCTAGCAGGGGTTTTGCCATAAGTCAGCCTTTGCAATTTTGCTCTGTTGGGATGTTAGCTGCAGTATGAATGGCCTCTCACCTCTGTGGGTCAAAGCTAACTGTGTCTAGGATGCGTCTGGGCACTACGAAGTGTGTCTGTCTGTGTGTGTGGGTGTGTGTTGGAGTGGGGGTGCATGCAGATGGTTCACAAGCCAACCTTTCAATTAGGCCCGGAGTATAAATATCCGTGGCTGATTGGAATGTGGCGGCTGCTGGCACAAAAGGCTTCGCTTGGCCAGGCTCCAAGACCCCGTCGCTCACTCACTCTCTCAGTCATGCTGGAAGCCGCCCAAGGTTACTCCGTGATTGGACGCAATGATTTCTAACTCACTGTGTTCCTTGTGACCACCCTCCTTTTTCCATCCCTGCTTCTATCCTTTCCCGTTCCATCTCTTGCCAGCTCCATGGCTAACTTTACATTTGAAAGAGGCCTTCAGTTGAACCCATGTGGAGGTTTGATGTCTCTACGTCCCTCCTTCCTATGTTTTGTGCATCAACTGGATTTTGAAATCCCATTCCAAAATGTATTAACTGTGTTTTCAGCTTCACATTTTCAAACACATTTCCCTTATGTGATTTTGTATATACTCGTATATATTTTTTGGCCCACAGCGAGTGTTTGGGTTCCAGTCCAGCTTCTAATCTTATTTAGCTAATGCTGCAGGTGAACAGTCCCTGTTTTCTGCCTGGGGAGGCCCTGTATATCCTTCACAGATTATAGGGATGAGCTCCCAGACAACTTATCCCTTCGTCCCAAAAGCCTGTCACCCTAAGCTGTCTGAGAAATTATCCACACACCCAGACACATGGTGGTGAGGGTATGAAATGACAAAGCAGAAATGTTTTGGGAGAAGGATATGTTATCACTGTCACATGGCGATTTTGAATGTTGTGTAGTGCACAGATTGCAAATAGAATTGGAATCACTCCTGTTACAAGGTAGCCATAAGCTGTTATCTCTTTACTTTGATTTCACTTCCGATATTTCGAGTTTGGCAACTTTTCTAGCACTGTGATTTGTGACTTGACAGTAACTAAAAATGCCCACTGTTGCTGCATTGAAAGATTTCTGTTTGTTGTTCTCACAGTTCCTTAAAGCAACACTACCATATTCCCTTTGTTAAGAAACCTTCCCACTTATCCTCTCAGCCCTCCTCCACCCCCTCCACTCTGTAACCCACCTACCCAAGCTGTGTCAGGGAAGCCGCCTAGTCTCTTATGCATCCCTCTGGAATCAAGAGAGATTAAAAATTAGGGGATTAGGTTCCCCTCCTAACCCTGTAATCCAACAAAACAATGCTTTCTAACGTCTAGTGAGAGCTCTCGAGGCGTGGGTCAGTCCTCCACGTCAGTTATTCCTTATGGAAGGATTCCCCTGGAAAAGACGCATGCTCCCTTTCTGTTTCCAACAACTTCCTCCATTCCGACCCCCTTTTTTATGATCCAGGGCTATAATGAGGCAACATGGGAGACGGGCCTAATATCTGCTAATAGGGTCAATGGAATAAACTGTTTTATAGGGGTCACGGATGGCACAAGGATGAAGGGGGCTGCTAAATGTTTGTCTCTTCTGATGCCAGCTGTAACTATGCTTTTTGTTTTTTTTAACAGTATAGTATAAAGGAGTAATAATGATTCTGATAACACAGAGGAGCCCTGGTGATGTAAGACACACACAGGCTACTGAATTAAGGCCCTCTTTTAAATATGTCAGTGCCACGCTCAGGCTGGAGCTATAGCTGGCCATGGGATGCACTCCTTTAATTTCATTGCTCTGTCAGCTTTTATTAAAACCCATTTTTCACAAAGAGAAAGGGAGAAAACAAGAAGAAGAGAGAAAAAAGTACCGGGAAGGGGTGTGTGGAGGGGAGAGACACACAGATGGAGAGTGAGAGGGGAAAGGACCAAAGGGGGGATATATAGAGACATACACAGAAAGGAAGAGATCTCGAGACAAAGAAGGGTGTCTTTCCCCAAAATGCTAGATCAGAGAAATTGTTGTTTTAAGGCGGGACAAGTGTTGTGGGTGGTGCTGTTTTTTTCTTCTTCTCTTTTTTTTGTTGGGTTTTTTTTTGGTCTGTTTGTTTTGTTTTTGTGCGTTTGTACGTGTCGAGGGCGGGGGTTGCCATCACCTTGGGGACTGGGTCTTGTGGGCGGAAGGCAGGGGTGGCAAGGAGAAGTAGGAGGGTGTGAGGGGCTCAGCAGGAGTGATTAATGATGAATCTGGGATGTAGTGGACCAATGGGACTCCCCATCCACGTCTCCATCCCCATCCTGCTCATCCACCCCCCACCTCCTACCCAATCCCCCAGTCCTCGCCACCCCACCTTCGTGCCCATTTGTAACTGTCGTGGGAGGGGCCATCAAGGACCCAGTGATGTGCCCCCTCATTTTCTTGAAGACAAGAATGAGAAATATGTCCAGAAATGTGTCACACCACAATCCAGCTCTTTAGATTAATTTTGGATGGATACTGTTTATTAATGTCATTGACTCAAATCTAATTATTCCTCCACGCTTCTTACAAGAAATTCCTTTAGATCTCAACAATGCTTTCAACACATATGCGTTGGTGACTCACATTATTTTTTTAGTGGTAAAATAATATTTTGATGTTTCCCTCATTGTAATCCAAACAGGATTACATCCGGACTCCTGTCCTTCATTTTAAAAGGCTTGAGGAAGCCATGAGCTGTAAGAAACTCACAAACATTTATTTGTTTTTGTCGGGGTTCCAGCCAAAGATATTATGTGCCTGTCTGAAAATGTGTGTGTATTAGTGTGTGGCAGCCACATTTTCCTCACTCTGTCAAATAGCTTTGACTTGGCGCAGAGTTCTGAAATCACATCAAAGTGGCCCGCCGCCACATCTCCATCCCGTCCTGTGGTCCCCTACGCCCTGTCTTCTACCTCTAAACCCACGCACCCCAGCACCTACAATCAAAAGGAAATTGAATGATTCATTATATCTTCCCGCCTTCTTCAGAAAGTAAAAACATAAAAAATAAAAGACAAGAAAGGTCTTTCAGAAACACTTGTACAATGCTTTTTACGTTCTCTGTTTTCCTCGTTTCTCTCTTTCTGCTGAATAGTACATGATGGCACTTGACGGAGAAGAGGAGTAGGAAGAAGAAGAAAAGGAAAAAAGCTGAAAGAAAAAGAGTAAGAGAGAGTTAGAGTGAGCGAGTGAGTGAGTGAGTGAGAGAGAGAGTAAGGGGGAATAAAATCAAGTGTGACAACATATGAATTTCAAATTTCTGAGGAGACATCAAAGTGCACCATCCGGGGTGTCTCTTCGACAAGGACACTTTCTGATTTTTAATTCCATCCCCTGATTGTATCGCTGAGGCCCTAACGAAGAACGGAGGAGCAACGCCAGAGAGTAGCATCAGGAAGCAAGAGATAGAGCAGGCAGGCAGGGAACGTGTGAGGAGGCGGGAGGGAGGGTTGGGGGGGGCGGGGGGGTGGCATAGAGGAAGGAGAGAGTAAGTGAGATCAGAGGGGGTTAGAAGAAATAGATAGAGAAGGAGGAGGAAGGAGAGAAGAAAGGAGAGTCTCATCCAAACACAAGCGGCTGGCCCCTTTGTTGTCGAAACGATCATAGCTCCTCTTTCATCAGACAGAGAGATGGAAAGAAGAGAAAGGAAAAGAGACACTGAGACTGAGAGTGATCCACTCCTTTTTCCGCTGGGGTGACAGGGACATGGATAGAAGGAGGGCAACTTTTTTCACCCTTTGCACATATCACATCAAGGCACTTCTTCCAAGGACTTATTATGTGGCGCACACTTTGAGAACAAAATGCTTACAAGTAGGGCTGGGGGGCTGCATGTTAACAGTATGCTCACTTTAACCAGAAACAATATGTTTGTTTACACTCAGTCGATTGGCTGTGTCAACACAGTGTCAACACAAACTGGTGTACATTGCTAATCGCCGGTCTTCTCTTCCTCTGCTTTACAGTTTAGACGGCAGCTCACTGCTGCAGCAGTCTAATTGCCTGGGAGGTTCTCAGCAGGAGTGTGGCAGGCTTCTGGCAATGCCTTTCCTGGCAAAGCTCTGTGCCAGTACTGCCGCAGTGCCAGCCCGCCCTGCCCAGCACACACGCCAGGGGTCTCATAACCCAGAAGGATCCCATGTTGGGAACTCCCCACAAGGCCTCTTTGGAAGCGGATGGAAAACCCCAGGGAAGAAGGAGAAAGGTTGGAAAGGTCAAAATACTGGCACATATTTGCATGTAGTGAAATCCCATCACCTCTCTCAGGTTTCCTCTCATATACGGAAGCATATACATGCACAAAGGTGCTTCCATCACTTACATTTATTTCCAAAAGCACTACTTGTTCTAATTCGCTCTGTAAATTTTCACACTCAGAATTAATGGTTTCGATTTTGGGGGTTTGGCTTAAGTCACCATAATAGGACATTAAAATAATTTTATCATTATTTATCATTTATTATATACCTATTATAAAAAAGAAAAGAAAAAATCATGTAGAAGAGATGCTGAAAGCCATTTAATCAGCAGTCTTAAAACACAATTTTATGTTTTTTAAAAGGGAGCAATGCTAATGACAGTGATGATTATACTAAAAACTAGTATTTTGCACATATGGGAAAGTGTTTTCAAAAATGAGAAGAATGCTCTTAGAGAGCTCCTATTGCCAAAGAGATCGCAGCATAGGAGTGCTTCAGGAAAACTCACAGAGCACAGTGGCACACTGATGGAGCTGAAACTGAGGATGTGGAGGTGTGATGAGCTCTTTGCTGCATCTGACACATTCTTTAAAAAAATGTGATCAGGAAAAAAAATCTAAATTCATTCTTAGTGAGTCTCATCATACAATTTAGTCTCCATTAAAGCTATTTTATTTTAATTTGAATGCTGTTTTATTTTATGCAGTGGCCTACCTGCACAGTGGTCTATTCACACGCTCGTGCTTGTTATATTTATTTGCTTATGTTTATTGATCATGCTGGTAATTTTAGCATTTAATCTATTTGATATTAACGACGTGGGAAATGGGGAAGAAAAAGCCTCAGCTTTTACCAATTTCTGTGGTGAAATGAACTATGTCACAGTGTGAAACTGTGAAAGCGCTGTAATTGTTTGTGTGATTACTCTGCTGATGGAAGGTTGCGACAGATCCGAGTCATCATTGCTGCATTGTTGCACTTTTTCCAGCTTCCAAATATCTGAGTGTTGAGTGGAAGATGTGTGTGCATTTCAAATGAGATAGACCACAAACATTATCTCTGCACAATCAATTGTGTAACGTCTCATTACCTCACTGTCCTTCAGCAGTTGGAGAATATTTTTCATACCTCTTTTTCTGCTTTGGTTAAGACTGTTGAATTAAAGGTCCCATTAACAATTTTTCAAACTATGACCTATCTTATAAAATGCTTTGCAAATAACTTACCTCTACCAACATCTAATCAGGACTGTGAGGGGAATTTCTTAGAAACAATGCAAGCAATTTTTTAAACATTTTGTCACTCGGATCAGCTCTTTGCTCTTTGTGGTTTTATGAATACGATCCCTGGGTTCAAGGGTCCTCCAGTATTCACCGGGGCAGAGGCAGAGCTGCAGGCCACTACAGCAACACACTTGGCATTTACTGTATATGCGGCTTACGTCAGCATGGAGACTAGTTGAGAGAAGTTAGGATGTATTTTTAAGTCAGGTTCAAACAATCAGACATGTGGCTTTAATGCAATACTTCCACAAATAAAACAATACAGACTATTCATTTGAATGGTAACATACTGCTGTTTTAACAGCTCACACAGCGAGCCCGTGCCATGCAAACCTCATCACCCTAATACCCAGCCTCGCTCACAAGAGCCCCTCCTTAGTTTTGGAGAGGGGTGCATGCTGAAGCAGCTGGGAGACGTGGAGCCACAATGGCCCTTTAGGGCGAGACGGCCCTAATCCATCCCAGCGTCCAACAGCGCCAGTGAAAGGAGACCTGTCAATCATAGAATGGCACCCTCGGGTCTCAGAGATGGGCGTGCTCTGATGTAGGATTTACTGTACCCCCCTCTCTTCTGTCTTATTAAAATCTCTATGCAGACCGAGATATATGTATGCACACAGTTACATGTTGGCATATACAGACACAAACAGTTTGCAGGCTCTTGTCTGTCACCGCTGAATAAGATATATCTTTGTGTATTTATGTGGCTAGCAAAAAAAAGGGGGCAGCAATAAAAATAAAAATATACAGCATGATTTTAAAAAAGTATCTCGTATCTTAAGCTCTCACAACACCTCTAAAAACTCCACATCAGACAAAATTTCATTCACATTTTTTTTTTTTATTTAGATTGGTTCACTTAATCAGCAAACAGTTCAGTTGTACTTCGCTGGCATATACATATGATGTAGACATTTTTAATCCAAATGAGCAGTTGAACATGGAATTACATGCCGCGTATGTTAATGGCGGAGACAGTTGTGTAGAAGCAGACGATGGGTGATGATCATTTTGGATACATTTCATAGGGCTGTTGTCTGGCGTGTGTGCGTGCACACATACACAAACAGTTATGGATGGAGGAACACCCATACGAGCAAACAAAATGCAAATAGACATGCACGTGCAAACACACACACACACGCACACTCCAATATACACACACATACACACAAGGAGTAAACACTTATTTAGAGGTGTCAGACACTGCATGTAATATCCTCTGGCACAGTGGCTCTATGTGTACGTGTTTCAATGAGCTGAGCTGTGCACTGTCCGTTGCAGTTGGGTGATGGTGATCAAATCTAACAGACAGTGAGGACCAGAGCACGCTTTCTGCCTCAGAGACACGAAGAGAGAGAGAGAGAGAGGGGGGGGGTGCACTCAGACCGCCTCTGGCCACCATTATCTCTTCAGTGCATGACTGTGTCCATGTGAGTGTGACAGTGTGAAAAATAGAGTGTTTGTTTGTTTACTGTGTGCATGTTGGTGTGCGTGCGTGTGCCTGTGTGTATGTGTGTGCATGCCAGTGTTTGCTTGTTCATGTGTGCGCCTGTCAGTGAATCCGAATAAGTGTGTGTTCACATTTGCTGTTCAATATGCTGAAGCCAATATAACTGACTGGGGGATAACTAGTGAGCCAGATGACATAGCGGGAAGATACTTCTCCTCAGACCTTAATTCAACCCCTCCGGGCAGGGTTAAAGCTTCTTAAACTTCACAGACGACTTTTTCATTCATTATAATTATTTAAGTGGACAAACTTCTCCGAAGCTACACTTATCTGGTGTAAAATAAATATAATCTCCTGCTAGAAGACAAGAGTCGCTAAGACCGCTAAAATAGCTGACTGCAAGTTGAAGACTAACTTAAAGTAGGCTTGGGGTGAGATCAAAAGGTAAAATCTACCCATACTGCTGATATCAGGTGTTGTTGTGTATCTCAAAACACCACAAGAGGATTAAAAAAAAGGTTGATGGGTCTCAGATCAGGTTAAGTGCGTCTGGACACTCTATTATGTGCATATATGCAGCAGGTCAGGGAATCCTAATAAATCTGCTTAATTAATAATATATTAATCACTCTAATAATAATAATAATAATGATAACAATAATTGTTAAATGTTCTCATTAGTATGTAAACACGAGCATATCTGGAAACATGTTGGTACCTTTAAAATCTTGTTTTCGTGTTCAAATAAATAGAATGGATGGAGTATTAGTGGCAATGTATTTTTTTTCTGACAAGAAATGTTGACATAAAGTTAAAAACACTAAACCTCTGAACTAACCTCCTTTTCACTGTAGCATAAAACACACTTTCTGCAGACTAGTTTGTGTTAAGCTATGTCATAATTTTGTCGTAATATTTCTGACAAGTAATTTTGCATTATTTTACTTTTACATGCCAAATCAAAATTTTTATTTTTGTCTGTTGGACAGCAAAGATAAAATTGTTTAAAGCAGTAAAGAGACCACAGTGGGATGTTGCTAACAGAAAATCACCCAGAGCTGGGCTGGCCTAGAGACCTACATCATTTAACATACTGCCAACACCACACTACCTATATAGCCAAAGCACCCCACACACTCTATCCACACATCAGTCACTGCTCGCTGTGTGTGTGATAGCGAGAGAGAGAGAGAGAGAGAGAGAGAGAGAGAGAGAGTGTGTGTGTGTGTGTGTGTGTGTGTGTGTGTGTGTGTGTGTGTGTGTGTGTGTATGGGAAACAGAGATGAATGACCGTCTAATCGTGCACACAATGCATCTAAGCTCCATAATGAAAACCACTGATAAGAAAAATTAACATAACAACTAAGTGGTACAGAACAAGACAGTGGACTTAAATAAGGAGGCCTCACGCACCATAAATCTGAACCATAAACACAAATATGTAAGACACACAAACATAACTCAGTGACTTCCTCATTCTAAGCTGGGAAAAAAGACCCTAAGGCATATATACACATATCTGCTTCATCCTCATTTTTGCTTTTTGCCAGTTCCCGCAGAGCTGGGTCCTCCACTCATAGCACGGTGCAGTAAGTTTTAATGGTAAATCAACAAAGGGCCGACATGAAAGAAAGGCTAGCTTTCCAGTTTGCAGGGTGAAGAATTATTCATCAGCACTGTAGTGTTGCACTGCAGGCGAAAATCCTGCAGCAGCGCTCCATTTTAATTGCCAGAAAATGACTGTAAATGATACAGAGAGAAAGGGAGAAGAAGCCAAAAAAGGAGACAGAGGGAGAGAGAAAGGAAAAAGAGAGTTCGAATCAGAGGTATAAAGAAGGGGAGGGAAAAAAAGGACACCCCCTCTACCAACAGCTGCCCCCCAAATTGAAGGCCATGGTGATAAAAAGCTATGTGGCAATCAGAGAAGTGAAGTGTCCCCCCAGCAGCCTAAAAGAGAGATAGTGAAGGGAGAAAAGAGGAGAGGAGGGCAAGGGGGAGTGCCATCAAAAAAGGACTGGTGGGATTAGGTCTGAGAGAGAGTTTACTACGCTCTTTTTGTGCGCCGAACCTGCAGGATTAGAGATAACAAATGTTAGCCGAGGACGGGCACCTGCTGTGAGCCGAAAAGAAGAAGAGGAGGAGAAGAGGGGAGGAGAGACGAGAAGAGCTAACCCACTAAAACAGCAGAATGGGCTTTTGTAGCCCTGTGCAGAATTAGAGGAAAGAGGGCTGAAGGGGGGAGACAGAAGAGGATAAAGAGGGAGGGAGTAGAGAGGTAAAGAAGTGGATGGAACGGGTACAAAGTAAATTTGTAATTGTCAAACAGATGAAGGAGCTGAGATTTTGTGGAGGGGTAAACATTGAACTTGCTAATCTTTGGACCTCAAAGCCTGCTTTGCTCGCAGTCACTCTAACGCCTTCACCAATATGCGTTTCTGTTTGCTTGAATTGTGTGGCCCCTGTAAATCCACGGATCAGACTTCATGTAAAAACGAATAAAGCACAACAAATATTCCAAGTTTTTAAAGTCTCTCAGCTCTCACTTGTTCTCCTCGCCTTCTCCTAACTACCTTTACACTTCCTCCTCTCCACCCGTCTGCAGCACTTGGGTGTATGTGACTGAAATTGCTGCTGGGGCCAGGGGACCTCCCCACCTGCTCTCTGCAATGACCCCAGCCCAGGAAGCACTCAGACTGGTCAATCAACAATTAAAAGCCTGTCTGTAGCCACTAACTCAATTCAACCACTCAGCTTAGTGCTCCGTTAGAGCCGAGGCACCCAGACAGAGCCGAGACAGACTCAACAGCCTTGACCTCTCCACTCCAGATCTCTCTCTCTCACACACACACACACATACGGGGTGGTCCAAGCCAGTGTGGTCACACCTACACAGCCTTACCGATGTTTGAACCCCTGGGGGCTGTCTCGAACAAATGCATCCCTAGGTGGGGAGCAGTGTAGTAGATGTGCACGTGACAAGAGGCGGGAGAGATTTACCTTGAGGCCTGGCCTGGACAAAAAGGTCACAACCTCTGTCTTGCAAATGTCTTGGTACCTGTACTTCAACCTGAGGGTTTAACCCTGTTTAGCGTTCAATACTGAGTTTGACCTTTTCTTCAGGCTGACTTAAGGCATTTACTATAGTGGACTCTGGGTCAGTATATGTGTGTGTGTCTGTGTAGTCCAAGTTTTCACACACGCAGACGCACAATCCTTAAACTAAACGATGTAGCGATAGAAGAGGCATGAACACAAACATATTGGCACCAGTTTCCACTCTAAAAATACACAGTAGCGCTCTTTAACACACACACATACACCCACTAAAACGCTTCAGTCACCCCATATGTTTCCTGTTTTTACTGTTTCATCATTCACTCACTGCTTGGAAAAAAAGACCTGGAAATGTAATATAAAAACAAAAGCCAGAGAATAACTGCAGGGGCTGGTAAACGAAGCATAAAGACCCCGAGTGACCGAGGGGAATTATTTGGCTCCATTAAGCAGGCATTAACATGAATTACTATCTAATTAAAATTAAACAGCTCATTAATAACTTTGCGGTGGGGCCTTAGTGTGGAAGTTCTCTGGAGTGTGTGTCTGGAGTGTGTCTATGTGTATTTGAAGATCTGTGTTTTGTCACAGCCAAGAGAGCAATCAAGTGGGATAAAGCCGAGCAGCTGCCCCAAAGGAAAGTCAAGGCCTGAGAGGGCTTACCTCTGGAACAAGACAACTCTGAAAAAAGATGTTCTTCAGCAAATAAAGTTAACTTTATTCACTGTTTAATCCTGCAGCATCAAAAACTACAGTAGATGAAGCCGGCATCCAGCTGGCTTCGAGGTTAAAAGTGTGAACCGCAGATTCAATGGTACAAATCCGTATGCTGCATTTCTTTCCATTTGTTTGTCTGTAATCTGTCAATTTAAATAAATAAATAAATAAATAAAATGTCAACAACATATTTCAAATTTTAAAAAAATGCACAAAAATCTTGTGTGTGGCTTTGCCAGGTGAAAACGCCTCATTCTTAACTTAAAAGTGGTTTTAGGGGCCTAAATGTACACACGCTTGTGGGTATTAAAAACGGCTTTTTAATAAGATATTTAGTATTAACAGTAATAATCAATAAAAGAATCGTGTGAGTCAGAAAGTTCCAGCAGTGTCATCGTATCTACACAAGCAAATAACAATCACACACACAGGAAACTAGAAGAGGGGTGTACATAGAATGAAAGATTGAAATGGAGCAAAAGGAGTCACGAACAATGATCGGTCATGAACAACAGACTTTCCACAGAACATGTTTGCACACTTGTGCGCGCACACACATGCATTTTGACAATATGTGAGACACGTCGACTCACTCCTGCCGCGTCCTTTTGGGGTCATGGCCTTCATGTCGGCAAGCCGCTCAGCCTTGCAGAGTCTGTCAGGCGAAAAGCAGACAGAAAGAGAGAGATGGTCTGAGTCTGAGATCAATGTGTTACCAGTCTTGTCATCATTTTAACAAGAGGATATTGAAGAGAAGAGGGGTGGGCTGTGTAGGGTACAGCTGATGCTCAGTAAAGATGGCAACAGTGGTCACTGTTACATTTGTTTTCATGGCACAGGCACAGAAACAATTCCAATGTTAAATCCTGGCCTGCACTGATCTTACTGTTCTTAAAAATGCACTATCAGCAAAGTGAACCCAAAAACTTTTGGCTTTTTCAGCCTAAAGTCAGATTTGCAAACATCATTTCCCGTGCATTGATAATGCAACCTAATAATCAAAATCCACAAGATTGTCCAAAGCAAACACTCGACATTCTAACAACAAAATAACTTGAAGAAATAATGATAGATAGTCTTCAGAGATGCGGAGTGAATGACAGAGAGGGGGGGGTATGGACTTAGGCCCCAAATGTATGCCAGTGCATGCATCAGCCACCCCCCTGCACTCTCCTCTGGGCCAGGAGCTGTTTACCTCTCTATCAGCGGTCCTCTCTAAAAGCTGGGACCCCATCCATATTCACCGGCCTCAAATTCCTCTGCTTATCTCCCCCCAACCCTTGAAAAACCTCCTCGTGTTCCCCTTTGCACATACATACATACATAAACACGTCTTTATGGAGGCAAGAGGCAAACGCGCTGGGCCAGGAGGGTGTCGGGGATAAGAATCACCTTGAATTCAAAGCAGAGGATTGTGGGTCCTTGGCGGGCGGATGGATGGACAGGAAACCAGGCACATAGGCTAAGGATCACACTGGCATGACACACAAAACTGCTAGACAGGTAGAAAGAGGCTTTAGGCAGGGGGAAGAGGTGTGTGCAGCAAGAATATTAGCAATTCAGAGGATTTGGAACAGTGAGGTGTGATGCTTTCAAAATTGTGTGTGATGTCAGGTGATCTGTGTCATTAGGTGATGGATGCTTGTGCAGGTTGTTTTTCTGTATAAGCACATTTGTGCTCTACTCTAAACGCGAGCTTTAAATGTGGAGTTTTATGAGGAGTCTTTTGAAATTGAATTGAAATTTTTGCTTGTATGTCAAAAAGTGAACTCAAAAAGCTCTGCTGGCACAGGAAATAGGATAACTCTTATGGGCACTTAAAAAGTTATTGAGAAATATAATTGGATTAGCTGTTGTTCACAACACTGAGATTTATATGAAGTGGACAAATCACTTGTGATGGTGGCTGCTTTGAAAAGGGGAGCAGGAGACTGGCTGATAAGAGCTGAAAGTACAAGTGAGGGCTCAAAGAGTGCTTGAGCAGAAGCAGAGACACATGGAGTAGGGGGGACCGGTACCCCGTTCCTGTACAAGCTGCGTTGTTTGGGGATTGAAGTTGGGAACTCTCTCCACTACTAATTGCGCGCCGGTGCTTTCATGAATATTCATTCTGGCGTGTTCAGACCCCGCCTAATTAGCCGGGAGATAGAGGAAGAAATTCGCACCTTTTACCACAAGAGAAGCGTTTTTCCCCCGTCGCATTCTCAGGGGGATGCTGGCAGAATAGCCCAAGTTCATTAGCCAAAAAAGAAAGCGAAAAAAGTTACCTGAAAAGCACGGGACGATTTTGGTCTTCAAAATGGATGGGCAAACAGGATTTTTTATAATTACAATTGCATATTTAGTGCCTATTACGCATGTCTGTCAAAAAAAAAAGAAAAAGGAAACGAATTACAATTATCTGATTGAGTGAGTTGGTGGATATTATTCTACTCGCGGTAGTTGAGGGGTACATCACATGAATTTTAAAATCTAAATATAGCTTGTGGCAGTTCGAAATGTTCCCCCTGGAATTGAGGAAGACTTGTATTAAACATCTAATAAGAAGCCGCTGCCGTTTTAGGAACGCGAGTGTCTTATTTCGGATATATTTGTGGAAAACAAAACCCGATTTAACTTTATTTCCGACTTAAATGTCGACACTACTAAAACCTCGAAATGCAAAAAAAAATCAGATGTAAAGCTTTGCTGCTAAAATCAGTTACATTATGAAATGATATATATTCACTTTGTTTCATTTGTTCTCTGATAAAACATTTAAACTTTGTCTCCAGCAACATTTTATTCGAGATACAGAAACGGCTGTGAGATCATTTTATAATCATCCTATTTGTCGTGTTTAATTTTAATGCATCCCTCCCATCCTAACTGTACTCACAACAAGGCAGCGCGTAAATGAAAGGTGGGGTTTGGTTAATTGAAGGGTCGATGAGGTTTTGTTGGCTGAGTTGCGCCCTGGCAAAAAACTGCTGCATTTAAGGAGATTGGGATTGAGGGGGGGAGATTAACACGTGACTGCCCCAAAAAGAAAAAGGCCTCTACTCCTAAACAGCATCCTTAATTAGAGAAGCACGGATATTCTAAAATTGTGAGCGGTCCGGGAAAACGTTGTTTGGTTAGTTTTCTGTTGTTCAGATTTCGTTACACTGTCTATCCAAATCTGTCAGTGCATCGCAGGAAAGGAACTCGCAAGAAAGTACAGAATAAATCAGAGAATTGTCTTCTCAGGGTGACACAAAGGGGACTTATTTCGGGTAAAAGAGGTCACCCAACTTCCTCATCTCTGCGGTTCCACTGTAAGTGTGCCTCGTAATTTCTTTCTTTTTTCCCCACTTTGTTTTCTGAATCCATCATATCGCCTTCATTTCCAGCCGCTTTTCCTGTACGGCCTGTCATTCACCACTAAGTTCTGTGTGATCCCTTTCATCGAGCGCACCATGGAAACCTCGCGCGTCCTGGCAAAAATGCACCTCAGCGCACACAAGGCCATATTCTTTACAAAAGGGCCAAAGCATCTGGACCTTTCTTTTCCAGCAGCTACTCGCTGGCATGGCAAAGCACAAGACTGGGTCTGTGAGGCAGAAACCACTGCTTTTTATAGACTGGGGACAAGAATGACTGAATGGCTAACGCATCTTCATTAACTGAGAGCTGCATGGAGCTCTGGTCTCTTATAGCAGTGACGCGCAAACCCGGGGTCTCTCAAGACACAGAGGAAAGACAGTGATTTTTATTAAAGGAGTCGCGTTAGAGGGGCTTTGTCATCCTCGTCATAGTTGTTACTTTTTATTTTTTTCTCAGATTTCTGCCTTGTATTCCATAAAATATTAATTAAACTACGTAAAGGTTAGTTGATAAATGTGGTAATAAATAGTGTAATTATGCATCAATGTATTTTATGATGTATAAAGACAAATTACTCATGCAAACTATTCATTTTTTTAAGAATTAAAGGGAAACATCAAGTGTAACTTATCAATCACGAGTTGTGTTTCTTAAATTCTTACATTGCATCAGAAACGTAATCTTATACCCAAATATCAGACTCTGTTACTAATAAATTGCTCCGAGATGACACGAAGATAACTCGCGAGGACTGTCTCCCACTCATTCCAAATAAATATATAACGGATGGGTGGACAAAAACCACGCCTTTCAAGAGATGATGACGAGCACCTGTGACCCCGACAACATTTTCCGCACACACGTACACACTCACGCCACACACACTCGCTACATTGTTAACGCTGGAGACAAGAGTACAGCAAGGACGCAGTGATAGCAGAAAGGAGACAACTTACCTTTTAGTCTTGTACTCCCGGATTAAAATGAACACTCGAGTTGAGTCGTACTGTAAATAGAAAGAGAATAGTCGCATGGGGAAGATGACAACAAACAAACACGCGGCAGAGATAAAAAGGCAAAACATTGCTTTCAGGTAAATGATTAAAATGGGACTGTTGCGCCTGAAAAACCTTCCAAAAAGCTCCTGTTTTAGAAGGAGCGGAACATGTGCCTGATTGCAGAGTTTTAGGCGAATGGAACGGGAGAGATGTAAGATTTGTTTAAAGCCCCGCATTTCCATTTAAGAACGTGATTGTGTTTGCAAAGATCCCTTTCAATCTTCGCATCCCCCCCTCTCTCTCTACCCCTCAGCGTCTCTGAGGCTGCTTTGCAATTCATAGAATTGGTAATTTGCTATTGGGACAAAACGTGAAGGGAAAAATAATCAGATCAACCGGGAGAGGTAGCGAGGAAGGAGCCAGGAGAAAGAAACACAAGGTTTCTCTCTCCAAGTTGCTGCTTAGTAAAATGCTTCGAGAGGTAAATGATATCAGAATATAGACTTTAAAAAAATTAAAAATTAAAAAAAAAAAAATCTGGAATCTGTTAAATCTAAATTTCCAGGGCTGGGGAATATCCAGATTAACTGCAAGAGCTTGGCAGCGAAGAGTCCGTGTCATATTAAAAAAATAAAGATTGTTTTATGATTATAAATGGTAATTATCAGATGTGGCAGTCTGGCTTTGAGGATATCAAAACAAGAGGCGTAATGATGGGACTAAATTGCATCGCTATAATATGTCACCTCTGTCACCTGTACTCAACGTATGTGCAGGGAGGAGGGCTAAGGAGCGAGAGAGCACGTTTTGGCCTTTCTGATCTAAGTGGGTGGTGATGATGAGATCACACAACATTGAAAATTACCGAGACAATACAAATAAATGACACACGCGGAGGCTTTGAAACAGAGCAAATGCTTTCGAATTTGTCACACATTTACGACAGCATCCACAGACACGTCGCATATTATTTACACGCCTCTCGTTGTGTGGGTGGCTGCAGAACTGGAGCAGCGCGCCTTATAATCTGTTTAAAACGAGGAGCGCTATAATCATCAGTGACCTATTATAAAGGTGCACGGGTGTGTGTCTGTAAGTGCATCTGTGTGTGTTAGAGGGAGGTGGGGGGTGGGGGGTATCCTTCAAAAAGATCTCCGTACTCCCCCACGTGGTTATTTGCAAAACAACCGATCTAAACCAGGGGAAACCTAATCAAACCCCGCTGCTGTAGCCATGCTCACCTTCCTTGGAGAAAACTGGATGAAATGAGAGAGAGAGAGAAAAAAAAGTTAAAAAAAATAATTAATTAAAAGACGCGCCTTGTGTGCAGGTTCGCCAAAACGAGCTGTAGAAACTACTGTTAAAAACTCAGATACATTTATTAAATAGAACATATGTTTTTCTATAACATATGTAAGATCGGAGCTCTGTGCGAAAAATGCGCTGCACCGTGCTCTGAACCCCTGCGCCTATTGAGTGTGTCCCTAGTGGGCTTGAATCGGAGAGGAGCCAATACAAGCGGAGAGGAGGCGTGTCTTCGCTCTTCCACAAGACCTCCCAGAGCAGGTTGTTGCGTTTTGGCTCTAAAGCCTGGAGACCTCCGAAGTGCTCGTCAGTTTTCGAAGTAGGAGCCATGGCGACAACAGCTCAGTATATTCCGAGGAATAACTCCTTACCGTCTAACCCGCTCATGCATCCGGATTCGGACAGGATGCACCAGGGGACGACCTACAGAGAGGTACAGAAAATGATGCACCACGAGTACTTGCAAGGGCTTGCGGCGACCAACACGGGACACCCGATGAGCCTGACGCACCATCAGTGGCTGCCAACCTCCAACACAGACTGGTCCAGCGGCACCCACATCGGACAGGAGCACAAAGCCAGCGTGCAGGCGAGCAGGGAGGACCTGAGCAACGGGTTCCACCACAGGTCTCACCTGGTGCACCAGCAGGCGCAGAGTGGCCACCATGGTTCGTGGGCGCCTGCCACAACGCACCACTTATCCCCGCTGTCCCCAGCATCTAACGGCCACCAGTCACTTGTCTACTCACAGCCTGGATACACAAACCTCAACGCAATGTTGAGTCCCCAGCCCGGCACGCTGCACCATGGCATGCGGGACCCACTCCACGATGATTCGGCCAGCCACGACAACCAGATGGAGTCGCCCCAGCAGGCTTTCAGCCACCACCAGGATCACTCGGACGAGGACGCGCCCAGCTCCGACGACCTGGAGCAGTTTGCCAAGCAGTTCAAGCAGCGGCGGATCAAACTTGGCTTTACGCAGGCGGACGTGGGGTTGGCCTTGGGCACCCTGTATGGAAACGTCTTTTCTCAGACCACTATCTGCAGGTTCGAGGCGCTGCAGCTCAGCTTCAAGAACATGTGCAAACTTAAGCCGCTCCTTAACAAGTGGCTGGAGGAGACAGACTCAAACACGGGCAGTCCCACCAATTTGGACAAGATTGCTGCGCAGGGCAGGAAACGAAAGAAGAGGACCTCCATCGAAGTGGCTGTGAAAGGGGCGCTGGAAAATCATTTCTTAAAATGCCCAAAGCCATCTGCTCATGAAATCAGCACTTTAGCCGGTACTCTGCAGTTGGATAAAGAGGTTGTCCGTGTTTGGTTTTGCAACAGAAGACAAAAAGAGAAAAGAATGACACCAGTGGGGGTCCCTCACCCGAATATGGAGGACGTATATTCCCAAGCAGAGACCCCTCCTCTACACCGCACACTACAGAGTCCTGTGCAGTGACTGTTTTCATGAACAATCCGAGATTTCCGCGGGGGGATAGAAAAGGGAAAGGGGCTATGGAGTTTACAGTATTTAAGTTTGGCTTTTGTTTTCCTGAGAGAAAAGAGACGTGGAAAAGTTGAACAGATCAGTTTTGCCTTTAGTATTCGCGATTCGCGTGCTCATCAAATAGATGGCAAGAGGAAAAAAAACGTTAAGAAAAAAAGAATCATAAAAAAGAAAAAAAAATATTCGCTATTACTGATTCCGTGCGCATTTAAAGTGAAACAAAGATCTTTATTTACCAAAATTTTACAGAGGAGACATGCATATAAAGTAAATTTGATATCCAATGGCTGCCCCAAATAGGGGGTAATTAAATGTGGCAACTGAGTCCATCTCCTCCTGGTGTACCATGAACTGTAGGCGCTGACCCGAATGAGGTTGTTGCCTGAAAATGATCAACACTGGAGATGAAAAGCCTACACTGAATGAACATTTAGCTTTTTTCAGGCTTAAACTGGTTATCTGAATATTAGTGTATACTTTCTTTGTTATATTAAGTGTGATGTTTTGGTTCGGGAAATTCTTTAACTTCAGTGTCTCTCTTCCTGCAAAGTGTCTATGATTTTGTTCATTATTTGCTATGGGTACTGTATCTCATCAGAGCAACCGCTAATTTCTTTATTTTTTCTGTTTACTCAGTGGGAGATGATGGTTGGAGGAGTGATGGAAATTGTGGCACCCGAAAACACAACACTTACAAATAACGCCAGACACGTTTTAGAAATTGTGCAGGTGCAACAGGACATCCAAGTTCTGACTGCATGCCTTAAAAAAAATCGAGCTTTTTGCAGCTGACCATGCCGAAATTTGCAAAAAGCACCAAATTAGAAGCAAGCGTTTCTTTTCTTTTCTTTTCTTTTCTTTTCTTTTCTTTTCTTTTCTTTTCTTTTCTTTTCTTTTCTTTGCTTTTCTTTGCTTTTCGGGGGTTTTGATTGTTCTGAAATTATTGTTTTCTTTGCATGGAGCACTTATTCTTTCGTTAATATTAGTAATGCTATTTTATGTTTTTAATAAAAGTGTGAGTGTAGCTGATCTCATTAGGCTTAAACACAAAAGCCTAAAAATCCCATGTTTACAGGTTCCTGGTTATCACCACAGAGCGCTGTCAGCCCACACTGCTTACTGCCTGTTATCCTGTTGTATCCCAAACATTTTGAGAGATTGGTCAAATATGAAAAGTTATAATAACTCAGGTAACTTCAGTGCCCCATGTCGGAATATGACGCCTGTACATGATTTGTTTTCCTCTGAGTGTGTATTTTATTTTTATGTTATTTTTTAATATAATTCCGTTTTTTTTTTTGTTTCACATTGTCATTGTATTATAGTTAAACGCTGGAATCGGAGAAAAGAAAATTACAATTCATTCATTGAGGGTAAGCGATGAAGGGATTTACTTTAGATATATTTATTTTTTCCCGATCTATAAGGAAATCTGAAAATCTCATGTGTCGTGTGTCATATCTCAGTGTTGGACCAGTCCAAAAGCCTACAGCAGTGCTATTCAATACAGATGAGGGAAACTTTTTTTCCAGGAAAAAAAAAATAATGATAATAATAAAGATTTTAGAGAAAATGTTGCCAGGATTATTTCCGATATGTAAATATGTCTAATATGTAAACTTGTATTTGTTCCGAGATATTGTTTTGTTTTTTGTTTTTTCGTTTTTGTTTCTTTCCGGGCAGTTTTGTACACTTACTAATTCCAAGAAGATATTTTAATATGATTTCATTTATGAATCTGACCATTTATATATATATATATTTATTTCTTAAAAGTGTTTGGAGCTTTTTTGTTCAGCTCTGTTAATGGTTACGTTGCAGTGGACTTCAGTATGTTTTTTTTCCTTTTTGTTTACTACATTGGTTGTATGTTGATTGCTAAATGTAGACTGCAAAGTCACATTTATATTTATGTTATAGTAATATTTTATTACTTACATAAAACATATATACAAGAAATGGTCTTCTGTCTTCATTAAAATCCAAACTACTCGTCTTTTGTTGACGTCTGCTACAGAATCACCAGGCAAGAAAAAAATAAACCTGATCATCAAGTTGAATGCTTTTCACTGTGCTGAGCATCGGGAAGAAGTGAGCACCCCATGTGTTCATTTTAAATAGCAGTGATTCGTTATGTAACAGGGGATCGTTTAAAATCAGAAGCTGTGTACATGTGCTGTTAAGGGGAATAGACAACAGTATTTTACCTCAGGCATTCCCTGCTAAGTTCACAGTCTGTGACGTTGTTCACATCTTTGTGTAAACGCAGTATTAAATTGTGCAATATAAATACGGAATTACTGTCTTTTCATTGAGTGATTATTACTATTATTATCATCATCATCATCATCATTATTATTTAACAGAGGCGTTTGTAGCTAAAATATGCTTTCTGGAATTATAATTTGAGCTGTATTCTTTATAAAAAGCATCGATCATCACTTGACGTTTTTTAGGCATTTAAAAGGCGAATTGTGATGAATCTTTGATCTCAGACAGAAGTGCCTGCAGGCAAACATCAGCCTCTTTTCCAAAGATAGAGAGAGGAAAAGGCACACAGGCCCATAGGATCGACATAAACGACGGGCCCTAAACTTTTATAAGGATAAAGACAAGCCTAATAAACAGGCAGCATATTTATGTGTTTCTAGCATTAAAAAAATCGACATCACTAAATAGTAAATTAAATACAGTCTCACCTCATGGAGCCTTCTGTCAATTACAACGGAACAAAGCGGCAGAAAGCATTATTTTTTACATTTGCATGTGTAGATAAAACCAACGTATATGTAGTGAAATTTGTGCAGCCGCGGATATTTTAAGAAAATTTACTGTTCATTGATACATTACGAAAACCGAGAAAATTAAAAAGATTTACTGCTGATTTCTCTTATTGAAGTAGCTACTACTAAATGGGATTATGGCTAAAATCTAAAGTTTGCGTTTCTTGATGAATTTATACTTTTATTAGAGGATAGTAAATTCATATTATTAATAGTTGCACATGTATATTTCTTCATGGTTTTTGTGGTGATCGTACAGGAACTCGCAATGCAAAGTTTTGTGTCCCGTTCAGTTTCCACTTTTTAATTTTTTTTAAACTTTCTTAATAAATAATGCCTTCGTCTGTTAGTATATATATATGTGCACCAACGTTAAAATTTCTCTTCGTGAATTATTTCCTTCAATTTAGGATGTTCCGATTAATTTTAAACATGATTTTGTGAGCATCATTTGTTCATCCATGGCATGCCTTTGGAAAACTGCGATAAAATAACAAGAGAAACAACCCCAAAAAACAAAACAAAAATTCAGATTGTATTGGGGTTTTTTAGTCGGTCTTTGGTGCTTCTGTGATGGAAGTGTAAAAGTTTATTTTTTTTTTCATAGGTTGAGGTGGTCAAATTGTGGCAGAAGAGGCCACATTAGGAAGCAAAGCAATTGCCAGATAACAGCGAGTCGCAGGCGCCCCCTGCTGGCTAAACTCGGGTACTTCAACATCAAATGAGCCTTAAAACGAGGAACGTAATATTCCAATAATCATCAGGAACGAGATTATTTCTCTTCATTGTATGTGGCTGTGTCAGAACCTTTAGCTGGCCAATCTTCAAACAGCTTTAGAAAAGTTAAACACAACACTGCGCTCTATTTCCTTTAGTCCGCTATCAAGCTAATATATAAATTCATTTGGGCTAAGGTTTATGACTCTGATAGACATTAAAAGGGTTTTTGCTGCATGTAGCATTTTCTTTTGGCACCCCCTAGAGATATTTCACCCAGATACAATGAAAAAGCTTTAGTGTTTTAATGATAATGGCAATAATAGTAAAATAAATCACTACTATAATTTTTTTTATTTACCCAAGTATAATACAGATTTTTGTTTATGAAATGTTAGTTACATAAAAAATACATAGATTCCAGCTAAATAAGGTTACAAAGACTCATTTCCTCTGCTATACCTGGATCAATCATGCTTACTGTCATGTTACCCGCCCCCCAAAGGCCCATACTGAGCTGAGGAACACCCTGATAAACTGTTGAGAATGACTTTTTATGCACAGCCTTGCATCCAGTTCATCTCTTCATAGTAAACAGCTTCTCAATGAGCCACTTGTTCTCATTATTAAATGTTTTATAGGTGAGTCAAACAGAGATCAAACAACAGGCCTGCCTGTGTTAGATCAGGCTCACAAACCACCTAAAGTGACCAGCAGAAATTGTGGCAAATGTACAGAGGCCTGCAGAGGGGACATAGAAGGCTAAACAGAAGACATCCACAGTTGACTAGACATGAGAGACTGTGGTGACTCACACCAACTGTTATTTTTTGATGATATGCAATTTTTATTCTGCACCGTATGGAGGGACACAACCTCCATTATGCCATTAAATCAATAATACATGAGGAGAACTCATCACAAAACAGCAAAACCCAGGTATTTGACCTAAGTATCACTGCAGTTCATTTTTTCCTCCCTTCCATCTCATTCACTCTCAGCAGTCTGCTTTCCTACTGAGCGGGCCCTCGGCAGCACTTGCAGTGGAGCTCCAGCCTCAGCACTGCCCGGGCGCCGATGAACACCAATGCCTCCTTCATCAGGGAAGTATCGTCACACACAGGAGATGTGGATTAGTGATGATTAGCAGGGATTATGGCTGGTTAATGGTGGGAAAATACATTAGGAACCATCGGCTCTTGGAGGGGGAGGGGATTTCACTCACACTAGCGGATTTGCATTGATCCACAGCAAATGAATGAGGATTAGTAGCATCAAGCTATCTGCCAACAGATAAATAACATTAAGCGTATTATACGCCAACGCCTGCTATTAATGACATTACAAACACCACTACAATGCTGGCAATTATGGAAATAATAGGAGCAGCTGAATAAGTTAGGCTGGGATTCTTGGGATTCCAGCTCATTCTCATGGAGAGGTTTGGGGTGATGCTGGAAAGTCAAGCTACTTAGTGGCAAAGACGCATGTAGCTTTTGGGTACCACCTTCTACTGGGACATACTTTAAGGGGTTTATATATTGTTAATGTTCTGATTTTTACTAAATAATTTAACACTGCTTTGTAGGCTGGTAACAAGCCTTTCATAATCCCGTGTTTTACGTTTCCAGGCTATGAAATTTCATTTTGGTTGTCATACAACCTTGTGCAGCAAAACATGTCTTTTTAACTGTTACCTTAATTTATCCAAAAGAACCCTTTCAGAGATGAGCAGCATTTGTAGAAGAGATGAAGAAGACCTGGACCAGAAGGGATTCTGTAAGATCAAATAGTTAAACCTTTGGTAAATATTTACTCATAGTTTAGCGACTCTAACTTGCCAACTCAAAGGCAATATTTGCTTATTACTCATAAAAAACATCAATATATCCATTAAAAAAAAAGTGAACTAAGACAAAGAAGCAAGATTTAATACACAGTGGTGTGCTAATGATTTTCTTTAATATTAGACGTTCTAAAAAAATGTGAAAAGAAATGTGGTGAATAATTTAAACAGTGTTGATAAGTCGCAGTGGCTACCAAAGTATACTTTGTCCTTTGGTATGCCCATGTGTATCCATTTTCATTTTATTGCAGTTAATGGTGAAGTTCTGCTGGATCAATACTGACATCTTTATGCAATCAAAGTGCACGAGGATGGCATCGACAATATTTGTAACAAATTACATCTATCATATTGCTCTGTAGGTAGGAGTGCAGAGAAGGCGAAAGATCCTGTAGCTTCCTTATTCTCCATTTCTACCTCTTCCTCTGGCCGAGTTTTCCTCTCCTCTTCTCGCCGTTTATGTAATAAATACTCCTCTCCCACAGCGAGCGGTAGAGAAAGTGGGGTTGGAAACTGGAAAAAGAACAGAATAATGCATTTTTTCATCAAAAATTCCTTCTCTTCCCCTACCTCAAGGTTTCCTCCTCTGAGCCACTTGAAAGATGGGCAACAATGTGGCCACACAGTGAACACCTAGTTACCATATGAAACACTCCAGCAGTGAAGTGAAGGAGACGGAGAAGGGAGAGGAGAAGTCTTGTGTTATTTATGATACTGGACCTTGTAGCTATATGGGTTACCTCTTCATGTCTACTCCGAAGTATGGCCCCCATATGCGAAGGGGTATAAGTGCAGGTTTATAAAGTTACTCCCCCTCCTCACTGTATCTCTTTGCTCCTCACTGAGAGGTTTTGAAGAAGAGAAGTAGCCCGTCTCCCTCTGTCATGGCTTTGAGCGACATTTTATATCGCCTCAGGTGTCTGTCAGTGTGACTAACAGTTCTGAGAATGGAGAACTAATATCTCAGGAACTTGCCTTCAGGCAGCTGCACATAGATTTTACTGTTGGTGGCATACAATGAGACGAAAGTCATACTTTAGAAGCATTCAGTAGCAGTAATTACTAGTGATTCAGTGAGCTAGTAGGCATTAAACATTGCCTGTGACAACTTTAGCAGGTGATGAGAAAAGAGTGGGAAAGGCAAGATAAATACAATCATCTGTACTGCAAAAGCTGCCTTCATTTTGTGGGCTGTCAGGCAAAAAGGTTGAAAAGAACCAAAGGAAATGTATTAGGGATTGTTCTCTAACTAAGCAAAAGCAGTAATAATGATGGTTTTATTTTATTTTCAGAACCCCGTGGCACCTCTAAAAGTGCTGCTAAAGAGGCTTTTTAGACTACTGCACAAGGTTGCAAAATTAATTATTTTTGCATAAAAGGACATAGTAGTCATATGTTAAAGGTTGCCCCCTCTTTTCGCCTTTATGCCAGTCCTTTGTCAGCTGTAGTGAAGGCGTTGCAGTATCTCTTGACTTCAATTACAAGGTTTACTGAAGAGAAGAGGAGAGAAAAAAGAAAAGACAAGGCCTTGCAGTAAAGAGACATACCAGAGTAGGAAGGTCATCTGAACCTCGAGCACACTGAGATGTTCAGGGCCTTTCTTCAGTCATGTGTATTCAAAAGAAAAAAAAATATGGCTAGTCAGTGTTCAAAAACATATAGGAACAGCTGAAAGATCATCTTTCTGCTCACCCTGAGCTGATCTATTGTTTGCTCTGCACTGTGTACAAGGCTTATAACCCAAACCTAAACAATATTCTTTGCCGTTGTCCTTTACATACGACTGATCGTTCCTGTTATGCATGATGGAACAGATATCACATTGTGAAGCCCTGCAAATTGGAGCCGGACAATAAATAGATCATCAAAGATGATCCTGCTGCCCCAGACAGTCGGCTTTGCCCTGCTACGCTGAGTTCAAAGGACGAAGATCGGTTGGCAAATGAGTGCGGTTGCTCAGCTCGCAGTCAATCGAAACAACAATAAAGATAAGGCTGATGGAAATAAATAAAAAAGGATGGAGGAATGAGGAGAGGAGAGGGGGAAAAATAAGGCAAATGGGGGTGGGTGGGGGTGTGTGTGGGTAGGCAAAGCACAAAGATGAAATGGAGAACTGCCACTGTGCTCAAGGACACCGCATGCCACCATGTAATTAGAAATGTACACAGATGATTTGGATGCAGCGATATGATTAGGCAAAGCAGTCTCCAGTCTTAGGCCTAATCAGCTCACTTCTGAGAGATACTCCACCACTACTTGTGTGTGTGTGTGTGTGTGTGTGTAGGTGATGTAGAAAGGGGGGTGAATATTACTACTCCTGTCACTACAAGCCTTGGGAGGGTACAATGAGGAAAAGTTTCTGAGAAGATTTGTGAATAAGCAAGCAGAGAGAATAAGGAGGTTTGGAGAAGACCTCATGATATTGTTTTTCTTAAAGATAAATATAGGGACAATAATAATAATCATATGCAAGAATATTATGAACCAGAATATGTTTCTGTCTTCTACTCTGAGTCACTTTCTAGGTTCAACTTTAAACCAGACATTTTCGAGCAATGCATTTTGATATCAGCTGAAAAAGTACATGAAAAGAAAAAAAACACCCAATACATGTGTGACCAGGAGCTGAAGCCCAGGATGTGCACAAAATAATCGAGGATGTACAAAGACCCCACTAATGAGCACAGGCCAATTAAAAGAGCTTCTGCTTCCACCTCCCTTTCTATCCCCTTCTGTCTGTCCTTCTGTCTCTGTGCCTTCAGTGGCTTGTTATTGATCACCTTTAACCTCGTCCCTCAGTGGTGTCAAAACTACCATTTAGGCTCATCCCTAGGGCTAAGCGTGTGTCGATAGCACCCTGCCTCATAAATCATTACTGGACGGAGGCCTTTGGAGGTTTTGCCTGCGCAAAACGCAGAGGGAAGGCTTGACTATCGTTGACACATTTCGGGACAGCTGACCCTTCGTGCCCCTAGGGGTCAAGGGTCATTGATGGCACCCAGACACCGCCGCCAACCCTGGTTTCTCCAGCCAACCCACCTCTAATCCCCAGCGGGCCTAGCAGTGGCACCCTTTTGATTTTTAAATAAGACAAAAGGTCAGTCGTCACCCTGCCCTGTCTTTACAGTGATCACCTTTGCTGTACGTGACAGTTCTTCTTTATTCATGATGGATCTCAGTGTCTGGATTGCTACAAACTGCATTAATGATTAGCAGAGTTTTAGGTTCACAGAATTAAGTATTTGAAGTTAGTGACAGTGGCATGAGTGAATGGTGCTACAGGGCACTATTGTTATTACTGTCTATCTTTTTGGCTATCTGTGTTAGCCTCACTCAAACTCCTCTTTACCTCCTCCTGGGCTGAAGGCGCTTCATCTCCTCAGTACACGCCTGCATATTTGGCAGATGCTGCATCTACCCACAACATTCCTCTTCTTTTTCTCTCCTTTCTGACCTCCACTGTGCTCCCTATGATTTTCTCCCCATGTAAAGAGGCAAATAAAGAATTCAATCTGATCCTCTCTCGCACCTAATCTGCCTCTCTCAGTCCACCTGTCTACCTGCTGCTCTCCAAGCAGTGGTCAGACAAGCACAGTTACCCTTTGCAGTGGCAGTCATGGGGCCTGGGGATCAGGTGGTGATGGGTAAAGGTGACAGGTCCTTTGTTGGGGATAAAGACTCAGGGCGCATGGGTAAGTATAGAGTAAAGGGTGGGGGAATCAATGGGTGCTTTTCATTATGCTAACTAATGCTCCTTTGCATTCTCTCTATTACTGTGACCCGGAAATCATTCCTCTGCCAAGATGTAGGATCTTTCAATCATTTAATTGCAACTCAAGGAGCAAGGAGGCTTCTGGAGGAACTTAGGAAATACGGGTCTATCCCTCACAGATGTCTTTTCAAGTGGGTGACTTATAATTGCTGCACCTCTACATGTCAGTAAGTAACTGATGTCACTTAAGACTGAAGCAGTGGAATCAATGATTTCTCACTCGGTAGCTTCGGCTCTTCCTTCTGTGCCTATCTTCCTGAAACACATCTTTACCAGGAGAAGCTACAACGTGAGAAGGGGACCTAACTAAAGAAATCAGGGTGATTTTAGGATGAAAAATACTTTAAATACCAATGGGTCTTATGCAGTTGTATGTCATTTTTTCCTCATTTTGTGATCAGTGGTGCATTGAAGCCATTTACTCAAATATACTTAAGTACAATAGCCAAGCATTTTTACTTAGGATAGCCATTATACATACATTTCTTTTGCATGTGGTATGTTGCTTTCATTTATATAAAGAATCTGAATATTTTTACTTTTGCTGGCATTACCAACACATCTTTACATACTCGCATTAGTTAAAATAGTCGTTTTGTGTTGCATGCTTGAATAGATAGATGAAAAGGATCCATTGATGTAGAAGCGGGATGTTGGTGAAGCAGAGCATACGGTATAGATTTGGCGCACATTGTTGATTGTTGTTGGTCCCCATGAGCCTCTCCACCACTGCACCCCACCTCTACCCTGCGGGACGGCCCTGCCAGGGGGTGCAGGCATGGGACAGGACACTCTGCCACCAAGGGGATTAATTGGTGTGGCACCTCTTTGGTGCACATGGTCAAAGCAATTAAATGGTGGCCCTAGGCCCTCAGTTTGCTATTACTAAACCAGTGACAAAGCTGCAAATTGGGTCTTTTCTCCTTGTGCCCGTAGTTCAGTGCATATGCGGATGAGATGAAACGAATTCTGCATGCGTCTGCAGAATTTGCTTTATGATGTGTGAATAAAGGCCAGAAGGATTGCAGGTGTGGCAACATCAAAGCTTCAACTGAGGTAATTTTGAAAATACATTATAATTTGTGCTCTGTGCATATATTAGTGAATATATATATTATATGTGTCTGGATGGACATTTGGATGTACGATGTGCTTAGTGTAAGCATGGTATGGTGTCTTTCACATCTCTCCCACTCCCTGCAGCCGTCAATTAGTGAGCCCGGGTGTTCGAAGGCCTTGTGCTCTTTCACATGAGCCTTTGTTGCTTCTGTCTCCCGTGCTCTGTCTCCCTTATGTTTGAAGATTGAGAAAAGACACAAGGCAGGTTACTGTAGCTTTTCTCTGGGGTGTTGGTTTCTAGCTGTCATCCCTCTGTTAGCCCGCATGGGTATGAAGACCACAAAATCCTCAGAGCCTTCAAACACAAGAAGTAAACACATGAACACACAAATGACCATTGCCAACTAGATATATTCAGTAACAGATGATAGGACATATTTTTTACAGTAGTTTTTTCTGGTCAGTTATCAGATTTTGTTTCTTATACAAATATATATAAAAATATAATATTTAATAAAAATTATTTGTATTGAAAAACTGACAGAAGCATTAAGAAATTCAAGAGATTTGGCTAATACTTGTTGTCCTTCAGCCTATAAAGAATCAAAGCACTTGAATATGCTTTGTTTAGATTGCAGACATGTGTCTAACAAACCCAGCCATGTTAACCCCCATCCACCTAGCAGCCCAGCCGTTCCGCCCCAATCTCCAGACACTGGGCTAGAGAAAAGCGTGAAGAAGGGGGCCAGACTGCAAACCATCCATCACATCTATCTGACCTCCCCTGCAGTGTTGAAAAGACCACGGTTATCACTCACCCCTGACACTGTCATCGATGTCTGTCCTTAAGAGTGCACACGTGTACACACACAAAGACACTGAAGCAGCACGCATATAGACAAGCTACAACATCTTGGCAGTCAGTCCAAAATGTCCCGTCACCTCCTGTCCTTCGCTCGATTGCACTCTCATGACCATTCATCAGCACCCATCATTCACAAAAATGCCAACATGCTCAACAGATGGCTCCAACCCAATGAGATCACGATGAACGACAGGTAACTCCCAAAAGAGACCGGCCACATTTGTCTGCACTGGAACCATTCTGCAAAGCTGGTGTCAGCTTGGACCTCGACTCGTGGAGGCCTTTGTGCTGATGTGAGTTGGAGCTAGGCATTACAATACAATAGCTTGTATTGTCCCACTGCCTCTCAGCTTTATTACATATGTATGTGTTGATTGCTCCAAAACAACAATGCTGGTGGATGGCATTAAGCACCAACAATAACAGTGATGCTTGGCGCTCCTACTCAGCGTTGGATGTTTATCTAACAAACCTCTGTGTTGACGCCCAGCACGCAATAGTGTGAAATACCAACACAAGTGCCAGTTTGGGAATATCATGAATGGGGAGTTTATAGGCTTTTTTCTTTTTCCAGAACCTATTTCAGCAATTTTAACTTTGTGAGCAAGGAACAATGACAGATGAAGGATTGTCATACTGGTGTTTCCTCTATTACAGGATACAGAAAAAAAGAATAGCAAACAGCTGGCTGTATACAAAATTTAGATTAAGTCTGAGTTCTGGGCTTAGTGTAAGAAATTAATAAGAGCCACACTGCGTAGATTTGAGAAATTGATAAAGAGACCATGGCAAAATGGACACATGAGAGAGATCCATAGGCTCAAAGGTCATCTAGCCCACCCACGTCACTGTGGTGTAACAAGCCTGCAGGGAATGCTGGATCGTGCTGGTCGAAAACCTTGGGTTTGTCACCCGACCCAACCCTTCAAGCATCACAACACGCCCGATCAGGCCAAGCTATGTGCCACCCCTGCTGGTACCCCGTTGTATCAGAGACCTCCCCACCCTTGGGTCCCATTCACACTCAACCACACATGGGCGTTTGCAGACAACAGCCATCTCTGATGCCCTTCTGATTCGCTCTGCTGGCATTTAGCTGGTGAAGTTCAGTGTGTGCGTATGTGTGTGTGTTTGCTTCAGTGAGGCAGCAGGGAAAAGGGACTGAGGTGACAAGAGTTGTGGTGCAGATGTCTGCACAGCTAGCGGAGCCTCATGAATGGCAACTGTTGTGATGGTGACGGAGAAACGCGTTGGAGGCCTGGCCTACGCACTCCAGTCATCTGAATGGCCGGAATTCAACATGGTCGAAAGACAAGCTCATGCGTGCAGACTGGAAACAATGTGCCCTCTTTATCACTTTTTTTCCCCATGTTTCTCTGTTACTGTCACTCAATTTTTAATCATTCCTTTTATGTAGCTGCAAGTTTCATTGTGCCAGTACTGTCAGTGGCACATATAAAATATATACTATACACTGATAGATAATATGACCGATGCATTCCTAATAATACTTTAAACATAACTAGTAATTCTTCGGGAAAAAATCAATTGAAACAAAGGAACAAAGATGAAAAGGAAGTCGGCATAATTGATTTGAAGTGGAAATGTTGTGATTGATCTATTGAGTAGCTGTCTGGTGCTTAAGCCCTTTTTAACAGCAGTCATATGTCTTTACTCAGGGGACCATGAACCCTGGCCTCACATGAACAAATATATGCCATGGGTTATGTTTTTCTTTTTTCTTCTTCTTTTTTTTTTACCATGCTTTTATCAAGACTATGAGACAAAAGAAATTCATGATCTAATAAGGCAATGCTTGCAGCTGATGAGCATTTGACACAACATAAAAGGTGTGCACAACTACGCGTGTGCTGAAAACACGTATTTCGGAAAAGTCTCCTGCAGTATCTGTTTACTGCACAAAGATGTCCACGGCCCTCATTTACTGTTATTATAAATGAGATTGGTATGTATTACCTCACCTCACACTGACTGCAGACAAAAAAAACCATCCTCATAAACAACTAGCCACAGCAAGCGAGGAACACAACCTCAAATATGATTAGATAACATTTACTGATAGATGGATGGTAAGCTATCTAGGTCTAAGACTGCAGTTTAGGCACAGCTTCACTGAGAAACAGCAGTGGCGCCTTAGCCGGACAGACGCCCTGGTACTAATGAGAGAAGGTGACAAACTGGGAGGCTGGGGTACAGAAAACACAAGAAAGAGGCACGTAGGGAAATAAGGCATTTAAACATGACTGTTCCTGAAATTTAGATGAGTTATCTACAATGTATGTGTAAAGGCATACATGCATAGTAGTGGAAACCTCGTGTTTATGTCTAAAAATGCAAACCACATTAGAGAAACAGCACATGCATGAGGGAAAAAATAAAACACTAGATAATACTTAAAACATGCAAATCACCTGCCTTTGCCAGCATTTACAGGAGACTAGAATTTGAACATTTTCAGTCCTGTCTTGCCCTTGTTTTCCCATCAACTTCTCCCTTATGCTTTTTTTTTTTAAATTGACAGTCAGACTACAGTAAAATCTTTTATCCTGACTTACAACAGATAAATCCCTTACCCACCCACCTCACACAGTGAAGGGATAGACTGTAAAAGTCTAACAAGACCGACTAAGAAAAGGATTCTTGTTTGAAGCAGGAAGGGGTTATTGTTCACTAGATGGCTGGGCGTGGGCATCACGGCAGAGATTGGCTACAGAGAAACATTATCTCTCCGGGCCAGTTTACAAAACCCAATGAGGCCAGGACTGGCATAGTTTGGCTATCTAGGTACTTTATGTTCTAAGAGGCTCTTGTCCCCTATATGAACAAAGTTAGGGCTTGTTGTTGAAACCCAGAGGGGTGAGTCCCTGCTTTCCTCCCACCTCCTCTCCTCCCTGCTTCCCCTCCTCTCCTCCTCCCTGGCCCACGGACCAACTGCAAGGCTGCTGGAGTTCAAGTCTGGCCACGTGTTGGCCATTACACTCCCACAATGACCTTGTTGAGCTCAACATTTAGAGTCCCATAAAAACATTATTGTCCAGTTCCTGGGATCATTTGTCCACTACCACAAAGGCTCAGAGAAAACCAAAATGTTAACCACCCCCAGGGTTTTGCGGAGACACATTTTTCAGATTCTGCCCCTTCTCCTCTCTACCCATCCGCCTTCCTGGTACCACATTGCACCCACATTGACGCACTTCCCAGCAGTGCCCACGGGGTACTCCTACACCAGCACATTCAGATATAACGCGAGATGCATGGTCAAAATGCTGCCCCATAAAATAGCCATTTTGTGTGTTGTACTACAAAAGAAGAAAGCCAACAATAATGTCCATTCTCCTCTGCATACATCACCATTTCTACTTCCCCCCTCTCATTTAATTGACTCCTGCCCTGACATTGTCCCTGTTTGTCATCTATCAATCTATGCGCCCATCTTGCCTTCCGTTTTCAGATGCATAACTATGGACCCATAACAGCTAAAAGTCCCTAATGGTCATTCAGTCTCTAAATATGTCCACTTCATAACGGCTCAGTGCATGTACCTGCTGAGTGAATAGGCAAGGTCGTGCCAGTCTATTAGCCATATTAAAAACCAACCCATTATGGTAATTGGCGAGGTCTAATGCATGTACAGGTTGCTTAGCGCCCATGTATTAGCTCTGATAGATGAGTCAGTGATTAGCATTGAAAGCTACATTGTATTACAAGACTGCTTTTTGCCCCAGTGCTTGGCGTCCTCTGATCCTGTCTCTCAGTGTGGTGACCTCTACTGTGGACAGATACACATGCCCCTGACCAAATGTTTCATGCTGGGAAGCAGAATGTCTGCTATGGATGAGTTACTTACTGTGACAATCACAAAGACCTTTCTTTGTAAAAAAAAAAAAATAATTACTTAATTTCCATTTGGTCGAGAAGATGAGAAAGGTTTGAAGGCATCCTTATTGTTATTTTATCTACCTTACTTTAATTTGCCTAAAATCCACATGTAAATACAGAAACATAACAGTCTGGACCTAATGCACATGATTTTTTTTTTATGCCAACAATTCTTAAAAGACAAATATCTTACCTCTGCCATTGTTAAGTATATTGCACAGACCAAAAACATTCAGGTTTTCTTAATTCCCTTTTTATTGGACAATCTCACAAGTCAAAAAGCAGTCAAAGACTTGAATTGAGAATGTGGGAAGGAAAAAAAACAGCTTTTGACAGCAGCGTTAATGCTTCACTACAAGTTTTTAATTTAGAAAGCCATAAGGGAAATGCTTTGCCTTGAGTATCCAAATCACATTTCATTAAATTTTACCATCTGTCCTAAACCACCGGCACCCACCCCAATCCTTGTCTTATTCCCAATCCAAAGCTGGCATCCCCTGCTCTGTGAGCGGCCCTGACTGGGTCTCTCAGGGAAGGGAGTAGATTCTCCTTTCATCCTCTCTTAGAGGACAAACATCAGTCCCATCTCACTGCTCATCCATATTCATGAGCTGCTTATAAATATCTGATAGCCGCCTTGCTACAGCTGTTTAGCTGGGAAAGCAACATAAACTGTGTTGCATTGTATATATATAAATATATATGTGTGTGAGTATTTAAATAAAAAGCACTTTTACCGAATGGTCCAATCATATTAAGCACATAGGTGCTTAAACGTGCATTGTATTGCTGTATTGTTCTCTCTTTCAAACATATGTGTCCACCGATTGGAGACGAGATCTCAGCTTCTACCTGCCGGGCCCCCTGATACCATCGCCTCATTGCAGGGCTATCGCTCTCTCTTTTCCCCTCTCTCTTGGTTTTAATTAAAGTTAAGTGTGACTATAGAATAAGAGAGGAATCCTTAAGTGCTGTATTTACCTTCCCTCTGACAGGGCTCATGCTTATCAGTAAGGCTGAAGTACTGGAGCCACGAGACAGGGACTTCTCAAAGGTCTGAGTAATCGCTAGGGTCCCTTCTCCCTCCCAACAAATAAACCCATGCATACACTTTTTCAATCTAAGCATACCTACCTTGTAGCACATCTCTCCCTGTTCGATGCAAATGGAATACAAATGCTTCACACTTTCACTCGTGAAAGGGGAAAATCTTATGCTCAGTTATATGGTTGCAGTGATTCATGGTAATTATTCTTTTAATCTCAAACAAACAGGATATTTTTTTTCTGTTGTTGAAGCATTTCACTTGCTGTTTAGCCTAACAATTGAAATTTTCTCTGGAAAGATGTAGATGACTTCTACATGTTTTAGAAAAGCTCAACTTTTATATTATCACTATTATAATGTGTTACATGAAATGACAAAAAGAATAAAAAACAAAAAAACAGAAAATAAAACCAAACAATGAAAATGTTGTAGAGTCTTTCCCAAACTGCTCCTCACTATGAATGCGTTTGGATAACAGGCTCTGAGGGACGACTGGAGGATAAAATCCAAATAAATAAAAAGTAACCTCAACTCTCTCCTGACATTCAGCTCATTTTTCCAGCTCTTGTGTTTTGATTTTACGACTAAAAAAAATTTTAGTTCAAGTGTGTGTCTCTAATTATCTAACATATTTTCATTAAAGATGATGTACGAGGTGCATTCACAAAGTTTTTAGCAAATTTCCATTTCAAGGTCACCTTCTTGCGTGCTTGTGGGCCCCTTTTTTCCACATTCACTGGTTTGTACATTGTAAATTTGCGTCCCAGGCTCAGGCTATCAATGCAGTCTCCAAAATGAAAATGAATAAGTGGCATCAAGACCATGCAACAGGTGGTGATATAACCCTAATGTACAGAAATATTGGCCATCCAAATGCAAGCAATAAGACGATACACAGTCTGACATTTAAAAAAAGAAAAAGATGCACACCTTTGATGTTACAATACAACGCTAAAAAAGGTTTAAAATATTTTTTTTTTAAAAAGCAGTCAAGAAGGAAACAGTGCAGCCAAAGGGGAGCTAAAAGAGAGTGTGGAAAAACTGATATCAGGTATGATTATTGTTTTTATAGGCAGTGATTTTTTTTTCATTCATACAATATGTCATGTTCACTGTACATCTAATGAATTTCTATTAACTCAAAGAATGGTTTGATATTTGGATTTGTTTGTATTTCTTACAGAGAGTTAGTAAATATGGCTGATACTCTCCTCTCTGCTTTTCTGTTTGGTAGATATGAAGCTAGAGACAAGAGAAATATTGCATAAGAATAAAGAATGACTAGCGTGGCTTTGTGGAGGGTTGGATTCGACCAGCATCAGTGACTTCCTGAAGCCAGTGATCCAGTAGTAAGCAAATACTTCATTGCCGTGGCTGAGGCGGTAGAGTGGGCTGTCTACCAATCTGAAGGTTAGTGGTTTGACCCTTATCTGCCCCAGTCTGTGTGCTGAAGTGTCCTTGGGCAACATACTGAACCTCATATTTCCCTTGATACATTCATCTGACTGTGTGTGAGATTGTTTGAAAGCACTTTGTTGAATAAAGTGCTGAGTGAATGTTGTTTGTAATAAAAAAAAAGCTTTGAGCTAGACTAGAAACGCTTAGATTTTACATGGCTTAAATAAATAAAGTACATGTTCTGTTGTACAGACCTTTTACTAGCTGCTTCTACTTGTTTCTAGTGTTAAATTTAAGCTGCTTTTTTTCATACATGAAAGTGATATTGTCACACTGATCTGATTCTATGCAAAATAATGCATTTTACCAAGATATCAAAGTGTCTCTTTCAGTGTAACATTTTCTTTTCCCTGTCTTTAATATTTTTGAACTTTCATTGTTCATGAATTCTCCTTCTAAGTGCTGTTTTCAAGTATGAGCAGGTACCTTACAGAGATTTACATTGCAGAATTTTGGGGGGGAGGAATTTTTTCCCTAGTGCTCCAGATTAGACTGGTGATAAGAGCACCTTCCTATCACTCTCTGCTAGTGGCTTCCGAATCACATCTCTGCAACTGATACTGAGGCCGAAACACTGAATGTGAGAGTAAGAGTGAGCAAGAAGAAGAGCGATAGGATGAGCAGCAGAGAGAGAGGGGCAGTTGAAGACACAGTCTTGAAAATCAAACGCCACAATCCACCGTGAGCTTAGCACAGCACGTATACAGCAGCAGCAGCAGCATTCAGAGGTGACATTGCAATCGATGGTGAATACTGTAACATGTTTACTGGACTGTTAGGAAGGTGGAAGCCACAAACTGCACTTATGAGGAACTCTTACAGTGTTTCTCTTCTTTACTTGTGATTTTATTTTATTTTTTTTAATTTACCGTTACCTAAACCACTTCCACTCGCTCCACTTCTCTGCCAACTCATTAGAAACATTAGAATTGCTGATGCCGGCAAGAAAACACATTTTGCTTCAGTCTGAAGAATATCTTTGTTCTGCTTCCAATACAAATAGAAGGAGATTTAAATATTGCTCCTCTGGAGTGTGCCTGGGTGGCTCTGTGAGAGTAAGGCAGAGAGTCTGTGCATCTGAAGTTGAGCCGCTATTGGTTGTGTATACCAAAGGATGAGCTATTATGTGAGCTTGTATGTGTGCGTGTGACTGTATGTGTGTTCCCACAGGGTATTTCTGTTCCTTGTGGGGAGTACAGTTAAAGTGAACAATAGGCAGTGCTGCACTGCACCCTACGCTGCACGATACTACAGACGATCAACAAAAGGAAGGCTTCGGCTTTGTACGTGAATCTGGAATCCTGCTCGGTCAAATATATGGTCAAAAATATTGCGAGTTTTTGGCCCCTAAGGTCATGCGTGACTCGTACAAAACAACTCGGGAGCTGATAAAAAGGGGAAGAATTGCACTTGCAGATAAGAGAGGTGAAATATAATGACTGAAAACAGCAAAAACAACAACGACAAAAAAATGTAAGTAAACAGAAGGTGGAGACATGAAAACAGAAAAGGGTGGGATGGTTAAAGCTTGCTAGCTTTCCTCATTAGCCATGCAGAGCATCTTGGCTGCTCTCCCACACCTCCCGGCTCATCATCGCCTGAGCCGTGGCTGCCAGCGCACCCCCAGTTCCATGAACCATCCCTCTCTGCCTCATCCCTCCATCCCTTTCCCCCTCCCCTCCCGGCCCCTATAATCACACCCGCAATCACAGCCCCTAATTAGGTTAATTAATTTGTATCAGCCCTTGTAGGGACTTGGCTGATGAGGCTGCCATAATAGCGTCATCACCCCCTCCTTTTAAAAAAAAAAAAAAGGAAGAAAAAGATCTGATGCAAGCCTGTCTGTGGCAAGACAGTACTATAAACCATGGGGTCACATTTACATCCCCACCCCCAAACCTTTCTTTCAGCTGCATCTTTTCTCTTCTCCCCTCCAACTCCAACACATCCCTTCCCCCTGCTCTTTTTATTCAATAGGGGTGACGCTGACACCAAAATAGTGATATATAACCTGTCGTGTCACAGTGCATCATTGTGTTTACTAGAATGCAAACATCTCGTGTAATAATAATAACGATAATAACAGAGTCTGCATCTTTACAATGACACACTTCCCCACATATTGAAGTGTGCTGTTTTGCTTGTTTGTTTACACTTTGTTTGCTGCAGCGTTCCAAGAGCGGAGGGGGGAAAAAAAACTGTACGCTATGATAATGATTCTCTTGGCGGTTTGTCTCTGTAGTCGTCAGAGACCGATCGAAGCATCACATTACAATCAGCGGCCCTCATCGCCCCTCATCAGGCCACTGACGAACAAACTCTGATTAACACCCCCATCTGATTACTGCAATCACCCGAGATAACCACGCACAAGCACTGTCCCCCACCGGCGCACACACGCTCACACATACTGATTCTCACACCTCACCGTTAGTAGTAGTAGATAGAAGGCAAACGTGTGCACACAAAGTAGCTCTGATCAGGCATTGTCACATAGTTACCATTAAAGGAAAGCATTAGAGAAGCAAAACACTAACAAATTTTGAGAGGCAAAAAAAAAAAAGTGCACGGAGGAGAGCGTGATTGTGTGGAAGATGGAGGTAGATTAAGATATTGAGATTATAATTAAGTCATAATGAGCATGCTTGTAGGTGTACAAATATAATGAATGGCTTTTAAAAACTCACAAGCACAATATCAAACTCAAGCGTGGGTCTCTAGAATAGTTCTTAATTTTAAGTAACCAAGTAACTCCCCCCCCCCCCCCCCCTCCCCCCCCAGTACACTTGAATTGGGTGCATTCAATTGTGATGCAAGCAGACACTTGCATAAATATACATACACACAATCTCAAGTCGACAATGACACAGGGAGACTGCGAGACAAGGACAGATCCGGTAGTTAAAGCGTAATGAACACGTCCCCAAGGCACGCGGCTGGCATTCCCCTGAATGATGGACTGACAGTAATGCCGGGGCAGATGGGTGTGCTCCACGCCCCGTTCAACACCACAGATACACACACATACACACACCCGCACCCTCCCCCTGGTCTATTCTGGCCTTCTTTCCTGAAGAGAGATACCCCCTGTAGGTCTGATGTGGAGGTGGGGGAATAGCAGGGGTGCTGTGTATGTGTGTGCGCAACTAGAGGTGGGGTGCGCAAGTATGAGGCCTCTGTCATGATTTAGGCTCCCATGCAAATTTAATCAATTCGAGTACCTCTCGCCAGCCAGGGCTCATTAGCGGCAATTTAAAAAGGAGGCTCTGTGATCCCACCTCATTGCATGAGCCAGACATTCGGCTCAGGCACACGTTCATAGTATATACACACAATCATGCTAGAATACACACAGATATCCAAATACTCACACACAAATACACAAAAATGAATGCACATCAGGGGGACTGTCATAGTTGTAAAGATTTTCCTTCAGATACCTTCCCCCTGGCATGGAGAGAGACCCTGCCTGAACATCCCCCATGCTCCCCCTCTTTGGTCTCTCCTCTCTTTCGACAACTTCAAAAGGTCCCTGACACCCAGCTTCAAGTTAAAGGATTGAGGGTATCCATGGATAAAGACTAGCTCTCACCCCCACCCCTAGCATTTGGAGATGCCCTCCCAAAAACTCAAACCTCAGGCTACTTCTCACCACCTCTCACTCTCCACCTCTCAGTAATTGGGGGATCGATAAGTACTGTCCCCAAATAACACTTTACTGTGGCACTGAACGCTGGCTTTGCAGAGGAAAAGTGGTACTGGTAAATGAAGTGGGTGAAGTGCAGCAGGTTGTAAGGATCAAGCACCTGTTTAAGGGAGGTGACAGCAGCACGTGTCTAATTAGAAGCCTGTATAAATAAGAATAAAATTTCACCACTTTCCAGAATAATAAGCCATCACATCAATGCCACTGAAGATTTGTAATGTTTAAAGGAAAACTGCTCACAGTGTGGTCTTTAGATCTCTCTCAAGAGGAGTTGTGTATCGTTTTGAATGACAAATATCAACACTGCAAGCAGTAAATATGAGGTTTTGTTCACTCTGCCTGTACTGGTTGAACTCGTTGGGTGACCACTTTGACAAAATTTCCCAGAAGAATGCAACAATCTGAAGAAAACTGACCAGATATCAGTTTAGGTTAAATCTTGAATATATTAGGCCACTAATAATCACATGAGGGGTATAACTGTTCAAAAGATTTTAACAAAAAAAATAGATGTTGGTATGATTTTATTCTGCTGTTTTTTATCTCTTGAAAAAAAAAAGAAAATTGATTCCATGCTGCCTGTTCTACTAGTTGTTCTTCACCCATTTAGCAATTACTAATATGAGGCATAAATCACTGGTAGTCCAGGCTGATTTGTTAGTCCTGTAGTTTGTATAAAGTAATTAGCAAAATAAGATGGATTACCTGATTCCAGATAGCACACACTGGGAACTCCTAATTCAGATCACTCTAACCCAGATTAAGTGTTGTTAACAAATGAGCCCTTGAACAATTCAAGTTTATTTAAAATGTGCAGTATTCAGTAGAACAACAACCCAAAAGTGTGCTATTTTCTTTTAGTTTTGCTCTTTCATATGTTTAATAACTAAAGTTAAAGAACAAAGGCCTGTTGTATTCCATTTTAACCAAGCTACACTTTCACTCTCAGTGAACAGTTACTATATCTCAGGGTCAATGTCATACCCTGCAGCTGTGTGACTACCCCACAGTACTCCACTTCCACCCCCCCCCAATTCCAAAAGTGACTATCCGTTAACAAACCTCTAGGGTCATTAACTTTAGAGATGGCTTATGGGGGACAGGATGGCCTGTGAGAGTAGTCAAATGAATTATGAGCCTTTTGACAAAAGAGGAATGCCTGTCTATATCTTTAAAATCAGAAGGTCACCCACTGCCCACCCCTGAGCACTGCCTCTGCACCCCTGCATAAGAGTCCCGTTACTGGGGAGAATGAAAGGAGAGCTTGAGGAGGAACAGTGGCTGGTCTGTGCCTGGGTCGCATAGTCGGACTGGGGTCCCGGAACTGCGCACACAGTGTTTTGACCCCCGGGCTTTCCTCAACGACCTCCACCCCCTCCGCTTATGGACAGTGAGCCTCAGGGTCCCGGTACACACACGCCCTCATAGGAGTGTGACGCAGTAACAGAGGGCAGAGAGGGTGAGAGGAAGGCGTAAGGAAGGAGGAGGGAGAGCTGGCTGAGGATGCAAATCACTCGTACTGGGTACAACAAAATTCTGACATAAATCGTCAGACATACAAGTGCCTTGTTTATGCTTTGATTAAAGTGAAATACATCTAAATCCTGATTAAAGTGAAATACATCAATCTGTGCACTATATACTCGAGATGTTTATTATATAGGTGTACTTGTAGAGGTATTTGAACTTACATTAACAGAACATTTTGTAGTGCTAGACTTGTCAAGCTGTTCTTCTAGACGAGTGCAACTGAAGCAAGCAGGAGGCCTGCTATCACTCTTTGCCTCTTTTGGCCCATTCTGAGCTATTGGCGCACCTTTCCTCTGGTCAGCAGAGTTTGGGCCAAGACCTGTGGTCCCTATCCTGCAGCCTCTATGCCTCTCACTTTTCCTGATGACACA
Source organism: Neolamprologus brichardi (assembly GCF_056152115.1). NCBI lineage: Eukaryota > Metazoa > Chordata > Actinopteri > Cichliformes > Cichlidae > Neolamprologus > Neolamprologus brichardi. The sequence goes on along the minus strand of NC_142114.1, from coordinate 21,383,952 downwards.
TTCACTAGGTTCCCTGCCTGCCCTCTTACCCCCCCAGTGGCTCCCAGGAGAAACTGATGGATGGGCCCCATTTATGAAGCTGCTGCAACCAACAAGGATCAATCAAGACTGGGTCACTGAACTGTTGCTGGGCATCAGGTACTCAATTTGTTTCAAACTACTGGAAGTAAGCAAATATATTTTTACCTGCTTTATGTGCAGACAAGGCAACATAAAAGATTAGTGGAGATCGTGAGACAAGGAGCAAGAAAGTCCAACCTTTATTTTATTTTTTTGAAAGTGTGCTTGCTTTACCCTAAATCATGATGCTTTCCCACATTTCAGGGAGTAGAGCAACCTCTGTTGCCCACCCAGGAATGGGAGATCAACGGCTAACTGGAAAGAATTTGACAGACAAGTTTCATCATCAGCATATTGTACAATTGAATGTGAGTACTCATTTGGTTAATTAAAATTTCATTTTTAGCACCTTGATGTCCAGTAAGATTCTTAGGAAGCCTCAAATCAGTTCCCTGAAAGAGAACTACCTGCTGAAAATGAGCTAACTGCAACAATTTATCTCTCAAGGGGGCCTTTTAACAGAGATGTTATTGCATAAGCACAGCTGCAGCTAATAAAATTAATAATGGGTAATTTTGATTAAAGTGAGCTAATGAGCAAGCATTGGCAATAGTGTTATTGTTATCGATGCTTGCTAACTGACACCTAAATCATTTTTAATTGTATTAGCTGCAGCTGTGTCTACCCTGCTGCGACATGTGAAGAGGGCCTGTTAGAGGTGTGCTGCATCCCAAGTCGAGGGCTGCAAACAAAGACGTGTCCTTCAGGCTCTGAAGGCTAAGCCAAGCCTGTGCCTCCACCACAGAAAGCAGTCCAGCACTTCAGCACGCAAACAATATCCTCAGTTGATGTTAAAAATATATAAATATGACTTCATTTTTTTTAGATAATGTATCAGAGCTTCCAAAATATTTAACCTCGGTATACAAGTGTTATTCAGGACTAAATAACACATTATTAACACATCGTGGGTATCTCAACGTTCAACAAAGCATTACGTGTGTAATATGGAGAACTTCCAAAGTTGTCCTCAAACTTGGATAAAGAGACTGTATTTCTTGATGTTGTTGTGTAAATGGGACAGTTACTGAATTAGCGAGCAACAACACATGAGTGAGAAATGTTATAATCTCAATCTGACACAAAAAGGAAATGGTAGGTTGTACTTGGAACTCAAACTGTGGGGCAAGGATGGCCTGGAATACAGTGCAGAGCCAACCTTAACTGAATATGGCTTTTATTTAACTACAGTTCAACTTGGATCTTAATATTATTATTATTACTAATAATAATACTACTTTTACTACTACCTGTCAGAAAAGAGTGAGGTGTGGGACGCAAGTCTTCTTCATCCTCTTAAAAAGAGTATGCTAAAAACAAGTTTAAGAACCACTATAGTAACTTCTGGGAACAAATGCACTTATGGCTCTCTTCTAGTTGCCTTAGCTTGGAACACTCATGAAGAACACTAATGCCCCCTAGTGGTACAAAATATATATATATATATATTTCTTAGCTAACCAGATCGTACAGCACCCCTCGAGTCATAGAGCCTGAGAGCTCTCCACTTCTTCACGGGCAAAGAAATCCTTAAAATATAAGTTGTCTCCAAATCAAGAAATTAACTCCAATTACAAGTTCTTTTGATATTTATTTGAAACTAATTAAGCATAGTTGAAAAATATATACAAAACTGAATTTTTATCCTTTGCCTCTGCTGTGCAGACCCATAGGAGAGAAGTTCATTATTTCCAAGTATCACCTCCTGACAGTGATTTTCTTTCCCTCCTCTTATCAACGTTTCCTCTTAGCTTCAAACTTGTAAATTGCTGCAGAACTGGTGGTCTCCTTCTTTACCTTCACTTTCTTGAACTTATCCTGGAGCAAAGGCAAAACAAAAAAAAAAACCTGAAATGAAGACAGTCATAGCACACCAGCACCAAAACTTTTAAGAACCATGTCCTCCTCACCTGCAGGTCCTTACGGGTCTGAATTTTCTGGCTGATGACAAACATTTTCTTTTCTCTGTCAATTCGCTGGGAAAGTATCTTGTATTGATGTTTCCTTTGCTTTGCCAGTTTCTACAGGTACAAATCACATAGACCCATCAGTGGAATGAAATGCCAAATCTTAAACTTTATTACCAATGAACAATTCCGAGGAGCTAAATTTCAAAGAAATATTCAAAAAATGAATAAATATCATCTCCACAGACCCCCAGAGCACGCGGGTCTACAGCTCCCTGTATTCTCTTGGTTTCCAGTGTTCCCAGACTTGGTCTGTTGTACACTCTGTCCACCAGCTCCGGAGCTGTGTTGAGGTGGTCCGCCAGGTTAAATGACTGCACTGAGGGAGAATAAAAACAACTTCTCAGGCAAGCTCAAGACTGCAAGCACAAGAGGAAAAGGATAGTTTGTGTGCACAGCACTTACACATTTCCAAGCACTCACTAAATTTATTAAATCTACCAAACGCTTATATTTACCTTCTTTTTTGGAGTCCACAAAAAATGTGTGCTTGTTTTTTGGTTTGCTCTCTGCATCCAGAAGATGGAGCTCTCCTTTCAGCCTCTCAATTTTCTGGAAGTACATCATATACCCAGAAAGATTAACCGAGGCACCACCAGATATAAATGATGGTGATAATATCTATGCTCATGCTGCTGGCACTGCTCTTAAACTACTAGACACATGTACCACCACAGAGCCCTCTCATTCGTTACTGCAGATAGCTACCGGAAAATTTGCCTTTTCAGGAACAGAAACCCTTCATCCCCCTTTATATTCCAGTACTAGGCCTACTCTGTGGAGCCTTTGGAAACTGAACAGTTTTCAGAGGGGAACAACTTTTACCATTTGGTTTAACATTTAATTGTGATGTGATGCAATGATTTGTATGTTGAGAAGTTATTTCTTTGTTGTTTTAGGTTTTCTTTATGTTTCCAAATTGCAAACTCATGCTGTTGGAAAGAGTCATGCACAATATGCATGTTAAAAATATTAGTGCAAGGATAATATGTAGCCTGGGTACACTGCCCTGCAAAGTAACCACTTCCAAAATGGTATCGTGAGCAGTAACTAGTATTTAAAAATTACACTGCAGTAGCATTACTTTCAACACTTAAGGGGTATAATTTATATCCATACCATTCTTCACCTTTGCTATTCATGTATATTGACTTCATTTTCAGACCTTCACAGGTGCATTTCTGATGTCTAAAACAAACACTGAACATCTCTCATTAGGAAAGCTTCATACATGCCAAATTCACTTGTTACTGGTCCTGCATCAGCAGTGTGTTTGGGGTCATGATCATGCCAAAGAATGAAGCCGCTGCCAATCAGAAGCTTTCCAGAAGGTGTTACGTGGAGACTCAAAATCTCACGGTACTTTTTGGGTTCGTAATTTTATCAGTTTTAACAAGATCTTCAACACGACTGGCTGAAATGCTGCCTCACATCATGACAGAGGCTCTGTGTTCCCCAGATGGCCGTAGACACTCATCGTACTTCTCTCCTGACCTGCGCCGTACATATTTATGACAATTTGAAGCAAAAATTTCAATTTGGATTCACCACTCCATAAGACGTGTTGCCACTGATTGTCAGCTGAGTTGTTATTTAATTTGGGATACCTCCGCCTGTTCCCGTTGCTTAAGAATGGCTTGTGTCAGGCCATATTTATTCCTATTTTTTAAGCACATGACTTTTTTAGTTATTGTTCATCTGCTGCAGATACTTTTTAAGCCCCGCCACTTCTGTTGTCCTCCCTTTGGTTTTCAGCTAATAGCACTTTGCCAAATTGTCTTCTATGTGTAGACAGACTAGTAGTTAATAAATTGAGGAGCATTTTTAATGCTAGGATGATTGGCAGATCAGTATTAAATACCATTTTAAATAATTACAAGAAAGACTGGCTCGTTTGAAGCAGTATATAAAGAAATGAAGGGTGAGTCAAGACTTTTGCACATTACTTTACCACAGTAGTTACTGGTTCAAAGACGTTATGATGTCACCAACCAACTAATTATCTATCAGTCAGATGCCTGGTGTAATCCAGTAAGATGATTTGTAGTAATGAATCTCATAACTGGTCAACAAGCATTTCCAAAAAACCCAAAACAACAACAACAAAAACAAAACCCAACAACAGCACACTAATTGAACAGAGCAGAAAAATGCAAATTTGGTTAAAAGGCAATGAGATAAGCTGTGGCCACTGAGCCTACTTTCAGTGAAAAGTGAGCCTATTAACAAGTCAGTTTTGCCACAGTGGTGGTATTTTTTTATTCTGCATGATTTATTACATGGAAATTAAAGGTTACCTTAACTTCTGCAACCCTTTTCATCTCCACATAGTTGATATCCTGCGTCCTCATCATTTTCTTCTGTTCCTCGGTCACCTCCTCCTGCTCTTTTGGTTTTTTAATTACGTGAACTCCATCCTGTCAACAGGCCACAAAAAAACGTTCAGGCAAAACTCATATATGATCGAATCTATGAAGCAAGGAGGTGCTTCTTGTTGCTTTAATACCTGCAGTGTAGAGCTGATCATCTTGAAGTAAAATTCATCCTTGTTCTTCTCCAGAGCTTTCTTTCGCAGAGCAGCGAGTGTGTTCTGTTTCTTATGATAGTCACTATACCAGCAGACAAGGCAAACTTAAACATCTTATCTTCAAAATGTAAACACAACTATAAAGTGTGGCAAAAAACTTGCACTTTTCCTTACTCTGCACGGAGTTTGTAGTCCTTCTTCTTCTCCAGCAATCCCAGTTGTTTCCTGAAGCCGGGCTACACACGCACACACACACAGACAGGACAGATCCAACATTAGTATCTATTACTGTAAGTGTGTGTGTCAGAAAAACAACCGAACACACGAGAAGTGTGTTGTTTTGCCTTGGCTAATAGGCTAACGAGCAAGCCAACAACATTGAAACGCTCACCTGAGATCTTTCATGGTGGTTTCTCTGTCGAGATTTCAGTGCCTTTCTGAACGAGGACATATTTGTGAAATGACCCCGACCGTATACACGCAAAAATAAGTTAAAACAGATGAATATAAGGCTTATTAAGCACACACACACACACACACACAGAGAGATATGTAAAGCCTCCTTGCTGCCTCTGGTTTCTAGTGCTTCCCTGTGAGAGGGACACGTGGGTTCCTGCCTGATTCAGAGCGTGCCGTTTTTCATTTCGCTGTCGCAGATTCGCAACTCAAAATCCGCTGAAAATATCGTCATATTTTTAAAATCTGGAGCTCAGCAACAAGTTGTATAACTATTTAAAATTATATATCATTTTTCATTTACATTTTAAATAAAATTAAACATGTTTTAGACAAATTAGAATAGTCGGTATTTTGGTGTTGCCTATTGTACATTCGGGTAGTGACACTAGGGGGCACTGTTGAATATGAAATGTTGATAAGATAACCTGTACGTGCGCTTCAGTGTATTATACAGAGGAGAGAAGAAAATATTAAGCAACGCATTTTTAGATATATTTAAATAGTAAACCCAGCTAAAAATTCATTATTATATTTTTCTGTGCATTTGTAATCTTTATCCAAAACATACATTAAATATATAGGCTATTTTTTTTAATACTTACAAGGGCTTTCTGGTGAAAATACTACTTAAAATCTGTTTTATTAAAACCCAGCATTTTTCTGATTCTGACTATAGACGATTGAAAGGTAACTAAGTATTTTGATTATTAAACTTTTTTTATTGATACTTTTAATATTTTTTAAATCAGTAATATTAAATTATGAAGTTATTTTGATATTATTAGTCTACATAGATGGGAAAAAACAGTGACATATTAACCAGTTATTTAATACATTTTCTAATAAATGTTATGTTTAAAAAAATCAACTAATGTAATATCATTGAAATCCGAAGCCCTGTAATTTGGTTGTCTTTTGGTTTTAAATGTTGGGTCTATAATACTACAGTTGTCGTGCTGTAAGGCTTACTGGCAAAGACAAACTGAATTAATCTTATTTATCTAACAAGTACTCTCAGGCTATATACAAGCCAGGCTTGGCACAGGAAAAAAAAAACCCAAAACAAGTGAGGGTCATCATAGTACAGCTAACGTAATATGTGTTTGGCTGCACTACTCATACACCAAATTGCTTTGGTTATTATAATAACAGCCAGCATTTGCCAGAGAGCACAGTTAACACTAATTGGTAATACGTTTATGTTTTTCCAACATGAGCATTCACTGAGTGTTTCTTTTGGGATTCCAGACCCCTATTTTGATTAATGCCCAGTCCAACAGGCCTAAAAAGGATTACACAGAAATCCTGTAATATGCCTTAAAACAATCACATGCTCTCAAACAGAAAACAAACTCAATTACACTTAAAACATTTATATGTGCTTTTCTTATGGCTATAGAACTAAGACACTGTGACTTTAGCTCACATGCTTGAAATGAAATATATACATGAGGAATTTCTGTGTTTTTCTTTCTTTCCACTCTGAAGATGAGGGTCACCCCTTCTCTCTGTGAGAAAAGATTCTCCACTTCCTGACATTTCGGGGAGACAAAGACAAAGCCGCAACGGCACCAGTCCCTAATCTCACCCAGGTTCTCAACTCTCTGTGGGACAAAGCCAGCGAGACAGAGAGTGATATTCCACTTAACGGCCATTTTCTCCGATGGAAGCCCACTATCTCCTCACCAACCGCAAGGAATTTGTTTTATATGTGCGAGATTTGCCTGGCATGCAGAATGTCTTGCGGGTGATGAGACCTCTGAATGGGATCAGTTTTTCCACATTATGTCACGGGCTTGTTTATCAGTGTGATGGCTAATCACCCCGATTCCTGTGAAGGTTTCAGCCCAAGGCCCCACTGATCCACTCACCCACTAACATGTATTTAACTAGGCAAACACAGACTGCAGCCAGGATTTACGGGTTAATGTCTGCCTTCTGACTTACTAGGCTCCGTGCTGTTTAATTCATGTGAGTATTTATCATTACAAGTAAAATGCCTGGTGAGCCACGGCAGGGGTAAATGCTACTTTGGAAATCAGGGACTTGTAACGAGCTGACACAAGAACAGGAGCACAACAGCTTGTGGGTTTGTTCATGGTCAGCAATGGAGGAATGCCCTTGCAGGGCAGATGCAGAGCCATTGGGTTTTCCAATATGACCTCGTAAAAATAACACTGCTGACATATTGTGAGGCTGCTGCACTCGGGGTGAGCTCAGGACTTTGGTATGTCTCCCCTGGCCGTGGTTGGTCTTCATCTGCAACGGGCCATTTGACCAACCCAGTCGAAAAATGGACGGCTACAAATTTCTCCTGTATGATTATTTAGTTGTATCTCCTAAGAGATTGAATAAGTTGTTGCTGTCAGCGGTGGAAAGTAGTGTTCGGGAAATTCTATTTACATCATTTCTATTTTCTAGTACATTGTATATATAACCTTTATTCTTAGATGGAAATATCAAACTTTTTAACAACATCTGGCAGCTACATTTCAAACTGACTTAAGAATTCATTGGAGTGAACCCATTATGCCTACTTCTTATTTACGTCATACCAGGACTTCATGCAGTTGCTCAGTCATCTACTTTCAAGATGCTGTAGTTCTTCCCCCTTTAAGGAAGCCTTTAGGCCAACTTTCTCCTGATTGGCTGCCTATTGCAAACAGAAGATGAAGATGTTTTCATGTAGTTAGCAATTCTGTCAAGCATCTTTCCTCTTATGAATTCCTCATATGGTTTAGTTTAGATAACTAAGAAGGTAAAATGACCCAACATTAAGAAAAGAATGAAGTCAAAGAGCATTAATAAACAAAACAAGAAGAAACACTCAGTATAATATTATATAATAGCAGACGTCATTTTACCCCAGAAGGATCCATTGAGCACCCCAGATTTATCTTGTGACTGATATACTAGATAGTTTAAAAGTATTTATATTGATTCAGTCTAATGGTGTAACATATAGTGATGTGATGCATAGCTTTTCCTTTGTAATAGAACAGTGTTACATTGTGCTTCTTTATGCCCAGTTCCCAGTAAATTACAACATAGGGGCACTACTGGGTGGGATTCTCACAATAGTAAATTAACCACAAACTCTTGTAAAACAAAATTGTCTACTATTAAGTGTTGATATGGTGCTTATTTTCTCTGCTTGAGTTTTGAGAGTGTATATTGTGCCATAACTGGTTTTATACTCCAAGTAATCATGGCTGCAAAGTGTAGAAAAAAGGGTTTTTAGATCAGACCTGATGTGCTCTGTAAATAAGCTCTAATTGCTGACATCATCAAAAGCCTTTATTTTGAAATTGATAGTCTTGTGATAGGTTATTTTAAGTTTATCTTTGATAGATGATAGATAGTGCTCCACGTGCTTCTCTATCTAAAGCTACAAAGATATTGTAAATTCAATTTAAGTATCCAAACACCCTTTGAGTTCATGCTATTTCGTGCCTCTCACCACTGAATTTGTCAATATTTTTATTACATTATAGCGGGACGTCACGATGTCCACTTGCCATTATGTATCCGGTGAAAACACACACAAATTGTACAGGACACATTTAGATATCATTCAAGTGGGGCATTTAGCAATTTAATAACACCATTGGTCTTGTGCTCAGGGTTATGAAATTTCCCCTTGTGGGACTAATAAAGGTATATCATATCATATCATATCATATCATATCATATCATATCATATCATATCATATCATATCATATCATATGTTGTTCATTTGAGCTAATTTGCCTCAGATGTTTCAAAACCACACATCCAAGAAAAGAGCGTGTTGTGTGTAGTGTAGCACATAATAATCAAAAACATTCATTGCATAGCATTCACTTTAGACATTATGATCCATTTCTGTTCATGATCAAGTCACATTCAGTTGACTCATATTAAACCTTTAACTTGTTTTGCAAAACTAAAATATAAATGTTTAAGGTAAAGGTCACAGTTAACTTGGTTACAAAGTAAAAAACTCATCGGACTATCTCGACCACGATGAATTGACAGGCCTGTAATCCTGTAATGTTTCACACAGCCTGATGGGACCACGCCTCAGAGTGTAAAATTAGAATTCATAATTAGGGGGTTGTGTGGAAGTGAGGGGTCAAACGAGTGTGGATCACACTCTTTCAGTTATCAAAGAACCATGAAAAACAACATGCCACATGGTCGGAGGGTTTTGTTTTGAACTTTAACTTAATATGGGATATCCTCTGTTGCTCGTCCATAAACAATCAAGAAACAACGATGCCATATTAAGTGAATCAAATTAGCAGGAATTTATATTGTAGTGTTTAGTACTTCTGAGCACTGGCATTTCTTGTGAAAGTCTTATTTGAATGAGAAGTGTATTGACTGATCGCTGTTCTTATTTACTGATGGTGGTGCAGCTGTTACACAAAGTATGTCCACAATGTAATACAAACATCTAGTCCGTTATTTATCATAGAGTGAAGAGATCTTTTCATCTCTCTGCAATAAATTTACATGAAACTTGCTTTAAATAGTGAGTTGAATCCCATTGATAACAAATAGCTAACAGATAGCTGAGGATGGACACTTTTTCTTGATCAGAGAGTTTTAAGTTAGTATGTTAGTGCCTTACGGCCAAAGGGCTTTTAAGATGGCTAAAACAGTGTCTGAAACCTTTTAGCCCTTTACACTGGCACATTTCTGAAACTGTCACTCCGCACACATCACCCAGAGACTAATCCTGTTTTGTTAGGTGGAAGTGAGAAAGGTTTGAAATTCTCTTGCATGGTCTGTTTTTGTTGTTTGCAAAGCTGTTTGTGACACTTTTGATTGAAATGCAGTGTAACGTGAATAATGTCTTCCAGGAGAAAGCGCGCACCACGGTTCACATCTGCGTGGCGTTGTGACGTTTTTTACTTGACCTTTATGTGGCCTCGCTTTGATTGAGGCCATCCTAAAATAAGAGTATCAAATAGCTTGCCTTGCAAGAAGCATATAAACCACAGAGAAGGTTTGAAAATTGAGATCATCAAACTGTGAGAAGATTAATTACTGGTTCAAATCACAGATATGGTCAGATGGTGCGGTGGCTATTATGGTCTTATCTCCGCCTTACTGAAAACTTGCAGAGCACCCTTAAAAGGAAAATCTATGAGAGGGTCTTCAGTATAGCTGCAAACAGCAGCATGTAATAATAACAATACTGACATCCTTGAAATAAAGTCTTGCTATGAGCTTAAACAGTGGTTAAAAACAGCTTTTTTTGGCCACAGGATGATCTTAGGGGCCACATCAAAGCAACATAGGTCAGTATGAGGTCGCCAAGGATTGCTTTGAACTGTGAACTGCAATACAAAGCTATACTAGCAGACTAAAAATATGGAGTTGAAAATTAGCACCACAGTTGTTTAATTACACATACTGAACTGTTAAATGTTGAGGTTTTTTCACCAATTCACAAACAGTTATTTTTTGAAAACTTGTCCTACAAAGAGTGTGGTCTTTGTGGTCTTTGCTATGTTTGAGCTGCTCCTGTGTATATGGTTGAATCCCTAACCACAGAAAGTGTATGGTGACTGCCGACTTGAACGTGACGTACTGTTTATCATGCATGGAGGCAATTGTGCCAACGATACTGTGTTTAATGGGTTGGGAACATACTGATTCACTGTAATGACTCAAATGGAGATCTCAGGATCATTCACTGTATGACAAAACAGCAGCCATCTGCATCCAGGGGAAAATGTCACTCCCACTTGTTGAGTCATGACAAAAAATGAAACATGGGGTGTGGAGAAATGACCCAGACTTTAAAATAGGGAAGTGTAATTTAACAACTGGGTTTGCTCTTTACCCTTTTTGGTAATGTAACTGCATGAAAAGGTCAACAAATGTCACTTAAAAAGCAAGAGATTTGTGTGTTTTAGAAAAGCAAGAATGTCTTAATACATATCTAGGCTGCTTGCTGCTGTTCACTCTCACCAGTTAATATTTATACTTACACATTATTTAGATTATAGGAAATATAAAGTCTCTATTTGAACCCAAGTCATTAATATCTGGAATTGATCTGAGACCAAAATGTCAGAGCATTTTAACCCTATTATATGCATCCATTCATGCTTTATTTTTATTTTTTTAATGTTTTTATCGTAATGTATTTTATTTTTTTTACCCGCTTCTCCAGTTGAGGGTGCTGGCCTGGCTGGAGTCTATCCCAGCTCTCATAGAGTGGTCCCGTCCGTCACGTCTCATGTGTATTAACTCTAAACATTGCCTGGGAGGTTCACAGATAATTTCACATTCATCTGTCAGACTTTTTACTTCTGTGTCCTAGATGCTTGATTTATTTACTAACCGGCTGATTGCTTGTCAGAATTAATTAAGGAAGCTCCTGACCAGTATCGCCTTCTCCACCATACTTATTGTAAGTCGGTGTTTCCTGTTAGGGATATTAACTCGGCTATAATATGTAATTCTACTAAAACTGACAGCAGCACGGAAAAAATAAGGCCCGGTTGGGATGTACCCTCCACTGCCTAGACTACTCTCAGGTCTCGTTTGAAGTCGCTGCAGGGAGGGAGGAAGGGAGGAATGTTTTTTGGGGGGGCGGGATCTTGTGACTCACCAGCAACTTCCTCAGTAGTAGGACAAAAGTAGCCGGCAAGCTGCATCCCTCTCTGCCGCAGAGGTTTATCAACAGTCAGAGGAAACACCAAAAGTTGCACAGTTGCGGGCGACACGTCGGAGGAGCGATCTGCGAACTGATCCCAGTCCTGATCTGAGCGAGTGCCTGCTGACACAGAGGAGGAGGCGGGTTACCACTTTGAAGTTCCAAAGGTGCCTCCAGACTTCAGAGACTCCTGGTAGGATTCAACTTTCTTTTAAAAAATATATATAGAGAGAGATACAGACTTTTCCTCTCCTTGTTATCACGGTATTCCTTTTTACTAAACAATGAATTTACCTTTCAAACAGGAAATTACTTTGCAAAAGATGGATCATGGCAAAATAAAGTAACTTATACATACTGATTCTTGGTGAGGTATTCAGCTGAAAATACATTTCACATTTCAAAGAATCTCGAGTTTAAAGAACTTAAAGTGTTGTAATTACTAGTTGTGTCATTACTATTTTATATTCAGTAAATGGATAATAAATAACAGCCTCTGATTGTGTCTCGTGGAAAAAGTTGACTCTTTGTGAAATGTATTTTCAGCTGAATAGTGATCAGCTTACTGAAATACTGATTATTATTAGTTGTCTTTCATGTGGTTGAACTGGTAGCACTGCACTTAGCTGCACAGTATGAGCTTCATGTATAATTTAACATCTTAAGATCACATTTACTCTGTACTTTTCATGTTGGGAATTGCAAGAAAAGAGCAGGCTTGGGCTTGACATTATGACAAGTATTAATCCTTCACACCTTAGTCAAACACAAGGCCTGTGGATAAGCCTGCAAAGTAAAACCCAGAGACATTTCAGGGGGTCTAGATCTTTTCTGTCTGTCTGTATGTTTTCTCCTTTCTTTTCTCCTTTCCTTTTCCTTATTATTGTAAAACAGTATATGCAAACATCCAAATGAGGCATAAAACAAATAATGGAGAAACAGAGTGTGTTAGTTTGTGTGACCCACTGAACTGTGTCGAGGAAGGATTAAGGAGGAACTTTTGTGCCACTGAAGCTCCCGGCTGAGCAAAGTGTGAAGGCCTCACGGAGCAAAGTCCCTCGGGCTTAACTTGTCATTTCTCCAGCGGAACAAAGTGGGGTATGGCAGTGTGCGTCTAGGATGGGTGTGTCCGTACTGCAGCTTTGAGGTTTGTGTTGGGCGTGTATCGTGACATCATAATGCATAGTAGCAGTGTCATCCTTGTGGTGATTGTTTGGTGTTTCATATGTTGTGTCATGCGGGTGCAGTGGGCATGCGGTGAGAGTAACGTGTTCACAATGGGATAAAGTTTAATCCAAGGATTGAAGATGGAAAGGGTGTTTATTTTTATTTCTACAGCGTAAGCAGATTACAGACACAAAGTATTGTGTTTTTTCCTTGGGTATAGTTGGAAGGGCTTTCAGGGACATAACGACTGTTGTTGTGCTGACACTACATGTGATGCCAAGTTACAGACTGAAGATGCAAATTCAGTTTTTCCATTGTGTTAGGAGGATTTTTATTACATTGCAGTGCCTGTAACAGATCATTAACATACAAAGATTTGGTCAAGTTAAATTCTAACCATGCTTTGGATCACTAGGGATCTCAGAAACACAGAAACTGTTATGCAGCACTGACATACGGTATTGTCACCATATAAAGTTGATATGGCACTTACAGTCGCATATTTGCATATCCAGCAGATAAGGAACAACACAGGCTTTTGTTTAGAGCTCTGAAGCTGGCCAAACAGTGAGCATAGCTGGGATATTGACTTTCCTTTCTTAGTTTTGTCCTCCCAACTAGTTCCTGTTTGTTAGCTTTGTCTGTCTGGAACTCAGCATGTAGTATACAGTCACACTTTCCAGCTTTAGCTGGGAATAGGGTTTAATGAGAGCAGAGATACGCAGTGAGCACAATAAAGTTAGGATGAGGACACGAGAAATGAGAAAATAATGAGGCAAAAATGCTGATACTCTTTGCAAATGAAGGAACCTGCGGATCTGGGTGATGTCTTTGTGATGAGCGAATGCTTATGCATAGTCTCTTGATCCATTGTTAAAATTAAAATATTATTAGATTTAAAGTAAGGGCTTGACTCCTGAAACCCAGTGGTTCCTTTGTGGAGCAGCTGAGGCCTAGGAGCCAGAGGCAGTCCTCTACTAATTAGAAGGTCACTGGTTCAATCCCTGACTACTGTAATCTGTATGCTGAAGTATCCTTGGGCAGGTTTTTGAGCCCTGAGTTTACCCCAGTGCATTCATTGGTGTGTGAGTGTTGCTCATGATGGTTAGGCAAGGTGCTTATACATAAAGTAACGCAATGAAGGCTTGTAGTAGAAAGTGCTTTGAGTCCCCATTTAATGCAGAAAAATGCCAAATGAATGATTAAATAAGGTGTGTTTTAATGCAAAGACAACAACTGTTTAAATCAACATTAGATCCAGCACCCTTGTTTTCTTTGTGTCACTACAGAATTGAAGAGATGTGTTCTTTCTGAACTCTCGTTGTGCTTTCACCATTGACAGGTTATGTTTATTATTTTTCCCCAATGCTTTGCCACAGTGACAAGCAGAAGTGATACTCTAGCAACCAAAAGACAGTCATTCTGTCCCATTTAGCATCTGGGGAGCTTGCCTTGACAGAGCCCACGGGCTGTATAATGTATTTGTTTGCTTTTTTCCCTCTTCCTCTCTCCCTCTCTGTTTCATTGACCATGGTCACATTCTTCAGAGGTCTCAGTGTTTTCTAAAGGTTTCTCCCTGCATGGTGGTTGGACCATGGCCAGCTCTAAACTGTAGTGGGGCTGCAGCTAAATGACCTGAATTGGCTGTAGCTAGTTTTATGTGTTGGCACCATTTGAAATAAGGCCAAGGATAATGATGGAGGAACTGGTGGTCAAGTGTTTGCAGGTGGTTTGAGAGCAGAATATAGATTTGTAAAGAAGTGGTTCTCCCCTGACATTTCGCATTGTATTTTTCCTGTCCCTGTTTTCCTAACCCTCACTTGCATGCCCCCACGCTTTGGTCCTTGTTGTGTCTTGTTTTTCTTTTCAGTTAAAAATCTGAAAATTTGATTATCCCAGTACAGATATGAGACTGCTTAACTTGTTTCCAGAATTTTAGACCATATAAGGCAAAATGTAGTCCTTTCTGCTTCATATATACCTATCTATCTATCTATCTATCTATCTATCTATCTATCTATATGTATGTATGTGTATATATATATATATATATATATATATAAATACCATTTTTCTTGAATGTGTCTCCTCCACCGTTACTCACTTCCTTCTTCATTAGGATATGGGGGCGCGTGGCTGGCAGCATGAGTGTGTCTGCATTCCGTGAAAGGGGGGAAATGACCTCAGGTTTCCTGTGTGGAGAAGGCCCAGGTGCTGTGCTGTTATTGTGAGGGTCGCAAGACTTCCTCCATGGACGCTTTGTTGGTAAACGTCTGAAACATGATCCCTTGAGCCAGGGCCCCTGTGGGAGGTAGTGCCCCCCTCGCCCCACCACCACCTCACAATTCATTCATCTTGCCTAACACGTGTAACTGCTCTTATTTCTCACTGCCACAGTGTTCAGTCCATATGAGATTTTATGTAAGGAGAACTCAAACTTCATATAGACTGCAAAGGCGTGTTAAAGGTAACTGACTCTGCGCTAATGGGGTAATTATGCTCTTTTAGGAGTGTAATTAGGGGTCTGTACCTAGCACTTACAATACAGTACCTGCTATCCTTAAAGGAAATACTGTTTTCAGAAAAAATACCAAATTGTGAGGATGGAATAATAGGTAACTTATAACTACACACCTGCGAGTTTAATACAAGCTAATTATATGGCATGAAAGAGTACATCACTCTGCCTTTCACCTTATCCATTCAAGTTTTCCACACATGTCCTATAAATTTATTACACATTGAATTTATGGAAACCATTCGTAGCTTATCAGTGTTTCCTTTGCAGCCTCTCACATGAAACAGATGTTGTTTGGGTGCAGAAATCCTGTCGATTCAATGCTTCGTCATCACATTCAGTTGTGCGCTGAAGAAATGTGTTAGTCACTCATGACTCTTTCCCTGCGCCCTCACCTAAAGGGAAGAGAGTAGGGTCATGTGCCAACAGATGTACAGGACCTGATAAAAGGAATGTCATGTAAAACCCACGGCCGTTACAAAGCCTTCCATCATCTGTGTAACCTAACTTGTTCCTGAGAGCAGGATCCCAGAAAAAAAACTTTCGTTAGTTTCTTGGAACTCCTTCAAGTCCGCTGTGTGTTGACTGAAACTTTGCCAAAAGGTGTGAAGATCTTTGAATTGCATAATGTAATTGGTTGCTTAAAAAGTTGGCACCCATAAATGATGCTGTCCTGGGAAAGTAGAAGATTTTGACAAAGAGGAAGAATAGTTGCAAGTCCCATCAAGAAAAGGGAGAAGGGAGGACTGAGAAGAAAGCTCAAATTCAAAGTCTGTGGACAAATTGCAGGGCTTTTATATAACTGGTAATAAGATGTGTGTTATAAATTCATATAACTAATGGTTATGTTGGGCTGTGGCTAAATCATAGGATAACCTATGGTTAATGGAAGTACTTGAGGAGAGGAATGTTGAGTGAGGAGAATTTCTCCAAGATCCAAGGTAATAAGATGTTATTCCATCCTCATATGTCTGCTAGGGAAGAT
Source organism: Neolamprologus brichardi (assembly GCF_056152115.1). Taxonomy (NCBI): domain Eukaryota; kingdom Metazoa; phylum Chordata; class Actinopteri; order Cichliformes; family Cichlidae; genus Neolamprologus; species Neolamprologus brichardi. The sequence continues at coordinate 21,367,553 of NC_142114.1, read as the reverse complement.
GAAAAAAATAAAGAACCAGTGCTTACACTTCAGATTGTAACACCACACTTTTTGCATGTGGAATAACAGAGAGAGATTCTTCTGGATAATATAATGAGGGACTCACTGAGTTGAAATGATCATGACTTCTGTCACAAGTAGATGACTTTCAAGTTGGTGTCTGTTACTTATAGATCCCTGATCCTGATCCTACCTGCTAAAATGCTTTGTAGGTTACTACATGTACATTAATCTAACAGCAATCATCAACTGTATCATCCTTTCCATTGGATGGTCTTGTATATTGGCTTAATTAGGTAATAATTTGAGAGCATGTGGCAAACAGTCCTTAACGACGCAGTGATGCAAAGCAGGCAACAAACATAGCAACAGTGCTTGCAGCTTAAAATGGCACCTTTCAAAACACTGCAACCCCCAGAAAGAATGGGCTGTTAGCAAAGAATTTCTCCTAAACAACATACTAGCAGACCTCTGTTCTCATAACAGATGTCTTGGAAAGGTAATTAAAGCTTGGCTCTGTATACCTGCACTGTTTGTTCCACCACGGCACTACTGTATTTCACCTTTACCCCATGCTGCAGTGGTAGTTGTGTCTTTATTTGGCTGTAACTTCAGTTTGCCGCAATGCCAACTGCGCTGGTGTTGATTGCTTCCCAAATACTTTATAGGGTCGGCTCTCACATCTGCACAGAATGAACCCAGACTGTGACATCACAACAGAGGAAGTGCCGTCAATCGAGTTTGGGTGTGAAGCAAGCTGTTTAGCATGTGCACATTTTTATTTGAATGCTCCCAAATGTTTGCTGTGTTGCACAACTGTCTCCAAGGAATGAACCCCAGGGAGTTTACACGATGTCCTGTGTGAAAAGCTGGTACATGTTCAGAAGTGAATTATCTTGTCTCTGATGAATACAACTCTGTTTATTTGGAGTGAAGCTGTATGAGAGCGCGTTCCCCTTGCTTAACATAAACACTGTAAAAATGCCTGCTCTGCATGATGAAACTAGCAAATGATGAAGAATGTGATTCTTTAGCCAGAATATCTTGCTCCATATTCGTAGTTGTTTTTTGCCTTTTGCGCGCACGTATCGCAGGCACACATGCATACTTTTCTACCATCTCACTTTCATCTTCACGGGTCTGTGGCAGAGACAATAGTCTCTACAGAGAAAACAAGCTGAGACAAGCCAGACTCGCTGCATACACAGAGGTGTGGATTTATGTCAGTCAATAAATTGTGCTGTATATGACAGTTGTGCCCTTTTCGAAATACACAGAGGAAAGCGCGTTCACTACTGCTTGGGTAGCATTTGGCACTAATTGTAAACCTGTCAAAGTTACATAGAATAGGTGTACGAAGAGGGCAGGATATTTTTTGGCCTCCCTTGCTTCCCTGTCTTCTCTCACCTTTACTGGATACTGACTGGCCCTCATTCGGTGCCTTGGAGGAGCCATAAATGGCAGAAAGTGGCCGTTGTCTGGCTATAAAAGGACGTTAGCGTCTCTGTGAGAAGACGACGGTGATGTACGACTAAAACGACTAACAGAGAACTGGGAAGGGATTTTGTGGCTTCTTTGGTTGAAGTGAAAAGCGAGAATGAAAGGGTGAGATGGCTAGGAGAGGTGAGCGCACGCATTTATCAAAGGACTGTTACAGAAAGGTGTAATCAAAGGCAAATGTACATCCCTACTGTTTATAGTACACTCTGTGCACCACCTCTCTGTCTTAGAGAAATTTCTATTCATTTGCAATAATTTCAACAACTATTTACTTTTATTTCAAAAATGCAAACAAGCAAAAGAACACGTTGTGCATCCAGCGATGCGTCTGCCATCATCTCTCCACTACTCCTTAAAAGTGACGCAGTGTAATCTTAACAATGAAATACTGCCTTGTTTGAAAGTGTGTTCACAACCAGCCAATCACATTCAGCTCAGGATGTTTTTAGTACTTTCAGCACAACTCCTAATGATTCAAACTTTTCCAGCACCCCAGAATTATGTAGGCGTTGTTTTACTTTTGTTTGAGCGTAATCACCTGGCATTGAAAACCATCATTGGTTCTGTAGTAATACTCTGTAGCAATTCCAAACCTTTTTGTCTTTTACCAAGGACAGAAAGTCCACGCATGCAACACTGAGCATGGAGCCTTTCACTGTTTTTGAATATGAAGGGAAACTATATATTTGCTGAAAGTTTACAGACAATTTCAGACACTTAAACTTAAATATTGCGTAAGTTTACATGCATTTCATATATAATTTTTGATTATTTGTTTATTATTACGTATCGGATATATGTCGGGCTGTGATGCAATTATTCTTGGATATAGTTGTCTGCACAGTTCAAAAAATTATATTTAAAAAAAAATCTAAAGCCAAGATGTCATCATATGATGACTATGTCTCTGCCACAGCTGGAAAAACATAAAAGGGCACACAAAATAGGCCTTTTTGCAGAACATGTGGTACATCAATACACATATGGCTAAATGAATTTGAAAAATAGTACCTTCGAGTGCTTTTGCAGCAATTCAGTTTCATTTGATGGGGAAAATTTATGAATGTCTGGACCTCATTGTTGCAGCCTCAATGAAGTGTATTTTTGTGTCTTTGGAAATGTCTTCTTTTTGTTCACTTCTTGCAGCTAACCGTATAGTGTCTATGTTGTCTTATCTGAGCATTATAAGAGTCACTGTGTAGTTTTCTGCCCTTATGCGTAGAAATAAAGCTGTCTCTGTGATGTTGTAGAAATTATGTGACAGATACAGACCCCCCATTACAACTAGCAGCTTGATGTATTGTATATGGTTTTTGACCGCATTAGTGGCAGCACAGTACAAATATAACATTTCTCCAACACAATGCGACATCTGGGTTTTAAAAAAAGTTTTTTAAAGTTAGGATGCTGATGTGCAATAATTTGCAAATCATTTAAACCCCATATTTAACTGAAAATAGAATATAGGCAAGTCAGATTTTGAAGGTGAGATATTCTACTGTGTGTTTAAAATTCTATTTGATAATAACTACCAGCAACACATTTGAACATAAAGATTCTACATAAATGGATATAAGCTTTTCTGACGCTGTGCTCACATATGATGCACAAGAAATAATTTGGTTTTATTTATATAAAGCCATTACACCACAACAATTATCTCAAGGCATCTTTATATAGTAAAGTAAAGACGCTAGAAGGTAACGTTAAGATCTCGCCTTCTTCCATCCTACTAAACGCCCCTCAGAACGAGACAGTCTTCCTTATTCATACTATATTCTCCAGTCTTTTCAGAAGCCTGGCAAAAAACACTACGTTGTTTTCCTACTTGTCCTAAGGTCCACCATACGTTTGCAATTCTGTCAGTACTTTAATGGACCTAAACATTCAGCTTCAAACAGAACCACATCCAGTGTTGGCAATGGAAATTAGATCAATGGGTAAAATGCAGGCCAGACGGTGAGCAAAGCAAAGCAGAGGGCCAATGACACAAGCGCCATGACTTCACTGTGGAAGTATTCAACCCCCCTTAAAAAAACCCATCCCTCATCGCATTGCACGCTTTCTCAACACTGGTGAGTGGAAACTGTTTAAGGTTTAATGATTGCTGAAGAAAAAAGAAGGAAAAAGTGTCCTATAGTATGAGAAGACTTGCATGATCAAGCTCATTTGAGGCACTGCGTGTTTCTTGAGAAGATCAGGCATTGGATTATCTCAGTGTCTCTGCACAGCACTTTGTGCCATGTAGCTTTTAACCTTTATCTACTGCTAGTCTAATAGTGAAGGTGGATCCATGTGTCCTGATAATTTACACTTAGCATGACTTACATTTACACTTTACTTGATCGATGAAGAGGCTGTGAAACCAGGATGCTATCCTTGTGGCTTTAGCTAAGTCCTCAACTTGTGTCTGTTTTGTGTTCAGCACAGTTCCCAAATCATTCTTCTATATAGGAAAGAGAAGCAGGACAAAAGCTGAATAAGGTCAGACAAGAGTCGAGTAGGAGCTCTGGTTAATAGATTGAAAGAGATAGACAGGTCTTCTTCGGAAGCAACATAATTCAGCAATGCTATCAGTGTTTACCAAAGCACCTGTTTTCACATCTCGCCTCTCCATTTAACAACTGCTGCTGGGTCTTTGCATTTTATCACCGATAATGAATTAGGTGGGGAAGATGAATGGTGTTTTGCATGGCTGCATGATAAAGAGATCCCAGTGTGTGACACTCTAAGATAAGGACCTGACGGATTGCAGCTCTCTTTCGGCAAAGTCAAGAAACAAGCTTGGATTTCTGAACTTGCGGCTCATCTCGGGGACTTAAAACAATCTCAGATAAATCTACTGGGATGTATTGTGTATCACAGAGACTGCTGTTTTTTGATACTAGTGCTAATCACTTTTAGGTGACTACACGCTTACATCTACTACTATCACTCCACCTCTCCCTGGTTTTTCTGCAATGTTTTTTTTTTTTTTTATACTCCTACGGCTTTGCCTAGGTCACTACACAAATAAATGAATGCACTTGTGCGATTGTGGCCTTGTGAGTGGATGCAAGAGCTCAAAACATAAATGATCAGAACTAGTAAGGGACAAAAGACATATAGTCTGAAGCTTTGTTCGATGGCGGCAGAGAAAAGGGGAAATCGGTAGGTGTAGGAGCAACTGAGGGGCGTGGGGAGGTAAGGGTGGATGCATGTCAGTGTGATTTATGGACACCTTTTGAAGTGAGCTCATTGCAGCCACAGAGCCTACCTGCTGCATTTCAGAGCCGAGACATTCTCCTAGCAGTCAGGCGAGGGGGGTGTCTGACCTCTAGGTCACTAACCTCCACTAGTGCACCGCTCACATATACACATCCTGGTTTTGTAGCCAATCATCATGTGTTTTGTTGTTTTGTTTTTTTTTCCAGAAAGCATACATGCACTGCCAAGACATCAGGTAGTCACATGACTTGGCCCAGAGTAACCTATTTAAAGGTTAAAGCAAACAGGGAGACTGACAAAGAGGAAAAAGAGGCGGCTGATCTCCGGATCATAAAAAGTGGGTCACAGGAGATATGTTCCTACACAGTCCTTTCTTCTTTTTTTTGCATCAGTATGCAGAAATATAAATGGAAATTTATACAATCTCAAGTTGAGTCTGAATGGAAACTGATTTTTATCGTCCCTTGCACTTTAAATCTCACTCTACGGTAGTCTCACCAACAATGACATCATTGTTTGACTAAGTAAGGCTTCCATCTTCCAATTTGCTGGTGAGGGTTCGAGTGTAAGGGGGCGCCTGATCGTCAGCCTGTTGTGAATTCATCAACTACTCATCATGTTTAGATTGTTGTTACCAAGATCTTCCCACTGTGTTTGAAACTCATTTCCTTAATGCATTAGACTGCTTGACCCTATCAGCTTCATTTATGTGAGCAGAAAAGCTGGGGATCATAAATATGAGAGATAATTACACCCAACAGGAAGTCCCCACAAAGAAAGTTAAACAAACGGTGTGTGTGTGTGTATGCAGCTGCTCATTGCACTCTTCGTGCCACTTATTGCCCCCTGTTTTGGTTGCAGTGTTTATTTTTTGTTTGATCTATCTACGCTCTACCCTCAGCTTTGTGTGTGCTTGCATTAGGTGTGTGCAAAAACGTCCGCAAATTGCTGCAGGTGTATCTGTGACTTTGCCCTTCGGCGGAACTGTTTCACTGTGTTTAGACATAATACATCTGTTTTTCATTGTGACTGTGTGTTTGCAAAATGTATGTGAACATCTTTCTGAGAAGTCCCAGAGATGTCTGTGTTTGGGGTAACAGGAAGAAGCAGTGTGTGTGTGCATACTGTCTTGGACTTCTCATTGTTATCCACCGCATGCGGGTGAAAGCGGTCATCGGCCAGTAGGAAATGAACCTGGGTATGTTTCTCAGACTGATTAGCAGAGTAAAGGAAGTGGACATCATGTCTTTTTTTTTTTCTTTTTTTATGACCGGGGAACACGACGCTTGCGTTACAGGCTTCACTCTTGAAATAGTGAGGAAGTCCAGAATCGCCTTTTCAGGATGGCATAACACATCAATTTTCACATTGCACCAGCATTCCTAATAAAACGTTGGGTTGTGCCCTCAGGCAGAAGTGAGCAGGATGAAATGAGAGCTAAACGTCACTGCCAAGAGGTTTATGGTGCTAGGGAATGAGGGCACTGTTTACTTGTTGCCATGGAAATGTGTCTGAGAAGGGAAAGAATGGCAACATGGACTGGAAATGACTTCTAAGCTAATCATCCCAGCCAGTTCACAAGTGGCATGTTACCACTTATTTTCTTATCCAGTGAATTGCTTTTTTGTTGTTGTTGTTGTTGTTTAAATAAACCTGTCTTTTCAGGGTAACAGTGTCAAAGGGGGAGAGAGGTGAGTGTTTTGGTTTGCTATGGTTATGAAGCACAATTTGTGCAGCTGTTGTCAGGAACATAGATTTCTCTCACCCCCTATAATGCATAAAACCCATAAAATCCCTGGCGCTCAGTGAATGAAAACATCCACCTGCTTATTACAAAATGCTGAATATTCATGTCTGGGGATATTTGGATGAATGCCTAAACAGAGAAATAATAAAAAGCTCCCTTGCCTTGATATTAACCTCAGGGTCAGGTGCCATCACTGCAGCCACGAGCCGCAAGTCTAAATGAGTTAAAAATAATTGCTTGCACTTGTGAGTGTATACTCAACAGTTGTGTGTGGCATGCTCAGATTGCTGAGTGTGCGGGCTGTGAAACTCTAGCCTGGTTCCTTGATGTCCTGGCTAGTTATGCTGACTCAGCAACATTAGGAGACCACCTGGGAATGACCAAGAGTCTGAAGGAGCCATTTTGTGTCTTTTGGTTCACAGTTAGCCTCAGGGCTGGTTTCCCAGCCATGAAGTAAGTATAGTCCTAGACTACAAACTTTTATCGATGGAGATGTTCATGGATTTATTTGCTTTTTGCTCTGTTTTGCGTTGTTTTTTTAGTCTGGGACTAGGCTTAATCCTCGTCTGGGAAACTGCCTATAAATTTCAGTGCCCCCGTGTGACTAATAGCCACAAAATCAGTGCCTAAGGAGCAGAGGTCTGAACATGTTTAAGTTTCCCACCTCTGTGGCCATGCTTATCAAGTATACTTTAAGTTTAGACATAAAATACAAGTGCATAGTTAATTAATTGTGTTACCAGGTATGTGAAACATTGCTGACTCACATTATAGGCAGGATTAAGTGGATTTGTGCATGTGTGTGAGTTACCCCCAAACATTACAGTTTTTCTCGATGGCAAAAACACTAAACCCTATTGTCTGAACCAAAGTCTCAGTTGCCTGAACCCACTTATTGACTCAATCACTCTTTTGGCAAAACCATAAGCACGTTTCTCCTGTTTAGATCTTGTCAACACATTGTCATTGTGATGCACCTGTGTTGCATAATGGTGAGCACACGTGGCAAAAGTCAAACACAAGTAAAGCGCAGGTGTCTCTGGTTGAACACAACAACTCAAAATTTATCACACTTGTGGCTAATGATGTGAGGGTACATATAAGCCAGAGCACTGGTTTGTGAGGCACTACAATGGATAGACATCCAAAAAAAGGAGTTCATGTGAGAGGAGGTCGAGCAGGTCAAAGTGGTCGAGGTGGTCGAGGTGGTCAGCGAGGACAAAGAGCAGTAATTTCAGATGAAATCAGAGCTACTGTGATTGATCATGTCCTTGTCCATGGTATGACAATGAAGGAGGTCGGACTAAGGGTACAACCAAACATCAGTAGATTCCACCATACTCCCCTTTCCTGAACCCCATTGAAGAATTCTTCTCCTTATGGCGGTGGAAGGTATATGAATGCCAACCTTACACCAGGGTAAATCTCCTGCAAGCCATTGAACTGGCCTGTGGTGACATGGGTGTGGAGGCATGTCAAGCCTGGATACGGCATGCCAGGGGTTTTTCACCCCATTGCCTGGCCAGAGAAAATGTGGCCTGTGATGTAGATGAAGTCCTGTGGCCTGACCCAGTATGGAGAAATGATGCTGTGGCGGAGTAATGCACTTCTTTTCTTTGTACTTCATTTTTATATTTGTGTGCTTTATTTCTATGTACAAGTGTAAATGCACTGGATTTCTATTTTTTGGCAAATTCTCCTTTCTATGTACAAGTATTAGAAATGCCCAGGTATTTTGGTTTGCAACATGCATTTAGCCTAAATAAACATTTATTTCTACCGCTTCATGTCCTGAGCATTGTGTTTTCCTTTTTTCTATGTAGTGTTTAGTGACTACTCAGTAGAGTATTTAATTTAGATTGACTTGAGGCATGATTTGATGGCATAGTTCAGTTTTGAGCACAGATTGAACTGTTTTGGGGTGAAAGTTTGGATTTGCAAGAAGAGGTTTTGTGAATGTAGCTTGAAAACTGGGTTTTGTGTTCACAGTTTGGGGAAAAGGAGAGTAGTTTCCCAGGAATCAGTCTTAGCGATTGAGAAAAACTGTAAGACTTGATTTTAGGATTGATGTTAGAATGACATAACAGTTTGACTGGGCAGCGTCCTCTCAGAGACACAAGTACAAATGCATGTGTGTTTGTGTGTTAACTAATGACAGATTCGGTCACTGTGCTACATTACAATGCATCAATCTGTGGCCCTTTCAGACAGGTCTCTAAAGGAACTCTAAAAATGACTGCTCCTCTTGTTTTCACTCAGAGTGAAAACAGCCATTCCTAACAAGGTTAAAAGTTGTATAACACAGATTTAAGTACAACAATAAAGACATAGCCATAGCAAATAGAAAAGAAAAGGAGAAATGTCCATGACTCCATCACAAGTTATTTTTATTATATCACAAAGCATGGATAACAAAGTCAAAGCATTTCCAAACCACTGTGTTATTAGATTTAATTTCCCAAAATGCCACAAACAGGTCAAAAGTGCCTGCCTCAAATACAAAGTAGGACCTGTGTAAAACAAGGGGGGAAAAGGACTTTGACCTAATTTATTAAGGTTAAAACTCATGCATGGAGTATGATACTCTGAACTTTATTAAGGGATTAATGGGGAAAAATTCAGAAATGTTGTGCAATTGGTTTAGTTAACAGGTCATTACTAAATCTGACTGTTCATGAAACAAAGGCACAAAGAGACAGACACAAATATATATCGTTTGATTTGCCATTGAAGATATTGTATCAAAAGCCCCCCCCCCCCCCCCCCCCCCCCCCCCGGATCTTGGTCTTCTGAAAACATCCTCTCATGGGGCTTGCAAACCAGTAAATGAATCCCCCAGCTTGCAAGTGGAAGTACCCTGACCTCACTAAGCATACTTCTGTCCTTAGATCTGAATGGAGACTAGGGTGGCCACACTGAATACATGAGTAAAGAAGGGCTCTTAAAAATGGGAATACATTTATTCAAATGTTATGCAAAGCATTACAAAGCAGGTGATTGAAAAGGTTCTCCACTAAACTATGAAGGATTCAGATTTCAAAGGGATTCCCTATCCTGTGGATCATAGGGTTGGGGATGACGGGGAGGATGTGAAGATAGCAGGACAGTGACTTTCCGTGCTTGTGCACAAATCTGCCATGGGAAACTTTGGAGAAACAGGTTCTTGGTATTAAACTCTGTGTTTCTTTAAAGAGAGACACGGTCGTGGTAAATCCTCTCTGAAAGCTATATAGAAGGCTTAGAACAACTCTGTTCATTTTAACTATTCAAAGCAGGAGTAAGACTTTGAGAAAACTGAACTTTTGTCTTGAGATCTTTCAGCACCTTTAATGGCTTTCCTTTGTTGTTTGCCTTTGTTTTCTGCAGGAATCAACTTTTTGAATCGTTTGTTGTGAATTGGCTGTTTTCAGCGCCATTGTTTCTGAATTCCTTACTTTCCTCTCCTCACTCCACACTGTTTTCCACTTTTAAATATATTCAAAGATTAACTACAGAGAAGACTGTCAAGTTTTAGTTTTTTTTTTAACCTTTCTTGCCAGCTTTTACATTTTTTTTGTCTTTGTCCTCACTCCCATTCTAGTTTTCCCCATGCCATCTAAATACCAGCACAGAGAAATAATAAAAAAAAAAGAAGTAAAAACGGCGCTTTTCCTGCATTCTCAAGGCATTGATTCTCCAAAACCTCCACTGGCACACAGGAGTTAACTGCATAGTTCCTCCAATGCAAACCAGATGTGAGGCACTAATGTATGGCAGCATTTTTTTTTTTCTTCAAAGGAAGACAAATGTAGGCCAAAAATGTAGCCTTTTGACCATCTGCACACAGTGGTACAAAAATACATTCAGATTCAGTTCACTTCCAAGCTTTCCCTCATGGTGGTTGGGACAGCACTGTATGATTTAAAGTAATTGTAATGTTATTGTTTGGTGTTGGTGGAGTATTGTGGAACACTCGGATTGAGATTGGCTTCTGGAAATGGAGCGGTGACGTGTGACAATTGCATTTTCAGCTGGGTTCTTCTTCACGGAGTTTTGTGATCCATGCACACATGGAGGCCCTCTAGCTAACACGTCCTCAACTGTCAGTTGGGCCAAGTAACTGTCAGACTGTGAAAAATTTATGTTTTAAGTATAGCTAAATTAAGTGCAGTATGTGCTGGGCTTTTGTTTATCTTTTGTACACACATAAATCATTGTGTCAGATCCTTTTAATGAAGGACTCCAGAAGGTTTGAGATACAGTTCTTTCAAGCCAGCTGATATTCACTTGTAGCTTTTCCCTAATACCGCTGTGTGCACAACACAACAGACTGAAGGCTAATATTAAAAGACATTAAGTCATATCCCCACACTGGTCATTAAAAGCTGCCAAGAATGGACAAATTACAAAGGCCATGGTGACATTTGCTGTTGCAGGTACTCATTTTCTTCCTTTATGTTTATGATGTTGGCTTTAACTTGAGCCTTCTGTCGCCTCCCACTCCACACCAGGCGGTGTTTAAATACTCAGAGGCAATAACAGGTTAGCCTTCCAGTGTCTGGTCCTGCAGCCTGTGCTCTGTTGTCAAGTCTGACCCATGCTTCCACAGAAGAGCAGTCTCAGGTGACCTCACGCCAGACCATATCTACGTCTCTCTGCCCTGCCACATCTTTCTCAACCATGTTGTTGAAAGAAACTCAGCAGAAGAAAGTGTCTCTGTGTACCTTTATATTCAGATGCTCCTCTAATGTACTGAGAATGTGGGTGGCCCAAGATTTCCTCTAATGAAAGACGGAGAGTGCAAAAATGACAACAGATCTAGTGGAGCCACTGGTTATCTACCAATAGCATCTTAACAGTGGCTGGGTGCCGACCCCATCAAATAAACTCTGATGACTGCAGAGTTTATTGCAGAGATTGCAGTTTGGATTTCTTGCTAAGAGTCTGTATAACAGCTACACTAAACAGCGGCATATTTGACTAAACTGTCAGTTCATTGTGGTGGATTTTCTTTGCTACTTTTAAGTAAGCAAAGTTGTTGCTTAACACTAGAATTAAAGTGTTTTTTTTGTATTTCCCAAACCAGCACTTGTATGCTTGTTTAAATAAGCACATCTGTCTTTGAATAGAGCTGCAGCATTATCTCTCATTCATGAGCAATTTCCTTCTCTTCCTGTGATAAGACTCAGTGTGTCCTTTTGATTGCTGGACTTTATTTTTCTGATCTAGTGAACAGGAACAGCGCACCAAACAACTGACTAATTTAGCAAATACATAGCAATGTCCAACCCTGTTTTTGTTTTATTACGACCTAGATATTTCTGACCACTTTCAATGATCCTCACAAAAACAGCCATACTGATGGGATTTAGTTTGTTGAGTGACGTGTGGATTTGGAACATTTTCCCAGAAGGTCTAGTTGCGAGTCACTTGAAAAGAAAACATGAACGCAGTTCTTGTGACATTGTGTCATAAACCTAAGCTCTGAACCATTAAAAGAAATCTTCATTGTGCAATTCATGCTTTGACTGCATTAGTCACCATAATGAAATTCTTCCTTGGTTATGAGGAACTGGAATGAATGAACTCATCTCCATCAGGCTCTTTTCATATAGCCACTGGATGGAGACACAATTGTTTTCACAAGTGTTTTTCTTGCTAATGTGCTTTATTTTTCATATGCTCAAGTAGGCTCTAAAACGATATACTGAAATTTCTCCTATCTCAAAGCCAGAAAAGGCTCACTGTGTTTGGAAGATGTCCAGGCAGCAGACAGGACACAATGTGATCATATGTGTTTATCCAAATGCAGCTGTTACACTTTTTGTCTAATTTATTGTAAGACTTTTGTAAGACGACATGCATTTTGCTTTTTATCTGACATTCTTTGCTCATTATCTGTTTGGGCTTTATTTCATTTCTACTTCATCACTGTCGGAACCTGTGGTGTACTACTTGAAGGTGACCCGCACAAAACACACTCCTTCATCTAGTTTGTGAGTCTTTTTACTGCCGAAAGATTCAGTCAGTTAAAGTGATTGAGTGGCTTTTGTTGCTACTACTTTTTCAAAGTAAATCAGGCTTTACTCTCCACAGTAAAATCCACACGTTTCAAGTATCCACTTGGATTTAAAAGCACACATGTCACAAAGGACGTATAAACACAGACCTACAATAACAAACAGCAGTTGCTCTTACGCTTAAATGGCTTCTTCTTAGCTACTTTATTGCATGCATGCCTCATATTACAATGCAACCACAACTTTTGTGTAATTTCCACCTTAAAATTAAACAGAACAATTTTAAAATATGCTCCTAAAGTGTCACTGCTGTGCCACGGCCGTGATGCTATTTCCTCCAGTTGTCATGCTGGCTAATCTTGGTCCAACCAGTCGCACTGTTTCCGCACTGGCACTGTTATTAATCTTTGATTTATGACATTTCCCCATTAATTGTTTAATAAAATAGTCATAAAATGTGTTTTTCTCATTCTTGTTGCTAAAAATTGATTCAGTAGTTTCTCTGTTAATGTGGAGTATATGTATATATATCTTTACATATATAAATAAGTGTTTATTACAGCTCATACACAGCCTTCTGCTTTCTGTGGTCAAGATGATCTCTTTCCCCAGTTGGTGTAGCATGATGTCAGGAGATATTTTACAAACATGTTCTCCAGATAAGCTGCAGAGGACAAGGGACAGATTTCGCACATTTGTTCCCAGCAGGCTGTGTGACTGTTCATTTGGAATTAACCAGAGCGTATGCAAAGTTTGGGCTGGGGATTAACAGGCCTGCCTGTGGGACTGGACGGGGTGTTTGCTAGCTCTTCAGTGACCAACCATGACTATGTTGCTCAGCAACAGGATACAGTCTGCATGCTCTGGTTGGTCTGTTGCTTTGTGGTGTCTCACAACTGACCCTGAACCTGACCTCCTGATGCCAATCATTGATGGCTGTAATGACTATTAGAATGTGGCCTTGGCATTCTTCTGCTATCTTATAGCCTGATATACGAAAACAAGTCTGAAGGTTTGTTTGTAGCAAGTTTAAACCCAACGATAATTCTATAGTTGCGTTTTGACATGTGGTTGGAGCAAGAGCAATTATTGCAAATTCATCCTTGGCATAGTATGAATTTGCAATTCATTTTACAGAAATATATTAGATTTTATTTTTGGGGGTGAAACTGAGAGTTTGGTTGATAATGGTACTAGAAACTAAGGGCAAAACATTAGAGACCCCTTTGTCTCAAATGTTTTTGAGACAGTTTTAAGATGACAGTTGACTGTCAGCTCTCAAACAATACCATTTGTAAACTTAACTCCTACAAGTTTATTCTAAATATGACTGTGACATTCCTGCAGAATCAACTTCACCGACCCCGCTGCTGAAACGAATGTTGCTTTGAAAATCTAGAGAATGGAATGCATCAATGTCTGCGTAAAGTCTTTCTGAAGAAGCACTATATTTGAACTTTCGGCAATAATTTTGGGCCTATGTCGATTCAGTGGCGATTTTCCTGAAAAGCCCACACTTTTCCCAGGGGAATGAATTCAGTCACACTTCTGGTATTTTTGAACATTATTAACCCAGAGTGGGGCTTTTAGTCACTTGGTACTGTACACAAAGGCAATGGAACTCTGCCAGAAAGCTAGTATATACAGTAGTAGATACACAGCCCTCTCCCTGCGGCTGTCTCACCATCTTCTCTTCTCTTCTCTTCTCTTCTCTTCTCTTCTCTTCTCTTCTCTTCTCTTCTCTTCTCTTCTCTTCTCTTCTCTTCTCTTCTCTTCTCTTCTCTTCTCTTTTGATTAGTGGCCAACAATTTCTGCATGCAGTCACGTCCTAAGCCATCACTGCAGGGTCAGTGCACTGACGTCATGCCCCTCTCTGTGCGAGTCTGTGCTGTTAGAACTTCATTTTAGGCTTTGGATTGGTATTTGAAGTAAATCACTTCACTGTAACACTACAAGTCCTGGGAGTAAAAAAACAGCCTTTGTTCTGATTCTTGAAGTATTACATGCAATATATTTGTACTTGGTTCTGGAAAATTTTGCAATTACTTCTAATGTTCATCTGTGCTCCACTGAGTTCTTTGGATACTTAACCCTAACCTAGTTTTTAGACAAGGAAACTAGACAAACCTAAAAAAAAAAAAAAGGCAGACTGTTTAGTACTCTTTAAGGAATCGAAGTGTAAACATCTCACTTCTCTACTTTAACAACTTCTATATACTTTATTATTATAATGGACAGATTATGTATGAATATGAAACAGGCAATAAACACGTGTGTGATTTGCTGTGGAAATTTAATCTTATATCAGACGTCATAGCACTGACTCTCTGGCTTTGTGAGTCATGCCTCATCCCGTACCTTTGCCTGGAAGGCAGTGCCAGGTATGTTAACGTGACGTGCAGATAATATTAAGGTCGCAGTGCTGCTTTTGAGCTTTATACTTTGCTGATCTAATCCTGACGTTGTAGTTATGTGGGCCAATGGCAGCAGTTTCTTAGATGGATGGTGTATCAAATGTACATAAATGTAGTGTTAAAACACAACAGAACCACAGCTGCTTATTCTGATCTTTTCGCATAAGCCCCAGAATTTAAGACATTCAGTCATTAAATTAGAGTGACGTGGCAGTGTAGTGATGTGCGCCCGTTCATACACATGTCCAAAGCGGCAGAGACGGCTGAAACTTGAGAGGCTGAGACTATTTTTTTCTTTGATGGTGGATCCTGTGTGACTTGGCTTTGTTCTTTTTTCCCCCCTTTGGTACAAAAAATGTCAGTATGTGTATTTACATGCCTCCTTTGGGATTTGTGTGTAATATGCTTGTGTGCCTGCAGCCGTGGGTGTTTTTCTAAGGGTGTGGGTGTAAGACAGGCAGCAATGGACCAGTTTAAAGTTTGATTGATTGTCTTATCAACGATGATTGTTGTTACTGGGTGGTGGGAATGAATAGCCAGCACTAGAGCCTGCCAGAGGGCGGTATAACTTATCACTGGGCTTTTCTCCAGCCATGTTGTAATGTTTTGGCAACCTGATACTGTTACCATAATGCCCACACAATGTTGTTCTGTCACTTTGTTGTTCACTCAGTCATGATCAAGGGTGCTTTTGTACAACGGAAACCATGTTCATAGACAGTTACTGCCTATTATCTATAAGGCACACACTGTAGCTGCATCTTGTCCTGCAAGGAAGCCACTTGCTGAGCAGTCGTGTTCAGACATACACACACAAACACACTTTCAAACGCTTCACCAGATTTCTGTATCTGTTGGTGGTCCATGCTATGTACAAAAATAAATCCTTGCATCAGAAATATTTACACGCACGTGGATTTCATGTGATGTGCGCAGATATACTACGTCTTTCTGTCATAATGGCAGCTGAGGTTGTTCAGTTTGGCATTTTACTCGTTAGCTTGCGCTTCCTGGAAACAGGAATGTGTTTTACTCAAAGACAGCAAGTGACAGCTCCCTCTTTTGCCCCCTTCCCTTTGCACCTACCACACACTTTCATCACACAGTAATAAAACGTTAATAGGCATTTTGAACCGCTCTAACTCCCTCCCTCACTCCTTTCCCCGCGTCTCTTTCCACTTGCTCCCACTTGCGCTGTGTGTTTTGTTTGAGCTCAGCTCCATTGCTGGTACAAGCTGAAGTATTTACAGCATAAATATTGGCAGTGAAAGTCTACACTGATGTTCAGCTGCTGTGATGGAAAAGGTGATTGAATCATTCTTGAGCACACTCCCTCCTTTTCGTCCACTGTTCATTGTTCTATTCTCTTGTGCTTTTATTGTTTGTTCTCACTTTTTCTTTTTAGCATTTTATTTTAGAATCATTGATGACCTGAATGCATCTTTTCTCTATTTTAGGAAATTACGATGACTGACCGATTTGACTGTGACAATTGCAAAGAATCGCTGTATGGCCGCAAGTACATCCAGTCTGATGACAGCCCCTACTGCATTCCCTGCTATGACACCTTGTTCTCGAACACATGTGACGAGTGCAAAGAACTGATTGGCCATGACGCAAGGGTAAGGCATCCATTTCAACGTGACCCAACATGTAATCAGCTATGTGCTCGACAACAAGAGTAACAAGTGGAATATTTTTTTAGATTTGCAGTTGAAAAGCATTCGATAGTTGTTATAAAAAGATAAAAACATGATTGTATATATAGGATTTCCTTATGTAATAAATTACTAATAATGATCTACCTCTTTCCACAGTGTGGACTTTGTATTAAACAAAGATAAATCACACAAAAGAACTACTCCAATGAGCTTTATGCCATTTTTACAGTGTTTGGACATGGCTTTGAATGGCTAAAACAGAAGTTATGTCATGTTAATGATGCATAATTCATAGTAAATGAGGCGTGATCTATATATTTTGCATAGCAAGACATTGTAGAGGCTAATTTAACAAGCAATTATGCAGGTAATTTCCACAGAAGTCCATAAATGCCAACTAACTTATTTTGAGATAGTAAAAATGCAGCATTAGGCAATGTCTATTTCTTCCCCACAATCAAGTTAAAATGTAATCCTCCCTCAGTGGAAAACACTAATATGAAGTGGATCAGCTAAAGCCAATATGGTCCATAATGGAGTCAAATAAGTGGAGATATGACACAGTGCTTGATAGTTTACTTAGCTAAAACATTCCATTCAGTTATCAACACCCTTAAGAGGGGTAAATGAAAAATAAAGCCAGCATTTTCCTGGCTTAAAGCCCTGTATACAATGAATTCACTCCACATGCCTGACCAATAAAATCACAGTCATGCACATGTGCAACCTACTTGTCACTGCATATACAGACATTTGACCTAGCCCAGGACTAAACTCCTCAATGCTCATGCTATAAACACAAATTAATTTTTAGTATTTTTGTTATCCCTTTAGTTTATATGCCTGGAAATGTCACTTCATTTCTTGGACACATTTGTAAGTGTATGAAATGACTTTCAGTGTCCTTGGCTTTTCTTTGCTCTGCTGCCAGGAACTCTTTTATGAAGACCGGCATTACCATGAGCACTGCTTCCGTTGCTTCCGCTGCGATCGCTCTCTGGCAGATGAACCCTTCACTAGCCAGGATGATGCACTGCTCTGCAATGACTGCTACTGTAATGAATTCTCCTCCAAGTGTGTAGCCTGTGACAAGATTGTCATGCCAGGTATGTGTGGATGCTGCAATGTTTCTGTGCAGAGGCACTTTGAAGATGAAATGTGCATGATAGTCTTTTTTCTGGTCTAAATTTTGTTTGTAACAGTTTAGAGTTTTTCTTTTTTGTGTCTGTATGAAGTATGCTTCCAGTGGCATTTAGAAAAGTAAAGTTGTGGGGCATTTTGAAACACGAGCCGAGCCATAAGAGGAAATTCAATAAAATAGAAAAACATTGTCATAAAATATAATACCTTACTAAGCTCCTCCCCCTTGTCCCTCCTTTTATTTTCCTGTATTCCACTTGTTTCAAATTGAAAAGTTAAAATATAGGCACATCATTTTAAAAGAATTGTAAGATGGTAAACTCCAGAAAGCAGGGTCAAAATTATAGAAAAAGGCGAAACAGGATGGATTTAGAAAAAAGGATGAGAAATGAGAAAGAGGCAAAGACAAGGCTTGAATAGTCTGCTTGAATTGACATGTTTAAACTAGATCCCAATGGCTGACAGGCTGGAAGTAAACTGATCATATCAGTAGAGAAATCTGCAAATTCCAGTCCCCAGTACTATCTTTATCAGCCCTCATAATCTACAAATAATTCAAGGAAGACTTTGGCTTCCCCCAATTACTCCTCTTTTTTATTCAGTATTATGTAAGACAAATTTACAGGGACACTTACTTCATCCTGTTTCATTTTTGTGCGTCCAGTTGCCATCATTTGTCATCGAATAACATAAACACCTGTAAAAAACAGAAGCATACTTATCATTGTGTAATAGCTGAATGATAGCCTTAGTGCTAGCGGCTTGAGGAGAAAAGCACAGTTTACACTGAATCAGTATAAAGATTCCACAGAAACTGTTTTGGTTATCAAGATTGTTCTGATAAAAGTACTGAAATTATTCCATTGCCAAAGATCATCAACCAGATGTTGTTGTGCAGTCGCAGACAATGGTCCTCTTCTTCACTTCTGAAAATCATTTAGCGTTTCTGTTGTTGTGGCGACTGAAGTCTTGCATAAGTTCTTTTCTATTTTTCAAACAGACAAAACATACAAGATATGTTCTGCTTCACCTAAAAAAACACCAAAACATTTAAGTGATTTAACTTTTACCCAAGCTAACTGATATCATTTTGAGTTTTTGGTCTCTGGCTATAAACTCAGACACCAAATAGTATTTCCAGTAGACGAGCTTGGAGTTTTCAAGCCTGAAGAGCAGTGCATCAGGTCAGGCACACTGGGAAATTTTCCCATAGGATCAGACTGTGAGTGCCCAGTTCTACTGTCTTAAAATGGGATTCATGGTACTGTATTTGTGCTCATTTGCGTGAGTATTCGGTTATCTCTACAGAGATGCGCTGATGTGCAGTCCTCCAAACGACAACAGTGCATGGCTCAGCAAAGATGATGCTGTGTGTAGATCGAATGCTGATTGGTTGAAAAGTGGAGCTGGGCAGGAAAGGGAGCATTCACTGCAAAGGGGAGACAGAAGCATGAAAAAAGAACAAAATAATACCAAAGATCAAAACAGTAGCGTGAAAAAGCCCAGACGCTGGCTGCAGTTGTTTGTTTTGAATGCTTGGTTTCACTTTAACTCTTTGCATGTTATAACATCAATCTTCTCCATGGCTGGCTGAAGGATCAACAGCATCACAAGAACAGCCCACAGACTGGTTCTTCCACGCATTTTTGACTCTGCCACCTGGTGACAGTAATCAGTTACAGCATATAGGTGACAGTCTGCAAAATCGTGCAAAGGCTCTGCACAGCCATGCCGGTCCTTTGAGACGTCTGAGCAAGGACGTTATGTGCAAATGAACTACAGCACACACAATTGTCCTACAAGGGCACCTCTCACCCTACTCACCACTTTTAGTTACTTGCAACTTGAAGGGTTGCTGCTTTGACAGGCTGGAGGAAATCCAGTGTGTATCACAAATCTACGCCTGCGACTAGTCAAAACAGAACTTCAAGCGAGTGATCAAAACGTAGCAGTGTATGGCTCAAGGACACGACCTTGAATGAAACGTTAACCAAATTGAAATCCTTTTATCCCTGTGCTGTAGTGAAAGTTTTTGATTGCATCTCACATATATCGCCTCTGTCAGTGCGCCCCAGGGCAGCTGTGGCTACAATGTAGCTTGCCATTGCCAGTGTGTGAATGTGTGTGTGAATGGGTGAATGACTGAATGTAGTGTAAAGTAGGGCTGGGTATCGTCACTGATTTCTAGAATCGATTCAATTCCGATTCACAAGGTCCCGAATCGATTCGATCCACGATTCGATTTAATTCAAAACGATTCGATTCACTTCGATTTGAATCTGGGAAATTTTGACAGTCAGAAATATTATAATTCAGATCAGTACATTTACATATTTTTGTATCTATAAAAAGGAAGCTGACACAAGCAAGACTTTATCAAAGGTGTGAGCATCACAGCAGATGCCTTTGTGTCAAAGTAGCTGAGGATAAAACACAGAAAAACATGAAGGCAATTTTTCTGGCCTGGGATTTTATAAAAATATTCTGCAGTACATCAAAAACGAAAGAAAACCATTAATCAACACATGAACATTACCTCTGAAGTTACAGCGGTTTTATTAGAGACAGGGCTAAGCGTTTTGCATAATTTTAAAAAGTTTAAATTTGTTCAGTATTGAACGGCAGAAATTAGGTTTTCTTTTCAGAAGTATATGAAACGGAAAAAAAACGTCGGCCGACAGCGCTGTAAACAACGGTAGACTTGTGCGTAACAAGCAAGCAAATAATGCAGAAAACAGTACAGAGAGAGAGAGCGCGAGGGAGAGAGAGAGCCCGAGAGAGAGAGCGAGAGAGCACGCAAGAGAGAGCTGTGCATCGTGGTCGAAGCAAAACATTAAAAGTAAGACTGAATACATGACGATGTTTATGTGAGGCATAGTTTGGATCTTCTTTTGCTGCTGGTTCGGTCAATATTGTTTGGAGAGACATCAAACTAACAGCTTTAGAATCAGCGCATAAAGGGCGTGAACACAAAGGCGACATCTAACTGATTCTGATCGGCGGGTCGCGCTGTGTGTTTACTCTTTGTGCAGAATCCGTGTTCCTGCTCTCATTTACTGTCTTAGCTGTTTGGTGGTTGTTGAAATTTTGTGAGATTTCACCTGAGATTCTGGCATTTCGGGCAAAATAAATTTATATTAAAAAATCGATTCAGGATTTTAATGAATCGATTTTACGTTATCCAAGCCAGAATCGATTTTAATCGATAAATCGATTATAAAAACCCACCCCTAGTGTAAAGCTCTTTGGGGTCCTTAGTGACTGAGTAAAGCGCTATACAAATGCAGGCCATTTACCATTTACCATATATGGGAAATCCATTTATGGAAGTGTACTGTAATAAGCAGAGTACACAGTAGTTTTGTGGTGTAAGATCAAGAGGGCCTGTAGAGTCAAGAGACCATTTAAAGAATACTGACTTTAGACTACATGCAGAAAATCCAGAATTGAATTCAAAATCCTGCTCCTCACATACAAGGTCTTAAATAATCAGGCCCCATCTTATCTTAATGACCTTGTAGTACCATATCACCCTATTAGAGCACTTCGCTCCCACTCTGCAGGCCTACTTGTTGTTCCTAGAGTATTTAAAAGTAGAATGGGAGGGAGAGCCTTCAGTTTTCAGGCCCCTCTTCTGTGGAACCAGCTTCCAGTTTGGATTCGGGAGACAGACACTATCTCTACTTTTAAGATTAGGCTTAAAACTTTCCTTTTTGCTAAAGCATATAGTTAGGGCTGGACCAGGTGACCCTGAATCCTCCCTTAGTTATGCTGCAATAGATGTAGGCTGCCAGGGGATTCCCATGATGCATTGAGTTTTTCCTTTCCAGTCACCTTTCTCACTCACTATGTGTTAATAGACCTCTCTGTATTGAATCATATCTGTTATTAATCTCTGTCTCTCTTCCACAGCATGTCTTTTATCCTGTCTTCCTTCTCTCACCCCAACCGGTCGCAGCAGATGGCCGCCCCTCCCTGAGCCTGGTTCTGCCGGAGGTTTCTTCCTGTTAAAAGGGAGTTTTTCCTTCCCACTGTCGCCAAAGTGCTTGCTCATAGGGGGTCATATGATTGTTGGGCTTTTCTCTGAATCTATGAAGCGCCTTGAGGCGACATTTGTTGTGATTTGGCGCTATATAAATAAAATTGAATTGAATTGAATTGAATTGAAAGCATTCTTTAGAAATTAGGCTTTCTGTGTAGAGATTTCGTGCTTTGTTATAAACTTACGGTCTGTTTATAACGTTTTTAAAGCTTATTGCAATTCTTTTGAAATGCTTTCTCTTCTAAAGAAAAAAGAAGGAAAAACAGAATTCTATTTTAGCATGTTCACTTTTATTGTATTTGTCTAATAGGCATGTCTAACAGTTAATATTATCCTTCTTGAGCCACAGTTATTAATCTCAGTTTCTAATCTGGAAAGATTTTGCTGGGGATTTCAGTGTTTTTGATTAGAGATCACAACAGCACATATACCCTAAGGCGGGGAAACGTTAGCAGTAATGCAAGATGTCAGCCCAACACAAACCACTGCGTCACTGTAGAGTAAACCAACCAGTATAATAAAAAACTCAACAGCTGTGGAATACAAGATGGATTGGTTGAGGACACAGAGGGGGAAATGGCATTATCCCTTTTCTTTTAAGGCCTGCCACCAGTTTCCAGTTGTAGGAGAGAAGTATGGGGGCTGTGGTATTATGATGAAAAATAAATCTTAGTGAAACAAAATGGATTTATATGTCTTCATGCAATTCAACTGTTTTATTTCCTATTTTAATAAAACCACAAAAAATACCAAAATGATCGTAACGATCCTATAAAGACGTGTAAATGATGCAAACTTAGCACTTTTATATTCATTCTTTCCATCATTAATTTTCAGTCTCTTGTTTCCATTCTTCTGTTACTGTAGGCACAAGAAAACTCGAGTATGCAGGTTCTACTTGGCATGAGGGCTGTTTCATCTGTCACAGCTGTTCACAGCCAATTGGCTCAAAGTCCTTCATTCCTGACAAGGATGAGCACTACTGTGTGCCCTGCTACGAGGACAAGTTTGCTCCACGTTGCACACGCTGTAAAAAGGTCAGCAAAGCTGCCACATTGTTATAAAGACTTATTATTTTTAAAGTTTGAGAAACTGGTAAACTGCCACACTTCAAAAACTGAGTTAAAAATTAGTTGGATTAAATCTCTGCAGTAGTGTGACAGATTTCCACATGACCCTTGATCTTTTTTTAAGACTCTGACCAAAGGTGGAGTGACCTATCGTGATGAGCCGTGGCATAAGGAGTGTTTTGTGTGCACCAGCTGTAAGACCCAGCTGGCAGGTCAGCACTTCACCTCCCGGGATGACAGCCCTTACTGCCTCAAGTGCTTTGGAAACCTGTACGCCAAGAAGTGTGAGGCCTGCAGCAAACCCATCACAGGCAAGAATGCATCACGGTGTATACATCACTATCTTGATTTGTGAATATACTTGTAGTGCTACCTTTATACACTACATACATTGAATTTCAGTATGGTATGGAAGACTGCTTAGGCCACAGAGGGTAGATACAGAGAATGTATGGCAAAAAAAAAAAGTGTTGAATGCATTGAAGACCTGAAACTAATCACTATTTATTCCCTCAGATATACGAAAAAATACAATTTCAAATATTAAAAAAATATATATTTATATAAATTTATATAGTAAATAATAGCGAAAAACATGAACTTTTCTGTCATGTAATTTTTTTTATCTATTACCTAACGACCCTGATGTAGTATAAATGACTATTGGTCTAGTGATGAAACTTTTGAGAACACAGTAAAAAATTCAAAATGTATCCACTCGTTGTTAACATTTCTGAAAGGCTTCCTAACCCTGGGCCAGATTGGAGTCTTTGCCTGGCCGATGCTGTCCACCAGGCCTTATGTTTGACACCCCTGTTATAGACAAAAAAAATGTCAGGATAATTTAGTGTCAAAAAACTGATATTTTATTTTCAAGTATCAACTTTCAGCAGTCAATTTGTTTTTCCTTGCTCTTCAGGCTTTGGAGGAGGAAAGTACATCTCATTTGAAGATCGTCAGTGGCATCAGCCGTGTTTCACCTGCTCGCAGTGCTCTGTTTCGCTTGTTGGTGCTGGGTTTTTCCCTGATGGCGACAGAATCTTATGCCGTGACTGCCACACCAGCCTATAGAGCATTCATTTCCTAAAATCCCACCTTTCCCTCAACTTACTCTTTATTATGGCTTTTCAAGAACCCTGAGTAATTACCAAGACAGGAAACACAGGCTAACACATACTGCCTCAGGTCAATTTCTTTATATAAGACATCAGTTACTCGATGTCCCGTCTATGTCAGATTTTAATCTAAAAGCTGGTGTCCAAAATCCTGTTTTGATGCTGCATTGTTTGCATGAACCCTCACAAAAATTCCCAAAAAAAAGTTTAAAAAAAATTTAAAATAGATTTTGTTCATGGAGTGCCTTATTATTATAAATGCAAATTGCTTGTAACTGTGTAAAAAAAATTTTTCCATCAATAATGTAACTTCAGGTAGAAATCATACTCTGAAGAAAAGACACCAAACACTGATACAGTATAGTAGATGAAACTTGCAGTCTATATTTTAAAAGTGTAATGGAGTTATTGTTTTAATGCTCTTATAACTGCAGTTTTATGCATTTTGAATGTTTCCTTTCCTCACGTGTCAGTTGCCTTTCTCTATTGTATGTCTTTCTTTGTTCAACTTAACAATTTACTGTATATAATGATCCAGAAAGAGGTGGGACATTTTAAAGAATTAGACATTTCTTTGTAAATGGAAAAATACGAATGAGAAGAACATGAAAAGCTGAACATATGTTTATTATTGTAGTCAGTTCTTATTATTCACTCCAAATTATTTGCACTTTGGGTAAGATATGTACGTGCACATAAAAACATTCACTTTGCCTCCCTGTAGCTGTTACTTGCTGTTATGAGGACAAGGCACAAGAAATACAGAGCATTTTTTGTCATGTATCTGCTTATATTGAGCTTTGCAATGACACTTTTTACATAACATTTTATCTTATTTCCTTTTTTAGTTGTTTTAATAATTCTTTATACATATATATATATATATATATATATATATATATATATATATATAGATATATAATCATTCTACAAAGAGCCAGCATTAATAACCTAAAAGAAGCTGAAACATCAACATTACTGTTGTGTGTGGCAGGAATACGCACCGCCTGCCGTGATTGGCCACACTAATTATTTTGTTTCTGTTGAAGCTGTTATTGTTTGTTTTTTTCATTGTAAGTTTGTATGATACACTTGTGAAAATTCTATTAAAAAATACCTTAATAATTTCATTATTTCAGCTTTGATGCTGGTGAGTCAGAGTTGGCAAATATACATTTTAAGATGGAGAATAGGCCATCAGGATTAAAACTATGAACATACCTGTAACTCAGATGAAAATTGATATGGCTGAATGCTTAGTTTTATTTTGAAGACTTGTTAAATAAATTCACACTGACTTTGATGTTTCTTAGCAGTTTTTATATTTTCTATGTTTATATTCTGTGCATCATTGTGGTCATTATGTATGAAGATTTCTGTGAACTTGTGTTTACTCTGTAAACCAGAAACCTCCCCACTTTGGCAAATGTCTTTCTAGGAAAAAAAATATCTCTGTGTATGTGTGTGTGTAAAGTCAGGGGAATGAGTAGCCGAGCATGAAAGTGTGAGTGTGAGAAAATGGTAGAGACAAACCAGGCGTAAGTAATAAAAAAGTGAAAAGTGTATGCCTTTAATTTTCTGATATTTTTAAGATATTTGTGTGTATGTGTGTGTGTGTAGGTGTGTGAATGTGTGTGTGCTCGCATGTGCGTGTGAAAAATGGAGCACAGGCGCAAATTTGTGTGTATGTCCCTGAATGGATATACATGCACCAGTGTTTATGCTGAGTCGACTGTTTCATTGCCTTGATGAAGCACAAATACACAGACCTCCAGATACACTCTCCTGTCGGCATTGGTGAAATGTCCTCCTCCCTGCCTCTGTTCCAGATTTTTTCACCAAAAAAGGAAATGGAAAACTCGTAGCTGCATGGGGGAGGGCGGGTGCACTGGTGGTGGAAGTGGGAGAGTGTGGGAGACAGAGAGGAGGAGAGAAAGAGAGGGAAGATGTTCACATCTGGAGTTGCTCTATGGCACTTTCACTAGGGGGGTCAGCTCCACTCACAGCCCCCTTTGAATTTATTAGAAGAAGGAGGCAGGCGGGGAGGTGATGGCTAACAGGAAGGGTCAGAGGCAGACAGTTAACTGTATCATATGGCACACAAGCAGTTTAATCATTCACAGTTATTGCTTGCAACAGAAGAAAAATGTGCTTATTCATATGAAAACCTGACTATAACTGCCCTTTACTGGGGGTCATTCTCTTTCTGGTTTTCAGCAACAGAATGTTTTTTTCCTTTCCTTTGACTCTGCCAGACGTGTTTGTGGCCACTGTCATTCAAAATGAAGTTTACCGCACAAGCAAGTTCCTGAAAATCAGGACAGCTCAAAGAAGGCATGTCCTTGTTTGTCTAAAAGTCTGTAGACAGCAGCATTATTTGGGTACCTACGTGATCAGTCACATAAAAATGATTATAATCACTATTTTGCTGTTAAACGTGTTTCAGTAAAACATCAACCCTTAAATAAACAGTTTGACTTGTAGGACCAGAATGCAGAAACTATACAAACAGGCAACAGTGATTACAGAGAGATGCCATGTTACAGGATTTGTGGATTTAAGGTCATATGTAATATAAACAGTTATCTATTTTAGCGCTTCATGCTTAAAGACGAAAATAACATTCAAGTTCCCAGTGCAGAAACTTAATTTTTTACAGTAGGAATTAGAAAACATGACTATAAATGCTTAATGCTATACAAACACTTTATCCATTATCAAGACATTCAAACAGACAGTGTTTAAAAAGTCCAGCATAGCATTCACAAGTTCCGCAACCTTCCGTTCCGCAAGGTTGCATGTAAAGGCTTCTTGTATGGCCTATAAAACACCAGTAAAAGGAGTGAGACTGGTAGAATCATATGGGCTAAGAACCCAAAAGTTTACAGAAAGTGAATGAAAAAGTCAAATAGGACTATCAACATTTTTAAATTACTGTTTTTAACCTCTTTTTAGGCCAAGGCACTTGTTTAAGATGCATTTTCTTAAATTCTCCTAGCTATTTGGTGTTGGCTGAGCCTGATACAAAACAAAAAACAGAAAAAACTGAACATCATCTCTGAACAGAAAGCATGTCTTCATGGGAACAGTGAGTTTATTTTACAGCACAATAAAGTCCCTTTAATTTAACCAAAGTTTAAAAAACTTTAATGAGCAGAACAAAGCAGAAAAGCCCAAATGTAATGTCCCCATATGAGGACTCATGGTCTCCTGAGGATAAACGGACATCCTGCCTTAAAAACCAAATACGATTTGTGGAACTCTCAAAGGCTTTGATGTTTAAATGTTTGGATTAAATTAAACTGAGTTTAGAGTATTACATTATGATCAGTTTATAATGACACAAAGTTTTCTGTGAAACCAAAACTAATCTGATTTCTTTGATCATCAAACTCCAGTGGGTGGGCGAAGTGTAATTAGACTGATGCCTTATGTGATAGTAAAAAAAAGTTTAATAAGTTCATGTTACATTTTCCTGATTACATGATTTAATTCATTTGACTGAGTCAGTGTGTATGTGGTCAATTCCTACAGAGCAGACTGGGTTAGCCACTTTCAAAGCTGGGGTTACCATGAACAGCCTTTCTTAGTCTGGTAAATGTGTATAGGTATAATAGAAAATGACACTTTAAACAGCAAAGATTTGATAGGGTTAACTGAGTAATAGTAAAAAGTATTAAGATGTTATGGTTTGCTTTCCTGTCTTTGAAAGTTGCTTTCTTTTTTTCTTCACTTGCCTGAAAGTTTTATTTCTTCTGATTAGAATTGGCAGCTTCCTGTACACCATCTATACAGCTTTACAACCATATTAAATCTGAGCAGTTCTAAACCTGTGGACCCTGGTCCCTCACCCAAGACCAGTTTGCCTTGGATGACCCTACGAGAAGCAAATGCCCCCAACAACATAGCTCCTGGGATCACTGGGCCACACAAACCTTTACATCATGATAAGACAGCAATTCAAAGAGGGGACCAGACAAAGAGTAATTCATACCCCAAGACCAACAGCTGTAGGTCTTGGACACATGAATATAAAAAGGGGCGATGGTGGTGAGTTGGATCAGGTGATGAGGATGGATATTAGACAGGGCTGGAGTACCCAAATGTATAGGGAGGATTCACTTTGAATATCTAGCAGAGGCCCTGTTCTGCAGAATCTTAAATTCCCACCTTTGGAGGAACTTCAATACATATCCTGAGGGATGCTGGGGACACTGAGTCTGAATGGCCCATGTCCCATACCTCCATTGCCAGAGTAGCTGTACAGATCTGTCATTGCAAGGTAATTGGTGCTTGTCATGGCAGTAATTCTCAAATCAAATGGTGGACACTGGAGGTGAGGAGAGTCACCAAGTTGGAAGAGTACTACCAGGTTTGGTTAGCTTTTGGGACTCCTAAGGTCTGTGCCAGCGTACTGGAGAAGAGAGTCCACCTGCTGGTCGAATCTCCAATTCATGAGGAGAAACTGTTTTTGTCTTCATCGTGGAACACTAAACCAGCTTTTGTTTTTTACCTCTCAAGGATATTTGAGATTTCATGGGAGTTTGCCCAACCACTCAACACATGTTTGGTGAAATTGGGGAAGGTAATCAACCACATCCCATGGGAAATTCTGTTACATGTGCTACTGGTGTATGGGGTACTTTACTGTTGCTATGGGCCAGTCAGTCCCTGTTCAGCCACATTGAGAGCTTGGTCCATATTGCTGGCAGTCAGAGCCAGGTCAGGTCCATTCCAGGACTACACCAAGCCTGCCTTTGTCACTGATTCTGTTCATAACTTTTATCATGAGAACTTTGGTGGCAGCAGGATCTCTTCTCTGCTTTTTGCAGATGATGTGGTTTTGTTTGCTTTATCAGTTGGAGACCTCCAGCTCACTCTTGGGATGTTTGCAGCCACATGTGAAGTAATGGAAATGAGATTAGCTGTAAAAGGGTGTAGTGCCTACTCAGTTTCAGGGATGGGTTGTTGCCCCAAGTGG
The DNA here is from genome assembly GCF_056152115.1 of Neolamprologus brichardi. Classification (NCBI taxonomy): domain Eukaryota; kingdom Metazoa; phylum Chordata; class Actinopteri; order Cichliformes; family Cichlidae; genus Neolamprologus; species Neolamprologus brichardi. The sequence continues at coordinate 21,338,677 of NC_142114.1, read as the reverse complement.
GGGAGTTCAGATATCTCTATGTATTGTTCACAAGTGAGAGGAAAGGGGAGCGGGAGATTGACAGACAGATTGGTGCTACTTCTGCAGTAATGTACCAGTCCATTGTGGTAAAGTGAGCTAAGCGTGAAAGCGAAGCTGTCCATTTACTGGTCGATTTATGTCCTCACTCTCAACTTCGGTCTTCAGCTCCAGGCAGTGACCAAAAGAATCCCACTGCAGATGAAAGCAGCAGAAATTTCTTCCAAAGGGTGGCTGGGATCTCACTTACAGATGGGGTGAGAAGTTCAGTCATTCACCAGCATCTCAGAGTAGAGCCACTACTATTCCACATTGAAAGGGGCCAGTTGAGGTGGTTTGGACTGGATAACTACGGGTTGTTTCTGACTTAAATGCCTCCTGGTTGCATCCATCCATCCATCCATGGGACAAACTGCAAGTGAGAGATATAATCTCTCTCCTGGGTTTGCCTATGGGCCTCTCCCCAGTGGGACACACAACGGGTAAAATAAGTATTGAACACGTCACCAGTTTTTCTAAGTAAATATATTTCTAAAGGTGCTATTGACATGGAATTTTCACCAGATGTTGATGACAACCCATCCAAGTCATACTTTACAAGAAATCAACCCATAGATGTCCATAAATTAAGTTATGTGTAATAATGAGAAATAACACAGGGAAAAGTACTGAAAAAGCTTACTGAAATGTATTTAATACATCTTACAAAATGCCTTTGTTGGTGATGACAGCTTCAAGATTTTCCTCTATGAAGAAACTAGTCACAAGGGTTACTCAGTTGTGATTTTGGCCCATTCTTCCACACAAACAGACTTCAAAACCCGAAGTTTCTGTGGGACCCTTCAATGAACTTCGAGCTTCAGTTCTTTCCACTGATTTTCAGTTGGATTCGGGTCGGGCGACTGGCTGGACCATTCTAGCAGCTTTATTTTCTCTCTCTAAACTGGACTTTCATTGGATGTGTGTTTGGGATTATTGTCTTGCTGACACGTTCACTCTCATTTCATCTTCATCATCCTGGTAGATGCAGCAGATTTTTATCAAGAATGTCTCAGTCCATTTTTCCATTCATTCTTCCTTCAGTTATGTGAAGTGTGCCAGTCACGTATGCTAAAAAACAGCCTCGCACCATGATGTTCCCATCTACAAACCTCACTGTTGATATGGTGTTTTGGGGTGATATGCAGTTGTAAATGAACACGGCAGACCCGGTGACATTAACATGCTTTGCAGCATTCTTTATTAGCACACACACGGTTGCTGTTCACAATACACACAGAGCTGCAGCTCTCCCGCTGCCAGCTCACCATTACCACAACAACAACCCCAACCACAGGACCCAGTACAATATTTAAGTCGGCGGGCGTGATTGCGGATGCCGTGCAGGTACGTCCGCCTTCCCTGCACGGCATCGCAGGCCATGCCCCACCACAGCAGGCTTGTCTAAATATTGTTCAGCAAAATTTTAACACGCTTCAACATGCTTTCATGGCGTGCAGGCCATGGCAGCTGAGTGCATTACTCATTATTTTCTTTAGAATAATTGTACCAGCTGATTCCAGATCTTTCAACAGCCCTCAAGAAATTGGTCCTTGGCTCTTGGACAAACTCTTCTTCTAATTCTTGTCACTTTCTGCCTGAAATCTTGTGGGGAGCACCCGGTTGTGGCTGATTTATGGTGAAATGATGTTCTTTCCACTTCCAGATTATGGCACCAATGGTGCAAATTGGAACCTTCAGTGGATTAGAAATTCTTCTGTAACCAATGCCACCAGTAGGGATGGGTACCGGTATCCGGTGCCATGATGGCACATAGTGGTTACTACGTAGTAAACGTTGTAACCAGACCGAAAAGCAGCGCACATTTCGGTGCTTTATTTCGGTGCTTTTTTTTTCCTGAGCTGTGATACACTTTCTTCTTCCTTACATTTGTATTGGCGGTTGGCAAACAACTGAAAGGTGCATTACCGCCACCAACTGGTATGGAATGATACACTTTAGATTCTAGCCAATCATTTTACGTTTCCGGGGGTAGTAGGCGGGCCCAGGTACGTACGTTCTTTTAGAGCAGAGCTACAGATTAAAAAATGCCCAAGGCGAAGCGGCCAAAAGTCTGGCTGTACTTCACAGCAAAATATGCAAACTCAGCAGCCTGCAACAAGTGCTTTAAGCCGATACTGTGATACTGTCAAAGGAAGTAACACCTCAAATCCGATGAAACACCTGGCGATGCATAGCGGTTTTTTTTAAAGCCGAGAAATGCCTGTATTTGATAGCTTGCTGCGAGACCTCACACCATGCACATCTACTGCCGGTGTGGTGCCTGTTATCGGACCGGAGTTAGCAACATCCCCCAAAAACGCGAAGAGGAGAGTCCTGGCCCCTAGCCCTGCCAGTGTAGCAGAAGTGATGACGGATGATGATGGCAGCAGCAGCCGTTCTTCTCTGCGTGAGTAGCTTAATGTTGTTCGTGTGTAATTTACGTTGAGTAAGCTAACCACATTATTACATTAATGCATGTAAGATGAACTAGCAAACATCATCATAGTTACATGTGGCTGTCTTCTTGTTTGATGGCAGATACTCCCTTCACCCTGGCCAAAAAGGCTAAAATGACCAAAGACAAAGTGGAAAACAGTTAAACATGAGAGGTTTTTGGACAAAGTTTGTGTTTTTTCCATTGATTAAGCACTGCTTCCAGCCCAGAGTGATACCATATATGTCCTATAGCTGCAGAAAAAGCTAACATTGTTATCTTTAAAAAACAAACAAACAAACAGCTGAACATGAGAGGTTTTTGGACCAATTTTGTGTTTTCCATTCTTTAAGCACCGGTTTGAGCACCGTTTAAGCACCGGCACCATTTCAAAAGTACCGGTTTGGCACCGGTATCGGATAAAACCTAAACGATACCCATCCCTAGCCACCAGTATGCTTTGCAGCAATAAGGTTGCAAAAGTCTGGAGAGAGCTTGTTAGTTTTACTCATCATGAGATGTTTCTTGCGTGACATCACTGACATTCATTTGCACTAAGTGGCAGGATTGCTTTCTAATTACAGCTTGCATCATGACTTTTCATGGCTTTTTCCACTTCCCTTTCTATGTGTGTTCAATGGCTTTTCCCTTTGTCATGTCTCATTACACATAATTTAATGTATAAACACCTATGTCTTGATTTCTTTGGATTATTACGATGACTGGATGACATCTGGTGCGAATTTCATGACAATAGCAATTGGAAATATATTTACTTTGGTGATGTGTTCTTTACTTATTTTACCCGCTGTATGTCCCACTTGGAAGAGGCCCATAGGCAGACCCAGGATACACTAGAGAGATTAAATCTCTCTTATGGTTTGTCCTCTCCAGATGGATGGATGGATTATAAATTAATCTCCACTGATGGGTACCTTTGCTGATTTTAATTGCCACAAAAAAAAGCCAATACTTAGCTACAATAATTCAAATTGATTGTCCTACAAAATAAACTTCTTTTTGGAAGAATAAAAAGTGAAACAAAATTATTCATTTGTCAGATAGTATTACAGAGTTAAAATGTAATTGTTCATACTGTACATCGTGAGCATTTTGTAGGAGTCATGATCCAGAAGAAAGAAAAAACAATAGAATTCATGATTTAAAGCATGACATACTCAAAATGACCATCTTCCCGCTTTTCATTTGCCATAAGATCAAGACAGACACAATGACAAAGAAAATAAAAAAAACTTGAGCAAACTTTAACAAGCCGGATGTTGCAGCTACTTCAGGTCATGTTTTTTTTTTAGTGTCTAGACATCCACACCATGAGTCAGTTGTACAGTACTATTTTTCACACCGCAGAAGTATGCAAAAATGAAAACACAGAGCTTTTCTATTTTTAGAAATGGGCATAGACAAAAAAAATCGATAAGCTTTGTTCTTACACAATGAAACTTTAAATCTTTGTTAATTTTCAAGTAATTCATTCACAGTATCGATTTTAGGTGTAGCCACAACTGACACACTTATAAGAAACAATTACTATATGAAGGTTGTCTCACCTGTTAATGACATATTGGGAGGCCCACCTGTGGTGAGTAATAAAGGTCTTTCGTTTGCTAAAATGTGTGATTTGGTTTCGCTTGTAGAGGTTTGGTGGCATTGAAACAGACTGACTGTGAAGTTTGAGCAGTTTTCGAAATTTCCTTCATTGGACTCATTGAACTCCTTCAAAACCTGCTGTGATAATGTTGAACGTAAAAAAATGTTACCAATACATACTTTATACAGATTAAATTTAAAAAGGCTTAAATAACATGGCTTGTGGTTACACCACAGTGGGTCCTATTAGAATTCAAACCTTAAGTAAAGCTAATATTGAGTAAAATATTCCCGCAAAAACATGTGTAAGGGCAAGTCTGCAACTAAAGATGACTCCAAGAAGAAACTTGCATGACCTTTTAACTGCCTTAAATTAGGTTATTCTGTAAACCCATCTCCCAGAGTTTCATGTAACCCTTTTATCATGCTCCCACACAGTGTAAGAGGAAGTGTGTGAGTCTAAAGCCCACTTATCAGCTGTGACACAACAAAAGCTGAAAAAGAGCCTTTGGGGGAGGAAAGGTCTCTTCTTTCACACCACAGTCAACAGTGGGCTTCTGATGTTTGTGTATGTGAGTGAGGATCACTACGTGCACCACATATGTTTTGGTAATGCACACTCACTCACACTTTATTATGTACACTTGTTCAGCTGCTCGTTAACGTGAATATCTAATTAGCCGATCACATGCTCGCGTCAGCAAAAACCGCAAACTGAGACTACAGTTCACATGGAAAAACACTACCTGGTCTGACAAGTCTCGATTTCTGCAACATTCAGACAATAGAGCCAGACTGTAGCATAAACAGCATGAAAGCATGGATCCATCCTGCCTTGTATCAACGGTTCAGGATGCTGGTGGTATAATGGTTTCTTGGCACACTTTGAGTCCCTTTGGTACAAAGTGAGCATTGTTTAAACACCACAGTCTGCCCAAGTATTGTTGCTGAGCATGTCCATTGTAGTATGACCACAGTGTACCCATCTTTTGATGGCTGTATACGGTGCCGTGCCCAAAAGCTCAAATCATCTCAAATTGGTTTCTTCAACATGACAATAACTTCACTGTATTCAAATGGCCTCCACATTTACCAAATCTAAATCCATCAGAGCACCTTCAGAATGTGATGAAATGGAAAATTAACATCATGGATGAGCAGCCAGAAAATCTGCAGCAACTGTGTGATGCTATCATGTCAATATGGACCAAAATCTCTGAGGAATCTTTCTATTACCTTGTTGAATCTCTAGGAATTGCAGACTAAAGACATCAGTGTACGTTAAACAAATCAATAACATGCAATATGTCTTTTGATTACTGCATATAATCCGAAAGAGCAATGAGTTTTGACAGAAAACAGACTTTATGAATATTTTCCACAGTAGATCACAGAAGCAGCCACAGCTGTCAGAAAACAGAACTTAAAACGTGAGCCATACATCTCTATGGTTTCATCCTGGCCTCCAATGGCCTGAGGATTTTTCAGTTCAGTGTTTGGTGTCCACTTGACGAAGTACACTGGTCCACCGCAGCCACGTCTTCAGTATGTAACCTCAGCAGACGTGGGTTAACCCCAAATGTCTGAGAAATTATTCTGTCATTGGTAATAAAGGATACCTCAGTGACTACTTAACTGCATGTTTGCTGCTTTGATGATGCACTGTCAGGATGAAATGGAGTTACAAATCATGACAGTTTACAGTTTAACTTGTATACTGAAATATTCCCAGTCCAGTAGCTAAAATGGTAAATGGACTGTCTCTTACAGAGCTTCTTTCTGCTTTGCTTTAAAACTCAAAGCACTTTATACTACAAGCTTCATTCACACAAACACTTGCTTCACTTCTTTATAAGTACTTTCTTAACATTCGCACTCTCATGAACTACTCAGGCAATTTCAGGGTTCAGTATCTTGCCCAAGGACACTTTGGCTTGCAAATTTGAGGAGCCTAGTCTGATTGGGACTGAATCATTAAGCTTGTGATTAGTAAATGACCTGCTCTACCTCCCAAGCCACAGCCACTTCAAAAACATTCATAAGGAACAGAGGAGAACTTCTCCCTCCATAGTGAGCTGTCTGGGAATTGATCCCAGGTCATGATATTGGGAATCACGCATGAGACAACTACTCTAGCAGCGCAGCATTCAAAGTAAGGCTGATTTCAAATAATTTTGTGAGCGCAGGTGTAGGTACCAGGACACACCACCATACCAAGTTTGGCAGCTATCAGACCAACTTCAATTTTGACTCAGAAATTTCCATTACAGGCTAATATTTGTTGCGTTTTTATATTACCGTCAATTTATAGAAGTAAATAGTTATCTGTACAAATTAGGTTAACTCTTTTTGATCAGATGCTTTATACTATGTTGAACACCAATGATCTTATAAAGAGATAAAATATAAATAACGAACAGATGGGAGTTCGGTTCATTGGTGCAGCCTTCCACAACAATCTTAGTTTCCCATGTGACTCCTTGGGAAACTTAACTGCCTACCCCTGGGAGGGTAATTAAGCTGATACCATATGTGATAGCAGAAAAAGGTTTTATGAACCCATCTAATTTTCTTAATTGTGTGATTGGATTAATTTAACTGAATTACTGCGTACATGCCCCGTCCCTGCGCTGCAGATAAGGGTAGCCACTTTCAAACTGAAAATTTCTGGCAGCAACTGGGATCACGATAACTTTTATTTATTTATTTATTTTCATTCCGTCGCTGAAACGTGGACTTTTTCCTTCTCAGCTGACTAATCGTTAATGAGTTCTAATTGTGTGTATGTGCATGTCTGTGTCTTAGACATCTTAGCAAACAACAGTGCCTAACGAGCTAATAGCATTAAAGCATTGACGTAATTGAGAGGTTAACTGAGTCGCAGAGTGAGTAAATGTGGTCTCTTTTATTAAGACCACAAGGTTAAATGTAGGTCTTATGATCTTAACAGGCAACATTTTGAACAAAAAGAGAATTCTAGATAATTGATTTTACAAATAGAGTGTGGGACACTCAGTATGTGTCTTGGCTTTTGTAATTTATTCGTTTGTTTTGTACTCTTTCACTGTCTTCTCTGTTCCCCCGTCTTTCCTGTTTGTCAGTTATTCATTTGTAGGTAATTAATTTCTTTTGTGACACCCAGAGGTGGGTAGTAACGAGTTACATTTACTCCGTTACATTTACTTGAGTAAGTTTTTTGAAAAAAATGTACTTTTAAAGTACCTTTTTTGCACGATACTTTTTACTTTTACTTGAGTACATTTATGAAGAAGAAACTGACAGCCCTCTCAGGAGTTCCTTGTAACACCTGCCTACCAGGAAGTCCTGGCTTAGTCTTGGTGATAATGCAGCTCACCTGGGGCGGTTTCAGCAGGGGCGGATCAACTGTGGTGGCATGGGGTGGCATGCGCCACCCTTATTGCATATGATAATGGGTTTTTTTTTAATTAAAATAAGCTAGTATTAACCCTTTGATCCCACCTACAGTTAACATTGAATATAAATGTTAAAACTAAATGTATTGCATAATGCACCTGGTGCTTGTCCCTGCTTGCCACATATCTTGATCCAGTTTGTAATGCTGTTTTTTGTTGTTGTTTTTTTTATCCACAGCAACAACAGCTACCTGACTTTATTTCTTTGTCATTAGTTACTTTTGGTTTCTAGTTTGTGGTAGTTTAACCTGTTGTTGATCCAGCAACACCTTAACTTTGCTCTTGTGAGTTTATTAATTTTGCAAGCTGTAAATTTTCCTGCTTGGTGTCTTGCATTTGGGGCCTCATAGCACTCACCTCATAACAAGGAATGTGGAACATCGTCCAGCACTCCAAAATCATTCTTAATGGGTCCCCCCCCCCCAAAGTTTCTGATAGCTGATGATCAGTAATATTGCTTCTGTATGTACCACAGTATTTGGTTCATGTTTAAAGCTAGGATTTGACCAAATTGGAAATTCCACATCATGTTTCCGGGACTTCTGTTTTCTCTCATCTGTTTTCCTTTTCCCAGTAAAATGCAAACTGAGTTAGATATTGTATTTTTGTAATGAGATCAGACAAACAGCACATTCTCTAACTAGAATGATAATCCTTTCTGTTTTCTCTGTATAAGCAAGGCATTTTTAGTAGTGGTTTATGCTTAGCTGACCTAAATGTTTAATGCAAGTTAAAACAATAGGTGTGACTGTGAGCACCTGTGGCTACAGACCCATAACAGAATGAAGGCTACCCATTAAATCCAATGTCTGCAGGTTTGCATTTAATCCATTTGAGAAAGTTGGGTCCAGAAATTTAAAGTTATAGCAGCAAAAATGTAAATTTCTGAGATGTGTAATGAAATGCTTCTGGGGATCTGGGGACAAAAGCACATTCTGATGTCCGATCTGTGAGTTAGCTGTTAAGTTAAGGAGTCTAAATATTGTCACAAATGATGACCTTGGTAACCCTTCCGGCCAGGATTGTTCAAATACAAAGGTTAAAATTTAATAAAAAGAGAGACTGAAGACTTATTCTTAGGAAGTTAGCACATTTATTAGTTGCTTGTATCAGTATTTTGCATCTGTATTTTTGTATCTGTGTACAAGGTTTTGTAGTAATGGAATGAGTGTGGACTTTTTAATTTTAATTGAAATTTTTTTCTTAAACACAATGCTGACCTCATATTTTCAGTATTTTCATGGTTGTCATAAATTTTTTCAGCAAATCTTTTCTTCTCTTTTCTTGTCGATGGTGAACTGATCAAATATATTGCTTATATAAAGTGATGTGATGATGAGTGATGTGACGAAGATAAAATAACTAGAAAAATACATTCCTACTATGCAAGAGTCCATTAGTCCTTTGTTTATTCTGTGGACTCTGTGAATAGCTCCCTGTCCTTTTACTGACAACAAGAATGTTTCCACTATGAGGACTTCTTGCAAATATTATACAGATTGTCTGACGAATAACCAAATTCTAACATGTTCATATGTTAAATGATAAACAAAGAAACGTATGAGCGAGTGTGTTAACAAAGAACAAGTAACCAGGACATTTCTCATCAGAGATCTCCCACAACTGATATGAATAAAAGAGATGCTTTCTCATCCTCAAACTTTCTTCTGAAACCTACTCTCTTTAGCCAAAGTATCACAGGAGATTGTGAGGCTCCACACAGCTGTAGTTACTCAAAGTGTTGTGAAGGTCTGTTTGCTGTGCATGGAGGAAAAAAACCCCCAGATATACATCTGTGTCCCAAACTGACACTCCTGGGGCTGGTGCTTGTTGGTGAGGTTTGGAGTCTGCCTCTGCGGTTTGGCTCGACTTTCGTCCTCTCCATTCACTCCCATCTGAGGTCAAGGAGTTGTGCTTGTTTGTGGGAAGCTCCTTATACTGTCTCGTAATGAATGCTCTAAGCAAAAAAAGTTTTTCCAGACTTCAGAGTTGGATGTGTCCACCTCTCTGATTTGTCCTCCGTTGACAACCTTAATGTCCTGAGAATGACTAAACACAGCTCCAGTAATGGATGCATTACAGAAATGTTGTGCAGTCACTGTTGCATTTCACACCCACACTGTATTTCACACATTTCCCTCAAAATGTGTTAGTGCGAGTTGTTTGTTCTGCTGCCATTTACTCCCCCCTCATACATTTTACACTTTTAAGGGTTTAATGTGGTTTCAGACCTAAAACAGTGTATTAATGTGGGAAAGCAGGAATGTGATAAATTCCTACAAAGCCGTTCAGACTTGAACATCCCTGGGACAGAAGGACATTAAGGACACTAAGATCTATTGTCTGAATGTGGTTTTGAATTTTGTCCTCTTTTGTATTTGGTCTGGTGAAACCACAAACAATACAATGCATAAAATGTTCTCTATGTAGTAAAAGTATGTTCTTTTTTCCTGCAGAGAGGTAAGATTTGTGTCAACAGATTATTAGCTTTGCTTACATCTCTTTCTTTGTTCTTGACTTAGACTGAGAGAAAAAGTATATCTTTTCACTTATAATGCTCACAAATTCTGAGGTGAAACCAGTGGTACCAATGAAAGCTTGGAATCTCAAAGCTCGACTTTTTAAAGCAGCTAAAGTGGAAATTAAGAAAACAAAGAAATGGGCCATTAATAAATACAGTTTTAATACCTTTTTGGGCTTTATTTTTACTCTTCACTTGACTTTCAGTGTGAACGATTGGAGGACAAAACAAAACTCAAGAGGTAGCAGGAATCAAGACAGCAATGGAGAGAAGGTCACGGTTCAGTGATTCTCCAGCAATTGTTTGGAAATACAACAGCAGTTGAAAGCAGGTCAGATCACTGGGGAAGACAATGAAAGATGGCTCAAATCACCCAAATGTGCTGAGAGGAAAAGAGGAACCTCTTGATTACTTTTCTGCTTCAGTGGGATTGAACAGTGTCTACAAAAACATTTCTACTGGAGGATGTGTTTGAACTTCGTGGCTTATTGAGACATGAGAAAAGTAAGTGTAAAGGGTAAGGTGGAAAGTTGCTGATCACGCATGCTTTTCTTTACCCAGCGTCAGATCAGTGGTCACACAGTTGCGCTGCTTTCCATTTTGAAGCATTGCAGCATAACTCCAGTCATTTAGTACTGCCAGCTGGGCAGCTCAGATGGAACAGTTGTTTGGGATTAGATCTTTGGAATGCAAAAGGTTTGAGGAGTGGATTGACCGTGATTGACTGTAATTTAAAATGTCAGAAAGATTTAGCAATGGACAAAACCAGGAAACCTCTCCAATTCTTTTTTTTTTTATCAGTCCTCTAATTCATGTCTTTTGTTCAGGTTAAAATAGTTAATAATAAAGTAAATTGACGGAATAAAAGAGACCAACAAAGCCATGGACGAGGGTAATCTTGTAAAGTTCATGTGATTTAAGAGGATTTATTCAAACCTACTTTAAGTGTTGAGTAAGATTTCTAGAGGCCAGTTTTCTTTTAGTATTGTAATGTGGGGAAAATAGTGCTAACTGAATAGGTTTTAAACACATTCTGAATTCATCTTTATAACCTGTAAATACTTGGCAATGCCCCCACAAAATGTAAATAAAATTACATTTAAAAAAAAAAGGTTCTACAGGAAAGTGCTATGAAAATTTGAGGACATGAAATTAAAGTCACATAACTGTGATAAAAGCAAGGTCACCAGAAAAGCGCATTTTTCTGGAGCTACTTGAAAATTGAATTAGAAATTAGATTTCCATCAAAATAAAATAAAGCAGAACATGATGTAGGGGTCGCATGATTTAAGCTATTCTTCTAGAAATGGTACATCTTTCCATTTCACCTGTAACAGCAAAGACTTGCATTTTCCTCATGATCTTTTCTTTTTACTCTTTTTTTCCCATTTTCCTGACTCACTAACTTTCTGAAATCTAACAAAATGTATTGCAGAACGGACATTTTTCTTGCTTATTTGGAATGTCACAGTGAATACTTTGTTTATGATGAAAACCATTGTAAAAATCTCTTTCTGTTCATTTTGTTTGTTGTTGCCTATTTTGTATGTGTTCATACCTCCCTCTTGTGTCCAATTCAGTTATTGCAATCTTGAACCAAATTGCAATATGATATAGAATAGGGCAGCAGGTTGGCATGGTAGTTAGCCGAAGAAACATCTTGAATTTGGCATCGACCATCCAGCCCTTATCTTTATATGTGGAGTTTGCTGTTCTCTGGGTACTCCACCTTCCTCCCACAGCCCAGAAACATGCAGTTAGAGGAGTTAGGTTAACTTGTGAATCTAAATTACTCATAGGTGTGTGAGTGTTAGCCCTGCATCACATTGGTGACCTACCAGGGCTGCAGGGATAGACTCCAGCCCCCTTTCAACTAGATAACTTGGAGAATGGATGAATGGATGCAGGACCGTGTAGAAGTCTTGACCTATCCCATATCTTGATAGGAACATTGAAAGTGGGTGCACTGTTTTACTAAAGTATGTGCATGGAAATTTAAACGTATGAGGCAGTGTATAAAGTGTATGGTGTATAGTGTATAGTGAGTTTGTAAGATTCTAATATGCCTGAAAGTGAATATTTTGTATGACCACCTTTATTCTCCAACACAGCCTAAACTCTCTTAGGCAACATTCAGTTATTATTCATCTATGTTAGATAGCTGTTAGGCCTGTCAGCAAGTTCTTGTTGTGTCCTCCACCTGTCCAACTAACTATTTGAAGTTAGGTGTAAAAAGGTGTCCACTTTAAAAGCTGTGAAATGTTCAGATATATGGACTCAAAATGAACAACAAAGGAGCCAGTGTCTAAAGGAAAACTTTAGAAATGACCAAAGAGAGAAAGCCTAGCTCTTTGGAAGGATAATAAAAACAAGGTAAAAGACTTTTACAGCATTACAGTCTTCAGCAAGGCATTTTCAAAGATCTTATAAGCTCATGAAATTTTTTTGTAGTGATACAAAAAATGTTTTTTTAAATAAAAATCATTTTAACAAATGATTGCTTGACAAATTTGGCACCACTGTATATAAAATATAATAGAGTATTATAAATAATAATTAATGATTACTAATAAAAAAGGTATGTGATCACTGTAAGCGTATTTATTTACACCTTACAGACCTTTACCATTTAAACACAAACAGAGACGCAAACGTCATATTAAAATTAAAAACGGTCCCTTCTTTTAACATGTAGTACCATTTTATAACCAAAAGAGGGCAGTGCACTTCAAGTATCATACCTTCCATCCTACAAGCATCTCCCAACCTTTCCTCTTAAGTATCAGGAATTACTGACGACCTTTTTCAGCCAGTCCCTTCCAGTTAAATCAAGCTATATTTTAAACTTTCTTAAAAATAACTTGACAGCCGACACAAGTTAAATCATTTCCCCAGCCTCTTTCTTTAGTAAGTGTTGAGTGAAGACTACCAGAGTTGAGAAATCCACTGACACCCTAAAATACCCCTATGTTTGGGTCTGGCACTAAACATTGAACCTAAGTTTCCATATTAAAGAAAAGGTCCTTCCTCACTAAGTCTTTTAGTTCTGATTTCCATTACACGTGTGTGTGTGTTTAACTGTTGTTAGATGCACATTTGTGATTTGTCTTTTCTCACAAAGCATCCTGGCTTGCCCTAAAACACAAAATACTTCTGTTATTTTGATTTAGAAGCCCTGCTTTTATTGATATCTGCTGCTGGTCAAACATGCCAAGCTGTCAGTACTGATGTACAATTCTCTGGAATATTTTTGAATCAAATAGGACATTTTCTTTTTGTAGATTTCCAGAAACGGCCTCTCAGATCTTGAGCCACAGAGAGGGTATGTTCGGCTTTAGAGATGATCAAATCGGATTGCTGATGGGACATCTGCAGAGGCTGATCTTTAAAGACATTGAAGTTACTGTAATGTACTGTGCATTCAAGTTCAGATTAAAATTTATATCTCTGAGATGCCTTTAAAATGTTATCATTTTTAAGTTAAATTATAAGCATTTAATTATATATTCACAACACCATTCAAATCAGTACACATTACACTGTAACCTTACAGTATTTTAGAGCAAAAACTCAATTCCCATGAAGCATAACAGCTGAAATAGGCTCTAAAGGCATGGCTCAGTTACTTTATATGACAGCCTTTATTGACTATGGGTTATTCTGAGGAAGCTGCATAGTATCAAAAGATATAAAAATAAGATATGAGGATATATATATATATAGATAGATAGATAGATAGATATGGTGTGTTTTGAAATAACAGTATAAACTTTAACTTGTATAGACAACTTAGAAATACCACAAACAAGGAAGTTCATTCCTGGAAACAGTTTGACAAAATCATCAAACAGATGAGTCAGTTTATAAAAACAATTTATGATGATCACAAGAAAAAAAAGTAATGAGAAATTTCAAAATCCTGTAACTGAATCCTCTGATCTGAGATTATTTTAACTACAAAGGGTTTTTTGAGGGTTGTTATAGTGATAGTACTATTTTGTTTACCTTTGGTCAAAGCATTATGCATTCAAGTCCAGCAGACATAGAGAGGGTGTTCCCTGTTGATGTGATGCACTTTCTGGGGTCTGGGTTAAAAGCCAAGCTAAAGTAATGAAATCATTTAGTGTTAAGAATCTTGGCAAATCAAGGGCACCCATATACTCCAAAGATTTACCATTCATTTCTCTTGGAAAACATGGGAGCGGGGAACAAGAGAACGAAAAAAGAGAGTGGGAGCTGAGGGAGAGCTCCGTCCAGTGGAGCCAGGGTAAGAATTTATGGTCAGGAAGAGCGATGAATGTGTAATTTACGGTGCATACTCTACCATTCCCCCTGCCCTCCCCTTTGGTAATGAGAAACGGCTGTTTTGTTGTGGGGCCAGTGCATGGTATACCCCCTCCCTTCTGGCTATGACACACCATTAGTTTTTATTTCTGTCTCTGCTTTTACGACCCCTGCCCAGGCGCCAGCATTTGGCCAGTGATCGGGACCATCACACCATCTAAGCCCTTCCACCTCTCGAAATGGCTTCCTGTAGCCTGAGAAAAAACACGCCGTAGCTACAGAAATCTTTCAAATTGAAGATAGATAGCAACATACTAACAGCTCTAATCTACCAGGTTTATATTCAGCACAGCGAGGAGGAAATGGCTACTTAAGGTACAAAACTGTCCAAAATAGATCACATTGAACAGGACTGACCTTCCTTGTCACATATTTTGTTTCTCTCTGAAATTAATAAATAATTACTATTTTCATTTTTGTTATGATTATAATAACAGTCCTAATTTTGGTTTGGCTATCGTATCGATTGCTTATGTTGCTTAAGGCAACACAGCTGCATTGAAAGGCTAGAAAAAGAGCCGCAAGAGCAGCCATTAAAAAGAACAGGATCTTAACATTGAAGTGAAGCAAATTATAGCAAATATGCGCAGCTGACTCTTGGGTTTTTGTTGATACTGATTTTAATTTATTCTGTATCTTAACTTGTTTTCATGGCATTCAAGTTTCTTATTTATTTTACTCTAATTTGTGTGCAGTGCTTTGTGACAACTTGCTTGTAAAACACGCTTTATATATAAATGTTACCAACTTAACTGAATTATCTGCTGCTGGAATAAAAAAAAAAAACCCACCCATGATGCAGATTACAAGTAGGAACATTTGTTTATGTGGCCATAATGACATTAAAAAGATCAAAGTTAAACCACAAAATCAGTAACATGGTGAGGCAAGTTGATATTTTGTTTATCCTGTTCCTTCTGAATAAGCTTGACTAAGCTTGAGATTTGTACAAATGTAGTACTTTAACTAAGTTAGGCTGACTGTGTTTCTTTCTGGAAGTGAAAAAAAGACTAAAAGTAAGGAAATAAGACCACCTTGTAAAAAGGAATGAATTCATTCAAGTTCACGCATAGTACTTGTTACTGTAAACCCCACAGCAGCAATTATTTGTCATTTATTGACAAAATAATAAAACAGCCAATCTAAAATCAAACAGACCAGGTGCAACATGAGCGTAGGAGTGATGCTCGTTAGCTTCATCTGAACTTTATTTAGGCTTTCACAGAATAAGCTATACATGATAGTACTAATACTTTTAAATTTGTTGATAAACACAGCTTGACATATTCAGTATCACAACTCATAGTATGAATGAATAATAGAGCGTGTAACTTTCCCCGAAACGAATACCTTGTTTAACAAACAGACCCATGGAAAACACTCTATCCGCAATGTCATAAAGCCAGTTTTTACAGTATACGTTTATAAAATGCTATTATCGTTCTGAAATATGAGCAGTAGGGAACATTATATTTGTGCAAAATCTTCAGACCCTGTTGCAAACATACTGATTAGTGATGATTTGATGGCTTATATAGTAATAATTGGCTTGTATTTACTGCGTATTCAATATATCACTGTGCATTTACATTTTTTTTGCTGTTTTCCACATCCTTTTCCTTCAATCTGTTAGATCAGTATTACCATATACTATATGTGCAAACATCAACAAACCTACAAACAACTAAGTTCTGTCATCAAACCACTTGAATTCGTGCAGGAATGCATATAAACAAACACCCAGACTTCAGGCACAAACAAACAGATGCACACGCATACACACACTTGCACACACATGTAATCGTTTGCCATGCAAATACTCATTTCTGTGCAGAGATATTTTCAGATACAAACATTTTTTTTTCAAAACAAACATTAAGCTATCAAATGACAAAAGTTTGTGACTAAAGACCAGAGGATATAAGATGTGCGCCCAGTAATCCTCCTCTGCATTTTCTTCAGCTTGTTTTGGAACAACGACTCAATTTTTGTACACAACACAGTGGGTTTTAAATCAAACAATAAAGATGTGACTGGGGTACAGACTTTCAACGTTAATTCAAGACATTTGACAAAAAAAAAATGTAATAACTGTTTAGGAGTTTAAGATGTTTTATACACAGTCCCCAATTTTCAGAGTATTGATTTACAAGCAGTTTTATGGCCAGGTGAGGCCTGTTCTCTCAATATTACACAGCAAATTAAACAGATGAATGATCTGAATGTGAATCTAAGGGTTGTGTGTTTATCTTCAAAACTCTCAATATGAAGTCCAAATAAAGGTAAAGGAGGCCATCATCAGGCTGAAAACCCCCCAAAAAACCTACTAGAGAGACTTAAAAAAGACTTAAAAAAGAATGAATGGACCAGTCAGCAAGTAGTTTTATCATTGTCAAGGTCTACAATCAAGAGATGCCTCAAGACTAAATACACTCAAGAGTAAATATAGAGGGTTTACAACAAGGTGCAAATCACTGGTTACGCCCAAGAACCGGAAGGTCAGATTAGATCAGCCTTTGCTAGAAAACATCTAAAAGAGCCTGCCTCCTTAGCTAATTCTAAAGAGTACAGGGCTATAGTCTGCGCTCAGATCCAGCCGAATGCTGCAAAACCGATCTGGTGCTTCACAGTCCAGATGGATTAGGATCCACAGCACTACAGAAGAAACCCAGTAGTTTTTCAAGGTAAAGAAACGGGATATTCTTCAGTAGCCAGGTTAATTATGTGATCTTGAAGTCAATAAAGAATGAATTTCAGTAAATGGAGACAAAACTGAAGGCAGAGAGACTCACAAGCAAGGACATATTGAAAGTGACTACAATCTACAATCAAAACTAATGGAGAATCTAAAGGAAGCACAACATTTGGTAATTCATTGACTGCAAAGGTTAAAAAAAAGCATGAAAAAGAATCTTTCATCTAAATTATGGCTGAATTTGAGCCTCTTAAAATGGGGGGACTATGTATAAAAAATGGCTGTAATTCCAAAAAGTAAATGCAATACTTTTATGAAACCTCCTGAATCAGAGCTCACAGATCATGTATTTTTTACTTGATTTAAAATCTGCTGTTGTGGTCTACAGATGACGTGCTACAAAAAAAATGTGTTTGTCCAACAAATTATGAGCCTAACTGTATAGAAGACTTCTGTCCTCAGCAACCACAAGTGATTTCCAGTGCCTTTCTTTCTGTTTCCTTTCACAATAGGAAATAAAGGTACCAATACGTAATACTTTCTTTGTCTTTACATCACAGTGACAGTTGAGAAAATCCATCTGCCACCTCTCACAAACATGAAAACAAATGGAGAACAGACGGTAATTAAAATCAGACTGGAACAAAATACATCATGGACCAGAGGAGATTCAGGCATCCCTTCATTCACAATCAGGCTTGAATGCTGCATTTAAAACACATGGTCTGGTCTTAGTTTAAGAGTGGTCAGTTCATTACACAAATCAAGTCCAACCATAGTCTTCATTTTGGCTTTGCTGTCCAACATTAAGACAGCATGTCTCTTCCAGATATGGTGAGCTATTCAAAAAGCTTCAGGGAATCTTTTGTGTTTCAGCAAACCTCCAGTTCTCTCTGCATCTTCTACAATGCAGCATAGCAGCATTAATCCCTTCCTTCAACATCAATCTGTGTCTGTGGCTGACACTGCTGGGCGAGGCATTGTCTCTGGTTTTCTCTCAGCCTCATCCAGCAGGCGTCAGCGCTTAGGTGACAGAGCTGGTTGTGATGCTGGGAGCAGTGGTCGTCCTGCTCTGGCCTTTTCTCCGCTTTCCTCCTCCTCCTCCTCCTCGACTATCTTGTCCTCGCCCACGTGCGTTCTCCCTTTCTCTCCTGTTTGTATCGTCTTGTCGGTCTCCTTTACTCTTCCTCTCTGGAAAAAAAAAGAATGTATAAGGAAAAAAATTGGGGTTATACTACATATTACTGTATTTCTTGTATAAAAGGCATCTGTCCCAACAAAATGTTGCACATAGAAATACTCCTGCTTGGCTAAAAACCTCCTGAGGGGTTGTGTTATGCATCAGAACTTTTAATACAGGCTACCAGACATAAACCGTAGTCAAGAAATCCCAAACAACAAAAGCTAAAATAATGTTATGTTTAGCCATGGTGACAGTATATGTATAGCAGCAATTACCGCACAACATGCAGCCAGCAAAAAATAACACATCTAAACATTTGGAGCCAGTTTGTCCACGACTGGACTGAAATAACCCAACAGCTGTTGAATCAGTCTCATGTCTTCAGTGCAGACGTTCACGGCCAGAGGAGGTAGAATGCAAATCCCTTTAGAGTCTCCCTGACTTCTGTGGCATCACCTTTCACCTTTGTTGTTTTCAGTAAAATATCTTCATAACTATCGCACCTGTTGCCTGGGAACTTGATACAGACACCTTTATTCCCATGCAGACGGGTTGTAATCACAGTGATACTCCCTTTACTTTTTCATCTCCAATGCAGTCCGGTCCCAATAAAAAACTGTGTAACACCAGCAGAAGATGGTAATCGTAATTAATATTGGATCTACTAACACCTGCATATTGATAGTTTCATAGCATAGCTCCAAGCGCTGCAGTACCTAAGTACTTTCTCACAAAGGTGACACGCTAAGCTCTCAGTCTGTCTAATTTCTCTTTCAGCACCCCGCTCCCTCGTCCCACTTGACATACACTCAAACCTCCCCCGGTCTCCTCTCCGCTAGTACTCTTGCATTAAAATTCACAGCAGTCACACATTTTAAGAGCATAATTGCTCTCTAAATGCAAACATCCATCATTGTGTGGTTAATTTCCACACTAAACCTGTTCATAAAAGTGAAGGGCTTAGATCGGCTGGTGATTTTAAATTACAGCACACGTACTGACTGTAAGAGCGGAAGGGACAGACAAGTGACAATTTGCTGTCAGATAAATCGCATCTGGCTTAATGAGTTAAACATCGTCAAGGACCCGGTAATGGCCCACAATGATATGAAGAGCTGTCGGAAAGTGCAAATGGACACGAGGCTTGTGTCTAGTGTCAGGTTTCAGTTTAACTTTGTCAACTATAACTTTGTCAACTATTGTTTAGGCAGCACTGAAAAGTATTTGATTTTGTATATACGAGGGAGCATAGTTACGCTGGAGTGTGTTTGTTATAAAGTTGTGTGTTGAGACTCTCTGCACATCCGGAAAGCTGAGAGGACACGTGCCAAGGGCTGGACAGTGTTCACTGCACGGCTGACAAACTCAGAGCTTATGGCGCCACCATGTTTGTCTGCTGCTATGCAGTAGTAACTTTATGTCTGTGTTTATCTCCCTACCAGCACTTTTAAATTTGTTATGTTCAAATTGAAAGAAAAGAAAAAAAAACTCAAGCCATGATATTTCACAAACTTGAAAAAGAGCAGAATTCTACAGTGAAATTCAGTACATGGGCGTGACGTAATTTTGATGTGAATGTGAACAAACCTAACACAATAACATTTATCCACCACTGACCCATGCATGTCACAGTTACTTTAGTCTGAACTGTAAACGAGAAGGCTCAGTCCCACACAGTAGTGCACAAACAGGAATAACATGTCTTTTTTTGGAGCTATTAGTGCCAAAAGTGGTGGAAACTTCACTAAGATCTCATTTGTTTAGTTGACTTAAATTACATAAGATGAGTTTGTCCAGCTTGTTCGTCATTTGTCTTGAATGAATAAACATATTTCTAGACTTTTATAGAAACTATTAAAATAAACACTTAATATTGAGAAGTAACAGAGTCGCTTTAAATCACTGAGACACAATGAAAGAGAATGGCATTAAGTAAGGGTCTTCAATCACACACTGCAGCCTCTGAGATGATGTGCTTACTGTGTAAGGACTTAATTACTTCTATAACAAATCACTAATGGAGCCAAGAAAGGCGGACTCCATCAGTTTATGACAGCTCTGATTGCAGCTCCTCTTCATCCAAGCTAAACAATTTTGCCTGACAAATGAAATAACACATCCAGAAAATTTTGTTTTCGCGTGAGACCTTTTTGTGGAGCTTCAGGAAAAGGGTGGAAAAAAAAATCGCAGCCAAATCAACACAAAGCGTGAGATCTGCAGACCACTAAATCACTAATGTTATACAAGGTCTGCCCCCTGTGTTTTATATAGCCAGTTGCCAGCCAACTCCCACCCCACAGATGAATCCACAGCTGCGCTCTTTTTGCAGAGTTTACCCACATAAACTAGTTCATTGGAGTCGTGGTACCATCACGCATGAATAACCTCACAGAGGGAAACTCATCCCTGTACGTTTTAGCACCAATAAGCGTCTTCAGTTTATACACGTTTACCTATTTAACAGTAGCTTACTCAATGTGAACAATCACATCCACAAAGCTTCCACAACTCATCTCCTCAGATGAAACCTAACACACCCTTTGCTTAAAATTCGGCAATCTACATAGCAGTTGTTTTTATAATATTTCACTATTCAGTATTATTCTGAACCAAAGGCTGAATTTTTGTTCCAGGGTGCTGGTCCCACACAGAGCAAATCTGCCACTCATTTGTCAAACTGCGCTGTAACAGCCTGTCCAGCGAAGCGGCCCCTCCTCACTGAGCAGTTACGAGCCATGCCAACCTCTCTCATTTCCCATTACCACAGATCTATGGGAAAGTGTCAGATCATGTTCTGTTTTTTAGACTCAGACCCCTGGAGAAGAAGAGAATGATACCAGAGTACGCAAGCCTCCACCATGTTTACTCACATATATCGAGCCATGTCATCTGTTACGTGTTGCAACATCTGTACTGTGGCCAATTAATATTGTTATGCAATGCTGCTGCTGTGCCCGAAATCCCCAAAGCGTGCCACCGAAAAATAAAGACCTTAAATACTGCTCATTAACAGTTCTCTAAGTCTTGTAAATAAGTTTACAGTTGAAAATTGGCATATTATGCAAAGCAGATTAATATGGGGGTATTTAAAGACAAAGAAACTTTCTAAAGACATTTCATTAGCAATAACCCCTTTGCACCTAAAGAGACCAAAGCCGATGATATGAATCAGGAACAGGGTTAAACCCATCCACTTATTTTCCTGTCGTTTGCAAGGTTTATCACCCCCAGAATCGCTGCTGATACTTATTTATTTGTTTGACTAAGAAGCAAAATAATTAAATGTAAATAAGCCTTATTTCTGATTTTGTTGCATTTTTGTATTTAGTATGCTCAGGATGATTGACTCAACTGAACAGACCCGTCGTTTAATAGCCGTAGCAGCAAATAAGCCCAAGAGCACTTAATAAGATGTTATGAAAACTGATAATGACCACTAACTGGTGACAATGATTGTTCACCCGCTGGAGAGCAAGCTGCTATGTGGATGAAAAGACCTCAAGCAAACATGTCATGGGCATGTAAACCTCGCGCTTCAGCAGTCCTCAGAACAAATAGCTCTTTCTAGCTCTGATCTTTATCCAGCTTTGCAGTGCGTAACGTTCGCCCTTCATCTGCTTGGCTCGCAGATGAAGTTTATTGTTTACATGCAGAAAAGTCAAGAAATTCTGTGTTCTGCTTTGGACTCTGCCAAACCAAACCCAATCAACACGCTGCGGGTCACAGACACACTGGCGAGAACGCAGGCCTTTGAATGTCGAGTACTGGTTCCATCAATCATCATACTGACTAAGAAGGAATTGCATAAAATACATGCAGAATATTGCCTCTTAACATGTTATCTAAGCCCATAAACATTTTAATATTTGACATTTATTAAGGGTTTCATCTTCAATCCGTTTGTTCGGTGCGTGTGTATTTGTTTTTTACCCCTCACACACGGCGTTTTGGTCACGACACACTTCCTCCTCTCTGTCTCGGCAGCACAGGTCTGCGAGGGTACAAAAGCAGGGGAGGTATCCGGACTGTGAACCTGCGGAAGGGGCACACGAACCCGGGACTGCGTGCCTTTCCTAAATCCGCATGTTTTGTTTTTCTTCATACAGGAACCCCATTGACTCCACTCACCCAGTTCACACTCTGAGGCACGTTGACCTGGAATGAAAATAAATAAATAAATAAGTACATAAAAATGTGGAAACCACTAAGGTACTGAGTAAATGGTTCACAGCTCACATTTGCTTCACAGCCTCTCAGCAGTTTTAACTGAGGATAATGAGTTTAAGTAAATCTGAAAACAATTTTTGCTTGTTTGATCTCTGATGAGAGAAGGACAGATAGATGAAGCTGAAGGAACCTGAAAAAGTAGCAAACTGTACAGCATAAAGTGCATGTAACAAAGTCTCGTTTTAGGGGCCCATTCAGTATATTCACTGTGGATGAGCAAGGCTAATTTAAAAGAACATTATGTGAAGGCCAAAAAGGCAGCTTAAGATTCCAGGTCTTTGGAAAACTGTCCCAAGATGCCTGGAGAGCTTTGAGTTTCCTTTGTGTTTTCTAACTTATGACAGAATTATTTTCACAAGAAATACAACAACAAAAAGGGACAGCCCAAGAGTTTGCTTTTTTTTGTAAGAGTTCGCTTCGTTTTTCCAGACCCGAACATAGATGACTGATGAAATTAAGTGATAAGTAAAGTTTATAGATTCCAGCAAATCGCTGTGAGTTGGTAAGCAGTAAATATAAAGAAAAAGACCACTCACCGACACACTCCATGGTCTCATTGACGGTGCGTTGGCCTGGAGGGCAGCTGACATAACATCTCCCACTGTGTGAATACAAGCCCTCCTTACATTTTGTGCAAAAATTGCGATTGAAACACGCTTCACAATTGTCTATTTTACATTCTGCAAAACACAGGGAGACAAAAAAAAAGAGTAAGTATTCTGTCAGTTTAAAGTCACGTTGAGACTGGAGACTGTGTTATTATTTTGCCTTCAAATTTTTGGTATTGGTCTGAAACCTTTCTGAGCTTAACGTAGAAATAATAATATGGAATATTCATTGTTCTCATTCATGGTTGTGGAGACTGAGGACAAGGGGAACTTGAATTTTATTTCCTCTGAGAGATTTATTAGTGATGGGGTCTTTCAAGGGGGAGTAATCCCTCTAAAAACACATGCACCACAGTCCTTGTTTTTTTGGAAACGGGGTGTGAATGAGTACAGCCAGAAGTCTATCCCTTCACTAACTTTTGGAAAAGTGGGTTTCTCCACACCTTACTCTCATTAAATCTCTGACTCAAACAACCAACTTCTTGAAATTTGGATAATGAGAACCATAAAAGGATAAAAACCAGACATCGTAAAGGACTCCCAAAAGCTCAAGCTCCATCATGAAAGGCATTTCCTTATTCATTATATCTGAGAAAAACAGTGGAGGCAGGTGAAAATATCTCAGTATAGGAAATATATTTATAGCTATAGTTGATGTAATAGCATGTTAAGAATGTCTACTCTGCAGCTCTGGTCTGATACCAAGATCCAAAACGATAAAATGTCGAATCCCTCAGTGGGATTCTTCCGTCTCCCGATTACTATTGTCAAACTCTTGACAGCTAAATTTGACCGTCCTGACGTTTGTAGCCTTATAATGTAAGACATGTGTTTGTAACAAGACATTGTGGAATGATATGTATAAAGTTAGACGATTGGATAATGACCCAGGTTAGTCACTGAGGGCCTCAGAAAAGAATTCAGCAGCCTTCTGCAGCAAACTGGGACAGTGAATGAATGCCACATTAAGAAAAACACACAACTGTGTCATTAGTACTGATAAAACAAACTTTACATGCAAAACAAATACAGTGCAACCTATCTTATTCTGATCTGGAATAGAATAATACATACCCCTTTGACATATGTTCTTGATATAGCTATAAAAATTACAGCTTTTTAAATCTCGACATCTGAAATAACCAGTTGTGAAAAAGTTACATCTCTATAACCAGAATTATAAGCTTTATCTGCTTTTGGTTTATGAAATCATTATTTAGCACTTGTTGACAGATGCTAAGTGTTGTAAAAACAGGCAGTCAAGAACACTAAACTCAAAGCAATCACTGTCACTAAAGCAATGAATATCATTAAATGTGGTAATGACCAAACGACAAAGCAGCCCTCATTATATTCACCTTAAACAATCTTTCAAATGTTGCTGAGCAAAGAATAATCACAAGTGATTTAGTGTACACTCACATTCAAAGAAACCCTTTAACACAGTTACTTAGTAAACAGGCGTGTATGCAGACCGTACTGTGCGTGATACATTAAGGTTCCATCAGAATAACAAGTGTGTAAAAGGGAAACCGAGACTATCACGACTGTGGCCTGGCATGAACTCTGCACATGAAGGCTAAATAAAAAACACAGACATCCTCTTAAAAAACAGACAAACAACAATGCATTACGAATGTTTTGGTTGGGATTTTTTTCCAGTCTTGTTTTCTGCCCACACGTAAGAGGAAACAGACAACAGGCGGAGTTGCTGAAACTGCCTCTTAAAAGTAAGTAATGTCAGTTTGTTAAGTACTCTGAATGTGACCGTGCTTTAATCTTATTCCAAATTAGCCAAACCTGTCTGTAACCATTTCAATTAAAACTACTGACATTCATTTTGATTAGGAAATAATTTGCTTTAGTTCATATTTTTCTTGCCCTTTTCCCATGAAAACAAGAAGCAACAGATGATTTAATCACCAAGTGGCTACTTCTATTATTACTCTCGCCTTTTTGTAGCATGCATTCTGTAATGAGGCGCTATATGGTATTCGCTCACAAACAGGATCACATAAGACAACATCAAAATCACATAAACTAGATAGATATAAATAGAGGGTGTCTATTATAGCAATAATAGTTTGACTTTGTTAGATTCACAAAGGGATTTAGAAAAAAGGGAAAACAATCAAATAAGATACACAAAACAAAACTTAAACAGGTGAAGATGAACCGAGGATAAACACTTCCGCAAGCCTGTTCTGAAACCAGATGTGTGGAGTATCACAGAGTACAGAGTTAGCTGGATCTTTTTACATATTTGCAAGATTCCATATGTGTATCTACAAAGTTAAAGCGCCTGCTGGCATCCTGTTGATATATCACTAACACTTGCATCATTCTGTGGTCAAGAGGGTACAACACAATTAGAACTCACGGGTGCATCGATTGTTGCCTTCGGGGTTCCTCATGCCAAAGTATCCCATGGGGCAGGAGGCAAGGCACACGCCTATCTGACGGATGTCATTGCGCTCCAGGAAGATGAAGAGCTTGGGCTTGCATTTAATGCAGCCGTTATACTCAGAACATCGGTCACAGCCTTTGGGGCAAGACGGGGGCCCCTCAGTGCTGACTGTGGAAACATAAGGTAAACAATGAGAAAGAAAAGGCCACACTGAGGTAGGTTTCCCACCGACGGGAAAAAAAATAACATAAATTGTTTCCAGCCACATATTAATTTTAATGAGGAAATAAAAAAGTTCCAATAGTCAACAACCTGCCTAGTAGAAAAACATCAGGAATTGCAATATTTTTTTGGCGTCGTCACCAGTCATAAACATGCAAACATTTAATATTCCAACAAACAAGGGTTTAAGCTTAATTTAAGGGGGGTTTGGCCAGACATGAGTGGTTACTCAGTGTTTACTTCCAACTGCTTGTCGGAGATGCTTAACAGATTTTAACTTGGAGAAAGCCAGGTAACTGCGGCTGACAGTCAAGACCAAGAGCCTCTCAGATTCAGCCAACTGTCACTGGGCTCGGGCAGAAATGCTACGATGACCAACATGTCCGAAATATAGTTGCTGAATGTGTTGAACGAGTGAGGAATTTTAGCATTGCAATGCATTTACATTTCCTTTAATCTAATTCCAGACTTGGACAAGAGTCTAGTTGCCTCACTCTCCAAAAAGGCACAACCTGCAATCTAAATCAATTTTGGATAAATTGTGTAAAAGTGCACATCATTTTTGAAGAACCATTCTAAGACAAAAACAACAGTCGCCTGAGTTGATTTACTGTCGTTTACTTTCAGCTAAAAATACACACAACCTTACACAGCCTGACCTCCCGCCTCCCTGACATAACTCGTCCGATAAAAGTATTAAAAGTGTTTTTCTATGAACAGATTAGTCTATCATTATCCAGTTACCGCCAAGTCTTATTGTTACCACTAGTAACTATAACATGTCATCTTTAGCGACAGTAAATGATATAAGTTCAAGAACTGTTTTTTGGTAAACAGTGTAGAGAGTTTGTGCTCTCGGTATGTTAAAATTGATCAGTCTGCTTTGATTAGTCAAGTCTGATCTTTGCACGATACTAAATCCTTTCAAAGAAGAAAAACAAACAGCCCTAAGCAAGTCGCTCTGTCCTTTGTTTATTATAATTTTCTTGTTGTCGGGGATGGATGAAAAAAAAATTAACATCATTAAATCAAATAACTAAAGAAAAAGTGCAAATAGCCATCGTTTATTTAGTGTCTAGAGGGACTAAGACTGTCGCAGTCTGCATGGCACTCGTGTATATGGCGAGTGACCTCAATCCTTCTGTCTAAATTAGATGAACTGCAACGACGTCACTGTCTACATATACATCAGTGGACTTAACACAAACTGACACAAACAATAGCTATTCCTTCCCAGTATGTGTGATTTTAATAATGCCACATCTGTTATTGTGGATAATCTTGGTATTATATGAATTCTGGTTCAGGGAGGTTGGGGTTAGCTTGGCATTGGCTGAAAGCTCCTTGTGTGTAAGGGAAGAATTATTTCAAAGCTGACAGTAATACCAGATCTGAGGCTCTGAAGCCAGAGATATACTGCGAGCCGACCTGAACACTGTCTTTGCGGTTGCGTGAGGTTAGAAAAATGCTTACAACAATATCGGCAGCATGGTCCAATTGAGAGCTAGAACTGTCAGGTACTCATTCCATTATGTGCCCACGGAGCCAGACACGAAGAGAGCGATGGCTTTGAGAGGGAATCCATCAAAAACCCCTTTATAAACAACCCTAATACCCAGAAAAGCTTTACATAAACTGAGAGAGGCATAATCTTAAAAAGAGGAAGAAACACGAGCCATTCTGGGGAAGCACTGAACCGAACATAACCCGCCTAGGAAAAACAAATAGGAATGATGAGAAAATAAACAAAACGTTATCTTTACTTTGCTTGTTAAATGTTTATAAGGCGTCCACCACAGTGACTCAGACCACAGAAACGAGAAGCAGCAGTGCTGCTACAAAAGAAAAAGGAAATCAAAACAAACTGACAAAGTGAGAACTCACCACGTCTATGCCGTCTCGCCTTGGAGAGCTTCAGAACATCACTGTGACCCATGGAGCTGAGAAAGACCATTGCCAGCGCCACCAGTCCCAGCTGCATAGTCTCTGTTGCCTTCCAGGCTATGCAGGGTCCCCCCCCTGCGACGAGATGGATCAGGTGGGGGGGCCACCTTCCTATGCGGGACAGGTGGATGCTTATCTTACTGGGATAGATGATCCCTCCTTTCTCTTGTAGTACTGCACTCCTTCTCTGTGTGTCTGTCCCTCCTCCCCAGTCTCTCGGTATCGTTCACTCTAGTGGCTGACGCATCTAGAAGTCTGTGTAGTGGTGTGTGATGCCGCAGTTGCTTGTCCAAATGTCCCCGCGGCACAACAAGCCATCACGCTGGTGTTGGTTGCACTGGCAAGGCAGTAAAAAGGGCACAGCTGTTGATGAGGGAGGCGGGGTCACGGGGTTGTGCAGAGACTGAAGAAGAGCAGAGTGATGGAGTTCAACAGGGTCATCACAGGAAGCTTGGGCTGAGCTTTCGATCGGTAACAGCGGATCTGCTGTTTAAGGCGGGTTTACTGTCAGTTACTGAATGACTATGTGGTTGCAGAGTGACAAAAGAAGACTGGCTGATTATGACTACAGCTGAATAAAGATTTGCTGGTATTAGAGCGTGCTGAAAAGAAAGAAGACAGAAACATGTTGAGGAACTGGACTGTTTCTAGATACAGATAGATGCTAGTTGTTGAAGAAATGGTAAATCAATATTTTAACACTTTAACTCAAAACCCTTTTCATGTCTCTAAGATGAATATAAAGATAAAGCCAGTGGCCTGGTGGTTTAATTGGCTCGATCAAAAGGTGAAAAGGTCACTCGTACAATGTCATGTCACTTAATCACTATAAATCTGCGGTATAAAAATGAGAAGCTGCAGTCTTTTGCATCCAACCAGCTATCCTACCTCCCGTTTAACTTAACCTCTTAGGTTTTGCAAGTTGCCTATCTTAAGGGTTATAAAAGAACACTAGAAGTTTAAGTGCCTTGCCAGGAAATTGCCCCTACCCCACTTAACCGCTCATAAAACTGCTAATAACACTAAGTTAATATACAATTTTTGCCTTTTTGTCCACCCTTTTTGCCAAGCTAAGACAGCCAGTTGGTGACTCTAACTACATTTTCATTGTTCACATAGCAGAATAGCAGGAAAGCCAATATTTAAGTTTCATATTTTCCAAAATCTCACTTGCTTTATTATGTTTCCCAGCAATAAGAGAAAAGCTTGCTATCACTGCATTTATATGCACAAACCAGCAACATCAAACAACAAAGATGTTTTAGTTGGCCCAAACAGCATTCGCTGCAGTGTGATGCATACTTTTTCTCTTTAACATTAGTGGTTTCTGTAATTTGAGGAACTAAAGCCATAACTGGATAAATCAAATGATCAGTCGTACAAAAAGGAAACCAAATCCCACAAAACAAACATAGCCCTGGATAACAAATTGAACATGTTTATCCTTTGGAAATACAGTGAAGTAAGTTTCTTCTGAGAAACGCACCACACAGTCAGACTGAAGGCCTTTGTCATATTTGGTGCTGAGATCTTTTTTCGATAGTGTCATGTGCTGCCTGTATTTACAGCTCTTGTGTGAAGAGGACACACAGAACATGTTAGCATCGGAACAATGGGAGGTCCTCCCTCGCAGCTCAATAAAGAAAAATAGGACCATATTTGGGTGTTGAGTCGGTTGTGGCTCTGAATCACACAAAGGACAACGCCATTTGGTGTGTTTAAACATTCCAGGAGGCAACATTGCACTCGTTGCTAAAATACAAATCAAAAGGGATGAAATAATTTCGTCCCTTTCGATAATTTCACAAGATTTATTTTAGGTGGCTGGAGACGAAAACATTTTGATCATGAACATCGAACTTACAGCTATAGTTTTACAGTTTCTAAATGTCATATCATTTTTTGTAGTTTGTTTCATTTCAAAATAATGAACACAAGCAATTGAAAATGTAGTACTGAAGTTATTTACACAACTATACGAAAGAAAGGAGAGTCACTAAGAACAAACTGAAACTACTTAATTTACTGCTTAGTTTAATAGAGTTGCTGTTAGTTATCTCGCAAAATTTGTCATTTCTAATAATTAGTATTGAAAAGAAGAAACTGCTTTAGTAAACATTAAAATTTGATAGTATTATTTCAGGATAGGGCTGGGCCAATGAGTCTTCTGGGCACATGCCCAGGGCACCATGTACAGTAGGAGGCTCATCCAAGAGAGAAATGAGAAAAAAAATTACCAGGAATGTTTTCTCTTAACGCTTACTCTCATAAAGACAACTTTTAATGGCCTCCCCTGTACCTTTAATGATGAGTTTTGACCCCACAGTATGTATCAATAAAGGTGTGGCTCGGTGACTATTACGATAGTTTCCGGGGGGGTTCTCAAGTACAGCTGCACAGGCAAAAATAACTGAACAATGAACGTCCCTTCAGTTTAGAGCTTCAAGGGTTTATCATTTAAGGAAATGATAATTGGTAGATGTCCGTAGATTTTATCTGCATCTTTCTCTCCTATCCTTTAAGGCGAGTAG
Source organism: Neolamprologus brichardi (assembly GCF_056152115.1). Lineage (NCBI taxonomy): Eukaryota > Metazoa > Chordata > Actinopteri > Cichliformes > Cichlidae > Neolamprologus > Neolamprologus brichardi. The sequence continues at coordinate 21,308,459 of NC_142114.1, read as the reverse complement.
ACTCTCCCAAACTCAGCTAGCTAGTGGATACAGCACTTCTAAACTAAATGAAATGGACATCAAAGCAAAAAGAAATGGATGCCTTAATTTTTATAAAAAATTAAATTTTTGTTCAGACAATTCAACATGAAAACACTGCAGTTAACTTTAAAGTTGTTGAGACATTCAGTAAGATGTCCTGCAAGCTGGAAATTAGTTGTAGCAGTGTAGCTCATAATAAAACTTTGGTTGAAGGGGCAGGCTGCCATCACCCGTGGAAGCCTTGCTGAACCTAACAACCAAATATCTAAATAACCAGGAAACAGTTCTATTTTGGGTTTTTTAACATGTAAACCAAAAAGTTTATTCCCTTTCTAAATGAACACATCCCAAAAGTGCTTTTCCTGAGAGAAAAGCTTAGACTAATTCATTATTTTTTTCCAATACTCATCCAGGAGCAGGGCTGTGGCGAGTGTCACTGAAAGGAGGGGGAGATAACAGACAGACAGGAAAACAGACAGACAGACAGGGAGCGAGAGAATGAGCGATAAAGAAGATAGTAGCAGTTTTGTTCGTGAAAACGTACATTAAATACAATATTATTGTTTTAAAAAACACAAAAAAAGCTCTGACTGCTTCATTTTCCATTTAACTCAAGGTACTTCAAAGAAATGTATTTTGATGGTTACTTAAAGTACAGTAAGTACAGTTCTCTCAATTGTAAACTATTAAGTGTACATGTATGTCCACACTCCTGCATAATAAACCTCATTACTGAAGAAAGAAAAAAACACAAAACTGGTCATCAAAACAAGCTGGTTAGGGTCCACCAAACATTTGTGCCACGGAATCTGCAACTTGTTGATCTGGGCACGAGACATGGGTTTCCTAAATGGGGAAAATGTTGAAAGTCTCCCTAAGTTTATTTAATTCTTCATTCTTAATGACTCACTATCTCATTGACACATCTCAGCTAAAGCATTATTTCCAGGAAACAGCCAAAATTGCGGCTTGCAGCCAGTCTTCCACAACACCTGTTTGTTGGGTTAGAGAGTGGTGACTGGAGGACATGCTAAGACTGGATCAACTCAAGACATGTGCCAAAGACTCTTTCACCCAGCACTCCCACAACTGTCAAAAGCCTAACTCATCCCACTCCATATGTGCTCTCACATGCTGCAGAGATAAGAGGAAGCACTGGGCTACAGAGCACATCAATCAGGAAAAGGTCTTTGCTGCCACTTTTAACATGAAACATCACAATCAGTCATTTCTCTAGGAAAGTCTGGCACTTCAGCTTTAATAGTTCTCTGAAGCTGCTTCCTCGTCCATTTAACAGTCTGTCTTTACCCAACAATAGCCACAATCAAATGAGCACAATGGAACTAAGCCCAGCTCATCAAATAGTCAGGAGATTAAATTGCCTCCTAAGTTTGATCTATCAATTATTCAAATACTGAAAGGAAGCTCTCACACTGGGAATTTATTGAACTCGAGAAGGTGCCACAACTCTGAGCTCAGAGTTGCAAGTGCCTGTAACTCAACCTCAGAGCTGAACAATGATCATCTGTAGGTAAAATGTGTGCCAGAATTCCTCAATTACACAGAGACTTGCTGAAAGGGTTATAGAACAACGGCGATAGCGGGATTGTAAGTCTAAAACATAGAAGGCGATAAACTAAAGAGGCAGCGATTACAGATTTTATTTAATCAGCTTTTTCCCTTCATGAAAATAGGAAAAAATGTTAGAGGCACATTCCACCATTTACTACTAATTTACAGTAATCTGAAAACCTTCAATTTCAAAATTACAGAATTTTAACACAGCATCTGCCACACAGACAATAAAAAAAGCAATTAGTGGTGAATTCTTGACTATTTATTTACCACTAAATGTGGTCGCTCATGAATGCAGGAAACAGTGCAACGGCAATTTGTGGGCGAATTCAAGCAGTCATACTTCGAATTCGTTTTAAATTTATTTTGATCAAATTTGCAACACAAAGGGGAAAATAAGTGTTTACTGAAGCTGAAGCTCTAAAGAGAAACAGAACCAGACTCACAATCACATACACACTGATTAAGTTTTAGTTTGAATGTATTAATAATAAGTAACCTGTACTCATTCTATAGTATGGCATAACACCTGGCTGCACCAGCAGCACCCACAGAAGCCTCAGCTAGTTTGGTAATCACTTGCTCTGTGGCTTAAGGAGTAAAGGGAGTGAGAAGTCAAATATGCAGCAGTTGTAACACACTCAACTCCTAGAGCAGAGCACTCAAAAGTATCTCTGGCATCTTCCCACAATGTAAGCACAAGCAAACTGTCTCTCTCTTTTTTTTTTTTTTTTTTTTTTTAAGTTTTCATGTAGGACTCAAGACTGCACAGTTCCAGCAGTCTGAAGGTTTGATTCTGCACAGCTCATTTGGGCACGGTTCAGCTTTTCTGTTATATATTACTGTGATTAATGCTTGCTTTTATTTATTTTGCTGTCCAGCACTTTGTGGCTGCATGTCTGTAAAAGCAGATTTATAAATAAGCTTTACACACTTACTTTCTCTCTGGGGCACCACACATTCTAGTTAAAAGCTATTTTGCTTCAGCTAGAGTGATGCTCAGCTGTCAAATCCATAAGTAGATATACAGATTAATACATTTATGGAATGTAAAAATAGCGTGAGAAAAATAATAATAACCTTCATTATACTCCGGGGTAAATTTTAGTCTTTATATAAAAGTCTCATCATCTCAGTGCATACTGATGTGCCAAGAAAGGCGGCATTCCCTCTATTCCATGTGCCACTGAGATAAGATGTATTATATTTAAACTATAATACATCTACACTGGCATTCACAATAGTTTGAAATTAAAAAAAAAACCCTCTTAAGTTCTACAACTTCGAAACGTTTGTAAAATGAAATGCTGGCATATAAATGAACCTATACAACACTAATGTGTGATATATACATGTATACCCACACGTGTGTCTGTGTGTGTGTGTATGTGTGTGCAATCCTACGACATCGGCAAGTACAAAACGTTGAAAAACAAACAGACTCACCTGCACGTCGGAGCCCACGAAAATACTGTTTATGAACGCTCGGGTCTCCGTTTCCTTTTTTATAAGCGAAAATCTGTTAGTGGTTTGGTCACAAAAAACTCCTCCTCCATGAGACCCCCATGCAACTTTTCTGTCATCACTTAAAAAGACATGATTTTTATGATCCGTTAAATGCGATGCAACTGCCTTTAAGGCGGATTTACGCACACGGCAGAAAATGTGCAGAGGATTAAAATTCCATCCCTCCGACAAAAATGATTTACATAAAAAAAAGTATACAGTGACACTGTATATATACATATATACTATATTCCGATTAAGTTAGCCACTCTGACTTTTCTAGTGCGCGTGTGTGCACTGGAGCTCCTGCGAGATGCGCGTTTTAAGTCCACTTTGAAGCTCGAACTGCATCCAAGTCAGGCAAGTACTTGCAAAGCCGCGATATGTGCATCCAAACCCCAGCACTGCCAGCGGGCATTACAGGCCACACCCCTTACAATTTTACTGAGAAACAAAACCTGCGATAGTGTTGTGTAGGTTAATTGTAGCTGTTTAATGCAAGTTTCCATTTATTTCTGTATTCGATGTTACTGATAAAGCCTTTTATTTATCACATTTTATCTGAAATGTAAAATAAGTTCTGTGTCTTTGATATTTATGGTTAAACATAAAATATAAGACAAAGAATATAAAGCATTTTGCTCAAGTTGCTGGATAAGGATGCTTTCAGATGATCTTCAGCACCTCCCACTTAGTTCCATGAAATGTGCCTTTTAGATGAGACTCAGATAACTGATTTCTGTCTGCTGAGTGGAGGAATAAAGTTGTTTTTGAGAAGAAAATTATATATGTGTGTGTCTATATAGAGAGAGACACACACATATATGTTACTATCAACACAAAATCACTAAACCCATCTACAAATAACAAGTATTAGATATGAGCAGTCCTCGTTTTCTTGCTATCCAACAGGGGGCCATAAACAACAATTCTTGGAGATCAGAGACCAGAATTCCTTGTTTTGAGACTGGAGCGTTTATCAACACTTACTATGTGAACAACTACTGGATAAACATCAGCCGCATTCAGTTACCCTCATCTTGCTGAAGGATTTACCATGAGAATTAAGTTACAGTCCAGAGAGTTTGTTTTTTTTCAAAGTCACCAAGAAATAAACCCAAACAATATGTGATCACGTCATCATGATGATGGCCAGTGATTTAGACAAAGATATAACATCTGAAACGGATGATACTGTAGGTTAGATTTAAAGCAGTTGGTCATAGTATTCTGCCAGCTGGTGTTTAGATAGATAGATAGATAGAGAGATAGATAATGTAAACAAATCCAAAGAATAAAATGCATCTTATCATATAAACTGTCTAATGCTAGGTACTATTTTACAACAAGAAGATTAGTGACAAGCACACTTCTGAATTGGACAGTCAGACTTTATTCTTAAAGTTCTGTAGTGACTTTGACAGGCTGTAAAGTCATGAGGACATCCACTGACTGCCAAGTGATATCCCACAGGAGCACTAAAACAGAGCCAGACAGTCATTATTGTATCAGTTCTAAGATGCTTATGCATGCAAATATTACAAAGTCAACTTTATTAAGGTCATAATTTCTGTCGTAGCTGAAAAGCCAAGGGTAGTTTTGGACAATGCAATACCTCCAGGGTAGACTCCAGAGCAAGCAGCTTAAAGAGAGGGAATTATTAATGACTAATGATAGGTTTATGACTCCAACACTGTGACTGTGCAGAACACTGAGAATGCTGAAAAAGATATACAAGAAAAGTGTTACTATTGTCCCTAAAAATGTAAATCAAAGTGAGATGATGTTAAAACCATTCTGCAAAATGCAGTGATGTATAGGTATATTATTCACGATTACACAAAAAACAAACAAAACACAGCCTGTTCGAAGTTTCCGGTGGTGTATTTATGTCAAGATACCCTTTATCTATTTATTGTCAGTGTTGTTTTCTTTGTTCAGGCAGTTTTAGGTCTTCAACCTCTATAAAAATAGTACCCTGATTACATTGCTGTCGCTCAGTCTTTCTCCTCTGCTTTGTGCCTCTGAGTCTAAAGTCTCATGGAGTTTTTGGGGCCTCAATTTCACATGTAATCAGTATTTTGTTTTAATGATTAGTAACAACCTAATCCAACCCCGATTGGATATTAATAATGAACCTGTGGAGCTGTGTTAGTTTTGGCGAACCCATCTGACGGTAATGTCTGGAAATAGGAGCAGTTTTAAGAAGACCAAGAAGTTGGGTGGTTGATAAAACCCTTGTCTTTCAGATTGACTGACATATTGTAGTATGTCATTCAAAAACCAAATGCAAAGTCACAGTTGACCAGTCATAAACAGAGTACTATAGGCTGTCAAAGACACACACATAGTGGGGGTGGCTTTCCAGACAAAAGCTAAGGTGATAGATAGATACCTAACTTTCCAAGTCCTACAGGACCCAAGCTCTGACACACTTTTTCATGCAAAAAAACATGATCTTAGACTTTGACTGCTGGATATGTCAAAAGTAAATAGACACATGTGCATACGTGCATGTGTGTGTGCATGCACCGTTCACAACTTTAAACTGTCTGAGACTCTTCAGGCCTGCACCAATGTCTGCCAGTCATCAGTGCAAAAACCGCCAGGACCCATGCCAATTCCGAAGTACATACAAACTTACCATATGTGCATTATTCAGCGCTCACATGAACTATTGTCACATACTTTAGGATATGCTTCTGCAATTTAAACTTATGGACTAAAATGACAGTTACATATCACAGAAAGAGCTGAGCAATACTTCAGCTATCAAGACAGAATAACAAGAAAAAGACGGATCAGCGGGAACTCTGAAATATGATGGAAATGCTGTATGAACTTCCAAAGCCAGACTTTTCATCACCAGTCCTTGTACTTGGAAGCTTAAAATCTAAATTAAATATGGTGTATTATTCCACAGAACATTCAGAACCCACTGTCACAAACTGCCTGAATTCATCAACATGATGAGTCTTACACTTCTTACAGAGTTTTCTGTTGTTTTAAAAGTGACAGGCAAAATTTTGGCTAAAATATTTACGGTTGTGTTAGTTAGCAAGTGATCTGTTTACTGTAAACAGATTGGCCTTTTCCCAACCTTTAACCATAAAGCTTGTTGCTCAACAAAATGTTCATAGAACAAAATCCAAATTTGCTTTTGCAGACACTCACACCATAGCCTAGAGTAAAGTCATCCCGAATATCTAATTTGGTCCTATCCAGTGGAGAACCACTGCACAAATGCTAAATTTGATCTCAGCATTTTTTTTTACACATGAGACTAAATTGTGAAACGATGTGGCGCTGACTGAGATAAATGTGACTGAATTATTCATGGGCCAGTGATTGAGCAGATGTTGGTCACAGCTGTGCAAAAGACTGATTCAATGACCATTTCGTTTCTCTTCTTTAAGCAAAAAATATAGGAGTTAAAATAGTATAAGTGACTAATTTCATTGACCCAGCAGTTTATTTTCATCGCCAAAGGGCCATTAAAAAACCTGGGAGAACAATAATGACATTTAGAATGAAAACACAATTTATGGAAAGCAAAAAAGTGTTTTTGGCGTCAGTCTCTTTGTCTATGTCTCAAGGCTAATTTGACTCCTCTTTTGGACTGTTATCATTTTTGTGTTTAACAAACAACATAAGACTGAAAAACTATGATTACGGAATTACAAAGTAAAAGGTTTAATTACGGCTGTGAAACCCTATCATAACTTAAGTAAACAAAGAAAGATATCCTGAACCATTGCCTGCTGTTTACTGTAACACCAGGCTTCTTGTCTACTTTGTCATGGTAAAGTGCAGACACAATAATCCCTCCTGGGAAAACACACACCATTTCTGCAGTGGTGCTGATAGATGAATGGTTAAATATTGTAACCAGAGATCGATGAACACTGCTGTGTTCACGTCATGTTTTTGTGAGGAAGACTGTTGTGTATGGAACAACTTCACGTCACTGCACAAAGAAAAAAAAAAAAAACGAAAAAAAGACAGCACTGTTTATCATATTCTGATTACAGCTTTCCACTAAAGAAATATATGGGCATCCATGTGCCTCTTCTCAGTTCCCTTTTACTCAAACAGGGAGAAAGAATTCATTTTTGCTGCTTTTTAAAGAGAGTAGACTCTTTCTTCAGAAAATCCTGGAACTTCCTGATTTAAAAAAAAAAAAAACTTTTGTGATTTTACACTTTAAAGTTTTTTGTTGTCATTTTGGTTTTATTGTACTCTGGTAGCTGTTTCAGCTACACCTGAGACAAACACAAAATCCGATAGCTAGATATCTATAGATAGATAGATATACATATTCAAACTAACAAATATATACAAACTAACAAATGAGTAAGTAGGTATGTAAAATTAAAAACTAATAATATGAAAATGAGGAAGAAAACAAACTTTCGCCATCTATTCTAGTGTTTCCATAATAGGGTGAGGGCTGTCCAGAGGCACAATATTTTCTTGGTCTTAGTTGTATTTTAAAGCCATCTAAATAACCACATGTGATTTTTTTTTTGTTTTAACTGGTTAGGACTCACATGTTGAACCTCAGCCTTTACTGCGACTACATTTCCACTGAAACCCTAGCAAAGCTATGTTTACTAAAGAGGGGAACTGTTTCATTTTTGAACATACAATTCATTCATAACAATCTGAGAAGTCATAAACATCATGTGCACAATTTATCACATTAATTTATTCTACATCAACATTATGAGTATGTAAACTTAAATAAAACCCTTCTTGTCAACTGAATAGAAGCTCATATGTTAACGGGAAGTGTTTTCTTTGACTCTAGTCCCAATACTTGTAAATAAAGATTAATGACATCTGAAACAATGTGCCCAGAAGGTTAACATGTGTTTGCCAGATTGGTCAAGGCATTTTGAGAGGATGTGCAATACCAGTAAACATATGTCAGTCAATCTGAAAGACAAGACATACACACCATATTCCATCATTATAAACTTACCTAAGTAATGCCAGATTGATAGTATGCACTCTTAGATAAGAATGGCATAGGTCACAGGTCTTTTGAATTGTTTGCATGTCATTATTTAATCGCCAAACACAATTCCTGCACGCTAAGAAATGAAATGTTGTATTTACTTAATCCAGTTATCCAGCGAGTCTCACAAAAGTTAAAAAAAAAATATTTTAATGGGAAACGTAATATACAGTTAAATGTAGTAATATGTTTTACATGGATTTAATTATATTGTTAATGAAATGCAATTTCTCTAAATACAATGGAGCATTATTTGTGTTATGATGTTATGTTAATTGTACACTTTTGTTCATCTGTTGATTAAGTTGCCTTAACTCACATGACTTGATGCGACTTCGGATTTATAAAATTGCCCAGCAAGTTGTTCATGCTATATTACTTTTTTTTTATTATTATTTTTAAACAAAACTATATCAATCAATCAATCAATCTTTATTTATAAAGCACTTTTCATACAAAAAGAAAATGTAGCACAAAGTGCTTTACATGGTTAAAAGCAGCCCCCCCCTCCCCTCCCCCCCCCCCCACACACACACGCACACACTTAAAAAGTAAAATTGGACTGGGTACGCATGAGCCAAGTGAGGAAACACTATCATGGGGAGCCGTCTGCACCGGAAGCCGGTCACAGACCGCAGCCTCCAGGCTGGGCACACAGCAGGAGGGAGGCAAAGAAGCTCCCCAGCCAGGCTGAGAGGACCCCTAGAGCCCCAGCAGCCACGGTCGATCACAGCCCCGGTGCAGAGAGCGCCCTCTGAGGAAACACTGGAGATATGACCTAATAAGAGTATATACTGGGTAAAAAGATAAAATAAATAAGAACGGGATACAATATAAATATAAATATAAATAGAGTAAGAAGATTAAAAAAATGAATAAGAATAAAATCAATAAATATTAGGTAAAACCTAAATTAACAATAGAATAACAGGATAGAATAAATAAGCGTAAAATAAATAAACATTAAGTAAAAGCCAAATTAAAAAGGTGGGTCTTGAGCCTGTTTTTAAAAACATGTACGTTCTCTGCGGCCCTGAGCTCCTCCGGCAGGCTGTTCCACAGACGAGGACCATACCACTGAAACGCTGCCTCTCCGTGAGTATGTGTCCTGACTTTAGGGACAATCAAAAGGCCAGTACCAGAGGACCTCAAGGTCCGCGAGGGTTCATATGGTAAAAGCAGATCTGAGAGATAAGAAGGCCCAAGACCATTAAGACATTTAAAAACCAATAAAAGAACTTTAAAATCGATCCTGAAACACACGGGGAGCCAGTGCAGCGATTTTAGAACCGGTGTAATGTGGGCCCGCCCTCTGGTCTTCGTCAGCACACGAGCTGCAGAGTTTTGTAAAAGTTGTAAAGTTGAAATATTCTTTTTAGGAAGACCAGAGAGCAGGGCATTACAGTAATCAATGCGACTGGTAATAAAAGCATGCATCAACATCTTCGTGTTGGCCCGAGAGAGAATAGGGCGGACTCTGGCTATATTTTTTAGATGATAAAATCCAATTTTGGTTACATGTTTAATATGTGGGATAAAACCAAGCTCAGAGTCAAAAATAACACCCAGGTTTTTCACTTGTAGCGAAGGACATAGTGAAAATGCCTGTAATTTAGACAAGAGTTTCTCTCTCTGAGCCTCAGGACCGACGATTAAAACTACAGTTTTGTCCTGGTTAAGCTGTAAAAAGTTTTCTGCCATCCAAGATCTTATATCTAAAATACAGTTAAAAAGGGCATCCATTGGTCTGGTGTCATCAGGAGACATGGAAATGTACAGCTGAGTGTCATCAGCGTAACTGTGGAAGTTCACTCCATGCCTCCTGATGACACCGCCGAGAGGGAGCATATACAAATTAAAAAGTACAGGGCCTAAAACTGACCCTTGAGGCACACCACATGTCATTTTATGGATCTTAGAGGAGCATGTATCCATACTCACCATAAAAGTTCTGTCTGAGAGATAGGAAGTGAACCAGTTGTGTACAGCACCAAAGAGGCCCACCATGTGTTTCAGTCTGTTTAAAAGAATAGCGTGGTCTACTGTATCAAAGGCTGCACTTAGATCCAGTAGCACCAGGACTGAGAGCTTTTGGGAGTCCCAGTTACATCTAAGATCATTTAAAACCTTTAGGAGAGCAGTCTCTGTGCTGTGGTTCACCTTAAATCCAGACTGGAATATCTCCAGGATCTGTCTATCATTCAAAAAGTCATTAATCTGAGTAAAAACAAGTTTTTCTAAAATTTTACTTAAAAATGGTAAGTTGGATACAGGTCTGTAGTTATTAAAATCATTACAATCCAAATTGCTCTTCTTCAGAAGGGGCCTCACCACCGCCGTTTTAAGGGCAGCAGGGAAGACACCCAACTGAAGAGAGCAATTCATCATGCATAAAAGCTCAGCTTCAAAAGATCCATAAAGTGTTTTAAAGAGTGAAGAAGGGATTGGATCTAAAAGACATGTGGTGGGTCTCACTGTGGAGAAAACTTTCTTAAGGTTCTCAGCATTAACCAGGACAAAGCTGTCCAGTGTCTCCTCGGGTACAATCGAGTCCTCAGATGTGTTTAAAATCATATCGCGAGAAGATAAAATATCGGATCTGATGGCGCTGATTTTTCCCCTGTGGTATATTACTTTTATCATGTGTACAAATACAAGTATTAAACAGGTATAAAATTACAAGTAGTTAAACTATTAGCATAATCCAAATGAAGAAAAACAAAAACATTAGAATATATGAAAAATACTTAACACATTCTTTGTTAGTAAATTTTGTCTGACTTCACAGAAAGCTAATGGAGATCACTGAGCACTGGATTAGTCTGTGGAGTATTATCTAAATATTTTTGTAGTGAAGAAATACAAATAGCTTCATATATACTTGGTCAACAACACAATTTTTATAATTTTAGCTTTGTATGCTACAGTAGATTTGAAATTAAACAATACAGATGTTAAAAAAAAAGGGGGGGGGGGGGGGGGGGGGCGGAGCTGTTCTTAACCAGTCATAAATCCAGAACGATACCACAAAAAATAATGCAAAATATAAATAAGTAACATTAATCTTGAAATTAAATTCTAATCCTGTTTGGTTTAAGGAAAAACTTTGAAAAATTTGATGGTTACTATCAGTATTGACATTTAAGCGTGACAACACTACTCTGTCATTGCTCAAAAACTTACGCAATTTTCAGGATAACCAATCCACAGACAGGTTTGTTTTGGGGCTGTGCTTTATAAACAGTGTTGCAGCTTACCAGGTATTCGTTAAGAATGCAGTCAAAATCTTCATTTAAGTACTACTTTTAGTATAGAGTCCCATCCTACTTTGACACATGGACTGTTTAGGAGGCAGCAATCAAGCAAGTGAATAACAGCTATGAGGTAAATGCATAGAACACACAGAATACTGTGTTTTGTTTTGTTTTTTAAAGTGTATTAATGAAAAAGTAATACTTTGATTCATCAACTTATCAATAATCAAACTTTTTATTTCTTTTAACAACTCCAGTGAAATTTATGTACTCTTTCTTTGGGTGCACATTTGACAGAAATACATCCTTCACCTAAATTATTAACATAACTAAAGATTTAAACTATAAAGAAAGGTGTCAGTTTCAAATGTATGTTGCTGCTGTGACTATCCCCAGATTTTTTTCTTCTTCGGTTTTCTATGCGTTGATATTTTTGATTTTGAAGTTATTGTAATCAACATAACAATGTATGAAATGTAAACAACATCAACATATTTCAGTTCTTAAAGTGTGTACGCAAAATCTGTGAATTCAATAGAGATTAATTATGCAGGGCAGGGAAAATAAGACGGGAAGTATATTTCAAAAGTCATTTATTTTAAATTCCCCCCTTTTGCAGGCCTGAATGACACAATCATTTAGCGTTCTACTCAGACAATTTAAACCAGGTGAACTGCATGCTCTAAGATTTCAACTGTGAGAAAAGTCTCAATCTAATTTACTAACTACAAAGCATTTGAAATATCCACCTGTAACCTGACCTTGGTCCATACGATTCGAATTAAAGTAAAGCTAAGTTTTATTTTCAGGGAATTTGCTAATGTGAAAGTTGAGGTCAAAGATGTGGTCCCATAACATCAAGATTTCAGGCATAATATAACTGAGAAAGAGAGTCAGAGAGGCCTCAAAATGCATGAGGCAAATAGCAACAGATGCTTGAAGGATCCAGATGTGAAAGTGTAAGTACCAAAATGGCATTTTCTATACACTGTTGTTTGTAGTTGGTGGGAAACAACTCTGTCCCTCTTTCTCTATCTGTCTTTCGCTACACATATATGTGTGTGTGTGTGTTTGTGTGCTAACACAGAGAGGCAGACAACTACACATTCTCATAGCCACATTTACAGCCAATTTAGAATAACGAAACAGGCATGTTTTTGGACTGCCTGAGGAATCAGAGTACCTGGAATAGTGAGTGGCCAGCCAAGCGTTATGGAAAGACAGTTATTATTCCCCATGCTTGGTGGACACCCAAACAAAGCTAAATGGAGAAACATTACTCCAAATTATTGCTAATGTGTCTTTTGAATTCGCAAACAGGAAAAATTGTTGCTAGCAGCTATTAGAATGGCAAAGCAGATTTATCGTGATCACAGTGTCTATTATTGCAGCTAAATACATTTTCCCACTAGACAAAACAAATTACTTTTAATGTAAGGATAGGTTGCTCTGAAACAGAAGTACAGAATGTGTATGTGCAAACATTTTGTCAAAACTTTAATGTAAATTTCTGTTTGCTTTTATAACAGAGAAATACTAAAAAGAGTAGTATGAGAAACCCATACAAGGTGCACTTGTGTTTGGCTGACACATCCAAAGCCAAGGCAAAGGTATTTTAAGGTGAGCATGGTCGTAGCGGTTAGTGCCATAAACCTGCTGTTGTGCGCTGGCAGGTGCGCAAGAAGATGATCTATATTAGCCAGTGGAACATAAAACAATAGCTCTCTGGGATTTTATGCAAAATTGATGAAGGTACAGCTAATCAACAGTGAACATTACTCCATTGATCATAAAAAGAAACACACGAATAGACAACTTGGCAGCTGGCTGAGATTCCACACAGTCTCATATCAGTAAATCTTGTTTCATTTTCATACCCTCCAGAAGCTAGTCTGAGGGAGTCCCCCGACGAACCCTTTAATGAATATATTTATTTTCTATTTTCCAAGTGCATTATAAGGTAAGTGTCTGATATATTGTTTCTAAAATGAAGAGATTGGGAATCATATAAGCTCTTTATAGTCAACCTTTGGTCTCTAGTGATCCATTCTCAGCCACTCATCTAAAATCAATTACAAAATTCAGTGCACTGTTCCTGAAGTAGCTACGACAGTTCTGTCTGATGTTTGCCTTAATATCGTCAAAATAATTGAATGTGTCCTGTAAGTAACTAAAAACTTGATATATACCATATAATCGTGCTACCTAGCCTGACCTGTCTCCCCAATGTGATGTTTGTGTATTGTATGTACGGTCGGCAAGGTCTGTCATCTCGGTTGTGGGCAAAAGACCTGCAACTGACAAATAAAGGCTATCTCATCTCTCATCTCAATCACTTTTATGTAACAACAAAACAAATATAATAGAAGAAATATGGCTCTGTAAAAGTCATACTGAATGGGGTTTAAACAGTGTCAAAAATGCTAGTGCAGTGTTCATCCAAGTTTTTACAACGGATCAAACTGGGAATTTGACATTGGTTTGTTAGACTGAAAACGGATTTTCTTTTTGATTGCAGACATAGCCACAAATTGGTTTCAGTTTCAGCTGTTTAAAAACATAAGACAGTTTGATATATCAGATTCAAGGATAATGATGCATTTGGTGTTTTTGGATTTCAAGAATGTTATGCTTAAGTGGTCTTGCAAACTTGTTCCCATTGTTCCCTTTGTCATTGCAATCCCATGTGCCAGGGAAGTTAAATGGTTGCCCATGTCCAGTTTGTGACAGTCTCATGTTATAACAAAATCTATTTTCAAACAGTGCTTTGTTTTATATCATACTTTTTGACATACACAGCACTGTTAATGTCTACATGCAGGTAAGTAAATCCCAAAAGGTTGATTCTGTTCATCTGGACGTAGCGTTTTCAGTGGCAGAAACGTTTCGTCAGTCGTCCAAGTCCAACCTTAGAAACTGTACATTTGCACAATGACCTCACAGCCCATTGTTCATTGAATGGGCTTTTTCTGACAAGAGTATAACCCATACACTTTTATTTGTGTATTTTACAAATCTATACTGTCATTTTATCCTGTATTAAGATTAAGACCAATGCCAAATCATATACACAGATATACTGAGCTGTGAACCGATAAATAAGCCAATAATTAAATAAATAACTGCAATATCCAGACAAAATTCCAAATCCCACTGTGTCTTGGCTGATTTCTCTCACACATGGATAAAATCAAGAGTGAATGATGGCCTCCGTGACTACAAGCCTTGCATTTAAGAATTTTTAATAAAAAATTTGTCTATTTATTTTTCTTTTAGAATAAGTATTCAGATGCCTTCCAGGACAACCATCACTGTTTCATTTAATCAAAATGTCTAACTTTCATTTTGATGTGATGTATTAAAAATGTTATTCCTAGTTTTATATCCCAGTTTTGCTCTCCTTTTATTGAATTTTTACTTCTCTTTTTTTTCTGCTACTTCTTTCTATCTGCTGTCTTCCTTCGTCACTTTCACCGCGTGGTGCATGGATTACACATCTCCAGTCATGCTTTTTCTCTCTGACCGATATTGTTTATGTTTCACTCAACCGCGATTCGCCTCCCACAGATGTTCTGGAACTGTCCAGGGTGTTAATCACAAGTAACGTTCTCCGTGGTGTAAAGGAGCCTGGCGTGATTTCAACCCAAAACTCTTCTATAAGGCTGGTGTGTTTTTCTCATCCAAAGGCTAATGAGTTCATTACCACGTCAAACTCAAAGAGGCCTCTGAAAGGCACTAAACTTACTAGATAAAAGACTATGTATTGCATTAATGTTATTACTTACTATAAAACATTTTTATGCAAAACATTAATGGTGATGGGGGCAATTTTCCCCTGGTTGAGTCTCACAAGACAAACTGGTCCTAAATGAGGAGTGATACTAAGCAATATTTAGAAAACCTGTGTAAAGAAACAAGAATTGAGGAATGCAGTTACTCAGCCAGACATAGCTCTTATTCCTAGTTTCTAAAACTGGGCATCAGGACTTGGGATGTTACCTCTTTGGAGGGGAAGGAGCACACAAGGTTGAAAGGTACTGAGTAGATATAATTGGACAAGTGGCTCTGGCAGGAGCTAACACAAGAACAATGGTGTGTGAGGATTTTAATGAGGTCAAGGGTTTCTGTGAGAATTAAAAGCAATTCTGGCAAACTGTCAGAGGTCTCAGGAGGGAAATGATGCTTCTTGTATACAGTGGGGATGAGTGCTACTGCTTTCAGCTGAGGGTATTATGGGCTACTGGAAGTCATACTTCAAGGATCTCGTCAATCCTGCTGACACGCCTTCCATAGTGGAAGCACAGTCTGGGGACAAAGGTGATGACTTGTCCATCACTTTGGGCAGCATGTGGATGTGAGTTTTTTAAGGCTCTGGATGCTGTGGGGCTGTCTTGGTTGACATGCCTCCGCAGCTTCACATTGAAGTTGGGTACAGTGCCTCTGGTCATTGAGGAGGGACTGAGTGTAGAGCCAGTGTTTTTCCACATCAAAAGTAGCCAAACAAGGTGATTCAGGCCTTTTACAATACCCTCTGGGTGCCTCCTTAGCAGGATATTTAGGACATGTCCTACTGGGAGTGGGCCTGGAGGGGCCCAGAACACTCTGGATAGATTATATCTCTCTTTTGCCTTGGGAATGCCTTAGTGCCCACCCAGAAAAGCTGGATGATGTAGCCAAGGAGAAGGAGATCTGGGCATTTCTGCTTAGACTGCCGCCATGGATGGATGGATGGATGATTCCCATATAACAGAATATAAAGAAATTGTGTAATTACAAGTAAAATAATGCAAATATTTCTTAGGTCTATGTCAAGCTGTTATATAATACTGCTAAGCCACTCCCCAAATGAACACATTTGGGCTGTAGTTGTAACATTCACCAAAAAAAAATCAAAATAAATAATCTTAATTTCAGTGTTTAGAGCTGGATAATTGGTTTATAGAGTTAGTAAACTGAAAAACATGAGCAACTGTGAGATTTTAGTAAAAGTGCAGTTTCACAATGCAACACACACAAACACACCAAAGACTGGACCGGGTTTCCTGAAAATCTCTAATAGCACGGCTGGATGATGTCAGCGTTAAGAAACTGGGTTGCCTTGCGTGACTTTACAAAATTGCCTTCAGATATGTAACCTCCACCCTCTGCCAGTTTGAAAAGCAACTAAAAGCCACAGGTCTGATGGTCACCAGGGTTCTGTTAGACATGCCTGTGAACTGCTCTCATTAGAGTTGATCAGTAATTCAGGGAACACTGAGGACTTGTCATGGCTGTGGTAAGTGTGGACAGACCACTACAAAATGTACAAGCAGCAGCAGCAGGAGGCTAAATGGATCTGTAGAGGCATGCAGTTTGAATGAAATTTCTGGAGTACTATATATATATATATATATATATATATATATATATATATATATATATATATATATATATATATATATATATATATATATATATATATATATATATATATACATATATATATATACATATATATATATACATATATATATATATACATATATATATATACATATATATATATATACATATATATATATACATATACATATATATATATATATATATATATATATATATATATATATATATATATATACATATACATATATATATATACATATACATATATATATATACATATACATATATATATATATATATACATATATATATATATATATATATATATACATATATATATATATATATATATACATATATATATATATATATATACATATATATATATATATATATACATATATATATATATATATATACATATATATACATATATATATATATACATATATATATATATATATATATATATACATATATATATATATATATACATATATATATATATATATACATATATATACATATATATATATATATATGAAGACTAACCCTCACATCAAAGCAGACATATTAATATGTTTACATATTTTTTCTTCACCATTTTTTTCTTCAATGCATATTAAAGATTTTTGCTCTGTATTTATATATTAACTAATCCGAATCAGGGCATACTTTCATAAGCCAAGTGAAAGTTTAATTATATAGTTCATTTTAAATAACCTCCATTGACCAAAGTGCTGTACAAGTTATACTAAATATACACTATATAAAAGTCAACAATAATCAACAATAAATATAAACATTTATGTTGCAAAGAAAACAGCTATTGTGCGGTTGAACAGATTTTATTGCATTACTTATTTCACAAAAGACAAATCCATACACTATGAAAATGTTTGACGTCAGTTATGGCACATGCTTTGCACATTTGCAGCCATTCTCAAAATAAATAAACCACTGACTCTCAACAACTCTTAAGGATAATATCCAGAAGTAGCAAACACAAATGCAGCTTTTCACATGCTTTGCATTTAGCCAATATCTTCTTGTTATCAGTTCCTATTAAGAGAGCCATCAGTTTACCTTCCAATGCGTGTATTTTATTTTTTACATAAGACAATAGATGTTTGCTAACTCTGCCTTTTT
The DNA here is from genome assembly GCF_056152115.1 of Neolamprologus brichardi. Taxonomy (NCBI): domain Eukaryota; kingdom Metazoa; phylum Chordata; class Actinopteri; order Cichliformes; family Cichlidae; genus Neolamprologus; species Neolamprologus brichardi. Next base: position 21,290,549 of record NC_142114.1, on the reverse strand, counting down.
CAATGGAATTCTAATTACCATGGACTTTCAAAGAAAAATCCTATTATATATGGGAATCCCTTATTTTGCTTTAACCCCACATAAAAAAAGGAAATAGAAGAGCATCCTAATATTAATTCACATGTGTTAGTGGTCTTGAGCTCATTTAAGCTTTGGCAAGAGACACTGTATCGGTTATTGGGATGACCCTGATCATTCTGACTTCATCGTCTTTGTATTAGAAGATCATTACAAAATAATGGCTTTGCTTCTTTTAACTTCAATGGAATCGATGAAAAAGTCTGCTTAAAACAGTTTCACAGGCCGTTTTTTTTTTAACAGAAAGAAAGAAAGAAAAGAAAAACCCCACTATAAAGTCACTTAGAATGTCAACCAAAACATATTTTAAAAAATGGGTCATTTCATCCTTTAAATTGTTTATTGAAGCTGACACATGATCATTAGTAAGCGGGTGACTTTTGCCAGATCTAAATCTGTTCCATTCTTGTTTGGTGTAAAACAACTCAAAGGACACATTTTGGTTAAATTCACAAGTTTTTTTTTTCCTTTTCTTCTTTCATTGTTAGTCTGCTTGTTGGTCAGTCCACCACTTTAGCAAATACTAATGTTGTGCAATTATTGAATAAATTGCCATAATATTTTTTACAGATATATTTGAATCCACAAAGCAGGAACTCCAGCAACACTTGAGGAAGAAGAACACTTGAGGAAGAAGACCCTTCATCAGGGTCATCAGATTTCGGCCACAAGCCGAAATGCGTTGGTCTATCATTAAAGTTGTTTTTCTTCCTCAAGTGTTGCTGGAGTTCCTGCTTTGTGAATTCTTTTATCCTCTCCATGCACCTTGGAAGCAGGTGAAGTTGTGCCAGAAATTTTTTTTTGCACAGATATATTTGAGCCTAGGAAAACAATTCCTACTAACTTTATTGATCCCATCCATCCACCCCATCAATTTTCTTCCACTTATACAATTCAGTATCTTGGGGAGACTGGGCCCTCTTACAGCTACCACAGTATAAGAGGTGGGGTACACCATGGAAAGTCCGCCAGCCCGTCGCAGGGCTAACAAATAGAGACGGACGAAAACTGGCATTCACTTTCACAGTTAAGTCTACTTGAGAATCACAAATTAACCTAAGGCGTGATTGATACTTCTACAGGGAAGCTTTGTAGAGCCTACAACGTAACCTACGGGCAGTTATGCTTGTGTGGCATTGTGGTATTTATGCAGTGCCAAGGAATGGAAGCAAATACAATGCTGGGACCACTCTTTGTTGTGGTCAGCTTTTTTTAATGGGCAACAATATTTGTCCATCAAGTTTTTCCACTTATTTATATAGTTTTCAGGCTAATTCTGTTTCAGGAATCCAGTCACTGTCCTCCAGTTGAAAAATTAGGTTAAAACTTCTGGTTTTAAGTTAATGAATTCTTTCAAGTTCATCAAGTTAGTCGCACAATTATAAAACAACTAAAGGCTAGTGTTTCTGTTAAGTCATTGCATCTTTTTGTCTCTCTCTAGGGAAGCATTTGCGTAAAGAGCATAACTTTCCCTTAAAACAGGTTTTGGACTGAAGGATAATAGCATAATGTTTATTTATCTTTGAACTCAGCTATTAATCATAGGAAACACTTCCCCTATTCACACTTTGTTGATAATGTAGTGATAAGGAATGAATAATAGTGATGTGGAAATGGTACTGCTCATGCAGAAAAAAGCTCTACATATTGATGAAGAAAGCTGTGACTCACACTAATGCTTTTCTCTGACAGAGGACGTAAAACTAAATTTGGATTAAATTGCTGGAAAATTGCTGAGTCATTCTACCTTTCCTGTTTTCTCTTTTGTTTTCTGTGTCTATTGATAATCACCAATAACATCCTAATAACTGTTTAAAAAGGCAGTTATTATTATTACCAAGCAGTAGAAATCTCCTGCAAAACAACCATAGAATGCTTTTTTGATGTACTTTTATTTGAGTTTTCAATCTGATCGAAAATGTGTAACCTGCTTGAAATTCTGATCACATCACTGAACAGGTCTAAAGCCAGCATTATCTATTTCATTACCTGCTATATACTTGACATCTTGTTAGGATTGGAGAGGTCACTGAAAATGCACTCCAAAATAAACACATTTTTGGAATTTCTTCTCTCTTTTGTGCCAGACAGATGTCCAATCTGGCAGATGAACCAAAAACATCTGAAACAACTCTTTTAACCTTAGTTCAACAAATATACTTTTCCACACTTTTACAGGAAAAACCCACATGCACAGCTTTTGCATTTCTGATGTCCAGTACATATATCCTTTAGAGTAAATATAGATGAGATTAAGAGATAGTTATTTAAATTACTAGGAATGGTGTCTATAGTACTGTATGTGACTCGTGGCAGCACAGCTTAGCTTTAAAAAGTGCATCTGACCAAACTACAAGACTTCTGGAAGACTTCTGCAACAGGACCTGGTCACCTTTGAGTCACTGATGGCCATGGATTCTTCCGTATAACAAAATAATCCAGAGTCATATGTGAGGGCATCTCTCTGACTAAAGCTTGGCCATAAATAGAACAATGACTCCAAGCCCACCAATGTCAATAAATGAAGCAACCTTAGTCATACAGGCCATATAGGAAACTATACAGGAAGTGATACAAGAAATCAATACAAATAGTTTGTTTTTTGACACAGTGATTCTGCATTTTGGCTTAGTTTTTTGTTAAATATATAATTACACTGTGTAATCATGCACTGTTGTTCATCTGAAGTTGTATTTGCCTAATTTTGGAACCTTGTATCACCCAGACATTTTTTTAATATGCTCTGATACATATAACCTTATAAATTGAAAAACTTCTTCACAGCCCAGTGAGTGTTGCTGTAGAAGAAAGGCCCCAAGGAGTATCAAATAACTGATTACTTGGGAAAAGAAATTGAGGATACCAGTGAAACTCTGTTAAGGAACTAAAATATCAGCTTGTGTAACAAAAAAAACAAAAACAAAACATGCTACCCAAATCTTTAAATGAATGTTTTGGGAAAGTGAGCAGGAATATTGCCATAATATAATTGTTGTTTATATAAGTATTGATTTGCATTTCTAGAATCAAGCTGTTATTTGACAGTCAGCATTGATACAATTTCCAGTGAATAATAATACCTTCAATGGAATCTGGTTTTGGTTTTAACAGTTGTTTGCAGACTGAACTGTGCAAACGCAACAGTGGACACATTTTTGAAAGGGATTTATCTTTATCAAAGAAGGTTTCAAAATGAAATATTCCAGGAACAATCAAAAAAGAAAAATTAAAACAAAATTAAAAAATAAAAAAAGATCTGAATAATAGATGAAGTACATCTAAATACAGAGCTCCCACGTGTATGTGAACTCACATCTCCTGGTTAAAAGTCTTGGACCTACACCTCCAATTATGGACCGTAGCTGTGAAATGTGGAAAGTTTTTGAGGAAGTGCCTCTTTTTATGTGTACTCAACATTTGGACTATGAACTCAAAATCAAAATAATTAGAATCCTCCTTTTTTAGCTTCTACTTTAACAAAAGTAGTCACAAGATCAATCTTTGAATGGCATGGCTCTATAGTGTAGATCAGGAATGTCAAAGTCATTTTACATGTGGGTCATCTACAGCTCACCCATACTACGAGAGGAACTGCACCAACGCAAATTAGCCAATGCAACACAAAGATAATATGATGTTGACTGGATATCAAAAGCAGACCATACAGCTTTTCAGCTTTTTAATGAAGCTAAAAGAGGATTACAAGAAAATTAAAGACAACAGCCAAAATAAATCTGAACTGATATGGGTTACTAGTAGGTTACTACTACCTAATGAATAACTGATTCAACTTGAAGGAGTTTGAGGAGCTGGCATAAAAAAGATTAATTTTCACACAGAGGACACCATGGAAATGGACAACCAGCTGAGTTTCTTCAGATAAGTCAATACTTCTGTGCATTACAGGTATAGTTGAATTGCTTCCAGAAATTGTAAAATCTCAAAAGACGTTTTTAGCCTTGATCACTTATGCAAGTGATCCTCAAGTTAAGACTAATGCCAGACCTGCAACCATTAATCATGCCATCTCCAGCCAGCCCGACTATTGTCATCTCTAGTTCCTCCAACATGCAGCCTGGAAGGCAGCCAGCTGTAGTTCTTGTGTCTCAGTGAGCTCAATGCCTAAAAAATGCTAGATGTTTATAGCATTCAGGCATTAGCCTTTGCTTTCTTGGCTCCAACCTGTTAGACCCAACCAATCACCTACACACCACTTCCTCACACCAACTTTTCATACAGTCTTTGGTCTGTTAGCATTTTACATTGCAGAAGTCTCTTTTCTGGGATACTTTTTTACCTACAAATAAACCCTAACAAGAAAGTGTGGTTTCAGAAGATATTGTGGTTTCCTGTTCACAAGCTGCTTGTCTATCTTTCCCAGAGCCATAATACTACTCAGTGCCCAAGCCAACATCCTGCCCAGGGTCAGCTAAAGACTCCTCAGGTCCACACTCTGTTCTGTAGTCTGTACTGACTGACATCTTCTGAGTTCACTTTTATCTGAGAGTGACAGCTATCCACTTCCTGATGAAGCTCTTTTCTTGAGCTTGCTGTCTCTTCTAGTCCTTTGTTAGTTGGATGAGTTAGATGAGTTAGCTGTCATCATATACTCAAGTGTAAATGCGCCAACCTGGCAACACATTGGCCTGTTTCCAAGTCAACTCTTCTAGCTAACCTCCTGCCAGATCACGAGTCACCCAAGCATCTTAGCAGTCCTATTTCCTGAAACTTACTAAGTATGCAGCTGCCCTGGTTTCCAGTCTCTTGCCACTCACATCCTGCTCTGGTATCAGAGTAGTGTAAGGAGCTGAGACCATAACACACCTACTTTTTAAACTGCTACTTTTAAAGAGGGATTGTAAGAGTTTTCTGTCTTTATTGATAGTTTATTTTACTGCTGGTTCTACCTGTAAGGCCTGCACTGAAGCCAGCCTTTTGTTTTTCCCAGTATTTAGGCCATCCTCCTGAGCTGTACCCTTATCTGTTCAGGCTTTAGGCCATCCACCCACCTAGGTGGTTCAGTAAGTCTAGTCAGTGTTTGGGATGGCTGCACCACCTGTCTGCTCTGCCACTGAGCTGACATATTGAATGATTACACATATCTGCCTTCCCCTTAGGCTACTTTTGCAAAGTTTCTTGTCACCCAATTCTAAATCTGTGTAGTTATCTACCTGATTTTTATTAGTTCTCTTACTCCCGAGCCAATCAAGCCATTTGGCAGAGATGTCCTAGTTATGTTTTCTGTTCACTGACTGCAGTAATATAAATTGTAAGCCAACCAGGGACTTGGAAAGCCTTAAAATAATGTGTGCATTAGAAAAGAACATTAAGAAGGACAAGCAGGGCAGAGAAAGGAGGCAAGGGATGACTTTTCCATGGGTTCTCCAGTTCCACATTCCTGTAGTGCGAGGAGGGTAGTTCACATATTTTGCCTGCTCAGTCTAAATTTGTTTCTGTTTTAAATAGTTCTTAATTTTTCACAGTTTCCAATCCATTTAGCTGATCTATTCCAGATGGTTTAAGCATAAGGTGAGTGAGCAAGCAAGGCATATACATACTTATATGCGCACAAACAAAAACGTGCTTTTCTATACTCATACTACATAAAAATATCTTTCTTCCACCCTGTCTCTTGATTTTTATTCAAAAAGATTTGCAGTGAATTCAAAGGGTCGCACACAAACAAGGGCAAAGATATGAGCTTCATGTCTAGTGTTTTTCTAAAATTCTGTGGGAATCATGGATTAACTTGTTAAGAAAAAAAAAACAATACAATAAAAAATCACAAAATTGGAATAATGATCCCCTCTGCAAATGGATAAATTCTACTGCTGGCCCAATCACTGTCAAGACAAATGCAGACATGCCACATCTTGATCAATCACAGAAAACTTCTTGGCCTTGTTGCTGCATGGTTCAAAAACATTTTGTTTCAATATGACCTGGAACCACCATCTATTGGCGTGATCAACTCCAAAGTACATAGAAGAGAGGAGCTCATGAGTACTTAGTAACAAACACAAATCGTAATGTTCTGACACACATGCAAAAGTTTTTGATGATTTTCACTACTAATGAGGTCTACTATAATATTTGTCAAAATGAAAACCACATAATGGACTAGTGTGTTAAGTGTACACCATTATTCTTAAACTTGCCAGTCACATTTTGAAATTATGCCAAATATTTGAGACTGACTTCCCTGCTTCAAAGTTTTTGCGACTGCACAAATTAAAACCAGAGTCTGTTTAGAGGGTTGGAATGAATCAAATAATATTATTGATTGGCTCATTAGTTTAAACAAAAAATACAATGGAGTCTTGTTTATCTCCTTAGGGATATTTTCTAAATTCCAAGTTTGTACTTAGACATTTATTTAACCAGCAATCACTATAATAATCTCCCTCCTTTCAATAGAGCTCTCTCTCTCTCTGGCTTTCTCCCACAGTTCAAAAGGCATACGTGTATGGGCAGAAATCTGTGCCATCAGAAACTGAATTTGAATAAGTTAAATTTGAATTTGAATTGCTCGGATTGAATCTGAATTGTAACTTGAATAAATGCTTTTTAAAACTGAATATGAATTAGCCTAATTTGAAATTCAATTTATTGGTTTGAAAATGATCATCACTAAATTGAAATTGAATTTTATAGTTTGAAAATGAATCCATTTGCTTTGAAACCATATTTTATCCTTTAAAGATTTAGCTCTCGAATAATTGCAGATTCACTTCTCACCATTCAGTTTCAGTTCTAAAATTCAGTTTCAGTTCCAAAATTCTGTTTTTTGGGACTTACATTCGGTTCAAGAGTAATCGAGCGCAGATTAATAGAACTACGTTTTACTAGCGGACCGAAAGTGTTACTGACGGGAATCTACAGCGTCTTGAGCTGAATTAAGACTTCAGAAGTCATTCGTCATGTCGAATGACCAGCGGATAAACTCTCAGGTTGGTAATAAATGTATTACATGTATAAGAACAAGTGTCATGTTAACAAATGATAGCCGTACAGTAACTTTTATGCTTATTGTAGCTGTTAGCTAAAAACGCTAATTTAGCGTACTTTGCCCTGGATTCAGCTTTGACAAACAAATATGATCGACTGTTTCTAGTAGAATTCCAAAGTTGTCATCTTGTACCCTCTCAGTGCCCTGTATGCTTGCAGAGACCCCTACAGTAGGGACACATGCAAAACAGTGTCCAAACCTTTGTTTTAGCTTTATTTATGTCTTACACAGCATCCCAACTCTTTAGTTAACTTAATAACTTTAGCTAAAGTGAATAGTTAGTGTAGTTCATTCATTAGTGAAGTATTACTGGATCACCTCTGTTTGAAGTGATATAATATGATATACAACTATCACTGAAACAGCAAACTTTGTAAATAAACAAACAACACTTCTCATTCTCTAAAAAAAATTTCCACAGCTGTAGATTACACTATCAGTGCTTGTTCACTCTTGACAAGAATTACATTTCTAAATTTACTTTGTGCATTTACAGGTAAACAATATCTAATATTTTATCTAAATGACTGCTTTGTCTTTGAAAAGGTGAAGAGCCTGAGGCCGGTGACAGTCCAGTTCCACTCCAAGTACACCCTTACGGTGGCTCACAGGACAAGGCTACATTCCTGTCCTGCCAGAAGAGAAGAGAAACTTAAGAGTCTTCATGAAGTTCAACCACACCTGTTATATTCCATATGACAGGGGGCTCAAACTCCAGTCCTCAAGGGCTGGTGTCATGCAACTTTTCCATGTGTCCCTGGTGCAACACACCTGAATACAATTAGTAGGTCATTAGCAAGAGTATAGAACTTGACTGCATGCTGAGGTGGCAACCCCTAACCCTACTCAAGTAAATTTAAGTAAATGCATGTATTTGGCAACATATACTTCTAAATATACTTTAATTGCACCATGTTCATTCACTCATGAGCTGCTGTAACATGAATCAAATGGCTGAATTGCCAACTCAGCATGCAGTCAAATTCTATAGTCTTCCTAATGACCTACTAGGTGTGTTGCAACAGGGACACATGGAAAAGTTGCAGGACAGCAGCCCTCGAGGACTGGAGTTTGAGACCCCTGCCGTATGGTGTTCATGCAGTTTTCTACCCCACAGTTACAGCATGTCTGACTGCCTGTTCAGCATATGCAAAAATATATGATGAGTTTAAGCATGAGATGACAAAGCTCTTCCATTATGGTGTTTGTCATCACATGTCACAGACATCTGGATGATCATCATCAAAAACTTGTTACTTCATCTTTTACCATTATTATTATTATTATTATTATTATTATTATTATTATTATTATTGTTGTTGTTGTTGTTCTTATTTTACATTGTTAGGCATTAGGTTTATTTGTAGTAGTCCTTTCCAACTTCTTTCCCTCTTCCATGTTACTGTGTCAGCTTGTCAGCATCTATTTGGGGTTGGGAGTGGAACAGAAAGTAAGGAAATCCAAAGTGCCATTAAAACCAGGAGAGGTTCTTATATTTCAGAAGAAGGGATTAATTCAAAAGAAATGACCTCAATGCCATATTTTATTTAGGAACCCTAGAGAGCACTTTGCAAAATAACACATTCTTATAATTTCACCCTCAGATGAGCCTAGCTACGACTGTCAGGGAAGGTGATGTAGGTACAGAGCATGTGAGAGTGGTTAAGTTAATGTCCTTTGTCTAGATCAGGGGTGGGCAATCTCAGTCCACGAGGGCCGGTGTCCCTGCAGGTTTTAGATGTGTCCTCGAACCAGCACAGCTGATTTAAATGGCTAAATTAGCTCCTCAACATGTCCTGAAGTTCTCCAGAGGCCTGATAACGAACTAATCATGTGATTCAGGTGTGTTGACCCAAGGTGAGATCTAAAACCTGCAAGGACACCGGCCCTCGTGGACTGAGATTGCCCACCTCTGGTCTAGATGAAGTCTCAAGAGGGGTAAATGGCAAGGGATAGAGATTCAGTCTTCACTGGACACTCCATTTCTGGCACAAAACACCTGTAAAAGATGGTTGATTTAGGAGGTGACCCGACAACTTCAGCCTGTCAAACATAGCAATGGAGCAGTATGTTTAAAAAAAAAAAAAAAAAAACTAATTAAGCATGCACTCAGTACCCTAAGAATTATTATGGTAGTTAAACACAGTGATAGTCACATATCACTTCAGAGGTGATCCAGTAACTAATCCCGTCAGTAACACTTTCGGTCCGCTAGTAAAATGTAGTTCTATTAATCTGTGCTTGATTACTCTTGAACCGGAACCGGATGTAAGTCCCAAAAAACTGAATTTTGGAACTGAAACTGAATGGTGAGAAGTGAATCTGCAATTATCTGAGAGCTAAATTTTTAAAGGATAAAATACGGTTTCAAAGCAAATGGATTCATTTTTAAACTATAAAATTCAATTTCAATTTAGTGATGATCATTTTCAAACCAATAAATTGAATTTCAAATTAGGCTAATTCATATTCAGTTTTTAAAAGCATTTATTCAAGTTACAATTCAGATTCAATCTGAGCAATTCAAATTTAACTTATTTAAATTCAGTTTTTGATGGCACAGATTTCTGCCCATATTCGTGGGCTTAGATTAACTGATGATACAAAATTGTCCTTAGGTGTGAATGTGAGCATGAACGGTTGCTTGGTTTACTGTTTTAGCCCTGTGATAGACTGGTGGGCTGCGCACGGTATACCTTTTTCCTTCCTGTAACTGCTGGGATAGACCTTGAATTGGATAAGCAGAAGAAAATGAATGGATAGAGAAAAAATTGTCTCATAAATGGCACATATAGGCCTGAGATATGCCAAGTGTCAAAATTGCATCCAAGATTAGGAGACCTGAAAGAGTCATCCAAGGAATCTCACATCCATTTACACCAGATTTAATGGTGCACAAATGAAGGAATGTTTTTGAAAGTAGCTGAGGCATGAAAGGGCCCATAAATAGGCTACCAGGCTCAGGACTTTGGAAGGGTTCAATGCAACACTATTCCAGTGCAAAACAACATAGCAGCAAGCAATGTCTTCATCTCCCCTCATCCTCCAGATGCACTGAGTGAGCGGAAAGGCAAATCAACCTGAGTTACACCAAAATACGCCACAATATTCATGGGACCCTGCACAGCGAGACAGTCTGGATGATGCCAAATCTTCTGTTTTTCTTTGCCAGGATAAAAACACCATTTGCATCCGTCAATTCATCAAAAAACGGGAGTCTGAGTCTGAGTCGTGTAATAAATGGACATGAATCTTCAAACAGCAAAAACTAATTTTCCCAGTTCAGTCGACCCAGGGAGTAAAGTCAAATACAAAGACGAGTGTGGAGAAGGAAGAGGGTGGGCTACAGGGCATAAGGACTACATAGGAACAAATAATCCCTTTACAATGGTCTACGAGACTGGTTTCTGATCTGCACAGAGAATCTCTCTGTGGTCTGGAACATTCCTACAGACTCAGGTTTAGTTCCTCCTGGAGACTTTTATTCTAACTCCCCTGTCAAAGCCAGTATTTCAGGTCTCATATAGTACATGGCAGGGGGCCGACTTATCATTTCAGAGCAATTTCTGACCGCTGTTATAAGGACTTCTGCATTAAAAGGTCAATTAAAATTCAAGAAAAGCTTTATCCCCATGTATGAGTTAAAATAAATCTACACACAAGGGTATAAAAAGTTATGTTTGGCCTCGTGTCAGAGGGCATTGGCTGTATGTCATTGTTTTTGAATATTTATGGACAGCACTCTGAGCTCCAGCCAAGAATGTCAAGATGTTGTTTATGATCTTTTAGATTGCATGTCAGCCATGGTTTATTCTCTTAAAAAACAGATGACAATTATACCAAATAAAAAAGTTCAAAGAAGCCTGCAAATCTGATGCCACTTAACACTTATACACAGAATATCAAGGTTAGCAACATGTTACTAAAAACTTCCACCAATCTTTCTTTGGACTGTGTTCGTTCCTGGATATAGCCGTCAGTTTTCACACCCCTTTTCTATAGAACCAGCTCCCAGTTTGGATTTAGGAGACAGGCATCCTCTCTACTTTTAAGATTAGGCTTAAAACTTCCCTTTTTGATAAAGCAGTTAGGGCTGGATCAGGTGACCCTGAATCCTCCCTTAGTTATGCTGAAATAGGTCTAGGCTGCTGGGGCATTCCCACTGAGTGTTTCTTTTTCACAGACCTTATTCACTCACCATGTATTTATACTCAATTGCTGAGTATAAATGCATTTACTACCTACTACCTTGAGTACATGCACAATGTGTACAGCTTAGAGAATGACACAGCATCTTTGTATCTTTTAGAATTTTTGTCTTGTTGAAATGTAGTCTTGGCTTGTAGTCAAGCTTGCCAGAAAGTGTATTTTATGAGAATACCTTTGCCAATGCTGGAGTGAAGATATATCCTTCTTAAATGAATCTTAATTATTTGATCGGCTGGAAGAAAAGAAGGGTCACTAGAGTGACATTTATGGAGAAAAGGAATTATGTTTGTAGAAAAATTGTTCCAGGCTTGAAGAATGACGCTGTTTCAACAACAAAAAGCTACACAAGACCATGATACAGCTTTCCTAAACATGGTTTAGAGCTTTATAACATGATCGAAACCTTCCTGTTTTATTTGTTCTGTTTTGTTGATGCATTTGTGTTGGAGATGTGGAATGAAAACTTAACCTAGTTCCGTCTAGGCTGATTTCTTTTTTTTAAAGGTAGGATTTGAACCACAGAAACACTGCAAAGGTCATATTTTTTGTGAACAATTCCATCTCACAAAAACAGACAACACAGATTTTTAAAAAAATGCACGGTATGGTAGAAACTTTCATTCACTTTATTTTTTCCAATGGTAACTCATGAGGATATTAAGCATTTACTTACCACTGCTGTTCTGCAATACAAACCTAGTTCAATATCTACTACAGCATAAATTGATGAACTTGCCACAAGTATTTTAGAGAATGTTTAGCACGATTCCAATGCATGTATTAATAAACCAAGAAAATGTCAAGCCACAATACAATGTAGCCCACATATCATTGTCAGTCATATCATATGACCTTAATAGACAACACAAAATGTTGTGAACATGTAAAGACTCTGTATACCATTTTCATATGAACAAATACTGCTAGTATGAATGTAGTATTAGTATATTACGTGCTGAAGTTACGTTTACTTTTGTGTGTTATAATTGCAAAATGCTGGAGGAGGTGGCTGGGGAGAGGGAGGTCTGGGCCTCTTTGCTTAGGCTGCTGCCCCCGCGACCCGGCCCCGGATAAAGCGGATGAAGATGGATGGATGGATTAATAATTATATTATATATTTGCTAACCCACTGTTTGATATGCATTAGTTACCATGTACTTGCTTAACTAATACAATCTAATAGAATATCAATTCTAAGCATGTTAAAACCAGTTAGTGTCACGGTCTGCCGGGGCAAGCCGTGTGGGAACTATTTAGGACCCGGAAGCGGCAGCTCCGGTGCAGGTGAGTATTTATTAACACGAGTAGAAATAAACAGCAATGGCGGGTGAACATGAGCAGGAAAACCTAAACTGGGCAGAGCTAACAAAACAAACCAGAACAAAGATGCAGGGAGATCCGGGGAAATACACACAGGGAGACGGATGGAGAGACGGATGGAGAAACGCAGGGAGACCGAGGGGAAACAACACAGACGAACCAGCAACGACTAAGACAGAAGACACGACTTAAAAACACTCAGAGAACACAGGGAGATTACACACAGGTGGGGGACACAGCTGGGAGTGATTAACGTGACGAGACTAGGGAGGCAAACTGAAAACACTCACATAAGACGCAGACCTTCACAATAAAACAGGAAACACACACACGCAAAGACACAGACTAGGAAACGCGGACTTAACACAGGAATAGATGGGCAGAACAGAATACACTAAACAGGAGGAACAACAGAACCAAAATCACTAATAGAAAACACAAAACACTGGGTCAAAAGGACCCAGGATCATGACAGTTAGGCCATAAACAAAAGCATACTTCTATCTGTAATTTGTCAATAGTTAGAAAACTGGACTTTAATTTAACACAAAAACCATGTGAGACAAAGAACTTACTTCTTTGAAATGTTATATAACACAGCACTGACGTACATACTGCTGGACTTCTAATGCCAACCAAAATCCTTGAGGTATCTTTATGTCAAAAATCAGCTTAGAATTTTGTGATTTTAATATCCATTGTGCAGATACTATGCTGTGGCAAAAGGAAGTGAAATTAGTTAAATATCTCATAGTGAAGTAGTAAAGCATGACTTGGCCTGCTCAGTCTTTAATGTTTTCTTTGAAAGTTTGTTGCCTTCTAGCTCAAAGAGCTGGACAACAGCTGTAGTCCCTCAAAGGTATCCTTGAACTTGGAAGAGTACTCTAAGGGACAAAGTAAGTGTGCAGCAGTCTAAATAACACAGCAGTAGCTACTACAGAGTTATCCGACTCTTGTAAGACCAAAGGACAGTCCTAATGTCCTCTGGTTTGTAACAGGCATTTGTTTGTGGGATGTACAATATTCTCACTGTGAGATCCTTGTGTGTGAAAGGCTCTCACAGTGGATCCTTGAATGTGAAAAAAGTAAAATGTCATAACTATGTATTAGAGGTTTCAGCTGTGCATCAAATGAAAACTATGAAACATTTACATTTCAAGACCATATATCCCCCTGAACTTCTCAGCGTCTAGGAAAGTCAGCATGATAGCATCAAGACTCTAGCTAGAGTCAACTAGCAAGTGAATGCTAGAGTAAGGTGTTCTATAAACTATATATCAGGCTTAGAATATTATTCATAATTAAACCAATTTCTGTTAAAATAGCTTTTAACTCTCTAGAAATTCACAGAAAAATATAAAACATGTAATATTCAAGAGCCCAGTATAGAACCACTACATAGAACCACTATATAGCACCTAAAGCAAACTAGAAGCCTTTCTGGATGGGCTTCAAGACCTGTCACCAGGGTAAATATGAAATCTTATATACGAAAGAAACACAAGAAATAACAAGTTATACTAAATACCAACAGTAAAACTGACTATAAGTAAAATCACTGTATTTTTATTTTAATGAACTTGTTTTTGTTTTAAACTGTTATTACCGATCCACCAGTGTTACTGTGTGTAACTTCTGGAAGATGTAGGTTCTGTCTTGTAATAAGTAAACAATTTCCTTTGGTGAGAATGTGAGAAATAATGTCACCAACACATAGCCTCTAATACTACTTACTATTCAACAAAATGAAAGGAAAGCCAGGTCTTTAAGATGTCTCGCTAGCTCCATATCATGGCATTTGTGGCTAGCATGGTGCTAATGCAGCCCTTTCCAGAGGGCGGAGCTTCTGGAAAAAGCATAATGACTTTCTTTCAGTTCGACATGATTAACTCTAAAAGACTTAACATGCTTCAAGAATATGTGAAAAGCACAAGACTAAATTGTATTTAGATGAGTAATTTAAATGTTGCAACTGCCTGATTGCCTTTTTCTTTCTTTTAGTGTGGGATAAATATTTTCTTCTTTTCTTTTTAACTGGTTTGTAAAGAGTTGGTGCCATTTAGACCCACCCTACAACTCAGCACCAAATGCGTCTTGCAGGACACATGCATATGTTTGTCATGGGTAGAAAGAGGGGTAATGTGTTGGCCAAACCACATTACTGGCCCACAGATAGGAATTTAGGAGCTAATTGTTCCAGCATTTTACTTACTCTTGTTACATCCCTCTGTGATGTTCCATATTTCTTCTTTTACAGATAATTAAATGAACTTTAGGGAAACTGCAATATACAACAGTTAAGAAACAAAGACAGATTAAGAAACCACCATATATGTAATAGGTACAGAATCTGCATAACATATACTTTTTTTTTTTAATTCAGTGAGTGCAGAGCGTGGATATAACATGTAACATTTAGGTATGCATTTTCTTTGAATTCCCAGTGGCCTTTCTATGCCAGGTTCTAACAGTTTCATTCAGCTTTCATGGTGAAGGAAGACTTACCACAATGCCAAGGCCAAAGAGATCAACTGCTTAATTGTGGTGGCTCACCTGATTTATTACTAGTCTACTTAGGTTGTGCAAGAGTAAGGCAGTGAATTAGTGAAGCAAGGATTTACATGCTGAGTTCTCCGATTTATCTTTGAACTGAGGCCTCTTTTCCCCAATCACTCATCTTCATAGATTTAAATGTGACACTGAAAGCTTAGAGAAAACACATTGGAAGTAAGGGAGGATCCTTACTCAAAGAGCCAGTGTTCTCACGAAGATCAGGATGGGAATGAGAGGCACAGTGCTTCTGCTCCTTTTCCCAGAGCGTCTCCTTCCCCTACAAACCAGGTCTACTGCCAAAAGAAGTTCAAGGTGGTCTGCAGCCTGCCTTTGATCTTCACCATCCAGGGTCCCTTGGACAGATCAGTCAGCGTAATCACTTGTGTTTCAAAGTGCTTAGGGGAAACAGTAGTGCTCCATTTTCCTTTCATAGCATGACCTCAGCAGTGGCAACCATATCCATGTGGTGACATAGACCTCAGTCCAAATAGCCTCCTCTGTTGTCCCTATCTAACTGAAAAGGCAGCAGATAAACGCAAGAGACAAGCTGCTGGGTAAACCACACACAAACAATCAGTGAAAAGAGAGAGGCTTGGTGGTGCCCACCTCCAGTGAACACTATTTCAATTCAAGTGGGGAAGACTGTTGGCAAGTAGCATTATGGCATAGGACCCATGCAAACCTTGCCAAGCAACATGTATTTTGAACTGACCCTTCAAGTTTATATCATAGAAAACCCCTGGTTCCACTGCTGAAACTGTGTAGTAAACGTAAAACCCGCGTTTGCATGAATGGTCAAGTTTCTGCTAATCGGACGTAAAGTCTTAGTGCTTCATGACAGCTCTTCTTTGCTCTTTGGAGTGAGAAATTCATGTTTGACTTGGAAAAACTTGTGATGGATTTATAGCCAGCTTCTATGAACAAGTGCTGAGGCAACAACCAGAGAGATTTGATTCATCAGGATTGCAGGACGGGAAGCATTCTTGCCTTTTACTTAAGATTAGCGTTACATTTCTGAGAAACATTTTTTTCTTATCACAAGGTAACAATTTTATTGTCCCGTTAAACAGCATGGGATAACTTGCATTCTTAGCTTTTTTGGCACACTTTATGTGTCATGCAAGACTGTATTTAGCCACCAGGGAAGACAGATAGGCTTGATTTATCTTTTCTTTCTTAAGACTGTTTCAAGAGCTCCTCTTTAATCCTCAGTTTCCGTGTAATATGTTAATACACAATCCTGTCTCTGTTAGATCAGTCATGTGATATGGTTTACTCTTAGTTTTGTTCCATTAAAATCCTTTCAAATTGTGGTTATTTAGACCTCTTAGGCCATTTTCCCTGTAATAGTTGCCACATGTGTTGCAAGCGATATCAATCTCATAGGGCAAAATGCTAACCAAAAGTGATTAAGAAGCAGTTTTAAATAACAAAATTACTTCTTGTAAAACTTCATTTTTCCATAAACCACATTCAGTTACTAACCTCACCTGGAGGCCTGGCAGTAAAGTAGCCAAGGTCTTTTTCCTTTTTCACAGGCATCAGAAATGATTCAGGGTTGAGTGTCAATGATGAAGTGATTATGTATGAACTGCCAGTTAAAACCTGTAAATGTTTTCTAATTATGTGGATTTTCGTCAACATGAAAAAAAATAAACTTGTAACAAACAAAAAAAGAAAATTTTCCTCGTATTTATACTATAACTCAAACTGAAGGTCAGACTGACAGCATACAGCTTGCGTGGAATACACTGAAAAAATGTATTCACCTTATTGTGGCTTATCTCTAGCAAAAATGGTAGTTTACATGCCACAGATTAGCACTCATAAACACTATTCATTAGAGGGCTCCGCAAGAGACTCCCAAAGACTTTTGCCAACAGATTATGCAATGATTTATTTGGTGTGAAACAACTGTGAAAATGTGGCCATGACAAGCTGTTAACAAAATAAGTGGAAAATTTAGATTTGGTGCAAATAAACAGAGAGAGATTATTATGCATTAGTGAAGCATATTCTTTTATAAAGCAGCATATTCCATCACTTCATCACCAGCTGGGATTTTCCAACACTAGCTTTTCATTTGTCTCTTAATTCATGGTTCTCATGTTTCGTTTCTGATTGAAATCTTTTTAAACTGGCGACTTTGTAAGTCTTCAGTAGTATTATCTAAAAACAAAAGTAAATTGCTGATAAGAGTCAGAAATGGTTACCTGAATCTCAAAATTTAAAAATGTCTTATCTATCTTGATAGAGATGATTAATATTCGGGAAATTATTCTGGAATAACATCAACTAAATGGTCCTGTGTTCAATACACAAGCAAACTTTAGTAATAGATATGGTAGCTTTCTATACCAAACATTCTCAATGTCAAAGCTATAAGAAGAAGTGCCCTTTAGGCCTTCCCTTTTCACTTTTTTGTTTAAAGTCTGTACTCTGTCATCTAACTGCTGTTCCAAATTTTGACTCAGAGCAGGGACTCAGAAAGTGAGCCAGGCTGAAATATTATCCACAAATGCACGCAATCACATGAACGGTTATGGAGCGCTTCAGTGCACTGCTGCTGATTTGTGAAACAGCATCTGTCACACTAACACTATTTTACTGATTCCTGTCTTATTGTGTAGATTTTTACATTAAAAAAAGAGTAACCTGAGTGACTTTCTCCACTATGAATCTTGTACATCTGGTGTTTCTCAGCAAGTGGTGTGGGGATGCAAAGGGATTTAAAGGAAATTACAGCACATTACAGCCTCAGTGAGAAACACTGAAGAAATAATAGCTTAATTGCACTGTTTATGATAAAAACAACCTGGTAGTTTTTGGGTGGCACTGATTTACAAGTACCTGTAAATTTGTTACTGTTGTGAGCTTGTTAGTTTTTCACAGTTTTCCAACAAAAACATCGCTTTAAAACAAAGTTTACTGCTTTCTGAGGGGTGTTTTTTGCATTTTATTCTCTGCTCCTGATTCTTATGTAACTTTTTTTTACTAGTATGCTTTTATTTAAACTGCACATGATCAAAGCAACATATTTTTAGGAGTAATGTGTGTGCCCTTTTAATATGTGTGACCTCTTAAGGAAGATCATTTGATAAATCAAAAAAAGATTCAGGCAGCTGTTACTCAGGTCTATTCTCTGTTTTGGACTTAAATCATCTCCTCTTCTTTTGATGCTTTTTGCACAATTAATCACTTTGAAAGGATAGGTCATTTTTTTCAGTGGACATCTCATCATTTACTTTTTAGCTGAAAATATCAAATCTGTAAAACACATGCTGGGACTGAGATATCATTCTGTGCAAAGTTCGGTCCTAACCTTATTAAACACAGGTGCTCTAATGCTATCCGCTGATGCCCATCTCCCCACGACTCCATTGTTCTTGGTGATAAACTACAGAGATGGATGAGCTGATTAAATATCTGTCTTAAAGACAAATGCTGTGACTTTAACAGTTGGCTCTCAATATCTTTACAATGTAATAGGCAAACCGTCTCTGCCACGAAACACAGCAAGAAGATCAACAAGTTGCGTCACATAAGAGAAATTTTCAAATCATGTGTCAAGTGTTCTCACTCCAGATACTCACGTCATCATTTCAACATTTCTTATTTTTTATGGGTCTATAAAAATGTGTGTGTGCTGTAATATAAACGTCTCTCTGAATCAGAATCCCTTAAGTAAAATGTTTAGAGCTACTTTTATGTATTTTGTGCCTGCATGAGAAAAGAACAAAGGAAGTAACTGTTAATGTAATAAACATAGGTGGTAAAGAAGTAATAAGTAGTTGACATAACGTTAATAAAATTACTGGATGTTCTACTTTCTGGTAAGCAGTTTTTTTCTGTTTTAAGCTGCACATGTATCCTGTCAGGGAGTTTATTGGTTTAAAATTGCTTGTAAGCCTTCCAAGCCTGTGGATTTTCCTGCTGCTCATAAATTGTGGTCCATCTATCATATATGGTAAATGGATGGTCAGTGCTTTTCTGGTTGAATGCAAAGTCTGAATAATGTTTTTCCAATCAATTCTTTGCGCTGGTTGTGCCTAACCAAAACTTTTCATGCAAATAACACAAAGAAGTTAGCAAGTTCAGCCAACTTAGTTTAGCAGCAATGTAGCAATAAAGTTTTCAGCCACTGTAGACAAATGTGAGGACATACTGGATATATCCTACAGTCATTCTGAGGACAGAAAGACAGAATATATCCCACAATTATTCTTATGACAGATGACTCAATGCAGTAAACGTGCACTAGCAAGATTCTTTTTATTAGATAAGTTATCTTTCTTTAGGGTGACAACACCCATACTATGATGCACTTACTGGTTCACATTTAAAAAGGAGCACAAGGTGCAGAGAAAGGCAAAGAGACTGTTACCATACATGCAGAAATGGTCTTATATTTTAACACAGTGCCTTTCAAGGCACAGCAAATGTTCATACCACTTTAAAGCTTTGAAAGGTTTGCAAAATAAAAAGGTTATATTTAGTCAAAAGACCAAAATGTTTAAGACAGCTGTAGTTACAGACAAAATATCTGTCTGTAACTGCAACAGCTGGAATTTAAATTAAATGAAGAGTTTAGCTATATCTGTTCTTCCCAGTTTGAAGAAACTATGTAAGACGGAGAAGATTATTTTGTCCTTCGATTTTTGGCTTAGATTTTAAACTTAAAGAAGAAAGAAAATTCCAATTTCCAAAAATCATTTATAGCATTCCGTCAGTTCCAATTTTATGTGTATGAAAATGAACAGAGAACATTCCTCAGTCTCCCGGCTGTATAAACTGAATACTGAATGGCGCCTCTCCAGACCAAAGTCTCTATGAAATACCCTACCTTGGAACTGAGCCACACTTGTGTAACGTACCATAAACACTGTGAAGGCACCATCATCACAACCACGTAAAACTTGCCCTTCATACATGCTAGTATCAAATAGTTCTTGCGAAAGCTGGCATCAGTTCTGTTTGCTGCAGGTAAAAGAAAGTCCAGCGTTCTGGTATTTATTTTTTTTTCTTATGCACATTGCTTCCAGATCTATTTGAAATTGATATAGAACATTATTAAAATTTGTGTGGTGTGTGAGTGTGCATGTGTGGGTATTTGATATCTGACTATATTTGCACTTAACAAGTAGGTCCACAGCCACCACTGAGATAAGTTTCTCTGGTCACAAAGTATGAAAACTTTAGCCTACTAGAATTGAATTTCTTGAAGTGTAAAGAAAGCTTTGAATCAACATTTTGATCTTTATGAAAAAAAAAAATACAGAAAATACCTGATTTCACGTTTAATTGAACTAATAAGATATGGATGTAATAAAAAATTAAAAACAAAAAGACTTATGTAAAGTTGGACCTTGGTACGTTTAAGCGCCTGACTACTGATACATGGTTTGAGCTTTATTAGTCATTTTACGTTGCAGACAGTAGTCACTTAAAGGGCTAGTTGGCATGTGGCCATAGATAGGGCACGTGACAATGTCCTAATGCAAATTGCATTGCACCCTCTTCTGGATTAAATCGGGTATAGCAACATAGCATTAACATGAGTAGACATGAGGCATATAGTTTTCACTTCTTCATTACTTCATTACTATCCATGAACAATTTTAACAACAAATTATATTTTTATTGTAATAGGTTTAGCACTTTCAAGCCACAAAAACTGCTAATGAAGTGTTTACATAACACCTCAGTAGGGATACGAATTGATAAGGATTTAGCGATTCGGATGACATTATCAATGTGATTCCTTAGCGATCATCTTATCGATTCTTATTTGGTTCTCACTGGTTCCATTTTGAGAGTCTTCACCAATGCTAACCAGCATATAAAAGACATCACATTCGTGCAAATTAATTATGTGTTGTGTGATCAAATGTTTGCACACGTTGGAGGTATTTCCCCTTTTTGTTGTGATTGGTGTTGGGGCCATAAAGTAATTGTTACACATAGTACACTACTTGTTACATCACTTACTCCATAAAATGACCTGGAACACACTGTCTCATAATTACCATTGAACGATATTAACCTATAGGCTAAAGTCCCACACACCAATGAAAATCCCGATTCCAATGAGGACCCACATACGGTGCTTCTCTTAGTATTAAGGTATGAACCCAATGCTGAAAGCACAAAGCAAAGATGAAAACCAGCACAAAGAGATCTAAAAAACCTTAAAGTGATTCTACTTTAGAAACATGAACAGGTGGATGGATGAACAGAGGCCGCAGCCTGACTGTTTATCCATTTGTTACCTGTTGAAGTTCAGGGTCTGGCTGCTGGGCTGAGGTCGGCATTCACTCAAGCTTTATTATCACTCTGGGTTTTTGGCTAGCTTAACATTAATAGTCAGTACTTGAATTATCATGAACAAGGCGAATGGACATCTGTAAAGAGTGGACCTTAGCAAGCTCGCGGACACTGAAATGCTTAATTAATCATCTCAGGATTATGCCCATTTGCATGTCCTGCCCTACAGAAAACCTACGTTACCTGTTGGAAGTTGGAAGGTCTGGCTACTGTGGTCTCCATTAATCAGCTTTGTCATTACTCTGGGATCCGTGGTAGCTTTTTGTAGCATGCTGTCTGTGCAGATGCTTGCAAAGAGCTGAAGTTTTTCTAGCAATATAAAGCAGAATTTATGGTAGGTAGGGCAGAGAGAGTGCATTTGCTGTCCGCTCTTTGTATGCATGCAGTGAGCTCTGTTGTCAGATGGAGACAGTGTACAAAGTATGTGACCAGTCTTTGGGCCAATCTTGCTGGTGTTATTACTGGTCCATGAGCATTGAAAACACTGAAAAGTGTCCCTGCAACCACTGTCTGTGTTTTTCATTATTTAATTTTTGATCTTTGAAGATTTTTTCTTTTGTGTGTGTGTGTGTGTGTGGTTCTCAACCAATCAACATTGGGCAGTCGAACACCTGCCCTCTCCCAACAAACTACGATAAATCCCGCTTAATGCGGCTGCTTCTGCCCTGCATGCAGTTTGCGCTTTACCATTGCGCTCTTGTCATTTTGTGCAGTAAAAATAAAAGTAATATCTAAATATCTCTCTGCAGATCTCTCTACCGTTTTCCTCCTCTAGGAACTGAAATCAGTTGATTGTAGCACAGGAGCGCAAAAAGAAAAAAAAAGGCACATTTGTTTGATGTTCTTTCTATCCACCCAGCCTGTAGATAACTTAAGAAACTTCAATGTACTTCAACAGACGCCCTCTGCAGGTAGACAGTTAGTAGCTGTCCACGGACTGACACCGCGTTACCGCCGCAGAACCATAATTTCCCTTTAAGTATACTCGAGGCTTTACTTACCTCCTAAGTACGCACGCAGGAGCTTTCTGATTGGTTCTCGCCTCCGTCGCTCTATTGATGATGTCCTTCCTGTTCACCCTAAGAACACGTGTAGGGTGTACATTTTCGAGCTGAGGGGAATAACGGCAACAAAACGTCGCCGTTCAGACACCTTCGTATTTTTTCTGTGGAAGGCTTTACCGAGTAAGAGGGCAACATGGTGAAGACACGGTACAAGGGGAAAAGCTCAATAAACCCCTCGACATCCAGCAGCAACCCCGGTGAGCTAACTCTCCCATTAGCCAAACTGCTTGTTTACAGCTAATGCTAATTGTTGCTAGTCATTGTCAGAGAAAGTCATTTTTGCGTTATTTTAGATAATAATAGCGTTGCGTATCAAAATAAGACTTCACAGCGGTGTGATGAATCTAAAACTTAACTTACACTGTTGCGTACACTGTAGGAAGATATAGCCTTTTAAGTTTTGTCGTGTCAAACACCTGTTTTATGAAAGTTAAACATATTTACGGTAAAATCTGAGCTACAATCTTGGGGTGGAAAATGATGCTCCTTTAAAAATGAACGTGTACTGTGTGTCTGGTTAGTAGTCATAACTAGCAATGCAGTATGTGTTGATAGGAATTATAAAGTTACGTGTTTGTATAAGCTGTTAACAGCACTATACCGGCACCATACACTGAAACCCAGTCATTTGTTCAGCACATTTAAAACTGTTTAAGGTAATAAAACATGAATGTTGTTGCACGGTCCTTAAAAAAAATCAGAGGCCTTAGTTGATTATAAATATGGTATTTCCCTAGTAATAATTGACTAACCAGTAAGTGCATTGTAATAACATGTGGGTTTCGTTAATGAGCCATTAAAATAAACATAAATTTATTCGACAGATCGAGCCAAAGGTGCTGGTGGAAACAACATGAGGGACCGAGCCACTATCAAGCGCCTGAATATGTACAGGCAAAAACAAAGATGGTAAGCAAATATTTTTATTTTCTTTTTCTTTTATTTTTTTTTATTGATATAGTTTACTGTTACAATGTAACGTAAGTGATATGTCGAGAATTAAAGAGATCTTTTGTCCACAGTGATAGCCGTGGAAAAGTCGTCAAACCTTTACAGTACCAGTCCACAGTAGCTCCGGGAACTGTTGCCAGAGTTGAACCTAACATCAAATGGTTTGGTGAGAAATGTCTTTACTGTTGTATATGTTATAGTGTATACTGTAAATGTAATTAAATTGGAGGTAATACCATTTGCTCATATGGTTTGTTTAAACATCTTGTTTGAAATATTGTCAGTTGAATTTGTAAAAAAAAAAAAAAAAAGTTCACTACAATAATACCATATCATTTTTATTCTTATTATATGACTATCCCATATTTCTATACTCTGTATTTAAGCAAATACCCGTGTGATCAAGCAGTCATCCCTCCAGAAATTCCAGGAGGAGATGGAGGCAGTAAAGAAGGATCCATATCGTGTGGTGATGAGACAAAGCAAATTGCCTATGTCCCTTTTGCACGATAGAGTCAAAGCCCATGTGAGTATAAAGGCTTTAAAGCTTATTCTTTAAAAGAAAACATTTTCATTGTTTGTTTGTTTTTATTTGTTGTTCTTATAGTGTGCCAGTTCATTTTAGTGAGGCTCTCAAGAAGGAATGCAACATTGTAAGATTTTTATTATATATGTATTGTTATGAACAGTAAAAAATGTGCAAATAGCAGAAAGAGATTATAAAGATTATAAATTATAGGAAATGTGTGGTGATGTGATGTGTGGGAGAGTCCAGTTCATTTAATGAAAAATATTGAATTCGTTGTTTAGGAATTACATGTATTTTTATCCATAGTCTTCCATTTTCAGAGGCTCAGAAAAAAGAAATAATAATAACTGGATGTGAAATGCTGTCAGGTACTGTCAGCTATAGACCTAACTGTATAATTAAAATGCAAACCTTGGGATCTAAACATGATAACAAAATAATAGCAAAACAACAAATTGTGTCAACAAGGGTAAAAAACAAAAACAAGAGATTTAAAAGAGGACACACAGTTTGCCTGCCTGAGATGTCTAACCATGGCATTACTGGGCGTAGGGATCCAGACAACAAAGGCCAACTACTGCAATAAGAAAACACAAGTAAGCCTTCCAGGATCTCTAACAGCAGCTCATGGGGAGTTAGCTGGTTCCAGCTATGGTGTGGAGGCGAGTTTTTATCGGCTACCTCAGAATTTTAATAAAGGTCCGCAAGGATTGATGTAATATGTCACTTTTCCAAGTATGTGTTAATAGCCTGGCAAAATAAAGTGCATTGCATTGATAACAGTATAATTGCAGCATTTATTAAGCTTGCTTTCTCAGAGTTTTACAGGCAACTTCTTAATTGCCCCTTGGGGATAAATAAAGTCTTCTGATTCTGAAACTGCAGATGCCAGGGAGTGTACTTCATCTGACACTGCTTTCTAGTTCAGTATGGATGGAGTGTACATGAAAGTCGGCATAGAGCCTGTGACAAAATTAATGTTTAAAGAACAAGGCCGCAGAAGAAAAGAATAACTTAATATTAGATAGCTGTCTCTGCAAGTAAGGCTGTTTGGTCAGCTGAGAATGTAAGGAGTCTAAAAATAACTTAGACATTGCATTATTTCAAACATTAATTAGCAACGCACCCTCAATAAAAGAGAAACTAATAATGTGGTTCGTGCTGAGGCTAAAAGGATAAGTTTCCATGGATTTGAAGTAAATCAGCTGCAGGGTATTTTGGGGTATCCTATTCTTATTTCAGCGAAGCAGGCAGACATCAAAGGTAAAGGGCTACATGTGGGGGGGGGGGAAATCAACCGAAACTGCTCTAGCAAACACACTTTTTCACGTTACTTTATAAGATGTTGTGGTCTGGTGTATCTTCTGATACAGTAGCTGAGCTCAGTTCAAGGAAAACTGATATAGCTCTTTGCAAATGGGTCTAAACTTGCTTACGACAGTGGGATTAAGAGATTGATTCTTTTAAAGGGGTTAACAGGTGGCATGTTTAAAATTTGAGTAGGAAATAACCAGTAAGTGGAATGCGTTTAATAATGACTAAAGTAAGTAATGCAGACAAAGATCATAGCTATTTTCGTCTGTGTGAGTAAACTCTTTCTTGAGGCTTCATGAGGTGAGACGAATAAGAGGACTCACTTTAATCCTCATACAATTTTTTCTCTGCCCTACTGTGAACCTGAATGTACTGGCTTACGCTAGGCACGAGAGAGCTGCCTTCATCCAGACTTGGATTTTTTTTTTTTTCCTTCAACATAACCAACACAGTTCTAAATAAAATCCAGTTCTTGTTCCATGTGCTATAGTCCCTCATGAAGTTGAGGCATTTCTTAGAGTGTGAAAGAGTCCAAAATAATCTCTTAATTCATCTCCGGGTTACCAGAAGATGCCCTTTTATTATTTTTATTAATATTACAATTATGTAACTAAATGGCACAGAAGTGCTAGTAAAGTATGAAAGTGCTCTGTAATCTTAATGTATGATCACTGAATGACCAGTGGAATGATATTGCTCCAAAAGGCAGACAAATTAAGCAAGAGCCAGTGGTTCAGTCAGAAAAATGTGTTTTCAAACAACCAGAGTGCTTTGTAGGACCTCTTGGCAGATAGTTGAGGTGACCTGAGGCTGTAAACAGTGTTGTTTCTGACTAACCTGCTCCTCCCCCCCTCATGGCAGTTTTGCAATAGAGGTATGGCGTGTGTTTTTAAGATCGCTGGAACACTTAATCAGCACTGGCATAGTCTTTGCTGTTTCACTGGCTTTGTCGCATATTTGGGTGTTCTGTTAAATATATTCATTTATTGTGTGATTCTGACTGAAACTGTTGGAGAGCTGTTTGTGACTGTATCACAAACTATGTTTTAACATTGAAAAAAAAGATCTTTATGTTTCTTCTCTGCTTAAATACAGCATGATAATGTTACATTTAAATGGATTTTGCAGTCCAGCTTCAACATCTGGATCCTTTAAGTGTGTTGTTCATGCTGGAAAAAACAAAGTCCAAACTTAATAAAACCACAGTCATAATTCTATCTGATTTTGTAAATACATAATATAAGGTCCTGCTGTAAGTATATTACTGGCAGAGCTATTCACTGTTAATATAAAAACTTTTTTTTTAATCACAAAATGTTCTATCTTTCTATAATTGCAGAACTCTAAGGTTCACATTCTAGACACGGAGGGTTTTGAGAACACTTTTGGACCGAAGGCTCAAAGGAAGAGGCCCAGTCTCGTTGTGGGCGATGTCAAGGACCTTGTAGAGCAAGCTGAGGCCTCAGCCCTAAGTTATAATGCAGAAAATGACAAAGACCTGGTTACCGAGGACACAGGGGTTCGGTAAGAATTTTCTTTTTTTTTCTTTTTTTTTTAAAATGCATTTTTTTCACATTTAAAGTGCCGTTAAATCCCTGCTACTTTTTTATTCACTAAAGGGCGGAAGCACGTGAGGAGATTTTCAAAAAGGGTCAGTCCAAGAGAATCTGGGGAGAACTTTACAAGGTATCGTCTCCACCTTGTGTAGTATGTTAGTGCAGTAAAGTGTTGTGTGGTCATTCTCCAGTCCTCTTTTATTTTTACAGGTGATTGACTCATCTGATGTCATCATCCAAGTGCTGGATGCCCGAGATCCTATGGGAACACGATCTAAGAGCATTGAAACGTATCTAAAGAAAGAGAAATCCTGGAAACATCTGATCTTTGTTCTAAACAAGTGTGACCTTGTGCCCACCTGGGTCACAGTAAGATATTTACAGCACACCCCTCTGGTTTCCTGTATGACTGGTTGTAGTTGCCTTTTCTTAGTATTAAACTTGGTCTCTGCTCATTGTTAAACCAGAAACGTTGGGTGGCTGTTCTGTCTCAAGAATATCCCACTTTGGCTTTCCATGCCAGCCTCACAAACTCATTTGGTAAGGGCTCTCTCATCCAGCTGCTCAGGCAGTTTGGCAAGGTAAGCAAATGCTTTTTGTTCGAAATGCAAAAACTTTTACCAATAAAATATTTGAGTTGTTTTATTATATAGAGTTTTAAAAAATACATTTATCATCATGTTGTTGTGCAAGATAATAGATTTGTCAACTGGTAGTAATTTGTAACAACTTAATGTGTATATAGCTGTGAACACAATATCTGATGCTTAATTAGGTTAGCTGGGACACTGTAGGTATTTAATGAGCAGTATTTAATGTGTTAATGTTAGAGTCACAAACATTGGAATAAACATATCTGTTTGATGACAAGCTACATTGGTTTGTCAATTGTGCATTATTATTGTTTTGCATCATATTTCCTTTAGATTTTTAAAGGAATATGCTTTAAGTAGTTTACATTGACACAATATATTAATTTAGCTGCAGTAAACCACAACAGTGGAGTTTCAATCAAGCTGTAACTGAAGATTGACAGGCTGTCTGCTTTAAATCAAGGGGTTTACCAAAAGTATTGCATTAACTTTTTATAAATCACATCCATATACAGTCCCCCATTTTCAGAGGCTCAAATGTAATTGGCTAATTGACTGAAAGGTAGTTTCATGGTTAGGTGAGTCCCGTTCCCTTGTTATTCCATGACAAATTAAACAGATAACTTATTCGGATCATTTCCAACAAGGTACAAACCACTGGTTACAAACATTAAAAGGGCAGGTTAGACCATATCAGAGGACATGTGAAAGAGTCTCCACAGTTCTGGAAAACAAATCACTGAAAACCGAGATGAACTTTTATCAGAGTAATGGATAGAGAAAAGTATAGAGAAGGAGAGAAACCGCTCATGAGCTGATTAATCCCACATTATATTTCAAACATAGTAGAAGCAATGTCATAACATGGACATGTATGGCTGCCAGTGGACATGGACCACTTGTGTTTACTGATGATGTGACTGCTGATATAAGTAGCAAAATGAATTTGCACTTCACTGCGCAAATAGATAATGACCCAAAACATACTGCAAAAGAAACCCAAGAGATTCTCAAGGCAAATAAATGGAATATTCTTCACTGGCCACCTGATCTCAACCCAAAATGAACATGCTTTTGAGTTACAGAAGACAAAACTGTTTTTCAAAAGAGGGCAGCAGCTGAAAACGGCTGCAGTAAAGGCCTGGTACACCATGTGAAAGAAGGACATGTAGCATCTGATGATGTCCATTAGTTCTAGACTTCAGGCTGTCTTTCCGCTTCTGAAAATGGGGAACTGTGTATAAAAATGGCAGTAATTCCTGAACATTTAACTCGGTGCATTTTTGTTAAACCACTTGAATTAAAGCTGAAATGAAGCACTTTTTTTTTATCCACTGTGGTGGTCTACAGAGGCTAAACTACAAAGAATGCTTCATTGTCCCAAAACTGTGCTGTGTTCCACACAGTTACAACCATAACATTAGATTATGTATTGTCCTGGCAGCATACTTGAGAAAAGCTTGAAAGAGACAACAGAGGAATTACATCCCTTCAAAGAGGACAGACAAAGACTTCCTGACTTTATTTTTCCCTCACGCAGCTCCACACAGACAAAAAACAAATAAGTGTGGGTTTCATCGGATATCCAAATGTTGGAAAAAGCTCGATCATCAACACTTTGAGGTCAAAGAAGGTTTGCAATGTTGCACCCCTCGCTGGAGAAACGAAGGTAAAATCAATGTATCGTATTAACTATACAGTAGTTAGGTTCACATGATTATATTTTGGGTTTAGTCAAAGTCCCGTTGCTGCTTAATGGAGTCATTGTTGATGGCTTCAGTAACAGAAGCAGTCTACCCTCTGTTTTTAAAAATATAACTGAAAAACTAAGCGGAGAGTAAAAGAGTAAAAACAACCATTTTTTTATCCTTCATTTCCTCTCTCTTCATCTGTTTATCCTTTTTGGAAACAAATGAAGGGTTGAAACCTTGGCGTACAAAGACCGGTCAAAGGGAAAGTCAGGGAAAAATAGCTCTACCTTTAGAGCCAAAATTGTAAGCTTGGACTATAACCGAGCAGAGATTTTTCTGCACACCTATCCAGTGACTCTCATAGGCCTGTGGCCAGCAGTGCTTTATTTCTGACCTTGTGTTTTATTCTCAGCACATACTCAGCAATTACAAAAGCCAAACAAGGTTATGATCCGTAGCACTTTCATAGATCATGTACATTTTGCTTTCCCACTTACAATTCTTTCAGCAGTTTTACCTTGTTTTAAGATTTTATATCAAATGATACCAACAAGGTGAAATGTGTTTCTCATCGTTTGTGAAACGGAATTTCATGGACCACACATACAGCATTAATCTTTCTCTCTCTTTTGTTTAAGGTGTGGCAGTACATCACTTTGATGAGGCGCATCTTCCTCATTGACTGCCCTGGTGTTGTCTACCCCTCAGAAGACAGTGAATCTGATATTGTTTTGAAAGGAGTAGTAAGTCTGTTTTTTAAAGTTTATTCCAATTAATTTTTTTTTAATTAATTAATTTGATTGAGTTTTTTTTATGTCTGCCACTGCAGTATAATAAGAAGGGTGACTTGATTTGGACTTCCCATAAAAACAATAACATCTGAAAATCTAAGCACAGATCCGAGAAATGGTGTCCTGGTAACTTAGTATAATCCACCGAACTGTTAATGTTGTATTTTTAACAGTCCCGAGGATTCTGAGAATAACGAACTGAGACTTTAAAGTGGTTTGGTCTTCATAATGCTAATACCCAACTGTTTTTAAAAATGTCTTTATCTGCTCTATTTCTGATCCTCGGGATCCTTGTGGGGCATCCGAGGTTCAGCATTTCACCCTTAAAGTCAGCGTAACTGAAAGGTTGCACGTTCACGTCTTAAAGTACTCATCTTTTTCTTTCCCCTTTTTGCAAAGGTTCAAGTGGAAAAGATCAAGAACCCAGAGGAGCACATCGGTGCAGTACTGGAGCGGGCCAAACCAGAATACATTCAGAAGACCTACCGCATCCCTACTTGGAACTGTGCCGATGACTTTCTTGAGAAACTGGCGTTTCGCACAGGGAAACTTTTGAAGGTTAATTTTCTTATTTAGAGGCTATACTTGAAAACTGCTTTGTATATTTTTTCAAACATTTGCTTTATAAGTTCTGATGATATAAAAAAATATATAATTTTATAGCTACAATGGAGCATTTTAACTCGTTGTATGTGTAAGAGGTAATGGTTAAGGTTTATTTTTCAGCTTGGGTATTTATTGTGCTGTTTTTCTAGAAACAAGTGTTTTAATGCCTCTGTGTAGTTTTGTGGGGAAGTTAATGACTGCTGACTTTGCTGCAAAAGCAAGTTTTACAAACATTTTTCCCCTTAAAGTTGTGTTCCTACCAATTTCATTGTTGCACATTTCTCCCATGTATTTGAATTTAGGACTCTCCTTGAGCCTTATTTCTCTCTAAAAATGCTGTACTGTCTTGACATTTACTCTGAAATATGGCGTAGGCAGAAATCTAGAGAAGGCAGGACTGAAACAAAAACAGCCCTCCCCCCCAGAAGAGCTTGGGTCTTATGTATGTGTTGTGTATGCATTTAAAAAAAGTTACATTCACTTCATTCTCCACATAGGACACGATGAGCTCTTATTTACCAGATGGAAACTCTCTGCTTAACTGATTGTACCGCCAAACTTTCTTTCTGCTTGGACTCTCTCCTTTCACTGCCAAATGTTTAAGTCTGAAAATAGAGTCCAGAAGAGCTGCAGAGCTACAGCTGCCTCTGAAACACTAGATATATATATATATTTTAAATGTATTTATTTATTGCTGCCTACTTCAGCTTTAAATCACTAAGTCTTAAGATGTCTTAGCAATCTCTTCTTGTTTTTGTACAGGGCGGTGAGCCAGATCTCGCCACAGTCTCTAAAATGGTATTGAATGACTGGCAGAGAGGACGTATCCCCTTCTTTGTGAAACCCCCTGGACCTGAAGGAGATCAAGAGGTAAGATTACACTGAATTTCTCTCTAGGGCTTTTAAAGCGCACCAAACTGTGCCCTCAGTGTAAACCTGTTTTTATTGCTGTGTTTTCGCTAGGATGAGAAGCCACTGCCAGTTGCAGGACCGTCGGAGGTAGTAGAGCATGTGCAGAAGGAACAACCAGACAATCCGGACGCCATCTCAGAGGAACGTGAGGAAGAACAGCAGAGACAGAAGGAACAGGTCCAGAAGATTCTGGCTAATGTCCGACAAAACTTTGGCAAAATCAGTGTGGCTCCAGAGTTCAGCGAGGAAGACTTAGTTCCCATGGACCTGCCTGATCTGGACATGTCAGATTTTTCTGGCTCTGATGGTGAGGAAGATGAGGGCACAGAGGAAAACGAAGGCAAAGAGGAAGATGCGACAAGCGTTGAACCAGCTGATGAAGTGACTGACATCTCTGAGCCCACAACCTCTCAGACAGAAAAGACAAACGGCAGCAAGAGTTCACGGGAGGTCATACGTGAGCTGGATGTGAAAATCGCCAAGTACAAGCAGTTTCTGGACCGAGCCAAATCCAATCGCTTCTCTGCAATCCGGTCAGTCTGCTCAAGCCCAAACCTCACTCGCATATTTTCTTTGTCTTGTGTACTGCCACCATTGTGTTTCGTCCAGTAACATAATGTGAAGTTGTCAGACATAGAGATGCCACGCATTTTAGGTGGTTCGTGCTAACCAGCCGAAGCTGCTGATGACTGGCAGTGATCATTTTGATGCCATAACGTTTGTGTCTTTTGTGTTCTTTAATGCTTGTGTTGAATTTCAGCACACACTGAAGAACAAAGTCAAGTAACCGCTGTATAGTTAATCTGAGCCTAATTTAATTACTGTTCATTTCAGCTGACCCCAACAGGGATAAACTGTTTGCCTTGTTTTGTAATGATTTACTTTTTTCCATTTCTTTGGACAGGATACCTAAGGCGCTTTCTGACAAAGTGTTCACAGACATCAAGACTAAACAGTCAGCAGCGACTAAGCAAGCACAGAAGAAAGGTAGTCAGTCAGCTTGTTTGTTATGACTTTGTATGGTTCTGGATGTAAAAATAATTTGGGAAAGGCTTTATCAGATGTGGTTAAGGTCCAATAAACCTTCTGCAGTTCCAACAGAATAATCAATTACTGATATTTATCAACTTGATATTTTGCACAAACGTTAGATTTGAATGGGTACGTCAAGTTAACATTCAGGCAGTGACATCAGATCTGTTCATCTTTCTTTGAATTCAGCTCCAAACCAGAGGGGTAAAAAGAGGAAAGCTGAGGAGGGTGAAGACCTGGCCCAGCCGAACAGACTCACGTCTAAACAGGTATGCGGTGTTTGTTCTCTCTGATGTCAAACAGGCCAGATTTCTCTGGTGAATGTTCTTCTTACTGATGTAACATTGGAAATGAAAAGCTCTGGTCTTTTTTAGAAGAAGATTTCACTTTTTTTCCTCTTCTGTTTCTCTTTTATCTTTCTCTACAGAGAAGAGCAATGGATCGTGCTCAGAGGACGAAGAAAGTTGGCGTACGTTATTATGAAACTCACAATGTCAAGAACAAGAACAAGAACAAAAAAATCCCAGCATCAGGCACAGAAGGTCAAAATACCAAGAAATCGAAGAACTAGACTGGAGTTGAATAAAATAAAACACACATGTAAGAAATCTGTATCTAAATTAGCCTGAAGCTATTTTTATTGGGATAAAAAAGGTTGGCAGAAGGTGGAACACTAAGGTGGTCTTAATCAACTTGATGCCTTATCTTCATGACTGTTGTAACTTTGTCCCCTCAGTGCAGAACTGTATTTGAATGACATTTCATTCATCATTTACAAGTGTACTGCTCTCTTGACGTTCAAGAGCAATGTGCAGTAGTTGTTTGAAGTGTACTTGTTATGCCAGAACAATAAAACATTTGTAAATTACACTAAGTTTTTACTTTAATGTATCATTAAGCAATAAGATGAATTACAAATGAACATAATCTTGTACAGAGAAATGTCAGCTAAGTGTTTATTTTGTTTTTTTACTTCTTTGGTGCAATTATCTCTTCCAGTTGAGCCTGAAAAGAAAAAAGGGGTGGTTAAGAAATCTTTAGACAACACAATCTACAAGAATTATTCTCTGATATGTAATTGAAAAAGTCACCTTAAGCTGTTGGTTGGTTCTCTTTAGGAACTGGATCTCGTCATCGTGCCTCTTTTCCTCTAGCTGTCGCTTTTCAGCTTCTATCTTCTCAACTGTTTCACATTTAGCCTTCTCTTCATTCAGCGCCTTCTTCAGTTCTTGTTTCTCATTCTCTAGCTCCAAAATCTGCCCGTATAACAACGCATACGTGTGAGTTTGTTATTGATGCAGGGTCAATCCTGTAAAAAGCACTGCAGCCACTGTCATTGTACAGTAACTGTAAAATAGAGAAATTGTGCTCTCTGCTGGACTCCTAGCTAAATGACAGCTGAACTACATGAGTGGCGAAGTAAATTTCCCAGCATCTATAAATTGCTTAGTATTAAAAATATATATTGTGACTCTGTATTTGTAACTCATAAGGAACCTGATATCCTTACTCTGTTTTTCATATCAGCTTTGCCCTTCTTAGCCTGCAGTGCCTTTCTCATGCCGTAAGCTATGCTGCTTTCATACACGGTCTGGTAGGCAGCAATGGTCATCTGAATCTCATCTCTGACCAGCCACAATAGCATACCCCTCTCAGCGCAGTTGATGGTTACCTGTCTGATTAATTCATCTTAAAAGAAAAAGAATGACAAGAAAACTTATGTGATTTATTGTATTTATGTGTATTGATTCTACCTTCTATAATCAGCAATATCTCAGCTTTCTTACCAAAACACTGGGAATAGAGCTCCCTGCGGATAGGGCAGATTCCTGTTTCTTTGGCCTGTCTTTGCTGCAGTTTTGTGTCTAGGAGTTCTTCTAGGTGCAACACATCTGCTCTCGTACAAGGTGTACTGGATACTTTCTGCACCCACAGTTGGTTTCCCTCCATCCACTCCCTGTAAGAGGAAAATTTGAAAAGTTCGGAACTTGCTGAAGAACACGCTATGGATAGGAAAAACTGTACCTGGGTGGGAGGATTGAATTGAGGATCTCCTCATTTTCCTGCTTAGTAGCCTCAGTAGACGCTGATTTTGGTTTAGGAGGTGGTGGAACGGGTGTAGAGTCAATGGACTGCTGAGGGCTTACTTTCAAAGGGCGTCCCTGTAGTGACAGATGTTTCATAAACTATCAGACAAACATATTATTACCCTGATTTGATTTTTTTAAATGACTGATACATTTTCGTAAATCTATTATAAAATACACCTTACAGAACCACCTTGTAACTGTGTATGCATGCAAATATATTATAGTGGATGTAAGTATAATTGCATCAAGCTTTAATCAGACTCTCGGGACCTTGGATAGCATAACTTTTACATTAATCTCAAATCTATCCCTGAGACTTGTGCCATAAACACGGCTGGCTCGATAAACTCACCTTTGGTAATTTTCTGTCTGTGCTTTTGTTGACCAGAACTGGATTGTCGTATTTCAGCAGCGTGTCAGTTGAAGGAATCATTGTCGTTTACAATAGAGGAATAGAATAAACTTATACAGTAAAACCTGAAACTTCTTGGTCTAGCGTTTAGTTACAGAAAGTTCACGCTCATTGTTTGGGTTGTCCTGGCAACAATGTCCGTTACGTATAAATGTGTGCGAGCGGAATCAGCGCTTAGCTCCAGCGAGTACAGGCTAGTGACACTTTTTTAAATCCTTTTGAGATAAATGCATTTTTATCAGTATTTTAAAAAATCTATTTAAAAGAGCTAAGTGGGATGTTTGTTTGTTTTTTACTTTTACCACCTTGTGTAACTTTTACTTTTACTATGCCTTTTTTGTTTGTTTTGTGTTTACAGGCTGCATCAAGTAAAAGTAATGTGTGTTAAACGAATATGTAAATAATGAAAGAATGTTCCAGCTTTTTCAATACACTAAATATTTAGGCTGTACAGGAAATAAACTGGCCGGCATCTCATGTCGGAACCAACGTGAGACATGAACACATGCGGAGCTTAATTCTCGGTGAACCTCGGGAAGCGGAAGTGCGTGATCTCGGCGTAACGGGCGAAGTTTGTTACATGCCGAGGCTTTTGTTTTTTTGTACATACAGTGGTGTGGTTGAAAATGTATGCTTTTTAGGTTATACAACGGTCGATTTGAGAGAATTATTTTAAGCATGGCCAAAGAGAAGCGACACAGGAGAAGAGAAAGTCCGGAGCGTGAAGCCGAAGTAAAGATAAAGCAGGAGAAACTGAGCCCTGCTAGGCCACAGAGATCACGCCGCTCCAGGTCGAGATCCCCCGGCAACTCCAGTCCACAGAGAGGAGGAACGAGTCGGTGTGTGCACTAAAGTTATCATACCACTTTAATTTTGCCACATGTGTCATATTGATCAACTTGACAACCGTGACAGAGTCAGTTTTTTTGAGTATATCGCTGTAGTACTTACTTGGGCTAGCTACAGCCACTAGTTGCATCTCAACGGTGGGAAATGTCGTGTGAACGGTCGCTTAATACTCTCTTGTGTTCTTCATTTAGGTCACCTGCAAGGACGAGGGACCGTTCACCAGGTAGAAGGGGAACCTCTCCCGCCAGAAGAAGCAGCAGATCTCCGAGAAAAAGGAGAAGCCGTAGTCCTCACCATGGGGATGTCAGAGTAAAGCGGGTGATTAGTTTCAAATTATTGGGAAACATTTTGCAATTCAGCAGCACCACTGGAGTGTAAAATGATCTAGGTGGTATAAAGTACTCATCTGGAATTTACCACACAGAAGCTTGTGTAACCCAAGTGCTAGTCAGATAGTACTAACAGTCTGAGGTAGTCTGTTTTCTGTGTAGAGACCCAACATTGGGCTACAGTTGTCCCATTTGTAATGTTTTTCAGAGGCATCTGGCAGTAATGACAATATATGTCAAACAAACTAGAGCCCACTATTCCATACTGAAGGGTAATACAGTACAATATAATTAACTACTCAAAAATGTAACTGTGTAAGTATTCTCTAAATATATGTCACAGGAACGGGATGAGCATAGAGCTAGCGGCGACGAGAGAAGAAGAAGAAATGAGCAACCAGAGGACAGACGGAGTAGGTGGGAATCTGATAGGCCACGGGAGAGAGAGCGCGGTGGGGAGAGGCATAGGGAGCGAAATGCTCTTGCCTCTCAACAAGCTGAACGACAGCAGCAAGATGAGAGACGCAGGGAAAATCGCCAGCGACGTGAAGAAAACCAAGAGCGAGACTTGGGGAGGTCAGAAGAAGAGGGTGATGAGGCAGGCGCTGCTCCTGCTGTGAAAGAGAAGCCAAACTTCGAACTTTCAGGGGCACTCACAGAAGACACAAACACATTTCGGGGAGTGGTGATCAAGTACAACGAGCCGCCTGAGGCTCGGATTCCGAAGCGCCGATGGCGACTGTACCCTTTCAAGAATGATGAGGCTCTTCCAGTCATGTACATTCACAGACAGAGTGCCTATTTGTTGGGGCGACAGAGAAGAATTGCTGATATCCCGATTGATCACCCATCCTGCTCCAAGCAACATGCAGTATTCCAGTACAGGTAGGAAGAACAGTCATCAGCACATTTTTATTTATTTTTTTCACTCTAGTTTTCTTTTTGATTGAAAAGCGTGCTCAATCTGTGGTGATTACTATTTACTATTGTTGTTGTCCAATATGTTGAATGACTCTTTAGTCGTGAACCCCATTTACAAATAGATCATGTCCACCATTCTGTCTTCATTTCTGCAGACTGGTGGAGTTTACGCGGGCGGATGGCACCACGGGCCGGAGGGTAAAGCCTTACATTATTGACCTTGGCTCTGGCAATGGCACTTATCTGAACAACCAGCGTATCGAGCCCCAGCGGTACTATGAACTCAAAGAAAAAGATGTCCTAAAGTTTGGCTTCAGCAGCCGTGAATACGTGCTGCTTCACGAGTTCTCGGACACAACCGAGGTGGACGCCAAGCAGGAAGAGGAAGACGAGGGCCTTGATGAGTAAATCGTTCCAACGTACTTGATTACCGAAGTTCATTCAGGTTAGATAATATCATCATCAAAAACAACAACAACAGAAAAAGAACTGTTTCTGCAGGGAATGGAGCAATAAGTTTGAACTGGTAAATGCAGGAACTGATTGAAATAATGGAACAGGATTTGTTGGTGTATATTGTGTAATTACTGATCTCTTGCTTGAACCTGCCACAGCTGTCTCAAAGAAGACTTTTTCTCAGGTTGTATAATGTCTATGTGATACGTGACGGATCTTACATCTCACATTGCTCGCATTACATTAAGATGTGCTCAGTGACAGATAAAGATATCTCACCAATCTATAGTTATATATTCTATATTTTTTGCGCCACAGCACTGAGTGCAAAGCATAGCTAATCATCTATGTCCATGCTATATGTGTCAGTGTACATTACATTATTGGAATGTGAACTCTAGATTCATGTTTAAAAAGCATTTTTATTGTCAGAGTAAACATTGCAGTATAAGATGTAAGGATATTTCCTTTTCCTTTTTTTGTCTTTGCTTGTAGTGCAGGAAAAATTATTAACGCTGTTGTGTTCCCTTGCACTACTGGAATCTGTATGCACCATTCTTATTTTTGCCCATTCATAGAAGTTCATAGTAAGTTTTCATTTTTGTACTGTAAATAAATTTTTGAAGAGTTTTATTGGAGCAAACTGGTGTCCGTTTGTTTCATAAAATGTCCCGTTTTAGCGAGGACAATAGGCACCATAATTATTTAACAAGTGGATACTATATAGTGGGTAATATAATTTGTTTATGATAATTTAAGCCTTTTAATTACAGTACTCTCTAATAGTCGTCATCATCATCTATTTATATAGCACTTTAAAAACACACCTGGTAGACTAAAGTGTTGTACAATACAAATATAAATATAGTAATAAAATAGCAAAAACCAGACATAGCAGTAAAGTTAATTAAAAAAATGTCAGTCACCCACAGACTTAAGATTAGAGATAGAGATTAGATGAAACTTTATTAATCCCTCAGGTGGGTTCCTCCGGGAAATTCAGTTTCCAGTAGCATAGCACCGAAAGAAGTTGCATGTTACAGATACATTAAGGGGAATGAGAGTAAGGATATAAGCATAAATACACCATATATACACATATATAGATACAGAATATACAATATGGATAAATAGGATTGCTCATTTGAGTGAGTATATTGCACAGTGATTATTGCACAGTCGAATATAAGAAAAAAGACAAAACAAAAACAAATATTGCACAGTGTAGAAAAGCACCTACAGCTCAGCTGTTCCCGCCCTCCCTTGTCCCCCTGTTTCTCCTCCCTCTCCCCTCCAGTGAGGAGTTAAACAGTTTGATGGTGTGTGGGACAAAGGAGTTTTTAAGTCTGTTGGTTTTTGACTTTGGGAGAAGCAGCCTGTCGCTGAATAGGCTCCTCTGATTGTTTACGACCATGTGCAGAGGATGCCCGGCATTGTTCATAATGTCCATCAGCTTCTTTAAGGTCCTCTTCTCTGCCACTGTCACCAGAGTGTCCAGCTTCATGCCGACCACAGAGCCCGCCTTCCTGATTAGTTTCTCCGGCCTGGATGAGTCCTTCTTTGCTGTGCTGCTCCCCCAGCACACCACGCCATAGAAAAGTACTCCTGCGACCACTGACTGGTAAAACATCCTCAGGAGCTTCCTGCAGATGTTGAAAGACCTCAGCCTCCTGAGGAAGTACAGTCGGCTTTGGCCTTTTTTATACAGGTGCTGCGTGTTGCATGACCAGTCCAGTTTGTTGTCCACCCACAGCCCGAGGTACTTGTATGTGTTGACCACCTCCACCTCCTCTCCCTCTATCTGAACTGGCAGTGGACCTGGTCTGGACCTCCCGAAATCCACAACCAGTTCCTTTGTCTTTGAAGTGTTGAGTTGCAGGTGGTTTGTGTGACTCCATGTGACAAAGTTCCTCACCAGACTCCTGTACTCCTCTTCCTGGTCATCCCAGATACACCCCATGATGGCCGTGTCGTCTGCAAACTTCTGAATATGGCATAATTCAGAGTTATAGCAGGAGTCAGAGGTGTACAGGGTGAAGAGAAGAGGGGAAAGCACAGTTCCCTGTGGTGCCCCTGTGCTGCTGACCACAGTGTCCGACGTGATGTCCTTCAGCCTGACGTACTGTGGTCTGTCAGTGAGGTAGTCGGAGATCCAAGCGACCAGGCAGGGGTCCACCTGCATCCTGTTTAGTTTCTCCTGGAGCAGACAGGGCCGGATTGTATTGAAGGCACTGGAAAAGTCAAGAAACAGGATCCTGACCGTGCCTTTTCCCTTGTCCAGGTGTGAGTGGGCTCTGTGTAGGAGGTACAGGATGGCATCTTCCACTCCGACATCCGCCTTGTAGGCGAACTGTAGTGGGTCCTGGGCATGTTGTACCTGTGGTCGGAGGAGGTTGAGGAAGAGCCGCTCTAGAGTCTTCATAAGATGCGACGTCAGTGCCACCGGTCGGAAGTCATTCAGCTCATTGGGCCGGTTCTTTTTGGGGACTGGGACGATGCAGGATGTCTTCCATAGGGCGGGCACTCTCCCCAGTCGCAGGCTGAGATTGAAGACTCGCTGTAGCGGCACCCCAAGTTCAGCAGCACACACCTTTAGCATCCTAGGACACACCTTGTCCGGGCCTGCTGCCTTTCTGGGGCGAAGCTTCCTCAGTTGTCTCCTGACCTGATCCACTGTGACATTGGGAGATGATTGGAAGGGGGGGAGACAGGCTGTCGTGCTGTTTAGAGAGGGGTTGGAGAAGGAGGAGGGGGGGGATGTCATAGTGTCAGGGAGGGGGGGAAGCGAGGTAGGTAGGAGAGTAGGGAGAGGGCTCTGCAGTAAAGGTGAGGGTGAGGGTGGGGGGGTTGTGGGCTGGTCAAACCTGTTGAAGAAGTTGTTGAGTTTGTTTGCCTTCTCCACAGTCGTCCCCCCCCCACTGTGCTGTTCTTGGTGTTGTAAAAGCCAGGGAATAAAAATAGGCTTTTAATCTGGACTTAAAAACTGGCACTGATGTAGCTTGTCTAATATGGAGAGGAAGGCTATTCCAAAGCATTGGAGCCGCAACAGAGAACGCTCGGTTTCCTCTAAGTTTTAGCCGTGACTTTGGGACTGAAAGCAACAGTTGCTCAGCTGACCGAAGAAAACGAATGGGGATACGAGGCCTCAACAAATCAGACAAATAAACAGGTGCCAGACAGTTCAGGGATTTAAAAACCAATAAATGGACTTTAAAACGAATCCTAAATTTAATTGGAAGCCAATGTAGGGAGGCCAAAACCGGAGTGATGGTCGAATTTCCTTCTGCCAGTTAAAAATCGTGCCGCGGCATTTTGCACTAGTTACACTGTATCGCATAATTCCTTGTGCACTACATAGAGTAGTATATTTTTTCCGTGTTTCCTGGAAAAATTACTTGTTGCTCCCTTATTCTGCTATACCCATCTTTAAATATTTATTTATAATTACTTCCTAATTTCAAATAAAACACGCTGAAATTCCATTTAATCACGGGGAAATTACGCCCTTGGTAGTGTGCCGTATTATAAAGTGTTACCAAAATGACTGTAGATTTCAGAAATCCTTCTAAAAGAAATAAAAGAATCTCATGAATCACATTGTTCTTTGTTTTGTTCTGTGTTTTTTTTTTGTGCTAATAATACATAATATCTGTAAAAAAAAAAAAAGTACCACCTAAACTCGTGTGCCATACAAATTGAAAGCTGCACACTCCGTCATCTGAAAAGTAAGTCCATGTGGTCTGTTGGTCAAACACCCACAACTGCGCCATCACCGGAGCGCCAATGGTGCTCTGTTGACACTACATTGGGACTGCGAGAATTTTGTTTTACTTAGATGTCTCAGACTCGTGCTCCTCATAGAGGACAAGAAGGACTTGCTGGTTCCTACTGCAGAGGTCATGCGAGAGTATAGGTGAATATCCTCATAACACCAGCGGGCGGAGCAGGGCAGAGCCGACGTGGGCGGGTCAAATGGAGACGAGCTCTGGGAATGTATGTGGTAAGAGATCGGCCTTGATCAGCGGCGCTGTTATGTTGCTATTGGAAGTCGTCCCTACTAAAGGGCATGCTTTGAGCTTTAGCTGCGGAACAAACGCGAAGTAAATAATGTACACGACAGAGCGCAGACGAATGAGCCTGCGAGACTCAAAGAGGAAGGATCCAGTACGGGTGTCCGCTGGAAGTTTGTGGCAGGACTCTTTGGCGTTAGAGCTGAGCGCCAGCAACGGCTCGGGTAAACAGATCGT
Organism: Neolamprologus brichardi; assembly: GCF_056152115.1. Lineage (NCBI taxonomy): Eukaryota > Metazoa > Chordata > Actinopteri > Cichliformes > Cichlidae > Neolamprologus > Neolamprologus brichardi. The sequence goes on along the minus strand of NC_142114.1, from coordinate 21,248,713 downwards.
TTCTCCGCGGAGTCGAACCAGAGCAGTGTCAGTGGCATACATTGTCAACGAGGACGCGTCAGTGCCGCACACCGAAGAAAACTTATCACTAAAGTGTCTGAAGGAAGCCTGCGCGGACGCACACGCTCTTCTCAAAACGATTTCATTTGACAGAATTTCCCAAGGCACTACAGACATTCTGGATAGTTTCTACAATGCAGGCAAGTGATGGCATGCAGACTGTAGGGTAATGTAGCGGATATATGAGCACAGAATAATACCAAATTACGCAAGTTTACTTTTATAATCCCCCCTTACAGATGTTGCAGTGGTGGAAATAAGCGACTCCTTTTGCCAGCCTTCCCTTTTCTACCATCTTGGAGTGAGGGAAAGTTTCAGCATGACTAATAACATCATTCTGTATTGTTCTAAGCAAGATAGTGATCTGCAAGCTCATAAGGTAACACATGCTCCCATTTATTGTTACATATTGTTTATTTTATATAGTCTCATGTGCTGGAAATGGAAAATAGTTCAACAGGCTTTGCTTTATTACTGCAACTACGGTGGGATATTTTCCTGAAGGGCTAAAATATTGTTGTATCTACATTTGATTTAGAGATGGACCTTATTTAACAGCAAAACACCAGTTAGGGTTAAAACTTTAATCTGTGCATTGTACTTAATGTGAGTGAGAGAGATGGAGCCAAAAGTAAAAAGCTATAGCAATTGTTATGCAATGTAAAGCAAGCTATGGCTGCCATTAATTCATATTTTCATCACTGAATAAGTGCACATATTACCTTGTTAAAGTAATTTCAGTGCATTCATAACAAAGCTTTAGCCTTGAAGTCATTTGTGCAACACGCCTGTGACTGCTTTGTCTAGTGTCAAATGATGCTGCGGTTCCATTGTGGTCATGCAAGCTGTCCCAGCATGATATTTGATGCATCTATTGTTGTCCTGCAGGAGCAGTGTGGAAGTGACACCTTCATCCCATATATAGTGTCACCTCAGGGCAAGGTGTTTGCCTGTGACGTTGCCATGATGACTTGTATCAAAGATCTGATGCAACCTAGTTTCCAGCTGGAGCCGCTGCTCATCCCCCTGGTTGAGAAACTGGTGCACCTGCTGAACAATGTGCACATTCAGTCCAGGTCAGACATAAACTTTAGCAGGGTGTGGTTAAACATTATTACTTATTTAAACATTATTATACAGTGAATGCATGTTCTTGAGCTTCCCACGTATGCAATGTCACTTAGCGTGTTTACAAAGGATTGTGAAATTGTGGAATGTAACACCAACACTGGACTATCTGCTGACAGTGAGTACTTCCGGGAGTCAATTAGGCATGAGATTCGCATGGCACGGGAGCGGTTCAGCGGCAGAGCCTTGAGCGAGGAGTTAAACCACATCCAGCAACGCCTGGATAGTGTAGATCTGCTTTCTCCGGATATTGTAATGAGCCTATTGTTGTCCTACAGGGACATTCAGGTATGCATTTATAAATCTGTGTGTCTAAACTAGTGATTATTTATTAACATATTATTTTATGTTATGTTATGGCACGGTGGTTAGCACTGTTGCCGCACAGCAAGAAGGTCCTGAGTTCAATTCCACCATCAGGTGGAGTTTGCATGTTCTCCCCATGTTTGCGTGGGTTCCCTCCGGGTACTCCGGCTTCCTCCCACCGTCCAAAGATATGCAGCTTGTGGGGATAGGTTAATTGGATAATCCAAATTGCCACTAGGCGTGTGCGAGTGAATGTGAGTGCGAATGGTTGTCTGTCCCTGTGTGTTGGCCCTGCGACAGACTGGCGACCTGTCCAGGGTGTACCCCGCCTCTCGCCCTATGACAGCTGGGATAGGCTCCAGCGCCCCCCGCGACCCTGAAAAGGATAAGCGGAAGTGAATGGATGGATGGATGGATATTTTATGTTATTGAATTAAACAAAACAGCATATTGTTGTCAGAACTCAAACAGTTTTAACATTATTATGATCATATGATTGCATATCTATGTTTAGCCATATTTCATTATAAAAGAGCTACTGTTTAATCTGGGAGCCTTCACAAGTATTTGTATCAACAAAGAAGATCAGATTGTGTGTTTAGTGAGCGTATGAGCATTAACAAAAATAGCTATGGGGGGGTTAAATTATTCACAATTGTTTGTAAATAGTAATATTTTTTATATAATAAACTTCATTGTAAATTATTAAAAGTTGTCAGGTGTGATTCAAGCATGATAATCATTATATTTCACTCTCTTCCACTTTTTCTCAGGATTACGATGCCATGATAAAACTGGTGGAGACTCTGGACAACCTGCCTATGTGTCAGGTGGCGAAGCATCAGAATATCAAGTTTCACTATATATTTGCTCTAAACAGGTACCAACATGACTGCTATTGTATCTTGAGCTTGTCAGTATAGTTCTGTTGACATCTTTGGTTCACGCTAGGTGCTTTTGTGTCATTTTCGGGGCGATCGTGGCTCAAGAGTTGGGAGTTCGCCTTGCAATCGGAAGGTTGTCGGTTCGAGCCCCGGCTTGGACAGTCTCAGTCGTTGTGTCCTTGGGCAAGACACAAGACACTTCACCCTACACCTACTGGTGGTGGTCAGAGGGCCTGGTGGCACCAGTGTCCGGCAGCCTCGCCTCTGTCAGTGCGTCCCAGGGTGGCTGTGGCTACAACGTAGCTTGCCATCACCAGTGTGTGAATGTGTGTGTGAATGGGTGGATGACTGGACGTGTAAAGCGCTTTGGGATCCTTAGGGACTAGGAAAGCGCTATACAAATACAGGTCATTTACCATTTTCAGTTTGCAGAGATTTTTTAGAAAATTCATATTCACCCAAGATATGAAGTTCTTTATCATCACAGTGGTCTGTTATGACATATACCCATCCTAGGAGGAATCAGCCCGGAGATCGTGAAAAGGCTTTGAAAGAAATTCTGCCAATTGTGGAGTCAGGGAACAAGGTGGCATCAGACGTCTACTGCCTGTGTGGACGCATCTACAAGGACATGTTCATGAGCTCAGCGTTCACTGATGAGTCCAGCAGAGACCAGGCCTGCTATTGGTACGCCAAGTTAGGCCATACAAAGTTTTCCACATTTGAGAAAAGTGGCATTTATGTCATGTTTTCCAGACTGTTTCTTTTATATAACTTGCCAGGTATGGGAAAGCCTTTGAGACAGAGCCAACTCTTCACTCGGCCATCAACAATGTGGTCCTCCTGATAGCAGCTGGCCATGAATTTGAGACGTCTATAGAGTTGCGCAAACTAGGTGCTTTCTGTTTTTTACCTTTCCATCAGAGAAAACTTAATGTCTGTGGATTTATTGTGTCATGCATTGAATTTGATCCTTGAAATTCATTTTTTTGATGTTTTTAAATGTCTGAGATGATGTGAAGTGCCAGAAAATATATTATTAGGATTCATCATAAGCTCAGTCAAAATTAGATTAACACTAAACATTTATTAGTTGTGTTTTAAAACGTATTTCCTGTTACAAAAACTTTGAAAAGTAGAACATGTCATTAGTGCAATAAATGTTCAACTGAGCCACAGGATATGAGTCACGTAATTGTAATACTCATTAATCCCAGTCAGTGAACACTGCACCTTTATGAATGGGGAGATTGTCATCCTGGAAGAGAGCGCATCCTGGAAGACAGGATAGAAATGTTTGCTTTTATTCTTGTCTCCAACTTGTCAAATATACCCCAAACTGTCCCAGCTCACAGAGCCACCAGATCCTATCACTGAAGGGAGTAAAAATTAAGTTGTTTTTTCACGTAATTTCTCACCCATTTGTGAGAAAATGCATTTCATTATGCTGTACACATCATATCATGTTGTTTTCAGTTGTTGGCCAATCATGTTTTGACAGTGCATAGTATTATAAAGGCATATTACATTGTATTCAATTATTTATTTTGTTCTTAGTCCATAAATGAGGTTGTAACTGTGGTCAGGGTCATCCTCTGTTGATTTGTTAGTAACCTCTTTTGTTTTGTTTTATGATGTCAATGTCTAGGTGTGACTTTAAGCACCCTGCTGGGTAGAAAGGGTAGTCTGGAGAAGATGAAGGACTACTGGGATGTAGGTTTCTACCTCGGAGCAAACATTCTTGCAGGTGAATACAGGAAAGTCATTGAGGCCTCTGAGAAGCTCTACAGACTCAAGGCCCCTGTTTGGTGAGGCTTAATCATCCATTGTTGATGAGCAGTATCAAGGTGTTTAATCGGTTACTAAGCCACATGTATTTTTATATGATTGTTTTTATTAAAAGTGTGAAAAGCAAATAACAAATAACTGACGAGTTCAATTCCTGTTAGGTATGTGGCATCTATTATGGAGACGTACATCCTGTACCGTCGGTTTGCCAAGTTACCTGAAGTGAGATCTCCTAAACAAGATACAGTGGACTTCTGGATGGAGCTGCTTTTGCAGACCTGTAAACCCACTGCCTCATCAAACTGTTGTCCAGTAAGACCAAACACCTTACTGTAGCTGTAAATAATAAACAGGACACTCATCTTCTCATGGAGTAACTATTAATCAGGATTCAGTTCTGCTCATTTGGATTGTTAAGTTAACATGTAACAAATTTAATGCTTTAAAAATGCATTAAACAGCTACGTAGATGTTTAAAATAGATAGTACTGGAACTGGTGTTTTTCAGGTGCTCATTCTGGAGCCCAGTAAAGTCTTCCAACCAGCTATTGTGTCTGTGAACGAGGAGGACCAAAGTCAGACTGTCCAGCTAAAACACGCCACACGCTTAAAGGTATGTAAACTGTCTGGGCCCCCACTCTTTGAGCCACTCTCTGATTGGAAGACATTTGACTCTTTGAACAAGTCATACATACGTGTGTATTTTGTAATAAACAAGTTTTCTGTCTGAGTGTACAGTCAGCTGGGTGAGTAGGCATGTTCTTTTAGAGCCACTGTGCATTTAAAACATCAATATATGTTCCTTTTATTCTTGCATATGTATTTATTAGTGTGTAAAAACTGGTTTACTGTGCGTGACAAACTCTGTATTAGCTGTAAAACACTCTTTTAACCTGTGTCTAAATCTGTATTTAATTCTGCAGAAGGGCTTAAACCAGTGGACCTTCCAAGCTTCTGAAATTCGGGGAGTGAGGTAAAATAGAGCAGAGCATGTGACCTTTTTGTTGATTCCTCTGTGTCTGCAGGTCAGTGTTACTGTGTACTTCAGCTGTGTCCCGTCTACCGGACAAATATTCCAGAAAAAGTCATCTGCTGGGTGACTTTTTATCAGGCTGTGGTATCATAGGGGGGATGATGAAAAACACATTTTCTATTAGAGCCTAGGGGGGCCTTGCTCTTTATCACTAATACTTAATACATTTGATTTACTTTTATTTACCTATAGCTCACAGTGAATTAGAAACAATAGCCATCTCCTTCAATAGAACAAATAAGGGTTATGAGATACAGCCTGTGATGTCGTCTATGTCAGTTTTATGTTCAACATATTCAAACATAAAGGTTTGCCTGTTTGAATGATTAAAACCTGTTTACGTCTTTCTCATTGCAGTGCTTCAAAGATTGATGAGCGGAGCTGCTTTCTGTACGTCCACTACAACTCGGATGATTTCCAGCTCTGCTTCCCATCTGAGATTCACTGTAAGGGGTGAGTGATTAACACTTGTGTGAGATCATGTGAACGACATCCTCGCAGATCAACTGATTTGCTAGATGAGATCTAACAGGTTGTGTGTACAGGGTGCAGAAAAAGTGTCGGCATACAAATGAAAGTAGTCAATGACTGTTATTACTTGGTATGAGTCATATTTCCTGTACTGCCCTTACTTGCTTTTCAGAAACCTCTTGACATAATTTAGAAAAAAAACAAACATCCGAGGTGAAGTAACAAGTACTGCACTACCACACAAGTTTTAGTTTGCTGTCTGCTGCCATATTTTTTATAGTTTTTGACAGAAGCTTATATTCACTCATGACTGGCATGAATGTCAAGTTAATTTAGAGTTTTTAATGGTTTCTTTCTCCTGTTCTTTTTCCAAGGGTGGAATGACTGTAGAACATCTCTAATGACTTTTAAAAATCACAAATTGAATGAAGAAATTAGAATTTAAGTTAGACATTCTGTAATTCACACAAGGTGAGAAATATACATATAGGCTCATATACACATTCACGCACTTAAATCTTTTAATAAGTTGCGCCGAAGGTCTTTTAAATGGACAAGAACAAGGTCTTAACTTCTTGTTAGTGATCATGATTGACTATAACTAGTAGTTTCTCTTAGTAAGTAGTAAGAATTTATTTGACAGCATTCACTGGATTGACCAATACTCAGAACAACAGGAAAATCTTAGGAGCTCAGTGACGACCTAATAAGGAGAGTTTTAGATTTAACCAATTTGAGGAGGTCTTCTGGAGCCATTTCAAAAAAACTGCGGATTCAGACAATTGTATCTAAGTAAAGCTTATTTGCATAGGCTTATTTAGATGGTCCCGAAGAAGACTCAAGCTGTCACCCTCAAATGAGAAGAAATTATTTAGGCTGTTTAGGAACAGCTAAGGAACTACTAAACACTTTCCAAAATAAATGGAGTTTTACAGCACCATGAACTCAGTGGGTTCCAACCAAGAAAAAGTCCCTCCAGACTAAATACCTTCAAGATTTGCTGAAATTTGCAGCTGCAAACATGGACAAGCCAAATGCCTTCTGCAGAAGGGTTTTACACTTAAATGGCCACAATGACAAGAGGTATGTTTGTAGGAGTATAGGAGAGGGACACTGTACCAGCTCTCATGGTACAGTGTCACGGTAGTGGTAGCATCATGCTCTAAGGCTGTTTTGCTACCAGTGGTACCAGTACATTGATAAAAATGGATGGAATCATTCCTTAACTTCTCTATATTTGGGTGTCCCAGCAAGACAATTATCCCAAACACACAAAGCTGGTTTTACAAGGGATAAAACAGGCTGCCAAAACATTTGAATGGCCTTCCCAAAGTACCGACTTTAACCATAATGAAAAGTTATGGCTTAAAAGCCAGGTTCATACCAGGAAACCAACCAATTCAAATGAACTCTAGCACTCCTGCCAAGAAGAGTGGTCACATATCCAGCCAGAATTATGCCAGAAGCTTGTACCAAAAGTGTCTGGTAAACCAAATATCAGTGGGGCACGTACAGTATGTGTAGCCTGTATGTTTAATTTTCACTCTGTTTGGATGAGAAAAAATCCCAAATGAATTCAAAACTTCTGCACCCACTTATTGCTTTTTAAAGTTATGTATGCTGTGCAATCATTCCACCCTGGAAAACAGAATAGTTTAATGAAATCTATAAACGCCCAATATGATCAAACATCCATGCCCATTATGAGTGTAAATGATTTTCTGACCACAGCTGCATATAATAGAGTTTGTTTGTTTGTTTCCTATTAACACACTGCCAAATATAACATCCTGCTTTTCCTGTTTTCACTGGTATGTTTTCTTTTAAACAAATTAAGTTAAAATGAAACAAACTGTGATAAATAGAACTAATGAGGGATTACTTGTAAGCAAAATATCCACATTTTCAGTCTCACATTAACCTTTTTTATCACTTGTTTTTTTTAATTACCAGAGACAATATCAGGCTTCTCATTCACATCTATTCAAATTTGATCAGCCATTGAAAATAAATATGAATTTTATTGTAGCTACTTGCAGTTGTGTATTTTGGTGTGTGTGAACCAGTGTGGCTAACAGCCAAAAACCTACCAATCTGTTTATAAGTAAATCCCTCAGCAGAAATCTACAGGGACCTCTTCACTTGAGCTGATGTTTACTGAAAGTATATTTAAATTTATGCTCCAGTGAGAAATATTTTTATGTATGTCTCTTCTCTACCTAGTTTCTGTGAGTTGGTAAACTCCCTTCTCCAGGAGGCTGAAAACCATGTTCAAGATATAGAACATACACTCGGAGAAATACTAGAGGTCAGTTACAGTTCCTTCTATATCCGGATGCAATATGTGTTTTATTTTAGGTCTGTGTTAAAAAAAAAAGTGAATGCCCTTTTATTTAGAACTGAGCTACTCTTGCAGACGTGGTTTTACGTGTGTTTCACTCTCATAAAACCATGATTAAAGTTAAAATTTGAAAAGCCAGTGTTATTCATAAAGAATATATCAAATCTATGTCTGTCAGAACTGCCTTAACTCTACATGACAAAGCAAAGTGCTGGAAACATTTCTCTGATATTTTGCTCCATATTGACATGATAGTGTCACATGGCTGCTGGAGATTTGTCGATTGCACATCCACAATGCAAACATCCTATTTCACCACATCCCAAAGGTGCTCTAGTGCATTGAGATATGTTAAAAAAATATATTAAATCACTTCCACCAGCTTGAACCATTGGTGCAAGGCGAGATGCATCCTTGCCTTTTGCATTCAAAAGAAACTCATATGTTTCTTGTAGTAGGTAGTACTAGTGAGAGAGTAACTGGGTAAACTAGAAAAACATTGGTGGGAAGAAATGCTCAAAATGCTGTTTTGATTCATTTAAGGTGGGGACCCCATGCAAAGTGTAGCCTAAGTTTCCGGTTCTTAGTTTCCTGTTTTAGTGAGTTTTTATTTGAGTTACTGTTGCCTTAGTATCAGCTCAGAGCAGTGTGGACAGTCTCCTCTGACAACTGGCGTTAACAAACCATTTCTGTCCAGAGAACTACTGCTCACTCGATATTTTCTCTTTTTTGGACCATTCTGTGCAAACTAGACATGGTTGTTCAGGAAAATCCCCGTAGATCAGCAGTTTCTGAAATACTCAGACAAGGCTGGTCTAAATATGAATCATACTGTCTTCAAAATCACTTAAATGACCTATATTCCCCAGTCTGATGCTTGGTTTGAATTTCAGCAGGTAGTCATTTCCATCTCTGCAAATCCTGCCATTCTCCGCTGAACTCTGACATCAACAAGGCGTTTTACCCAGAGAACAGACACTCACTGGATATTTTCTTTTTTCAGATCCTTCTTTGTAAGCCTTAAAGAGGAAAATCTTAGTACGTCACCAGTTTGTGGAAAACCCAGACCAGCCTTTCTGGCACCAACGCCCATGCTATTTCAGTCACTTAAATTTCTCCACATTCTGGTGTTCATTTCCTACTTCATTATGTCGTTTTCACCATGCAATGAGCTGCTGCCATGTTATTGACAGATGACATATTTGCATTAAATATTGATCAGGTATTTGTGAGTTCATGAGTATAGTAAAACCTTTAGCAGATGTCGCATTTTGCCTTATCTAAACCTCTGAATGAAGGTCTCCTTAAGTTCCTAAAATTCTGTTTCCATTCACTCTATACTGATTCTTACTGATTCTCATTCTACAGTATATCTATGAGACCAATGAGAATGGTGACAAGGTAATACTTGGTAAAGGAACTTATGGTGTAGTGTACGCTGGAAGGGACCTGAGCAACCAAGTACGCATCGCCATCAAAGAGATCCCCGAGAAGGACAGCACGTAAGAAAACACATATGTTACCCTTCTGATGTTGTCACTTTCAGATTACGCTGTAGTCAACAAAATCTGCTCAGTTACAGTAATAATATGATAGCGTTTAGGTAGTGTTAACCACATAAAAAGAAAAATACACTGTTGGCTCTAGTCAGACGTGGGAAAAAAACCTATATGTAGCAAAATATTTATTGCTTTTGCAAACTTTTAAGGCAAAGGTTTAAGCGATTAAGTCCCCTTAAATAGTTTGTTTGTACACCCAAAATCCAAACCTAGTTGTGGTATATTGTTTATAACTCCTTTTTAATGATGGAAATGAAAAGAGGCCTAAATTAGACAATGCAAATCACTTGTAAAAACACAACAATCTCACAGCAGTACCTTTATTCTTTTGTGTTGATTAGGTATTCTCAGCCCCTGCATGAGGAGATTGCTCTGCACAAGAGGCTTAAACACAGGAATATTGTCCAGTACCTGGGCTCTGTCAGTCAGGATGGTTTCATCAAGATCTTCATGGAAGAAGTACCTGGGGGTAAAAAGATGACATTTGATCTTCTAACACTCCTAGCAATAAGAGTACCTGTCATTACTTAATCGTAGCTGTAATATAAAGCAAAGCTTCAAAAAAGGTTTTCTTTGATTTTTTTAAATTTCACATCTGTTTGTGGAAAGAGCTGTTATCACAATGTAAATGTGTAATTAATCAGTTTGCTCATATGTAATCTACAAGCAAATAATTATCCTCTGACGTAATGAAATTGGGTCACGGGGTGGAGCGATGTGGTTTGGGAAATCGGAGACATGGCGTCAAGCACAGGTTCCTGAGAAATTCTTAAACACACACAAGCCTTGATGTTCCCTATAAGTCTGTTTCCTTGCTTTCTGTCTGCTATTTGTCATGGGCTTCAGGGAAATCATGTGACCAGAATTGTAATGCATGTGTGATTATGTAACATCTACTGCAAGCCAGTTTTAAAGAAGTGGGTGGTTCTGAAGACATCCTGTTCAGTGGAGGAAAATGTTTACAGACAATGGTGTGATTGTCAGAAGGCTTTGTTTGATTGTGCCAAATGTAATGGAGAAACAGTTATTTTAGTTGTGCATGTGATATCATTATTGCATCTTTTTTTAAAACTAATAACCTTGTCAGGCGCTGGTTTAGTTCAGTGCGTGAGTGGGTGACCGTATGGCACGTGGCTCGAAATCAGTGGCGTGGGTCACCTTGTGAAATTATGCATTTCCTCTTACAGGTAGCTTGTCTTCTCTTTTGCGCTCGAAATGGGGTCCTCTGAAAGACAACGAGCCCACCATCATTTTCTACACCAAGCAGATACTTGAGGGTCTAAAGTACCTTCATGAGAATCAGATAGTCCACAGAGACATTAAGGTGAGCACATCACCTTTGGCCTCGTGGCAAATAGTTTTCTGGTCTACTGTGTATTAAAGTTTAGCTTTGTGGTATTCACTGGTTTTGTTCCTTATGCAGGGTGACAATGTACTGATCAACACTTATAGTGGAGTTTTGAAGATATCTGACTTTGGAACCTCCAAACGGTTAGCAGGGATTAACCCCTGTACTGAAACATTTACTGGTAAGTTGACATTCATAACATTATTAAAAGATTGTTATTATTAAAACATTTTTACACGTGAACTCCTCACAGTAGTCGAACTTTCACTTTTCTGGTGGATTTTCAATAGGAACTCTGCAGTACATGGCCCCTGAGATTATAGACCAAGGACCTCGGGGTTATGGGAAGCCGGCAGATATCTGGTCTCTAGGGTGCACTATCATAGAAATGGCAACAGGCAAAACACCCTTTCATGAGCTGGGAAGTCCCCAGGCAGCCATGTTCAAGGTAAAAAAAAAATGAGTTATGTTTTCTACGTAAGTTAAAAATGCTCACAGTGGACTTTACACATAAGGAAATTTGGCAGATTGCGACATTGTGAAATGTCTGGAATTATATTTCATGGAACATTCGGGAGACTTTTCCTTTGGAGACTTTTACATTTCATGATCATTGTTTATTTAGTTTTTTCAAGTACCAGGTGGATATTAGATTGATTAGATATACAAAGTTTTAAATTCAGTTACACTTTAGGTGCATAATTATTTGCACAACACAATTCTGTGTAATTTTGCCTCTGTACAGCCTGACAGTGGTGCACATTTTTATATAGTCCCCCCACTATCAGACCGAGTGATTACACAAAATAACATAACTTAAGTATACAAACTCCTTTTTAACACTTGGATGGAAATCATTTGCAGTCAGTGACACACAATAACATCTTGATTTATTGATAATAAAATCCACTGTAATGGTGTCCAGAAGCAGAATGACAAAAATTGTGTAATTTTCTCAAAACTCATCGTCCTAACACATATGAACCCAGACAAAGAGAGCTATCAGCATAGCGTAAGAGCTATCACAGCACAAGAATCTCAAAGCAGAATGTTTCAATGAACCTTTAAAAAATTCCCAACTAGGTTGGCATGTTTAAGATCCACCCCAAGGTCCCAGAGTGCATGTCAGATGAGGCCAAGAGTTTCATCATGAACTGTTTCGTGCCAAATCCAGATGAACGAGCCACAGCGGCAGAACTGCTTAAGGACCATTTCCTAAAGTTGTCTACGAAGAAAAAAGCTAAAGCTGTTCTGGAATCCCTGTCTATAAGTGAGAAATACACTTAAAATACGCACATTTCACCTCTTACCCATTTTTGCTTTCTATAGCAATGATGCAGAGTATCTAAACCCTATCTCTTACAGCTGACTATCAGCGCAGTATGTCTGTGCCTATCTCCATCCTTGTGGAGGATACTGATTCTTACTCTGACTTGGTTGACCTGTCTTGTTCTCTGGACCTGACGAGGTCGCAGTCCTCTCTCAGAGCAGAAGAAATCTCAGAGAGCCCACCGAGCACCAACAGCTTCCTGTTGTGAGTAAGATTATTCCTCAAAAGAAACTCAAAACCTTTTTTTATGATTATATTGGATCTTACTTTACTGATAAACCACATTGAGGTTCTTCACAGTCCTATAACTTGTGAAAAAAGGCTATAATGCAAAATTCCCCATGCCATTATTAAATAATACATCTGATGTGTTACTGATAGCCATATCTACATTTTTCTATCATACAATGGTTATTTCAGCATGTTCGTGGCTTATTTGTGCCATTTATGTTTGTTTGCATTCAAATTTTCCAGAATACCAGATGACTCCACATCAGACATGAGCAGTCCATCCTCAACAGAGGAGAGTACTGGCCTTTTTATGCTGAGAAAGGACAGTGAGAGGAGAGCCACGCTGCACAAAGTTCTCACTGACTACATAAGCCATGTTGTGTCTAGTATACAGCAGTCTGTGCCTCAGGTGGGTAAAGAAAAGTTACCGCACTGTCGAATTCTGTTATAGAATTGCTCTTCAATTCTGAGACTGAGATTGATTTTAGTTCTCTAATAATGAATAGCTCTTTATTAACGAGTATTTGAAAGCTTATCAATATCTGCATGTTTAAACTATTAGGTACATGTTGACAGTACAGGGTTGTGGGACTCTGTGATACTAGTCCCCTCCGAAGGTGCTCTATTTGATTAATATCTGACCGACACTGACACATTCTTTCATGTTGTTTCCATCAAATTCTGACCCTAAAATCCAAATATCAAAGCAGAAAAATTAAGACTCTGAGGTTCTGTGAACTGCAGCCTCAGTTTCCTGTTCTTAGCCGACAGAAGTGGTACCTGTCTTTTGCTGTTGTGGCTATCTGGTCAATCTCCTCTAATTTCTGGCATCACCAAAGAATTTCTGCCCAATTTCTGTCTCGTGTTACACATATTTTCTTTTTATCTGACCATTCTCTGGAAACCCTAGAAATGGTAGTGTAATGGTAGATCCCAGTGGATCAGCAGTTTCTGAAATACTCACACCAGCCTGTCTGGCACCAACATTTAAAAACATTCAAAGTCAATTAAATCACCTTTCTTCTCCATTCTGGTGCACGGTTTGAACTTCAGCAGGTCATCTTGATTATTTCTGTGTGCCTTAGTTCATTGAATTGGTGACCTGTGTTTGACTGATTAGATAGTTGAGTAAATGAGCAGTGACAAACATACCTAGTAAAGTACCTGGTGAGTGTATAGGCCATACCAAATGAACCAATTCCTTTGTAATCTACTATTAACATATTGCCTTACACGTATTGCACCACCGACATTGCAAACTAGAGAAATAGGAATGTAAAGCCAAAGAATGTACAAGCAAAGGTTACCTGTTTAGCTAAAACCTGTGGGAGTTTCCCTCATGAGGGTTTTGGTCTTTAAATGCTCTTAGATTATTATCTTATGTTTGATAAGATGTTTCTTGAGGATAAATAAGGTTTCTGTGTTTCTTTTTCCTTTCTTTCCATCTACTTCTTTCCAGTTATGTACTGTTTCTCTATAAAAACCTTCAGATTTTTCTTTGCATCACAATTTTTAACCATACTTTTACAATAAGAGTTAATAAAAGATGTTAGTGTATCTCGTTTTATGCATTTAGGTTAGAATTTGTTTTGAGCAGAGCATTTTTGTCATTACTAAAGGAGAAATGACCATTAATAGGAACATTGTTATCAATAACAGATACAAATTTGAAATGTCCACCTTTATCACAGTGAAAAAGACCATTACTCTCCAGCTGAAAAGAACTACAGAGAGATGAAGTAGATGGGTTTATATACTTTGAAAACGAGAACTGCAGAATGTATCTTGATTTTAAAGTCTCCCTTTCTCTGTTAAAAGTATGGTGATGGCTCCTCGATCACTCCAGACCACATCACCAAACTCGTTATTTGTTTACGTGACAACATCCATTCCCCGGACAGGAAGCAGCTTACCAGCGGCTTGCTGGAGCTTCGAGCTATGCTCGTAGCTGCCTCAGTACCTCTGAACAGCCTACAGGTGGTGCTATTTAACTTCCAAGATGCAGTAAGTTACTTCGGAGCCCAAAGCCAGATTTTGCTGGTGATTGCACTTCACAAAGCCAGATTTTGCTGGTGATTGCACTTCACAAATTTCAAGATTTTTTTATTTAGCAATTACATCACAATTGAGAATAAGCCTCCTTATATTCATACAAAACCTTCTGACCATAGGTGAAAAAAGTGTTGAAGCAACAAAAGGTGAAACCTCATTGGATGTTTGCTCTGGACAATCTGCTGAGACAGGCAGTACAGGATGCCATAACTGTATTACTGCCAGGTAAAGTAGGCATGTGCTTCATTCCATGATCTGTCTAAGAGTGTTTGCCAGAGGAACATTGTCAAGCAGATCTTCAGTTGATATTTCATTGTGTTTATATTTTATTTACATTTAAATGTATTTATTTTCTTGCCTGTTGATTTTTTTAATTTATTCATTTATATTTCTTACTTATCTGTTTTTCTGATACTAATTTACCCTTTGCCTTTCAGAACTCAAACTCCATCTGCAGTCCTCGTTCGAGAGTGAGGACAACACTTCTGAGGAGCTGTTTGCCGATCCAGACACTCCTGTAGCTCTAGTCCCCGACCAGCTGGTGGCACCAGCATACACACAGCAGCCAGATCCAGCAAATGACGTGCTGCCTAGAGCCAACCCTAAACCTGCGGACTTCAACCTTAACACCAACTGGCCACTCAGCGAGAACCTGAGAGATCTGCGACTGGAGACCAGAAGGTTTATTTCGCCTGTCACCTTTATCGTTCAGAGAATCTACAGGTTTATTCGATTCTCTGAACAAACTACATACATATATAAAATACATTTTTTGTTTTCTCAGCTTTCTTTTCATATCCCCCTCATATTTCCTGTAAAATAGAATAATTGTCACTAACATTCCTATTAGGTGTACACAGTGATTCATTTAATTTTGGGTTGCAGGGCTTTCTGCTGCGTGTTAAGGCTGTTTGTGTTGTGTTTCAGACTGCTGAATCATCTAAGCGAGAAGGAGACAGAGTATCAGGAGCTACTGAGGAACTCTCTCTGGAGAAAACAACAGCAAATAGATGCACTGAGGAAAGAATCAGTCAATGAGGGTAATGTTGTTTTAATGCCAAAACTTGTTACATCTTACAAAATACTAGCACAGTAACTGCTGTGTTACAGTAAGCACTTCTTTCCCCACTCACCTCTTTTCACTCCCCATTCCCCACTACTTTTTTTTGTCATCTCTCTCTCATAATGTGTATTTTTTCCTGTCTATCCCTGCTCCCTTCTCTTTCCCCTCACCCTCCAGCTGGTCATGGCAGATGGGTGCCCCTCCCTGAGCCTGGTTCTGCTGAAGGTTTTTTCCTGTTAAAAGGCAGTTTTTCCTTCCCACTGTCGTAAAGGGCCCACTCATGGGGGACTGCTTGGTTGTTAGGGTTTTCGTCAATACTATGGGTTTTACCTTACAGTACACAGGGAATTGAGGTGACTGTTATTGTGGATTTGTGGTTTATAAAGAAGCTTGAACTGAACTGAATTGTGTCTGTGATCGTGCGTTTTTCTGCAAGCTGAGTTGTGCCAAATAAAGGCAGCCTGCTTTATTTTCCTGATTTGAAATATTTACAAAAGGCTATATCATTGAAGTGTATTCTCCTGATTTGCTATATCCTGAACTCAATTAGACTTGAATCTGAACCATTCCTTTAGATGATAAAATTTTCTTGAATATTTGAATATTCTGTTTGTACACAACAATCAAACCTCTAACCCTAGAAAATTAATTCAAGTTTTGCGATTTTTTTTTTTCCCTACTAGATATGAGACAGCGAACAAAGATGTTTAATAGTTATTTGAGGAGCACTGAAGTTATTCTCTCACCTGTTATCTGACAAACATCAACACAAGCTGTGACATGAGCAGTATCATTTGAAGGGACCAAGCCTTCTTTGGATTATCAGTACACTCTGTGATTCTAATTACTATTTCTTAACATCTGCGCCAAGCAATCCCTACCACACCTTAGCTACAGGCTGATGGCGGATTTCTGCCTGACTAGTTGCTGTCAGAGGCGTTGGCTGCCAGATCAGCTGCTAATGTGCTCTAACTTGACTTGTTAGTTTGTATAATGATTATACGGGCTGGCTGCCGAAGACGCTTTTGTTCCATTAAATACGCCATGTGTCTGAGAAAATCTAATGGTTGTAACTCTGTGCATTATAGATGTGGAGTTGGCTTCACAGAAAAGCTCCAGACCAGAGAAGAAAGCCTTAGCGCGCTGGCTAAAGACTGTCCCCGTAGATCAAGACACTATCAACAAGGTAAATTCAGCAAAAGCTCAACTTTGCCTTTTTAACACCCCTAAAGCTACTTCGTGTTACTCATCCACCTGGTATTAATCCACACCTCTGTGATCCTGTTTTCCAGTTGCTCTCTCATGAGTTCACCTTGGACTGTCTCCTCCGTATGGCCGCCAAGGATGACTTGATGTACTGTGGAATAAGGTGAGCTGCCTCCACGCATCACCCCCTCAAAACGCGAAGTCTACACCGTTATTTTAAGTTTCATCATAAGTTTAAGCAAAGTGACATTGCACATGAATGTGAGTCCACTGTTGCTGTTGCAGAGGCGGCATGCTGTGTCGAATCTGGGCAGCTGTAACAGCTTACCGGAAGACCCAGCTCAGCACGCACAATGAGGACAGCGAGGACACCCTTCTTTAATGGCTGCTGATGTTACACATCAAAGGGCAGGTTCATAGACAGGCTGGCCCTGTGTGTGGTCTGGAGGAACAGAGGCATTTCAGGTTGCTGATGTAAAGCAGATAAAATTTTGAAGACATTTTTAGACTGTGAATGTACTATAAAGGAGCATCAGAAGCTTTTTACTGAAAAGCTAAGTCATGTCAAAATTTTATTTTGTTATTTTATGTTTTTACATTTTATCAGGGTGTCAGAAGGTAGAGCTTTAATTGTATCATAGAAGATATTTCATCTAGTGACGCTGTTTTCCTGTTTCACAGAAAGCTAAGCAGGATTTGAAGTTATTAGAGACTATATATAAGACTAACCTGTATTCCTTGTTTGGAAAACAAATGTTATTTGTACTATAAGCCCTTATAAATTCATTCAAATAATAAACAGGAAGCATTTTTTAACAGTCATTCAGACTGGCTTGTTATCTCCACACAGTCCTTTGTTTCTAACAGGGAGAAGGTTTTTTTCAGGGTGTGATGTATCATGGAAGAAGTGATGTAGTGGTGAACAGTCTTTAAATTCCACACGTGTTTCCTCATCTGTTTTCACTGTGTTGACGTCTCCTTAGAGACAGTGACGTGAACGTTGTGTGTGTTGGTCGATATGTGTGATGCATGTGTCTGAGAAGGTCTATTGTATGACTTTTTGCTGCTCTGTGTGGTTTCATGCTGTCTAGTACTTAGTTCTTCAGTTTATGAAAAAGAGTTACATTTTAAGTCTAGACATGAGAAACTGGGCTCGAGTAAAATGACGAGACTTAGAAAATGAAGAAAAAGATCAGGAGTGTAACATTTCAGAATGAGTTAGGCAAACAATCTTTAGAGAAGAATGAGGAGATTCTGAGGATGTTCTTTATTTTAATAGGAGTGACAGAAAGGCAGTTTAATGTCATATGCTTGTTCACTCCATTCTCTTTTAGTAGGGATGTGACTTCAGTGGAAGCATTGGGCTGGCTCCTGCTAGCCATAGTACTCATTATTGTAAGTACTATTCGAATGATGTGCAAAAATACATGTCGCCAAATACTAGCTAGTATTTGCTTTTAAGTCCAGCCCTCTATAGCAAACATAAAAGCATTTTCCACAGAGTGATGTACATTAATATGCAATACACAACAAATGTGCCATTTGACCTACAACCCTGAATTGAAAAAGTAGAAGATGGATGAATGGATTGGTGGATAAATTCGCAAGTGCCAAAATTTAACAGCCGTTCTACTCCTAAAGGTTGAGAACTTTTAACTTTTCTGGTGCTAATAATTGACTCATCTCTGTCAAACCGAAAACCAGGCTAATTGGTGCCTACACGTAAAATTATAAAAATATATCTGAGTGCTGCAAGCTTGCATTTTTCCCCACCTGAAACGTTACAAAACTGCATTTAGGAGGAGATGAATTTAAGACAGTCTGAAAGACTAAGAATGCTAACATAAAAGTACCTCTACTGAATATGAAGGCAAAGCAAAACCGAAGTAAGCAAAGGTTGTCAACCAGTACGGGCCATTGCTGACACGATGCTAGAGACAAAATGGGACAAAATTAATCTCTTTGGACTGTGTGGCAAAGGAAACTTTGCACAGGGAAGAATCTGCAAAGTCAGCATGGAAAGGCAGTTGCCCAGACAGACACAGCCACAGCATCGGTCTTTTAACAATGATTTATTGACAGCAATGGCACTCACGGTAATGGGAGTGTATGATTTCGGGGTGAGCTAAGGCCAACACAACAAACAAAACTCAACCTAGGCTTCGGTTCTCCTCTGACCTGTTCACGGAAAAGAAAAGAAAGGAATAACACAGTCTGACCTCCGTGGTCTAAAAACACAGGAGAAAAGAAGGCGTCCCAAAATAATCGGCAGCTCACCCCTACTTGCTCCGCACTTCACACACATGCCCGACCATTTAACCAAATAGCTATTGCTACGGATGCTCCGTCTGGACCTGCGGCAAGTGCACGGGAAGTCTTTTATAGTCCATGTCCACAGCAGGAACCAGTTACATCAGGCCTTTCCTTAGGTCCACCAATCACAGCCGAGCCCCTGCACAGGTGAATTTGCATACACACATTAAGAAATAGATAACTCACCAACACAGGCACGTAACACAGTCCTCTCTGGAGATCTGTGGATACCTCCTGCATAGAGTTTAAGAGAAAATCCCTTAATGAAGAATAAAAAGAAAATGCAAAAAATGTGATTTGTGTCTGTGAGGTGTGCCCACGGATTTCCACATATATCAGTTAGTGCTTTTTACAGATTTAAGTCTGAAGAAACGTAAAGTTGGATTGCTCTAGGCTATCTTTTAACTTTTATTAACCGTACTAGTATTTCAAAAATGGATGAATCCACTATCAGAACATCTAACTATAATTACAAATTTGCAATATTAAACACTACCGAGATACTAATTAAAATCCACTGTAGCTCATATATCACTCGTACTATAATTCAAAACTGGCATTTCCCTTTCCTGTGTTCACAGATTCATGATATGCTTTATTCATTCGTTGTCATAAGGTCTGAAAAGCTCTCCACAGACTTGGCCAAAATACTGATTACGTCTGTCTGGCAGTGAAGATCAAAAGCTCTGATTTACCTTTGCATTGATTTAATGAGCTCAGCAAATCGGAAGGTGTATCAGTAAATCAAGTAAGGCATCTTTCTCTTGTGTCCTTGGATGCTGTCTCAGAGAAAAGTAATCGCCCTGCTCGAGTGTTATCAACCAGTTTTAACAAATTTGACCATCTCCTATCTCCAGATCCTTGCTACCTATTATTTGTTTATCAAAGCATGCAAGATACACAACGAAGCATCCTCTTTATAGTTGATATTTAAAATATATGTATTTATAACTTTTGCATTCACCTCGACTTTTAAATAAATCTGTTTTTGAGATTTGAGTGTTCAAATGTATTTCTTTTAGGTAAAATGACAAAAGGTGGTTGCTGTTATGTCTGGCACACTAACACTCACATGAATTCTTAACAGTGAGTCACATTGCCTTAAAGAAACAACACAGGCAGCTGTGGCCATATTAGATTCATTTCCTGATACACATAATTGAATGTAATGTGAATGTATCCCCCTGAGTCTCGCTTGTTTGAATAAGCTTTAAATCGCAGTAACATTAGGATTGTACAGCTAATAGCATGCAAACTGTTGGCTTTGATCAGCCAGTACGCCGTGTGTCAACTTACTAATGTGGAGAGAGAGTAGAGTCAAGGTTACATTATGTTTTTCATTATTCACACTGACAGTCCAATTCTCTTTTTATTGAACATATAAATCTGAAAAATGCTATTTGTGTTGTTCTTTCTGCACTGTCTGTTTATCTATTCTGTTAAGTATATTAAGAGCAATGAATAAAGCTCAGCTCCTTGTATGTGTACACTTATTTAGCAAATAAATCTAATTCTGTTTTTCACAATCTTGAATGAGTCTTATAAATTGCTGCATATCCTTTAGTCTGTGCTTCCTGCATTCCTAAAGGAATCATGTTTGTGTTGCCTTATCACTGTTCATTCTTCTCTTTCCTTAATCCCTCATTTCTGTTCTGTCTGGAGGTGGAGCTAAGCTACTGATATGCAAATAACAGGGACTGCTGTCAGGGGGATTTTGGCAGGCTCTTGGGGGTGGGGGGGGATTGAGGACGACACACTGGGAGGCCCAGAAGCTCCAGGGATTACTGAGCTCACCCTGTTTGCCATCCCCCAAAGGACAGGTAACCCCCCCCCCACACACACACACACACACACACACACACACCCGTCCTGAACAGCAGCAGCAGCATGCGTGGTAGAGAGCTAAATTTGACCATTTCTTGTGAGATATGATTAAAAATGCAGCATGAGTCAGACTTTTTGCGCCTGCACTGAAGAATAAATAATGTTTCTAAATGTAGCACCACTTCAAGCGGAGGTTAGTTAAAAATTCATCACTTTTTTTATGACATATCATTAACAACAGAGCTCGCTAACAAGCTGACTACTGTTATTTTCCCTGAAGTCTGTTTAAAGTGCGCACTCAATTGCTTACATGCCTGCAGGCGCGCACACACTTATGTATACAGTACTAGATGCATGAAAGGATCACGTCTCCTCAACACACGTTCCCTTCAAAGAGCAGATGTGTGCAATGTGATCACATGGACAGGTTATGAGCACATTCTTTGCATTTCTGTTACACTCATGATGACACTTTACTGTGTATTTTTTTTACCTGCACAAAAATAGCATGATTTACTTCATATTATCCTAGGGAGGTTTGATAATTGTCAATAATTTATTTGTTTATATAGAGTAAATGTGATTCATAGATATATGTATTTGTCATGTAAACATGCAACTGTTGATTAGTATTTGTATTTTTCTCAATTTTTTTTTTATCTTCTTGAACCTCAGGAAGAGGAAATAATATTAGAAGCAATTTTACTGGAAGACAAAGTGTTGTTGCTTCAGGGGCCAGCCTGTAAGGCATTTAAAGCTATTATAGTATTTACAGAAAAGACACAACATGGACACAAAAGGCAGACAGCTCTGATAGTTACAGCTGGACAGAAATATTCTCTCATCAATATAGATTAATCCTGTCTAATCTAGAGACTTGCATTAAAAAAAACTAATCCTGTGAGCATCAGCATGAGTAAGAACATGTGTGTAAATGTATGTGTCACAGAGCTCAGCTGGAGCTTGACCTGAAGAGCATTTCACCCTTTGTTTGTGTCTGTTGTTTGGGGAGGGGGTCAGTGTGAAGGCAAATCATTCATGTGACTCTTAATATCATTTATTATGATGATCATTGGGTATAATATGCAGTGGGAAAGAATGAAACTTTCAGTGTTATAAGAGCAATGTCATGACTGTACAATGCTGTATTACAAATACCCTTTTATGCTGCAGTTTTAGCCATAGCTTGCAAAACAACATTCCCATAGCCATCAGCCTCAGCTGTACTGCTGTTGGCACGCTAAACTAAGCTGGCGTTAGAGTCGCATGTTTTTGCTCTTATTATGAACTTTAACATTGAACACCTTGTGGCATATTCCCAGTTGTTCCCTTTGAGTGAAGGGTCAGATAAATGCAAACGAATACAAAATTGTTGATTTGATAACCACCTTTAACCTATAAAAAAATATTTATACTTACTGAGCAGACTGCTAGTAAACACCTGTAAATTCTCCATAAACCCTTGAGATGGTTGTGTGAAAAAATCCCAGTAGATCAGCTGTTTCTGAAATTCTCACACCAGTCCATCTGGCACCAAAAACCACACCATGTTCAGAGTGACATAAATCCCCCCCCCCCCCCCCCCCCCCCCCCCACCACCATTCCAATGCTCATTTCAAACTTTAGCAGGTCCTCTGGCTCATGTCTACAAGCCAAAGTGCTTAGTTTAAGTTAACAGATATGCCTAATGTGGTGGCTGATGAGTATATATCAGAGGTATCTTCAAAATTACTACATAATTCTGTGATGAATATAAAAATGATTTTAATTATGTGCTTTGGTCAGTGCAGCATAATTTTAGAATGTTCTATACTTTTGTTGACCTTTTCTCCCCTTTTGTTTATTCTGTTTTTTAAAAAAAAAAAAAAAAAAAAAAAAAAAGGTTAATTAGCCTTCCTTTCCCTTCCTTTCCTTTCCCTTCCTTTATTTCCTTTTCTTTCCTTCCTGATTACTTTGCGGTGATGTTGCTGGTGTTCTCTTGGCTGGTCAGTTTAACCTCACTGAAACTCAGGCTGTTGTAGTGATGGTCTCCCTCCCTTTAAATGGAACTAGAGGTCAAGGGAAGGCACTCCCACCCCTATAATTCAAGTTTTTCTTTTTCCTGCCTCTGTTATTTTCCTCTCTCTCCCTGTCCTCGGTGGGTTGTCATGGAAATTAAAGCTGGGGGGGGGGGGGGGGGGGGCTTCTATTATTGAAGCAGTTGTGGGTTTGGTAGTGGGCTGGGAGTTGGCTATAGTGAAATGAAGCGATTCATGCACTCATAAACAGAGAGTGCGCTGGAGCAGAAGGGCGGTGGGGTGAGGGAGAGAGAGGCGAGGAAAAGAAGAATAGAGAGGGGCCCCGGGGGTGAGCGGAGAGACGAGCCAACTCCACGTGTTTTGGCCCTGTTTCTAACTGATTGCACGTTTTAGGCCATTACGTCATGGTCTGCGAGGCTCTCTGCTGTTTGAGACACACTGCTGCGGAATCTCATTCCTCATGGAAGATGGCAAAATGAACTCTTGGTAATGCCACCTGTTGTTGGGATGGTAGGAAAATACTGTTCAAAGAGTAGTGAGCATTGCTGATTTTCTCATATGCCATATAACGTAAGTAATGTGACTTAACAACAGACTCATGTAAAAAGATCTAAAGACTGACTCTGTCATTTATTGGCCGATCTTAGAAACAATGAATTCCTTAGACCTGGGGAATTCCTGGGAATTTCCTTCAGTCTACAAATTTTAGTCTAAATACTTACTAACTATTCTCCTTACATGTTGTCTGTTTCTCTGTGTTAGCCCTCTACCTGACTAGCAACCTAGACTCAAACCAAGGACAATGTTTATATGTTATCAACTGGGACATTTTTTTTGTTTTAAACCCTGAAATTAGGTTTATTTTAATCTTATTTTAATATAGATGTCTGCACACACTGTATCTTATCATATTCCAAGATTCTTGGATATGTAACTTAATAATATATCAAGATCTCCCAAGACAATTAAAACTCCAGCCCACAATAAGAGGCAGACTACATTGAGATGATTCAGACCAAACAGTGATCTTTCTCCCAGCGCCCCAGAGACACACACAAAGACAGAAGCAACTCTCCCACACTCTGTCTCGCCCTGTAACTCTGCAAGGGCTCACGCACACATTTTTAATGTGACATGTAATGTAGGACATGATTAAATCACACTACATGAAACAAAAGACAACATAGTCGTAAATTATTTGAACCTACAGGCTCCCTGCAGGTGCCTTCGCCCTTTCACCCTGTTGAGTCTAGACAATGGTGCAGTAACAGAAAGCAACAGTGTTGCTTTCTGAAACCTGAAAGCAACCTGAAACAGCTACTCCAGCTTTAGTGACATCGCTACAGTGTTGTGCAAAAACAGTATATGTTCTTGCAAACAAACACTTTTCAGTAATAAATCATATCTACCCTTTCCTTATTCTACCTGCCCCTGCTGCTTAAAATACATCCTTTGCTAAAAACAGAGATGGGTCAGTGCTCTCTGGGGACATTCTGAACATTCCTGCTATTGTTATTTCATTACTAGGATGAGGGTTGCCCTTGCCATTCATAGCAGCTGACCTCTAGACTTTGCGTCAGTAGAGTCCCCATTTCTTAGAATCAAAAATATGAGATTGGAGTTCTTCCATTTGCAAAGGTAATTGATGGATAGCTGTTTAGATGATTCAGTTCTCATGCATCGCTTTCACTTTCACATTTTACTTGCTTTTTACTCTATATAAGAAAGGGTTACTATTTATTGGTCAACTATGTGTGGCAATCTCAATATAAAAATGCTAGGATGCTTATTTTACAAAGAACTACTAGACCTTTGCATATATATACATATATATACACACACATGTATAGCGTGCCTGAGAGGGATATAGCCATTATACAAAGGAACAAAAAAAGCAAGCATTAGAGATCAGCTTCACCAGGATGTTGCAGTCATGCCTGAACAGTTTGGGTTTAGATTAGTCTTTTGATCATCTTTTTGAACAACCTTGTCCCTTTCAAGAGCAGGGGTCCTGTTGGGTCATGTTCAAACAACCCAAATTCAAACTGGTACAAAGGATTAGGGTTATTCTGCACATCTAAGTGCAGACTACTGTTTCCACAGAAACCCCTCAGCAGCCCTGTTTTCTCCAGCACTATCTGTTGTTCCTTGAATGTTAAGGCCAACCATATCTTTAAATTACTTTGAGCTTTTGTTCTTCTGCTTTTCTGGAGTGTGTTTACTAATGCAGTTGTGCCCTTTAATCTCATATTCTCACTCTTCTGCCTATTTTCAGTGCACAAACTGCTTACAGTGATCAGGGTTAGTTTTAATGAGATATGCATTTAGCTTATATACAGCTTCACGGGTTACTGAAACAGTGGTACGAATTCACAACAGAAACGGAATAAAGGGTCTAAGAGCCATTAATTGCTGAACCTCCTGAATTTGTGCAACATTTAACACACATGTAATACAAATTTAACGGTGGCCAAATGTGATGTTTTTTAGTTTCTGATTTGCATCCATCTCACTTTGAATGGCTCATTACTTTGAATGCTTGATAAATGGACACATGGCTCCTGATACTGAGGTATGCTTTTATCCTCAGACCTTTAATTTCCCTATCAGACTGCTGCCTTCAATACTAGGTCTTTGTGCAGTGTGTTGTATGTAGAGTTTAGCTCTACTGTACCTTGTTTTTTGTTGCGGTATAAAAGTAAAAAAAATATATCATTCAGTATTTTTGTTTATTACATAGATTGTATATAAGATACATTATTACACTCTTATATGTGGAGAGCACGTCAGTATCAGAGATTGTTCATGACTTCAGATATATGTTTAGTTAAAGGATGTTAATGTTTACACTAAATACGGGAATTCTTCCTTGTCCTGTGACATGAAAGAGTTTAATAAGGGCTTACACATTTCTAAGGTTCCTGGTACACACTTATGGCTTCTATCTTCTGTAAACAAACATGACATTTTTGTGCATTCTTGAGCTTTTGGCTGAGAAATGGAGCCATTGATCTTTAATTAAAAGCAAAGAAATGTGTTTTCTGCTTGCTTTCCATGTATTCTTGACTTGAAGGAAATAAGAACTGAACTCTTAATTGCTCCTTTTATCTTAAAATTTAAAAAAGACACTAATCTGTGATTTAATTATAGATAGCTCTTGAATCAACATAATTCAATGACATTAGGGTTACTGGGAGAAATCCACTTATTTAAGTCATGATTAATTTATCAAGGATGATTAAGAATAATATGATTACAAGTACATGGAGACTTTAAGACACATGTGGTCACATTTTTTGGCTTCAATTTGGCAAAACCAACACACTCCAGCAGCATACCCAACCCCCACTTTCTTGAGCACCCCCCACTTTCAAGTTGCAGTGACAGGTGGCTCTTGGGGGTTTGGGTGAATACAACTCAACAGCTGCACAAAAGAATCCCAATGGGGTCCTTTTGACAGGGTGTCCCCTCTCAAGCGTGCCGATGGGCGCCTGGCCCAGCCCCCACCTTGGCAGATGCTGTAGGAGATCCACAGGTGGTAGATGAGAAGACACAGTGGAGTTCTTAGAAATGCTGTGTAATCAAGATCCATTTTTAGGGACTTGTTTTTGCCACAATTAAAAAACACAAACTGCACACAAAGTCTGCACAATTTTATTATCTCAATGCAGTAGGCTGAAGTAGATTCCAAAATAAAACCTTATGTATGTATTTTGACTGAGCTGTCTTATGGAAATTCATCTTCTACTATTGTTTCTCCGCTGTAGTGTGTGCTTGGGAATGTCTGGTTTCGTTTAGACTCTGAAATCTCAGATGAATCTTCTTTAACATGTCTCTAAAGATTATAGGAAGAGAAGAAGTACTACTATAGATGGGAGGCTGCAATAATCATCACGTGGACTACTCAGTCCTTTCTTCTTTGGGGTGTTTTCCTTCTGCACTTAACTGGGGTTAAAAGTACACAAAAGCCACCTTTCCTGTTATTCTGATTCCTAGATAAACCTGTAAAGCCGCATGCTGGATTATAATCCCGGAAAGGCATTTGAATTCTGCAGGTTAAAAATGATATACTAGTATTTACCCAGCAGCACGTGAAAACCTGTTGTACTGATCACGCCTCTGTGGGGTTTCAGTATGTAGGTACATTTTTATGTGGGGAAAAATGCTTTAACCAACTCATGAATTAGACAAACTAGAGACTAAACTATATCATCCAGGCACACAGGTACGCTTTACAAGTCAAAGGTTTATTTGAATGTGAACTGTGAACCGGCTGCGAGTGTTGTAGTTTTTGTGGGTGAGAGAACCAATCAAAACGTCGGGGGGAGGTTAGGGAAAAATATTTTTAACATGAAAACCGATACAGTGATGTCAGTGAAATCTGTGCTAATCTTGCGCTAAGCACATTCGAATGTATCAGTAATTATTCGTGTCTTCTGTATCGTTAAGGATAACTTAACAAATAATACCGGAGTGGCACCCCCTTGTTGATAGTGGTACAGTCCGATCCGGAGGCCAGTGAGGGATCGTTTGCACCAGCAGAGCATCAGCTGTGGCGTGTCGTGGAGTGAGAAACTTCTCTCCCTCCTTCTTGTTGCCTCTCTTTCTTCCCATATTCCCTCGGACACCTTGTCATCTAACTTTTCAGAGACGCAGTGACCGGTGAACAGCAGCTGGCTGTACAGGCGAGGGTTTCGTTTGTTTATTTATTTTTTTTTATTTCTGACCTATCTGGACGCTCTCCGGAGGATTTCCTTTTCCAGTTCATGCAACTGGAGTGACTCGACCAACTCCCCCCCTCACCCCACCCCACCCCACCTCTGAATCCCTGCCTGAGGAATGAGAGGACTGCTGGAGAGGAAGAGCCGAAACTCGCATGTTTGAATGAACAAAAGAACAGAAAGCGAGGCTATCGCTCCCGGAATGGAGGGAAATATTCTGTCTGCAGTAACATGTAAGTCATAGTATAGACAGGAATTTGGGAATTCAAAATCATGCACAAGTGCTTTGTCATCCACGTCCTTTGTCAGGCTGCAACGAAATGTTTTAAGACTCAACATAGTTGTCGAGTCAGATTTAGAGGTTAGGAAACATTAATGTTTGCGGGCTCGACAGTGTGATGGAGAATAATGAATGTGGGATCAATTATTAATGTTGATCTATTATGGGAGCAGAGAGGGAGACAGACCGTTCATAAAGCGTAAAGATAACGCAGCCTAGTTTAACACCTCAGTCCCAGAGCAGATTTGAATCTGTGTTGTGAGGTGATTTATCAATTTGCAGATCTTAATGTAGAGAAAAAGTCAAACACCGGTGCGATCAGCTGACCGTTCTTGTCTCTTAAAAAAAAGAATATCTGTTGCCATTTTTTTCGCACAGAGCTCAGGTTATAAGGGTTATAATAACAACACAATTTGCACTAGATGAGGTAATCTCACTAGTCTCACCCCATCCCATCCCCCGCCTCACGTTATGTTTAGCTCTCTACTAACACGATGGAGTCACAGGCGGTCTTGTATCATTTGCGGTCTCCTCTTTGCGTCTCTTCTCCTCCAGCAGAGCATGTTTTCCAAATTCAGTGAATAGTTTATGCACAGGTGCAGTCATGCTCGCTCCCTGCTGGTGCCGCGGTGCATCAACAAACTCCTAAAATCTAGAACATTTTAATGAGATCAGCTGCCGGCCAAAGTGCAGGATGAAGAGTCCGCAACACACTCTGGCCAGCTTTGCCGTAGTTACAGATTTATATGTGCAATTACAAACGGTGTGATCCCACAATCATGCAGTTCAAGGACAGTTTTCCCATTCGGTCGTAACAAATGTCTGAGCCTGAGACAAGATGGAATATCCATGCTGGAAGTCTGCCAATGTGAAATCTCTCATGTAAGACAGATAGACCAAGTCTGGTCTAATATTTGGGTTTCCACGTTAAACCACTGTATATTATTGACATGTTGCCCGTTTCTGGAAATAGAAGGGGACATACAATGTGTCTGATAACAAAAAACTTCCTTCCTTTTCCTCTGTGGGGGGAGGTCAGTGTGTTTTGACTCTGTCTCAAGCAGGAGGGGACAGAGGCTTTACTCTGATTGTAGGTGCCTTCAAAATGTTCTGAATAAAGCTTGCATTGAAGGCTAGCTCACTCTCACAAGAAGAAGACTGATTTCAGGCCACTCTTATGTTTCATGTAATGATGTCAGCCAGACTATTATGCTCCCACGCTTATTAAAAATGATCAAAAGTTCTTCCCGCAGGTTTCTTTGATGCATTGATGATCAGAGATCCAATGCTCCTTGTGAGCAACGCAATCTTGCATTGCTACATTCGACTCAAGCATGATATTACATTAAATCCAGTATGTTGCTTTAATAAACATTTGACCTCTTTATGAGCTCAGTTATGAAAGTGAAGAAAGGGTACACTAGTTGCTAAAAATGTCTTGCTTCATCATGTCCTCCAAAAACATGTATTCTTGCCTCCTCAGCAAATAATTGACACAACAACTGAAGGCAGCGAAAGCATGGATTACAGTAAAATGGGCTGTCAGATGTCTGCGCCCTTTTATTTTCAGGCTTTCATCTTCTTGAGTTCTTCATTCCCTCGCTGTTTCACAGATGGGCTTTGTTGTCCTCTTAACTTGAACAACAAGGTTGTGACCAGTTAAGATAAAAAACAAGCTCTATGTTCTACGTCTACCTGCATTTTCTAGAACATTTACTGGCATCTCAGAGGGTTTGAACTAACACACAGACTGCAGACTATAACTACAGTGACAACTGAAAGCGTAAGCGGAGTTAACAGAAGACGGCTCATAGTGTTGTCACTTGTGTAATAAGGGAGAATCCACCAGCTTTGCCTGTCAAGCGTGTAGTGAACAAGATCAGTCAGCTACACATTTGCACGGGTGATTATGTAATCAAAGGAATACATGCAATTAACTGTGCCACACTTTTTTATTTGGGGGGGTTGTTAGGTTGTTAGGTGTGTTTGCAAATTAACAGAGGTCAGAGTCACATGGGCCCCTCTAAATTAACTGACTAATGTGGGTTCTTTTAACATCAGAGGGGAGTTGTTGTTTGCAATGTCATGATGAATTATGTCTTATGGTGATGTTTTCATGGGTTTCTGAGGATATGTGAAAGAACTAATGTTTAACGTGGCCAACTGGGAGTATATTAAGATTCATATCTGTTACCATGTTAAAAAAAATGATTGTGATAGAACATTTGTGAATATATACATCAAAAAGATATGGATTTTACTTTGTATGTTGAGCAGTGGCTTATTGGCAGTATACTTAAAAAAACAACTTGCCATTATCAGTTTTAGCAGGTTGACTCTGTGTGCATGTCATCAGGAATGTGGTCCCAGACTGTGCAGAAACTACCACAAAGCCGGTTTAGAGTACTTTGACTGGGTTTCTATGTCTGTCTGTGCTAATGTTGCAACTTTGCGTCATTCAGCGACAAAACATTACATGTGCATAGTTGGGATAAAAATGCAGGTGAGAAAGGAGTGAAGGATGCTGGAAGTAGAAGGGCCAAGTGGCCCATTGATTTTCCTGTTAGGGCTGGACAATGTTAAAAATTTCCAGTGAAACTATCAGTGTGAACTGGAGCTAATTAACAATCTAAATGATCTAAGTAAAGTAATTAGATGGAGAATGGCTTGTAGTCTCTAAAGATACAAAGATACAGGATGCTATTAAATACTCCGGGTGCGCAACCTGTACCAAGACCCACCAAGACATATCTTTATATCCTACCCTCTATGGGCTCCAGTGTACCTAGTTAGCTCTGGAATTTGGGGGACACGGGATTGGAAACTTTCACACTGGTGCTTCCTTCACCAGTACTTATTATTAACCTAGCAGTAACCAGTGCTCATGGCATTACATTTGCTAGTCACACGTGATGGAAGTATTCATTAGTGTATGGGCAGAACTCCCAATACTATCTTAGTAAAATAAAAAAGAAGACATCACCTTATGGTGCCTTTCAGCATTTGCACTTTTCAAATTAAGTATTTACTTATTGGATTCTCAAGGAGACAGATTACTAAATTGGTGTAAGAAAACAATCAAAATTTTTTTGAAAAATTGCCTGAAACAGAACTAGTACATGTCTTGACCATGAACAAATAAAGTAGGCCAAATAAGCATTGAACAAGTCAACACGTTTTTCTGTAAATATATTTCTGATGGGGCTAGTGCAGGGGTGGGCAATCTCAGTCCACGAGGGTCGGTGTCCCTGCAGGTTTTAGATGTGCCCTCGAACCAAGACAGCTGATTTAAATGGCTAAATTAGCTCCTCAACATGTCCTGAAGTTCTCCAGAGGCCTGGTAACGAACTAATCATGTGATTCAGGTGTGTTGACCCAAGGTGAGATCTAAAACCTGCAGGGACACCGGCCCTCGTGGACTGAGATTGCCCACCCCTGAGCTAGTGACATGAAATAGTCACTTGATATCGGTAACAGTCAAAGTAATTCACACATATAAAACAAATATGTAAGTTTTATAAAGTGGAAGTTTTGAACACAGAGGTGCAAAAAGCCATGGGAAGCCAATGAACAAGTTGAAATCTCCCATATGGAAAAGAAATAGTAAAAACATATATGATTTACTCATGAAAGTGGCCACTTTCTCATTACTTTCATATATTATTTTTTAGTAAGTATACAAAACATACAAGTTTCATTATATAATTTTTCAAGGGATCTTATATGTGTTTTCACTCTTGTATGCTTTTCATACAAGTTTCATACAAGACAGATACAAACTTTATAGGATTTATATATATCTTTTCCATATGGGCTATTTCTGTTACGTGCAAATTAATATCAGGTAGTTCAGTCCTAATCGATGGTCTCAATTCCAAGGTGTCACACAAGAAACATCTCATGATGAGTAAAAGCAAACAGTTCTCTGAAGACTGTTGCAAGCTTATTGTTGCAAAATATACCGATAGCATCAGTTACAGACGTATATCTAAACTTCTGATGCGTAATATCTGGACAAGCCAATGAACTATTGAGAGAATATAGTCTGATCAGATGAGACCAAAACAATCTATCAATAGAGAAATATATCTACTGTGAAAAATGTTGGCATGTTCAGTAGTTGAATAGAATATTTCCACTGCTGTAGCAGATTTACTCATTCGATTGCCGACTCTGAATTCCCGTTTTATGCCCATGTCGCGCAGTCATTTCCATTTTTGTTGCATTTCTAACTCCATTAATGACGCATCTTCATCAGTTTTATCAATGTGTAATGTTCTCTGTGATAGGTGTTGGTGGGAGCAATGAATGGTGATCTTGTCTCAAGATGTTCTGCAGTTCATGCAGTGTCATTAAAAACCTGATTCTGATATTCTCCAGTTTTTTATGCTGTTTTTTTCCATCTCATTTTTGTATTACTTGGTGCCCGTACAAAAGGACCAATCAGTGAGCTGGCTCCATATTACATAATCCAATTAATTCAGCATATGTGGCTGCAATCACTGATTACATTGTCTATTTAATGGATTTTTCCAAGCATCTTAATCTGGCTTTTTAACAAGAAATGCCAAACTTCATGCATGCTTGAAAGGATTAAACTGGCAAACGGAGTGAACTGTAACACTTTACCACACACTTTGAGAAGATGATGCTTTTCTTTTGGTATCAAGATTAATTGATTATTCTTCTAAGGCTACTGTGGGTGGCCATGTTCAGATATTTTCAAACTCTACACTGAGTGAACTTTATAATGGGACTCGTGCCATGTTTTAAGTTGGGAGAGAAAAGGGGAAAAACAGAAACATCTGAGTCACACAGAACCGACTGAAGTCATGCCAACACTGGCACTGAGGTCTGCTTTTAAAGCTACAGTGCAGTCTTTTGACAGTGATGCATTTGTAGTTGAGTACACAAGAGCCAAAAATCTCACTGGACTGGCAATGAGACAGTGACAAGGGCCTCAGCTCTAAGGGTGTTTGACACTGTAGAAACCAAGATGATTTGAGTATTATCAGTGTCATAGTTGCTCCATTTTTAAATAGAGCAGCAAGAGCAATACATATTTTGTATGTTCTTTCTCTGTGTGAATATGCTCAAGTTCATTTTAAAGTTAAAGAACATGCTAACCTTTCATTTCAATTCAAATACTTTGTCCAGAGACAAATATTCTCCAAATACTCAAGATGTGCACAGAATAATCTGTAATAATTTACCCTTCTAACAATCAAAGTAAGATCATTATTTTAATAATAAAAGCCCTCATTGGTTTATCTAATGTTTAAAAGTTTTGGTATATACATATGTGAATGATGTTTTAGTTTGGGCATTAGCATTGTGCCAATACCAGGCATCCCAATATATGTTTAGAGACTAAAAAACATGAGCATATAAGCTAAAAGGCCCAGAAACAAAGATATGTAGTAGTGTAACAGAGGAAGGGAGCAGAAAAAAAATTAAAAAATCTATTTCATTGCATTTCTCTCAGTTAAGTGTATAGCACCCAGATAATTTAAGTCATGCCACCCAGACTCTGTAATCTTATAAGGGAGATAAGTCTCTGGAAAACCCTCCACATTAACAAGAATTGCATGGATTTATGCTTGTGCGTTAAATCTATGCCATAGGTACACAATGACCTCAAACCCTTCTCAAACCCTGTGCTGTAACTTGGGTGGTAATCTGTAGTGTAACTACATGTTGACACAGCTTGCAATGACTTTAACTAGGCCATTCGGTCCTAGTGTTTCTTCCTGTGCACTTCCAGCTACTACTTCTTCTGTTGCTATCTTTCAAATTGACTTAAAGAGAGAAATTGCAGACCAGCAGGGGTTTACCATGCACAGGTATAGGGTCAACAGCACCAGCCGCTTATATTGGTTGCGTCGTTCTTCGTAGATTCTGCACAGATGTAAGAATTAAGCTTTTGTTGTATTTTTCCAGGATATAGCAATGATCAGTAAGTGCATACAGACACCATTATATACCAGCTGCAACAATTTGGCTTGTTGTTATTACAATATATTATTGTTAGAAGTTGGGTGTGGTGTTCAATATTTTTGTGTTTTTGTTTATTTTTATTTGTAACTTCCCATATATCATAATCATCATCTTCATGCTGTCTAAATATATACAGTGATGACCAGCCATCAAAGTGTAGCTAGGATTATTTTGTCGTTGTGAGTCTCTGTGTGTGTTTGCATGTGTCATCACAGCAAAATGTGGTTCTGCAGATACCAACTGTTGCAGCAACAACTACAAAGGTGGCTTTGAATACTTTGGGAAATGTTTCTGAGTCAACGGTGTCGCAACCCTGCATGATACACGGAGCTTCAGAACTATAGACGGAGCTTCAGAAATTCACAGTTGAATTATAAAAACAGACAAATGGTATCTTTAACATGAAAATATGGATTAAGGTGGGATTAGAGTTAAACCAGGCTATCTTTGAACCATCTATAACAAATTAAGTTGCATGCCATGTCAAACGCCAGGGTTTGTGTGCAAATAGTACATTACATTTTGGTTAATGTCATTTAAATATCTCTGCTGATTCCTGATTCCCTACTAATTCACTCAATTTCCACAGTCCAATTACATGTGCTATTAGTCACACATAAAAATGACCTGAGGCTATAGTTTTAATACCCTTCCCTCTAAAGTGAAATGCTTGTGACACCAACACCATTTGCTTCTGGAAAATAAATTTGAAGACTAGCTTTACTAAAACCTGTATTTATCTCATCGGGTCCTTTGGTCTTTTCCATATAACGCTACCCTTTGATATGTAATACAGCTGATTATCCAGACAGATACAACTTGTCCAGGACCATCTGTGATGACTTTGAGCTGCTGGAGTTAAAGCTAGTCTCAGAGCTCATTATTATTTGGGTATTACGAGGTATGTTAAGCCAAAAATGAAGACAACTGTACTTAACCTTTCTCCCAGCCAGGTCCAACGGATT
Source organism: Neolamprologus brichardi (assembly GCF_056152115.1). Lineage (NCBI taxonomy): Eukaryota > Metazoa > Chordata > Actinopteri > Cichliformes > Cichlidae > Neolamprologus > Neolamprologus brichardi. Next base: position 21,213,795 of record NC_142114.1, on the reverse strand, counting down.
TTGTTAAGCATATTGGTGAGATTTTTAGATCTGTTGGTAGGATGCCCCATTTCCAGTTTGATTAGAGGGATTCACCTGCATCACTGTTAATAGTCAATATAGAAATTTTTTAAAAATAAAATGTGCAAAAGCTGTTTAAATTACTGGACCTAAGAATGACGAGCCACATTCAACAAACTGAATGCACCTTCATGCAATAAGAAACAAAATGCAACACAAAAAAGTGCTACTTGGAATGCATCTGCATTCCCAAACCACCTTCTGTCTTTTAGCCTTGACTGTAAGATTCTTGAAGGAAGCTCATGCGGCAGTGCTGGAGCCTAAATTTATTATCAGTGAGCTGTACCACCCTTCTCTCTGGTACACTAGAGGAAGGACGAGTAGAGGGAAGTCTTGATTTGGATTGTATTGCTTGTTCATACCACTCTACTGCTCTGAAAATATCCCAGACAGGACTGCTCCATGCTCTTTATTCGTCCAGTCACCAGACCTATCTGCTATTATTAGATCAGCCTCTCTTCAGCTAAAGGGCGTACCTCTTATAGTGTAAACACATCTTGGTCTCCCTACAGTTTCCTGATTTTCACCGTATTTCATGTAATCAGAACTTTTTTTGTATTTGTATTAAAAGAAAAGTGCTTACTTTCTAAATAAATGCAACATTTTAAAATACCGTAAGATCAATGCAGGCCTCTGGGGATGAAAGTATTGTAATGATGTTTGCTTCTTCTTAAGAAGTTACCTGTGATTATGAAACCCAAGAGTGGACCCTGTAGCCAGCAAAGAAGTTGCGGGTCTTATGTGGGGAGACAAAAATCCAGTTAATGACAACTTTTAAATGTAATTGTATGTTGGATGGTCATAAGATTACTGCTTGGGATGATTTTTACTTTAGGTAATGTTTACAAAAATAGGCATATTGCAACAAAATGACAAACTGCTCTGTGAGCTACATTTTAAAGGACACATAGTCAAGGCTATTATGAAATGTCCACAGCACTGCTGTCACCAATTATATTGTCTGTACCTATTTATTGTTCCTAGGGATGTTTCAAAAGCACCAGTACTACTTCAAACAGCTAGAACCAGTTTGGTCTTTATTATATTTCCAAATTAGTGTTAATTCTGGAGTCTTGTACAAAGAAACTGAAATTAGGTTGTGACAGAAATAGAAAATTAGAGAAAATCATATTACCGAAGCTTCCATGGAGGCATTGAGGAGTCAAATAAACTTTATGACATCCTACCTGGCTAACCACGGGCTATTGAAATCTACTGGATGTTTTTATCTAGTAAAAATGCCAACGACATGTAGTCAGTCATAAGAATCCATTATAAATTTTGACTCTGTTGCCCTTGAAGTTACAGTGAAGCATTGTTCTTCTTGTTAATAGGCTTTGGCATAATAATATTAGAGTAATTGGGGTCAAGGAAAATTAAATTCCCCAAAGATCAAGCTAAAACTGTGACAAATTGTTCCTAACCTCTTCTGACTAAACCTGGTCCTGGAGTGTGATAGGGAACAAGGAAAAACGCAGTCATTGAAACCATTTCCTAACTCCCAAAAGGGATGTAAAGCTGGTAAAGAATGCCGGTCAGGCACTCCTGACCGGCATTCTTTACTGCTTCCAGTTATTAAAGCATTTTGCACAACCTCCTTGTCCTCCGCTGTCCTTCAGAGCAGTTTAAGTGTAGAGATGCTTGACACTTTCTCCCACCTCTGGTCGGAGCGTTTTTGTTAGTCCTGTGTGTATGTTGGAGCATGTTGGTGGCAGCAGCAGATGCGGGATCCCTAGGGATCCGCTGCTGGTTCAGATAAGCGGAGCCTTTCATCAGCGCGGTAGTTTTGGCACATACACTGGTGCAGGGGAGAGCAGCAACTAAATGCCGGGCATTGTTGTTGGTCCAGTCCAGGTGATGGGATGAACGCCGTTGCAGTCATTGACGGAGACATTAGTATTCAGTGACCAGTTACTATGCAGGGAAGGAATGCTGTGATCTGAACGGTCTTGAGCCTTGTTGCTTGGTGTGCACTGCCACTTTTTGTTTTTATAAGGCAGACATTAGTAAAATCTGATGAGTCAGTGTGCAGCTTATGTCACTATATTATGTTTTCTATCATGTGATTGAAAGTCTTTGTATTTTACACTGTAGGGCAAACAAAAATATGTTTGAAGATTTTAAAAAATGCGGCACACTTTTAAAACACTGTATACACCATCCAATTAATAATTTGAGAACAACAGTTGATTCTTACACCCCCCTCATTCATTTCCTTTCTTCTGTTGTTATGGAAACACATTATCACACATTTATAAATAGAGATTGACATATCGTCTGTCCATTACATCAAATTCACATGTTTTATCAGCCAGTAAAAATGTACCAAACTATCTTCTGCCAGCACTTTGTCGCTGAGTCACGCATTGGGCTTGTTAAAAATCACATAATCACAAAATTCATAATTCATGTTGGAAATTAAAGAGTCCATATAGAAACTTATACTTAGCAAATGACCTACATCTAGAAGAACAGGGACCTGTTTTTAGTGCATGTAAAATACCTACATATGCACATGCTCGACTGGTTGCAGAGGCTTTTTTCCCCTTTCCCCCCATTTATATTTTTACTTTTCTAGATTTCTGCCTATAGCTGTTTAAGGAATTTCCCCTAATTAATGAGCCTTTCCTCAGTTATAAATAAGTAAAGTCTAAGGTGCAGTTGCATCTACTTAAACCTTTGTTCTCGCGCACACAGGGCCTGGTCTGGCTTTGAGCCTGTGCTTGTTGTTTACACTAGGCTTCCTGTGTGTCTGGGCCCCTTGCCCTCTTACATCATCCTATTCGGTGCAGGAGGGACACAACGGGGTGAAGGGGTGATGGGTTAGGCAGTAAGCAATGAGGTAGTTCATTACTCCCCAGGCCCATCCTAAATGAGATGCAGATCCATTCTCCTTGTTTCCATACCCTCCCTCCCCCCTTTGTTACCGCCCTTTTCCCTTTCCAGTCTTTTGATTTTATGCTCCAAGGCTCAATACAGTTGCCTCACCTCTTGGTAGGCCCATTTACATTTTCCTGGGAATGTGCTGCATTTCCACTCTCTTTATCTATGGTTGTTTTATTTATTTGTATTTTAGTCAATTTTATAGGTGGTGTTAACACTGGCCATTTTTTCTTCTTATCTGTTTGGCACAATAGGGATGTACATAGGATTAAAGCTCTTGGCTTCATAAATTTTCCATTATATTCTTACTCTGATTTGTGTCTTGCCAAAAACTTTGGCAGAGCTCTGGGATGACAAGAAAATGTTTAAAGCTTTCCACTACTTTGATGCATTTCTCACAAAGGAGTACCTGCCACAATTTCATATTTATATGTTTTACAGCTCTTCCTGGCCGAAAGTATTCCTCCCTGAGCAGTCGCTGCCATAAGAATGTGCTGTTGTTTGTGCAGTTTGCTGACTCTGTCATAGTGAGTCATGTGTTTTGCTTTGCTACATAGAATTTTTTGTTATCCTGGATCATAGTTCCCCTGTGAGGTTAGAACAGGTAGAAATAAACAGCTGTGTGGTATATTATTTGAGAGTACAAACACGTCTGCCTGTCAGAATCTGTGGTTTTTGTATTTGTGCTATTTTCATTGAAATTGGCTGTTGGCTGTTCCAAGTACAAGCCTTTCTCACCTCTGCTTCATTTCGCAATAGTTATTTTTTATTGTTTGAACAAAGAAAATATTTCTAGTCTGTTGTTACTGAAATAATTAACCTGGAAGGATTTTTCTGCATTGCAGTTTATGATGTGACTGTTTAGGAGGTGGAAAAAGGGCTCTGCGGCGTGGGTATTTATACACCTGCTCTAACAAAGTAATATGCTGTGAAAATGGATTTATGCTTAATCACATTTGGTGTGGCAGTAGAACCAGTTGCCCCAGTTTTAACTTGGCCCTTTACCCACAATATCTTCAGTCGGACTGTAAACCGCTAAATTCCTTTGTAATTGTGCTTTGGGGTTGAATGTACAATGGACGTCATTAGATGCTGTGCTGTGTGCTTTCCCAACTCAACATTTGAAGTTTCATGCTGTGGTTCCAACTGAAAAATGGGATGGAGTTTCTGCTAATTACCTGCTGATTCTCAACCTGTCATTTTGCTCCCACACTGTGCATCCGTGCATACACGCACTTCTGCAGGGATTTCTTTACCATTTTTTCGCCAATTTTTATAGATACTTTGTGCCATTCTGTCGACTTTTAAATGTAAATGTCCTTCAGCTTGGTGCAGTAGGCTTTGTTCAACACCTGCAGCTAGAGTCGCCACACAGGAGACCTGATGGGGGTAACAGAGATGTGGTTGAGCTGTATGTTCAACCGAATCATACACGGCATGCTACAGATTCCCAAACGGCCTCTGACCCACTTTACTTTAGTCTCTTGGTTTTCTCATACCCATATAATATGCAGGGGAACAAAACAAAGCATCCACACCAGGACATCATGTCTTTTTGTTGCTCTTAAACATGATTTTCTTTGTAGCCCCAGATTTGCCAGATGAAATCAATGAGAGATTTTGGATTATCAGACAAATAAAGATAAATATTATGTGGGGTTGAATGCTCATACTACAAAGCTGAATCATTGACAGATGCTAGAGGTACACACCGCAGTCAGCATCCTGTGTGAGATTTTATCAGGCTTGTGAAATAATGACCCAAGCATTGTGCATTTTTTTCTCTGCGCTTCCAATAATAAGATGGACCAAAGTGTTTTTCCGTGTTCGTGCTTGGTGGAGACTCCAGCCTCTCAGAGGAAGCTGATGTGCATTGATTTATGAATAATGTAAGTGACAAGCAGGTGGTCTAATGGCTTTCGGTTGTTGGAAACTGCCGCGTAAATACAGAGAGGGTGTAGTTATAGGTTAATTAAGAACAACCTTAGGTGGTAGAGTCTCACTGTTATTGTCCCCCAAAAAGTTGGGAAGATGTTTAAAATGGAAGTAAATATGAAATGCAATGATTTGGCCATTAAACACAACTTTTGTATTTTATTTATTTTTCTTTTTAAAATATTCTTATCTCAACATTTGCCGTTGAAAAGTAAAAAAAAAAAAAAGGCACATTTACCTATGTCGCCTCTTTGAAATAACAGTTCTGAAGACACCATGACGTGAGTCATAATGTAATAGAATTAAGTGGATAATTGTCTTTTGGCAATGATTTCACATATAAATGCTCCAAATGAGAACATTTCATTGTACAAGAGCTAGATAATTTCATTAGCTTTGCTCAAGCCAGTTTCAGAACATTTACAACAGCGAATTTGTAAACTGCAGAATTAGATTAGTGCCATGCGTTTCGTCATTGCATTTAGCTCATTTGTGCAAATATTACTCAAGCATCCTGTTCCAAGCACCACATTAGTGTGTCCCCGTCGTGTTTGCTTTTAGGGGTCACTGCATGGACAGCTTTCCAAATGCACCAGCACCCATTACTGTCAGCTAAAGACATGCAATAGTCCGTAAATTAGAGCAATTACGTAACTACTAACTTAGCAGACGTCTTTGACATTTTTATGTTGAAGGTGATAAGTGGAGGATACTTGTGAACAAACTTGTGCTGACATTCTGTGCATCACTTCACAATTTATTGTGTGCATCCTTGGTTCCTGGCTTTGTGTCTCCTGTGTTTATATGCAGTTTTGACAGAGTGAATTAGTGCAGAACCATCGACATATACAGTACAGTGCAAAACTCTGTTAACCCTCATTTCTATATATTTTATTTCCAAGAAGCCAAGGTTTGTTGTTATCTGTTCAGTGCCCTTGAGCAATACTTACTCTCCGAAAAACCTTTAAAGTTTTCTTTGGACGTAGGCTGCTTTTTTTTAATTTCTTTTTTTTTTTTTTTACTAATTTTCAGGCCAGTTGCAGGCCCCAGTTGCATGAGGGAGGACATGCAGCATAAAAATCTGCTAAATCAAATATGCAGCTTTACTTTGTGAGTTAGCTTTACTGACTCAATCATTCAAGCATAAAAAGGCACCCAACTCAAGGGATGAAGCAGTGTTTGGTGTACACCAATTACAACTACCACCCTTTGACAAAAACACATAATTTATTTCCATTTCTTTATTTGAATGTACAAAAAATGGTGTGATGGGGATAAAGTAGCATTTTTGCACTATTAAGATGATTCCCAAGAGCTATTAGCCACAAATTTCACATATCTTGACAGAGAGTGCAGTATCCTTAAATTTGAGAAAACTGAACAAATGGGTTTCAAAGAAGAAATGGCAGGTCTACAAAAACTATGTACAGAAGGAGCGCTGTATCAATCAACCCTTGTTTCAGTCTCTTCATACACAGCAGCAGTCCTCTCCCTCAACTCCCATCCAGTTTTTCTACCTCAGGTTTCATTCCTATTCGTTGTCACTACCACCTACACAACAGAGTATTCTATGTTCTCACTCTCTTCATCATTACCAATATACAGTACAATAACCCTGTCACCAGCTACACACAGTCCTGCGAGTTAGTTCTTTGTGGTTCCAGTTCCCAGGTGTATTGAAAAGTGCTCAGAGTATAATGTTAGAGCTGTACCAGCTCCTGCCACGTTTGGTAGTCTAGCTGTCATATCTGCCCTCTGGGATGGGTGAGAAAAAAGGGCCAGATGATAAATTCCAAGATAAGGTTTGTGTGAGTCATAACCTGAGACTTCACAGGTGCAACACCTGAGGTTCTGTGTAGCAAAAAAATGTAGCAGGGTTTGATTACTAAATCACAAGAATAGTTTTCTGTGCAAAGACATAATCTGGATGATTTAACCTGACCAAATCCAGTAAAAATATCCCTTCTTGTTGTATTACATTGCATAATTTCCTGTGGTATTTTTTTCCCCTTTGAAACATGATTGGCTCTTATATTAGCCTTTTTTACGCAGGCTTGCACCGAACAGATTTTAGTGGTCATCGTCTACGTTCCGCCTATCTCACCACCATCCCCCTCTTCCTTTCCGCTCTCACTGTCATTGCAGTGTTTTGGCTGCTGTCCCGTTGCTATGCAGAGACCACAACAATGGCCCCTCTCTGTCACAGCACATCACTGCCCGAGGAATGCTTATTTAATAGTGGCATGCTTTGACAATGAAATTGCATTGTCTTGTCTCCCGGCTGAACTCTTTCATAGACTCTTACTGCCTGTCAGCCTTTGTGCAGTTCAGGTTCATCAGCAACAGGCTTCATTTCCCAGATTGCTTACATAGCCTATGTGCCAAGCAGAGTTCAGACAACTTCTGCCCTATGTCTTTATTACTTTTTGAATTCTACCAAGTGTCTGCAGTTGCAGTAGTTGAAGGTTGACCAACTCTCTTGGATGACACTCATCCATACAGACTGTTTTCAGGTTTTTATGGACAAGGCAGCAGACGTACAGACGTGTGTGTGTGTGTGTGTGTGTGTGCGCGCGCATTGAGTTCCACAGTCCGTTTAAAGCTTAAGAGGCACACTGTACAGTTTACACAAAAATTGATCAATTCCCTTTGAAGCTGCACAGAATTGGCCTCGTTGCTGATTGTTCCTTTTCTGTGCAAACTGTTGAACAGCACAGCATTTCTATAGTAAATCTTCAGCGCACTCACTGTCTTCGTGTGACAGCCCCCAACTGTCTGCGCTGTTTTTGGATAAGTCTGAATAATTTACAGCATGTTGCCCCAGTGTGTACCTTCAGACACTATACAGAAAACACTGTTCCCCAACATGGTTCCACGGGGAGTGCAGGGATACAGTGCTGAGTGGACAAAGCCAAGTGTCCCTGCCATGAGGGTCTTTGTTTGACCGTCAAAGCCTGGGCAAACTAATGTTTGAGTTAGAGATTCAAGTTCAGCAGCCTGCCAAATGTGAGTCATAGTGCTATTAGTAAAGCTGCCACCCTAAAAGGCCACCCCAGCCCCCCTCCCAAAAAAAAAAAAAAAATCTACAGATGACTGCTGAACCTAAACTGTGTGCTCCTGAGTCGTTTTCATTAAAAACAGGAAGTTTAACCATTTTTGGATAGATGATTACTCAGATTTTGTTTTCCAATGACTCAATAGAATCATCAGGATGCCAAAAAGCAATTACAGTGTTTTGCTCTGCCAGAGACTCAGGCTATTTGTACAGGCCAGTCTGTCAATAAATCGGTAGCACAGTAGAAATGCTATTCTGTGTAGAGACAGAAAAGGAGGCTTTGGACTTATCATCTCGTGCTTCTTGACAAATGGTGCAATCTCTGCAATTGATAATATTTTTCAGTCTTTGAAAGAATTTTGTACAGAAACAGAGACATCTCACTCATTACTTTTGCAGTGTTCAGTTGGATTATTTTCTTTCGGTGGTGAGAATGTTGTTCTTAAAGATCCTCTCCTATCAGTCGGCTCCACCTCACACTTCAAGAAATTTACGTCATGCACACTGAACTACTTCATAGGCTCAGTAGTACATGGAATGAAGATAAACAGGTTGAGTTACAGATTCCTGTTACCTTTTGGCTCTTCATTTACTAACTTAAATTTATTTTGTATTTTTCTGTTCCACCAGCTCCCTGCCCAGTTCTAAACACAAACCCTGTTAGACCTGATCCAGAGGGGGAAAGCAGTCCTTTGAAGACGGACAACACCGAGAGGATGGATTCTCCAGCTAAGAAAGATACAGACCGAAGACGGACGACCCCTTCAAAATCTGACATTATCTCTCGATCACCTGCGTCACCAGCATCACCAGCCCTCAAGTCAAAACGAGGTGAGCAAAAATGAAAGATTTTATCTTTTGAAGTGTTCCTTAGAGGTAATGGTAATGGTATAATTACACTTTTGCATTAAGCTGGAGTTAACTCAGCTCTCTTGGGCCAGTATCGGAGTCACAGTGACCACAGGCTTTCAGACACAAAGCAAAATCCAATAGTGCTGCTGCAGGTTATCTTTATGTGTTGGAACAGTCGCTGCACAGGATGTTATGTTATGTGAGAACAGCTTAGCCTGAACTATATTAGCATGGAAAATATCTCTGCAGAATATGAACAAATTAGCTTTTGGTAAGTGGATAGCTATTGGTGATCACTGCTATGCACTAATCTCCAATGAACGGTCTGCAGATGGAACCTATATTGAAATTTCCATTTCAAAGAGTTATTCCAAGAAGGCATTGAGGTTTACGTGCCGTTTGCACTGTAGTTGTTCCACACTGTTCCACTAGGACTCTGTACAAAAAGTGTCTTTCTCTTAAAAAAAACAAACCCCAACCTTATTTCTTTTTATTTTTCAGCTAATAACATTTTACTGTGGTCATGATCTTTATTCTCTTAGAGTAAAGTGACAGGACTACACCCCCACAAGTTCCAGGTGTCTCCCAATCTTAGAAAATACTGCACAGCTGGATACCTCCTTATGGTTATATTGAGACTTCTTGCTTTATTTGCCAAAGTTTGCCCTGTCCTGGGTCTCCAAACTTTATGTAAGGTGTGCACCTTACACACAGATATCATGCAAATGACTCTTTAAGGAAACTGCCTTTGCTGTTTAAACAGTTTTGCTAGACAGTTCAGTCTGACTTCTGTCCAAAAGATTCTGCTTGCGTCGCTTCTTGCAATGTTTGTTTCAGTGTTGTGATTATGCCAGATGTTAATGGTGGCAAAGGCCAAATTGTTAACTTAGTGAAAGTCTCTTAAGCATGCTCATTTTCTTGCATCCTGACTACTACCCCAGTAATCCGTATATCCTGCGCTGCTCCATTTGTAAAGATCGGAGCCAAAGAAATAACAGAACTGACATTTTAAGAGCAAGCGTGAGCAGTCTGAAACTCAGATGCCGTACCTCGTAGTATTTTCTAGGCCAGTCTGTTTTCCTCTTGGACACCTTGTACATTTGACTTTGTGATTAACATGGTGGTGAGTTGCGAACATCAGCAAGTAACACTTACCAAGGCCACGCACATGGCATTTCCAACATACTATAAATATCAATGTAGGTCAGGAGTTGTTCTTAGGGGAGGCTGCATGGCAGATTGTTTTCGTCTTCATGATTTACACCTCCCCCTATTCGATGTTGCTGAGGAGTGATTTCCTTTGTGATTGATGCTGAACATCTGGACCGTAAAGATCGAGGAGGAGGATGTAGACTAAAGGCTCAAGAACGATCAAGAATGCCTTCTGTGTCACTGTTCTCAGTGGGTGGTACTAGGGTATGTTGGCTGTGGTAGAAATGGTGTTTCACAGTAATTAATTTGGAGAGTCTGCAGAAATGAGTTGCATACATACTGTTGAGAAAAAAAACATGCAATTACAAGAAAAAATAATTAACCTTTCCCCAATTTAAATCTGTTTTAACATCAACTATAAGTGTTAATTTAATATGGGTTACCAACCACATCTCAACACACTGTTCCACTGACTGTTTTTGTTAGTTGTAAATGATCTTTATTGCTATATTCTTTGGCTCACATACCAAGACAAAGTGTGCCTTTGGCTTGTTTGAGCATTTTTCACTAGACATGCCCAAAATTTAAATTACTGTGTCAGAAAGCTATGTTTATATAATTTAGTTATAACATATTCAAGTCACCCACACTACGAGATTTCTGGTATTTGCTACATGCTGCTGCTTCTATTTTGATGGGATTGGCTTGCTGGCAGAATTTTCTTCATTTTTTCCTGTTGTATCTTAATCTAGATAATAGAATATACATTATCGGTAGCCCTAGGTTGTGCATTAGTGTTGACATTGTGATGTTAGTCAGTCAGTCAGTAAGTTTCCTGTCAATGCATTATGCCATGGATTTTCTTGTGGAGCCATTTAGAGATTAAAAAGCCATTGCTGCAATGACTTTATAGCAGTGAAGAAGGCATTTACTGCATTTCTATTTATATGAGGTCAGATGCATCATTGATGCCTGAAGTCAGTTTGCTGCTGAGGATGGTTTGAAATGGAGTGGTTTTCTGTGGGGCTTTTAGAAGATTGTAGAAGTTATGATTAAATGATGTATTCTCTATATCTTCAAAAGGTGCCCTTGACTAGTAGGCTTTAACTGATATCTTAGTAGGTGTGTTTCAAATAGATATCATTTTAAGTACTGGGAGATGCAATGCTAGAAATCTGCAGATACTGAATCATTCTCAGGCTTTCATGGTTTGTTACTTGTTTCACATGTGCAAATCTGATTTATAGCTGCTTTTTGCACCTGCAAAGAAACACGTACATGCCCAAGATTTAAAATACTGCTTCAGAAGGAAACTGAACACAACAGTGTATGTGAGTGTGTGTGTATGTGAGAGAGAGACAGAGGGGGAGAGAGAGAATGGGTGAATAAGACATGCATGATAAAGCATTTTGAGTCCCCAAGTAGAGTAGAAAAATGCTATATAATAACCAGAATTTCCAATTTCCAATATATAAAGTGTCTGGAGATGATTTAATCAGTTTGGATGATGCAAAGTGATACCTATCATCAATCCTCTTTCTTCTGCCTTCGTTCTAATCTTAGATGCCATGAAGTCAGAAGACAGGCAGAAGCTTGCAAAAGAGCGGCGAGAGGAGAAAGCGAAATATCTAGGTAAGTAAAAACCAGGGGTGGGAGGCCATTTCTTTTAAATGGATAGAGAGCTCCATCTGGTGTTAGGGTGGAGGAGGTTGTTAGCAGTTGTTTGGCTACTGGGTTGGCTTTAGGCTGCAAAAGGCATGCGCAATATTATACACACCGACACTTGGAGAGGATAAAAAGGTAGTTTGGACTTCTACAGAAAATGGGCCAAAATCAGTAAAAGCCAAGCCACCATTTTAACAGAGACAAGTGAGCATCTGTTTTCTGCATGCATGCTGAAACAGTCTTGAGCACTATCAAGACGCTTATTTATTGTTTTTGTATGAACAAACCCATTGCTTTAGCTCAACTGATACACATCACATTGTTCAAGAATGCTGCACGAATGACAAAAACGTACACGTTGATGGCGCTGAATATTTTATAACTTTTATAACTTATCACGAGTTGTGGAAGCCGAGAAAGTGCCCCAACTTACACTGATGCATTTTCAAGAAATGTCACATCTCTCTCAGCACCTATGAGTTGTCTCTCTTTTTGTTTAACACGTGGCTCTCACATTATCACTTGCCTACTTGCCATGCACTGCTTTGCATGATTGACAGCTGCCTCTATCTTTTCTCTCACCCTTTACTCCTGCAGAAGAGCTCAGCAAGTTGCAAGGTAAGCCACTCACCTGTGTTTTTGTGGTGGTGGTGGTGGTGGTGCCAATGAATACCCTTTTTGATCATGCAGTTTCAGCTTAATAAAGTTCAGTAGTAAAAGCTAGAGCTGGGGAATGCACCAAAAGCTCAATGATCCTGCCTATAAAGAGAAGCAGCATGTAGAATAATGACTACTGTTTCAGTAATAGTGTAACAAAAATAAAGCTTTTTTGTAAATTAAAGCATAATTACACTTTTTAAAATATATATATATCAAGTTAAGTGCTGCAAAGACAAAATTTGCATATTGACTTTTGGTAATAAAACCCAGCCCTAGAGCCTTTTCATTTATTTAATCCCCATAATGTTTCTTGTTTTAATCCTCCTCTTTTCCTGTGACAAAAATTAAAAATTTCACCCTTTCTCTGAACATCATAAATATGACTTAAACAAAAATCATGTACTCACTAAACCATCATTTATGTGTGAAAACCCTGTTACTTAACAGGAAGCTGTGGGTGACGAGAAGCCCGCCCTTACACTGACTGTTGTTTATCCACGTTCTAACAGCAGTCACCACAAAGCTCTTTGGATTAAAAAAAAAAAAGTACAAACACCAAGCCACAAAACCACCATGATAATCATCTTACTGGATGAATTGATGGTTTGCTGCCGAATTTATCTTGGCTGTGAAATTATATATAAACAACTTTATGTTGCCAAACAGGACAAAAAAAGTTCAAAATGTTCTTAAAAGGGAAAATATGTAAATTAGTGTTCAGATACTGAGCCGAGTTGCATATCACCCAGCCTGTACGGACAGCGATACTTGCGTGAAAGTCACACAACGCAGTTCTTTTTTTAAAGCTGGTTGTTGTCACACTCGTACTTTCTGTAAAGCTTTGCTGTCTAATCCAAATTTGTGTTGGATGGCAGTAAGATGAGGTCAGCAGACTTCATACTGTGGATCAGTCTAATTGGGTGATCGCTGTGGTACGCCAGATGGTAGGGGTCTGATCTAATACTCTCAGCCAGCTTGGGATAAAAGATGCGATCCTGCCAAAGCTTGTGTTTACAATATCAGCTTAAGGGATCTTATATCGCCAGAACCATTTCTAGTAGCAGAGGTATAAGTAGAAAAAAAATCGACATATACGAGCTCATCTGCTATTGGATTTGTTCTGTTATAGTTGCATAGATACATGCTACTCTCATACCCTGTCCATCTTTGGTGAGAAGGTATAAATACTTAATGTACCAGGGTTAGCGCAGCCCTTTGGCAATGACTATTTAATGGCCATACTGTAGCAGGTCTAGATGCTGCTTGTCAGCGCGGATCATCGTCATGAGAAAGTTGAGGAATGTCAGTGTCGCTCTGGTACACTGTAACCGTCAAGACCCCAGCCAGTATCCAGCTCATTTCCTCCTGCAACCCACACCTATATTCTGAAAAAACCATTGCAACTGCGAGAGAATCAAATTTAAAAACGTAATCAACAAATGTCACAGACCTGACTTGCATGGAAAGAGTGGAAACACTTGTGTGACCTAAAGGTTTCCCTTCTGAGAAGGGAGGAAACACTGGATGTGGAAAACTGCATTTGTAGGCGCTGGGATCTATTTCCTCCCCCTATTCGTCTCATCACTGCACAATAGGTGAATTATAAAACAGTTTCCACTGTGCTCTACTTAAAGTTCCCTAGAGCTTTAAGTCCGTGGAAGGTAGAGTTAAGGTACGTCTCAAATCGGGGCCATCGAACTCTGATATATGCACTGCAGCAGTTAGAAGTGTTTTCTGCGAGATGCTGACATGCAGGGCCTCAGTATAACTTTTATAAATTTCAGTTCCCCTAGCCTCCAGTGCCTCTGCAATTATCCATCACTCTGGTCTGGAATCCACTATCAGTTGATTTTGGCGCATCAAGCGCTTCAGGGCGCAAAGCTTTACTTCTTTGAAAAGCCGATTGTTCGTGGAGGTTTGTAGTTTAAAGAAGTACGAAGAGTTGTGTACACAGAGGCAGCTGCAAAAGCCTCCTTCACGCTGTTTTTGAATGGCTCTGTGACAAAGAGGTGATTTCCATATCAAAGTGTGTGGTTTACTGAAGCTGAAGTGTAAGCTGTATGCGATTACGATGACATAAAAATGTCAGTTCAGAAGTCCTGCATCCATCTAATTTGGTTTTATGCAGTATTGAATTTATTTTTTTCCAAACTCAAAAAGAGGTCTGATGTGAAGAGCAACATTTCTTTTTCAAAAACTGCTTTATGTAATGTAAAACATCAGAGTTGCTTGATTTTGGGATTGCTTCAATGTTGGGATTATTGTTTTTTTTCTCCCAACATGTCAAGTAGTGACTCTCAAAGAGAGTAGAATTGGGGTGTTATATATTATTCTGATCGAACAGTGGAGGGAGACAGGACTTTACTTTTTCAGTACTCAACTGGAAAATATCTTTCTCTCCTGACCATATTATCTGCCTTCTCTTAGCGGCCAAAAAGACCCAGTGGCTGGAGAAGGAGGAAAAGGCGCGGCAGCTCAGGGAGCAACAGCTGGAGGAACGACGCAGGAAGCTCGAGGAGCAGCGGATCAAAGCGGAAAAGCGGCGAACGGCCTTGGAGGAGAGACAAAAACAGAAACTAGAGAAAAACAAAGTATGTTTGGAAAAGCAACATATGTAATGTGATGCTTCAGTACCTTTGAAAATGATGACTGCTAGATTTTAAGGTGAAATTTCAATGCACTCTGTCTTTGGGAGAGCACCTGAACTAGGTCAGCTGCTAGTTTCAATTTAGGGATTTAGGATTTTCGTCAGGGACTCATCAGCTACACAGGATTCAGGCTGCTCAGTTCACAGACATGCCATCCCTCCATATAGACTTAAAATGAATTCACATGCTAAAGACTGATATCTGTTCTGGTATCTGTTTCAGGAACGGTATCAGGCGGCCATCAACAGGTCAACAAAGAAGACGTGGGCAGAAATCCGACAGCAGAGATGGTCGTGGGCTGGTGCACTAAGCCAGAACTCAAGCCAGAAAGAGGGTGAGTATACTGGTGCCTCCTAGATAATGTAGTTTTTCTGAGGAGAAAATGATTTTGCCTCAGAATTACTTATATCAGTTATACTTGGATCTGTTTTTTTTTAATGGGACTTTCATGTTTCAGCTATAGCAACTTTGCATGATCATTGTTCAAAATGGTCCCTATTAACCTTTGTTTGTTTCATTTGCTGTTTGAAACAAACTATTTGAAGTCTTTTTCTCTTCCTTTTTAGTCAGCTTTGTTCTGATTGGCTGCCTCTCATAGACAGAAGATGGGAAAAGCAGCTGGGTTTGTCATCTACGCTCACACTCAGAACCGTGTGTCTGAGATGGCCTTATTAAAGATATTTGTGGTCAATGACATCATTCATAGCAAAGAGCAGGGGAAAAGCTGTATGAAATCAAGAGTTTAGAGCAGCCTGAAGTCTGGGCTGTTGGCTGATCTTATTTCAAACTATGGCCAACATTATGTAGATGACAAAATAAACAAACAGATAACAGACCTACTTTAATGATGCAGTTTAAAACAATTGCACATCAAATTCGCCTTCGCTTTCTCTTTTTTTCTGCTAAAGTCGGTCATTTGGCTTGTAAAATATTACAGCTGTTATAGTTTTCCAAATCGCGTGGTGGTCAATTTTACCTTGGCATACATTCTCTTGGTGGAGCAGACATCAATATTTGTTTGATGGATTTAACACTAAACAAATATTTGATAGTATGAAACCATATCAGTAACACCGCCAAAGCATTTAGATGTGCTGCAGTATGAAATCGGTGCATTATCACCTTGTTCAGATGATACACCAAAACAAATTTTATTGCCTGCTTCTTATTCCCAGCAGTAATCAATAGCTTAGACATTTGCAGTGTTATGACAGGCAGATGATGCCAGCAGTACTCTGTTATATTTTAAACTGGATATGTCTTTAGTACATCAGTCACGCTTTTCCTCCTTGAACGCATTTCTGTCAGTACACACTGTTTTGTCTCTTGAACACACTGCTACAGGGCTCTTAGCCACTGATCGTGACCAGACTGTATTGATTGCACAAAGTGTATGTGTGTTGCAGTAAGTAGCACGGCACCGCTGACTAGCAACAAGGTTAAATTTTTATTGTATGTAATTGCTTAATTTGGGGCTAATAAGTGTCTTGACAGTCCAACAGCCAATTAGATCAGAGCCTTGGTGGTACGCTTTGATGAATGCTTCTGTACCGTGAGCTCCTGTGAACATGAAGTGTCCCATGTTCCATCTTATGCCATGTAATCGCTTCAGCCATATGCTGGGGGAATTATGGACACTCAAACCAATCTCCTTTTCCTCCCTCACTCACCAGCCTGCTGTCGGTCAGATGATGGGAGTAAACAAGTGTAAATAGGCGCCAGTGGAACATTTGAGAGCTCTAGATGTCTGTTTGTTTGGTTTTGTCCTTTGGAAATGCTCAGATGTATACATCTTAGCCTCAACCAAAGAGCATACTGCATCATGTGCTGGATTTGTGTGTTTAAACCCACAGTCATGCTCGGCCGACTTCGTGACCACTAAATTGTCCAAGTCATTTGGAGAAAGAGAAGGTTATCCATCGATTGGACTGTGTTTAAGGGATATGAAATTGGGACAGATACAAGTATTGCACATGGATGGTTGCTCTTTTGAAGCGGCAGTTGACGTCAGCAGCTTTGAAATTAGTTTACATTTCCCTGTAGCCACTTCCCATCACATGTTTCCTTGTCAGGGTTGTATTTAATGTGCCATTCTTTTCATTGGGTTTGTTTTAGTGGCCTGAAGAGGCGGCTTTTAAAGGTTCCTCCTATATTTGACTTGCAATAGTAGATAAATGCAGATATTGCCTTAGTTAATGTAGCTATGAGAGTTGTTTGCACTAGATTATATAAATTGAGGCTGAGTGCATATAAGTTGTATCACATTTAGTTTATGTGTTCTTAACACCTAAAAATTAACAGAAGTCATGTCCAGGTTACGTTGAAGAATCCACAAACATCCCTGGTGGTAGTTTTACTGGAGTTACTTGCTGACCAACGAAACTGTGCAGAGGAAGTGGTACAGAGTTATTTGGAAAAGACACAAGAAGAAGCAAAACAAAAATAATATTTCTTTCACTTCCACTTCATTGAGCTGGCAGAAACAATATCTGATTGTAAGAGTAATAATACTGTGCTACAGTACAGTTAGAGTTTGGTTATGTGACACTTTGTTAGGAGTATCCACAAAGAAATATCATTCTTCAAATGCATGTTTTGTGCCACGGGTGGTCTGTCTGTACAGTTGAAGGCTTGCAGAGGTGAATAGATCTCTTCCCGTGTGCATGTTTACAATCAA
Organism: Neolamprologus brichardi; assembly: GCF_056152115.1. Taxonomy (NCBI): domain Eukaryota; kingdom Metazoa; phylum Chordata; class Actinopteri; order Cichliformes; family Cichlidae; genus Neolamprologus; species Neolamprologus brichardi. Next base: position 21,196,208 of record NC_142114.1, on the reverse strand, counting down.
TGGATGGTATTGTGCGGTCAGCACACAAGAATAGCCTTGGATTGGGATGGATTACACTTGGTGTCGTTGCCTTTACAGTGAGTGGGTATAAATTTGTAAAGGCATCACCTCAGCATAGCCCATGACGTCACACAAGCTCCACATCTTCTTCTCAAACCATGTGACCTGTGTGAACATCTGTGTGGCGCTCTCTTGGCTTCTTAGGCAGATGCTCTGTTTCAACGGTCAACCTGCCCAAACACGTGGACTCTGTTATAAACAAGCGACTCTCCAAGTCCTCCGCCACGCTCTGGAACTCCCCCAACAGAAGTAAGGCTACATCTGGAATGCCCCGCTCCTGTTTTAAATGTCCATCATTCTGACACTGCCAGCACTACCGAACCCGTCCATCATTGTCTTTTTTCAGTTACTTCTTCCCCTTTGATTTCAATCCTCTTCTTGCTTGATGGTTGATATTTGACCCATTTCCATCTTCCAAAATCACAAATTATTATTTTTTCATTCCAAACTTTGGGTTGTGGTTTTGTTTGACATGCTCTGCATGCTCATATTTTGATATGGGAGTATTCCTAGTGCCTTTTTTACTGTCCCTTGGTTGGTTAATTGTGTATTAATTGTGTGGTGATGGCCTTTTCATTCCTGATGTGCCCAGTCCTTTTGTGTCCATTTGTCACCGTACTGAATCACAGCCGTCTTTTTGTCTTAAATGTTTTTATTGATTTAATTGATTTTTGTTGATTTCTTTAAATCGAGTTTGTGTCTCCAAGCTTAAGATGAGTATAGCTTTTTATAGCTCTACAGTTAACAAGGCCACTGCATACTTCTACACAGTCTGAGAAGAAAGTTAGTCAGTGAGTCAGCATTTTCTTAATGTATTCTCCTCGGAGCAGGTACTGTTCCTCTGTACTGGTAGAAAAAAAAAATAGACGGGTAACTTCCTCACTTCCTCTTTTTTCTCATCACAGTTAGAAATCCCAAACCTTACTCATTCTACATCTTACACCCAAATGAGACGCAGGATTCTGCTTCTTCTCCGTTTGTGCCCAAGGCTGTCTACAAAAGAATTACCAATAACCCCTCTTCTCCTCGGTCATACCCATGCAGGTCAAGGTTACAGTGGACACATATACTGGCCTATTTTTCTTCTTTAAGTGGTACTGGTGTTTTATTGGTTTTATTGTATGGTTCTTATGGATTGCAGATGCAGTTCTACATTACACTTCTACACTTTACATTTGGTGTTGGGTGAGGAGTAACATTTTCCGTTTAACCACGAATGTGAGCTGAGATATAACAAAGCTTCCTCTGCTTCACGGCATCCAATTATCATGTATCTTTGGAGATAATTGAATTATTTTATTTTTTTCTTCTTGCAGCGCGCAGCCTTGCGTTGAGTCCATGGGAGAGCAGCATAGTCGACCGGCTGATGACGCCAACTCTTTCTTTCCTCGCCCGGAGCCGCAGTGCTGCTAGTGTCCTCACAAATGGAAAAGACGGTCGTAAGTTTTCTTCTTTTTTTAAAAGCCTCAAATGAGTTGTTGCCGTCAGTGTGAATTTAGTGAATACTATTAGTATATAAATGTTGTCAAGGCTTAATTATTTGTTGCTCTGTTCTTTAGACTCTCCTCTCTGCCCTCGTTCAGCCTCAGCAAGTCCGTTGACCCTGTGTGGCCATCAGCCGCACCACCGCTGCCCTGACCGCTGGAGGGTGACGTCCAGCTCACCAGATATCACCCAGCGTCAACGCAGGCGGAGCTCCACACCTGTAAGTCTGCATAATTACCTATATGACATTATTATATAATCTATATGCCGTTACAAATCTGCTTCTTTTTGCTTTGCATGTTGATATTATCCATCCTTCTTATACAGATGGATAAAAACAAGAAGGAAAAGAAAGACAAAGAAAGGGAGAATGAAATGGAAAAAAGTGCCATCACTAAAGAAAAAGTGCTGAAGAAGAGACAGTCTCTACCTAGTATGAGACATAGACCTGATCCAAGGTAAAACACTTAACAGATTTAATATTGGCTTCAATATTTCCCCACTGTCAGTACTGTGAGTTACATATATTTTATGGCTGCAATGCAACATTTTTATTCCATTTAGTTACAAAATGTCAAAAGAATATCAACAAATCTTCTGTCAGTAAATCATCTAATCATCTAACTGGTGCTATCAATAACTTATGATGAAGAATAATCCAGTGAAATTACAAAAACGAAAGACAAAATGAAGCTAACAATAAAGACTCAACAGACTGTATAGCATACCTATATAGAAATCAGTGAGGGGTTAGCATGCTAGCATGCAACTTATTTACAGTATAGAGTTTTCTTGGATAGTCAGCATATCAGCAACAGTCTCGAGTTAAGCATATTTGGTGGCCAATTTCATATATTCTTATTTATTTTATCGGTGGATTAAAATATTCACCATATATACTACTAAAGTTCAGATGTTGCTAACCAGTTAATTCAGGCCCTGGACCATGTAGTGCATGCGTGGAAGCATCCACATTTGGCACATATACACAAAAATAAATCACAGAAACTTGAGTTCAATGCTAAACATTTTCAATAAATGTCTGGCCTCTGGGAAACCTAGCAAAAAGCTCCAACCCCCATGTAAAGTCAAAATGTCAAAGCTACCATCTCAGTTTAAAGTTTACATTATTCCATAACCTTAGAACCAGTTAAGAAATCTAAATTATAATAACTTAAATACGCAGAAACAAAAACTGCATTGTAAACCAGATTAGCCTTGGATGCACCTGACCTGCAGCCTGTTTCTGGTCAATGACTGGGTTTGTTTGGGTCTGTGCTGCAAAGACTTCATATTTCATGCATTGCTTGAGCATATGCATTGAGTGAATACCCAAGAATTTACCCTCTAATCCCCTGGTCCCAGAATAAATGACATCCATGACAGAAGGGATAGAAAAGAAGAAAAAAAAATCAATTTCTTTTGACTCAACAAAAAGGCAGCAAAGAGCTTGGCAGAGCAGTCAGCGCCAGAGGCTCAAGGGGGGAAAGCATAATGGATGTTGTTCCTCCAAGTGCTGCATTGCTGGGATGCTAACTGATAATGCACTATAAGGCATGATGCAATGTTTGAGTGCTTTGACTGCTGAGAACCTGTGCCGATGTCAGAGTTTCTTAAGGCCATGTGCTATTTTAAGCATTTCAGGCCAGGTCTAAATAAATAATGTGGTATGAGAGAACAATGCTGAGAAGTGTTGACACAATTTTCCATCCTTCCGCTTTTGTTTTTACTTTTTTCCAGTCCTAGTCCTTTATCAAGACAACGGCCAGCGTCCCCTGCCACACCCAAGGGCAGAACTGCCTCTCCCAGCCCTGCTGCCTCCCCCAAGCCTCCGTCAGCACGCGGAAGCCCGTCAACCCCGAAGGCCCGGCCCAAAAGAGCCAGGACCCCTGCCAGGATAGACCACCGGACCTCTTCACCTGCCCCTCTTGAGAGAGTGAGACAGCCCCATAGGCCAGCCACCCCAGAAGAGAAAAAGAGTGAGTACAAAAAAGAGTGATAATCGTGTCCTTCAGACTGGACTATAATTAATTTCAAATCAATTCAATCAAATCAAGCAGTTAGTGAAATGAATTGTCCAAAGTGAGTTTGGATGGTTGTCTCTGTCTCTCTGTGTTAGCCCTCTCACACACAAAGCTAAGAGGCTGTGCTAATCAGTCTTAAATATATAATTACTGCATTTGTAGGGTGAATGGCTGTGGTTGTTTACAGTTTAATAATAATTAACAGGCATCTCTTTATGAAAGCAAATACATTTCTGTGACTCTCCTCTTACAACACTGTTATTTCTTTTAGGTTCCCCTGCGGCTCCTGCCATTGTTGTATCCTCAGCTACTGCCAATGCATCAGGCACACCAGTCACAGCCAGCGCCATTTCCTCCTTGCCCGAGCCAGCCCATTCCTCTCCCTCTGTGCGTGCAGTGTCACCTGCACCCTCTCCATCCGCTAAGCCCATGGCAGGCACGAATGACCCAGAGGAGGCGGCTCGTATTCTGGCAGAGAAACGCCGACAGGCCCGAGAGCAGAGGGAGAGGGAAGAGCAGGAACGCCGCGAACAGGAAGAGAAAGAGAGGTCAGCTGGTTTTTAAAATGCATGCAAAGACAAAACGGTGACTACGCAACTCCTGTAAGCTGTGGGAAGTTTTTGAACTATGTAATATTCTCCTTTTCTTGTCAGCTATGCCAAAACCTGTACAAAAGGTTATAAGTGGGAATAAATATTAAAAAATACTTGGGCAAAAACAACATTTTGCATATCATTGTGAGGAAGAAGCTGTAGATATAGAGTAGTAGTTGTTTATGCAGCAGAATAAACCCACTCTGGACATTTAGCTATTTTCTGGGCAAATTCTGTGTAAATGGTTACATGTAAGGCAAATCATGAAGGGCTGGATGGACTATCCAAGCACATTCAAGATGAATGACTCTGCATTATCTCCAGATGTGTAACCATTTTTGATTTCGACCACAGCAAGTAACTATTTACTCCCTGGGAACTGATTTGATCTTTTTTCGGCACTCTTAATTCCAATTGTTTCCTTTCTCGTTCACATTGCTTACACTACGAGTAAATCAATTTAAATTGTTTATGACATTCGGAGCATTTGGCAGACGACTTTGTAAATAAAATGTCTTTGAAAAAGAGATTTTAATCTCAAGAGACTTTATGGTTAAATAAAAAAAATTATCTTATCTCACCCTTGTATTCAAACACTTCAGGATCCTGAGAGAGGAACGCTTAGCAAGGGAAGCAGAGGAGAGACAACGCAGGGAGGAGGAGGCACGAGCTATGGCTGAGGAGCAGAGGAAGAGGGATGAAGCGAAGAGGCTGCAAGAGGAGAAGGAGGCTCAGGAAAGGGCCAAAGCTGAGCAGGAGGAGAATTTACGGCTGCAGAAACAGGTATGCTGTCAACCTGCCCCTGGTTTCCAGAAGAGTATCAAGTGTATTTAAAGGAATCTTGTAGTCACTCATCAGGTCTGGTTAGTTAGACGAGCATAAAACAGGACAACAGTCATAACTAGCTGATAACTCACTGCATTGCCACATCATTCCACTCTTCCCACCATGCCAAAACATACACGGAAAACAATGAGGCCCTTTCAGGTGCTGCTCACACTGACCTTGTCTGATATGTTCATCCTACAAACCCAGTCACCTATTTTGGGATGTTGTTGTCTTCTAAAGGTAAATATTAATCCATGAACAAGGAGCCACACTGAATGTGGCCCCTTTAACCTTTCAGTGCCAGATAATCTGCCCGAACAGTATTGATTCTTCTTGTGTTTGCGGAAGTCGTTGTTGAGAACCAGATGACAATGAAGCCTGATAAGCAGAAAACAGAGAATGTGGCTATTCATTAGAGTGATCGATTATTCTGGAGTCGTGAATAATTGTGTCACTGCAGTATGTGCGTTGCTATCAGATCAGGGCGCTTTGTCTCCCCCTTGTGGTTTGTCACGGAAGTGGCTTTTGTGGTCAAACACGATTCAGTAGAATTATGCAAAGACTTAAGTGTTGTCTTTCACTTTGAATCGCCCCCATGAAGCTGTAAATGTTGAAAATAGATCCTTTTGGCTCAAAGGTACAGAAAAATATCCCTTTTGTGGTCGTAGACAATAATTGCAGGGAGCAACCACACCCTTGTTACGTAAAAGGCATGTTTTTTTGGCTGATGTTTTTTCCCCCTTCTGCTGCCATTAAAGTTGTGGTTGGATTTTTGCTTGTGTGTGTTTCAGAAAGAGGAGGCTGAGGCTAGAGCTCGCGAGGAGGCAGAGAAGCAGCGCCTGGAGAGGGAGAAACACTTCCAGAAGGAGGAGCAGGAGAGGCTGGAGAGGAAAAAGGTAGGGCCATACATCTGTCCTGCCAATGTTGTTTCTTTCAGCCAAGTAACTGAATTCCAAAAAGGAAATGGATATTTATGGATTGTAAAGGATCATGCAAAAATATCCTAGCTTGGATTTTTTTGGAATAATTTTTTTTTAAAGTCCAAAGTTGTTTTTTTCTAACTGTCCTGTGGTTCCGTTTATCTATTTTTGGTGGGAGCTGGATTGTGTAGTAGATTGTAAAAATGTCTGTCTTCTTTTGAATATAACGGAACTAAATGACACTCGTGCTTGGCGCTCAATATATGCAATACATGTGAGAAACTCAGAAGTGATTGTCTCTTTACAGCAATCATGACAAAGTGGCTAATAAATAAATAAACAAACTTGTGAGTAGTTTCACGTAGCTCCACTGAGATATCATTCTGCAGAAGAAAGTGTCCATGTGCCTATGATAAGTCTCATGCTAGTGGCAGCAAGACCAGATGAAAACATTAACGGTGTCCATGCTCAGCTGTGCTGCATGTTTAGTTTCCTTCCAAATGCAGACAATGAAAAGAAGTTGAAATTGCTCACAGCAATGTTTAAAAGTCATTATTTCTAGAAGGAGACATTGCTACTGAGTTTTTAAAACGCATTTGTTGGCACTTTGAAAACCTCAAGGCATCTGCCATCGTTTTCCTTTATATTGATGACAAGACATAACAATCTGGATGTATCAGTAGCATTACATGCAAGTACATTCGATTTGGACTTGAACTTTTCTTTTCGAAATACAGCATCTCCAAACAGTGGCTGATTTAAAAGAGGAAAATGTTCTCTTGCACGATACAGAGTAATGCCAAAATCAATTTTGTAGTCGGTTTACAAGAGCTCTCCTCCCCCGGTGGTGGTATATTCCAAGATACATTCATCCTGAGGTCGGCCCTTTTTACATGACAAACGCAGGCTTGAAAGTTGAATCCCTGAAAACAAGATGAATGATGTTTTTGGCTTATCCTGGATCGGCTGTCTGCAAGCCATCATTTAATAGGGCTTACAATGTGAATGAGCATTAAGCTATATATAACACTAATAACAGTGAGCTAGCTGTGTCAGTCATCTGTGTGTGGATCCTTTCTCGTGTGTACTGATACCTGGGCCTTTGCTGAACATATATTCAAGTATATTACACACATAAGATCGTACCTCTGCAGGCTATCTAAGCCTTTCTTTCCCTCTCCTCATCTTCTCTCCATGTGTGAAAGGCTGTTATCTAGGCGTGCCAGGCCTAGCTCCGCCAGCCGAAGTCTTGCTGTTGGCAGGAATTAGCCCACAAGAACAGCATGTCCTCTGCCCCAAAGACTTGCACTACACAAAACTCCTTTTACAGTCCTCTACAAACCTAAGTGACTCAGTCTTATTACCTCAGCACAGGTGTTTATAGGTATCTCGAGCAGCACAACAACTCTTTACTCCTAAAACAGACATTTTGATGCCAAACTAGATACTAAAGCTCTGAGCGTGTGAGCGCTCCATATATGATCTTGGATCTTAAAAATGTCTCACTTTTATGAGTGGCAGCTGCAGCTATGATCTAGCTGTCCCAGGCTAGCTGTGTCCTCAAATAAAATTTGCATGTTGTTCAAACCTCTGTGCATACAAATTACCCATGCAGCGTTCTCTATATCACAGTGTAGCACATGCTTACCCCTTTCTGTGTTTCCTGTTGTTCAGTATTCACTATTGTTTCAGCTCAGTACACCAACAGCGTTTTTACCCTTATTAGTCTAACCCACCACCCGATGTGCTTCAGTTTATTTTGAGCATAATAACCTCACTGCTTTAAAGAACTAATGAAAAGTGAAAGTTGAACCCTTAGCTTCTATCTAAACAATTCAACAAGGTGTGTGGTCTAGTCCAGCCGAATAAGCGTAGCCAAGTCAAACCAAATATTTTTTTATAGATGCTGCACGAAGCCTATGTTTTACTGGTAATATGATATAACACAAGTGCCAGTATCATTTTAAGCGTTGTTGTCCACCAGTGCACAGAAAATGTACGTCTGCTTATTAGCATCTGGTTCCCTGTGGGGTATTATCTGTTGTATTCCTTTATTTATTCATTTTGTCTTCCTTTTATAGCGACTGGAGGAGATCATGAAGAGGACACGGAAGACAGATGGAAGTGACAAGGTACATTAAAAAAAAAACCACACACTTTTTTTTTTTTTTACAAATTGAAAAAATAAAACTTAGCTTTGCTGTAAAAGTGACTGAAATTCTCTCCCACTTTCACAGAAAGAGACAAAGTCCTCCCCACTCGCACATGTCAATGACAAACAGGCAGAGAGTAGCAAAGGTAAGCCAAGCATCAGTCTGGACTTCCCCTCAGCCTTTTACAAAACATCCCCGAGTGAAATCATTACCCACTACAAGCCTTTAATCTGCTTGAATTACAAAGGATAATTGGCTTAACTCATCTCCCATTAATGTGTTATCTAGGAAGGGATTTATAACAAAGTGGACGTCTTCTGGCCAGCTGGTGTTCAGAATACTCTTAGACTTTTACTGCTTCGATTAAACTCAAAAGAACTCAATTTTGGTAGATTCTACTGGCGTCTATAAAATACTTTCCACTGATGTACACATAAATATCAGTCTACCTCTTTTACCTCTTCCATAGCTTGCACAAAACAAAGCACAGATATGTATATGCTATCAGTTCCCCTGTGAGTAAGATTCAGAGAGGGATGCACTTTTAAAAGGCCTATTATATATTTCCCCTCATATCCTGTACAGCTGGAGTTGCTCTTTGCAGAATAGGACCCATGTGGCCTTAGTTTGTTGTCCAATCCCTCGGACTGAGGAGAATTGAGTGGAAGACTCAGCTTATGGCAACAGCCTGCAGCGGTCTACATTCATTAGAGAGACTTTGAATAAAACAGTGATACATGTGTTGCTGCAAAGTTTTCAAACATAAACTACTCTCTCCCTACTTAACAATATCCTTACTAGTGAAATTTTAACATCACACGTTATAAATGAGTAAGATGGAAATGCAGTTTGTGTCAAATTTCACATTGCAAAGAGACACTAGCGAGCCATTAAGTGGATTGAGACCTGGCAGAAATGCCTTTTAGTTCGTCATGTGTGAGTGTGAATGTCTTCGTTTTACGATATACATGAGGTCAGAAAACTGGACGTCTGTACCTCAATGTTCGAACCCAAATATTTAAATGACCATTCAAGGATGATGGTGAGAGTTTGGCATTTTATTGTGAACGTTTTGAAAAGGATGCAGATTTGGGGGTTGAGTACCCACTCGGGAGGTGTTTCTGCACAGCTATTAAGACTCTGAAGTTAGCAGCTGGTGTGCAATGTCAAAAGAAAATAAAAATGTCTTTTATTTACTTACCATTATGTTCCAGCCTGATCATTTTCTCTATGTTGCTTTACAGTGTTTTGGATATTTAGCAGCAAGATCAGAATTTCTTGCAAATATATTATTCTGTAGAGAGTCATGTAGGCTAGATAAAGCCTGGTCTTCAATGTTAGTTCTTTTTTCTGTATTTGGTTCTAACAGTTAGTTGGTTGCAGCTGCAGCATGCATGTGTTTAACCAAATGCAGTACACCTACGTTAATCAAATATCCTCCTATACCAGGAAAGTACCAGCTCAGTAATAGGAGCTAAGAAGACGATAAAAAATAACTACTAACAGATACACTAGTCTCCTGTTACTGTGACGCAGAAAAAATGTGGGTACTATCACCAACAGTTAGAAGAACAATGAAAAGCAAAAGAGAATCACCAAAAGTGTTGATTCTCCTTAAGAGAGTGAAAAGAGGATGCACACGTGTGTGTGTTGAGGTTAGCTTGACACATCTCAGGGTTAACACACGGTGTGGGGTGGGATGTTCTATCTCTGTGGTCACACTTAATGACTGTATTGCTTTGTTCTCTCTAGCATCTGCTGACTACCAGCCAATGCCTGAGGTCAGCATTCCCAACAACAAAACAGAAAACGGACAGGCCGATGTGAAGGAAAGGTAAAACTAAAGCTTCTTTCGTTTCTTCTTTGTGTGCACATTGATGCAAGACCACCATGAACGGCACAAAACTTGTGCCAGGAGACCAAGCTGGGAGTTGACAACGAATCAAATCAGCAGGAGGTTCACGTTGCTGTAAACCTCAAGAGAAAACACAAGAAGCCCCGTGATTCTGGCCAACAGTAAACAGTTATAACAGTGGGAGAATGATTTGGTATTTAAAAATGTTTACTCTTTGCATTTGATCATGCTTCTTGGGACCATTTAAAAAAAAAAAAAAAAAAAAAAGAATCCTCCTATTGTGGTGGGATGACTCATTTGTTTTATGAGTCATTCTGACCCATCCTGACTAGAACCATACCATGATTTATGTCTTCCTCTCCAACAGCCTCTCAATCCAAGCAGTTAATGGGGTCCAGGCTACGAAGCTTGAAAACGGTCTTTCGACAAAAGAAGACACTGTCCACTTGGAAGACATCATCCATCTCACAAATCACGGCAACTCCACTAACGGTGCCCTGGACAAGTCTGAGACCAGCATGCCCACAGAGCCCATCCTTTCTTTTGAAAGCGAGGAGTCATTCATGAAAAAGGCAGGCCCAATGAAGCCTCAGCATGCTGCAGGTACAGAATTACAAACTGCTTTAATATACACAAGTGACAACAGCGCAAACATTTGTAACACAAACATGGAAAAGACAATTTACTTAACACAATCTGAAATGATCCATGAAAATATAAATAGAATAGACAAAATGATGCAGGGGAAAAAGCTACAATAGCAATCGTTCCGCCACTGTTGAAATGAGATATTGATGGAATGTTTCCACAACTGGCTGACCCGTGCTGAAAAGGTCTAGCTGTGCTTTGTAACGCGAGTCCACTTCTCTCCTTCTAGTTAACTTTTTAAGTCCTCGTTCAGGCTAGAGTTCAGGATTGTAAAATAAAAGATGAGGTTTTATTGACAGAGGTAAAAACGAAATCTAAATATATCTCCAATGAAAATTATGCGGATACAGGCATGATTCATCTGCATCGACCTAGTTCCCATCACCCAATTTGAAAACTGCTGTACAAAGTACCATAAATGGGGTTATTGTCTTTGGCATGGAGCAAGAGAACCTGAATGTGTACTTAATATAAGGTGTAAGTCATCACCCCGGTGAAAGCGAGTCCCCCCTGAGGAGAGGAAGGTGTGGCATGGAGAGAATACCTACACTCACAAGGGGGTGGAGACGGGATATAAAAGAAATAGTGTTGGGAAGGGTGCTGAGAAGGAGGGTATCTTTATACTGTTTACAGCTTTTATTCAAAGTGTCTCACTGACTTGGACCAGGACCCAGTGAGGAATTCCAAGAATGACAGAGGTGATGAGACCCTATCCACAAGTGTTTCACTGCCAGGGGTTAGAAACTGGACTCTGGAGTAATTAAGCTTCATATGACTCCTCATTCATCCTCTTCCCAGTAGAAACGTCAGCAGCACCCTGTCCTCCCCGTTGCTGCTAGATCCTAACTTTCACCTGTTATCCTGAAAGCAAGCCAGCGATCAGAAATACTATGTAAAGCAAAAAGAACGATTACCTCTGTTTGCCCCTACTTTAATGAATATTTCACCACCTTTTTTTTAACTACTGCATACTTCTGGTAAGTGTGTAATTAAAAAGGGAACATTCTCACTTCTTATATGCACTCTTGTAAATCTGGATATGTGAGATGACTTTTAGTATGTCAGACTGATTTAATTTTACACAGCATTTTCTCAGGAGACCGGTTTATTTTGAGGCATGCTTCCAGGGTTTATTTGAATGTTCATACTTGTTGAGGATATGTCCCACATGTGGCATTGTCAGTCAGATTGAGTTTTTATATGGTAGCCGCTGTTAAGAGTAACATTCCCATCTCATTTCTTTGAGTCATGCGACCTTTCTGTTTGCTCCATGTAAAGACGACAGTAAAAGTTTATGGGCCTTCCAACTGCAACGTGTTTTGCATCCTTTTGCATTTAGCATTGTCACCTGGTTGGAGGTTTGCAGACCTTGCCATTACGCACTTCAACACGGTTGAATATTTAGTTTAATTTGTCTGTTAGCATGTTCATTAAGCTTGTATGACTGCTGCTCCATCTGGCCTTTAACACTTTGCTCTCTGCCTCATTCACAGAGGTCCTGTGACATATTCCAGCGCTGAAGTGCTTGTTGCCTTAGGCCACTGACCTTTCCTAGTCCTGCCAAAGCTCGCATTGCGAGCCCTGTGACCTGTGCCAATCAACAAAAAGCAAGCATACTTTCCTCCGAAGATAAAGTGGGTCACAGAAGAAGATGACGACAAAACAACTGACAGAACAGGATGAAAGGTGTTGCCGCATACGGCACCGTTGCTATCGTTCATCAAACTCTTTGCAGCACCGATTCCATGCACCTTGCTACTCAACAGTATCATCCTTTGTACATTATAGTACAGCTGAGTGATGATTACAGTATACTGAAAAAGAACTGTTTTCTTTGCTCTTTAGTTATTTAACTAAAAGAAAAAAATTAAGACTGGGTACAACTTTGTGTATAATGTAAATGAACTTTACGTATCGGTAAAAGGAAGGTTGGATTAGTGGATTAAAGCTGTTTGAGTCATTTCATGCTACTCTATCATGAGTAGATATGAATAAAACCCAGATACCGTACATCCTGGTTTGTACAAAACTACCTGCACCGGTTTTTGAAAAAGGTAAACTGAGAAATCAGAAGATTTGAAATTAAACGTCACAAAGAATGGCTTGTTACTTTGTGTAAACATACTGTTGGTTCATGTCTAAACCTCAGCTATGATTGATTGTATGCATAACTGGATGTAATAATAAATCTGCAACCTTTACAATTAAGAAACTGTAAGTCATCAAAGGTCAAATGTCTGTAAACGGAGATCTCCTCCACTATTTAACAATTGAAGCCGTTTCCCTCCCCCACATGTGCAAGCATGACTTTTTTTCTCATTTGAAATTCTGGCGCGTGTATATGCTATAGATATATTTTGATGTGCGATGTAAGGCCAGTGGGAATATCTCAAGTCTTATTAAAGACAAGTGGTCCAGTCTCTGTTCTAATCGTCCTTATGTACCAACTGTTTAAGGATTTGATGCATTGTGAGATTATTCTTAGCCTGATTCAGATTAGTACACCTAAGAAATAGTTCATTTGTTATCAGTTGAATAGTTTTCTACTTTCATTTGCTTTGTTTACTCCAGACGCTCAACAGTGGCCCACTGTCACTGAAAGTAAAAAAAAGAGCACATGCTAAGCAAAGGAAAACAGACATCTAAGCGGGACCACAAGCCTTACAGTCTGTGCGGCTAATGTGCCAGGCATGCAAGTTGGATCAGCTGTCCATTTCTCTTTGGGTCTCCTTTTACAAAATCTCAACAGGGGGTACATGCCACTCTATCTGCTGGCCATCTTTCACTATATTCTGCAGGCCTGTGGGAGATCTGGCATGCTGTGTTTGCAGCCCTGTAGGCAGCTGAAGTGCACACAAACACGATTTATGCCTCCTCCTACCACACGTGAAAACATGCCACACTGATCATATAAATTATGTGACTATGTTCTAACCTTGGTAGAATGAGGGATTCGATTTTCAACTTGAAACTCTAACAGAGACCTCCAGTGGGCTACATAAATAAATTACTATGGTAAATACAGCCAAACTGTCACCAAAACGAAACCGAAAGCCAAAGACAGAAAACTCTCTGATTCATGATTAAGGAGTAGCTGATCAAGATTTAATGCAAGTAAAAAATATCTATTTTTTTCAAACTGTTTGATAAAACACCAAAGTTTTTTTGGGAACTGCTTTTCTTACGGTTTCATTATTGCTACAAATTGCCTCTAAGTCAAGGTAATGCTCGCAAACTTTCTTAAAGCAACAGTTTTTGCAGTTACAGCTGCGTCACTGCTTCAGACTTTTTTAAAAACATGTTAAATAACACACAATTATAGCTCGTATACGACACAGCTTTAATCTGCAAGACAGTTGACTTGCATGAGCAGGATGTTAACTTCAACCACATCTCCTCATTAGTTCACTTTGTTGTTCCTAAAGTTGTCCAAATGAGTCTGCTGCTAAAAGCTGTATTCATCGACCCCACAAGAGGGTGCAGCACCGCAGCGTGGACTGCACTTTTGACTTCTCTGTTTTCAGGCTTTTAACTTTGTGTCCTCTTTTGACACACTGTAGTAATAAACTGAAATGTCCCCATTTTAAAAAATCTCTCTATTTTTTCCATTAATAATAATGATAATAACAATAATAAGATTTCTGCCATTTTGTGCAGCTGATCTGTCAGTCAATCCCTGGTAATGTGCCATGCATCTCAGAGGAGACCTGAGGATTAGTGGGGACTATTTTTAGGGAGGTGTCGCAAAGCAGTGCACAGTTACAGGCTGATTAGTGCCAAGTTTCAAAATAAATCCTCACAGAATGAGGGGTGAAAAAAAAAAAAGGAACTGAAGGAGTTGAATGTGTGGATGGGACGGGTCATCCAAAAGCCAAGAGTGGTAAATGAATAAAGCAACTTTGTGCCAGTTGAGGTAGTCAGATTGTCCTGGAATAGCCAGGCCACATGTTAAATCCACCACCAACGTATGGTGTTCAAACCTCTTTGAATGACGGGTGTATTATCTCCTCTGCAAGTGTCCTCAGGAGGTGGAGGTGTCACAATTCTGACTATATTTTTACTCTCTTGCGTGAATAACACCTTGTTAAAGCTCATATTAACAGCAACGGCAAAAAGGAAACAACCAGCTTCAGTCGCCTGAGGACTTTATAAGCATGGTGTCAAACGTTTAATGAAAGGTGCTCCATGTAGAGAATGCAGCCAGCCAAACACTGGACATACATTGACTGTTTTCCTGTTATAAATCTCTGCACTTGAGGACTGTATGGAATCTTGCAAATGTTTCTGAATGGCAAGTGTGCCTGCTCAACCTCTATTTCGCATAAGATGTGGGGGGTGGGACAGGATCACACAATGGCGTCCCACTCCAGATAAGACCACCAATCGCAACCATCGAAGCTCATGTGCCTAACCTCTGTTTAGTGTTTATGCTCACCCCTATCTTTATCTGCTCAGCAACAAGCTCTCTCTGAGCTGCTCTCAGATGGCAGGCAGTATTAATGAAAGGCCACAGAATGGCCAGCACTCACATTAACCGTGCTTCTCAATCCCTGGCAGAACTGTGGGAGCAGAGCAACCTCTTAGCTATTCTGATTAGAGATGGCAAGTTTTAAGGGTAACCAGGCTCTAGACCTTCTACTCCCCCCACCCCTAGAGAACTGATAACATGGAACTTTCTGAGGTTGCAGAAAGGACCCAGGGATTTGGATCGCATAAGAGGTAGACTTTGAGGACAAGTAGCAGCTGAGCCTACATGGACAGCTGTTGGATCATTGTCACAAACTGTTGGATGGAAGCTCTTTGATGAGATTCTGAAGTTTCATCAAACCTCAAGTATTTAAAGAGTCTGGCCTCTGTGTTGCACTCTGCATTTGTGTTATTTTGAGCTGAGGGCATGCAATGTTTCCCCTGAATAAAAGCATGCTCCAATAAAGTGGGAACAGATTTACTGGACAAGTAGGCATTAACTTTAAGAAAGCATCTGCTTTGCGGTCAATTTGTACTGAGAATCTTTTGTTAACAGCTAATAACAAAATGAAGGTTTGAATAACTGACTTGCTAACAGAAGGCTTTTATTGGCTTTTAATGTCAAGAATCTGTGCCAGAACAAATGCTTAACAATAAACTGTACAGACTGTAAGTAACAAACTCTGCTAATTGCAGACTTGATGAAGGTCCCATATTGTGAAGATGCACTTCGAATACTTAAAATAAACGCTGCCGTGTTACGACCAGTAAAAATATGAGGTTGCTTACTCCTTCCATTCCTCCTAGTATACGTACAACTACATGCCCTCTCAGACTGACCAGAGAGAATATCCAGTTTCCACATAAAAACTGAAAAACTAATAGCCGCCAAGCTAACTGCTTGCTTCTTCTGAGATGATTGCCCAGGGGAGAACATATGATGATGCTAACTATTTGAATTTATGTGAAAGGGGAAGTTTCCACAGGACTTTATGCAGTCCTAAAGTACACTACTTCCAATATAAATGAGGCCACGACTAGCAGCCAGGTGCTGCCAATCAAATACACTTGATTAACTGATCATCAGCAAGTGTAAGCACATCTATAAACGCAGAGGTTAAGGAAGATTGCGGCTCTGGAGCATTCAGCTGTGTGCTTATAGAAAGCCAGACCTCCTAGGAGTGGATGTCCCAGCAAATTCACCCCAAAGGTCAAACCTCAGAGAAACTTAAGAAATACAAACCCCAAGAGCTACGTTTCAGATTTTACAGGAAGCGGTTAGCATTTTAAATATTAAAGATCATAATAGTACAATTAGAAAAAGACTGAAGAAGTGGCTGGAAGGGCTACCAAGAGAAAGCCTCTTCTCTCATAAAATAACATGGCAGCACGACTAAAGCTCACAAAGTTGCATGTGAGCAAACCACAAGCACTTATTTACCATAATGTGTGTGGAAAGCTCTTAACCTGACCCCCCCCACCCCCCACAAGTGCGTACGCAACATGACACTTGGATTTAAGAAACATCCGCACCGGCCTATTTTGATCTTACCACGCTGTAATCATTCTGAACCACTGTGCAGTCTGCATCCTACCTGCATACTGCTACGTTTACTCGTTTACCTGCAGGTGAAACGGAGAAAGTGATGAATATAGCGTAGGTTACGTCATAGGAGTTCAGAGGAGTTTGTTTTGATCTCATACATGCGGCGTAGATTTAAAAATACCCTTAAGGCAAGAAATGAGAAAGTTCAACTGAAGAAAGGCAAAAAAGAAAGGAAAAATATATTTGTTAATCTTTTTATTACTACTTGTAGTAGTTGCAATCTACATCTGCAACATCTACATCTCACATCTGCATATGTGGCAGATATGTTGCACCCATATACAGTGTTGGGAAGGTTACTTTTAAAATGTATTCCATTACAGAATACAGAATACATGCCCCAAAATGTATTCTGTAACGTATTCCGTTACGTTACTCAATGACGTAACGTATTCAGAATACTTTGGATTATTTAATATATTATCATGCTGTTTACAACTACATGAATGTACTATTGCTGTGATTTATTACTGTTACTGAAGGTCCGCGGCTCCGAACCGTAGTAAAGGGACCTCTGGCTAATACGGTGGGTTCTGTGTCGGGCTCGTAGCTGAAAACTAGCTTTACTTTGTTGTCTGGGTCAACTTTGCTAGCGAGAGACAGAGGGAGGCGTTGAAAGGCTGCTCCAACGGAACTTATTGTTTTTGGAGGAAAACACAAACACAGCGTACAGTCGAGTCTTAATAGCTTACGGACAGCTGGGCTCGTCAGGCACTCTTCTTGGCTGCAGTGGTTATTATTATATTTACATGCTTCCAGCTCCCGTTTTTGCTTGATGACAGCTCGTACTTTTCCTTTTTCTCCCTCCCTCGCTCACAGACACATAACAGGTATGACAGTCCATTCTCCCTGCAGCACGGACTACACTGCCTATGATGCTACATTCTTTAGAGCTATACCTGTAGCATTCTGCCTATTAGCTTAGCACAGCAACAACAAAAAGGCCTCTCTCACCCAGGAAAGACGCAGAGAGAGAGCGGCACCCTGTAACCATGGCAACCGTAACGCTGCCACCTGGAACAACAGAACGTAGCTGTCAAACAAAACCCAAACAGTCCTGACCCGCCACAATATGAAACAGGGAAGTACCGCCGTGTAATCCATTTATTTCAACAAAGTAACTGTATTCTAAATACCACCTTTTTAAACGGTAACTGTAACGGAATACAGTTACTCATATTTTGTATTTTAAATACGTAACGGCGGTACATGTATTCCGTTACTCCCCAACACTGCCCATATACTCCCTCAAGATCATTAACGCCTGCTTCTCAATTACTGCTGATAATGTTTCAGTCAAAGCCTTATGTGTTCTTGCACCAGAACTCTGGTCTAATCTAAGCTTAAAATACAAGCTTCCTTCAAGCTTTTGCACTTTCGTCATAAGTGTGCTATGCAAATAAAATTTACTTAGCCAGGTCTTCATTTCTTAATATACATAGTCAGAGACACTTCTGATTATTCACACAGAGGTTTGTGCGTATGCACTGTTAACAAATGAGGGCCAATGTCCTCAAATGACAGACAATACCATAGTGGAGATGTTTGGCCATAATGAAGAGCCATGTTTGGCAAAAAGCAAACACAACATATCAGCACAAACACCCCTCATACTAAGTGTCAAGCAATGATGGCTTGTTTTGCAAATACAATTACTGAGCACATTGCTGTCACTGAGTCGGCCAAAGTATTCTAGAGTCAAATGTGAGGCCATCTGTCACAATGGCGCAATGAAAGTTCAGAACTTAACCTCATTAAAATGCTTTGCCGGACCTTAAGAGAGCTGTGCAATGAACTGAAGCAACACTCTATAGAAGAGCTGATCAAAATTCCTCCACAACAATGCAACAGACTTTTAAAGTCACAAAGAACACAAGCTATTGCTGCTAAAAGTGGTTCTACGATTCTGGTTCTACATGCTCCTGGATTATGAGGTATACTTTTTAACATTGCACTAACCGGCACAAAAATGCAAAACTCACAGTGACACTACGGGAAAATTTAGGGGATTACCAGCATTACCAGCAAACGTCATCCTCTTGAGGCCACAAATGTCTCTACAGAGTGTCAGCCTACACTGCATCCACAGGGCTAGGCAACTACTGTGGTGAGAGGCTAGAACAAGGCAGTAACAAATTACACCCCAGAGGTTTCACATTTAGACGGCACACAGGTTTGATTTCAAAGATCTGTTGTCTCTTCATTTTCAAGCTGATAGTTTTACAGCATTCCCTGCTAATCGTCGTGCAGAGCTTCAGTTCTGCTAGCTTGCAGTGTTGGTTATTTTCAGTTAATTTGATAACTGAGAATTAATCCCTACCAGCAAGAGCATATGCCTTTGGCACAGGGGCTCATGAGGCACAACATAGGGATGTAAATATGTATAATGTCACGGCTGGGGCAGCAGTCGTGTTGTGTGAATGAAAGGAGGACCCAAAATGCAGGCAGCCGACCGATGATATGAGTGAGAGTTTATTTACAGGTGACAGTGGCAGAAACAGACAACTAAGCATGAGAAATACTAACGGAAACCTAAACTGGGAAAACTAAAGAGCAACTTGAAATCCTCAGGACACGGGGTGAAAAGCAGAGAGACGCAGGCTGACGGAGCATACCGAGAACGCAGAGATACACAGATGAACTCAGACGAGCCGACAACGAACACAGACCGACACCCACTAAATATACACACACAAGGTAATCACACTCAGGAGGGGAGAACAGCTGATCCTAATACACACGATGACTGGAGGACACAAGCTGAACACAATGACAACAGACACAGACCTTCAGAATAGAACAGGAAATCCAGAACACGAGCGAGCCATCAAAGTAAAGCAGGAAACACACAGACTGATTTACAACACAACACGGGGACATGAACAGAGCACCGAGGACAGACACAGGTAGGGCTGATAAAACACTAAACTTCAGGTTCAACCCTAAACTAATACAAAATCAGAATAAACACAAGGCACAAAAATGAACTTCAAGGAAACACAAAAGGCCGGGTCAAAATGACCAGGGACCATGAGGCAGAAAACTGATCTGCTGTTGGCCTGTGTTAGTGTTGGCTCACTAAGGTAGGACCCTTATAGATGACTTCTCCATGATAGACCACCTGCAGTGTCTAGTGTCACTGTGAAGTATATCCTCACCCCGCTAATGTGTTGTGTTTGGTTGCTGTGACACTGGAACATCACAGCCACAGGAGGAATTAGAGGAAGCCACACCGACTAGTCTTTTTCCACTGGAAATTTTCATGTGACTGATATATTACTGAGCTACTTTCCCAGATTTGAAATTACATCTGGAACTCAAATGTGGTTTGTCACATTATTTTCTCTATAAAAGTTATTATTCTCCATAATAATGACAGAGTTTTGTTTGAAAATACTAAATTCCTTCCCTCAGGTTTCTGTCAGTTTACTTAATGTTGTTGAGACAGTAATTTTTTTTTTAAATCTAACTAGGAAAAAATACATGGAGGGGCTGTAATTCTATGACTGCAGTAATTTACTGTCACGGGGTTAATTAGAAGCCCTTTCTCTCTCTCTCTCTCTTTCTCTCTGTGAATTTGCATTTGCTTTACTATCAAATTCTGTTTGTACCTGCATTTATGTGAACACGCAGATGCTTTTTTAAGTGTAGGAATGTGTGAAAAAGGTCCCAAGAAAGTTTATTTGCATGATACATGAGAACAGCTGTTGGGACCCTGGAGAGCAAAGAGTGTGTAGAGAGAAAGAGGGGGAGGTGAAACCAGTGACCGCCCGGTAGCACAGTGACCCTGAGTTGTCAGCGCTCTCAGAGTAAAAGGATTCATGTAAACGGGGGGAAAAAGGGACACAAAGGGACAAGTTTCTGTTTCACACCACACGGGGCCAAAGATCAGCCACACTTTTTCACATTGATGGCAGTGTTAGTCAAAAAGAGACTGAAACTGTCATTCTACTGAGACACCGAATGAAAAGAAAAAAACAACAACTAACACCTGCGTTTGAGTTTTGAATTGTGCTAAAGAAACTGCTGTTAAGAAGAAATTTATAACCACATTTTTTCCGAGAATTAATGGTGCGCTGTGAGCGTGATGCAACGGGTTTCGTCTTTGTTCTCACAAAGGTACAAAAAAACCCGATCACCTTTCGCAGAAGTAAAACACACGATAAAAATATGTGGCTCACTGTGTGGAAAATGACAGATGTGTCATTCGCAGCATTGGTGCAACTCTTGCTGTTAAAAAGAAATACATACAATTATTCTTAAAGGAGTTAATAACATTCCTGTTTTTAAAAAAGTTTCCTGACTTTTCTTTACAGATATTTGGCTGTGGATGCTTTCGGCTTGGTCATTATTAGTACATATAACAATAGCTTAATAGTAGCCTTCATTTGACTTGAATTCACAAACCACATGTAATATAAGGAACATTTGAACAGGCTGCAAAAAGAAACCAAATTGCAGTGAGCTAGTTGCAATGATTATGTATTGTTCTTGAGCTATGAGAGAAAAAAGATGTAGTACCTTAGAATAATGGCGGCTTTATTTCCTTTGTTCTCCAAGCAAAGCTTTAAGCTAAACGCCGGAAATTTTTACCAGTTGTTATACTGCAAAACTAATAATAAAAAAAGAGTGTATGTGCCTGCATGTATAGTATATTTGCTGTAGTCCTTATACTTCCTGGTAATATAATGCCGTGCAAAGGTCTTGAATCACCCCTCGTCTCTTTATACTTTGCTGGGAAAATAGAAAAAAGTGCAGGGACTTTATGAACTGTGCAAACATACATGGAATTAATGTATATAAGGGAAACAGAGCTTGCTTGAAAAAGCGCTTCTATGTATGTTGGCTGCCCTTTGTTCTGATATTCGACACTGCTCAATCCATAGCTAGTCCATGACTGATAGTCTCCACTACGTGTCTTAATTTGGCTGCCTTTTCTTTCAATTTCCCAATTGTGGCTTCTTGATAGCCAGCCTTCCACTGGGACCATTTCAGAAGGAACTTTAACAAAAGAAGACTTTGCTGTTTTTCCCCCTGTTTCCTGAGAACATGACTTTCAGATGCTGTCTGTGCACTGTAGATTGCTTTTAGGCCTGTCACTTATTATTTTCTTCTCTGCTTGTCCAGTTTCCTCGACTTTTTTCAGGACACACTGCAAACGATGCTGAGATATGCCAAGTTTTTGGCTAACAGCTCTATGGGAAGGGCCAAAATATTATTTTATGTTGTGAGACTGTGTTATAGATTCAGCTAAACTAAGTGGGAACAAGTTATGTGTTTTTATAACAGAATGGTAGTAACAATGTGCCAAAGATACAATTTAAAATGGTTTCTTTGCTAATTTGTCTGTTATGTGTAGACAAAACACTGTTCATCCCTTTTTTGTTCTCAAATGATTTGTAGGCCAGTATTAAGTGGTTTAACAAACAATAAAAACATCCTCTGTAAACAGTCAGGTACAAAACATTGCCTAAAAAATGTGCCAGTGTCTGAAGAAAAAAGACCTTCAGAAAGAAAACTGTTGCTCAAAACCACTTTAAAAAACTAAATCAGACTCCTTGTAAGCAAATTATAAAGATAATGAGGGTGTTCAAGACTTTTGCATAGCACAACAAGTCCACATTGTAAGAATGAATGATCATTTTAATCATGTATGGTGACTAACTTAAACCACAAAACACAAGAATCTTTTTAAATTCTGCTGATCTTGAGGCCCAGCTGGTTCTCGCTTTGAGTTGGAAAGTCCCCCTTTGTGCATCTTTGTACTCATCTATTTTTTCAGTTTCTTGCTCTTTCCTTCACACATGAGAGAAAACCACTTTGCCAAAATAGTTGACTGTCTGGTTCTTCAGTTTGTTGCCTCTGGGTGTGACGTGGCTGAAAATTTGTCATTTGGAGGTGTCATCCACTGACTTACTTTATCTTGAAATTGTCAGGGGCTCATCCCACCTGGACAGAACATGATATTTAGTTTATTAATTAGCATTAGGATCTTGGACTTCTTGGAGTGGCATACACTAAGATAAAAAGAAATGGAGTTCAAATGTGACAGAAATAAGTGCACACATGGTTTAGAAACAAGTGAAGGAAATAAAAGAGGAAATCCAGGATATACTGCTTGATGGCTGAATATTAAACTGTTGATGTCTTAAACATACTGTGAACATACAGTGCAGATGGATATAATCTATAAAGTTACTATAACCACATGGTGCTGACAAACCAGAAACATTTTCTCTTGATGTATTTTTTCAGTATCTTGCCTACATTTGCTGTCCACCTAGACCACTGACATAAAAATGTATGACAAAATTAAACAAACTGACATTTAACTGTGATACTGGCAGTACATAAAAGGTCAAGGAATCAACAGCGGTATTACATTCTTAGCATTAATGCTTCCTGGAAATCCTTCAATTGACATTTTACTTTAAGAGCACAAATGTGAACCTTATGCTAGGACTTACTGGGAACCAAGAATTTCATGGCCGCTGATTGAGCAGGTAGACCAACTGACAGACTGACAGTGCCTTGGCTGTTGTCGTGCTTAAAATAATAAAAGATGAATTCATCTCAAATTAAGGAAAAACTTCTTGATTTTTTTTCTCCTCACTCTACGCAAATCAGGAATAATTAAAAGAGCTGCATACAGTACTCAAACAAGGACACAGGATTTGTTTCTAAGACTATG
The DNA here is from genome assembly GCF_056152115.1 of Neolamprologus brichardi. NCBI lineage: Eukaryota > Metazoa > Chordata > Actinopteri > Cichliformes > Cichlidae > Neolamprologus > Neolamprologus brichardi. The sequence goes on along the minus strand of NC_142114.1, from coordinate 21,172,878 downwards.
GGGCCTAAAAGAATGTCTTTTCCAATCACAAAGACCCGAAGACATCAGTGTTTGTTGTAAAATTGTGTCAGGTTGCACGCTGCGTAATTATTTCAAGTAGTTTGATACTGCTTGGGTTTAAAGAGTCTTTTTGTCCTTGCTGTGATATTTCCAAAAAAGGAAATAAATACTGATGATTGGCATAAACAAACTGTGGGTTACTTTGGAAGAAAAGGGCACTGGACTCAGTTTAGTTCACAAACTTACATATGCATGTTCCAAAAAAACAATTAATATAACCCTGATAGAGTGGAGTGAGCCAGAGAGCAAGCCTTTGTAGTCTACACTCACACTCACACACACACACACACACACACACACACACACACACACACACACATTTAATGGTGCAATATCAATATGTGATTTTCCTTAAAAGTCAGCAGCAAATAACTTCAAGCATTGAATTTTTCTAGATTGGATTTAGTGAAATTATAAAAGCGTGTAGCGTTACTAACATTGCTTATTCTGAACTAAACCAACCGCTACTAAGTGACATAATTGCATGTCATCATGAGTCAAATTCACTTCTTTGTCAAGTCAATACTATTCGCCCCCCTGCTGTGTTACTCAGTAAACTGATGTTTATTTGTATCCTGTAAAAAACTGCATGACAAATCCACCCTTTTGCACAGAACTGTCCTGTCTTTCCTTTTCCACAAAAAAGAAAAAAAGAAAAAGCAATGGAAAGGGGAACACCAGAACTGAGAGTACTCTACATGTGTTCTTCATCTGGTGTGAAAAAGGCCCTAAATCAGCCTTCAGTAAAAACTGAAAAAAAAAGAAAAAGATGATCTCAGTAAGCTGCAGGGGATGCAAAAAAGCTGGAGAAAAAGTGAAATCTCGAGGTCCAGCATCCAGGACTTGTTGTCCAGTGTCCAAATCCCCCCTGCCCTGTAAAGCCAACTATCTCTGCACACAATGATCATAAACAAATATTTCCCAAAGACTGATTTCTATTTCTGCTTATGTGGACACGGAAGATGTAAAACGTATGCAGCATCTTAGATTTCAAACGGACCAGGGGAAAAATACACAAGTTTAACAACGGGATGAAAATAAGAATCACGTTGATCTGAATGTTAAGCAAAGCCAGATCGCTCCACAAAGCCTCTGAGTGATGGATTGATGGTCAGGTTGCGGACAGCACACAGCTATTGCATAATTTGGCTGCTCTTGTTTACAAGTTATTTCTCAGACACTATCTATAATGTATCAGTTATAATATAACAGCTCAAGACTTCATGTATTTGATACAGTGGCACAAAAAGTGTTTTATTGCAGTGCCAATAACACTCTGAGCAACAGTCAAAGCAGGACAGCGTATGCAAGAAATATTTAATAGGTGCAGAGGTTAGACAATTTAAGAGGAGGTAAAGTTTGTGTCCTTCCAAATGAACCTGTTGATTTCATCACTCAGAGCTTTAAGCTTTTTATGAGAGGAACAATTTCAGAGTGCCTTGCGAGTTTACAAAAGTGCAGTATGTCACCATTGCTATTCTTGAACGCCACAAGCTTTCTAAGCTCTACAGCCTTGGATGTAACGCTGACAGACGGCTTTCTCTCTCCCTCTGCCCCTCAACAGTCATTCCTCTGTACGCAGAAATAGGAAGTAAGCTCTGAACGTCGCTGTCGTGTTAAAAAAAAAAAAAGTTTGTGAGCTGGAAGATGTTGTGTGTGTCAACATGAGAGACACAGAGTGATGGAACATGTGTGACAACGTGGCTGCTCTTTGCATTGTGTGTAAGAGAGTGTGTAGCGACAGGCTGTGCATGTGTCTGCAGCACAAGTCAGACAGAGAAGGGGGAAATACCGCTTAACCGAACCTTGGAGCGCAACCAAAAGCCACAAAAGTAGCTCTGAATCCAGCATCTCTGAGCCGTGTAGAGATGTCTAGGAGGACAGCACAGAGCTGAACAGAACAGTGGTTCTATTCAAACCCAACCATTTTTCCCCTGGCACCAGTTTGAATGGGTATAAAATGAGACCACTTTTTTTTTTTTTTTTTACAATCATAGATTTTGCAGAGAAAGAACTATTAATGTGAAAACAGAGAGGAAAGCATTTTTCTTCCTTCTATAACAGTAGCCTCGGACCATATGTGTCTTAGAGTCGAATGCAACAAGATTTCATTTTACTCTATAGCTACAAAAAAGTGTTTGGGTTAAAGATGATGGAGCCTCACTTTTTCCTGGTGGGATTGTTTTCTTTTCGGAAGTCAAGAGGACTGGAAATGTTTCCCTCAAGTGGAAGAATCAATTCACTGTTTTTACTCTGCCTGTCTTCTGTCACTCCTTCTCTTACATTCTTCTACAAACAGAGGACTGTCAGTTAAAACTACTGATTACCTGAGAATATTATCCTGAAGTCATATATCCCATCAGACTACCCCCCCTCCCCCCAAAAAAACAACCACAGAGGGAGCCAAAAAAAGCACATTTTCCTGATTAAACTGACCCCATAACAAACAAAGCAGGGGTTCTGACTCATCACATCCTTATATTTTCAATTATTTCAGTCACAAGTTAAAAGTTTCAGATGTTTAGACTTATTAGAGTTTGTTTGAAATACGAATGATTTCATTTTCTTCATGAAAAAATAAATATGGCTTGGAAATGCCTGCAATAAACAACAAACGTAGACAGTGTTGGGGAGTAACGGAATACATGTACCGCCGTTACGTATTTAAAATACAAAATATGAGTAACTGTATTCCGTTACAGTTACCGTTTAAAAAGGTGGTATTTAGAATACAGTTACTTTGTTGAAATAATTGGATTACACGGCGGTACTTCCCTGTTTCATATTGTGGCGGGTCAGGCCTGTTTGGGTTTTGTTTGACAGCTACGGTTGCCATGGTTACAGGGTGACGCTCTCTCTCTGCGTGTTTCCTGGGTGAGACAGGCCTTTTTGTTGTTGTTGTGCTAAGCTAATAGGCAGAATGCTACCGGAATGTAGCATCATAGGCAGTGTAGTCCGTGCTGCAGGGAGAATGGACTGCCATACACGTTATGTGTCTGTGAGCGAGGGAGGGAGAAAAAGGAAAAGTACGAGCTGTCATCGAGCAAAAACGGGAGCTGGAAGCATGTAAATATAATAATAACCACTGCAGCCAAGAAGAGTGCCTGACGAGCCCAGTTGTAAGTAAGCTATTAAGACTCAACTGTACACCGTGTTCGTGTTTTCCTCCAAAAACAATAAGTTCCGTTGGAGCAGCCTTTCAACGCCTCTCTCTGTCTCTCGCTAGCAAAGTTGACCCAGACCACAAAGTAAAGCTAGTTTTCGGCAACGAGCCCGACACAGAACCCACCATATTAGCCAGAGGTCCCTTTACTATGGTTCGGAGCTGCGGACCTTTAGTAACAGTAATAAATCACAGCAATAGTACATTCACGTAGTTGTAAACAGCATGATAATATATTAAGTAATCCAAAGTATTCAGAATACGTTACTCTCATTGAGTAACGTAACAGAATACGTTACAGAATACATTTTGGGGCATGTATTCTGTATTCTGTAATGGAATACATTTTAAAAGTAACCTTCCCAACACTGAATGTAGATAAGTGCATGGAGGAAGGGATGGCATAGAACACATACAAATATATAATTAGAACTATAAACACATCTACAGCGCATACTGCACATTCCTTCATGCTGTACAGTAGATATTTGAGAAGGTCTATTAAAGCATGTTATAATGTTAAGTGCATGGCTCCAACCTATATAAACTTATTGACAAATGAAAGACACTATTGCTTATATTCTTCATAAAATGAGCACTGCTAAATTTAAATGTCTTCCCTTATTAAGTATTTATTTTTCCGCTGCATTGTTTTAATGCTTACTGATACATTCTAATCTGCTTGGAGTTTGCAAATCCAGGTGTTTGGATGTGTTCTCTTCAGGTTCGTCTATGCATGTGGTTAGGTTAACTGGAAGTTATGAACTGATTGTAGGTGTGAATGTGAGTGTGAATGGCTGTCTGTTTCTATTTGTTAGCCCTGCAACAGACTTGCAGCCTGTTCAGGGTATACCCTACTGTTGGGATAGGGTCCAGCTCCACTGCAATCCTCTATTGGGTAGGTGGAAGTAAATGGATAGATGGAATACATTTTCATTGTGGGCCATTTTGAAAGTCTCTAGGCAGCTAAAAACACATTAAAAGGCACAAGATCACACAAAAAAATCTAACTTAATATAAATTTGCTCTTGCAAAATAATTACTTTTGCATGACTTCTTAAAAAAAAAGGAGATGAGTGAAGATAATGACGTGTTTGAGGGAAAACTGAGGGTGGGACGTCTGCGGAGTATAATTGAGTTTAAGCAAAAACAATTTGGTTAGAGTTCTAGGAACAAGGAAGAAACACTTTCCCCCCTTTTTTGAAGTGACCTTTCTCAATAAAAAACTATAGTCATCGAGTCATGGCCAATCCTAGATGGATTTCTTTCACCTGCAGAGGTGATTATTCTTTATCCTCCCTCTCAGTCGCTTTCTTTTTTACACTGCAATCCTTGTTTTGCCTCTAGGTTGGCTGCTCCTCTCTTCAGTGGCAAACAGCAGATTTATACGGTGGAGAGACTTACCTGTCCGTGGTGAACTAGTTTCGCAAGTGCATGAATATAATGGATGCAATACTATCAATGACCACTAGGAGAAAAAAGTAAAACTCTTAAGTTAGGGCACTCATTCAGTTGAGTGTAAATTTAAATAGTTTTGAGGCACATATGTCTTCACTACTTGAGTGTTCTGGTTTCTATCTGTCATTCAAGTGTTACAGACGAATCAGTAGCCTACAAGTCCGTGCAAAAAAGGAAGTGCATTCACCAAATTGCATGAGATAAGCTTATCTATTTTCTGACAGTGACTTAAAAAGCCTTAGCTTGAACATGAGTCAGTTAGAACCAGAAGACCTGAAAAAAAATTTCATTTCCTCCAGAGACTAACTGCTCAGTACCCAGATTGCACTCACCCGAAACACACAAATTGTACTGTTTGTCGTTCCTTTAGAAATCACTCAACTATTTAAATATAACAACTGAAGGAGAGAAGCTCAGGAAACACTTTAAAGCAGTATACAAATATACCGAGGTCCCTTTTAAAAACACCACCGTCCATCTTAAAATGCCAAAACACCTATATTCACACAACACCAAGAACCACCAGCAGCATTTATATAACAATTCTTCATGGATGTTAACTATTTATTTGGTCCTAACAACCAAGAAATTTTCCCAAATAAAGCAAAACTGTAACTCCAAATGCCAAATTTGGTGTTAATAATACTTAAAACATTTAATTACATCCCATAAATGCCATTTATTACAAAAAGTTTTGTAATTATCATACATCTGAGGCAAACTACTACTTTTTTGCCATCCCTATGCACTTTGCATGAAGGGTATAGGTCTGCTGGAGACAATTATCTTCTGTTAAGTAACAGTGGGTGAGAGAGAATCAATCCCAGATGGGATTTTGGCACGTTACGCTATTTGGGAACAAACCAGGAAAAGTACTCCTGACCAAACTGAAGACTTCTTTCTGTGCACCACCCAGACGCCTTTTTCCCTGTGCCCATTAAAAACTAGTTCTAATCAGTGCTGTTGAACAGGTTAAATGACTTGTCTGAACATGTAGAATGCAGACTTGAGGCCATGAGGTCCTGTTACGCTACAAAGTGCTCCCTCTCCTCTACTTTTAAATATTCCCTTTCTTCTCTTCAAGTTCCAAGTCCATATTTGAACATTTCTTGGCTTTTTGGTTAAGTTTAGTAATGTTAAAGGAATCTGGGCATGTTTTAAAAGCACGCTTTGGAAACACATCTTACTGATACTGATATATGGTTGGATAATGATTTGTTCCAGGGAACTACATCGTTCATTTAATGTGATATCTTTGCGCATAATAAATTTGCTAAAGCATAGTACTGTCGGTAAAACACAAATCATATCTCTCCTAATTATTTACCACAGAGATAATAATTACAGTTTATTAACATAACTAAAAGACTCGTCCAAGTTATCTACTAAAATATATTTAAACATAAAATAACATCAACTCAGGTTTGCACAGGTCACCATGATGATAAAAATCATTAAAAAGGACTCATTTCAGCCCTCTTGCATTAAGTTGGTGCATTTCCATGTGATAGTGTAAGACACATGGAAGATACAGTATAATGATTTCCCCACAGAGCTTACTCATTAGCTGTCTATCCAGCGCATTGTGAGTCTCCTCTCAGGGGTTTTAAAACACTGAAAAACAATTACATGACTGATCTTATTACAGCGACACCCCTGACACTCAGAAACTCCCCTTATCTGATGTTTGGGAACAGCTGTGGTTAATAAATGTTGCTACTCTGAAAATGATTTTGACACCAATAACAGAAATGAACTGACCAAACTGTTTTCAGCATTTAAACTCTCCCAGCCCACCTGAAGAGCGCGTCTCTGGGCTTTTTTAGCATTATCTGGGAGTCTTTTTGCTCCATATGAAAGACATCCAGTAGTTCAACACTGCCAGTTCTTTTTCATTCAGTTTATCATAGTGAGACATGTGACATTAATTAAAGTCACTGGTGTCCTTCTGTCTTAACAAACCACAGGCAGTCCCTTGTTAGTAATGTCTCTCATCAACAGCCAATGCAAAGTCATATGAGGACAGGAGTTGGAGGGGAGCGGAAACAAAAAAAATCCCAGCATAACACGGGAAAATTATCAACTTGAATATCAGCTGATTGACAAATATCAACATAGAGGTTTTTAGTTTTATTCCGCCACATTTAACGCCAGTTTTAGCAGGCGCTGCTGCATGTGTACATCCTCCAAGGAGATTATTTAGACCAGATTTTCTTTTCTTTGCTGACTAAAAGGATTCTTTGTGGATCACTCTTCGTCTCTATTTACCTTGTGTCAGTCTTCATCTACATTTGGTTGCTATGCTTTCAGCAACAGAAGCATTTGACTTGTACAGTCAGCAATTTCTACTACATTGCTCAATTCATTTCAACTGCAGAGATATATAATTAGCTGTTAGAAGGACTTATTGAATAATGCATGTTTCTTTCAGTGACTCCAGAGAATTACTTTATATGGTGAGTAATGGTGATCTTTCAGCAGCGTTGTGTAAAGGTAGCTTAACGTCCCTCAGAAGCAGAAACGAGGGCTTGTGACCAGCTGGTGGCTGCATTCAATCTTTAAACACTCTGCAAATGTCCTGGAAGCAAAGTGAATAAACGCAATTTTCCGTTTCTTCACCAGCAACTGGTGCAATGTCTTGACATGCCTTTAAGAAGAGAGGTTTGCTCCGCTGGTTAATCTGGACAGGAGAAACCACAAAGTATGTAGCTGTTAAACACTCCTCAACTGACAATGTGCTCTGGATGTTTTAAGAGGACATGACATAAAAGGATGTAGCAGATGTATGTAAAACATGTGAAGCGGAAGGGGGGCAAACATGATTCAAATTTGTGGAACAGATATTTGCATTAGAGTATACTGCGTAAAGCTTCAGTTGACGCAGAATTTCATGTTTATTTTATTTTAGTTGCTGTCGGGGTTTTCACCGTTGAAAGAAACCTCAGTTATATCTCCAGCTAATAATCTGCAGCAGCTACATGACACATTAATGTAGCCAAAGTAAATGGAACAACAACAGCAGAGACTACTAATGAGAGTGGAAAGTATCTAAATGAGCTTGAGTTTAAATGTTCGGCACACACTGTGCAGAAGGCTTAAGTTGGATGTCTAAAGACAGCAGAAGAGTTGGAACGGTTGCTGGATGTAAATTGAAAAAACATGGTACTGAACTGTGCAGGTGGTTTTGGACTTTTCTGCACAAGTTGTGAGAATTTCTGCAGCTCTACCGTTAAGGAAGAGGGAATAGAAATGTTTGCTGTGTTGCTCACGGCATAAAAAAAAATCTGCCCAATGTGTTGCATGTGAGGTTTTTCCTACTGAGTCAAAGAACACACTGTAAACAGTTTTCACTGAAATGGTTTCTTTAACACTTTTTGTGTCGATCACGTGTTTTGTGAAAAAGAAAAAGAAACTGCTTTTTCTTTTCTAAACGAACAAAAATTATGTTTACATTCAGTGTCCTCCATGAAGCCTGACAACTGTGTACAATAACACATGGTCCCATCTCACAGCCAACATATGAGTGCTGTTTTATGGACTGTACCAAAGAGCACTGGCTGGAACCAGTCAATGACACTTCATGTGTCACAGCAGAGCCATGAAGCTGTTGCCATACGGGGCTTGGCATGCTGCTATTGGTTAAAGCATCTTTCTGCAGGAAAAAAAAGAGAAAACTATGACCTCTGAACAAATCCATAACACCTTGCCAGGTATATGTTAGGTTCTTCAGATATTAAATTTCATCATGTTGTCTAGGTTAAAATGACCAATATTTAGCATTTATCACCTATAAGACGTTCTAAAAGTGTCAAATCATTTATAGTCATGCTGAAAATTCATGGGGTGGCTGTATCTCAGGAGGAAGCGCAGATGATCTACTAATGAGAACGTTGGTGGTTCAGTCCCTGACTGCTCCAGTTGGTCTCTGGCACATCCAGCTAAGTATGAATGTGTGTGAATGTTAATGGATCAGTTTGAAGATATCAAAAATTTAATTAAAAATGTTATTGTTATTAGGCTGAAATAACCCATCTGTAGTGTTTGACTTCCCAACAATAACATCTGCTTCTTTTAGGTGTTCCCTTATTCACAAGGTGTCCCCACAGCAGATAGCGCTACATATTTTGTTCCTAATGGAACAAGGAATTTGGGTCTCGTTTTACATTTTTGGCAAATGTGTAAACCACAGCACCACAGAGCCACTGACAACAATATCATCTAATTTATGAAATATTGAATTTCTGCCCAAACTGTAACACTCACAGTAACAATATTACATTCCATAATTAGAAAAAATAACTTATGAAGTCTGTTTTACTGTATTTAAAGGCAGTACTATGTACTATTATATCATGATTGTGAAGTTTTCTAAATCTAAATGAGATATTATTGTTGTAAACTTAAAATTATATATGTTTTTATAAGGTATTAGATGTGTATATTGTAAAAATGACTTATGTTAGTCTATTGATAGGCGTTTGCTAGTCAACATTACATATTATTGTTAAACAAATCAAAATATAATGCTTTTATAAGGTGCTATTGATACATAAATGCTCAAATAAGCTGAAGCTCACAACAACAATGTCTCATTTCTATACCCAGAACTTCAGTATTATGGTAAACATGATGTAACCACATTGCCTGGCAACCACCTGTCAATGGACTACAGTAATATTTATATAGTAAAGCAGGGCATGTACTTCCCCTGCTTTATGAAATGGTATGTTTTTAAATGCCATGCTGAAAATTTTTCACCTTTTAACTGTGAAAGAGTTTTATAATTTTAACTGAACATTTCCACTCCATGCCCCAAACAAAGTTCTAAAATCTTAGAACATGAAACCTTGTCTTCATGGCTTGTTGACATGTGACATGCATCCATCCATTCACTTCCACTTATCCTTTTCAGGGTCGCGGGGGGCGCTGGAGCCTATCCCAGCTGTCTTAGTGCGAGAGATGGTGTACACCCTGGACAGGACGCCAGTCCATTGCAGGGCTAACACATAGACATAGACAACCATTCATGCTCACAGTCACTCCCGCATTCACACCTATGGGCAATTTAGAGTTTCCAATTAACCTATCCCCACTAATTGCATGTCTTTGTACTGCACGGTGCCACCGTGCTGCCGACATGTGGCATGAGTGAGAAAATATACTTTTGTTTAAGGTTAAATCCTCCCGTTAATATTTCCGCATAATGAATTTGCCCAAAACAAAATTTAAAAAATGACAACAAACAGAACATATGTATTACTTTCTTTCAAAGGTCTTTTTATTAGACAAAGGTTCCAATACAATGTATACAATAACACAAAATGCTTCAGAATATTCCAAAATTTCAATCTTGTTCCCACCCTAACCCTTAAAACAACAAATAATTGGCAGCCTAAGTCCAGAAAGGGGGACCACAGTTTATAAAATTTATTTTTAGACCCACGAACTGTATATCTAATTTTTTCTAAATCCATACAAGACATTATATCTTTTAGCCATTGTGTGTGTGAGAGGGGAGAAGAGTCTTTCCACTTCAGCAGTATAGCTCGCCTGGCTAACAATAATGACAAGTTTAATGTTCTGAGTCTGGAGTTGGACAGATTCAGATTCTCGACCGCACCAAACATAGCACAGAGTGGCTCTGGTTCAATTTGATGCTGCAGGACTTCAGACATGGTCTGAAGATTTCCAAAAAGTGGACAAAGAAGGGCAGGACCAGTACATATGAAACAATGTACCAGGAGCACCCCCACACCTTATACAGGCTGGGTCCATCCCTGGGTATATGTGTGCCAGTCTATCCCTGGACCAATGCCCCACGATGAACTATCTTAAATTGGATAAGTGTATGTCGAGCACACATTGATATATTGTGAACCTGGCCAAGGATGGAGTCCCACAGTTCATCCGTAATATGAAAGGTAAGGTCCTTTTCCCATTTAGATTTGATAGCAGCTACTGAAGAGCCTTGTAAATTGGAAATTGAGCTGGACAAGGCTGATATAGAACATATGTATTACTTAAGAGTAAGCAGTGCTGTTCATAAACACAGTGTCTGCCGGCAAAACAGAGGTTGACACAGTTGTTAGAGTTCATGCTGTGGGTTTTACTTTGACGTTACTACATTGGTCCATTTTCTACTGAGTGTGAAAAGTCCCACTTTACTTTTCCCAGTTTACCACTTCTATAACTGAGGAGGCAGTGAGAAGCTAGACAGTGTAGAATAAACACATAAATTTTAAAAGATAAAATACATCAGAATTGCTGGAAAACAACAAATTAGAACAATATAAAGTGTGCATGAGCCTGGTTTGTTCATACAGAACACTATAAAAACACACAGCAAAGATGCAGAAGTTGAAAATATTTTTATATTGTAAAATAAAATTCTTCCAAAAGAAATGTATGCCACACGGTCACACTGACTCTCCCTGTCTCCAAGAGAGCAGACATGGCAAAGTTGTTTTTCTGTTTTTTTCTTTTCTTTCTCTCTTTCTTTCTTTCTTTCTTTCTTTCTTTTTTTTTTTTTTACCAAAAGTGAGTCATTGTGGTCTTCCAAAAGCATTCCTCTGTTGCCCTCCATTTCCTGAACTCCTTTTTTTGAAGAGTTTTGGAGCAGTTAAAAGCAGCTGAATCCTATTTTTTGGCCTAAATTATTTCATTATGGGAAACGTTGTTTTTGTTTTATTTTCACACAGTTTGTTCCTTTAGGAAACCAGGAACAAACAGTTTCATATCAACTTGCACTATTGCTATTGCTTCTTCATAGTAGTGCAAGTTGATGGGAACCCTGCAGCAGGCATCTGCCTTTACTTAATGAATCAGATTCAATTTATTTACTCCAAGAGGGGCTGCTGCTTTCAAACAAAACATTGTGTAATATTAAAAGCAGAAGGTTTTAGGTACTCCTGCCTTGAATTATATGATCTTAAGTCTTTCTCATGTTTAGAGAAACTAACAAGCATTAGTAGATGTATACTGAAGATTTATTAAAGGAAATGACAGCTGTTATAGCTAAAATATTCACTTGAACTCTGATGCCTCAGCTCCCTGTTACTCATTTGCCACAGTGACCTTAAGGGTCTGGCCATGAGCCCTAGGGTTCTACCTCCAGAAGATAAAATACGCCACACATTCATTGCTATGATTAAGTTACAGCTACGAGGATGACCTTAAATGCCATCAGGAAAAGATCAACAAATAAAAGTAATTCAGATCACGCCAATTACCCTTATACACCCATAGATAGCATTTGTTTCTCTAGAAATGGCCTTTAAATAAAGCACTATGCTAAAACTGATACACTGAACTTCAGTTATACGCATGGTTGCATTAGCTCTTGCTTAATATTGCAGTTTCTAATCTCCAATGGGTTTTGTGTATATCTCTTAAACCACCGGAGGGTGAAAAGCAATGAGGGAAAAAAGCGGAACAACTTCTCTGGTGTCATTATGTGATATATGCACGTTTTATGATGGAATATGTAGCCGCTCTCTACGCTGCCTGTCTCCTGGTTATGTTCTCAGGTTACCAGTGATCCACTGGAACGCTAACTGTAATTGAAACCGTTGACAGCCTGTAACACTGAGTGACAGTTCAGGAGGATGAGCCAGTAAAAGTTGGGTGGCTTTGCACAAGCACTAATTTTACCCGGTGCGTGCATGAGTGTCAAAGCAGGTCAAGTCTTTGTCCTCCTACCTCAACGCAAACAGTCCTGTTGATTGCAGCTGGGGATTTGAGAGCTTGTAATATTTTTTATTGAGTTAACAACATCACAAACTCTGGCTCTCAGGGACTGTGCCAAGCTGTGGATGGAGAGCGGCGGCCTCAGCTGCTCTCCTAAATAAAGATCATCCTTTGGGCATCTAGCTGCCCTGAGGGATGTTTCCTTTGGGTTTGAGAAGGTACAGGTGTGATGGAAGTTGGAGTGTTTTTCTCTTATCCACCATGAAGCTCCAGGTGCATTTCAGATAAACAAATGCAGGAGGGAATAGTTTCCTCCCCAGATGAACAGTACGACAGTTATAGCTTTAAGCCCCGTATCTTTACCAGAAGTAAACGAATGAAAATGATGAAGACACTTCCTCTTTCAGTCTGATCATTTGTCTTTAATTAGATGATATGAAAGTGGAAAAAAAAGTCTTTGATGCTGTGCTGAAACATTTTTTCTCACAGTAGAAGGGATGGAAATTTCCCGTGTCCGTTTCTAAAAGGGCTGAATCACAGCACAACATCTGCTTTATAGTATCGCTGGGGCAAAATGTTCTCAGACTTGCCAACGTGTTACCATAGTTCACACGCCTCAGTCTCAGACAGCTGTGCTCTGAGCTGTACCTTTTGTGCTCGAATAGTATATTAGTTCTTAGGATGCAAAGCAAAAATAGATGAATCATCAAAGAGGAAACTAAGTCTGAAGTATTTGATGTCATTTATTAGTCATTTATCATTTATTAGTCATCACTGGCTGTTTCGTGGTCTTACCACTTGCTGCCCATGATAGATTGAATTGTATTAGGGAGTAAAATTGCTTTGCCAGCCTGGTCGCTTGCTGTAACACTTTTGGCACTTCACACGATGGCCTACATTTTTAGAACTGGATTTTCCAAATCTCCCAGGTGCTGAGTCATCAAAACTTCATACATGGAAACCCAGAGCCCACCAACAACCCCCCACTTGACGCAGACCATTCATAGTTGTAACTCCAAATGACCCAGCTGCTGGGTTGTGGGTGCGGGCAACATGCATGGAGAGAGTTCATGTTTTACGAGAAGGCCCTACTGCATCATATGGGTAGTCTATTTAGGTCTGGGCTACTGGCAGGGCCCCTGTAAAGTGGGGCTTAAGAACCAAACTTAGTAGAAGAAGCCACCCCGCTGGGGAAACTGAACACTAAAAATATATACATTAGACTCACGTTTATATTGTTATTTTTCTTCTTCTTTTTTTTTTTTTTATTATTCTTGCACATTGGGAGTGCAGGGCAGAGACAGAGGAGGAAGGAAAGAATGTTTTGGTTTCTTCTTCTGATCTGAGGCCAGAAGAGCTTTTGGTTCCAGAAACCAAATGAACTATCTCTTGGAACAAAGAGAATAATAGTTAGTAAGCTGTTTTCACTTAAATGAATTATAATTTCAACATGCAAAAGATGATCATAAGATGTCTTGCAAAGACGATTTCAATATTCTTTGATGCTTAGCTGGGAAAAACCTATAAATCTCATCTGTAGCTGAAATTGTAATTGCATCATTTGGCGCTAATGACGATACTTAATTGATATTCAGTACCTAAAAAATATTAAGAATAAATCCTTGTGCTTGTAGCTTGAAATTGCATACTGTGCCTGACATGTCTTCAAACCTAAGTTATAAAACACAGTTTGTTCTGACTCATACTTTTTTTTGTTCTGGTTTTCATTTCAAGCTAGTAGCTAACCCCAGACTCCTAATATTTATATTCTACTACAGTTAAAGTGCATTTTCCAGGATTTGATTAGTATGTGATGCTTCCAAATAATCAACAGCCAACACGAGACCAAAAGTGCTGTACAATAAATAAGTTAAGAACAATAGATAAAACAAAATGGCAAAAATAAAATCTAAATAAAACACATAATACGTAAATATTAAAACAGCCATATATTAATATATAAAACAACATACATTCAACTATAAAACAACTAAAATAAAAATAAACTAAAAAAAAAAAACAGGCTAGGGTGTAGGTGAAGTGATTTAAAAACAGGCAGAAAAGAGTCCTGCCTAATCTCTAGAGGCAGATCCTTCTACAGTTTGGGAGCTGCTACAGCAAAAGCACGGTCTCCTCTAAGTTTACGCTCAGTACATTCAGCTAATCAGCTGACCCGAGAGAGCGGGTGGGTGTACAAGGCTGGAGCAGCTCAGAGAGATAAGATGAGGCTCGGTCATGGAGGGCTTTTAAAGCAATTCAAAGAATTTTAAAATGAGTCCTAAAAGGAATGAGCAGCCAGTGAAATGAAGGTTAAACAGGGAAATTGTGCTCAAAATTTCGAGTGCCAGTTAAAAGATGAGCTGCAGCATTTTGCACCCTGGAGTTGAGTAATGCTGACCCCTAAATAAAGTGCATTACAGTAATCCAGCCAAGTGGTAACAAAGGCATGGATAACTGTCTCAAAGTGCTGCAGTGAAAGAATTGGCTTTATTTTAGCCAACTGCCTCAGCTATAAGAAGCTTTATTTAACGACTGCCTGTCTGGCAAACAACAGCCATGCCGCATTCAAAATCACTTAAGTCACCTTTCTTCTTCATTTTAACGCTCGGCTAGATATTAGCAGCTGAACAGGTGTGCCTAATGAAATGGCCAGTGGGTACAGAAGCTTTAAATGTTGAACAGCTTTGTGAAAATATCCAAACTTAGCACAAAAAATGTTTTTGGCCGATTATTTCTTTGTTGAAACAGTCTTTTGGCAAAAAATCTGATACTGTTGGAAAACCTGTTAATTTTCCCTTACTTGGTGCCACAAATATAAGCAAAATAAATTTGCGGGTTGAGCAGCAGAGTTGAGAATGTGGGTTGTGCCCATGGAAAACTTGCCAAATCTTCTCGAATATATTTCCAAATCTAATGCCATAGAAAAATAAATAAATAAATTCTACGCTATTTTTTTTTGTCAGTCACAACCACCATGCTAATCTGTTATTTGGGCCCCATAATATAGTGGTTTCAAATAATTACAATTCTTCTCCATGAAAGGAGAAAAAAATGACCCAGCTGACATGCTTAGCAATGTTATGAACAAACTGATCTTGCCATTTGGTTTACTCTTGTATTTATGACTTTTTGGCTCATTTTAAACGTCTGATTTGTTCATAATCAGAGCTTCTATTAAACTCCTCATGCCAAATACCCATCTTGGGTTCCTACATTTCTTGCCTGCCTAATGCTGACACAGGGTCTAAGAGTGTGGAATCGAGCCCCGCAGAAATGGCTAGAAGGTGATAACAGGCTCTGGACATGGGTCATGGAACCCTTTGCTGGCACGGGCAGCTGTCTTGCCTACGTGCTCATCATCTTAGACTCAGTTGGGTTGGCTGTGTTCACAACAAAGAGGACAAGAGACATATTCATCTAGGAGAGGTGTCAGATAGTCTGATGTTAACAGTGACGGTAAAGGTAAGCACTGATAGTGGTGTCATAGTGTGTGCGTTTTCACTTTCTGGCCAAATGTAATCATTTATAGGGTGGGAAAGCTGGACGTGAAACGATGAACCGAAGTGGGCATTAAACACAAAAATAACAAGATTGTAAAGACACATATTTGCATTGAAGGATTTGCAGCTATTGAAAACCAGTCTTATAGTCCATAAAATCTTTTAACACAAGATATTTTTTATTAAAAAGTATTGTTATGTAATTACTATATTAGTACCTTTACAGTATGTACAACACAATTTTCAGCGTGTTGTGCTTTTACTGTATAACAGATGCAATTATAATATCTTTACTCAAGCGTATTAATTTGTTAGTTGCAGATACATTTCAGGTTTAGATTTCATATGATGAGCATATGTAGATCATGCTACCAAACAACAGTACATTCACTTGTTATAATTCAGCCTACCTCAACCAGCTATAGCCTTAAACAATGATACAGCTACACTAACAGTCTAATGGTATAAATGAGCACTTGTAGTTTAGTTATGTTGGATCTTAAATGTAGAACATTTTAAGTATTTTTTCTTCAAACTGAACACTTTCATAACCAAACGGACTAAATGTTATGCAATTTCCTTTTATATGCTAAAAAAAAATCTTCCTCAAATCATCAAGCTTAGCAAGCATTTCTCCCTGTTTTTAAAAGCTGACAGTTGCATCTCAGAATTGCTCAGGTTGTGAATTGTGAGAAACTGAGCTGACTCAGAGCCTGGAAGTAATATGTGAACTGGCACAGACTGTGTCATACTGACACTTTTTCTGACTTTTCACAAGCTGCACTTTTTTTAAATCAGCACAGGGAGTAAACGATTTGGTTATTTGAATATGGGTATTGCGAAAGACCAAAATAGTTTTTTTTCTCTTTCGAACAATTGAGGCTTTATTTTAACGAAATTGCTACCATGGTGCCCTAAAGATGAATTAGGTGGTGATTCAGCCAGAAAGAGAATTATTAGAGGAGTTTGGCTCTTTACAAGAAGTAACCACAACCAGATGGGTTATATCAAAATAGCGTTATGCAAAAAGGCCAGCAAGGAATCATCTAACAGGTTTTTTGTCTCTTGGCAATATATTTGTTTACCTGGAACTACTTTGTTAGATTTAAAGACCTTGAAAAATAAATATCTATGATATATCACATTAATATTTGAACTGTGGAACAGCTGGTGTATTTTTAAAAAACAAACACACTCTAGCACAGCTCAAATAGACAGAGAGATCAGGTCATTTTACATGTGCCAACTGTGTGTAACATATGACTTCACAAGCGTTCACAGTACACCTCTGGGGGATTTTAAGTGCAGTTATTAGGAGTAATGTTAAAGCTCTATGTGTTCAGGCATGTCAGCAAGGAGACGGACAGCTCCAACAGGTGGGAAGGATTTAAGGTGGGAGGAGTATGAACGCTTTTATCCAGGCGCAGAGTGAGAAGGTGGTGTCAGAGGGATTGCCCAAAATAACCTGCCTGGTGTCTGGACAGTGGTGATATGATGCAGAGCTGCTGAGAGAGATGGATGAGAAGGGGCCACAGGGCACACTGAGTAGGTGCTAAAGGAAGGCCATCTCAGCGGGTTGTCGAGGTTATACGCTGTCAGGGAATACATTTTCATGGTTATTATCTATGTACTTATTTACATATTTTAACATATTGTTTCCCGCTTTAGGTTAGCTGGGAGTTTTTTTTCAGTTGGTTATATTCACGGAAATGCACGTGGAAGTGGAAATATTTGGTCCAAAGTTCATGGCAGGCCTTCCAGTGGTTGTCGAAATGGTTTCTCGAAATACTGTCACTCAAAGCCACAAATGCAATCTTGATTATGGTGCTAGAGGAAAAGTAAGAAGACCACCAAAGTCACTATGATTTCATCCTTTGGGAAACATCTGTGTAAAATTGCTGATGAATACTGCTGGCTACAAAGTCAAACAAATCTCTTGTTCATACTAAATCATGAATGTTGGTCTGTTGCTTTTTCCAACTGCAGAAATACTCATGACACCATTTCATACTGAATATTTTAATTGTGCAGCAGTTAACTTCCAAAAATTATTGTATATATTGTGTAATTTGCTGTTAAGTGATATGTTAATTTTGATCTCGCTGTTGCAATTAGGAAAATGTGTAGTTTTCCCCAGAGACTGATAACCAACCGGCCCCAACATGTCCGGCTAGATAACCACTGCTCATCTACAATCTCAATGAACACCGGTGTACCACAAGGCTGTGTGATGAGCCCTTTCCTCTACTTCCTCTTCACTCACGACTGCAGACCTACCAATGGTTCCAACACCATCATTAAGTTTGCAGATGACACCACGGTGATTGGCCTCATCAATGACAACGATGAGGCCGCCTACAGGGAGGAGGTGGATCGTCTGGCTGAGTGGTGCGACACAAACAACTTGCTGCTCAACACCGAGAAGACCAAGGAGCTCATTGTGGACTACAGGAGGAATGCTGACCCACATACACCCATCTACATTAAGGGGACGGCTGTGGAGCGTGTGAGCAGCTTCAAGTTCCTGGGTGCCCACATCTCCGAGGATCTCATCTGGACGACCAACTGCTCCAAGCTGGTCAAGAAGGCTCACCAGCACCTCTTCTTCCAGAGGACTCTGAGGAAGAACCACCTGTCCTCAGACATCCTGGTGAACTTCTGTCGCTGCACCATCCTGACCAACTGTATAACAGTCTGGTACGGGAACTGCTCTGTCTCGGACCGGAAGGCATTGCAGAGGGTTGTGAAAACTACCTAGTGCATCGCCGGAGCACCACTTCCTGCCATAAATGACATCTACAGGAAGCGGTGTCTGAAAAGGGCTGGAAAAATCATCAAAGACCGCAGTCACCCAGAACATGGACTCTTCACCCTCCTGCCCTCTGGGAGGCGCTACAGGAGCCTCTGGACTAAAACCACCAGGTACCAGAACAGCTTCTTCCCTACAGCTGTCAGACTCCTGAACTCTGCCTCCTGACATCTGACCCACGTTAAAATAATGGACTGAACATACACACACCCACAACCACTAGCACTTTATATAGCCTCTGTAGAAAGTAGCCACATATTTCACTTATCTTTGCTGCACTACTGTATGATTCTGTATAAACAATCATCCTGTACAATAGAATAATTATAATTCTACAACTGTTTATAACTTCCATATTTCTGTATAGCTT
Source organism: Neolamprologus brichardi (assembly GCF_056152115.1). Lineage (NCBI taxonomy): Eukaryota > Metazoa > Chordata > Actinopteri > Cichliformes > Cichlidae > Neolamprologus > Neolamprologus brichardi. The sequence continues at coordinate 21,153,832 of NC_142114.1, read as the reverse complement.
TATATTTCATATTCCTGTATAGTTTCATATTTATATCCTGTTCTGTTCATAGCCTGTACATAGCCTGTATACCCACTACAGCTTGTACATACTTATAGTTATAGCATATTCATAACATACCTTAATACCATGTACATTGTAACATACCCATAGTAAACCCATTTTTGCTCCCTCATACCTATAACAGACCCATTTCTGTAATATATCTATATACCTATATTGTTGCTAATATATATTTTGTAATATATCTATAGCAAGGCTAAAGCCCTTCTGGATGGATGCAAACTGCATTTTGTTGCCTTGTACTTGTGACATGTGCAATGACAATAAAGTTGAATTCTATTCTATTCTAAACTGCAGGATAACCGTCCTAAGTTTGGGTGTAAATAAGTCCCGATATTATGTTTGGAAAACAGGAAAATACTTTCTAACAAACACGTGCACATCTTTTTTGAATACACACTGCTGAACAAATGTAAGCTCCTCTGAGTCATTTGCTTAGTTTTTTAAAACAAATACAGTTAGTCTTATCTGCAAGATAAGCACTGGGCTTTGACAAACTCAGTAGTCACTCTTACATCACCAACCAAAAAACATGCAAACACACCACTTCCTGTATTATCTTGCTTGCATCATCTACTCACACTGATGTTTAATGATCCCAACTTTACTTGACTATACCACAACTATTCTGCTGTGTTATTTTCCTGGTAGTCGTATTTTGAATCAGTCAAATGAGCAGGATGTGCAAAGCAATACGTGCAGACAGTGGCGCATTAATGGTTGAAAGAATTTCCATTGCAAATACACCACCTCATGGATTCCTATTAAATAGCTAACCTGGATAGATCAGATGAGTATGAAAGATATACTTCTTCGACATCTGCACGGGATATTGTATTTGTTTTAAGTGTTATATGTAGTACATGTGTTTTGATTTTGTTGCCATGATGCCAAGCTCTCTTGGAAATTAGATTTTTAAACTCAATGAGATTTTTTACCTGGATAAATAAAGGACTAATAATAATGTAAAAAAAATAAATAAAATTACTGGTACGGAAGCAAGTCTTCAAACAGGCAGTGTGTGCTACTGATGACCTGTTGAAATTTGACCCCCCCCCCCCCCCCCCCCCCCCCCCCAGAAATGTAAGAATAAATCATATGGTAATAGAAAGGTAATTGGAAACTCAATCCAATATCCCAATATTTTTATGAAAAGACAAAGGGCAAAAAAAAGATTTCTTAATAGAAAGCACATTCTGCATACTTAGATACACTCTAAGAGCAGCCGACCTAGGGATTTGTATTGCACTATTAAATAAGCATCAAGCTTCTGTATATAGTAGTGTTTCTTAGTGAGCCTTTTAACCATATTATCACCTTGTAAATGTTTGTCTGGTCTTCATTAAGATGTAGGGTGACTCTTTGGAGATCAAAGGTTCAAATCCAATAGTTGTCTTCACTTTATTGTCCAGAAATTCCTAAATGTAATGTTTTTCATACAGGCAGTGGCCTATATGGAAAGTAGCTAATAGAGAATTTATTTATTTATTTTATCATGTTTGGTTTATATTAGGTCATCAAACATATGAAACCCACTACTTGATTTATATTTTTGGCCACAGTAGAATTGAGAAAGGTCCTGTCTGTAGTAGACACTTCTGTAAGCTACCGTGCTGTGCATATAATAAAGTACAATAATTGGTTATAGAGCTCATAAAATGACCCAATAAAGTTTCACAGCAGTTGGATGAATTCTGTCGCTTTGCACTGTTTTAAATGTAAAACATATGCAAAATATGTAAATCAAGGATCCTGGGAACAGGAGAAAAGACATCCCACTAACGTGTAGCCTCTAAAAACTGCCTTACTGGCTGACCTATTTTATTTTATTTTATTTGACTTTTTGGATGCTCCTCAGCTCAGAATTGATGGGTTTTGTGAATAATTAGTCTGTAATAAAAAATAAATAAATGCACCCAAGATACTCCCTTAAAACAGCTGACAGTTAGTACTACAGTATATTACATTATGTGCTAAAGATTCAAGAAATAACATCAAAAGCAAAATGTTATAGATAAAGAGGTTAATGTAAGATTTTAAAAGTGTTCATATTAGTGTATATTTTATAATGCTAATGGGAAAAATGGAACATAAATGCTTGTGGATGTCGGAAATCATCAGTGGTTAAAAAGGAAAACCTGAGAGATCCAGTCCTACATATCATATCAGTCATACCATTAATTTTATATTTAAACCATAGATTGTCTTTATTTTAAATTAATATCAATAAAGTCAGAAACACTTCTTCTGTTGAATATTGCACAGATGACCTGAATCTCATTAACATTCAGGGAGCTGAATGGATCCTCTGTTCCCAGTGACTTAGTCATACATACAACTGCAATCCATTAGACTTTGTTTCCAATGCCAGTCCTCCTTTTTTCCCTCCGTTGTTATGAAACTCACTATGTTGGGCTGACTCAAAACAGCATTTCTTACAGCCGGGCTGATTTCACAATAATCGATTACAAGCCAGGTTATTTAGTAATACTGAATTTGTCCCCTGAAAATAATACGTCACACTTTTATTTTTATTGTTGGCTCACCCTTAGTTTCTTCAGTGGTTGCTTTATGCCAACTACAAATGCATTTGCAGGAATTACTGGTTCAATTTACTGAACAAGTACATCAAATATGGAGTGAAATGGACCTTATGTGTGTTTCACATACAAAATTTTAATCTTCAGTCGCTCAATTGCTTTTGAATGATCTGGAAAGGACAGGAGGCTTTATTTTTAAACATAAGTGGACACTTAATTGAGCATCATATCAGCTGATGGTAGCAAACGTGTATAGCAAAGTGCATCAATAGATTCTAAGAGTGCAACACAGGTGCACATGTTTGCGGTTTAGTGCTAAGTAGCATAAAAAATATAATTCAAAGTTTTTCTTACAAATGCTTGAGCACAGACCCTTGGGTGTGTAGTTAGTGCGATTAACCGTGAAGAATCACATTTTCTTTGCCCTGGAATTGCATTCAAAATGCTCTGAAGAGCACCACAACCACAATCAAGTGCTAGTTTCATGACCAAAAGTAGCTACAGGTGCCTGCTTCCGCATCCACTTGTCAGTCAAACTGGCCATGCACCTAACATTCAGTGCTTAAACTATGCGCCAACCACGAGAGCTGAAAGATAAGGCCAAAGCCTGCTGTTCCTACAGTGACCACTTGAGGCGCTCTACAAAAGACAGCTAAAGTTGGATTAAGTATCCAAGTGGTCGACTTTATGATCCACCACATCCATCTTTTAAATCATCAGTTATTGCTGCGAAAAGGGCAACTTTTTAAAGGATTTTTTTTTTAAACCAGACTGATATTAGCGGAGAATTATACGGTACCGGAATGATAAAGATACAGGCAGCACACATCACTTCATAGTATTACCTGTTCAGGCTCGCTTGAAAATACAAGCAGTAGAGCAAAAACAGATTTTAGTACTCATGCTTTTAACTAGCTGGTTAGCGCTCAAAACGAGTGATAAGTCCCTAAATGAAGCCCCCCCTCCGCTCAAATATAATACCTGCACAGTGGAGTTATAATAAACTGCACAAAACACCACTGTGTAAGACAGAAGCTGCAGCAGGGACAACTCCGAGTAGGAACACAAGTTTAGCACAGTGAATTGTAGTCGTGGATTAGGCTTTAGCGACAAAAATGACTGCATTAATAGGACAGCAGACATATTAGCCTAATCATAACCCACTGACTACAGAACTCCAATCTCGTTCACTGCAAGGTAGCGAAGGTGTTTTGACAAATCGTTGCGAGAAGGCGGAAGGAAATATGAACCTCTGAGCAGCACGGAGCTGTCACACACCCTCCCTCTAAACACTGCAGACACACACACACACACACACTGTCATACACACATACACACCGTCGGGTACAATAGAAGAGACGAGTTCGCCAAGGAGTAAAAGTCTGCACTCATTTCTACTATATTTTACCAGGGTTCCTGAATGTGACGCGACAACACTGAAATATAACGCCGACCCGGTAAGTCTTAGTCTTTCCTATTTTTTAGCAACAATTTTGTGAAGAGCGAATAGATGTAATAGAATTTTTATTTTTATTATAATTTTCAGAGGCTGTGAAGTGTAATACGAGACGTAGCGTACAGTAAGTGAAGGGGAAGTTGAGCAGCACATGAATCATCTGGCGCAAAAAAAAAAAAAATACTATGAATTTCTTTGCCGCGAAGTGAAGTTCCTTCTCGGCGAATAAACCGCAATTTCAAACTAGGCTGTAAATATTCATTAATCAAATAAAACATCAGAGGTCTAGTCCTTATCACGATGACTTGTCTTTCTCTTGGTTTAAATAACCAATTTTTCTGCGTATATGAATGTTTTCTAGGCCACAGAAATGCATTGACTGTCTCGTTGAGGATATGCCTCTCACCCCTGTCACTAAATGATCTGAAGATGCATATAGTGGTTGTCACTGTTAGAGCCCTTAAGCCTTTTTTTAGTTTCCCAACGTGCGTCCTCAGACCACCATAGATTTAATGGGGACTTAAAGTAAAGTGAGCCATTTAATTTCACCAGATGACTGACTGTTGTCTTTGGTGGTTAGCCCAATGAAAGAATGACTTTTGTGATTACACGTTTCTCTAAGCTGTCCCTCCACCTACAGTAAACAGCTCCAAACTGGAATCAAGCCTGCCAAGTCATATATAGCAGAAAGAACTGCGTCTCTAGTTGTCTGTTTGGGGTTTGAGATCCAGCTTGAATCTATTTCTATGGACTACAGAGGCAAAAAAAAAAAAAAGGTTTGAAAATACTACCAAGCCTGTATCCTGCTGTACTGTGGCATCCTCTATGAGGTTGAGCCTTCTTAGCAAACAAAGCACACATACACACACACAGACACTGACAACACAAAGGTGTGCCGTGTCCAAATATGCTGTCCGGGAATAACATGACATAACAAGTAATTTACTTTCCTTTTCGATATTGTGTGAACTCTATCTCTGTGATTGCCATCACTGTGGTGGCTTCTTTTATGTTCTTTTTAATGAGCATAGAAACTACTACTTTTACAGAAATGAAACAATTCTACCACTTAATTAACAACAAAAACAAATGCAGCGCCGCTGGGTTTGTATGGAGATTCCAGCCCACAAGAACATAAACAACAGCTGAGTGTATTTTGGAAATATAAGGTAAATGTATAACTCATGATTTTCCAGGCTGGTCCCAACTTACCAAAATAGAGAGGACCTTTTGCTGATGAGTTCCCCCTTGTATGCGGCAGAGGTCCATTACTGTGGTGATGACAGACAACTGCAAGCATGTGATTGTAAGGATGCCACTGTGACACTCTGCCGGCTGCCATTTTTTTACAGGCAGGATTATATGGGCCAAAAACGCTATCCAGTGGCATTTGTTAGTCTCTAAACTACCGATTGTTGTCATGACAGTATAACTGCACGAAAAAAAATACTTTAAAACAAAACTTCCCCCTCGTGTGACGTCTGGTTAGTGCTTTGCAGAAAGCTAGCTGAAGCTGCTTGTGGTAAAGCTCAGTGCCAAGTCGAACAGCGTCCTGATCTGTCGTTGTTGATCATTACTAGAGAATAATGCTGCAGGAAATCTCATTTGTCTTTCGAGCAGCAACAGTAGCTCCTTAATGTCAAACAAATGTCAGATGACTGTTAGAGAAACAGTCTTTATCTTTTTTTAAGATATTAACCTCCTAAGAAAGCTCAACTATTAATCCCAATCTTAAATTGTGCTGCCTGTCAGTGACTTTGTTATCCATCAACTGCTCTGTGAAGCGCCTTAAGGGAATACTAAAAGGGACTGCCACACGTCAATAACCAAACACTGTACCAGTGACAGTTGCTGTGGCTTTTTCGGAAATAGAGAGAAGAGTGTCTCGGGGGCACATATAGATAGCAAATGTGATTCCAGCTGCCACTGTGGCATGGTAGTCTTAATGATAGGGCAGATGATTGAGCGTTTCTTCTCATATGCTTTGAGCTACGTATCATGTTGCTGTACCATTGTTTATCAGAGCTACTTTTGCTGTTATATGAAATAAACAGCTGATGAGGATTACACAGCTGTCATTCACTGCTCCAAGGGGAGCCTTAATAGCATGTGTGTTTGTGTGTGTGTGTGTGTATCCACATGAATACCAGACAGTGTTAAACAGACCTTTTAATGTTGTTCATTTTTCAAGCACGTCTATTTAGCACATCGTTCTACACACGCTTCACCATCATTGCTTCTCTAGCAGTTGGACTGCAGACCTGCTTTTCTAGTTTTGCATGCTGTTCCTGTTGTGTTTGTTACAGAAACCTTGCTATGAAAACCCCCCTCAAAACTCTGGATTGAAACCAGGAAGACTCAAGTTAGACCTTAACCTTGAATTTGCTTATGAGCAAACAAATAATGAAAATAATCTAAGTTGTTGACACAAATGTAGTGGGGATGTCAAATACATAATGATAGATTCATTATTAAGATATGGATGAGGAAGCAGACATAAACATACTGGTAATAACATTTGTGTGGATTTGCATGCATGTGTGTCAGTAAGAGTAATGGTGTTCAGAAATCTAGTAGTTCGAGATTAAAGGCCTACTGCCTACAGGCTTTCAAAGAGGGTGCAATCTCAGTGATTAGACTGTCGACCACACATTGTGGAGCACAGACAGCTGCAGCTGGTTATCAATTGAACTTTCAGGGTGACGCTATCGAAACAGATCTCGTTGTCTTATTCTACCGGCTACAGGGAAGAACAATGTTATGGTCACACATCTAATTTTATGCACACGTGATGCTGAAATGAGGTTGTGGTGTGATAATAACGCAGTCTTAATGCAATGAGTAACCACAGCTTTGTAGTGATCTTTTGTGCATAGTTTCTGCTGAAACTCATTCAAAAGCTAATATGAAAAAGTAATTGATTTTACTGTTTAGCCACCAGATGCTGCAAAGAACCACATCTGTCTGCCTTTGCTGAAATGTGTACATTAGGCTAAACTCAGCGTTAACTCTTTATTTAGGTTGGACGTTCAGGAAATTATTCTCTGAAGGCCAAAAAACAAGCTGCCAAAAATGAGGGAAGTGGGAAGTTCATAGAGCACGTGAAAGAGTTGGGTGGGGGTGGGAGGGATTGGATCTATTTCGATACTCTCCAAAATAGTAGCGGGGATGCACGCTGGGACTACCATGTGATAGCGTTCGGTGCTTTTGTAATCCATGCCATGTGTAGCTTGCAATTTCCTCCTTCCTAAATCTCTGAAGATGATTCTCATAATGAAAGATCAATTATTTGATCCCTAGCTTTTACTGTACTCTGAGGATCATATGGCACAGATATTTCCCTGTGGGCCTTGGAAGGGAATACACTAGACTCTTACTAAACTCCTCCTCTCACTATGAAAGTGCAATTCGGGAAGTTTGCAAGCATAGCCCTGATTTCAGAAGAGTCATCCTTTGAAGTTTAATGTACATTGAGGTCGGTGTGTGCAGACCATGTAGTGAGAACATCCAGTGAGAACATCTCTGTGGTGTCGGATTCACAGCAGAGCATTAACCACAAGCAAATTTCTATGTAGCTGCAGAGGAAATCAACTGTTTTAGCTGGGCATGGTGTAGGTTTAACAAAGGACCGGGCAAGGGGCAAGTGTAACAGTAATGAGAGCTCTTTATAAGTTATGAAAAGGGGAAAGACAAAAAAAACACTAAACGAGGCTTGTGTTACCATGCATTTTATGTGAATAGATTTACACTTGAAAACATACGATGCTGTGGTGTAAAAATGCAAGTAGCAGCTTTTGCATTTAACATGGTTAGCATGGCTTTTATGACTTCCTCAGAATAATCCCTTGTACGCAGCATCTCTAGCACATCTTAATGTCTCTATATTTTATATGTATATGTATATTTATACCTATATTTATATTTATCTATTTATCTTAATATTTATGAATATCTCTGTTTCTACGCTCATTTTATATGAGTGCTTGATGTTTGTTATATATTTGCTGCTATGACAACTCAATTTCCCTCTGGGATTAATAAAGTCTCTCTGATTCAGATTCTCATATGTCATACACTCAGTGAGTCTGGTCAACATATACAACATATCTCTATATTTACAGATGTATATATATATATATATATATATATATATGTAAATATAAATATAAATATAAATATATATATATATATATATATATAACCTGTAAGAATCTGCCTAACCTAAAAATCTATGATACTAATAACTGTATATTATATTATTATTTATCATAATAATATTATATTGTTATTATATTATTATTTCTGAATAATTGTTTTATAATATTTTTGGTAGGCTGAAAAAATAACTAGTCAGGTGACTGATAGAAGACAGCCCTCTATGCAAATGATGAGTGACATAAATAAAACTCCTTCTGTTTAAACCTTACACTACAGATTACAGATTGGCCTCTTCCTTTTTCACAGCTGGTGTTTTTCTTCATGCAGCTTTTTCTTTCAGACTGTTTTTGAAGCTCATTTTGGAAGGTTTATCTCTGTTGGACATTTTCATTTAAGGGATTTTTGACTCCCGGCTTTCCTGAAATTTGTTTATCCTTTCTTTTATTGTTCATCCAATTGTTCCTGCAAATGAACAGGTGATGTCATAATTCTTTTTTAAACAGGCGTACCGCAAACATATTCAGCAATCCTAACTTGACTGTAAAACATTTTTGTGTCACAGCTAGAGGTAGGCTGAGTGCAGTGATGTCCAGATCCACAAAATCAGCCTCGAGATCTCGGAGCCGCTCGAGGTCCAGGTCAAGATCCCGTTCCACCTCCCGCTCCAGGAGTCGCTCCAGGTCTCGGTCCAGGAAGCACCGTTATAGGTATGAGCGATCTTCCGTTTGCAACAGCTTGTTAGCGGATAAGCTGCATTTGCCTTGATTGCTAAAGTTCCACCCTAGTTGCCAGATCTGTGTTATTAAAATAAAATTTAAAAACTCATTCTTGAGATCCATTTTCATCTGTTTTGTGTAGCAAATCTTCTTGTGGCTGACTGGAAACACACTGTGTATTTTTGTGTATCTTTGATTGCCATCTGTAGGATTTAAAGAGTTTGGTTTTCACATGAATAGACAGAGCTGGTGGAGCATATTAGAGCCTTTGAGTCCTACCCAAACTCTTGAGTCAGGCTCTGTATCCACAGGAAATTAATATTTGAGAGTTCAGCTCCCGGTTAGTGAATTTAGTTAAGGTAGTCTAATATAATATTGCACAGTGGCATATGGGCATGTTTTGTACCACATTTCACAGTATTTTGAAAGGCATTTTGTTGATGTGCTTTTATGTCGTGAAGCTTTGACTGAAGGGTTTTCTGCTGACTTTGATGTGCCTTCTTAAGAAACAGTAAGGCTTCAGTCTGATGCCTTTGCCGCTACTGGTAGAGTGACGCCCGAATGGCAATAAAATGACAGGCTAGCTCATTTCCTGGCAGTGTTACAGCTTGTATTAAAATTAGCATAAATAAGAGTCATGGAAGGAATTTAATGGTCTACTCTTCCTGAAGCTACCTTGCACGTGTGCAAATGGCTTTGTGGGAAGGCAAAACAGGACTGGAAAAGTGTGAATGCACACCTTTGTACAAGTTTGAAAACAACAAAAATGTAAATACAAAAACAGAAAAAAGCCACCCTCTGCGCACACACACACACACACAGGCACGCACGCAGGCACGCACGCACGCACGCACGCACAAATAAATAGTTAATTTCCTGCATGTTTTACATGGGCAGCATATCAGAACAAGAAACAGTTGTCAGGTTAAAGAGCATTTAAAGGTGCAGGTTTGACAGTCTGCTGGGTGGAAACATGTTGTCAAATGTTGCCAGTGTGAAGCTTAAACTCTATCTTTCCAACATTACCTGATCTTGCTATAACACACTTAGTAATTAGAGCCACAGTTTACAGAGGAACATGGTCTGAGCTCTCGCTTGGCCAATTTTTTACTCACTGACAAGTCATAGCAGGAAGCTGAAAGAAAATAATATCCACAACAATTTGGTGGAACAGATTGGCCATGTGTGACACAATATTCTGTCATTAATCCTCTCCAAACGTGCTGAAAAGCCCTTTTAACTGGCAGGCATAGAGTCAAAGAATTCAGGCAGTAGTAGATTTCCCACCCTTATACGGTCCATGTGACTCCCTGTTCCACCAGAGCTGGGCAGAGGAGATGCAGTATTTGTAGCTCGCACTGTGCAGTGCTGCTCATTGCGCTGCCTCTGTATTCCAATGAGAAAGCACACTAGGTGAGTTACATGCTTCTCTTATTTCTTTTTTTAAAAATTTAAGTTCATTTATCTAGTTTAATATTATGTTTGCATGTACTTTGGCACAGCTTTAATTCATTAATCTAGAATTTTGCTCTGCTGCATTTTTTAGATTTTTAATTATTTGTAAATCACTTCATACTCTTAACATTTTAAGAAGTTGGTGGTGAGAAATGCATCCTTTATAAAAGCTGCTGAAGATGCAGTTAAATACAAGTAGCAGTAGATACTTTGCACTACTACTTTGAAGTCTGAAACAATTATACTCTCAAATATGACAGTGGACAGCTGTGGACACAGTGTTGAAATGTACTTTGAAAAGCATGTTGTTCTGATTAAATTGCTGATTTGAGAAAACTGAAGAACAGACTATTATAATCTGAAGCCCTGGTAAAAAGTCAAGGCTAGCGTGCTGTGGAAGGCTTTTTATTGGAAGTGCAGCAGCGCCACCCTGTGGTCTAATCTGACCTTGCAGTATGCTCCGCAACATGTTGCGTTCTCCATGTGCTATCATAATAACATATATTCAAGTGTTATACATCGTCACAGAATTTAAGGATTATTTTCAAAACATTTGTTTCAAAATATTAAGGATTGTTATTATTTTCAAAATGATCCTGAATAATAGGAGCTGTGTGTTTTTCTTCTGTAAACTTCCCTAGAATTTGAATAGTTATGAATAGATATGTCATTTCAATTTTTCAGACCAGCAATAAACGTTGTTTTTTTTAAACAGTTGTAAGCAATCATCCAAGTACTCCTAGTTTTGTATGTCACTGAGCCAAAGCAAATATGCTCCGCCTTTTTTCCCTTTTATATTAACCAAGCATCTGTCTGTCTCAGCTCTAAACTGTTAATTGTAGGTGGTTTATAGTTTCTGGTAGTGTTGTTTCACATAAGATCTACTGTTTCTATTTTGGAGGCAATACATTATTGAGAAAATGTATCTATATCAAACTCTGTAGAAATAAACGTAATGTTTTCGTTGTCTTCTTTATTCATTCACAGCTCTAGATCTCGGTCTCGGTCAAGGTCAAGATCAAGATCAAGATCTTATTCTCCATCCTATAACCGGGAGAAGAAATATCCGCGAGGTTACCAGAACAACCGGGACTTCCGGGGCTATCACCGCGGCTTCCGTAGGCCTTATAACTTCAGGGGTCGAGGACGGGGCTACTTCCCACGTGGACGCTACCAACGAGGTGGACGTGGCTACAATAACAACAACTATCATCAGAACTGGAAGAATTTCAGGCAGCATCCTCAAAAACAGCAACAGAATCATCAGAAACAACAACAGCAACAGCATTGGCAACAGAAACAGTATCAAAACCATTCACAAGGACGCTCTCAGAAACACTGTGGGACCTCCCCTCATGGTCAATCTCACCAGTCCGACAAATCCTGTTCTCCTTTATCCAGACACTCGCAGCATTCTTCTGCCTCATCACACTCCTCCTCTCCTAAATGCAGGCCGGCCTCGCTGCTCGCTAACCAAACCTCAAAAGATGTGAAAGATGAGCAGCTGGCTTCGAAGGACGTTCAAATGGGAGGAGAGGGAGAGGATGAGTCAGGGGAGTGTGTTGAGTTATTGGCAGGAGATGATATAGAAGGTGCTGGCGGTGGGAAAACTGAGGGGAACTGGAAAGGCCTGACAAACTACAGCAGCAGTCCAAAGAAAAACAGTCCGCTGGCAGGCTCTGCTGCTACTGTTGGTCAGAGCAGCCAAACGGCTAACCAGTCTAGCCCCACTAAAAACACAGGCATCACACCCAATGGCACCCCCACCTGGCAGATGGTGTGTGGTTCATCCTCGACTAAAAAACCTTCAAATGAAGGTCTAAATCAAATCCTTTCCAGCTTTGACATCTCCAAAGAAGACTACCTGGATAGAGATAAAACAGCAATCTCCATTGCATTCAGGAAGTAAGACCAATTTTATGTTTACACTCATGACAATTTTTAGTAACATGAAACACAAATTGTTGTTTGGTTCTTCTGTTTGGAGCCTCACATAATGCAGATTGTGGATTTTTGGGTTTGATTCCATATTAATGGATAGATTAGGTTTTCCAGCAATATAGTTACAAATTAGTTAGAAATCTATTACAAATAAGTAGCCTGGCTCGGCTGTGTGTGCAGGACATGTAACAGAGTATGTATCAAAGCTGAGCAGACAGTGGTGCGGCAATAAACAATGAAAAAAAGTCCACATCAGGCAAATGTACCAGAAGCCATTACAAATATACTTTTGGTAGTCCAATAATGGACAGCAGGTTCATTTGAGCTTTACTTTGGGTAAACTACACAACCATTTCATATTTGCATTTTATAAACTTTGTAATCTTCAGCTACTGTATCCATTTACAGGAATTCTAAAGGTTTTCTAAGTGAAAACAACATCCTTCTTCTTCTTTATTTTCATTACTAAAGTGCTTCCCTGATAAAAATGCTTTTCACTGTTATTTTCATTTTTGCAGCTGTCTCACAATCAGGTTTTCGAGTTAGACAGAGCTTTTTATCTCTTTTTTCTTCTTTAGGTTTTGGGAGGAAGCTAAAGCTAAAGCTAAATCTGCTTCAGAAAATGCCAGGAACGCAGAAGCAAACTGTATGGAAATGGAACAAGAGAAAGTAAATGGCAAAGCTTCTGTAGTTGTCTCCGATTCTGTATCAAGAAAATACAAAGAGAATAATGATGCTGGAGTGTCTCTGAACAGCTTTTTCAAAGCCTCACCATTTCTGTCTGCTGATGGGGAAGAAGAGGATGAGATGATCATTAAGCCTCAATTTAAATCTCTTCCAAAAAATTGGAATAATGGAGAAGTGTCCTGTAAGCCAAAGACCAAGGTCGCTCCATCAGCCCGAGAACATTTTGAAGAGTGCTTTGCGAAATGGCAGAAGTTTGCTAATAGTGACAAAGATGCCACGGCAGAGGAGCTTTATCTCAGTGGAAAGCAGGATAAAACAGCAGCCACTGCCGCTGCCAAAAGGGAGTTAACGGGAAAATTCAAAGAACTGTCCCCAGACTTGATTTGTAAAGCCAGGAAGACGGCAGAATCTCCATCTATCCCATCTCCTACACCACCATTGCGGAGGAACTCTGACAGACACATGTTTGAGGTCAGTGTAGAGGACCCGCCTGTCATGTCCTCAAGAAAACAGGAAGCAAAATTTAATGTTAGAATGGATTTCCTCGGAGATAGCCTGATAAGGTGAGCCTCGTTCAATAGGTTCAATAATTCGTTTTTTAACGTTATGTCATTATTCATTCAAAAGAAATTCAAGAGACTAAAGAACTTATCATTTCAGTTCTTCAGATATTTTAGCTGAAGAGCGACAGTTGTCTCAGGACCTTGTGCAGTCCTCTAAAAAGGATCAGGAATTTCGCTCCATCTTCCAGCATGTAAAGGCTGCACAGTTACAAAGAAGTCCCTCTGAGCTGTTTGCTCAGCACATTGTCACCATTGTTCACCACATCAAAGGTGAGACTTCTGTGTCTAAACCATATCAAGCTATTGCAAATCATTACCCTCCATACCCTCTATGATGCACAATTCATAGAAAAATCAAATATTTTGTCTTGACTGATTTTCAGCATTATTATTCACAATGGCCTCTTGAATAAAATGTGACGTAACCATAGCTTTTGCTTCTTACTTTGTTACCAAATCAGCTCAGCACTTTCCATCTTCTGGCATGACTCTAAATGAGCGATTCACCTTGTACCAAAGACAAGCTGCAGAGAAGGAAATGATGAAGCCAAGAAAAAGTCCAGAGATACACAGGTAGAGTCGCCTATTGAGTGACCCCTCTCACCTTCAGTGTGCTGTGGCTTCACCTCCTCTTTTAACAGCTTTCAGGTATTTTTTTCTCACCTTTCCTCCCTGATAATCTACAGATTATCTTGGCTTATTTGTTCTCATGCTTGGTGGAGGTCAGTTTTACTTTCCCAGCAGTTTTCTTTTTTTCTGTTTTGTGTTGTCTTTCCAGTTCAGTGTTGCTGACCGTTTGTTTGTTATGGCACGTGTCTTGCATTTCTTTTATCCCATCTTGATTTCTTTCTTGCAGGCGAATCGATGTTTCACCAAGTGCTTTTAAGAAACACCCTCAACTTTTTGAGGCGATGAAAAGCTCAGAGGATGGCACTTACAAGGTGACTGAACATTTTGACGTATGAAGTATATTGGAATAAGACAACTTCAAACAAGTGAGAAAGCCACATGCCTTTAGACTGCACTCTCTGAAAGCCCATGGCTTTCCTTGAAGGGAGATGCTCAAGTCTAAGAAAAGCAAATGCAAAATAAGGCACTTTGACTTTGCTGTTTGTTATATTGCCTCACATGGTGAATGGGTTGTATTGTGGGCACAAGCCTGACCAAGGCTAATGAATCAAATAAGGTCAAAAATGGAAGCCTCAGTGCCAAAGCTGTTCAAGGGACTCTAAGCAATCGTCTTCGTAAGTATTCTTTTAAAAAAATAAGGAACGGAAATAACCAACAGCAAGCACTTCATGTACCTGAGCTTACGTTTACTTGCTTAACATTCTGAGTAAACCATCATAGTATTTCTTTATTGATGCGCATGGATACATCTGGTCAGCTCTCAAACATGCAGAGCAAATACTAAGTACTGAGTAAACTGAAATTAGCATGAACAATCACATGCCTTGTCTGTCACTGTTGTGAAAGAGCCATACTGGTGGTTTTGCATGTTTTATCCATGTTTACACTTGGATAAAAGTGTAAACACGCATTTTTCCCACATGTTTTCCAAACCCGAGGCAAATCTTTTTCTGATTTCTTCCTGCCATCCATTGGTGTTGGTTCATGATAACTATATGATAAGATATGACATGATTTCAACTTGTTATGGCCTGAAAGTTTAACAAATCTTTGTGTTTTGAAAAACACGAGTATGTGATGTTGCTGAAGTTCAGGAATTTAAATATGTGAATCTGTTGCTGGATATTTTATTGCTGTTGAATAGATTGGATGGATAAGGCTACATGTTAACTGTGCTGAACCACCTATCTAAAGAAATTATGAAGACTTTTGTGACCAGGAAGTCATGTAAAATTTGATCATCAAAACACAAGATTTGGAAAAGTAGATGTTTAGGAAACACTAAAAACATGCAAAACTACTGGCTTGGCCTATTAAATGCACTCAAAATTCACTCAAAAATAGCTTGGTTTTATTCATGCCAGCTGGTTGTCTCCTGGGTTTTTGCCCTTTTTCCCTGCACTTCACTATTTAGTTTACAAATCCGCTTAGCTCAGAGAAGACTGACAGCCCTCCACATGCTAATCCAAAGTCTATCCACGACATTGTGTTCTGTTTTGATTTTGCTCAGGATGGAGGGGAAAAAATCAAGGGTGACCCAATGGACCTTCGCTTGGATATTGAACGCCGTAAAAAATATTCGACCCATGAAAGATATTATAACGAGGATCAGGGAAGAGATGTGGGAGATTCCCCAGATTCTAGCAGAGAAAGATCTGTGGAAAACTTCCATAAATACCACAAGAAATCAAAGTATGCACAATTGTTCTGTACTTGTATCTACCATTATGATGACATAATCATCTTGCACTATAAACAGCTGCATGTAAAGAATTTGCTTGCATGATAATCCTTGTGCAGGAAAAGCAAGAAGAAGAAGAAACGTTCTCGCTCCACTTCATCCTCATCTTCCTCATCCTCCAAATCTAACAAAGATGAAGGCTTACCCCAAGAGAAACCTGATTCAAAAAATGGAGACTTTAATAAAAACCGACTGGGCCAAAGGGAATCATCAGGTTCAGCTGAAAGTGGACATCCACATGGAGGATTTGTAAGACCAATAAAAAGCTTGATTTGTTGTAATATCTGCAATATAATGTAAATTTATAATTTACATTATACATTATATAATTTATTATATTATATAATTTATATAATTTATAATGTAAATATCCCATCATAGACAGTTTGCTATGTATCGCTATGCATATTTTGAGCATCTTTTCTTTTTCTCCAATTATAGCAAGTAAGAATACGTGGAAGGAACTGGAGCAAAGGGAACTATCAGGGTAACATTTCACACAGTAATCCTGTAAGCATGGTTGTACACCAAAAAAGTGAAGACTGGAACCCAGAATATACTCCCAAGAGCAAAAAATATTACTTGGTAAGGTTTTCTCATTCCTTATCTCTTTCCTTATTTTGTCAACCTTGATTTCTGAAAATATTTAGATGCTGTGTTAAATGTAAACAATAGAAGCATATAATTATTTGCCAAACATTTAAACTGCACATCTAGTGAAAACTGAGGGTCTGAAAAAAATGCTGAACAATACATACAGGTTTTGAAGCAATGTATGGTTGGCTTAATTTAGCAAAACAGCGCCGAACCCTATTCTGTTTATTAATAGCAGCATGGCTCCACAGTAAACAAGTCCCGGTGCTAAAGCGGCCTGGCTGCATTCCACATCTATTCGTCCGACATATGGAGCATTATGAAGCCATGAATATGACTAAGGAGGACTAAACTGTTGACCAGCTGGAATTATATATCAAGCAGCTGCCAAATGCTTAGAAGGGTTGTTAAAAGAAGAGGTGATGCAAATGGTGGTAAACATGTCCCTGTCATGATTTTACTACATTGTTGGCATCAAATTCAAAATGTGAAAATCTGTCCATTCAGCCATCCATCAGCTTAACCATTTATACCTCAGTTACATTGGGTTATAGACCTGCCAGTAACTTCATGGCAACCACTGGTCACTGTGGAAAAATGTGCATTCCCCAACAAGTTAACAAGTGGTTGCTGGTGTCATTGTGAAATCAGTTGCTAACGACCCAATCATGCAGGCCTAGAGCAGAGTCGTCAACCCCTTACCTCACCAGGGAAGAAAATTTATCTTCTCTGGCTAGTTGGTGAGTGGTTGCATGCAGTCACTCAATGAAAGTAAAGGTGCTTTCAAAGAAGGCATGGTGCCCTACCAAACAGCTTTAGCCTTGTTCTTATGTTATTGTATTGCATTTTGCACACCTCTGTTGCTTATGAAGCTTGCACACAAGAATTTCACTCGCATGTGCTGTACCAGTGTACCTGCACATGTGACATGAGAATAAAAAGTGATTTGATTTGATTTGGCATTATGAAGTTGCCACGGTGACCTGTAATTTGCCCGCCAAACCATAAAGCGACTGCTAGCTTAGCAGTAGTGAAAAGTGTAACAAAAATCCAGAAACATCTGACCCTTAAAAGGAAAGTTGTTCTTGTTCTTCAGGTTTGCATTGCTCTTTTTCACTACCACTCAGCGAGTAGTAACAAGTGTTCAGTCTTCAATGCAACTATGAGAAATTGCTATAGTCTGCTAGTAACCATAAGGATCACAGGGAGATTTCTGGTGTAGCACCCTCTTTGTGGCTGATTTTGCCTAGCGACAGCTAGCAGCCTGGTTAGTGAATAAACTGACTACTCTCTCCTTTGAATGGTATTTAGCTGATCATATGGCTAACATAGATTTTTCAAAAAACTGTTTTTCAGCTTCAGCATTTAATGTGTTGAATTTGAGCCTTGACATATGTCTCTCACATTCTCCCACATTTTTAGCACGATGACAGAGATGAAGAGTCAGAATGCAAGTGGACAGACAATCGAGGTCGAGGGAGGGGAAATTTAACTCGTGGAAGAGCGAGGTTCCTTATCCGCAAAGCCACTGGGGGCCCCAATATCATCTATCCAAAATGGGGCCTCGATAAATTCCAGGTCAATGACGAGCAAGGTGGCATGCAGAGAGAAGAGACAGAACAGGACCATAAGAGGGCAGAAGTTGATGGAGAGAACATCTGAGCAGCAAAGGAATCTGCAGAAAATCTTATCTTTTGTGTTCTCACAAGATCTGACTGAGTGATTTTATCCAATGGATCAATAAATGCAGATTAAATGTTTTAAGATATTCCTATGAAACATATTACTTTAATTTCACTTCTTCAGACTTGACACAACCATTTCCTACATCAAGACTAGTAAAAGCGCTGTTTAAGAGTGAAATGCAGTTTCTTGTCAAGTTTAAAGTTTTATGCTTTTGCTTTATTTTGGTAAATTGAAATCTCTTTCATGCAGCATTATATTAATATTTACACTTTTTTGGTTTGGATGGTTAGAAAATAACTTGCATTTTTGAATGAACACAAAAAAGAACTGCACATTTTTGATCAAATCAGCTAGGCAACAAGATAAATTATTGTACTGCAAATATATTAAAATCTAATTTAATTTGCAAACAGTGACTATATGTTATGTTTTTATGAGCTATGTCTCGGCAATAAGTATGTTGTTGGTGATGACATAAAACACCACAGTCCAGCCAATTTGGCAGAAATAACACTGATCTGACAATGGGACCAAACTGCACAGGGTCATAGATTGTGCCCTGTAGTCTGTCATTATAAAGCATACAACCATTTTACAGCACTAGCTAAAAGCCTTTTAACAAGCTTGTGAAACATTTTACTATCCGAATAGTAGCTTTAGCTTGTTTTTGGATACCACTTTAGTGTACAATATTGATAGTGATTTTCTTTCTGCAAAGACTTTAATTTTGGTATTTGTACTTGGCCACGCAGGATTCTGACTTCGATTGTAACAGAGAATTTGTTTTCACTGCTATAGATTGTATTGTCATTTTTATGTTTGCAAGCTTTTATTTAACCAAACAGGTTTTAGCAGTGATGCTAACTGTGTGCAACTGCTAACGCAATGAGAGAAGTAGTTAAAAGTTTTAGTCTAGAGTCTATCCAAGTTTGTAAAACAGAACAGGAATGTTTATTCTGTGCATATCAATGTTATTTGTTTCTAGGCTCATTTATGCAAGTGAAAGTATACCTTGCTGTGGGTGCACTGGTCTTACTTGCGTATGTTATAGGCCTACAGATTAAAATTTTAAGGTTGACTTCTTAGGGAATATTGCATATTTTAAATAGTTGTGGTCACTGTTTTTGTTTTCTTAGAGACTGTAAATTAAAGAAACACTGATTACTTTGACATTTGTCTGTATGTGTCTTTAATTAAAAAGCATCTTTACAGTCTTTTAGCTTATCATTATTTACCACTGTCTATGGAAATGATAGTGCTCCCAGGGTCCACACACCATGGGGCTCTTAAACATACTTAGGCTGGCTCATGAATCAATAAGAAGTACCTATTGTCGGTGTGGCCTAAAAATATTATGTTTGTGTGCTATGAGTGAACCACACTTTGCACTTTACTTTCATAATATTGGTAAGAGCCTATCAGGGTGGAGCCGATTTGGTTACAACCCTTTTTTTTTTTTTTGACTAAAGGCCAAAATCACCTGCTTCAATCAAAGCAATCAAATCCCTGTAAGTCACTGGGAGTTGAATAAACAACAGCCTAAAGCTACAGTGTGCCTGTGCACATCCCATCCAACCAAACCTATCAACCAATTACTGTTTCAGAGCAGGTTGAAGTCAAAAGTGACTGGATTCACCAAGTAAAAAGTGTCAGTTTGTACTAATTGATTCATTTTTCACCACTACAGTGAAATAAAAAATATTAAGGCACTAAATATAAAGTAAGGATGTTTTAAATACTATGGATATTTGTCATTCAATGATTAGGTTAATACAACATTCTTTAAAAACAAAGCCTAACTCCATGCTGTCTCTGCCCAGTTTCTTCCTGTTGCTCATATTATTTGGTTGCATAGTGGAGCTCTTTGTCACACTGATAAATAGTGACTGATCAGATACCTCCCTGGCTTGGCTAGAGTGGGATATTCGTCCAAAACGTTCCCTAAACATTTGGATAGTGCGCAACTCAAACTCCCCCACTGGTCTAAGTGAAGTTGGAAATAATGATAACTTGACTTGTTTGGCAACATTCAAAATGGAAACTGAGGAAGTAATGGAGCTCATCTTGTCTGTTGACTAAAGCCAGTGACCTATTAACTGCGTTAAAGGAAAAGATAAGGGTCTTTGTTAATGCAACTAACTTACATTATATAAAAAGCAATCACAGTATATTTTGGCTGTAACTGTAAAAATTATTACTACAAACACATTTACAGTTGTGGTTTAGTTGAGTTGGTTCATCTTCTGGGAAAGCCTGAGATTATTGGGTGGGGCAGTACAAATGACAGTACAGCTGACTGGAAGTAAAATGCACTTGTGTGGCTCATAAAGTCTAACTTACATAGGCAAATGTTTTGCTTGCTGCACATTAATTATGCTGTCATTCTCATAAGTCTCACTTATCAGAGTTACTCTTTCACTAGAAACCTGTCTTACCTGTTCTTCTGCCTTATTTTCTCTCTCCTCCTTCTCTCTCTCTTGACTGTCTGACCCACTCCTACTTTTTGCTGTTGATTTAACATGACTAGCCGCAGGAAAAGTTGCTCAATGTTAATGTTTGACAAGTAGGAAGAAGGTCCTTCGTTGCCATATCGAGCAGCGTTACACACACACAGCCACACTCTTTCAGTTCTCCTTCTACTCAAAGAGTTTGTTTGCTGCTTCGTAGAGGGATTACATATTCAAATCAAAGGGAGATCGAATGAAGGACAACCATGGGTGAGTCAGCATTATCAGTTTTTTCTTAATAAACCAACGTCATGTCTGAGTATTTTGACTAACAGTTGCCTTTTTGCTGGGAATTCGTGGCAGTGGTAAAGAAAAGCTGCGAAGTACTGACAAAAGTAATGGATTTGTATCTGCTTGAAATGCTCCTCCAAGAATTTATGTAATGTACCTGACATGTACAGGCATGCAAAAATACGAAACCTTACTCTACAGATACTAGAGTGTGTACGTTCTAGCTCTTGCACAGACTATATACAAAATTTGTGTTTGCTAAACAATTAGGGAAAACCTGTTTTTACATACATCCAACATAACAATGCCACACTTTCAGTTCTTTTAAGAATCTCTAAAGTTCTCTTTATATTTAGGAAAATAGTGACAACACGAATAGTTGTTTCACTTCTCTGTGATAAATGAAAACTAAGCATTTTATCTGTAATAATCCACATTCAAGCTCATATTTGTTTCTAGCCTCCACTGCTTAGGGGTTTGTCTTGGTTTTTTAAGATGTCAGGGCACATCACTTGTGAGACAAGTTACACCAGCCTTTGTGCAAAGAATCTAATTTTCTGCCCCATTTACGGATGCGCTGTAGAGGTGCTGGTGCTAATCGACTTTGAGAGCAACTCCGACGACGAGCTCACAGTGAAGGAGGGGGATGTGGTCAAAAATGTCACCAAGGCCAGTGAGGAAGGATGGCTGCATGGGGAGCTGAGAGGGAAGAAAGGCATCTTTCCTGCCAACTTTGTCCAGGTCAGCCAAGGCTTTACTGTCCACAGTACTGTACTATTTGCTATGCATATATTTGTGTTCATCTACATTGCGTGCAACATGTGTAAAATATGATTTATTTGGTTTTAACAGGAGGTCCCAGTCTATTTGAGAGGACAGAGCAAGATGGAACCACGAAGCATTAGAACAAGTAAAATGCAGAGTTTGAATTCTCAGCACTTTCTGTTCTTTACTGTCATAACCTTAAAAAGCAGGACAGGAGTGGCAGACGCTTTAATCAGAAAGCATTTAAAGCAGTTTTTAAAGATGATTTAAAATTGAAACCCAACACAATTATGAAATGACTTTGCTTTCCAAAAAAGGGGAAAAAAATGATAGAAAACTAATGAATAAATGCAATATTCACTTCAATATTAATTCAGTTGTACAGCATCAACAGTTGCCTCAAGGCGCTTTATATTGCAAGGCAGATCGTACAATAATACATACAGGCAAAAAAAAACTCCAACAGCCATATGACCCCCTATGAGCAAGCACTTTGTCAACAGTGGGAAGGAAAAACTGCCTTTTAACAGGAAAAAACCTCTGGCAGAACCAGGCTCAGGGAAGGGCGGCCATCTGCCGCGACCGGTTGGGTTAGAGAAGGATGCACATTACAATTAAAATATGAGCAACTGCTTTGTTATAAAATAAAAGGAATTTCTAAAACACTGCTATCACTAACTTAGGATAGTCCAATTGTGTGCAAAAGGTCCAAATGAACCACGCTGGTAATGCAGCGTCATTTAAAACTACTCTAAGTAAAGTTCCTGCTAAAAATATGACTCTTGCTACAAAACGAGCCATCACAGCAATACAATAATATTCAAAACAGGTTGCTCTTGACATTTACCACATCCTTGCAATGCAAAGTATATCTAATTCAGCTGTAGAGAAAGAAAATGGACTTTGTGGGAACAGACATGCTCAGAATGTGAATAATTGCTCCAAGCTATGCAATCTTAGCACTTTCTTGTTGAAACTTGTTAACAATGCTTTCTAGCCCAAAGACACTGTTAAAGACCTCTAAGTTTTTCTTTAGAAGAACATTATGAACTTTACTTTGTCTGACAATTCTTTCTTTTTTTAGCGAGGAAGAAACCGACAAGAAAATGTGAGGTACTGTTTCCCTACAGTCCCGTGAATGAAGACGAAATGGAGCTGGTTGCTGGTGAGACTATAGAGATCGTCAGGGAGGTACAGTTCTTATCACCCTTATGGTTTTCACACTTATATCTGGTCTCTAAATACCAAACTGTGAGTCAAATGTTAGCAGTAGATTGTGGGCTTAAAATAACTAGGTTGTGGCTGGTGAAAAGAAATCTCTGCGATGACATGGCAGTGAATACCTGATAGCAGCTGCTGAGAAATGATTTCCCTTTCACTTCCTGAAGCTGCCCTGTAGTCAGAACCCTGCACTATAGCGATGATATGTAAATCAGGGTGTTGTCGATGTGTTTGCTCAGCCTGAACCTCTTTAGGTAAATAAACAAAGATTTGAATATGGCTTTATTTGATCGATTTTGTTTTATTTATAATTAAACTCATAGTTCACAGCAAGCATAAGTTTTCTGAAATCTATGTGAACTGATCAGACTAGTCTTGGCAGTTCTGAGGATCATTCATCAGACACCTTAAACAGGCCGATCAAGTGTCTGGAATGCATCACAAGATGATATTTCATGTAAACCTAAGGTGCTAATGCAGCTATTTACTTGTAATTTTACATATTTTTAGCTTAAGCAATGTTGAGGATAGTCAAGTCATCTTTATTTAAATAGCACATTTAAAAGACATCAAGTGTCAGCCAAAGTGCTGAACAGACGGATAATATAATCAAATAAAATGAATTAAAACAGATAAGATGGTTGTTGGTCTGATGGCTGACTGTATCCACAATTTACAAGAAATCTAAGAGTATTGTACAGATTTCAGTAAAATAAGATTCATTTTTCTGGGTTATGGCTGTTAGCAAGTCTCCTTGACTTCTCAGTAGATTTTAGTTTTCTCATTAATTTGTTTAATAGCGCCAACCAATGACAACAGAGATTGTAGAACTTGTTTTTCTGTACAATATATAATAACCTGTGAATTTTGATGGCTCATGACCTACTTTGCATGACAGATTGAAGATGGATGGTGGATGGGGGTGAAAAATGGCAAACTAGGAGCATTTCCATCAAACTTTGTCAAAGAAATTTTCAGTTCTCCCAAAGGTTGGTGGCAAAGTCAATTAACAGAGTTTTTTATAGTTTCATTTTTCATATATAACTTTTAACATTTTTCATCTAAACAGATGTAAAATACAATGAGGGCAAGGCAAGACCAAAACTCAATGACGCTGTGTTCAATAAGGAGGTTTGTAACAGTGGAAAAACTTTTCTAAAATATGTATGAGCTGTGTTCGTTTTACTTAATGCTGTCTTTGTTCCCATTCAGATAACTCAGAGGGCAAGTGTTAGGAACAAAGCAAAAAAATGTAAGTTCAGAGTTTTATACATTTACATCACATGCTAGCTTTCTCACATGAGACACTGGTTCTATTTCTGAACAGCATTTTAAAAGCTGCTAGACTAGTATACAACGTCAGTAGGACAAGTGGTAAATCCTTGTACTTTTACCTTTATGGGTGGGGTCAAGCCAAAATACTTAAGAGCAATATTCCTTGATTTACTACTTCACAAAGACATCAAAGTGAGCGATCTTCCAGGGTTAAAGGTTTATAACTTACCTCAAGTATTACAGTATTTTGTAATCTTTGACGTTCTTTGATTTAGTGTTGTTCCAGGAAGGATAGAATTAGTCATCACTAGTGAAACCTCCTCACACGTACGACAGTTTCTGCAAAGTTAATAATCATGTTATCTCTTAACACCGTATCTCCTCAGCTATGGAGTGTTGCAAAGTCATGTTTGACTACAAGGCCAAAACAGAGGATGAGCTGGAGCTGAAAAAAGGAGATGTTGTTAAGATACTGAACAAGGTTTGAGCACACTTCTTTATTTTTTTATCAGCTGTTCTATGCTGTCACACTTATGACAGACTAATAAATTCCCCTGGATAATTTGCTTTGTTGAAATGTACCATATGGTTCTTCCAGAGAAACCAGTTGTGTCACTTTCAAGACTGACTAGGCTTGCTAAGGAAAAAATATTCTAGATAGCTACTTCGTGTTGACACGTTGTGATCTGCTTGACTTTTTGATGACCTTAGGTTCAGAGATTTCAGATCCCTAAGGACAGAAGCTTGTTTTAACCTCTCTCAAATGACTCTTTAATCACCATCTAAAGGAAACAGCAGATGAAGGCTGGTGGGAGGGAGAGCTAAACGGCCGGTGCGGCTTCTTTCCTGATAACTTTGTCATGGTGATTCCACCGATAAACAGCTTGCAAGTGAGTGG
Source organism: Neolamprologus brichardi (assembly GCF_056152115.1). Taxonomy (NCBI): domain Eukaryota; kingdom Metazoa; phylum Chordata; class Actinopteri; order Cichliformes; family Cichlidae; genus Neolamprologus; species Neolamprologus brichardi. The sequence continues at coordinate 21,128,705 of NC_142114.1, read as the reverse complement.
ACAAAAACACAATCTCAAACATAACCCCGTTGGACTGGAGTTTAACTGCACTGCAATGAAACCATGGGCATGCTTCGGAGTAATTGATGCTATGCATGCTTTTTTGCCATTTTGAAATGCCCTTTGAATATAAAATACATTATGTCTATTTTAGCATGTCTGCAACCAGTATTCAGTGACTCAGTACTGTCTTTAAATACCGTCTGCTTTGGAGTTACTCACTGAAATTTCCCATTTGTGGAAACAGTGTGTAGAATATGGGGCAGAGTACAAGGCACATGGAGTACCAGAAAACTTACTTTTTCATTTCTTTTTCCTCCTGTAGACGGGGACCATAAGCCAACCACCTGCACGCAACAACTCCAAGAAACTCTCAGGTAAGAGAACAGCATGAATGTTTCCCTGATCAAATACAGAAGCACAGTGGTTGAAGCTCTTTGAAAGTATGATGTGGAGCTTGACATTTAGAGATTCACGACCAAGTCGGAATTTCTGACTGCAGCAGTGTTTTGCTTGGCAGTGTGCTGACTGTTTGGCCTGTAATGGGTTAGGCAAGTCAACATTTACACAGTTACATAATAATTCAATAAATATATATATATATATTTTTTTTTTTAAATTATTGGCCTCTGTAGTGATCTATGAGAAAATAAAGACGTAGAGGGAAAAAAATACCCTGAAGTCAGAGGAACTATTTGAACATTTCTTGAGATTACATGCATTCCACATAACGATTCATCAGACGCCCTAGTAACATTTACAGTAGATATGAGACGTTTTCATCTTGTGACCATGTAAAGGAGGTTAAACAGATTTAAACACTCTGCCCTGTAGCACACAGCATAAACTCTCTAACCCACAAATGGGGCCACGCAGGGAAAACTCATCACAAAGAAATGCAAAAGAGCAGCAAATTCTGGCAACCGGAATCCTGATTTTTTGGGGAGATAATTTTTCCTTAGAAGATAACGTTAGCGATCAATCGCAGCAGTTATTGACTTTTTAACTTTTTTAGTTTAGTCTGAAATCTAATATTTTCTGTTGACTGAGTTTTGATTTTATATAATATAAGATTTCTAAACTGAATTAAGTATTGCTGTTGTATTTAAACAGTTTTAAGGAAGAGACTGCCCAGTAATGCACCCTTTGAATTTCAAAGAGGTAGAAATTTAATCTATGAATCACACAGCAGGATGTGTTTCGTGGAAATTGTTTTGTAGCATCAAAAGTGTCTGCCCAGACAGCTTTTTAAAAGGATTCAAAATATGCACCCTCACTGAAACTTAAATAGGCAGGTGAAAATAAGGCCAAAGGAAGCGGCACCAGTACTATGAGAATTACAGTGCAGCCTCGTACCAAATTGTACTCATCATTTCCACACAGTATCACTTGAAAGATTTTCACAGGAAGTCTCAGACTGTAGTAAGATGGGGGATGGTTAAACTGGTCATGTGACATAGTTTAGGAGTCTTGGAGGAAACAAGGGGGTGGGGGACAGATGAGAGCTCTGTCACAGATTTCCACTACCAGCAACAAGCAGCACTTGAGCTTCTTCTGCTCTGTGGATGGTTTATTTACGGGGGGAATGTTGCACAATGCGTTGCATAACACTCAAGGTAGGCTTCCTGTGTTTTCGTCCGATCCGTTATAGATGTCTGAGTTTGATGTTAAGACTAAAGCAACATTTTTTTGTCCTATTTCTTGAGGTCTTTGCATCAGAGCAGTTTTACTTCTTAGATTGCATTAATTCAACAGGCCTGTAACCACACAGCTCATCTTATCTGTTTGAGAATAATCACTTCACTTGCATGACAAACAGAGATCTGTCACATAACTTTAATGATTTAACCTCTCTCCAAGGTAAGTCCTCTTACAGGCTGTATTTGTTTCATATGAGATGACCCAGAGTGCCAGTGCCAGTTAAGACCTGGGAACTGTAACTACATCGCTACTAAATCTAGCTGTTACCTGATTTGCTCTAATTACGTGCATATCTTTTCCATAACACGCCACTTGTAAACCTTATGTTTGAACACCATTAGCATTTTTCTACACTATAATGCTTTTTGGACAGTCTTATAGTTCTTTGCAAAACAGTCATGCACTTTTTATCAAAAACTGAGGGCTGAATACTCAGAATCAAAATCAGGAGAAGCCACACTTGCAAATACAGTATTATTTAAACAATGGCATGTTTGCTCAGCATGCATGCCCTGCACAGCACAGCGACAGCACGCTCATTCACTCGTTCTGCTACAGAGAAAAACATCTGGGAAATGCTCTGCTGATCAAGAGAACTTTCAGCGAAACTGCAAATGTCTGATAAGACCTTTTTTTCCTGACAAAAGCACAATGTAGGACATCACTGCTTTTGTCTGTGCTGCCATTGTTATGGCCGTACTAAATAAAGTGCCTTGAGCATTTTAAATGAGGACTTGTTATATTTGTGTGACAAATGCAATTAGTAATCAGCGGTAAAATTTAATTTAATGGGGGTTTTTTTTGCAGTAAAGACAGAGGAATCAGCAATGGAGAAAGTCGGTCCAACAACAACAAAGACGAGTAGGTAGAGATGGTAGATGCTTTTATTTTTGTACTAATTCATCTTAAAAAAAATCCTGCTGTGGACTAATGTGATGATTTTGTTTTGCAGATGATAAACCAGAGCCTAAAGACCTAAGAAGCAATCCTCCAACCAAAGTTAAGCTTCCACCCATCATCAAACCCAGCCCGCCTCCAGTCAAAGACAAGCCGAACAAGGTTTTACCAAAGTGAGTTTTACAGAAGCGTCTGTGATGTTCTTTCTCACTACTTGTAACTCCATGTGAAACCACTTTCTGGAGACCTGACCAGAATAGTTATTCATATGCAGCCTTTCTAAAGCAAATAGGCCCTCAGAAAATGTCAGGAACACTTTCTCCTCTCTGGTCTGGCACCAACAGTGGAGCATTTAGATGTTAAAGGTTTTTGGTTGCAACCACCAGTTGCTATGGTTTCCTTAAAGAAGAATGCCAGGATGCCTGACATTTAGTGGCTCAGTGGAAATTGTGGGATGAGTCAGATCAGGCCGAAACAGACGAGAGCAGCCCATTTCCTGTTTCCTGAGCAATCGCTCACAAACAGCCTTACACACACAAAATTGAGAAAACAAAAACAGGCCCGTCTTGAGAAGAAGAACGCGCTTTTGAAAAGTGTTTCCGTGCAAATTTGCCTTTTCCAGCTTCTTTAAGACTCCTCCTTCATGTTTATCTAAGCTTATCCCACAAGGCTTTTACAGCCAGGCTGATTTTTCAACAAACACATCAGTTACAACCAGCATTTAAAATGTTATAAAACTTAAGTAGTAACTCTGAATACAGAGTTACTATAGAATATTATAGTGATTTTTTAAGACTTCATTTGCCATGCTCTGCACCTGCACCTGCAACAGCACCAGCGCCCAACTCTATTCAGGAAACCAGAAACCACATACAAACTCTCCAACCCTCTGCGTCAGTATTTCTTCACTAAAAACATCAATAGATTTTTTTATTTGTCTGTAATTTTAAAAAAAAGTGTTCATTCGAAGGTATATTGTTGTTTTCTGTAGAACCAATGGTGATGTGGCTACTGTTCCACCGAAACAACCGGAGGAGAAGGAGACCGACGAGTTTGATGGATTGGAACTGCCGACTGAAAAGCTGAGCCATCCCACAGCAAACAGAGCCAAACCTCCACAGAGGAGACCACCGTCAGGACTCCCCATAGCAGCACAAGTATGTCCGCATTAGCGACCAATACCGATCGATCTGTGTGGCAGTGTGTGAAGAGCTTCACAAGAAACACTGAAATTATAACCTGCATACCCACATGAGTAGGGTTGTCAAAACAAGTCATTCTCAATACTAAAAACGACTGTCAGATAAGATACTCATTTGCAACAGTATTGATGCGGACAGCGTCGTCTTTGCTTCCTTCTGCCGACACACAACCTTTACACAGTACCTGCATGCAGGCGTCCACACAGGCCTTCCCCTTACCAGCAGCTGAAGCAGTTGACAATTACAAGACTACAAGAATAAACACCTGGAGGAATTTTGAGAAGTCAAAAAAGCCTCCATTTTAACAACCCGAACATGGATATTATTGTTGCTCTTGTTCTAATCTTCATTCTTGTTTTGGGGGTTTGAGGGGTTTTTTTTGCTCCTGTGGTATCAAAAATGGTATTGGGTATCAAGTATTTTCCTGGGTATTGATACAGTGTTAACCAATATTTCTGCAGATGAATCAAAGGTTTATCAGTTTTCTGTTTAATTTTGTGCAGTCAGTTAAAGCACAGTTGTTTGAAACAGTCCTAATAGTTTTAGTGATTCTTATAAATATTGTGTCCATGTTGGAATCATTTTTAGCAATAATATACCATAAGCCCATACTACTACTACTACTACTACTACTACTTCTACTACTACTACTAATAATAATGTTATTAATTTTGTGCCTCCGCAGTTCACACTTGTGTTGTTGTTATGTTTTGAGACCATCTTCACACCTGAAGCCCTGAACCTTTATAGACAGTACTCCATGGAGGTGTACATGGGAATGCTAATGATATCTGATATCATTTGAGAGTACAATAAACAGTCTTTACTCTGCCACCGCCCTGGTTTAAAGTCCATGCTGTGTCCAGTTGCACTGATTTGTGCAGTTGTGACTTTAGGGCAGCTAACTGTTATTGCATTCATGTATTTTGGTTCATGCTCTGCATATTGAGAGTTTCTGAAAGGGACCATCTCCTAATGTATGCTACACATTGTCCCAATCTGATTCTCCCGACGCTGTCAGAAGACAATTTTACAGAAAAGTGACCAGTTTTTATGGACAGCCCTTCTTGCTCACTGACCAAGAAAACTTGTTATGACTTCTTGGTCATAACAAGTCTTCTGGAAAAATGGAAGAATTAGAAGAAAGAGAAAGCGAGCTTGTACTTGACCGCCCAAAAAACCCACCTAGCGGTTAACCCTGAAAAGCTGAAAAACCAGAAATCCTAAGGCATGCTGTTGACATTTAAACTTGACTGTTCTTCCTTTGTACTGCTAGAGCGCCACGGACCAGACAGATGCAGAACCAAAAAAGTTTGAAACGGAGATACCGGCTGGCTTGCAAAAGGTTTGTAACACTCTGTGTTCTGGGTGAAATATGAATGAAATCACATATGTTTGAGTTCAAAAAGTTGTTCTATGTAGGAAAATGTGCAGTATGAATTTTTTCACAATTAAAATCATTTCAGACAACAGAAAATCTTTTGCCCACCCCTCCAAAGCCCGATCTTCGACCCAAGACACCACCTCCAGTTCGACCAGCACCACCCAAAGTTCTCGTAGATAACAAAACTGTGACCTTTAAAGACGAGCCAACGGTGGAGTGTCTGCAGGCTGAGATCAAAGAGCTCAGGATGACTTTGGAGCTGCTTGAGAAACGACAGGAGTGAGTACAACTCACTTGTTTTGTAGCCATGTTTGAAACCTGAGACACGACAGGTTTATGACAGGCTTAAAGTTACTTTACAAAATTAAGACAATTTTGTAAAAAAGATCTTCATCACATTTCAGCTAACCCTCTTCTAAAATAAAAAAAGAAAGATGCCTTGTAGCACAAACATACACAGGAAGTGAGTAATTCAAACCTAGCAGAGAAATACAAATGAATGTAACTGTGCATGTTCCATCATAGGAAACCCCCCCCCCCTTTCCAAACAAAAAAGCCTGACTCAACAGCTCTTTTGTATCTCTTGATCTGAAACGTTACAGCAGCCTGAGTAATAAACATGTGCTACACTCTGCAGAGCTGTAGACATTTCATTTCCTGATCAGTGATCTTCTTAAGCCTTTTGAACTCACCAACCATCAGTTTGAAACTCAAATTACTGTTGTTCCCTAGTCAGTAGCTGAATGTTTTGCATTGTACCAGTAAAACCTTTGACAGTATATGTAAATTACAGGCAAATACACAAATCCTAATGGGATGTGTGTGAAGACTTCTGTAACTGTATTTCAAGCCGTGTTTGTGTAATCAGTTTTCTAAACGTATAAAAAGATTTTCTAAATGCAACTGATATTTGTGAATGTGTATTCAAGATCAGTGTGTGCATAATGCATGCATAGATCTGTAAATTCCTACACAGTTATTAATAGATGCAACTAAACATTTTGATCCAGCAGCTTCCTGCTTGGCTGCTATGGTAGACCTACAAAGGCATGTGGCGATCTGTCTGTAAATCTGAGGTGTTGTCTGCTCTGAGGTCAGACTCACAAGCTCAAACATACCACCGACTATAACACCTGGTGATTTCAAGTATTTAACTGCTGAATGGGTCGGGTCATGGCTGTGGCTGCAGTTGCAAGCTTGACTACAATGAAATCTTAAACTGCTTTAGGTTTAAGATTCACACGTCCGTGTGTTTTCAGAAAGTATAGCGAGTGATAGTTTGTAAAAATATAACAGAAGTCCTTTATTGCTGAGACGTATGTGTGTAAAAACTCGAGTTAGTCATTAACCTGTGCAGTTTGGATCATCAAACAGGCGTTTTTTAGCGAATAAATTTTTTATTTATTTATTTATTTACCCATTTTAAATAATCCCTGTATGTGTTCATTATTTTTGTGGCGTATGGAAGATTGCAATGGGTTTGTGTAGTGTAACCCCAATTTCTCCCAAGGGAGACAAAAAAGAGACTTTCACTTAGACAGCTGCATCTACAAAAACAAAAAATGTAAAACATTTGCATATCTGAGTACCAGATTTTGAGGTTTGTGTGTTGTTGTTGTTGTTTTTTTTAACATAAATTGCACCCACACCAATGCCCTAGCATATCTGCAAAACTTATATTACCATAATAGTTCAATAAAATTAAACAATTAAAATAAATGTCTTTCCTGTTAGAGCTACAGAAGTAACTTTCTAAATGTATCCTTATCTTGACTGGCACTGCACAGTGTTGTTGACCTATTTAGACTTACCAGCATCTCCAACCTCCTCATTTTGTTCTCTTTGTCTCTTTTTATAAGGCGAGACATGCAGGAAGTGAAAGAAGAACTGAGGGATGAAAGAAACAAAAGACTAGCATTGCAGGTCAGTGTCTTGACTTCTGTGAGTGTTATTACTTACTGCCTGCTGCATAATGGGTGAAAAAATAAGCAGCAGTTGTGGTTCCAAGATCACGAGCGCAGTATAATCAGTTGTTTAAAAGGGTTCTTTTTGTTGTTGTTTCTTACAGGAGGAAGTGCAGAGTTTGAGAATGAAGCAATAATCCCAACACAGACTGTGACTAAGCTGCTTGTCTGACACTGTGCCATGCGAGCTCTTGGACTGCAAATTTCAGAAAATTAACATTTTTTCTGACACTGAGAAAGTAAAAAAACAACAAAAAACCCTCCCTAAACAGTATAGCTGGAGTTAATATCAAGCTACTCCTGTAATGGAGTGAAAGAACCAGATCCTCCAGAAGACCTTTAAGTAACATGCTGTTTGATATTGGAATGCCATAAATCTCATACAGGTCCTCAGTTGGGTACGCCTGGAAGCAAATTACTGTTTTACATGTTTTCTTTTTTGATCGTCTTCTTTATTACTTTTATTGTGGATTACAGGTTAGGCTATTTTTAATATCAGAATTTGTAATATATGCAGCTGTACATAGGAGGAAATATTGTTAAGTCTTTTACAAAGAGCTAAAGGATAATTTACATCATCATAATGGGCTTTGTTACCTGAATGTCAAGTGAGATACTACTGTCCAAACTATGCCATGTTAGTGAATTTATGCAATGTAATGTAATGTTGCAAAGATCCACTAGGGGGCCCTCTTTGTCTATTTTTTTTATTTTATTTTTTTTTTACATAAGGTGTTACGTTTTTCTGTGATTGCTGGGATTTATGGAAATGACCTGGCAAAGTAACCTCGCATTAGAGAAGAAAAAATAGAAGAAAAAAATACATTCTTCATCCAAAACAGTAACTGTGTTAACATTTAAGATTTAAGCGAGTGGCTCATGTTAATGGATAGTGCCTTAAGAGGGGGGAAAAAGGAAAAGAAAAGAAATAAAACTGTGATTTAATGCACCAGGAGTTTGTGGTCAGTTTGTGTCAGAGAAACACTGACTCACTCTTAAAACACCAAAAGGTGACTCATCAGTGGATGCAGAACACATGGGAGGAAAATTATTGAGAAATTATTACATCCATCGCAGGAACAGCTTTGGACAATGCAGTCTTCACAACATGCTAATGGTAGTGCCTCTGTGAAGAGCATATATGAACAATACCTGGAGCTATTTAGGAATCAAGCTCTGAAACTCTCGTGGAAACAAAAAAATATTGTGACTCATGCCCATTATTGATGCGTTCCTTTATGGACAAACAGTAAAACAAAGAGTCTGCTGACAGTGCAGAAACCTCTCATAGGATATCTAAAAACAATAATGTCCTCTCTGTGAAGAACCGCATGTGATTTAAATGTTTATAGAAGGTAAATTCTTCTTACACCAGAGATACACCAATAAAGTGGAATATCTGCACAAATACTTTATTCCTTAGTCTTAGATGGTGAACTCTGCACAGTGTACAGTAACACTGGTGGAATTTAAACTCTGTAGAGAGCACTGAAAATGGAGTAGTGAAAAAGTTATCAGAGCCCAGAGGTCACACACACACACACAAAAAAAAAAATTCCCAAGTTAAATTTAGAAATAATGAAAGATGTTGACAAAGAAAGCGAGACAGATGCTGAAACAAATCTGGATTTGTACAGCTTGTACAGATTTGTGATCCAAGCTTAAAAGGAACATTGTATTCTGATTCTCGGCTCAGCTATTTTTTACTTTGGAACCGTGAAGCTTTGCACAATTAAAAAGCACGTCATTTCATAATGCCTGCTCTATAGCCCCTTAGTTGAGCCATCGCCTGAAACAGCAGTAACATTAGCTCCAGTAAGTGTCTTTAAACATCCTGTCCACCCTAAAAGCCCACTTCCTACTGAGTGTCCAGCTTCCAGAAGCCAAGTAAGGGGCAGCTCAGTGCTTATGAGCACCACCTCTCCCTCTCGAAGACCAAACTGTAAACCTATTATCATATTTTTCCTCATTGTTTAATTGTAAATTAAAGATGTCACCTTTAATGAGGTATCCATACAGATATATTTTCTTATTGTTTAAACTTTGAAGTCAAATAAGTTCAGTTATGGCTTTGGTTACTAGATTTCAATCATGTTGATGTTTACTTAACTTTACCTATGTAAAAAATACACATATATAATTTGGATCTAATTGCCCTAAGCAAAATGAAAATGACATTGTTCACAATATTTAGTCGTGTCTCTAGTAAAAGATATTTTTTGGACCCTTAAAAGGACTGCACACAATCAAAGCTACGAATTTCTCTAAGCCACTGACCACAGGAGAACCTTTTCCAAGACCTCAACACAGAAGATGCTATCAGAAATTGGAGACCCGAAGGCAAACCTGAGCCCTATCTGGTCCTGCAGCACAAGAACCAGACCGGCTTCAGGGTGCCCAAAAAAAGGAATATTATTGCCTTACAATGATGTGTATTTTAGGGCATACTAACCCTCTCTATGGATTTACAGATGTGTCAAGAATTCATGCTAACATTTATTGTAAATCACCAAACCACTGAAGGGTGACTTGTGATAATATTCAACACAAACACACCACCAGTGTGGACAATTCATCAATGTTCTGTAAGTCTTTACTGGCAACCAAACATTGTTCCAAGCTATAAACTCACATGGAACAGATTTATTACACTAATACACAGAGTTGATATTGGACATCTAAGCTCTGAAATTCGGAGCAGCTGAGCTGTGGGAGTGATGATAACACGTCTCTGAAGACCACATTAGAAACAGAGTCTGACTTTAGTCATTATGTGAAGCGTTTGGGGCCATTACCCTGCACGAGACCACAGATGGAATTAGGCTGCCAAGTAAGCACCTTGTGTGCATGAGCCATGCTAATGGCCTCTGTGGTCAGCTCTAAACAAAACACCTCCAATCCCAGGACATACAACCTAGTCCAGAGAAACTGGGCAATGAGTGCAGCAGAAGGTTGCAAGCGTCATCGTTGGATTAACTTCAATTTCATTTTCACTAATAACTGGCTAATAACTACATCCAAGTTTACAGCAGTGACCCAGACTTGGAAGGAGCTATGGGAGACCCTCTCCACCACAGGAGGCATCCAAAACCAATTCATCCATTAACACTGCGATTATTTTTCTCTAAATCTGCATCAAAAGCACGAAAAAAAAAAAAAATCATAATGGGCATATGAAACAGTAAAATCACCAAGAAAGACAATTCAACCATGAGGTCAACAGAATAAGAGAAGAGGTTAGCAGGTTAGCATTGTAGCAGAAAGTAAATTAGGATTGGGGTGCAGGAGAAGAAATTAGCCACGAGCATATAAAAGGTTATCAACCAACAAATGAGAAGTTTTAGCAGATATTATCAGGCAGCTCTGAAAAAACAGACAAGCAATTAAAAACAAAAAAACAAAACAAAACAAAATGCAGGTGTGCAGCCTAACAGCTCCGTGCTTCACTAACAAGCTAGCATGTTCACGCAACATCCTAATGCCCATCTTACATATATGGAATAATTTGAAGTTAAACGTGTAAAACCAACAGGTCACATGAGTCGAAAAGATTCATGTTCCAGAGACGCTGAACATGTCAGACAAATCTTAGCACTAGAGGTCTGTGGTGTAGACCACAGAGTTCATGGAACCTGGCCAAGAGCCTTACTCCAACCCTGCTTCAGCTTCGACTGCAAAGGCAGTAGCAACAGGTAGCAGAGTTAGCATGTATTAGACTAAAAAGCTAGCAGGCTACTTAGCTTTGTGGAGGGAAACATTATGTTGTAGTTTCCGGATTTCAGTGGATGAAAGAAAACTCTGTGTTAAAGTGGCCAAGAGCCAAACTGAATAGTTGTATCAAGAACAAATGGGCATCAAGCAGCAAATGTGAGGAACCTTTCTCCTGTTATAAATTATACTTTGCTCTTTCTTTCTTTCTGAGTCACTCCCTTTACAGATCAGATTAAAACAGGCTGTAAAAAGCAGCAAACATCACAAGATCGTTTGTGACGAAATTCTTTTATTTTCACACTGTATTTGTTTAACTTTTTAAGTCACATAGGAGATATTGATGAATAAAAGTGGCAAAGGTGATCTTTTCATTAATGAAACAAATTAGGGATTATTTTTCTCTTTCTCCATCTTTATTATTATTATTGAAAGTATATTTATGGCCCAAAGGTGTAGTGATTCTTGTTGTGTTTGTCTGACATTTTGACATGTTTGCTTATTTTATTTTATTTATATGATATTAGATTTGTACACACCGATCAGCCACAGCATTAATATATCAATAGCACTGGATATCATGTTGCAATACTAATGCAACATGATATCCAACACTAATGTTCTTCCTGAAAAACTTCGAGGTCTGGATTTATTTTAAAATTCAGTACCTGTTCCTCCCATCCCAGCAAACCTTACAAACGTGGTATTTATTCTTCCACATTTCAGAGCTGTTTTAGCAGTGCAGGAAGAACATCAACAATTAGATAGAGTTTCATTTTGAAGCTGATCAGTATATACCTTTGGACTTCAGTATCTGATGTTGTTGAATACACGTATATATGCTCATGAAGTGCTTTGATTTATCCTGCAAATTCATTATCCTATAATTGTTAGTGGAAATAGTCTTTGTTTAAACAAACAGTTCTTTTTTTTACTTATTGACACTTTCATTTTTCATTTATTACATACACAAATCTACTTTTCATTTCTGTAATTAAGCACCAAGTTTAATAGACTGATTACTTCAAGTGTCCCATCATTCCCCACATTCACTCCACACCTCTTCCATATGAATTATTCAGTCTTTGAGACCTCCATTGGTTTGGTTAATCAGTCAGATTTATCAATGCTACATAAGAAGTGCAATATCTCAGTCTGCTCTGTCAGAGCTAAGTATGTCAAATATGACTAATTTCCAGTCACTTTGTATCTAACGCAGGTTTTTGGGCTTGAGGGACACCAGGCCCACCCAAAAGTCTATGTCTCATCTCCTCAGGGCTCACTCTCCTTAGCCTCATGTTTCTTAGTAGTAATGCACTCTTCCAATAGTTCCTGTTCCTGTCCCCAGGATATCTGGCTGGCCGTTCCTCCAGATCTCTCGGATGATGCGCTCCCTCTCCTCCAGTCGCTGTGCACGCTCCAGCTCTTCGGCTGAAGTAAACACATTCACGCTCAGTGTCCCATCCGACTGGCTGGTGTGATTGCCAACAGCGATTTCTGTGGTGGGCAACGGAACAGTCGCCTCTACATCGTCCACTTCTTCATCTTCATCATCGTCATCACTGTCCTCATCCTCCTCGTTGATGTCCTTTAAGTTTTTTTTCTCAGGAGTGGAGGGGGTAATGGTAGTGCGTGGCTTGCAGGAGATCCGAATCACCAGTAGGCAGAGTGTGAGTATCAAGCCAAAACACACTCCAAGCACAAAGTAAAGGCCAAAACTCTCTGGATTTGCTAAAGAAGGGACAAAAACAAACTGCATTAGATACAGTTAAATGTTATTAAAAAATGAGAGGCAAATTCACACTGTGGCTTACCTTTGATGTGTGCATAGGCAGCAATGCTGTTACTTAGGAGGTCCATTTCCTTTTTCTTCACATCCATGGTGACTCGGTTTTCTTCTTTTACACCTGTAGCAGACATTTGACACACAATATTTAATCTGACTGCTATAAGATACAAGACACTTAATCAATCAGTTCTCTTCCAGGTGCTTAAAGTCGCTTTTGAAATATCTGCCAGACTTCTTTTTCTCCAGGTTTATATTCTGTGCAGCGCCGGGATGTCAAACCCACTGACCACAACATTCTTCATATGCCTGGTGGGTGGGATGAGGCCTTCGAGTCCCCAACAAAAGCTCCTTTGTGTCACTATTAACTACTAGCTTGATGTGGGATCATCATAATGCATTTGGCACATGGCACATGGCACTTTGCCTCAGCCATTCTCTCTGAACCATGACAACCCTATATAAATGAGGTCAAGAGTCAATTTCCCAAGTAGCCACAACGGGCTCCTTCGTGTCAGATGGGACTGTCAGATCGATTTGTAAAGCTCAGAGGAAGCAGCCAGTGCACGGTTGACATTTTTCTAATGTTTAGCCATTGTTTCCTTGACATTTAAGCTGCCTTATCCTCCCATATCCTGTCAGTCAAATGAACTTTGTTGTGCTTCTTCCGCTCCTATGTGCAGCCATAACTTCTGTCACTACCCAAGGATGGCATCATAGAGCTGCACCAAGTTACATGAAAGAGTGCTGGTGACAACAGAAAAAAGACCAGTTCAAAATAACACACATACACACGTTAGCACCATCGCTCTTTAGCATGTGCTTTGTGTTGTGGCTGACTGTGGAAAAAAAACATTCTTTTCACGAGAAATGATGACGAGCGCTGAAACCATCTCACTCTAACCTGTGTGCGCTCTTCTCTAAGTTAAACCACATGTCACTGTGCCTATAGAGATCATATGGACTCGTTCATATTGCACAAACCACATGTTTATGTTTCCATTTACCTCTAAATTGCACCCAGTGATAATCTCAATGTCTGATCTCTATCATGATGTGACTACCTCAATAATTTATTTAGCATGTGTGCTTACTTGTTGATGGAACTTTTAGTAAAAATTCAAGCATGAAACCACACATGTGTAAACCATATGCAATATGGCCCACTAATGAACTTTAAAACACAGCAAACATTCTCTTGTAAAAGTAGAAGTAAACAGAAAGTGGAGTGCAGATAAAGTATAAAACTTACCACAAAAATGAAACTGTGGAGCTTTAGTTCCAGCTCATATTGTTCTGAGAAGTTGGAGAACAGATGCAAAATTATCACGCTCCTCTTTTCTCTCTGCTGTTGGATCACAGCTTGTGATCTTTGGTCTTCAGGCTAAATAGTTGATTTGGCCACCCTGAAAAAAAGAGCAAATACACACACAGACACGTCAAGCTATGTTAGAACCAAACTCAGTGAGGCGTCTGCAATGCAAACAAAGACAGACCTATTGCAGGTTACGTGGTCCAGCAGGAGACCAGAGGCAGACTTTTTGCATTTTTTAGTGCTTAAGTTGTTTCAACATAGAGAAAAAAACACAGGTATGGCCAAGTTGTGCATATTAGTGTCATAAAAGCAACAGGAAAAGTAACTTGTAAAGAAAAAGTGTTTTTTTTTTATGTCTGTAAATACATTTGATTAGATCTTGGGAACTAAATTATTTTGTGATATGAACTTAGTGGGACTTTGTTCTATGACTTGAAGATACTCCACATTTAGACTTTTATGCATAGAAAGCTGGGAACAACATCAGATCCAATTACAAAGATACTAGCAAAATGAGTACTGACAGCTAAAAAATCCCAAAAAACATAGGGTCCCCTTCTGACTCTGTAGGGAAGAAACACCTATTAGATGTAAAGCTGTCATCAATAGTAAAATACAAGCGAGGTGTTTCTACTCTCCAGCCTCAGGGACCTGTAATGCTGCTCTCCCATTGCAGCATTGTGCAAGGACGACAAAACAGAACATTTTGAACTTTGAACAAGTGACACAAACTTGAGATTTTTCTTTTTGTTTCTAGCACCTCGAACAATAACAATCAATTTTCTATACTTACTAAAATCACTATAGCGTCCTGAGGGTTTAGCGGTTTACATGCCAGGTGCAAAGCTGAGTGCTGTGAAAATGCTGAGCTGTGGAGTTTTTTGACTTGCACCCCTGTTTAGGAAAAAAAGATCCTCTGCCAGCAGCAGTTGGTTTAGCTGAGCCTCTGAGCTTTCCATGGCAGATTTTGATCTTGCTGACTCTTGGCAGATCCTATGCACTCTACACAGTGCCTAACTGAAACAGCACTTGGGGGGGCCAAGTGACAGAGCGGCCGCTGTGGGAGCATGCTTTCCAGGATGACCACCTTGAGCCGTACAGGAGGCAGCTGCTCCACGATGCAGTGATAGACCCGTGCACTGCCTTCCAAACAAGCTTCCTCTCTTTATAAAAAGTAGATAAACAAATAATGAACAGATTCATCTCCGATCTCCTGCTGAGGCGAATTCCACTGGATGATAGAATCCACATAATGGAATCTATCATCATTATCCAAGCCGAGCAGAAAAGCACAGACTTTAAATGAAATATTTTGTTTTTGTCCCAGGGGTAATAAAGTAAATGGCTCGGATGACTACAGTCTTTTTAAGCCAAGGTCAAAGCTAATGATTGGGTACCTAAAGAACATTAACTGACCTCTACTCACACTGCTATGCAGCAAAACTGAGCTTTAGGATCTTGGCATCTGGTACTGGTGGCTAATGATAACTGGAGAGCTGTTTAAAACCTATTTAAACACTAATTATCCTGGCTTGTTGTTTTGTTGTGTGTTTGTTTTAGTCAAACAAGGAAATTATTAACAGACCTGCTCCTCTGCAGCAGCATGCACTGTATCATGACTCAGTTCTCAGTCATGTTCTCAAAGTGACCCAATCTGTTTTTCTTTTGCAGGTTTTGCACAACCCGAAAGCTTTAAAAAGGAGACCTTCATTATAAGAAACCAGTCATGCTTTGGGGACTTGATGTATCATTTCTTTCCATCATGTTTTACTCAAACAGTTGTTAAATTTTTAACTGCCTGGAAAATATTGTGACCTTACTCATCTGGTTTGAGGTGCAGAAAGAGGCATTTCTTTTGAAATTCTGCCTTTTTTTGGCCCTGTTAAGGTAAAAAAAAAAAAGGCAGAATTTCTGAGGGTCTCATACCCTCAGGTCAAAGACTTAGGCTCACCCCGTCTGAGGTCTTCTTCATGTCTCTGAATATTAAATAATCACTCAAATCATCCTGACATTATTTTCTTTTTTTCTGTGCGAAAAACACAGTCTATATTTTATGTCCTGTTATATCAAAACAACTATTATTCCAGTAACAAATGAAAAGGGCATCAACTAAATTACCATTCATCTCTGTGCATGTGTGTGTGTGTCACTCAGCAATGAGCTGTTTGTGTCAGATCACTGCAGAAGCCAAGATAAACACATCGTGACGTTGTGGCCTGAGAAGAGGTCAGGCGCTATTTTTGACCAGGCATTGTTTGCTTTGGTTTAGAAGAAATAGCTGAGTGGAGGACCAGCTACAAAATGTTATGCAGTGTGATATTTTTGTTGTTGTGGTGATAACCACAACTGCTCTTCCTTCCCACAAGGTTTATCCCTTTCCACAGAGACAACCTCCAGGGCAAAGCCTTTCCTCTGCTTCATTGTCTTAGATAAGTAGGTTGAGACAGAATAGACTGGGCTGTTTACTGTACACAGATGTCAGCTGAGCGATTTATCAGGTGGCTCCTTAGATGGGCAGCTTTCCAAGGCAAAGGTCTGTCACAGAATAGACGCACTTTCCCCCCTGGATAGTTCACCAGTTACAGTAGTTTCATAAGCCATCCAACCATATTGCTCCTCTTCCACAATGAAAGTTGTAACTCTTCAGTGGAATTTACGTGAGGAGTCAAGCCACATTTGATTTATACACAGAACATGAAAAGGTCAGATTACACAAGGAAGCCTGTCTGTGTTATTTCCCCATTGTAATGACACACACACTGAACCACAGAAGAAAATAAATATTTTTAATACCTCAAATTTCTTTGCAGCTGCAATGATTCCTAGCACAACAGGCAGTGTGTCTGTGGTTTGCCTGGGATGAAACTTCACAAAATGAAAATGCCCAGATCTACATGCACACACAGACTCTCTCTAGTAGCCAAGATCACAAAAGCTGCTGTTAGGATTTATAGCATCTTTTTTTGGTCTTAATTATGCTCTTATTTAGTAGCTGCCGATGGGAAAAAAAAAACAAAACTCTATTGATCTACTCTAAATGATCCACAATGTCAAACAAACATATTATTATTATTATTATTATTTCTAAATTGTTAGAAATCAAATTGTTAGAAATCAAAGAAAAGGGCAGACTTCCATCAAATATGAATTCTGCAAACATTAATCTCCTGCTAAAACCAGGCAAAGACCCTGTATATCCCTCAAGCTATCGTCCAATATCCCTTATTAATGTAGACCTCAAAATAATCTGCAAAGCTCTCTCGAAGAGACTAGAGAAAATAACCCCCCTCTTAATTCATCCTGACCAAACTGGTTTCATAAAAGGTAGGCACTCATCAACAAATACACGTAGATTACTTAATTTGATAGACTACTCATACAGTAAAAACCTTGAAACTACAATATTTTCCTTAGATGCAGAAAAAGCGTTTGACAGAGTTAACTGGAAATTTCTATTTGCAACTTTACACAAATTTGGTTTTGGATCTTCTTTCATCAACTGGTTAAAAATATTATATAATTCCCCAACAGCTTGTGTCAGAACAAATGACCAGACATCCTCCAGCTTATGTCTCCTGAGGGGCACCAGGCAGGGATGCCCACTCTCCCCTTCACTGTTTGCAATTTTTATCGAACCACTAGCAGCAGCAATTAGACAGAATTCAGCAATTAAGGGCATAAAATGCAAGAACGTGGAACATAAAATCAGCCTTTATGCTGATGATGTGTTACTCTTTCTCCAAAATTCACAAACCAATATCTCTGGGGTGATTGAATTGATAAACTCTTTTGCAAGAATATCAGATTACTCAATTAACTGGTCAAAATCTACAGTCCTTCCTATTAATTGCTGCTTCCATAATTCCTCTTCTACTCCACTGCAATCGGGAAATATAAAATATTTAGGTATTAATATTTCTCCCAAGCTTGCAGATCTAACTAAATTAAACCATACCCCACTTTTAAAGAAAGTAGAAGGTGATCTGGCTAGATGGAAATGTCTACCCATATCACTCATGGGAAGGGTTGCTGCTATAAAAATGATGGTATTACCAAAAATAAATTATTTATTCTCAATGATCCCAACTAAACCGCCGCAAGATTGGTTCAGATCTCTAGATTCATATATGTCCAAATTCCTTTGGAAAAATAAGCCCCCACGTATAAGCTTAAAAACACTACAAAAGACCAAGGATAAAGGAGGATTAGAACTACCTAACTTTCAGCACTACTTCTTAGCCAACAGGCTTCAGTTTATCTCAGGATGGCTAAAACATACCCTTTTAGATGAACCTTGGCTAGATGTAGAACAAGCACTTTGCAATAATCTAGAGATTTCAGATCTACCATTTATCAGCTCAAACATCCAACGACATGAATGCTTCAAAAGCATCAACATCAGCTCTTCTCTGACAGCATGGTGGGAGTTTCTGAAGTTGACAGAGTCTTCATTAATCCCATGCAAACGTACACCTATCTGGAACAACCCTGACATATTACAAAACAATAATATGATAAACTTTTCAGATTGGAATGGTAAAGGAATCAAATATGTAGAACATATACTAGAAGGAACAGAATTTATTTCATTTGACAGACTAGTTACACAATATGGGATCAACAAGAAAAGATTTTTAGAATATCAACAAATTAAATCCATAATAAAAAAGAAATTTAAACCGGGTCAAGTTGAACTACAAACACCACCAAGTGTGGTTCAATTTTTTACTCTTAAAACCCCCAAATTACTATCCAAAATATACAGAATGCTTTCTAAAACAGATGAATCAATATCACTTCCTATTGCAAAATGGGAAGCGGATTTATCAGTTAACTTAGACCAAAACTTCTGGTCTCAGATTTGCTTAAAAACCTTTCATCTAATCAAAAATCCCAGTCTTCAATTAATTCAATACAAAATACTACATAGAGTGCACTATACAGGTCATCGGATGTTCAAGATGGGCTTTGCATCTACCAACAACTGCTCACACTGCCAAACCAATTCACCGGACAATTATATCCATGCTCTTTGGTTCTGTCCACCAGTTCAGAAGTTTTGGCGCGAGATATGTGAAGACTTATCAAAGTGTCTGAAATGTAACATTCCAACTTCCCCCTTAGTGTGTTTGTTGGGCAGCTTAGATAATGTCACTTCAGAAAAGAATATAGCCCATATGGTTTTCACTGCCCTATGCATAGCCAAGAAAACAGTCCTCATGAACTGGAAAAATAAAAACAATCTTAATTCTAACCAATATAGAAATTATCTATTAGATTACATTAGTCTTGATACAGCCTCTGCCACCACATCAGATCAATCGCTCTGGGCTCCTCTGATCAGCTCCATCACGTAGTGGGGGTGGGGGGTCATATTTTGGTCTCGCCTTCACTGTTGTGATTGGTGTGGGGGTAGGGTCAGGCTTAGGGCGTCGGGGGGTTCCCCCGGGAGCATCTTCCTTGGGGGGCTCAACCCGGGGTAGCGGTCATGGCCGATTAGGGGCTCTGTTGGCTCTTAGGTGACGGTTTCCTCGTGGCTACGTGCAGCGGGGCTAGGGGAGGGTCTGTGCTGACGGACGGGGGTTACTGACTTGGTAGCCTGGCTGCCCCTGGGTGGGTCCGGGACGGGCGTGAGGTTCTGGGGGCGCTCCGGCTCTGGCCTGGGGCCCTGGCCGGGCCTCGGGGGCCTGGGTCCTGGTTGGTGTGTTGCCGGGGTTGTGGGCCGGTGGGTATATGGGGGCCCACCACTGGCGCGGGGTGCCGCCGGTGCGCCAAGCCACCTGGGGGGCTCTTCAACTGGTGGGGGGGGGGGGGGGGGGGGGGGGTTGTCACATCTTGCAGGAGCTTTCCTCTCTCAGGAACTCTCTCTGCAAGAGGGGGAGATACAGGAAAGGTGGAGGAAGATCTCAGCCTGGGCGTCTATTGTCTTATGTAGTCTGGAAGATGAGTGGATGATGGGGTGGGTGCAGTTTTCTCTGTGGTGGGGTTGGGTGGACTGCCCCGGGCTCTGTGGGGCCGGGCGGCGCCGCTGCACTGGGCCCCGGTTCGGATGGGCCTGGGCCCCCCTTCCCTGGCGGGTCGCGGAGTATGGGGGTGCCTACTGGGGTCAGCGGGGGAGCTGGCCCCAGGGAGGGGTCACTTGCCCCTCCCTTCCTTCCCTCCCCATCTCCAGCTGCCTCCCTCTTCCCGCTCCACCACAACCACCCACACATGCAGGGCCTTGGAGTAGGGGTGTGTCACCAGGGTGCAGAGGAGGTAAACCCCCCCCCCCCCCCTGTCCCCTTCTGGCTGCCTCTGCCTCAATTTTATCCCGCAACTTAGACATTCACATTACTCACACTCTCATTACACATACATATAGGATCTTGGGGGTGGGCACGCTACACGGAATCCCAATTACCATCAGGGTGTACACCTCACCCCTGGCGTCGTTGCCCACCTCTCAATTTTAAATACACGTAGACATTGAGGGCTAGCAGGAGGGACTATGCGCTTACCTGCTGCTCTCTGGCAGGTAGCTCCATGCCCTCCTGGGTTTTAAATGCACCTTAGAACACACATACATCAACACTACAATGAGCGGGTGGAGGGAGGTTAGGAGTCTTCTCTCACCCTCGTTCTCTGCGGTCTGCTGGAGCAGGGGGGCTAGGAGGAGGAGTTGGCCGTCCGACTGGGGTCCGGAATGTGGGGCCTCCCTGCTGCTGCGGAGTCGGGGCGGTCTGCTTCTCCCCACCGCAGGGAAAAAGGGTAACACAACCTGGGTCTGGGTGCGGTTCCCCCCTCCAGGGGCAAGGGTACCTAGACCCGGTTCGTAGAGTACGCTTGGGGAGTGTGATTGTGTGTACAGCGTCTCTTTATGTCTGTCTCCACGTTGGTTAAGTGTGGAGTAAGTGCATATGAGAGCATGACCGCTAGCATGGATGTTTGTATCTGTGTGTGCCTGTATGTCTGTGTCCATATGTCAGGTTGGGTATCAGACGCCACCTCTCTGAGGACAGCTCAGGCCCTCCAAGGTTTGGAGGCCTATCTCCCCCCACCACTTCCCCTGCCGGGGGCGGACTCCCTCAGACATCGGTGCGTTGGTGGTTCTTTGTATCCGGGGGTGGGCGTCCGGGTACACACCAGCTCACTCCTTGGCGGCTGCTTATCGGGGCCTGGAGCCTGGGGCTCGCTTGGGCCACTTCGGAGGTGGGGTGCCCCCGGCCTCTCGGCCTGGGGCTCGGTCACTCAGGCACAGCTGGCTGCCGGCGGAGCTTACGGGCACGTCGCTGCAACCCCCCCTGGCTTCTGCTCCGTGGCTGCTGGGTGACCCCTCATCTGGGACTCTCCTCAGCTCTTTCTAGGACAGTGGCACGGCTGCCCCTCTGTTGGTCTTCCTTGGTCTCTTGTGTTCTGGGGGCCTCTGGATGTCTGGAGTTTTGATCTCCTCCATACCTGCTTCATGCCCTGGAGGACGGGGCAGTGGCCCCCCACACCCTCTAGCAGATCATTACATGAGGGAACCTTTTAAGAAAACAAGTGCGTCCATGCTCACAGGTGTACACACGGGTGATCACACACACAAACTACACCCTTTTTGGCTCCTACCTCAATGCACACTGTGCTGTCGATCTTACGTGCTGCACAATAATGTTTAATATTTAGTATTTACTGTCATATTCCCATATATCATTGTGATGTTGTTTATTGTATCACTCTCGTTTTCTTCTGCTTGTTTTCTTTTTTCTTTCTCAACAGGTGATCCAGGTGATCGATATATGTATTTTTTTTTTTTTTTTTTTTTTTGCTTATTCTGTTGGTTTTTGTTTTTTGCCCTTCTCCCCCGTCCCTCTTCTCAACTGTTTTTCTTTCCCTCTTTCTTTCTCCCTTTTCTTTCCCCCAGTCAAGTCTGTCCCGTATTCAGCAAGTGAAAATAAAATAAAGAATAAAAGGTGAATCAAATGGACCATTACGGCAAAGCTGGGATGGTCAATTTGGTAAAGAAAATCCGTTGGGCATCTTTCTTCGCCTTTAGACAATAATTCTGATGGCAAAAGAGCCAAACGGGACAGGCAAAAAAAAAAACAAAAAAAAAAACATATTATTTCCAGCTTTCAGATCTCATTCTGAAACTGTGCAAGTTCCTGTAAAAAGAAAAAAAAAGACTTACTGAATCATAGCTTCGTTTTGGCTCACATACCAAAGAATGTGAAACTGTATCACAAGAATATCTGCTGGATGCATGTGCACACCATTTATCAGACACCTGTAATCAAGCCAGCGAACCGTCTCCAAGCACTCAAACATAATGGAATTTCAAGTTCTCCGCAAAACAGCAGAAGTGCAGTAGATTACTTTCCACTTGGTAAATAGAAACATTGTCCAAACCAAGATCTCTGTCAACTGTGTCTGTGAAAGCATTCATGGATGTCCACAGGGTGACGGGTAATTTCTTCTGGAAGTGCCTGTAAGTTTTCTTCAGATGGCGGAGGGTTGCACAGGGCTGCATTTCTGGAGAAAGTAAGAGTACATTTCTTCCAAGTTACTCTTGACACCAACATCTTGGATTTCAAGCTGTGATTTCTGTCAGTTCTGCTACCCCGTTGTGAAGGCTTGACAGGAAGGTTGTTCCATTTGGAAACAAAAAATTCATAAGGGTACCATCAGGAAAGATGCAGAAACCCAGGCTGAACATGAGCAGACACAGGTTGGAGAGTTTGAGAGTGTTTGATTGAGTGTAGTATTTATCAGCAAAAACAATCAAATAAAGCCAAATTTTATGCTAGATAACTTTTAGAAAAATATTGAAAGGACAGAGATATGGTATTCTTTAACCATTAATCCAGCTGAGAGTTGTGGGAGGGCTGGAACCTAGCCTAGCTGTCATGGGGCAAGCGACAAGGTATAAACTGCCAAACTATCACGGGGCTAACATCCAAAGACGGACAATCAGTAATGCTCACAGTCACACCAATTTAGTATAACCAGTTAACTTAACAAGCTTGTCTTTGAACTTTAGAAGGAAGCTGGAATACTGAGGGAGAACCCCCAAAGGGAAGGTGCACTCCACACAGAGGGGTGTAGCTGGCCAGCAGATCTGAACCACTTCTCTTAAAATGCTTCTTAAAAGCCAAATGGTTAGAAAAATGATCAAACAGTTAATAACTAAATCAAGTATTTTTTAAAATTAATGTTATGTTTCTTTCCACCATTTATTTAAACAAAGAGTGGTCAATGTAACTTCAATGTAAAGATGTGTTTTAGGAAGTGCTTTAACATGCAAATAAGATTTAAAAAAGCTTTTTGGGGCTGACAGTGGAAATGAGAGTTGAAAATATAAAGTATACCTGCTGTCTTTTGTCCATTTAGAATCACACTGATTACAAAAGCAGATGAAGTTTTCGCTGTTATCACAGACCAGCAGGATTTCAAACTTCCCATGAATTGAAGTGCCTGTGGGGCTTCAAACCACATTTGCAGGTGAAGACTATGAGCATCGTCCAAAGCGAATGAGAGGTCCTCGAGTGCAGGTTGTCTCATTACCTCAAGTTTCCAAGGTCAGCATTTATTTCCAGCCTCAGATCAAGAAAAGTTTGATGAGCACAGTGAAAGCTTTGTCTGCTGATGACCGAAGATTGTTTTGCCAATATGAACATGAAGACTTTCAGTTTTCAAGAACTACTACAAGAACCCAACCACTCCCAGTAGTTTGATAGTACATGATTAAATCATCGAGAAAAACATTACCCATGTAACATTCACGGTTGGTAAAAACGAACAGAATTTCAATCATATTTGACCCCATTCTGAACTACTCACCCTAGCTACAGCCAGCTGCAAAGACAAACAGCATAGCGAGTTTAAAAGTCAGGACATGCCCAGCATTTATTAAGTTTCCTCTTGAGACTCTTAGAGAGTCTTGAATGTCTTTTAGTGTTGGATACGATGCTGAAAAAGACCTTTGGTTTTTATGCGTTGATGGCTCTGGGCACTGTATTTTACATAAGCCTAATGAACAACAGCTTTTCTTTCAAGGACAAACCCTTTTCCAGGAGTGAACACAAACTCCCGGCAGTATTGTCAGCCTATTATTTTACAACAGATATTTAGCTTTCAACAACAGTTAGGTTAGGAATTCACTGTCCCAACGTGATGGCAGCTAGACTCAGGGCAAAGCATCTCTTGCCCTGATTAATTCCTTTCCATCTTCATGTCATGAAGAAGTGAACTTCAATGTACTGCTCGCCCTGTGGAGAATATGTTTTGTGGGTTATGGCAGGTAATGGGAGGGTAATAGAGATGCAGGACTGAGCTTGGGGTTAGAGCAAGTGGTTAATAGCACCCAGATGTGTTCCTGATATGAGGCAGAGAGAGAATGCTTTGCTATGTAAATCAGGGAGAGATTTCCCATGCTCCTTCTTAATACTGACGTCATCAAGGTATAAGTCAAATAGCTGATGACAGTAGGGAATCCAATTTGTGACAACCATTGTGTGTTGTGCTGAAAAGGTTTATTTATATATTTGTGTGTGTACAGTTTTTTCTTATAGGTTGTTTGAGTAATTCCTGGATGTTTAGATTGATTCATTTGAGCATTCCTCTACAATTCCCTAAATTACTTTGGGCTTTAGATCAGCACAAATTTAAATCTCCAAAAATAGAGACATGATCTCATCGTTTTCATTGATCTTGGCCACCATCCAGCAGCAAGCCAGCACCACATACTGTATCAATTACATGGACCCTACGGATTACTCTGTGACACAAAACACGTGTTTGCCCTTTCCATGATTGGGCCCATACAGCTCGCTGTAGGCTATCCACAAATATGCTGCAGCTCCAGTATATTTGGGAAGTTTCGAAGTGTTGCTCTGGCAGGACTGAGTTTGTGTAGTGAAAGTGAAGGCTGCTTGTATGACTATTTTAGGGGCTGTTGAGGTAGTGGCTCCTACTGACTTCTTTTAGTAACCATTAGCAATTAGACAAACAGCACTGTCATCTGTTATGGTTAACTCTTAGATCATGATAGTGTCATATTTTTACAATAGAGATGTGAGGAGGTGCTTAGAGCACAGACCATAGCGTAGCTTAAAAATGGTAGTTTATAAGATGGCATGGTGCTCTAAAACTAATCCTTTCAATTTTCAGGGTTTATTTACAGCAAGACAAAAATAAAAATGTGACATGGCTTTTGCTGACAGTGCTTTTGTTGTCATTTGTGCTCATTTTGTGTGGCCTCGTAGGCTGCAAATATTACTTAACGTAATAGCCAAGTTATTGTTGATTGTTTTATCTGTGGAATAATGCCTTCAGACTGGGCCTAAATAACATTCATTCAGCTCTTTTCATTGTTTCAAACAACAAATGTACTAAATATTGCAGCCTAAGCAAAAATATGCCCACTACACATTTATGCATGCTCAAGCACATTTTTTCAACGTGTGTCTTTTCCTGCATGCCCCTCTTCTTTCAGTATGTGTGTGTCCAGCTGCAAGTATGTCTCAGCATACATGTATCCAAGATAGGAGTGTAAGCTTAGGTAAACCTACTGGACTTAACATGTCAAACATCCACTGAAATCTAAAGACCAGACTGTCTAGGCCAGTGGGGCTCCCGCTAGAAGACAATAAGCCCTGAGTCCTGGAAGGCATCACCGGCTAGTCGAAGCTTTGCTAAACATAGTTTTGGAGACACCTCATTTATCAAACTCATATTTGTCAGTGACCTAAAATATATATATTTTTTATGTGTTAGCTATCACCTTTTGACCAAGACCATATAATTATTAAACAAAACCGCTGTTAAAAGTGCAGTAATTAAATCTGTATACATATATGAGTGTGTTAAAAAGGCGTTAAGGTGAAACCAGCTGCTGCTTGATGAATGACATGATTTTGGAGCTGTGTTTTTACCTGATGAAAAACTAGACGAGTGATAAACACTCACCATTTTTCCCACATTTTCAACCCTGGTAACAACAGTTAGCGGCTATAATAAAACCACCAGCACTAACAGTTAAAAGGAGAAGGCCTGCTGTTTAAATGGAGCACTTTGTTTTGGGGCTGGGTGTTGTTCAGAGAGATCTG
This sequence comes from Neolamprologus brichardi, assembly GCF_056152115.1. NCBI lineage: Eukaryota > Metazoa > Chordata > Actinopteri > Cichliformes > Cichlidae > Neolamprologus > Neolamprologus brichardi. The sequence continues at coordinate 21,102,683 of NC_142114.1, read as the reverse complement.
CTGATGATCATCTGATCGTGCATGACTTCATATCCTAGCTTAAATATGCACCATGAAACCATTATCACAGCATCTTCACTGTAAATAAACAATTTTTTGGCAAAGCATTTTTTTTCCCCATGCAGTGGTTATCAAAGGCACTCTGACCTTAGGACAAACATACACTGTACATCCAGATACAAAACAAACCACTGCAAGTTTAACTTTAAACCCAACTCACCTAAAAAGATGTCAGCGACAATAAATGTGAAATTAAAAAGTGATGCACAAGTCAACTACAGTATTTCCATTGCATGGCATGTTTAAGTTGGAACAAGCTGAAAATACTCCAAGGAATAAATGTAGGTAAAGTGGTTCAGTGGTGTTGGCTGACATTTTTTCATTTACTTTCTTTGACATTCCCATCTTTTGTAACTTTTGTTTGGGACAATTTGCAATACTGAGCAACCAACAGTGAACTCCTGATTCAGCATTTTTCCATCTGTCCAAGTTATGTCCAAGGGACATAAGAGGCACACTAAATGCATATGCATTAAGATCTAATTTGCTTAATTCATGCACTGATGGAAAATTACCTCATTACTCTTACTTCAATTTTTAATATAATTGTTCTCTCCCAAAGCCAAGAACTGGAAACATGAAGTTTGATGCGGTGGTCTACACGTGGGACTGGGAGAATGTTTACTGGGATGCTTTTGTGATAACAATGCATTGTTCACATTTGATAAAACAGCACTGTTGCCCAATTTTGAGTCCTGCTAAATCAGCCAAATGTATGTACACACTATACCTCTGCAGGGCTTCAATAGCATTACATCATTACAGGCTATTTGTTCCTGTGTAAACATAAATTACAAAGAGTAACGATAATATATCTAGCTGCCTATATTAGCCCTTCTCTTGCACTGGGTTTGTTTATGAATGCTATCCATGTGGGCTAAGTTCTTTTGACTTATCCTGGCTTTGTGTGGATTGAAACTTTCTGCAAACAGATTGGTACCATGGGACTTTAGACAAGCAAATCAAGTCAGAATCTGACCTTTCACCTCTGAGTAAATGGAGAGAGTTATCAACCATCCTCAGGACAGATAAGACAGGCCGACTGACAAGTGAGTCAACTGGGTTTTGGAAAAAGAAAAGTCTGCTAGTATGAATAGCTTGGAGAGGTCAGGCAGAAGTCAACTCTTGATAATCAGGCTCCAAGGGGTCATTTAACCCTGTTACATGCTCTTCCTATGGGAGATTATCTGATTGAATGTGGGAGGCAACAGTGCAAGCAGTCCACTCAGATAGTGTGAATAAAAAGACACTGGAGAGCAGCTCCAGCCTCCACCCATCAACGCTCTTCTCTCTGATAAGAGGTGCTAACCACAATCATCCAGCAGAAAGCTAGAACTAATGGAAATGAGGCATATGGTCAGCTGCTGTTGAGCATGATCTTTTCTTAGTGCTTATGCAAAAAAAAAAAAAAAAGGAAAAGAAAAACTGACAGATGAATAGAGCCATACGCACCATGTGTGCCCTGCTTTTAAAATTCTCTCACCTCTCTTATTTTACTGTAAGAATCTGCTTTTTTGTGGCTTTAAAACCATAACAAAACAGCAACAGGATGTTTGCTTATATTGAACCTTTTATTAGACAACTATCTAGTGGCTTTAAGTTTCTTCTGTCCTGTCTCAACTGGTGCTGCATCAGCTCTTCTTAGATCTGTTACGAGCTAAAAACACTTTAACTCAGCTCTGATGCACTGACACGGCAGATGAGGATCCAGCTTAGTTCGAGACAGTAGATTGTAGTAGAAGAACGTGTTTTTTATGTAAAAAAGATGCCAGGTGCTTAAAAGGTTTGAAGAATGTATTCACACTGCTGTTACTAAAACTCAATCGCTTCACTCAAGCTTCTCTAAACCTTTGAACACAGTTAATCAAAACAGAAACAACTGCAGATAAGCTGCTTTTTCTTGTAAAAACTTACCAGACTCGCTTTGATGAAGACCAGATATCAGACTTTGTAGCACAGGAAGGTTTTCCCAAAACCAAGCATCTCTCTAAACTAAAACAAATTAAATCTCAGACTCTCTCTAATACAGGAAAGAGTTAATTTAAAAAAAATAGTGTTCGTGGTTCACAGGAGTTTCTATGATCTGAATGTTAAACTCACCCGTCACTCTTGAGAGAAGCTGTTCAGTCCTCACAGAAAGCAAACTGCAAATCTTAATCTTCCTTCCCTCCAAAATTTGAATTAGAGAAAAGAAAAAAAGAGCACGGCATTAAAAGCAGCCTTGACTGTTGCTCTGTTGCTGCTGTGGTCAAGTCCTGAAGGGAGCGTGTGTTTGCCTGAGTATGTGTAAAGGGTCTGGGGAAGAGGTGGTAACTTCCTCTGAAAGTTGGAGACGGAGCGAGTAACAGAGTTCTCTCTCTCCCGGTTCCAATCTACAAGCAGGAAAAGCTGTCACACTATCCCTCTTTCAGATGAAAAAAAAAAAGAAAAAAGAAAGAGGAACAGCCTAAAAAGGGCAAGCTCCAAGAAGAGGGGAGGGAGGAAAGCTGTGGTGTGTGTAGTGTGGTGAGGGTGTGTAGGAGCACTGGAGAGCGGGGGTTCCCTCTGTCGTTGAAAAAACAGGCAAAACGCAACTCCAGGAATATTAGCCCAAGTTTTTCCATGCAGAGCCCAGTTTGACAAGAAACGAAACAATATGTTACATGGTGTAAGAACTGCTGTTTTGTGGCTTTGCACTTTTTCACCCACGCATCTAAACGTTTAATGGGTGTTGTGAATAGCTTCAGGAAAAAGCTGGATTACAAATCCTAGTCTTCTTTCCCTCCAAACTATTTTTTTTAAAAGAACATTTTCTTTTATGAGGAAGAGATCAGTTCTGCTCTCAAGTGTGTTGATAGAAAACTTTGTGCCAGCCGCCGGTTTGTTTTGTGTAGTTTAAAGACTGTAAGGCAGGGAACAGCAGCTACCTGGATCTGTCACGTCTGAGTAATCCGCTTAATAACTGACATTTGAAAATGTCAAGTTGCATTGCTATGGAGAGAATACATGCTGAAATTGTTTGTTGCGGTGAATTCTAGTTCTCAGTGTATGCCTCTCAATCCCAAGAGAATAACCAAGAATACACAACATGCAATATTTGTGCTCTAATCTTTGTACATATTAAATAAAACATGTTAATTAGTAACCTTTAGATATGTTAGCAGACAGACCCAGGATTCCTAATTCCCCTTGTTTATACTGTTAATGCTCATATAACCTGTAGCTTAATTATATTTAATGAATATATGCGAATGCCCTTGATATTCTATACTAGAAAGAAAGTGAGTGCATCTTTCAGAATGTTAAAATCTAGTTTGAAAATAAAGTTTTAAATAACTTTACATTAATTCTATCCCAGGCTTGTATGGCTGGTACATGCAGCTTAAGTAAAGTAAGCTAAAGCTTCCATTGGCTTTATCTTGACAAAAACCGATGTGGCTCAGTGTACTTACGATGCAATGACAAAGCTTAATGTTGATTTATAATTCAAAATGTGTGTTTTTGATGAATATTTGTAACTTAAAGGAGTCGTGTTACGAGATAGTGCGACTTTAATGAGAAGACAGCACTGGTAAAAGCAGCCTCACACAAAACATAGTAAACATGTCAACTGCTACGCTGAAGGAGTTGACATACTAATTGAGAACAGCTGCGAGATACATGAAAAAGTATCTTGCATCAGTAATTGACGCACCACTGAGTTAACACTGGTAATAATAATGTTTTTCTCATGTTGTATTGCTGCATATCATGAACAGTATTTTTGTATTCTCAGCATGCACCGAACTTTGTTTGTCATATTTTGCAAGCGGTTTAACTACCAACATTTTTAACCAAGCTCTGTGTTTGCCAGGTTTATTGAAGCCATATGATTGCGGGGGCAATGTGACATTTTTCATTAGTTTTGCTCATAGTCTTTATGGGAAAATAAGGAAGAAAAGCTGAGAAGAGTGAAATCAAGTGTTCATTTTATCCTTCCAGAGGGTCAGTGTCAGAGCTGAGCTGTTATTGTGCTACACCCTTCTGGGACTTGAAAGAACATCCTGGTCAAGATCCCACATATTTCGCTCGTTAACCCACGTAGTTTGGAGGCTCCAAAATCTAAGCATGCACTCACTTCACTTGAAACTGCATTTAATTTTGCACCCACTGGTCTTTCAGGATCATCGTTCCAAATCAAACATCCTCCCACCACCACTTTCTCAAGTTACTGCTTCCTCCTTTGTCTTTGGATGCAAGCAAAACAAAAAGAAAGTGGAAGGCATCTCTCCAAAAATCCACCCAGTCGTCTGCATCGATGAAGGAGGTGCTGAAGGAGAACCTGTAGCACCTTTAGTGGAAAAGCCGAGTTCCTTTACGCCAGAATTTGAATGCTTCTCTGTGCTGCATCAGCGATCACATTCCTGCCTGAATCTCCTCATAACTGGCAGATGTCCACCTGTCCCTGGGGCTGATTTACACGCCAGTACTGGGTTAGTCTGAGGAGGGTGGGTATGTTAAGGGTGGAGGTGGAGGTGAAAATGACTTAAAGATAATGAGAGCAGTCTAATTACAGAGCACGTATGGCTTTAAGACAGACTTTTCCTGGATCATGTCAGACAAACCCAAACCTTCCCGTGTGGTGCTCAATATAAATATATGTTATATATATATATAACGGTGATGGGGGAAGGGGGGTGTGACTAATGATTGGCAAAGGTCTGTCTGCAGGTAGGGAAGAATGAAACATAAAGTGTGTAAAGACTGTAGTGGTGGTGGTGGGGAGAGTTAAACAAGATAGCACTTGCTCACAAAGCTAACTGCCAGGATCAGGTGAGGCTGTGTGTTCGAGGCAGGTTTCATAGTAACAAAAGCTAACTACAGTATTTAACCTAGATTAATATTTGCAGTACATTTCGTGAGAGAGCTGCCACACCCACTCATTTTCCAAAGGTTGCCATGCACAGCCTTTGTTGGGGATCTGCACCGCAGCGAGGCAGCGTGAATGAACAGTAGATGGAAACCTCTGATGAAAGGCTTGGATTCGGGTGGCTGAAACCACAGTAGAGCAAGCGGAATAAAGAGAAGTAGTGCTTAGGCTGTTTGCACTTCTGACATCCGCAATTTTCTTAAAATGTAAATGCAAAACAATCTGTTTCGAGAACGGCTGTGTGTTTTTTTTCCTAGTAATGCAATAATGTGATTATAGTCATGAAAGAATAATAAACCTTTGTCTTCCTGTTAGAGAGAGGGGGAGAGAGATAGGGGGAGAAAACACCACCCCTATGACTCAACAGCAAACTGAAATTAATATCCAGGGAGGGCGCCCTGAGAGAATTAGCATCATTCCTTCTTTAATCAAAAGCATACAATGACATCAAACTGCAAAGAAATATTGCAAAGAAGTAACACTGAAGCAACCATCAGTTTGAGTGAAGACAAAAGAGAAAAGAAACATTTTTAATGTATCCTCGAGTTTGTCAAGGTACAAACACCTTGCCCTTCACAAATGGCTCATTAATAGATTCGTGGATTGCCTGGATTAACCTCATCAAGGTCTTTTTCAGGTGCTTTCTGCACCTTTTCCAGTGCGTGAAAGCACATGCTTGTCTTTTTGGCCTCTGTGCCCCCCCCATAAAAAAATCACACTGGAGGCATCTGCATGCAGTTGCTTCTTTATGGGACAGATGGGATCCTGAGAAGGCAGCTCCTGTGCACAGGGTTTGTTTTGTCACGAGCCTGATCTCTTTCCTGCTGTGATTTTCCACTCCCTGTTCATAAATAATAAATCACATGCACATACCTGGGCACATAGAAACGCACTAGAACACATGAATAGAGGTGTATAAGCACATATTGATGACTCAGTATTTCTCCACAATTACAAACAGATGGATTAGCTCTTAAGATGTATTAAATCTTACTGTTTTAACTCCGCAGATCATGCAGATATCTTTGGTCAGCAATGCTCTCAAGGAGGCTCACTGACACCAGAAAGTGGAACAGCCAAAATCTTCTGCGCATCTTTGGAAATGTTTCCACTATGACTGCAACTGTCAGGAGCCATTGCTTTGTGGAATTTTACTGTTTTCAGCACGTGTCTTCAGCTGTCTTTGTGGATATTTTTATGAAGTATTTTTACTGGAAGTACTTTAAACTATAGAAAGTCTTTCATTGGTGACAATCTGGTATGCAGATTATGTATATAATAGGTACACCTCTAAAAAGGTATGCTGTTTTTTATTTGTTTGTTTTTTATTGTTGTACAGTTCTTTTATTATAAGAAGAAGACCATGCCAAGAAAACCCTGACCTCACTTCCGGCACACCCATGGAGTGGTAAATAGAAAGGATATTAAGGAAGAGGTCTGTTTGGTATTAGGCTGGAAGCTGAGGACAGGAAATGATCCTGAGTTGTTCAGGCGCAGTCTATGCACATACTGCACACTGTTCCCAAGTTCCCAGTGCTCACGCTCACTCCTACGCAAGTCAATGGACACAGAAGGGTTGACAGGGGTTAAATGAGTGGGGAAGGAACATAAAGATTCCAAAAATTCAGGGGAGAGATTACATAAACATCTTAACATCTTGGCAACTTGACAGTTGCATAGTTTCCCTTTCTTCCTAAATCTCTTTCAATCTCTCTCTCTTTGTTTTACAGCAGTTAGTTCCCAAAATATGAAGATCTGCTTATCTTATTATGGTGAAGTTTGTGGAGCTTTTAAATAAAATACAAGACAAAATTAAAATAAGAAAATAAAATAACAGGAGCTAATTTTCCTTCCAGAACAGAAAACATGTGTTTTCTTTGTCATGGCAGACTATTGGAGTTCATAAGAAAAATAATAATCAATGCAAGTATGCAGTTCTTTGTGTGTGAAATTGATAATGTTGGAATCTAAACCTTTGCTAATATTATGCATCAGTCACTTTGCCATTTTACTTTTTCCATGCTAGCAGCAGTACTCCTGGGATACTAATGCTGTTTGTTAACCAGTTCAGATACTGGACAGAGAACAGATAGAAACATAAACACCTCTAAAACCTTCTCCGAAGGTTTAGTTAGGAACAAAAACACATGCATGACAATGCACGATATCCCCCAGCTGATGAACCAGAATGCCCTCTGTGTCAGTATCAGCCTTATGTTTGCCACACATGAGGCTGTGTGGGGCAAGGCAAATTCACATTTATCCTATGAGCCGAAGGCAGCACACAGGGCCTAGAACAGTTTTGCCCTTTTGGGTACTTCATACTTGGGTACTTCATATGGGTTTTCTGTATGTGAAAACCCATATGAAGCCCATGAGGCCCATATGAGACTAACCCATTTGGGGTCCATGGCAGTTTTGCCCTTTTGGGTTCCCAAGAATGAATTCTATTGGCCCCATATAAGAGCAAAACTGCTTTGGGCGCTGTGTGGGCACACTGACCGTGGTACCATGTGGGATAAGTGCAGGTTTACCCTGCATGGATAGCCCCACAGGTCACCCACACCTATCCGCACAGGCAGCCCACTGTCGGCCGCACAAAGGACCCAAGGGGGCATGTTTAGTCGGCATGACTGTAACCTCCATTTAGCTTTGTCAAGCTGTTGTCACCAGGCTGATGAATATGAAAAAAAAATGGGCATAAATAGTTTTCATGTATGTTTAGTAGATCAACTCTGCATGTAGTGACTCACTGGTAGTAATGATTTTGCTTGTATTGTTGTGGGAAGCAGATTGCTGTGACTCTGGCAGTCTGGGCTAATGATTATAAAGCATTTTTATAAGTTCAGAACATACAAACAGGAGTAGATTTAAACAGATGTCCCCTGTCTCTGTTCCAAGAGAGTTGCAAAAGCCTTTGAATGTTATCATTATAAATTATTCTGTTCCTCCAATGTGACTTACCAGATTTGGGTCCTTAATCCATTTTAATACTGTTTTAAGTATGATTCCCTGTTTAATTTACTTAAATTGGGAAACAACTTGAAACCATACGTGAGCACATATATTGATTCAAAAGGACTGACATTCCTCTTAAACAATGGTCCCATCGGTGTAGCTGTAAAAATCTGAATAACATTACAAAGACTATGTAACAGGCCACACTGTTCTTTTATAAGCCTTACTTTGCATATTTAAGAATAGCTTTTTGTGTGCATACAACTATGTACTACGTGGAAACTATGTGACTGACAAACCACGACAGCCAGGCTTAGAGTGCTCTATACACAGGCTATATGGGTAGAAGTCTGCGGTGGATCACTGTGAGACCAGTGAGAGCAACATCTAGTAGGAGAGGAAAAGCTGCAGTCCAAGATAATGAATAATTATTTCCACCTCCGTCCACCTCTGCAAGCAGCACCCCTCCTAGCAACACCAAAACTCCCCATCTGTTTGCACATGAGACATAATGATGGGCTTTCGTGTGCAGAGAACTGTAAAAGATGCTAAGTATATACCCCAAAATAAGTATGAACAATGCAGCACTGTGTGTATGGCTTCCTTTAGAGAATGATTAAAAACTTGATCAATGCCATACAGCCAGTGAAACACTGGTTTCTGATTTAAGAAGTAGAGTAAAAACACTGAAGCACAGTTCATATTCTGCTCCACATGTGTATGTGTATATAACAACCAACAACAAAAAAAAAATATTAAACACTGTTACACAAAGTCCAGACAGAGATGAAAGCCAGTTTCTTTGTATTTCTCACAGATGAAGCACAGCTGTCTTGTTAAAGCTTAGAAAATCGTGACAAATTCAACAGATTGATTTAAAATGTATCCAGACTTTCCTTTGCAAAACTTTGCATTTAACACTTTCATACGATACATCAAGCTCTTTTAGTAGCTCAGTTGGATGTCACTTTAATGAAAAGCCAAGATAGAACAATTGCAGCCAGTGCGTTTTAAAGACACGGCTGTTTATACAGAACAGCAGAGGTTTTGGAGCATACCCATGGCCACCAACACTTACACACTATCAAATTTGAGGCTGACACTAAAAACAGCTAAAGTAGTCATTATGGCTTGATAAAGGCATTAATCCCAGAGCAGGCTGGAGCCAGTTTGCTTGTCTTTCCTGCACGCACACGGACACACACACACATGCACGCAGAGGAACGCACACAGACAGTTACACAGATGCAGAGAAAAGGAGAGACATGATACTGACTGTCAAAATGACAGTGCTGTTGTTTGGCTGCCACACGTGAAATACTCCACTTCTACAGCTTAAGCCAGCTCTGGCCCAAACAATACCTTTGCTGTGGCATTCTGCCCTGCATTGACTCTATGTTAGTTCCAGCTTTGCAAAATAGACACGTTCCAAACAAGCTGATGAATGAATTCTTTACGAAAAAACAAACAAATCATTGGTTTCACCGTGCAAGAAAAGCATGTTCACCATTCATCCAATCTGGAAACCTGTCAACTCTTTGTCTTCACATTAACTGTTTACCTGCATGCAAACAAAACCTCCTCAAGAGCAATTTGGTCAATAGAGCTCGACCAAATATAAGGATTACTGTTTATCCCCAAGTATAAAATTCCATTGCTTATTGGTATCACAGATTAGGAAGTGACAGCTTGAAACTTTTTTTTTTGAAATACCTTTCAAACACAAAACAGTCTCTTTTCCTGCCATCTTCCCATCCTCGACTACACAGTGAGCACCACACATGTTGCAAGTGGAGGCTCCAACTGCAGTGTAGGTGCCTCAGGGGTTTTCAGAGCTACCAATTTAGTTTACAATTTGGGCCAATTTACAAGAATGCAATTTTCAGCTGGTTTTAACTGTTTATGATTCACAGTGAACAAGAATATTGGTAATACCTTGAGCCATAACAGTCCAAAAGTCCCTTGTTAACGAAGATAGAAAGGATTTGCTGATGTTAGGAAATATAATTTTAATGCTTCAGAGATCGCTTCTGAATGCCAAACTAGTGCATTTAACTACCTTACACATTTTACAAATCCATTGTAAACGAGATATTAACATATTTCTCAAACATCTGCTTAACATGTGTGCAAATAAAACACTTACTCCTGACTGCATGTTTGCTCAGTTTTAAAGTCGTGTTTTTTATTGTCTTCCAATGGATTGTTCTTGTGTATTGCCAAACCTTTTTTTTCTTTTTAAAGATTTTTAAAGTCTTTTTTGACAGGCTAGCAGTGAAGAGTAGACAGGAAACAGGGGAGAGAGTGCAGGGGAAGACAAACAGCAAAGGACTGCTGCATTTCAGCATATGGGTATCTTGTCAACCTCAGTCACTGAGCTAAACTGGAACCTGAATCGAGGTATTTTAGCAACTCCATTTGAATACCTGTACTTATAATAATGATGCTGCGAATAATTCTGTAGGCTTAAATTTATAAACTGAAAAGATATTTTTTCTGTTAAATTTAAGTTTAATACATCTTTCATCCATCCATCCATCTTCTTAGCCGCTTATCCAATTCAGTGTTGTGGAGGATTGGAGCCTATCCCACCTGATTTGACCAATGGCTTTGTATTTTATTTGGGATTCAGAAAACAGTGACCCTGTGCAGTGTTAAAAGATGAAGAAGAAAAAGAAAAAAAATGCTTCAAAATTAAAGAGTCGCTTGTTTAAGTGCAACAATCATCCTCAAATCTGGCCTAAAGCCCCAGGAGCGTTTTTATTCTGGAAAGAATCTGTGAAGTCACATGAGGATGCTGAACTAATTATACATACGGACTACTTACTTGGAGTCTGTTTTTCCACCATAAAGAAAACTCAGAACTTTTCCTTTTTATATACACAAGGAATCAGCTTATTTTGAAGCAGGATATAACCAAAGAAAAACAGACTATGACCAGACAAAAACAGACAATATGTTTGCCCTCATGCCAAGTCCTTTGCTTTTCGGCAGAAAGTCGCCCTCTTGGGACTTAATCAAACTACCGGGTGCCAAATAATGCCACAGGGTGCATCCCTTTTTAAGAATCCTGACATATGACTCAAAGCCACAGTTTTACTTAAGAATTCCCAGCCTTACAGTCAATCTCTTACACATATATCTACTTGCATGCACTTGTATTCACATATACAGTGATAGACGGATTTCTAGAGTTGAGCTTGAATTATTCCACATAAAATGGGCTAAAAATACAGGCCCTCTTTGGTATTTATGACTGCTGGGAACAAGCTAAAGTGAAACATCAAGCTGAAATGTGGCAAAGGCTGTTTTTCACTATAAACCACAAGCAATTGTGCAGTGGAGAATAGCACTCTTAAAAGCTTAAAAGCCCTAGCATATAGCGAAACAGAAATGGTTATAAAAAAAAGATGTCAACAAACGATATGTTTCCATTTAGACTTCTCTTACAGTGAAAGGCCACACATACGCAAGGAGAACATTCATGTAAAAGGACAAACATAGGCATGTACTTATGTGTAAATGATGGAGGTCAAAGTCATTAGATGCTGTCTCTTTTTTTTCTCCCTCTCATTAGGGTGGTGCACAGAGGAGTGTGCTAGAGGAGTGTAATCGAGATAATAACACACTTCCACAGCTGTTGAAAGGGACTGTGGAGCTGGGCCAGGTTGAAAGTCACCATGCTGAAAGTCAGAGTGCAGGTTTGCTTGACAGCACATTTTGAGAACAAGATCCAACAGGTCAAAAGAGACAGATGGCAGGGCAGATGTAAAAGGTAGAGCTGCTGTGCCTCTGCAAACCTTGCTGTTAGTACATGTATGGTAACATAGGCCTACTCTGACAAATCTCCTTAAGTATAATGAAAAGGGTAAAAGATTAGTTCATCGCTCTGAAAAGTTTGCACTGAAAAATTGATTTTTAGAGGACTCTGTCTTACTGTAAATTAAAAGAAGCAGGCAGGCTGTGTTCTTATGCACTCACGCATACCAACATCACATAATTATAACAGTCCACACCCAAATCCTTTGGTACACACAGCTCACTTTTTTGCCTGTGAATCATTCAGGCATCTGCTTCCTGTTTGCCCCCATCCCAGAAGCTTAAGCCCCATGTAATCGTTCAACACCACTGCACTTCCTTTCCTCTGTCCCCCTCCATCCTGCTGTCCCCCTCTGCTGGGAACTGTTGACTCATGGTTGACTAAATCAACATTGTTGAAACAGAGGCATCCATCTGATCCATCTGGACCGTGGTCACTGCTGTGGGCTGCTGGTCATTTACCTCTTTGGCGGAACAAACCCCTGCAGTTATAGTCAACAAACACTGACACTTGTGATAACAAGCTGGGCTGCTTTTCATATAAAACGCACAAGCGCTTTTACACTGGTGCACAGTTGGTAGAGCAAAATGCTGTCAAAAGGGAATGAACAGCTTTTAATTATGCCAGACCGAGTTTGTGACAAACTCAAGGGTCTTGGGGAAAAACCCTTCGTCCTCTGTTCTCAGAAAATATCTTTAGCCTGCAGATAAGCCAGCAGGAAATTGGTTTGGTTGCAAGCCAGCAACTGCATGCCAGAGCACAGGAGTTGTCAAAAATGCCCAAGTCTTCTGTGAATGCATTCACACCTTTACAGATAACAGCTGAAGTACTTAATGATTTACTCCTACCTATGAGGAGCTGGAGCAAGACCTGACATGTACAGGACATATCTCATCTTTTTGACCACCATCAACCCATATCAAAGCACCCTCTTACTGTAATCCATCTCTTCCTTCAGGCACACCTGAGATTATATAACTGTCACTCAAAATGCAGGGCTACTGAGTTCTCGAACTTACTGGGTTCTTTGTTGTTAGCATGAAAGCAGACTCTAACACCAATGCATTGCTTTGAAAAAGCATCTGTTCCCTCCCTCATATCATAGTTTATCACAGCTATATGTTTCAGACCATCAAACATATGTGTGTGTGTATATATATATATATATATATATATTAGGGGTGCAACGATACACAAAATTCACGGTTCGGTTCGGTTCGATACTTTGGTGTCACGGTTCGATATTTTTTCGATACACAAAAAAATGTTCATGCCTTTTTATTAATTTGTCATTTATTAAATTTTCACGGCACATTCTGCACCACCTCTCTGTGCGTTCATCATTTGTTTGAAGCCAGCTCACCTCCTGCAACCACTTTTCCGAGAATACGCGCTTCTTTTGTGGTTCGGACTCCTGACATTTCTTTGGAGGTGGAGGCACACCAAAGTAATTGCTTAAAGGAGCTTCTTCGGCATCTTTAAGAGTTCTAAACAAATGTCTGTCCTCCTCCTGAAAATCTTATGTATGCAAACACGCGTTGCAACTTCTTATCTTGTGCGTGTTTTTTTATTTTGACAGCGAATGCGCACCACTAATGTGTAGACCTGGTTATTTAGCTCATCATATTGCAGCCACAGAAATTCTTTTTGTCCATGAAACCATAAAGCTGCACTTTCTCTTTGCCTTATAGTCTGATTTGTCATAACTTTTCCGTTTTGTGGTAAGCTTTTCTTTGGCTGTCACGTCTTCACCCTGACCTGTCTTATTTGGCTCAGCAGAACTAAAATATATATCCTGCTGCTTTTACACACGCACTCGATAACACTCAGCGATTCTCTGCGATCAACCTCTCACAAGTTTAAGCTTGCTGCGGGAGATTTCACTTGTCATGTTTGCATAGTAAGCTAACGATTGATAAGACGATGTCAGAGGAATTGGTGCGCAAATTATCATCACTCACCAATCAGTGCTGTCGCTCTCTATACACAGTTCGCGCGATTGCAAAGTGAAAGCAAAAAACAAGCGCAAATTCAAACGCGATTTCAATATGTCACATATTGACAGTGGCTCACCGATGCCAATGACATAATTACCCAGCTACATTTCCGAAAGAATGCAAAAGCATTGACATATATTTTTCCTTCGTACGATAGCCCGACGAGCAGAGCAGGGCAGCCGGACTGGAAAAATCGCTAGCCCCAGGACGTCGGGCTAGCGATTTTGCGAGCCCTGTATCTGATTGAGGAATCACTCATCTTTGGAAAAGAGAGTTTATTACAGAGAAATGTCTCTTTCCAAAATAAAAGCTTTACTATACGCTTCTTCTGGGCTATATTCTCAGCAGCATATTAAACATATCAGGTCCCCATAAGGAGAATCATGTGCTAACGGCTGTCTAAATGACTCGGGTAAAGTTTGTATGCGTGCTTGTTGTTTTTGTCTGCTTCCACTTGTCTTTGCACTGGGATGCTATCGGGTAAATATGCAGTCATATTCGTTGTGTTCCCACTAGTGCTGTCAGCCTTAATCTGAAATGAGGTTAACGCCACAACACGGCAAATCTCCGTTAACGAGCTACCGCGGATTGCCCCGTGTGTGGGGCTGGACAGCGTCAACACATTAACGAGCTAACTGCGCTAACACACTAGTTCCCACTCATGTAATTGAGCATTGCGTGGCACATCTGACATACTGTTTTACTTTAGTCCATGACACGCTTACCTTCAGGGTCATACGTCACATGAAGACCAAAATAGTTCCAGACGCCAGATCTGAATGAGGGTGGGGGAGGTTCAATTTGCCATGTTGCAACAAGCTTAACTTCTGTCTAGCTAGCTTGCCCTGCGCTCAGTGAATCTGTGTTCGACTACTCTTCCTAGGCTGCACTGTCGAGCGCAGAGCCACTGAACGCTCAACACAGACAGCACCGTCAGAAGGAAAGTTGATAAAATAAATTAAAAATGCTGTATTGTTCGATACATATGCGTACTGAACCGAAAGCACTGTATCGAACGGTTCAATATCGATACGAGTATCGTTGCACCCCTAATATATATATATATATATATATATATATATATATATATATAGATAGATAGATAGATTGAATCCAGAAATCACTTAAATAGAACCAAAGTGAGGTAGACTAAGAGATCTTAGAAAGCAACACATCATGCCACGATGTAAAGAAACAGCTGAGAAACAAAATCTTTGACATCTATCTGCTTACAAAACCATTTCTAAGCCTTTGGGACTCCAGTGAAAAATGGGGGAGCCATTATTCACAAATGGATGAAACTTGAAGAAGTAATGAATCTTCCCAGGATCCTATAAAAATTACTCCAGAAGTGCACTGAAAAAATAAGTACTTTCAAGAAAATATATTGTGGACGGATGAGACAAAAGTTTAACTTTTTGGAAGTATTTTGTTCCAGAAAGAGAAGAACATTACACCAATAGTCAAACATGCTGGTGGCAGTGTAATGGTCTGGGGCTGCTTTTTTACTTCAGGGCCTGGATGACTGATTGATTTGGTTTTCCTCTCCACCAGAATATCCTAAAGAAGAATTTCCAGCCATCAGTTTGTGCCCTGAAGCTCAAACCCTCTTTGGTTAAGCAACGTGATGGTGATCTGAAATGTACCAGCAAGTCCACCTCTGAATGACTCAACAAAAACAAAAACAAAATCAAGAGTAGCCTAGCCACAGTCTGGATTTAAATCAGAATGAAATCCTTTGACATGTCCTTAAACAGACCGTTCATGCTTGACAACCCTCCACTGTGCCTGAATTAAAACAATTCTGCAAAAAAAGAATGTGCCAAAATTCCCCCACAGTGAAAGACTCACTGCCAGTCGTCACAGATGTTTGATTGCAGTTAGAATAAAATAGAATCCAATAGAATAGAATAGCCCTTTATTGTCATTGCACATGCACAATGAAATTATGGAGTTCTTGCTCCTAAGGGTGGCACAACCAGTTATTATGTTTAGGGGGCAATTACTTTCTCACATGGAGCCCAGTATGTTTGGGTAACTTTTTTCTTTTTTGTTTTAAATGTTATATACCTATGTGGTATGTGACTTTTGTTGCCATGATGCCAGGTCTCTCTTGGAGATGAGATTTTTAATCTCAATGAGATTTTTTACCTGGATAAATAAAGGACTAAAAAATTTACTTGTGTTATCAAATATGCAAACAAATAAGAAATCAGGAAGGGTGCAGACTTTTTCACTGCACTGTATGTCAAGAAAAGTCCATTTTGCGAGAGAATTTGTTAGTTTGTCCGATGCTGACTTACTAATTTTGGCCTGAAGCCAGTCATTTTATCCAGTTTGGGCTGCCGACACCTTTTGTTGGTACTTGAACTGGTACTGCTAGCGCTAACAGCTCCCACAGTTTCTGTGCTCACTGCAACATATTTTGCAATTAGATGTTACCGTAAGGTTGAAGTGCTTCGGTGGTATGCAAACTCCTTTCTGCACACTTTGCACAAAACAATGTTTTTATTAAGGCTTCCCCTGGATAGTCTTATGAAATTTCCCTCTAATCAGTCCTAGCAACGCGCTTTCTTCTGATTGTAGCTCCGATGTGTGCATCAGTGTAATCGGTATACCAGGAAATCATGCATTGACAAAAATTCCCCTTGCTTGGAATGAAAGTGTGATTAAATGTGTTTTTGTCCCGTTTGATTCTTTAGCCATCAGAATTATTGTCTGAAGGCCAAGAAAGATGCCCAACGGATTTACTTTGCCAAGTGGATTATCATGGCCTTGCCATATTGTTCCATTTGATTGACTTTGTTATTATTTATTTATTTATTTTATTTTATTTTATTTTAAGTTATTATAGATGGGACAGATATGACTGGGGGATAGGAAACGGAGCGAGAAAGAATGGGAGGGAAAGAAAAACAGGGAAAGAGGGACAGTGAGAGAAGACACTAAAAAAGAAATTCCGCTGGATCACCTGCTGAGAGAGAACCAAAAAAAGAGAAAGAAAACAAGCAAAAAGAGAGCAACACAATAAACACGACACCACAGCAATAACCTAGATAACTGTAACTAACAATAAATACTAAATATTGAATGTTATTCTGTAGCACGCAAGACCAACTGTGCACAATGTGCTTTGAGGTAGCAGCCAAGAAAAGTGTAGTTTGTGTCTGTGCACACCTGTATGCATGAGCGCAATTGTATTCAAAAAGTTTCTCCATGTAACAATCTGCTAGAGGGTGTGCGGAGCCATAGCCCCCCCAAGGCAAGAAGCAGGATGGAGGAGATCCAGGCCAAAGACATCCAGAGGACTTTCCTGGAAAGAGCAGAGGAGGAGAGCCCCAGACATGGGGCCACCCAGCAGGTGTAGAAGCCACAGGGGCTTCTACACCACGCGAAATCACTCATCTTTGGAAAAGAGAGTTTATTACAGAGAAATGTCTCTTTCCAAAATAAAAGCTATACTATACGCTTCTTCTGGGGAATATTCTCAGCAGCATATTAAACATATCAGGTCCCCAGAAGGAGAATCATGTGCTAACGGCTGTCTAAATGACTCTGTAAAGTTTATAGCATGCGTGCTTGTTGTTTTTGTCTGCTTCCACTTGTCTTTGCACTAGGGTGATGTTGGCATAAATGTGCAGTCATATTCGTTGTGTTCCCACTAGTGCTGCCAGTGTTAATCTGAAATGACGTTAACGCCACAACACGGCAAATCTCCATTAATGAGGTACCGCAGATCGCCCCGTGCATGGGGCTGGACGGCATCAACAGTTAATGAGCAAACTGCGCTAACGCACTAGTTCCCACCCATGTAATTGAGCATTGCATGGCACATCCGACATACTGTTTTACTTTTGTCCATGACGCGCTTACCTTCAGGGTCATACTTCACATGAAGACCAAAATAGTTCCAAAGGCCAGATCTGAATGAGGGTGGGGGAGGTTCAATTTGCCATGTTGCAACGAGCTTAGCTTCTGTCTTGCTAGCTTGCGCTGCGCTCAGTGGATCTGCGCTCGACAGTGCAGCCTAGGCGGAGTAGTCAATGCAGAACCACTGAGCTCTCAACACAGACAGCATCGTCAGAAGAAAAGTTGATAAAACAAATTAAAAACTTTGTATTGTTTGATACATATGCGTACCGAACCGAAACCACTGTATCGAACGGTTCAATATCGATACGAGTATCGTTGCACCCCTAATATACATATATATATATATATATATACATATATATACATATATATGTGTGTATGTATCTATGTATGTATATATATATATATATATATATATGTGTGTGTGTGTGTGTGTGTGTGTGTGTGTGTGTATATGGAAATTAATGACCTACAGTTTTCTCAAGATAAAAATATGGGAGCACCGGAAAATCACTCAAAAGAAACAAAAGAAGGAAAAAAAATAAATCCACCCTGACAATTTCTGCTGGATGTTTTTCAGACTTGTTATTTTTTAATAGAGGCTTTGCTTAAGTCTAATATATGAGCACCTTAAATATGTAATACATCAACCTTGTCTGTTTTTGTTTATATAGCTGTGGATAGATGTGTGATAATATATGTGAGTGAATACGTGTTTGCCTGTGTGCTACATGCATTCTTCAACTCTCTTGACAGGGGTATGCAAAAACATGACTCCCTTGGAGTGGAAACCATCTGCCTCACTTGTAATCAGTTTGTGCAGTGTCAGGGTGTTTACATTAAAGCACAAAGAAGAAAAAAAAAAAGAAGTGGGCAAGACTTCATAAATCAGTTTTCTGTTCAGTCCCCGAGAGTTTACATGGTCTCAGGGTAGTGTGACGCTTATCACTGATGAAATGAGTGACTTGCAATCTGGAAACTACCAAACTGCTTTGCTTGCATGCAAATGCTGCACAATTCACTAGTTCTCCTTTGCTGAGTAAACTTGAAATGTTAAAATGTTTATTTAATTAAGCTTCTAATCTTGATTGACATGCAAAAAGAAAAAAATGGTGAAAAATGATTGTTTTTCATCTTTTTACGCTGAACCTGACACCATCAAGACACACTCCAAGAATATCTTTTTTTTTAACTCCACTGGGTGAAATGTAATAAACATCTCCTCAGAGAGAATGAAATTCCAGGGCTGCAGCTGTGGCATTTGACTACAAAGCAAGCAGATCAAGACTGCCTGGCCCCCTAGTTCACCTCTCACACATCACGCAGTCTCCTACCATTTCTTTTTGACCAGATCTCTTCTGGATCTAATCTGAAGAGCTGCAGCATTAGCTGCAACATGAGGATATCGTCAATGAATTCACGGGAAATTAAATAGATGGAGTAAAAAGTCCAAGAATAATGTTCCTCATTCCTCTGCATGGATTCCAAACCAAACAGTTCTCTCTAATTACATGGAGCATGAATTAAATATAAAGATCTGTCATTTAATGTAGTGTTTGTAGAAATTCTCCCATTTCACTCACCTGTTTCTGTTCCAAACGTCAACCTGATGGATTCAAAACACAAGCTTAAAATTAAAGTTGTGTTCTTTGTCAGCATCACTTTATGTTTTCAGCATTTTTAGCTGAGGTTGACTCACTATCGTGTCATATACAGTGTCCAGAAATAGCATCAACAGCTAAGTTTGGCTGGACAGTATAGCACAGAGAGTAATGTTTAGCCTGGAGGCTCTGGGAGACCAGACAAGAATTCTGAGGAGCTTGACTGCTGAGTTCACCATGGGACATACTGAGAGAAGAAAATAAACTATTACAGCCTCAAAAAGTATTGTGTGTGTGTGTGTGTGTGTGTGTGTGTGTGTGTGTGTGTGTGTGTGTGTGTGTATATATATATATACTATGTTTACATGTCTTTGTGGGGACCAAAATTTGGAAGTTCACTTTACTTGTGGGGACCAATAGCCCTTATGGGGACAAAAAAACCGTCTCCACGAGTTTGAAGGCATGTTTGAGATTCAAAGTATGGTTTAAGTGTCAGGATTACAGTTGGTTGAGTTAGGCATTAATTTTTTATGGTTAGGGTAAGCAGCTGGGAAAGCATTTTGTCAATTAGGGTTTGGGTTAGGGTCCCCACAAAGACATGAAAACACGACTCTGTG
Organism: Neolamprologus brichardi; assembly: GCF_056152115.1. NCBI lineage: Eukaryota > Metazoa > Chordata > Actinopteri > Cichliformes > Cichlidae > Neolamprologus > Neolamprologus brichardi. The sequence goes on along the minus strand of NC_142114.1, from coordinate 21,082,869 downwards.
TGTGTGTGTGTGTGTGTGTGTGTGCGCGCGCGCGCGCGCGCATTTAACAGAGAGAGAGAGAGAGAGAAATGATGCATGCAAGTGTCTACCGGGAGCAATAAACACAGCTTGAAGCCCCGTTTCGGTTTGGGTTTTTATAACAGCAAAAATTTCATCAAAATAGAACAGAAAAATTGACTTATTTGCCAGCACATCACACACTTTGTGGATAGAAACATGTTTGTGAAGGGAAGCAGTTTAGCACTTTTTGTTCTCATATAAAATCAGCTAAATGTGTACATCAAAAACCGATCTAAATGATCGTACCTTACACAGTTTTCCTGTAAATGAACCTTTACTTTCCCAGGACATTCTGGCTTTTTCCATCTGCTGTCTGGATCTCTGCTGCTGCTTCTGATGAACCAAGTGTTTGAAATAAAACTCTGTAAACCTGCAGCTCAGAGATGGAGGATTGAGATTGGTAAGAGCTTAATAAATAACAGCCAAGCCCATTTAAAACCCATTTTAAAGTAAAGGGGATAGCTCACAACAGGAAGCCCCTGTAAAATTGGGAGTCAAAGTTCCATTTGAATGGGATGGAGGCACAGGCTGCACAGCACAGGCAACAAAGTACAACTACGTTGTTAAATGCAATTGCCTAGATTACAGAGCATTTTCTGTTTGCATCACCAGCTGTTCACACCTGTGCACTGCAGGGCAAAGGGACACAGCAGAAGATGTTTTGGGCCATGACCAGATGAAGTATGATCATTTGCTCTAGAGTCTCTACAGTTTTTGGAAAACCACGGGTGCTGTGTCTATCCAGTCATCAGCACACAGTTCAATGCTTGCCTCCACAGTAGTATAGGGGTGCATAACCGCTAGTGGCATGAGAAACTTCCTTCCTTCTGTGAAATCATGATTAATGATAAACAATATATGCAGGTTCCTCCTGAGTAACAGATATTTGTCTTTAGAAGGGGCTGTTCCTATTTCTAAAACATATTGCCTAAACCACATCCAGCGTCTCTTTCAGCAGTTTTTATTTAAATGCAGGACTTCAGTGATTCATGAGTCATTGCATTCATTCTTTGCTTTGAGCATCCAAACTTCTTTGGAAACTGTGTTTTATTTTGCAGCTGACTGTTATTGCAATTGATGAATGGCAAAGCATAAGATTTTTTTCTTGGTTTGTGATCTTAAACATTACTAACTATTTGAAGGTGGAGCACTGACGTTTTGAAAGTTACACAGCAATAGCTTCTGCTCTGTAACGGAAATTTCAGTGGGCTTACTCGTGCTCACTAACTGGATGGAAGAATAGCCACTTAGTGATCTCAAATTGATAATTATAATATAAAACTGATTGCATCCATATCAAGCATAAGAAAGGGCACAAGGTTAAAGTGTTCCCAGAGCTGTAATGACTACTTTGGTATCTTAAATTAAGTAACACAGGAAGAGATGTTATCAGTGTAATATTCAGGCCTCTGAAACTTTTCTTTATCCGTGTTATTTCAGTGTACTTCACACAGAGCACTCTGCGTCACTTTAAGAAAAAAAAATTATAGAGGCTCGCTGCCATATTTTTAAAATACATTCATTTTCTCAGGGGAAATGATAGCCTGTCAGGACCTCGAGCTGCCTGCTGCCTTTAAAAACAATGTGCAAAAGGAAGCCCAGGCCTGAAAAAATGGGCCTTAATGTTCTCAGTCAAAAGAGTTTTTTTAATTGTACACCCTGGGTCTGCATAAATGACATCTATTCTGTTAAACTATCAATTTCTTAATTTTAGAAACATTGTATTCGTTTTTTCTATGATAAATAAATAAATTAAACACATAAACTTTCTGATGACTCATATGCGATAAAACGAAAACAAAACAGAGCAAGAAGCAGCAGCTCCAAACATGGATATAGTGTGTGCAGATGACAGACCTCTGTAGACCTAAGCCCCAGTTCTTATGTGCTGCTTCTATTACAGTTTCACACAAAAATATGTAGCTGCAAAGCAAAACAGCGGCCAAAAATTTCTCATGTGGACTGGGATGAAGCCACAGATTGGTCCAGACATGTTTCCTCTCTATGGGTGCCTGGCACCACTTGGGAAATCTTGGTTTGGTTTTAGTAAGTGGTACTCCACCCATGCCTCATTGGGGCTGAAGACACAACCGCAAGAATTACACCCTATATGAATGTCTGTCACCCTGTTTCCACTATAAGAACCGCTGTGCACCAACTTTACCCTAACCGACCGAGAATAGACCAGGATACTCGGTGAAGCATCGCCCTGGGAAGCCACCAGTAATGACCACCTCTGGCTCTATTTGGCTTTCTGTGGGATGGCTTAGAGACAAAGAGTCAGTTGAAAAAAATATGATCTGTGTGGGTTGCTTGTCTTCCTGTTTTCTTTTTCTCGATCAACATAGTGGGTATTTTTAGATAACAGTAGGCATGTTTAAAATAAAAGCTTTACAATGAATCAAAGTATTGACACATGCATGCATGCTTTTTATGTATACTTTCAGTTATTGCCAGTTGTTTAAAATTCTTGCAGTTTTTCTGTATAATCAGTCAAGAATTTGTTTTTTTCTTCTTCTAACTAACACCTTTTATTATTAACTAGCAATGTAGCTGCATATAGACTCATTTTCAAAGGTCTACCCTTCTGACCAGATCTTATACTGTGAGGGAAATTTAGGCTCATACCTAGAACATCTGGGTAGGGATGGAAAAGGATAGTATTATTTTATGTTTTTCCAAAATAGTATTTTTGGCAACAGTGGGAAGAAAAAACTCCTTTTTAATAGGAAGAAACCTCTGGCAGAACCAGGCTCAGGGAGGGGGCGGCCATCTGCCGCGACCAGTTTGGGTGAGAGAAGAAATATACTTAGTGTTTCTCTCCAACCTGTGATAATTTAAACTAAAAATAAAATCCTTCTTCACGAACAAACACTTAGCTGAGTAGAAGTGGGGTGCACTCTTGACTAAGAGAGTGCTTCATCCTGTGCTTTGATGTCAGTCCTGCTGATGGACTTGCAGAGATTACACCGAGCTCTGAAGTTTGACTCTTTGATTGGAGAAAATATTTACAGCACACACAAAGAGACGGAGACGAGCATTGACCGCCCACACCAGAGTTCACTACTGAAGGGGCAGTGAGAGGAAATACAGGGTACTGTTTGCCATCATCAGATACAGGATAAAGGAGTGGGATGCACTTGAGAGGAAGAAGAGGAGGATGTGAGAGTCAGAGTTTATTCAGCATTTTGATGAATCTGGTTTCTTTACTGGAATAATGTTGAACATGAAACCTTCTGGTTTCTGAACATACTGCTGATGGGCTTTTCTTTCCACAGCATTGTCGTATGTCAAGAAAAATCCCTGATACCAAAACCTAATATCAGATGTAGTTGTCTGGTTTTACTATACTGAATATGCTCAGTGGCCTTCTAAAGTGATGTTTAGTTGAAAAGACGTGTTGTATGTTTAGGTGCTGAAAGCAGCGGACAAGGCAGAAATGGACATTTCTTAAAGACTTCAGCTCCTCTGTGCTCTGGTTAACAGCTATCCAGTTATTCATGAGCCACACATGTTAAGACACTTTAAGTTCAGTCAGCACAGAATATACTTACAGAAATAAATAAAACCTTAAAAAGACAAAATTTTAAAAAACCTACACATAAAAAACTATGATCATTATGATGGTGAATAGTACATATAAATAAGAACACTTTAAATATAAAACAAATGCCAAGTTTTGAGTATCCCAGAGCACACTATAGAGGTAACCTTCTTTTCCTAATATGGTCTTTATGTCTGTTAAAACTGAAACATCACCCTGAACTCTTGAGCATATGCAGAAAAGTCCAGTATGAGATTTAACGATGTGTCTCTACTGTTTACATCTCTGGATTTGAGGGAGTCTGTGGTATGAGGCCAAACGTCATTAGAGAAGGAAAGGTGCAGACAGACAGCTGAGTTCTCTGAGCTGTTCTTTTAACATCAGCAGAGCTCCTGGAGTTCTGGCTGCGCTGAGTGAAGACAGCTGCAGGAGTCATAATCACCATCAACCGTTTCCCAAGCTAATACCACCTCTGCTCACCACCGATTATCGTTTTGAGGATTGCGCTCATTCACATTTTGTTGAGTCTGTTTTTTTGGCTCTGTTTTTGGACAGCAGGTACAGTTTTCCCTTGCAAAATGATCCCAGAGGCCAGGACCTAGTTCCGTCATACATACAACATGTGGCTTTTACATCAAACAAAGCAACATCTTTGCTGGATTCATCTCAAGCCGACTGTTAATCTCATTTGATTGAGTCTTGTTTGTTTAATCAAAGAAAAATACCATATCTCAAGAGGCTTCAGCACACAGAGAAGAATCCCATTGCACTTAATAGTACATTTATCAAATTACATGATCAAATGTTGCTCTCTGGCATGAAATCATGCTGCACGGGGAGTAACACATGAAGATTTTTCAATCATGACAACATTATGAACTGCTTAATAAAATATTTTTATAACCACCTAGTAAGACAAAGAGGAAGGCATTTCAATATGAGGTACAAAGTTTATATTTCATAATATTATGCACATCATTTCACATTGTCAAAGGAGCTTGCAAAGAAAAGCGTCTGGACTTCTTTAAGTTACTTGAAGACGTTTCACCTCTCATCCGAGAAGCTTCTTCAGTTCTAAGGTCAAATGGTGGGGAGTCCCATTTGACCCATTTGACCTTAGAACTGAAGAAGCTTCTCGGATGAGAGGTGAAACGTCTTCAAGTAACTTAAAGAAGTCCAGACGCTTTTCTTTGCAAGCTCCTTTGACTACGATGACCTGGATGACTGAGAACCTTCACAGACATCATTTCACATTTCAACTATAATTTGTAACTGCTGCTGTAACTATTGAAAATTAAAAAGAATAGCGGTAAAGAAAAATGTGATTGTATAAAAGTTTTGCTTTTGGCAACTAAAACTTGTATGAAAAACACATTAGGTAAACAGATCTTTTGGGAAACATTCCCCTTGAGCTTGATTAATGTCAGACACAACTTCACAAACAGGTGGCAGCAATAAGACGCTGAATTAATTAACTAAAAAAGATCCATCTGGTGGCATAAACAACCACAAGATCAGGAGAAAATAAAAGAGCACGTCTGCTTACAGAAACTTTAGCGAGTCCTTCTTTTTGTAGTTTACTCTAAAGTACTGAAGTGGTCGTATAATCTTGCCAATTTGAATAAAAACAAAAGGCAATCGCTGAAATTAAAACAGGACTTTGTACTAAGGGTATAAATTTTCCAGCTCCGGGGAATTTTAATTAATGGGATTTATTTCATTTCAAATGGTGTTTTCCAAAATAGCACACTTTTATGTGTTTCCAGCTTTCCATAAATCTTTTCAGTGGTAATTTTAGGATATCTCAAACACATTAAGTATTGTTTTCTTGAAACTCAGTCCTAAAATCTTTCTCCAATTTCCTGATTTTGCTTTTGGTTGTAGCATCAGATGTTTTTTCTTGACTGAGACTATGTTTTATTGACGCAATCTGTGTGTGGCCTAAAGAAAGGCTCCAGTGATAAAACAAAAACAAAACATATAATGTTCCCATATTATTTTGAAAAACCTTTCTGCACTACACCTAAAGAAAATAATCCTTCTAAAGCCACCAACGCATTTTGCTTTAAAAAAAAAGTTGTAGACTACTAATCCAAAGCAACACATGGTAATTTTTATTTAGTCTATTTAGTTTATTTCAAGGCAAATTAAAGAAAAGAACATCCATTCATATTACTGTAACTCTTTCCAAAAATACACAGTATTCATGAGTCTAACTGGTGCCTGTTAAAGATCATTACAGTATGAACAGTGCACACACGCCTCCTTGTTCGCCTCGCGGTGTGCTGTTCTCATGGTGTTGACAGGGGACACAAGGGCTCCCTTTGACAGAGCTGCCCTCCTCCCCTCCCCGGACCAGATGTTCAGAGTTAGCGGGCAGTTTGAAAATGACACTCATTCTTGAGCCACGTTGGATTTCCCCATTCATCTGCTGATGGACGGGTTCAGGAGGTGAAGACAGGCAAAAGTAATTCAGTGAAATGTGAATGTGCTACCTTAGTATTAAAGCTTTTTCTTAGAAAATATATAAATGTTACCTGAAATAACGGAGTGAACAAAAAATAAACAAGAGCGTCTCCACCTACAGCTGGCCCGGCTCTTCTCTTGAGTTTTTATGTCGAGCATTCTCAACTCTGAATAAACCCATGTGTAGGCTAAATGTGCGAGGAACGTCAAACACATGCACTCAAAAAGAATGTAAAAAAGAAATTTAAAGAATGTCTCAAGATGCCATCCTGAAAGAGATGAGAAGCAGAGGTGTTTCTCTCTGAGAACTGGACAAGGTCATGGAGAGAAACAGAGAGGCTGTAAACAACCTTCTGACCACATGCACACTGATAGGTTTCAGATGATTGTGAGTAAGAGGGTTATGCCCCGGGTGTGCGTGAAGCTTTAGAAATACCTTGTGGTACGATTCATACCCACATTACATACCAGACTGATGAGAGCCCATGAAAAAAAAGTAACAATAGTTATCAAAAAACAATACATTTAGGGGAATGTGCCCTCTAGAAAGCTGAGGCATGATTAGGTGCAGGAACAGCAGTGAGTTACCGTCAACCCTCCCAAAGCTCCGAAACACAACACATCTCAACCTCTCAAAAGAAAAACCTAAGGCGCTTGTTGTTTTAGAACCTAAAACAGACGTTTGCATACCTGCAAATGCATTTTAAATTTAGGTGGTATTAGCAAGTGTGCACAGTGTCCAGCTCAGTGAATCCCCCTGGTCTAAGTCTTTTTCCCAAAAATGTATTGCTTTGTGAGAACTCAAAAGCAGTCAAATGAAATCAAGATCTGGTCTCAGCTCTAACTGTACTTAAGTCTGTATGGGAATCATTTTTGTAGTTTTGTAGATGTGTCACAAAAAAAAAAAAAAAAAGTGGTTTATTACCAGAAAACTATTTTATTTGTTAGCATTATTAGATTTGGTCTGTTCTGTTCTCTGTTGGCAGTACTGTACCATGTGTACGGCACCACAACAAAGTCTCTTCCTGCTGGCACCAGTTTTATAGCATCGTCTAAGCCCGTCTGTGACGGAATTAAGTTGATTCTTTAATGTGGGACGAATATGAGTACAAGTGGTTTTGTTACCTCGTTTGTTTTATCGTCATATGAGAGTGGAACATTAACAGTGCTTTCTAGGCTCAGCAGAACATGGGAACTTGTTTTAAACAGTGTAGCTTACAGTAGTACAACATATGTCCAAAATAAATGAATACAAGAAAGAAAAAAAGAAGAAATTTAGATATTTAAAAAAGGAAGGTATTTGCTTTTGTTGCTACAGTGGCTATTAGTACTATGATTATGTCAGAAGTTTTGCTTATCATGCATTTTAAGAACAAACAAGACTAAAGACAAACTTAAAACAATTAAAGTAAAACTTATTCCAGCTGTTTTCACTCCTCATATGGGTACCATGTGCATATTTTGTTTTGAGGCCAGTTTTTTGCTTTTCTCCCCTAAAATGAACTTTGTTAACAATACTGGGTTGCTGTTTAGTCAAAAATGAACTTACACCAATACACCAATCAGGCATAACATTACTACGTGCCTAAAATTGTGCTGGTCCCCTATTTTGCTGCCAAAACACTCCTGACCCACTGAGGCAAGCACTCCACTAGACCCCTGAACGTGTGCTGTGGTATCCGGCACCAAGACGTTAGCAAAAGATCCTTTAAGTCCTGTTAGTTACAAGGTGGAACCTCCATGGGTTGAACTTGTTTGTACAGCACATCCCAATTGGATTATGATCTTGGGAATATGGTGGCCAAGTCAACAAATTGCTACAATGTGGCAGGACCCATTGTCCTCTTGAAAGAGGCCACAGCTATCAATGAATACCATTTCCATGAAAGGGTGTACATGATCTCCAACATTGCTTAAGTAGGTGGTACATGTCTGTGATGGACCGAGCAGTGAAGGAAACTTAGGCACAGGTTAAAGTCCAAAAAAATGATTTTTTATTTAACCCAAAAAAAACCCCATAATTGGTTAAATCATGCAAAAAGAATCAAAATCTTGGGCCCATAAAAGAGGTCAAAATAACAGAACTCTACTCAAAGTTGACAACACTACTGATAACTCAAACAAACTGACCTAACTTAACGAGACAAAGGGGAAACTTAAATAGTGGCTGATCAGCCCACAAAAACAGAAGAAGGGGTAAAACACACAAAACCTAACTAAACCAAACATAATGAACTCCAATCCCCCCCCACCCCATGGTCCCGAGTTATGGCATGAACCAATTTGCAGTCTTCCTTTAAAGCTCGCTCCGCCCCTTTTCCACCTCTTGGCTCCTTAATCAAGGGACTGGAACAGCTGCAACTAAGGTAACTCAGAAAACAAAAGATTAATCATACATGACAGTGTAAACTAAAATGTGCGCACTTATTTTAGAATGCAGTGTTATGTGGGTATGTGAATGAATTCTAAACCAAAACCAGTTATTTATAAGCCTCTACACTAACATGGTGGGTATTACCACTGTGTGGCTGTAAGTGCAGCCATCACAATGTCATATTGATGGCAGAACCCAAGGTTTTTAAGCATAACTTTGCCTAAAGCATCACACTGCCTTCTACACATAGCGAATCCTGGTACCAGGTATTCCCCAGGTAAGCAAGGCACCCGGCCATCCACATGATGTAACAGAAAACATGATTCATAAGAGCAGGTCATGTTCTTCCATTGCTCCATGCTGGCATGCCCATTGTTGCTGCTTTTGACAGTAGACAGGGGTCAGCACAAACACCCCGACTGGTCTGGAGCTTTGTAGCCTTGTACGCAACAAACTGATGCACTGTGTATTCTGACACCTTTCTATTAGAAACAGCATTACATTTGTCAGGAATCTGAGCTACATTAGCTTGTCTGTTGCTCCCCAAGTGTATCAGTGACTTCCCATGACCCCGTTGCTAGTTCACCACCGTTCCTTTCTAAGCTTCCAGATAGTTACTGACCACTGAGGACAAAGAGCTGCAGTTCTGATGATGCTTTAAGGACAAAATATTTACTCGCTCCCTAATATATCCCACCCCACATACAAGCCAAACCAACGAACTGGTCAAGAGGGCCAGCTCTGTCCTGGACTATCCGCTGAAGTCCATCGAGCAGGTTGGGGAGGAGAGGATGTTGTCTAAACTAACAGCCATCATGGACAACACCTCCCACCCCCTGCATGAGACTGTACGAGCACTGAGCAGCTCGTTCAGCAGTGGACTTTTACACCCACAGTGTAGGAAGGAGCGCTACCGCAGGTCACTCTTACCAGCAGCTGTTAGCCATGTTAAACTGTGTTAGTCATCACCTTTTTAATTGACATATGTTTTTAGTTGCTGCTACTCATTTGCATCTTGTTCGTACACTGTATCCATCTTACACATATTTACCTTACTTGTTCAGTTCCTAGGAAAGTGAGGCAGAGATCATTTTGGCTTTGCAACAATAGCAGATATGGACTGAGCCATGAAGTAGAGGCACATATTTAGCATTTATGGTTTAAAATCATGTTTTGTTTTAATTCCAATGCTACATTTTTTTTTCTGTAGTGTGTTTTGCTTAAGTGTCTTGCCAGGGGAAGCCATAAAGCCTCGGTGCTTGATAGAGACACATTCGCAGTCCCCACAAGACATAAACAGTAATGACTACAATGCTGATGCAGCTGGGAACTTAAATCAGTTATTTTCAAAACACTTCAATTTACTGCTACCACTAAAACAGAATGTTATGACAACACTGCAACATTCACACATCTGGAAATGTGGATACTCGCTTACCCTTTGCTATCCACATCCAGCTGCATAACCCCCACTCTTGCACTTTTCTAGAGGAATCAGATACACAATGCTCTCCAAGGTAATTAAGCAAGAACATTGCAGATGTCTGATGTTGTCTTTAACGCACACTTGTTTGTGACACATGAATCTATGGGCCATCTTCAAGGCCAGCTGCTTGTAGCTTACAGGGAATAAAAATAAGCAGCAGAGTTTAGTCCCTTAAAAGTTCTGGATTTTCCCATCCTGACGTTCTGTGAATGTACTAAAAGACAACAAATATTGGAAAGGTTAAAGCTTAGGCATTCTTGTCAGTGAGTCAGCACAGCATTTGTGTCCTTGCTCACTACTTGTTGAGTTTTTAGACCATTAGAATAAAACAAATTCCAAACCATTATCAAGTTCTGGGTTTTGGCTGCTGAACACAATCCCAGCGATCACAGGGTGAGATACACCTTTGACAGCTTGCCAACCTGTCAGCAGACTAATATTTAGACAACCACTCTCACCTGTGGTTAATTTATAATTGCCAATTAACTTAGTCCTGTACATATCTTTGGACTGTGGAAGGAAGCCAGAGCATCCAGAGAACACATGTAAACTCCACAACAAACTGCCTGCTGTAAAAGTCATTCCTGTAAAATGTAGGTTATAAGTATACATTTAATAACAACAACAAAAAATAAAAATATGTAACTTTTGTCAGTATCACATCTAATGCATCTATGGTCTGCTTAAAATAGGCTTTCCATGTGTAGCATTTTTGGCCTGAGTGACATGAGGGTGTGCCTCCAGTTCAAAAACCTGAGGTGAGGTGGAAGACCAGCCCCACAGGGTACTGTAATGCTGTTAGAGCCAGCAGGAGGCTTCCTTTCTGAGAAAGTCTACCTCAGTGTGGTCCAAAACCACAGTCACTGCAAGAGTGAGACAGTACAAAGGGAGTCCTTTATAACACGGGTGGCGCACTGAAAACGCACATCTAGAGACGTCGAACACAGTTGTACAAGTTTTCTGTAGATTTCTTTTGTCCAAATCTGGTAGAATATATAGGAGAGGTAGTCTTTTTATGGGTCTACTTAGAATACAATCCCCCTGCTGCAGTCTTGTTTTTGTTTTAACTGCTCCACCTAGTGGGAAAGAATGAGACAGCTGGATGTTTCCATATCAAAGTTTATTGCTGACATGCATGTAGAGATCTGATGAAGTAGAAAAATATGTTTTTATACAAACGCGTTTTCATCTGTACAATTACGCAGTTTTCTGTATTTAGATGCCCATGTCCAACCAAGCAGCTTACAACACATTTTCCCATTGGGTTTAAACTACGCCACGCATCCTACACCAAGTTTCCAGTTGAAACAGTCAGCTATACATCAGTTATATACTGACAACTTTAAAACTAGGGTAAAATTAAATTTGAGGAAAAAAAAAAAATATGTATAAAATTTTTACTTTCAGTTCGGGAGGTTGATTTTCAATTTAGATTGAGATTTTTTGGAACCCAATTATCTACAACTTGTTTTACTGGCAAATCCAAATATCATGCAATAATCACGTGTTTTTACACAGAGTTATCTCACAATTTCCATGCTTTCAGTCCACAGCGCAATCTACCAATACAACTCTGTAAAACACATTGAATGTGGTAAAAACCACTAGCTAGAAAGTGAAACACTGATTCAGGGGACATAACATCAACTCTTGAGTTACTAAACTGTAGACGTGTCACTGGAGATGGTGTTAAGACACTTTCCACAGTATCAATGTAAAAATCCAGCAGTAGTTATGGTGCTAAGAAAACCCCCACAGCCACTACTGAACCTATGCTACTACTACTACAATACTGCTGTATAACCCATGGAATTCACATTGAGGTGGGAGAAAGCCAACAGCTGTCTTTACATATTTCAGCCTCCAGATGTGGTACTTGAAGGCCAACGTGAGCTAAAGCACACATCAATCCCATGTGTTGAAGCAGAGCTGGTATCTCACTGGGGTGGAATAGATACAATGACTGGGGCAGTCATGATGGTGCATTATTTACATACTGACCAGCAAGTGTAGGGAGTTTTTTGGGGGGGTTAAAATAGAAGAAAAGGAAAAAAACAAAACAAAAAAACTACAAAACAACCCCTCCTATAAAATAAGGAAAACATGCAAGTATCATTTTGTTTTCTTTTAAAAATAGATCTATGCAAAAGTCAGTCTCATTAGTGTAGCTTAAGGTGATCACAGACATTATGGCAAAATGGAAAGAAAGACTTAGTAATACAAAAAAATGGAAACAAAATAGAAATGCTACCATTTCATGAACGGACAGAAAAGGATCAAAATAACAGGCTTAAAGTTGAACCACTGTTGGAGCTGACGCTTAAAGCAAAGATGTGGGGTCTGCTTCACTGGTCTAACTCAATGAAACGGACCCCAAGTTAAGTGACACTGTCTGAAATGTCACTTAATTTTTTTGGGACCATGTATAATCAACGTCTGTGATGCAAGCTCCAGTGGAGGCATTTGGGAGAAAGTCTACACAAGTGAATAAAAGTATGAAATTACAAGGGGAAGTAGTAAAGAGTTGAAAGTATTCAAGAGCCTAAGTTCATGCAATCAGTTTGAATATAAATAAGCCTAGAAAGCAGGTACCAATATGCAAAGGCAAGTTGCAGTGCACAAATGCCTAACAGTCACTGGTTAGTAGCTTTGCCATGGTTTGAAGAAACACTTAAGAATGCCAAGAAAACCCAGCAACTAAACTTAAAATCTGAGTCTGTATTTGAATTTTTCTATGACTTATAGTATTCATTACCAGCCAGGAGCCTACGCCATAAGATAATACAAGCATGTACAAGAGAGAGGCCTGAGAATGGCAACAGATATGTGATCATTTCCAATCTTAAAGCATTAATGTCATCCCCTAAAACATTCAGTCAAGCCCGGTTTTAGCAAAGCCTGCACTAGTTTTCACAGTGTCTGCCACTGAGGCAGGCCAGATAACAGAACACAATGATTGGAGGATAGCTTAAAGGGTCTGAGACAGTTAACAGCCTCAGACCATCATTTCGCCTGGCCCGAAAGACAACATACACTCATGGACACTGCAGACACGTCAAACATTCACATTCATACTGAAACACTTATCCCAAATCCGTCTTTATAAAGAGAAACAGGGAAGTTAAATACCTGGAAGCCATTTGATTCTGAATGAGCCTGTGGGTACCGGTTTCCTTGGCTAAAAGTAAATTTAAAGTGCCCCTATTAGACTTATTTACAGGCCTTAAAGAGGGAGTGCCTACAGAACAGGTTTACATGGTCCACACACGCACACATGCATGAGTGTGGGGTGGTGGTGGTAAATCTCACACACTGTACATTACTTGCACTGAAACCCCTTTTTTGCCCACTTTCCTTAAGACTGCTCATTGGTCAGTTGGCTTGACAAATGCCTGTTCTTAGTGGTAACAAAGCTTTAACCACATTTTTGCTTCTTTTCCGTGAAAGCTTGGAAAAAGTATATGCAACCATCACATGCATGCCTAACTTGGGTAAAGGGGATTTTGGTCAGATGACATTGCGCTTATAGAAACTGTAGTACAGAGCAGCAGGGGTCAGAAAATGGCTTTAAAGTGACAGCTCATTTACACACGGGGGTTGCGTTTGTGCCACCATTTATACTCAGTCCATTTTGTGGCAACAGAAACATGTTCACATGACAACATGTTTAGTGGGAAATCAGCTGCATTAAAATACAGTTTAGTATGACCAGAGTCTAAGAGAAGAAAATGGAAAGTACAGTTAGCACCATGCCAACACCAAACACATAAACGACTTCCTAACCGTTATGGGTGTGTGAATATTAAGAAGAAAAGTTCAAATTTCTTCAGATGCTGGGAGTACACAAAGAAAGCGGTTTTCACGCTTGCAGTGAACAACTGAACTTTTGTTGTGCTTTGCTTATAGCTGTGACATTTTAGTTAGCAGGAGCGACTCTGGCAAGGAAGTCATGACTGAGGCAGCTGGCTGCGTCTGCATGTAGCTGAGACAGCTGCTCGACCTTTGAGGTCATGCCAAACCTTTGCCACAATGCCAGTGTGTTACATAGTAATGCAGATGAGGGGGGGAAAGAGGAATATAAGCAAGGAGTTTCAGGCATTTCATCAGCACCATTTTCCACAGTTGAGAATAATTCCACTTGAACTGCACTTGGCTCCAACTTTTCAGACATTTCACATGTATGGAAATAGTCATGCAAGACTAAAAGGACAGGGGAACCTACAAAGGATAATAGGGGCACTTTAAGGCAAGATTTTTGGCAATAGAAACAAGACAGTGCCCGATCGTCACTATACTGGCACTGTGGAAGCGTTATCAATATGCCTTGGCAGGGAGGAGCCAACAGTTTTTCCCCCATTCAGTTCTTGGCATTGTAACTTCCAGGTACCTCACACTAGCTGCCTAGATGCTAAAAATAGATTTCCACAGGGATGAGCAAAAGCGGGAGACAATGCATTCTGCAAATAGGATGCTTGTACATACTTTGATCTTCAGTTCTTTCTTCAATGCAAATATAGGGATAAATGCTACTTAATTATGATTTTAAAAAGCTTATTTGAATTTTTTGAAACCACTGACAAGGTTTCAAAGCATTATCACTGACAGAAAACATTAATGCTATGTCACTGGTGGCATCAAGATTCAATTGTTACAATCCCTTGTCTCAGAACAGTGAGCATGGTTTACCAACAGAAGAGAGACAGAGAGGTAGATTGATTTGAAGTCAGAGTTACAGACAGGAACATTACAGGAAAACAGACGGAGAGGAAGGAGTGAGGGGAGGAGGTTGGAATGGAGGTATACAGAAGTGACATCTGTGATCAAGTGATCCGACTTGAGGCAATACCATTACCACTAGGAAGAAAGGGGGTTGCTACATGATTCTGGTCCTGTATTGCTCAGGGGATCCAGAATTGGTTGGGAGGGGAAGTGTTACAGTAGGGCATCCTCGACAGAGGAGGAACACAGGGTTGATAGTTTCTTCAACACTCCAGGCAGAGCCTTGTGTTGGGGCCGAGTGAAACTATGCAATCACGTCTGCTGCACAGTGAGATCTGACTGTGGGCGACTTGAAGACAGGAACCTTTGGTTCAGATCTTCCTGCAGGCCTTGCCATGTTTCACAAGAGGATTCAGACAGGAGGAGTGAAGTTCTGGGTTGGCAGTTTGTTCTGGTACCCACTTTCTATCTGTTCCACCTAGACTGCCAAAACCCCACCTACATACAAGGCCGTCTGTACATCAGCTCAGGCCTCCTGTATGCAAGTTCAGTTTTGTGGGTGAGGAGGGTGAGGGGAATGGGTTTACACCAGTCCTCTCTGGACTCTGCAGGTTTCTTTACTTCCTGGGAGGCCAGAGTCCGGAATTGGTCATTGAGGGATTACTTCCGCAGAAAACGTTGTGCCAAGATGGCAGCATCTAGTGGGCTCACAGGCTGAGCATCGTGTCCAAGACGCCTTACAGGTGGGATGCTGCCAAACTGACGGTTTGTGAGAAAGCTCTTGGCTTCGTGGATAGTGTTCTTCTCTTCAGCTAGCAGCAGCTGCTGCCGCATGTAGTTCTCAAACTCGTACTGCGAAGACTCTTCTATCACCTTGGCCTGAGGAAAGAAAGCATCCAGTTCAATATGCTGCAGTTAGTGTGGTAGCAAAAGGTCAACATTGTGTAAAGAGATCTTTTTTGCAACTAAAATTTAATATTCAACTCGTTTTGATAGTTGCATCAAGGACGCTCAGTTTGGCTGTGTCCAAACTGGAAGTGATTCGTCACTTTTGGGTCACCCAAATTCCCTATGGTCTGTGGCTACAATGTTGTTACGACCCACTTTCAGTATGTAGCTCTTGCTGCATATGTATCCTTTAAGTTTAAATGTAATTTTCCTCCAAGATCTTACCTCTTGTTCCGGGTGATTGACCTGATCATCGATATCTGGAACCACCTGCAAAGGGCCACTCATTGCTGAAACTGACTGCCTGTGATTAAACATAACACATTAATAGTTAGGAACTGTCTGTCTGCAAACGGTTTATAGCCAATACCAGGAAATGTGCAAATAAAGCAGTGCAATTAAATGTTTTTCGTTTCTCTGCAAACAAAATGCAAAACATCTGATTCACTCAAACATCCAGCAGGTGGCGCAATTACCATGAGGCAATGATGGCACTGAGGGACTCCAGCACCTCTCCTGCAGTCAGCCTTTCCTGAGGGTCCAGCACCAGTAGCTTTCGGATCAGGCACACAGTGTTCTCTGACACACGGCCGTCCCTATAAATGGTGGTGTAAGGGAAAAGGACAAGATTTTTCTTTAAAGCAAAAAAACCTAAAACAAAAGTGGAACATCTACAAGGTCAGGTTTGGAATAAATATCAAAATGCAGTCGAGAGCAAATGCATTTAAATCCATGATTTTACTGCAGTACAACAAAAGATAATGCAAGATTGTATCTCAGAACAAATTTGAATGAAATAATAATAACAGAGCAAAATGTCATAATAATGTGATCACTTTAATTAAATATCCACAAAGATAAATGCTCACTCTGGGATGGAGTACTCAGCAGCCTTGATCTTGCGGAAGAGTTCTTGAGGCATGCTGTCATAAAAGGGGAACTGGCCATACAGCATTGTGAATAAAACAACACCAAGCGCCCACATGTCACTAGGTTTTCCACGATATGGTCGACCTGGAAGCAGGAAGGAGGGGATAAGGGTCTATTTAGCATGCATGACAAACAGAAAACAGGTTGACAATTGGTGCAATGTCAGTTTTTGCCCTGTGAGGAGGAACCAACCGTTCAGCAAGTTAAATTGCCATCAAATCACGAGGTTTAATGATTAACAATATAAGCAAACACTCCACATCTGTTGTACTTCAAAGCAACTTCCAATAGAAGCACCTTAAAAAAAATGTTTTGAAAGCCAGACGAGACATTAAATCAGAAGAACAACAATGAGAAGCTGATGCTGGCGAGGGTGGAGTGTCATGGCTGTGCATGACCATAGGCAGTGTTGTTGTTAGAGCCAGGGAGTCGGCAGCAACAGCAGCAGGCAATTATGTTAAAGCTTGTGACACACAGGCAGGGGATGGGAGGGGAAAGGGTAGATGGGAGTAGTTTCCCTCTAGTGAGTCATCACTGTATGAGTCACTGAAGCTCTGTTTAATTGTGTGCCTGTCACGTTATGCTGATATACACGCTGGGGTTTATCTACAGTTTGACTGGTTGGACATGAAAGAACTGCGCTTGAAATTACACTTTTCTTGTTTTCTGTCCTAGAGTTTGCATTGGAAATCAGTAATTAAAGTTCTTTTTGAATTGGTGTTAATAGTGGCACTTGGGTGTGCAATTTTAACAGCAGCACCATCAAGCTGGGGAAAAGGAAAAAGGCAAAAAAAAGCAAAAAAAAAAAAAGCAGAGCAACAAGAGTAAAGCAGTAGCTTCCCCTTGCAGATGCATACCATACAGCAGTAGGATGCAACATCACTGCGATTACTCAAATAAAAGCAAAAAAGGCCATTTCTTGCTTTTGCCAGTCCAGGATTGCAACATACCTCCGGGTTGCTTAATAACCGGAAAATCCAACACAAGACCTGACTGCTAAGCATTATGAAACCAAAAACAACCAACAACACAAAAACAAAGTTCCTATCTGGCTTCAGAGAAGGAATCACGATTCCATAATTTTACTCAGACATTTCTAGTCTGCATTTGGAGGGAGGAGGGAAAAAAGGAAAAAACAAACAAACAAAAATCCAACAAACAAACCAAAAAACCCTGCACACTTGTTTCACCCACACTAAGCAAACCCATTTCACTTCTGATAGTTTGTACAATTGGTCAAAGAACAAAAAAAATCCATGCCTGAAACTCTCACTCACCACTTAGTACATCAGGACTGATATAAGCTGGACTTCCTCTCTGGTCTTTCAGAAGGTCATCCTCACTCACCAGGTGCTTTCCCAGGCAGAAGTTTGTGATGGTGATTCGATGAGTCCTGTGAGGACATGCAAAACAAACTTGTTAAAGCTTTCAATCAAACGGTGAACACAATATTACCATTGATAGGGTTTTTTTATGTTCTCAACAATCTTGCTCAAAACACAGTTCCGACTTAACACAACACATTTAGTTGACGGAATAAAGACTTGTCTTGACCCCAAGGCTTGATTTAAAAAAATAAATACAAATGATAAAGTTGATTCAAGCTCTGCAAAAGTTGTTGAAAGCTTTTACATGCAGCATTGGCATCTTAACAAAAATAACTTTATGCTCAGAGCAACAGGGCTTAACTGCAGAACACTTTGCATCAAAGACAAACTGTAGCCAAATCTCAATTTTGAAACCATGCATAAAGCTAATATACTTAATACAAATAAGCACAGATGGTATGGTGTTAGCTATTATTGGCCTACAGCCTACATCAGTCCAGATACAGTGGTGCCTCAAAGACTCACTCTTTTTACAGGTTTGATTAACTTTGCTTCCCTGGTAGTACAAGGATTTCTCCAATGAGACTTTGATTCAGTGCAGTTAAGTTTGCCATGAGCAAACTGAGGGACTGTGCACTATGTTCCTTTAGCAGAGAGGGAAGGGGGAAAAAAAAAGAAAAAAAAAAAAAGCAAAGCTGCACTTTGACAAACATGAGTCAACCTGTGGTTTAGAATAATTGTTTCGATGACTAAGCCTGCATGGTGATGGGCTGTTAAATGAATATATAAAGCTCAAGTTTAAAATATGTACACAAACAACTTCAAACCCACACGATCACTCCCAGGGCTAACACGATAAAGGGGGAGGGGGGGGGGGGGGGGCACTCGCACACAAAAGCAGCCATCGTGTACTAGCTTGGGTCCTTTGGATCATGCTCTTCACCCACATCCGCTTTCTAAAAAGCCTAAGGTCAACAGCTTCCCCTATTCTCTCTCACTTTCACACCCTGCCTCGTTTTTCATTCACTATTCCCATTACAGCATCTGGAGACAATTCTGGCTAAACGCTCTGACTAAAATCCTCCAATCTCAATCTTCCCATGAAACAGTCGCAATTTGATTTTCAGAATTTTATATTATCAATACCCTTTAACAGCTTTTGTAATTCAAGTCACTGTAACCACACAGCAGCCTTGTGATCTGCACAAGGATAGGCCAAAGGAACAGTGGGCAATGCTTCAAGGACCCTCAACATAAAAGCTTCCTTCATGGAGAGATCTGTCCTTTTGTCTGTGTGCATCACGACACAGGCTTCTATTCTTGCACCGGAGATTGGGTAAATGAAATTGCATGTTTGCTTCGTGAGGCAAGGGTCCCTGAGGACGCAAGAGAGACCACATCATCTCTGCTTCCTGGTCATGTGACCCAGGGCAAGTCAGGAAACCAGAAACCTAAATAACTCCCATGACTTCTCCTTCCCCACAATGTTCTGATCATAATACACCAGCTGACAAGAAGAGGTTAAACGCTGGGCAACTTGTTCAGAGACTTTCGTTTCGCAGATTATGGGAACCACTGATTTGAATGGTCTTACCAAGTTCCAGGTTTGTGTAACAAAATGTTTTCAATGCAAAAGCCACTACATGTCTAATACAACTCTATTTTCATTTTATTATATCGATTATAGTAGGAGTTTGTCAGCTTTTACGGAGTTTAAAAAGACACATTTATGTAGTTCATATCCACATATGCCTATGGAACCTAAAATTAGGAATTCCTATAGTTCTAAATATAGTAACCCTGAATACGGATTCATAATATACTGTTAACAGCTGGCACTGAAATCGCACACTGACATTACAGTCATACGTACTCAGGGTGGGGTCACGAGGAAACATGCCAACCAACAAGTATGATGCACTTGTATGCTATGAAGTCTATTGTTTGTAAATACGAGTGGTGACTCTACTGCAAAGAGGAAAAAAAAGAAAAGACAACCTACAGTTATAAATAAAAATATTAACCTAAAATAGGGGGGGGGGGAGAGACGATGGATTAAAAAAAAACGATATAACAAAAGGGCATAGATCAGACAACAGATGCAGAAAAGGGATTGTAGTGTAAATAATGAAATAAATGATGACTGTGTGTGCAGTACATGGTGGTGTGAGTCAGCTCTGAGCTATGGGCCTTTGGCAGGCCTCTCCTTTGTCTCCAGCTGGGACGGAGTGCTCCACTCGTCTGCTCCTCTCCCCACCACCCTCCTACCCTGGTCTAAACATTGTTTCATCACTACTACTGCAGGTTGTTATGGGCGCTGATGCAGTAGATGAAAAAGTGTGCAATAAAGCAGATAAACCAAGTACATGACATCTCAATACAAGTAGTTGCAGATCATGGCCGAACAATACTGTGTCAGCTTTAGTCATTCAGTCCTTAATTAAAGAGGTTTTGTGTCCTCTTAATGTTTAACTTTTTTCTGAGAAAACTTTATGCATCTTTAACATTTTGCAATTCTCTAAACTCTAAAAATAGCACTTCCATTGTGGGGTGGGGGCAGGGGGCAGTTTTACACCTCAATACACTTTCTAAACACAGTTGAATGGTTTACAGATGAGTAGTTTTTCATTCTGCATGGCAAATCTGACCTGAGGTCCTGCATAACAATGCCCCATATCTACCAGTGCCCAGTTTGCCTCTCATTTTTAAGAAAGAAAAAAAAAAAAAAATAGAAATACAAATCCAGCAATAGGAAGTCACACACATGGGTGAAGTGTTAAGCACAAAATGGTGAGGCTTTCGTTTCCTGATACTGATGTTGCCCTTAATCTAAGAACACGACCTCTGGTTGTACTGATGTTCAGATATACACTGGAAGCAGGCTGCTGGAGCCAGTTTAGACCTAATGCACATGTGAGCCGAGAAAATGAAGCCTGGCACACTAAAGTAACTCACCCACTATAATGGGAGGAATTACTGGCCAACTAACATACTGTGCTGAAATAAAAGCTGCACATCTTACCGCTTGTTCAGCACCATATTTCCCAGCTTGAGGTCTCTGTGAACAATGTTTTTCTGCAAGCAGGAAAAAGTAGGGGGAAAAAAAAAGGTTATGTTGTGCTTTGTGAATCATTGGTATCACAACAATCTTTTCTAGGAGTGGCACAGGAGCATGGGAAATGAGTAATCATATATGATGATAGAAGGGGGGGGGGGAGAGAGAAACAAAAAGTAATTTCTAAACAGTTGACAAAACATTGCAGTATCCAAACTGTTTGCTCAGAAAATTGCACAATCATAGTTTCATTTAGACACATTGGAGTGGTGCAACGGGAAATATTCTTTAGAATGCTAGCTTTTCTTCGACGAGTCGAGCACAATTCATTTAGATTTACCTTGTGAAGAGCCTCCACCACACGCACCACATCATAGAAGATGACAATGGCTTCCCGCTCACTCAAGCGCTTCTCCTTTATGACGTAATGCTGGAGATTTATTAGATCTGCCGTCTTGTCACTAAAGTCATGCGCACACAAGCAGTCCAGCACGAGGCAGAGCCGCTTTTTCATCTTGCGCATTTTGTTAGCATCTGTGTCCTCCACAATCTCATAGGCTCGATCCTGGAGAATAAAAGGGTAATGTGTTTAATATGCAGCATATCCAGTCAAAAAGGGGTGACAAAACCGCATGCAAACAAAGGGCTTTCTGCTTTTCTGCTATCAGCTGATCATATAGATTTAACAGATTGATTGTAAATAAAGATTGCAGCGCAGGAGCCATTAACAGCCTGCCTGTACCCAAGATAAAGACAACATCTACCCTGAAACCCTGGATGCTATAGACCAGCATAGGTGATTTCCGTCTTCCAGCACCACCTAGCAGAGACACCACTTTATTGATTTTTGTATCAGATTGTCTTTTTTTGTTTTTTTAGATTCAGTCAGCACCTCTTAAACAGTACATTAAACCCAGCCTCTCACAGCACAGATGCACTATAATAATCCAATCAATAACACAAGCCTAAATGAATCAGAGTGCATGGCTCAATGCAGCTATTCTGAGAACACAGGCAGAATGAAAGAGACAGGATGTGAAAGAGAGACAAGAGGAAACGGAGACAGAGATTTAACAATAACAACGTTAAGAGGATGCCGACGGGAAGACAGGTGAAAAGGTAGGTGGGCGGTGGGGGTCATTGTGAATAAATGTGACTGTAAACAGAAGATGACTGCAGATAAATATAGTTTTAATGGCACTCCCACTTCTCTTTTGAAACCACTTGGATAAGAGAACAACAGCTGGCTGGCAAGCTTACTGCTGTCACTGAGCTGATAAGTGCATGCCGTTACTTGTACTTGCATAATGAAACCATATTCTAAAATGAATAGAAAGTGATAGAAATCTCTCCACATATAGAATGCCTGCTGACCGAGTGCTGACTAATGCACAGCTTGTGAGGTTCTAGGCCAGTGCAATGTTTAAAATAACATTTTGGCAGAAAGTTTTCATAGTTTTGGATATTAGACACTTCTTTGCCAGCCAAACAAACTTCACTGTAGATAAATCAATAAAGTGTTTTAAATTCTTAGACCTCTTTACAATGAGGACAAATTCAGCCATAACTAGATGCCAAATAAGGACCAATCAATAAGTGGTTCAAAATAGACAACACAGGTTGATGCCGTTAGCATATCATCTTATTTGCACAGAGCAGTTAAAGCAAATATTGACTGAAAAACAAACAAACAAAAAGACAACAAAAGAAACTTTATATTCCTAACATTAACTAAGAAACATTTTATCCCTCCACACTGACAAAAGTAAATGTAAAAAGCAACTCAACTCAAGTCTCAGCCTACCTGAAAGAGGCCATGGTGGTGGACCACACCATCTTGGTTGTGCAGCAGGGAAAGAAGTGAGTATTCTGTGTGCAGCAGCATCTTCCCCTGCCTCTCCTCTTGTGTCTCCTTGGCAGAGTCTACTCGTTCCTCCAGCGTCAAAATCTGCAGTAACCACACACAGAGCAGACATTAGGCTCCAAGACGAGAGTTTATAAAAGCCCCTTTTCCATTAGCATTTACTCGCATCACCCGACAGGTTTTTCCCATTCCTTTCAAGTAGCACCTAATTTGTGTGGTCGTCATTATAGCAACACAGCCAAGTGTCCCGTGACGCTATGTGATACCAACGTTACTAGATGGACGTCGAAGCAATGATATATCTGCTGCTTGGTCTGTGGCTTCTCGTCAGACTCTGGGATCACAAAATATTTTTTGTAACCTTTTCCCCAATTTCCAGGTTTAAAAAGGTGGTTTTGATTTTCATGAACGAGATGCTTTCATGACTCATCGAGCGACACCACTGATCAGCCAATCGGTGACGGCGTCACATTTTTTTCCACCTCCCCTTATCACTTTGGCACCCTGGCTGAGCAGGTACTACTTTAGTTCCTGGTACGAGGTACTATGACCTAATGGAAAGCCTGGAAAACTATGGCGAGTCATCTGAGTAGGTACTAATGGAAAAGGGCTAAAGGCACATATTGCGCCCCCCCCCAAAAAAAAAAATGGCGCACTTTAATTGCTTACTCTTCAGTCCTAAAACAAAACATTTAATGACTTAAGTCACCAAGTTCTGGAGTAAACAGGGTCGAGCTGGACTCAGGTCAATGAAGTAAACAAGCTCTGTGTCATACGTATGACGGAGGGTTGTGAGGTTTAAAAGTTGACATTACAGGTGGCGCAAACCCTCACTCCACTCAACTGTAAAGCTCCCCACTTGTTTAACAAACATCAAACAGTCCCAGTAAACTGACTGCTAGACTTAAACAGGGCAATAAAATGAACAGCAACAAAAGGAAGGTCAAAAGTTCAGGTGTCTACAGGTGACGTAGCTTTGTTTTGAACAAGATGCCCAATCTTAATTGAGTCATATGTTTATAAGAAAGAAACTCAAAACACCACAAAACAACAACATTTCTACCCAGACAGACTTACTTTGAGTTGATAGAAGTCATCTGTGCCGTCTTTTCTGGCCAGACACTGCACTATGCTCGGCACTGGTGAGTTGCCCAGGCGAGGCCCTGCAAGGACACGAAAGGGAACAGCTGCATGACCAAAAGGCTACATGCTGAAGTGTGTGTGCTCTCACTGCCACTCATTAAAGGCTGCATTTACCCATTAACACCTCAAGTGTAATGTTTTCTTTGGAAGTCTGTATTGCAAAGAGTGGGGGAGTTGTGTCGAATGTACATTTTATAGTATATGAAAGAAATTAATTTTCCAATGGGAGGAAATAAAGTTGCTCAAACAGACTAAGACCTTTCTAGTCAATGTCATGACGATCCGCAAAAATTCTTTAAATTCTTGTCTTAGGCCCTTCATACACAGACAGACACCTCCCCCCCTATTTCCTGTATTCATGTGAAGCATATTTACAAAGCACACTAGGTGAAATTTCATCCAGCCAACATTTCAACCTTTTTTCAGAACTGAGCAAACACTACTAGTGTCCTTACCAAGAATAAAGGGCCCAGCTCTCTTGGCATTACTACCGGATATCCCGGGACTCTGCAGCTTGCTGGCTCTGCCTGATGTCTCACCAGCCCCCCTCTCCGACGAGCGCCGCTTAGACATACTGGAGCTCTACAGGGGAATAAATCTGATTAGTACATGAGATAAAGACAGTCAGGTTAAAGGGAAAGTGCATGCATCTGACTGAGGGAAAAAAAAAAAACAAAGCAAATTGAACAGAGGACATGTACTACTCATCTATAAACAAGTCTGTATTTTTAAAACTAGTGATACATGTTTAACGTATCTACTATAGACTTAGCAATAGTTCTGCAGACTGTAGTAGAAAGAACAATGGGGAAGGCTTTGTAGCACCTCCACCTTTAAATATTCCACACTCAGTTACCGACACCTCAGTGTCAATGCGAGGCCATTACAGCACCATTCCGACTAATAGCTGCTCGTGGCAAGGGTAACACCTCAGATTCAATCTCCAACAGCCTATGTTAATGTGCCAAAATCTGCAATTTAAACAGCTAGCACTTTCACATAAATTAGAGCCACTTGCACAAGACAGTTTAAAACGGAAGCTTTTCCGATTAATACTTTAATCTTTAGCTTTTCCTGCTGCAGTGGACTTGATTCAGAAAATCCTTCCGCTCTAAATCTGTTGTACAGCCAGGATCTGAACGGATATATTATAACTACAGAGGGGAAAAATAAAAAATAAATAAAGTGTCCTGATAGGAACTTTATTCACATGCCAGAAAAAGCAGAGAGAGTGTGACACATCATTGCACAAACTACATTAACTGACACAGCAGATCTGATCTGCCTCCCAGAATTCAGAGAGCAAGAGGTATGCAGCATGTTTTGTTTACTGATACCGAGTTCCTATGTAATGAAACCCCATCCGTTTCCCATAACAGGGAAGTAGTGCCCTGAACCGAGAGGAATGATTCACCCAGCTGTCGTCCAGAGAGCCTTAAAAGTCTAGGCGATGACACCGATAAGAGTCTGCACAAGCCTCTGGCAGGTGCAGCTTAGAGATAGAAAAGCTCACACAAAATGTCCACATACAAGTGATATATCCGAGTGTCCCATCTCTACGTTAAATGTCACTGATAAGTAGTATGCATATTTAAGCCACAGCAGAGATTCCCCACACACAAAAACCTTATATTATACAACATCTTTTAAAGTTTGATGGAGACCCAAAAAGCTTTAGAATATCTCAATCTTACATCCGACAAACTCCAAAAAATTCTCTTTAATGAATCTGCCCATCTTCCTGTTTCAAAACTAATTGTGCACCACTGCCAGTTGGTGATTTTTTTGGGCAGAGAGGAGGCAGGACAGTTGGCAGTCAGTAGAGCTGGTATGAATTCTCACTTCCATGAGGCTTTTTGTGATCCCAGACAGCAGACAGTGTCATCATCATGTCTCTCGCCCATCTGTCTCCATCTCCACTAGTCATCACCCACTGAGTCTGATGAGCTGAGGTTTTCTGACTGCATTTATGGCACAAGCCAGAGTGACACCAAGTCATGCTGCCAGTAGTAAGAAAGCATCTTACACTAGAGGACACAAAGCAACAGATAATTAGGCATTACAATTTATGAGACTTGTGGGCAGGAAATTAATTTTTCAGGCAGCCGCCAAAGAAGCTAACAGAACGAACCGTGTACACGGGGCTTCCAGTGTTTCCAGAAAATAAACTAAATTGTGGATGAGTGCTAGAGTTAAATAAGTACATGGAGCAACTCTCTCTTCCAACCGAATAAGCCGAAATGCTTATGCACCTTGAACTACAACACTAAAATGACTCATAGGCAGATACCACACACAAATGAACCCAAAGCTATTCATGTACTTACTAAAAACTAGCTGCAGTACTGTGGAGCCAACCTGAGAGTCATCAAAGAAAGCAAAGGTCAATTTAACCAACTTATCCACACTGACCTAAATTACTTCAGTGTGATGACAACACACGGTTCCTTTTCTGACACTGCTGTGCCTCTCTGCACAGCCTATGATCTAGTAAGCAAGGCTGCCTCTGCCTGTATCAGATGGAGGACAAGAACAGATAAAGCCTCTGAATCATATCACACAAAAGGAGGAGAGACACGCTGCCAGTGCCCACGAGAAATGTGGGCTCCTTAAATAGTATCAGAACAAAACAACCACGTAGGTGTCTCAAGATCCACCCACCCAGACTCCAAGCCACTCGTCTGGCCTGCAAGAAAAGCTGAACTGCGATAGCAAGGTAGTACAGAGATGGAGAAAAAGCAAAATGGCACTTCGGTAGTAAACATTACAAAGTAAAACCGTGCAGAAAGGTATGCTATAAGTCAACACATGCACAGATGCAAAGCCAGTTACAGACAAAGTAACTCCAAGGTCAGATCTCCAGTCCTTATGCTTAAATGCAATGCTACTGATATCCGTTCACACGCTGCCCTTGCTCCTAGCTGCAGCCGACTAGATTCTGGCAAAAACAACGCCCTTGACCATACACCAACGTCGTGGACACAAGGTCACATTGCAAAGCACCTGACAAAAATAACTACAAACGCGCACACACACACGCAGACTGCCACACGTCGTTTGGTGCCATTTTGCAACCACAAGGTCTGGACTGGACACCGTTCAGTCCTGGCAGCAAGCACTGTAAACGAGATGGGTCGTAGAGTAAAGCGCTGACGTTATGGTTTGCAACTTGGACAAATTCACTCTACAGGCAGCTCAGTACTCCAGCAGCCAGACGCTGATGTCTGGCTCTTGTATAGAGCTCTCTGAACAAAAACTATATGAACGATCTCAAACGTTTAGGTACACGCATCTAAACCAGACTGCAAAGCGCGAATAAATGAATGCTTGATTGTGGCAATTGCTTAAACACCACAAGGCAAGTTATTTTTACATTGTACACTTACCGACAGCGACATAAAACCAATGTTAGGCACGCATACAAACTTAGTACGGCAGCGAATATGATCGATTTACTCGGCTAAATACGGATCTACCGACCACACAAAGGGGGCACACAGCACAACAAGGAGTTAGTATTTCGGTGACAACTACACTGAGCGGTTGTTAGCTGAAATACGGCTGCTTTGCGTGTCTTCTCGCATACCCAAGAGGTTTAAATATGGTTGCTCCTGGCGAGCGATGTGAGCTAACGCCAAGCTCGAGGCTACAGAGCAGGCGGGAGGCCATTTAAACAAAGTAGGTAACATTACAGCTGGCTAGCCGTGCCAGAAAGCTAGATAGCAACGTAGTCACCATCTCACTTACCTCGAGCCTAAACCGCCGGGTTAAATCTGTGTCGCCTCCTTAAAACATGGACATTTCTTCGGTGAACGCTGTGGTAGATGTGAGGCGCTTCTCGCTTTAAACAGCAGACACCACAGAGGTTTGCTTTCGGCTTTTTTAGCCTCTATTACCGAAATGAGCAATTAAGGAAAAGCCTCCGCTCTTCGCTGATCGCATCTTTCCACAGCGACAGCGCCACCTGACAACGGAAATGACGCACACAATTTATTTGATTGACAGCCGCACTCGACCAATGCAGACAGTTTTTTCATAGCCGTTTCAGAGTGATGATGAAATTCTATGCAAATAGAAGTTTAGCTACAAGACTGTCTGCCAGACAGTCTAAGATTTAATTAGCGTTCTTTCTTGCATTTTAAAAAATATTATCTTTGCATGATAAAAGTTGCAAAGTGAAAATGATTACATAAGAATTGAAGAGGCTTATTGTAAATCATACTGAAGGATGTTGTTTGCAATGTCATGTTTTGCTGGCAACTTAAATCATGGGTTTTTCCTTTGTTTATTTGAGCAATATTGTACTCACAATGAAGAG
The DNA here is from genome assembly GCF_056152115.1 of Neolamprologus brichardi. Lineage (NCBI taxonomy): Eukaryota > Metazoa > Chordata > Actinopteri > Cichliformes > Cichlidae > Neolamprologus > Neolamprologus brichardi. The sequence continues at coordinate 21,054,634 of NC_142114.1, read as the reverse complement.
GGATTAATAGGGGTGAAGCTTTTGCATTAAACAACTTGCATTTGTTAAATCTAACATTAAAGGGAATTCCGTATAATTTATAATATTACATTAAACACAGCAGTCTTTAACTTCACTCACTGACTTTACTTTTCATTTAACTTTTTTGTGCACAATTACGTAAGGAGATCTCTGAATTGTTGCTTCATAAGGCTTTACCTTGCAGATTCTCTTTAATGACCTACATAGTACACTTAATTTAGTTCAACCATATGACTCAGTGAAACTGTGTATCACTGAGTTCATTCAGATCTTCATCTGATAAATACATAAAATATTTACGATATCTGGTCCCTCTCCTCTAGATCAATTTGGAGAAATGTCTTCTCGACAAGGGCTCTCTGTATGTTATTCAGCAACAGCTAACCAGTAGACCCCACTCAAAAGTAAAAGTCTTAGTCATTTACTCAGTAAAAACAGTCTTGAATGACAGTGGCATTTAGGAGAGCCCACCCATCTCAATTTAGACTTACCTTAACCTTAAATTCCACCCACGTGTACCAGTTTCAAACCAGTGGGAAGATGTGACAGACACAGAGAGGGCAACCTAAATATCAGATCCTTATTTGAGTTGCACTAGTCTTCCTGCCTTGACTCAGCCGAGCATATACCCCCAGCCACATGAAACGCATATCACCCTGTGGCTTTCTAGTGTCCTGCCCACAGTTTTTAAAGAGGAAACTGAATCATAACTCAAATATGGGGTCTATGGGAAAAACCTGTTAGAGGGTTGTTGTTATCATGCTTAGGGCAAGGCTGCATGGACATTATTAATTCAGAATCATCCCCCTTTTTATATTACTGCAGTTTTTGTTTGCAAAGCTTTATGGTGAAGCACAGTTTCTTCTGAAGTGCTGCTGATTCAGGTGGCTGATTCTAATAAAGAGTTTTGCAGGATGACTGGTATGAGCTTAAGTTTCTGTTTGTTTTGGAAGTAGGCTGTATCCTTAGGGCATACAGTGTTTCTTGTCTCCCCTTTGCCAAGATTATTGGGAAGACCTCACCAGAATCCTCCTCCCCAAGATAAATTTGGAGAAGTGTCTCAGCATGTTTTGCTTGCATGGTATGCTCCATTGTGATGTGTGTGAGTGTGAGACAATCACAGTCTGACTGCAGACATAACATGTACAAGAGACAACTGTTTCAGTAGCAGTTCTCATTAGGTGTCTGTACTGCAGAAGAGAAGTTTTGTGGAGATATTGAAGCATGGTGATTGTAGTTTTCAAATTTGCTGGTAAATGCTTAAGCATACAAAGCCTTAATTGCTCTGACTTTTAAAATACACTTCATTGAGTCCTCCACAGAGATCCCATCTTCTTCTTTTTTTTTTTGCAGGATTTTAACTAAGTGGAGTCCCGTGTGATACATTGCTTAACAATACAAACTGTGTTGCAAAGTCAGATCGCGCCACCTACTGCTTGAAAGAGTTAACTACAACAAGCTGTTTCAAGGTTCATGACCCTTTGTTGCATCAGAACCCAAACTGGTGATGCATTTAACACAATAATCGTTTCAAGAGATTAGATTTTTTTTTTTTTAAATTTAAAAACAAAAACAAACAAAAACAACCCAAAAATCAAACCCCCCAAACACTACACTGCACATTCAACAAAAGCAGCAATATGGACTCGCCTACATAGAAAATCAAGTATATGCAATAAACATATTTACATATCACACAGTCATATTGCATTATGTTATACTATAACAATGTACTCATTTCTATAAGCACATTTCTATACTTTACATACATACACATCACAGGATAATGGAATATGTCTTACAAGTTGCTCCTCAGACTCTTTTAAGGTAGAACAGTATGATAACAAAAACATTTGTTACCAAATAAAGACTTTAAAGAATTCATGTCACACTGAAAAAGAGCACTTGGGTTTCCTCCACTTCTCTCATCACGTTGTCACTTGTTCATTAGAACAGAAGAATTCACAAACTTCTTCTCTGGATGGTGTAAATTAAGATACAATTCAAAAGGGGAATAATTAGAAATAAAGAACCACCAAACTGGACTCAGTCTGAAAATTGACTCAAACTGTTCGGTCATTGCAACTGTTAAAATAAATGAATTTAAAGAATATTACATAGAATAGAATAAAAACTGCAAGATATTGCACCGTATAAACACTTGTTTTGCTATTATCACATGGTCAATAAACTAATATACAATAAGCCAACTGTACATTGAACTGAAATACCTTTGTGTTTACAGCAAACATACTATTACAGCTTAATGCTTGCCTCACCACACATTCTTTGTTCTTGAATGCAAATATGCAGCTGATCGTCTGACAACAAAACTGCTCACATCTGCTTTGTAAAAGCACTTGAGCAAGCAGTTTTTCTGGCTGCATGTGATTCTGCTGTAGTGCATTTGCAGGTATGGAAAGCAGACTGGTCTTTAGTAGTGCGGACTGTTGACAACGCAATGTTCCCAATCCCTGGCCATTTCTGTCACTGTGACCATGTCACAAACCGTCCATCATGGCCAGAAGGTCGTCCCCTTTGTTGCTGACACTGGGAGACTGATCTCCTGACTCTGTAAATTCACCCATGATCTTGGCCAACTCTGCATTGGCTTGCTGGTCCTGAAAGACAATAAAACGCACCAATCAGAGTGTTGGATGGGCCATTACAGGGATTTGAGCCTCATCACAGTAAATCTGGTTGGTCTGGCAAAGCCTCACATCTTGAGTCAATTACTATAAAGTCTTAAGCCCAACACTGAGATAAGTAACATTTAGCCCTCAGTGCAATAAAGGTTTTATCAGAGGCGGGAACAAATAGTCCATCAGTGGTTCGACTGGATTTTTTCCCCCTGTCGGAGATAAGAAGCCTTGATTCAGTCTTTTTGAAGTTTACCTCTCTTGCTTCTTGGTTCAAAGGGGCGAACAATAGAGCATTTGATCTGATCTGAAATCTATCCTTTTTCACCTGCTGTATGACAGATGCTACTTTAATAAACAGTCTAGAACCTCTATGAAAGCTGTGCTCATGGCTGTTACAATGAGCCCTATAATTCAAATGATTCCATGAAGAGTCCTGATCGTGCATTGAGGTTTTTCAGAACTAAGGTCTGTTTTCAAATACGTTCCATTTCACTGGAAAAGCAAGATGTTTATATATGAGGTTAAAGTGGGAGAAGAGCAGCACCCCATCAGAGATAGAAGGGAAAGGGAAGCAGATTGTCTAAAGCATAACAAATACCACTGTAATTTTGTAATCAGTTTTCCTGGTCTATAATCAGTTGTGTAGTTTCTGCAGTGACAACAACAACAAAGTTCTCATAGTTTTAAAAAGAACAACAATACTGAGATTTTCAATTTTATAGTTTACCCTTGCCCTTTGATGACAAATTGCTTTTCTGTAAATAAATATGCCAATTACATACATACATACATACATATACATATATAAATTACAAAAAATGCTGGATATGCAGCTTTCCTACACAAGTTGGCTGCGATTTAAGGTCATTTAGATTTACCTTGGTTGCTTGGATGTTTATGACTCCATATGAAAGCTCATCGGGTCTTGATATTAATGCCTCTCTGTAACAGAGTCACAGTGTTACTTCTGGTTGTTTCAAAGAAAATAAAAAGTATTTTTCACATTTGGAATAGTAATGAAAAAAAAAAATCGATTACATCTGATACATCTGATATATATGGAGACTCACTCTTCTTCTTCGTCAGTAGCAAAGAGATTAATTCGGAAGCCAGTGTCTGCGTTTCCTGGTTTCTGAACTTCTAACCCTCCCATTAACCTGGCCAGCAGGTTCAGTTCCTCTTTGGCCAGAGGGTTTGGAGCAGCGCTGACCTGTTGACACACAACGGTGTGTAAAATTTAAAAGTGAAGTTGTATGCTTTACATTTATAATTGTTTTGTGCATTATTGAAATTGTCAGTTTTCACCTTTGTATGCTGAGCAGAATTTTTAGATGTGCCAGACATGTGAGTTTCCACTGGGCGACTTACACTGTACCTACATTTTGTTTTTGTTTTTTTAAAAAAGGGATAAAACGTGTCAACATACAATGGTGTTCAAACACTGATGATGAAACATTCTTTCAACATTGTAAGAATGGTTTGTACAATTTTAAAGTGAAAAAGGAAACAATGCACACCAAGACATCTGTGCTCTGTTAAGTTTTGACTAGTGTCAGACCAAAATTTGGTTTTTAGGGCTTTGTGCACATACTTCACAAGGAAATGCCAGATTATGAAATTTTCAAAGCTGTGACTCACTACTTAAGCTTTTAATGAACAATTCACAGCTTAAGCAATGAAAGCAGCTGCCTATCATTCTGAAAAACATCAATTATTAGCAAAAACAGAGGGTGGGGTTTGGAAAACTAAGAGAACTTTCAGAGAGAAATTGTAGGATTACTAAAAAAAACCTGTTGTTTGAATGCAAAAGGCTTTCGGGAAGATTTAACACGAAGCTGAACTGTTCTGTTGTGCTGCAACAGCTGTGCAAATGTGACCACCATCAGAAGAAAACATTTCCTGTATCCTTACCACAAAACTAAGCATCAGACGTTTGCAAATCAACACCTAAACCAAACCTTGTGCATTGTGGAAACAAGTACTACAGACTGACATTTTTAGAGCTACATTCAGCAAAGGTATATGTGTAGAATAAAAGGATGGTGATTTTAATCAAATGCACCCCTCTCCAGCTGTGCAGGATAGGTTGAATTTGATATGTTTTATGCTTGTGGAAGCCAGTGCAACTAGTAGAAAGAAGAATTAATTATTTTAAGCAAATTCTGGAAACTGTAAGCACAGTATTAGTTAAAAAAAAGAGAGAAAAAAAAGTTGATGGTAAAAAAAAAAAAAAAAGATGCCGTCCACAACAACATAATGATCCTTAACACAATACACTACCTCAAGGGTGCTTTTGCAGTTCCTTTCATTATCATTTATAAATGTTAATCAGGTAATTTCTCTTTTCTGTGCTTAAAATCCCTCTCGTCCTGGCTTACTATCACAAAAAATAAAAACTGCATAAAAACAACAAGGCATGTTTATATAAGGGAAGATTCCAGCATCGTACATGTTTGTGCCCAGTTTTGTGACTCTATCACCAAAGATGTCAAAAGATCCTTCACGGAGTGCAGTGGTATAGTTCCCTCCATTATTGAACTTCAGCCTGGTGAATTCCTCACCTGTACAGCTGAAAATCCTACAAAAAAATTATATACACACACATATAAAAGAGAAATAGAGGCAGGAAAGCATGTAGTACGCAGTATGATAAAGAGCTTTTATTTCCTGCTTAAATGTTTCACACAGCAAATCCTTAAGAATTTTGATCCAAGCTACACATGCACGGTATCTAAAATTAGAAGTCAAATACTTCTTGAACGAGACCTCTGTAATGCAATTAGCTACAGATAAGCTTACGTAACATCAGATTACGGTGTCCAAGTAAGATAGCAAAGAGACAATATGCAAGACAAAGCGGCAGATATTAAAGTTCAATGAAAAGAGAAAGAGTATATTATCAAAGCCACTTATTTAGTCTTAGTTATTGACAATATTCTTTAAACTTCAGAGTGCCTGGGTCTGAGGGATAAGAGCTCTTTACTGTGGTACCTTATCAAGCCAGGGACTTGAGTGCCATGGGGCACAGGACCACTGGTGGGAAGAACAAAGCGGCCATTTGAATTCTGCACTTTGTCCTTGAGGAAAATAGATACCTGCCATAGAAGAAGGTACAAACACAGAAAGTTAACTGAACAAGCAGGAAAAAAACTAGTTATACCATCTTCATAATAAAAAGTCACAAATGATGACTCACCCTTATATGCATGTCTTGAAAGAAGATAAGAAGAGTTTGTCTAATCAGCTGGAATTCACCACTGGACAAAGGCGTATACATCTAAAAATACATATTGGTATTAAAAAAAATCTAAACTGGTGAAAACATTTATTTATGCTGGCGGTACTGGCAACACAGAATTGAAATCGCTAGCTTAGATGGCTTTCTTTGTCTTAAGTGGGCCTTCATAGCTTGCTTGGTCATTTCTAACACAAGAGGTGAGCTTTGTCTTGGAGGAGAAGGCTTGAGGAGAAGTAGTGACTCTCAGTACATCACCAGCTGCAGTATAAGAGTGTTAAACCAGTTCATATGCCACGTGATTACACTCTTATTAAGAATGTCCTTGATTTTCTTTCCCCCATGAGCTTTTCTTATATTCTTCATTTATCTTTATGTAGTTAACCAAGGGGAGCTTCTTTGCATGCTACTTTTTTTTTTTTTTTAAACCATATACATCTTGCTGCAAACTGCAGGAAAAAAAAATCCCCACAAGCAATATAAAATATTTCTGACTATATTTTCTTGTAACAAATGTGAAGACAGCAAAGTCCCACATGTAGTACCTCTATCAGCTGTCGGTAAGTCTCATCAACCTGGCTGAGAATGCTGGGAGTATCTTTCACAAAGTCTTTGATTGCATCCATGTGGTTGAAGGACACAAGGAGGATGTCCTTAGGTCGTGGACAGAGAAGCACCTGATACTTGAAAGCCATGGTCATCAAGTCATAGAGCTATGAACAGGGACACATTCATCAACATACTGTCTTAGGCATCAGAAATAAATGCATGCTGCTGTTGAGTGATAAACAGTAGAGGGAGACATAGTATGTAAATGAATGTGCCTTATGCTTAAACACAACAAAAATGTTACATTATACACTTGATTTATATTGATTGGCATGAAGGCAAATATAATGTAGATCCAATATGCATAATGAAAAGGCTGTGATAAAAACATCTCTGTGGGGTTTTGAAGAAATGTAACTGGTGCATGGATAGAAAGTCAATGCTTGTAATTAAAAATGCAAACAAAATATTGGGAGCACAAGAGTAAATTAAAAACACACAGGCTGTATATGAATACATGATGTCTTACCTTGTCCATACTAGCTTGATTGAGTCTCATTATGGATGCATGGGCCAACCTGTCAAACACAGTCCGTAGGGCCTTCTTGGAATAAAGCTCCTGCGGCTTAAAAAGCTCCTCCAGGAACTTTTTGTTAAACATGGTGGTGATGATGTCATTCATAACTATTCAGACAAGCAATTAAGCACAAAATGTTAATTAAGGTTAGACAAATGCCCTTCCCATACTATTGGCTCAGAAGCAGGCAGATTAGCGCTCTACACTCTAAATTGCTGAAAACGATTTTACCCAGAGCTGAAACCCAAAGACCCCAACAAAGCAGCAGACCTATTTATCAGGAATCCTACAGCCAAAGATGGGTTTTTTTGGAGGGTGGGGGGAGGTTTTGCCTTTTTTTTTTTTTTTTTTTTTTTTTTTTTACCAGTATTGCAGCAGCAATACTTACCTTAACTAAACCTTTAGGGTTTAGTTAAAAAGTGCTTACATTTTAGATCACTCAAGTTTGGGAAAGCAACATTACTTTGTGGCTAACTTACTGGGGGTTCAAGGTATATGACTAATTCACTTTGGTTCATGAAGTGAAGTAATTTGTCCAGCATATGTATACGAACGCCACCTTGGAAGCTTGAAAACTGGAGTTTTGGAATACAGACACACATATAAGAAAGGTTGTTACAACCAATGAAGCAGGACATTGTTTGTCAGCTCATCTGTTATTCATTGATTATTTACGCATGGCATGGGTTCAGGCTAAGCCAAAGCAGAGCAAAAGAGCTACTAATGCATCAGCGCCTCATTGCATCTTGTAATAATACCTCTCTTTCTGTCCGCCTCTATCCAGCCAGGTATTGTGGAAACTTTATCAATCCAAAGGGAAATGGTACGTAAGTAAACAGCTGACTTTAAAACTGCCACGTGTGCTGGTGGTTAATGCTTAACATCATCTAATATCATTTTACAACAAACCAGTGATATCTTTTAAACTGACAGAGCGGCAACAATACACAATTGTTTTACAGGGCTTCCAGTCACACTCTCCTACGAAAAGACATGTCTTATTTTGACTTTCTGATTCGACAGAGACACCGACATCATCAATACAGAAACAAGTAAACGAACAACATGCATGTGCACTTACTGCGGTCTAACATTAATATTTTTTCTGGAACAAGATAACAATTGTGTTGCTAGCTGGAAAGCTGCTAAACTAGCTACCTTTCTTAGCTTTGTCAGCAGGTATATTCTGAGCTCGGAGACGCTGGTCTAGGATGTACAACATTTCCCCGCCGAGATTAATGAAAAGCAGCGGCAGAGTCCTTGAAGACATGATGGAATTCGAACAGCTGAATCTTTCCAGACAAAACAGCTAGCTCGAATGTTTTAGCTGGTGGAGGTCTGTCTGTTTGGCAAAGCCGCTTCGGGTTGCCTGGCCACGAAATAAATAGCCAATCAGAGCCCCATGTAGTAAATACGTAAAAGAAAGGGGCGGGATTAGACGAGGTACAACCGCGTTGTAAATTAGGAGCTCACTGATTAGAGCTAGATGGACCATTTTTCACCATGTAGTCATATATATTATATAATTATATATAATATAATGCAAACCAGTGGTTTCATGGCAAGTCTAAGTATTCTAACCAGTACAATTCGGCTTATATGACAATTATAACGATATTATAATTCATAAGGAAGATGAACCTTTTACTCAGCTGCTCACAACTGATTTACGATAATACCCAACAATCTTTTCTAGAAGTTTTTTTGGACGTTTTTAGTTGCATAACTCTTACCTTGAGAAATAAATGATATAAGGTGAGCCAAGTTGTTCAAAAATGTGATGCCTGTTGAAAATGCACTTTATTTACAATAATACACAATTGCTCTTGCAAGTTAGGGCCAGAGATTTAATACACACATAAATGCATACTTTCATTAAATGCTTTTTTTGTTTGCATGAAAGCTCCATGGGTAAACAAGTTACTTCCACACTAGCCGAGCATCATGAAAAACTCTTGTTACTGTGAAATCTCTCCATTCCTGATGCGGATTTCTCTTGCCATCCTGCACACTTCACAATGTCCACAGAAGAAGGTCATCAAGGCGTCGTTGCATATTGTTCCCTGTGGTTAAAAGATTGCAGAAATTACAGAAATGTTGCAGATTTCTCAATTGTGGGAAACGCACAGAATTTCCCATGTTTGCAAAATCTTTGTCTTTCATAAAAGCAAGACTGAAACTTACTATCATATGTGCAATACTTGCAACCTAAAGACTAATTGCATAAGGTACGGTATTCTGAAGTTTGGATTTTATAATAACTGTATTGAGTTGCATGGGTAACATACCTGAATGCCATAGGTTAATCTCATGTGAGTCCTCATGGCTGCTAAGCCTCCAGGCACGCAACCCAAACAGCAGTTTTCACCATACTTATTTGCTGTGTAGCAGCTCAGTGCCAGTGGACAGAAACAACCGACTGCACCTAAACAACACGAGTACATTTGTGAATGTCTAAAACGAACAAAACAAAGTGTGCATGCGCATATGATGTGCCTTGTACTTACAGACCAAACAGTCACTGCAGCAGGCACACAAGCCTGTGCTCCACTCTCCTGTTTGAACATTAGTCCCATAGCCGCCAGCACCTGGTTGATGGGTGACCACTGGGTTTGACATTTGGATTACTTGGTCTGTTTATTTGCTCTGTGATTTAAATACCCAGTCAAAAACATATTAGAGAGCATTAGATATTTGCACACTAATTAACATCACATATTTACAGAAAACCCTTCTCAACACAGCATGCAACAGTTTACTCTGTCATTTGAGGTAAATCAAATAATGATTTAGAAATTACTTTTTGGACTTTCCCTGTAAAAGATATATTTCTAAATAAAACATTGTTGTAGGAATACGTTAGTGTAACATGGACTATTTTCACAATATCGTATAAAACATAGTCATGTATGTGGTGACACTGAGAGAAAATTTCTCTTTGTTTTTAACCCAAAGAACAAATGAAAGCCCATGTTATCTTGTATCAAGGCAGCCATAACGGAAAGGCCAACTTTTAACTATAACATGCGCACGAATTGCAAATATAGTTTATATGTTTAATTTAAGAATAGTTAACTTTTAAGTTTATCTGCTGCGAAAGGAAAAAATGGTGTCACTTACCAGAAGAGTGTGAGAGTATGAGCTCCACCTGCTCAAAATGACAAGTTGCACACCACACAGGAAATTGTGACGAGCTTGAGCTGTGAAACGCTGGTTTGGCAACAGCCTGCACTTTCTGGGGATGACAAAGATCTGTGGCGATTCACTGGCAAAAAATCAGTCCATTAACAGGAATTGCTGCTTTTTTTTTTTTAGTCTGATAAAGGGTACAACCTCAAATCACAAGGTCACAAGCACATGTATGTGACTGAGAGTTTAACGTTTTTCTGATCTCATGACAGATCAGTAGACTTCAGGGAAGCCATGCAGTTAGAATTGTTAAGGCCACACTTTCATATGACACCCACAAATGCAACACGTTCTTGTCTTGAGGTTTTAATCTATTAGAACACTATATCACTCGTGTAGTGTGCAAAAGAAGGGATGGATTTACTCAGGATTTGAATAAGCACAAAACTATAGGAAACTGTAAAGCCTTCTTTTCACATTAATGTATAATGTAAAAATAGCTTTTAATGAAAATGCCAGTCTTGTTATACCCTATATGAGAATTAAATTAACTTTGCCTCTTGATGTCGTACATTTAAATCAGATGCTTTAGAAACCTCACCAATTTTTACCAATATAACACTATGCCAGGAATGTCAGGAATTCTTAATTTGATTTTTTAACAATTTCCCTCTAACTTAAATTAACTTACTGTACATTTAAACAACACTCAAAAAGATAAATGATACTGCATTCTACCAACAAGCATTTTATGACCCTAAACATAGATAGATTAAGTCAATCTCATGTTTCCACAAAGCCTGAATACTGCTTCAACAGTACTCTTCCAGGAAGAAGTCCTTATCTGATATGCCTCAACTTGGTACAAATGAGGTGAACTGCCACTGACAGCTGATTAACAAAACATAAAAACAAAAACAAAACACACACCGGTGCTGATATGAAGCTATAATAACGGACAGAGTCGATCTAGTGATATTTTAGCGCTCGTTTTCTGCCATGTGGTTTAACACAGAGTATCCTCTCAGATAAAATGGAGAATTTGCAGTGTAGGTTTATTTCTAATTAGCATATTAATCCTGTACTTGAGTTTCTGGCTTCCTGGTTTTCTAAAATGAGATCTTAAATTAATACATCTAGTAGTCATGCTTTAGTTCAATTACAATTTGGAGGATTATTCCAACCCAGCTTTCTCAGATATTTTATTCTTATGAATCTTTGACATCTCCAGACAGTTCAGGTATCAGAATGACAACAATAGAAAGTAAAATCGTGTGACGGCAGCATGGGAAAAACATTTATTTATCTACATGATACATCACTACATCTGAAGGTGTACAGATTGTGGCTTTTGTCTCATTAGATCTCAGCTGCATTTGTCTTTGCTGACTCTGTGTCTGTGGAGCCTGAACTCTGCTTTATCTTCAGCCTCTGTTCTGCTTTTTGCTTTTGCACTGCTTTGAAGACCTGAGATGACACACACAGACACACAAACACATATGACCAAGTGTTAGTGGGGGGCATAAAATAACACCTTTAATGTATAGAGAAGAGTTTCCAGAAGGCTTGAGTAATGCCTTAGATGCTCTATATGCTACACTTCCATTGCACTTGTGTGTAATGGAAAGTTTTAAGTTTTTCCCAACATATATGAGTATACATTAATGTGCAGAGATGATGTAGACTTAATAAATAACAGCTTCATTTATTTGCTACCTTAATGCAGAATTCTTTCTTGGCCATCCAGCGACGGGTGGCCCGTCTGTAGTACTCTGGGGGGAAGGTGTATGTGATGCCCAGCTGCTCACACACTTTCTCAAAGGCATCGTAGCGAATCAACCGAAGGTGTTTCAAAATCTTTTTCCTTCGGTCAATGGCCATAAGCATTCGCCTCTTGTTTGCTTTATCCTAGCATCAAACAACACAGAATATTGAAAGTAAATACAAACAGAGCAAAATGCGCTAGAAATCAGGACACCTACTGAGGAACAGCTGCTTCGTCATGCCACATAAAAACAGTTGTTAATTTTAATAAAAATGTTTAGGCTATGATGTAACATGGAAACTTCCGACCTTGGCCATGCTACGCATCTTTTTATTTAATGTGGGGGAGTACACAGGATATCCTGTAGCACATGCAGGCCTCACAAAAGCAGAGAGGAAATGTGGAGAGACGTATTCATACATAAGACTTCCAGTGGTGAGCGTCAAGTGCTCTACATGTGTTGCGTCATTTTAATCTGTCACCTAACAAATTTGCTGATTAATTTAAATGCATTTTATTCTCACCTTATGATGTTTTTGCAAATGTTCCTGGTAGTTTCGGATTCTAGCAGTCAATATAGCCACTGAGGAGAGAAAGAACAGGAAAATTTCAACATGGCATAATAAATAAAAGTTGTATCCCATGTTTTTTGCAGTGAAGAAACTATGTGCAACATAATGAAAAATATAGCACCTCACCTTGTACTTCCTCTGAGCTTCGGTCACTCTCGTCTCTCTGGACCTTTGCAATTAGCTGTTCTTGTTTTAGCTGTAGCTTTTCCTTCTGAAGATGAGATTATTATTATTAGTTATTAACGCTGAACTACTTGTTTATGCCTCTGCTTTCCCACAACCGGGCCAAACAATGTACATCAAAAAAGACAAACTTACATGACTAGCCAACTCCAGTGAAAGAAGCCTTTTGACAAGATCATCAGTTCTGTTAGCAGAAAATACAATAGTGTTAGAAGAGTAGACCAATCAGTATGTGTGTCCACTTTTATAAAATAATTAATAGAAAGTCTGAATTTTAATCATTTTGTATATGTTTACATTTGAGCAAGGGGAACAGCCGCATAATCCATCTTCAGCATTGTTGGAGGAAGATCGCCGAGTTGGCTCTCAGGTCCTGGAGGAAAAATACTTTTTGGATTTTTCTTTCTTTAACTTATGTACACATTTAAAAATGCTCACATGCGCACACTATGGTGATGATACTTCCTCTTAAATACCTGTCTTCTTCTTCTTTGCAGCCCGGGCATAGTGTCTCACTGGCTGTGGAACAGCAAAGCTTCCTGCAACAGAGAAATCAGATGCATCACTGCAAACATTCATGTTTAGTAGATTCAAAATGCTACTTTCAGTTGTTATTCACAAGAGATCACCACAGCAGGTAGCTCCACGTGTTTGGTTTGGCTGGATTCTCTCATGATGTAACCCCGAATTTGATTTGTGCCTCCTCCAGGGATCTAATTCTCCCTCAAGGGATCGAATTGGGGATTGTTCACTTGTCTGGCAAATGTGTAAAACACTACACTACAGAGCCACTGCTTAGGAGATTAAACTCATTTTGAAAGTAGAAAGGAACAAGGGAATCGTTGCTTTGCTAATGATTTATTTTATTAAAAAAAGGCCTCAATTTCCTCAGCTGAGGTCAGTATTCATGATTCAAAAATAAGGAAGACACTCAAAACAATCGCACCTATGGGGAAGTTCTGGGGCAGAAACCACTGCTGCTTGCTGATCGCTCAAAAACCTTTGGGGTCAGCATCATAAGCACATCATAAAAATAGTCAAGTTTGATTTCTGTTGCTCCTTCTTGAGGTGGATGATTTACTGTAATCGACGGAACTATAAATTCTGCTCTCTACCAGAAAATCCCGTAAGAGAATGTCCAGCAATCATTTTGTGCCCTGAAGCTCAAGCGCACTTGGCTTATGCAACAGGACGATGATCAAAAACAAGCCAGCAAGTCCTCTGAATGGCTTTAAAACAACAACAGAAAAGACAAAAAAAAAAAAAACAACCCCCCCCCCCCCCCCCCCCCCCCCCAAAAAAAAAAACAACAAAGCAAACAACAGAAAATTAAAAATACAATGACAGTTTTGGAGTGGTTTATTCAAAGTCCAGACTTAAATCTGATAGAAATGCTTTGACATGACCTTTCATGTCATTGTGACTAAAAGAATTCCACAAAGAAGAGTGAGCCAAAAAATTCCTCCACAATGATGTGAAGGACTCATTGCCACTTATTGCAAATGCTTGACTGCCAAAGGTAACACAGTGTTCTTAGATTTAGATGAATTCATTTTCCACATAGGTTAGGGTATGTTTGGGTAACTTTTTTTCTCTTAATAAATGAAATCATCACTAAAAACTGCATTTTCTATTTACTTGGGTTCTCATCTTCTATTGAAATTTGTTTGATGATCTGAAATATGAGCGTGACAAATAAGCCCAAAGACACAGCAAGAGAGTAAAAGAGCTGTATGAAAAACAACAAAGCCTGAAAGTTACTTATAATCTCTAACATTTATTTGTGAATAAGCTATTTTAAATTATGAGGCGTATTGTCCTTCTAAATATTATCCCGAAATACTCCAAGATCTTCCTTCCTATAAGCATGAATGGAAATAATTGAAAAACACAGCAGGTAATAGGGTAGCATAAGCAGACCCCTAAGTTCTGGGATAAGTTTACTATCCTATTTGTAGAGAAACACCTCTCTGGGATAATACATAATAAAAACATTTCTGCTGCAAGCTGAGTTGTCAGAAAATCATTGATTTATTGTAACAAAAAAAAAAAACATAAATGAAATCTACAGGATGATGAAACGACTCATGAAGCTTAATTTGCGTGACTGATGGAGTGACTTGTAGAGTAAAACTAAGATAATCTTTCTAAAACGGTTGTCAAACACTCACCCTAAAATGCAACTATGTACATATCAGATGGTGATAAGAGCAGTGGTTTTCAATATCAAAACAGCAAATGATGTCAATTCCTCTCTAATGTTATGCAACAGTTCAGCCCTCCTTCAAAAATCCACCAACGTGTGCAACTAATATTGCAATCCACTGATGGAAACTCATCAGGAAAGAGCACCGAGTTTTCATTTCATTTCTGGCAGTAATCTTTGCTGTTGAGAATAGTTTAATAGAAATTCTCTGTACCTTATTTTAAAGTTATCAACAGCAGAAACCAAAGTAAAAAATTTCAAGGCAGCATACATTTTCCTTGAGACACTGCTGGTGATTTCAATTCTGTTAGACTGCAGTGTACAGTGTACAAACCTTGGGCTAAAAAGTATTTCTTTGCTGTATTAGTCATAGCACTGTAGAGAGAAGCGGCCTGCAAGCCAAACAGCTCTTATTCATGCCTGTCACTGAAGGGCTGGCAAACCTGTGACTGTCAGTGCATAGGCTGCAACAGTGAGAAAAAAAAAAAGAACGAAAAAAAAGCTGTCATATTCTAGTAAACTTGAGGGGGGAAATGAAAGCAAAGCTTCTGTAGATGCTCCAGATATTATGATAAGAAAGCAAGATATTGCATCAGATTAAGCAGCAAAGAAGTGCAGAAGGGGAGACAACCACAAAAACATTTAGGGGAGAAAAGTTCCAAGTAGCTAAAGCACTACACTGTTACCTAGTCCTCTTTTAGAGGCTTCGTGTCAAAAATATTTCTGATATTCTTTTTGTTTGTTTCACACCCTGTGTGTGCAACAACCCTCTGATTAGCAGGCATCAGTTTTGCACACAGAGGTGTGTGAAAAGAGCTGTGAGAAGCTCTTCAAAGTCCCTCTATCTGAGAGTTGACAAGCTATCCTGTCTACTTAGAAATTACACACAAATCAACCCCCAAAAAAGCAAAACTCAGATGTCCCAGTTTTCCACACAGCATGCATTTATTGATCTGTGTGGGAGCTGAGACTGTGTGAAAAGTATGAAAAGAGAATCAAGACTCCATATGAAGATGTAACCCGGTTTGTGCACACCAGGAGATCCTTGCGCACTTTAATATTTTTAGACTGTCGTATGCACAGAAAGTTTTTGGAAGGGAAAATGAGCAAATCTGCAACAAAGGAAGCAGGACTTAAAACAACAGCCAATTCAGACTGTGAAACTGCCCTGTGTTTACACTGCTTGGTTTTGCGTGTGGCATCATCTCCTACCTGAAAAACCAAAAATCAGCCACACATAGTTGTACACATGTGAAACTCTACAAATCTGTAAGAATCTATGAGAGATCCCACACTTGGCATTTTTCATAGACTCAACAAAAGAAATATGAACATATTATGGGTTTTTGTGAAAGACTGTTTTCAATGACAAGTAGCTGAGCAGCTGACGAAACACCTGCCAGTAACGTCACACTGTCTTGGTGGTGTGGAGAGAACTGTGTGATAGAAAAATGAATTGCGTAGGGAGGCTGTGCAAAGCCGATTACTACACTTTGGAGTACATTATGGTGGAAATCGTTTCAGACGTCAAGTATGCGGTCTTTCCGCTTATCAGGGTAACATGTAGCTCCGCCAACAGTGCCGCCTGCCGTTCGTGTTAGTTACTTCCCAAGAAGACCTAGCGAAATTACGAACTGCTCACAGAAACACACGTTTTGACTGATATTTACCTACAAAGCAAGTTTTGTCTTCCTCACACTTACCACTTCTCACTTTTGGTCCTGACAGTAAACTCGACCTGTTCGTCCACGGTTTGACTGATGCAGCACAACAGAGAGCTGCCGAGCTTTCCCGCAAAACACTAGCTTGGACCTTGAGGACTGCCCTCAGGCCTATGTTTGTGAACATGGCTCACAGTATAGATAACAAGAAAGGAGAATAAACTGTCTAAAACTGCTGAAAAATTCGTCCAATAATCACACTCGACCCCTACATGAGGATCGCCATTTTGGTTAGACTAAACTAGCCGAGTAGCGATTGCGAGATGCTGTACTAGGGTAAAATAACAATCCCAGAGCACGTCGATAAAAACTTTTGGAATCTTTCATCGTTACATTTCATTATTGTTATTTTTTTCAGTGACAGTTGTTTGGTTTAATAATTGAAGCAGTCACAGTTAATGAGAAGTGCCCCCCTCCCAAAATTATTACTGTTACTTTTAAATAAAAAGCAGTAAAAAGAGCACTGATGGTAATAAACTGTCAATTTATAACTGCTGACATACAATGCTGTGCAAACCTCCTAAAATACTACCCGCTTCTTTGCTGGGAAACGGGGAAATGCAATATATAGGGCAAAAACAGAGTTTGTACAATGCTAAATTATTTGGTATGACCACATTCTTCAACATAACCAGGACTCACTTGAGCAAACGTTCTTGTAGTTTGAAGTATTCTTCAGGAATAACTTTTCTGGCTTCCAGAAGGACATTCAAATATTCTCTGGATGTTGGCTGCCCTTTCTTTCATTCTCTATCAAGATGATCTCACACTGATTCAATAATGTTGAGATTTGGACTCTGGAGAGATTAATCCAGGACGCATGTTGATCCATTTTGTGTTTAATTTCTATGCAGGAATACTTTTTTACTGCATTTCCAGTGTGTTTGGGATCACTGTCATACTGAAAAATTAAGCTTTGCTAATTAGACACTTTCCAGAATCATACGGTGGATCAAAATCTGATGGTACATTTCTGCCACTAATTCGTACAAGAAATGCACAAAGTTTCAATTTTCTCTATTCTGACCTCCTATTAAAGATTCTTTGAACCTGAAATTTTTACATTTGGATTCACCACTTTAAGATCAATTTCCACTGATTTTTCAGTCCAGTTCTTGTATAATTCCACTTAACACTGTTAAGTTGTCTGTTACAGATGATTACTGTTACTAATTATCCTTTATACAACTTTTATAAATGGATCTATAAATCAGTTTATGTGACATTTCTGAGGAGTTTTAAGTGAACCAGCAAATTTGTCCTGCTAATCTCAGATTAGTGTGATGTTTTAAATAGTATCTATATTTAGCATTAAAATATTAAACAGTACTTATAATTTTATTGAAAACATTTTTAAGGTGTAAAACATTTAATCAGAGAATTCACATGTAATCCACAAAAATATAATCTCAACAATATACTTTAACCTCCTAAGACCCAAACTCTTCCACGGCATGCATTTTTAATTTGTTTTTGATATTTGGGCATATTGGGGCATGTAATGTAAAAACAAAGAATTACCAGATTTTTATTTTTTATTTTTTTACCTTATTTTTGTTTTTAAGAAAAATAAGAGCCACATGACGATATTCGTTTAAAATTTTGATAGAACAGTAGCAGTATAATGTCATCATAAGTGGATATCAGGTCCTAGGAGGTTAAAGTAAAAAACAAAAAACAAGAAGAAACTTCATTTGCTGCAGTAGTTTTACAAAGTATAAAAAAAACTTTGCAATGATAATCAGTAAATATCAACATGATTTCTATCAGCTTAAAAAAAATCTAGCTAGCAGCCATGTTATTTACAGCTGTGTACGTTATCACATTAAATTCATTGCACATACTTAGATCTATGTAAGCCTCCAACAAAGCAGTTCTACTTGTAATTGTCAATGGTGCTTTAGTCATTTTCAGTATCATTCATGGCTAATGCTCGTAGAAAAGGAAAGTCATCCCAAAGATTCTCTGGGTCTGCCACTTGTTCAGGTACACAATCATGGCTTGGCCCAAAAAAATGCTGCTCCTCTGTCATTCCACCTAGTGCTAGATTCTGGTAACACTTCGGAGTGAAAGGTTCCTCTGCCTCTAAGAGGGGCTGTGTAGATTCAGAACGCAGGTAGACATGAGGCTCTTTGGGCGGTGGGCTGTTACAAAAACCAGAGAACACCACAGTAGCATAAGGAACAGAGTCACTATTTGAGCCAGAGTATTCGGTGATGAAGGG
Organism: Neolamprologus brichardi; assembly: GCF_056152115.1. Classification (NCBI taxonomy): domain Eukaryota; kingdom Metazoa; phylum Chordata; class Actinopteri; order Cichliformes; family Cichlidae; genus Neolamprologus; species Neolamprologus brichardi. Next base: position 21,035,810 of record NC_142114.1, on the reverse strand, counting down.
CGAACCACAAATAGACTCTCCAAGGTCGCTGGTCTCTTCTGAACTGTTTATCCAAAGATCATCCTCCTCTTTGCTTAGTTTCATGGGGATGTCTGGAAAGCTGAGGTGGGACAAATATATGGGATCCTCCCTGTCACATGAAGGATGGGTATACTGCAAGTGAAAAATAAGTGAGACAACAATAGTATCAATTTCTTGGCTTTACACCGTGTCATGTCTTTTTTTTCACTCATGCAGCAAAACAAGCTTTAAATATCCAACATTAGAAATTAATATCAGTTGGAATGCTTTAAATTAAGTCTCCTGTTAGTTTTTACCAGATCCTGATGGAGACCTTAAACAGCCTCTTTCTCTGTTAAATGAACCTCTGTGTTTAGCGGGTATTTGTTAAATTTGTCTTAATTTCATTGAAAAGCACTGTAAGCTAAAACAACAAATTAACGGGGCATTAAACCAAATAATGAGAAGGAAGAAGCTAAACTGTTCCTGCAGAATTTCACAGTCATTCCCTGTAGGATTCAACCTCTTCATTCTACATATTGCAGATTTTTGCAGCTTTAATCAAAAACATTAGTAATAAGGAACGTATAAATGTATAAAAACATTTCTGTTTTCCTCTAGTGGATGTCCGCTTTCACACCTGTGTTGATTCTGATGTCAATCTTAGGACAAAGCTGTTAGCTGGGTCTGGAACAACTGGCCAAAAAATCCCCTTAAACCTTGAAGTTAAAGAAAAAAAGAATTAGTGTAGTGTGTTAAGAATAAACGACATTACAGCTTCCCAGCTTAAACAGTATGAGCATGAGCTTACTTTTCATGTTTGGAGAAACAAGTCAGGACTATAAAAATAATCAGCAATGAAAGTCCAAAACCTGATCCGATTACAATCATCGCACTAGCGACCTCATCTGAGAAAAGAAAAGACACGTAATGTCACGTCTGAACATATTCTGTTTGTGTTGACTTTCTGCAAAAAAAAAAAAAAATGATCGTACTAACCAAAGGGCTGAAATTCAAAATGAACTGCTGACCCATTCAAGCTCCCACCAAATGTGCTAACCATCAAGACAGCTCCATGCACACTGGGGTCTTTAAGGATCACACTTCTTTTTTCTGTATCTACGTTCACAACTGAAGAACAGTTAAACATTAGAGGGGACCAAGTACTTAAAATATCCTATACAACATAGCAGAGATAAGGTATTTAACCTACCGTTAACGGGTCCCTTCTGATTCCAGTAGAAGACTGTGTAGTCTTGGATCTTTCCATTTCGTTGGTCTAATGGTATTTCATCCCAGGTAATCTTAATATCTGAATTCCAGGTCTTTTGAATATGTAATTTTGGAACCATGGATGGGGCTTTAAAAAGAACAACATCCCAAGTGATTAGTAGAACTAGAAAGACTTTTTAACCATTAGACATTATATTAGACAGCTCAGGTCTTTACTCCAATAGGTTATTCATTTCCTTCCACAAGAGGGCATTATTTCATCATGTATCAGCTGTTCTGTGAAAGATTACAAAATATATATTCTGTAAGTCAACACTCTTCTGACTACTTCAAAGTTGAGGGAGTCTGGCTTACACCTCTGCTGGCTTGTGGGAGACTCTTTGTGTCTTGGGTGACTTACCCTTTTCTCTCAAGTAGGCATTAACTGTCTTAGGAGGGCCTATCCCATCCGTAAACCTTGGATATACAGAGATCCCATAGGGCTTGTAGGGCTCAAAGCTGCCTGTTGATGAGTGAGAAGAGGTTAGGGTGGATCATTGCCCACAGGAGTCTAACAGTGTGTAGAGGGAGGTTAAGCACAGGAAAAGGAAGATCTTGCACAAGAGTGATTGTTCGAATTCTTGTTGTAGAGGATAATCATCCGATTAGGAAAGCGGAAGACAAATATTGTAAAACATACCTGTTATAATAATGCTGGACTGGTTTTGGCCAGCAATGTCAAACTGGATGTGGGAGAGGCCTGATTTTAACAAAGGTCTCCATTTCACCACGTAATCACTGAGTCCTGAGGAATCCATGCTTCTCCACTGAACAAGAAATGAATTGTTTCCATATGGGACTGCTGTGGCATCTAATACCACAGGATGAGCTACAGACAGAAAAAGATGCATATCATATTCTACATGCCATATGACATGATGCATTAATTTGTTTCGTGAGTGAGTTACCTTTATGTTTGTAAATCTGTACTACAGTGGGAGAAGATTTCCCTGCTGCATTTACAGCCTTTAGATACACTTTCTTAATGCTCCTAGAAAGACTGAAAGTACAGTAGTTCTCCCTTGTAGAACACACCACTCTCTTTTGCACCAAGACGATATATGACACATTTTGGCCATTGGCACGAAATCCTTTTGATGGCTGAAACAGAAGGAAAAAATGTGAGGAGATATTTTAAAAGACGACCTCTCATGCTCCACCAGAACTAGAAGACAAAATGCATCAATTTGTGACAGGTGTCAAGCAACGCATGTGATGTGTGTACCTTCCAAAGCAAGCTTATGTTGAGTTGTTTTAGCAGGGGATCCTCAGATATCTCCATCCACGAATCTAGGCGTCCAGTGGGAGCTAAAAAGAAAGAGTCACCTGTCAGCATTTTGCATGTCAAAAGCCTGCACGTCTCCTTTTACTCTTTAGAAATTAAAACTTTTTCATCAAAGACAGGTTTATGGATTCAATGCAACAAAGCTCAATACAACCTGCGCTATAGAAAAAAGTAATGGCAGATGCACAAGATGACATTAGCATATATCGAAAAGACCAGGAAATGGAAGAAAAGGCAATAGATTGGGAAATGGTTGACTGACTGATGGTGTCAGTCTGAATTGATCTTACCACTCTCCAAGGTGACACCAGACTGGCTGCTGCTCCATTCACTCCAGGGGCTCTGCTGGTATCTGACTCTGATCTGTGCAAAATACCGAGTCCAATGCAGCAGGTGACACATGTCCACAGGAGTTTTAGCATTTTGAACCAAGACCTGGCATATTTTTCAGGGACACAGAATGTACAAACATAAATTCTTGCATATCCAATGTGAACTTCAGGGAAGGAATATCAGCATTTGGATGTCTATAGCCACTGGATCAAATGTTTGGGAAAATACATTTTCAGTTGATATCAACAAAGGGTTGATTTGCACTCACTGGGTCAATCCACTGTGTGCTGTCAACAGACTTAAATCGGTATTCCAGGTTTAATAACCCGCAAGCCTGGAGCCAGGCCTGGTCTGGGGACAAATTCCAGTTCAGCCTCAGGCAGCCATACCTTTTAGAAATCACTTGAATACTGGGTGGGTCAAACTTAGCTGAAACAGTGACAAAAACAAAAGCATGCATAATTTTTTTCCACCGATTTTAAGTACAATTTAGTATTGTTTATGAAATATAGTACTTATAATACAAACAGAGCTTGAAGAATGCAAAAAAAAAAGAAAACCCCAAAATATTTTCCTTACCTGAACTAACAGGTTCTAAAACAAGTGGTGCTGAGGTTGTCTCTCCAAGTTCATTCACAGCTTTCACATATATCTTCATGTCATAAAACAGCACAAATTCAGAACGAGGGATCGTATAGTGATGGACTCCTTGTGGCAGTTTATAAGAATAGTTTTCATTTTCAGCCCTGAAATGATGAAATTACAATTTAAGAAATATAGTCGTTCAACCTTGAAGACAAAGCCTAGATAACACGTCTGATACCAGTATAATATTTACTGCTTGACCAGTCTTTCACTGTAATCTATATTTTGTATATTTGCATTTGTATTCCATTTGTTACATATTGTTACCACATTTCAGTATGGAGGGAATACTGTGTGGGCAGGTGGGTTTCCCTCTGCCCAGGGTCCCAGCTACAGGTGATTGTGTTGGGGTTGGTGAGGTTTGTCTGACAGGTGAGGTTTTGCGGTGCTTCTGGTGGATCTAAAGGTAAAAAGAAAAACAAAGTCATTTTTAAATGGAATTTAATTTGATCCGTGTACAAAAGAATCGCAAATGCTTCTCACATCCAGCTCGGATCTCCACGCCTGCGACTACTTGAGGAGGAGAGGCTTGGATACAGCAGGTGAGGATTGCTCGGGTGTGATTGAAGCTTGATATAACAGCTCTGGAAACCCTGCTGCTCTCACTGGCTTCTGGACTGCTGGGAATAAGCCTATCATCAAGGCGCCACTCTATATGGACAGCTTGTCCAGTGACCAGAGGGCAGTCCTCTCTGATGACACAAGTAGCTGTCACAGGGGATCCCAAAGGTACAACTGAGCTGGATGTGTGGACCTTTGCACAGGGCTGTATGCCATCCTCTAAAAATTACAACAAGAAAAAAAAACAAAGACGTAATGTGAAGATTGTTAAGATGTTTTTTTCTAAATGTTTAGTCTTTTACTAGGTAAAAACTCCAAGGCAAAGGGCACAAAATTATAGTAAGAATTGTCATTGTAATTGGTGGTTAGGTATTTCCATTTTCCTCCGACACCTACACTCACCATTTCTTGCTCCGTTCACAAATGTCACCAGCATGACAATCACTGACATCCATTTGGATATCATGATGATAAAACCTGTTAGGCAGCCAAAATGAAATGCATTATTGGTAAATTACCAACTTTTATGCTCTGTCAAAACAATATTTGAATTGCTATTGCTTTCCGAGTGACAAGGTGCATTGTGTGAGGGAGGAATTGACAGTGATAACGCTTGTTGCTTCAAAAGACATCATCAGCATGGTGTTTCAAGGGTCTGGAAGTGATCTCCATAACGCATAATATTTCAGTACACACACTGTGCATCTGCTGCCTCCCTGATCTCTAGCAACAAAAAAAAAAAAAAAAAAAAAAAAAAAAAAAAATTGCTGTGCTGTTTGCGTTTGTGGAGCACTGACACTTGACAAACTCAAATAAATAAATAAAAATTAAATAAAAATGTAAGCACATAAATAAAAGCCAACACTCGTGGCATCTTGGGTTCACATTTCTGCAACTTTACACCGGGGAAGTGACATTTAAAGCTCTGCTGGCTGAAAAACAAAACAGATAGAGACATCCACAGGTGCTATCATGTTTCCATTGTTACACTGTTAAATAAAAGGGATGAAACTCTTTCTAAATATTGAGAGAAATATTTAATAAAAAATAAATTAAAATGTATCACCTGTTACAGTGTAACTGGACATTTCTGAGATTGCAATAATAACAATAATACCTCAGTCACATAGGCCTAGAGACTGTTGATAACCCGCTGGCAACCTCTGGTCACCAGGGAAAAATACGCATTCCCCAGCAAGTTGGTGAATAGTTGCTGGCTGTCACCAGGTGCAACCCCCAACAAACTCCAGCAGCTCAAAGACACTTTGTTTTTTAGTGGCCGGTGGTTACCGAGGAGTCATTGACCAATCGCTAGACCTGCGTTCGTAAGGCTTTAGCAATCAGTTTCACAAGAACTGGCAGCATCTTCCAATCGCCAGTCAAAACCACTCATATTTTTCTCACACGACTTGTGTTTGCTAGATGGTTGCTGACTGGTCTGACGTAAACGAAATGGCTAGAGTCAAAGTATGACAGCAACACTCCTATGACCAGAAAAACGAAAAATCAGTTGTTATCCAGCCATTACAATGATTCTTTTTTTTCTGTCTGAGATTGATGGCAAGCTTTTGTGGAGACAAATAATTTTCCTATGTCACGGTCCGTAGTGTGACTATAGCAAAATGAGAACTGGTTGGTAAAGTTCTGGCAGCATTTCTAAAACATACTGCACTTTTTAAATAAAGTCAACCTTGCTGTTTAGTTCGAGAATCAGTTAGGGAACTCACCATTACACAGAAGTTTAAAATTCACAGAAATCCTTGTTCTGGTTTACAAAGCACCACACAGACATGCCATCACAGCCTATATCAGTATCTCTGCAACTGTAAGATACTGTGTGGAAGAAAAGACAAATAGTTTAGCACTAAAGCAAATACTAACTGATTACTAAAGTAACAGAAAACAATGGAATTGAGTTTTTTAGTGGTATTAAAAGAACATTTAATTGTATAATGAACACCGACATATAGACATGTAGTTTTAAAATTTGTGCAAATTATTCACACAATCATGTGTTTTGCATATTTTAATGCATTAAAACCAGTGTATGTACAATAAAAACATTCAAAACAATATTTCACATGAGAATAGTGAGTTTGTTACTAGAAGATCAAAATATTGTGTTCAGTGCATGAAAGTATTGTTAAAAATGTTTAGTAAAATTTAAATATTTATTTCTCGACATTTCAATTTTGGACAGGTGTCACTTTATATTATAAAATAAAATACCAGATGGCAATGAAAGTTTGCAACTGATAAACAGCATTACGAGGGAGCAGAATCATAAAAATGTGAGAGTAGAGTTTTAAATTCATTAAACACTGCAAGCAACTCAATAGTAAGGAAACCTCTTGGGAATTATCTAAAATTATGCCAGATTATTTATTGTTGATTCCCTTATTAATGTCTTCATCAGAACTACATTTCACACTGACGTGCAGTACTGTGCAAAAACCTTGAATCGCCTCTCATTTCTTTTGGTTTTGCTTCACTGAAGCCATACTTTCTTATCATTTTTAAAGTGGTCTAGAACAGCAGTTTTCCGGTTTATTCTCTGGACATTGGCTGCTTTTTACCCAATTTTTAGTTCTGTGGATTCATCTCTTGTTGTTTAAACCAAATCAGAATTGGCCTCAAAGCAAAGAACGGCTTCTTGACAGCCACTCTTAAGAAAGGGATGGGTAGAAAAAGCTGAGGTGTGCTAAATAACACACAAACTGAAAATGACTGAAAATAGTGTGGCATTGAAACGTGAAAATTTTGGTTCAAATTGTTGTCAGTATGTACAGAGGTGGTCAGGAGAGAGGTACAGCACTCATCTACAGTCATCTGTAAAACACACTGGAGGTTCTGTCACGGTTTGGGGCTGTTTTCCACCAGAGAGGTTGAATCTTGTCAAAACTGATGGAACTATGAACACAGAATAGTACTATCAAAGTTTGTTCCACCATGTAATACCATTTGGAAAACATCTGAGTGGCAGTGTTTTCATTTTTTAGCATGACAGTGATGACAGACACACTGCCAATGCAGTAAAAGCACACCTGTATAGAAAAAAGACACAGTGGAATACTATCAGTCATGGACTGACCTCCCCAGAACCTGAACCTCAATATTACTGAAGCAGTGTTGTTTCATCCTTGCAGAGGATGAAACAACAGGCAGACAAGATTTGAAGAAGAGTTTTGAATTTCCCTCAAATTGCCTGGGGACCTATTCCTGAAGACTACTTAAATTACAAGAAAGCATGCCTACATGAGTTCAGGCGGTTTTAAAAAGAAAAATGGTCATCAAGCTTATTTTTGTTAACTGAAATAAAAATCACAAGTAGACTTCAAAGGAAAATAACTCAAATGATTTTGTGAATTTGAAGACTAAAAAACAAAAAATACAGAGGAAATAATTCATCCAATATTCATTATTTTGGTAACATTTTTTTTATTACAACTTGCCTGTTGAGGCTTTCATTGGTGTGTTTACTGAGACTGTGTACACAGCTTTTATTGTAACACCCCTCCATACAATAACAACTAAAAAGAAACTAACAATGAAACTAATAAATAACTAAGTCAAACTAAACTGAATTAACAACAGAAAGATATCATATTACATTTTTTTGTGTGATGGTAGATATCAATAACACCACGAGCTGTTCCAGCTTTAATTTGGGTGAAAATTGGGTTAAGGTTAGGTTAAAGTCAAGGTCACAACAAATATGAAAATCAGAAAAAAACTTTAAATTACCCACAATATTTTACAGGTTGTCTTTAAGCTTCAACAATAAACTAGGCCTTGGGGGACATGAGTAACTAGATTGGCTAAGCATTTGACCTTGACCTCTACTGTTAGCTCCTGAGGTCAAAGCTGACCTTGAAAACAAATGTCAAGACACCATATTGAGTATAACACATCATAGCATGGAGAGAGCTGCACAATAGTCTTTTAACTTATTTATTTTTTTAATCCAACACCCTACGGCATCACGATGATGCCATGTAGTTTCGCAAAAATCACACATGGATGAATATCTCTTAAAATCTAAAGTTTTTACAGTTTATAGTAGCCAAAGATTTCAGCCAGTTCTACTCTGATCATACAGGTAAAGATAATAAAATACACCATTTTAGTATGTAATGCTAAAAGGTCAAAGGTCAAAAGTCAAACATCAGAGTGTTGATTTGAAAACAGGGTGCCGTTAGCATCTTGTAATAAAAAGTTTTCGTATAGCCTTTGACCTTCATGGGAGTTGCGCTCTTTGACTGCACTTGTCAGATCTGGTTTTGCCCTGTATACTGTTTTTCAATTTATACATGCATGTTTCGATAAATCACTGCAGCCATTTTCCTAGAAAAATATAAAAGAAATATGTGATGGGGAAAGAAATAAGACATTTGCACAGTACTGAATGTGTGTGCGTGCATGACTCACCAACATACAGACATCTACCCAGAACCAGTAAGTGGTACAGCATTGAGAAACTTCCTGTGGTCTTGTAACACTCAACCTGCCTGTTTCTGAGAATAAGCTGAGAAACTCACTGTTCCTCAGCTTAACATGTAGCATGCGCACAACACCAGGCGACTGCTCAGAGTCCAGTTCAATTTGTTCTGTAGGCTAAAGACACAAATGATGTATTAGATTTTGACTATCCAAAGCATTTCTGGTGTAGAATAACATTCAACCATCGAGCAGAAATGTTATGTTCATAGTGTCATTGTAACACCTCCATAAGATGAGGAAATATAACCTAAAATTTGTATAATTTGTAACTATCACTCAAACTGTTAGATCGCTGCCCTCAGTCCAAAAATAACTATTTGGTGAAGACTGCGTTTTGCAATGAGAGAGAAATGGAATTTTCTCTCCGTTTCTTATCAGCACTGTGCAAAAAGCCCCCCATTTCCCCCCGCTTTCCTTTTTAGAATTTCTGCTTACTACTAATAGGTAATTGCCTGTGGCTCTGACAAAAGGCAATTGAAGGAAAGACAGAGAGAGTGAGCGAGAGAGACCAGATGGAGAGCAGAAAAGGGTATTAGACTTGGAGTGTATTTTGTCAACAACACAATATGACATACTTAAAATAAAGGCAGAATAAATGAAGTCTGGCTATTCTTTGCGTTTCGGCCAATTATGGTCAGGACATATAGATGAGAATACATTATGTAGAATTTATTTTTGTGTCTCGGTGAGTCATGTCTCCATGTTAAAAGAAATATTTTTCTACAACTTCAGTAGATCTCCTTTCCTGTTGCTGTTGAGGGTTACAGAACGCCCACTTAAAGGATTTGGCAATATCCCTCACACATTGCAAAGTGTAATGACAGACTCACCGCTATTTCCCCTTTTTGGTTTTATTTCTCACACTATACAGTGTGTTTTGAAAAGAGATTTAAAAGGAGTTAAAGAATTGATTCGTTTTTTCTTATCATGGCTGTTAAGACATTCTGACCTTTTATGTGGGCAGTATCTAAAATCCCAGACCGATTGAATCAATCTTTTTAACTTCCGATTTTTAAACTGTCAGAACATGTTTTCCATACACTAAAATACTGTTGCCCCCGTGATTTGAAGAAAACTGCATCCATAAAACATGTTAAAAACATTGCCATACTGTAGTCTTTAGAGCTTGAAAAAGAAGGCGGCTGGATTTCTTTAAGGTTTTTAAAGACATTTCACCTTCAATCGAAGACATTTCTTCAGTTGTAACAGTTGAAACAACAGTTCAGTTGAAACAACTTCAAAAAAACATAAAGAAGTCCAGTCGCCTTCTTTTTCAAGCTCTGAAGACAATGATGACTTGGGCGACGTTGCTATATTGTACTAAATTTAACAAAGGTTTAGGTAAAAACACCTTTGTGCGACGATCTAACAACTTATTTTAAATGTTTCAAACGATACGCTTCAAGTACTATAAAGCACCATCTTATCTTAGTATTGCTCATTTAATCCTAAATGTATTAAGAGTGTGTAGTGTGTGTGTATTAGGTATTAAACTACAAAGGATGATAAATGTCACATCTACAATACAGAGGGACCAGAAAATCAGATTAAACATGGATTAAAGATGATTTTTTTTAAATAAGTTGAATGGTCCATAACTTACATGTAGTTGAGGATGCAACTACCTAGCTTTAACCTCATTCAGAAACAAGTTTAGCAAAGTTTTCCTTTTCAATCTGGCACAAGTATCAAAATGAAAGAAGCAGCAAATTGCTTGATGTGAAGATAAAGGAGAGCCATCAGAGAGGCTTGCCACTCACCACACAGCAGCTGCAGCAGACCCAGAAAGACAAGAGGCTCTTATCAGCCCTGATAGCACCAGATGAAACAGCGTGGCTCAAAGTAGCTCGGATTTGAAGACGTGTGTGTGTGTGTGCCAAGAAGCAGCACAGGCAGCAACATCCTTGTTTTGCATTTGTGAAACTGCTATTTTCCAAGAAGAAACATGTGACTGATGGGGCCCAGTTATGGGAAGGAAGAATGGGGAGTTCACATTGCTCAAATTCACATTTTTAAAAGCTCAGCAAAAAGTTTTTACAGGTGGTTTTGGCTGTTTAATTTGTCACAATAATATGCAGTTTTTCTTAATGGAGCAATTAGAAAAATCATTATAGCTCAACTTATAGCTGTTAAATGTCAGCTGAATTGAATTTTCAGTACTTTCCCAGAAGATGCTAATACAGCAGCTGTCAAATGTCCTTCAGTCGGACTCCAGGGAGTCTTCTCGCAAGAAGAATGTGATCATTCTGGCTCAGGCTGACCCCTTTGTGTTTTGTGTGACCTTTGAAGTAGCTTCAAAATGCACTCATCTCCCTCTCTGAGCCTGTCTAAGACTTTGTCAGCATGGTAATAGAACAAGCTCTTAAATGGGATTGTAAACTGTGCCTTGGGCCCCCCCCCTACCTCTCAAGGACACTTGAAACTAGTTGCCATATCACGATTATTAGCTTATAAAATTCTAAAATGAATCTGTGGCTTAGGTCTCATTTCACTGCATGCAAGGAGACCCAGCAAGCTCACCCACTCCACTTTTAATCTAACAGCCGCATCCCTGCACGGTCACTCTCGTGCCCTCAAAAGCATAATGGAAGCTAACTGTTAATCAAGAAGCCGCTGGAGGAGGAATTAAAATCCACGCACTGGTAGGTTTTAGGGTAGGAATCAACCTGGAGAAAAGAAAAGCAGGCATTAATTAAAAACACATTAACTGGTTATCATGAGTTGACATATTTTGCTTGATCTTTTTTTCCCCCCTAATCAGCAATAATGAACGAAGCGTTTGCCATCCACTGGGTATTACACGCTATGTTTCAGTGAGCGGTAAAATTAGCCGAGGGCCCCGAAGCCAAGTTGAACTGATGAAGCTTTGCTAGGTTTGATTACGTTTTTTGTCCTATGCTTAACAGAATGCCATCTCCTCCCTAGATTCTCATTCACATTAAAAATTCGACTAACCCAAATTAGACACTGCTGTAAACATCATCTCATATCTGTCTGCTTCTATACAGTAAAACGCTATAGTGAACTGCAGTCACAACTGCTGTAATTGTGCTAATCGTGTATACTGAAATACTGAATATTGCCCTCTTTTACAAGAGTGATATTCCACTACTGCACTCAGCCTGATAAGTCGAATTCAGCATTCTTTACCACCAGTTATGTAAAATACTGATTGCACTGATTAAGATTTTCATTGGCAAAATTATTACAGTTTTATTTCATTAAACTTAACAACCTATTTACTGATGGCACACCAAAACTACTATTTGCCAGTGAACAGACAACATCATGGTGGACTGCTTTGCTGACTTGGAAGCTCACGCTCACGTACTCAATAATGAATTCTGCATTTGATCAATAACTGACTTACAATAAAGTGAGGCAATATGGCCAAAATTAAAGTTGAATGGGAAGTGAACCTCTGAAAGAAGAAACTGAGGGTTTTGGAAAGGCTTGGTCTAAGCACAGGTCTAGAACCCCAGAAAATGTTGCAAGGGGATTTCAAATGAGAAGTACATGCAAGAAAACAAAAATAAAAGTAAAATCAAATATTGAATTTTTTTTTACTGTACATTGAAACAACAAACTTAAAAAAACAGTCATTCTTGGAGTTGGAATTCTAGAAAAATACTATAAAATAATTAGATTTTTTTAAAAAAAATCTTCTGTAGCTTCAACATACAAGTGTGCTTGTGTAGTTTTGCAGATGTTCTATGTAAATAAGTTCATTGTCCAGGTGAGGTGATGTTTCCTGCTTCGGCTTTTTAACCTGTTGCATCTGCACCGGTGATCAGGTCAACTGCAGGGTTGTCAGCTGGCATCACCGCTCATAGATATTTGCCCACTAAACCAGTTCATCTTCCAGTGGGGGTCTGGTAGCAGACTGGGGACATCTTGCAGCCACCACCCTGCAGCTGCCTTCGCTGGTGTGCTGTCCCTCAGTCGATGTCATTTTTCCGCATCCAGTAGCTTCCTTTCACAGCTTTGCCTATGCCTGTACCTCACAGTGGCTGGACTGTTGTCTTGCCCAAAAAAGCCCTGTTACCCAATTACCAGTTGTGTCATGTCACTACTGGTACCACTACTGGTAGCGGTAGTGAAACCTAAATGGGCCTGCAGCCCATTTAGGTTTCACAGGTAGTTCCTCCAGGATGCCACATCAATACAAGCCATTAAAATAAGGTTTGCTGTGTCTCTGAGCAGACACAGCTCAGAGCAGTCTTAAGTGTGTATTTGAGGTACTAGGACACATGGAGCTACAAAAGGAAAGTGGAAAAGAGCTTTAAAAGGCCATCAATCCAGCTCCAGGAACAACATCTGCTCCTTTGTGCGACACAGGACATACAGTGGCATTGCAAAATTATCTCCACTGGATCACCTATGTTTACATGTCTGACCAACAGGGTCCAACATCCTTTAGTTAAGCTTTTACTCTAAGCCCAGTACGATGCAGATCCACACCAAAACTGGCAGGTCCACTACTGGCACCCGATTCTCTTCACCGATGAGAATCAGGTGCCAGTTGTTGTTGTTAGGAATGAATGGCCATCATCCACTCACTGGATTTGTTCCTCTTCATTTTTATCATTTGCTGCTCCACCATGACACATCTCCTCATGTGTTAAAAGTAAAAATAGGAAATATTTGGGTAACAGTCTTTACATTTACTTTTGCATTTGTCAATATACTGATTTTTTTTATTTTTATTTTTTATAGACTGCATAGGACTGGTCAAAAATGTTTAAGAGACTAGCAAAAAACATCTATCTATCTATCTATCTATCTATCTATCTATAATAGGAAAAAATCTATTTATATTTTTGTTGACTGTAATTTTTTCATTTTCAATGATACACTATTTGTAGATTTTAAAGCAAAAGTCTGCATGATGGTTTGAAGTCTGTGGGGGGCTGTTTATTGTTTCATTATGTTATTTATTTGTCTGGTAGCTTTTGGTTTTACTTCCTACTTTTAATTTTTCTTTCTCTTTGATTTTCAGCCTACCCTTTTTGTTTCACATGTGTTTAATTAGTCAACCCTAACTTCTACTTACCACTTCTTTTAAGTCTGTGTCTTGTCCTGCTGTTGTTTCTTTCCCCGTAGCTTTTTATTTCCCAGCTTATTGGTTTGTGTTGTGATTTCCATCTCTTCCTCTCAATATATAGAGATATAGCTAGAAAGAGACAGATGCGTGCGTGTGTGTGTGTTCTTTGTACCTGATTCTGTTATTAAAGCTCATTTTGGTTGCTCTTGCACCTGCTTGTTTTGTGTCCCACATTTTTGTATGCTTTTGAACTGAATCACAACACTGGGAATAAAAAGTCCATAATATGTGTTCTTTTTAATTATTTATTTAAAGAGCCTATTATAAATTATATTTCAAAGTGATCTACCTCCAGTCCATTTGTATAATTGTACCAGAGCTTCAAATTATTAAAATATAAACCTTCAGAAAAGCAGAACACACGTCATTCTTTGAAGAGGAGGCTGAAAGAACTAATGGAACTGGAAAAAACTAATGCAAATAATAAAAGGATCGGCATTCAAAAAAAATATATCTTTGTGTTAAAAAAAAAAAAAAAAACAGCCATGTTGTTGCTCTGAGACTCAACTTAAGTGAAATGCTAATGACAGCGTACTTGCATGTTCACAGTGATAATGCTTCCTGATATTTCAGTGCTATTCAATGCTATCCTAATATTACGCAGGCATGTTTACCATATTTGCAATATTTTAGAATAAGCACAAAAATACAATTACATTTCAAATGAGTAGAAGAAAATTAAGTTGAACTAAATAAACCAAAGAGAGACCTGACAAGACCTTATCCTACATGCTTCCTAAATTGTTCATTATCCCTGTCCAATTTACAGTTTTATCGATTATATTTTTCTAGCATGGCTTGAGTTCAGCTTGCTTTGCTAAATTAAAAGCAGATTTGGCAGGTAGGATTTATGTGGATGTGTATTCTATACCTGCGTTCCCATTGTGCTATCTGACCCCAGATATTCTTTAGGCACACTCACATTAGGCATAGCTGCCTTTCATTGTCCCTGGTCTTTGGAGATCAAACACAATGATGGTATTGATAGTCAAAAGAGAGTAGTTGGAAACAATCCTGAGACTAACTTTCTCATGCTCTCTAACTTGCTTTGGAAACGTTATATTAAGGAGGACAATCGGGTTCCTGATTTTGCACTTTGTGGTATAATCGGAGCAGTTTTGGAAACTGTGACACACTGCTCTATCACATGCCTTATAGATGTGTAAATTACTTAATAAAGCAGTTTTTACAAAGAGCACCATCACTGAGGAAGCACAGGACTTCCTACATACTTCACGAGTGTGAAGTGCACCAGGGTGCAGAACACTAAACCTTGACCAGAAATAGTACACAGCAACCACACCAGTCAAATTAACCTAACGAACTTTGGAGATTAAACATGCTTGGGAACAATTAGTGTGATCACTGTCTTAGTTTAATGCAATTTGTGTAAACGGCTTTACTTGCACAAAATGTGTGACAACAACAACAACAATTAAAAACAAAAACTGTCAGTAACTAAATTTTCATAATAAGTTCATAATATGTTCTCTGCACAGTCATGGTGCTTGTCATACAAGTTCACTTATGAGCACCACCACATTCACCATTGACAGTGTTTAATGTGTGTATACACCCCAGAGTTGTGTTACACTATTGAGCGTGGCCTCTGGCACTACACTGCTGTGTCGACCTTGCGGGTTGGTTGAGTGAGCCTGTGAGCCACTGTGTGTGAGGGAGGGAAGGGGAGAGAAAGACAGAGAAAGGAGAGGGTCAGACAAGCTCCAACTCTCGCTCCTGCTCCTTACATGCACCCAATCCACTCCTATCTAGTACCTGTCACACGCTGGCTGCAAAATGGAATTGACTATTGATTTCCCCCTTACCACAGGTCAGTTGTGCTGGCAGGCTATAGTGAGCTCAGTGAGAGCCTTGCGTGGGACAACAAGAGGAGGGGAAGAAACACGAGAAGGAAATACACACATTTCAAAACACACAGCACATACACGCTCTTATTAACTGAGCCTTTGTAACGGAAGACAGTCAGCATTGCTTTAAATAAGGTGTGTGTCACAACATGCAGTGGAACACACTCTGGACTGGGTAACCTGGAAAACTGCGATAAACCTGCAGTGGAACTTAAAAGGCAGAATAAAGAAGTAAAAAAAATACATTTGAAATATTTTAAGATTTTAAGGTTCCTCACATTTTGGACTCCCACCCTTTTTTGGCTCTTTGAAATAAGAATGTGTGGGAGAATATTAGCTGCCAAGAGTTTTTCCACTCAAAAGTTATTTAAGGAGTTCCACAGGGTTCTGTGCTGGGACCAACACATTTCCCCACCATTATTGTTTTTCCTACACTATATACATTTTCATTTTTATAATAAGATACCCAGCTTTATTTATCTATGAAGCCATTTGTTACAAATCAAAGAAATGACAAGCAGGGCTTAAACATAAAGTTCTGGATGCCCTCTGACTTCCTATTTCTAAATGTAGACAAAAACTAAAGTTATTTTCCTCTAATCTAAAATTATTAGTAAATGGTGTCTGACCAGATACTAGATAATCTGGATGGCATTATCTCAGCCTCAAGCAACGCTGTGAGGAATCTTGAAGTCATTTTTTTACCTACACATTAAACAAATAGAGCTATATTACTAAAATTAGAAAGATCCTGTCAGCAAGTAATGCTGAAAAGTTAGCTCATGCATTTTCTACTGCGATTCATTATAGGCCTGCTCTAAAAGTTTCTTTAAAAAGCCTTCTGTTAATCCTGTAGCAAATACTGACTGTACTGACACAAACTAGAAAGAAAGACCACCCACATTAACTTTTCTTCACCGGCTCTCTGTTAAATCTAGAATTGCATTTAAAATGTGTTTTCTCACATTGAAAAGTCAGGCCTCATCATATTTTTTAATACATAAACAACACCATATTGTCCCAACAAAGGACTTTGCTCTCAGACTGCAGGCTTGCTTTTTGTTCCTTGAGTTTTTAAAAGTAGAATGTGAGACAGTCAGCTATCAGTTATACACTATGGCATAATATCATTAGTAATTTTTAAACTCTGCCTCTTGTCCCATCTTTCTTTGCTTTCTTCTCCTTCCCTCACCCCCAACCGGTCACAGCATATGGCCCTCCCTCCCTGAGCCTGGCTCTACTTAAGGTTTCTTGCTGTTAAAGGGGAGTTTTCCCATTTCCACTGTCACAAGTCCTTGCTCCTAGGGGATTGCTGGGATTTTCTATATACATTATAAAGCGCCTTGAGGTAACTGTTATGAAATGGTGCTACATAAATAAAAATTAATTGAAATGAAATAGACTTTTTCAGTGGAACAGTTTTCAGTGGCTAAAGAAAATAATTTTTCTTTCTTTTAGTTGAAAGACAGCAAATTCAAAAGGACTGACCTACACTGAATGTAACACAAAGGTTTCTTTATTTTAGTTGTCTGGTGATTCCTCAGATTAATTTCCTAGGCTCAGCTGGTTTTTACTACTTTCTTTAAAGACTGTTCATTTAGCTCATATTCACTGCAGGCTGAGCATAAATTGGAGGCTTCAAGAGGTGATTATGAAAAAAAAAAAAAAGGACTGTTAAAACCTAGCGGTTACAATATCAGTAAATAAATGTTGAGTAATAATTTTTTTTTAATCAAATATATATATTTATCTCACTGTTTGATATAATAGAAGTATAAAACAAAAGGTTCAATACAGAGAGGTTGGTTTTGCTCCAACCCAGGGCCCTTTGCTGTGCATCCTCCCCACATGGCAAAAAATGCCCACCGAAATATTTTAAACTATCACTTCAGATCTTGGGTCCTGAAATGAGCGATCTTCACCACAAAGTGATATAATTTAGTTTATTAAAAAAAAATAAATAAATAAAAATTGCATTTGGTGGATTGGTGGCTGTGGGATGGTTTATATTAGGGGTGGGCAAATCCAGGCCTCGAGTGCTGGCGTCCTGCAAGTTTTAGATATCACCCTGAACACACTTGAATCAAACGATTAGTTCATTACCAGGCCTCTGGAGAACTTCAAGACATGTTGAGAAGGTCATTTAGCCATTTGAAAAAGCTGTGTTGGATCAAGGACACATCTAAAACCTGCAGGACACTGACACTGGCACTCGAGTTGCCCACCCCTGGTTTATATAGTGAAGGTGTGTTGCAAAGTTGCAGTATTATCCTCAATTTATGCACAAGCTATTAATTACAGACAGTGATTTCATACACTGTATACCGTTATCCTGTTGAAAAGTTCTCGAGTTATTTATTTCCATTTTGTAGGCACTGTTTAGGATGCTAAGGGAAAATGCAGTGCCTCAGTGTTTACACATTTTTCAGGCAAGCAGAAATGCTTTCTCTAACAGACATGATAAAGAGCCCAGCAAGCCTGGTCTAGCCTAGGTCGCAGACAAATCTTTGTACACAATAATGATCAAGTCAGTAAGGAGTGGAATGTACGAGTGTGTGAAATTAATAGTGCGAATAATTACACCGTGTATACAAAACAAAATGCGTGAAATATATTTTGATTTAATGGCCCTGCAGTAAGAGCCTATTTAGCTGCGTTTGAGACTATCAATGAGGTGCTGACTTAAGTCTGCCTGAAGCCTCAACTCTTCACAACACAACAGCAAAATTATTAAGTTTAAAAACAAAACAAAAACAACTGACATTTGTGACAATGATTTACTGGAATATTTAAGAATGAAAAGTAATAGAATGTCACCAACTAAAGCAACTAAAAGTGCCTTAATTTGGCATGTTTAATTAAAACAAGAGCTTGTGCTAATCGTTAAAAGTCAAGTGAAACTGTGTTGCATGAAAGAAGCTCGGATGTCATAAGATTTGGAAAGCTAGATTTCTTTGTTAGCAGCAGTGAGCTCCTGGTGATGGTCCTTACTGCTCTCCACATGCTTAAACATAGTAAATCCCCCTGCCTCCTCCTTTTCCTCCTCAAAGCTGTAAAAAGGGTCATTAAGCTATTGATCAAGGTTAAGAAGGCAAATGATCACAGTATATTGTGGCACTTTTAATGTAGCCATCAGCGACTAAAGACAAGTTTGTCCTTCCTTTCCCTGTCTTGCAAAATATATTTTGAAAGGGTCTTCACTTGTTCGCTGAATTTAGCCCCACATGAACACATGTGAGGTTGCCACGTGGGGTTCAAACTCACTGCAGCTACTGAATTATCTTTTTTCCACGCTCCCGTGATTGATTTCCTTCCTGCTTATCACAAATAGCTAATTGGTTTATTTTTGTTCCGTCATCAGTTTCCCTCTTCACATTCAAGATTAGTGCGCATAACCCACTCTTAGACTCTTGAGTGATTTATGGGTCAGTGTACCATTTCACACAAACTTTCAGCAAAGAAAGACAAAAGTCTGTAATGTGCCACTTAGATTACAGACACTTTAGTTGCAATTCCTGATAATGCTCTGCATTGGTGAAAAAAATAATTGTAATTTTTTATTTTTTTATAGAATGAGTGATACCAATTTGCACGGTCTGAATTATCTAATTGGAAACTCCAAACCAGTAGTGCAGCATGCCATCACTGAAATGCCAAGGCTATTTGAAAAAAAATTAGCATAGCCTCTACTAGTACTTGCAAACAACAGATTGTAAACAGATTATGGGATTTGTCAAAGGCTGACCCTCCATTAAGCAGCACCTGTGTACAACAATGTGAGCCAAAGGCTCTCTACCCATTGGAACCAACAGATGGCACTGTGGTAGCATCCAGGCCCCAGTGAGTCATTTAGAATAAGGAGGTGGGAGAGAGTTTAAAAAAAGAAAAAAAAAAAAGCAGAGAATCATAACCATTTTACAAATTTTATATTCAGTAGAGTGTGTGTAATATCACTCATTTTGGAGTTACACATGAAAAAACAATATAGGTGCTTGTACACAGATAAGTGTAGGAGGGACATCCCTCCCCTTTGTCTCCAGTGAAACTAAGATTGTACACTCACTTCTCACCCCCACCCTGCACAAAAAGCCTGCCTGTTAACTTTAAAAAATTGTCACAGGAACTCCATCTGACAAGACAGCAAAGCTATATGCCAGGGCCTTTAATGTCAGACCGTTTCATTTGAATAAGTCTAACGGGATCTGATTTCATGTCTCTCACACCACCAAGGGGGTTGGGGTACCTTGAACAAACTGTTTGGCATTGAGGCCAGGAAATCTGTATCTCCAACTACCAAACATAGGAGGACCCCAACTAGTCATTGCTGCTCCATTGACTTTCTTAACGAAGTGATTTGAACCAAGGACAGGCCCTTTTCTTCCGAGGCCATGTACAGTTTGAGCTCTCTGGTAAGCACCATGACCCCAGCTTTGGGGCAGGGGGAGTGCATGGTGAAAAATGCCCTGTCTATTTGGGACGGACTCATCAACAACAAGGTCATGTTCACTATAGACAACCAAGTGACCTTGAGGATCCCTATTCACAAGGTCAAACTGGCTAGGGGCATCAGCTCGTGTTGGTAGGGCAACACGCTTGACCCCTTTAAAACTGGAACCACGGTTACTGACCGACTGTCCTCTGGGAAAGCCGTGCACTGGCTTTGTTGCGTATTCACTTTGAACTGGTCCGTAAGTGCCGTGGGTCATTAGAAATCTGTCAGATGTTCCTAGGTTAGCTTGTCTATGCCTTACGTTATGAAAAGTTGGCCGATTTTGTTGAGGGGTGGCCATGTTTGGTACAGTCTCAAACCATTCATGATCGTAAGGGTGAGGGGGGATTCCATGGTGAGCTGGTTCAGAGAGGTCAGGGGCTCCATGTACTCCAGGATAATCCAAACCCAAGGCAGCTGCACGGGCTACAGCACAGACAAACAAAGACAAAGCAAACCTGTTTGCCGGTTCATTGTTGTGAAATGTCAAATATACCCACTAATTGGTAATTATATATATTTTTAAAGTAGCAGCATCCATTGAAGTGCACTACATACCTCTTGCTGTTTTAGCACAATATGCACCACCAGCTGACACAGAGTGGAGCACAACAGTGCTAGAAAAGAAACAAAACACACACACAAAAAATAAATAAATTAGTAAGCCAAATAGCACAGCACTGAGCAGCTGTAATTGTTTTTTAACCACAGAAAACCTTAAGCTTTAAATACCTGAGAAAACCCACGAGAAGAAAACTCATTCCTGCAGTTATTTCAGCATAAACTTCATGACAGCACAATTACTAGAACACTTGCCACTTGACTTCTTTTGTAGCCACTCGGACTGCCTAAAGCCTCGCCCTGGCTTGATTTGCTAATTACAGACAGCTGGTTGTCATAGAGACCAAAACTCAGCCACTGAATCTAGTCAGCCACTGGCAAATTGCTTCATTATAGAAAATTAGTTAAAATGCTTGCTTGCAGCAGAACTCTACAAAACAAGACATTTGGATTTTTTTTACATTTAAGGAAAGAGAAACACACATTTAAAAAAGGAGTGCGGGTCAAACTGACACCACAGCTGGTACAATTCTATTCACACACACAGCAGAAGAAGTTTGGATTGGAATAAAATCCGTTGTTGTGTAAGTTTGACTGTTTTCGCAAGCCCAGTATGCTAATTATAGCATAACCTTAAGAACTTAATATTATCTGAACAGTAGCTAACTAAAACTTCTAATTCACTGGACCTAAAAGAATGATAATTAAATACAATGTCTGCAAGATCACTGTACCACCACTGATTAAGAATGATCTCATTAAACTTGACCTCGTTCATTAAAAGGTTCAGAAAACATCGACGGCACAAAGACATTTACATACAACAGTAACAGTTCTTAATCTATTAATCATGCTTTAAAATAAGCACAATTAACTGTTTTATTTTAGAGAAGAAAGCGCAGAGGGTGGATTCTCGCTGCTTGATATGTCTGAGGTGGCAATGAAGCAGCTGAGAGCGGTGGAAGCATTTAATAATTCACCCAAATTATTTCTGTCAGGACTGACAAGCTAAACAGGGCCTTGATTTAATTCTGTAATTGCACGTTCACCTTTACCCTGAACCCATACTTTGGTAATTAATAGGACCGAGCTTTATTTGAAGTGTGGCATGGCAAGTAATGGAATTCAAATTGCAGGTGATGTGAAACCAAAGATGTGAAGGCCCGCTTGGCCAAGGAGCTCGTGTTATTTCCTCCACCACGGTGTCACCCGGAGGAGAACAGTGCCAAAAAGTGGCACAAACCTTCAATCAACCTCCAGACCTAATCCTCTGCTCCTGCATTTGGAACGCCATCTGTCTTGTGTTAAGTATGGGCTAGAGTGGTCTTGAACTTTGCTGTCTGACTTTTGGATTTCTGTAGCGCTCACAGACCACATACACACTGTGGTCTTGTTGTCTTACCATCAGCAAAGTGACTGCATTGGCCTTGTGTTGGCTGACATTTTTGGGGACTTTAAATACTTATATGTAGAGAAAAAGGTTGGCTTGCCTGACTCACAACCTCCGGAGGCAGGTGACAGTATTCAAGGCTAGCAAAAGATGTTCAGTGCTCTACCTCTCAGCCTTAGGGTGATGGTGAGCCCTCTTGCTTGGCTCCCATCGCCTCCATTGGGTCTAATTTGTAAGAATCTGGAAGTCTGCAGTGCACCTCAATAACACAATGTTTCAGTAATGGTAGTGTCAACCAAATGGTGGCAATTAGACTCATGATGAAGCCACTCACTTTATTTATTTATTTTTTCATTTATATTTGTGGGGGTAATTTTCTAAACTCATGTAAATATGTATCAGAATCAATTAGGCCTAATAATATACAGTCCTTAGAGGATTCACATCAAAGCACATAAGCACACAATCCAATTAAGAGTGTTTACTGTTTAGATTGAAATGCTCACTGTTCCGCTCTTAAACCCAATCCGCATATCAGCAAACAGTATTTGCCAGGGTGTATATTCCAGTGGTCGTGAGTAGGCGTATACGTGTGTGTGTGTTGGCATGTTCGCATGTACGAGTTGAGAGAGAGATAAATAGTGAGAATATATGCAGCCTTGTAATCTTTAATATGGTTTTTAAGCATTTGTTTGTTTATATCTCAAAGAATTCAACCTCGAATCTGAAGTTGGAGACCACATGAGAACCGGTAGTCGGGAATTACATTTCATTATAATGTGCTAGCGTTACACTGAAAATTCTTGCAGATACAAACAGCTGAAGGCAGTGTACATGCATTAATATCAAAGTGTTTTTTGTTATTTCTAACAAAAAAGGTATAAATCCCTTTTAAATGGACATTTACATATGTATGTTGCAGGTGGGTAGCCAGCGGAGTAAGGAAGAAGCGGCACGCTATTTAAGCTTGAGGGTGTAAGATGGCCTGCAAAAACACAGATGTACACATATTGTCTGAGAGAAATTATATAAGTTTGAATGTCATAAAGGCTCGAGGTGAGAACTGCAGCCTAAAATAGTGTGATCGAGGCAGCTACTCCTTTTGTTACAGAAACTTCATGTTCCAGATGGATGCACTCGATCAACCTTTATGTAAATTTACATGAGCCTTTGTTAGAAAAGTAAACTGGTATTTATTAACACAGTAACTGTTTTAATGAATTCCTGGCTTCTCCTCCTTCCCGTACTCTTTTCTTGCTGCCTCCTCATTCGTTTTCTCACTACTGTGGACAACTGTCAATACTGAACTCTTTGAGCTCTAGGGTTCAGGCTGCCTCTGAAACACGAATAGCAATCAGCAGAGGGAGCGAGGGAAAGAAGAGGAGGGACACACACACGCATGCACACACAGAGACCGACAGTTTCCTCAAAAAAGTAATGGTCAAAATATACACTGCTGAGAGAGGCAACCGCAGAAATGGCAGAGTATACAAGAGGAAGCAAGCCATTAGTTTCTACGTTACTAAATTAGCAAGCCTTCCAATCCATCTCCTGTTCATACAACATTCATTATAGAGTCTTGCCTTCACCACGCATGCTGAGCCTGCGATTTGATTAATTTTGGCTTTTTCGGGGCCTGGCTTTTTTCATCTTTTAACTAACTGAACATCGACTGTTGCATGCAATCTGTGCCTCTCTTCAGGCTTTCTAAAATGAGAAAAATGCAACGAGAAGATGCTGTAAGGCCTAAAGTAAAAATACTAATGACACCACTACCATGGCGCCTTTAAATTATACACCAATTACAAAAATGGGAGCACTCAGCAAATATTGCTTGTGATTTTCCAAACAAACTTGCGGCTGATTTCAGCATGCATATGGTGGTTTGTATTGGGGATAGTCACCTGTCAGTCTTTATTTCACTGCTGTGGATTCTACTTTGCATAGTCTTGTCCTAAACTATCCCACTATGATGGCCGCAGTGTCCGGCAATAATTAGTTACAGTATTCCTGGTTCTAAACAGGCCAACCAACGCTTGGTTTTCAGGTTAAAGGGAGTAAAACAGTAAGGATGAATCCACGGTTCTCACTCTCCAAACAAGCTAAACACATCCAAGATGCAACATCAACATTCTACTGTTCATGAACAGGACACGAACATAATTAATAACTCATTATTCGTGATGACTGCAATGCAGAAATACTTTTAATTCAGACAAATTGCTGAGATTTTACATTAAATAATTAATGCTTCTGTTGCACAAAATCATATATCAATGCAGTCTTGCAATGCCTTGCCTTCCCGGTTTATAGTACATTTATTGGACCCTTAACTAAAGGGTACTACATATAAATATACATGTCTCGAGCCCTGAATAACTAATGCAGCCTATAAACTGTAGGGGAATCCAAGTCTATATAATGAAATTATTAAAACTGTTCTGTTTTCTTATTCTCACTGTAACCAACATAAGCCATTTTGTCCATGTGTTTGTGGGAGATGACAGATGGTGACAAGTTTTTCTCTTGCTGAAAAATACCCACCAGTGATGAAGCACATATAAATGTACATAGAGTTGGTCATAATGCTGTCACTGAATGCATTAGCAGCCAACTGAGGGTGCCAGAGATATACACTTACTTACTTACTTACTTTCTGTGAAAATCTGGGGTTGAATATGTTGTTTTGTTCTGCAGAAGCAGCTATGAAATCCTGAGAGGCAGCCAGCGGGAAAGAAGTTACTTGACCTGGTTCAGCTTCAAGCACTTGATAATTGTGACAGCATGTGAATCAGCTGAATGACTGCGGGTGTAAAGCCTGCTGTTAGCGCCAGCGTTGCACACTGCACAACTGGATGTGTCCTGCAGTCATAGATATTCTGCTGGTGCGGTTGGTGGTAAAGGCTTTTAGAGTGGAGTTGCACTAAGTAGAACTGTGATGGTTGGAGAAGGAGATGGGGAAGGGAAAAATAAGCCCAGAAAGGAAGGGGAACAACTGAAAAAGACAAAGAGCTCTTGGGCTGTGATAGCTGATATACACGATTGCTTCCATGCCATGATCATGTTTATCTCTGAATTATTGAAAATCAGATAACCTGTTTCTATGACAAAGAAAGGCTTCAGAAAGTTTGGAGGGGGGTTTCCATTGATAAAAGTGGAGTAATTGTAAGTCAAGGTCATGCCCTCCCTGTACTGTTTCCTTTTCGGCTTGCAGACAAGGAGTGTGCCTTTAATGAATGAGTGGATAGTCATCTGGACAGTAATTGGCCTATGCCTCATTATTGAGAGGTGGGCAGCTGCTGTAGAGGACAGCACATTGACTGTATTGACCAAGACATAAACATCACAAATAAATCTTATAACACTCCCTTTCTGCTATTCATTCATACCCTCTGTCTTCTTATGATGGCACCTCACCTTCTCTGAAACTGCAGGGAAAAATATTATTAATAACAAGCTTCACTGATTCACTTATTATACAAAATTAAATGTTTTCAGCAGAGCTTCTCTCTGTAGGAATCAGGATCTGATTTAACATGTCTTTGGAGGACTTGCCTAACGCTGTTGCCATTGTTGCCTAATATTCAAATTCTCCACTTTCAGTCGCAGCGTCAGTGCCTGTTTTTCACAGAGCTGCTGTGTGGCAGGAAAAGACGCTGCGATGATGGCGGGTGGAGAAGGGTGGAGGGACTTTTCAGTCGTACTCCATATGTTGTGTCATTTGGGGGCTTGCTGGTGTCTGTGTATGCTTGGCAAGTCTTGGCTCCTTTTCTCTGTTCATGGTGTCTGTGCACCCGTCTCTGTCATCACCCACCTGCCCCTCTGCCTCTGGACCTGGCACAGCACAATGTCTCACCTCCTCGACGACATGAACATAAAATGAAATGAAAAGCAAACTCAATTGAACTTGCCCACAAAATTATAAATGCAGTACATCCACAATGCATATCAGCAGGATCACACTCAATTTGTTAGTATTTTAGTTACAACACCTCTGTGTCTGTGTACTTACTAGTATTGCACATGAATTTCTAGAGGGCTGTGTTGTCTAACATTGAAATCAGCAAGTTTAGCAAATACAGGGAATGACCATTGCAGCATTTACAGTGTTTGTCATGTCAGCTGCGGCATTTTTCAAACATTTACAATTTGTGAAACCACTGACTGCATATCAATGAAAATTACAAATGACTTAAAGACAACATGGCACGAAATTTAAAAACAAAAAAGAAAAAAGAAAAAAACATAAATGCGAAACAAGTGCAAAAAATTGCAATTGTAAAAAAATTAAGTGGCAAACCAAACTTGTTAATCTATTTATTATAACGTATAAATTCATAAAAAGAACATTTGAAATGCTTACCATTTGTTCCACAAGAGTTTTATATAAACAAAGACATTTTCTCTATGCTATGAAAGGATTCCATACTCAACTTTTGACCATTTCAAGTGCAACATCTGCACTCACTCTGAATATATACATCCAAAACAGCAAATGCAAGTATGTAAGTCCATAATTAGATACACTATGCACTTAGGTCACATGATGTTACCCACTGGTTAGCGAGGTCCCATCCCCTTACATCAGGGGTGGGCAACTCCAGGCCTCGAGGGCCGGTGTCCCTGCAGGTTTTAGATGTGTCCTTGAACCAACACAGCTGATTTAAATGGCTAAATTAGCTCCTCAACATGTCCTGAAGTTCTCCAGAGGCCTGGTAACGAACTAATCATGTGATTCAGGTGTGTTGACCCAAGGTGAGATCTAAAACCTGCAGGACACCGGCCCTCGAGGCCTGGAATTGCCCACCCCTGCCTTACATGGTAGACCTGCAGTTTTATAAGGAGCACTTCCTAGATTCAAACTGATGCTCCTCCACATAGACTGCTATACTGTTGTGTGTGGTTTATATAATTTTGATTTGTAGTGTTTACTGAGGTCTTCAGTGAAGAGAGCCGATAGACATTTTCAATAGACGTCTACTGACTAGTTTAACTTTTTAGACTTGAAAGCTGTGTCCATCTTTAACATACAGTCTATTACTCTAGTATGTTTATCGATTTTCTGATGCTTGCTTCTTCTTTAACAACCCCCGCCCCCCTCCCAACTACCAGACACCACCTAAAATTATTTATCAGTTCAGTTATAGTTCAGACATCTTCATTCATTTTTTTTACATATAAAATAGAAATAACATTTTCCTTGTAATGCCTAGAAAGTGTACTATGTGACTAGTCTAATTTTATTGCAGCAGTGTGCTCACCATCCCCTATGGTGCATTAAGCAGATCTGTCTACCATCTGGAAGCCAACCCGCTAAACTTTTCATAGGAAGTTCCGTCCTCCACGCTGTAGGCTCCTGCACAGCAGTCAACAGCCATTTGGTTGTGCTGAATAACACAGATTTTGAGATTTTAATTGGCCAGCATCCTTGTGGTGAAGGGAGACAGTACTGCAAATACAGCGGAAATCGACTCCAAGAACAAGCACAGCTTCATGGGGGGAATGCCTTATCTGCTGTCAGGAAATGTCAGTGCTGCTGTAAGACCTTTACTAAAAGACACTCTAATGGACTCATGTTTTTAAAAACTTAACACAAAAATAGATGAAATCATCATCTGTTTCTTTCTTTCTGCTTCAGACTGACAGGTAAACCGAGACGTTGCAGCAATCTTATATGTTGTGCGATTGTATGGACATTATAAATCAATAGTCTGTCAGTGTAGGTTCTCAGTCATCCAGGTCATGATATATAAATGGCTTATACATTTGACTTTTGCTGCCTTTGATTTCCAGCACAGCAGAGTTCAGCTTCACCCCCACCTTGGTATAATGTCTACTGGCATAAGAATGAGGAGCTCCCCTCCAGGCATGGCAGCACGTGCAAGGTCAACCACAATGTGTGTGTAACATGATCTGTTCATGGAGTCTGCCACTGAGGTCAACCAAACAAAGGAATATCTAATTCCCTCATGCTATAGAGATGCAAAGGCCTTATAAATCAAAAATGTTGGATGTTCTGGATTATGTTGAACAACAACAGCCAGTCATATTAAATTAAATAAGAGGGGCTGGTCAAGTGAATGCACATTTTGATATTGGTCATGTTTATTCTCATATTGTATTTTAGTGAGGCCTTTAATTGACATATTTTTCATTACCATATGCAAAGTTGAAGTTACACCTTTGTCTGCCAAGCACATTTCATGCATAGTGTCACAGTTTGACACAAGCCAGATTATTTTGGATTTAATGTTGATTTTGAATATTTGTCACTTGCTGTGTCCTTAATTATCTTCCATCGTGTTGTTTTCCTTTAGATCTTTTAATGGCATTATATCCATCCATCCATCCATCCATCCATCCATCCATTTTCTTCTGTTTATTTAGGGCCGGGTTGCGGGGGCAGCAGCCCAAGCAGAGAAGCCCAGATCTCCCTCTCCTTAGCCACATCCTCTAGCTTATCTGGGGGAACACCAAGGTGTTCCCAGGCTAGCTTAGAGACATAGTTCTCCAGCCTGTTCTGGGTCTGACCCGGGGTCTCCTCTGGTGAGACATGCCCAGAACACCCAGGAAGCGCCCAGGAGGCATCCTTGTCACACTCACCTCAACTGGCTCCCTTTGATGTAGAGGAGTCACGGGTCTACTCTGAGCCCCTCCCGGATGGCCAAAGTCCTCACCCTGTCGCTAAGGGAGAGGAAAGCTGGGAGGGAGAGGAAAGCTAGGAGGGAGGGAGAGGGCACCCATCAGAGAAAGCTCATCATATACTAGTGTATAATTTTATTATAAGGCTGTTGCTTATCCTGCTCTAATAATGAGACAAAAGGCCAATCCCCAGTTAGGTGGCAGAACAATGGGAACCAATCAGCAGACAAGATTGCGCTTCAGGTGGGACCAGATAATTAAAGCCTGCACAAGAAAAAGACAGGTAAGGAAGCATGAGGTAGACACCAGAGCTGGAGTTATGCTGTTACCCGCTATTGCTGCCTTGCTGCGTTTAAAACCTTCTCATCAAAAAAGAGCTAGTTGCTATGTATAACAATAAAAAATTAACTAATCTAAAATGAAAAATGTCTAAAATGAATAAATAAAAATAATAAAATAATAAATAATAATACAAACATTGCCTTATTTCAAGTTCACCAATCAAACTATTGGCAAAAATACTAAAACATACTGAAACAACGACTCCTAATGCAAAACAATGGGTATTACAAATAATATGAGGCTGTTGTTGTGGTAAATGACAAAAATGACAAATAAGAAAGTCAGAAACTTGCCTAGTTGCCCTGCACTAGCTTGCATTTGTAGAAATAAATGAAAGAAAGAGAAAAAAGCATCAGACAAAGACAGGAGACTTTGATTGCTACGTGAACATTGCATGATGCTGTAGAGTGGAGCCTAATCACAGCTGCCACTTTAGCAGCCACTGTATGATAAAAGCATTTCAAATTACCCCCGAATACAAAAAAAAAATCAATCACCTTTCATCATTCAGCAGTACTGCAAACTGTACAACTCTATTCTGTTCAGCAAAAAAAGTAATAGGTAGTTATAACTGACTGAGAATGAAAAGTTATCCCTCCCTGCAGCCCATCAAAAGAATTTCTCCAGGTGGGTTTTAATGACTCAAAGTTTTTCAAGCTCTACTTTTTCCTAAATTGCCTCAAATGTTGCCTTTTCAACAAATAATTAATTTATTTGAAATTGATCTATTTTTTTATTTTTACATTTTTTATTTTATTTTGCAGTACTGTCACAAATCACCAACACTCTCTCCATCCACACCAGCCTGCCTGTCTTCATCACCTCTTTTGTGCATTGTTCATTGATTGACCCCAGGTTCTTAAAATCCCACCTTCATTATCTCCACACCATTACATCTGTCTCCTCATTCAGACACATATTCTGTCTCGCTTCTACTAGCTTTCATTCCTCTTCTCTCCAGCTCATACCTCCATGCTTCCAGGCTCTCATCCACCTGCTGCCAAATCTCGCTACAGATCACAATGTCGTCTGCAAACATCATCACACATAGAAACTCCTGCCTGGTCTCATCTTTCAACCTATCCATCACAGATTGCAAATAGGAAAGGGCTCAGAGACGATCCTTGATGTAATTCAACCCCCACCTTGAACCCATCTGTCACTCCTGCTGCATACATCATGTCCTGCACCACTCTCACATACTTCTCTGCCACACCTGACTTTCTCAAGCAGTACCACAGTGCCAGTCCTGGCAAACCAACATATGCTTTCTTTAGAGCGTTAGTGCAGCTGTAATTCTCCATTAGCACTCTCAAAGTAAGCATTGCATCTGTATTGCTCTTTTTCAGCATGAAAAATACTGCCATACTGCTGCTCACCAATAGTCACCTCTCTTTGTAACCTAGCTTCAACAACTCTTTCTTACATCTTGATCTCTTGGCTTGTCAGGACGAACCCTCTCTAGTTGCTACAGCTTTGCAGATAGCAATTGTTCTTGAAAATCAGTAATATAACCCTTCCCCATTCCTCAAGTAGCCTCTCACATAAATGTCTGTTGCCCTCTCTCCTAGACAGATAAGATACCTTTATTAGTCCCACAAGGGGAAATTTCATGTTAAGGCTGCTGACCTATTGCATGCAATGGCGGCGCCATCTTACCCTCTGGCCATACATACATTACACAAAAACATCACATGGGGAAGACAGGTCAGAGAGGTATAACAATGGAAAATGCACCACATGAGGAAAGATAAGGAGAAAAAAAAAAAGCAGTCCCCCCAGACTGAGCTCCAATAGGGAGATCAGTTTGAGAACAGAAAAAAACTAAGCGTTGAAGGCGTTTGGAGGGGGGATGAGTGTACATCTGCACACTCATCTGCATGTATATATATATATATATATATATATATACAGTGGGGCAAAAAAGTATTTAGTCAGCCACCGATTGTGCAAGTTCCCCCACTTAAAATGATGACAGAGGTCAGTAATTTGCACCAGAGGTACACTTCAACTGTGAGAGACAGAATGTGAAAAAAAAATCCATGAATTCACATGGTAGGATTTGTAAAGAATTTATTCGTAAATCAGGGTGGAAAATAAGTATTTGGTCACCTCAAACAAGGAAAATCCCTGGCTCTCACAGACCTGTAACGTCTTCTGTAAGAAGCTTTTCTGTCCCCCACTCGTTACCTGTATGAATGGCACCTGTTTGACCTCATCATCTGTATAAAAGACACCTGTCCACAGCCTCAACCAGTCAGACTCCAAACTCCGCCATGGCCAAGACCAAAGAGCTTTCGAAGGACACCAGGAAAAGAATTGTAGACCTGCACCAGACTGGGAAGAGTGAATCTACAATAGGCAAGCAGCTTGGTGTGAAAAAATCAACTGTGGGAGCAATCATCAGAAAATGGAAGACATACAAGACCACTGATAATCTCCCTCGATCTGGGGCTCCACACAAGATCTCATCCCGTGGGGTCAAAATGATCATGAGAACGGTGAGCAAAGATCCCAGAACCACACGGGGGGACCTGGTGAATGACCTGCAGAGAGCTGGGACCAAAGTAACAAAGGTCACCATCAGTAACACACTACAACGGCAGGGAATCAAATCCCGCAGTGCCAGACGTGTTCCGCTGCTGAAGCCAGTGCATGTCCAGGCCCGTCTGAAGTTTGCCAGAGAGCACATGGATGATACAGCAGAGGATTGGGAGAATGTCATGTGGTCAGATGAAACCAAAGTAGAACTTTTTGGTATAAACTCAACTCGTCGTGTTTGGAGGAAGAAGAATACTGAGTTGCATCCCAAGAACACCATACCTACTGTGAAGCATGGGGGTGGAAACATCATGCTATGGGGCTGTTTTTCTGCCAAGGGGACAGGACGACTGATCCGTGTTAAGGACAGAATGAATGGTGCCAAGTATCGTGAGATTTTGAGCCAAAACCTCCTTCCATCAGTGAGAACTTTGAAGATGAAACGAGGCTGGGTCTTCCAACATGACAATGATCCAAAACACACCGCCCGGGCAACAAAGGAGTGGCTCCGTAAGAAGCATTTGAAAGTCCTGGAGTGGCCTAGCCAGTCTCCAGACCTCAACCCCATAGAAAATCTGTGGCGGGAGTTGAAAGTCCGTGTTGCTCGGCGACAGCCCCAAAACATCACTGCTCTTGAGAAGATCTGCATGGAGGAATGGGCCAAAATACCAGCTACTGTGTGTGCAAACCTGGTAAAGACCTATAGTAAACGTTTGACCTCTGTTATTGCCAACAAAGGTTATGTTACAAAGTATTGAGTTGTATTTTTGTTATTGACCAAATACTTATTTTCCACCCTGATTTACAAATAAATTCTTTACAAATCCTACCATGTGAATTCATGGATTTTTTTTTCACATTCTGTCTCTCACAGTTGAAGTGTACCTCTGGTGCAAATTACTGACCTCTGTCATCATTTTAAGTGGGGGAACTTGCACAATCGGTGGCTGACTAAATACTTTTTTTCCCCACTGTATATATATATATATATATATATATATATATATATATATATATATATATATATATATATATATATATGAGATGATTTTAGTCTCATGAACAACATTAGCTAATTGTTATTTACTAACTACTCTTGACATAACTGTTCGGTACAGAAATGAAGCCCAACAATCATGTTTTACAGTCCTGTGGTCTCAGCCTCAGATACTCAACTAATCAAAGTGATGTCATGACAAAAATGAGTGACCAACAAAACATTTTTCTCCTTCATTTCTGTCAAACAAAGCTGTATGTAACGTTTCTCACGGTTAGTATCATGGTTGCTAGGCAACCTGAACAGCGCGACAAAGGCTAGACCGTCCCATTTCACAAGCCTCTCACTTCCGCACTTCTCGTACTTATAGTACGCATTGTGTGTAGTACGCGTAGTGCGCGTACTTCAAGCGTGCAGACCCTGAATTGGGACACAGCCATAGACTACACACCTTCCTGGCAATTTAACTCACTGCTTCAGCTGTACTTTCCCAGTCATCTGGCAACACTTCCCTACCACCTGGAGCCTATCTCAACCCCTACCAACTTCTACTATTTAATCTTTGCCTCTGCCTTTGCTTGAATAAACTTTTGATTTCCTAAGTTAACCTGTGAACGAGGATCTGATGCTACCGAACTACATTCTTTTTGCAGTCTCCTATCTTTTTCACATTGCGCCTTCTGCATAAGATGTAGTCTACCTGTGTGCACCCTTTCCCACTCATGAGGCAGTCTCTACTGAGGAATGCTCAAGGCTGCTTCCAACTACCAACCATGAGTCAGATTTACTAACGCTTTGCATGTTACTAAATCACATGACTTACAGTCCTGCACTTGAGCCTGTCAGTTACTAAAGTCTGTTTCCATTATAATGACTCTCTCTGCCAGGCTGCCTCCGTATGCCTTAATTCAACATACACGTAATGACTTATATTTATTTGCTTTTCTGATTACAATTGACAAATTGAACTTTCCTGTTAGGAAATTAACTGAAGCGAAATATCATGTCTTAATTGGCTCTTGGCATAATGGGCGTTTCATATTGAAATGAACTGACTGTGCCTGTGTTTAAAAAATAGCACGACTTTTATAAAACACCCGCAAATCTAACCACAAGCTGTCAGCACTATTTTGGGATTGCACTCACATACAAAATCTGGCTCCATCTGTGCTTCAGTGCAAATAAAATGGTGTCCCACTTGTGCTGTCACTCACATGTGTGGGGAGGTGACCTCAACAAAGATGCCTAGCCTCTCAGCACCTTGAGGCACTCTGCCTCTCTAAGGAAGGGATAAAACGTTCAAACTCAAACACTATTCCTGGTTTTCCCAGGTAAACAAATCAAGTTTAAAAACTCAGTTTAACAGGTTGAAATGAATAGCAAATGGACAGGTCCTTATGTAGCTCTTTCTACTCAATTTGAGTCCTCAAAGTGCTTTCTTACATCAAATCTTACTCAATCACTCAAAACTTTGTTTATACAAGTAATTTTCTTTTCTATGCCTAACATTCACACTCCAGTAGCTGCACTAGAGACAACTCAGGCTTCAGTTAGGATACTTCAACGTGGTCTACCTAGATATCAGTCAAAAATCACCATCAAACAAAGCAAAGCATCAGCAAGGAATGCAACACATTATTGCGGGGTCTTTATCTCACAATATAAAGTGTATTGAGGCAAGTATTGTGATTTGGTGCTATATAAATAAAACCGGATTGAACTGACAAAAAGGGATTTACAAAAACACTCTGAAAACTTAGTTAATACACAACAACACTTTTGCAACCACAGTGAATAGCAAAGCCAAGAGAGGCTGAGGTGTGATTAGACAGCAGAGCTAAGGCTACATTCATTCAGTCCACTCAGTGAGAATTCCTCACCCCATTTTCATGCCACATTATGATAAAAACAGGGTATCACCAAAGTCATTACAAAACTCTATTCAATTCTTGAAGTCAGCATTGCAGACACCGGTCACACTCATTAATGGTCATATAATTTCACTGAACTTCTTGTTCAAATAAGATGTTGCGATATGGTAGTCTGGGCTAAAGTGCTGAACTGATGATCCGACAGAATAACTGCCAGTGCCAGCTGAGTGGCTAAGTAAATATTCTTTTTAAAATTGGTGTGAAAAATTATTCCGTTTACTTCTTTGCAGAATTTCAGTCCTCATTCGTCCTTCAAAGTGATAAGCTGTCATTGGAGATTTTGCAGTTTTGATGTTCCTATTCTGGGTTACAGACTGAGTATAACAGCATGCCACTCTTCACTTCAAGATGCTGTGTGCCTTTGTGTTTCATTAACAAGTGAATAACAAACTCCAAACAAACAATTCAAACAACTGTGCATCTCGTCGCCTAGAGATTTCATCAGAGGAATGATGGAAAGGTGTTTAGCACAAAGAAATTAGTATGCAAACACAGGAGTATGCGTACGTGTGCACGCGTGTCTGTTGCAAGCTGACTGGGGAAGGGAGAACCAGTGACATTCAGTAGCTTTGAGCAGAACTAATGCTGAATATTTCGGCTGCTTTTTTAAGCTGAAGAGCGGAGTTCCCTAGAGATGGCTGTGATGTGCTCTGATTCACAATGGCAATACCTGCACTTTCACATCAAGGTAAGTATGAGAAGTATTGATCTGAGAAGGAATCAATCCCACTCATAAAGTCTGTTAGTGTATTATTCATCAGTTCATCTGTCAGTCTGTTTATCCAGCCACATATCCGGTTATCAAAGGGTTTTCCCTGTCACAAATTGAAATCGTCTTTAATTTTTCATTTGCTGCTTCCTTTCTTGCATGGTGACCCCACTGATCAAGCAGGTGTAACACAGGGGTGTGATAACCTTTGCAGAGTTCTTGTTTCTCCATTGTTAGGCAAAGCTGCACCCTTCATGAGCTTACCATGTAGAAAAAGGCAAGCAGCTCCAAGATAATGATGATGAAAAACGGAAAAAAATACCTTTTTTGCAAAAGGGATAAAAAAAACATTATTACTGTGCACTTAAATTGTCTGTATATGTAGGTTTTTAGATATCTGTGTTATATCCAGAAGATCTGGCCTGACTGATCTTATTCATATAAATTGAAAAATAACTAGTGATACCTGCATTGCACTTAAAGTTGACAGACATTTGACATCTTTGTCTGGCATTTGACCTTCAAAAAAAATTAGTAGCCTAAATTATTAGGAGAGTGCACTGGTGAAATCTGAAAAATAATTAATTCTTTATCGCCAACTTATCTGACACTAGAAAAACTGTTATGATTCCGAAAACCCCTAATCCAACTACGTCAGTCCTCTGAAACACTAATATTATGCAAATGATATTTGACCTGGGTGTAATTAACATGCCACAGTGCATGCATATTCATAAAGCCTTCATTGCTTAAAGGCGCAATAACTAAGATATTTAATGTCTGATCGAATAAAATGACCATAATGTATCTGCACTTATTTCTGGCTTTAAAACCTTATTTGTTTTGGAACAAAAACACCACTTCAGCTGCTCACATTTTCAGCTGTTCAGTGATGCTAGACTATGTCTGCTGCAAATGAATAAACGGCTTAACAACTCAAATCATAATATTATTCATTAAAAGGAAATTTGTAGACTATTTGTCTCCCAAAATAATGACTTATTTTGTCATTATTAAAACAAATGAAAGGTTTCTATTAATATTACAAAACACAAATAAACAAACAGATGAAGTACGTATCAATAGGCTGTGATTTTTCCTATGTCACAGTGTATTGAGACTCAATGTACGTCCACAGTTGAACATAAGCAGACTCGAAGAGAGATAAACAAACTCAAAAGAGGATTGTTGCTTATTGATGTAACACATTGTCACCTGCTGCACGCGGCGTAGCATTAGCAGAAGCAACTCTTTCACACGAGTGAATGCAAAGTAAAACATTGATTAGAAGCCAAGGCAGTTAGCAATCAAAAAGGAAATTACTTTTCCTGTGAATGATTTGCATATCAGGATCAATTAATGATGTGGTGTCTTAATTAACTCCCAACAGATGAGAAATGAATAATTGTGGATGAAACCTGATATATAGAGTCAAGCGCTTTAATAGGCATGGGTAGAGAAATGATGTGAAATTCAGTGTTGTTTAATCCAAGAAATATGACATTTTCCCCTCAATAAGGGGGCAGTTTTGAAATGACAAATACTGAAAATTATTATTAAATAATGCACTTTGGCAGTTCTAAATACCTGAAAGCCATATCGTGTTTCAAGTTCAGAATTAAAAACTACAACAAAATTCAAGAAAGCTCCTTGAAATTTGGACCCCACTGTGAGGTGGGAATAGGGGTGGGGTGTTTGAATAGTTAAATCAGCGGTCCTCAACCTCTTTTGCGCCACAGACCGGTTTAATGTCAGACAATATTTTCACGGACCGGCCTTTAAGGCGTCGCGGATAAATACAACAAAATCAAATGATACGACCGTATTTTGTAAATATAATAATAAACGCAAATTCACTGTGTAATTGTCTAACTTTATTAGCAGCGTCCTCCTGAAATGCGCCAACAACATTGAGAGTAACATCCTCCTTTCGGCCCCTAATGCTCTATGGTGGCTATGGTAATGTGTAAACATTTCTTTCAAAATAAGACACGCAACTATAACACGGGAAAAGTCCCAGGGAAACAGAGTTAACAATAAAAACCCTGAAAACCATAAATTTCACACCCGAGCCTCAACTCTCTTGGACCGTTACCAAACGACTCATGGATCGGTACCGGTCCGTGGCCCAGGGGTTGGGGACCACTGGGTTAGATCAGGATGAAAATTATGTGAATAATATGGTATGGTTAGTTCAGCTCAACTGAATTTCTATTACTGAATTTTATATAGCACCAAATTACAACAACAGCTGCCTAAATATGAGGATCTTTACCTTATGTTGTAAGGTAAAGATCCTACAATAATATAGAGAAAACCCCAACAGTCAGATGGGACATCAGAGGTCATCCAGTTCTTTAAGTCTTCAAGACATTCTTGCAGTTTAATTAACTAGTCTCTGTCATCTGGCTTCATGGACAGATAAAGCTGGGTGTCATCTGCATAGCAATGAAAATATATGCTATGCCTTCTAATAGATCCAAATCCAATTGGAATCCATTTTTGGGAGCTATAATTAACATAATCTAAAAACCAAATAAGGGAATAACTTTCAGAAGAATGGTGCTGCATCCCTAAAAAGACTTTAAGGATCCAAAGATGCACCAATCCTTTTTGGTCCATTAGGTCTAAATCTGCTTCAGTCTGTTGGAAGAGAAAGAGATGCTTCCATTGAAATACTGAAAATATATTATATGCTTTTCATGAACAACCAACCCTGTAAATAAGTAAGAAATAAACAAATGATTAAAAAGTATCCACGTTGCTGAATAAAATTTCCAAATGTTTAAATGTAAATATTTTAAACAGTTAAAAAGCCTTCGCTTTAAGGGCCATGAAATATATTTGAAAACAGCTGTATGTTTTACTCTGGCCCAACTACCTGATTTACCAAATGCTGTTGTTTTTTAGGTGAGAGCTCTGCCATATGGTGCAAACAGCAAATCAGATTGTAACTTTGTTTTTTAAACTGATACCCTGTACTTTCATAACTGGACCACCCTAATCAGATAACGTACAAATATAAACCTCTTCTTACACATATATACACATCACACCTTACAATTTTGTGTATGCTGGCTGAAAATGAGCATGACGCAGTGATTCCCCTGATTCTGTGACACCGAGGAGCCAGTCGCAGTGGTTATGTGTCCAGTGCTCATGTTGCCGAGCTGATGCTCCCCCAGCCAACCTGCTCACAGTGTGCTCTCCAGAGGAAGGCCTCCCATCGACACCATGCACGTACCTTCATGATTTATGAGCCATCTGTCGCATCTGATGTTCCTGTCGCCTAAGACAGGATGTTCCCGGCTGGCATTCTGCACTGCTCTGCGTGGGCGCTGCCTGGGTGTGCCAAGGTCCGCTGTAATTAAATTACACCAAGTGAGAACAGAGTGGTCCCCATAATGCAGAAAAACCTTCAACACAGACACAGAGAAGGCATATCAAAAAATGTTAGCATGTGGTAGAATTATACTGTACAATGGGAGGGTTAAATAAAAAAATCCTTTTATCTACTGAACATATTTAAGAAATGTAACTGAATGGCGACACAAAATGAAAAAAATGCAGATTAAAAAAACCTCACAATTGTGGTCCCTGGTCCAGAGTTTTCAGTTTTTCTGGACTTTTACTACCAAGCTAACTTGTCCTCTAACAGCACAAGAGATACATTAGCATGCACAACATGGCACATAAAGAAACAGATTGGACACAAACCCTTGAGAAAAAACAAACACTGATACTGACTCCACTGCAACAGGAGCATTTCTAACCAGCTTTCTCAGCCTTTGTTGCTATAACTGCTCTCGTACTGTTTAACTGGTCACCAACAGCCAAAGCCATTTGTTGACCTGATTCAGACACGACTGAACTCCAATCAGCAATCAGCGCCAACAGCTGTACTGATTTGTTATGCTTCATTCCTGTCTTGTAACATCCCAGCATGTTGTTTTCTGTTGTACTCACTGATGCTCTGTGTTTTGACCAGTTGTTTACCTGTCTTGTCATCTTGTGTCATGTGCTGTGCCTTCCTGCCCTGATTAATCTGGTCTGATCTATAATCTGATTGTGGCTGTACCTACATCAGCCTAATGACAATGTAAAACCCCATGTCCAGGTCTGATTGGTCTGGACTGCAGAGAGCCAGTTTAGCACCCGGACTCCTTCACTACAGAGCCCTGCAAGTGCATAGCAACATAGTTTTGCATTGTTTTGCTGAAACCAAGGTCCTCCATTGAAAAACACATGTTGCTCTGAAACCTGTGTACACTTTTGAGGGGAGTAATGAGGCCTTCCAAAAATATGCTAGTTCCCTAAACAAGGTACACTAATGTGCCCCCGTACCATCGTGGATGCTGGTTTTGAAAGCCAGAGATTCCTTTCCTCTTGTGCCAGGACAACTTGGTGTCCATGATTACAAAAAAGAAATTCAGTTTTTCTTTTTTGTCTCAGACTCTTTATTTCTCACTTCACCTGCATCTATGTTAAAGAAATCCAAGCCCAGAGAAGGCAGTAGCATTTCTGGATTTTGATTATGTGTTGTTCATTTCATTTGTATGGCAGAGTTTAATTAAACTGTATTCGCTTACACTCCAAAAAGTACCAAATGGCAAAAATCCTGAATGCAAGTAATTAAATGTCATTTTCCATGTAAAATAAAGTGTTATATTTAATGGGATCTGGTCAAATAAAATATACTTGATTGGTATACATTAAATTCCTTTTTATTTATCTAGCACTCAGTCACTAGCTAAGAATCTTTTTTCTTTTGAGTGTATATTCTAGTTTGCTACTCATTAATATGTGAAGTCTAAATGGTAAATTGAGTAAAGCGAATAAAATAATTTTACCTCCAATTATTTTGTTTCTCCTTTTAAAAAGAAAATCTAAATGTTACTAAAATTAACCTGAATGGATTGTCTCTACACACTGCATTGTAAAATTAACAAAAATTGTTACAATTTTGGGATACATTGTATGAAAAAGGAGATTTCAAATGTACTTCTCAGCTTATACCATCTATTTTCTTTCTCTTTGTGTCTTTCTCCTTCTTCCTAATTCAACACATCGGATGACTGAGGAAATTACTCACTCTGTTAAACCAATGAGGTCTTACCACAGCCTCGCTCTCTGAGCGAGCCTGTCATTTCTGAAGCTGTTCTTTCTCTGCCATCTGTGGTCATTTCAGCGTCACGTTGATGCAGCCCTCCTCCACCTAGTTCACCTCAGTTTCATCAGACGTGTTCATGGGTTCTTCCACTGAGCTCGTCACATTCATCCAGATCTTAAAGATTATTCTTCACTTATCAGAAAAGTAACAATTATAAAATATAATAACATAAAACGGTTTGGCTATTTAATCATTCTTGCTAATTAGCAGCATTCACTGTTCTGCAGTCTGGAGAAATATAATGGATGACTCAATCACATGCATATGGATATGTTTCATTTATTTATAAAAAGTGTATAGTATTTACCAATTACTAATTTTTCTACTGTTTTTACATATCTTACAAATTACTGCATAACTTGCTAGCAACATCCAAATGATAGACATGTAGCTTGTCACCATATTTGTTTATATTTCCTGTCACCCTAATGTCTCCTTGTTAATACAGGCAAACATGTATTCTACTTAAAAGCAATAGTAACAGACATTTTTTTCCTCAGTGATACTCAAAAAAAAGATGAAGAAGAAGAAAAAGAAAGAGGAGATGAAAAAAAGCCAAGTATTGAATTGCTTTTGGTCACGCTGGCTAACATCTGGCATCCATGTAAACAGGTACCAGATTGATAGGTCCACCTGTGCACAGTCAAAAACAATTCTCTTAGGACAACTGAAGATAGACTTCAACAGCTTTTCCTGTACAATTATCTGGCATGAATCCGGGTGAATTTTTAAATTATTTTTCTATCAAACTGGCACGTAGCTACACACGCCGCTATTCATCCAAAACATTTTTACATCTATGCTGCTGCTTGAACTATGTCTCTTTTGCCATAGTCAGAGGCCACGGGTAGTTGAAAAGTATTTTATCTAGCAGAGAAGTGCAATAGTTTCATGAATCTCATTGTAAATATCAATACGTGTCACACGTGTAAAAGATGCAATCTAGGCACGGTGTATTATTCTTTTGAGCGGAATTTCACCGAAGCAAAAATTCCACATGACTAAAGACTCCAAAAATGATACAAAATATCTGAGGCTGACACATTAGGTCTTCTTTGTGGGAGAGGTTAAAGATTTTTCTACAGGAGCGGGGGAGCTCATGAAAGGCTCCTCCACACAGCTCTGCAAAGGATCACAAAGATAGGTTAAGCTTTAGAAAGTGACTGAGGCTGAGAGGAATGGCCTTCACCACCAGCTGCAGCACTTGGCATAAGATCCACCCTCTTTCCCTTGCCTATTTCCTGAATGACACCCCATTCATCTAAGATCACTGAGTCTTCAGGTGGAGTTGCCTCATTCGCCTCACCCCAAAACACCAGACAGCTACTCTATTGATGCTATATTTATAAGGAGGTAGCTGCATAGTGAAAAAAGGATGATGTGCCTCAGGTCACCTTACCTGCACTGTGTCAGCCCACAAGTTTCCACTAAGAGAACTCGGGTTGTCTGATGTGAGCTGCTGCTTTGATTCGCACAGGCATGCATCGTGTTGGAAAATGTGAATGTGTCTTGTGTGATGGCACACTGCAATAGGTGTCATACAATATTAAAACAGAGGGAAAAAAATGTGAACTGCAATGTTTTGACCTGATCGATAAAAAAATTTTTTGGGGACAAATTTTACTTTTTCACCATCGATCCATCTCTGCCCTCCAACAGATTGACCACTGACTCTGCTGTCGCATGGTGATCACACATTGCAACTGTTTTCCTCCCTAAAGTCTCACGCTGTTATTTTCCAAAAAGTGATTAAGCCTGCTCTGAATGTCAAAACACATCAGTCTGCTGTCACAGTAAGATACAACAGAGCTCCAAAGTGAGAGATGCTATTTTACACTCCCTGGATACCTGAAGTAAAGGAGCCATTAACTTCCCCCATACATCATGTCATGTAAGTCACAGCTGAAGAACTTGAGTGCCTTGGATCAGAATTAAAACTGTGACTCATCTGTATAAAGATTAAAAACTGAATTAGAAAAACAAAAACTTTGAGCTCTTGACTGAATGCAGAAGCATTTTTGAACACACAAATCAAGAAGGGGAAACTTAGATCTTTTCATTTCAAATTTTTGGTCTCACACGTTTACACCTGAGAAAAATGAATGATGCAAAGGTGTCTCCACACCTGGCCTATCAAGATAAAGACTTTTGTCTTTATGTCATCCATATCAGACCAGACCTCTTTTTGTGCTTCCCTTACTTGTAAATTAATGTGTTATGTATGTATGCAGTGTGTACATTAATCATCTACATCTAGAGGCATGCTTTCTGCTTATGAAGTTTTCACTTTCAAGCTTGTCAATTTCAATTCGTCAGAAAAATATTTTCTACCAAAAGACTAACATGTTAAAGCTGGGAAAGTTCAGCACACAATACAGAGCTAAACTTCGCATGCTGAGGAAGAGGAGACATTATGATTCAATGAACTTTCTCTTTGTCTCTCTTTGTTGTCTTGCCCAAGGCAATATGAGAAGCTCCTGAGGAAACATCTGGCATATCAAGGAGGCAGTTTCTCTGTCTCACTTCTCACGATACCCAAAACAAATTTGTGAATAGAGTGCTGATGACGGCTCACAGTGCCTCCTTTCTGCACCACAGTTTCACTAATACACATCCCAGTGTTTAGCTGGCTTGTGCAGAAGATTTTTCATTTTGCCTATCGTCAAATACCAGTAATGCCATTATGTCATTATGTCATTTAAGGTGTCAAAACTTTTTGGCAAAGTGGCTACTGACCAACCCAAAAAAAAAGACAGCTGAAAAAAGCAAACTTGAAAATCAACCCTTATATATTCCATCTGACTGTCCACACTGAATTTTCTCGAATGCTC
This sequence comes from Neolamprologus brichardi, assembly GCF_056152115.1. NCBI lineage: Eukaryota > Metazoa > Chordata > Actinopteri > Cichliformes > Cichlidae > Neolamprologus > Neolamprologus brichardi. Next base: position 20,992,639 of record NC_142114.1, on the reverse strand, counting down.
CAAATGCTGCTCCTAGCCTTCAACCACTCGGTGCTGGTTACGGTGCCAATGATTTATTGCACAGGACAGCTGTCACACTCACCACTGAGTCACACAAAAAGACTGGATGGTCATTACTGGCATACCCATGTCTTCATATAAAATACCTTACTGTCAATATCACCACAGTAGTGGGGATTTTGACAGCAAGGTATTTTTTTATTAGTAGTGCTTAATCTAGTAGCAGTAGCAGAGGAGTCTTTAGTCGACACAGCGACAGACTGTAGCAACAAACATTAACAATGAAAGCAGATGATGGGAGAGTTTGGCTTTCTGCTTGTATGCACGTTACTTCAGAAATGAGTAACATGCAGGAAATCAGTTTTAGCCAGGAGAGATCCATTCCATCTATCAGCTCCACTAGCTCGCATCTCTAATTATCTTTGTTTTGATTGATGGCTGTGTGATGATCGTTTGAACTAAAAGTTAAACTAAATAAACAATAATTATTAAATTAATAAATTGTTTAAACATTAACGTGCTGCTTGGCAGGAACACCTGTGAGTCGGCGCTTTGAGTTCTAGGATGAAGGATTCGCCGGACGGATCAATATGCAGCTCGCATGATGAGATAGTGATACGAGGTGCAAATGAACAGTGATACTCCCTCAGGGAATTCCCTGAAGCAGGCTGCAAATGAACTTCAATAATGCCTCAGATGAAATACCAACATATAGCATAAGTGACACACAATATCAATAACAACATCTCATTAACAGTCTCTACAGCATGGCTAGTATCATTTATACCTTCTGAGCCTGTGTTTGCATGTCATCATGACAAAACGCCATCGTGGAAAGCAAAACTGTAGTTTAAATGACCACAAAGGTGATGCTAACAATTTTGTTTTGATGTCTTTGGTGATGTTGACACAACAGTGCAAGGCACAGTCGCAAACCTTTACAGGTGAGTAGCTGAGATCAAAATGAAGGTCAGCCTCGAAGACGGGCAAGAATAGAGCCATGAGTAATGACTGCACAGGGGAGACTGTGGTAAGGGAGCCATTGCACAGAAAAAGAAGAGAAGGGACCTTCAAAGTACATCCTTAAGAAGATGTGGCAGTGAACCCTGTCGATTCCTTATTTAATACAATTTTGAACTATTTTGCAATTTAACAGGTTAAACATGTATTAGATTCCTACAGTAATATGCAGTGGGCATAAAAACACATTTCTGCCAATAAACCAGTTTGGACAGATTTGCAGGGTTAACAAGAAAGTACACTGAAGTGCCATGGAGATGACAGTCTCTATTATGGTTTTGAAGTGAAATATGTGAGTCGTTTTATTTAGAGATGTTGACAGGGCACATGGTCATTATTCAGGTCATCTGTCCACACAGTTTTGCCACAAAGTTACCTAATGTCAAGCTGTGTTTTCTGACTAGAACGATGTCCAGTCCTTATCAAGTACGAACATTTGATGGATCTATCACACTGTGTTTCATCAAGGGTCAAATGTAACCCAAATATACACATGCAGACTATAACAGGCCCTCTGACAACAACAGTACTATTAACAATAAAGTTAAATGAGCACCTTAACTTCTAATTGTTCCAGTTAGTCTAAAATGTAACATTTAGAATGAGTTTCCTTTCCCGTTTCTTTGTACAGGCTGTCGGTTAACAGCGTGATGATAAGAGGACAAAACAAGCAAAGCTAACTGCGACCGCTGCTCTGTAACAAGACAAATTGAGTTTGATAGGAAAGTTTAGTGTGTTAAATTATGAGCAGAAATTGAAAACTAGACCAAATAATGGTACAAGATGGATAATTAGAGGATGAACAACACTGAATGGCGAATATGTGTGCCAAACATTATGGCTTCTCACTCATAATTTGTTAGTCATTAAGATTCAGTCTTGGGAATAAAAGATAAATATGCCTTGCAAAATTGTGTGCCAATATAACTGTTATATTTCTTTGTGGAGTGAAAACTTTGACCTGCTGATGGGGCTAGAAGATTTCCAACAATTATTTTAGTCTAGTTAAAACTGAATGAAATATAGAGTTTATAGAATTATTTTTGTAATGAGGCTGACATTAAATGGTTGTAGTTACATAGGTGTAAGCCCTGACACCTTTCTATCGTTACTGACTTTTGTTATTGACACTGGATCTAAATCAGGAAATAATTATGGGGTTTTTTTCACATTTGGAAAGTTGGAAAAGTGTATGCACCCAAAACATCTTGCACGCACATATAAAGATGTCAATACATATGTAAAAGTCCTAGAAGGATCCCAAATTCGGAAAATCATCTGTGACATTGGTTAAAGTCACAATAAGCCCTGCAGCAATGCTTTTTTTCATTGAGAACGAGGACGAGAGCTTGTAAAGCTCCAGTGACCTCTGTAATCATCAGGTGGTGAAAATGAAGGTACATTTGCTTTAGGTGTTGGCAATTAATTCAGACTGGGACCCACTCCAGATTCCTGTCCCCATTTATTCCCCCCCAAAATATAATGCTCCTCACCTCACTTCACCTCACCCACCTACTTCCCACCCACTCGTCTTACACACAAAAAAGCTCATACTCACACAAAATTTCACGAAAACAAATGCTGAAACGTAATCACTTTGCATTTTTCCACCTATTTTTACAGACATATGATTATGCACAATGATTTAATATAGATAATAAACATTTATTACTCAGTCTAATCGTTTTTCTAATGATAGAAACAGTGAGATCATGTTCCAGATTTTAGGATGCATTGCTTTAAATCTACAGAGATAGCTCAATGACAAGCTCAAAGTCTAAGAGGAAAGCATACTCATCTCATATAATTAGCTTGTCAGTGCTTTGCATGTGCAGCTAAACTCATTTTAAAAAAAGTCTCTGAATCTTTCTCTAAAACGCCGGCATCACAGCAGGAAAAAAAAAAAAACTTTAGGATTTCTGATTCAGGCTTTTAACTGTAAAATAATGCAGCGTTTAAAAACCCCCTCGTTTTATAAGCAGTGCTACATCTGACATGGGGACTGGGGTATTTTCTCTGGATGCAGACAGCAGCTAAAGTGTATGTTTGCATATCTGGTCAAGTGAATTAGTAAATTTTAACAGCGAGAGAACACAGGAGCAGCGAGGTTTGACTTTTGTGACAAGGGTGTACAGAACAGGCACAATGTGTGCTCAGTGGGCAGGAAAATTGATGACAGCGTATATCTTGAGGCTGTATACCTGCAGTGTTAAAGATGTCACACTGCTGCTGGGGACAGTTGAGTACTAGTGATTAAAACAGAAAAGGACAAAGCACTGCTACTCAACAGCAGCTACTTTTAAAAAATTTGATACTGGTGACAGCTCCACAACCTCGACACATTTCACGGTACTCTGTATCTTTGGATTTTTTGCTGCCTTTGTTTCCCAGCAGGCTGGGTCTGCCCTGGTAAAAAACATTCTTGCTCCAGTTTTGGTTGCATCACATTTTCTCCAAATAGGATCAGTCAGGGATTAGTTATGAGGGGAGAACAGAATCAGCAATCACAGTGACATGTTGCCTTCTTTTCACCTGGAGGGGATCTGAGCGCATGCATGAGCTCGAGACAGATATCACCTCTCACCATCTGATACCCACAATGCACACCTGCAGAAATGTGGGTAACACCTGCGTGAGCCTCAGCCTTATTTATTTATTTTTTCTTTATATTTTCTTGCTTATTTCTGTTGCCCGAGGCACCTCTAGATGGCACTGTGCAGCTGTTTGTGAAATGTTGCTCCGAACAGTGATGCCGTGCTTCTGTCTTTGTGACTCGTCTGCCTGGATCCACTGCTGTGTTCTGAGGGGCGTTTGAATGCCTCATTTCACTCTTATGCTATCCCTCTTTTTTGCTTATTTTTGTTTTTCACAGCCAATTGTGCTCAGAGAAAATGGCACTTTGGCCAGTCAGTAGGTCAATAAACGATAAAGCGCTGTGCAGAAGGAATTTGTAGCTGGATCAACTGTGTCTCTCAGTAGTTTGCCTTCATAAATTTTGGCCATGATGAATTAAGTTGGTTTTTTTTCACGATTTTCACCAATGTGGCACTCAACTTCAAAATAATGGACAGAGACACAAGAAAAACGCTAAACGTTAAGCTAAATAACCTTGGAGCAGCCTCTGGCAAAATACCCAAAGCTGTGCTTCAAGTCTGGTCAAGGTCACTACATTAGTTTCACGGGGGGTTGGATACTGTTCCTGATCTGTTTCCACTTTCAAAATTTGATCCCATTCCGCTTATTATACAGCCAGCCACATATGACCCACCTGGATACATTAGTCACCCCTCTGCAGCCCCTTTAACCTGCTCTATATGTCGCACAAAGGACAAAAAAGGAGCTGTGAAGACAGAGTGAGGGAAGCCACTATTTTATATTTGCTAATGAAATTAATCATTTAATATCTCAATGCTTGTTAGGAGTGAAGAGGCTATGTGAGAAAATGTTAAATGCATGGCATTTATTTTTGTCTACTGTAAAAAAAATGCAAACAAACAGAAGCGTATGATAAAAACAACAGCAATGCCATAATGTTAAAGCTCATTTCAAAGCAGTTGGTTTAAAGACTGTCGATGGTGAAATGTAATGGTACAATATTCAAGTGCTGTACTTGAGTGTCGGGAGGAATAGCAATGACGTACCTCTACTTTTACTTCAAATACTGCAGTATAGCCTTGCTTCATATATATCTAAGTGAAAAATTATCATTTAGTATGACAGCTGCTGGACATAGTAATAAAACATACACAGAAACCCTTTAACGCTAGTTTATGAAATAAGTGCTACAGATGAAAGTCTCCATGGGTTGTAGGAACTTCCTTTCAACATCCAATACTCTTTACATCTTAATGGATACATTAAGATGTAAAGAGTCAAAGCCAATAATGAACTTTGAGACTTTGACTTTTGTGAAAAATGAAGAAGGCCTGAACCTCCTAATGGCGATCCTTTTCAATTATTGAAGGCTCCCACAGATTCTGAATGGACTATTTTAAAAGTCAGTCAGAAACCCAAGAAATTTAAACCGAATGTTCTACCAGAGATGCTGCTAAGTAAGGAGCATTTCGCTGATAATAATGAGTCTAAATCGTGGCATTGCATTTGTATATTGGCGCCACATTCAAAACGATCCACGTCTTGATTTTCCAAGCTCCTGCTTTTCATAATGTGGCATTGTCATCTTGTTAGGTTTTTGGCAAACTGTACATGGAACAAACATATTAGCAGCATGTGTGCAGCGCTGCGAAGGAAAGGAAATAAATTACAGTCTCCTGCTGGATCAGCATGGCATTACATATTAACATTATCATCTGAAAGCACATTTTCGATTTTGCATGTTCAATGCCGTGTGGCTGTGCCAGATATGAGAATATCCACAGAGAATCGGTAAAGTATATTTCACGGCTAAACTATAGTCACTATGTTAAGTGCCAAAGCACAGTAATATACAGATTTTTATCTTCACACACGCTCCTGTGAAAATAATGTCACCTTGGTCTCAGGTGAAAAAGAAAACCAAAAAATCTTCAGTCTCAGCTGCTGCATTTAGTTTGCTTTCAATTGCCGCTTATAGGACAAAAGCCAGAGCAAAGAATAATGGAAAACTAAAATGCCCTTATAGTGTGTCCATGAGGGTAACACCTGTAAAGTTGAGGAAATGTATTTGAGTTTCCTTGAGTTCTCTCTGACTAAATGAGGTAAGATAGTGTTTAATACTGGGACTTGGCAACAGCTTTCAGACTATAAGATCCCACAAATCCATCTGCAGAAAAAGCAAGGGTAAAAAACATTTTGGTTGTTATTGTCAATTCCCACTGGAGCTGTGGCAGTACTAAGACTGCAGAGGATACTGATAAGACAGCAAAAGAGACTCTACACCTTATCTCACTGGCACAGTCCTTGTTCGCTCAGATTCCTTCCTTGCTGTACGTGGAAAAAAAAACCCAAACAAAACACAACACATTTTATTCTTTTTTTTTTCTAATTAATATAACAATTTCTTATTGTAAGCAACCAGACAATCCCGGCAATTGTGTTAATACTGAAAAAGAGAACGCTTTGTCAATGACGATGACTAAAATGGGCAAAAAAGATTTCCTCGTTTACATTTTCAATATTTTTTTAATGATGTCTCTCAGTGTTTTTCCCGCACATCTTTTCAAGGCGTACGCTCATTGCAAAATCAATTATCTGAGATCATAACCAAGTGTTTCTGCGGCTGATGATAAGAGCATCTGCATCAGGCAGACAAATGGAAGAATAGACGCCGTATTTAGAAACACATTCTGACATCTTACTAAAACAATCTGACTTTAATAAGGAAGACTAATAATGGTGTCCTTTGGATATTACAGGCTCGTGCTGTGGGTCATTAAGCCCACAGGGGTAAGAAGCAGTGCTGGTGACAAACAGCGCAGCTGGAAGAGTGACAATGACAAAGTTGGTCGCTGAAAACAAAAGTAAAGGTCTCTTCCTACTATGTGGTCTGAATGCTTCATCTCAGACATGTCATTTAATGGGTGTTATACATGAATGATGGACACATAAAAAGTCACCTTGCCGGAGCCCTGAATTTGTCCGGCTCAGTGATCTAGCTGCACTTGTGACATCGCGGGGGCCTGTAGTCATATACTGAACACCCCGCAGCTCTGTTATAGACAAAGACGCTTTAAATAGAGTGGCACACTCTTATCTACTCCAACCTTCAACATGAGGCATTTTTTTCAGTCCAAACCCTGCATAGCTCATTGAGTATATTAGCTCACACATTATCTGGGTCCACTCATGCTAATAATGCATGCAGTTGCAGTAAGTCATTTTGGATGAAAGGATTTGCAAGATGTTGTATATCATGTTTCACATAGAATCTACTAAACACCCTGTAGCATAGAGAGAAAATGTTGAGAATCAGTTTCTGCCTGCAACAGCATATCATTTCACTCCCCCTCAACATGCTGAAGATAAGAGCAAACAAGTGGGTCAAGCTGAGAGGAGATGATATTTTTGGGAGGCAGCCATCTTTATGTCAGGATCAAAGTGAAGTGGCTCTGTCTTCTGTACCCCTGGGCTTTCTATCAACAACTCCTTAAGTCTCAAAAGGGGATAATCTAAAAGGTAGGTATTATGTATGCGAAGCAATTCCACTCTTGCGGTGTAATTTTCTGCAAGAATCTTTAAGAAGCCGCACGTAAATCTCATAATCAAAGATCTCCGCATGATAAACCATTACACGCTCAAACGCAGAGACCCCACAAGAACCCATATAATTCTCATCAGGCAAGCTTACCTGATGTGACGCCATTTATTACAGTCTAAACTGACTGCAGCGGTAAGCGTTACATGTTTTCCCACAAAACACCCAACGTTATTTCCGAGGTATTACGTTTAATAAAAGTCTATCCCCGCTGTGCATTTACAACTGCAAAAATAATCTCCCCTTGTTAGAAATCCGAAGCTGTTGCACATTTAACGGCGCAGTGCCAGGTAGTGTCAGTTGTGTGAAAGTGCTTCACCGTGCTTCAGGCCTAATGAACTACACATAGTGATTGCTTTTTGCAAAACTTACAGCTTACACTGCAGGCGCTGATGAGATTGTTATCTACTCATTAATAGATAAACAGATCTAGAATATGACTGGCTGTTGCTTCCTGGAGGGATGTGTCTAAGTCTTTGACATTCATCAGCGTTCCCCTATCTATATCATTAAAGGACTGTATTGGAATTTGATGAAAAACTGTTTTCAGGTGTATTCTCGTTGAACTCCATGAATAATCCTAATTGGATGGAAAATAGCTAACTGCTGCTCCATTTCCCTTCTCGGATAAGGACAATCTTCAAAAGGTGCTATGCACAAATTTGCCTCTGCTGTACACATCATTCACCACTCCTCTCTCTCTCTCTGTGTCTCTCTGCATCCTGAGTTCTAAACAATTATGCTGAGACAACAGCTATTACTGCCTGTTATCCTTTATGGTTGATTTTCACATACAATGTGACTTGTTAATAACTGCACTGAGGACATCAAAAGGACACCTGTCCCATCCTATCAGCATCACTGTCAGTGAACACGAATCCCTACAGGAGAAAAAGAAAGAAAAAATATTCCATTGCATCACAGATGGCTCGAGGTGGCTCACGACTGGAGGGAAAATGGTTCAGTTTTGACTAGCAACCAACAGCAGCCAACCAAGTACCAAGTACAACATACTGTACGCAAATAAACAGCAGACTCATGCTTATGCTCTGCGCAATATAAGATGTTGTGTTAAAATCTGAATATATATATAAAACATCGCCCTTTGTTTGGAGAATGTATTATCAGGATGATGTTCAACATTGCAATGATCATGGAAATGCCAAATATTAAGACTTGACTGGGCAATCATTCAAACCCTGTTATAAAATGTTAAAAGTGAGAAATTTTATAACATTTTTAATGGTAATTTAGAATTTTGAATATGACGAAACTATCTTTAAACTGAGACAATTTTAAGTATTTCTGTTTACTTCATTTTTGTTGAAGTGGTACATGTAAAATCACCCCGGTGTTAAAGTGGTTAGGTCACATACCACATGGTCTACAATGCCCTTAGCGGCTCAGTCCCTGGTTTAACTTCCAGCCAAGCTGACCTCAGCTTCATCTCCCTCCCAGCAGTCGCTTGTATTTCTACTGTGGTACGAACAAAAGTGAAAAATATTTATAAAGTAATTTCTTCCACTGTTAGAGAGTGAAATGTTTGAAGTGAAATGATCTTAGCTGGACATTTTTACTTAACGTCACAATCGATACACAGATAGAAAAACCAGCCCAACCCCGAACTGTAGTTTTATTCCCTTCATAAACACACGTTCCACCTTTTATACGATTCCAAAAATGAATGGCAGGCAACAAAACCAGGCGTGTGTTATTGGCTGGACAACAATGACAAGTTGAGAACAAAGACACACTGGCTTAGAACATGTGAAAAGACAAGGCTACGGGGAATTAGAAATGGGTGTGTAACTGGGTGGGGAAGGTCAGGTGATGGAAAAGGCATGAGCACAGGGAATACTACAATAGAGGTAGATGTGGGAGTCAGAAAAGGTAGAAGAGTCTAAAAGCATCTGCTGGAGAAATGGAGGAAATGACTGCAAAGCCCTTGTATAAATTCAGTAGCCTGAGAAAGTGTAAATGTGGCTGAGTGTAAATGGACAGAGACAGAAAAGAGAGAAAAGAAAGGAGTTAAGCAGCCACTGTGAAACATTATCATGCGACGAAGATTTAATGACGATAATAGTAAGTATTAGCCACATTATGCAGCTAACTGGTTGGTCATGAAATTAAACTCCCAAGTGTTAAGTCAGATGGGAGTGTTAACCCTCAAGACTGGAGGCTCAATGTGAACTCCAGTCAGTGACAGGGTGGAGAAAAAGTCTCTCTCTTGATTTCCCTGTACCACTTTTGAGCCACAAGCTTGACAGTTTATTGATCTCCCTCTCGTCTAATCAGTAGCCTTGTCACATTATAACAAAGGGGAGCTAGCCAAAATGAAAGCAATTTACTTCAGCCCAGTGAAGATTGCAGGGCAGGGTGTAGTAGTTTTCTTCCCCTTTCATAGACAATCTGATACAGGTAGTGTAGCTCACCCTAAAATCAAAACAATGTCTGAGCGCATTCAGTCTGGCAGGGTGAAGCTGGGGGCAATCAAACACTCCAACCAATTGTCCAACTTAAAATTACCTATGAATGCCTTTATTCAGTCAAACTATTTTCTGACGAATGTTTAAAAAAGTCACAAAACATGTCTGAAACTTTAAAGAGTTGCTGGTGAACCCTTGTTTCTTGTAAAGCAGCAATAGAAAATAAAATAAAACAATTAGCAAGTGCATATGTCGCCATTATGTGATGGTGGTTATTTAATCCATTAAACATGTTCATTGTCTTAAGTGTTTCATGAGATACTGAAGGCATGCTGTTGCAGGACTGTCCTTGCAAGGTTCCGAGCAAAAATATGAATGCTTGCGATTAACATTTAGATTGTGAAGCCTGCAGGCTTGATACATGTGCACATGGTAATTGAATTTGCACTTCCCTTTAAACAGGGGAAGCAACCTGGCTGCATGTTGTCATGTTTCCGAAAACATCGCTTTTATAATAAGATTTCTCTTTATGCCTGTTCACTTAATATTAACTTTTAAAATGAAGTATCCAAGAATATATCCAACGTGGTCATATAAAACAGCTCTAATTGGCACCATGTATGTACATTAGTTGCACCGATGTTCTAATTTGCAAGAAACTGTTTGCCTTCACATAACTAACCTCTGATATCAAGTATTACAGCATTCTGTGTACAGACAAGCCCTGTGGTTTAGGCAGGGCTGTGGTGTTTCAATTTGGAGTCCCTCTGGTAACATGAAATGATTTACTTTTGTATCCCTCAGGTCATCATTGGAAAATCTTGTTTACAGGTATAAACAAAGTTGAGTTTCAAAAAGCATCACAATGGCACTGAGAGCGGTCGCTATGCAACCAACAAAGTCCATGCCTTGCCGTGACCTACCAGGTGACCGAGTCTTTCTGGCGCTGTAAGCAGAAATCATAGGAAGTGAGCTGACACTGCACCTTCAAAACCAGAAAAAACCCCTTCAACACAAAAATCCGCCCCCCTCTCAAAGCCTCCCGCATTTGTCTGTGCTTCCCAGTGTCATATGCTCCAGCATTAATAGTGTTCCCCTGTGAAAATGTTTACAGTGCATCCCATTCATCACAGCCTCCTCACAGTCTAATAAAAATGCCCTTTTAGGTCTTATTTTCAGTCTCAGAATTTAAAAGTGCTTTTGATTTTGGTAGTCTGCCCTTCGGCTTCTCTGGAGTCCTTCTTCACTCCGTTGGGATTGAGATCACATTGGACTTTGGGTTCAGAGAGTAAATGCTTAGGGATTGCTAGAAACATAATAAAGTTAGTGAGGTAAAATCTCAAGCCTGAATGAAAAAACTGCAAGGTCTGTTGGTCACAGAGTTCTCTGCATGGGCTTAATGCAAACTCACAGAATAGAAAAGCTAAGAAGAATAAATCTGAAGATTTGGAGATCATCATATCACTCACTTCAGTTGCAAAGCAGAATGTAGTAAACATCTGCAGTAAACAGTCTGTGTTAGCATTGGTAGAAGGCTCGAAGCAACGCTTTTAATGGTAAAAAATTTCCAGAGGTGGATTTGTTCTTCTGGTTGTTTTCCTCAGTATTGCATCTATCATTCTGGCTGGATTTGCATCCTCTGTTAGCATGATTGACAATTGCACTAGTGGGATGGTCATCAGGGGCAAAATACACGATGTATCATTCGATGTTTTAAGATATCTGTAATACTACTGCTAACTGCAATGACTGTCCTTCATATTAAATTATGCTGTTTTACTACTTGCACCTTATTCTCACAGCGGTGGCCTGATAATGAGCTAAAATAACTGTAACACTGTTCTTAGCAGCACAGCAGTATAAATTGTTGATATCCTCGCTCTCCTGAAAGCAGTTTTAGAAAAGCATTAAGGAGAGCCAACAAAAAAAGCTTAAACACTTTCTTTCAGCAACAATAAGACCTCATAATGCTCATAATTACACTGAGTAGTCAACAATACAGTAGGAAGAAAAAGACTTTCAGTAAAATTGTCCAGCGAGGTAATCAGCTGAAATTAATGGTACATCACTGACGATTATTAATTTGCCACATTTCTCATTTATGGTTGACCTTCAGTTCCCGTATGCTGCCACTATAAGAAAACCCTACTTTGAGCAAATTCAGACAGATATGTAATTCTTATAACCTAAACTTGGTAAAATTTGCATTCTATCCATCTGTGACGACTGGCTCTAGTGTTTGACAAGCTAATGCTACTTTGAGACAGCTGTATTTTAAGGTCATCAAACAAAAACACAGAGAAGAGAGAGCGATTATAACTAGGCTCCTTCAGCCTAGTTATAATTTTCCTTCAGCTGTCATAAAATGCTCTGAGAGGAAATTCTTCAGATTTTGGTATGTCTCACTAGGAATTATGGGCACATACGACCACTCAGCCACTTAGCTTACAAGTAGTTTGCCCTTTATGCAGCAAGACAATAGACAATAGACACAAAAAGTTACTGTATTGGATAAACATGTAGCAAGTATAATCGTCATGCAGGTGAACATAGATTGTGTCGGCATGTTATGTGGAACATTTCTTTCCCAAAACTTGATCTGTATATATGTCTGCATGTACCACATTTCATGAAATCCACATTGACCACATGAATTTCATGAAACTTTGTGTGGGTGAAGAAGGAACCTATTCAAAATACACGTACAGATCCAGATCACTTTCTTGAAAATTGCAAAATCAGAATCAATCAGAATCAGAATACTTTATTGATCTGGGCATTGTCCTTGTTGAATGCAGGCTTGTCAGAGGCAGTTAATAAACAAGCTTGATTTTGGTGGAACAGAAGTCCAACAGGAAGAAAACAGAGTCCACAAAACCAAACGTGAGACTGACAAGAGAACATTTATTGGGGGGGAAGGTTATAAATACACAGAGGTAACTAGGAAAATTGAACAGGAAACACTAGAGTACACAGCTGAACCTAATCAGAGAAAGACAAGGGAAGCATATTTAAATACAGCAAACGTGAGACAAAAGAATGTCAAAATAAAACAGGAAGTAACTAAACATGGGAACATCTAATAGAGTTACAGAGATTTAAAAAGTGTAGCTGTGTTAAATAGTAGTGAAACATTGATACTTTGCATTTATACCTTTGAAGTGAGAACAATATGTTGATTGATTGATTGATTCATTTATCTATCCATCTATGTGTGCATTTTTTATCTTAATGCTGCCATCAGTTGTGAAACTGAGTGTTCACTGTTCATTTCTCCTTCATAACAGCATCATTGAGTCTTTATTTCCACATCCGTGTGTTGTTATAATCCTAGTAATGTATGGAGAGGGTAATGAAGCATCTGCTCATCTGCCTCGAGGTCACATACAAATACATCAGTACCATGCCATAAACATGAGCTTCTCTCACCTCTCTTCCCATCACAAAACAGAGGCTCCCCTTGAGCTGTGAATGTTGCACATCTGGCGCAAAAGACACGAAGTGTCTCCAAGAAACACAAGATACAAGACCCCAAAAACACGAAAGTGTTGCACTTGAATATAGCCTGACTACATGTTAGTGAAGAGAATCAATTTTAGTATAAGAAGGACAGAAAAAAAAGCTGTGTGGATGGTAGGCATTGCAATGTACTGCACAGTGCTGCAGGTTTTGGATGTACTGTAGTATTTGGGTACTTACTACTTTACATACAATCTTTCAACCAGATCTGACTGGAAGAAATATAATTATGGAATCGACATCTGGTCTTGAATGACAAAGAGATGGATTAGAACAAATGAAGGCTCCCTGTCAATAATCCCTTGAGAAAATGGAAATTACTGGACCATGAATAGGTTTCCAAATCAAATGTAATGGAACAAGGGGCATGGATTTAGCAGGGAGGTGAAGAATGCAAGATAGGATTTTCTGCACATAAGGTGCAAGGGCAACGCCTTTAAACAGATACAGTCCATAAAATATTTACAATTCTATGTTTCACAGCTTTATTGACATGGATCATTATTGCAGATATGCATGAACATGATTTTGAGGGTCTAAGAGAATTAAAAAATGGTTGTTGTCATCAATATGAGAGATGTCTTTGCATTACATGATCCTAACATTAGAAGAAAAAGGAAAATTAGTTACTAAAGATTTTGCGTGTCTTGATGGCCTTCATCACTTTGATCTTGTTAGATTCAGTGTAATTGAGTAATTGACTGCTTGCATTACACAATGACCTGAGCCCTTTACTCTGTTCTCTGTTTCACAAATTAACCTAAATTAACTGCATTTCCAGAAAGCAGGTCTTAAATAACAGCAGCCAGGAGACTCAGATGGAAGGAGGTGGGGGGGGGGGAAAAGGGAGTTTGAAAAAAGAACCCATCATCATCAAAACACGGGTAACAGTAATTGAGAAATTGGCCATTCGTAGGGAAAACATTGTTTGAGATTGGATGTCACTAGTGAACGATAGCACATCCAGTAGCAGTTGTAAAGGAAATTTCTCACCACCTATTGTATGAGCTGCATGCATATTATACCAGCGTGCAAGTGAGTAGGTGAAATAAAACCATCAAGTCTTTCCCCTCTGCACGAGATACATTTTCTTTGTTTTTGGCCTGGGGGTAAAGATATTATCATGGAAATGTGCAATAAGGAGCATGCAACTCTGTATTCCAAATTATCCTATTACTTCTTAAATGGTGCACCGCATAAACCTACCTTTAATTTGTATTTATTTTAATTAGGCCTTATGTTTTTGGTTTTTTTACTTCCAGTGTGAATATGATGTTCACATAACAATAATCTAATCAGGTTTTTACTCAGGGGCCTAAATAGAGGCTTACTAAAAAAGTGCTGCATTGATGAGGGTGGGAGCATAAAATTCAGCTCTGCAACAATTTCACATCATTTGACATTTCATATCATTCGGTTTGATATTACAGAGCCTGTGGCATTATCTTCAGTTCAATGCCTTTTCCAATTTGAGATCCACTGCCTTCCTGATTTTACCCTCATTTGTAAATGTCACTTAAGTAGAAGTGATGGAAATAATTTGCAATGGTGTAAAAAGAAAGATATATAAGAAAAAAAACTGAAGATTAAAAAGTGAAATGAGGGAGTGGAAAAAACATGGTGACAATAGCAACAGTGAAAACCATGCATATCCATGTTTAGTGATTTGAGTATTTAGATGAGCCATTCGTTGGACTTATGGGTTAAGAAATTGTTCCTATCTTACTACAGGGAAAAAAAAATGCATTTTCACCAAGCTTACAAAAATACTTTACTTTTTCCTAGCATACAGACTTTTCATTTGACTGTCGTGATGGGAAGGTTTGGCATATTGTCAGCATATTTTGCATTGTACAGTTTGCAGGAAATAAATCAAGTCTGATCCTGTCCTCTGACAATTCTCAAGTCCTAAGGGAAATTTCCAAGGTTATATATTGAAAGTATCCACATAGAAAAAGAAAAAAAGCTGCTCTAACATCAGAATGCAGACAATACTTAAAAATCCATCTTTTTTCCTTTTCTATTTCTTTTTCTGTAATGATCAAAGCTTTTCGTTATTCTTATACAGATTTCAGAAGACACCAGTGTTCTGCCATGGTATCAATTGTATCAACACACTACCTGACTAAAAAACAGTCTGTGGCAATGCCTCTGTGCACCTCACCAAAGACATAGCTAGAAATCCTGAATGAGCTACCCCTTCTTGGTGATGCCAGGCAGAGGCGAGACCTTCCATTATTAGTCTATTGTTGTCAGCTTTTTCAGTCAATGTGTCACACATACTCTCCTTCCCAATTCTCCACAGTCACACCATGCCCTTTGAGTGTTAAACAGGGTTAGGGTTAGAACTGGCTATTATGCGGCACATAATTGCACTTCGTCATGCTGCAGATTGTCCCAGTAGGGAGAATTGCAGCGAGGGACATTCTTATTTGAAGGGGATATACCAGCAGAATATTACTCAGTCATAGCAAATCCATTTTACTCTCCCTAGAGCAATGTTATGCATTCATGCAGAAATTTTCTCTACACTCATTTATTGTATGTACATATTAACAGGTGCAAATAAGAGGATTGGTAGTCTTCATACAATCATAATTGGTTGGAAAGCTCAATTATAATTTCTCAGTTGACTGAGGGTGATTATGAAGGTATCTTGCATGCCAGGTAAACGAAAGTGATGAATAGAAAGATCCCTAATGGTGACAGATGTCACAGCAGAAGGGAGCTCTCCTCAACACGCTACTTTTTAGAGCACCAGTCAAACTTCATAGATGGTGCAAGCTTTCTGACAGGCTGACAAGTGGGACTCGCTGTTCTATTAGTTTCACCCTGTGTTTATCTTTTTTCTTTGCCTCTTGATCCCTTGTCTGTAATGACTCAACTGTGTAATTTGTGAAATGTGGTAAGATCATTGTATAAATACCAGATTTTATTAGTCAGTTTTTAATGTCAGATTATTAGTTTTCAAGATACAAAAAAGACTGGACAGTTAACTCATTGTGAAGGCGGAGAGGGAAGAATTCTGAAGATCCCTAACTCTTCACCATCAGTCTGGGAAGAATATACTAGGTGTTGAATTGTCTCCATGACTGGAGTCTGCCATTATTTCTCTTTAACTTTCTTCTTTGCAAGAAAATAGAGAACCAAATGCTATGATGGCAATTTACAACCAGAGGCAGCGCTACTGATGGGAATTAAGCGGGAATTGACACTGTGATATTCAATATGTTTGTTGTGGTTAATATTAGTCCTGTGAGTTAGTAGCCAGGAAAAGATCCAGATCTAAAAAGAACAAATCCTTATTATAAAGGCAAACGCCTTCTCCCAAATCTAGTATCATGTATTTTTTTCCCACTTATTCAGTTCGACAAACTGTAGTTGGTAGTTTGGAAAACTGGTTTTGATCAGAGGAAGTGGTGCTCTATTCGCCAACAGAACACAATACTTAAATGAATCCTGGCACTCTGGAGCAACCCTTTTTAAGATAATAGATTGTAGGAAACAAAATAATTTGTTTATGCATCATAATTATTTTCAAGCAATAGCCATTAATATTATTATTCAACAATAGATTTTCGACACTTTTCCGCCAAAGTACAACTTGGACTGAAACATGATGGCTAACAGTTGCTTGTTAATGCCCATGCTTTTTGGCAGAGCCCAATCTGAGTTAGCTACAGAGAGAGTTGATTGATGGCCTGCTAATTGTGTCCTTGGTAAGCAGCAGATGCTCGTTCACAGATGCTATAAACAGACTTGTTCATGAAGGAGTACAATTGGTAACATTTTAGTTAGCATTTGTAAGCAGTATTTAAACATTATATATATGGTTTTCATCAGCTAGTACTATAACTGCAGGCAAACTCAGTGAATTGATGTGACTAAATTTGCATGGAGACTTTTGTTATTTCTGTATTAAAAACAACTCTGCAGAGGAAACAACTGTACG
Organism: Neolamprologus brichardi; assembly: GCF_056152115.1. Taxonomy (NCBI): domain Eukaryota; kingdom Metazoa; phylum Chordata; class Actinopteri; order Cichliformes; family Cichlidae; genus Neolamprologus; species Neolamprologus brichardi. The sequence continues at coordinate 20,975,529 of NC_142114.1, read as the reverse complement.
AAGACAGCAGCACTTTGTATCACATTTTAGTCTCCTTCTAATTACGTACTTAATGGACTTTTCCTGCTCATATTCAAGTAATCTGCCATGATTGCAATAGAATATACGTATAAATACTCAGAGGTCTGAATGTATCAGTTTTGCAGGTACAAATGACCATGTGTTTTCTGAGAACTGCGACAAAACATTTGCATGCAGGTATGTTAAAAGGGCACATGAAATCAAGAAATATGCACTATATATATATATATATATATATATATATATATATATATATATATATATATATATATATATATATATATATATATATATAAACAAGAATTAATAATAAAAACCAGGGGTTGTCTTTCTATGTTTTTGTTAATGTTGAGAACATAACCTTAAATAAACTTTACTCCAGTTGACACTGAACAAAATGGTTGTTTAGGTTCTCTGAGAGTTTCATATTATGACTGCTTGATTGCCTCACACGCAGTGAACAAAGAAACTGCATTAATACAAATACACTTGTAATAAATAGTTAACCATAACTGATGCATGACATCCATTTTCCTCAACCTATTTGGGTCAAATCATAGTGACAACAGAAAGGCAAGAAACCTCCTGGCCTCCAGCTCCTCGTACAAGGTTTCTTTGATTTCTCGGGCTGTTATTCCAGGACACATAGATGTCCAAAAACACCTTAACTGGCTCCTCGCAGAAGAAGTGCAAAGAGGCAAGAGTTCACTGTACATTCTTATATTCTTAGCACTCCTTAAAAGAAAGGAGCTGTTGTAGTCTCATCTTTACTCAGCCACTGAAACCTTGTAGCTATAGGCGAGGTTTTGAAGGAACTTCTCTGTCAATTTCTACCTCTGTACTAAGTTGGTATAAAACCTGTATCACAACTGTTTTGGTGTCTTCCTTCCTATTGATGCATAACTGTGGATTTCCTTAGGTTGCCATTACCTACGAGCTACCTTCTGAAAACAAATCTAGCTTTGGAGAAGATACACTGAGATTCCTCTTTGTTTAAGCAGGGTGAAAAAAAATACAAATTTTAGGAGGTAGGTGTTTTAGATCCTGCAGGCCAGTTTGGTTTCTCTAGCTTCCCCAGCTGCAGGTTCCTACACACCAGTAGGTCATGGTCAGTTGGCAGATCGGTTCTGCTTTTCAACCAAATGTACAAACAAAGTTTTGAGCGTTAAAGCAATGTTTTTTTGCATAAACCCACCAAGAAAGTCCAAGAGGACCAAGATGCCCCAAACTGCTGTTAAGCCCACATTGTAGGCCTGAGCCTTCCTCCTCATTGGGGGACTTCTGAACTTCTGAGCATTCCCACACTAACTGTAAGTCTTCTGAAAGAAATTAACAGCCAGAAAAGCAGAAAGGCAACTGATTAAATAGGAATAAATTCTTTGTCAGTGAGTGTAAAATCAACAACAGAGGAACTATTATACCACTAAATTATTCAGATTGCTACTGGCGTCTTTAAATATTAAAACAAATTACAGCGTTTATCCCCCAAATGTTTCTTTAAAATGCAGCAAATGTACCTCTGTTACACAGTTCTCATCTTAGGGTTTTTGTAATCGCTACAGGCTGGCAACATTGTCATCCGATTTGTTTACAATTTTATAACAACATAAATCATTATGCAAATACCTGTAATATCCTTGCAATTATTAACCGAGCACATAAACCGGCTTTCCTTTTCTGCTCTCTTATTATTTTTCTTTGCTATTAATGCAAAACCTAAAAATACAACAGATTAATATAGCATCTCTTCGATTTATAAATTGCTGGCGGGTCAATTAGTTAAACAAAGTTTGCTCTGACTGAAGTTATGCAGGTTGGAAAAAGTTATTTCTCTTGTTAGGGGCATTTCAGGAGAAATTCTATGAACAAAAAAAGCGAATAAAACGCAAACCAGAGAACAAACTGACTAAATTATATGCTGTGGGTTTTTTTTTTTAAGAGTATCATGAAAAATATGTACTATCTATCATTATCTTGTTTAAGGCAAAAGTTGAATGCTTGTAGCTTGGGGGGTAATTCTTTGGCCCTTCCCTTCAAGTGTGCTCCCAATTTAAAAAACTAAAAAAAAAGTTATAATAAAATGATTTTGAATTGCAACACCATAAATTCATAAAAGACTGAGGTGACTACACCTATTCCTGAGGCTTGAATCAACTAAAATCAAAACTACTGCACTTAAATCTCGTGACAGAATTAAATCTGCATTTAGAATGTGAAGTGTTGAATAACCCTAAAAACATTACGGATAACTAAAAGTGGGCACTCCCTAACATGCTCATTTACTATTCTTTTTAACATTTTGTTAGATTTCTGATATAAATAATATATATCTGATATAATATATACATCTGAGATGAAAACTGAGTGTGAAACTGTATATAATTAAAGGTTCCCAACTAAAATATTTTGACAATAAAAATTAAATAAAGTGTCTTACTTGTGTAAGGAAATCCCTCATTGCACCCAAGTTAGCTTTGAGTGAAGATGAACAGAAGGCGTTAGATAAGAAAGTGATGGTTGTGAATGTGCTTTTATGGTTCGCTCCTTTCAGTTTTTCTCAGAAGAATTTCTTTCTACCAACACACAAAGGACTGTTTCAATCAGTCTCTTTCTTGTGACTGAAAGATGTACTGGCTTTTGAAGCTGCATTCTTTGAGGATGATATTTATATATTATTTATATATCTTTTACAACCCAGAATTGGTCCAAATTAGCAGCATGATGTTTTGAGTGTTTATCTTTCTGTGAGGATGTTAAATATTTTGTTTGTAATTAGGTTTAGGTAAAGTGACAGCCACGTGTAGCAAAATCGCAAGATTTCCTGACTATTGTAACAAGTATTCACTCTCTCATCCATATCATTAAATGAATACATAAAGTGGCTAAATTGGCCATGGATTGGATGTAGGCACAGTGATGGTTAGTACTAGTAGTTAGTAAGTAATGCTAGAAGAGTGCGAGAACATTACATATTATACTCAACCAGAAAAACAACAGCATATATGTTATAAGAAAAACAATGACAAAATCTGAGTCAATGAAAAAACAGTGTGCTCCCTCCTGGCGCCCTTTTTGTGATTTAGATGACTACATTTAGCATATAAATCATTTACAAATTACTTCTTCTTCTTGCCATCAAAACCTTAGAAATCTGACTTTTTGTTCGGAATAAAGAACAGGAAATGAGATGTAAATGGTGAATGCACGCAATCAGTTTTCACTATTGCCACCACTTTTTGAAAAAAAAAAATCACTGATGACTCAATAACAGCTTTTATCACAGGCCATTCAGCTGCTGACTTCTTTCTGATGAAATGTGCTGATTTCCTCGGTAATGTGCAGAGCATTTGTGTCCTCTGCCTTTGGCTGCTCTGAGCTTCCAGGCAGCTGGAGGTGTCTGCAGCTGCTCTGTCCTCTGCCCTCTGACAGCCTGATAGCTTGGCTTCAAGTCACTCGTGTCATTCACTTTTCCCTTCAAGAGTTAAATAGGACATGTTGCAATACTAACACTGATATCCTATTACTGACTGTGCTTCGGACTAATTTTCAGTTAATAACAAGTGACTAGCTGGAAAAGAGCCAACAATGTAAGTCACAATAGATTGGAATGTCAATAGAGTAATGGATTAAATGCTTATACTACAACTCAGTGTTCTTTTCCTTTAAGATAAAGAGGAAATGTTTAAGTTTAGGTGCTTGATGGTTAAATCAGCGCTAGTGTCTTTTGGATGCAGCTAGATCTCGGACATTTCAGGATAGAAAACAGAATATGATCCTTTCTCTTACATGCAAGGCAAAAGCAAGAGGTGAGCCAAAAAGTTTCATCTCATGGCGCCGATATCAACATTCACATTTTCCTCGGGCACCACAATACTTACTTCTCTTTCTCTTAAAATAATGTTTATTAGTAGAGACTACCCAAGTATACTCTTGTATATGCATGAGTGTTGGTTTAACGACTTGTTTAACTCTGTTTCACTGTCAGAAGTTAAAAAGTATGGCACTCAGCCAGGGTGCCCTTGGAGGTGCTCTACCTCCTCATCCTGAACGCTCCATGGGCGAGAGCCCAGAGACCTCAAGACAGCAAGCAACAAACGTACAAATAACCAGAAGCTGCCAATCAAGCTGTACTATTCACTGCCTACAGTAATGGACGGCAGAGTAGAAACTCTTGTGTGTATTTGTGTACTGATTTGGTAGCCAATCCATCGCTAGGCTAACACACAGGGAAAAACAACCATTCACATCCACATTAACACACGCTGGGTTCACTGGTCATTATAAACTGGCTATATGGGTACACAGGTTGCAAAATAATAATGTTTTGTATTACAGGACAACATTTCACTCCTCATACAGAAGCAGATTCCTTTCAACTTCATCGCTACCACAGAAACATCAGAGCATTTTTAGAGGTCGAGAAGTGTTAAGGGAGTGATCTTTCAAACTAAGTAATGCTTTTACTGGAAGAGAGGGCAGGTGTAATGGAGATCTGGTTAAGAATGTGGTAGTGTTTTGATTTAAGTTAATTGACTGAATTGTTATGTCCTTTAATACTATATGTATCAAATAGCTCTGGTGTAACAAGGTACATATTTGTCTTAAACTATAGTAGGGTAATAACTGGATTACCTTATTACTTAAGAATATGTCTCAACACATGGGAAAGGCAACAGCTGCCAACATATTTGCGCTAACTAATCCTGATGTATCAAAATTTTGCCCAAAACCAGGCTGTTTTTAGCACAATAGAAAAGCGAATTACTCTGGAATAGGAGTCTTTATGGATGTTTAATACATACTTCCACTCATTTTCTGCCTGAGGAAACTGCCATCCTTTACAACCTTCACCACCTCTTAAAGTCAACAGGAGGGGAGTATTTCATACTAAAACCATAGATCTTGGATGGAGTGACACCTTGGATCAAAGCACAAGCTTCTGTAATGTAGCTGAACTTTGGACTTAATGATTTCAAGGTTGTGGGCTTATTGCATCACTATACATCTAAAGACATTAATTTTACATTCCAACTAAAGTGAAGATAAAAAATCCGGTCTAATAAAACTTGATAGATCATGTCAAAGTTATATATACCATAGCTTATCTCATATTGCACGTTAATGGTATTTAAAGGGTTGGAAATGTTTAGGGGGGATTATCAAAATTGTGATATTTAAAAATATTGCAGTCTGAGCAATCCTGTTACACATTTAATTATCTGTTAATTAATATGAAAAATTTCACAGAACGAAATTTAATGGCCATGTGTTTATGTGATGCATACAGTTTCAAAATTTATTCCACAGTCTTGATAACAGTCTCCAGTACTAACTGGCCACAGAGTTATCATTAGTTTGCAAAAGTTCAACATTTTAGCTTTCTACTTGAACATAAACTTGTTTTTTCACTATTTTTAAGACTTCCAAGTAACGAGCTTCTTGATGTACCAGTCGCCCACTGGATTGAACCAATAATGCTGAAAGTTTTACTGCAAAAGCTGCAAAAGTAAATTTATCACCTAGTGACTGACACTGTTTTAAAGACCCAAATGCTCTTTAGTTAAATAGTAAAGCCCAAATGCTGACTAGTTGATTGTTAAGACAAAAGATTAGTAAAATATCCTTTGACAAGTCAACTAAATATTTTCAAAAATCTAATCTAACAAGTCTAAAATACATGGTGAACACTTTTAGGGCACATCGTACTTCTACATAAACTATTTGAGCCACAGCACTGAAACAGTTTATGCATAAAGAGCAAGCTACACGTTAAGCACATTGGGCTTTTTGTTGGACAAGCTGATAGGTAAGATGCCACAACTGCCTTCTATACCTATCAAACCATCTAAAAACACTTGAATCCTGTTTATTTCAGCTTTCGCCCTTCTCCGTCCATCATCTAGAAGTATGTTGCTTCTTCCATCCCTCCAAACTCTCTGGGTACACTGTAAACCCCAACAGTATACCTGACTTATAAAGTTTGTGGATACAACAATTGAAATTCGTCACAAAGTTGAAACAACTTAAAACTTTTCTGTTCTGTTAACGATTCAAACAGTTATAATTGTACATGGCTTAGAAGTTAAGAGTAAATACTGCTTTTTTAATTATGATTTTTGAGTAAATGTTTTTTTTTTCGAGCTCCGCATGTGTACGTCATGACGTCATGACGTTTTCTCTCTAACCTGAACGACGTTGACAGAAAATTCTGTTCAATATGGCTGCCCTTCTCGAGCGACTGGAGAGCACATTTGGAGAAACTTGTAAGTAAAACGGAACCTTCGTTATGTTTATTTTTTCTGTAAAAAAGCAAGTATATTAATATGTTGAAGCCAATAACTTGTTTTCGAATGCACTTTTGTGTTAAACAGCACAGACCCAGGTAGTGAATAGTTGTTCGCGGTTGTTCGCGCTCTTTTTCAAACCGATGATGTCGTCATTTTTACAGTTTTAACCGATTAAAACACAGTTTTAATAAGAATTGCACATAAAGAAAGTGTCTTAGTGATATTTTAACGACCCATTGCCAACGCAAGAAAGTTGGCGTTTTTACAACAGCAGCCTCATTGTTCGGCAGGTTTTTTTTTTCTTCTCATTAGCATCATTCAAAAGTGACTTAGCTAGCAGTGGCAACTTCTATCTTAAACAATTAAAAGTAATACCCAGATTGAAATATAGCAAGGTGTTGTATATTTAGTGTGCTGATAAGGTTTTCAGTATTTTTATTTTTTATTCCAAGGCTGAAGACCGAAGAAAAAAAACTTAAGACTGCAAGTAATTTCAGGTGGAGACAGTAAACACAGGTGAGTTGAAAGATCTATTGAAGAGTCCTTTCTTCATGGCCATTAAAACATTTGTAGGTTAAAAGACCTGTTTTTTTTTCTTCTTTTTAATCATGCCCCTGCTTTGTCACACTGAATCATGTTGAAAAGATATATTTTCATGGCTCCCCCCATTACCATTACCTTGTACTTCTTTCAACCGGTCTATTTTATTTTGTGACATTAACATCTTAAATGTACCCCGCCAGTATAATTATTAATAGCTGTGTTATTATTTATAATGCATCTTTTTATCATGTGCAGATCTACCAAGGGTCGGTGGCACAGTTCAACCTTTGTGGTAAGTTATAACACTTCATATTTAGTCACATAAGTAAGTTGTTTCATCAGTTGTTGCGTTCTTATAAAATAATTTTGTATAATTGTACAAAATTACTGAGGATACATCCAATGTGTAAATCCCAATCAACAATTTTACTGTGATATTTGCTCATGTTTAGAGAATTTCCATTATATTGGTTACTGAGTTTCCATTTTTTTGTAGGGCCAAATTTGTATTAAAAATTTATATTTTCATGTGATGTGAAAATACTCAATCATTTTTAATTTTTAAAAGAAACCATTCATTAAGTCCCTTAAAGTGCAGATTTCAGTAGTTGCTGAAATGCATATAAAATGTCCCCCAAAAACCGTCTTCATACGTTGATTGGGGTATTTCAAAATTAAAAATGTTTAGAAACTCAAATTTTGACTGAAAGTTTCATAATCTGGACGTGTGATGTAACTGAAGGGAGTTGTATGTTATGCGCTGTTGGCAGTAGGTGGTGTTCGTGAGCGTTAGTGTGTTTACTATGATTATATTGCATGTATTTTTCTTAAAAATACAAAATTGTTGTGTTTGTGGAAGCTGTACAAACACCAGCCTGTGTGTCAGGACTAGGGCTGGGTATCGTCACTGATTTCGTGAATCGATTCAATTCCGATTCACAAGGTCCCGAATCGATTCGATTCAATTCGATTTGAATCTGGGAAATTTTGACAGTCAGAAATATTATAATTCAGAACAGTATATTTACATATTTTTGTATCTATAAAAAGGAAGCTGACACACGCAAGACTTTATCAAAGGTGTGAGCATCACAGCAGATGCTTTTGTGTTAAAGTAGCTGAGGATAAAACACAGAAAAACATGAAGGCGATTTTCCTGGCCTGGGATTTTATAAAAATATTCTGCAGTACATCAAACACGAAAGAAAACCATTAATCAACATATGAACATTACCTCTGATGTTAAAGCGGTTTTATTAGAGACACGGCTAAGCGTTTTGCATAATTTTAAAAAGTTTAAATTTGTTCAGTATTGAACGGCAGAAATTAGGTTTTCTTTTCGGAAGTATATAAAACAAAGAAAAAAAACGTTGGCCGACAGTGCTGTAAACAATGGTAGACTTGTGCGTAACAAACAAGTGAATAATGCAGAAAACAGATTTTTAGACGGGAAACTGTTCTTGAAGTACAGGGAGAGAGAGAGCTGTGCATCGTGGTCGAAGCAAAACAGTAAAAGTAAGAGTGAATACATGACGGTGTTAATGTGAAGCGTAGTTTGGATCTTCTTTTGCTGCTGGTTCAGTCAATATTGTTTGGAGAGACATCAAACTAACAGCTTTAGAATCAGCTCATAAAGGGCGTGAACACAAAGCGCGGACCCGCCGACAGATCAGAATCAGTGAGCTGTCGGCTTTCAGCCCCGACTGTGAGAAAGGCGACATCTAACTGATTCTGATCCACGGGTTGCGCTGTGTGTTTAAGTCTTTGTGCAGAATTGGTGTTCCTGCTCTCATTTACTGTCTTAGCTGTTTGGTGGTTGTTGAAATTTTGTGAGATTTCACCAGAGATTCTGGCATTTCCGGCAAAATAAATTTATATTAAAAAATCGATTCAGGATTTTAATGAATCAATTTTACGTTATCCAAGCCAGAATCGATTTTAATCGATGAATCGATTATAAAAACCCATCCCTAATAATAAGGTTAATGGTATGATGTACAGTGCTTATGAGACAATTCATTTTTTTTAAAAATCATCTCCATTCCTTGTTTTATTCATAGGATGATGGCAGTATCCCAAAAGTTCCTGCTGAGAGTTCACCTCACCACAGATGTTGTTGTGAAGGTTTCTCTAACTAAGCGGCCTGAGTCGGTGAAAGAACTAATCACCATACTCCGTGAGAAGCTCAACCCTAGGCTGGACTTTGAGTTTACCTTACAATACAAAGACCCCGACTTTGATGGGCAACTTACCTGCCTACTGGATATTCAAGAGTTGCCGGAGAAGGGCACACTAAAAGTAGTGAGATCTGAAAGTGATGTCAGTTCTTGTGCAAGTTCTGATACAGACATCCTTCCTCATGTGCCTTTAGCTCAGCGTCTCAAGTGTTGGCCTGACACTTTCCCAGTACCTACCTTTTCTTACGAAGTTGAACATGTACTTGAGGAGGGAAATAGAGCCTTTGAGATGTCTGGAAAACATCTGAAGTTGACTCGAGCCCAAAAGCACAACATCTTGGAGACCATGGCTTCAGCGATGCACACCTTCAAAGCCTATCCGAGTGATGGAGATGTCGGTTTGGCAGCAGAAGCTCTTGTTACCACTCATCCATGTCTTAAAGAGCCTGGAAGTAGGAATGGAAGTTATGGTTGGAAGACCAGTTTAAAATTCAAGATGGGAAAGTATCGCACCAAGCTAGTAAGATCTGGATGTGTGGAGGTGTCCGTCAACGCTGGCAGGAGGAGTGTTAACAACCCTGAAGGAGAGCACCCCCACTCAAACATAAAAAGAGCCAGTAGAGCTGAGGTGAACTACCTCCCAAACTTTCCAAGAGGAGAAGATCAGGTCAGTTTGGAGGATATGAGAGTCCAGATAAAAAATGAGGTTGAGAAGACTGAGCCCAACAAAATAATGATTGAAAAACTGATGCAGACTACCTTTCCACTTCGTCGCCATGAAATTGTTCAAGACAACCCAATGGTAAAGAACTTCTTAGAGAAATGGCCTGCTCTGCTATTTGACTCTCAGGTATCTGTGCTTTGATTTTTTTTTTCTTCTTCAGTTTAACATGAAACAATGCAAGTTCAGCAGATCTCTTCAGATTCAGATAATAAATAAATAACAAATAAATAAATAATAGATAACAAACAAAAATATATTTCAGCTTTGTGATACACTTGTGCTTGTGGTTCGGGTCCAATTTAAAAAAAACAAACAAAAAACTTAATAGGACATCTATAAAACAAGGTTAGACAGAAGTTGGGCAATTCCTCTTTAATGATAAGATGTAAATTTGGTCAGTAATTTGGCTTCATGTTGATATTTTTGTTCCTGTTTTATTTTAGATTTGTGCGGAGTTCCACCGAGTCACAAACATCAACCTGCGGAACCAGTTCTACGCTGAACTTGACAGACACACACCACGACTCATGGCTCTATACAGACAGAAGGCTGCACGGACTGGCAAGATATCGGAGGCTCTGCGAACCATCCTGAATCATTATGATCTTCAGGTGAATATTGATAATGATAAAATTAACACAAATTAAACGTTTCACTGATAAAAACTCAATTTTTTCCTTGCTTTGAACATCTGTGTTCTATACAGATTACAGCTCTGATCTGTTATTATTTTAAAATACTGTGTAGGATTTTTGTCAAATGAGTAAGATACAGACTCTTTGTCATAAGAGACAGAAAGGTTGTCTTAAAAGAAATGTCTCCAAAATTATGTAGAGTCACATGCCATGCAGTTTCATAAACATGTATTCTCCCCAAAGAATGACACCTGAAAACTTTGTGTTCAATGAACTTTTCTTTTCCCTTTTTAGGAGGCGCCTGATGTCAACGTGAAACGCACTGCAGTGCTTCGTGCCCTTCCTGTATACCTGCGGGAGGAGGACCCAGAATTCTTTAAGACATGTAATGTAAGTGTATTTTTGCATCACTTAAATTCTGCCAGTGAGATAAAACACCATGTTTTTTTTAAAAATACAATTTAATACCCTAGCAGCTACCAAATTGTACAAGCAAAATACCCTCTCTTTAGAAAACCCTCACACACACACACACACACACAGAGTCAGGAGCAGGGCACAGGCGTATCACAGCACTTCGGCTACGCTGCAGGTGGCCCCAAAAACAAGGCTGAAGTCAAGATTTAGTTTCTTTTTGAGATAAAGTCATAAAATAAAAAATTACTTCTTTTTTTTTTTTTTTTTAGAAAAATAACAAACATACTAATTATGTAATGACAGAAGCTAACGCGTTAATGTACATTTTTCAAAAAAGTAGAGTACCCTAACCCGTTACAAAGTAACCCACTACACTGCTGAATTTTTTGCTAGATTACAGGTCTTGCTTGTCACATTCTCTCAAACCAACCTTACTTATTGATACTGTGTCTATTCCAGGCGGACACATTGGATGAGTCGACCCTCATTGACACTCCAGTTGCCCTTCTCACAGTGGTTACCGACGGCACTTCCCAGACCAGTTCTGTCCATTTTACTTCCTCAAGCATGGCCGTTGTGGTGGAAGGCGACTTGGTGATGCGTGATATTCCCAGATTTGCAGATGCATTTGCCTTATTGTTTGGCTTGATCTATGCTCTGCATTTAGACTACCCCAGGAAGCTGGTTCACACATTTACCTTTGTCCAAAAAATCTTCATGGGGCTTGATGACGGCAAACCCCTGAAACCCTGCCTACATGCTCTTAAAAATGATTTGTTGCTGAAAGAGTAGTTTTGGAAGGAATATAAGGCAATGTTTGTTAGGACATGCACTCTGTTACTGAGCACTTTGTTTGAAGCACTTTATTTAAAGCACTTTAAGTTTACTACAGGCTTTGGGTGGATTTAACTCCATCAGTTTACCTAATTTTCCTATACTTGCCTGCCTGTTCTTGTTATTTGTAAGATGATCATCTTTATTTGTATCCATTTTTAAAAATTGTTTTTTATTTCTTTTTCAAACAAAAGTGATTAGTATTTGAATTTTTATTTTGAATTTTTGTGTATTTTGAGAAAGATGCTATTAGGACTGATGTTGTCCTTTGTGATTTTACAAAAAGATGTTCTACACCGAATTTATAATGCTCACTTTATGGTGCCCATGTCCATGTTAATGGTTTTATAAAAACATTTGTGATGTTTTTACATTTCCATAAAAAAATGTTAAATAAACAAAATGTAAAGTAAATGAATTTCTCAAATTTTTTTTACTAGTCTAAACTCAAACATTTAAAAATAAATATCTTTTAATTAATAATCATATAATTTGCGTTTAGGTTGTAATATAATTGCATTGTGTTGGATCAAAATAGTAAACTACAAAAAACACAAAAATATTAAAATTAAAGTATATAGTTTTTAAGTAAAGCTCAATTAATAAAATAAAAATATAATTAAAAAATTTTAAGTTAACAATAAATACAAATTTTGAGTACCCCCATACTTAGAAGAGATGAGTTTGTGTACTTAAAACTTTTGAGGTAATCAGTTTCCACAAATGTTTTAAGTTCAGTGAACTGATTCGGGTTTACAGTGTAGTCATCGTCTTACAGTTCTTTGCACACGTCTTCCACGTCTCTCTCCTTCTACATGTAATGTCTGGGGAACCCAGTATTCTCACTGGCGCATACTGATGTGAATAATAATCTGATTGCGGCCTGAATATGAGGATTTCTTAAAGGTTTGCTGTCTTGGTGATTCTACATTCAATATAATTAAGGCTCTCTAAAGGTTTTTTTTAATGAGTTCAGTGAACATTTAGTGTTTGAGTGCACAATACCATAAACAATGAGTATTATATTGGAAGCTCATATTTTGAAGTTCTGGATTCAAACCTGTAATATTAAAAACAGAAAATTTATAAAAGCTTTCCAACAAGTTGTACAGTATAAGAGCAAGTTAGAATCCTGTCCCTTCTGCACTCTGTTGATTTAGAAAAGCCAAGTTGTGACAGAGACTGGCCAAACCAGAGTAAGTTAATAGTAACAGGTAGGTAGCAGCAGGGGTTAAAGGGGGATTTTGCATGTGGGGGAACCCTAAGATCAGATATAGTGATGCTATGAGGGGAGGGGAATTCCTTGGAAATAAGTCACAATAAAGTTTTTCTCTGTGTACGGGCTGTGATTGACTGGGGTGTTATGCTGCCCTGCTATTTATGGAACTGCATTCAGCATGTTATAGGAAGATCTTATTGTGACGTGTCAGTGTGTGGCTGGAACAGTGCGGACCTAAACTGCAGACACTCAGAACAGCTTTGTGTCTGGAGCTCAGGGAACAAAACACAAAAACACCAAACATAGACCAAATACTAAAAGCTCAGACTAACCAAACTAAATAAACAGAGCACACACATGGAGAAAGTATGACAACAACTTGACAAAGACCAAAGAGAGACTCAGACAATAAATACACGGGAGGAAATCAGGGCAGAGAGGACACACATGGGCAACACAGGCGAGAGACAGTAAAAAAAGTAGAACATACACAACAAGAGGGACTGTCAAAATAAAACAGGAAACACAACACACTCAGAGACTGAGACCCAGACACGGAAACTAGACACAGGGACAGAGACAAACACCTAGAATCCTAACACTTAAATGAACTATGATGGTGGATCTCCTACTTCTAGGCAAGATACAGCTACTATAAAAAGACTAAATTCAGTTAGTGACTCTATTCTGACTCTAATCATCATAATTGAAACTAATTTAACCTTGATCTGTGAACACCACAGTCTATACTAAACTCTACTAGTATTTTCACGCAACCTCTGAATAACACATCATTTTTATAATTACTGTATATGCCAATTTGTATGTTTAACCCCCCCAAATTTCAGGAACATATCCTAACCAATTACAAACTCTAAAATGAACAGGGGCATTACAAGTTAGATTTAGATTTCCAGTTTATCAAATGTCACTTCCTCAACAGTCCTTGCCTTTAAAAATATTCTCTCTCGTGTGTCTCCTAGCCTCTTTCTTATATCTTATGATTTGCTCCATCTCTGTCACACATTACAATGTTTTACAGCAGCATTACCTTTAGCTAGCAGAAGAGTTTTCATTTGATATTTGTTCAGCTGTTTGAAAAGTATATATATACAAAAAACATATATGTATATGCATTAGATCCTGAAGTGCCGCGACCAACATCTGCACCTTGAAGGGATCAAAAAAATGAGAAGGATTCATGGATGTGTTGTGGGTGTTATTTTGTTGTAACTCTATCGCCACGCTGTCAACTGGAAGCAACTCTGCAGCACATAGAAAACTAACTTGACAGCTCACTTTAACCTCTGGGTGATAGGTTAATCACATGATTACTTTGGCAGTAGATTGAAGTACAAATCCTAAAAGGAAAAATTGCATACTGATTAATTTTGGTCCTTATGAAATGTGTACAATGAGATCAGTGTATATTCAAAATCTGGCAACTTCCTACATTACATTTCTTCCTGCTTGAGTTGTCATTTTGACCAATATGAACACTGTCAATAAATTCTATTTTGTATCTGTTAAAATGTTCTCGACTTTTGAAATATGAAGTTATTAGATTTATGATTTATGTTATTCTTTAGAATCAAGTCTTCAGTTAAATACTACCAAGTCAATAAGTTATTATTCTGAGCGATTTTGGTCAGTGCTTACTACCAACTCACAAATTAGCTTGTTAGTTACAGATTTTTTCTTGGTGATTACGTCGATATACAACCTTGTAGTACTGTTTCTAATAAGTCAGCAGTTGGCAGTAAACTGTAAATTAAACTGATAAACAGTTTTAAATGCTACTGTCATCACATTACATCTGTCAGTAACCCAGTAATATAAGGCATCACTGTTCAGTAATCACATTATGGTTAAAATTATGAACAAAAAAGCAAACAAAAAAAACAACAACATATTTTTCTTCCTTCTCACTTGCGCTACAATCAGCTGATTTCAAGTCACACATAGAGGAAAAAATGGTGTCTCCAACTTCTGAGTAGTGACGATATGGATATTTCTTTTTAATATAAGAAAGGAAATTACCAAATAATAAAAACAATGATGAGCACTTCAACTTGTGGGATTACATCCTCTGTAAAGTTTTCTACAGTCGAATCACTTCAGTGATGGCTTGGGAGGTTTGTGATGGCATCTGGAACTATAGCCTAAGAGTTATATTTTTGATTTTATGTGACAATGATCATGTTACAGTGGAATGTGAAAGCAATGTAATGAGTAGTATAAGCAAACTACATCTTCCAGTCGGTAATTAATCGCTTTGCATTTCTCTATAATGGCTGCAAATGTAAACACTATATTTTAAAGTGTTTGAGTAATATCAACACATAACAACAAATCAGGAATAACAATCGGAAATGTGTCAGTTAAACGTTTTGCGATATTTTACATTTTTACCCCCGAGTCAGTCTGGCTGGTGTTATTCGTTATCTGAGCTGTCAATATGCCAGGCATCTACATCTATTTACTCTGGAGGAGGCTATTAAATTTTGTGAAAGGAGTTTCATATCCGTCGATGAGTGAGTGAAGCTCACTTCTATCCGGTGGCAGTGAGTTTGAGTTGAGTTACTGAACACATCTTGAACTTTTCTCTACGTAGGGACTGTTTTTGTTTGTGTTAGCTGCTGTTAGCTGGTGTTACTGAAATGTTTTCAGACTCAAAACCCCATATGACATGCAAATGCATTCAAACTGTTTATCAGAAGAAAAGGATGATTTCTAGGACACTCAAGCCTATTGTTATCTGGTATAACATTAGCTTATAACCAGCTGTGACACAATCTGTAATAAATAAATTCATATTCTTATTTTATAGCCCTTACTTGGATTCAGAAGATGGGACAGAAGAGAAAAAAAGAGGATGGGGTAGAGATGAGGAAGGAAAGAGGAATGGTGGATAAAATAGAAGAAGAAAAGGCAGAAGAAAGAGAACGTGAGAAAGAGATAAAGAAAATACACCAGTATAAATCTTAAATTGTACTGGGTTACCTAAAATAATGCTTTGGTTTTAAGAAAAGTAACAAGTAATGTTTAACACGTTACTTTTTTTGAATGAAGTCCCCAACATTACCCTTAAATACATTAATACTCAGTTTCTTTCACATGTTACAAGACAGAAATAGTTATAAGGTCGAGGTGTGAAGCAGTAGTATGCTAACAGGTTCTAGATGGTCTGTAGCAGACTGTATTTAGAAAAAGCAGTCGACAGTACCATTGTTTCAGGGAATGACTTCCAATTTCCATCAGCCAAATATGAAATCATTCCGCTGCCAATACTGACTGCCAAGTTAGGGCGACAGAGAAAACACTACAGCTAAATCTTATGTTTGTAGTACAAGGAATGAAACCGTCACTTTCCTGTATAGCTTAATCAGAGAGATTAATTTAAAAGTCGATACTGAAACATCGATGGCTCGAGGAGAGCACAGCATGGAGAAAACAGGCATCAAAGTCAAAAGTCTTTCAAATCATTTGGTATGCATGAGTTTGGCAGTGCAAGTCAATGCAAAGTAGAACAGCTAGTCGTTAGCTATTTAAACACACTGAAGGAGGCAAACAGAAGCTGTGTGTCCTTTTAAACTTTTTCTAAATTAGTGGGGATATAAGAAAGATTCAAAAACTGGAAGATTTTAACTTTGCATAGCATCATTACATGGCTGAAATGAAAGTGTGCGTGTGTGTGTGTGTGCATATGTGTAGGTCTGTGTGTATGTGAATGAAGTGAGAGGGTGTACATATGTTTAACTGTGCACATGACAGGAAGAAGACAGGGGCAGAAAGATGAGAAGGGAAAGGGGGGCGTCTCTGTGTGCAACCTTCTGTTAAGATTTGGCAATGGACAATTCGCCTCATCCACTCCCATCTTGTTACTGTGACACTCCAGCCCATTAAATAGAATAGATTATTGATTTTGCTCTCTTCGCCTGCTCTGAGATTTTCCATCAGACCTTCTGTGCAGTAAAAGAAGTGCTGAAGAAAAGCACAAGTCATTATGTGTACTGCCACACAATGATGCATCCCTTATACATATAGGGGGTACGTGAAAAAAAAAAAAAACTCCACCGTGGCAGAGACTGAGGGGTATCGTGGTGCTTATTCAGAAATTAAGTCCAAACTCTTCATGTGGCATAAGGATTTGAATGAGAGTGGGGCCACTGCAAAATGCGCACGCTGTTTTTGTATCGATCCTGCGTCACAGAAAAGACGAGGTAAGCCTGTTTGATAATCGAAAGAGGAGGCACTGAGAAAAACTCCCTGTTCATCATCAGACTTGGATATTGAGTGATGACATCACATCCCCAGGTGCCCATCACAGGACTGCTCACTTGGCTTTGCTCCCGACGAGAAGCCAAATTGATTTATTACTCACATTCAGCTCCTGTTCTTGTCACAGAATATTTTGTCATCATCTCTCTTAGATGCTTTTGACCCACCAATGCTTAACTGCTCCAATGCTCAATAGAGACACTTATCTTATCTACTGTATTTAGATTTTTTTCTTTTTTATTTAACTGACATAGCCTTATTTCATTAATCTCACCACAACAGTCATTGCTCTTTAGAAGATAATTTTAACTGTGTGGAAATATTACAATTGGCAATCACCTTTTGCAAGAAAAACCGCACAATTTATCTTTTGTGTAAGTTCATTTATTTGTTTGTTTGAAAGGATGTTGGGAAGGAGATTAGGTGATTCAAAACATGAAAAAAGAGGAAAGTAATAGTTAGATGCACGATACTACTAACCGAGCAGGAGGCACATTTACTTTAATTTACTTGTTTTAGATTAGTAAGAGGATATATTGAGGCTTTTCATTTACCAAGAGAAAAGATAACGGACTTCTAGATACCTGAGGTAATCGTACTTGCTAGTAAGTATTATATAATTCATAATTTTATTTTTTTTAAGTCCACATGGACATCAAAAGCGTTTCCTAATAAAATTAAAGACGAAGTAGAGGTAATAATCTTGCCTGCCTGGTTTTGCGCACTAAAGAAAGTCACATTTATTTAAACAGGAAGGTTAATTATTAAGAAATCGGTCAATACGTGTCCTGATAATAGTCAGAGTATTACATTAACACCACTAACGCTAGTTTTAAAGGAAAAGCCTGGTGAATTATAAGGGTTTATAATGACTACATGTAATGTGTGTTTTTAGGTGTCTTCCCAGATCTTTGGGGATTAACTCCTGATTTAATGGTGTTTTTATTCAATAAAGTTCATATACAGTACCTGCATTTCTAAAATTCAGAAATCTGTGGCAGCTACATCCATTTTATAAGACTTATAAGACAGAAACTGTACATTAAGTCCAGCCATGGTAAAAAAATTCTGCCAAAGAAAATTATTTTTCTCCACTGTGGAGGTGCAGGTGTTTGCGCTAATTTGGCATTAGCTTACTGCAAATGAGATCCAGAAACCTGCTGGTTCAGTGCAACAGTGGCAAACAAGGACACACACTGTTATTGATGCGAAACACCTGCAATCAGACCGGATGGTATCATACAAGTGCAGACTCACAATACATGCATTTACAGTAACAAGAAGAAAGAAGAATGTTGTAAAAAGTGTGTTTGTGAAACGTCTTCCCTTCTAAATATTTCACCATCAACTGTAAGCTGTAAAGTGAAAACATTTAGACGCCACAGCAAGTCACCGACTGCTGATGCCCATGAGTGCATGAAATCTCCAACATTATGCTGACAGAATAAATCCAAACCTCCTCTGGCATTAATATCAGATAAGATAAGATAAGAAGAACTTTATTGTCATTGTAGTTATACAACGAAATTTGTTTGGTCGCTCACAGAGGCCAGCAGCACAAAGCATGTGCACCAGGAGCTTCGTGGTTGGGTTTTAATGGCTAAGCAGCTCCTGCGGGTAGAATTTGCTGGTAGTCGGCTACGTATATTAATACAGTGTAGCTTGTGTTCTGAGAGTGAAATGTTAAATTACATTTTTTAGGGTCAGTGACATCAACATGTAACCATCAGGTAACTGATAACTGTTGCAGCTGTTGCTTTCTTTGAGTACAGATGGCCATCTGTATGTAAGTGTCGCTATTTGAAAAAGCCAAACAGCTGGATTACCTCCCAGAGACAAACTTGAAAGAATAAAAATAATGAAAAACACTGAATTGAGTGACTTACAAGTTACAGTGCAAGTCGTAACTCTTCAATTGCTTTTCATGATTTAATTCAGCTTTTTTTCCTCTCTTTTAACAGTTGTGAGTGACAATTTTATGGAGGTGAGGTAACCTTTGAAAACTCTATTTTAATTCACTGAGGAAAAACAATTGGGTTGCACACGTGAAGCAGCAACAGGTAGGGATGGGTATTGATAAGATTTTCACGATTCCGATTCCATTTTCGATTCTGTTTAACGATTCGATTCTTTATCGATTCTCTTATCGATTCTTTTTTTAAAAGGAAAACACTAAGGTCAATTAGCTTAGAACTTTGTTTTATATCTTCTCTTTGAACAAGATAGAAATTTAGGAGTAACATGGCCTTACAAACCCAACAGTGAGATCTTAAGAGATCCAGCCTACAGCTCTTCAATGGGGTGTCACAGGGTCCCCAGGAAAAAAAATTCTAAATGTAAAATAATAAAATAAATATTCTTCAGTAGCAATAACAAAGTATAACATAAATTATTCTGTAGCAATTACACAAGAATATCCAGTAATGTCCCTGCCTACAATTAAACACATTCACTTACCAAATATCGGGGGCATCTGCTGTGGCAAATGGGTGCAAGCCTTTTACCTCAAACTTAGTCACTGCTCGGTGACATTCGTCTATCCTGGCCTGAAAGGAGACGCTAACGGTAAACTGCAGCGAGAACTGCCAGCATCTGAGCCAGCCAGACTGTCGGTCTCTCTCATCATGGTCACCTAAATGCACAGTAATGGCAGGTTTTGTAATAAGGCAGATCGCGCTAACATAATATGCACTGTTAGTTGATTATTTACCTGCTGCATTAACGGGAGAGGACGTGCAAACGTTACCGCTGCTGCTGGGTTGAGATTCACGAGTCCGGAGTGGAATTAAAAACACGACATTTATTTAAGGTCATCGCGTGTTTTCTGAGCAAATGCTTTCGCATATTCGTAGTGTTTCCTCCCTTAAACTAAATATCTACTTTGCAAGTATTGCAAGTTGCCCTGTTGTCATCCGTTCTCGTAAAGTATAATCAAACTTTTGAGCGTTTGAGCCGCTTAGGCGCCGTGTTTCCTGCCAACGTGGTGACGTCATTCGTCATTCGGGCGACTGGAATCGATAAGGGAATCGTTTGCAAAACTGGCAAACAATTCTAAGGAATTGAAACAGTGGGAACCGGTTCTCAACAAGAACCGGTTTTCGATACCCATCCCTAGCAACAGGTAAATAATAGAGGAGCCACTGATCTAGTCAAATCTGGCTCATTATCTGAATTTTAAGTCAAAACAAATGGTGCGTGTATGGTGTATGGTGACTGAGTCATTATAGAAAACAATGTAATCAACAGGCATCATCCATTATCTCCCTCCCTTGCTGGCTGCCAATATAATATGCTGTATTTTTATGCGTATGCTGTTGCGTTGTTTACCGGCTCTCTATTGCTTTGTAGATGCAGAATTGCACCGTTTGACTTTGGGCCTAAATCTTTGATA